>NC_040089.1:21680537-24180537 GCF_003369695.1 Bos indicus x Bos taurus | reverse complement strand
GAGGATGGAAACTGTTATATGAAGACAAGTGATCCTTAGTGTGTAGGGAATGCAGTTGGGCGTGGATGCCCAGCAGCTGCGGTCCTCTCTGTTTCCATCATGCTGTTGCTGGGGATACGGTCTTGGGGCTCTTCCACGTGAGGTCGTGTGCATTCTGGGATCTGCTGTGAAGTGGCCTTAGCCCAAAGAGAATTAGAACTACAATAAAGAAAATGCAGAGCAAGTTGATACCAGAGAGGTAGATAGGTCCTGGTTTCCATATCTGTTCATGTTAGGAGGGAGAATGGGGATAATAAAATGTCCATTTTTAAAAAACCTTTATTCCATCAAAATATATAATCTACGCCCCACCCCCCCGCCCAACCATAGGCTTAGTAATATAAGGTGCTTTTACTAGTCAGCAAACATTGCAAAGGAATCAATATGCTCTTAATTAGGTATGAGTGACCTTCCTTTCCTGGATCGAAGATTTGTTTTGGGGAGTGATGTTCAGATCCAGACTGCATATTGATGTTGCAGAGTACAAACTGCCAAGTATTACGTATTTACTAGAATGTAGCTATACTTGACTATAGTGGAAGCTAGGTATTATTATTGCTGGCAGCAGTTAGAACAGAGCTGATCAAAATCTTACCAGATTTAATTAGAATTAATTCACTGAGTGACATTCTTAGAAGCAAGAGATGCTTAAATAGTACATGTTTTACTGAAGTTCTGTATAAATGTGGACGCAGTCCATCCACTCTGTGGAAATCTGTAGCTAGTAGAAAGAAGTTGTAGTGCCTGAAGTCTGTGGAGCAAAGTACCAACCATTTGTTATTTCCTAACGGACTTTCTGTTTGGCTTCTTATAGATGGAGTGTTGAACACATTCTGTTAACTGTTGTTTTAGCTTATCACTACTACCTTATCATCATCATTCACACGTGTTTATTTAAATACCTAACTGTGTTTTAAGGTGTTTGAAATAATTTTGTCCATATAAATGTTATGATTGAATGCATTGAGTTTATGTGGTCTGAAATATATATTTTTAATATTAAATTAGTAATTCTTATCTAAAATTATTCTACTAAAATATCTACTGAGATGTACTCTTTATTCTCTTACACAATACTGACCTCTAGAGATACAGCATTGCAAATTCACTTCTTGATACAATCCTGTGTTTTTTGATCATTTCTAAAAAGAATTTAGAGGATTTTTTTGTTTCTCTTTTCGTATTTCACTTTTATTACGAATAATTTCAAAAAGTGATAATGACTTTTCATGTACTTTAGATTTAACAGTTGATATTTTTATATATTTGCTTTTATTTATTCATTCATTTATTTTCTATGTATTTTAGAGATAATCACAAAGATCATGACCTTCTACCCCATATATTTCAGTATTCATCTCTAAAAAGAACATATTTCTAAATAAGAACAGTACTGTTAGTAATAAAATTAACAATTGTATCCAATAGTCACATTTCCCCCAGTTGTTCAAGAAGTGGATTTTACAACCTATTAACTGAGACCACAGTCCAGTCAAGTGACAAGCATTTCTTTTGGTTGTTAGGTCACTTATATTAGATCAGCCTCCAGGCCCCCCTTTCCCCATGGCATTGACTCGTTGAGATCAGGTCACTCACTTATCAGAGAAGATCCTGCCCTTTGGGTTATTCTGATTATTATTTTCTTGTGATTATTATCTGCAGGATGTTTACTGGAGAAAGCTCTTGGAGTCAGATTTGTGAGAGGGAGGGCAGGAGGTGGGGAAGTTGAGTTTCAGTGTGGTCCAGTGAAGACCCCACAGTGGCCCTGCAGGGAGCTCTGGAGCCAGGATGTTCCTCAACAAGGACCCACTAGTCACTTTTCTGGCTGGGCAGGGTTCCATCGTCCCTTGTAGTTTTGAATATGGCCTGTTGTGAAAAATAAACATATGACCCTTGTACTCCAAAAACCAAAGCTCCCTGTTTGGAGATAAAAGAATTCTTGGGAAGAAGTATTTTCCAGTCACTCCTGGTATGTTGGTTTTAAAAAAGCCTTGGTGCCATTATTGGCTATTACATTTGCTTTCCAGCCTGGGCGATGGTAGACGGTGGATCAAATGTGAAAGCCCGCACTTCTTACAATGAGAAGACCCCAAGGATTGTCGTGTCTCGCTCGCATTCAGGAATGGTCAAACAGGTTGCTCTTCAGACTTTCGGAAACCAGACTACAATCATCCCAGCGGGCGGTGCTGGTATGTTCCTGCTCTGTGTGGGGCCTACACTGTGCCCTGCGTGGCCACGCCCATGTCAGGAGGCTCATTGGTATCCGGTCCTTGGGAAGAAGTGGGAGTGGACACTGGGGCTTTTAGGACAGGCCTGGTCTCCTACTTGGTTATTTCGAGAGCGGGATTTCAGGCACACCTGCCTCCTGGGTACAGACAGTCTCACAACGGAAACAGTCTCACAGCAGTGGTTTCTGATCCTGGATTATATGCACATCTCTTCCTGACATCGGTGGTTGTTGTATGTGATCTGACTTTGAAGTGATTGTGCTGTTAGTGTAGCTGTAACCATCGCAAGGGGAGAAAGAAGGATCCAGCCATCACAACCCTGTATTTAGCAGGGGCTGGCAGGAACCATCGTTAAATGTTATTAGAACGGCTAATGGCTGCTGTTACTAGATTTTTTTTTTAGCCACTCTTTAAAAATACAGAAAACACCCATAGCTTGAGGGCTGTGTGAAACCAGGCCATACCTGGATTTAGCCCACTCTGTTTTGAATGCTGTTTGCTATGACAGAAGTGTTTTAATTCAAATAAATTGTGAAGCATAGTAGGAAACATTTGTGTTTGAAAACCTTTTTCAACACAGTAATAGAAAAGTAATGCTTTTAACTTTTAAGCCTAACAGTTTTAGTTTACTGCTGACCTATACATGTCTTTGTTAACATGGTTTCATTGTTTTTTTTTTATAGGCTGTCAGGTTGATCAGGAAAGGTGATATGCAGAATTCCCAATAGGAATAGGATAAAATAGGTTTTTGACCCAGTTTCTTCTGGGTTTGTTTTATTATTTTATTTTTAAAATTTTGCATCATTACGCAAAAGACTTAGGGTAATAACATTATCTTGTGCTTTCTCCTTTCCAATCCATTCTTCCTAGACACTCAAGGGACTCCTGGGGGTGTTTAGCTTCAGTGTATAGTCCATAGCAAACAATTCATATTGAAGGTATCACCTCTCAGAAGACAACCACAAAGTAGATTTAAATTTAAAAAATTATAGGCATATGTTTATTTATACTTGAGAATAGCTTAATAAACTACTTTGAACACATTGCAGTATTGTTTTGCTCATTTGGGTTTAACATCTGTACTGTGACATTAAAAAAACTACTTTTATTCTTTTTTTTTGTTTGTTTGTTTGTTATATTTTCTTTTTATTTTTTTTAAATTTTATTTTATTTTTAAACTTTACATAATTGTATTAGCTTTGCCAAATATCAAAATGAATCCATCACAGGTATACATGTGCTCCCCATCCTGAACCCTCCTCCCTCCTTTTAAAAATAAGTTTAGATTTAGCAGTTGCAGAGATAGTGTAGAGAGCGCCTGCATACCCCATGCTGGTGTCAACAACATCCCCAAGACAGTACGCTCCTTTCTTCCTCTCTTCCAGATAATAACCTAAATCCTGTGTTTATCTTGCAGGTTATAAAGTTTTAGCACTCTTGGATGTGCCTGATAAGAGTCAAGAAAAAGCTGATCTATATATCCATGTGACATACATCAAAAAGTGGGATATCTGTGCTGGCAACGCCATCTTGAAAGCCCTCGGGGGGCACATGACCACCCTGAGTGGTGAAGAAATTAGCTACACTGGTTCCGACGGCATTGAAGGGGGGCTCCTGGCCAGCATCAGGATGAACCATCAGGCTCTGGTCAGAAAGCTCCCGGATCTGGAGAAGACGGGACATAAGTAAGCCAAGCTTGATGACAGGTCACAGCCCCACCAGAGCTGAACGGTCGGCCTGACGTGCTGAGGCTTCAAAGCGGCGGTGGAGACTATGCATGGTTTAGGCCATCCCGAACTTTTTAAAGTATTTATGAAGCATCTGAGACTTCTTTTCCCTGTAATAGGATGCAGGGTCAGGGAGAATGGGTTGCTTCATGTCTCAAGTATTGTCTTTATTTTTGAGACTATTTTCGTACGGTTGTCATACACAAGGCGCATATATATATATTTGTGAATTAAAATCTATAGCTGAGTCTACATTGTTATGAGTCACCATTTTCACACAATATCATGAATCTTCAGTTTGTTAATACTTTCATATAGAATTGGGCTGAAGAAAGGATTGTTTTGTGTAGGTGTTTAATACTACTATACAGTTATATCTCATTGAAAATAAAATAATTGGGGATTTTTACCCCTAATTCAGATAGAAAGCACAAGAAGCTGCAGATTCATTAATATGCAACAGATTCTCTGTTAATGAATATTTCTTATGGATTAAAATAGAAAAAGCTCAAATTGTTTTTTTTTCTTTGAAATTTTAATAACAGTTTCACCAGCTAGTAGAGAATATGGATATATGACGGTTGCATTGTAATTTCTGTGTGTGTGTGTATTGTTTCGTTTTGGTTTGTTTTTATAAAGAGACATGTGTTTGTACCTATGGGTTCAACATTTCTGCCATCTTGCTAATCAGTTTCACTTGCCCTGTGGATGGTGCATGGTTCTGTCCTTTCCCTCCTGACCCAAATTTAATCTTTAACTTCTAAGGTTTGTATTAAGATTTCAGGGCTTAACGTTAGAATTTTGGTACTTTTTCTCATTAGGGGTAAAATATGCTATAAGGCATTATAAAAATATAATGTTATTCTGTTATTAACTGAAAGTTATTTGAAGTTACATGAATTGAACTAGCCTTCATTATTTTTAAAAACCTTGTTTTAGTACTTTTAAAAAAATTTGCCATGTCTGTAGGGATTCCCTCTTTATCAAGAGTGAGTTAAGGTGGCTTTTGCCATTAATAAATGGATCTGATCTAACCAAGCTCTCAAAGTATTAACCTAAGATACTTTGTATTTTCTCTTTGGGTTAAAAAAATGAAGATTGAACGTACTTTTTGATGAATTTTTTTTCCTATTCAGGTGTGCACAATCTGGTTGAAAAAGGTTATGACATATTTTCAGTGTCAGTGTAATTCAAGCTTTGTTTTGTGAGCCGTCTCTCATTGGGATGTCTGATTTCTCTCAGTGCGATCAGAAACTTCAGTTCAACAGTACCGTCATTTCACATGACCTTGCCACAATTTTGTTCCATAACACACTGATAAGGAGAGGGATTTCTTAGGGTTTCATGGTTTCCTTTTTTCTTCTTGTCTCTCTCTCTCTCTTTAACCCTAGATCAGTTTTTAATGCTTGGTCAATTTTCTGTTTATTTTCTTGTCTTGGAGATAAAGTTGACCAAAGGAAGGGCAGGCGTCCTCACCTGGTGGAATGTGCTTACAACTTTAACTTTAGGCTTGCAGATCACGCCATCTGAGGTCCTTGGTCCTCGTTGGGGAATTGGCCCAAGTGTGATACACACATTACCTTTACCCAGTTTCCAGCAACCGGTCACCAGTCCTGCAGGGCAGTGAGCCTCAATAGCTAGGGTTTTATTCATCAGAATTCATTCCAAGTTTTAGTAGTTGAAATACCTGGTGTTTCACCAGGACTTTTAGGAATTCTGAGCCAAGTGTTAGAGGCTTCATCTTTTTACTTTGCAATGAGATGAGGGAATCTTTTTCCTCAGGAGAGATGGCAGAAGCATATGCCATTTCCAGAGTCCTGTGGTGTAAGTGTCTGTTCTAATTGTGGTGTGTCAAACTTCGGGGAAAGAGACTAGCATATTAGGAAATGGGACTAGTTCATATTAGCAGGCATGGTGTTTTGGCTTTAGTTTTTAATTTTATTAAGCCACACGTAGATAATGACTTTGTGGAGAGCTTGTGTCATGTGCAAAAATTAGGATACTGGCTGACAAATGCATTATTTTTGCGATTTCTTGAGTATAGCATAGTACTAATCGTTTTAAGTGCTTTTATAAGAAGCTCATTTTAAAACAGTTTGTTTCTAAAAGTCAGTATACATTACAGAACTAATATAAATTCAAAGAACAGTATTTATTTTATTTATGTAGGACATTGTGCCAGGACACACCAGTGAGAAACACCTTCTTGTGTGAGACAGATGATATCTCCCATAAATACAAGTATTTCTAAAATGTTTACTCTTAGTGACTCTCACCTACCCAATACCTGATGTCCCTTTCCCTTGTCTTTGCCCTTATTTAGAGGACAGTTTTCCATTAAAATTGAGTTTTATGCATCAGTTAGTAAAAGTAGCACCTTAGGATCCATCAGCTGTCCCCTTCCTCTGCCCCTCTTTCCACCTTGTTCCATGTCTCCCTAACTTGTTAATATATGTTAACTTATTTCTGCTTCTCTTTGTTAACCAATATACCCTTCCCCAACACTTAACCCTGGAATTCTCTCATAGACCTGTGTCTTTGTGATTGGCTGCTGAAATCTTAGGGCAGAACTGAGACTAGAATTCCAGTGGGGGAGATTAATACTGACAGAGCCCAAGTTGACTATTACTTTTCAAAGACTCCTCAGAAAGTAAAGGAAAGTCACCTTTAAAACCACAGAGTAACTGTCAAGAATAACCCAAGGCTTCTGTCATAAGCCTTTCTGACCCATCCTTCAAAGAATGAACGTGCAGAAAATACAAGCGCACTGCCTGCTGGAGAAAGCTTGCTATCTCTATTAGTTTTCATAATTGATTCCTACTTCAGTTGGGATTGTAAGGACCTACGAGACGGGTCCTATTTATCTTTGTTATTCAGTTGTCCCCTTTCCCCAATTTTAGTGTTTTTCTTTGATTCTAAATACTGAGTTATGTATGGCGGGATAATGAAGTGACAAGCTTCATGTGGTTTGTGTGCTTTAAGTAGCAGTTGTGCAGATTCTTCGTTTCTGGGTGCTTCCTTTGAATATTGTACAAATCGAGTCAGGGCGGTGGCTGAGGAAAGAGTGGGAGGAGGAAAGGCCTGGGGGAAGGGGGACGCCAGGCAAGCCCTTCCTTGCCCTGTCTCAGGGTGTTTAATTCAGAAATTGGATTTGACTCAGGCTTTGCAGGTGATGACTGTCTCCCATTGCCCAACGTAAGTAAAGAAAGCTGGCATGCCACTCCCTCCCTATTCCTCAGAAAAGAAAGTACCCAACTGGCCTCTCCTTGATGACAGCTTGAAAATGGCTTTCTGGAGACAATCTTAAGCAGGTTTAAAACGGGAACGGTTTAGAATCTAGCCACAACCACTCACTCACCTTGGCTGTGTCGATTGCTTGTGAATAGAAGCAGTGATTTGGTTTAAGACTTATTTGTTTTTAGCATATGCCTAAAAACGTCTGCCTTGTAACTGTTGTGTAAAATAAATTGATGGTTTCATTTTTATTCTAAAAAAAGTTGTGCCTTAACAATAGGGCATTGTATGTTAATAAGGGAAAACAAAAAATTTTTTTTAGTAGATGGGGAAAACAGTAACTTTTGCCATTAAAATTTAAGTTCTTTTCATGTTTTTAATATTAGAGTTGGGGAAAATCATTAAAGTTGAATAAAATTAATATAAAATTATTTTTACATAATCTAGCATTTACAACTGAAGTACTTTTTTATAAGAACTGGCATCTTGATGTATATGTCTGAAATGATACATAATCCTTTGGTTTTTAATTTGAATTAATAAGACCATGATAGATTTTGATTTTTAATTTTACTTTTAAACTATTTTAGTGTGCTATTATATTTGTTCTAGAACTCTGAGTCACTTTGGTTTTAAAAGCTAGCTGTTTATTTTTCATACCACATCAGAAATTTCTTAATGTTAAAAAATACTGTATGTTTGTGATGTAACCAACCAGAACAGTTCCTAGATTGGGGAGGGTTTGGATTAACATTTACTAAGAAGGCAAGAAGAATTGAACTTTATACTTCTAAAGGAGGTTTTTGGTTTTATGAGGTGCTGGTCATAAAACTTGTTTTCTTGTTTGTTTGTTTTTAATTTTATCAAAGCCAGGCAGGTGTTTGCATTCTAATTTACCATTGATAAAGACACAGGAAAGCCACTTTTTTTTTAAATTATTTTTTAAAATGAGTAATGAATTATGTGGGAAAATGAGATTTATAAATACTAGTTTTCCTTTGAGATAATGTAAATCAAACTTTCATAAGTTAAGGGTGATGCATAATATCATAACTTGTACACTGTGTTTGTAAGGGTTCCCTAAAGTATTAACATTCAGGTAATTTGTGTAAATTGCAAAAGCAGAAACTGTGATGTTCGGTTAGTAGTATGTTGTGTTAGAAGTCTTTTGGGGATGTATGTTATATACATAGTTGACTGTTATTCACTTGCTCCTCTTGTATTAAGTAGGAGATACAACATCCCAAGTCATTTTTAGATCAGTTAGCCTTCAGAGACTTCACCTCTCTTCCCAAATTATCTCTTCCAAGCTGTCTTCATCATCTGTGTTCAGTTACAGTGGAATTGTTTATTGATGTTAATTTATGTGTAAAATATGGACTTCAGTGTCCCTTGTACTCTTGCATCCACTGTTGGCAGTAGCCAAAGCTAGCTTCATAGTCTTACCAGGAGAGACAGCATTCTGCCGTAATGAACTGTGGTGCTGCCAGAGGGATTTTTTTCCCCCTTTCAATGGTTTTACTTAAGTTACTGGATAAGCAGTTGAGTTTACATTAAAACAATGAAATGCTATATCTTGTCTATATTCTGCCTCTTCCAAATTGGATGTTTTTTTTTTGTTGTTAATAATTTTTCACTTCCTTATCAATCTTTTATAGGGGGCTAGTGATGAGAGGGGTTAAAATAAAACTGCCTACCTTTGAATACCCCTGGGGAGCCTGGTGGGCTGCCGTCTATGGGGTTGCACAGAGTCGGACACGACTGAAGTGGCTTAGCATAGCATAGCATTCCCTCACACATGGAAGGCTGTGGAGGAGCAAGACCATTCCTGTTGCCAAGGCATGCTTCAACACCAGAGTTCTCCTTACTCAGCATGCAACCCCTGCCTCACCCACGTCCCCTAATTAAAGAGGGTCCCGGCTGCAGCCTCTACTGAGAAGTAGAGGGAAGCCCTCCTTCCAGTTTTTTTGAGCAGTTTTCTGGTACCTCCCTTCTTGCCCTCATTTTTACATGGGTTGTTGTAAACTTTTTGAGAACAGGGATTACATCTTAATGATTTTTGTATTTCCACCTCGACCCAGCAGCTAGTCCAGTATCTGGAAAAAATTAGGTGCTTCATGTGTGTCAAACTAAATGGAATAAAGGCAGCATCAGTGTTTTCTCATGCCTCAGTGGTGTAAGCTGCTTGTTTGGTTGGTTTCCTCTGCAGATATTTGTGTTTATCACCCACACACCCTAAGTTATTTTTTAAAGTTTTGTTTTCTTGCCTTCCAATACTACCCCATGGCCAGTTAGCTCTAGAAAATGTAGCTGCCTCTGAATGAAATGATTATCCCAAACTCTGCCCCTGGATATACTTTGCCAAACTGAAATTTGAATTTTCTGAATAAATTGGTCATGTCTGAAAGATGGTGTGCTGCTTGTACTTTTTTTTTTCGTCTTTTAAAAAGTTTTTACTGTGGTAAAATATATGTATAACGGATTTACCATTTCAACCATTTTTAAGTGTACAATGAGTAGTGTTTATATTTACAGTCCCTAGTGGCTCAGATGGTAAAGAATCTGCCTGCAATGCAGGAGATGCAGGTTCAATCCCTGGGTCAGGAAGATCCCCTGGAGAAAGGAATGGCAACCACTCCGGTATTCTTGCCTGGAAAATTCCAGGGACAGAGGAGCCTGGTGGGGTACAGTCCAGGGGATCGCAGAGTCAGAAATGACTGAGCGACTAACACACACAACTGTCATCCCTACCCATTTGTGGAACCTACTCATCCCAAATAGAAACCTCTACCCCCTAGACAGTCACATACCATCCCCCTCTCCTGGTAGCAACTCTCCTGCTTTCTGTCCAAGTGCTTAATTTTATGGGACTCTCTCTTCTGTGTCACCATTTACCAAAAAATCATCTGTTTGAAAGTGGGTGTACATGACAAACACCTCTGGCAAAACTCTCAATTGAATGTAAAGATTTTTTTAAGTAAGATGAAGGGAGGATAGAAAGAGCTAAAGAAGAACAAAATGGTAGAAAAGTAGTAATAGGAAAAATCTGATGAGAAAGATAACCAGGATGCTTGTTTCCTTAAGTCTTGTCAGTGATAAAATGATGTAATCCACCCGCTTTGAGATGTTTTAGTTTTAATCTGGTTTCTTTGGAAGATGAATAAATCAGGCTTGAGGAGGGTAGGCCCCTTCATTCCATTACTGGCAAACTGCTTGAGTCTCTAGATGATTTTTGTTATGTTATTTTAATTTCTATAGCTACACTTAAAAAAAAAAACACTTCAAAATGCCTTTTTTTTTTTTCTGAAAAGCATGACTTTTCTCAAAAGCATGATTTTTTTTGGAAATTTTGCTTGTTAAGTTTCCCTAGGATTTCTTAAAAAAATATTAGTCAGATCTGCAGATTGGCTTTTCCCATCTGACAAAGCTGAGTGCAGAAACTGCAGGGTCCGGGCGATGTCTGGGCTTGCTGTCCAAAGGGTAAGCCCCATCCCAGCTGGGAATTTCTGAGTGGTGCCTGTTTGGGAGTTCTCTACCACTCCTTCCACGCCCAGCTGGTCTCACTAGGCTACAATTATATATAAGAGGAAGAAAATACCTGTTTGAATACTGAAAGGAGCAAAAGACTTCTAGACACTTTTTAGAATTCTGAGACACGTGATTTTACACAGACATTGGTAGTATTGAGTTCATATTAGATGTTCCGTCAATATACCTTAATAATTCCATTTAATATTGTAAGTGGTTGGCTCTGGAAACGACAGTGAGTGAAGGGTGTGCTTTGTTTATCCAGCACCACTCCTCCCCCCTCATTTTCTTTCTTTTTTTTTTAAATCACTAGAAATTTAAATCACTAGTATCCACTTCAAACTGAAGACATCTAGCCAAAAAATATCAGGCGCTTTCATGGTTGCTAGTGATCTTCATAGCACATTTTCATTTCATGGAGTGTTACAGGTCATTTCTGGTATTTCTATTGCTATGCCTGTTACTGAACTAAGGTTCAGATGCTCACCACTCAAAAGTCAGTCATTCAAGAGGCAAGTGTCAGTAAAAGGGAAAGCTGCTTTAATCAGGAAAACTAGCAAGCTGGGGAGAAGGGAGTCTCATGTTCTAAGACCAACCCTGAAGATTCTGCTCAGCCACAGCAGTTTTTAAAGGGAAAAATGAAGGTGGATGGGGAGAATCTCAGTGGATCATGGAGGGGTGGAGGTTGGATTCTACATCTTTGTCCACTGCATACAGACTGACAAACCCCCAGTTTGAATCTTTGCTAGATTTTGGACCGATATTTCAAAATGCATTTCATTGAGATTCAGCATGTTCAAATCTATATGCAGTCTGCTTTTTCCATGAAAAAAAAAAAAGACATGCTTTCTCCATCATGGAATTGTATTCGTTTGATGGTGATGTGACTTGGTGGGGTCTTTCTCTGTATCCTGTTTAAGGTGTAATGACATAATTCTTAGATGTGTGATGGGATGCTTTTGAAAAATTTATGCTGATTATTTCTTCAAATCATATTCAGCCCTCCAAGAAGGGGGCTATAGTCTCCTTCTTGAGATTGCAATTACTTTTCTTGCCTGGGAAATCGCATCAACAGAGGAGCCTGAAGGGCTACGGTCCACAGGGTCACAAAACATGACTCAGCGACTAAACAACTATTCCATTAGATTGCTCACTATTGCCCAGGGCCACACAGATTCTGTTCATTATTTTTTCAGTCTTTTTCTCCCTGTGCTTCAATTTCCACAGTTTTTATTGTCATGTCTCCCACTTCATTTCTCTCTCTCTCTCTCTTTTTAATTAGTTGATTTGGTTGCACTGGATCTCAGTTGTTGCATATAAGTTCTTTGGTTGCGGCATGTGGGATCTAGTTCTCTGACCAGGGGTCGAATCCAGGCTCCCTGCATTGAGAGCGTGGAGTTTTAGCCACTGGACCACCAGGGAAGTCTCTCCCATTTCATTTCTGTTGCCTTTGCAGTTATTGCCCTTGCAAGAGTTATTACTCCAGCAGTATCTAATCCATTGTTAAGTCTACCCAGAGAATTTTTTATTCTGTGTGATTTTTAGCTCTAAAGTTTCCTATTGGTTATTTTTTATAGTTTCCATCTGTCTCCTCATTTTACTCATGTTTTATTTTCGAACATAATGTCTGTTTTAAAGTTCCATCTGATAATTCCATCAATACTGTCACTTCTGGATCTTTTCCATTGGTTTATTTTTTCTTCTAATTATAAGTATTATTTTCCTGAGTCTTTGCATGTTTTAGTACCTTTTGATTTAAAGAAAATAAATATGAGCAACGAAAGAACTTTTAAAACAATTTTAAGTTAGTGTAAGAAGGCACACAATTTCTGGAAGACATACTATTTAAATTATTTTTAGTTATTTTGTTGGATATCAATATTTTATCATTTGGTTGTTACAAAACATCAGAAAATTATGAGACAACAAAGCATGATCTACAGATATAGTAGTCTCTTCATTATCTTTCCCTTAACACTATAAATGATCAAGAGAGTTATAATGAATTAAAATTGATGATCATTGTTTTGAGAATTAACATGTACTTTGGAGATGGCAACCCACTCCAGTACTCTTGCCTGGAAAATCTCATGGACGGAGGAGCCTGGTAGGCTGCAGTCCATGGGGTCACTAAGAGTCGGACGTCGGACACGACTGAGCGACTTCACTTTCACTTTCATGCATTGGAGAAGGAAATGGCAACCCACTGCAGTGTTCTTGCCTGGAGAATCCCAGGGACGGGCGAGCCTGGTGGGCTGCCGTCTATGGGGTTGCACAGAGTCGGACACAACTGAAGCGGCTTAGCAGCAGCCTATTCAAAATGTCAGAACTACTACGATGCACATAATTTATTTCGTCAGTGAAGTATAAGAAATTTTATACTCTAGTCTTTTGTTTCTGGAAGAACCTCCCCTCTCTTTATAATTTGCATGAATTTGAATGGTATATTGAATTTAAAAGCTATTTATATGGTAATAAGCAGAGTAACAATCAAATTTGTACTTGAGCTCCATCACTTGTAAAGGAAATAAAAAGTGTTTTCAGCCAGAGAAGAATAAATTTATTTTTGCCCAGAAAGAACACTATTTTTCATCTTCTGTTCACTCAGAGACAATGTTTAATAACTCCAGCAGTTAAGTCCTAAAGTCCTGGGAAAAAATCTCTGAGTAAGTCAAGAACTTTGAAGGTCTACTTCTTGGGGATAAAGTCTCTGACTTAAATGGAGAAAGAAATTAATAAAGGCTGGAATGCACTGGATATAAGAAAAGATGTTTAAGACAGCAAATAACTGAAGTGTGTTCAGTCACTCAGTCACATTTTACTTTTTGCGATCCCATGAACTGTAGCCCACCAGGCTCCTCTGTCCATGGGATTTCCCAGGCAAGAAAACTGGAGTGGGGTGCCATCTCCTCCTGCAGGGGATCTTCCTGACCCAGGGATTGAACCCATGTCTCCTACGTCTCCTGCATTGGCAGGTGGGTTCTTTACCACTAGTGCCACTGGGAAGCACACTGTATCTGTTTTCAAGTGCTTACATGAGGTGCATGATCTAAATATTGATATGCAACAATAACTAGAAGTGATTCAGCTTGGGACTTGATGAAAATAACAATAACTGTCAAAGGACCACTTCCTACCCTACCAAAAAAGAACTCCACAAGCTTTAGGCCATGTGTGTTAATCATATACAACAACCGTAAGTGCTATTTGGAGGGATTCTAATTGTAGTTGATTATCCCATCTCTCAAATAACTATTAAAACACTAAAACTAAGATCATGGCATCTGGACCCACCACTTCATGGCAAATAGAAGGGGGAAAATTGGAAGCAATGACAGATTTTATTTTCTTGGGCTCCAAAATTACTGTGGATGGTGACTGCAGCCGTGAAATTAAAAGACTCTTGCTTCTTGGAAGGAAAGCTATGACAAAGCTAGACAACATATTAAAAAGAAAAGACATCACTTTGCTGACAAAGGTCTGTATAGTCAAAGCCATAGTTTTTCCAGTAGTCATGTATGGATGTGAGAATTGAACCATAAAGAAGCCTGAGTGCTGAAGAATTGATGCTTTTGAAATGTGGTATTGGAGAAGACTCTTGAGAGTCCCTTGGACTGCAAGGAGTTCCAACCAGTCAATCCTAAAGGAAATCGACCCTGAATATTCATTAGAAGGACTGATGCTGAAGCTGAAACTCCAATACTTTGGCTACCTGATGCGAAGAGCTGACTCATTGGAAAAGACCCTGATGCTGGGAAAGATTGAAGGCAAAAGGAGAGGAGGGTGGCAGAAGATGAGATGGTTGGGTGGCATCACCGACTCAATGGACATGAACTTGGGTAAGCTCCTGGAGATAGGGACAGGGAGGCCTGGCATATTGCAGTCCATGGGGTCACAAAGAGCTGGACACAACTTAGTGACTCAACAAGAACAACAACAAATGGACATGCCACATTTTATTTACCCATTCATCAATGGATGCATATTTGGGTTTTAATTTAGTTTTATGTTAAAATTCTGTAATGCCAGCTTCCCCCATCCTCATGTAAAAATATATACATGTGACAGTTCTGTATTTATAAACATTAATATTGTGAATTAATATATCAGTACCAAGTGACCAAAGGTATTTATGAAGGTTTTAACTGCATAGCTTTCTCCCCTGAGAGGTTGAGAGTTTGTAAGGCTATTCTTAATGCTACTGTTACTGCCACCAAAATAAAAGATGAATTGAACCTGTGGGATTTAATCTGAGGCTAGTTTTATGAGATCTTCACTGGGGTCATCAGCAGGGGCGGCTCTATGTGTCCAGCTGGGGGCTGGTGTCCAGCTGTTGCTCAGCTCTGGGTCCTGGTCCAGTGCTCAGGTTTGGAGAGCTGGCCTGTGACCTGTCTCAGCCTTGCGATTCCCCATCATTTCTTACACACCGAAAGTTCTGGAGAAGTTTTGGCCCCAAATGTTCGATTCAAATAATGAAATAGTATTACCCCTGACTCCCCTGTTCTGTAGCATGTCAACAGAGGGATTTGAAGACTGGGGTGGAGACATATGTGCCTTACAGGCATGCGGGGATTCTGAACTAAGGTGTACACATCTGAGAGGGAAGTCAGGTGTCAGGGAGAAAATACTCAAAGGACTTTAGCAATATACCACTGCCCTAGGAAACCAACACAGAGCCAGGTCACTAGTCTGTCTACAGGTTGAGATGATCCACAAGAGAAGCCACAAAAGTATGTCTCCAACTAAAAGAATATTTATTCCTATGCAACAGGTAAGAAGGGGTGCCTCCAAGAACTTATTGGTTATGGACCTGACACTAGTATATTTTTGCATTTCGGAGACTTAGGATCTTAGAAATTACTGATGCAGAAGTCAAAGATATTAAATAAATTCATAATTGGATTTTTCAAGATGCTTTTTATTTGTTCTTGTAAATAGATAATAAAGAAACCCACCTGCAATGCAGGAAATGCAGAAGTGGGTTCAATCCTCAGGTTTGGAAGATCCCCAGGAGGAGGGCACGGCAACCCGCTCCAGTATTCTTGCCTGGAGAATCCCATGGATAGAGGAACCTGGTGGGCTACAGTTCATGGGGTCACAAAGAGTTGAACATGACTAAAACAACTGAGCATGGCATGGCACATCCAGTTTAAAAATTGGAATGTAGGCCATTATTTAAAAAATTTTAAGACTTTTTTGAATGTAGACCATTTTAAAAATTTTTATTGAATTTGTTACAATATTGTTTCTGTTTTATGTTTTGGTTTTTAGGCCACGAAGCATGTGGGATCCTAGCTCCCCAACCAGGGATCGAACCCACAGCCCCAGTCTGCCTTGGAAGGTGAAGTCTTAACCACTGGACCACCAGGGATGTCCGCAAATCACCTGTGGCGGATTCATTTTGATATTTGGCAAAACTAATACAATTATGTAAAGTTTAAAAAATGAAATAAAATTTGAAAAAAATAATAAAAATAAAAAAAACTTCTAAAATCGGAGTATTGTGAAAGCACAGTAATGCTAAGCACATTCCTTAAATGTCTCAGCTACTTGATAATGGCAAAGACGATTTCTCCCTCCATTTCAAGTCTTTCGGTGGCTCTTTCAGGAATATCATTTTGGAGTGTGCAAAGTCCTTCAACGTGGATTCAAGCTTTCCTTCAAGAAGGGTAATCTGTGACCGCATGACATTTCCGATATGATAATGGGGTTTTTTGTTGTTTGTTTTTTGCCACTTCCAACATTTGAATTTGTCTTGCTCAAACAGTCTGAAGCGTGGAGCAAATGGAGAGAGAACATGACTCACAGAGCGGTCACTGGTGGGGCCCAGGTCCTCACATGATCTGCGTCTCCTCTGTAGGACTCTGGGGCCTTCCCCCAGTCAGTGCTGCTCGCCTGTCAACCGTGCCTTGGGGATTAACATGAGAACATCAGGAAACAAAGGACCCCATCCCACTGGACACAGAGCAGAGTGATTTCTTTCCCAAATCAGATTTCCAATCATGAAACGCGATTTCCATAGCTCTGATGGGAGTTCTTCCAGATAAGTCCCCGGTCACGTCTTATTTCACAGCAGGAATGCAAACAGTACACTTGCAAAAGTTTTTCTTTCTGTTTGCAGTGAACTCAGTTCTCTATCAGGATTAAGATCTTCGGTTACATCAAATCTCCAGCTGGCAGAAGACCAGACCCAACTTCTCAAAGGGAACATTGTCACGGAAAATATTTTCAATACTGGGTGTAATTTTCCCAAAGCAGCTTTTTGTAGGTAAGCAGTGGTATGCCATGGGGCTGGAGGAAAAACGATCTTTCTCCAAGATGCTTTTCATTCTCTGGGGAAGTGATAAAACCTTCTTCAATGTGTCACACAGTTGTTCTGGACCACAAGCCAAACAGTCTTGGAAACCTCAGAGGATTAAATACATCAACAAAAGGAAACATTTAAAATGAGATGGTCTGTTGGACAACACCAGAACACAGCAAGGGCTGAATTCCCAGTAGTGACAGCTCCCCCTCAGCCCCGGGCCCCTGGAGACTGACCGGCAGGGAATCTGCTAAACCAGTGGCCTGCGGTAAATGCAACAATTCAAGAGTAGTTGTTTGTCGAGCCGTGTCAGAGATAGGACTTAGGAATCTCCAGAGATGAGAGTAATGAATATGAGAGTTTGCGCCCAGGAACTTGGGCACAGCAGCGCCTGCGTTTGAACACCCCTCTGCTTCTCATTAGCTGCGTGGTCTCGGACAAGGTGCCAGCCACAGGGTTGCCATGAGGGTGAAATGGGACAGCATTGTGGGAGAATCGTAGAACAGCCACACAGCCCTTGAGAAGGCACAGTCTCCTCTCTGAGCCTGTTTGTGTTTGTCTGATCCGAAGGCTCATGCTCCACGCTGCGTTTATCAGACAAGTCTCTCTTGCTTTCTGCGTGTGTGGCTGCGTGCTAAGTGGCTTCAGTCGTGTCCAACTCTTTGTGACCCCATGAACTGTGGCCCACCAAGCTCTTCTGTCCGTGGGATTCTCCAGGCAAGAATACTGGAGTGGGTTGCCATCCCTTCCTCCAGGGAATCTTCCCGACCCAGGGATCCAACTGGCCTTTCTTGAATTGCAAGTGGATTCTGAGCCACCTGGGAAGCCCCTTGATTTCCAGGGACAGAAATCAAATTAACCTAAACAGAAAATGGTTCATTGGCTTAAGGGTCAGAAAAAGAAGATTTGAGGCTGAGAAGACGAGCTGTTGAAATGATGTGGTCATTTCTCTCTCTCCTCCTCTCTGCTGGTATGCGGTTTCCTTCTGTCCTTTGATAGACCTTCTTTTCCCACAAAACAAGCCCAGACCCACATTCTCCAAAATGCATGGAACAACCACACCCACTGTGCAGAAATTCCTGGAAAGAACCGGGGTTGATTTGGTTCTTTCAGTTGTCCTTGCCCTTCACAAGCCCTCCTGTCCAGTGGGCAAGAAAAGAAGAAAAGGGTTTGAAGAAAAGAAGGAAGAGGGTTGGGCAGAAGAAACCAGAGCTACTATTAATAAATTCCAGTCAACAGGGAATTCCCCCGAGGTCCAGTGGTTAGGATTCTGCGCTTTCACTGCTCAGGGCATGGGTTTTATCCTGTTTGGGGAACTAAGATTCCCCCAAGCTGTTCATTGTGACCAAAAAGAAAACCAAAGCAAAACCTAAAGAAAAAGAGTATCTTGCTCAGTTTCACAGCCTCAGTTATCAGTCATAGGTCCATCTGTACCCTCAGCCCCAGCCAGACTGTCTGTGCCCTCACTTCTCTGGACTCCTCGGAACTCCTGGCTGGACTCCTCTGGTTCAAGTGAGTGAAGTTACACCAACACAGGTTGGCTTGAGCTGCCCTAACAAAGGACCACAACCTGTGTGTCCTCAGTAATAAAAATGTACCGTCTCCCAGTTCTGGAGCAGAATTCCCAAACTAATGTGTCGTCAGGGTTATTTCTCCCGAGGGCTGTGAAGGAGAGTCTATCCTGGTTGCAGATAGAGGAGGCTCTCCCTGGTTTCTGGTGTTTTCTGGCAAATGTGGCCTCTCCTTGGCTTGTATGTAGCACATCACCATTCTCTGCCTTCATCTCCAAGTGGTGTTCTCCTTGTCTGCATCTACATTTCTTACTTTTATAAGGACAGCAGTTGTACTGGATTAGAATCCACTCTTCACTATGACCTCCTCATAAATAATTATGTTTGCAAAGACCTTATTTCCAAACAAGGTTTATTAAGCGATGCAGGAAGTTAGGACATAGAAATTTTGTACGGGAGACAATGCAGCTCAATAATATACTTAACGGGACTTATCTGGTGGTCCAGTGGCTAAGACTCTGTGCTCCAGTGCAGAGGGCCCTGGTTCAATCCCTGGTCAGGGAACTAAATCCTGCATGCCACAACTAAAGATCCTGCACACGACAAGGAGGACTGGTGCAGCCAAACAAATGTAAAATAATAGTATTAATAATAATACACCTAGAAAGAACAGAATAAAAAGAGAAGAATGGAATAGGGACCATGAATCAGAACTTTTAAATCCATGATAGTAGCATTTTCTGTGCAACCAAAGCATTTTTAAAAAGGTTTTGTAATACTTTATGAGTGTTTTGTTTGCTTTTTAAGGAATTACAATTATTTAAGGGCATCTGACAGGCTTCCCTTGTGACTCAGCTGGTAAAGAATCTGCCTGCAATGAGGGAGACCTGGGTTCAACCCCTGGGTTGGGAAGATCCCCTGGAGAAGGGAAAGGCTACCTACTCCAGTATTCTGGCCTGAAGAATTCCATGGACTGTATAGTCCATGGGGTCTCAAAGAGTCAGACACAACTGAGCGAATTTCACTTTCACAGGCTTCTGACATGCTTGAATTTTGAAAAGTTTAAGTTCCCAATTTGTGTTTAAACATTCTGAGATACCTAATTTCCTAAACGAATGTACTTGGCTGTATTTTTGTAAGTCGTACAAGCATATTTAGATGAATGTCAGTTAATTTAAACTGAATATTAGAAAAATGGTAGTGAGTGTTCCTCGCCATGAAGTCAAGCTCTGCAGATCCCTTGATTGGAGGTCCCAGCACACACAGACCTGGGGGAGCATTTTTGACTCTCAAATGCTCCTGGAATTTCCCCCAGCTCCCCAATTAAGACAAGCACTGCCCTGTGGAATTCTGTGTCCTAGGCCGAGCCTGGCAGGAGCTGGATCTGAAAGGTGGTTCATGAAGGGCTTTGAAAACTAAGCTCAGACCTATTTTCAGCAACTTTGAAGGCAGCATCTTTTATGCAGGTAATATCTTACAGCACGCTAGTGATCAATAACACGCCTACCAATGCAGGAGACCCGGGTTCAATCCCTGGGGTGGGAAGATCCCCTGGAGAAGAAAATGGCAACCCATTCCAGTATTCTTGCCTGAGAAATCCCATGGACAGAGGAGCCTGGTGGTACAGTCCAGGAGATCGCCCAGAGGCTGACAGGACTGAGCGACTGAACAACAACAACTTCTCTGACCACCGCACCTCTCTGCCAGGTGGCAGATCTGGGTTATTTCCATTGTTCTGGTCCCATGGGTCTCAGAGAGCATCAGTCCCCTGGGATCTTGTTACAATGCACCCCTGGGTCTACAGGGTCTGCTGTGGGGCTGAGACGAGGCTTTTCCAAGAAGTTCCTGGGGCTCTCCAACTACAGGAAACACACTGGGAGGAGCGAGGCTCCAGACAAGAGTGTATCTCTGGGTGGGTCTCCCTGGACCCCCCGCAGTAAGTGCTGTTCTGGGGCCGCAGAGCCTGTGTCTCAGGTGAGAGCGCCCATGGGACCCTGCCACCCACCCTCGGCCCCAGGGCCTCCAGACAAAGACTTCCCAGGGACACTCTTTTCTCTTAGTTTTTGTTTTATTTTTCCTTTTTGGTCTCAATGCACGGTTTGCTGGATCTTAGTTCTCTGACCAGGGATTGAACTCATGCCCTCAACAGTGAAAGCACAGAGTTCTAACAACTGGACCGCCAGGGAAATCCCAAGATACTCATTTCTAAGCCTCACAGGATAAGGGGCATCTCCCAGGAACTTTTGGTCCTAGATGTGAAGTAACTTCATGTTAGAAACTCCTGATGCAGAAGTCAAGGATGTTAAATAAACAAATTCATCACCAGGGTTTTAAAAATGCTTTTTGACTTTCTCATTATAATAGAGAATTCTAAGGATGTAGACCATTATTTTGTAAAAATCATTTCTAAATGATTTTTCAGTTTTCTGCAGGTTGCATCCATCATTTTCTGTTGAATAGGATCTGCACTTTATTCACATAGATATTATTATATTAATTATATCTGGAGCGATATATAGACTTGTTACCTCCCACTTCAGTGTTGCATGAGCTAAAAAGCAACCTTTATTTCTACAGTTGTGGAAGGCTACTCACAGCCTTTTGAGATTTAGAAGAAAATTTTTAATGATCTAGACTAATATCTAAAATTTTTAAGTTTAAAATTACCTATGGATATTATAAAATAGATGTTGGCTTTTTGTTCATAAAAAAATCAGGATACTGGTTTTTTGTTTTTTTTTTTTAAGCCTTTTGGTTGTAAATCTGGTTTCTTTAGCATGCAATACCAAATCTGGCCACACGAGAGAAGCAGAGCACCGCTGTCTGTGCTCAACCAGAAAAGCCTTGTTTTCCTTGTGGGATCAAAACCTGTAAGTTAGAACTGAAAATCACAAAATGTAATAAACTTCTTCTGCTGGTTAACATTCCACAGGTATAACTTTCTAACTTAAAAGTTCATGTGAAGCATCGTGTTTTGCTGCTACTGCTAAGTCACGTCAGTCGTGTCCAACTCTGTGCGACCCCATAGACAGCAGCCCACCAGGCTCCCGTCCCTGGGATTCTCCAGGCAAGAATACTGGAGTGGGTTGCCATTTCCTTCTCCAGTGCATGAAAGTGAAGTGAAAAGTAAAAGTGAAGTTGCTCAGTCGTGTCCGACTCTTCTCGACCCCATGGACTGCAGCCGACCAGGCTCCTCAGTCCATGGAATTTTCCAGGCAAGAGTACTGGAGTGGGTTGCCATTGCCTTCTCCGATCCTGTTTTGAGTAAGCTCTGTTATTAAGGGGAATAGCTCATTTCTTTTCATCTGGTCCTACCAGCCTTAAAAGGATGGATGAAGACGATGAAGCAAGCATGCTGCGCTGGTTAACTTCATTCCAGCCCAGGTATTGCGTGGACCATGGCTTCTAGCAGAATATAGAGGGGGCAGGGCGAAGCCAAGATGACTTTGAGGGAAGAACATTGAGTTGGATGAATGCTGTGCCCACATGAAGAAGGCTGTCTGGAAGAATCCCTTTGCAAAGAAAAACAAGGGCCCCTGGAAGGATCACTTTGGAAACCACTGAGCTCACTGGACCTGGGATCTAGAATAGCTGTCCTAGATGGTGACAGGATTGATTTGTGTCTGTCTCTGTGAGCTTAGCCTTCGAAGGCATGCAGGCTTGGACATGCTTCTATCTTGTATCTGTGAAAACTGACAAAAATCTTATTCATCTGTGTTTTCATGGGGAAAGTGCAGCCAAAGAGTGATGATTTGAAATTCCATCAAACACGCACGCATGCAGGTTCAGAGTTCTGTCCTTTAGCTGTGACCTCACATCACAGACATGGTGATATTCTGAAGGATGACATGAGTTCTTGCTGCGCCTCCTTCTTTAGGCTGGAAGGTTGGACACAAAGAGTTGGGCAGAGGACCACAAGCTGTGTGACTTCAAACAGCATCAACTCATTCTCGCCTGGGTCTGGAGACCAGAAGTCCAAATGAAGCTGTCAGGGCCAGGCTCCCTGTGGACGCTCTGGACAAGAAGCTGGTCTTTGCCTCTCCCAGCTTCTGCCGGCCGCTGGCTCTCCGTGGCTTGTTTCTGTCCAGTCTCTGCCTCCTGGTCACCCCTCCTCCTCTGTGTCTGTGAATACTTTTTCCATCTCCCTCTTTTATTTATTTATTTAAAGTTAAAAAGAAAAACTGGATGTGCTGAATCTTCCCTGTGGCTCTTGGGCTTGTTGCCCTGAAGCATGTGGGATCTTAGTTCCTCGACCAGGGATCTAACCCACATTCAGTGCATTGGAAAGCAGATTCTTAACCACTGGACCACCAGGGAAGTCCCCTCTGCCTCCATCTTGTAAGAACTTTGTCATTGGATTTAGTGACCACACTGATAATCCAGGATAAACCCCTCTCAAAATCCTTAATCACATACTTTGGACTCTTTAAAATAATAGTTGGTCTTCTACCACATCCAGTAAATATTCAGTTTCTGAAGACTAGGGCATGGATGGAGGCTTGGGGGGGGCACCATTCAACTCACTCCCAATGGATCAGTGGCCACTTGGAGCGATAATTCCCACAGTCCCCTCTGGTGGTGACATCTAATGAATTGCCAAGAGATGGACAGCTTGGGAAGCTCTACTATTATCTAGTACAAGTTTAAAATAACTGACAGGATAGAGGAGGATGATTTTCAACTAAAATAGCTTACCTCTGGGTTACATTAGTTTCTTTAAAAGACTCTCACACACGTTGCTGTGGTTGGTGTGTCTCTGACCTGAACACACAAGGAGGGTCCTCTGGTGAGCTCTGCACTTTTTCACTTACTCATCTGATACCCATTCTCTCTCTACGACCTTGTCTTCAAATTCTTTGCAGAGTGAAGTGTGGCAACCATCATTGTGATAAGGGGAAAAAATGATTTTAAAATATTAAGAACTTTTTTTCAATTTTTTTGAAATCGAAGATGCTGGTGGATAGGTGAGGGAACCTCTGTATAAGTAAATACTTTAACAAACAGATAATTTATGAGGATATTTAGTGTTCAGGAGCAAAATTTACATATAATGTGGTTTTCTAAATTGCTCTAAAATACTTTTGAGCCGTAAGCATTTCCCTTGCTTACATTTTCAGATTGCTTTTTAAGCCCTTGTTTCACAGAAAGTAAAAAGGTACAGCTATGTGATCTAGAGTTATCGCCAATGCTGATTTAGAGGACTTTCAGAATCAAGCAAGGTTTCTGCCATACTTGAGATAAACCAGGCTGCATTTTCATTTCGGTTTTGTGCCAAACCAGCAGGATCCCTCCTTTCACTCCGTCAACCACCTCTTCCCTATGTCAGGTGCATTGAGAACCTTTGTTTTTCTATCTAACCCTCAGCTGTTCTACTCTGCCTTCCCTATGGCTAATACTGTGTATTTCTCAAAGAAAAAAGACGCAAAGGAAAACCTCCAAACCTTCTAAGTCTCCTAGCACCATCCAACACACACACCACTGTTCATCAGTGTTTGCTTACGAGATCCAAGAATGAGGAAGGCAAAACTACAGAGTCTTAATATGCTTCCAGCACTAAGAAGTTGGTTGAAATCTTTTAAGGCTGAACACTAGCCTGCCTACCAATGAAGGAGACCTAAGAGACACTAGTTCCATCCTGGGTTGGGAAGATCCTCAGGAGAAGGAAATGGCAACCCACTCCAGTATTCTTGCCTGGAGAATCCCATGGACAGAGGAGCCTGGTGGGCAACAGTCCGTGGGGTTGCATGGACTGTAGTCCATGTGGGTGTGGGTTGCCATTTCCTCCTCCAGGGGATCTTCCTGACCCAGGGATCAAACCCATGTCTCCTGTGTCTCCTGCATTATAGGTGGATGCTTTACCCACTGAGCCATCAGGGAAGTCCCCCTTCTCCTTGGCTCCCTCCAAAAAGGCACCTTCAGAGTGGTTCCTGGCTGTGGACGGCCAGCATGGGGATGACCCACTATAGGTGGCCCACTCCTTGCAAGTCTCTGGCCTTGGGTGAGCTTGTGGGTGCCCATGGCTTAGCTTTGGTCTCCCGTGGGGTGGCCCTTAGGCTCCTGATGTGAGCTCAGCCCTCCCCTGGCTTCAGTCTCAGGGTGAGCCTCTCAGGGCTTTGGCTTCTCTGTATAGTGTCCAGGACAGCAGGGTTTGAACAAAAACCCTGGGTGGTTCTTTAAGGTCTGTGAAAGGGCATGACTCCTGGACACAGAGTAGGGATTATCTGTGGTATATGTACTGCTCCAGCCTCTATTTTAGACTGACTGGTTGTCCTTTGCTCTCCCTCTCCCCAACCAAGAGCAGGTATGTGCATCTCAGATTCTGGAGGTTTAGTGAGGAAAGATAGGTCGAAAGATGGTGATCAATGATACCAATTTCCATCTCCATAGTGACAGAAATTACACAGATTAACAGTTGAGTAGGACATAGAACAACAGACCGGTTCCAAATAGGAAAAGGAGTACGTCAAGGCTGTATATTGTCACCCTGCTTATTTAACTTATATGCAGAGTAGATCATGAGAAATGCTGGGCTGGAAGAAGCACAGCTGGAATCAAGATTGACATGAGAAATATCAATAACCTCAGATATGCAGATGACACCACCCTTATGGCAGAAAATGAAGAGGAACTAAAAAGCCTCTTGATGAAAGTGAAAGAGGAGAGTGAAAAAGTTGGCTTAAAGCTCAACATTCAGAAAACTAAGATCATGGTATCTGGTCCCATCACTTCATGGCAAATAGATGGGGAAACAGTGGAAATAGTGTCAGACTTTGTTTTTGGGGGCTCCAAAATCACTGCAGATGGTGACTGCAGCCATGAAATTAAAAGACGCTTACTCCTTGGAAGGAAAGTTATGACCAACCTAGATAGCATATTCAAAAGCAGAGACATTAGTTTGCCATCAAAGGTCCGTCTAGTCAAGGCTATGGTTTTTCCTGTGGTCATGTATGGATGTGAGAGTTGGACTGTGAGGAAAGCTGAATGCCGAAGAATTGATGCTTTTGAACTGTGGTGTTGGAGAAGACTCTTGAGAGTCCCTTGGACTACAAGGAGATACAACCAGTCCATTCTAAAGGAGATCAGTCCTGGGTATTCATTGGAAGGACTGATGCTAAAGCTGAAACTCCAGTACTTTGGCCACCTCATGTGAAGAGTTAACTCATTGGAAAAGACTCTGATGCTGGGAGGGATTGGGGGCAGGAGGAGAAGGGGACGACAGAGGATGAGATGGCTGGATGGCATCACCGACTCGATGAACATGAGTTTGAGTGAACTCATTAATTTGGTGTGCTGCAGTTCATGGGGTCGCAAAGAGTCGGACACGACTGAGCGACTGAACTGAACTGAGTGAAATTCCCTGGTGGTCCAGAGGTTTAGAATCTGCCTTGCAATGTAGGGAACACCAGTTTGATCCCTGGTCTGGGAAGATCCCACATTCCTGAGCAACTAAGTCCAGGAGCCACAACTGCCAAAGCCCATGCACCTAGAGACTGTGATCTGCAACCAGAGAAGCCACCGAAGGTGAAGCTCAAGCACCACAACCAAGAGGAGCCCCCACTCACCTCAACTAGAGAAAGCCGTCATGCAGCAGTGAAGACCCCACACAGTCCATAAATAAATACATAAATCTTACAAAAAAAGAGAACAGTTTAGTAGGTACGACTTTCTTTTCAAAGCTGGACAGCTGTTGCTACCTATTCCCCTGAAAATAAATTATGCAGGCTGACCTTATTCTTCTATTATTTTTTTAATTTCAAATTTTCATTAATAATATACTTAGATATGGAGTTGATGAAAACTTCAATAACCCTCCCTAACTCAATTTCTTCCATGTTCATAGATCTGTCATTTTCCCTTTTCTTTTTCTAAAAGAATGCCAGCTCTTCAAACCTTTAAAGTTCAGGTCCTAGTGATTCTCATTAAGATAGGATACACATGAACAGTTCTCTTAAAAATATGGATTCAAATCACATTCACTTGGCAATTAGTGTTGGAGAAAAAAGAATACACAAGTATAATTTGCCATTTATGAACATAAGACTAGTTATTATTGAAGACAATCAGACTCAACATTCAGAAAACTAAGATCATGGCATCTGGTCCCATCACTTCATGGCAAATAGATGGGGAAACAGTGGAAACAGTGTCAGACTTTATTTTGGGGGGCTCCAAAATCACTGCAGATGGTGACTGCAGCCATGAAATTAAAAGATGCTTACTCCTTGGAAGGAAAGTTATGACCAACCTAGATAGCATATTCAAAAGCAGAGACATTACTTTGCCATCAAAGGTCCGTCTAGTCAAGGCTATGGTTTTTCCTGTGGTCATGTATGGATGTGAGAGTTGGACTGTGAAGAAAGCCAAGTGCCGAATAATTGATGCTTTTGAACTGTGGTGTTGGAGAAGACTCTTGAGAGTCCCTTGGACTGCAAGGAGATCCAACCAGTCCATTCTAAAGGAGAGCAGTCCTGGGTATTCATTGGAAGGACTGATGCTAAAGCTGAAACTCCAGTACTTTGGCCACCTCATGAGAAGAGTTGACTCATTGGAAAAGACTCTGATGCTGGGAGGGATTGGGGGCAGGAGGAGAAGGGGACAATAGAGGATGAGATGGCTGGATGGCATCACCAACTCAATGGACATGAGTTTGAGTGAACTCCAGGAGTTGGCGATGGACAGGGAGGCCTGGTGTGCTGCGATTCATGGGGTTGCAAAGAGTTGGACATGACTGAGCAACTGAACTGAAACTGAACTGATTCAATAAGCAAATAGCATAATTGGGAACAGAATGCCAGTTGCTCAGAAATGACTAAAAGAACTCTTCATAATGGGCTGGAGCTACAATTTTTATTTTTATTGACATTATTCAGTGGCAGTATTTGTATTGCATATTTCTATGAGCACATACACTAACTTTAAATTCTCTAATTCCCAAATTTCTCAAGGTAGGAATTTCTGCATAAATCTAGGCTGAACCCCATGAAAGAATTAAGGTACCCTTTCTGTCAGTTATTTGAAGCAATGGATGAAGTTACCAAATGATTTCATATGATGATACATCGGTCTGACCCTATTACCCTCCTGAATGGGAGATTGCTCTCTTAAGAGGGATGCAAATGTTTCCAGCCTCAAAGAACTATTGTGAGGATGAGATAAGGCACGAGGAACCATTTGGCATAGCACTGGGCACACAGCAGAATTGAATATGAAGTGAACTTTGAACTGAGTGCCTATGAAGGGATGAGACCCTCCCCCCATCAAGGGCCAAGATCACCAGGCACCCCAAGACCCAGCTGGGTGGGGTCTTTAGTAAAGTTACAAAATCACCTAAAGATGAAAAGTTACTGTGGCTGAATTTTCACAATGCATGACATAAGAGCGTTTTCAGGGATGTCCCTGGTGGCCCAGTGGCTAAGACCCCGAGCTCCCAATGCAGGGGGCCCATGTTTGATCCCTGGTCTGGGAACTAGGTTCCACATGCTACAGCTAATAGCTCATATGCCTCAACTAAGATCTGACTCAGCACAATAAATATATATATATATTCAATTTCAAGTTTTACTTAATCAGTTGAGACTATATGTCAATAACTATTTACAATTTGTTTAAAGTTTTCCTTGAAGAAAATACATATACGATGTATGAATATGAATGAAAACAAGTGAACAAAAGCAGTTACATCTGCAATAGTGGGAAAAATATCAAATAAATATATATATGGATACATTTAACAGAAAACTTGAATGATATTTATGGAAAAACCAACAAAACCTTACTAAGAAGCATGAAAGAGAAGATTTGAATGAGTGAAAGAGACATTACTTTCCTGAGTGTGAAAAATTAGTTCTGTAAAAATGTTACTCTGAATCTACTTTTAGTCAATATATTTGATACAAATTTCAGGAAGTTCTAAAATTTTGGTTGGAATATAAAAATAATTATGAGGTGAGTCTGGAAAAAAAAAAAGACCACATGATTTTTTAAAAAAGAAGGAAATAGGAGATCATTTTACTCTCATTCATATAAAAGCATATTATAAAATATAAACTAATAATGCAGTAGAACAGATCTATGAATTTAAAGAGATACAGAGTCAAACATAAATAGAATTCAGGAAATAATAAACCAACTTTTCAAATTAATGGAGTAAAGATTCAATAATTGATGCTGGAACACTTGGAAGTTATTGGAAATTCATAGTTTCCAATATAAACTAAATTTTAAAAGTCTTTATATATATGAAATGCTTAAAAAATAAATACATAATACTAGAGATTATGTAAACATGTAAAAATAAACAAATACAAAGATATAAATTTTAAAATTCTTCTTTTGCATGAAAAATACCATAAACAAAATAGATGCTTCAGTGACAAATTAGAAAATATTATTTGTAACATACAGGACAAAGAAAATATCACAAATAACCTGGAAGAACTTCTATTATCAAGGAAAAGAGAGATAAAGATGAATAATGCTATTTTGAATGATTGATAGATATAACTACAGACAAAACAAAGACAATTTATAGGTCCATTTTTCTCAAATCTTCAAAGAACAGATAGTCTATTTTTTAACCAAAATATTTTCTAGAGAAAAGCGGGGGAACCACAGTCAAGTTAACAATGAGATTAATACAAACTTGGTACCAAGACCAGCAAATGAAGCATAAGAAAAGATTTGTATAAACTAGTTAGAAAAGACTCTGATGCCGGAAAAGATTGAAGGCAGGAGGAAGGGATGACCGAGGACGAGATGTTTGGATGGCATCACTGACTCAATAGACACGAGTTTGAGCAAACTCCCAGAAATGGTGAAGGACAGGGCAGTGCTGCAGTCCATGGGGTCGCAAAGGATCCGACACAACTGAGTGACTGAACAACAGCAAATTTCATTTACAAATATAGATGCAAGACCTTAAATTGGACACTAATGACTCAGTTCTATTAATGATTGTATATTTATATGCTATCAGTCTAGACTTTATACTTTATAAGTATAAAAATACCTACAGGTATAGTATTAGTATCAAGAACACTTAGGTTCAAGAACATAGTATGATATTTCCAGGTTGGAAGATCAGAGGGAAACAAGGGCTTGACTTTATAGGTAATGTATTATAGCTTGAAAACCAGAAAGAATGGAGGAAGTATTCCAAATTCTTGAGATTTAATAGACCTAGATAGTAGAGTTAAATGTGTTTTATATTAGCCTTTATATTTTACTTGAAGTATTTCTTATTTCTTCATAAGAAGAATATGAAAAGCTCTTCACAATCAAAGAGGAAAAGAAAAATATCCCTAGTTGAAACATGTTCAAATGATATGCAAACAAGTTCATAAAAGAAAAAAGCAAATGATGAATAAGCATATTAAACAACTCAGTCTTACTTTTAAAATATGTTATCTTTCATTATTCATGAGATTGTGAGAATGTAGATCTACCCGTGGAATGTCAACTTCAATGTAGTTTTATTTTAAGAAATCTTTTAAGGAGTTTAACCATTTTTATTGAAATCTTCATATCTTGCATGTCTCTGGTCTTGCAATTTCACATGGAAGCATGTACATTAAGGAAATAAAAAACAATAGAGTCCATATGAAATGAAGTATAAGGCTCCTTTCCAAGCTTTATTTATAATAGTGAAAGACTAAAAAGTTTCTGAGTATAGCACCATAATGAAATGGATAACTCAGCTATTAAAAATAACGTAACAAAAGAATATCTAATGACATGGGAAGATCTGTTTGGCATATTTTCAAACATAAAGTTAAAATATTATGTACACTGTGATCAAAATTTAATTATACACACAGAAAAATATATCACCTTACACACACACACAAAAGGCAAAGAAAAATCATGACTGAAAATGTCCATAACAAAAATGTAAACAGTGATTTTCTTTGGGATGTGTCATTATTGTTAGTTTCATTTTCATAGTTTAATTTGCTTGAGCTATATAGAATTTCTACTGAAAAAGCTGGTTGCCATGCCCTCCTCCAGGGGAATCTTTCTGACCCAGGGATCAAACTCATGTCTCTTATGTCTCCTGCATTGGCAGGCAGGTTCTTTACCACTAGCCCCACCTAGGAAACCCCACTGCTGCTGCTGCTGCTAAGTTGCTTCAGTCGTGTCCAACTCTGTGCGACCCCATAGACGGCAGCCCACCAGGCTTCCCGTCCCTGGGATTCTCCAGGCAAGAACACTGGAGTGGGTTGCCATTTCCTTCTCCAATGCATGAAAGTGAAAAGTGAAAGGGAAGTCACTCAGTCGTGTCTGACTCCTAGCGACCCCATGGACTGCAGCCTACCAGGCTCCTCCATCCAAGGGATTTTCCAGGCAAGAGTACTGCAGTGGGGTGCCATTGCCTTCTCCCTGGAAACGCCACAGTAGTTCCTTATTAGTTATCTATTTTATATGTAATAGTGTGTGTATGTCTATCTTAATCTTCCAATTTATCCCTCTCCCTATTTTTCCCTCTTGGTAACTATAAGGGATTTTCTTTTCTTTTTTTTATAAAATCAGAAAAACTCAAGTTTTAAAAAAAGAGGAACACCTTTTATTATAAAGGTGATCTCTGAATCCTTAGAAGGTTGAATGATCATCGCACATTATCTGTGTTTTCGTATGGGAATGAACATTATTCCTCCTCTACCCTAACCTTTGCGTTGTCTTATATTAGAGGGATAATATAATTAGCTGCTTGTCTCATTAAAGCTTGGTTTAGTGATCAAGGCATTTCTGGAGACAAAGCAGACATTCCTGACTAATTTACTCTGTTCGATTAGATTAAAACACTGAAATGGAAATATTCATCCAGGTTGAAATTAGCTTTGCCTGAGTTTGTTGGGCTCTCTGGTTGTAAAGCTTAGAATTATTCTGACCTAAGTAAATTTACCTAAATTGACTACTGCTGTATGGTTAATGCTTTTACTCTTCTGAAGTTAAAAATTTCATCTTTTGACATAAGATATGATACCACAGTAGAAGTGAATGTCCTTTATGTTCACTTTCCCTTTGTTCATTTTAAGTTCAACTGGCTTAAATAAATAAGCATAAACAAATAAATAAAAACAAGCATCTACTAATGTCTTCTTTCATATACAGCCCTGTGAGTACCAGAGGCAGGCCAGGAGTCAAGATCAAAGTGCTACCTGCCATATAATAGGAGAGAAGGGTGGCCTTCTAGGCAGAAAGGGTTGTTTGAAAAAAAGATATAGTTAAGAAATGGAATATTTCCTGCCATATCAGTAGACAAAGGATGTCACAGTCATCAGCCACTGCAGTCACATTTGTTAGAGAACTGGTGAGCCCAACGGGAACTCAGGGAGGGAACTCCGGAAGGAAACAATGCCTGCCATCTAGCAGCCACCAGACTACAGCCACTCTCCATGGTGAGCCCTGGGGAAACTCAGGGTGAGAAAGCCAGTTGAGGTGCATATCAAAGGAATGATTTCAGTGAGTCCAGACTCTTAAATCTTCCCATACACAGAAAAGTGCTAAATTCCTTAACTTGAGATATCTAGTTTTCTTTTGTTCCTAATACCTGTCCTTTATTGCAAAACTCTTATATATCTTAGCTCCCCCCTTGCCTCCTCAGAGCAGTTTTCTCAGGGTTACTTTAAATGCTGCCTCCTGGGCTAAAAATATAACTCTTAACTTTTAGGTTATGAATGTTTTTCAGTCAACACAGAAAACTAGAGTATTATTTTCAGGAACTATTAAGTGGAGAGGTATGGTCGGACCTCAGGTTCTGTGTGAGTGATGGACAGAAAGCTAGACATTTAAGTTGGAGTCAAGACACTAAATATCAAAGGAAAGAATTTGGAATTTACTTTGTCACCAGTGGGCATCAATTACATACTTTAGCCAAAGGGATGTTTTAGGAATAACTGTGATGACTGGAATGGGGAAAGGATAGAGAAGAGAGGCAGAAACTGGTTGGGAGGCTAGTGTGTTTACACCAGCAAGATTTAGTGAAGGTCTAGGCTAGCGTAGATGCCAACTGAAGGTAAGACAAATATGCCTGGAGGGGCAAGGGTGGGATCAACCAAATTTGGACACAAATTGGATCTGCCTAAAGCAGAAAGGGAATCTAAAGATGACGTCTGTAGACTAAAAAGAAAGTATATTCATAACCTAAAAATTGAGAGTTATGTCTTATTCTCTGGGTATTGGAAAAGACCCTGATGCTGGGAAAGATTGAAGGCAGAAGGAGAAGAGGGTGGCAGAGGATGAGATGGTTGAATGACATCACTGATGAAATAGACATGAACTTGGGCAAACTCCAGGAGATGGTGGGGGACAGGGAGGCCTGGCGTGCTACAGTCCATGGGGTCGCAAAGAGCTGGACATGACTTGGCAACTGAACAACATGCTGAGAACTTCAAGCCCAAGAGACAACATCTCAAGTAGTCCTGAGAGAATTACTCAAGGAGGTGAGGAGGGGATCCAGGTTATATGGAAGTTTTGCAACAAAGGACAAGTAGTTGGAACTACCTGCAACAAAAAGCAGGTAGTTTAAAGAAAACCAGATATCCCAATTAAGGAATTTAGCGCTTTTCTGTGTATGGGAGGATGCAAGAGTTGGGCTCACTAAAATTATTCTTTTGATATGCACTTCAGTTATCTGGGGCCAGTATCCTGTGTTTTCAGTCCTGAGTTTCCTCAGGACTCACTGTGGGGAATGGCTGAAGTCTGATGGCTGCAAGAGAAGGTATTCTTTCCTTCCCAAGTTCCCTCAGGGCTTACCGACTCACCATCAGTGGTGGGGGCAATCGCTGGTGATTGTGACATCCTTGTTTACTGATATGGCAGGAAATACCCATTCATTATGTGTGTCTACCAGGCATGAGAAACTCAAAAGATGATAATGACATTACCATTATGGAGATGCTAATCCTGGTAATAATGAAAATGATGATGATAATATTGATAATAGGATTAAGGAGAACAGGATAAGCTGGTGAGTTTTGTTTTGTATACATTGACAGGAGGATACAGTGGAGAGAACCATGTAACTGCAATGTTAGACTGGAACTCTGGAAAGAAATCCAGGATATATTTAAAGGGAAGATGGAAGAAGGGGGACAAAAAGGAGAAAAAGAAAAGGCTGGAAAAGAGTAGTCACAGAAGTCCTAGGAAAGGAACTCAGAAAAGTCATTCATTCACTGATTCCTCCAATAAATGTTAACTAGACTTTATAATATACCAAGCATTCTTCCTCATGCTGGGAGCAGAGCAGTGAATAAGTTTCCCTGATGCCATGGGACCCCCCATCTAGTGCTTTAATTCATTTTAAAATCAGAAGAAAGGCATAAACTTTTAGGTCAAAGACAATGATTAATATATGTTTGTCTTTAATAAAATTTGTAAGTGTACTTTTATGTGGGAAGAGGATCACAGAGGCAAAAATGCTCAGGAACCATGATTCAGGCAGGGGCCAGAGCTTGACGGCTGTTTAGGGTGAAAGTCAGGGACCATCTCTCAAGGAGATGCCTTGAATTTGAAGAATCAGAAAGCTGGAGAACAGAAGCAGAAACTAGAATAAGTCTAAAATAAGGACAGAAGTAGAAGTCAAGTCCATTGAGCCTTGTCTGAGAGTGGTTCTCCCATCGGCGGTTAGAAGGTTCCTGATATCCTTCAATTATGACAATAGTAGAATATTAAGAATGAGACAATAACGATTTTGAAAGAATAGAAAGAAAGACTAGGTGGCTTCCTTAAAACTACAATATTGGGAAGAGATTGATGGGATAGTCAATGGAAGAGGAAAAGGTGTTGAATATCTTCAGTGTTAATATTCTTTCAAATTATCTTCTTTTGTTCACTGTGATTTCCACATCACTAAATTCCATCAACACTGTCAGGGGAGAAATTTGTGAAACTTAACAAACAATTGAATCCTGTCCAAATGGTACTTTGGTATTCATTGGTCTCTACAGATTGAAGCTCATGGCTGCTATGTTTCAAGAGAAACATAGTAAACTAATAGACTGATGAAATGAATGTGCAAGCTGTTACCTCCTCTTCTGGACTCTTCCAGTCCTTGTTGTTATTTAGTCAGTAATTGGTGTCTGACTCCTTGCGACCCCACGAACTGTAGCCTGCCAGGGACCTCTGTCCATGGAATTCTCCAGGCAAGAATACTGGAGTGAGTTGCCATTTCCTTCTCCAGGCCATCTTCCTGATCCAGGAATCAAACCTGTATCTTCTTAGAATGAGCTAATGCGATAGTCTCTATCTCACGTCACTTTTGCCTAAATAACCTCCCTCTTCTCATCCTTCCCCCGATATTAAACTCTGCTGAAGGAGATGATTAGACATCTAGCTCCTGATTCACCGTGACTGGAGTCAGCCTCATTAATCTTCGAGAAGGCTTTCATTTACCAAAGACTCTGTGACTCATGCAGATACACAGTGCAATCAGAGGTAGATTGAATTGGGACCTGTCTCATACCACTGGCCTTTCACCCATTCCAGTTGTTCTGAGAAATAAAACAGTGATTTCTTTAGCTCATATGCCCTGGTGCTAGCCCATGGAATACTCACTTTCTCGTTTTGTCTTATGAGAGTGGACTTGAGTGCATCTTTTCCTCTGAAGGATTTTCTCACTGTACTTCAGCCTCTTGCTGAGGAATTGTTGGAATTAATTCTTTCCTGTTTTTTACCACTTCAGTCTCAACATACATCATAACGATGAAAGAGTCTGAAATTGCAAGTGAGATCTGTCTGGATTATTTCACTTCCTTGTGACTCAGTTTCCTTGTTTATGAAATGAGTACCATGTCTTTTCCTAGCATGGTCTTTCTAGGATCATTTTAAGAATCAAATGAGTTTACACATGCAAAATTCTTAGAACTTAAGTGTCAATGTGAAAGAGAAAGTGAAAATTGCTCAGTCGTGTCTGACTCTTTGCAACCCCATGGACTATACAGTCCATGGAATTCTCCAGGCCAGAATATTGGAGTGGGGCCTTCCCCTTCTCCAGGGGACCTTCCCAACCCAGGGATCAAACGCAGGTCTCCTACAAGTTAGTAAACTACTAGCTTCCTGTGCTTGTTTGTTTGGTTATACACAGCCCTGGGCATGACTTGCAGAAAAGAAAAGAACACAATAAAGGAATGATTCATAAAGGGTCTCCTCCTCTTCCTTTACCAGCCTCCTCCACATCCCTCAATATCCATCCTGCATGTTTCATCTCCTAAATATCCTGAACATCTCCCTGCCCTTTAATAGACCCTCACTCCTGCTTGGATGATTATACTGACCTCTGGACTGGTCTTACCTTCCTCTGAACACTTGCTGTGCTCCAGACCGTTTTCTGCAGGCAGCCAGAGGGAAGTTTTAGAAATCTGCAACAGAATAGATGAGTCTAGGCTTAAAGCCATTAGGTGGTTTTCATTATCCTTGGACCATAAGCCTCCTCGAGGCCTACCTGCTCTGTCTCTACACACATCAAATTCACCCAGGCCCCCTCTCCTCTTCGGTCTCTGCGTTCACAGAGCAGGTCTGACCTCCACCCCTGTTGCCCCTCCCACTCCCCCACTGTGAGCCTGGTCTGCAATGTGCAGAAGGTAACCTTCCTCTGTCCTCCCCCGCACCCATTGTGGATGGAGGAGCTACTGTGCTTTGCAAACAATAGTTTTCAAAAACTATGAACTTCCAGTTTATCCATTTATTTACTTAGCCACACCACTGCCATATGTGGGATCTTCACCAGCAGGGATTGAACCCGTGCCCCTTGCACTGGAAGCACAGAGTCTTAACCATTTATTGGATTGACAGGGAAGTCCCAAGCATTTTTAAAAATTAATTTGTATTGGAGTATAGTTTATTTACAATGTTGTGTCAGTTTCTGCCATATAGCAAAGTGAATCAGTTACACATATGCATATTCCTTTTTATATTCTTTCCCCATATAAGTTATTACAGGGTATTGAGTAGAGTTCCCTGTGCTATACAGTATGTTCTCATTAGTTACCTATTTTATATATGCTGTGCTGTGCTTAATTGCTCAGTCGTGTCTGACTCTTTGCAACTCTAAGGACTATAGCCCACCAGGCTCCTCTGTCCATGGCATTCTCCAGGCAAGAATATTGGAGTGGGTTGCCATGCCCTCCTCCAGTCGATCTTCCCAACCCAGGCATCAAACCCAGGTCTCCCACATGGCAGGTGGATTCTTTACCTTTTGAGCCACCAGGGAAGCCCAAGAATACTGGAGGGGGGTAGCCTATCTCTTCTCCAGGGGAACTTCCCCACCCAGGAATCAAACCGGGTTCCCCTGCTTTGCAGGTGGATTCTTTACCAGCTAAGCCACCAGGGAAGCCCATTTTATATATACTAGTGCAGATACAATATATACACAGAAGCAAAGAGAAGCAAGAAGATGTGAAACAGAATGCAGCTTTTCTAGTAGCAGCATTGTAAGCAAGTAACCTAAAGGAGGGCTTCCTAGGTGGCTCAGTGGTAAAGAATCCTCCTGCCAATGCAGGCTTGATCCCTGGGTTGGGATCAATGGGTTTGATCCCTGGGTTGGGAAAGTCCCCTGGAGAAGGAAATGGCAACCCATTCCAGTATTCTTGCCTGGAAAATCCCATGGACAGAGGAGCCGAGTGAGCTACAGTCCATGGGGTCGCCAAGAGTGGGACACAACTGAGAACCAAGCATGCACTCAGTGTGTATACTTGATACAGGAAAGGAGGTGTGGTCTACCTACCCCATGACAATCAGAGACAATAAAACATTGCAGCAGCCAGTCCCAAGCCTGATGCAAGACAGGCATGGGGTGAATTTTCCCTCCTCCCTTCCATCTTGTTGCCCAGTTTGCCAGAACTGGAGCAGACACGACTCTCCTCACTCTTGTTGTTGAGGATATCCAGGGCTAGTTAATAAAGTTCTACCCTCAGCTCTGCAGCCTCAGAGCAGATGGAGGAAGGGCAACACAGAGGATCATTTTGAAAACATTCATCTATCTCTTCCTCACCCCCAAGGTCTTTTCATTTTCCACTTAGCCTCGTCTCCCAGCCACGCGGCCAGGTCATCCATTCTGGATTTATTACCTTTGGAGATAAATGGGAAGGCAAAGAGCAGAGGGAAAAAGCAATATTTGTCTTGAGTTGTGAGTTTCAAAAACCTGAGCACTTAGAATAATGGAGAGGATAAAGATTTGGGAAAGAAGACTATATCTGCCTTAAAACCAAAGCAAAACAAAAAGTATTTCTTGCGCTGGTGGGAGAAGCTGGAGTGGACTAGAAAGATGCAGGCACTGGTGGGTTCCCCAGGGAACTCTTCCTCCAGGCTGAGCTCTCCGAAAACACTCAGTGTAATAAAATTTTTGGTTAAAAGCAGAGAGGTTTTGTGCCTATTTCCCAGGTATGGCCTGGGGGGAATAACAAGCTACCAGAGGAGAAATAGTTGCATGATATATCAAGCCTTGTGAAGTTTCCTGAAGCATGGTATGTGAGCAGCAGAATAGATCACAAATGCTCAAGAGTAGCAGAAGTTATCCCAGGACTTCCCTGGTGGTTCAGTAGTTAAGAATCCACCTGCCAGTGCAGGATACATGGGTTCGATCACTGGTCCGGGAATCTCTCACATGCCGTGGAGCAACTAAGTCAGTGCAACACGACTACTGAGCCCGAACTCTAGAGGCCATGTGTCTAGAGCCTGTGCTTCACGAAAGAAGCCACCATAATGAGGAGGCTGTGCACTGCAACTGGAGAGTAGCCACTGCTCTCCCTAACTAGAGAAAGCCCGTGCATAGCAATGAAGACCCAGTACAGCAAAAATAAATTGATTAATTAATTTAAAAAAAGACCTGAAGGAATCTGTGGGACTTTCTGTGCTGTCACTGCTGACAGAGGACAAGACGGGAGATGGACATGTCACCATGGGCTGATGTGGTCAAAAAATAAGGAGGAAGAGATATTCCCTGGTGGCTCAGAAGGTAAAAAATCTGCTTGCAATGCAGCAGACCTGGGTTCCATCCCTGGGTCAGGAAGATCCCCTGGAGAAGGAAATGGCAACCCACTCTAGTATTCTTTCTCGGAGAATGCCATGGACAGGGGAGCCTGGTGGGATACAGTCCATGGGGTCATAAAAGTCGGACACGACTGAAAGACTGACACACACACAGGGATAAAGCACAAAGCTGCCCAACCCCAATGCCAGTACAGTTTATGTCCCAGAAACTGAGACACAGGCCCAAGAGAAGGGTGGATGTGAGATCAGAATTCTTAAAATAACTACCATCCAGTTTCCATGACTCCCGCTGACTAGGAGGAGGTCAAAATAATACATAGGTTGAATTATATAAAAATAACAAAAAATATCCTTTTTGCACACTTGACTAGTAGACTGAGACTATTCCTGGAGTCGACAATCCTGCAAGTATAGTCTAGGCAAGGTAAAAGTGGTCGAGAGAGAAATGAATCATTCTCTCCTACCCTCTTTCCGGGACTGGGGAGAGGATGGGGGGAACTGCCTTCTGACTTTTTATCTCATCCTTCTGTCTTTCATTGCAAAGGTCAAGTGTGTAGGCAGGCATGGTGTTCTTAAAGCCCCTGTGCTCCTCCTATTGGCAGCCACGGCTTTCCCAAAATAATATTTCAAGAGTCACCATGCTTTTTGTCACTATGAGAAGATCCCACTGTAGGACCGAGAGCAGACGTTTATGCTGGTTTTGTTCATCTGTGTAGCCAAGTTGAGAAGGTCATGGCACTCAATGTGTCCAAAAATAATGCCAAGTATCTGACCAACCAGCCAGGTAGAGTGGACAGTTCTAGAAGAAGAAATACACAAGCTTTTGAAACAATCAGACCTAATTCTAATCATTCTTTTACTGAATAGCTATTTTGGCTGCAATATATCATTTAACCTGAGCTTCATTATTCTCATATATGAATGTGAAAGTCACTAGCTGTGTCCAGCTCTTCAAGACCCCAGTGGCCATACAGTCCATGGAATTCTCCAGACAAGAATACTGGAGTGGGTAGCCGTTCCGTTCTCCAGAGGATCTTCCCAACCCAGGGATCGAACCCAGGTCTCCTGCATTGCAGGTGGATTCTTTACCAGTAATTGACTAATATCTGTTTGGTAAGGCTGTTGTAAAAATGTAAAATAATATATGTAAATTACTTAGTGTAATAACAAGCTCATTGAAGCTTCTCAATAATAACCTATCCATGGCTGATCAGAAGCTCTTCAAATTAAAATATGAAGCTAGAGAGAAAGATGTCAACAAAATTCTAACATTATGTACCATGAAAACAACACATAGGGAGAACTTGTGAAAGAAATGTTAGGTCCTTTTCAGGAAAAATCAGGAGATGTGGAATTAACTTAAGGCTTCAAATGTTTATATATCTATGCACAGTGTCTGGGGGAAAGTCAAATAAACTTGTAACTTTAACATAAGCATCAGTTCAGGTTAATGAATCCATGTTGGGCATGCTTCAGGACTGTTCCAGCCTCTGTGTTTTACAAAGATGAATCTCACATGGCTTCTGACCTCAAGGAGTTTACAACCCAGAAATTAAATATCTCCAGCTATCGGTAGTGTGAAATTCACTGCTGAAATAAGGCAACTAAAAGACCAATTTCCCTCAAAAGAAACAAGCCCATAGGATGGACTAATCATGTTTCTCAGAAAATACATATAACATGTATAAAATGTCATGAACGTAAGGAATGGTAGAAAACATTCAGATGTGGACAAAAGGGAGAGAAATAAGTGATTCAATTTGATGGGGCACAGCAATCTTCCTGGCCGGGTAGAAGGTAGTGAGAGTGGATCTTATTGGAGAATGTAAATTGGCTCAGAAACGTACAGAAGCCTTTTAATTCTTAAAGCATTCTGCAGAAAGTACAACATCTGACTTACAATTCCATCTGGTAGTGGGGAGAGGAAGTAGCAAGGAAAATTACTATTCTGTATTTCATTGGAACCAACAAGAAAGAGCTCACTGTTGGAGTAAAAGTTATGTGAACCTTGGGAGAAATCAAGTCATCCTGGAATTCGTAACAGCGAAGAAAGGAAGCTGTGGGCTTCATCAGACATGCACTCTAGACTTTAGGAAAACAGATTTTTCAGAAGTTCGTAAAAAGGCTGGCATGGTTCCATGGCTAGAGAGGATTATGAGGGAGTCTGGGAGGAAATACAAGAGTAGAGACAGTCCGGAAAAATGTTATTTAAAGGCACATAGAAATGAAAGTAGATATTAAACAGTCAAGAGAGAAAGGGACAGAAATAGGGATAGAGGTAGAGAGAGAAGAGAGTGGACAGAGGAGACTGATAAGGAGAGTGATGCAGAAAGGCAGTTGGGGATGGAGAACAATGCACTGGGGGAGTGGACAGCAGGCTTACATCCATCACAAGTTCTGGGAGGGTGGGTCCAGTTTGTGGAGTCCCCTCTTGGGCAGAAAGAAGGTCAGGGGAGCCTAGAGCAAGTGACAGACACAATCACACAAGACCCTCACTTCTCAGCCCCTCAGGCCCATATTCAACCCAGTGGCTGGGAATTCCCCAGTGGTCCAGTGGTTAAGACTCTGTGATTCCATGGCAGGAGACTCAGGTTCAATCCCTAGTCAGGGGTTTAAGATCCCACATGCTGTGTGGGTCAGCCAAAAAATAAATAAAGCCCAGAGGCTGTTCCCCCCGGAAGACTTCTCTGCCCACGGTGGGTATAACGTAGTGGTATGACCCCTAACTGGTGCTTCCCAAAGACCACAAACCACGGCTCCTTTCAGATGCTCACCAGGTATAGATTCAATAGAAAGTAGCATCTACAGGGAATGTAAAGTCTTAGTCACTCAGTAGTGTCTGACTCTTTAAGACCCCATAAATTGTAGCCTGCCAGGCTCCTCTGTCCATGGAATTCTCCAGGCAAGAATAATGGAACGGGTTGCATTTCCTTCAACCAGGGGATCTTCCCAACCCAGGTATCAAACCCGAGTCTCCTGCATTGCAGGCAGATTCTTTACCATCCGAGCCACCAGGGAAGCCCAATACGAAGAACGTGAAATTCCATCTAAAAATTAAACTTTACAATCACAAATGTTCCCAATCAGGGGAAAGAGGTACAAGCAGCCAAAAAAATTCACATTTAGCTACACAGGAAGTTCTCAGATGATCTTAGATTTAAAATACATATACAAAAGTAGGAGGCAACATTACATAACCAAAAGCGAAGAAAAAAATGAAATACTAAATGTGGCAGAAATATTCTTTAAAAAATAGACTCAAGTAGGCAATCCAGAATGAGTCGAAAATGCTGAGAAGGACAAGAAATCAAAAAGGAAGGAGGTGGGAGGGAGGTTTAAGAGGGAGGAGACATATGTATGCCTATGGCTGATTCGTGTTGATGTATGGCAGAGACCATCACAATATTGTAAATGATTATCCTCCAATTAAAAATAAAATAAAATTTAAATATGAAGTTATTATAGAATAAAAAAATTTGATCAATAAATCAAAAATTCCAAGTAAGTTCTTTAACTTTAGATAACCCAAGAAAACTCTAGAACAGGCATTAGATCACCTCTTCAGGTGTTCTGTAAATTTATTCCAGACCCTATGATAATCAGGGCAAGATTGAGGTATTACAATGAGTTACACTGTGTCTATTCCCATGAACCTCATTATTGAGTCTCTAAATCATGTTGGTCTGTTTGCAACCCCATGCACTGCAGTACACCAGGCTTTCCTATTCTTCACTATCTCCTGGACTTTGCTCAGATTTATTTCCACTGAATTGATGATGCTATCTAACCACCTCCTTCCAAGAGCTGCTAGTCCATACTAATAAAACTCACCAGACCATAATGTATTCATTTTCCGTGAGAGTTGTCATTATCAAGGTAAGTGGATGGGGACTTTCCTGGCAGTCCTGTGGTTTAAGACTCTGGGCTTCTACTGTAGGGGGTGGGGATTCAATCCCCGGTCAGGGAAGTAAGATCCCGCATCCTGAGTGGTGAGGCAAAAAAAGAAAGAAAATAAAGAAGCCATTAAAAAGAGAGACAGTGAGAACATTAAAAAGAGAGAGAGAGAGGTGGATGGTTGCTCTGACCTGCTTACCACTGGAGAAAGCACCCTTGAGTCCTCTGGTTGGTGCTGCTGATGCTAAGTCACTTCAGTCGTGTCCAACTCTGTGTGACCCCATAGACGGCAGCCCACCAGGCTTCCCCTTCCTGGGATTCTCCAGGTAAGAACACTGGAGTGGGTTGCCATTTCCTTCTTCAATGCATGAAAGGGAAAAGTGAAAGTGAAGTCGCTCAGTTGTGTCCAACCCTTAGCGACCTCATGGACTGCAGCCCACCAGGCTCCTCCATCCATGGGATTTTCCAGGCAAGAGTACTGGAGTGGGGTGCCATTGCCTTCTCCGCTGGTTGGTGCTAGCCTGGCTCAAAGGTGGACTGTGTCCTGTTTGGAAGTCTGTTGAGCCATCGGGAGAGGGTTAATTTAGGATCCCTGTGTAGGCCATGGAGGTCATCTTCTCCCCTGTCCTGGGCCTGATTGAAATCTTCGGGCTACTGTTTCTATCCAGCTAATTTATTTCCATGGATACACTCTTTCTCCAAAAAGGGTGTAATATGATGAATTAAATTCTTTTTTAATAATCACATCAGTTCTGTCTCCCAGGAGTTAAATCCAGGACACACTGAGATTTGAGATATTCCTACCTTTGTTGGAGATGCAGTTATGATCACAAATAATTAATGACTTCTGTTTTATGTGGAGATTTAAAGTTCAAAGGGCAACTGAATTCCCAGGTTTTCAGGACTTTTCGTGCTTAAGGACACTAAGAAGAAAACTGAATAGGAGCCTTCTAGCTGCTATTGAGTACACCAAAGCCTTTGACTGTGTAGATCACAACAAACTGGAAAATTCTTCAAGAGATGGGAATATCAGGTCATCTTGCTTGCCTCCTAAGAAATCTGTAAATAGGTCAAGAAGTAACAGTTAGAACCGGACATGGAACAACAAACTGATTTCAAACTGGGAAAGGAATACGTCAAGGCTGTATATCGTCACCTTGTTTATTTAACTTATATGCAGAGTACATCATAAGAAATACCAGTCTGGATGGAGCACAAGCTGGAATCCAGGTTGCCGGGAGAAATATCAATAACCTCAGATACACAGATGACACCACCCTTATGGCAGAAACTGAAGAGAAACTAAAGAACTACTTGATGAAAGTGAAAGAGGAGAGTGAAGGAGCTGGCTTAAAACTCAACATTCAAGAAACTAAGATCATGGCATCTGGTTCAATCCCTTCATGGCAAATAGATGAGGAATCAATGGAAACAGTGACAGACTTTATTCCTGGGGGCTCCAAAATCACTACAGGTGGAGACTGCAGCCACAAATTTAAAAGACACTTGCTGCTTCGAGGAAAAGCTATGACCAACTTGGACAGCACGTTAAAAAGCAGAGACATTACTTTGCCAGCAAAGGTCCATCTAGTCAAGGCTATGGTTTTTCCAGTAGTCATGTGTGGATGTGAGAGTTGGACCATAAAGAAAGCTGAGCACCAAAGAATTGATGCTTTTGAGCTGTGGTGTTGGAGAAGACTCTTGAGAGGCCCTTGGAATGCAAAGAGATCAAACCTTGCAGTCCAAGGTTTGGTCAGGAAAGGAAGTCAGTCCTGAATATTCATTGGAAGGACTGATGCTGAAGCTAAAACTCCAATACTTTGGCCACCTAATGCAAAGAACTGACTCATTAGAAAAGACCCTGATGCTGGAAAGATTGAAGGCAGGAGGAGAAGGGGACAACAGAGGATGAGATGGTTGGATGGCATCACCAACTCGATGGACATGAGTTTGAGCAAGCTCCAGGAGTTGGTGATGGGCAGGAAAGCCTGGCATGGTGCAGTTCATGGGGTCCCAAAGAGTTGGACACGACTGAGTGACTAAACTGAACTGAACTGAGCTGCGCTGCTAATGTCCCCTTTTTTTTCATTGAATTTTTGTTACCTTTCTGTTAACGATGTATTTAATTTTATCTGTCAACTACTTGTTACCTGGAGAGGTGACACACATGTGACCCAGGAACACACTGGGAGACTTCCCTGTGGGCATTCTCTGAGGTTGCAACACAGACACGGTCCGCATGTCCCTTGTTTCAGTGAGGCATCTGATGTGTACTTTTTGTTTCTAATTTTTTAGGCCATGCTGTGTGGCATGAGGGATCTTTGTTACCCAGTCAGGGATCAAACCTGTGCCCCCTGCATTAAGAGAATGGGATTCTAACCACTGGACCACCAGAGAAGTACACGTCGGGGATTAACAAAAGTTGGTATTGGTATTAACAACAAAGTTGTCCGACTGTATTTATAACTCTTTGTTTTGTCTTATGGGAATTTAACCATGCCACACTTCAGCCTTGCAACTGTATATTTATCTTTTCAAATTATCTTTTCTATATACTGTTGTGATTGAATCATGACTATTCCATTAAGTCACCAAAATTCAAATAGAAAAGTCTATCAACATAGCTGTCAGCTGTGGTTTTATTCTGTGGAAGGCTAAAAGCCATCCTATTTAATAATTTTAATTCATTTTTGCCCAAAGATCCATTTGTGATAGTTTCCTTTTAAATTTTAAGATATTGAATATTATTCTTCTGACTGATGCTATTATCTGCTGTCACGTAGATGGCGTAGCCTAGGAAACACGAAGCCAGCCCGGACCATATCATGTCTGTGCTTTCTTCTTGTTCTGTCTCTGACTTATTTTATGAAAACTGGTAAGTCACTTAGCATTTTCTGCCTACGCATCTGAAAAATAAGTTGAATCTCTATTGTCAACAAACAGTGCATGCTCTTTATCTGCTGTGCATCAATTCTGTCACTGAGGAGGCTCAGAGATGCTCTTTGCTCAGTGGAGGAAGCAATCATCAAAAGACAGAGAACAACTCAGTGGTCGATGATGTACTTCATGTCAATATATTTTCTGTACATTGTGTCTTTAGCACGATATAAATGCCAATGGCTTTTTTAATGCTGTTAAAAATGAAGATCAACTTTATTGTTTATTTCATTGGTTTTCAGACAGGTTTTGGGGAAGCCATTCATCCCTAGAGTCTGCCTGCGCTGATGCTCTGAGTCTGTTGGGTTCCCGGAGAGTGAAGGCAGGTACCTCCAGCTCCACCTTGCTCACTTCTGAATCCTTGAAAAACCCTCTCCTCCACATTTCCACGATCACTTCCTCCTATTTCCCACGTCCACAGCATCAAGGTTTTTGTCTGAAAATGATTAAAAATTATTTTCTCTCTGCATGTCTTTATTCCCCTGACCCACCTACCCTGCCCTGTTTTTCTTGAATTGCCGGGAGTCTAGATGAAGAGCATAAAATTGACTTTGGAATGTCAAATCATCATTGGTGATGATAAATGTATGCAGAAGAAATTACCAGGAGGAAAAAGAGCTTTTATTGATTGAACAAAAGCTGGAGAGAGCTGATTAAATAACTGGTTCACAATGTCCTTTCTCATTTAGCTGGAAGTTGAACTGATGTAGATTTTTTTCTTGGCACATAGTAACAGTAATTTGGGGGATAAAATGAGGTGAGGGAATCGTTTTCAAAATGTATTTATTAAACAAAGTAGGGAAAAGTGTTGTCCCTTGTTTATCTCTGTAATGTCTCTTCATCATGACCTAAGTTTAGGTGAGGATTCAAGGAATAGGTGAGGATGCCTGAAACTGAATACAGAGATGTTAAATGGGGATTCATATTAAAGCAGAGAACATCAGACTTAATGTCCTTTCCAGAAAAAACCCTCATGCACACCTCAGTGTTAACTAGAAAATTAGTTTTTTTCTCTGCTTTGTTCCCCCCATGCAGGAAAAAAAAAAAAAAAACAACCTATATTTCTCTCATGGAAATATCAGCACTTTATGCCACTGAACTCCACCTGTGGAAATAAAGACCACCCAACTGAGAATAAGCAAAACCTGTTAATTCAGAGTTGGCCCTCCCAAGGGAGTCAATCACCATCTCTCTTGCTTCACAGAGATGCAAAACCAGGCAGAGGAGAGGCAAGCTCTATAGTGGGATGGAGCTTCAGGCCTCCCCTGGTTGGAAGTTGTAGGGAGTTGATCAGAAGTGGGGCATCCTGTATGATTGGTTTGGGATACATATTTGACTTCTTCCAATTGGTCCCAGGGCTTCCCAGGTGGAGCTAGTGTTAAAGAACATACCTGCCAATGCTGGAAACCTAAGAGATATGGGTTCAGTCCTTGGATTGGGAAGATCCCCTGGAGAAGGAAGTGGCAACCCACTCTAGTATTCTTAACTGGAGAATCCCCATGGACAGAGGAGCCTGGCAGTCTACAGTCCATAGGATTGTGAAGAGTCGGACATTACTGAGACGACTTAGCACGCAATTGGTCCCAAGTTGGAAGTGCAAATAGTAATTATGGAAGGTATCAATGACTAATCAAGTCTTGGCCATTTGGGGCCAATTGTTACAGGGGTGATTGTTTGGCTTCCTGGATTGTTACTAGAGATAGTGGTCTGTCTTCCTACAAGTCTGTCTTGCAGACAGCAGGCTGACTCCTTGGCCTGCTTATTATAGTTATTGGATTGATTTCCTAAAATGGCTGCTTAAGATTTGAAGCCAGTGTTACATATATATATATGTGTGTGTGTGTGTGTGTGTGTGTGTGTGTGTGTGTGTATACATCCTGGCCATTGTTCATTTGCATATTCATGTTTCATAGGATGATGCTGTGTCTTTGGGGAACCATCCAGAGACCATGGGCCTGGGTTATCTGTATTCTGAAACCATTTTAAGTTCCCTGGATGACAGATGCACACAAGACATCCTTTTAACACATGACATGAGGAAGCAGACATGAAGTTTAGGCCAAAGTCCAGGGCCCAGAAAGACCACCCTATTTATTCACGCAGGTTATACTCATGGGTCAAAGTGATAAATAAAAGAGCTGAGAATGTGTTGCTACAGAAGAAGGAGAGTTAAGGACATAAAACTGGATTTTTGAATATTTAGAAAGTGATCGTTAGGGAGAAACCAAAACCAACTGAGACCAATCAGAAGAAATAACAGGGAGTAAAATTTTGTGCAAATAGAAGGAAGATCTTTCCAGATATTAGAGTTTTCTGATGATGCCAAGAAGAGCATCCTGAAGAAAGAAGTTTCTCCCCATTGGCAAGCACTAGCAGAGAGGATGGAGAAGGCAATGGCACCCCACTCCAGTACTCTTGCCTGGAAAATCCCATGGACGGAGGAGCCTGGTAGGCCACAGTCCATGGGGTCGCTGAGGGTCAGACACGACTGAGCGACTTCACTTTCACTTTTCCCTTTCATGCATTGGAGAAGGAAATGGCAACCCACTCCAGTGTTCTTGCCTGGAGAATCCCAGGGACGGGGGAGCCTGGTGGGCCGCCGTCTATGGGGTCACACAGAGTCGGACACGACTGAAGCGACTTAGCAGCAGCAGCAGCAGCAGAGAGGACCATCTACAAAGGCTGTGGTGTAGGAGGTCACACAGAGGACAAAGGGTGGCCACTGGCTCTGTGATTACAGTAATTTGAACATTAAGGCAAGTCTCACCATTTCCAGTAATTAATGAATGGGATGTTGAGGGACGAGTGGCAGTTAGGTGATGATGTAGAGTGAGTGACTGATCCATTACCAAATGAGAGATGGCAAGAGAGAAAACTGGGGAAATACATCTAACAAGAGATGACGTAAAGGGAGGAGGTAATCAGGAGAGAGAGTTAAAGGGGGACAGAGGGACTTCCCTGGTGGTCTAGTGGCTGAGACCCCATGCTCCCAATGCAGGGGGCCCAGGTTCAATCCCTGGACAGGGAACTAGATCCCACATGCAGCAACTAAAGAAACCGCATGCCACAACTGAGACCTGGTGCAGCCAAATACATGAATATATTTTTTAAAGGGAGAGAGAGAGAGAAAAAATAGAGGAAATAGAAAGAGGAAGAGGGCATGAATATGAGCAAATTGTATGAAAAAGAGAAAAAACACAACTGGAACTTGGCACTGGAAAAGTTGGTGGCTACATGGAGCTGAGGACAGAGGAGCCTGGCATGCTATATTCCATTGGGTCATAGGGTTGGACACGACTTCGTCTAAACAACAACATGGGGAACTGAGCACCAGCTGCTTCTCCTTGTGAGTTCTGGATGCTTGGTCAGCTCTCACACGTAAAGGGCAGTGGGAACCAGAAGAGGTGATGCACAACCCTGACTCGTAAGCTGGCCCTTTCTGCAGGTTTCCCTTTATGTGGATTTCTGGGGAGCTACAGTTAAAGAATTCTAGAGACGATCATCATTGAAGAATTTACAAGAATTAATTTCTGGATTGAATTACTGCCATTCTGCAAACCAACTGCCTTCAGGAATTTTATTTATTCTGCTCTTACATTCCCTAATTACTCATTATTCTCCATGATGAGTTGAAAGAGGAAATGTACATTTTAGGTCTCCTATTTCAGGGTGAAATCTGAACAGGGCAGTACAGGCTGACTTAAGCAAAATGGAAGGTCAGAAAGGAAGTCCTGATGTTTTCTGTGTCTTGAGCCAGGCAGTATGCCAGACATTTTACTTACAAACATTGCTCCACTTAATCCTCTCAAACCCCCTAGGAGAGTATTATTATTCCATAATAACAGTTAAGTGGAGAAAATGAGGGTCAGTGTGGCCTGATAACTTACAAAGGTAACTTTATTTTAAATAAGCAGAACCAGGATTTAAAAGCATACTTATATGACTCTAAATTCATAGCATAGACTATCTCTAACAAACCACAAGCAAATGAACAATAATATTTATACATGTTGATGGTGAAGAATCTGCCTGCAATCCAGGAAACCCAGGTTCCATCTCTGGGCTGGGAAGATCCCCTAGAGAAGGGAATGGCTACCCACTTCATTAATCTTACCTGGAGAATTCATGGACAGTGGAGCCTTGTGGGTTACTATCCATGGGGCTGCAAGAGTTGTACACAACTGAGTGACTTTCACTTTCAACTCATACTTAGAAATAAAGCATGTTGAGTTAATGAAATATGAAATATAAATTTCATTTTGTGTTTCACTGATGAGAAATATTTTAAACTAAAACTTGGTCATATGAGCTAATGTGGATAACTAGTCACCTTCATATGGCTTTTTATAGATTTTCACAGCAAAGTCTAAATTGTTATTGAGAATCTAATATGGCAGAATATTCCATTGACATTATTTGCATTTGCTTTCTAATTTACAGATTAATCATGAAAGAGTGAAAGGGATCTTTTTCTCTGGCTATGCATCTGATTCCTGGTAGAGATGGTCTGTTTCTTCATTTCCAAAGTGAGTTGATGATTTGGGTATTGTTTCAGGATGAAAAAAAAAAAGGTTTCTAGTCAGAGTGGACTAACTAGAAAGTCGAAAATAAGAACCTTTGTTGTAGAAAACCTAAGTCCAAGAGAAACTTAAGTGAGACTGACCCTGAATATGCTTCAAAATTCAAAGAGAGAAACAACCTCACCACTGTGAGATAGTTATTAGCTTTCACCAGACATTTTTGATTCCCTTCTGCGGCTTATGGAAAGGTTTCCTTCCTGCCCTGTGGAGTCAGGTGTGGTCATGTGACTTGTCTGACCAATGACAGGTGAGTGGACGTGGTCTCTGCATTACTCTCTTCCTCCCCCTACTCTGACCAATACCTTCCTAGATGGTGGCTGCAGAAGACACTTAGGTCCTACAGGGAGGACTCTGCAGGGACAAGTGAGAAATAAATATTGTTAGTTTTAGGCTGATGAAATTGGGTTGCTACTGCAGCATAACTTAACAAATCATGATTGATAGATTCTAGAAAGTCAGATGGCCCAGCCAAGGAGATGGACAGCCACACCTGTCACTGTGTGTATTCATGGTTGTGAGTGTGTACAAATATCTCTGTCACTACCATCAAGCCACAATCGAATGAATGCTTGCTAGACTAGCCTTGGGGAATAAGAAGAATCTTATGCAGAGAATATTCAATCAAAAGCAGTAGGAGAAAAAGAATATGAAATCTAAGTAGCAACATTAATTGAAAAAAATCAATAACAGAAAACTGTCTGCAATTGTTTGTCAAATAAGTTGTGATGTTAATAGCTAATCCTGCCATTTTATAGATGAAAGAACTAAGGTTCAGAGACGCAGCCAACCTCCTAGATTCTATATCTGGCCTCTCTTTGCTCTTTTTTCTTTTCAGATTTTTAAAAGATGTACATGCTGTTTACTGGCTCTTCTTCCTTTCTATATTGCCTTTCTGGTTTATTCCTTCTTCTTACAGAGATACAACTTTTAGCAGTTTTCTCAGTAAATATTGGTAGGCAGTAAACTTTTAACATCTTTTCATTTATTTTTTCAGTTGGTAAAGTATGTGCTTGTGCTCAGTTGCTCAGCTGTGTCCAACTCTTTGTGACCCCATGGACTATAGCCTACCAGATTCCTCTGTCCATGGGATTCTCCAGGCAAGAATACTAGAGTGGGTTGCCATTTCCTCTGCCAGGGGATCTTCCTGACCCTGGGGATTGAACCCGTGTCTCTTAGGTGTCTTGCATTGCAGGTGGATTCTTTACTGCTGAGCCACCAGGGAAGCCCTTATACAGTAGGACCTTGTTGTTAGTAGGTGATTCTTGAGAGCTGCCACCTGCAAAATTTCCTGCTATTGGTGCCACACAAGGTTTTGTTGTAATATTTATTTATTTTGACTTTGCTGGGTCTTAGTCGTGGCCTGGGGGATCTTTGATCTTCATTGTGACTTGCAGGGTCTTTTAGTTGCCGTGGGACATGAACAGTTAGCTGTGGCGTGTGGAACCTTGTTCCCTGATCAGGAATTGAACCCAGGTCCCCTGCATTGAGAGCAGAGATTCTTAGCCACTGGACCTCCAGGGAAGTCCCAAGTTTTTGATCTCCTGGAGCCCACACTTGCCTACATCACACTTGATCATGCAGCATCCTTTGGGTACCAAATGTCCTGGGACTGTTTCCTTTCCTGATCTGTCCCAAGGACTTGAGCTAAAACAGGGCTTGTCATCTTCCACCCTGGCTGGAACAGCCTGGCTGGCGGTCCATGTCAAGTTGCCGCAGTATGTACGCTTGTGTTATGTACAGGCTTTATTTGTTTTAGAAACCACTTTGACAAAAGACTTTCCCATGGTAGTATTTAAAACCACAGGAATTTGACCCTATGCCAAAAATATTAAACATAATTAGAGTAGCTCTTACATGTTTAGTATTGGGCCAAGAACATTTTTTCCCCAAGGGTATTTTGACTGGAATGCCCTTCTGCACAAAAGTCATTGACACTAACGTTTTATCTGATATACTCAAAATCATTTCAATTATTAATTCCTTATTAAGACTTCCTTTTAGGGTGGGCTTTACATAAATTATCCTACATGTAACTTATGAATAATTCATAGATAAGGAAGATTTCAACAAGTGAAAAAATGAGATCGAACGGTGTTTTAGAAAGGATGATTTGTTACATTAGAGTCTATAAATTTGAAGTGTGTTAAGTGGCATTAATTTTATCTATATATGCCATGTACAGTTGGCTTCAGTCATGAAAAGCCAAAGTCGTTTTAGTTTTGAAGACTTGATAAAATCATCACAGATTAGTTTTATATTTTTATGTACTTATGTGACCTGAATTCCAATTTATTTACATGCTAATTTTATTGTTATTCCATTTTGTATTTATTTTACTGGGTTTCTCCTCCTTGGCTTCCCATGTGCTGCAGGTGGTAAAATTTCTGCCTGCCAATGCAGGAGACACAAGAGACAAGGTTAGATCCCTGGGTTGGGAAGATCCCCTGGAAGAGGAAATGGCAACCCACTCCAATATTCTTGCCTGGGAAATCCCATGGACAGAGGAGCCTGGTGAACTTCAGTCCATGGGGTTGCAAAGAGTCTGACACAACTGAGCACACACACACATTCCCCAAATGCTTGTCAATAGGCATCATGAAGTTGGAAAATTCTGATTAGATTCTTCAAAGAAGCTCCTAACTTTAGTCCTTTACCCTAGATCTCGAAGAGCTGCCGAGCAGTTGCTAAGGGAACTCCTGTATCAGGAGCATCCATTGATGAACAGCTTACCTGCTGGATCAGAAGATTCTGGGCAGAGACACATACAACAGCTTTTTTCACTCGATTTCCTAATCCTATTGGAGATGATGCTACAAGAAACTCACATTAAAGGGCCCTCTCACTGTTTAGTCTCTAAGTCACGTCCCACTCTTTTGCGAATGGACTGTAGCCCATCAGGCTTCTCTGTCCATGGTATATTCTACGCAAGAATACTGGAGTGGGTTTCCATTTCCTTCTCCAGGGGATCTTCCCAACCCATGGATCTCCTGCAGTGGCAGGCAGATTCTTTATCACTAGGCCACCAGGGAAGCCCATTAAATGGCACATCTGAGGTTTATTTAAGATTTTGAAGAATTTGATTTCTTTCATTATCTGAAAAGAAGATGCAAGTTTTTCTCACTTATGAAGATTGGTCCAGCCAGTGGGCACTTAGGTGGGCTAACTGCATTACAGTTGCTTCTGGTAGCTTGTGGGCAGCAAAGCAAACATAACGATTTTCCATCACAGAAGGCAGTGGTTGTGCCTCAGGGGAAAACGCAGATCAGAAGATCAGCTCCTCACAGCTCTCTACTTTTTAAATCATTGCCCAATTCCGAGGCAGCCCAGAAACAGAAATGATCAGCATGGAAGCTTTCTGACGTATGTCCTAGTCCCCAGATAATAGCTGTTATCTGTTTTGCAGGAAATCAAAGTTGCCCTTTAATTTCCCCTCTGGATAATACACTGATATATTTTTATCCTATAGCTTATCAGAGAATACTAATCAATTGCTGACATACATGATGACTTCAGAAGCATAAAACTCAATATATATGTAAAAGAAGGTACCAGGACTTCCCTGGTGGCCCAGTGGCCAAGACTCCAAGCTCTCAATGCAGGTGACCTGGGTTTGATCTGTATTTTTGCCTGGAGAATTCCATGGACAGAGGAGCCTGGCAGACTATAGTTCATGGGTTCACAAAGAGTCCGACAAAATCGAGTGACTAACACTTTTACTCTCAATTTTTTTTCCACTTTACAGAAAACTAGGTCCCACATCCCACAGCTAAGACCTCAGTTCAGTTCAGTTCAGCCGCTCAGTCATGTCCAACTCTTTGCGACCCCATGAATCACAGCACGCCAGGCCTCCCTGTCCATCACCAACTCCCGGAGTTCACTCAGACTCATGTCCATCAAGTCGGTGATGCCATCCAGCCATCTCATCCTCTGTCATCCCCTTCTCTTCCTGCCCCCAATCCCTCCCAGCATCAGAGTCTTTTCCAATGAGTCAACTCTTCGCATGAGGTGGCCAAAGTACTGGAGTTTCAGCTTTAGCATCATTCCTTCCAAAGAAATCCCAGGGCTGATCTCCTTCAGAATGGACTGGTTGCATCTCCTTGCAGTCCAAGGGACTCTCAAGAGTCTTCTGCAACACTACAGTTCAAAAGTATCAATTCTTCGGCGCTCAGCCTTCTTCACAGTCCAACTCTCACATCCATACATGACCACAGGAAAAACTATAGCCTTGAATAGATGGACCTTTGTTGGCAAAGTAATGTCTCTGCTTTTGAATATGCTATTTAGGTTGGTCATAACTTTCCTTCCAAGGAGTAAGCGTCTTTTAATTTCATGGCTGCAGTCACCATCTGCAGTGATTTTGGAGCCCCCCAAAATAAAGTCTGACACTGTTTCCACTATTTCCACTGTTTCCCCATCTATTTGCCATGAAGTGATGGGACCAGATGCCATGATCTTCGTTTTCTGAATGTTGAACTTTAAGCCAACTTTTTCACTCTCCTCTTTCACTTTCATCAAGAGGCTCTTTAGTTCCTCTTCAGTTTCTGCCATAAGGGTGGTGTCATCTGCATATCTGAGGTGATTGATATTTCTCCCGGCAATCTTGATTCCAGCTTGTGTTTCTTCCAGTCCAGCGTTTCTCATGATGTACTCTGCATATAAGTTAAATAAGCGGGGTGACAATATACAGCCTTGACGTACTCCTTTTCCTATTTGCAACCAGTCTGTTGTTCCATATACAGTTCTAACTGTTGCTTCCTGACCTGCATACAGATTTCTCAAGAGGCAGGTCAGGTGGTCTGGTATTCCCATCTCTTAGCACAGCCAAATAAATAAAAAATAAAATAAAAGGAGTTACCTGGTGGATAAAGAAACTTTCCTAAGTTGTGAGTTGCTTTTTCAAGGCAAAGTGAAATAAAGATAAAGAAAAAAAAATTCCCCAATGCATATGAATACTATCAGGTTGAGAATGTGACTCTCTATTTTATAGTAGTTTCCCACAGAGAAAACTCATCATGTAATTCAAATTCTTCCACTTTCACCCCAGGAAAATATTTATGTTATACCCACTCAATTTTCATGAAAAATGTGTAACTCTTTGTTGCAAAGCATGAAGGAAAGTGAAGACGGACACTTTTATTTTGAAAGAGGGCACCAAGACAGCCTAGTGCCAAATTATTTCACATCTTATTTCACAAGAAGTCCTGTCTTCAGACTTCTTGAAGTGCCAGTGTGTTAATGAAATATACCCTGTCTGCAGAATGAATGGTGTCCTTACCTTGAAATATCATGAAACTCAACCTTTACCTGGCATTGCTGAAGAATTTACCATCCGAAAGAGAGAATCTCACAAGTATCACCGAATTTTGATTCCATTTTCCTTTCTCTTTTCATCTCAATTCCTTCCTCTATGAAATTGAGTTGACTTATAATTTTCCTGCCAAGGCCTATATCTTTCAACTTCCAATGTCTCGGGCCCATAATTCCATTTGATCAAGTGATTCCCAGCTTCTAAATGTTCCGAATCACCTGTTATAAATTGACAGTTCAGAATTTGAGATGGATTTGCAGAGAGAAATAGTGTAATCAAGTGGTGCTTATTTTTCTCAACATACATTGATGACTCTTAATGTGTGAGAGTGTACAGTACTATTTAAGGTGCCCAAGAAGCTAAGTTGACAGCTGTTCCTGGAGTTTCTCCAGTTCTAGTTGAAGAATGACGCCCTGTCCAGTAGCCTCTGTGACAGCAGAAGCTGGACCCCTGGATCCCTCCACCTCTAAGACATTGATTGTGGCTCTCAAGGAAGAAGTTGGGCTATTTGGCAGGTGCACACAAACCTCCAGGGAATCCCACTGGTGAAGGTGAGCTGGGAGGAGTATAAGGACAGGACTGGGATCCTGGCTAGAGTAACCCAGTTTGCCATCCCCCTTTCCTGCCATTCCAGCTTGCTTTTGTCCTGCAAGAGTCTCTGGAAGGACAGGGTGAGTCCTCTGGCCAGAACAGGTTCTGCTCGTGCCTTCTGACCATGAACCTTCATCAGTAACGGGCTTCTCCAGGGGCTCAGCAAGTAAATAATCTGCCTGCATTGCAGGAGACTAGGGTTCGATCCCGGGGTCAGGAAGATCCCCTGGAGAAGGAAATGGCAATCCACTCCAGTATTCTTGCCTGGGAAATCCCATGGATGGAGGACCCTGGTGGGTTTTAGTCCATGGGGTCACAAAGAATTGAACATGACTGAGCGACTAACACACACTTTCACGCAGGCAGAAAGCTATTCATAAATAGAATACATTCAAATGCTTTCAAGTTAAAAGTGCCATCAGCCTTTTAGGCTTGCCCTCCAGTCTCATGCCTGAGCATATCTTAGCTGTTTGGAAATTATTGACAGCTACCTTTCAGAACAAGTGTTTTGACTTCAAGAGGCATACAAAGAACAAAGAACTTGACATCAAAATGCCACATTGCAAAATGAAGTCAAGTGTGGGGAAGAGAAATCTAATTTTGATTTAGATTATTGAATATACAAAAAAGTACAGCCCTAATTATCTACTCCTCTCCTAAGGAGCAAACTTTTTTTTCTTTTTTGGGGGGATGGTTTAAAAACATGAAACACTTCATGAATTTGGGAGTCATACTGCTGCAAAGGCCATGCTAATCTCTGTATCATTCCAATTTTAGTATATATGTTGCAATTTTTTTTTCATTTTTTTTTTTTTTGGCAACATCCTGCAGTATACAGGATCTTAGTTCCCTGACCATGGATCAAACCAGCAACCCCTGCACTGGAAATTTGGAGTCTTCCCTTCTCCAAGGGATCTTCCCAACTCAGGGATCGAACCTAAGTCTCCTGCACTGCAAGTGGATTCCTTACTGTCTGATCACCAAATGAGGCAGCTCTCTCCTCTCTCCCATGTATTTGTTTATTTTATCATTTCTCTCTTTAAAAAAAAATGTATTTATTTACTGTTTAGCGGTGAGGGGGCTTATTTGCGATTTGAGGGATCTTCATCATGACATGTGGACTCTAAGCTGAGGCATGCATGTGGGATTTAGTTCCCTGACCAGGCATCAAACCCAGGCCCTCTTTAACTGGGAGCATGGAGTCTTACTGACTGGAACGCCAGAGAAATCCCTTCAGTTTGGATCGTGTACATTTGTTTCAGATGTTGGGCCCTATGTGAACTTAGTTTAAGGGGCCTAAGATTCAACCCCAAACTCTGAATGGAGCACAGAGTGCCCTGAAGTATGTGTGGGAGCCCCAGGGGGCCTGATGATGCATTAGTGGGAGGGGGCTTAGTCACAGCCTCTCTCCAGCCTCGTGCCACCAGCCCACACAGCCAGTGTGTTTGCTACATGTGGGGCTGCCAGGGCTCTGTGCCTCAGGGAATGCTCCCGGCTCTTCTGTTTCCTAAGCACTCCTTTCCTGCCCTGTGTCCTAAGTCACTTCTGTTGCTGCTGCTGCTAAGTCGCTCCAGTTGTGTCCGACTCTGTGCAACCCCACAGACGGCAGCCTACCAGGGTCCACCATCCCTGGGATTCTCCAGGCAAGAACACTGGAGTGGGTTGCCATTTCCTTCTCCAATACATGAAAGTGAAAAGTGAAAGGGAAGTCGCTCAGTCCTGTCCGACTCTAGCGACCCCATGGACTGCAGCTTACAAGGCTCCTCCATCCATGGGATTTTCCAGGCAAAAGTACTGGAGTGGGGTGCCATTAAGTCCCTTCAGTTGTGTGCAACTCTTTGACTCCACAAACTGTAGCCCCCTCAGGCTCCTCTGTCCATGGGATTCTCCAGACAAGAATGCTGGAGTGGGTTGCCACGCCCTCCTCCAGAGGATCTTTGCGGCCCAGGGATCAAACTTGTGTCTTTTATGTCTCCTACATTGTCAGGCAGGTTCTTTACCACCGAGTCACCTGGGAAACCTTCCTTTCCTGAACATATACGTAATAAAGCACCAACTCCTTGTTGTCCTTTTTATTGAGAAATGAAGCACTGTATCCTTAGGCTTTATTCCAGACATAACAGGGAATACGACAAACACAGTCCAAGCAAGTCCAGAAGTATATTTGTTTAGAAAAAAAAACACACTAGTTTTTCCAAATAATGGCTGATGGGTTCAATTACATATTGGAAAAAGTTCAAATGAGTTTTTTTTTTTTAATAATTGAAAGGACATAGATTTGTTTGTACTTCAGGGCTTTTGTTTTTTCATCTAAGAGGTTTTCATTTTATAACTTGAACTTTAGAAATGTAGAATGTTGCCACATTCTAGAAGATTATATTTAGTGCTAACAGTAAGAGGCATTCATTAGGCCCTCAAAGCTTGCTCTGTAAATGTCTATTATGTGAGTCAGAACACACTGTTTCATGGGCAGAAAGAGTAAGATTACATGGGGAATGACTGTGTTTAGGAAGTGGAATTAAGCTGAGCAAAAGACCTTTCATTTTCCTATGGAAGTTTCTGCTAAGAATCTCCAAGGGCCTTACACATCTGAGCAGCTGCAATGAAGAAATGGATTAAAGTGCAGGCTCCCCTGTGCCTCCCTCTGCAGGGGAGGGGGGCCCCCTATAGAAACCGGGCTCCCTGTCTTTTTCCTCATCTACTCTCTCATCTCCAAACCCACAACCTCTTGTAGAACTGAGATGAGAGTTAAGACTACCTTGGAGTGGGAGGGCTTTGGTCTGAATTCTACCCACACTGTACGATAGTAGAGCCTGGGAAGACACTTAAACATTCGAAAGCCTGAGTCGCTGTCTGTACCAGGGGGATAACAGCACCCCTCTGATAGGAGCTTCGGGTTGTTCCTGGATGTCCATAAAGAAGTATCTTGGAGGAATCCCCTAGAAGTCCAGTGGTGAGGACTCTGCAGTCTCATTGCTGTGGCCAGGGCTCAATCCCTGGTCAGGGAACGAAGATCCTGCATGCCACTCAGAGCAGCCAAAATGTAAATAAATAAAATGAAAAGAATATGGTCTCTAGACAGAAAAAGAAGAAAAATATTCTTGGGCATCTGTATATACTGCAAAGAAAGAGTGCTCATAGGGCAGGTCAGTCAACAAGCTCACTGCTCATTAGCACTGTTTACAGATTCACAGTCTCCACTCAAGAATTTTGTGCATCAAAGGGGAATCTTTTCTGCTATGTGAAAGCTTATTTCCTCTTGTGAAATCTTCCATGTTGATGAAAATGAACTTTACAGAAGAGGACTATAAAACTAAGAGCGTGGGGCTGTCAGTGGGAATGAACCATACCTGCTAGAGAGCTTGTCACCTCAACTTCTGTGTTAGGTGAATAATTCAAAGTTCTGCAAAGTTATTTCCGGTGATGAGTTAAATTCTGCCTCCCAGAAATCGGCAAAGACCTTCTCAGGAGCAAATCAGAAGAAATCTCCTTGCTCTGTTGTGTTGTTGTTGTTGTTTAATCGCCTAGTCACGTCCAACTCTTTTGTGACCCCCATGGACTGTAGCCTGCTAGGCTCCTCTGCCCATGGGATTCTCCAGGCAAGAATACTGGAGTGGGTTGTCATGTCCTTCTCCAGGGGATCTTTCTGGCTGAAGGATCGAACCTTCATCCCCTACATTGGCTGGTGGATCTTTTACCGCTAAGCCACCAGGAAAGCCCTTGCTCCATTGTGTAACTGACTTCAAAATATTTACAGGTCACTTTCATATATATTATAATAATCTTCACACTCCCTATGACTTCAGAGCTTCATTTCCTGAAGTTTGCTCCACTTTCCTTTCCATCAGCTTTATCTGATATTCTAAGATGCACAGAGAGAAGAAATTTCAGTGGTCCTAGCCCAGGAAACTACCACCTCAGCGTAAGGGTGTAATAAGAGTTCTCAAGGAATCACCAACACAAGCCTGGGAACACTCGAGACCTTCCAGAAAATACTCTCAGGTCTGTAACTCCATGATCTGTAAATAAACCTGATCATCAAGGCTTCTTTTGTATAATTATATCGATATGTATTATGCCTATGGCCATCTACCTTCACTGTTGCCAGGAAAAGCCAATTCCGACTTCATGTTGGAACTGTTTCTTTGACTTGCTTTCCATTGCTTTTGTTATTATAATCATACAAAATGGCCTGCCTCAGAGAATCCTGCCCCTCTGACAGATTGTTGAACTAAGTTAGTGCCTTCATCCTGAACTCTGTCCACCTGTGGAAACAGGAAAGAGGAAATTGACACATTCCCTTCCTGATGTGTCTGCAAATATTGGAGGTATTTGGAAGATTAATGGCCGTTTTACTTTGTTTCTTAGGTCTTCCCTGGTGGCTCAGATGGTAAAGAATTCACCGCAATGCAGAGAACCCAGGGTCGGTCTGAGTCAGGAAGATCCCCTGGAGAAGAGGATGGCTACCTATTCTGATATTCTCGACTGGAGAATTCCATGGACAGAGGAGCTTGGCGGGCTACAGTGCATAGGGTCTCAAAGAACTGGGCATGACTTAGCGACTAAGCACAAGCACATAAAATCTAGTGTACATCTCACTCTATCTTTTACTTTGTTTCCTCACCTTCTGCATCTCTGATCTATAAAAGAACTTGGCATCCAGACCCCAGAAGATGGTTATTCTGAGACACTAGTATGCTATCTCCTCGGTCAGCCTGCTCTCCAAATAAAGTTGTATTCCTTGCCTTATCACCATTTTAACAGCATTTAACAATCCCTGGAAAATGTCATAAATAAAAAGCTCACTAGCAGTATCACTATTTCTCTACATTCACTACTTCTCACATGATATGCAAGGATTTTTCACACCCATCAATCCTCTAATTCTCTATGAACACTAACTGGATGACCTATAGTTTGATTATGATCCCTCTGGCTACCCTATGCCACAGGGTAAGGGCTCAGTCCTGTTAGGTAGTTAGAATAGGAAAAAGGAGTCCAGAATGGCAGTGGCTAAAAGACAAGGAAGGGAAAACCCCATGAAAATAGAACAAGGGAAAGTCCGAGGACTGGAGTGACGACCTCAGGTAGAACAAACAGCACTCCTGGCTAGCCCAATTTACATTGGACAGGCCCAGCGAGGAGGAGAAAAAACATGTAAAAAGAGGAGCCAAAGGGCCAGGGGTCTCTCTCACTCTCTTCTCTTTGTGTCATTTGGGTTGCATGCCCTCATGCCCCGAGGATGTATTTTCCTTTATTTTCTAAATAAAACTGAGCTGAAACACAGGAGCTGTAACACTGATCTGTCCGAGAGCTGGGACACGATCTGTCCAAGGGTGCTTTGCTTCAAATTGTTATTGTGACAAGACAGAACTGAGGAAATTCCACACTTCCAAGACAAAAGGGTCTTTTTTTTTTTTTTTTTCTGCGGATTCCATTATGATAACATGATTGATTGACTAAATCACTGGCCAATGGGAATTGAACTCAACCTCAGCTCCTCTCCCCTTCTCAGATGCTGGAAGGTGAGAGGGATTAGGGTTCAAAACTCTAACCCTTTAAAGGGGAACCTAAGGGGCTTTGGGAAGTTTATTAACAATGAACCCAACTGTGATTGAAGGGGCTTGCCATGGGTGACGGAAGATGCTTTGTCACCTTTCTTGCCCCATTACAGAGCTACTTTGAAATCCAGGGATGAAAACCAAATATCAACACGAAAGATGCCCCTATCTCTGTCACCCTTAGGAAATTACAATGGTTTTTAGGATCTCTGGCCAGGAGGTGGGAGTGAAGACTGAGAAATGAAGTATTTCCTGCCACATCAGTAAACAAAGGATGTCACAGTCATCAGCAATTGCAGCCACCACGGAAGGTGAGCCGTAGGCCCTGAGGGGACTCAGGAAGGAAGGAACACCTGAGATCTAGCAGCCATCAGACTTCAGCCACTCCCCCCAGGGAAGCTCAGGATGTGAAAACATCTCATTCCAGATAGCTGGGATGCATACCAAAGGAATGATTTCAGTATGCCCAGACTCTTGTATCTTCTGATGCACAGAAAAGCCCTAAATTCCTTAACTCGACACCTGGTTTTCTTTAATTAACAATAATCTTTTGATGTTCAGACTACGTGCTCTTTGTGGAAAAACTTCTATATAACCTGGCTCCGCCCCTCACCTCTTCAGAGCAATTCTCTTGAGATGCTGCCTTCTGGGCTTGAATTTCTAAAAATTCCTGCTAACTAAAATGTGACTCTCAACTTTCAGGTTGTGAATAATTTTTTAAGTGGACAAGATTGAAGTACAAAAAAAAAAAAGATTGAAGTACATATTTCTCATTATTTCATATCACATGCATCTAATGTATAGGTACTGTTTGAAAGATAGTAATAAAGGACACGTATATCCACCCAAAATTTAATAAACGGAACAGTGCCAGTACTTGGACTTTTTTCAGTATTGCTTCATAATTTATTTCCCAATTTTTCTCAAAGGTAATTGCTGTCCTAAATTTTGTTTATCATTAACTTTCTTTTCTTTACATTTTTACCACATATGTATATGTATATATATGCATCACAGACAATGCACATGAATTTTTCAAATTCATATAAAAAGGTTCTTAACACCTTATGTGTTTCTATTTGAGTTACTCTTTTCTCCTCAACATAATATTTTTAGATGCATCACATGGATGTTCAGGGTTACATAGGATTCATTCTCGTATTCAATTTTTATATTAATTTAACTTTTTCCTTGCATCCAGTTATTTGCTATGATACATCATGCTAGAACCATTCTTCCATATGTGTTCTATGGTTTTTTGAGTGGTCATGCATGGATATGAGAGTTGGACTGTGAAGAAAGCTGAGCACCAAAGAATTGATGCTTTTGAACTGTGGTGTTGGAGAAGACTCTTGAGAGTCCCTTGGACTGCAAGGAAATACAACCAGTCCATTCTGAAGATCAGCCCTGAGTTTTCTTTGGAAGGAATGATGCTAAAGCTGAAACTCCAATACTTTGGCCACCACATGTGAAGAGTTGACTTATTGGAAAAGACTCTGATGCTGGGAGGGATTGGGGGCAGGAAGAGAAGGGGACGACAGAGGATGAGATGGCTGGATGGCATCACCGACTCGATGGACGTGAGTCTGAGTGAACTCTGGGAGTTGGTGATGGACAGGGAGGCCTGGCATGCTGCAATTCATGGGGTCGCAAAGAGTTGGACACGACTGAGCAACTGAACTGAACTGAACTGAGACAAGTGCAAAAGTTTCTCTAAGGAAAGTGAGCAAGGGGTGGAGTGGCTGGTTATTTTATGTTTTCATGTTCACATTTATTAAGTCATTTCACAAGGCTTTCCAAAATGATTGTATCAATTTACACTTTGAGAGCAGAGCTTAAAAGTTTCTATTCCCCTAAAATCTCGCCAGACTTCCGTGCTTTAAATTCATGCCATGTGGCCAATGTGAAATGGTATTTCAGGGTGGTTTTAATTTGATTACTAATGAGACTGAGCCTTTGTTGATGGGTCTTTTGTGTTTCCTCTTCTGGGAAATGCCCATTAATGTGCTTTTCTAAGTTTTCAGTTGGATTGTTTATTGTTTTCCTATTAATTTTGGGAGTTCATGCATTCTCGATATTGATCTTCTGACAATTTTAAGTCTTAAAAATACCCTTTTATCCACTTTGCAGATTCTTGCAGTGTGGCATTCTCATTACAGTATAGTTTTTAATAAACAGAGATATTAATTAGCAGATACTCGAGTTTACAAATATATTCCCTGTGATGTACATTGCCCTCATTAGAAGAAAAACTCCAAGATCTGGGTTGTAAAGTTCAATTCCATCACTTAGTCGTGTCCAACTATTTATGACCCCATGGACTTTAGCATGCCAGGCTTGCCTGTCCATCACCAGCTCCCGGAGTTCACTCAAACTCATGTCCATTGAGTCAGTTATGCCATCCAACCATTTCATCCTCTGTTGACCCCTTCTCCTCTGGGCATCAATCTTTCCCAGCATCGGGGTCTTTCCAAATGAGTCAGTTCTTCCCATCAAGTGGCCAAAGTATTGGAGTTTCAGCTTCAACATCAGTCATTCCAATGAATATTCAGGACTGGTCTCCTTTAGGATGGACTGGTTTGATCTTGCAGTCCAAGGGACTCTCAAGAGTCTTCTCCAACACCACAGTTCAAAAGCATCAATTCTTCAGTACTCAGTTTTCCTTATGGTCCAACTCACACCCATACATGACTACTGGAAAAACCATAGCTTTGACTAGACAGACCTATGTTGGCAAAGTAATGTCTCTGCTTTTTAATATGCTGTCTAGGTTGGTCATAACTTTCCTTCCAAGGAGCAAGTGTCTTTTAATTTTATGGCTACAGTCACCATCTGCAGTGATTTCAGAGCCCAAAAAGGTAAAGTCTGTCACTGTTTCCACTGTTTCCCCATCTATTTTCCATGAAGTGATGGGACCAGATGCCATGATCTTAGTTTTCTGAATGTTGAGCTTTAAGCCAACTTTTCCACTCTCCTCTTTCATTTTTGTCAAGAGGTTCTTTAGTTCCTCTTCACTTTCTGCCATAAGGGTGGTATCATCTGCATATCTGAGGTGATTGCTATTTCTCCCAGCAATCTTGATTCCAGTTTGTGCTTCATCCAGTCCAGCATTTCACATGATGTATTCTGCATATAATTTAAATAAGCATGGTGACAATATATAGCCTTGACATACTCCTTTCCAAATTTGGAACCAGTCTGTTGCTCCATGTCCAGTTCTAACTGTTGCTTCCTGACCTGCATACAGATTTCTCAGGAGGAAGGTAAGGTGGTCTGGTATTCCAATCTCTTTAAGAATTTTCCACAGTTTGTTGTGATCCACACAGTCAAAGGTTTTGGTATAGTCAATAAAGCAGAAGTAGATGTTTTTCTGGAACTCTCTTTCTTTTTTGATGATCCAACGGATGTTGGCAATTTGATCTCTGGTTCCTCTGCCTTTTCTAAAACCAGCTTGAACATCTGGAAGTTCACAGTTCATGTACTGTTGAAGCCTGGCTTGGAGATTTTTGAGCATTGCTTTGCTAGCATGTGAGATGAGTGCAATTGTAGGGTAGTTTGAACATTCTTTGACATTTCCTTTCTTTGGGATTGGAATGAAAACTGACCTTTTCCAGTCCTTTGGCCACTGCTGAGCTTTCAAAGTTTGATGGCATATTGAATGCAGCACTTTCACAGCATCATCTGTAGGGTTTGAAATAACTCAACTGGAATTCCATCACTTTCACTAGCTTTGTTCATAGTGATGCTTCCTAAGGCCCACTTGACTTCACATTCCAGGATGTCGGGCTCTAGATAAGTGATCACATAATCATGATTATCTGGGTCATGAAGATCTTTGTTTTGTACAGTTCTTCTGTGTATTCTTGCGACCTCTTCTTAATATCTTCTGCTTCTGTTAGGTCCATACCATTTCTGTCCTTTATTGTGCCCATCTTTGCATGAAATGTTCCCTTGGGATCTCTGATTTTCTTGAAGAGATCTCTAGTCTTTCCCATTCTATTGTTTTCCTCTGTTTCTTTGCATTGATCACTGAGGAAGGCTTTCTTATGTCTCCTTGCTATTCTTTGGAACCCTGCATTCAAATGGGCATAGCTTTCCTTTTCTCCTTTGCCTTTCACTTCTCTTCTTTTCACAGCTATTTGTGAGGCCTCCTTAGACAACCATTTTGCCTTTTTTTATTTCTCTTGCCTGGGGATGGTCTTGATCCCTGCCTCCTGTATAGTATCACAAATCTCTGTCCATAGTTTTTCAGTCACTCTCTCCATCAGATCTAATTCCTTAAATCTACTTGTCACTTCCACTGTATAGTCATAAGGGATTTGATTTAGGTCGTACCTGAATGGTCTAGTGGTTTTCCCTACTTTCTTCAATTTAAGTCTGAATTTGGTAATAAGGAGTTCATGATCTGAGCCACAGTCAGCTCCCGGTCTTGTTTTTGCTGACTGTAGAGAGCATCTCCATCTTTGGCTGCAAAGAATATAATCAATCTGATTTCAGTGTTGACCATCTGGTGATGTCCATGTGTAGCATCTTCTCTTGTGTTGTTGGAAGAAGGTGTTTGCTATGACTAGTGTGTTCTCTAGGAAAAACTCTATTAGCCTTTGCCCTGCTTCATTCTGTACTCCAAGGCTAAATTTGCCTGTTACTCCATGTATCTCTAGACTTCCTACTTTTGCATTCCAGTCCCCTATAATGAAAAGGATATCTTTTGGGGGTATTAGTTCTAGAAGATCTTGTAAGTCTTCATAGAACTGTTCAACTTCAGCTTCTTCAGCATTACTGGTCTGGACATAAACTTGGATTACTGTGATATTGAATGGTTTGCGTTGGAAATAAACAGAGATCGTTCTGTAATTTTTGAGATTGCATCCAAGTACTGCATTTCAGATTCTTTTCTTTACTACGATGGCTACTCCATTTCTTTGAAGGGATTCTTGCCCACAGTAGTAAATATAATGGTCATCTGAGTTAAATTCACCCATTCCAGTCCATTTTAGTTCACTGATTTCTAAAACGTCAATGTTCACTATTGCCGTCTCCTGTTTGACCACTTCCAATCTGCCTGGATTCATGGACCTAACATTTCAGGTTCTTATGCAGTATTGCTCTTTACAGCATTGAACTTTACTTCCATCACCAGTCATATCCACTACTTGGTGTTATTTTTACTTTGGCTCCATCTCTTCATTCTTTCTGGAGTTATTTCTCCACTGATCTCCAGTAGCATATTGGGTTATAAAGAGATTCTCTGAAGTTTTCTCTCACTAAATAACTCTGCCTCAGTACTACTTAATGAACATATTTCCTTTCTTAACTGAATTGTAACACCAGCTCTGTAGATATCAAAGTTCAACATATGTGCATGTCTGTTTCTGGATTTTCTATTCTGTTCTGTTGACTTTATATGTCAATGCACCAACATCACACTTACTTGATTACCAGTTATTGATTTCTAGAAAGCCAAATTTCTTTCTACCCCAGCTACCATCTTCTAATTCCTATTAAGGATTATGTTGACTCTTTGGGGTCTTTGCTTTTCCATATAAACAAAATCAACTTATCAAGTTCCATGAAAAATCCTACTGGAATTATGCTTGGAAATATCATTGATTCAGTTTATCAGTTTGGGGAGAATTAACATCTTTCAATATTGAGTTTTCCCATCAGTGACAAGGAAATGTCCTCAAACATAAATGCCAAGTGCTTCAGTGGTTAAGAACCTGCCTGCCAATGCAGGAGATGCAGGAGACATGATATGATCCCTGGTCAGGAAGATTCCCTGGAGGAGTAAATAGCAACCTGCTCCAGTATTCTTGCTTGGAGAAGCCCATAGACAGAGGAGCCTGGTGGGCTATGGTCCATGGGATTGCAAAGAGTCAAATACGACTGAAGTGACTTAGCATGCACCACAATCTTTTTAACTGCTCACAAACCTTTTGTTTAATTATCATTTTAAAAGTTGTATGTTAAAGTCAAAGCTATGTTTTTTCCAGTAGTCATGTTGGGACATGAGAGTTGAACCATAAAGAAGGCCAAGCAACAAAGAATTAATGCTTTTGAATTGTGGCACTGGAGACTTAAACATAAAAAAAAATTATTTACTTGACTGCACAAGATCTTAGTTGTAGTACATGGGCTCTTTAGTTGCAGCATGCAGGATCTAGTTCCCTAACCAGGAATTGAACCTAGGCCCCTTTCATTAGGAGCTTGGAGTCTTAGCCATTGGACCACAAGGGAAGTCTCTTAACTTTTTATTTTACATTGGAGGCTAGCTGATTAACAATGTAGTGATAGTTTCTGGTTACTGTGCTTGATTTTATGAAATAAGTTAGGATAAGCTTTGGACATTATCATGGGAAAAGTAAAATCCAAGCAGGCATCTAAGCAAGAGAAGGTCAGGAGGAAGAGGAATGTCAAGCTTTCCACTTGGTGATTTGAGGGCCCAGGGGAGATCCCCTGGGAAGGCTGGTGCTACTGCAGTAGCTCAGGGGTGCAGTCTTGGACTTGAATCTGAGTGCATGGAGTCAGAACTGGAAGGGAAGATGGAGCGTTGCAAGTGTTTGTACTCTAAGTGTCAAGTCTAAGAAGTGGGGAGGAAAATGATTTTGCTTTCTTCACCTGATTCTTCTCCTTTGACAGCTTGGACACACAATCTTGATCCTTTTTGTAAGAGTAACAACAACTGACATTTGTATAGTGTTTACTTATTTTGATATACTTTCAAAAACATTTTGAGGAAGCTCAACAATGGTTGGTTCCCTCAATCTTTCATGATAATAAAATGAGATTCACATAAATTTAGGGATTTACCCCAAGAACTATAGCCAGTCAGTAGCTAAGTTGGGACAAGACACAGGTCTTCTTATTCTCCATGTGTTGTTGCTGTTTTAACTTCACAACAGAACATTCCATGATGAGTTAGAACAGAAGTCTAAGCATGATTTGACCAGATGTTGGCAAAGTCACAGGCTGATTTATGGCAGAGCTCTGTGTGGCAAGCACAGCAGGGCAGGATCAAAGGGGTGACATAGGACAACATATACAGACAGAATATGACATATGGGTAAGCCTCAACTTTTGTGTTTCCAGGAAGAGGCCATCTTTCCCCTCAAAATTAATATCCTCACTCAAGCCATGGCAAAGTGGCCCCAGAACCTTCAAAACTAACAATGTCAAGACTCCAAAGGAAGTTTTCTGTTTTAAATAAATATGGTTTATTATTTTAGACAATCCCATAGCAGGACCTCTTGGTATGAATCAGGATTTTTTTTTTTTTTTGCCAAGGGGCAGCATACAGGATCTCAGTTCCCTGACCAGGGATGGAAACCATGCTCCCTGCAATGGAAGCCCAGAATCTTAACCACTGCACCACAAGGATGTCCCTCCAAAGGAAATTTTACATCCTATGTTCTCAAGGAATCTAACTATCTCCTTACTTAGATTGTACTGACAAAAGCTCTCCTGTAATCAGTCACTTTTGTGCTACTCTGTGCATGTTGATCACCAGCCTTCACCAGTGGTAGCAATCACAGATGCAATCTGTGCCCAAGTGGAAAATTGTAGCCCTTGAGGTTATCATATCATTGTCCCTGTCTGAAGACAGGCTTGCTAGAGGGTCAGGCCAAGCACACTGAGAGGCCAGACATTTACACCTCATTATCTTGAGCAGTAGGAATTCTAAATTCTCTCTTAAAAAATAGGTCAGTGTTGGGGGCATAGGAGGGCAATAAAGCTGAAACCATCTGGCTGGTGATAAGGAAAAATAGCTGTGTTATCAGTGAAGGCACAGCACCAAATGTGGGTAATTAATAATTTTAACACATTGGCATTTACACATAGTGAAATATCTAGCTATGATGAGTTTTGAAATTTTACTTTATAATTTACATATGGGGAAATTTGCCTTGTTGAGGTATGAGTCTGTGAGATTTGACTCCAACCATAACCAAGACAGAAAAGTTCTCTCACCTTCAAACATCCCCATGTACTTCCCATTTGTAGGTAAACATCTCCCAACCCCTCACCCACCAGTGACCTTCTCATGTTTCTACTTTTCCCAGGATGGCATATAAATGCGATAATGCAGTATGTAGATTTTCAGCCTGGTTGCTTTCTTTTAGTAAAGTTAGTGGCCATTAAAAAAACTCTCCAGCAATGAAACAATTTGAGAACTAAGTGTTACCCTGCCTTACACCTTATGCAGGAGTAAGCTGAGCTGCAAAAGTGGTGGTAAGAATGGATGTCATCTGGTCCCTTGGCCCACACTGTCCTCTCTCAGAGCTGGAGGCAGCTCAGGGCCATCTGCTTTCACTCTTCATCCTACAGTTGAGGGAGCTGCGGTCCTGGAAAAGGCAGGGTTGCAGAACTCTACTGGAAATTGGGGTAAGAATTCTTATACCCAAATTCCACATGATCCTCTTTCGACTCTACCTCTAGCTACACACGGTACAAAGCTTAAAATAAAAATCAAATACAGGCTAAGCATTTATCCTGTCTGCTTCCTCGTAAATTTCAACCTCAAATAAAAATAATCATTAAAAAGGAAAAATAATCCAAACCCTGGTGTGATCGGCCTCTAACCTTATGGTATGCTTCAGTTCAGTTCGGTTGCTCAGTCATGTCTGACTCTCTGTGACCCCATGAATCGCAGCACGCCAGGCCTCCCTGTCCACCACCAACTCCCGGAGTTTACTCAAACTCATGTCCATTGAGTCGGTGATGCCATCCAAACACCTCATCCTCTGTTATCCCCTTCTCCCACCTTCAATCTTTCCCAGTGTCAGGGTCTTTTCCAATGAGTCAGTTCATTTTTCAATGAATTAGTTCATAGTATGCTTACTTAATGGTTTAGTCCATTCTGACAGAAGACCATAGATGAGGTACCTGATAAACAGAAATTTACTTCTCACAGTTATGAAGGCTGGGAGGTCAAGGTCAGGATGCCTACAGATTCAGAGTCCGGAAAGGGTGGGCTTCCTTGTTTGGAAGACCACTGTGTGCTCACATGGTAGAAAGGACCATGGAGCCCTCTGGAGGATCTTTTATAAGAATAGTAATCAGGGCCCTCATGACCTCATGGCCTCCCAACAGCCCCTTCCCCAAATACTATCACATTGGGAGTAAGGACTTCACATATGAATTTTAGGGGAACACAATTGAAAAAACTAAGATCATGGTATCCAGTCCCATCACTTCATGGCAAATAGAGGTGGGTAAAGTAGAAACAATGGCACCCCACTCCAGTACTCTTGCCTGGAAAATCCCATGGACAGAGGAGCCTGGTAGGCTGCAGTCCATGGGGTCGCTAAGAGTCAGACACAACTGAGTGACTTCACTTTCACTTTTCACTTTCATGCTTTGGAGGAAGAAATGGCAACCCACTCCAGTGTTCTTGCCTGGAGAATCCCAGGGACGGCAGGGCCTGGTGGGCTGCCGTCTATGGGGTTGCACAGAGTCAGACACGACTGAAGCGACTTAGCAGCAGTAGCAACAGCAAAATAGAAGCAGTGACATATTTTCTTTTCTTGGACTTCAAAATCACTGTGGATGGTGATTGCAGCCATGAAATTAAAAGACACTTGCTCCTTGGAAGGAAAGCTATGACAAACCTAGACAGCGTATTAAAAAGCAGAGACATTTCTTTGTGGACAAAGGACCATATAGTCAAAGCTATGGTTTTTCCAGTAGTCATGAATAGATGTGAGAGTTGGACCATAAGGAAGACTGAGCACTGAAGAATTGCTTTTGAATTGTGGTGCTGGAGAAGACTCTTGAGAGGCCTTGGCCAATAAGTAGGTCAAACCAGTTAATCTTAAAAGAAATCAACCCTGAATATTTACTGGAAAGACTGAAGCTGAAGCTCCAATATTTTGGCCATCTGATATGAACAGCTGACTCATTGGAAGAGACTCTGATGCTGGGAAAGATTGCGGGCAGGAGAAGAAAGGGTCGATGGAGAATGAGATGGTTGGATGGTTTCCCTGATTCGATGGACATGAGTTTGAGCAAACTCCAGGAGATAGTGAAGGATAGGGAAGCCTGGTGTGCTGCAGTCCATGGGGTCACAAAGAATTGGACATAGCTGAACAACATCAAAACATTTTGCTATAGCACTTCATATTATGCATCACACAAGGTAGGAAACTATCAGAGGATTTGAACAAAGAAAATTGTGATGTAAATAAAAAGCGAAGATGCCCAACCTCTACTCCCCTCAACTCCTTCTCTATCCCTGCCATGTGAGGACACAGAAAGAAGATAGCTGTCTTACAAGCCAGGAAAAGTCTAATCAGAAATTGTATCAGCCAGTACCTTGGCCTTGGATTTCCCAGAGTCCAGAACAGTGAGAAATAAATGTCTGTTGTCTAAGACCCAGCCTGTGATATTTTTAAGAGCAGCTGAGCTAATACAAATCCTCATCCTGATGACCTCATTTAGCCTGAATTATCTCTTTCCAGGCCCCACTTCAAATGCAATCACATTAGGGGTTAGGACTTCAACATGTTAATCTGGGGGACATACATTCAGTCCACAACCATAACAGTTTCCACGGGTCCACACAGTGCCTGCACTTGAGCTCTGTTAGGAAGGAGGTTCTCAGCTGCCTGGAGGGGATGCGCAGCCTCCTCAGACCTGCACCTGCCCTGACTGCCCACCTCTGCCCACACATCTGACACAGCCCATCCTGGACCACTCTACATGGGGAGTGCCAGCTTCAATGGCAAATGACACAAATAAACTTCCTTCCCATGGAGGGAGGGCCTCTGGGCTCCCCAAGCAAGAGGTGGTTATATTATAAAGGAAGTTCTCTCCCCCATTCTTATGTTATTTAATGGCACCAAATTGGGCTTCCCAGGTGGCACCTGTGGTAAAGAATCCACCTGCCAATGTAGGAGATGCCAAAAACTTGGGTTCAATCCCTGGGTGGGGAAGATCCCCTGGAGAAGGAAATGGCAACCCACTACAGTAATCTTGCCTGGAGAATCCTATGGATGGAGGAGCCTGGCGGGCTACAGTCCATGCGGTCACACAGAGTCAGACATGACTGAGCATGCATGCATAAGCTGTTACATCCTTGTGTGCGTGTGCATGCTTAGTCGTGTCTGACTCTTTGCAACCCCATGAACTGTCGTCCACCAAGCCCCTCTGTCCATGGGGATTCTCCAGGCAAGAATACTGTATTGCCATGCTCTCCTCCAGGGGAATCTTCCCAACCCAGGCATCAAACCCAGGTCTCCCCAATTGCAGGAGGATTCTTTACCATCTGAGCCACCAGGGAAGCCTATTATTGAAAAAGAGATTAAACACACCCTCTGAGACTGTTCATTTTATATTCCTTATGTTGTCATTCTGGAAAGGTCTGTAGAGTTGTATTGCCTAGATTCCATTTTAACATCATCTTGTTATTTAAATCCACAAAAGAAGATTCAAATTAATGAGATTAACTTTCTCCTCAAAGTCTCAGGAAAAAGGTGGATGGAAAATGAATTATTCAGAACCACATTGCCAGTCAAAGAGCACAACTTGATCACTTCAGTGCAGTTCTTTGACTTATTACTTTAAACCAATGCTTAATTACCAGTAGTGATGAGGTTACTAATGAGGCATGAGTAATTGGAACTTCGGATTCTTCCAAACATTAATTTAGCAATAGGTTTCCATATCTGTCCCCATGAAAACTTTCAGGATTTTACATCCATTTCCCAACCTTATCTCTTTTTGTGAAATATGCCCCAATAGTGATATGGACAAAATCAAGTTGAAAAATTGGCCTAAAAAATCTATAAAGATCATAATCAACCCCTTGACATATGATAATTAGTTATGGGCACATTCCTCTCTAACCTTGGTAGCACTATATATTGTAAAAATGTAGAAGGAATTTTAATGAGAACGCTGAGTTTGGATCAACCTGAATTAGAATGAAGGATGTTGCATTGCTCTCCTCTTGAGTCTATAAAGGTTGCTCAGTCTTTCTTTTTATTGTCCCTAGAGACAGCACCATTTGACAGGATCGTTTTGTGCTTCAGACTTAAGTGTCTTAGGTTTTACTGGAACTTTTTGTCCTAAGGGGGAGGATGACACTAAGAACTAGAAAGGGACATCAACAAGCAAATCATCAGTAATATTACAATTACTTAGTAATAAACGAAGGGACCGTTTATCATTTCATTTGGATTCAAAGACCTGACACTAATTTCTCAACTCTTTCTGTCTAAGGAAGGGCCCTCTCTGCTGCTTCCTCCCTGTCCCTCCCGTTGTGCTCGATGCCTTGGAGAGGAGAGACAGACTGGAGGCCGGATGAGGGCCTTAGAGCCAACATGCAAACTAAGGAGAGAGTGGTAGGTGAGTGAGAGGGCAGGAGACGTGCTGAGAGCAGAGGAAAAAAGCTGAGAAAATCTCTGGATAAAGTAAGACACAGTGACTAAATGAATAGTAACAGAGGGGAAGAATCAGAGACAGTTCCAATATTTCCATCTGGAAGATGGGAATTCTGTTCTTATTTTTGGAAAAGAATGTCTGAAAAATGTTCAGAAAATATTTTCTACTTCCCAAGTACGCTGGTACCGAAGGGTGGATTTGAGCAGAAAATGGTATTGATGTCAGTTACAAGCTTGGTAAAATGCTATGGGTGTTTGTGTGTGTGTGTGTGTGTGTGTGTGTGTGTGTGTCTGTGTGTGTCTGTGTGTGCTCAGTTGTGTCTGACTCTTTGGGACCCTTTGGACTGTAGTCCTCCAGGCTCCTCTGTCCATGGGATTTCCCAGGCATGAATACTGGAGTGGGTTCACATTTTCTACTCCAGAGGATCTTCCCAACCCAGGGATGGAACTCATGTCTTTTGTGTCTCATGCGTGGGCAGGCAGATTCTTTATCACTGTGACAATGGGAAAATAAACAGAATTCAGAAGCTGGGAGGCCCACCTCTTTTTTCACTCTTCTATAATCCACTCCAGTATTCTTGCCTAGAGAATCCTATGAACAGAGAAGCCTGGCGAGCTGTAGTCCATGGGGTTGCAAAGAGTCAGACAGGACTGAGTAACTAAGCACAGCACATTGCAAAGATTACCAAGGGGAGGTTATTGGCATAAAGTGAAGCTTATATTGCTATACGATGGGGGGGGGGGGAGGGGGGAGTGACAAAAGTGACCCCTTCTATTTCTTACTCTTTTAAAAACAAATATTTATTTGACTCTGCTGGGTCTTAGTTTTGGCATGTGGGATCTATTTCCTTGATCAGGGACTGAACCGGAGCCCCCTACATTGGTAGCATGGAGTCTTCGCCACTGAACCAGCAGGGAAGTCCCCTATTTCGTACTCTTACTCCCATGATATAGTAAGGAAAATAAAATCAGAATTTCAAATCTGGGACACCATTTTTGAAACAATTCTATAATAAAGAAAAAACTAAATTCAGTTCAGTTCAGTCGCTCAGTCGTGTCCGACTCTTTGCAACCCCATGGACCCCAGTGCACTAGGCCTCCCTGTCCATCACCAACTCCCGGAGTTCACTCAAACTCATGTCCATTGAGTTGGTGATGCCATCCAACCATCTCATCCTCTGTTGTCCACTTCTCCTCCTGCCCTCAATCCTTCCCAGCATCAGGTCTTTTCAAATGAGTCAGCTCTTCGCATCAGGTGGCCAAAGTATTGGAGTTTCAGTTTCAACATCAGTCCTTTCAATGAGCACCTAGGACTGATCTTTAGGATGGACTGGTTGGATCTCCTTGCAGTCCAAGGGACTCTCAAGAGTCTTCTCCACACCACAGTTCAAAAGCATGAATTCTTTGGCGCTCAGCCTTCTTTATAATTTTCTTTATAATATAAATTAGGTCAGTCTATTCCTATTCTTATGAACATTTCATTTCAGAGAAAATAAGGCATTGTATAATCTCCTTATTGACGTGTTGACTGTGTAAATTAGTGCGAGCTAAAATTTTGAAATTCTGTAAGAGAACATTCTACATAATTATAACTGACTGTATCCGTTATTGAGGAAAGATTATGTCAATACATTTAATGAAATAATAACTCCATAAGCTTCCAAAATGATACACAGGGTTTCTCAGACACAAATCATTAAGTGTGGCAAAAGAAGGCATTATTTGGCAAGAGTTTTAGAGTAGAAAATCAAACTTAATTATATTAGATGGTAAATTGCTACTGAGTTACTGGCCATTCTCCCTGAAGCCTGGCAACATGACTCCGCACTCTGATCCCTCACCATCAATTAATAGTTAAGCAACTGCTTAAGATGAACAATCACAGCATGCGTTAACTTGATTCTGCCTGTGGTTGAAGCATAATTTGCCATTCTCCATTACTGTAAAAGCCACAAAACCATATTAGAAAGATCCTATTAGGAGATGGACACAGCAGCACTGGGGTGGACTGTGGCTGTACTTCTTGACACACAGGACAGAGTTGTTTTGCCAACTGTGATTTTAAAAGTCGTAATGTTTTTATGTCACACTATTTTATTTCTTCTACAAATTCATCCTTATTATGTTTCTGCTCCTGTCTTTTGTACTAGAGAATGAGCCTCACCACATTCAGGAAGCATCTGTCTGTGTGTGTTATTATTATTTATTTGGCTGTGCTGGGTCATAGTTGTGGCTTTCAGGGGCTTCTCTCTAGTTATCGTGTGTGGGCTTGTCTTGTTCTGCAAAGCACAGGCTCTAGGCCATGCAGGCTTCAGTAGTTGCGGCATGTGGGTTCAGTAGTTGTAGCTCCTGGGCTGTAGAGCAGAGGCTCAGTAGTTGTGGTACACGGGCTTAGTTGTTCCATGGCTTGTGAGATCTTAGCTCCCCAATCAGGGATCAAGCCTGCATCCCGTGCATTGGAAGATGGATTCTTAACCATTGGACCACCAGGGAAGTCCTGTATCCATCTTGTTTTTATTGCTAGATACTAGATATGCTAGTATCCAGAGCATCACCTGGTTATAACCAGGACCTAGTAAATGTTGTCCACTGAAGTAAATGAAGCTGTGAAGGGGAACTCAAATGATCTAGCAGGGGTATAAACAGAATTACAGGTTTAAAGGTTTATAATGAAATGCTTACATCATCTAGTCAATCCACTCCTCTGAGTGAAGAGCTAGAAGCCCAGGTTTTGAATTTCTGTGTGACTGAAAGTCTGATTTATCCAGCAGAAGTAAGTGAGGCCCTGATATCAATGCACTGCTCCTGCATTGCCTAGTATCCTGCCCTCAATACCACACTACACTCATATCTGTGAGTAAAGTACTTATATTTTTGTGATAAATTTCAAGATGGATGCAGCTGATTGCCATTCCACTGCAGTCACCAGGGGCCTATTAAAGAACCCCAGATCCTTAATGAACTTGAACCTACTGAAAACCAACTCTCTCTTTTTCAATGTTAGACCTTTCATTCTCTAATATGACTTTTTCACACTTTTCAAAAGTTATTAGCTATACTTCATAAAGTTGAAAATCCCCAACGTTGGGTTTACCTAGCATTGTCAGCTAAAATATTTCATGTCCACAGTATGAGCCATGTGGAGTCAGATTGCACCTCACTTTTTTTCTGAAAAAAATTTTACACTTTCGAATTGACCTTTAAAAAAAAATCCCTATACACCAAAATGCACAGATGTAAGAAATTCACTGCAGAGGTGAATCAATCTTGAGATTTTTATCTGTAGCAAAAAAGACATTGCAAGGGTTTCACCCAGGATGGCCCTGGAGGGCAGGCATTACTCAATAATTTGTTCCACAACTATTTTCTTAGTTCCTAATGTGACCTAAAGCTGCAGGGCTAACAACCTGGACACAAACTCTTTCAGTCTTCCTGTCAAGTGGACAGGGAGGGACTTCCCTGGTGGTCCAGTGGCTAAGACTCTGTGCTCCCAATGCAAGGGGGCTGGCGTCTGATCCCTGGTCAGGGAGCTAAGATTCCACATGCTGAAACTAAGAGCCCACATGCTGCAATGAAGATTAACAATCCTGAGTGCTGCAACTAAGACCCGGTGCAATCAAATAAATAAAATAAATAGTTTAAGAGGAGAGGGATCTTCTGATAAGCCAGTTCAGTGATACGCGAGCGATGTTAAAGAAGGGGAAATAGGAGGTAAGATAGTTCTGTGAAGCAGGGGAACTAAAGGCCTTCCTCAGGAAAAGACACACACTGAACAAGTCAGGCAGGGTAAGGGCAGGCAGAAAGAAAAGGGTTCTTAATGATCCTCCCATTTCCTTCAGTATCTAACTGAATCTGGCTCTGAATGCTGCTGCTGCTGCTAAGTCACTTCAGTCGTGTCCGACTCTGTGCGACCCCATAGAGGGCAGTCCACTAGGCTCCTCTGTCCCTGGGATTCTCCAGGCAAGAATGCTGGAATGGGTTACCATTTCCTCCTTCAATGCATGAAAGTGAAAAGTGAAAGTGAAGTAGCTCAGTCGTCCGACTCTTAGCAACCCCATGGACAGTAGCCTACCGGGCTCCTCCGTCAAGAGGACTGGAGTGGGTTGTCATTGCCTTCTCCGCTGGCTCTGAATACACTCCTGCAAACTTGGAAGAAGAAATTTGATGGTCACAGCTGGGGTCAGATGTCCACCCTTAGTCCAGTCAGTGTTCAGTCCAGAGTAGCAGGGCCACACCCACGGACACAGTCTTCATGGGGCCTGTGGCAGATAGAGACACATCCTCCCAGAAGGGAGGTGGATGAGGAAGCAGGGCCTGTCTGGCACAGGAAACCCTGTCCTCTTGTATGAAATATCAAAGACACTCCTGCCAGAGGGAACACGAGCTCCTGAGGATGCGGACTGCCAGAGTGGGTCAGGGGGCCCAGAAGCATGCCCAGGTTTGACTGTTGACGAGCAGCAGCCACAGGGCTTGACACACAGTTGTATTCTGACTAAAACGGATTCCGGGGAAGAATATAAAACAGCACCATCAAAGGGAGACACACCCGCGAGGAGTCAGGGGAGACCAGGTACAGCTTCTTCCCCCAGTGGAGTCACAGAAGCTGTGTCCACATGCGTTTCAATCAGAAATGTGGTGTGACAGCTTGTGTGAAATGCTCCCGACCAGGGAACCTCATCATAGACTCAGGCTCAGGGTTTCTACTGGGGGCTGGTCTCATGGGTCCCCCTTGTCTAGAATACACCCAAACCTGGACTCCCAAAAGGAAAGCGAGTGTTCAACACAAACCACATTGTTTGTGTAAACAGTTCAGTGGTTCTTACTGAGCCCCTCCTACTCTCATTGAGAGAATGATGGCAGTGTTCCTGATAACCAAGCCCCTGGCACCAGGTAAAGGCCAGCTTTGCTAGCCCATCTTCAAAGGACAGTTTCCCTGGTGGCTCAGAGGGTAAAGAATCTATCTGCAATGTGGGAGATGGGAGTTCAATCCCTGGGTTGGGGAGATCTCCTGGAGAAGAGAATGGCAGCCTGTACTCCAGTATTCTTGCCTGGAGTATTCCAAGGACAGAGGAGCCTGGTGGGCTATAGTCCATGGAGTCACAAAGAGTTGGACATGACTGAGCAACTGACACTTTCAAAGGATGGGGGCAGGCGGGCTATACCAACCCTTCCTCACACACACACACACACACACACATGGTCCAAGCGAATGCCCTCATTCTGTCCCCAAGAGGAAAGCAATCACAATTGTGTCCATACTCTTGGACGCTGTTTCCATTTAAGTGATATTTGTGATGAATGGTGCATTTGCTGTGTACTTGCAGTCGCTTCTGCAGCTTAAGTTGATTCATTTTCCTTGATTATCAAAGGTCTTGTTTAACATAAACCACCCCATACATCTGGGGCTTCCCAGGTGGCTCAGTGGTAATGCACTCTCCTGCCAATGCAGGAGATGCAGTTTCAATCCCTGGGTTGGGAAGATCCCCCGGAGTAGAAAATGGCAACCCCCTCCAGCATTTTTGCCTGGAGAATCCCATGGACAGATGAGCCAGGCAGGCTACAGTCCGTGGGGTCACAAAGAATCAGACAAAACTGAGCACACACGCAGACACAAGCTCTTTAGAGTTACCATTTGCCCACATGGCTGTGTATCTGCCTGCTTCTCTAACACTTGCAATTTTTTCCTGCTATACCTGCCTGTTGAGAATGACTATATTTTATCATTTACAGGGATCACCGGTCCTTCATATCAGCTTTAAGGTTAGACAGCAGGAATGTTTGTTGGCTCGAGGAGTGATTGTACAGGATACTGTGTGTGTCCTTCTGGGTGGTGTCTTCAGTGTCTGGAGGGCCCCACAGACCAGGTCTACTCCCAAGAAAAGATAAGCTGACTGTGAGTACCCTGAGTCCAGAGGACGGAGTGGAGACCCTGCTCTACATCCCAGGATGCATCTCAAAACTCCAGTGGTCCTTTGTCTCTCCACCTTCCTCCTCTTGCCCTCACCTTCACTGGCTTCCCTCTCTGCTCAGCCCTCTTTTCCAGAGTCTCAGCTCCAGCTTGACAGGGCTCCAGAGAGACCTCAAGTCACGTTGACTGTGGAGTTGGATACACGTAGAAAGTCAGTGGTAGTTCTCAGCACATCCTTGACATCTGCAGCATGGTGGATCCAAGATATGGACAAGCCTGTCATCTACTGAGGTGGTTGGCCTCTTATAGCATAGCTCCAGCACTTCATTTGCCAACAAAATCACTATTTCTGCATTCTGTACCCCAAAGACTTCCCTTGCTCTCTAAAAGGGAAAGAAGAAGAGGGGAGTGGGGCAGAGAATTCCTTCCTACCTCCTTTGTGTCGTCCCACATGTGTGCACCCACCATGCTTCCTCCACCCTTTGCCCCAGAAGTAGCCCCTTCCGATGCAGTGAGGTCTGTCCTCTTGGCACTGTGTAGAGGACCAGCTTGATTTCTGCACAAGAGGGCAGGGCTCCAGCCTCAATCACCCCAATTTCATCTTGATGTCTTCCTCTTGACATGGCCTCACTTGAGGAACTTGGGAAGGGACTTCATTTGAAACAAGACTGATTAAATTTGAATTACAGTGAAGCCTTCCTGAATGCTTGTGGAATTACTTTCAATAGGAAACTCGAATGTAAGCTTTTTTGTACATCCTTCAGAAAAATGAAATCTCTTAACTGCCTCTGCCCTTCCTTTAACTCTCTAGGAGGCTGAATGTCACCATGTCTGGAAAAATTAGCTAGTGACACTTGAGTAATCATTTCTCAAGTTATCTGGCAAAATTCTTTCAGCTGTAGAGAATAGTGTTCCACTTTCCCCAAATTATACTTAATCATACATTCTGTTGAACAATGCTTATCTCTAGGGAAAGGATGGGCAAGAAGAGGGCTGAGGAGACTGCCACTTTTTACTCCATGTGTTTCTAGATTGTTTGACTAGTTTATGAGCATATGTATACATATTGTGTATTACTTTTGTATATTAATATAAAATATCTTAAAAATCACTACTTCCTGCCCCAAACCAGGACTGTACATTTGTTCTGAAAGTTAAACTATCAAACATATGTAAACATCATTTTTTTTACATTGAAGAGCCTTACAGTGAATATATGATATTGCTATTGCTACTAAGATTCACAAGCATGTTCTTTAGGTGTCATTATGACTATTCCCAGAGCCTAAGCTAGTCTGCAGGGCCACAAGATGGAACTTAGACTTTGGCATTCTTGCACCCTCACAGTTACCTGGGATCCTGTGTGCAAAGCCCTGTGTTAGATGCTCTAGATGTGTCCTTCCTATTCTTTAGTAAAATCCTTTGTTCCATATGGTATTTCCCTCAATAGGACAGTTACACATTTTAAAGATTTTATTACTTTATTTGTAAATTAAGGCAAATTTTATGCAAAACACACCTTCACAAAACCATTTTCAACAAAGCAAACCATTTGGAAGAATAGGAGAAAAAACCAAAGAGTTATCAGGACCTAGATGAGTCTTTTTATTCTTAGTAATTCAGAAAAGTGGACAAGAAACCATGTAGTGGTGGGAAAACAGGTTCATTTTCGCACGGAAACCAGGTGGAAGAAGGAGAGATTCATTATCTCAGAGGTCAGGAGATTGTCTGGGACGGGGGCTCAGAGGAAGCCAGCAGACACCAGGGTGCCCACAGCACATCTGACACCGCGAAGGAAAACAAGGATGTGCCGATAATTTTAGAAAGGCACAAGCAGTATGAAAGCAAATAATGAATAATTACCATAATCCAATTTTCCCAGGTCTCCTCTCTCTCTCTCTTCTTTTAAATGTGCATTGTCTACTGCTGACAGAGTCATTTTCAAGTTTCTTTTTTTTTAACACTTCAACTTTAACATATCTTTGGGTTTGTAAAAAACCAGAACATCCAAAGAATGAGACTATAAAGCTGCTCAAGTTATTTTCTTAAACAAATTTTTTAAATCTTAAATATAAAGAACCTAGCCTGATCACTTCAGTGATGTGTTCTGTCTGAGGTTTCCCTCATTTGCAAATAAGACTGCATTTTGTTCTACCTTTTAAGTGTCATGTTTCCCCTCCTCCCCACCCCCAAAAAGTTGCTTAGATCTGCAGCTTCTATTATGTGTTGGATAAATATCAGAAAAATCCATCTTATAATATTTGTTTCATCATTAAAATCCTTATCCATCTCCATCTTCTTTTCTTTTGAAATAAAATTGTGGTTCAGATTATGATCTTATTGGCAAGGTATATATAGTGGGAAATACATTGAAAAGGGGAAAACATAGAGTTATTAAATATGCCTGCACTGACAGTGAAGTTTCTTCCCTCTTTGTTGAGAAATTTAGCAGTTGTGCCTCACACAAGGATAATGCAATTTATCTGTGTTGTGTGACTTGCTCTTTTGTGTGTTTCAGTAATAGTTTTTTATTAATAATTGTTAATAATAAATGGAAATGGGTTTGGGCTCCTGGGCTTCATGGTTTGGGCATTGATTGGCTTTCTTGGCATCTTCTTGTGTTGCTTAGCCACCAATTATGATAAAACTCAAAAGGTCCAGTAGGTTCTAAAGGAGTCATGGAAAGTAAACTAGATATAGAGTTTTAATAATGTAACATAAGATGGATAGATAATGAACTTGATTTATCTGGTTAATTATCTGGAAGATAATTAACTATTTTATAAAGACATAATGTCAAGATGTTATAATGTCAAGATGAATGATGAATAGTAGAGACTTGTAAATGAAAGCAAAGAAATGCAACTTATCTTAATTTTCCACAGCATTTGGAGTCTTTCCAAAATAGTACATACAAATATATTTTCCACAATGTAAAAAAGAACTTGAAAGTCTGAAGAACATCTTTGTAAAAAATAGCAAAATTTGGAAAGGATGGGCCAAATAAACTATGAAAATGTGGTAAACAAATGAGAAGTTCCACCACCTTGGATAATTGGTGTGTGTGTGTGTGTGTGTGTGTGTTAGTCGGGCACTAATTCAAATATTTGAGGTAGTTTCTCTCCTACCTCTTGGCTCTATACCATCACTGGTCTTGAGACCCATCCTGCTCTGTGTCAGGGAGAATTTTAAAAACCTTGAACTTGCTAACTTCTAATTCTAGTACGTGGGCTCCTATCTTTTTCCCAGGGTTTTGTTTATATACTCAAATGGCAGCTTTTATGCCTATAAACTCAGATAATACAATATGTTGCTGTTGTTCAGTCTCTAAGTCATATCTGACTCTTTGCAACTCCATGGACTGCAACATGAGAGGCTTCCCTGTCCTTCATTATCTCCCTGAGTTTGCTCAAACTCCTGTCCATTGAGTTGGTGATGCCATCCAACCATCTCATGCTCTGCCACCTCCTTCTCCTGCCCTCAATCTTTCCCAGCATCAGGGCCTTTTCCAATGAGCAAGCTCCTTGCATCAAGTGGCCAAAGTATTGGAGCTTCAGCTTCAGCATCAGTTCTTCCAATGAATATTCAGGGTTGATTTCCTTTAGGATTGACTGGCTGTCCAAGGGATCTCAGAAGTCTTCTCTAGCAACACAAATATGATATGCACAATGTATAACAACTCATATGATAGTACGAATCAATATGTTACATGATATGCAAGCCAAAACTAAACAGACACACTTCTTGCTCTGATTATGATGAAGTAACCTGAATTAAATAGACTCCTGCCACAGAAATAGACTGGCCCTAATAAACCTGATGGCTCAGTGGATAAAGAACCCACCTGCCAGTGCAGGAGACATGGATTCCATCCCTGGGTTGGGAAGATCCCCTGGAGAAGGAAATGGCAACCCACTCCAGTATTCTTGCCTGGGAAGACAAGAAGCCTGGTGGGTCACAAAGAGTCAGACACAACCGAGGAGTGACTGAACACACACTGAAAATAAGCCCCAAACTTGCAGAATGCTTGTTTTTTATCTACCTTCCAGAGAAAAACTTAACCATTCTAGGAGACCCCAAAACAACTTCAGAAAATTTACAAAATTTAATATGTAATATCTAGCCTCCAATCAAAAATTACAAAGCACACTACCAAGCAGGAGAGAAGAGCCAAACACCAACAGTATTTCCCCAGCTTAGGACTCTTAGTAAGCCTGCCTGGGAGGGATGTACCTGGGCTGATGCTTCAGAGAGGACTGAAAAATGGGGAGACAGGCAGGGATCTAGGGACCAGCACATACAAAGATTGAAGAGCACAGAATGACACGGCATGCACGGGGAACACTCATCAGTTCCCAGAGTGTCACCAGTGGGCAAAACAGGTGAGTGAATCAGAAGGTGGCCAGGATGGGACAGGTTTTGGGCCCCTGAGGTGTGTGTGCTTGCTGGAAGTCCAGGCTCTCCAGCTGTTTTAACCCATTTATCTTCAATGAAATCTTTGATGCACATTACAAAACAGATGAAGAGGACTTTTCACGTTAAAGGAAGAAATGTTTCATGAAAGCTGAAGCATCAGCAGTCCCCAGGAGCTACCCCCACACTCCAGTTCTTTCCCATCCTGAGAGGTTCCTCCACAGAATCCAGTAAGTTTCAAACAGTTTGAGGGATGACTCGATGAACGACACGTACATCAAAGAGACTTAGTAGATGAATGACATCAGCCACATTTCTGCTTTGGACAATAAACCTGGGAACTGAATGGAGATGAATATGAGATGATCATAATGGCAAAAGGGAAGACAGACGTGTTGGGGGTTATTACAATTGTTCAGGTGAAACATTACGGCCATGGTGGGAGAGATGGAGCAGAGGTGGGGTTAGAGAAACACTTTTAGGATATAAATTGGGACAGCTCAGAGATGGATTGGATGTGGAGTGACAGTATTATCTTTTTTTAAGAAAAGTCTTTCCAAAATGAATCACCGTGGGCTTAGGACCTGGCTTGGGGAGGGGCAGGTGAGGAGGGGATGCTCTAAAGACGGAGACTGAGGAAAACATCCTGCATTTGGAAATGATTTAGGAGGACTGGATGACAGGAATGTATGTATGTGGGGAGTGGGGGCAGGTAGGGAATGAAATGGGAGGAAGGAGAGATTGTTTGGGCTGGCATTCAGGACCCAAGCAGATGTAACCAGACACATTAAGAAGAGATTGTTCAAAAATAAATTTAAAAAGAAAGAAAAAGAAAACACACACACAAATAAACAAATAAAACATGTAAGAAGAAGAAGAAACTGTTCACTGGAAACAACCCAATGGATTTAGAGATGATAACAATTCATGAAAATATGTAATTAAGAACAACCATGTCTCAGCTAAAATAAATAAGCTTTTGTAAAGGTTATTAAATGGCTCAAGGTCCAAGGCTTTCCAGACCATGGTTTATCAACTGCAGAAATAAATCGTTTCATAAGCAAATAATCACCTTAATTTTCAAGGAAGACAAGATACAACAGTATCTCCAGGAAGATGTAGTGTTTGCACTTACGTTTAGTACTCTGTGTTACAACAGACCAAGAAAATGGAAATGGTCCAACAGAATTTTCATTAGGTACATTTCCACTACTTTAGCTGAGCTGAAAAATTTCCTTTTAATTATGGAAGAAATTGGGGGGGGGTGTTCATCAGACTATACACATTATCCTTGAAAGTTATTTTTATTTCAGCAAACATTTCTAATATTCTTTTTGTTGTGGGGAGATTTGTCTGTCTGCAAGGATCAAGCCCTCTAGTCTTGTAGGAACATTGTGGAAATATTTAAAGTGAGAATTTGTCACTTAGAATTGTGCTCTATCATGCTCAGTCACGCAGTTGTGTCTCACTCTTTGTGATCCCATGCCTGCCAGGCTCCTCTCGCCATGGGATTCTCGAGGCAAAAATACTGAAGTGAGTTGCCATTTCCTTCTCCAGGGGGTCTTCCTGATCCAGGGATTGAATCCGTGTCTCCTGAGTTGGCAGGCAGATTCTTTACCTCTGAGCTACCTGGGAAGCCCCTACTTAGAATTACACTCTATCTTTAAAACCCTTAAACCCAATAATGAGCATCACAACAAACATACCTCTGGCTTCTACAGAATGGGGTCACAGTCAATGTTTAGTGGACTGACTAGTTCGTTGGGTCCTTCGCTTCTAATTTTGCTTCTCCTCTTGAGACCACGTTATCTTGGATGATCCACGTGGTGGAGTGAGGAGGCTTAGGTCTCCAGCCTAGGTTCCTCCCTTGTAACTGGGCAGAGATCACCAGGGCAGAGGGTTGGTGTGAAGAGCGGATGTGAAAATATGGCCACACGTTCCCACTGGGCCTGGCCTGGAGTGGGTGTTCAGGGTTGAATTTCTCCTTCTCCCTTTTCCTTAGAATGGGTCTCAATGCTATAACTGGTTCTAAGCAAAATTGTGAAAGAGGAGAGGTTAGTATCTTTCTGAGCATCTTTCTCTCCTTTGATGCCCCCATTTTTCCTGGGGATCGGGGACAATGGTACCATCACTATCGATGACTTTACAATTGAGTGAACTTAACATAAGCAGTGCATTCCACACAGACATATCTCCTACATGTGTCTAACTCTTTGTGACTGCATGAACTGTAGCCCACCAGGCTCCTCTGTCCATGGGAATTCTCCAGTCAAGAATACTGCAGTGGGTTGCCATGCCCTTCCCCAGAGCATCTTTCCAACCCAGGGATCCAACCAGTGTCTCCTATGTCTCCTGCATTGCAGGTGGATTCTTTACCCACTGAGCCACCTGGGAAGCCTGGATGGCCTCTAGAGCTGACAAAGATAAATGCGAGGTTGGCTAGGGCTGCTGTAACAGACACCACAAATTGATGGCTTAAGTGAAATAAATTGATTATCCCACTGTTCTGGAGGCTGGAAGTCTGTGATAATGCAACAGGCAGGCCTGTGCTCCCTTCAAAGGCACTAAGAAGGCTCTCTTCCAGCTCTTTCTCCTTCTGATGGTTCCCTGGCTTGTGGAAGCATAACTGCAGTCCTCACATGGCTTCTCCATGTGTGTGTGTGTATGTCTGCATCCAGATTTCCTTTTTATAATGACATAGTCATATTGGAGAAGGGCCCATCCAATGACCTCATCTTACTTGCAGGGCAAGACTGAAGGCAAAAGGAGAAGAGGGCAGCAGAGGATGAGATGATTAGATAAGATCACTGACTTTCAATGGAGATGAATTGGAGCAAAATATGGGAGATGGTGAAGGACAGGGAAGCCTGGCATGCTGCAGTCCATGGGATCGTAAGGAGTCAGACACGGCGACTGAACATCCACAATGGCTACTGACATTCTATTCCAAAATAAGCTCACATTCTGAGGTCATGATAGTTAGCACTTCAATATACTGCCTTTGATCGGGGGGAGAGGGTAGTTGGGTTACAAAATCAGCCTATAACAACAAGGACATAGACTCTCCCCCAGATCCTCCATAGAGAAATACAGCCCTGCTAACCACTTGATTTCAGCCCAAAGAGCCTCAGTGTGGACTTCTGACCTGCAGAACCATAGGATAATAAGTGTGCGTTGTTTTAAGCCATTTAGTGTGTACTAATTTGATTTTGGCCATAATGAAAAAACTAATATATCTTTTAAAAACAATTAAAAAAATCCCAGAATGCTAAATGATGAGATAATGATGACAACCCCTCTCCCCTCCCACAAAATCTCAGAAATATCTACAAAGGATGAGCTACCACCAGTGACCACTCACAATGTCCCAGGTGCCACCTCTCGCTTGTCCATGCTTCAGAAGGGGAATTACTCAGCAAACAGAAGTCAGCGCTTTCTTCTTTTCTGGATATAGCCACTTATCAGGGACATGGGTTATGGGCAAGCTGATCCTACACAGGCTTCCTCCTCTTACACGATGTTATCACATTAACTTCCTCTGCTCCAGCAGAGCCGGCCACCCGGCGTTAAGCTAATGGAAAATGTATGAAATGAAATTAGTGACTGACCTGATCCATGTCGCCTTGAAAACGATTTTTAAAGCAAGAAGCAAAACGGCAACAAAACAGGACCGAAAAAAAAAAATCTAAGTACATTTCAAAGTTTGTTCAAACGATAAACTCAGAATATAGGAAACTGACCAGGTGGGCATTTTTCCATTCCAGAAATGTGAGATGCTTTCAGAGGCTTGGGGACTACAGCTCTTGACTCCAGAACTCCTCCAAGCTTGAGACACACTGTCTCAGCTAACACAGAGGACAGGAGTGAGAATTATGTAAGGAAAACCATTCCTCATGCAATTAGGAGCAGCCTTTGGGCAAAGAGTTATTCGATTTTATTTTTTTAAGGAAATGTTTTGTGACAGTTTCTCCCAGTAACTGAGAGTCTGGGGCTTTGCCAAGACTGGCAGGAGTGTCCAGTGCAGGAGTGGGCAGGAGTGTGGCAAGACGCTGATATTCACCCATGGTTCACAAGTCTTGGGCTGGGTGCTACATAGACCTCGAGGAGAAGCAAGGCCCATCCCCACTCTCAGGAATTCCAGACTAGTTACAGACTCAATCCTAATTCCTAAGAGGATGCATAAGGGGAATTCATGGTGGGACCACCTATGCTGGGCTAGGGGTGGAAGACTTAGAGGAAGGATGCCCAGCTAGTCCTGAAGCCCTGTAAGAACAGTGCAGAGAAGGGGAGGCTGGGGAGGCTGCAAGGCCAAGGGCAGCAGCGGGCAAAGACCCCGAGGAGTGAGAGAAGACAGGCTGGGAGCCTGCGAGTGGCCTGGGGCCGTGAAGGCTGGGAGCTCCTGCCAAGGCCAGCTCATTGAGGACTTGACTTTCTGACTTTTCCTGTGGTCAGGGGAAGCTACATTCTCCATCATATGTAAAATAGATAGCCAGTGAGAATTTGCTGTATGACTCAGGGAACTCAAACTGGGGCTCTGTAACAACCTGGAGGGTTGGATTGGGAGGTAGGAGAGAGATTCAAGATGGAGGCGACATACCTATGGCTGATTCATGTTGATGTTTGGCAGAAACCAACACAATATTGTAAAGCAATTATCCTTCAATTAAAAATAAATAATTTTTTTAAAAAGAAAAAGATAAAAAACTGTGTGTGGAATCATAGAGCATTTGCCTTCACGACTTGCACCTGAAAATGAGAGCAGGAAGCCAGTGATTAGAGAGCATCGAAGTAGATATCCCGAGAAACCCTGCACCCAGAGGGGTTGAATGACCCTGGGTCCCACAGGGAAGCGGTGGCAATGCATAACTTGTTTACAAGGTTTTGTTTTCTATTATATATTTACATTATATATTATATTTATATTAAAATTTTCCCAGAAGCAGTCAATTTATGAACAAAATGAGTAATTAGTAATACCATCTGCAGTGTAATTTCTGGATGAAAGTGAAATGAATCAGACTTGAAAGAGGACATTTACAGAAGCAGTTAAAAGGAGAAGCCTCACTGTCGGTCAGACCCAGCAGGGCAGCCGGGCTCTCATACTTCTTCCCAGCCATCCTGTCCTGTAAAGCGGTTCGTCTTTGCATCTGTGTTGGTTGAGACACTGCACATTTCACATCCACGTGCCTCACACCAGTGAACGCCAATCACTTATCAATAATAGTAACATTGACAATGACAGTGTGGAATACAGGAAGTCCCCTTCATATGAGGGCTTCCCAGGGGTCCCTTGTGGTAAAGAATCCACCTGCCAATGCAGGAGACATAAGAGATACTGGTTTGATCCCTTGGGTCAGGAAGATCCCCTGGAGGAGGGCATGGCAACCCACTCCAATTTTCTGGCCTGGAGAATTTCATAGACAGGAGCCTGGTGGGCTACATTCCGTGGAGTCACAGAGTTGGACATGACTGAAGAGACTTAGCATGCGTGCCTACATACAAACCTTCAAGTTGTGAACTTTCAAAGATGCCAGTGTGCGTTCGCATGTCTGTCATGTCAGTACTCGGGCTCTGCTCAAGTCCTGAATGTGGAGAAATACTCGATTTCATAGCAAGCCTCAGCCACAGAGGGGAAGAAAAGCCTGGTCTTTTTCTTTTTTTTTCTCTTAATATATATATTATTGAATATATATATTATTGAAGTATAGTTGACTTATACATACACACATATATTATTTTTTGAAGTTATTTTCCATTATAGGTTATTACAAGATATTGACTATAGTTTCCTGTGCTATTCAGTAAACGTCTGTTGATCATTGCGTATCTGTTTTTAAATTAGAAATCTAAGTCAAACAAGTAAGCCTGGACTTTTTCTATGCAGTTTAACTTGGGGCTTTTGCAAAGACATGAAGAAACCTTTAAATACTGTTTTGATTAAGTTGAAAAATGGCATGAAACTGTGTTTCGATTGTTAAGAGACTGATAGCAATGAAGTAGGAGTGAAAAATAAATACATGAGTTTTTATGAGAAACTGAGAAAAAAAAGGACTTTGCAGATATGATTAAGTTAAGGATCTTGAGATAGAGAGATTATTCTGGATTATCCACGTGGCCTAAATGGGAGACATCTGTGTAAGAGGGAGGCCAAGAAAAAGTGACACAGACAAGAGGAAAAAAGTTAGGTTGTCTGTTTTCACTGCTCTTATTTAAAATAATACTGGAGGTCCTAGTCACTACAGTAAGGCAAGAAAAAAATCTTACAAATTGGAATGGAAAAAATAAAATATCTCTATTTACCAACTGCGTGATTATCTATATAGAAAATTTCAAGGAAGCTACATTTTAAAAAACACTTTCAGAAATGATAAATGAGTTTAACAAGTTTTCAGGATGTGAGATCAACACACAAAAGTCAATTGCATTTCTACATACTACAATGAATGTGTGGAAATCAAAATCAAAAGGTGATACCATTTACAATTACGCAAAAAAACTGAAATATACTCAGTCATAAATCTGATAAAATGTGTATAAGATGCATGTCCTCTATCACAAAAAACACAAAACTGATGAAAGAAATCAAAGAAGATCTAAAGAAATGAAGAGACACACCATATTCATGAATAAGAAGGCTCAACATAGTAAAGATGTAAACTCTCCTCAAACTCATCTATAGATTTAGTATCACTCCTTTCAAAAATCCAGCAAAAATTTTTTATAACCATAAACAAATTTAACCTAAAATGCATATGTAAGGCACAGATCTTAGAATAACTAAAGCAGTCTTGAAAAAGATGAGTGAAGTTGGGGGACCTGGTAAAAGTTCTAATATATAGCTACAGTAATTAAGACAATATAGGTGGAAGGAAAAACACATAGATCAATGAAACAAAATTAACAAGAAATAGTACATGATCAGCATATGTATTTTGCAGTTTGGATCTAGCAATCTCAGTTCTTTAAGATTATCAAGTCCTTTTCTGTTTCTGCTGATTCTCACTCATTGAATTTCCTCCTCTGCCTTATTTTATTTGAAATATAATTTACAGAAACAATTTGAGGTTTAAAGTGATAATATTTTTTCTCCAGAGATTTGAATTAGCTTTTTTGGCCTGCAGATTGGGTCCACTATAAACCAAGGTGAAGGCTTGAAAATGATAGATTTGACCTTGGCTGTAACTCCTGTGGTCTGCTGCACTTCTGGCTCTTTAATCCCGGAGCATCCTGGAGAATAGAGGATCTTATATTGCTGTAAAGAAAGTCTTCTCTTGCCCGGTCCACTATGTTTCCTGTCCCACTCTACCACCAGTTCAGTTCAGTTGTGTCCCATTCTTTGTGACTCCATGGACTGCAGCACACCAGGCCTTTTTGTCCATCACCAACTCTCGGAGTTTACTCAAACGCATCCCCATTGAGTCGGTGATGCTATCCAACCATCTCATCCTCTGTCCCCTTCTTTTCCTGCCCTCAATCTTTCCCAGCATCAGGGTCTTTTCAAATGAGTCAGCTCTTCACATGAGGTGGCCAAAATATTGGAGTTTCAGCTTCAGCATCAGTCTTTCCAATGAACACTCAGGACTCATCTCCTTTAGGATGGACTGGTTGGATCTCCTTGCAGTCCAAGGGACTCTCAAGAGTCTTCTCCAACACCACAGTTCAAAAGCATCAATTCTTCGGCACTCACCTTTCTTCACAGTCCAACTCTCACATCCATACATGACTACTGGAAAAACCATAGCCTTGACTAGATGGACCTTTGTTGGCAAAGTAATGTCTCTGCTTTTTAATATGCTGTCTAGGTTGGTCATAACTTTTCTTCCAAGGAGTAGGCATCTTTTAATTTCATGGCTGCAATCACCATCTGCAGTGATTTGGGAGCCCCAAAAAATAAAGTCTGACACTGCTTCCACTGTTTCTCCATCTATTTTCCACGAAGTGATGGGACCGGATGCCATGATCTTAGTTTTCTGAATGTTGAACTTTAAGCCAACTTTTTCACTCTCCTCTTTCACTTTCATCAAGAGGTTCTTTAGTTCTTCTTCACTTTCTGCCATAAGGGTGGTATCATCTGAATATCTGAGGTTATTGATATTTCTCCCGGCAATCTTGATTCCAGCTTGTGCTTCATTCAGCCCAGCATTTCTCATGATGTACTGTGCATATAAGTTAAATAAGCACAGTGACAATATACAGCCTTGACGTACTCCTTTTCCTATTTGGAACCAGTCTGTTGTTCCGTGTCCAGTTCTAACTGTTGCTTCCTGGCCTGCATACAGATTTCTCAAGAGGCAGGTCAGGAGGTCTGGTATTCCAATCTCTAAGAATTTTCCACAGTTTATTGTGACCCACGGAGTCAAAGGTTTTGGCATAGTCAGTAAAGCAGACATAAATGTTTTTCTGGAACTCTCTTGCTTTTTTGATGATCCAGAGGATGTTGGCAATTTGATCTGGTTCCTGTGCCTTTTCTAAAACCAGCTTGAACATCTGGAAGTTCACGGTTCACGTATTGTTGATGCCTGACTTGGAGAATTCTGAGCATTACTTTACTAGAATGTCAGATGAGTGCAATTGTGTGGTAGTTTGAGCATTCTTTGGCATTGCCTTTCTTAGGGACTGGAATGAAAACTGACCTTTTCCAGTCCTGTGGCCACTGCTGAGTTTTCCAAATTTGCTGGCATATTGAGTGCAGCGCTTTCACACCATCATCTTTTGGGATTTGAACTAGCTCAACTGGAATTCCATCACCTCCACTAGCTTTGTTCGTAGTGATGCTTTCTAAGGCCCACTTGACTTCACATTCCAGGATGTCTGGCTCTAGGTCAGTGATCCCACCATCGTGATTATCTGGGTCATGAAGATCTTTTTTTGTACAGTTCTTACTCTACCATAGGTTGTTAAACGTTCTGCTAATCCCCTTGTGCTGTGTGTGTGCTTTGTCACTCAGTCATGTCCGACTCTTCATGTCCCAGTGGACTATAGCCTGCCAGGCTCCTCTGTCCGTGGAATTCTCCAGGCAAGAATACTGGAGTGGGTTGCCATGCCCTCCTCCAGGGGATCTTCCCAACTCAGGGATAGAACTCAGGTCTCCCACATTGCAGGCAGATTCTTAACCATCTGAACCATCAGGGAAGTCCAAGAATACCGGAGTGGGTAGCCTATCCCTTCTCCAGCAGATCTTCCCAAACTAGGTTCTTTACAGTCTGAGCTACCAGGGAAGCCCATAGGCTGTTAAATGTCTACTAATCCCTACTCCCATTTGAAATGCCCTTAGGGTTAAAGCTTTTGTGTACCTTCAGTTCTCTACATTCTGTTTTATTCCACTCTCTTCTTTCCTCTCTCTTTTGTAATTCCTTCTTTTATCAAGTATTCACTGTTTCCATGAAAATTTTAAAATAGATATTTTATTCTTATTTTTCAATGTGTTTTACAGGATAGGATTGATCTGCATTATCTATTATCCTATTATATAATGAGAATAGAAAGTTACAGATCTATTTTGTTTAATTAAGAAGGAATGAATACTTTTATGAAAACTCAGAAAGTTTTGAAGGTATCATTTTTAATCTGGTCAACAACTTGAGTGACTAAGCTAATTAGTTTACATTCTGCAAACATCCATAAACATTATAAATTTAAGTCTAATTGAAAATTATGCAGACTATTTGCATGTGCCCAAAGAGAACACGTTGCTCATTACAACTTTAAATTACACCAATGATATGTGAGGGAAACTTACTAATTTTTTAAAATAAATTAGTAAATTAAAAAGAATTGAGTCAAAGTTACCATAACTGAAAGGATATATCATTTAGCACCCTTATGAATATTGATGACATAAACACTGAGGGATAGTGTTGAATTCACTTAAAGAGGGTTGTGAGGAGGAGGCGTCTCATTTGTTTCCAGCTTCTTGACTTTCTAGTTAGTAAAAATAAGCTATAACAGCTTAATATTCTTTCTAGAGAACTTTTCATGCCCAACTTCAGTGGTTTCCAAGCTCCTGAGTTTCTAACTCTCCTGGTAATCATCATATCTCATCTGCTGGATGCTACAAGTAGAATCAAAGTTTTTCAGTTTTGTAGATGACCTAAGGTAGATGCCTGGTCATATTTATCAGGTGGTCTGTTAAAGGAGATCCAACCAGTCCATTCTAAAGGAGATCAGTCCTGGGTGTTCTTTGGAAGGAATGATGCTAAAGCTGAAACTCCAGTACTTTGGCCACCTCATGCAAAGAGTTGACTCATTGGAAAAGACTCTGATACTGGGAGGGATTGGGGGCAGGAGGAGAAGGGCACGATGGAGGATGAGGTGGCTGGATGGCATCACCGACTCAATGGATGTGAGTTTGAGTGAACTCTGGGAGTTGGTGATGGACAGGGAGGCCTGGCGTGCTGTGATTCATGGGGTCGCAAAGAGTAGGACATGACTGAGTGACTGAACTGAACTGAAGGAATCACAAGCTGAAATCAAGATTGCCAGAAGAAATACAAACAACTTCAGATATGCAGATGATACCACTTTAATGGCAGAAAGAGAAGAGAAACTAAAGAGCCTCTCCATGAGAGTGAGAGAGTCAAACAGCTGGCTTAAAATTCAGTGTTTTAAAAAACTAAGATCATGGCATCTGGTCCCATCACTTCATGGCAAATAGATGGGGAAAAAGTGGAAACAATGACAGACTATTTTCTTAGGCTCTGAAATCACTGTGACAGTCACTGCAGCCATGAAATTGAAACACACTTGCTCCTTGGAAGAAAAGCTATGACAAACCTAGACAGCATACTAAAAAGCAGAGACATCATTTTGCTGACAAAGGTCTGTATAGTCAAAGCTATGGTGTTTCCAGTAGTCAGGTACAGATGTGAGAATTGGACCATAAAGAAGGCTGAAAAAAAAAAAAAAAAGAAGGCTGAGTGCTGAACGACTGATGGATTTTGAACTGTGGAGTTCGAGATGATTCTTGGGAGTCCTTTGAGCAGCAAGGAGATCAAGCTAGTCAGTCCTAAAGGTAATCAACCGTGAATATTCATTGGAAGGACTGATGCTGAAGCTGAAGTTTCAATACTTTGGCCACAGAGCTGACTCGCTGGAAAAAAAAAAAAAATACCCTGATGCTGGGAAACATTGAAGGCAAAAGAAGAAGGGGGCAGAAGTGGAGGAGATGGTTAGATAGCATCTCTCACTCAATAGACATGAATCTGAGCAAACTCTGGGAGATAGTGAAGGATAGAGGATCCTGGCATTCTGCAGTCCATGGGGTCAGAGTCAGACATGACTTAGGGACTGAACAACAACAGCAAAGATCTAAGACTATGACTCCAGGGCTTGAGCTGCTTACCTCTCAACAGCCAAAGGAGTCCTTTCCATGCTTGGTAGATGAGCCAAATTCCATAATTTGGGGAACAACCACAAAAGAGTAAAATATACTGTATTTAGAGTTTACAAAACACTTTCACATACATTATACTGTTTGATTGCTACAACCGTTGGATGCCTTAAGTTCAAAAAAGAAGCAACACTAGCCTTATTCAAGATAACTTGGTGTCTCTACCCAGTCTTCCTTACTGTTACTACTCCTTCTACCAACTGTGTGGTGGAATTGCAATGGTGATTCAAGCAAAAGCCATGAATTCCTTTAGAGATTCTCTGAGAGAGAGAGAACCATTTTCTAAAGGGATTCATGGCTTTTGCTTGAATGTATATACATTTATATATGTATGTGTGTGTGTGTGTGTGTGTGTGCGCTTCCCTGGTGGCTCAGATGGTAATGAATCTGCCTGGAATGCAGGAGACCCAGATTTGGTCCCTGGGTTGGGTCCCTGAGTCAGGAAGATTACCTGGAGAAGAGCATGGCAACCCACTCCATTATTCTTGCCTGGAGAATCCCATGGACAGAGGAGCCTGGTGGGCTACAGTCCACGGGGTCGCAAAGAGTCAGGCACGACTGAGTGACTAAGCACTCCACTCCACTTATATATATATCATATCTATCTATCTAATCTCATAACTTTCTCTAAGATCTTTTCCCCACAGGGAAGAAATGAAAGATTTCTCTTTCATTTTCCTTACATTTGTTTAATTTTTCCAACTCATATTTCTCCATCAATTCCTTATATCCCCTTCCACTCAGTGCCTTTTTTATTTGAAATTTTGCATAACCAGGTCATAGTTAGCATTTGAGAAAACTGACTATTGAGAGTCAAAATAAAGTGAAGCTGACATTTAAGTCTAAAAGAAGAAATACTCTGGTAGCATAGATTTTAAGATTTAAAACAGATAATTCCGAACTCTCTCTCTTTTGGGAGCATTTTGATTTACAGAAAATGCTAAACAACATAGATAATATACTTTGAAAACAGCAGGTCTGCCCACAGAATTTTTAAGATAAACAAGTGATTTTTTTCTTCCCAAGCAATATCCAGACCAGAGCCTCATATGAGAGCACCAAACAGTTGCAATCTTTATCGTCACTTAATAAAGGCAGAATTGCTTTCCATGACAGATATCCACCCTCAGCTTTATTCCTAGATAAGAAAGGTCAGGTTGAAATTAAATATACATTTTGTGGTTTAAATAAGGTAAATAATTAAATTTCCTTTAGATGGTGCCTGATAAATAAATCAGCTTGTTACTTCATTCAGACATACAAATAGGCTGCAGTTTCCAGAAGGCAGGAAACTCAGTTGCTCAGTTGCTCAGTCATGTTCGATTCTTTGCAACCCCGTGACTGCAGCATTCCAGGCTTCCCTGTCCTTCACTATCTCCCGGAGTTTGCTCAAACTCATGTCCATTGAGTCAGTGACACCCGCCAAGCATCTCATTCTCTGTCACCCTCTTCTCCTCTTGCCTTCAATCTTTCCAAGCATCAGGGTCTTTTCCAATTCAAAGGCAGGAAATATAGAACAGCATGAACAGGAGATTTATAGGAAGTGGCATCAGCTTGAGAAAGCTCGACTCTTCCCATCCCAAGACAAAGGGCTGAGGGATGGGCAAGAGGAAATTTGGCAGGTTTATAGTCAGTGAATTACATTTATTACCTTTTGAGAATATTCTAACATGGCAACTTCTGCCCACTGAATTGTGTAAATGACTTGGATGTCTTACTTCGACAGATCAGTAGAGGGTGAAATAAGGAAAAGCAACTCTTCTCCTAAACAGACTTCAGAAGGCCACAAAACATGTATTAACAGTGCATTGGCTGTGGACTGCCATGAAGATGCTCTAATTCTATATACCATTTACTAATTCTCAACATGCATTCTGCTTCTCAGAATCTTTTCTTCTGCACTAAGAGATTTAACATCTCTTCTGCATAGTCTCTCCATCTCTAATTGACTAAATGTGATACACCTGCTTGAATCATAAACAGCAGGTAATGGTGATGAGGTGGGGGAAGAACCTTCCTGTCTTATGAGGATATCTCATTGTCTTTTATTTCTTTTGCCTGACCCTGAGTCACAGAGTGGTGATGAGACATCAGAGTTGGATGAATCCTTAGTAACCATCCAGTACAGCTTTTCCCAATACATGAAAATGTACTGCTATTTTAAACTTACTAGAATTCCATAGAGAAAAACATAATTCCCTTTGCAATTCTCTTACCCTTCCTCATAAGATAAAAGAAAATTTTTGCTTGTACTAGCCTTTCCTTCACATCACTCCCCCAATTTGTAATTTCTCTTTTTCATAAAGAGAAATCAGGTTTTCTGCTCAGAGCTTTTGTCAGACAAGAGATACTAACTAGAATTGATGGATACTGACTCTTTGAAAATATTTATTTTGCAATTGCCATCTGTTTATAAGATATTATACTGGTTGCACATTTCTAAAGCCATTAAAATTGTATTAAAAGTATACTAAAGCAGAGTGGACTAATACAAAGAAAGTTTTTCAGTAAATAATACTATAGGTGAAATGTAACTCTGGCAAAAACCATGAAGATAGTGGGGACTCAAGACATTAGGAGTTTGGGAAACATTCCACTAGCATCTCCCTCTTTTCAGACAGATGAGAGAATTAAGAACAAGGGAACTTTAGTGACGGGCCCAGGTTTACCAGGAAGTCGATGCCAGACTCAGAAGGAGAACCCATGTCTATTTTCTCCCCATCTGGTGCATGTTCTGAAAATCACATGCCTTTCCACTGATGCAGGAGACCAAGCTGAGCTAAGTTTCTCCCAAAGGAGAGGAAAATTTATTGAAATCATAGCCCACATCTTCACTGTTACATGAAACATGAATTTCAGGGTTTAAGAGAAGGTTTTTATAAAAATGCTGAGTCATGAAGGGTCTAATGTCATTTTCAAGATAAATAAAAGTAAGATACAAAAGCTCATGTTTGGGAATTTAGCCAAGTGCCACTTGCAGAGGCTGTTTGTCTAATTTGAAACAGTCCGTGTCTATACTGACAAGAGAGGATCACTTATGTGTGCCCTGTAGTTGGTACAGAAGTACTCAGTTACAGGGACTGGTAGTCCAGTGGCTAAGACTCTGTGTGCCCCACGCAGGAGGCCCAGGTACCATCCCTGGTCAGGGAACTAGATTCCACATGCCACAACAACAAAAAATTCCCACATGCCACAACATAGATCAAAGATCCTGCCACAACTAAGACCTAGCTCAGCTAAATAAATATTAAAAAAAAAAAAGAAGTACTCAGTCACTCTGTGTGTGTGTGTGTGTGTGTGTGTGTGTGTGTGTGTGCGCGCGTGCGTGCGTGTATCTGGTCCTGAAGACATTTTTGTCTTGCCTCTGTATGTGTATGTCTTCCTAAGGGTCTCTGAGCCTGTCTGATAATATCAATATGTTTTGATAACAACAAAAGATTTTGAAGATAAATTTTATTATATAAGTCTATTTTTATCTTCAGTTCAGTTCAGTTTAGTCGCTCAGTTGTGTCCGACTCTTTGTGACCCCATGAATCGCAGCACGCCAGGCCTCTAGGAACTTGTATCTATGAAATATTTTTGATTACAGTAAAATAAACACAACACATAATTTACCATTTTAACAATTCTTAAGAATATAGTTTCATAGAATTAAGTATATTCACATTATCATGCTCCCATCACAACTGAAAAAACTTCAGAACTTTTTTGTCTTCCCAAGCTGAAACTCTATGCACATTAAACTACCTACCCTTGGGTCCTTTTTTCTCCCAGCCTCTGGCAACTACCATTCTATTTTTTGTCTCTATGAATCTGACCACTCTATGTACCTCATTTGAGTAGAGTCATATAACATCTGCTCTTTGGTGACTGGCTTTTTTCACTTCAGCATTATATCTTCAAGGTTCATCTATGTTGTATCACACATCAGAGTTTCATTTCTTTTTAAGGCTGAATGATATTCTGTTGTATGTGTTTACCACATTTTGTTTATCCATTCATCCATTGATAGATAATTGGTTGTTTTCACTTTTTGGCTATTGTGAATAATGCTGCTTTTCTAACATTAAATTATCCTTCCACTCCTAGAATGAACTATATGATGTATATCACAAGCAGGGAGGGACAGCAGGGAAGATTCCTGACAATCCCTTGGTCAGCAGGGAGATCGAACCAGTCAATCCTAAAGGAAATCAACCCTGAATATTCATTGGAAAGACTGATGCTGAGGCTCCAATACTTTGGCCACCTGGTGCGAAGAGCCAACTCACTGGAAAAAATCTTGATTCTGGGAAAGATTGAAGGCAAAAGGAGATGAGGGTGACAGGATGAAATGGTTGGATGACATCACCGACTCAATGGAAATGAGTTTGAGCAAACTCCGGGAGATAGTAAAGGACAGGGAAGCCTGGCATGTTGCAGTTCATGGAATCACAAAGAGTCAGAGATGACTGAGTAACTGAACAACAAGGAGAGTTGAACAAACAAGAAGAAAAATGATTGACAGATCTTCACCTTTTTGAGATTTATTCTTAGTCCAGTCCTTTCTGTCTAGCATCGGTGAATACAGAGGTAATGCATCGTCAGCGGAGCACAAGATCTTCTGGCAGATTGGCAAAGACACACACATTCTGTCTTCCTATTCGAAGATTCTGCTTTATTGCAAACCTAAAAGTTTTATCCTTGTCTTTCCCCATCTCAGCATGCACATGGAAAATAAAATTCTTAATTGCTACCAAGACTTGGAAAAGAAAGAAGGTGAAAGTGTTAGGGGAAGCACACTGGTTGAAACCGCCCACCCTGGCCAGGCACCATAGTAACCATTTGCATGAGTTGTTGTATGACAGGAGATCCTGATAAGGAATACGGAACTAATAAGCCACCACTAACCGGAAGAGTTTGGGAAAGGTCGAAAGGAGACACCGCGTGTCCATCCACTTCCCAGAATCCCTCTCGCTAGCATCCATCTTGGCTGAGCGATGCATGTGCCACCAGGAAAGACTCTGAATTAGAGTGATTGGCCAAAGACCACCCGGAACCTAATCCCATCACCATAAAACCCAAGACTGTGAGCCACGCGGCAGAGCTGTTCTCCTGGGTTCCCTTACCCTACTGCTCTCCACCCGGGTGCCCTTTCCCAATAAAATCTCTTGCTTTGTCAGCGCATGTGTCTCCTCAGACAATTCATTTCCAAGTGTTAGACAAGAGCCCAGTTTCGGGGCCCTGGAAGGGGTCCCCCTTCCTGCAACAAAAGCACTAGTCACTCAGTTGTGTCCGATTCTCTGCTACCCCATGGACTGTAACCCACCAGGCTCCTCTGTCCATGGAATTTTCCAGGCAAGACTACTGGAGTGGGTTGCCGTTTCCTCCTCCAGGGGATTGTCTTGACCCAGGGATCAAACCCATGTCTCCTGCATTTCAGGTAGAGTCTTCACCATCTAAGCCACCAGGAAAAACTTGGAAACAGAATTGCAAATGTCAGTAGTCTCTCCCTGGCCAGGCAAATCGGTTTTGCAAACTTTTAAAATGCAATCAACTTAAATAAGTTGAAAAATTAATTTATTCTTTCACAAAACTAGAAAGCTGGAACTGCACAATTTGTAAAAAAGACACAAAAGTCCTTTATGTTTTTATGAAAGAAGAAAGTTTACTCATAAGCTTGCATTTAGTCACTTTAAAAATATCTGGGTGCTTAGCATGTTCCAGGAATTTTATCAGGCATCTGGCATATTCACCATGTCACTTCCTAATGAGAGTTAATAAAGCAGGATAAATGAGTACCGATACTCTTTGTAAAGTCATTAACTTTGCTGACAGTGAATGCAATTCTGAAACTAAAAAACAAAGCGATGCCTTTCACTTTCATTTATATTCATGGAAGAACCAGTCCTTTTCAAATGATTATCACTTGAAATCGAAAAGAAAACAAAGGCAAGAATACCCAGAAGCATATTCAAATGATACAGCGATTTTGCAATTTCCATATATTTGTACATAGGCATGAATATTTGTTAGTAAGAGCTCCTGCAACTGATTCAGAATTCCCGGGGTAGATTTTTAAAATGCATTTTAATTAGTTTTCTTTTACTTTGCCCACACATCATATTCATCATTTATAATAAATTAGCTTTTATGGTTGTAAATTACTCTGTATTTTGTATAGTAATTTCCTCTGCATACCTCTTATACACTCATATTTAATAGTATTTATTTAATGACTCCAGGAAGCTAAAGTGCTTGAGAGTGAAATAATTATTTTGAAAATAAAGAACCAGGAAGTGTGATTTAAATTCATAAAATCCAATATTAATAAGTAATGCACGCAAGTAGTAAGAAAAATATTCACTGGCCTTTTCAGTAAAGATGAATTTCATTCTTTAAAAATATTATTGTAAGAACACTGGGTTAGGAAATGCTTCCAGTGAACCTTTAAAATGAAAAACAATGCATCTAGGTTTTCACATATCCTATTTGCATAAAGCATTTTTTCTGCTAACCTTGACTCACCAGAGCATGAATTCCTTCTAACATAGAAGAAATTAGGTGGCCTCATCTTGTTCAATGTCTAAAGGCCAGATTTCTAGTTAATGTGAAAAACAATAGGACTAGAACAACAGAGCCATAAAACTGCTCTTGCAGCAAATGAGAGAGACCACATATGATCAGAGCAACTCAGACTGCCCCACATCTCTGGGGGCTGCATACCTTTGCTTGTTGCTGGAAGGATTTTAAGAGATTATTCACTGATGTCTTGTTTTAACTATGACTCAGGCTTTCTCTTTTAATTTTCTTCCTATAAGATATCAGGATTCTGATTCTCTCTGAATTTATTATCCAGCTATGACAGACGATGGTTTTTCCTGTGGTCATGTATGGATGTGAGAGTTGGACTGTGAAGAAAGCTGAGCACCGAAGAATTGATGCTTTTGAACTGTGGTGTTGGAGAAGACTCTTGAGAGTCCCTTGGACTGCAAGGGGGTCCAACCAGTCCATCCTGAGGGAAATCAGTCCTGAGTGTTGATTGGAAGGAATGATGTTGAAGCTGAAACTCCAATATTTTGGCCACCTGATGCGAAGGGCTGACTCATTTGAAAAGACCCTGATGCTGAGAAAGATTGAGGGTGGGAGGAGAAGGGGATGACGGAGGATGAGATGGTTGGATGGCATCACCGACTCAATGGACATGAGTTTGAGTGAGCTCCGGGAGTTGGTGATGGACAGGGAGGCCTGGCATGCTGCGGTTCATGGGGTCGCAGAGAGTTAGTCAGGACATGACTGAGCGACTGAACTGACTGACTGATGAGAGCCTGAAGTAACATGTGCAGTGCGCTTCATTGCTCAATCGTGTCCGACTCTTTGCAACCACATGTACTGTAGCCCACCAGCCTCCTCTGTCCATGGCATTCTCCAGGCAGGAATATTGGAGTGGGTTGCCATGCCCTCCTCCAGGGTATCTTCTCAACCCCAGGGATCGACCCCAGGTCTCCCGCATCGCAGGTGGATTCTTTACCATCTGAGCCACCAGGGAAGCCCAGTGAATTCTAAGGTCTGAGAAAAGTAGCCTTCTGTTTTCTTGGTACTCCATTCCTATGGAATCCTTCATTTCTGGATAAGGCTTGACAAAGGGTGCTAGCATGCACTTGATGGAATCTGTGATGATGGGAGCCTCCCAGGTGTCCCTTAGGGCCCAGAGAGTCCTACTGTGTATCAAACTATGGTCATGGAAATGATTCTATCATAATTTAAGAACTGTTTCCCAGTTTTCATAACCAAAAGATAGTTTCACATTTTCAGATTCAGTAGTGATTAAAAAAAAAAAGGCCTTATTGCCACAAATAGAAAGAAAAAAAGCTATATCACCCCCCAAAGTTTCCTTATGCCTTTTGTAATCCTGCCCTATAATACCCTTCCCTGCCTCTCCCATGGCACTCTGCTTTTTCCCCCTTAGCATAATGATTTTGAGACTCTTTCATATTGTTCATCTATTAGTAGTTTATTACTTTGTATTACCAAATCATATTTCATTGTATTTATTTCTCCTACAAATGAAAAATTCTCCTGCAGTTGAAATATGTTTGCATTTCCCTTGGGTAAACACCTAGGAGTGAAATGCCTGGATCATATCATAGACATATGATAGACTGCTGAACTCTTTTCCAAAACGTACGTCTTACCTTCCCACCAGCATCCTATGAGAGTTCTTGTTCCTCGACAACCTCAACCGTAATTATTCATTTTAGTCATTCTAATAAAAGTGTGTTGTGTTTAATTGTGACTTTAATTTGCTTTTCCTTGATGACTAATACTGTTTAGCATCTTTTCATGTTTTCATTTGCAGCCTTCTTTGTTGGATTAAATCATCTCTGTTAATGCGTTTGTTTGAATATTTTGGCCCTTTTTTATTGAGCTGTTTGCTTTGAATTATGAAGTTTTATAGTTCTTTATGTGTTGTACACAAACTTTTGTCATGTATATAACTTGCAAATGACTTCTCCCAGTCTGTGTCTGCTTTTCTCTTATCTTAGCAGTATTTATTTTGAGGCATACAAGCTCTTAAATTTGATGACGTTCAGTTGATCAACTTACTCTTTCATGTTTCACACTTATGATATTATATCCATGAAATATTTTCTCAAAGTAACAAAGAGGGAATGCAAACTAGTACAGCCACTGTGGAGAACAGTGTGGAGATTCCTTAAAAACTGGAAATAGAACTGCCTTATGATCCAGCAATCCCACTGCTGGGCATACACACTAAGGAAACCAGAAGTGAAAGAGACACATGTACCCCGATGTTCATTGCAGCACTGTTTATAATAGCCAGGACATGGAAGCAACCTAGATGTCCATCAGCAGATGAATGGATAAGAAAGCTGTGGTACATATACACAATGGAGTATTACTCAGCCATTAAAAAGAATACATTTGAATCAGTTCCAATGAGGTGGATGAAACTGGAGCCTATTATACAGAGTGAAGTAAGCCAGAAGGAAAAACACCAATACAGCATACTAACGCATATATATGGAATTTAGAAAGATGGTAACAATAGCCCTGTATACGAGACAGCAAAAGAGACACTGATGTATAGATCAGTCTTTTGGACTCTGTGGGAGAGGGAGAGGGTGGGATGATTTGGGAGAATGGCATTGAAATATGTATAATATCATATATGAAACGAGTCGCCAGTCCAGGTTCGATGCAAGATACTGGATGCTTGGGACTGGTGCACTGGGATGACCCAGAGGGATGGTATGGGGAGGGAGGAGGGAGGAGGGTTAGGATGGGGAACACATGTATACCTGTGGCAGATTCATTTTGCTATATGGTGAAACCAATACCATATTGTAAAGTTAAATAAAATAAAATTAAAAAAAAAACCACACACAAAAAAAGTAACGAAGATTTTTTTGTTGTTGTTCTAGAAATTTTATCACTTTAGGTTTACAGTTAGATTTATGGTCCATTTTGTATTAATTTTTAAGTGGTATGAGGTATGATTTCAAGTTTTTTCTTTTTTTCATGAAAATGTCTTTGCTAAAAACATTATCATTTCTTCATTCAATTGCATTGTCACTTTTGTCAAAAATCAGCCATCAACATATGTATAGATTTAGATCTGAGGTCCCTAGTTTATTCCACTGAGCTATCAAGGCATCGTCTACCTGAATGCTAGTACCATATGGTCTTGATTATCATAGCTTATAATACATCTTGAAAGTAGACAGTGTCGATCTTCCAAATTTGTTCTTTTTCAAAATTATTTTGTCTGTCTTAGGTCTTCTCATTTTCTTATCAATTTTAGATTCAGCTTATTTTCTACAAAACATTGGCTGTTATTTACCTGGGATTGAACTGAACCTCCAAATCAATTTAGGGAGTATTGACATCATACAACTGCTGAGTCTTCAGGTACATGACCACAGTATGCATCTCCATTTATTTAGATCTTCTTTAGTTTCTCTCAGCAACATTTTGCATGTAAAAAGTACAGGTCTTGTCCATATTTTGTCAGATTTATCACTAAGCATTACATATTTCATGACATTGCAGTATTTTTTTCTTTCAATGTCCAAATGGCCATTCTTAGTACAAAAATTGCAATTTGCTATCCTTGTATCCTTCAACTTTACTAAACCTACTTAGTAGTTCTAGAAGCTTCTTTGTAGATTCTATCATGTTTTCTACATACACAATCATTCTATCTTTAAATAAAGATAATTTTACTTCTTCCTCTCTGATATGGATGCTCAATATAATACTGTATTGAATATTCTTTCTGATTCCATTGTATCTTCATTTCTGGTTCATTAGTTACACTGTCACATTGTTATTTTGGTGGTTGCATTTAGCATTTCTGTTACACAGCAAGAGTTGGCAATATTTTTCTGAAAAGGCCCAAATAATAAATATTTTAGACTTGTGGGTTGCATATGGTCTTTGTTACATATTCAATTTTCTGTAATTTAAAAAAAATGTAAAATCATTCCTAGCTTACACAGCATGCAAAAACAGGCTGTAAGCCAGGTTGATCTGTGAAATGTAGTTCACCAGCTGGTGGTACACATTTTATCAGTCTCCTTCAAGTAACAGTGTACCATTTCATTGTACAAGGTGCTTTCAAGAGTTTACTGCCATTTCTTCCCTTCTGGCTTTTGTGCTAGTGTTAGACTTTATTTTTGGGGGGGCTCAAAAATCACTGCAGATGGTGACTGCAGCCATGAAATTAAAAAAGACGCTTACTCCTTGGAAGGAAAGTTATGACCAACCTAGATAGCATATTCAAAAGCAGAGACATTACTTTGCCAACAAAGGTCCGTCTAGTCAAGGCTATGGTTTTTCCTGTGGTCATGTATGGATGTGAGAGTTGGACTGTGAAGAAGGCTGAGCGCTGAAGAATTGATGCTTTTGAACTGTGGTGTTGGAGAAGACTCTCGAGAGTCCCTTGGACTGCAAGGAGATCCAACCAGTCCTTTCGGAAGGAGTTCAGCCCTGGGATTTGTTTGGAAGGAATAATGCTAAAGCTGAAACTCCAGTACTTTGGCCACCTCATGCGAAGAGTTGACTCATTGGAAAAGACTCTGATACTGGGAGGGATTGGGGGCAGGAGGAGAAGGGGACGACAGAGGATGAGATGGCTGGATGGCATTGCTGACTTGATGGATGTGAGACTGGGTGAACTCCAGGAGTTGGTGATGGACAGGGAGGCCTGGAGTGCTGCAATTCAAGGGGTCGCAAAGAGTCGGACACGACTGAGTGACTGAACTGAACTGAATCCTACATTTTACTGCCATGTGTGTTATGAGCCCCACAATTCACGGTTGCTTTTGTTTAAGCAATTATCTTTGAAATAGATTGAAAGTATAGGAAAACATGAACTTCTCTGGTGTCTCAGGGGTAAAGAACCTGCCTGCTGATACAGGAGATGCGGGTTTGATCTCTGGATTGGGAAGATCCTGTGGAGGAGGAAATGGTAACCCACTCCAGTATCCTTGCCTAGAAAATCCCATGGGCAGAGGAGGCTGGCAGGCTACAGTCCATGGGGTTGCAAGGAGTCAGACAGGAGTTAGCAACTAAATAAAAACAAATAGGAGAAAACCTTTAATACTCAATGTAGTTGCCATTCCCTGTGCTGTTCATTCTTCTGTGAGCATCCAGATTGCTGTCTGGTATTACTAATATTTTCTTTCTACCTGAAAGACTTCTGTTATTTTTTTTAATTTATTTTTTATTGAAGGATAATTGCTTTACAGAATTTTGTTGTTTTCTCTCAAACCTCAACATGAATCAGACATAGGTATACATATATCCCTTCCCTTTTGAACCTCCCTCCCGTCTCCTTCCCCATCCCACCCATCTAGGTTGATGAAGAACCCTGTTTGAGCTTGCTGAGCCATACAGCAAATTCTTGATGGCTATATATTTTACATATGGTAATGTAAGTTTCCATGTTACTCTTTCCATACATCTCACCCTCTCCTCCCCTCTCCACATGTCCATAAGTCTATTCTCTGTCTGTTTCACCATTGCTGCCTTTTAAGTAAATTCTTCAGTACCATTTTTATAGATTCTGTATATGTATATCAGAATACAATATTTATCTTTCTCTTTCCAACTCACTTCACTCTGTATAATAGGTTCTAGGTTCATCCACCTCATCAGAACTAACTCAAATGTGTTCCTTTTTGTGGCTGAGTAATACTCCTTTGTGTATATAAACCACAACTTCTTTATCCATTCATTGATCAATGGACATCTAGGTTGCTTCCATGTTCTAGCTATTGTAAATAGTGCTGCAGTGAACAATGGGATACATGTGTCTTTTTCAACCATGGTCTCCTCAGGGTATAGGCCTAGGAGTGGGATTGCTGGGTCATATGGTGGTTTTCTTCCTAGTTTTTTAAGGAATCTCCATACCGTCTTCCATAGTGGCTGTATCAATTTATATTCCCACCAACAGTTCAAGAGCATTCTCTTTTCTCCACACCCTCTCCAGCATTTATTGTTTATAGACTTTTTGATGATGGCTATTCTGACTGGTGTGAGGTGATATCTTATTGTGGTTTTGATTTGCATTTCTCTGATAATGAGTGATGTTGAGCATCTTTTCATGTGTTTGTTAGCCATCTGTATGTCTTCTTTGGAGAAATGTCTTTTTCGGTCTTTCCCCCACTTTATGATTGGGTTGTTTGTTTTTCTAGCATTGAGTTGTATGAGCTACTTGTATATTTTGGAAATTAATTCTTTGTCAGTTGTTTTGTTTGCTATTATTTTCTCCCATTCTGAGAGTTGTCTTTTCACCTTGCTTATAGTTTCCTTTGCTGTGCAAAAGCTTTTAAGTTTAATCAGGTCCCACTTGTTTACTTTTGTTTTTATTTCTTTTACTCTAGGAGGTGGATCATAGATGATCTTGCTTTGACTTATGTCAGGGACTGTTCTGCCTATGTTTTCCTCTAAGAGTTTTATAGTTTCTAGTCTAATGTTTAGGTCTTTAATCAATTTTGAGTTTATCTTTGTGTATGGTGTTAGGAAGTGTTCTAATTTCATTCTTTTACATGTAGCTGTCCAGTTTTCCCAGCACCATTTATTGAAAGGCTGTCTTTGCCCCCATTGTATATTTTTGACTCCTCTATCAAAAATAAGGTACCCATAGGTGCATGGGCTTATTTCTGGGCTTTCTATCTTGTTCTATTAATCTATACTTCTGTTTGTGCCAGTACCATACTGTCTTGATGATTGTATCTTTGTAGTATAATCTGAAGTCAGGAAGGTTGATTCCTCCAGCTCCATTCTTTTTTCTCAAGAGTGCTTTGGCTCTTCAGGGTCTTTTGTGTTTCCATATGAATTGTGAAACTTTTTGTTCTAGTTTTGTGAAAAATGCCATTCGTAATTTGATAGGAAACACATTGAATCTGTAGATTGCCTTTGGTATAGTCATTTTCACAATATTGATTCTTCCTACTCAGGAACATGGAATATCTCTCCATCTGTTTTATGTCATCTTTGATTTCTTTCATCAGTGTCTTATAATTTTCTTTGTACAATTCTTTTGTCTCCTTAGGTTAAGTTTATTCCTAGATATTGAATTCTTTTTGTTGCAATGGTGAATGGGATTGATCCTTAATTTCTCTTTCTGATTTTTCATTGTTAGTATATAGAAATGCAAGTGATTTCTGTGTATTGATTTTGTATCCTGCAATCTTGCTAAATTCACTGATTAGCTCTAGTAATTTTCTGGTACTATCTTTATTTTCTATGTACAGTATCATGTCAGCTGCAAACAGTGAGAGCTTTATTTCTTTTCCAATCTGTATTCATTTCTTTTTCTTCTCTGATTGCTATAGCTGGGACTTCCAAAACTATGTTGAATAATAGTGGCAAAAGTGGCCACCCTTATCTTGTTCTTGATCTTAGGGGGAATGCTTTCAGTTTTTCACCATTGAGAATAAGTTTACTGTAGGCTTATCATATATGGCCTTTACTATGTTGAGGTAGGTTCCTTCTATGCCCATCTTTTGAAGAGTTTTAATCATAAATGTGTGCTGAATTTTGTCAAAGGCTTTTCCTGCATCTATTGAGATTATCATATGGTTTTTATCTTTCAATTTGTTAATATGGTGTATCACATTGATTGATTTGTGTATATTAAAGAATCCTTGCATCCCTGGACTAAACTCAATTTTATCATGATGGATGGGCTTTTTGATGTGTTGCTGAAGTCTGTTTGCTAAAATTTTGTTGAGGATTTTTGCATCTATGTTCATCAGTGATATTGGCCTGTAGTGTGTGTGTGTGTGTGTGTGTGTGTGTGTGTGTGTGTTGTCTTTGTCTGACTTTTTTTGGGGTGGGCTTCCCTGGTGGCTCAAACGGTTAAGTGTCTGCCTGCAATACGGGAAACCCGAGTTCAATCCCTGGGTTGGGAAGATCCCCTGGAGAAGGAAATGGCAACCCATTCCAGTACTCTTGCTGGGAAAATTCCATGGACTGAGGAGCCTGGTAGGCTACAGTCCATGGGGTCACAAAGAGTTGGACACGACTGAGTGACTTCACTTCTTCTTATCTGGTTTTGATATTAGGGTGATGGTAGCCTCGTAAAATGAGTTTGGAACTGTTCCTTCCTCTGCAATTTTTTGAAACAGTTTAGAAGGATAGGCATTAGCTCTTCTCTAAACGTTTGAAAGAATTCTCCTGTGAAGCCATCTGGTCCTAGGCTTTTGTTTTTTGGGAGATTTTTGATCACAGCTTCAATTTCAGTGCTTGTAATTGGGTTGTTCATTAGTTCTATTTCTTCCTGGTTCAGTCTTGGAAGATTGAGCTTTTCTAAGAACCTGTCCATTTCTTCCAGGTTATCCATTTTATTGCTATATAGTTGTTCATAATAGTTTCTTCTAATCCTTTGTATTTCTGCATTGTCTGTTGTAACCTCTCCTTTTTCATTTCTAATTTTGTTGATTTGATTTTTCTGTTTTTTCTTCATGAGTCTGGCTAAAGGTTTGTCAATTTTGTTTATCTTCTCAAAGAACCAGCTTTTAGTTTTATTAATCTTTACTATTGTTTCTTTCATTTCTTTTTCATTTATTTCTGCTTGGATCTTTATGATTTCTTTCCTTCTACTAATTTTGGGGGTTTTTTGGTTCTTCTTTTTCCAGTTGTTTTAGGTGTAAAGTTACATTGTCTATTCGATGTCTTTCTTGTTTCTTGAGGTAAGATTGTATTGCTATAAACTTTCCTCTTAGCACTGCTTTTGCTCCATCCCATAGGTTTTGGGTTGCTGTGTTTTCATTGTCATTTGTTTCTGTAAACTTTTTTATTTCCCTTTTGATTTCTTCAGTAACCTGTTGGTTATTTAGAACCAACTTTGTGTTGTTTAATTTCCATGTGCTTGTGTTTCTTATTGTTTTTATCTTGTAATTGGTATCTAGTCTCATAATGTTATGGTCAGAGAGGATGCTTGATATGATTTCAATTTTCTTAAATTTACTGAAGTTTGATTTGTGACCCAAGATGTGGTCTATCCTGGAGAATGTTCCATGTGCACTTGAGAAGAGGTGTATTCTTCTGCATTGAGATGTAAGGTCCTGAAGATATCAATGAGATCCATCTCATCTAATGTGAGACTTGTATTAAGGCTTGTGTTCCTTATTAATTTTATATTTTGATGATCTGTCCATTGGTGTGAGTGGGGTGTTAAAGTCTCCTACTATTATTGTGTTACTGTCAATTTCTCCTTTTATGTCTGTTAGTGTCTGTCTTATGTATTGAGGTGCTCCTATGTTGGGTGCATAGATATTTACAATTGTTATGTCTTCCTCTTGGATAGATCCCTTGATCATTATGTAGTGTCCTTCCTTATCTCTTGTAATCTTTATTTTAAGGTCTGTTTTGTCTGATATGAGGATTGCTACTCCAGCTTTCTTTTGCTTCCCATTTCCATGGAATATATTTTTTCGTCCTCTCATTTTCAGTCTGTATGTGTCTTGAGGCCTGAAGTGGGTTTCTTGTAGACAGCATATATATGGGTCCTGTTTTTGTATCCATTCAAACAGTCTGTGTCTTTTGGTTAGAGCATTTAATCCATTTACATTTAAAGTAATTATTGATATATATGCCCCTATTGCTATTTTCTTAATTGTTTGGGGTCCATTTTGTAGATCTTTTTTCTTCTCTTGTATTTCTTGACTATATAAGTCCCTTTAACATTTGTTGTAAAGCTGGCTTGGTGGTGCTGAATTCTCTTAACTTTTGCTTGTCTGAAAAACTTTTATTTCTCCATCAATTTTGAATGAGATCCTTGCCAGGTACAGTAATCTTGGTTGTAGATGTTTCCCTTTCAGTACTTTAAATATATCTTGCCATTCCCTTCTGACCTGCAGAGTTTCTGCTGAAAGATCAGCTGTTAAAGTGTATGGGTTTCCCTTGTATGTTACTTGTTGTTTCTCCCTTGCTGCTTTTAATATTCTTTCTTTGTGTTTGGTCTTTATTAGTTTGATTAGTATGTGTCTACTTGGGTTTATCTTATATGGGACTCTTTGTGCCTCTTGGACTTGATCGACTTTCCTTTTCCTTTTTGGGGAAATTTTCAACTATAATCTCTTCAAAAATTTTCTCATACCCTTTCTGTTTCTCTTCTCCTTCTGGGACCCCTATAATTTGAATGTTGGTGCATTTGATATTGTCTGAGAGGTCTCTGAGACTATCTTCCATTCTTTTCATTCTTTTTATTTTTTTCTGCTCTTCAGAAGTTATTTTCAACCTTTTATCTTCCAGCTCACTGATTTGTTCTTCTGCTTCAGATATTCTGCTATTGGTTCCTTCTAGCATATTTTTAATTTCAGTAATTGTGTTGTTTGTCGCTGCATGTTTATTCTTTAATTTTTCTATGTCTTTGTTAATTGATTCTTGCATCTTCTCCATTTTGCTTTCAAGGTTTTGGATCATCTTTACTATAATTATTCTGAATTCTTTTTCAGGTAGTTTGCCTATTTCCTCTTCATTTATTTGTACTTCTGTGTTTCTAGTTTGTTTCTTCATTTGTGTAGTATTTCTCTGTCATTTTGCTATTTTTTTTTAACTTATTGTGTTTGGGGTTTCCTTTTCCCAGGCTTCAAGGTTGAATTCTTTCTTCCTTTTGGTTTCTGCCCTCCTAAGTTTGGTCCAGTGGTTTGTGTAAGTTTCTTATAGGGTGAGATTTGTGCTGAGATTTTGTATGTTTGTTTGATTTTCTTCTGATAAGCAAGGCTGAGTGAGGTGGTAATCCTGTATGCTAATGACTGAGTTTGTATTTTTGTTTTGTTTGTGGTTTAGATGAGGCATCCTGCACAGGGTGCTATTGGTGGTTGGGTGATGCCGATCTTGTATTCTAGTGATTTCCTTTGTGTGAGTTCTCACTATTTGATACCTCCTAAGGTTATTTCTCTGGTAGTCTAGGGTCTTGGAGTCAGTGCTCCCACTCCAAAGGCTCAGGGCTTGATTGCTGGTCAGGAATGAAGATTCCACAAGTGGTTTTTTATGGCATTAAGTGAGATTAAAATAAACATCCCAAAAACTAGAAGCCAAAGATGAACTCCAGACAAATGGCAGTTACAAAATCAGGCAAATAATAATTAAAATAATGGAATATACACCTATACATATATACCCATGAGCAGAGTCAAAACAGACCAACAAAAATAAAATACAATAGATTGAACAGATGAATGAAGGACATAAAAAATTGTATTTACCACCTAAGAACAAAACTAAGTAAAGAACAAACTGGAAAACAAAACTAAAGCAAGGTGCCAAGTGGGGAATAAAGCAATGGAAACAAAACTAACAAATATGTTGAGAGGAAAGGAAAGAAAGAATAGGTATGCAAAGTTAAACAGAGGTAGATGAATAAGATTTATATACATAAAAGATTAACTGCAAGGGGAAAAGAGCAGTAGGAAAGGAATAAATGTAGAAAAATATACTAGGTCTAAAAAAATTAAAAGTTAAAATTATAAAGAAGAGAAAAGGAAAAAAAAATGGAAGAAGAAAGAAAAAAGAAAAAAAAAAAAAAAAAGGAAAACTCCACAGAAGTGCAAAAGCCCAATGTAGATGCAGAGGTTTATAAGAAAATAAAAAGTGTGACTGAATATGCACATATATATATACACACCCATAACCAAAATCAAAACAGTCCAACAAAAATACAGTATAATAGATTGACCTGGTGAACAAAGGAAACCAAAAATTATATTTACCAGAACAAAACTAACTAAAGCACAAACTGGAAACAAAACTGAAGTAAGGTGCTAATTGGGTAATAAAGCAATGAAAATAAAACTAACAAATATATTGAAAAGAAAGGAAAGAAAGAATAGATATGCAAAGTTAAATACAGGTAGATGAAGAAGATACATTGATGATTAACTGCAAGGGGGCGGGGAACAGTAGGAAAAGCAAACAAAGGAATAAATGTAGAAAAAATATAATAGATTAAAAAAAATAAAAGTTAAAATTATAAAAATGAGAAAAGAAAAAAAAAAAAAAAGAAGAAGAAGAAGAAGGAGAAAAGGAAAAAAAACAAAAACTCCTCAGATCTGCAAAGGCCCAATGTAGAGGCAGAGGTTTATAATAACAATAAAAAGTGTGACTGAACATATACATATATACCCATAAGCAAAATCAAATCAATCCAACAAAAATAAAGTACAATAGATTGACCTGGCAAACAAAAGAACCAAAAATTATGTCTACGAGAATAAAACTAGCTAAAGCACAAAAACTGGAAAACAAAACTAATGCAAGGTGCCAACTGGAGAATAAAGCAATGAAAATAAAACTAACAAATATGTTGAGACTAAAGGAAAGAAAAGAAAGAATAGCAAAGTTAAATAGAGGTAGATAAAGAAGATTTATATACATTAAAGATTAACTGCAAGAAAAAAAGAACAGTAGGAAAAGCAAACGAATAAATGTAGAAAAACTAATAATAGGTTTAAAAAATTAAAATAAAAAAAAAAAGAAAGAAAAACAACAACAAGAACAACAGACTCCCCAGAACTGCAAAAGCCCAACATACAGGCAGAGGTTTATAATAACAAGAAAAAATGTGACTGAGAAAAAAACAGAAAAAAAAAAAAAGCTCAAAAGCTTAATATAGATTTCATAGTGCCAATAAAATTGACAGTTACAACAAAGCAGGGGAAAGGAGGAGAGGGGGGAGAAAAACATCCAAAGAATCTACAGAACAAGTCAAAACATAAGAATAATAAATGTTTTTCTTGAGTCACCGCTATCAGAGTCCTTTCCCTCGCTGGGGAGCCACAGTCCACTTCCCCTCCCTAGGATGCCCTCCAACACTGTGCTGATCTCTGGACCTGCTGTGGGGGCAGCTCAGATTCTAATCTGGTCCTACTCCTCTGTGTTCTTGCCTCCAATGTCCACAGCTATCAGAACTAGCGTTTTCTTTTATATTTATATTATATAAGAAATAATATATATTTCTTATATATTCCACACAGAGTCTGCCTAGTTGATCGTGTGGATTTAATCTGAAGCTTGTACAGCTGGTGGGAGGGTTTTGGGTCTTCTTCCTTAGTCACACTGTTCCTGGGTTTCGATTGTGGTTTTACTTCCACCTCTGCATGTGGGTCGTCCACTGGGGTTTGCTCCTGAGGCTGCCCTGGACGACTTGGGTTTGCCCCTGTGAAGGACAGGTGTGGAGGTGGTGCAGGTGCTTGGGTCGCAGGGGTTCTGGGAGCACCAGGTACTCAGGGGAGTTGGTGGTTAGGGCAGCAGGAAGTACAGTGCTCTAGAAGGGTAGGGCAACCAGTATTGACCAATACGCTCCAGTATTCTTTCCTGGAGAAACTCCTCTCTGACAGAGAAGGCTGGCAGGTGACAGTCTACAGGATTGCAAAGAGTCAGACACTACCAAAGTGACCCTGTGTGCATAGGCACAAGACAGTTTTTACCTGTGGCAGCTCTGCCCCAGTGAGAGCTGAGCATGAAGGTGATGCAACTGCTTGGCTTGTGGGGACCCTGGCTGAAACAAGTGTGCAGGGACACGGACTACCTCTGCCCCAGGTGTTATGGCCCTATCAGAGTCTTTTTTTGAGCCTCTTGTAGCTGGTGATCAGAAGGCCTCTTTGGCCAGTCTTTCTCCATAGGTCTGCCCATTCAGATACTTAGAGGACTTCCTTGCCTGGGGTCCTTGTTCAGCGCATCAGGCACATAGAAGCCCCCGGCTGGGGTCCTACCCTCTAGTTCAGCGTGTCAGGCATTTGATGGGCCAGTCTCTCTATTGTTCAGTTGTCAATGCTGGCCTGTGCGTAGAGAGAAGCTATGGTGATGGCTCCACCCCCTATTCATGACTCAGCAGTATGGCTGCCCAGCTTTCCTCCACAGGCATTTTCCACCACAGTCTCCTCCCTCACATCCCCTTGATCTGTTTCTCCACAGTCAACAGCAGCCCTCACCCGGAAATTGCTCCACAATCCTTAAACTCCAGCTCCCAGCCACTGTGCCATCTGGGTTATGTATGGCTGCCACAAGGACTGGTTGATTCTCATTCCATTTAGGCTGCCACAGATCAGCTATTTCCCTCTCAGCCTTAAATGTTTCCTCTGACTCAGACAATTGTCCCCAGTGTGGGGATCGGACCCCTGCTTCAGTTCCCCCACCCATCAAGGGCAGGCCTAGTCCTACTAACACTCCTATTTTCTCCCTAGTTCCTTCCTCCTACCGAGTTTTGCCTGCGTCTATATATTCTTTTCTGCTGGTCAGGTACTCCTGTCTGCTCTCAGCTGGTGTTCTGCATGCACTTCAGTGTCTGAAGGTGTATTCCTGATGTATCTGTGGAGAAAGATGTACTCCACGTCCACCTACTCCCCCACCATCTTGTTCCTCTTTTAATATCTTTTGTATTGCAGTTTGTATTATGTTGCTGGTGTTAAATTCTTCTTGTATCACAATTTTCCTGTTAATGATTTCTTTCAGGTTTTGTAGATTTGAAATGTCTCTATTTTGCCTTTTCTTTTTAAATATAATTCTGCCAAGTTCAGATTCTTGGTTGGCAGATTTTAGTTTCTTAGTTTATGTTTTGTGGGCCCTTGACAGAATGCATATTCTGCTGCTCTTCTATAAATGTTCAGATTCTGTTGTTGGATGGTGTTGTTGAGTTCTGTTCCCCTGCTGCTTTTATGTCTGACTACTCCTTTTGTTGCTGAGAGAGGGGTGTTGAAGTCTCTGTAACTGTTTTTTTTTTTCTTATTTCTCCTGTTGGTTTTTTTCAGCCTGTGCTTCACATATCTTGCAGCTCTGTTGTTGGAATGCGTAGATCTGTGGGACTGCAAAGTCTCTGTGGTGGGTTGGCACTTTTATCATTATATAATGTCCCCTCCGTCCCTGGCAGTTTTCTTGCTCTAATGTCTATAAATGGGATGTGATATTAATATAGCTCCTAGGATTTCTTTTTAAATTATTGCTTGCTTAATAAGCTTTTTTTCCATCTTTTTACTTTCAGCCTAGAATTCTACTGAAATGACTTTCTTGTAGACAGCATTGAGTTGGGACATGTTCTTTTTATCCACTTTGACAATATCTCTCTTTTAATTGGTTCATTTAGACCATTTTTTATTTCATGTAATTATTGAAATGTTAAAGGCTAAGTCTACCATTTTACTTTTTGCTTTCTGTTTCCTCTCTGTGTTTCTGCTTTCTCTGTTTTATTTCCATTTTTTTTCTTGAGTTACATAAACAGTTTTTCTGTTTATGTACTCCATTTTATTTATAGTACTTTTGAATATATCTCCTCCAATAGATCTTTTGGCAGTTTCTCCAGGGGATCTTCCTGACCCAGGGATCTAATCAATGAGTCCTGCATCTCCTGCATTGCAGGCAGAGTCTTTATCACTTCACTGCCTGGGAAACCCTTCTCCAGGTATACATTATAAATGTTCATAACATCAAAGCTTTTCGTTGTTGATATTTTACCCATTTGAATAAGGCACAGAAACCTTATCTTCATTTATGTTCCCTTCCCACTTATATTTCTTGTATATACATATATTGAGAGCTACATTAGTGTTACAATTTGGCTAAAACTGTCAAACACAAGTAGAAAATTCAAGAGGAGTCTATTTCTTATTTTTTCTCTTCCCAGATTTTCATCCTTCTTGACTCAAAATTTCTTCTTTTATCATTTCATTTCTTTTTTAGAGACATTCCTTCAACCATTCTTTTAGTGTGAGAATACCAGCAATCAATTCCTCTGAAAATATCTTGAAAGTGAAAGTGTTAGCTGCTCAGTCGAGTCTAGCTCTTTGCGACCCATTGGACTATAGCCTGCCAGTCTCCTCATTCCATGGAATTCTCCAGGCAAGAATACTGGAGTGGATTGCCATTTCCTTCTCCAGTGGATCTTCCCCACCCAGGGACTGAACCCGAGTCTCCTGCATCGCAGGCAGACTCTTAACCATCTGAGCCACCAGGAACTTTCTATTTTTGATGAAGGCAAATTATATTCTAGATCAATTAATTCCATCAGGATCATATAGTCTATTAACAGTCAGATTTAACCCTTAAAGTCTCCAGAAACACAGTCTCAATACTTTCTGAGCAAGATTTTAGGCCTTTAGGGAAAAAAAAGACAAAACATGAAATGAAGATTTGTCCATTCTCTCTGACCAGAAGTTAGAATAAGAATTAGAAGAGGGGGTAATAAACAAGGATAACAAATAGCTCTTAAAGAAAATGACTCTCCTTGGAGTGGCATAAAGATGTATATCTGGAAATTAATCAACAATAAACTATTCTATTGAACAGGTTCAATCCCTTCTATAACCAAACCATTATTGTGGTTTAATTTATGGGTCCTGTTACTACTCCTAATGAAACTGTCTTAAAGTATACCCAAGTTATTTTGGAAGAATTATTTCACTAAAGATGCCTTATTTTAAAGAAGAAAGTAAGTAAAAATAGTTGAAATAAATTTTCATTGAAATAGGAGATTTTAATTTGCTTCAACATTATAAGAAGACATTTTCCCAACTGTGTTTATATAAAGTAGAATGATTTTACTTAAATCTATTATACTCCCAAGGAGTCTCCAAGCCAGTGATATCCTTTTTTTTTTTTTTTTTTTTTCAGTGTAAATATTCCCACCATGGTCAATCTTCAAGCTACCGACCCAACACCAGTTGATTCGAGAAATTCTTGAAAATTTAACAGTCAGCTCTCACAGGGTGCTATGAACCAGCCCCTTTCCTCTCCTAAAGGAAGGGAAAAGCTCCTCTGACTCAAGACACATTCTCTTTAAGAAAATTTCACTGGCCATTTTGCAGGCACCTGGACATAAACTAGTGTAAGATGAGACTTTTGTCCTATAAAGGCTTAAAACCTAACTGGGAAACAAGATTGTCAAAAAGTACAAATCACACGAAGCAAACAATTTCCAAATTGCTTGTACTGGAAACAAAAGTTAAGAGATTCCAGCTAGTTCCACATAACCAACAATTTGTAAGTTAAAATGTGATTGCATTCTCTAGACTTTTGACATAACATCACCTTTGTTTTATTTTTAAAGTGTTGAACATTTGGTAAAAAAAAAAATGTATGTATTGAGAGAATAGCCCATGCAGCAGCAAAGACCCAGCATAGCAATAAATAAATACATACACAAATAAACATTTTTAAAAGGTCTAATTCCAATTTAAAAAAAAAATTAAAATGTGAGATTGAGAACATCAATGATCCTGTGTTCCTTAACTGGCCTGGCCTCAAGGTTAGGACAAAACGTACACATCTTTAGGGTGTTCTCTTCCATATTAATTAACTCACTAATTAATTTTTCTACTCTTATATCACAAACATGTTTGTTGTTTTTCATTCTTCAGTCAGTAAGTTGTGTCTGACTCTGCCACCCAATGGACTGCACCCCACCAGTCTCCTGCACCCCACCAGCCCATGGGATTTCCCAGGCAAGAATACTGGAGTGGGTTGCCATTTATTCCTCCAGGGGATCTTCCTGACCCAGGGGTAGAACTTAGTGGCTCAAAACAACAGAGATTTACTGTCTACCAGACCCTTGAAGGCAGAAGCCTGGAATGTCTCACTGAGTTCAAGTTCAGGAGTCAACAGGACTGCACTCCTTAGAATCTCTGGAGAGAAGCCCTTTCCTTGTCTTTTCCTTGCCTATTCTGTCTATCAAAAGTCCTTATCTTAGGGGAAGTCAAAGTGCGACTTTTAAAAAATATATTCAGTTCAGTTAAGTTCAGTCGCTCAGTCATGTCCAACTCTTTGCGACCCCATCAATCACAGCACACCAGGCCTCCCTGTCCATTACCATCTCCCAGAGTTCACTCAAACTCACGTCCATCGAGTCGGTGATGCCATCCAGCCATCTCATCCTCTGTCGTCCCCTTCTCCTCCTGCCCCCAATCTCTCCCAGCATCAGAGTCTTTTCCAATGAGTCAACCCTTCACATGAGGTGGCCAAAGTACTGGAGTTTCAGCTTTAGCATCATTCCTTCCAAAGAAATCCCAGGGCTGATCGCCTTCAGAATGGACTGGTTGGATCTCCCTGCAGTCCAAGGGACTCTCAAGAGTCTTCTCCAACACCACAGTTCAAAAGCATCAATTCTTCGGCACTTAGCTTTCTTCACAGTCCAACTCTCACATCCATACATGACCACTGGAAATATATTTTTTGGGCTCCAAAATCACTGCAGATGATGACTGCAGCCATGAAATTAAAAGACGCTTACTCCTTGGAAGAAAAGTTATGACCAACCTAGATAGCATATTCAAAAGCAGAGACATTACTTTGCCAACTAAGGTCCGTCTAGTCAAGGCTATGGTTTTTCCAGTGGTCATGTATGGATGTGAGAGTTGGACTGTGAAGAAAGCTAAGTGCCGAAGAATTGATGCTTTTGAACTGTGGTGTTGGAGAAGACTCTTGAGAGTCCCTTGGACTGCAGGGAGATCCAACCAGTCCATTCTGAAGGAGATCAGCCCTGGGATTTCTTTGGAAGGAATAATGCTAAAGCTGAAACTCCAGTACTTTGGCCACCTCATGTGAAGAGTTGACTCATTGGAAAAGACTCTGATGCTAGGAGGGATTGGGGGCAGGAGGAGAAGGGGATGACAGAGGATGAGATGGCTGGATGGCATCACTGACTCGATGGACGTGAGTTTGAGTGAACTCTGGGAGTTGGTGATGGACAGGGAAGCCTGGCGTGCTGTGATTCATGGGGTCGCCAAGAGTTGGACACGACTGAGAGACTGAACTGAGCTACTTATTTATTGGCCGTGTTGCAGAATTCAGGATCTTCAATCTTCGATGCAGCATGAGGGATATTTAGTTGCGGCATGTGGGATCTAATTCCCTGACCCACAGATCAAAACTTGGACACCCTGTATTGGGAGCTCAGAGTCTTAGCCACTGGACCACCAGGGAAGTCCTGGTAACTCCTTTTAAATACATATTGAGTTTTATGCTTCTGATGTCTTCTTATATGTCAGCAACTGATTAATATCCTCTGATAAGCTATAGGGTAAAAATATATCAGTATATTATCTGTAGGGGAAATTAAAGGGCAACTTTAATTTCTTGCAAAGATGATAACAGCTATTATCTGGGGACTAGAACATACATCAGACAGCCTCCATATTCACCATTTCTTAGCCACTGGACCATCAGGAATGTCCCAAAGTGTTACCTTTCTGAATCAGACGCATAAACATCCTCCTCATCCCTAAGAGTTGGTGATTCCTTGAGATGCCCTCCACCCATCCACTTACCCACAAATGGTCTTAGCTGCTTTCTCTGTGTGAGCAGCTCCTAATTCTATGCAGACTTTTTCCCCGTTGAACACAGCATCTCATAGGCAATTACCCCACTCATATACCATCTATATCGTGAACACACTGACAGCATTTTCCTCCTAAGCCTGTTCCTTTCATGTTCCCTAGTTCAGTCATCACCACCTTTCCAGGTGGTGCAATGGTGAAGAGTCCTCTTGCCAACGCAGGAGATGCAGGAGACATGAGTTTGACCCTTGAGTTGGGAAGATCCCCTGGAGGAGGAAATGGCTATGCTGTATTCTTGCCTGGAAATTCCATGGACAGAGGAGCCCGATGGGCTACAGTCCATGGGGCAGCAAAGAGTCAGACATGACTGAGCAGGCATGAAATCACCACCAGGAAGCTGGGGGAATTCAGGGGTAGGGATGGTCAGCCTCAGTTCCTCCTTTCTCATTGCCCATCCTAAATAAACCTCTAACCAAAACTCTCTTATGTCTACTACTTCTCAAATTAGCTGATTTACCAAAGCCTTCACAGTGCAGTGTGCAAAGGGCAAGGTCAACCTCTTTGGCTTCCCTCCCAAGCATGATGCAGCTTTGTGCCCTGTGCCTTTGCTGGAGTAGCCTGTGGTGTCAGAGTGCTTCTCCCACCTTGGCCTGACTGCCCCTGACTCATCCTCCAGACTGGGCTAGGTTTCTGCCTCAGAGCTCCCAAAATACCCCATGACTATGCCATTGCAAATATCTCCTTGTCCTATGGTGACTGCACTGATTACTTCCTCTTACAAACCATGAGAAGTGCCTCAAAAAGAGGAACTGACTCAGTTATCACTTTTCCCTTTACTCCAGCACAAGATTGGGGCATAATAGGCCCTCAACACACATCCATTCTAAAAATATTAAATAGCTGATGTCTGGGAGGCTTACAAGAGCTTAGAATTCTTTTGTATTTAGATGCTGCAAGTATTTAGTATTTCCAAACCCATAAAGCATTTGAGCTCATTGGTAATAGTAAAGAACTTTAAAGTGCTAATAGTAATAAATGAAAGGTTAAAAAAAGTTTGAACACCAAAGAATTGATGCTTTCGAATTGTGGTGCTGGAGAAGCCTCTTGGGATTCTCTTGGACTGCAAGATCAAACCAATTGCAAGGAAGTCAGTCAATCTTAAAGGAAATCTTAAAGGAAATTCAGGGTTGAAATATTCAACCCTGAATATTCACTGGAAGGATTGATGCAGAAGCTGAAGCTCCAAAACTTTGGCCACCTCCCCCCATCCCATTCCTAAAGGTCATCACAGAGCATTGTAGTTCTGTCTTAAAATGTTATACACATGGACTATCACATGGTGAGCAATTAGCTTTCCAATATCATTCATCAGACTCAGATTATTGTTAAATAGACAAAATAAGGTGTACTAGCTAAACTAAATGATGAAAGTTACTAAATAAATGATCAAATAGATGACCAAATAAGTTACTTAAATATATAATTAATAATGTTTCTCAATGACATATCTTATTCTTTAATATTTAGATAATTACAAGAACTACAAGGCCAGATTACACTGAACATAAATCAAATTGCAAGTGTCTTTATGAGTTTGTTAACGTTTTCTTAGAATGGCCAGATTTCTGCTGGAAAACAGTTGCTTGAGAAATAGTGCTCTTCTCAGATGAGGATTATGGCCATGACTCAGGATGCAGACTGTCCTGGGAAACAGAAAGAGTCAGCCTTTCACGCTAAGGGGCCAACTGAGTGAATTAGTCAGAACTTACTGCTAACCTGACATTGAACACGTGGGTAGTCACTGTTTCAACCAACTGGGGATTGACTAAGAAGCAGATGTGTTTTGAGTTGAGCTGAAAAATAGAATGCAATTGAGATTGCTCATTTTTATTTTATTTTGTCTGCTGTGTTGTGTTCAGTTCTCAAAGGCATATTTTATGAAGGTTATAGGCAAACAAAGATGTGCCCAAAGGCAGATGGAAGAAGCCTGAATCATGTCACAAAGAACATGAGATCTCCCTGGGTTTGTCTAGCCTAAGGATGAGAAAAGCAGAGAAAACACATCATCCATGTCCAAATATTTGAAGAATGTTTCATTCAGTTTCGAGTAACTCTAAGAAACAAATCAAGGTATAGGGAATGTGAGAAGTGTTAACAAATGTTGCCAGCAATTGAGCCATCCAAGGAAAATGGTAGTGAGTTTCCTGTCATTGAAAATGATGAAATCTTTGTCCTATTGACAACTTTCAACAAATTACTTATTAATACCTAATCTGTAAAGTGAGGATCATGGCATTTATCCCTGCTCCAGTGGATCTTCCTGATCCAGGAATCAAACCAAGGTCTCCTGCATTGCAGGCAGATTCTTTACCAGCTGAGCTACCAGAGAAGCCCCTATTTATTAATTCACACACAGTAATGATTGACTGAATACTTCAGCCACCTGATGCAAAGAACTGACTCACTGGAAAAGACCCTGATGCTCAGAAATATTGAAGGCAAGAGGAGAAGGGGACAACAGAGGATGAGATGGTTGGGTGGCATCACCAACTCTATGGACATGAGTTTGAGTAAGCTCCAGGAATTGGTGATGGACAGGGAAGCCTGGTGTGCTGCAGTCCATGGGGTCGCAAAGAGTTGGACATGACTGAGCGACTGAACTGAACTAACTGAATGATTGATTGGATGAAGTAAAAATTAGGGGAAGACACTGCATAAATTCAGGGCATAACACTTGTCTCCACTCATTGTTTCGCTAAAATGTCCACACAGGTTAATCAACAATAGAACTTAGGCCCTTTATGATGTAACAACTATTTTGAAACACCACAAATAGCCAGTTAATAGGTATCAAATCATCCATCTGGCTCTCAAGGCACTTGGCGTGTCATTCTTTTCTCTCCTCCGTGTCCTTGAGAACAAGCACAGTAGGCTCAATGCCATGGTCAGTACAGGTTGTAACTGGTATCTGGCTAGCTTCACAATGAACAATTTTTTAATAATCCTTTATATTTTTGAAATTAGAATATAAAGAGTCTGCATTTGATAATCACAAAAACTCAATAGAACCTGAAGTATTTGACTAAACAGTTGAGAGAAAAGTTGTTGATCACTTTCCTTTTGTAAACTTAGATATGTGCGATGGAATGAATCTGTAATCAGCCTGCTCAGTCTCTTTGTAGAAGTGAGTTTATCTCAGATGACACATCTAACTCAGATATCTTGTGTGATGGGTGATAACTATCTCTATGTCCTTAATTTTGGGGCAGTGAACATCAGATATGGAAGTAGAATCTTTAGATCTTGATACCTCAAAACAATGTTCTTTGTTTATGAATGTAACAAGGAATTTTCCAATTTGGTAGACCTACAGGTGTCAACAGTTGATATCAACATGGACTAGAGTGTGGTCTGAGAGTCCATGAAAGCTCTTGTCCATTTGAAGACTTTGCGCTCCTGCCCTCACTCAAGCCCCTCCTGGATCACTACACAGCAGTTTGGAGCTGCCCAAACCAGCTCCAGCCCTGCTACATAAGTGACTATGCTACAACCACAAAAATATAACCATGTTATTTTTCAGCTTTAAACTAACATCTCACAGTGCTTTCTGGATGAAGTCCTAATTTATTAGCATGGCATCAGCCCTTAGTGTTCTAGTCCTTTCTTTGCCCTCCAATCTCACTTCTTGCACCCAACATGTCATATCTCCATATATCCAGCCCACCATGCACTAGATATGCTGATTCTACACCTATTGTTTCCTCTGCCTACATCTCCACTCCATCCTTTCTCCACCTCAGCCAGACCAACTCCCAATCACTCTTCAGAGCATACTCTGCTATTCTCTTCCAGAAGACACCTTATTTGCTTTAATTCCTTAGTTGTGTACCTTTCCATGTGTCTGTACCCTTTAACTTTCCTCTTTCCAAAAAAGAGCCCCTTAGAGATAAAACACACAGACCAAAAAACTTTACCCACTTACTATATAAAATTTAATGTGGTGTTGGAGAAGACTCTTGAGAGTCCCTTGGACTGCAAGGAGATCCAACCAGTCCATCCTAAAGGAGACCAGTCTTGGGTGTTCATTGGAAAGACTGATGCTGAAGCTGAAACTCCAATACTTTAGCCACCTCATGCAAAGAGTTGACTCATTGGAAAAGACCCTGATGCTGGGAGGGATTGGGGGCAGGAGGAGAAGGGGACAACAGAGGATGAGATGGCTGTATGGCATCACCGACTCGATGGACATGAGTTTGGGTAGACTCTGGGAGTTGGTGATGGACAGGGAGGCCTGGCATGCTGTGATTCATGGGGTCACAAAAAGTCGGACTCGACTAAGCGACTGAACTGAACTGAACTGAATGCATTCACAGAATTGGGCAACTATCATGAGCCCAAAAGAAGGCCCCATACCCAATGACCATTACCCCTCTGCCCCTACCCTGCCTAGCCCTAGGCAACCACTAGTCCACTTCCTGTCCCGATTTATTAGTCTATTCTAAACATTTCATTAAAATGGATTATAAAGTACATGGCCATCAGTAAGAGGTTGAGGATGGAGTGAGACATCAGAGGAAGACCTGACTTTTTTATTTTTAATAGTTCTCTGTTATTTAGATCTTTTCAATGAGATGCATTCACTTCCAGGACTAGAATAAGATAGAATAGTAGTCAATAGTCTTCCTCAGAGAAGACACAGTCAATATTCTTGAGTCTTCTCAGGGAGAATGGATAAAGCAGAGTTTCCAAGTATTGATGAATAATAAAGAGGTTGGAAGTTGTAGAATTTTCAAGTGATAAAGCTTAACATTTTATGTATTAAGAAATGTTTGGCAAAAGTCAAACTACTAGCTGGTTTTCATTGTGTCCTACAATATACTTTTTTGATTTGGTATGCATATATTATAACTAATACTTCAAATGTAAGCAGCCATACTCAGTATATATGTCAACCCTCTGCAAGTAAATTCAGCCAGTTAATTGGAAGTGTTCTTTGTGAAATGAGAATCAGAACCACTACTCCCAGTGACATGTTCCTAAAAGGATGTGATGATCTGTTGTTTTATTGGATCTCAGTAGTCAGTATCTTCAAGTTTGTCTAATAGAACCTCAAAGAAAACATATGCTTTGTTTAGTCCAGCACATTCTTGACTGAAACAAACTAAGTGTTCTCTCAGTGATCATAATTTTAAGGACAAAGATTAATTTGACATACAAGGAAGAAGATATACTACAGCTTGAAAAGGAGAAAATGGAATTCATTTTAGCTAAGGAAGAAAGTTCAGGCTGAACACTGGCCTCATAACTCATTTAAGGCAAGTCTTTTTCCTCAAGTGTTTTCTTATAAATTAGAAAGGAACACAATGTTTTCCACTAAGTGCTTCTAAAAGAAAAATCGTGTTCCTTAAACCAGTGCTGAGAGACTTAAAAAATAGACGATGGAAATTAGGAACAAGGAACATGGTGATTAAAATCCCTTCAAATCCAAGTCCAGACTGGAGTGAGAGAATGTTATCATCAAGCTCTTTGAAGTTTTAAGTTACAGTGTTTCTGTGCATTTCTCCCATGAGTTGAAGAAACTAAGGATTTGGTAAGTAAAATACCTTGGCACAGCCATCTGGCTGTCTGGTGGTCAGCACTCATCATGAGTGCTCAATCATGTCCGACTATTTGTAAGCACATGAACTGTAGGCCACCAGGTTCCTTTGTCCATGAGATTTCCCAGGCAAGAATACTGGAGTGGGTTGCCATTTCCTTCTCCAGGGGATCTTCCCAACCCAGGGATGGAACCTGCATCTCTTGCATCTCCTGCATTGTAGGTGGGTTTTTTTACCACTAGCATCACCTGGGAAGCCCCAGGGGGTTGAATGCTGGTCCTCAAAAGATATGTCCAACCAGACATGCAGCCTCAAACCAAGGAATACGTGCATGCCCAGAAGCTGGAAAAGAAAAGGAAGGAGTCCCCTTGGAGCCCTCCTAGGGACCATGGCCGTACTCCATCTTGTTTCACACCTATGGCCTCCAGAATTGTGAGAGAATTAATTTTTGTTGCTTTAAGCCAGGTTTATAGCAATTTGTTATGTCAGTCCCAGAAGACTACTGTACATGAGAATGTGTAATATATGAAATACAACTCTATGTAAAATATGGACGTTACAAAACAGTACCTAACATTAAATACCATTTCTGTGGAAAGTACAATATCCACATACACACATCATGCAGAGGGGAAAAAAAATCATGCATTTTAAAAGTTAATGGAGGGAAGTGGAATGTAGAGCCTGGCCTCTCGCTGTCAGTCAGTGTGGTGCGGAGTCCACACGGTGGCAGGACCTAATCAGGCCTCGCACGTGGCTCAGGGCCTCTTGGGCTCTGCGGTCCAGAGGGCACCATGGACAGCAAGGAGTTAATCAAATACTTTAAGTCTCAGATCGAAGAAGATCCTGACATGGCCTCAGCAGTAGCTGCCATCCGGACTTTGCTGGAGTACTTGAGAAGGGATACGGGGAGACAATTCAGGGCCTGAGGGCGAATCTCACCAGGGCCACAGAAACCCAGGGGCATGGACTCTTCAGTGGCCATGTCGTCGGGCGGTGAGCTCCTGTGCTTCATCAGCCGTACCTCCCTGGAATACTCTGATTACTCCAAATGTAGAAAGATCATCATGAGCGGGGAGAGATTTTCCTCAGGAGAATATCACTGTCGAGAAATAAAATTGCAGATCTATGCCATACTTTGATCAAAGATGGGGCAAGAATATTAATGCACACCTACCCCCAGAGTGGTCCTGAGAGTCTGGGAAACTGCCCTGGCACCAAGAAGCATTTCAGTGTGTACATTACAGAGTCACAGCCTGACTTATCAGGTAAGATGGCCAAAGCCCTCTGCCACCTCAGTGTCCCCTTCACTGTGGTCCCTGATGCTGCAGTTGGCTACATCATGGATAACGTGGATCTTGTCATAGTTGGTGCTGAAGGAGTTGTTGAAAATGGAGGAATCATTAACAAGGTAGGAGCATCAGTTCTCCACAGGTCCTTGCCCAGAGTGTGGAGCTCCACTGATGACCTCAGACACTCCACCACATTGTGTATTATGGTTCATTCCTCTAACCCTGGTTAGCCTCAGGACTCCACCATCCCAACCAGTGGTTTCCCAGTTCCCCTGAGCCACTGCACTGGGGTCAGTCAAATTCTGGTCAGATTTCTTTCTGCTTTGGGAATTGATCTGTGAGACTCAGTTCAATTCAGTAGTTCAGTCATGTCCAACTCTTTGCGACCCCATGGACTGCCGCACACCAGGTCTCCCTGTCCATCACCAACTCCTGGAGTTTATTCAAACTTATGTCAATTGAGTCTGTGATGCCATCCAACTATCTCATCCTCTGTCATCCCCTTCTCCTCCTGGCCTCAATCTTTCCCAGCATCAGGATCTTTTCAAATGAGTCAGCTTTTTGCATCAGGTGGCCAAAGTATTGGAGTTTCAGCTTCAACATCAGTCCTTCCAGTGAACACCCGGGAGTGATCTCCTTTAGAATGGACTGGTTGGACTCCTTGCAGTCCAAGGGACTCTCAAGAGTCTTCTCCAACACCACAGTTCAAAAGCACCAATTCTTCCGCGCTCAGCTTTCTTCACAGTCCAATTCTTACATCCATACATGACTACTGGAAAAACCACAGCCTTGATGAGATGGACTTTTGTTTACAAAGTAATGTCTCTGCTTTCTAATATGCTATCTAGGTTGGTCATAGCTTTCCTTCAAAGGAAAGTGTCTTTTTATTTCATGGCTGCAGTCACCTTCTGTAGTGATTTTGGAGCCCCCCAAAATAAAGTCACCCATTGTTTCCACTGTCTCCCCATCTATTTGCCATGAAGTGATGGGACCAGATGCCATGATCTTCGTTTTCTGAATGTTGAGCTTTAAGCCAACTTTTTCACTCTCCACTTTCACTTTCATCAAGAGGCTCTTTAGTTCCTCTTCACTTTCTGCCATAAGGGTGGTGTCATTTACATATCTGAGGTTATTGATATTTCACCTGACAATCTTGATTCCAGCTTGTGCTTCTTCCAGCCCAGCATTTCTCATGATGTACTCTGCATATAAGTTAAATAAGCAGGGTGACAGTATACAGCCTTGACATACTCCTTTTCCTATTTGGAACCAGTCTGTTGTTCTATGTCCAGTTCTAACTGTTGCTTCCCGACCTGCATACAGGTTTCTCAAGAGGCAGGTCAAGTGGTCTGGTATTCCCCCATCTCTTTCAGAATTTTCCACTGTTTGTTGTGATCCACACAGTCAAAGGCTTTGGTATAGTCAATAAAACAGAAATAGATGTTTTTCTGGAACTCTCTTGCTTTTGCAATGATCCAGAGGATGTTGGCAATTTGATGTCTGGTTCCTCTGCCTTTTCTAAAACCAGCTTGAACATCTGGAAGTTCATGGTTCACATATTGCTGAAGCCTGACTTGGAAAATTTTGAGCATTAGTTTACTAGCGTGTGAGATGAGTACAATTGTGTGGTAGTTTGAGCATTCTTTGGCATTGCCTTTCTTTGGGACTGGAATGAAAACAGATTTTCCAGTCCCGTGGCCACTGCTGAGTTTTCCAAATTTGCTGGCATATTGAGTGCAGCACTTTCACAGCACCATCTTTTAGGATTTGAGCTAGCTCAACTGGAATTCCATCACCTCCACTAGCTTTGTTCATAGTGATGCTTCCTAAGGCCCACTTGACTTCACATTCCAGGATGTCTGGCTCTAGGTCAGTGATCACACCATCGTGATTATCCTGGTCATGAAGCTCTTTTTTGTACAGTTCTCCTGTGTATTCTTGCCACCTCTTCTTAATATCTTCTGCTTCTGTTAGGTCCATACCATTTCTGTCCTTTATTGTGCCCATCTTTGCATGAAATGTTCCCTTGGTATCTCTAATTTTCTTGAAGAGATCTCTAGTCTTTCCCATTCTGTTATTTTCCTCTGTTTCTTTGCACTGATCACTGAGGAAGGCTTTCTTGTCCCTCCTTGCTATTCTTTGGAAGCCTGCATTCAAATGGGTTTATCTTTCCTTTTCTCCTTGGCTTTTCACTTCGCTTCTTTTCACTGCTATTTGTAAGGCCTCCTCAGACAGCCATTTTGCTTTTTTGCATTTCTTTTTCTTAGGGATGGTCTTGCTCCCTGTTTCCTGTACAGTATCATGAATCTCCAACCATAGTTCATCAGGCACTCTATCAGATATAGTCCCTTTAATCTGTTTTTTCACTTCCACTGTATAATCATAAGGGATTTAGGTCATACCTGAATAGTCTAGTGGTTTTCCCTACTTTCTTCAATTTAAGTCTGAATTTGGCAGTAAGGAGTTCATAATCTGAGCCACAGTTAGCTCTCCATCTCGTTTTTGCTGACTGCATAGGGCTTCTCCATCTTTGGCTGCAAAGAATATAATCAATCGGAGAACATATTTATACTTACTCAAAACATGCTTTACTTGGAATTGGGTTTTTTCTTTTTAATGGAGCATATTTGACATCAATATAGTGTTTAAAGTTTATCTGTTGTTTCACATGGAAAGATTTCATGATAGTTTATTGTGTTTGATAAAGTATGTATAATGTAAAATTTGCCATTGTAGTCATTTTTAAGTGTACAGTTCAGTGGCATTAATTCTGCTCTCACATTGTTGTGCAGCCATTACCACTGTCTGTCTTCAAAACTTTTCCATCAACCCAAAGAACTGTCACCTTTAAGCAAAACTCCTTGCTTTTCTCTCCCCCATTCCCTAAGCTATTTTCTGTCTCCATGATTTTTTCCCATCCTAGGTACCTTATGTAAGTGGAATCACACAGTATCTGTCTCTTTTTTTGAGTCTGGTTTATTTCTCAAAGCTCACCTGTACTGTACGTGTGTCAGTGCTTCATTCCTTTTTATGGCTGCATAATATTGTATTATGTTGTATGGTTGGACCATTGTATGGTTGGACCACATGTGTCCATTCATCTGTGAATGAATACCTTTTGACTATTATGACTAATGCTGCTAATAGGTGTACAATTAACTTATTTGAGTTTCTGTTTTTGATTCTTTGGTGTATATACCTAAGAGTGGGGGGGGGGGGGGGGAGTAAATGGATACTACCTGCTCTTGAAAATTCTGGAAAACTCCCATGAGTTGTTGGAAGGAACTTTCATGGTTTAAGGGAGAAAAATAATTGCAAGTAAGTTTCAAATAGAAAAAGAATCTGAGGACCATAATGTACCAAACTTTAAACTGTTGGTAAAATGAATGATCATTTTCTTGGTGACCTAGAAACTAATAACTCAGGAGTCAACTTTAATAGTTTATGGAAATTAAATTGCTTTGTCCCTACCTTAAACACTTCAATAGTTATACCTACTGCCAAAACATTGCTTTCTTATCCAGAGAGAATTAAATATGACTTCACCTCTTAAAATTCTAATAAAGTGCTATCAATTCAAGAACTTCTGTGACCATTGCTCATCTTTAGCTTTTCTATTCAAGACAGCATGCAGAGTTCCTCCAGTTTTAGTGCTAGGTACTGGTGGCTCAGTAGTAAAGAATAAGCCTGCCGTGCAGGAGGCATGAGTTCGATCCCTGGATCAGAAAGATCCCCTGGAGGAGGGAATGGCTACCCACCCCAATATTCTTGCCTGGAGACTCCCATGGACAGAGGAGCCTGGCGGGTCATAGTCCACAGGGTTGCACAGAGTCAGACACAACTGAAGCGACTCAGCATGCATGCTGTATGTTCTAGGCTTTGTGCTAAGCATTTTGAATATATTGTTTCATTGAATCCTTACAACATCTCAGCAAAGTAGGAAAAAGATCTGTAGGAAAACTGTAAAAAGTGTACATATGCATAATGAGAATACCTTAAGAAAAAAAAAGAGAAAAATAAAAATAATATTTGAAGCAATAATGACTGAGAATTTTCCAAAATTAACATCAGACACCAAACTACAGAACAAGAAAGATAAGAGAATAGAAAACAGAATAAATGCAAATAAAACTACAGTGGAAGCTATCATATTCAAACTGCAGAAAATCAAAGATAAAGTACCAAATCTTGAAAGAAGCCTGAGGAAAAAAATCACATTGCATATAGAGGAGCAAAGATAAAAATTATCATATCAACAACTTCTCCTTAGAAACCATCAAGCCAGAAAAGAGTGAGTGAAATAAGTATAGAGAAAAAAATCCCCAACAAACTAAAATTCTGTACTTTTGAAATTATCCTTCAGAAGTGAAGAAGAAATAAGATTTTTCAGGTGAACAAACATTGAAGAAATTCATAACCAGGAGACCTGCCTTGCAAGAAATGTTTTTAAAAAGTCTTTAGAGAGAAAGGAAATGATGTAGTTCAGAAATTCAGATCCACATAAAGAAAGGAAGAGTATCAAAGAAGGAATAAGTTGAGGTAAATAAAAAGTTTTATTTTCCCTATTGTAGATGGACCTGTTTGTTCAAAATAATACTATGTATTTGATTATGTATACATACATCAGTTCAGTTCAGTTCAGTAGCTCAGTCATGTCCAACTCTTTGCAACCCCATGAATCACAGAATACCAGGCCTCCCTGTCCATCACCAAGTCCCAGAGTTCACTCAAACTCATGTCCATCGAGTCAGTGATGCCATCCAGCCATCTTCCTCTGTCATCCCCTTCTCCTCCTGCTCCCAATCCCTCCCAGCATCAGGGTCTTTTCCAATGAGTCAGCTCTTCGCATGAGGTGGCCAAAACATTGGAGTTTCAGTTTCAGCATCAGTCCCTCCAATGAACACCCAGGACTGATCTCCTTTAGAATGGACTGGTTGGATCTCCTTGCAGTCCAAGGGACTCTCAAGAGTCTTCTCCAACACCACAGTTCAAAAGCATCAATTCTTCGGTGCTCAGCTTTCTTCACAGTCCAACTCTCACATCCATACATGACTACTGGAAAAACCATAGCCTTGAATAGATGAACCTTTGTTGGCAAAGTAATGTCTCTGCTTTTCAATATGCTATCTAGGTTGGTCATAACTTTCCTTCCAAGGAGTAAGTGTCTTTTAATTTCATGGCTGCAATCACCATCTGCAGTGATTTTGGAGCCCCAAAAAAATAAAGTTTGACACTGTTTCCACTGTTTCCCCATCTATTTCCCATGAAGTGATGGGACCAGATGCCATGATCTTCATTTTCTGAATGCTGAGCTTTAAGCCCACTTTTTCACTCTCCACTTTCACTTTCATCAAGAGGCTTTTGAGTTCCTCTTCACTTTCTGCCATAAGGGTGGTATTATCTGCATATCTGAGGTTATTGATATTTTGCCTGGCAATCTTGATTCCAGCTTGTGCTTCTTCCAGCCCAGCGTTTCTCATGATGTACTCTGCATATAAGTTAAATAAGCAGGGTGACAATATATAGCCTTGATGTACTCCTTTTCCTATTTGGAACATATATACATTATTATGTATACATATGTATGTATATATATATTGGATGGTTGGATGGCATCACCGACTCAATGGACATGAGTTTGAGCAAACTCCTAGAGACAGTAAAGGACAGAGGAGTCGGCATGCTGCTGTTCATGGAGTTGCAAAAAGTTGGACATGACTTAGTGACTAAACAAAAATATATATACACACATATATATACTTACACATTGTTGTTGTTGTTCTGTCACTAAGTCGTGTCTGATTCTTTGTGACCCATGGACTGCAGCATGCCAGATTCCTCTGTCCTTCACTATCTCCAGGAGTTTGCTCTAATTCATGTCCATTGAGTTGCTAATGCCATCCAACTATTTCATCATCTGCTGCCTCCTTCTCCTTGTGCCTTCAATCTTTTCCTGATTCTAGGAAAGACTCATACTGCTCATGAAGCAATACAGTGCTATTTGAAAGTGGACTTGGAGTACTGGTAAATGTATATTGCAAACTACTCTAGAGCAACCACTAGAAATGTAAAATAAAGTAGTATTTGAACTCCTGGGAAAATGAAGACATGACCAGAGTTAGTTGCAAAAAAATATGTGGGTAGGTATACGTATCTGGAATTTCTTCCTCAATTTAATCTGCTAAAAGAGAACCTGCTTTTCCCCATAAGAGTTGTTTTCTGAAAGCTGGCAAAACAATCCTGTGGGGAAAAGAGAATATTCATCTAAAAGAAAGCAGTGAGAACTTCCTGGTGGCTCAGTGGTAAAGAATCTGCCTGCCAATGCAGGAGACATGGATCTGATTCCTGATCCAGGAAGATCCCACATGCTGCAGGACTACTAAGCCCATGCTCCAGAACAATTGAGCCTATGCTCTAGGGCCCAGAAGCTCCAACTACTGAACCCATGCGCCACAACTACTGAAGCCTGCATACCTTGAGCCTGTGCTCTGCAACAAAACAAGCCAACACAATGAGAAGCCAGCTCATTGCAACTACAGAGTAGCCCCTGCTCGCAGGAAATAGAGAATAGCTTGCAGGCAGCAACAAAGACCCAGGAGAGCCAAAAATAAATAAGTAAATAAATAAAAATAACCATTCAAAAATCAAATAAAAGAAAGAAGTCATTTAAAATTACATACAGTGTATATTTCTAAAATAAAACCTAAATGACTTTCTTGTCTTAGCCACAACAGGTGACAGGCCAGGGGCAGGACATGGACTCCTGAGCAGTGCATCATGCTGATGATGGGGTCTTTATCAATGTCTCCCAACACATAATGGTCCCTGCACTAAACTGAATAGCATGCACTCAAAAATCACAGCTACCCAGAGCCTGTGAATGCAGCTTTATTTGGAAATGGGGTCTTGGCAGGTGTCATCAGGTTCAGACATGGTCATATGGCACTTTTTGTTGTTGTTTAGTTGCTCAGTTGTGTCCAACTCTCTGCGACCCCATGGACTGTAGGCTTTCCTGTCCTTCACTATCTCTTGGAGTTTGCTTAAACTCATGTCCATTGAGTCAGTGATGCCATCCAACCATCTCATCCTTTGTTGCTCATTTCTCCTCCTGCCCTAAATCTTTCCCAACATCAGAGTCTTTTCCAAAGAGTCAGTTCTTTGCATCCGGTGGCCAAAGCATTGGAGCTTCAGCTTCAGCATTAGTCCTTCCAATGAAAATTCAGGGTTTATTTCCTTTAGGATTGACTGGTTTGATCTCCTTGTAGTCCAAGGGACTCTCAAGTGTCTTCTCCAGCGTCACAATTTGAAAGCATTGATTCTTCAGCACGCAGCCTTCCTTATTGCAGTAATATGGCTTTAAATCACATATGACAGACATCCCCACGAAAGAGGGAAATTTGGACACCGACACACACGGAGAGCAGATTGCCACATGCATCTACAGAGTGATGCGTCTAGAAGCCAAGACACACAAGGACTGCCAGAGACCACTGGACGCTGGGAGGGAGGATGGAACAGATTCTCCCAGAAGCCCCAGAAAGGTATCAACCCTGCCTTGTTTTCAGATTCCTGGCCTCCAGAACTGTGAGATAGTAAACTTCTTAAGCCACCCAGCTTGTACTTTGTTACAGCAGTCCTGCTGCTAAGTCACTTCAGTCGTGTCCAACTCTGCGCGACCCCATAGACGGCAGCCCACCAGGCTCCCTCGTCCCTGGGATTCTCCAGGCAAGAACACTGGAGTGGGTTGCCATTTCCTTCTCCAATGCATGAAAGTGAAAAGTGAAAGTGAAGTTGCTCAATCGTGTCTGACTCCTAGCGACCCCACGGTCTGCAGCCTTCCAGGCTCCTCCGTCCATGGGATTTTCCAGGCAAGAGTACTGGAGTGGGATGCCATTGCCTTCTCCAACAGCAGTCCTAGGTAACTAATAAAATAACTTGAGTTTTATAAAAACATTCAAACCTGCCTGTGGAATTCTCCTTCTCATCCCCTTTAATTAAAATTGGAAGAACTCATGGCAATGTGTGCCCACACACAGCTGTTCCTGGGGTGTGCATTCACCTTCCACCCTACTCTCCCACCTCCACCATTTAACTTGCCGGGGGCACAATTCACTGGGATTTCAGACAGCCTGGTGGCTCAGACAGTAAAAAAATCTTTCTGCAATGCAGATTTGATCCCTGGAATGGGAGGATCCCTTGGAGAAGGGAATGGCAACCCACTCCAGTATTCTTGCTGGAGAATCCCATGGACAGAGGATCCTGGTGGGGAAAAGTCCACAGGGTCGCAAAGAGTCAGACACAACTGAGCAACTAACACTTAGAGCTTAGAGCTTCAGACAGCCAGGGAGGTGTGTGTGTGTGTGCACGCACGCGCGTGCACTAAAGTTCTCATCCATCTCAAGGTGGGAGGTTGGAGCTTGTTCTGGAATTAAACTTGGACAAAAGAAGCTCCCTGGTAGATAGTACACAGAAAAAGGACTTGCATTATGTTGAAGCCACCTCTTTGCTAACATCTGAGAGACACTAATTTTTTGTTTGTTTTGTTTTCTCTTAACTGAACCAATTACCAAATGGTGATCTCACCAGCACAGGAGACCTACATGCAATGACACTCTTCTTGCTGACCATGATCCTGAAAAACTTAAGCATTTAAAGCCCAGAGGCTCCAGACACTGCAGAACAGGAAGGTCTTGGCAGGAGCACAGGGCTGGTGCTCCATCTGCCCAGGAGGACCCTGCAGGAGAGTTGGTTCATGATGACACAACTCAGGGATCCTATGCTCCCATCTGAGGGAAAGTGCTCCAGCATGTGGGTCAGAAGAAATGTTTTCAAGGAAATTTTGAAAAGAGCAGTTTATGAGTCAAGACACAGTCTCAAAACAATCAAAACCATTTGTTTTGCATTTTCTTCAGCCTGAAAATATGTGACGCTGAAGCTGGAAGAGCTGGAAAATCTCCCGCAAGCATCCTGCAGAACTTGAGAGAGCTGTACTTATGAAACGATGATTCTGGGAAATCAAGGAAAGATGTGCACATTTGCATTTAGAAGGTAGAATAATTACTCCATTAGTATTATTCATATAACAATGCTCCAAGGAGAAATCTCAATTAACATAAATAGTAAATGATATCATATTTACTATTACTCATCAAATAATAAATATGATATCATTTACTATTAGACAATTAAGAGATTTTGAGAATGGATGGCACATTTTTCTTTGGGCATTTTCTCAACAACTTCACGTAGGAGAGAGGGAACAGGGAGAGACTCTTTGAGTATTTTTCATCATTACTTATAGATATTTCAAATCTGTGGCAAAATAAGGGCAAAGAAGGCAGGAAAGATGGGAAGGAGGAGGAATGGTAGGAGGGAGGGAAGGAAGGAAGAAAGAAATTACTCAGTAAATAAAAAGTGTGCATACGTGCTAAGTAGCTTCAGTCATGTCTGACTTTGCAACTCCATGGACTCTAGCCTTCCAGGCTCCTCTGTCCTTAGGATTCTCCAGGCAAGAAAACTGGAGTGGATTGTCATGCCCTCCAGGAGATCTTCCTGACCCCAGATCGAACCCGCGTCTCTTATGTCTCCTGCATTGGTAGGCATGTTCTTTACCACTAGTACCACCTGGGAAGCAAGTAAAAGGTACTAGAAACCTTTTTGTTTCTAGATGTTGGTAGACTATGAAGCCCACATCAGAAGCAGTTGGTCTTCTATGAAAACAGAAAGACAAAGCCACTTGCTGTTTTGATTACTAAAAGATGGGCTCCCAGAGAAAATGAACACCGTTTGTCAAGACCACATTTTTTAAAGTAAAATTTTCAAATTATTTTTTGTCTGAAAGTAAATGAGCCAATGTTGATCAAGGAGATAAAAAAATCAACAAAATAAATGGAAATATCTGGTAAAGACTAATGATGTAAGTTATAAAAATAGTAGCAAGAAATATAATGTAGAGATTAAGAATTTTTTTGTTGTTGTTCTCTGATTCATGATGTTGTGTGCGTTGGGGTGTGTGATACACACAAATGCATACGGGGCAGAATCCACAGAAGATGCTGGGGGCTCAAGACTTATTTATTCAGGCTCACATTGCTGGGGCTCTGCATGAGAAAATGGGAGGAAAATCTTTCACTCACAGGGCAAGAGGAACTGACAGGTTCCTAATGGTGTTATTTTATGTGAAAAACGTAATCAGAAGTAGCATTAGAACCACAGCTGACAATGGACGATGGACAACATGATTCTAGTCCTTACTCAACACCTGTTCCCCACAGGCCACCCTGTCTCCTGGGGACCAGCAGTTCCTACAGGTGCATCAGCAACCACAGGAATTCTGCAAGAGATCTAAAATGTGAGGAGCAAAATGGTCTTAATTTCTCAAGAACATGAATAAACAATAGAGGTTATTCACTCCCTTTAGGTGCCTGAAAGGCATTCTGTTATTGTTAAATAACCTGACAAATTGTGTGTGTGTGTGTGTGTGTGTGTGTGTAATATTTATTGAATGTGATATGCAGTGGCTAAAAAAAAAAAAAAAAACAAAGCAAACAAACCAAAAAATGATTCCATTTAGCTTGCTTGCATTGCAGCTTTGTGAGAAATCCAGTGTTAAATAGAAGGCATGACATCCCTCTCTCATTCATGTTCTCCATTTAATTTTATTTGATTGAAAATGTTGAAGCAATCCATTTCTCTAATGTCTATGGTTAGTTTTGAAAACACATAACAGACACATTTAATTTTTTATTTTTTTTTAGTTTTTAATTGGAGGGTAATCCCTTTACAATGTTGTTAGTTTCTGCGGTACAATAAAGTGTACATGTATATGTATAGCCCCTCCCTCTTGAACCTTCCTCCCACCCCGCATCCCGCCCCTTTAGGTCATCACAGAGCACCAGGCTGAGCTCCCTATGCTATACAACAGCTTCTCAGTAGCTATCTATTTTCCACATGGTAATGTATATATTTCAGTGCTACTTTCTCAATTCGTCCCACCCTCTCTTTTCCCAGCTGTGTCCACGAGGCTCTTCTCTAGGTCTGTATCTCTGCTCTTGCCCTGCAGATAGGCTCATCTGTACCATTCTTCTAGGTTTCACATATATGCTTTGATATACGATATTTGTTTTTTCTCTTTTCTGACTTATGTCACTCTGTATGACATAAGACCTCATTCTCTCTTTTTAGACCTAGAGTCTGCAAGGTCTTTTTTAAAAGTAGTTAAATGTTTTCTACTCTCTATCATGTTTCCATAAAGAAAAAGATGAGGCCTGGTGACACCTCTAATGTCACCACGAGTAGCCTAGAGGAAATGGACTTGCAATAAAAAAAAAATTATAAGAGGACAAGCTGTTGTGAGCATCTGTGGTGCCTCTGGATATTCTGTTGCTACATTTAAGAACATCCTTTATTTGTTCTTCCCTATTTGCCCCGTGTAGTTCACTGAGATTAGTCAAATGACTTCCCCTAGACATTATGGACCTTTCTTGCAAATCCATAAAGTTCAGAAAGCTGCAAGTGTGACTTCTCAGGAATGTGGAAAACTGAGAGCCAAACAGGTCTACTTATACCTCCTCCAAGAACTGGAAAATACCCTCAACTATGACAAAACACATTTTCTGTTTACGACTTTCCTCTTCATTTTGAGGGGTGATGCTGCTAAATTTCACATACCCATCACTATAATATGTGTGCACCACTTATATTTAAATTTCCATTCCACTTCCTTATTTCCCTTTCAAATTAGCTCCAAATTGTGAATAATGAGGATGGAAGGATTTCTGTGTTTAAAGTCCTAGAAGTAAAGGTTTCAATAGTCAGTGTTCTAAAATGCAGTTGACTTCTCTGCATTCTGAGCAAGATTCGGTGACAACTGGTTGGCAGCCAGGTGGGCTAACAGAGATGTTTAAAATATCATGGGAATGAAATGAATGTAGTCTCTCTTAATCAGGTTTCTCCTTAGACAACTGGAAGATACTAGCTTGTCTTGGACACTGCACTTGAGTGAGGAAAAAAAAAATACTCCAGTGGATAGCTTTCTAACAGGATCAGAAAGTCCCAACTTGACCCAGTAGCCTCTCGGAGACTGGTCACCTGACAGTCACCTGAATGGACCAACGCACAGGGAGCATTCGGAAGTCAAATGGTACCTAGCAAGTCCGCCTATGGTCCACTGGAGCTAACATCTTCAGTAAACTTTCCAAGAAGTTGTGAGTTCAAGGAAAAAAAGAACTGAAGAGAAAAGGAAATACGAACTATTTAGCAGATATGAAAGAGCAAAAATATAAATACATATATTTTGAATAATGCTTTCTAATAATATCCATGTAAGTCATCCCATCCTCCTTTTGCTTGGAGAAGACTCTCTGGTTCTAGTGATATAAAAACAGGCATGAAAGAACGTTTCAAATACAATTATAAAGTAATCTTCAGCTCTAGAATTAAATCACCTATTTTAAACACTGCTATTGTTGTTGCATAGTCACTAAGTCATGTCTGACTCTTTTGTGACCCCATGGGCTGTAACCTGCCAGTCTCCTCCATCCATGGGATCTCTCAGGCAAGAATACTGGAGTGGGTTGTCATGTCCTTCTCCAGGGGATCTTCCCAGCCCAGGAATTGAACTTGCATCTCCTGCATTGGCCGGAGGAGTCTTTACCACTGGGAAGCCCCTCCAAAGGACAAAACAGTTGCTAATCAAGAGAAGAGCAGCCAGGAAACCACCTGAATCAAGATTAAAGGGACAAGAGAGCCTCATCAAAATTAGGAGACCAGACCACCTGAGATCCTGCACAAACCCTAATCCTTATCAGCAACCCCATCCTTGAGCCATTGCTATAAAACTCTTCACCAAGTCCTTCTGGGTTGGGACACACAGTGTTGAGAAGCACAAGCCTGCCATGGCCTCCTTTGTTAGGCAAAGCAATAAAGTTATCCTTTTCTACTTCACCCAAAGACAAATTCATTTTTACTGCAGCTGATGTACAATAAGGAAAGAGGGGAAATCTAGATACCTAGCAACATCAATCCCATATATCTTTGCAATATCAACTCACTTTGACCCTCACAGCTAAATTCACAACAGGCAACATTAAACACACTTTGCTTATATTCTCCTCCGCTTTCATGTAACACCTTGAAAGCTGGGTTCATTGCCCCAATTCCCCTTTAGAACTATCTCCTGTAGTTTTTTCAAGAAAGTTGCAGTCCTCTGTGTTTTTGACATGTATTGATGTCCCTAGTGCTGGTGAATATCCAAATGTGTTTCAATTTATGTTAAAAAAAAAAAAAAAGAAATTGGGCTTCCCTGGTGGCTTAGCTGGTAAAGAATCCACCTGCAGTGAGGAAGACCTGGGTTCGATCCATGGATTGGGAAGATCCCCTGGAGAAGGGAACAGCTACCCACTCCAGTATTCTGGCCTGGAGAAGTCCATGGATTGTATAGTCCATGGGGTCACAAAAAGTCGGACATGACTGAGTGACTTTCACTTTCATGTTAAAAACTCAAAGAAGGCAGACTCAGAATCAGTGAAGTGTTTTCAAACAAAATATGATTTAAAACTAACAAATTTATGAAAGTTATTATAAAACATAAACAGGAAGAAAAATAATTGACGTTGCTGGTATATGATACACTTGAAAGTTACCCCACAGTGCATGTGCCTCTCTCAAAGCAATTTTTCCAATTGATTCTGTTCTTATTTTGAAAAGGAAATACTACTCTTGCGTATAATATATTAGCTATAGGATGTTTTCCCCTTTTTACATAAAGTGAAAGAGTTAGTCACTCAGTTGTGTCTGACTCTTTGTGAACCCATGACTGTAGCTCACCAGACTTTTGCTGACCAGGCTCCTCTGTCCGTGGAATTTCCCAGGCAAGAATTTTGGACTGGGTTACTGTTCCCTTCTCCAGAGGATCTTTCTGACCCAGGGATTGAACCCAGGTCTTCCCTAATCGCAGGCACATTCATTACCTCTCTACCATTTGAGCCACCAGGGAAGCCTTTTCACATAACCCAAACCCTAATTCCAACAGTTTGTCTCTGATACTACAATTAATTCTAAAGTCACTAACATCTTTGTTTTCTTTTTGATTCAGATTTAATTCATCAGGAAGTTAAGACTGTCTCTAATCTCATGTCCACGGGCCAATGTATATTTAGTTCAGTTCAGTTCGGTCACTCCTCGTGTCTGACTCTTTGCGATGCCATGGACTGCAACACACCAGGCCTCCCTGTCCATCACCAACTCCTAGAGCTTGCTCAAACTCATGTCGATCGAGTTGGTGATGCCATCCAACCATCTCATCCCCTGTCATCCCCTTCTCTTCTTGCCTTCAATCTTTCCCAGCATCAGGATCTCTTCCAATGAGTCAGTTCTTCACATCAGGTAGCAAAAGTACTGGAGTTTCCACTTCAGCATCAGTCCTTCCAATGAACACTCAAAACTGATCTCCTTTAGGATGGACTGGTTGGATCTCCTTGCAGTCCAAGGGACTCTCAAGAGTCTTCTCCAACACCAAAGTTCAAAAGCATCAATTCTTTGGCGCTCAGCTTTCTTTATGATCCAACTCTTACATTCATACATGACTACTGGGAAAACAATGACTTTGAATAGATGGATCTTTGTTCACAAAGTAATATCTCTGCTTTTTAATATGCTGTCTAGTTTGGTCATAACTTTTCTTCCAAGGAGTAAGTGTCCTTTAATTTCATGCTGCAGTCACCATCTGCAGTGATTTTGGAGCCCCAAAACTAAAGTTTGTCCCTGTTTCCATTGTTTCCCAATCTGTTTCCCAATATATGAAGTGATGGGACTGGATGCCATGTTCTTAGCTTTCTGAATGTTGAGTTTTAAGACAACTTTTTCATTCTCCACTTTCACTTTCATCAAGAGGCTCTTTAGTTCTTCTTCACTTTCTGCCATAAGGGTGGTGTCATTTACATATCTGAGGTTATTGATATTTCTCCTAGCAATCTTGATTCCAGCTTGTGCTTCATCCAGCCCAGTGTTTCTCATGATGTACTCTGCATATAAGTTAAATAAGCAGGATGACAATATACAGCCTTGACGTACTCCTTTCCTGATTTGGAACCAGTCTGTTGTTCCATGTCCACTTCTAACTATTGCTTCCTGATCTGCATACAGATTTCTCAAGAGGCAAGCCAGGTGCTCTGGCATTCCCATCTCTTGAAAAATTTTCCACACTTTGATGTGATCTACACAGTCACAGGCTTTGGTGTAGTCAATAAAGCAAAAGTAAATGTTTTTTCTGGAACTCCCTAGCTTTTTCGATGATCCAATAGATGTTGGCAATTTGATCTCTGGTTCCTCTGCCTTTTCTACATCCAGCTTGAACTCCTGGAAGTTCATGATTCACGTACTATTGAAGCCTGACTTGGAGAATTTTGAGCATTACTTTGCTAGCATATGAGATGAGTGCAATTGTGTGGTAATTTGAACATTCTTTGGCATTGCCTTTCTTTGGGATTGGAATGAAAACTGACCTTTTCCCATCCCATGGCCACTGCTGTTCTCCAAATTTGTTGGCATATTGAATGCAGCACTTTCACAGCATCATCTTTTAGAATTTTAAATAACTCAGCTGAAATTCCATCACCTCCACTAGCTTAGTTCATAGTGATGCTTCCTAAGACCCACTTGACTTCTCACTTCAGGATGTCTGGCTTTAGGTGAGTGATCAAACCATCATGGTTATCTGGGTCATGGAGATCTTTTTTGTATAGTTCTTCTGTGTATTCTTGCCACCTCTTCTTAATATCTTCTGCTTCTTTTAGGTCCATACCATTTCTGTCCTTTATCGAGCCCATCTTTGCATGAAATGTTCCCTTGGTATCTCTGATTTTCTTGAAGAGATCTCTAGTCTTTCCCATTCTGTTGTTTTCCTCTCTTTCTTTGCACTGATCACTGAGGAAGGCTTTCTTATCTCTCCTTGCTATTCTTTGGAAGCCTGCATTCAGATGGGTGTATCTTTCCTTTTCTCCTTTGCCTTTCATGTCTTTTCTTTCCTTAGCTATTTGTAAGGCCTCCTCAGACAACCGTTTTGCCTTTTTCTATTTCTTTTTCTTGGGGATGGTCTTGATCCCTGCCTTTTGTACAATGTCATGGACCTCGCTCCATAGTTCTTCAGGCACTCTATCTATCAGATCTAATCCCTTAAATCTGTTTGTCACTTCCACTGTGTAATCATAAGGGATTTGATTTAGGTCCTACCCAAATGGTCCAGTAGTTTTTCCTACTTTCTTCAATTTAAATTTGAATTTTGCAATAAGGAGTTCATGATCTGAGCCACAGTCAGTTCCCAGTCTTGTTTTTGCTGACTTTATAGAGTTTATACATCTTTGGCTGCAAAGACTATAATCAATCTGATTTTGGTATTGATCATCTAGTGATGTCCATGTTTAGGGTCTTCTCTTGTGTTGTTGGAAGAGGGTGTTTGCTATGACCAATTCATTCTCTTGGCAAAACTCTATTAACCTTTGACCTGCTTCATTTTGTACTCCAAGACCAAATTTGCCTGTTACTCCATGTATCTCTTGACTTCCTACTTTTTCATTCCAGTCCCCTATGATGAAAAGGACATCTTTTTTGAGTGTTAGTTCTAGAAGGTTTGGTAGGTCTTCACAGAACTGTTCAACTTCAGCTTCTTCAACATTACTGGCTGGGGCATAGACTTGAATTACTATGATATTGAATGGTTTGCCTTGGAAACAAACAAAACCTTGTGTGCGCCAGGACCCAGGAAAAAATGAGCAATGACCCCACAAGAGACTGACCCAGACTTGCCCATGAATGTCCAGAAGTCTCTGGCAGAGGCATGGGTTGGTGGTGGCCTGCTTCAGGGTTGGGGGCACTGAGAGCAACAGTGCTTGCATGGGACCTTTTGAAGGAGGTCGCCATTATCTTCATTACCTCCACCATATTTGGCCTCAGGTTAAACAATGGGGAGGGGACCACAGCCCAGCCCATCAACAGAAAATTGGAATAAAGATTTACTGAGCATGGCCCCACCCATCAGAACAAGACCCAGTTTCCTCCTCAATCAGTCTCTCCCATCAGGCAGCTTCCATAAGCCTCTTATCCTTCTCCATCACAGGGCAGACAGAATGAAAACCACAGTCACAGAAAACTAACCAATCTGATGACATGGACCACAGCCTTGTCTAACTCAATGAAACCATGAGCCATGCCCATGTAGAGCCACCCAAGATGGACGGGTCATGGTGGTGAGTTCTGACAAAACATGGTCCACTGGAGAAGGTAATGGCAAACCACTTCAATATTCTTGCCTTGAGAGCCCCAAGAATAGCACAAAAAGGCAAAAGATAGGACACTGAAATAAGAACTCCCCAGGTTGGTAGGGGCCTGATATGTTACTGGAGAAGAGTAGAGAAATAACTCCAGAAAGATTGAAGGGACAGAGCCAAAGCAAAAACAGCACCTAGTTATGGATGTGACTGGTGATGGAAGTAAAGTCTGATGCTGTAAAGAAGAATATCGCATAGGAACTGGAATGTTAGATCCACGAATCAAGGTAAATTGGAAGTGGTCAAACAGGAAATGGCAAGAGTGAACATCAACATTTTAGAATCAGTGAACTAAAATGGACTAGAATGGGTGAATTTAACTCAGATAACCATTATATCCACTACTGTGGGCAAGAATCCCTTAGAAGAAATGGAGTAGCCCTCATAGTCAACAAGAGAGTCTGAAATGCAGCAGCTGGATGCAATCTCAAAAATGACAGAATGATCTCTGTTCATTTCCAAGGCAAACAATTCAATATCACAGTAATCCAGTCTATATTAATTACATGGAAACTTTGGACTTTTCTATCACACTGTTCTTATTTGTCCAGAGTCATTGTGACAGTCTTTGTGACAGACTCAGGTTGATACTAATGCCAAAAAGGCATATCCTATCATCTGGGGGGATGTTAGAAAATTCCACCAATGAAAGCCAGATTCACAAAGATATATGCACAGTGACTCCTTCCTTCCACTGCCCGTAACTGCTGCCTGCTCAGGAGAGCTCTGAACAGAGGCAACCTTGCTCATGTGTTATTGCAGTGAGAAACAGAACAAGTATTCAGGCCCTTTACAGGAATCTTTCTCTGGGGCTTAGCGCCAATGAACCACCACAAGCCAACATTGTTTGGGTCTTTGAGTCCTTGGTTCTCAAAGAGGGGGTGCCCCGTATTTCCTGGCTCCTGCTCTCAGAGACTTGGCCCTCCGCTTGTAGAAGAATCAGATTGCAGAGGGAAAGCAGCCTCTAGGGATGCCTGGAGAGTCAAGGCGGTTTCCATCCTGGTGGCCAGACAGGATACCGGGGGATTAGCTGTAGCAGACTTGCTGCTAGACCCGGTCTGCTCAGGCCTTGTCCCCAGGCCTCCAGCCAAACAGGAAGGCTGCTTTGCTGGGGAAAGCATGGTCATTTCAAGTAGGCCTCTCTTACCTCCATGTGACCTTGTGGAGTGAAATTAATAATCACACCCGTTCCAGCAGCTCCTGGAAAATGATATTCTGACTCTCCATACATGCCCCTCACTCTCAGGAATCTCATATTGTACCAAACACCCACAACTCACAAACCTAAAGGCAGAAAAACCTTCCACCTTTTTCACTATGTTATGACGCACATTGGCCTCTCCGTGACGAGGGGGCTGATTCAAGTTCACAAAAAGTGCAGCCCATAGTCTTGCCAAAAATAAAACTCAAGATTTGAGGACCTGGAGGTGTAAGCTTGTCTTGCACATATATTATTTCCTTATGCAGTGGAAGGTTCCAGTTGATTCACTGAATGATCTTAACTGGACCCCCTGTTTCCATGCTCCCCAATTGCAAACCCAAGGCAGTCCATATAACTCCCAGAATAACCCTCCCCAAATGGAAATCAGAGGATATTCACCTCCCTTCACACACACATACACACACACACACACAAACACACACATACACACACAACACCCCAGAGGCTGCACACTACACTTAGAAGGAAACCCCAGTGCCTCACCTTGACTCACCTGGCCTTCTGACCCTGACTGCCAGCCTTCTCTTTGCTGTCGTCTTCTCACTCCCTCCCTAGCCCCTGCTCTCAGGTACCCCCTCCTTCCTCCTCTTCCTTGAGAGGTGGGCTCTGTCCTACCTGGGAACCTTTTACTTTCTCCTCTTCTGCCTGGAGCACTGTCTGTCTCAGACCTCCATGTTTCTCGCCCCGTCTCATCCCCCTATCCTGCTTCACTTCTCTTTGGCACTCTCTGCCCAGAGAATTCAGTATCTCTGGTACATTGCCCGTCTGCCCCACTGGAACGAAGGTGGGGCTGCAAGGGCAGGGGCGCCATCTTGTATGGACTTGTCCCTGCCAATCTGACACAGCAGAGGAGGTGCCCAGTCAAAGCATGGGGGATAAACAAATAAGAAAGCCTGGATAAGGTTCTGCATGCTGCATGGGTTGCAGGCAGCTCTTGGTGGACCAAGACTTCATCAATCAGCAGTTAATGGCCACACACAGACTCCAAAACTGGTCACTTTGCACCAATTCAGTCCACCCTCTCAATGACCCTCCATGGCTATATTAAACTCTGAAAATATAAAGTCTGCTTCTCCTATTTGCTGTATTTTTCCAGACATTAAACAAGACCACAGGGTAGCGGAAATAGGATCATGTACAGTCATGGTGGCTAATATAACTTTTGACCCCATCCAAGCTGTATGATTTTAGGGATGCTGTTAAACCTCTCTGGTCTCTAGTGCCTCCTCTAGGGTGGATTGTGTTCCCTCAAAAAAGTCCAGAAGTTGAAGTCCTCATGGCCAGTACCTCAGAATGTAATCAATTGTGTAAACAGGGCTGTTCAAAGATAACTGAATTTAAATAAGATTATTCATGTGATCCCTGATCCAACATGGGGCTTCCCTGGTGGCTCAGATGGTAAAGAACCTACCTGCAATGCAAGAGACGCAGGTTCAGTCCCTGGGTGGAGCAGATACCCTGGAGAAGGGAATGGCACCCGACTACAGTATGCTTGCCTGGGAAATCCCGTGGACAGAAGAGCCTGGCAGAGCCTGGCGACTACAGTCCATAGGGTTGCAGAGAGTTGGACACTACTGAATAAACACACAAGTATGTGGCTCTGTGGTCAGACTGTGGTGGCTCCAACCCCAGTCTTGTAGATGTGACCCAAGATCACAAATCTTCAGTTTCCACACTTGTTCCACATTTACACATCCACACCTAGCACACTGTGGAGCTCTAAGGGTTAAATACCAATGTAAGAAAAAAATAAAGGAAAAGAACTTGCCATGAATTCACTATAGAAAACAAGTATCGAGCTTTACACACCACAATAAATTGAGTAATTTGGAATTTCAGATTCACGGCCACTGTTCTCCCATTCCACAGTTTTAATATAAACTGGGCATTTTCTTAGCATGCTGCAGGTTTTTGGTGCATGTACTCACTCTCACAGTCATTGGTAGCCACTTGGGGGTGACTCCACACAGCTTTCACACTCAGACAGCACAATTACAGGGACCGAGAGGAAAATAGAACATTGCCAATGTGCTCAGCATCCCCAACAACAGCCCACTACCTACACTTGCCAATGTGTGGTGTGACTGGGAGACAGGGCAGGGTGTCTTAATTCACCTAAGGTACCCAGGATACACCTCTCCTCAAATTTTTTTTCCCATTTTAACATGTATTAAAGAAGAAGGCATGCATACCTGCAAAATAGAGAACTATTGCAACCTGTAGATCAACTTGTGTGAATTTGATTAGTAAAATAACAGAAAAGAGAAATGTGTAAAGTTAAAAACACCTTTCTGGAAAGGAAAAAATTTATCCTAGTTCATCAGCTACCTGAGTCTGTGGAGTAACCAGACTCTTGCTGCAAAATAGGACCCCTATCTGCACATTTATCCGTGCCCCTTGGGCGCTAATTTGAGCAAGCTCTGAATTTAGAAACTCTCTTCCTGTGGTTTAATATATCAAACTTACTATGAAAGACATATAATATATGATCCTTACTGCTAAGTAATTGATGCTATTTATATACATGGTACATTTGGATTTAAGATCAACCACTATTCATATGTTGAAAAATGATTTTTAAATGTCACGCTCTATTCTTACTTTCATTTCATAATTGTACTATAGTTCTTCCATCAAATGTAAATATGGAAGAATTATTTTCTCCCATAAAACTTAAATACCATCCTTTGTAATTATTACAAAATCCCATAAAGAATCTGGAGTCGTAAGATCACTTACTGAATTGAAAACTTTGTAACGTGTGCTGAGGTCGGTGTGAACACACCTTTGTGTGGGTAAGAGCACCCTGGAGTTTTGGCTCAGCTGTCTCCATGGGGATTCTCAGCACAGTCTCTACTTGGCTCCATTTTCTTTGCCGATGGCAGGTAGTTTACACTCTCAAAATGTCCCATGCATGCACCTAAGTGACTCAGAAGATGACAGTGGTTAAGTACTAAGATTATCTTTAAAGAGTACAGATTGTCCAGATATAAGAATCCAGAAGGAGTGAAAAGAGAGAGAGACTGTAGAAAGGAATAAAGAAATAGTCCATCATATGCCAGAAGGAGAACACCATGATAAAATGTGCCAAAGGCACAAGGCTGATGGACTTAGATTAAAACACAGAAAGCTTCTCAGACACAAAAATGTAAATAAACCTGCAAAAGACGTTGTAATCATTGGTTAAATCACAATCCTTTTTTAAAAAATTTGGAGTACTATACTTGATTTCTGACATTTACTTAATGCCTTGATTAAATTTCCCCCATTAAAATTTATAGGCAAACAGATTTCTAGCCAGAGTGTTTACAAACATTCTTGCTCAAATTTCTCAACCTTTGAGATATTGAAAACCAGCATCACATTGGACGCAAAGGCTAAGGCTCCGGATAAAACCATGTCTTTATTAGTAAACTTCTCTCTATAACCTTGGGAATCTTAATTAATTGTTGCAATAATCAAAACATTTTTATCTAAACTTTTCTCATCCACCTATCTCCTTTTAGTCCAATTTCATCCATGTGAGATAATTAGAGACAGATACCAGTTTATATCTATCCTTTTATAAGAAGTATGGTAAGAAGCCGAGGTACAGAAGATGTTATTTCTTGCTCAGTCAGAAGATGATAGAAACAGGACCATACATCCAGCTTCCTGCTTCCTTGCTCCTTTTATCAGACCAAACTGCCTTCCTAGCTAATGCCTCTTCATAGAAGGATCCAAGCAGAGAAATAAAAGCATCTCATTAGAGAATTCAATAGACAAAATTTAGATAAAGTTTAAATAATAATGATACAAGTCTTTATAACATTCTGATAAGTATGAAAAAAAGTAAAATGAGATGCCTTCTCAAAGAATTTGCTCACTTCTAAAAATAAAAAAATGCATTGGTTTAAAAAAAAAAAAAAAACTAAGGCTGACATTTTGGAAGAAGAGTTCCAAATGTCTTCTGAAAAATGATGTTCTAAATTTGGCAAAGTCTTTTTTTCTTCCCAACTCATTGATACTTTTTAACTCACCTCAGTGTTCTATGTGTGACAAGTGATTTGAAAGTTGAGCCAAACAATCAGTGTAGAGAATTTACTGTAATTGCAATAGTCTAAAAAGGAAAGAACCAACAGAATCGTTTGGTCAGAGACATAGCTCACGAAACAGATTTGCCCAGCTCTGTGGATTGTGGGAACCTGAGAACAGAACTTGGGTGTTCCTGGGGCCTCAGGGCTGGGCTGTGGACCCAGTTTGCTCCCATGAGTTATAAAGGAATACAAATGTTTCTCCACCTCAGGAAATCTTACCTCTTTCTCTGGTTTCATTGTAATCTATCAGCCTGCTTGTGATAAACTTTGAACTCTGGAGTGCCTTAGTTTTTCCTACTAAAATCCTAGCCGCTCTTCTGTGCTATAACTCATATCACCTCCTTCACAAACCTTGTCATACAGTTGGGTTTAATCTTGCCCACCACTCTGCTCCCTACAGTCTAGTTTCTTTCTCCACAAAGAGGTTCTGCCTCGTCCACAGAAATAACTTCTGTAATGTACAGTATTGAACAGTTTTATCAAGGGCAGTTCAACAGAGAACTGACCAATAAAATTCTCATCCATTCTGGGTGATGGAAAGAAATCATGATTTATTTTCATCTGGGTGTAACAAGACGATCTTGGCAATCTTGATGAGAGAAGATACTCAGAATTTATGGCTAGCCAAGAGGCTCTGATTAAGAAGTTTCAGGCAGAGATGAAAGGACAAAACTTTTCTTTCCCATTTTTGCTTTAACCAGACCCGAGGAACTTCTGAAGTTCCTAAAAGTGCAAGAAAAAATTTGGTGAGATGATCATTGGAAACCCCTCAAAAGCAAACATTCACCTAAAGTCCTGAGGAGATTCCACCAGTTACACAGACTCTTTGTCAAGGAAGAAGGGAGAGTCCTATTTTTAATTTTAGTTCAAATAAAACTTTACCTAAATGAGTGGTCATAATTCCACCCCCAGACTATTAGACCAAATGCCATTCTATTTAGAAATATCTGAACACTATGCCCATTTATCCTCTTTGCTTCATTTCTTAAAACTTTTTAATATAAAAATAATAAGGCCTGTTCTGTATCACTTACATACAGTTTTCCTCAGTTTCTGAAAGCCAGGGTCACCCCATCTTTGTAGCCTTTTGTGTCCTTCTCAGCAAATTGACCCCCAAAGTCCAGTCACTGCATGTATGAGCAGCACGAGACTAGGACTGCACTGAGTTGTAAATTTGCTTCTCTGTTTCGCCTCTAATGCATCCTTCCAAAGTGGGCTGGATGAAAACACAATTAAAATATCAACCTGCATCCACTTATGATGATAAAATTTGGCATCATATAGTGTAATACACTGTGCTTGAGTTATTTAGGCAAAAAATCACTCCATATTGCTTCTCAGAGCTAAGCTTGCCTGAAAGAAAACACACAGTGATTACAGCCATTAAGCGGAGGCAGAGGATCGGTCATTACGGCTGCAGGAATGGAACAACTGAGCATACACACACACACATACACACACAATGTTTTAGAGTTGCTGTGCTAAAACCCATCCAGAGGGTTGTTTACATCACAGGTCACTGGACCTCAGTCCCCATCCCCAAGTCTCTGATTCTGGAGTTGTGATGTGAGCTCGATAATTTGCATTTCTAACAAGTTCCAGGTTGTAATGATGTGCTGGTTCAAAGTTCACACTTTGAGACTCATGGTACTAGAGAAAGGGAAAAGAAAGAAGCCATTCCCTTCTCCAGGGGATCTTCCTGACCCAGGGATCAAACCCCGGTCTCCTGCATTGCAGGCAGATTTTTTACCATCTGAGCCACAAAGGCTCCAGGGAAGATGCTATCTTATTTTTCAATATTTAATTTTTTAGTTAAATTTTATTTCCTTTCACACCTCTTTCCCGGTGGAGGAGCGAGCTGCAAGGGAGGGAGAGGGGACAGTAGTAGTTTTACACTGATGGATTTTTCTCCTCTGAAGGGAAACCTCAGGAGTGGGCAGTAAGGGTTCCCTTCAATAGCTTGTTCCTAAGCTTTCTGCCCGTTGTCCTTCAGCCGTGGGACCACTAGGAGCCAGCCCCAGGAAGAGGGCAGAAGCCACAGAGGGAACTGGTAGGATGAGGCACCAGCCTCAAATCAATAAAGAGACGAGAACCAAACACAGAAGAACATTTGTTGAACACATGTGACATGTGGGAGACCCTTGGAAATAAGAGTAAAAAGCAAGCCACACAATCCCCAAGAAATGTAGGTGAGAGCCACAGCCAAGGAAATTTGAGCATTAACTTTATCTGATGTGATCTGAGAACATTGACTGGTGGTATATTTGAGTTACAATAAAATATGAATGCCCAATGTCTTTTGTTATTTACAAGATGACAATCTCTTTTTAGAACAGAGAATATATTTTAGAGTTCCCCAACCAGCTATTGAACCCATGTCCCTGCACTGGGAGCATTGAAGCCTTAAACACTGGACCACCAGGGAAGTCCTGGTCATGGGATTTTGAAGTGTAAACTTTCCTGTAGTTTTCTTTTGCTATAGAATAATTTACAAGTCCCTTCAGATGCTTGCAAGTATCACTTTATCTTGGACCCTAGACATTGTCTTACACAATTGTCTTGAACAACCATCAGCATCAACTTGCTAGAAAAGCAAATTCTTAAACCTAGCTCCAAACCTAGTATGTCACAATTTACATTTTAACAAGATCCCTGCAGTTAATTTCTGTGCCCATGGCAGTTTGACAAGTAGAGGAACCAGAGCTCAAATTACTAGCATCAGCTGGATCATTGAAAAAGCAAGAGAGTTCCAGAAAAACATCTATTTCTGCTTTATTGACTATGCCAAAGCCTTTGACTGGATCACAATAAACTGTGGAAAATTCTGAAAGAGATGGGAATACCAGACCACCTGACATGCCTCTTGAGAAACCTGTATGCAGGTCAAGAAGCAACAGTTAGAACTGGACATGGAACAACAGACTGGTTCCAAATAGGAAAAGGAGTACATCAAGGCTGTATATTGTCATCCTGGTTATTTAACTTATATGCAGAGTGAGTGAGTGAGTGAAAGTCGCTCAGTCGTGTCTGACTCTTTGTGACCCCATGAACTATACAGTCCATGGAACTCTCCAGGCCAGAATACTGGAGTGGCTAGCCTTTCCCTTCTCCAGTGGATCTTTCCAACCCAGGGATTGAACCCAGGTCTCCCACATTGCATGCACATCTGCATGATGCAGAGTACATCATGAGAAACGCTGGGCTGGAGGAAGCACAAGCTGGAATCAAGATTGCTGGGAGAAATATCAATAACTTCAGATATGTAGATGATACCACCCTTATGGCAGAAAGTGAAGAACTAAAGAGCCTCTTGATGAAAGTGAAAGAGGAAAGTGAAAAAGTTCACTTAAAACTCAGCATTTATAAAATGAAGATCATGACATCTGGTCCCATCACTTCATGGCAAATAGTTGGGGAAACAGTGGCTGACTTTATTTTGGGGGGCTCCAAAATCCCTGCAGATGGTGAAATTAAAAGACACTTACTCCTTGGAAGGAAAATTATGACCAACCTAGACAGTATATTAAAAATCAGAGACATCACTTTGCCAACAAAGGTCCATTTCATCAAGGCTGTGGTTTTCCCAGTAGTCGTGTATGGATGTGAGAGTTGGACTATAAAGAAAGCTGAGTGCCAAAGAATTGATGCTTTTGAACTGTGGTGTTGGAGAAGATTGTTGAGAGTCCCTTGGACTGCAAGGAGATCCAACCAGTCCATCCTAAAGGAGATGAGTCCTGAGTGTTCATTGGAAGGACTGATATTGAAGCTGAAACTCCAAAACTTTTGCCACCTGATGCAAAGAGCTGACTCATTGGAAAAGACCTTGATGCTGGGAAAGATTGAAGGCAGGAGGAGAAGGGGATGGCAGAGGATGAGATGGTTGGATGGCATCACTGACTCAATGGAGATGAGTTTGAGTAAATTCCGGGAGTCGGTGATAGACAAGTGAACCTGGCGTGCTGGGGTCCCTGGTGTCGTGAAGAGTTGGACACGACTGAGCAGCTGAACTGAACTGAACTCTAAACTACTGACCACATTCCTTTCTCCCTGGTGATCTTTTACCTATAATTGGTTGGCACAATCCTATCTGGATCACAGACTCTAATGACAGATAAGATGGTGGATCTTGACTATTACACTTCAGAACAAAATGCAATTCTCAGAAATGTTTGTACCTTTTCTAAGTTATCAGCACCCTCTGGCCGTTTATGAAAGGCCCAGAGAGAAGCACTGTTGGAAGGCAGAATGAGAACACGGCTCTTGCTCAGTAATAATAACAGCAATAACCAGAGGTACCATTCCCCAGTCCCTAGTTTGGACACCTGTGTCTCAGGTCCTCTATTACTCCAAATAGCCATTCACTGAATATTGATTTCATCCAACTGCCAGCAATGGTTCTTTGCCTTTACATAAGACAGTGTTTAGAAGAAAGTACAGCTGTAAATTCTACCACCTGCTGCTGAATGTTGTGATGATATTGAGTATGGAATAAAAACACTGTTATAACTACATTAGACTCTGCTGTTGAATTATTTATACTCTGTTGCACTTGCAAAAGAAAGACATTCTTCTAGTTGACTTACAATGGAGCACTGTGGTAAAGGGCATATATATCTGAAAGACCATAGACTCCAGGGGAAAAAAGTGAATTGTTAGTCGCGTCCAACTCTTTGCAACTCTGTGGACTCTAGCCCACCAGGTTCCTCTGTCCAGGGAATTCTCTAGGCAAGGATACTGGAGTGAGTAGCCATTCCCTTTTCCAGGGGATCTTCTTGACCCAGGGATCAAACCCCGGGTCTCCTATGTTGCAGGCAGATTTTTTACCATCTGAGTCACAGAGGTTCCTGGGAAGATGTGATCTATTTTCCAATCTTTCATTTTTTAGTTAAGTGAATTAAATGATTATCAAGGAAAGTTTTAGAGGTGAAAAAACTGCAAAAGTGTAATACATGGTCTGACAGAAGTGTGTGTGTGCGCGCATGTGTGTGTTTCTAAGCATATTATTCTTTTTCATTGCTTTAGTATATTGGTTAGATGATGTGGAATGTAAGTATCTCCTTGCTTCACTAGCCAATGGGCCCAGGTGGGGCCCCATAAAAGCAGTAAGTAACTGATTTTACCCTATCTGCTGAAGTGATCTCAAATGGATGCAGAGTGACCCCTTGGGATTGTTGAAATTCACAGAGGGTTCACATGTATGTTTACAGCATATTTGCTCCCACTGGTGCTGATGCTGCTCCTTAGGACCCAGGGTTCTGTTGGGTCCCAGCTCTTGCCATATGCACAAACTAGGATGCTAGGATTCTCTCACAGCAGTGACTTTGATGGAGAAGGTGCCACTGTAGAGTTTTCACTGAGACTGCTGCCTTCCGTTTGTGCTTGCTTGTTTCCCATAGAATCCAGTTTTCTGGGATTTGGGAGACAAATCCAGTTGACAGATACCATACAAACTCAGAAGTTCTCTCTCCCCTCCCATTGCTGAAAACATTTTAGTAGGCTTGGACTTACTGAGGCTGACTCCTTCCTTCACTGTTCTCTCTCCGGATGCTCTTCGGTCTCATGTGCAAAGACACATCTGAGTGGTCCACACAAACATGCCCAGATGCATCTTTAAACCTATCTGGATTTGGACTAAAATACCAGTTACATTAGTGTTGCCTTCGGGCATTCAGTTCCTTTTTGGAAATGATTGGTAGTGGCCAGAACTGAGTTCACTCTACTATAAGGACGACTTGGAAATAGACCACTAATGAGGAGATGGAAATCGCCAGTGTTGGATCAAAGCAAAATTTCTGTTATACTTTTCATAAGAAACATAATTTTCAAGTCAGAAATCCAAATTGCTTTGAAAATCTTTTTGTTTACCATAAATTATTAAAAAGTCACAACATGCTATCTTGTCACAAACACTGTATATCTTTTTCTTATGAAGATAAAGATAGTAATAAAGAAACAATGTGATGAAATTCCCAAAAGAACACAGTACCATTAATATCACCATGAAAATTTACTGCATGGCTTGTTGTTCATAAAATTGCATTTCCTGTGTGAACTTTAAGTCTGGTGAGTCTACTGATCAAAACACATGGAGAAGAATCATCAAGAACATTCAAAATTGCTTGCTTAAAAATCAGACTTTTAATAAAGGTGGTTTCAATTAGATGGGTGAAAATTAAAGCTGTCATACTAGAGTAAATTGAGAACTAATGATTAGGGAAATGCCATTTTAAAAAAACAGAGAGAAAAAATGAAAATGAGCAATTAAGAAGGATTAAGGCAGATAGTGGTGACATTGAGAGTAGGTGCTGAGGACTGAAAGTGCTGAGGATCTATCAAGAAAACTGAAAGAAAAATATGCTTGCAGATTTAATATTCAAGTTGGGTGGCCTATGTTCCATTTCCTTAGAGCACAAATGAAATAAAAACTTAGAGGGTGAGAAAAAAATCAAGGGATGAAGAGCTGTTTACAGAGGAGGCAACATCTTTCACATCATATTTTACAAAGGACCCAAGTACTCCAGGGAAGAAAAGATTTAGGCTGGAATAGCATATCATGTGGGCCTTCCCTGGTGGCTCAGATGGTAAAGAATCTGCCTACAATGGAGGAGACCTGGGTTTGATCCCCGGGTTGGGAAGATCCCCTGGAGGTGGGCATGGCAACCCACTCCAGTTTTCTTGCCTGGAGATTCTACATGGACAGAGGAGCCTGGTGGGCTAAAGTCCATGGGGTCACAGAGACACGACTGAGCACAGCATATCATGTGTTTTCCTAGATAAATAATGCTATTTTTAAAAGACATTTGTGGAGACAGGAGGCAGTGTCTTCCACTAGGATATATCCAGAATCTAACCAGTTTCTCTCTGACATTAACCGTTAATGATCAACACCTTTTTAAAAGTTACATTGCCCAAACTTCATTATAAATTTATGTCTACTAAACCAGAAATAATAGCAGAAGTATTTCTGTTAAAGATAATTTTATTGCTATTGCTCTATAGAGCTTCTTCCTAATGAAGGAGAAAAAAGCAAAGCATTGTTACCGTCTTTTAGATTTCACATAAGAGTGATATCATATGATATTTGTCTTTCTCTATCTGATTTATTTCACTCAGTATGACAATCTCTAGGTCCATATGTGTTGCTGCAAATGACATTATTTCATTCTTTTTAAAAAATAGACAATAAGAACCTACTGTACAGCACAGGGAACTCTACTCAATACTCTGTAATGACCTATATGGGAAAAAAAAGAGGGGATATATGCATATGTATAACTGGTTCACTTTGCTGTACAACGGAAACTAACACCACATTGTGAACTAACTATATGGCAATAAAAATGGAAGAAAATTTTATATGTAGTAAATTATTGCTTAGAACCACAAAAACATGAAAAGACTGCGCCATCACTTCCCCTCACTTCTAAGAGAAATGGGTTTTTTGAGTTTCTTGAAAATACATTATTAAAGTCACAAAAGATATTTTACTTTTAGCATTTGTTAGAAGGATAAAAGGAACTAAGAGCACCAGTGGGAAAAAGTTAAAGGAGGAGGGAGCTCCATGAAGCGCTCACCCCTTCATTTCAGGAACAAGAACTTTCATAATTTATAACAGCAGTTGGCTCTGAAATAGAGAAAAATGTCCCCAATCCATTCATTTTTCTTACAGCATTTATTGCTTTATTTTTCTCATATTTTTTGTCAATGCTTTTGGCTTGAGCACAACAGGCAATTATAGGATAGTTTAGGGCTTTTTCAAGAAGAGTTTGTCAGTGTCTCCAGATACGTACCACCTGTTTCTTGGGCTGTGATAGCTCCATCGATTCTCAGTGTACCGCTGAGCACGGCTTCGCCCAAAGGAGCTTCAAGTGAATTATGCTGATAACGAGATCTGTTCGATTCAAATACTCTACCAGGATGACTTACTTCAACTTGAAAAATGATTTCCCATTTACTGATTCCAAGTACATTAGTCATCTGTCCTTCTGAGTCAAATATTAAGAGAGAAAGCTTTTTTTGGTTGTTGAATTTCTGTAGTCTTAAAGAGCAACATTGTGTTTCTTAGTCATATATATTTGCTCATGACTTTTTAAAGGATAAAGAGAAATTGGCAAGGGTAAGGTAAATGTAAGCTAGATAAGTAGTCAGTCCAGATTCCACACACTGTTTTTGTTTGTTTGTTTGTTTAATCATTGCTCTATTTTAAAGGGTGGGTAGGTGAGTGGTTAAGGGTGCATACATAACTAGATTTTTCTACCCCTCAGCCACCAAATCTTTACTTCACTTTGGCTCCTATAGACCTATATTGACATCAAAGGATCTGTGCTTATCAACAGATTTTAGTAAAACATGCACCTGGAGTATTAATCACCACATACTGAAAGACAGCTGAGTCCATAGGAGTGACTGTTAGAGCCACTGAAAAGAAAAGTTGCTTTTCCTCTACATAAGGCTGTTATCTGGGTTCTTACAAGTCCCTTCCTTCAGCATGGAGTCCACATCACATTAGCAAACAAAGTACAGTGGTGCTGTCAAGTTTAAGTGTGTGCTTCTGAGTTTATTCTTAATCAGCCATCACAAGCTTGAAGTGAAAGTGACAGTCACTAGATGTGTTCAACCTTGCGACCCCATGGACAACAGCATGCCAGGCTCCTCTGTCCATGGAATTCTCCAGGCAAGAATACTGGAGTGGGTAACTGTTTCCTTTTCCAGGGGATCTTTTTGATCCAGATATCAAAACCGGGTCTCACCACAAGCTTCAGTTCAGTTCAGTTCAGTCGCTCAGTCGTGTCCGACTCCTTGCAACCCCATGAATCGCAGCACGCCAGGCCTCCCTGTCCATCACCAACTCCTGGAGTTCACTCAAACTCATGGCCATCGAGTCAGTGATGCCATCCAGCCATCTGATCCTCTGTCGTCCCCTTCTCCTCCTGCCCCCAATCCCTCCCAGCATCAGAGTCTTTTCCAATGAGTCAACTCTTCACATGAGGTGGCCAAAGTACTGGAATTTCAGCTTTAGCATAATTCCTTCCAAAGAAATCCCAGGGCTAATCTCCTTAAAAATGGACTGGCTGGATCTCCTTGCAGTCCATGGGACTCTCAAGAGTCTTCTCCAACACCACAGTTCAAAAGCATCAATTCTTTGGCACTCAGCTTTCCTCACAGTCCAACTCTCACATCCATACATGACCTCTGGAAAAACCATAGCCTTGACTACATGGACCATTGTTGGCAAAGTACTGTCTCTGCTTTTCAATATGCTATCTAGGTTGGTCATAACTTTTCTTCCAAGGAGTAAGCGTCTTTTAATTTCATGGCTGCAGTCACCATCTGCAGTGATTTTGGAGGCCCAAAAATAAAGTCTGACACTGTTTCCACTGTTTCCCCATCTATTTCCCATGAAGTGATGGGACCAGATACCATGATCTTTGTTTTCTGAATGTTGAGCTTTAAGCCAACTTTTTCACTCTCCTCTTTCACTTTCATCAAGAGGCTCTTTAGTTCCTCTTCACTTTCTGCCATAAGGGTGGTGTCATCTGCATATTTGAGGTGATTGATTGATTATATTCTTTGCAGCCAAAGATAGAGAAGCTCTATACAGTCAGCAAAAACAAGACTGGGAGCTGACTGTGGCTCAGATCATGAACTCCTTATTGCCAAATTCAGACTTAAATTGAAGAAAGTAGGGAAAACCACTAGACCATTCAGGTATGACCTAAATCAAATCCCTATGATTATACAGTGGAAGTGAGAAATAGATTTAAGAGACTAGATCTGATAGAGTGCCTGGTGAATTATGCACGGAAGTTAGTGACATTGGACAGGAGACAGGGATCAAGACCATCTCCATGGAAAAGAAATGCAAAAAAGCAAAATGGCTGTCTGGGGAGGCCTTACAAATAGCTGTGAAAAGAAGAGAAGCAAAAAGTAAAGGAGAAAAGGAAAGATATAAGCATCTGAATGCAGAGTTCCAAAGAACAGCAAGGAGGGACAAGAAAGCCTTCCTCAGCGATCAATGCAAAGAAATAGAGGAAAACAACAGAATGGGAAAGACTAGGGATCTCTTCAAGAAAATCAGAGATACCAAGGGAACATTTCATGCAAAGATGGGCTTGATAAAGGACAGAGATGTTATGGACCTCCAGTGGTCATGTATGGATGTGAGAGTTGGACTGTGAAGAAAGCTGAGCGCCAAAGAATTGATGCTTTTGAACTGTGGTGTTGGAGAAGACTCTTGAGAGTCCCATGGACTGCAAGGAGATCCAACCTGTCCATTCTTAAGGAGATCAGCCCTGGGATTTCTTTGGAAGGAATGATGCTAAAGCGGAAACTCCAGTACTTTGGCCACCTCATGTGAAGAGTTGACTCATTGGAAAATACTCTGATGCTGGGAGGGATTGGGGACAGGAGGACAAGGGGATGATAGAGGATGAGATGGCTGGATGGGATCACTGACTCGATGGACATGAGTCTGAGTAAACTCCGGGAGTTGGTGATGGACAGGGAGGCCTGGCATGCTGCGATTCATGGGGTCGCAAAGAGTCGGACACGACTGAGTGACTGAACTGAACTGAACAGAAGCAGAAGATATCAAGAAGAGGTGGCAGGAATACATAGAAGAACTGTACAAAAAAGATCTTCACAACCTAGATAATCACGATGGTGTGATCGCTCACCTAGACCCAGACATCCTGGAACGTGAAGTCAAGTGGGCCTTAGAAAGCATCAGTAGGAACAAAGCTAGTGGAGGTGATGGAATTCCAATTGAGCTATTTCAAATCTTGAAAGATGATGCTGTGAAAGTGCTGCACTCAATATGCCAGCAAATTTGGAAAACTCAGCAGTGGCCACAGGACTGGAAAAGGTCAGTTTTCATTCCAATCCCAAAGAAAGGCAATGCCAAAGAATGCTCAAACTGCCGCACAATTGCACTCATCTCACACGGTAGTAAAGTAATGCTCAAAATTCTCCAAGCCAGGCTTCAGCAATATGTGAACCATGAATTCCTGATGTTCAAGCTGGTTTTAGAAAAGGCAGAGGAACCAGAGATCAAATTGCCAACATCCGCTGGATCATGGAAAAAGCAAGAGAGTTCCAGAAAAACATCTATTTCTGCTTTATTGACTATGCCAAAGCCTTTGACTGTGTGGATCACAATAAACTGTGGAAAATTCTGAAAGAGATGGGAATACCACACCACCTGATCTGCCTCTTGAGAAATGTGTATGCAGGTCAGGAAGCAACAGTTAGAACTGGACATGGAACAACAGACTGGTTCAAAATAGGAAAAGGAGTTCATCAAGGCTGTATATTGTCACACTGTTTATTTAACTTATAAGCAGAGTACATCATGAGAAATGCTGGACTGGAAGAAACACAAGCTGGAATCAAGATTGCCAGGAGAAATATCAATAACCTCAGATATGCAGATGACACCACCCTTATGGCAGAAAGTGAAGAGGAACTCAAAAACCTCTTGATGAAAGTGAAAGTGGAGAGTGAAAAAGTTGGCTTAAAGCTCAACATTCAGAAAACGAAGATCATGGCATCCGGTCCCACCACTTCATGGGAAATAGATGGGGAAACAGTGGAAACACTGTCAGACTTTATTTTTCTGGGCTCCAAAATCACTGCAGATGGTGACTGCAGCCATGCAATTAAAAGACGCTTAGTCCTTGGAAGGAAAGTTATGACCAACCTAGACAGCATATTCAAAAGCAGAGACATTACTTTGCCAACAAAGGTCTGTCTAGTCAGGCTATGGTTTTTCCTGTGGTCATGTATGGATGTGAGAGTTGGACTGTGAGGAAAGCTGAATGCCGAAGAATTGATGCTTTTGAACTGTGGTGTTGGAGAAGACTCTTGAGAGTCCCTTGGACTGCAAGGAGATCCAACCAGTCCATTCTGAAGGAGATCAGCCCTGGGATTTCTTTGGAAGGAATGATGCTAAAGCTGAAACTCCAGTACTTTGGCCACCTCATGGGAAGAGTTGACTCATTGGAAAAGACACTGATGCTGGGAGGAATTGGGGGCAGGAGGAGAAGGGGACGATAGAGGATGAGATGGCTGGATGGCATCACTGACTCGATGGACGTGAGTCTGAGTGAACTCTGGGAGTTGGTGATGGATAGGGTGGCCTGGCATGGTGCGATTCATGGGGTCGCAAAGAGTCGGACAGGACTGAGCGACTGATCTGATCTGATCTGATCTAACTACACAGACCTTTGTTGGCAAAGTAATGTTTCTGCTTTTGAATATGCTATCTAGGTTGGTCATAACTTTCCTTCCAAGGAGTAAGTGTCTTTTAATTTCATGGCTGCAATCACCATCTGCAGTGATTTTGGATCACAGGCTTAGACGTGATTAAATGGGAACCTATAAAACCTTCCTCCTTTTAGCCTATTTAGAAAAGAGCTCACTTGTTTAAATTGAGCTGTACATTTTAAGAAATTATGAGCTTAGTTTCCTATGTCATGTACTAAATTCATGTTTTTACATAAAATGCAACAAATCAGACAGATGTTTTGAATTTCTGAAGCAATTTTGTTAAAAATCACCAATACCAACTGAGCCACCATGGCTTCCCTGGTGGCTCAATCGGTAAAGAATGGCAGGGCAGGAAACCTAGGTTTGATCCCTGAGTTGTGAAGATCCCTGGAGAAAGAAATGCCAACCCACTCCAGTGTTCTTGCCTGGGAAATCCCATAGACATAGAAGCCTGGTGGGCTACAGTCCATGGGATCATAAGGGTTGGACACAACTTAGTGACTAAACCACCAACCTCTGATTTTAAAAAATCCCAATGAAGAAAGAAATCCTGTTTGGAAAATAAAGAAGTGAATAAATGTTCATTTGTTCAGAAATGAGGGATAGTGGAACTTTGAGTAATTCCTTTTCCTTTCTTATTTTTTAATTTTGTGCATGATTTATCTAATAAAAAGTCTTTTATAGTAGCTGTTTGCTTTAGAGATAGCAATGGCAGAAAATCTTTCATTCATTACAATCCAGAAATGATGACCTTTTGGTTCCAGTGTAATAAAAGTATACCCTAATAAAATGTTATATTGGAAAATGAGACATTTTCTCAAAAATATGAGGTTTTGATTTATGTGAAATAATCTGTGTTCCAAGAACATGTTGAAAAAAATCTAGCAGTGCCTAGTTAGGTGGCACTAAAATGAAAGTTTCATTGAGTTCTTGCCTGGGCACTGGGCCTGGAAGTTCAGTTCAGTTCAGTTCAGTTCAGTTGTTCAGTCGTGTCCAACTTTTTGCAACCTCATGGGCTACAGCACACCAGGCTTCCCTGTTCATCACCATCTCCTGGAGCTTGCTCAAACTCATGTCCATTGAGTCAGTGATGCCATCCAACCATCTCATCCTCTGTCATCCCCTTCTTTTCCCACCTTCAATCTTTCCCATTTTCAGGGTCTTTTCCAATGAATCAGTGCCTCGCATCAGGTGGCCTGGAAATATATTGTCATTATTCCAAACCTAAGGACAAAGAGAGGTGACCCAGAGGTAGTACTAAGACAAAAGAGAGATTATCATCACTCATGAAAATTTTGTACCACATACGTGAGAAATGATTCCATTTGAGGAAACCGGAATTGAAAGAGACATGTGTACCCGAATGTTCATTGCAGCACTGTTTATAATAGCCAGGACATGAAAGCAACCTAGATGTCCATCAGCAGACGAATGGAAAAGAATATTTAATATTCCATTGTGTACATATACACAATGGAATATTAAAAGAATCAGTTCTAATGAGGTGGATGAAACTGGAGCCTATTATACAAAGTGCCATAAGCCAGAAAGAAAAACACCAATACAGTATACTAACGCATATATACGGAATTTAGAAAGATGGTAATGATAACCCTGTATGTGAGATAGCAAAAGAGACACAGATGTATAGAACAGTCTTTTGGACTCTGTGGGAGAGGGCAAGGGCGGGATGATATGGGAGAATGGCATTGAAACATGTAAATTATCATATGTGAAACGAATCGCCAGTCCAGGTTTGATGCATGATACAGGGTGCTGGGGGCTGGTGCACTGAGATGACCCAGAGGGATGGGATGGGGAGGGAGGTGGGAGAGGGGTTCAGGATGGAGAACACATGTACACCCATGGTGGATTCTGTCAATGTATGTCAAAACCAATACAATATTGTAAAGTTAAAAAGTAAATAAAATTGGAAAAATAAATAAATAAAATTTAAAGAGAATATGAACAAAGAAGTAAAGGCTTTAACTCAATCTCCCCACTGTAAATGTGTCCACCCTGTGACCTCTGAAAGATGCCCTCCTAGCATCCCTTTCATCTTCTCTCGTTCACCAGGTACTTCAGTAAGAATACCTCTGTGGGTGATAATCATGGAGAATATTTGCTTAACCCTCAATGAAAATGGATCTAACACCTAATTTTTTAAAAAACGTAGTTCCCTGGTGACTCACGAGTAAAGAACCTACCTGCCAATGCACAAGATGCAGGTTTGATCCCTGGGTCAAGAAGATCTTTGGAGAAGAAAATGGCAAGCCACTCCAGTATTCGTGCCTGGGAAATCCCATGGACAGAGGAACCTGGTGGGCTACCATCCATGGGGTCAAAAAAAGAATCGGACATGACTTAGCAACTAAATAACACCAACAACCTGTGCTAAAATTAAGTGGATAAAGGAGAAAGAGAGAGAGAGAGAGAAAAGTAAAAGTAAAGCAGCCAGAGCAGCGTGGGCCTGTTTCTGCTGTGGACTTTGGAAGGATAGAAAATAATAGTAATTTAACACCAATGAATTTATGTATGGTATACTTCTCTTTTTTTTGCTTAACACTGTTGAGCCTACATCAGAAATTCAGGGCATTTATAAAAGTGGCCTGGGGTGTTTAAAACAGTGATAAATATTCAATGCAGAGAATTTAGAAAGTACAAACGTATAAAAAAGAAAATTAAAACCATTCATAATACCCACTGAGCAGACGTAAAACTATGAACATTTGGGTCTGTCTGAATAGGTGTGTATTTAGAGTAAAGCAGGGAGATTGTGTGTGTGTGTGTGTGTGTGTGCACGCGCAAACTGTGCGTGTACTTATCCATTCATTCCTTCCCCCTTTTGTATCTGTAAATGCTTTTTGTATAAATAGTATAAACACCAACCTCATTTTTAATGGTAATTTGTTATATTTATTTCATTTTCTCTGTTTCACAAAGAATGCACATTTGTTATAGAAAAGTTAGAAAATACACCCAAAAAAGTTTTTAAAAAGCAAACCCAGTGATAACTGGTCACATCACTTTAATTTACAGGCCTTCAGTCTTTTTTTTTCTTTTCAACTATAGCAGATAAATATGAGTTTATTGTTCCTTTCTATTTTTCAAATATCCTGTCATACCCTATATTATGACATATAACTTTTTAAAACTTGATAATGTACATAATGATTTATCATATTAAATAGAACAAATTTCTCTAAGTGGCCTCAAGAAATATTGTAGCAATCCCAAGTCCCACCAAGAGTCTTTTTTCCACATTAACAGGAACTCTCAGTATTACCATTCTTTCTAAAATTCTCTCAATCTAGGAGGTGAAAGATATTTTTTCTGAAAGATGAATTTGCAATTATTTGGTTAGCAAAAGTTGAACATTTTATATATTCCATGACCATTTTCACATCTTAAATTTTCAAATCACTTTACAAATATATTTTACTCATTTTCTCTAGGGATTTATATAAACTACAAATACAGACATACACACACATATACTATTAATTCATAGGGTTCATGTTCATTGCAAAACTCTTCCAGCTTGTTTTTTTGTCTTTTAAGTTTGTTCTGATGTCTTCTGTCATACGGTAGTTTTTAACGTAGGAGTAATTATTAGTCTTTCCCCTGTTACTGTATCCTGTTTAAGAAATGTTCTCTATTTTTGACTTTGCCTTTATCGTTTCCATGATCTCAGTTGCCGCCTCCGAACAGAACCCTGCTACAGATTTTTACTGACGCTATTGTTGGACTCGAGGTTAAGGATGACTTGGATCCTATAAGGTTAATTTCATTTCTTGAGGGATTAGTCATTAAGAGGAAAAAATTACACTGTCTGATAAGTCATGGCTAATATTTCTCACATCTGATTCAAATATAGAATTCAAAGTCTTCACTTGAAAAAGGCTAAAGTATTCAACAATGATGCCCATGGATTGTGTAAGTATCGGCTTTCTTACGTTTGAAAAACTCCTTGTGAAGGTGAAGATACTGCAGATCAGATGCACCACGAAGATTAGAACTCAGCCCTAATCCCATAACTGATGAAGACACGGAGATTCAAGACAGTTAAATTATTGCTCGGCATCATGTGGCTAGTCAGTGCCAAAGTTGTCACAAAATTCAAATCAATGTTCCCAGTCCAAAGTTGCTTTAGACTTTAGACTTTAGAAATACAGGCAATGCAGTATTTCGCTCTCTCCTAAAATTTAGCTAAAAGGTATAAGCCTGTCCTTAAATATTAAGAAGGCTGTTGCATCATTATGCAAATACTAGATCACAAAAAATGATGGCCTTCTTGTCCCCAGTGATTCCTCTAAGAATTGAACTCAGAATATAATACAAGATAAAAGGACTGACTCCTTATTTAGCAGTACAGTCAGTCAGATTGAAATTTACTTTCTCAAAAGAAGATGTCCTCAGCTTCAGCATTCATGCTGGCAATTCAATGTTAATTCTTTTGTTCCAAGACTTTCTACCTGTCAGAAGATGCAATTTTAAATTTCCCTTTTTAATAAGAACAATCTGTTACACATATAAAAGTGGGATTTTTCCAAAGCTTAAGTCAAATAGGTAATGCTAGAAATAAAAATTGGATCCTGTGAAAATATTGCAAGTGAATCAAAGCATTGCTAAGCCAAAGCCTCCTAGCTAGTAAAAAGTATTAAGAGTAACGAGTATCTTTCATTAAGACTCAAGCCCAAGGTTGGTTCAGGTTTCTTTCTCCTGCACAACGATACAAGTCAAATCTGCTTTTATTTTTAGACATATTGCCTGACTCTATATTAAAAGAAGATGGAGGTTGGAATTTTTCCATTAAAACACTCCTTTCTCCTTTATGTTTCCCAGAAATAAAATAAGAGCCTTTTTCAAACTAGTTTTTTTTTTCTAAATGAAGGAAATCAAACCCCCAATATATTAATTACCTTCTCCCAATTCCTAACCCAAAACAAACAAACAAGAAACAATTTTTTAAAATAACTTTAAATAACTTTTTTAAATAACTTAAAAAAAATAGCCAAGTATTTTCCCCTCTGTTAAATGATTAAATTTATGTCAATTCTGGCTTACAATGATCACACTTTAAGTTCAGATTGAAATGCTAAATATATAAAAATGAAATCAACCCAGCAGCTCAGATATTAGAATCTTCCTGCTTTGAAAGGGAATTTACCCAATCTATGCTTGGATCATGAAGAAATTATATCATTTAACCAAAGCATATATAAGAGTTGAAAGAGAATGTCTGCATTTTCCTCAAGGTTACTTCTAGACACACAAAATTAATTTTAGAAATTAATTATCTGGAGACTTCCCTGGCAGCCCAATAGTTAAGACTTCACCTTCCAATGCAGGGGGTGAGGGTTTGATCTCTGGTATGGACGTGAGTCTGGGTGAACTCTGGGAGTTGGTGATGGACAGGGAGGCCTGGCGTGCTGCAATTCATGGGGTCGCAAAGAATCGGACACGACTGAGCAACTGATCTCATCTGATCTGAGGGGAGCTAAATGGCAACCCACTCCAGTGTTCTTGCTGGAGAATCCCAGGGATGGGGGAGCCTGGTGGGCTGCCATCTATGGGGTCGCACAGAGTCAGACACCACTGAAGCGACTTAGCAGCAGCAGCAGCAGCAGGGGAGCTAAGATCCCACATGCCTTGTGGCCAAAAAACAAACAAACAAAAGAGAAGCAATATTGTGACAAATTCAATAAATACTTAAGAAAAAAAATGGTCTACGTAAAAAAAATCTTTAAAGAAATTAATTACCTGAATCCAGAAAGTAATCATCTGGGTTAGTAAAACTAAAAGTAAGTGTTTGACCCATTTACCAGTGTCTGTCAGTGGAAATATTTGAATCATGCGTATGCTTGTGCCAACTTGCAATGTTGTCAGGATAGGTTGATATGAAAAACCAGCCAGAGCTAAAAAGTGACAATTGTGTTTTTTCATTCATTTCCACAAACACAGTCATTTGAAAATAAAGTGAGAGACCCTGCAGGAATCAAATGCTGAGAAATACAAAGTGGAACTACTCCTCATTTGATTATTATTATAGATACAAAGTAAGAGGCAAAAAGTACAGGCATTTAGGTTACAAAATAATTAAGTCCTGGGAATATAATATATATCATGGTGACTGTAGTTAATAAGACTGTATCGCGTATTTGAAAGTTGCTAAGGGAGGAGACCTTAAAAGTTCTTAACTCAAAAAAAAGATTTTAACTATGCCTGTATGGTGACAAGTGCCTAGTCTTATTGTGGTGATCATTTAGTAGTAAAAATATACACACACTGAAGCATTAAGTTGTATACATGAAATTAATATACTGTTATATGTCAGTTATACCCACATTTAAAAAATCTTTTTAGAAATTATAAATATATAAATATTTTTAGATTAAAAAAATACAGATAGCCCCCAAGATCTATGGAAGATAAAGACAAATTTATCCTAGACAGATTTCAGCAGACAATTACAAGACTCCAAGTATAACACAAGCTCTGCTTAATAAAGAGATTGATATTTAAGCTTTGCTCTTTTTTGAAGCAGATTTTATATTTACTTTCATGTTGCTTACAGTTTATAGTATGACTCTTCATTACGAAACCTGAAGGACAACTTAGATCAAACCAGGAATTTAAATATGCTGGAGGTGTAGGAATAAAATTTGTGTGCATCTTGGAAATGTTGTCAACACTCTTTTCATTTATTTTCAGCGGTTTCTAAAGCTATTCAGAGTATTTTATCAAAACTCAAAGTATTCAGTTGAGCTTTACACTCACGTAAAGGTAGGGATAAGTCCCAGCATCATCTATGTACTAACATATATAGAAAGCAAGCAATATGCACTTCTAGCCTAGCTGTGCACTGAATTTTACCTCCTAACTGTTTAGGAAAGTATTGAGAATGTTATTGTAGTTTTAACTCAAGGCTTTAGCATTAGGAATTGCAGACCTGATGAATTAGTCTTTTCAGTGAGATAACGGCTGTGCTTTATTCAGAGATGAAGAGTTTATCTTGGAGGAATTTTTCCTTTAATATCCTGCAGAGTGGGTCAGGAAGTCTTATGAGAATATGCTTTCTTGTGAGATGACAGTCTTCACAGGCAATCTGAAATGAATCACCCAAGATTTGCTTTTTTTGCTAACCTTAATTCATCTTTCCTCTCCAACTCCCACCTATCCACCTCCATCCCCACCCCCCCTGAGGGCTGCTTTGGGAACAAGAGAGAAAAGTCATCACACAACCATCTAACGGAGTCTCCCAATTATTGAGCTATTTCCAGGGATCACGTCAGTCACCTTTGGGTTACATCACTGGACTGATGTCCATGGACCAGAGCTGTAGTTTCCAAAGATGAATGGCACATTTATATTTCCCACTGGGAAGAGCAGGAAAGAAATATACTACTGTTTTGGAGGTCATTTCCTTCTCCAGATAATGAGAACAGGGACAATTAAATTAAAATTAGTAAAATTCTTTTTCCATAAACTTGACAATAAAAATCAAATGGCTTCACTGTAGAATAATGTTTCACACATAAGGTCACTCACCAAAAAAAAAAATTTCTTTGAATCTCTGTGACTTTAGGCAAGTTATTTGTCTTTTCTGTTTGCTTTTGATATAAAGTAAATAATCATTGCATGTACCAATAACCTCTAAGAATCAAATTAAATAATAAGTCTGAAGGCATGTAGGTAACTGCAAGCACCATCTAAACATGACAAAGTGTTAGGAAATCTCATTAAAATATATGAATCAGTGCAATGTGGATCTTGTCTGTAATGAAATGTTTTCAAGGACTTTATCTACACTGATCATTGGTACAGTGACCTCCTCAACTTGGGTTCCCCAAAGATCACACCCTCATCAAAGGACTTGGAGACAGGTAGTTAGGAGGTGACCCTAGGGAGCACAAGGAAGGAAATAGAGAAGGCATGAAAGAGAAATTTCAATGAAGTGTGTGTGCACAAGCTGGTTACCACTGTGGACAACTAGTGTTCTCTCTACTGGGGACCATCCAGAAACCTTATGGAAAATCCCTCAGATTCAGCCCCTTAAGGATGGAAGGGGTCTCCCAGTGGGTGTTACTCCCTCCCTTGATCATTATCACTACCATTCAGGTTGGTTGTTTGAGATGGTGCTGGAGGGAGGCTGTGTTCTAAGAAAACACCCTCCCAGCTTGACGTGGAAAGTGGTCAACAGGCTAGAACCAGCCTTGAAGCTTCAGGGAGCCTCAGGGGGCACAGGTGTGCAGCAAGGTGTCAAGAATTTTCTTTCTTTCTGTTTTCCACACTCCTTTTTGAAAAAATCTAACTTTCTTATTCTGTAAACCAGTGGCCCAGTTTCTACCGAACAGGAAGGTAACATGCAAGCACCTGGTTGACAGCCCTACCCTTCCCTTTTATGCAATTATTCCATATTACTGCCTTCTGGAAAGAAAAACATAGAAAGCACCCAATAGCTTTTATATGTGCTCCAAAATAAACAGCAAATTCGGGAAAGAAATAATTTTGAAATGAAGCTACCCTCTTATTTGCCTTCAGCACTGCTATTACTATGACATAATTATTTTGTTATAATTTGCCTTTTTGTCATGTTAATGGTGCCAACAGGTAATAAGTGAATTGAGTTCCTAATTATGTCTAACTACTAAAGACGAAGTGTCATGGAAAGAAAAGCAAGGTATGAGGAAGAATCTTGGGATGTCCCTAGAGGAGACTGCAGATCTAGCCATGATCACGAACACTATTACTAAGCAGACGTTGTCAGTAGACTGCATGAATATTAAAAAGGATGGATGGGGACTCACCTAGTTGTCCAGTGGCTAAGACTCTGTGCTCCCAATGTAGGAGGCCCAGGGAACTAGATCTCACATACCACAACTGAGACCCAGGGCAGCCAAATAAATAAATATTAAAACTAATCAACAAATAAAAGCAAATCTTAAAAAGGATGGATTGACAAGGGGAAGCAAAATTATGTGAATTAGTCACATTTTAGATTATTTTTATGTTTTTGCTATTGGTCCTCTTAAAAACAAAAATCGCATAAACCGGAGCTGTGGAACATATTTTGCTAACGGGTGTCAGCAATGCCTTAATCGCTTATTGCTCACTAAGTGGAACAAACAGATGTTCAGATCTTAAGGACATTCCACCCACTTCTAAAACTCCCAGTACAGTTCTAATTACCCACTTACAGCTACTTGTTTCTTTCCTTGTGGTTGAAAACATTGTAAAACTGGCACCAAAGTGCTATGTGAATAAAGTGTGTTAGCAAGTCTTGCACATAATCAGTAGCTCTCCTGAAGAAGCAACGTGGAAATTCTGCAGCCCATACTGGACACAAAAACTTCCTCTATGATATCCAAAAAGATGCCTTCTTAAAAATGAGGTTCACAGGTGGACCTTATCATACTGAATGAAGGAAGTCAGAGAAGGAGAATTATATGACGTCCCTTATATACAATCTAAAAAGAAATGATACAAACAAACTCGTTTACAAAACAGAAAGAGACTCCCAATCTTAGGGAATGAACTTATGGTTCCTGGGGGGAACGAGATAGTTAGGGAATTTGGATGGTCATGTTCACACGGCTATACTTAAAATGGATAACCAACAATGACCTACTGTATAGCACACGGAATAACACACGGAACTCTGCTTAATGTTATGTGGCAGCCTGGATGGGAGGGAAGTTTGGGGGAGAATGGATACATGCATATGTATGGCTGAGTCTGTTTGCTGTTCAACTGAAACTATCACAACATTGTTAATCGGTTCTACCCCATTACAAAACAAAAAGCTTTTTCTTTTTTTTTATAGGAAAAGATGTATTCTAGGGACTTCCCTGGTGATCCAGTGGCTAAAGACTCCACATTCCCAATGCAGGGCCCCAGGTATGATCCCTGGTCAGGAAACTACATCTCACATGCCTCAACTAAGAGTTCATATGCCTCTACCAAAGATTCTTCATGCTGCAAAGGAGAAGACTGAAGGTCCCACATGCCACAATTAAGACCCAATGCAGCCAAAATAATATATTTTTTTAAAAAGATCTTTTTCTTTTAAAAGTGAGATGCAATTTAATAGGAAGACGACTGTTCTTGTAATTAGAACAGCTATTCAAGTCCCAGTTCAGCCACTTATTCATGAGAAACCCTGAGTCACCCACAGATTTCTCTGCAGAGAAGGAATGATGATATTTCCCCCAAAGCACTTAAGCTCTGACTCGGGAGGCAGAAATGAATCGATACATACAGCAAAGCTCACTAAACTGTCAACACCCACAGTATCATATAAATTGTATGTAAGAGCTATGAAAGCATTGTATGTTTTTAATACAAAACAGAAGAATGTATTTGAATGATGCTTCAGATACAGATGATAAAGAAAATGACAGCGTGAGCTCAACAAACAACACATGAAAACAACCTGTGTCTGACTACACAATTTATAAGCCTGGAGCAAAATGAAAATGTGAGGCCCCTTATTCTAGAAGCAGGAAAGAAGGGAAAAGAGGCTTCTAGGGTGAGATGTCTTCACTTGTCATGATGTTTTCTGTTTGCTGTTTAAAGTCGCGCTGATTGGGCAGGAGGTGCTCACAGGTGTGTGGAACAGAGGGTACGACTCTGTCCTCTGAGTGTCCAGTCCCCAGTCTGGTGGGAAGAGCAACAGTGTTCAGTAGGCAGTGACAGTGAGGACCCATCCCAAGGAGGCAAAGAGGTTCCAAGTCCCCAGAGAACGCTCTGTTATCCATCATTTTGCACTTACAAAACACAAACCCAAAGATAAAATGATTAAGAATTCTGAGATAGAGATTGTTGAGCCATAAATCTCAAACACAGGCTCCGTTCAAAGCATGTGGTCCTCAATGACTGTACTGATCGTATGACCATGAATGCCTCCCTGGCGTCTCCTGTGATTGTGTGCGTGCTCAGCCGTGTCTGGCTGTGACAACATGAACTATAGCCCACCAGGCGGCTCCTCTGTGCATGGGATTCTCCAAGCAAGAATACTGGAGTGAGTTGCTATTTCCTACTCTAGGGGCTCTTCCTGACCCAGGGATTGAACCCTATGTCTTTTTCGTCTCCTGCATTGGCAGGTGGGTTCTTTACCAGTAGCATCACCTGGGAAACCCATTCTACTTATATGTTACACTGAAAAGTTTAATTAAAAAAAAAAAAGTTGAGGCCGGATGAGTTGCTAGAACTTTGATCTCTTTAAAAGATAGTTACAAGCAAGCATGGCAAGTATTTTCAGTGTTTCTACGTTGTCTTTTAAATAGATATGAATTCTTAGTCTAAGAGTTATCTTTCTCTGTCATGTATTCCCACATCTCCTACCTGATCTGTTTTTCTCTACATATCCACGAGGCAGAGTCCTTATTCCATCAAGTTTGGTAGAAAGTTACCTCCTCCTATCACTTTTTTCTTGTTTTGCCTTTTTCCCTTTTTTTAATGCTGTTTTGTCCCTTCATTCAATCATAATCAACATTTCCTCCAAGGTTTCTCTTTTTCAAGAGAAACTTTTCTAATGTATTGGCTTACTCAGCTTTTGCTATCATATTTAAAATTTTTCATTTGTTGATAAATTGTAGATGATGAATTGCAGACCTGTTAATGTTTATGCAAAATGGCTTCAGTAATCCAAATAAAAGACAGAGATCTTTGGATGAATATTTTTAAAGCATAAGTATTTTGCTTTCAGGAAACACATTTAAAATGAAGTTTACAGATCAGGTAAAAATTTTAAAGATGAAAAATATATGCAGAGGAAAACACTAGCCAAAAGAAAGATTATGTAGCTATTTAAATATTAAACAAAAAGGAAATGGCAACCCACTCCAGTATTCCTGCCTGGAAAATCCCATGGACAGAGGAGGCTGGTGGGCTACAGTCCATGGGGTCACAAAGAGTTGGACACGACTGAGTGACTGAGCACTCATGCACACACACAGCCTTTACCTTTCTGAGAGTGAAAATAAGGGTACAGAATGGGTGCATGGGGAAATCATTTGCAATTTATATAATTAGCAAGGCTAATATCCAAAATATAACTATCAGAAATGACAAATTAATTAGAAAAAGACCAGAAACCTAATAAACAAAGTGAGCTAGACACTTGAACAGGCACTTTATAAAAACAGATATTCAAATGCCAATAAACATATGAAAAGATACTCAACCTCGTTAGTCATCGTGGAAATTCCCATGAAAACCGCAGTGAGACACTTCTACATACTCATCAGAAAACTTTAGATTAAAAGTCTGACAATTCCAAGGGTTAGCTAGGAGAAATATGGTACATGCTCTCATTCTCAGCTCTTGGAATTATAAGTTGGTACACTACCTTTGGAAATGCTTGGTACCATTTTCAAAATTTGAACACAAACATAACCTACAGTCCAGCAATTCTGGTCACCTGCTTATGCACCCAACAAAAATTTCCTCATGTGTACACCAAGACACCTATATATAAAAGTTCATGGCATTGTAATTCATAACAGCTAACAACCAAAATGCCTATCAGCAGCATGATGTATATGTAAATGTTTGAAAAAGACCGTGATGCTGGGAAGGATTGAAGGCAGGAGGAGAAGGGAATGACAGAAGATGAGGTGGTTGGATGGCATCATTGACTCAACGAACATGAATTTTGAGCAAACTCCAGGAGACAGTGAAGGACAGGGAAGCCTGGCATGCTGCAGGTCCATGGGATCCCAAAGACTTGGACACAACTTGGCAACGGGGCAACAGTGACAAAATGTTTGTATGAAATGGATGAATCTTATAAATGTAACACTGAGTGACAAAAACTAGACACAAATGACTGCATATAATATAATTTCAGCTATTTACAGTTCAAAACAGGCAAAACTGCTGTCATTTGCAGCTTGTGTTTGACTCTTTGCAACGCAATGGACTGCAGCACACCAGGTTTGCCTGTCCCTCAGTGTCTCCCAGAACTGGCTCAAATTCATATCTATTGAGCTGGTGATGCCATCCAACCGTCTCATCCTCTGTCGTCCCCTTCTCCTTCTGCTTTTCAATCCAAGATAGTGTTTTCTTTCTTTCTTTTTTTTTTTTTTTGAAGAAAATAAACTGTATTAGGTATTGGGGAACCAACGATGTACAAGATCTGATCTCTTTCTCAAGAATCTCACAATCTAACGAGATCATGTAGGTAAAAAAGCATTATGAGCCAAAAACATAAACCATTATAATGTTATTATTTAGAATAGCAATATCTGGATAAACTGATACTTACATAACTACAGATAAATAAGCTAATATCTAAAGTACTTTTTTCCCTGATGTTTTATCAATCAGTTGACAAATAACATCTCATTAGCTGAAACTCACTAAGCAGGATAAGGGCTGTGTTTCTATGCAGAATCTTTGGCAGGTGAAATGAAATGAATCTTTATTGCATCTCATATCTCCTCAGCCCATATGAATGCTGCCTAAACAAGGCTCCCATCAGCAGGCGAGGATTATACAGTCACTCAGATGATGTACCCTAGATGTGCTAAGTTAATCATTGTTCATGCTCTTTGGGAAAGAATTCAAGCAGAATGCAGCCATCATTTTCTCCTTGGTTTTCTCCCAGGAAAACTCATGATTTCTCTTAAAAATAATAATAATAATAAAAACTGCAGCAGCAAGAGCTTCAATAATAATAATGCCCTTAACAACAAGCTTGCCAGCTCATGTCCCATTAGTAAAATAAATATTCATACAAAATTATACTGCCACTAATAAGAAATTATGCTTACCTACCACAAGTGAGAAAAGCAAAATTAGAAATTTGAAAATTGCAGCTTTAGCAAATACTCCATTTGTAGCACAAAAGTGATAAATTACTCATAAATGCAACACGATTTTACTTTGTTTTAATCTTTAAAGTTATCTGATTTTTTAAATATACATCACTACATCTCTTTGTTTTTAAGAGTGTGCTGTCTGATTATTTCTGCTACATTTATTCCAGGACCAGAAGGAGAAGGGGATGACAGAGGATGAGATGGTTGGATGCCACCACTGACTCAATGGACATGAGTCTGAGCAAGCTCCAGGAGTTGGTGATGAACAGGGAAACCTGGCATGCTGCACCCCATGGGATCGCAGAGTCGGACACGACTGAGTGACTGAACTGATACCAGGATCAGAAAAGAATGTATTCTCTTTCACATATAGTTGACCTAAAATTTTACTAAATTGGGTAACTGGGCTCAGGGGGTGAAGATGGGTGAAAAAATACTGTTTCATGTTTCTCTGTTCTTAAAGATAAATGTTGTTTGCCTAGAAACAAAAAGGGGAATCAATTAGTCTGGAATACAGAGTAATCAACATCAAGGAAGAAATCCATTTAGTTTTCAGTTGTTTGGTATCTTCTGTATTTCATACTCTTTAAAAAAAAATCAACTAGCTGATCAACAGTGCTGTGATACCTTCAGGTGAACAGTGAAGGGATTTAGCCATACATATACAGGTATCAGTTCTTCCCCAAACTCTCCTCTCATCCAAGCTGTCACATAATGTTGAGCAGAGTTCCCTGTGTGGTACAGTAGGTCTTCATTGGTTTTCCATTTTAAACACAGCTGTGTGCACATGCGCATTCCAAACTTCCAAACTATCCCTTCCCCATATCCTACACCTTGGCAACCATAAGCTTGTTCTAAGTCTGCAAGTTCCTTTCTGTTTCGTAAGTAAGTTTATTTGTGTACTTCATATTCTTTTTAATCTTCAAGCACTTGAACTTCCAACTCTTTTGTTTAAATGTTCTTTTCATGATTCCATTTTCTTCGTCATTGCAAAGACCTAAGGATTCATCAGTTCAGTTCAGTTGCTCAGTCATGTCTGACTCTTTGCCACACCATGGACTGCAGCATGCCAGGCTTGCCTGTCCATCATCAACTCCTGGAGATTGCTCAAACTCATGTCCATCAAGTCAGTGATACCATCCAACCATCACATCCTCTGTCGTCCCCTTCTCCTCCTGCCTTCAATCTTTCCCAGCATCAGGGTCTTTTCCAATGAAACACTTCTTTGCATCAGGTGGCCAAAGTATTAATTTCAGCTTCAACATCAGTCCTTTCAATGAATATTCAGGACTGATTTCCTTTAGGATGGACTGGTTGGATCTCCTTGCAGTCTAAGGGACTCTCAAGAGTCTTCTCCAACACCACAGTTCAAAAGCATCAGTTCTTTGGTCCTCAGCCTTGTTTGTAGTCCAACTCTCACATCCATACATGACTACTGGAAAAACCATAGCTTTGACCAGATGGACCTTTGTTGGCAAAGTAATATCTCTGCTTTTTAACATGCTGTCTAGTTTGGTCAGAACTTTTCTTCCAAGGAGCAAGAATCTTTTAATTTCATGGCCTCAATAATGATCTGCAGTGATTTTAGAGCCCCCCAAAATAAAGTCTCTCCCTGTTTCCATTGTTCCCCATCTATTTGCCATAAACTGATGGGACCAGATACCATGATCTTAGTTTCCTGAATGTTGAGTTTTAAGCCAACTTTTTCACTCTCCAGTTTCACTTTCATCAAGAAGCTCTTTAGTTCTTCTTCACTTTCTGCCATAAGGGTGGTGTCATCTGCATATCTGAGGTTATTGATATTTCTCTGGCAGTCTTCATTCCAGTTTGTTCTTCATCCAGCCTGGCATTTTGTATGACGTACTCTGCATATAAGTTAAATAAGCAGGGTGACAATATACAGCCTTGATGTACTCCTTTCCCAATTTGGAAACATTCTGTTGTTCCATGTCTGGTTCTAACTGTTGCTTCTTGACCTGCATACAGGTTTCTCAGGAGGCAGGTCCAGTGGTCTGGTATTCCCATCTCTTTAAGAATTTTTCACAGTTTGTTGTGAACCACAAAGTCAAAGACTTTGGCATAGTCAATAAAGCAAAAGTAGATGTTTTTCTGGAATCTCTTGATTTTTCTATAATGTTGACAATTTGATCTCTGGTTCCTCTGCCTTTTCTAAATCCACCTTGAACATCTGGAAGTTCATGGTTGATGCCTGGCTTGGAGAATTTTGAGCATTACTTGGCTAGGGTGTGAGATGAGTGCAATTGTGTGGTAGTTTGAACATTCTTTGGCATTGCCTTTCTTTGGTATTGGAATGAAAACTGACCTTTTCCAGTCCTGTGGCCACTGCTGAGTTTTCCAAACTTGCTGGCATATTGAGTGCAGCACTTTCACAGCATCATCTTTCAGGATTTGAAATAGCTCCACTGGAATTCCATCACCTTCACTAGCTTTGTTCGTAGTGATGCTTCCTAAGGCCCACTTGACTTCTCGTTCTAGGATGTCTGGCTCCAGGTGAGTGATCACATCGTCATCATTATCTGGGTCATGAAGATCTTTTTTGTATAGTTCTTCTCTGTATTCTTGCCACCTCTTCTTAATATCTTCTGCTTCTGTTAGGTCCATACCATTTCTGTCCTTTATTGTGTCCATCTTTGCATGAAATATTCCCTTGGTATCTCTAATTTTCCTGACGAGATCTCTAGTCTTTCCCATTCTATAGTTTTCCTCTATTTCTTTGCATTGACCACTGAGGAAGATTTTCTTATGTCTCCTTGCTACTCTTTGGAACTCTGCATTCCAATGGGTGTATCTTTCCTTTTCTCCTTTGCTTTTCACTTTTCTACTTTTCACAGCTATTTGTAAGGCCTCCTCAGACAACCATTTTGCCATTTTCCATTTCTTGTTCTTGGGGATGGTCTTGATCCCTGCCTCCTGTACAATGTCACAAATCTCTATCCGTAGTTCTTCAGGCACTCTGTCTATCAGATCTAATCCCTTGAATCTATTTGTCACTTCCACTGTATAATTGTAAGGGATTTGATTTAGATCATACCTGAATGGTCTAGTGGTTTTCCCTACTTTCTTCAATTTAAGTCTGAATTTGGCAATAAGGAATTCATGATTTGAGCAACAGTCAGTTCTCAGTCTTGTTTTTGCTGATTGTATAGACTCCATCTTTGGCTGCAAAGAATATAATCAACCTGATTTCAGTATTGACCATCTGGCAGTGTCCATGTTTAGAGTCTTCTCTTGTGTTGTTGGAAGAGGATGTTTGCTATGACCAGTGCATTCTCTTGGCAAAACTCTATTAGCCTTTGCCCTGCTTCATTCTGTACTCCAAGGCCAAATTTGCCTATTACTCCAGGTATCTCTTGACTTCCTAATTTGCATTCCAGTCCCCTATGATGAAAAGGACATCTTTTGGGGGTGTTAGTTCTAGAAGGTCTTGTAGATCTTCATAGAACCATTCAACTTTAGCTTCTTCAGCATTGCTGATTGGGGCACAGACTTGGATTACTATGATATTAAATGGCTTGCCTTGGAAATCAACAGAGATCATTCTGTCATTTTTGAGATTGCACCCAAGTACTGCATTTTGATCTCTTTTTTTGACTATGATGGCTACTCTATTTCTTCTAAAGGATTCTTACCCACAGTAGTAAATATAATGGTCATCTGAGTTAAACTCACCCATTTCAGTCCATTTTAGTTCACTGATTCCTAAAATGTCAGTGTTCACTCTTGCCTTCTCCTGTTTGACCACTTCTAATTTACCTTGATTCAAACACATAACATTCCAGGTTTCTATGCACTACTGTTCTTTACAGCATCAGATTTTACCTCCATCACCAGTCACATCCACAACTAGGTGTTATTTTTTTCTTTGGCTCCGTCTCTTCATTCTTTCTGGAGTTATTTCTCCACTCTTCTCCAGTAGCATATTGGGCCCCTACCGACCTGGAGAGTTCATCTTTAAATGTCATATCTTTTTGCCTTTTCATATTGTTCATGAGGTACTCAAGGCAAGAATACTGAAGTGGTTTGCCATTCCTTTTTCCAGTGGACCCTGGTATAACCAAGGGGCGGGGGGGGGGGGGGGGGGGGAAACACTTCTTTTGGAACTAGCAAGTCTACTGTAAACAGTAATGCTAAGCATGTCCTTTTGTACATTTTAATGGGGTATTTGCATAAGAGTAGAATTCCAGGTTTAAATACTCGGATGTTTTGTGAACTGTTGAGCTCTTTCAAATCCTGAAAGATGATGCTGTGCAAGTGCTGCACTCGATATGCCAGCAAATTTGGAAAACTCAGCAGTGGCCACGGGACTGGAAAATCTCAGTTTTCATTCCAGTCCCAAAGAAAGGCAAAGCCAAAGAATGCTCAAACTATCACACAATTGCACTCATCTCACACGCTAGTAAAGCAATGCTCAAAATTCTCCAAGTCAGGCTTCAGCAATATGTGAACCATGAACTTCCTGATGTTCAAGCTGGTTTTAGAAAAGGCAGAGGAACCAGAAATCAAATTGCCAACATCTGCTGGATCATGGAAAAAACAAGAAAAACATCTATTTCTGCTTTATTGATTATGCCAAAGCCTTTGACTGTGTGGATCACAATAAACTGTGGAAAATTCTGAAGGAGATGGGAATACCAGACCACCTGATCTGCCTCTTGAGAAATCTGTATGCAGGTCAGGAAGCAACAGTTAGAACTGGACATGGAACAACAGACTTGTTCCAAATAGGAAAAGGAGTACGTCAAGGCTGTATATTGTCACCCTGTTTATTTAACTTATAAGCAGAGTACATCATGAGAAACGCTGGACTGGAAGAAACACAAGCTGGAATCAAGATTGCTGAGAGAAATATCAATAACCTCAGATATGCAGATGACACCACCCTTATGGCAGAAAGTGAAGAGGAACTAAAAAGCCACTAGATGAAAGTGAAAGTGGAGAGTGAAAAAGTTGGCTTAAAGCTCAACATTCAGAAAACGAAGATCATGGCATCTGGTCCCACCACTTCATGGGAAATAGATGGGGAAACAGTGGAAACAGTGGCAGACTTTATTTTTTGGGCTCCAAAATCACTGCAGATGGTGACTGCAGCCATGAAATTAAAAGACGCTTACTCCTTGGAAGGAAAGTTATGACCAACCTAGATAGCATATTCAAAAGCAGAGACATTACTTTGCCAACAAAGGTTCGTCTAGTCAAGGCTATGGTTTTTCCTGTGGTCATGTATGGATGTGAGAGTTGGACTGTGAAGAAGGCTGAGCACCGAATAATTGATGCTTTTGAACTTTGGTGTTGGAGAAGACTCTTGAGAGTCCCTTGGACTGCAAGGAGGTCCAGCCAGTCCATTCTGAAGGAGATCAGCCCTGGGATTTCTTTGGAAGGAATGATGCTAAAGCTGAAACTCCAGTACTTTGGCCACCTCATGTGAAGAGCTGACTCATTGGAAAAGACTCTGATGCTGGGAGGGATTGGGGGCAAGAGGAGAAGGGGACGACAGAGGATGAGATGGCTGGATGGCATCACTGACTTGATGGATGTGAGTCTGAGTGAACTCCGGGAGTTGGTGATGTACAGGGAGGCCTGGAGTGCTGCGATTCATGGGGTTGCAAAGAGTTGGACACGACTGAGCGACTGAACTGAACTGAACTGAGAATTCCAGGTTTAAATACTTGGATGTTTTGTGAACTAGCAGGCAGCACCAAACTAATTCAGAGTGCCCAAACCAATTTAGTCTCAACAGATCTATTTCAATTATTTTATTTGGATATTTTTATAAATGGTATACATCAATAAGATTTTATTTTATGTGTTGCTAGTATATAGAAGAAGATATAACAATTATAAAAACATATGTACCCAACATAGGAGCACCTCAATATGTAAGGGAAATGCTAACAAGTGTGAAAGAGGAAATTAACAGTAACACAATAATAGTGGGAGACTTTAATATCCACTCACATCTATGGATAGATCAACCAAACACAAAATTAGCAAGGAAACTTTAAATGATACAATCAACCAGTTAGACCTAATTAATATCTATAGCACATTTCACCCCAAAACAATAAATTTCACCTTTTTCTCAAGTGCACACAGAACATCCTCCAGCATAGATCACATCCTGGGCCATCTTGCCTTGGTAAATTCAAAAAAATTAAAATCATTTCAAGTGTCTTTTCTGATCACAGTGTGGTAAGATTAGATGTCAATCACAGGGAAAAAAAACTTAAAAATTCAAACATATGGAGGCTAAACAACACACTTCTGAATAACCAACAAACCATGGAAGAAATCAAAAAGGAAATCAAAATATGCATAGAATCAAATGAAAGTGAAAACACAACAACCCAAAACCTATGGGATTCAGTAAAAGCAGTGCTAAGAGGAAGGGTCATAGCAATACAAGCTTACCTCAAGAAACAAGAGAAAAATCTAATAAATAACCTAACTTTACTTCTAAAGCAACTAGAAAAAGAAGAAATTAAGAACCCCAGGGTTAGTAGTAGGAAAGAAATAATAAAAATTACGGCAGAAATAAATGAAAAAGAAATGAAGAAGACTAAAGCAAAAATCAACAAAACTAAAAGCTAGCTCTTTGAGAAGATAAATAAGATAAAAAAAAACCATTAGCCAGACTCATCAAGAAAAAAAGGTCCATCTAGTCACAGCTATGGTTTTTCCAGTAGTCATGTATGGATGTGAGAGTTGGACTACAAAAAAGGCTGAGGACCAAAGAACTGATGCTTTTGAACTGTGGTGTTGGAGAAGACTCTTGAGAGTCCCTTAGACTGCAAGGAGATCCAACCAGTCCATCCTAAAGGAAATCAGTCCTGAATATTCATTGAAAGGACTGATGTTGAAGCTGAAATTAATACTTTGGCCACCTGATGCAAAGAAGAATCAAATCAACAAAATCAGAAATGAAAATGGAGAAATACAAATGGTCATAAGAGACTACTATCAGCAACTATATCCCAATGAAATGGACAACGTGGAAGAAATGGATGAATTCTTAGGAAACTATAACCTTCCAAAACTGAACCGGGAAGAAATAGAAAATTTTAACATACCCATCACAAGCACAGAAATTGAAACTGTGGTCCAAAATGTCAAAAATCGTCCAACAAACAAAAGCCCAGGACCAGATGGCTTCACAGGTGAATTCTTCCAGAAATTTAGAGAAGCACTAACACCTAACCTACTCAAACTCTTCCAGAAAATTGCAGAGGAAGGTAAACTGCCAAACTCATTCTATGAGGCCACCATCACCCTAATACCAAAACCAGACAAAGATGCCACAAAAGAAGAAAACTACAGGACAATATCACTGATGAACATAGATGGAAAAGTCCTCAACAAAATTGTAGCAAACAGAATCCAACAACATATTTAAAAGATCATACATCAGGAACAAGTGGGCTTTATCCCAGGGATGCAAGGATTCTTCAGTATTTGCAAATCAATCAATGTGTCACACCATATTAACAAATTGAAAGATAAAAACCATGTGATTATCTCAATAGATGCAGAGAAAGCCTTTGACAAAATTCAACACCCACTTATGACAAAAACTCTCCAGAAAACAGGCATAGAAAGAATATACCTCAATATAATAAAAGCCATATATAATAAACCCACAGCAAACATTATCCTCAATGGCAAAAAAATTGAAAGCATTTCCCCTAAAGTCAGGAACAAGGATGCCCACTCTCACCACTACTATTGAACATAGTTTTAGAAGTTTTAGCCACAGCAATCAGAGAAGAAAAATAAATAAAAAGAATCCAAACTGGAAAAGAAGTAAAACTCACTGTTTGCAGGTGACATGATCCTCTACACAGAAAACCCTAAAGACTCCACCAGAAAATTACTAGAGCTACCTGATGAATATAGTGAAGTGGCAGGATATAAAATTAACACACAGAAATCCCTTTCATTCCTATACACTAACAATGAGAAAACAGAAAGAGAAATTAAGGAAACAATCCCATTCACCATTGTGACAAAAAGAATAAAATATTAGGAATAAACCTACCTAAAGAAACAAAAGACCTGTATATAATAGAAAACTATAAAACTCTGATGAAAGAAATCAAAGATGACACAAATAGATGAAGAAATATACCATGTTCATGGATCAGAAGAATCAATATAGTGAAAATGAGTATACTGCCCAAAGCAGTCTATAGATTCAATGCAATCCCTATCAAGCTACCAATGGCATTTTCCACAGAACTAGAACAAATAATTTCACAATTTGTATGGAAATACAAAAAAACCTTGAATAGCCAAAGCTATCTTGAGGAAGAAGAATGAAACTGGAGGAATCAACCTGCCTGACTACAGACTATGCTATAAGGCTGCAGTCATCAAGACAATATGGTCCTGGCATAAAGACAGAAATATAGATCAATGGAACAAAATAGAAAGCCCAGAGATAAATCCACACACCTATGGATTCATTACTTTGACAAAAGAGACAAAAATATACAATGGAGAAAAGACAATCTCTTTAACAAGTGGTGCTAGGAAAACTGATCAGCCACCTGTAAAAGAATGAAACTAGAACACTTTCTAAAACCATACACAAAAATAAAGTCCAAATGGATTAAAGAGCTAAATGTAAGATCAGAAACTATAAAACTCCTAGAGGAAAACACTCTCTGACATAAATCACAGCAAGATCCTCTATGACCCACCTCCCAGAGTAATGGAAATAAAAGCAAAAATAAACAAATGGGACCTAATTAAACTTAAAAGCTTTTGCACAAAGAAGGAAAGTATAAGCAAGGTGAAAAGACAGCCTTCAGAATGGGAGAAAATAATAGCAAATAAAGAAACTGACAAAGAGTTAATCTCAAATATATACAAACAGCTCATGCAGCTCAATACCAGAAAAATAAATGACCCAATCAAAAAATGGACCAAAGAAGTAAACTGACATTTCTCCAAAGAAGACATACAGATGGCTAACAAACACATGAAAAGATGCTCAACATCACTCATTATCAGAGAAATGCAAATCAAAACCACAATGAGGTACCATCTCATACCAGTCAGAATGGCTGCTATCAAAAAGTCTACAAACAATAAACGCTGGAGAGGGTGTGGAGAAAAGAAAACCCTCTTACACTGTTGGTGCGAATGCAAACTAGTACAACCACTATGGAGAACACTGTGGAGATTCCTTAAAACACTGGAAATAGAACTGCCATACAACCCAGCAATCCCATTACTGGGCATACACACTGAGGAAACCAGAACTGAAAGAGACACATGTACCCCAATGTTCATCGCAGCACTGTTTACAATAGCTAGGACATGGAAGCAACCTAGTTGCCCATCAACAGATGAATGGATAAGAAAGCTGTTGTACATATACACAATGGAATATTCAGTTCAGTTCAGTCGCTCAGTCGTGTCCGACGCTTTGTGACCCCATGAATTGCAGCACGCCAGGCCTCCCTGTCCATCACCAACTCCTGGAGTTCACTCAAACCCACGTCCAGAGTCCATGATGCCATTCAGCCATCTCATCCTCTGTTGTCCCCTTCTCCTCCTGCCCACAATCCCTCCCAACATCAGAGTCTTTTCCAATGAGTCAACTCTCTGCATGAGGTGGCCAAAGTGCTGGAGTTTCAGCTTTAGCATCATTCCTTCCAAAGAAATCCCAGGGCTGATCTCCTTCAGAATGGACTGGTTGGATCTCCTTGCAGTTCAAGGGACTCTCAAGAGTCTTCTCCAACACCACAGTTCAAAAACATCAATTCTTCGGCACCCAGCTTTTTTCACAGTCCAATTCTCACATTCATACATGACCACTGGAAAAACCATAGCCTTGACTACACGGACCTTTGTTGGCAAAGTAATGTCTCTGCTTTTGAATATGCTATCTAGGTTGGTCATAACTTTTCTTCCAAGGAGTAAGCATCTTTTAATTTCATGGCTGCAGTCACCATCTGCAGTGATTTTGGAGCCCAAAAAAATTACTCAGCTATTAAAAATAACTCATTTGAATCAGTTCTAATGAGGTGTATGAAACTGGAGCCTATTATACAGAGTGAAGTAAGTCAGAAAGAAAAACACCAATGCAGTATATTAACACATATATATGCAATTTAGAAAGATGATGATGATGACCCTATACATGAGACAGCAAAAGAGACACAGATATTAAAAAAACAGGCTTTTGGACTCTGAGGGAGGTGAGGGTGGGATGATTTGAGGGAATAGCATTGAAACATGTACATTACCATATGTGAAATAGATGACCAGTCCAAGTTTGATGCACGAAACAGGGCAATCAAAGCTGGTGCACTGGGACAATCCAGAGGAATGGGATGGGGAGAGAGGTGGGAGGGGTTTTGGGATTAGGGGCACATGTACACCCATGGCTGATTCATATCAATGTATGGCAAAAACCACCACAATATTGTAAAGCAATCGCCTCCAATTAAAATAAATTAATTAAAAAAAATAAATACTGTTGATTTGTGTGTATTCACCTTATACTTCTTGCTAAATTTGCTGATTAAGTCTATTGTTATGTGTAAATTTTCAATGTATTTTCATATATATAATCATGTTGCTGTTACTCTTCAGTTGCAAAGTCATGTCCGACGCTTGGTGACCCCATGGACTGTAGCCTGTCAGGCTCCTCTGTCCTCCACTGTCTCCCAGAGTTTGCTCAAATTCATGTCCATTGAGTTGATAATACAATCTAACAACCTTATCCTCTGCCACCCTCTTCTCCTTTTGCCTTCAGTCTTCCCAGCATCACTGGCTTCCCTGGTGGTTCAGTGGTAAAGAATATGCCTGTAGTACAGGAGACATAGGAGATGTGAGTTAAGTCCTTGGGTTGGGAAGATTCCCCTGGAGAAGAAACAGCAATCCATTCCAGTATTCTTGCTGAGAAAGTCCCATGGACAGAGGAGCCTGGTGGGCTACAGTCAATGAGGTCACAAAGAATCAGACACGACTGAACATGCATGCCTTTCCCAGTCTCAGGGTCTTTTCCAGTGAGCTGGTTCTTCACATCTGGTGGCCAAAGTATTGGAGCTTCAGCTTCAGCATCAGTCCTCCCAATGAATATTCAGGGCTGATTTCCTTTAGGATTGACAATACATGCTGCTTAGGAGTCAGTAATTTTCTCAAAAGGAAAAGTGAAGCAAAGTATCTTCTCAATGCACTTCTCTGACTTAGTCCCAAAAGGTCTGACTTTCTTGGTTGACACAAATGCCTTCAGACAACTGTGAAGTTTTCTTAACTTATATTTTATGTAACATTTATGGTTGTTCTTGATGACACAGCTGGTAGGGTAGTTTGACAGGCTGATAGATAACAAGCTACTCTATCAAAGTTGGCAGTAGAAGTTCTGGTCATTCTCTTATAAAACATACTTCAAAAAGTGACCTTCAGAGGTGAATGATAGAGAAATGATAGCTAGCAGTCTGGTTATTTTTCTCTGTTAAGTAAAAACTTAACTAGAGTGATTCATAGCAGAAACCAAATGAAAAAGAAGAAAAACTCTGTATGTGTATCTGTGTTCTACAGGGGAGGAATGGATCTTGTAAACTGAATTCCTGATGTCTCCCGGCATTAGATTTAGTGGGGCCACTGAGGCTGAAATAAATATTTAGGCCACATCAATAAGGTTGCCTTGACATGGGGGATTTCTGTATAAAGTTATTTTACATTCATGCTTCTCTTTCACTCAGATACGTTGAGCTGTTATTTGCATTTAAACTGCATAGACCTCTGAAATGGAAGTTTTTCAATAGCACAAAATGGTTCCTTAAGCTATAGGGGGTTTTTTTTTGCATTGAGAATGGGTGGAGGTAAATTAGTTGGATAAGGTTTATTCTTTTTACATTTTTAGGAAATGGAAGTCCAGGTTACACTGACAATTTTAGAGAAAGTAATCAGCAGAATGTGACATCTTTTCCTGAACATTGATATTCTCATTTGAAATGAAAATAATTTCTCAAGAATTAGCTTTTAGTACACAATATCTCAACTGCCTCTTGGGCCATCTGTGGTTAAAATCTTTCCCTCCATCCACTTTATGTCCTTCATTGATCCCAGAGCCAGGCAATTTTCTCAGTCAGTCACTGTGGATAACATCCACCCACAAGGTTCCTCTTGGATGTTCCCTCAGTTCTTTGACTCCTTTGGTCACCATCTAAAAGAGGTAATCAACAACATACACCCCAAATTCTCAGGGAAATGGAACAGACATGGGAGTATATAAGCCTTTCTTATAAAAGCCAAAGTCAAAACCCTCTGACATTTGAGTGAAAAAGAAGAAAGACAAATCAGAAAAAGTACTCCAGAGTGAATAAACAGGTTTGAAGTAATTGCAGTGCTATGTATTCATTAAACCCTTAAAGTAGAATGATACTAAAGATACTTTTGCAGCTAGTATACAAAGCAGAGTGCTAAGTAGAAATAAAGAAGCTTTCTTTAAGAGTCTACTGATTACAAATTCAAAGCACTGGAACACTGCCACTGTGATCTGTAGCAGCTTTGGAGAATGCTAAAAAAACAAGCACACAGTAAAGAGCCACTGGCCTGGCCAAAATTTGAAATCCCCTAAATTTTAGCTAATGTGTTGTGATTTAAGCAGCTGGATTTTTCTTGGACATAATTACTGAACCACATGATCAACTCAGTTCAGTTCAGTCACTCAGTTTTGTCCAACTCTTTGTGACCCCATGAACTTCAGCACGCCTGGCTTCCCTGTCCATCACCAACTCCTGGAACTTACTCAAACTCATGTCCATCAAGTCGGCGATGCCATCCAACCATCTCATCCTCTGTCGTCCCCTTCTCCTCCTGCCTTCAATCTTTCCCAGCATCAGGGTATTTTCCAATGAGTCAGTTCTTTGCATCAGGTGATCAAATTATTGGAGCTTCAGCTTCAGCATCAGTCCTTCCAAAGAATATTCAAGGGACTGTCCAAGGGACTCTCGAGAGTCTTCCCCAACACCAAGTTCAAAAGCATCAATTCTTTGATGCTCAGCTTTCTTTATGGTCCAACTCTCACATCCATACATGACTACTGAAAAAAACATAGCTTTGATTAGGTGGACCTTTGTTGGCAAAGTAATGTCTCTGCTTTTTAACAAGCTGTCTAGGTTGGTCAAAGCTTTTCCTCCAAGAAGCAAATGTCTTTTAATTTCATGGCTGCAGTCACCATCTGTAGTGATTTTGGAGCCCCAAAATATAAAGTCTGTCACTGTTTCCATTGTGTCCCCATCTATTTGCCATGAAGGGATGGGACTGGATGCCATGATCTTAGTTTTCTGAATGTTGAAAACTTTCGGCAGAGGCATGGATTGACTGTGGCCTGGTGCAGGATCCGGGGCACTGAGTGTGGCAGTGAGTGCATGGGACCTTTTGAAGGAGGTCACCATTATCTTCATTACCTCCACCATACTTTGGCCTCAGATCAAACAACAGGGAGGGAACCCAGACCCGCCCATCAACAGAAAATTGGATTAAAGATTTACTGAGCATGGCTCTGCCCATCAGAACAAGACCCAGTTTCCCCCTCAGTCAGTCTCTCCCATTAGGAAGCTTCCATAAGCCTCTTATCCTTATGTCAGAAAGCAGACAAAATGAAAACCACAATCACAGGAGACTAATCAAACTGATCACATAGACCACAGCCTTGTCTAATTCAGTGAAACCATGAGCCAAGCCATGAAGGGCCACCCAAGACAGACAGGTCATGGTGGAGAGTTCTGACAAAATGTGGTCCACTGGAGAAGGGAATGGCAAACCACTTCAGTATTCTTGCCTTGAGAACCTCATGAACAGCATGAAAAGGCAAAAAGATAAGACATTGAAAGATGAACTCCCTAAGTCGGCAGGTGCCCAATATTATGCTACTGGAGAAGAGTGGAGAAATAACTCCAGGAAGAATGAAGAGACGGAGCCAAAGAAAAAACAATACCTAGCTGTGGATGTGACTGGTGGTGGAGGTAAAGTCCAATGCTAGAAAGAACAACAGTGCAAAGGAACCTGAAATGTTAGGTCCATGAATCAAGGCAAATTGGAAGTGGCCAAACAGGAATGGCAAGAGTGAACATTGACATTTTAGGAATCAGTGAACTAAAATGGACTGGAATGGGTGAATTTAACTCAGATGACCATCATATCTACTACTGAAGGCAAGAATCCCTTAGAAGAAATGGAGTAGCCCTCATAGTCAAAAAAAGAGTCTGAAATGCAGTACTTGGGGGAAATTTCAAAAATAACAGAATGATCTCTGTTCATTTCCGAGGCAAACCATTCAATATCACAATAATCCAAGTTTGTGCCCCAGCCAGCAATGCTGGAGAAGCTGAAGTTGAACAGTTCTATGAATATCTACAAGACCTTCTAGAACTAACACCCAAAAAAGATGTCCTTCTCACTATAGGGGACTAGAATGCAAAAGTAGGAACCACATAATAAGAAACATGAATTGAATATGATTCCCTCTTCTGTGAAAGAATGTGGAGGAAATTTAGCCTGAGTTTCTGATTTTGCAGTTCACTTAAGATCTTGTTGATAGAAACTCAAATATCTAACCCCTCACTTCATCCCCATCTACTGAATCAAGTCTTTGAGGGAGGAACACCAGCATTTGAGGTTCAACAAATATCACAGGTAATTTTTATTCATGATACCATTTGAGAAGCACTGATATAGAGTAACCCTTAATTAAACTTTTAGTCCAACTGCCTTGGGAAGTCCAATTTTTCTAAGAAAATCAACTTAGGAAACAGCTTTAAAAATTCTACATGATATTCAGTTACATATTGACTTTTTGAGTGTGTTTTCACTCAGACTCTTGCTCTTTAGTCAGAGTGAGTATGGAGTAGTTTAAAACTGCTGTTGTTGTTCAATTGCTAAGTCATGTCTGACTCTTTGTGACCCCATAAACTGCAGCAAGCCAGGCTTCCCTGTCCTTCACCATCTCCTGGAGTTTGCTCAAACTCATGTCCATTGAATAAGTGATGCCATCCAACCATCTCATCCTCTGTTCCCACTTCTCTTTCTTCTCTCAATCTTGCCCAGTATCAAGGTCTTTCCAATGAACTGGCTCTTCGAATTAGGTGGTCAAAGCATGGGAGCTTCAGCTTCAGCATCAATCATTTAAATGAATGTTCAGAGTTGATTTCTTTTATGATTGACTGGTTTGATCTCCTTGCTGTCCAAGGGACTCTGAAGAGTATTCTCCAGCACTACCAATTTCATTCCTAGCAGGATTAAATTTCTATTTCTGTTTGCTGACCAACTCAGGTGTTTGTGGAGAAGTTGTCATCAGATTGATGATGCTTTTTAAAAACTTCTTTAACATATAAAGAGAAATATATGGGAAGTTAAGCTTAGTCAAATTTAACAGCACACTACTGGAGACTGCTGTATTCCCTACTTTAACATACCAAGGACACAGGCAGGACATAGGGAGTAGGCAGCCATCTGTAAGCCAGAAAGAGTTCATCTCTGCTATTCAAGCCATCCAATCTAAGGTATTTTGTCATGGCAGCCTGTCACCCTAAGTTCCCCAATTCTCTAAGCCTCAGTAAGAAAGATGATCCATAATTGTACAGAAACTCTTTTGACCAAAAACAGGAAGTGAGAAGGTTTCCATCATGATGAGGCAAAAACTTCCTGGGCAGAGCTGGCTGGGAGTTTAAGCACATCTGAGAGAGAATGTGTCTGGGAAGACACACCTAGCCAGATGGGACTAGGGAAGACTCATAAACCACAATGCATCATGAAGAACCAGCAGAAATGTTCCCTCACCCATGTTTCATTTTGGGTTTTTTTTTCCAGCCTACAAAAATATTTCCAACTCCCAGCTCTATTAGTCATTCTCTGATTCTGCTTTATCAATAGCTTTTCACATTTTTTTCTCTTTATCTCTATCAACTCTGTATTAGGAATAGCCAGTACTCTGATACGTCAGTTGCAAGCATTTTCTCTCCATTTTCTCTTAATATTGTATATGATATTTATGGCTCTGCACTTTTTTAAAGGATGCATTAGGAGGCTGACAGTTGTTCCTCTATAGCTTTGAACTTTCTCAATGAATAGGGTTATCTCTGTGCTAAAGCTCTACAAATATTTCCCTAAATTCAAGTCTAATGCTTTATAGTCTTGTCTTTTATGTTGAGATCCTACTGGGATTTATTTACCTGGTAAGAAGTAAGATTCTACCTTTATTTTCTTCCAAATGAAAAGCAGTTTTCTGAACATCAGTTATTGAAGAATTTTCTTTCTCCATTGATTTGCGACATAACCTTTAGCAACTATTGTTTCCATATACATTTGGATCTGTCTCTGGAGTGACCTATTAATTCATTATTCTGTCGGTACCATATGTTTTTTTGTGCCCTAGAGCCTTGCTCAGCAACAAGAGAAGCCATTGCATTGAGAAGCCTGAGTACAACTAGAAAGTGGCCCCCACTCACAGCAACTAGGAAAGCTTGAATGCAACAATAAAGACCCAGCATTGCCAAAAATACATAAATAAAATTATTTAAAAATTTTTTCTGTTTATCTATTTTACTTTCAATGATGCTGAAATTTTATTAAAGGCTATTCCGATAAAATGTTTTAATAATTTCATATTTTCCAATAGTTTGCTAATATGAGGATGATACTGATAAAACAGTAACAGTTGACTATTTGAAATATTAGCTTTATGGTCCATTTTTAATATTCTGTTTGAGTTTGTTTGCAAATATTTATTTAGAAATTTCCCACATTTGTAAGTAAAATAGGCCTACAATTTCCGTTTTTTTAATATCATATTTTTGTTAGATTTTGCTATAGGAACTATTTGTGCCTTGAGAAGTAAATAAAAAGGAAAAAGGAAAGTGAAGTTGCTCAGTCGTGTCCAACTCTTTGAGACCCCATGGACTGTAGCCTACCAGGCTCCTCTGTCCATGGGATTTTCCAGGCAATAGTACTGAAGTGGATTGCCATTTCCTTCTCCAGGTGATCTTCCCGACCCAGGGATTGAACCCAGGTCTCCCGCATTGTAGACAGACACTTTACCGTCTGAGCCACTAGGGGAAAGCTGGCTTAAAACCATGTTTTAAAATCTTTTTTTTTTTTTTTTAATTTATTTATTTGTCTGCTCCAAGATCAGATCTTAAGAGCCCATGGTGGCCATGTTCAAACTGTTTATAGTCTAGGATTAGCAGAGGAATTAGATACCTGGAGTTTCTTTTCTTCATCTCCTTTATACAGCACCATTCTAATGCAAGGCCTGCTTTGCCACTAATTCCTGATTACACTACCAACTCTACAAACTACCAACTCATATTATTATTCTACTTTTTCCAGTACTACATTGCTAGATTGTACTACATTATTTTTCACATATGTGTATCATCTTCCCAAAGAGATTACTGTCAGTATAATTGTATTCGTGAGGCACGATTGCTTGCAAAATATTGTCACCATATGTTCTGTAAACGCTTTGCTGAATTGAAAAAAAAAGTAATTATACATAAAAATGTTGTGCTTGCTATTCTATTAATATCAAACCATCTTTCTGAGCAGTATTTCATTTTAGTTCTTCCAATATCATTTTTCAAATGTATCTAGTGACATTTATTACATTATTTTGTAATTGAAAGTACGTGTGTCTCTTTCTCAAATTCAAGTATGAAGCCCAAGATTTGTTTATCTTTCTGTTCTACACACTCAGCACAGCATCTGATACATAATGGGTGCACAATCAATGATAATTATGTGAATTAATAAATTATGTCTACATCTCGCTGTAGTCAGTTCATTCATCAAGCTATAATCAATTCATTAATCAGTTGAAAGAGCCGGTGTGTTTGAATACAGTGGAAATCATTTACTTGAAATAATGACTCTGCAGCTAATGGTATGAGCCCTGCACTCAAGACTTGTCCAGAAACTGTTCAAGTTTAGCACCAAATCCCTCTCTCAGTAAAGCAAACATTATCCAACTCAAAATAGCATTCATGGAAACATTCTAAATAAGATTAAGTTTGTTGGCTTCTCATAAAATGCATTTGAATATAAAGGAATTAGGAATGTTTGATGTTATCTTAGAATCTCCTTGAAGAGTATTACTGCGTTTATCAATAGATACGCCAACTACCCAGGGCTTCCCTGGTGGCTCTGACGGTAAGAATCTGCCTGCAACACAGGAGACCCAAGTTGGATCCATAGGTAAGGAAGAGCCCCTGGAAAAGAGAATGCTACCCACTCCAGTATTCTTGTCTGGGAAATCCCATGTACACAGAAGCCTGAAGAGCTACAGTCCATGGGGTCACAGAGAGTTGGACACGACTGAAGCGACTTAACATCCATGCACTCGTGCAGACTATCACTTGAAGTGAGCTTTATTGGCAAAATGAAACAAGTTTAAAAGACACATAGTAATGCAGACACACTGTTTACAACTGGAGAATTTATCAAATAATTAGTTTTCAAATATTAAGTGATAGAGTCTGCTATGATAGTTTTGTCATAACAAACGTTAATTCTAATGACAAATCTGGGGCCTCTTTTTTCAAAAGTGTAATTATTAAAAATAAAATTGTAGCTCATTTGTAAGGGAGATCCCAAATCTGAGGTTCCGTATAGAGTCCCTCACAAGATGTGAGTAAAGCATTAGCAGGAGCTAAAGAAAAAAATTTAAAAACACAGAAGCATAGTTTTTATCTTTCTTCTAAACTAGAGTTAAGCAAGCAGGGTAAAATTTGCAGATTTTTAAAAAATGACTGTTTTTCTGTCATTAACATACAAACAAGGACAAGTGACAAGCGGACACCCAATAAGGGGAATATTTTTTGAGAAAACACAAGGAGAAGGAGTGAAACAAGTATGCAGGGGTTGCTTTGCCCACTGGATACCTGAACATCACAGAGGGGCCTGGAAGAGTTAACCTTTGAGCACATGGTCTGGAGCTTTTAGCAGCATCACTAAGAAAGCTGTGCTCTACCCCACCTACTACGTGACCAGGGACCAGGACACGCTGGAAATACAGAGTGCTAGAACCTTGGCTCCAGACCTGTCCTGCAGGCTCAGCATTTAAATCTGAAGGAGTGACCACCCCACTTCGTTCTTGGCATGAATAGGGGCTCAGTCCAAGTCTTTGGAGCATGGCTGTGTGACACACAAGAATCAGTGCCACAGTGCTCACAGTTTGGGGAACAACTGGAATGCTGTTGTTCCATTGCTGAGTCATGTCTGACTCTTTGTGACCCCATGAACTGCAGCACGCCAGCCTTCCCTGTCCTTCACTGTCTCCCAGAGTTTGCTCAAACTCATGTCCATTGGGAGAAGGCAATGGCACCCCACTCCAGTACTCTTGCCTGGAAAACCCCATGGATGGAGGAGCCTGGTAGGCTACAGTCCATGGGGTTGCTGAGGGTCGGACACGACTGAGCGACTTCACTTTCACTTTTCACTTTCATGCATTGGAGAAGGAAATAGCAACCCACTCCAGTGTTCTTGCCTGGAGAATCCCAGGGACTGGGGAGCCTGGTGGGCTGCCGTCTATGGGGTCACACAGAGTCGGACATGACTGAAGTGACTCAGCAGCAGCAGCATGTCCATCGAGTTGGTAATGCTCATCCTCTGTCACCCTCTTCTCCTTTTGCCTTCAGTCTTTCCCATCATCAGGGGTCTTTTCCAATGAGTCAGCACTTTGCATCAAGTGGCCAAAGTATTGGAGCTTCAACTTCACCTTGAGGACAGAGGTCCAAACTTGAGATTGTCCAGGATTGATCACCTAGGCACATAGCCAGCTTCAGTGATACTTGCAGAAAACCTCCTCTGAAATGTTAGACTATAGACAAGCAGACTCAGAGAATTCAACCCTGACTCTCAACTTTAAATGTGATATCTGTAGTTCAAAATTATTGCTTGCAATTTTTTTTTCTTCTCTTTGTAATTTACTTAGATTCCTTTGGGGCCTGTGTGTGTTTGCCTTGTTAAAATTAAATGGCATTTGAAAAAGAAATTAATCCTCCAGTTTCAGCATATAAACTGGATGGATGTATTGTGTGTGGTTATCCTTAATAATTATGCTATTATAATTCATAACCTTATTTATTTTTTGACTGCTTAATCTTTATAAGGTGAAAAATTAAATACTCTAACTACTACATTTTCTTGGGGAAGTCCTTTGTATACTTTCTACTTTTAAATGCTTTGTCATTTAATAAGAAGTGAACAGTAGCTCTTCATTTGGGTTTGTTTCCAAATATTATTTTAACCATTCTTGTTTCAAATTAGTAATTTGTATCTTTAAAAGCCATTCTAAGATTCTATTTTCAAGATGCTTTATTTACATTTTTAGTATAATAGTTTGACTTTAACTCTGTAAATTTATTTTAGGGTATAAATTCTTGATTGTATTACTTCTATGTTCCTTTTACAGTTGCAGTATCTTCACTGTGCTCTTTTGTTTTGTTTTGTTTTGTCTATTTCTGTGTGTGGTTTTTCATTATGATAATTGGAAAAGCTTATAATTACTTTTGCTCCTATTTGTATGTTTTTTAAATAGTGGCTGCTGCTGCTACTGCTAAGTCACTTCAGTCGTGTCCGACTCTGTGTGACCCCATAGACGGCAGCCCACCAGGCTCCCTCGTCCCTGGGATTCTCCAGGCAAGAACACTGGAGTGGGTTGCCATTTCCTTCTCCAATGCATGAAAGTGAAAAGTGAAAGTGAAGTCGCTCAGTCGTGTCCGACCCTCAGCAACCCCATGGACTGTAGCCTACCAGGCTCCTCCATCCATGGGGTTTTCCAGGCAAGAGTACTGGAGTAAATAGTGGCACTGCATGAATTTTTTCTTTTCAGTAACTAAAAAGTAACTTTAAATAATTTACTTAAATCTCTCTGTGATGATTTATTAAACTTAGAAAGCATTCATGTCCTCCCAACTACAAAAATGAGGGTGCGAAAACACTTCTGGGGGCTTCCTATGTGGCTCAGTGGTAAAGAATCCACCGGCCAAAGCAGGAGATGCAGGACATGTGGGTTTGAATGGCAACCCACTCCAATATTCTTGCCTGGAAAATCCCATGGACAGAGGAGCCTGGTGAACTACAGTCCCTGGGATCGAAAAGAGTTGGACGTGACTGAGTGACTGAGCACGCATGCAGGAGGGCACTTTTATTCTCTATCCTAAGCAAAAATACTGATTCTCCTAGAAGTTTTCTTCATATAACGTGGGATATAATATCATATTATATCATGTAATCATAAGCTCCACACTTCCTTGGCCTTTTTCTATTAGTGCTCCATTCTCCTCTGGAAATCACCACTACCGTGGAAAAGCCAGTGATCTTCGAGGTTTAGTCCACTGAGATGGCTTTTTTCCAATCACAACATCCACAGCAACCTGTGTTATGTTGATGCTGAAGTTCACTAATGTTCCGAGAATATATTTTATTCGCTGCAGTTTTTCCAGGAATAGGTTTCAATGAATGGATTTAGTTCTATATTTTAGAAACTTCTTCCTCAATTATATTGCTCAGTGTTTTTTAGTTATATTCTCCTTTCTCATTTTCAGGAATACTATTCTTTTTATGGGAGCCTCTGTTTTCTGTGTTTCATCTTTTCTCTGAACACTTTTTTCTTTTGCTCTTTTCCATCTTCTTTTATGTATCATTCTAAGTCTCTCTTCTGTATTTCTCACTCTGCTTTCAGCAATGCCCTAGGTTTTCCTTTCCCTCTTTGATCATAGCTTTTGTTTCTGTGATAGTTTTACTGCTAAATTCCAATTCTTCCTTAAAGTCTGCCAGCTTACTTTTCAACTCTTGACATGGGCTTTTCTTACTTTACCTTTAGTTTATACCTTACCTTTAATGGAGTGTTTTTACTATTGCTCTTTCTTTTAAAAAATTTTGTAATATAGAGAAAGTATTTTTCCTGAATGTATTTCTGTGTCCTGGAGTAATTCTTCTAATGTACATTCTTTATCTATTTTTCATTCTTTTATACTCCTTCCTAATTATTTTTTCCAGATTATATCTATGCAGAGCTTTCATATGGCTCTTTTGTACTTCTCATTTAAAAAAAATTATTTTTAGATTTTTTTTTAATGTGGACCATTTTTAAGTCTTTATTGAATTTATTACAACATTGCTTCTGTTTTATGTTTTGAGTCTTGGCCCCAAAGACTATGAGATCCCCAACCAGGTATCGAACGTGCACTCCCTGCAGTGGAAGTCAAAGCCTTAACCACTGGACCGCCAGGGAAGTCATCTTACTTCTCATTTTTAAACTAAGACCACCCCTTCTGGCCTTGTTATTTATTCAAGCCTGGAGTAGGGGATTTGAATGGAAGGGAGATTTAAGCTAAAATCTCAGAGAAGAGAATCTGAAATTTTTAAACTTTTTTTGTGCCTGAAGACACCTCATATGCCACATCCTCTGGCTGCCTGCGTCTCTCTTCAAGGGCATCACATGTCCCATTCTGGGGTAAGCGTGTCACTCAGGGAAGTCTAAGCGGCCCCAGTGGTGTAGAGATCCATACCTGCAGCAAACATCAGCAGTTCTTTCTCCATCCCACGTCGTCTCCGTGCTGCTTGTTACAAGGAGGTTAGTCTGCAGAAAATTGAGAATATATGCCCTTTCTCCCATTCCTCCTTCAGAACAGTCCCCTCTGCTTCTCTGCCCTCTGGAACTTTGCCTCCTCCACCCCCACCCACCAAGGATGCACCTAGCTTTTCCTGCAGCCTGTCTGCCTTCTCCAAATGGTAGTTTAAAACCTGAACTGTATATACTGGCTCTCGGTGTTTCCTCTCCATTTGTCCAAGTTTCTCCACATTTGGCTCTATTCTTCTAAAGCTGTACTTTAGAGTTTCAGCCAATTCCTGATCTCATTGATTATGTGAGTTTTGCAGTTCTTGTTCTCTTGTTGATAACTCTGAATTTCAGAAAAAGGAATAGAGGGGAAAACATGCTATTTCTTACCAGAAGCATTACAGTTTTGTTTTGCTTTTTAGGTAATACATCACTGTCATTATGATGGACTTCACTCCTAATCTCTGGGAGGGTATTTGAGAACTTGGTTGCTTAGCAACAAGAGCTTCTTTCTTCTTTCAACATCTTGCCCCAACCTGATCCCTATGTGCCTGGTTCACCCTGTGTGGTACTTGACTGAGTCACTTGGAAGTTACTCTAACTACCCAAGGCTTCCAAAGGGCACAGATAGTCAAGAAGAAACCTAAGGGGGACTTACTGAATAGAAGGAGGGAAATACATTGACATCAATGGTAGAAATAAAATGAATTATTAATAAGTTAAGGAAATGTATACAGGTCAACAAGACCTTAGGACAAAGAAAAAATAAGATGGAAACAGAAGAATATACATAATTTTTTCTGCCACAAAGATAAGGTGATCCACTTGAAAATATGTACTTATTTTCAAATATCTTTTGATATTGATTCCTAACATAATTCCACAGTGTTAAGAGAACAGGCTCTGTATGACTTCAATACCTTTAGGCCATGAAATTTTTGCACCTTGCTTTATGCCCTGGTGGCTCAGACAGTAAAGCATCTGCCTATAATGCGGGTAGACCCAGGTTCAATCCATGGGTTGGGAAGATCCTCTGGAGAAGGAAATGGCAACCCATTCCAGTACTCTTGCCTGGAAAATCCCATGGATGGAGGAGCCTGGCAGGCCACAGTCCATAGGGTCGTAAAGAGTAAGACACAACTGAATGACTTCACTTTCTTTATGCTTCTGGATATGTTCCAGTGTCTCCGAGTTTATAGTGTATGGGAACTTGAATACAATTCGTACCCGGCTATTGTGTGAAAATTGTATAAATCTTAATTATGTTTAATTGGTTCATGGTGGTTTTCAGGTCTACTATAGCATTCCACTTTTCTGTCTAATCATCCCATTAATTTTTGAGAGTTTGATATTGAAACTCCAACTAAAAATCTTAATTTATCTAATTTAAAATTGTAATATATAGTGGAACTATATGTAACTTTGTTCTGTATTTTCCAAGTCTCCCATAATTGTGTTATCATACTTTCATAATTTAAAAAGAAAGTAAGGTGACCCATGGAGAATACAATGGCACCCCACTCCAGTACTGTTACCTGGAAAATCCCATGGACGGAGGAGCCTGGTAGGCTGCAGTCCGTGGGATCACTAGGAGTCGGACACGACTGAGCGACTTCCCTTTCACTTTCCACTTTTCACTTTTCACTTTCATGCATTGGAGAAGGAAATGGCAACCCACTCCAGTGTTCTTGCCTGGAGAATCCCAGGGACGGGGGAGTCTGGTGGGCTGCCGTCTATGGGGTCACACAGAGTCGGACATGACTGAAGCAACTTAGCAAGGTGACCCAAGGACAAATCTGGAGGTCTCACCAGATAAAGCAACATGTCCAGGTAAGAATGAATTATGTGCTCCCAAACAGACTTGGTTGCCTTAACAGCATGACTTCTTAAATGCTAAATATTACAAAGAGAAATTTAACATGTACACTGGGTAGATAGTAAATGGAAGGTGAGACATCCACAGTCTAGCCAAGTCAAGGATGATGCCCTGGGAAGGATGAGCCGTGTTTAAATGGATGGAGTTGAGTCTGTACACACAGGCACGTCAGGACACAAAGACTGTGCAGCTGCCTTGGGTTAGAGCAAAGATGAAAGCTTGTGGTCCAGAGGGTTCTCTGTCTTTTCTGAAAATATCAGCCTGCTCCAGGGAGAAAGAAGGAGTAGAACAGGACATCACAGAAAATGTTTATCCCCCTACGTGGCTAATACTAGCCCAGAATGGCAATGAGTGCATTTGGAAGAGAAAATTATACTTTAGAAATGCAAAATCATTTCATATTTTATTGAATACAGTACATGACATGTTTTACAAATAAAAATGCTTGATTATCAAATATCAGATAATTTCTACACAAGACATGCCAAAACTAAGAGATATCATTTTTTCCAAGTTAGTAAACTTTTTTGAGATCTAAAATCTGTAAAATAAAACTCAACTAATAAGGCATATGGGAGGTAAGAGAACAATAAATAGTGATATTCAAATGAAAATATTTACTGAAAATAGGCAAATAAATACATCCTTAACCCAATTATATGAAAAACTACTTTCCACGTGTGGGATTTTAATATTAGCAATTTTCTAAACAGCAATAATCCTGATGAATCATTAGGCATGAAGTATACATTAAATCCTCAATATCTGGTAGTGTAGGCATTATAAATCAAATTTCAATTGTTTATTGTTAATTTTTACAGAAATATAGGGTCTTCCTGGAGCTTCCCTGGTGGTTCAGTGATAATCTGCCTGCCAATGCAGGAGACACAGCAGGAGATACCAGAGGTGCAGGTTAAAAGGCTTGGTCAGGAAGATCCCCTGAATAAGGAAGTGGCAACCTACTCCAGTATTCTCGCCAGGGAAATCCCATGAACAGAGGAGGCTGGCAGGCTACAGTCCATGGGGATGTGAAGAATCAGACACAACTGAGCACACACACATACACAGGCTCCACTCATGAAAAGCTAGATTTTAGAACCAGAAAATTTAACATTTTGAAGGTTGTTTTCAAGATACACTTTTAAAAAAGTATTTGTTTTTATTTATTTGGATGTGCCAGGTCTTAGTTGCAGCATACAGGATCTAGTTCCCTGACCAGGGATCCAACCTTGGCCCTTCTGCATTGGGAGCTTGAAGTCTCAGCTACTGGACCACCAGAGAAGTCCCAAGATACACTTTTAAAACAAACTAGAACACCAAATGCAGAATAGTTAAGTGGGAAAATATGTTGTTGGTGTTCAATCCTTAAGTTGTGTCCAACTCTTTGGGACGCCATGGACTGTAGCACGCCAGGCTCTCCTGTCTTTCAATATCTCCCAGAGTTCGCTCAAATTCATGTCTATTGAATCAGTGATGCTATCTAACCATCTCATCCTCTGTCACCCACTTTCCTCCTGCCCTCAGCCTTTCCCAGTATCAGGGTCTTTTCCAATGAGTCGGCTCTTCACATCAGGTGGTCAAAGTATTGGAGCTTCAGCATCAATCCTTCCAGTGAATATTCAGGGTTGATTTCTTTTAGGATTGACTGGGAAGATATAGTGGTTCATAAACTGTGTCCATATGTGTATAAAACCACCACCACCAATGCAGACAAAGCCACAAGGGCTGAAAGATGAAGCAGAATAGACTACATTCTCCAACTAAGGCATCTGCAATGGCAGTTAAGCCCCACTCATATTCGAGAGAGATTTACATGCTATTTTTGCTCTGCCAAAAAAAATCTTAACAGGTCTTCTGTGCTAGATGGAAATGAACATACTGGACCTCCGCCACATGCAAGGGTTAATTACTTTGAAGCTGTACTCAGAGATGTTATCTGAAAGCTAATGTCCTGATTAATGGAACTAGAAAATGATAACACCATCAAACATGTGTGTGCATGCTAAGTTGCTTCAGTCATGTCCTACTCTTTGTGACCCCATGGACTGTAGCCAGCCAGGCTTCTCTGTCCATGGGAGTCTTCAGGCAAGAATACTGGAGTGGGTTGCCATGCCCTCCTCCAGGGGATCTTCCAGACCCAGAGATCGAACTTGTGTCTCTTATGTCTCTTGCATTGGCCAGAGAGTTCTTTACCACTAGCGCCACCTGGGAAGCCCAAATAATTACACCGTCAAACACAGTTGCTCACATTTTATGACATAATTGCCCCTATATTGTCTCAGATTACTATACTTTACAATTTCTGTAGAAAAGGACGTTAAAAAAAAACGTGGAAAAAGTTTCAAATCGCGTTGTATTCGATGCTAAGTTCTTTGAGATTTGTCTAGGAAACCTCTGAAACAATGATCTGTATTATCTTCAGAATCTGTACTGGGTCCAATGCTAAGAGTCAAAACTGTAAACATGAAAAATAAATCCACAATTGTTCATGTCTTTAACAATTCTGAAATTATGCTGCTTTCTCTGGGAGTTCGGATATGGGATTTCTACATGACTATTTTGTGTAGAAATAATCAAAATAATGATACTAGGCCCTATGTTAGAAGGTGAATGAAGCATCTTCCTTATAAACTAAAACCATCCAAATGGTCTATTTCTGTTATTCTAAGCAATTTTCTTCATCTGGGGCACATTAGAGAAAAGTGAACTTATTTAGGGCATCATTGTCTCAGGTTTTTTTTTTTTTTCCCAGGAAAAATACCCAACTTACTGTAAAAATCTATTTCCACATATAAGTCTGGAATCCTATAATACTTACAGAAGTCTGATTCCCAAACACTTTGAAAAAATAAGACAGTAGGAAACAATCTCCTTTTTAAATTTTTTTTCAGGAATAATTCCATTCAAAAGGCACAGATGAATAATTGAATCTCAACTTTTTGGTCTTTGTAAAGAAAAAAGATTTCTTCCTCATCCACTTTTAAAGGTAATCAACTGGAGTTATACAGAATAAACAAATGGGAAGAAATACAGCCATTGTCCAATTTTAGAAAACAGCTGCAATTAATTTTATCTGTGACAAATGATAAAGTGGGAGTATTTCATTAAGGGAAAAAAAATGGAATTGAGCTCACAATCAGAGAAAACTTATCAGTCAGAGGCCTGCAAATATCTCCTAAGACAAAGAATGAAACGTCTTAGTGAAAGGTCAAGCATGAAGTCAAGGTTTCTTTAAGAGCTGTTTTAACTTCCATGTAGGCAGAGTTCTCAGATCCTGTGGACACGAGGCAAGAAGACACACATACCCTGTGACCCGACCCGAGACACTGGACGTGTTCTTCATACAACAAGTGGGGTTCTAGCTCCACCCGCTGTGCCTGGTGGAGTTTTCGACAGTGTATTTATGCCCTGGGTACTTTTAGCTCAGCCTACAAAGGGAGGGTGAGGAGCACACAGAACCCCATACGTGTCGAGCACACTCCTGGGCTATCTCCAGCTTTCTAGACTGGACCAAAAGTTTTAAAAAGAACGGATGGAAATGTGTGTTTATTGAGTGGATATCCAACATGGAGCCAAGCACTCTTCTGGTCATAGCTGACTTAATCTCAAAAATCCAATGTCCTGGAATCATCCTCAATCTTCTACTTCTGAGGCATAAACATTTCCCAAAGATCATACAATTGTGGGTAAATAAAATCAAGCTCCAAAAGCTTGTTGTCTTTATCCAGAGGATGAAGTCAGAGAAAATGGCAAACAGACATGTGGAATCAATTTTATGTGTCCCAGCATCGAATGAAAAAATAACAAAGCTTTCTATAAATCTGAGATCTTAGGAAGGAAATCCTGGGACAGAGGGACCAATATTCCATCCATTTGTCGTTCATACAATTTTTTTAAAACTTTTATTTATTTGATTGCTGGGTCTTGGTTACAGCACACAGAATCTTTAGTTTTGGCATGTGAGATCTAGTTCCCTGACCAGAGATTGAACCCAGGTCCCCTGCATTGGGAGCCCAGAGTCTTAGCCACTGGACTGCCAGGGAAGTCCTTGGACATTTTACAGAATTTAAAGCCTAGAAAAGCCATTTCTGTCTCTTCCCCTCCTTCACTCACCCTCACCATCTCTCTGTCTCTCTGTCTCTCTCTCTCTCACACACACACACAAACACATACACACACACACACACACACACACACACACACACACACACACACTCATGCCCATAGTTCTCCACTCTTGCACCTTATGACCATCATCCTGAGTAAGGGACTTTTATCTCAGTGGGGCTGGAAACATTTTCCATTTAACAGATGGGTGTAATGAAATGTCCCAAGTTCCATTTTTATAGAAAGACCGGGAAGCTTGCTCAATCAGGTATCTCTTCTGACTTCATTTTCTTTTCAATCAGTGTGTTATAGAAGCAGAATCAATTTAAACTTCAGGTAAAAGCTCATTTATCTGCCAGAGACCTACTGGGAGTGTTGGCACTAAATAATATAAAAATCACTTAACAAATCTTCAAGCGGCTGTTTGTGTAATCTGCTTACTAGGCTGCTAACCATTCAAACCACTGAAATTCGCTTTCTGGTAGGGAAAAGCAAAATCAGATCCCAGGACTTTCTTAAAAATCATTAATTTCTTTTCACCTTCTTTCCAGATTAGTTTCAGGCTGGAGTTTTCACGACTTAAACAATATTGCACCAGCCCCTGTGCAATTTCTCTGAAAAAGAGAGTCTTACTGGGTTTGCAAGTGAAAGAAAGAATCCCTCGTCTCTCACTTTAAATCAAAAATTAAAAATGATTAAACTTAGTGAAGAAGGCATATTCAAACTGAGACAGACTGAACCTGGACTCTTGTGCCAAACAGTTAGCTAAAATATGAAGGCAAAGATAAAGTTCCTGAAGGATATTTAAAGTACTCTGCCAATAAACACAGGAATGATAAGAAAGTGAACCTGCCTTATTGTTGATATAAAGAAAATTTTAGTGGTCTGGATAGAAAATCAAACCAGACACAACATTCCCTTAAGCCAAAGCCTGGTCCAGAGCAAGGCTCTGCTGCTGCTGCTGCTAAGTCGATTCAGTCGTATCCGACTCTGTGTGACCCCATGGACGACACCCCACCAGGCTCCCCCATCCCTGGGATTCTCCAGGCAAGAACACTGGAGTGGGTTGCCATTTCCTTCTCCAATGCGTGAAAGTGAAAAGTGAAAGTGAAGTCGCTCAATTGTGTCCAACCCTCAGCGACCCCATGGACTGCAGCCTTCCAGGCTCCTCAATCCATGGGATTTTCCAGGCAAGAGTACTGGAGTGGGGAGCAAGGCTCTAGCTCTAATCAAGTCTATAAAGGCCAAGAGAGGAGAGGAAGTTGCAGAAAAAATTAAAAAATTGAAGATAGCAGAGGTTGCCTTATGATGTTTAAAGAAAGAAATCATCTTCATAGCATAAAAGTGCCATGTGAAGCAGCAAGTTCTGATGTAGAAACTTCAGCAAGTGATCCAGAAGATCTAGCTCAGATAACCACGAGCATGGTTACACTAAACAGCAGATTTTCTGTGTAGAAGAAACAGTCTTATATTGAAAGATGCCATCTTGGACTTTTCTAGCTGGAGGGGAAAAGTCACTGTCTGGCTTCAAGGTTGATTCTCTTGTTAGAGGCTAATGTGACTTTAAGTTGAAGCCAATAGTCATTTACTATTTTGAAAATCTTAAAGTCCTTATGAATTATGCTAAATCTCCTCTGCCTGTTCTCTACAAACAGAACAACAAAGCCTGGATGACGGCACATGTGTTGACAACATGGCCACTGAATATCTTAAGCCCACTGTTAAGACCTACTGCTCAGAAAAAAAAAAAAAAAGATCTCTTTCAAAGTATTACTGTTTATTGATCATGATCACAGTTTCTTATTTTAAGAAATTGCCACAGCCACCCCAGCCTCAGCAACCACCACCCTGTTCCATCAGCAGCCGTCTACATCAAAGTAAACCCTCCGCTAGCAAAATATGATTCACAAAAGGCTCAGATAATAGTTACCATTTTTCAGCATTATTTTTAATTAAGCTAAGTACATTGGTTTTTTAGACATAATTCTATGGCACACTTTATAGGCTACAGTATAGTGTAAACTTTTATATGTGTTATGAAACCAAACATTTGTATGACTTGATTTATCATGATATTTGCTTCAAATTGTGTTGGTCTGGATGGAACCCATGCTGTCTCCAAAATGTGCTTGCATCAACTTGTGATCTTGTTGGTTCTCACTGCTTAATGTTTAGTTCTTCCTTCTACTTTATTTGAGTTTATTAGATTGTTTTCTCTTCCTTCCTTTTCTTCTTATATAAAATTCAGGCCTAGGGAATTCTCTAGTGTCCACTGGTTGGGACTCAGCACTACAAGGGGCTCAGGTTTGATCCTTGGTTGGGGAACCAAGAACTGCAAGCTGCAAGACACAGACAAAAAATAAAATAAATTTCCCTTTAAATATAAATTCTCTTCATTTTGCACCTTTATGAAGTATCATCTTTATGGTTCAGTTTGCAGTTTTTAACTTCATTTTTGGTTTCTTCTTTCAATTATAATTGTATAGATTTATGTCTTTGAATTTCAAAAGGACCTTTCGGTCCTTGATTAATAATTTAAATTTCTCCATAGTAAAACACCACAAGGTATGGCACTGATTTAAAACCAAATCCATTGTGATTTGCTTCACAAACTCATTATATTGTCACTTTTATTAAATGCTTTTGTGCTTCTGACAGGGTGCATAGTCTCATATTGTCAGGCTCATGGTACCATATGTGCAAAAAACTATGTATTGTATCGTTCCAACAATCCACACCTCTAGCACATCGATAGCCATCAGTGAGCATTCTGGCCTATTATTTCCTGGAATAGCTATCTCAAAAATGAAATTCATTCCCCTACACAGCGAAAAATGCAGTGAGGTGGGTAGAAAACACAAAATACTTAAACTTCAATCTTTTCCGTAGCACTAAAGACACAAGATCTGGGGAAAACGATGTCTATCACTATCATCATTATTAAATTATGTTTATAAATCCAAAGGCTAAAACAAACTGGAATAGAGCTAGAGGAGGAGGTGTGGGGGCAAAGAAAGGGTTCAGAACATTCAGGATGACTAGTGTTAATGATAAATGATGAGAAATGAAAAGAAAGGGTTCTCTGCTTCTTTGGGCCAAAGAATTCCTGAGATGTGAGCAGTAGCTGCTGGTATAGATACAAAACTATTAATTCAAGGTGTACTGTAACTTCTCTAAAAAGGAAACAATTTATTTTCCCTCTTCACCAGTAGGTAAACAATAGCTTACTTGTGCATGCTCAGTTGTGTCCTACTCTGCAACCCCATGGACTGTAGCTCACCAGCTTCCTCTGTCCATGGGATTTCCCAGGCAAGAATACTGGAGTGGGTTGCCCAAACAATAGCTGATACTGACATATAAATGTCCCAGAAAGGGACGTTATGCCATTTAGGGCAAGGTAATTTTATAGGCATGTCATTAAAAAAAAAAATCTGACCTAGAATCTTTGTCTTTCATTAAGTAAGTGAAATTTACTCAGTTGTGTCCAGCTCTTTGAGACCCCATGGACTACACAGTCCTTGGAATTCTCCAGACCAGAATACTGGAGTAGGTAGCTGTTCCCTTCTCCAGGATCATTAAATAAAGCTCTGAATAAAAGTAAATCTCAGAGTTCATAGGCTACTTGGCTAACTCTAGGTTATATGATTTCCCTTCTTTTGGGTGTTTGTATATATTATCCCTTTTATGCGCTACAATCCACAGGGTCTCAAAGAGTCGGACATGAGTAAGAGATTGAGCACACACACATAAATAACTGTAATTTTACTTAGAGTCTTAGCATCTAACCATAACTCAGACATGGATTAAATTTCAAGTTATACATTTCAAGAAAAACATATTACCATCATAATTGTCTTCTAACACTTAAAATATTTTCCTTATTTGCTTTTTGTGTTTAAATAGATCAGTTGCAGGAGAAGTGTGCCTGAGAATTAAATTATTAGACTGGGAAACTTGGTCATTGTAATTAAAATGCCTAAAAGATAAACTGGGTGCTCTTACAAAGACTGTAGAAGAGAAATGGGAGCCTTTAAACTGAGTTTCTGTTTTCTGCCCTTATCACTCAGCCACAAGTTTCCTGAGATGCCCACAATTCATCACTAATGCAGGTAAGTAAAGAATGACATGTACAGAGCAGGAAGGTTAGTGTGAATGCAGCAGGTAATTAGAAATTTGGATCCAATTTAAGTAAGTGAACTACAGCTACGAAAATAAAAAAACAACACTAACAAAAGCAGCAGTGTTCTATTATGACACATCCAGTGCACGTCATCAAGTTCACCATATGACTGCCTGATAAATGTTCCATGTTGTATTGGAAACACATAGAAAACAATATGTTAGTTTGAACTTAGGGGGAAAAAAGAATGCTGATGAAACAAAACCACTTTCCACCAAGGTGGAGAGTGACACCTTGTTTATGTTTTAAGTTTTTTGTTGACCATCTATTCAGAAGCAAAAATCTCATCCAGCTTCTTCAAACTACAAAATGATAAGCTCATAGCATTTGTAAAAATTTTATAAAAATATGCTTAGGTTTCTTTCACTATGGTATGCCATGGAGAAAATTTTGTGTTTTTCCCTTTTCTCCCTTTTCTAGGAATAAAATTTCATTTTCTTTTAATAACCAAACCATCTCCACCCTCCAAACATGCAATCCTGTGAAAATTGACACCATATCCTAGGTCCACATATGGTTGAAGATTTAGGCTTGGCTAATAGGAATTGAATCAGATAATATATGCAGTAATTAGGCCTTCAGTAATTGAATCAGGGCTGGTCACATGACTTAAACTGGGTTTATCAGAATCACCAGAATCTTGACTAGAGCCATCAGGAAACAGATGCAAACATTTATCTGGGGTTTCAGTTCAGTTCAGTTCAGTTGCTCAGTCATGTCTGACTCTTTGTGACCCCGTGAATCACAGCAGGACAGGCCTCCCTGTCCATCACCAAACTCTTGTCCATCAAGTTGGTGATGCCATCCAGCCATCTCATCCTCTGTCGTCCCCTTCTCCTCCTGCCCCCAATCCCTCCCAGCATCAGGGTCTTTTCCAATGAGTCAACTCTTCACATGAGGTGACCAAAGTATTGGAGTTTCAGCTTCAACATCAGTCCTTCCAATGAACGCCCAGGACTGATCTCCTTTAGGATGGACTGGTTGGATCTCCTTTCAGTCCAAGGGACTCTCAAGAGTCTTCTCCAACACCACAGTTCAAAAGCATCAATTCTTTGGCGCTCAGCTTTCTTCACAGTCCAACTCTCACATCCATACATGACCACTGGGAAAACCATAGCCTTAACTAGACAGACCTTTGTTGGCAAAGCAATGTCTCTGCTTTTGAATATGCTATCTAGGTTAGTTATAACTTTCCTTCCAAGGAGTAAGCGTCTTTTAATTTCATGGCTGCAATCACCATCTGCGGTGATTTTGGAGCCCCCCAAAATAAAGTCTGATACTGTTTCCACTGTTTCCCCATCTATTTCCCATGAAGGGTATCTGGGGTTTAACAAGCGACAAACACTAATACCTTAGCTCCTGAGGGTCCTCTCCCCCACTACATAGAAAGCTGACCTCATAGTACACCCAACACTATGGATGTAGGAACAAGGTCGAAAAATGGTCATCTTGACAAGACGCCATTTGAACCCTAATTCAAACCATGCTTGAAGACATCAGATCCACCTCTCTATTTCCAGTTATCTGAATCAGAAAAAAATTTTCAGGCAAAAATAGAGACACAGACACAAAGAACAGATATGTGGACAGAGTTGGGGGAAAGGAAGAGGGGAACAAATTGGGAGAGTAGCATTGTTGTGTTCTGAAATTATCCTGAAACCTGGTTTTATAACCATGCATAATTTAACACTTATTAAATTATAATAAAATGTCTTCTAATTATTATTCAGACATTCACATCAGGAAAATAATCTTTTTCTTGAAAGATTAATGAATATAATTTGATAAACACAGTGTTCCACAGACTTATTTAGAAAACATTTATAGTAATAGATTAAATCAAGGTTTCCTGAAGCAACTGATACACACCTACCTGACATTTATTAATTTAATAATGCACTGGGACAGTTTATATAAAGATTATGTACAAATGATAATCAAATGTTTAAAATTCACTCCATGTAGACATATAGTTTACACAGATTGTTCAAAACCTGAAGTTCATTTTTGAAATCAATCACAACTTTCATTCCATTTAATAATTGCACAGTATCCAGTGTTTTATTTTTAAATGTCTGTAATTCAGTTTGAATTAAATAAGATTCAATATTTAGGTACACGTGTTCTATTTAAAAACCATCAGGAAACTAAGTATAAAAACTAACATACTTAGATTATTGAGGTTTTCATAAATAAGTATGCTAAACATATATAGCATCATACATTATTATAGATATGAGAGCTATATCTGCTCAAGGCATTGAATGAACAGAGTATCCATCCATGATCTTTAGTATACCTTGGACTTTCCGATCCTCAGGAGATAATGTCCTGTACTTGAAGCAACAAAATTTCAATTAGCTAGTAGGCTCAGGTTTTTCTAGTTAAGTGAATAGTCTGTTTTAACTCAGTTTAACAAGAAAACATTTATGTTTCAAATGTAGTCTCAAAATACTTTTACAATGTGTAAATTGATCTTGACTCTTGCACCTAATAGTAGCGCCTTGTTACCTTATGGAGTAACTAACATGGTGATACATAGCTACAGGTATACTTATAAGTAGACAGAGAGGGAGGTGGAAGTGGGGATGGAGGTAGAGGTGGAGGTGGAGATGGAGACAGAACTGGAGAGTTCGCCTGAGTCCTAGTCTGATGATCAGCACATTGTCTTTGTCCTCCATCCCTTGCTACTGTTCATCTTTGCCTCCCATTTAATCTGACCTAGAAGAAAGAAAAGGACTCAGCCATACAAAGAGTCTAGGAAGGGATTCTATGGAAAGGAAAAAACATATGCAGAGCATCCAGGGTGAGAAAGGCCTTTTGTTTGAGAAGGTGATCGCAGGCCTGTGTAAACAAGGGATGAAGGATGTGAGAGACAATGGACAGGTAAGAGCCAAGCATTGTAGTCCAGGAAAATGTTTTTATTTTTTCCAAGAGCAATAGAAATCTATTAAAAGATTTTAGGAGGAGGAGCAACATGACCTAATTCATTTTGTTAAAGTGGTTCTGTGTGATGGTGGTTTGGGGGGAGCGAGAGGGAAGCAGAAAGAGTAAAGAGTAGCATCCAGGTGAATAGCCACCAACCTGAAGGAGGAGGCGGCCATGCCACCACAAGAAGTGGACAGCGTGACATATTTGCTGCTACTTGGCTGCGATGGAGGAACAGTAAGAAGGAAAGGCTGACTTGGAGATTTCTGGCTGGAAAAACCTGATAGATCGTGTTGTTTGCTGATATGCAGCAGCCAGCCTAAGAGGCACAGACAGGGTGATGGAGAACTAAAATTACATTTAGTTTAATCCTCCTGTGAGGCACTGAAGTATTATCATCTGTCTCTTGAGCACCTGGTCATGCATACATGCATGTTCAGCTGTGTCTGACTCTTTGCAACCCTGTGGACTATAGCCTGCCCGTCTCCTCTGTTCATGGGATTTCCCAGGCAAGAATACTGGAGTGGACTGTTTCCTTCTCCAGGAGATCTTCCCAGCCCAGGGATCGAACTCAGGTCTCCTGCACTGCAGGTGAATTCTTTACCACTGAGCCACCTGGGAAGCCCTAAAGTATTATATTAAATGTCAAATAGTCAATTGGATGTGAGTATCTAAAACTGCTGTATTGGGAAAGATATTAATGAAATTTAAAAACCTGTTTTAGTCTTAGAATATATATATGTGTGTGTGTGTGTTCGTGTACTTTACTTACAGCTAAGTGATGTGTTAGCTTTCTTTTAAAGAAATTTGAGTCCTCTGATAAATTGTCATGTGTATTTTATATAAAAAATAAAGGGTTCAAAGTCACAAACCTTAATATAAGATTTCAAATTAATTTTTTGAAGTAAAATCCTTCATTTAATTTTAACCACATAGAGGAATCACTAACATAATCTAAGGTAATAGGAGCTTTTTAGATGGAGATTAAAAAGAAAGTATAGTTCATTGTAATTAACCAGCTAGAATAGGTTAGGATTTTAATTGTAGTCTTCATCATTTTGTCTGTTAAATATCATTCCTGATATCTTGGAATAACTCAGGGAAGAAATGAGACAATATTCTTTGGTACTGTTATAAATAATATTGTTTTGCAAGAAGCATTCATTCTTGACAGCTGCTAATTTTTCAGGAAGATTCTTGACTTCAAAAAAATCTACACAGTATGTACTTTTGTTTTTGGGAGAATTAAATATGACAATAAACATAAAAATTTTTGATGACTGGAATTTTGATTTGAACAATTAAATGAAAAATTCATTCTGAAAATTGATAAGTCAGGAACCAAAGACAGAATTAGACGCAATCATTTTTGTTCAGTGACAACTTGAAGATTGTCAATGTTCTTTGATTTCTTGACAGTTTAATTTTATGCTAACGTCAAATTATCAGAAAGTACAATGGTGAAAAAGTGTTCTACTGTGCTTGAAGAAGGTGGGGACAATGCATAAAAATTTTCAATCTCATTCAAATAAGCATAGAGGTAAACATTACAGAAAAACGGAAGTTAATTATTTTTCTCTTGAAAAATAATGCTATAAGAATAATTAGCTTTGATAATAAAACTCACACCTTTTCTAAAAGAAAAGCATGTATTGCATAAAAATAAAGCAGTTGCACAAAACAGCTACACAAAACAGATAGTAGAATACAAATTACATATTTATTATGTAATATGTGTATGTGTGTATGCTCAGTCATGTCTGACTCTTTGTAACCCTATGAACTGTAGCCCACCAGGCTCCTCTGTCCATGGGATTCTTCAGGCAAGAATACTGGAGTGAGTTGCCATTTCTTTCTCCAGGGGATCTTCTCAACCCAGGGTTCGACACACATCTCTTGCATTTCCTGCACTGGCAGGCCGATTCTTTACCACTGTGTCACCCAGGAAGCCGCAAATATATACATATGTGTGTATATATACATACGTATTTACACATAATTTGTTTTATATATGTCTATTCATTCAAGAAATGTATTCAAGAAAGGTATTGAGGGTTCCTATGTGCCAGGGCACATGTAGACAATGTATATAGTGATTTACTTATTTATCTTTCATATTTTAATTTAATAACTATTTTTTAAATGGTACAGATTGGTTCCAAATAGGAAAAGGAGTACCTCAGGGCTGTATATTTTCACCCTGCTTATTTAACTTCTATGCAGAGTATATCATGAGAAATGCTGGGCTGGAAGAAGCACAAGCTGGAATCAAGATTGCCGGGAGAAATATCAATAACCTCAGATATGCAAATGACACCATTCTTATGGTAGAAAGTGAAGAGGAACTAGAAAGCCTCTTGATGAAAGTAAAAGAGGAGAGTGAAAAAGTTGGCTTAAAGCTCAACATTCAGAAAACTAAGATCATGGCGTCTGGTCCCATCACTTCATGGCAAATAGATGGGGAAACAGTGAAAACAGTGTCAAACTTTATTTTTGGGGACTCCAAAATCACTGCAGATGGTGATTGCAGCCATGAAATTAAAAGACGCTTACTCCTTGGAAGGAAAGTTATGACCGATCTAGATAGCATATTGAAAAGCAGAGACATTACTTTGCCAACAAAGGTTCGTCTAGTCAAGGCTATGGTTTTTTCAGTAGTCATGTACGGATGCGAGAGTTGGACTGTGAAGAAAGCTGAGCGCCGAAGAATTGATGCTTTTGAACTGTGGTGTTGGAAAAGACTCTTGAGAGTCCCTTGGACTGCAAGGAGATTCAACCAGTCCATCCTAAAGGAGATCAGTCCTGGGTGTTCATTGGAAGGACTGATGTTGAAGCTGAAACTCCAATACTTTGGCCACCTCATGCGAAGAGTTGACTCATTGGAAAAGACCCTGATGCTGGAGGGATTGGGGGCAGGAGGAGAAGAGGACAACAGGGGATGAGATGGCTGGATGGCGTCACCGACTCAATGGACATGAGTTTGGATAAACTCCGGGAGTTAGTGATGGACAGGGAGGCCTGGCGTGCTGTGATTCATGGGACCTCAAAGAGTCGGACATGACTGAGCGACTGAACTGAACTGAACGGAGTTATCTATTTTATGCACTGCTGCTGCTGCTGCTAAGTCACTTCAGTCATGTCCAACTCTGTGCGACCCCATAGACGGCAGCCCACCAGGCTCCCTCGTCCCTGGGATTCTCCAGGCAAGGACACTGGACAGTAGTGTATAAATGTCAATCCCAACCTCCCAATTCATCCCACTCCTCTTTCCCCCTTGGTATTCATACATTTCTTCTCTACATCTGTGTCTCTATTCCTGTTTTGCAAATAAGTTCATCTGTACCATTTTTCTAGATTCTACATATATGCGTTAATACTCAATATTTATCTCTGACTTACTTCACTCTGTATGAATTTTTTTTAAAAAGAAAGAAAAACCCAATCCCTGCCCTCAAGGAGATTAAACTCAAGTGGGTGAAGGCAGCCACAGAACAAGCAAGCATCATTCAATGTGATAAGGGAGTGAGTAGAGAAGAGGGAAGGGACCAGGAATGGCAGAGCTTGCTTGTTTCAGTACCAAGACTGATCTGTAAACAGCTCTAGGATAGAAACCTAGAGAAAGTCTGATCTATGTCTTGGAATCACATCAGGTTGTCTCCTCTGGCCAGTCTTCCCCTGTAAGTCACCCCTCTGCAATGCCTTTCATCCAACTACACTGGCCTTGGGCGAGACCGGGGAGGAGGCTTGGTACCCACACTGATTGTTACAATCTCTTCGCCCTTTATCACTCTTCTCTTCTCTATCATTAGATAGAAGATGGAGTTTAGTCATTTCTGCTTCACTGCAAATGAGAGACTTGGGCACTTAACCAGTGCTTTATCTCTCTCTGTCTCTGACTGTATTTTTACAAATCGCCTCCCTCTCTCTGCAGAGAATGGGCAGATTTTCCCAGGCTATGCACACCCACTTGTTAGACCTTCTCTGCCACATGAAAACTATCCTCCCACATGCCTGCTGAAACTGACAATAAACACACACACACACACACACACACACACCAGATTCTGACCTTACCAGATGCACACATAAGAAATATGGAAGAAAAACAAATTCCACAGGATGAAAACCTTCAACTAAATGTGACAGTTTGGAGCCCGCTTCAGACTGAGATGAACAGAGAGACAATGCAGTATGCTCAGTACTTTATTTTTTCCTCTGGGGCACAGGAAAGCTATGTCTACAAGGTACCAAATTTCAGTTGCACATGGGGACTTCCCTGATGGTCCAGTGGTTAAGACTCTGCACTTCTGCAGAGGGGCACAGTTTCCATCCCTGGTCAGGGAACTAAGATTCCTCCATGCCATGGTACGGCCAGAAAAATAAAGCTTACCAGGTACACAATGAATCCAAAATGGTAACAAAGAGCAGAGTTCTTTTAGAAATCTATAGGATTTTAGTACACATGTGTGAATGGGTCCTTTTTTACTAATCCTTTTCTTAAAAAATCAACTTTGCATGCATGTGTGCTAAGTCACTTCAATTCAGTTCAGTTCAGTCACTCAGTGGTGTCTGACTCTTTGCAACCCCATGAAATGCAGCACGCCAGGCCTCCCTGTCCATCACCAACTCCCGGACTCCAACTCATGTCCATTGAGTTGGTGATGCCATCCAACCATCTCATCCTCTGTCGTCCCCTTCTACTCCTGCCCTTAATCTTTCCCAGCATCAGGATCTTTTCAAATGAGTCAGCTCTTCACATCAGGTAGCCAAAGTATTGGAGTTTCAGCTTCAACATCAGTCCTTCCAATGAACACCCAGGACTGATCTCTTTTACGATGGACTGGTTGGATCTTCTTGCAGTCCAAGGGACTCTCAAGAGTCTTCTCCAACACCACAGTTCAAAAGCATCAGTTCTTCCATGTTCAGCTTTCTTTATAGGCCAACTCTCACATCCATATATGACTACTGGAAAAACCATAGCCTTGATGAGATGGACCTTTGTTGACAAAGTAATGTCTCTGCTTTTTAATATGCTATCTAGGTTGGTCATAACTTTCCTTCCAAAGAGTAAGTGTCTTTTAATTTTATGGCTGCAATCACCATCTGCAGTGATTTTGGAGCCCAAAAAAATAAAGTCTGTCACTGTTTCCCCATCTATTTGCCATGAAGTGATGGGACCAGATGCCATGATCTTCGTTTTCTGAATGTTGAGCTTTAAGCCAACTTTTTCACACTCCTCTTTCACTTTCAGTCAAGTCCAACTCTTTGTTACCCCATGGACTGCAGCCCACCAGGCTCCTCTGTCCATGGATTCTCCAGGCAAGAACCCTGGAGTGGGTCACCATGCCCTCTTCCAGGGGATCTTCCCAACCTAGGGATTGAATCTACATCTCTTATGTCTCCTGCATTGGCAGGCATGTCCTTTACCAATAGCATCACCTGGGAAGCCCCAAATCAACTTTACTGAGGTATAACTTATATACAGTAAACACATGAATTTTGAAAATGAGTGAATCCTGAAACCAGTGACAAAATCAGACACAGAACATTCTCATCACCCCAAACCTTACATCTGTGTCTTTATTTCTGTTTTGAAAATGAGATCATCTAGATTCTACATATATCAGGCCAATGGACTTTGATATTGGATCATCTGAACTTGTCACTTGTTGATAAATGTCAATAGGTTAAGTAATATATTTAGCTGTAGAACTGCAAATCCTGAGACAGGGACCCACTGTTATGCCTGATCTTCTATCCTTCATGCCTAAATGAATTTCATGTTCCTGATTCTAAGGAGCACACCACATACAGATGCAAATCTGCACAAAGGAGTGTGTCTGGCCATACCACCTTCTCTTGGGTGTATAGACACTTTGTGGACCCATTGCTAACCAGTTGCCTCCACCCCATATAACTCAGACCACAGTGAAGAAACATTAATGGAGCTTTTAGCACAACCAGTTAAAAACAAACTGGCATATTATTGATTGTGGACTTGGCAGGTCTTCTGCGGTGAGCAGCATGCTTCATGATGCTTGTACTTCTCACTAACCTTCTTCTGTGGTGATGGGAATAAAACACCAGCTGGAGTTAGAGGGAACAGGTCTGAACAAGTTTATTACCCAGATGCTGAGAAACAGGATGCAGAGTCATCAGATAGTGTCAAGTCTTTTTATTAAATCATCTTAGATATATTTCTTTTGTACCACAGGGATGGTTTCAATGGGCTATACTTTAAAAAACTGCATTAGGACTTCCCTAATGGTCTAGTGGTTAAGAATCCACCTGCCAAAGCTGGGGTCACAGGTTTGATCCCTGATCTGGGAAGATCCCACATGCCGTAAGGCAACTAAGCCTGGGCCACAACAGCTGAAGCCTGCATTCCCTAGAACCTGTGCTCCCCAATAAGAGAAGTCACAGCAATGAGAAACCTGTGCACCACAGCTGGAGAGCAGCCCCTGCTCGCCACAACTAGAGAAAGCCCTGCTCAGCATGAAGACCCAGCTCAGCCAAAACTAAATTTTCTAAAAGAGAACTGCATTGACTGATGCTGCTGTTATATAATGCATATTAAATAAACTATATAGACTGCTTCAAATTAGGGGGCATTAAGTTACCAAAAAAATAATCTTCATCTTCTTGTTCAGTCTCTCAGTCATATCTGGCCCTCTGACCCCTTGGACTGCAGCATTCCAGGCTTCCCTGTCCTTCAACATTTCTCAGAGCCTGCTCAAACTCCTGTTCATTGAGTCAGTGATGCCATGCAAGCATCTCGTCCTCTGTCATCCCCTTCTCCTCCTACCCTCAATCTTTATCGACATCAGGGAAAGATTTTTTCTAGAAAAGATTTTTTTCTTTTCTGATGAGTCAGCTCTTTGCATCAGGTGGCCAGAGTATAGAAGCTTCAGCTTCAGCATCAGTTCTTCCAGTGAAAAATAATCTCAGTGTTGTTATTTAATTGTATAATCATATTGCTGCTAGTTATCTCTTTAAAGGTCATGAGTATGGGGTGATGTATATACAAGTTGTTGGAAGAGGGTGTTTGTTATGACCAGTGCATTTTCTTGGCAAAACTCTATCAGTCTTTGCCCTGCTTCATTCCATATTTCAAGGCCAAATTTGCCTGTTACTCCAGGTGTTTCTTGACTTCCTACTTTTGCATTCCAGTCCCCTATAATGAAAAGGACATCTTTTTTGGGTATTAGTTCTAAAAGGTCTTGTAGGTCTTCATAGAATTGTTCAACTTCAGCTTCTTCAGCGTTACTGGTTGGGGCATAGACTTGGATTACTGTGATATTGAATGGTTTGCCTTGGAAACGAACAGAGATCATTCTGTTGTTTTTGAGATTGCATCCAAGTACTGCATTTCGGACTCTTTTGTTGACCATGATGGCCACTCCATTTCTTCTGAGGGATTCCTGCCCGCAGTAGTAGATATAATGGGCATCTGAGTTAAATTCACCCATTCCAGTCCATTTCAGTTCGCTGATTCCTAGACTGTCGACATTCACTCTTGCCATCTCTTGTTTGACCACTTACAATGTGCCTTGATTCATGGACCTGAAATTCCAGGTTCCTTTGCAATATTGCTCTTTACAGCATCGGACCTTGCTTCTATCACCAGTCAGATCCACAGCTGGGTATTGTTTTTGCTTTGGCTCCATCCCTTCATTCTTTCTGGAGTTATTTCTCCATTGATCTCCAGTAGCATATTGGGCACCTACTGACCTGGGGAGTTTCTCTTTCAGTATCCTATCATTTTGCCTTTTCATACTGTTCATGGGGTTCTCAAGGCAAGAATACTGAAGTGGTTTGCCATTCCCTTCTTCAGTGGACCACATTCTGTCAGATCTCTCCACCATGACCCACCCATCTTGGGTTGCCCCACGGGCATGGCTTAGTTTCATTGAGTTAGACAAGGCTGTGGTCCAATTGTGATTAGATTGACTAGTTTTCTGTGAGTATGGTTTCAGTGTGTTTGCCCTCTGATGCCCTCTTGCAACACCTACCATCTTACTTGGGTTTCTCTTACCTTGGGCGTGGGGTATCTCTTCACGGCTGCTCCAGCAAATCGCAGCCATTGCTCCTTACCTTGGACGAAGGGTATCTCGTCACTGCCGCCCTTCCTGACCTTCAATGTGAGATAGCTCCTCTAGGCCCTCCTGCGCCCGCACAGCCACGGCTCGGGGTAACTCCTCTCATCGCCGCCCCTGGCCTCAGGCATGGGTTGCTCCTCCCGGCAGCCACCCCTGGCTTCGGGCATGGGGGTGTGGGGTAGCTCCTCCCGGCCCCCGCCCCTGACCTCGGATGCAGGGTAACTCCTCTCGGCCATTCCTGCCCCATCACAGTCTGGTACTCTCAGCCGCTGCCCCTGACCTCGGATGTGGGGTAACTCCTCTTGGCCGCCATTTTGCTTTTTTGCATTTCTTTTCTATGGGAATGGTCTTGATCCCTGTCTCCTGTACAATGTCACGAACCTCATTCCATAGTTCATCAGGCACTCTAGCTATCAGATCTAGGCCCTTAAATCTATTTCTCACTTCCACTGTATAATCATAAGGGATTTGATTTAGGTCATACCTGAATGGTCTAGTGGTTTTCCCTACTTTCTTCAATTTAAGTCTGAATTTGGCAATAAGGAGTTCATGGTCTGAGCCACAGTCAGCTCCTGGTCTTGTTTTTGCTGACTGTATAGAGCTTCTCCATCTTTGGCTGCAAAGAATATAATCAATCTGATTTCGGTGTTGACCATCTAGTGATGTCCATCATTCCCAGAGAAAAGAAATGCAAAAAAGCAAAATGGCTGTCTGGGGAGGCCTTACAAATAGCTGTGAAAAGAAGAGAAGTGAAAAGCAAAGGAGAAAAGGAAAGATACAAAACATCTGAATGCAGAGTTCCAAAGAATAGCAAGAAGAGATAAGAAAGCCTTCTTCAGCCATCAATGCAAAGAAATAGAGGAAAACAACAGAATGGGAAAGACTAGGGATCTCTTCAAGAAAATCAGAGACACCAAAGGAAGATTTCATGCAAAGATGAGCTTGATAAAGGACAGAAATGGTATGGACATAACAGAAGCAGAAGATATTAAGAAGAGATGGCAAGAATACATAGAAGAACTGTACAAAAAAGATCTTCATGACCCAGATAATCACGATGGTGTGATCACTGACTTAGAGCCAGACATCCTGGAATGTGAAGTCAAGTGGGCCTTAGAAAGCATCACTACGAACAAAGTTAGTGGAGGTGATGGAATTCCAGCTGAGCTATTCCAAATCCTGAAAGATGATGCTGTGAAAGTGCTGCACTCAATATGCCAGCAAATTTGGAAAACTCAGCAGTGGCCACAGGACTGGAAAAGGTCAGTTTTCATTCCAATCCCAAAGAAAGGCAATTCCAAAAAATGCTCAAACTACCACACAATTGCACTCATCTCACACGCTAGTAAAATAATGCTCAAAATTCTCCAAGCCAGGCTTCAGCAATATGTGAACCATGAACTTCCTGATGTTCAAGCTGGTTTTAGAAAAGGCAGAGGAACCAGAGATCAAATTGTCAACATCTGCTGGATCATGGAAAAAGCAAGAGAGTTCCAGAAAAACTTCTATTTCTGCTTTATTGACTATGCCAAAGCCTTTGACTGTGTGGATCACAATAAACTGTGGGAAATTCTGAAAGAGATGGGAATACCACACCACCTGATCTGCCTCTTGAGAAATCTGTACGCAGGTCAGGAAGCAACAGTTAGAACTGGACATGGAACAACAGACTGGTTCAAAATAGGAAAAGGAGTTCATCAAGGCTGTATATTGTCACCCTGCTTATTTAACTTATAAGCAGAGTACATCATGAGAAACCCTGGACTGGAAGAAACACAAACTGGAATCAAGATTGCCGGGAGAAATATCAATAACCTCAGATATGCAGATGACACCACCCTTATGGCAGAAAGTGAAGAGGAACTCAAAAGCCTCTTGATGAAAGTGAAAGTGGAGAGTGAAAAAGTTGGCTTAAAGCTCAACATTCAGAAAACGAAGATCATGGCATCCGGTCCCACCATTTAATGGGAAATAGATGGGGAAACAGTGGAAACAGTGTCAGACTTTATTTTTCTGGGCTCCAAAATCACTGCAGATGGTGACTGCAGCCATGAAATTAAAAGACGCTTACTCCTTGGAAGGAAAGTTATGACCAACCTAGATAGCATATTCAAAAGCAGAGACATTACTTTGCCAACAAAGTTTCGTCTAGTCAAGGCTATGGTTTTTCCTGTGGTCATGTATGGATGTGAGAGTTGGACTGTGAAGAAGGCTGAGCGCTGAAGAATTGATGCTTTTGAACTGTGGTGTTGGAGAAGACTCTTGAGAGTCCCTTGAACTGCAAGGAGATCCAACCAGTCCATTCTGAAGGAGATCAGCCCTGGGATTTCTTTGGAAGGAATGATGCTAAAGCTGAAACTCCAGTACTTTGGCCACCTCATGTGAAGAGTTGACTCATTGGAAAAGACTCTGATGCTGGGAGGGATTGGGGGCAGGAGGAGAAGGGGACGACAGAGGATGAGATGGCTGGATGGCATCACTGACTTGATGGACGTGAGTCAGAGTGAACTCCAGGAGTTGGTGATGGACAGGGAGGCCTGGTGTGCTGCGATTCATGGGGTCGCAAAGAGTTGGACATGACTGAGCGACTGATCTGATCTGATATACAAGTTGTCAGTTTGAAAAAGTATAAGTTCTGAGCATCTAATGTACAGCATAGGGACTATGATTAATAATAGGGTACTGAATACTTGAAAGTTGATGAGAGGAAGACTTAAATATTTTCATCAACAACAACAAAAAAAGAGTTGACTACATGAGGTGATGGATGTGTTAATTATTTTGATCTCGGTAATTATTCCACAGTGTATGTGTACATCAGATCATTATGTTACTGAATATATTCTCCAAAGGAAAAGTAACAATTGGAGATCACTATGTGAATAAAAAAAAGGACATGAGCATATGCAATATATTACCCTCATAAATTGCTCTATATGTCTTTATGCAGATGAGTCAAGTTCAAGTGGTCCCGATACACCTGCTATGGATGTGTCTTCAGAGCCAGGAGTGTCCTCAATTCTACCACCTCCATTCCATAGAAACTCCATCTGGCAAGGAGATTTTGAATCTCTCCATTCTTAGCTTTTTACTATCTATCACAGCTTACTTCTCAGAGTAATTAAACCTTGAACTCCATGATGCAGAGTTACATGATTCACTTTCCTCTCTCTGCAACTTCTTCATTTCATCTTGTGTTAAGTGCTCCCTGGCTCATCTCTCATTCCCCACCCAGGGGTCCAGGACTCACTTTGGTCAGACACTTCTTTTGAGAATAGACGCTATCTACCTCCATAGGTCAACTACCATTGGCTCTCAAATAACACACTTTGTCATTCTTCCCCTAAATGTTTTTTCCATGGACTCATTTAACATCAGTCAGTTCAGTCTCTCCGTCGTGCCCAGCTCTTTGCGACCCCATGGACTACAGCACTCCAGGTTTCCCTGTCTTCATTATCTTCCGGAGCTTGCTCAAACTCATGTCTATTGAGTCGGTGATGCCATCCAACCATCTCATCCTCTGTCGTCCCCTTCTCCTCCTGCCCTCAGTCTTTCCCAGCAACAGGGTCTTCTCCAATGAGTCAGTTATTCACATCAGGTGGCAAAAGTATTGGAGTATCAGCTTCAACATCAGTCCTTCCAATGAATATTCAGAATGGATTTCCTTTAGGATTGACTGGTTGAATCTCCTTGCAGTCCAAGGGACTCTCAAGAGTCTTCTCCAACACCACAGTTCAAAAGCATCAATTCTTCGGCGCTCAGCCTTCTTCACAGTCCAACTCTCACATCCATATGTGACTACTGGAAAGACCATAGCTTTGGCCAGACAGACCTTTGTTGGCAAAATAATGTCTCTGCTTTTTAATATTCTGTCTAGGTTTTTCACAGCTTTTCTTCCAAGGAGCAAGTGTCTTTTAACTTCATGGCTGCAGTCACCATCTGCAGTGATTTTGGAGCCCAAGGAAATAAAGTCTGTCACTGTTTCGATTGTTTCCCCATCTATTTGTCCAGGGACTGGGTGTGTGATGGGACCAGATGCCATGAGCTTTTAACATACTACTCTGTTATTCGAAGAAAATATCAGCACCATCCAGATGCTTTCCTAAAATTTATTATTACATTTTTATTTTATGTTTTATTTGGCCATGCCCAACCAGGGATTGAACCTGTGCTCTCTGCATTGGAAGCTCAGAGTTGTAACTACTGGACCACTTGGAAAGCCCTCAAATGCTGTTTGGATGACCTAGTATGAACAGTTTCTAGTTGCCTTCACATTTGAAATATGTACAGTGTATCAAAGGTTTATATATGTTCTCATGAAATAACATCCAAACTAACAAAAATCTAGTTTTAGATCTGTCCTCTAAAAAGAATCATCTTATCCTTTTTTTTTAATTTTTAATTTAATTTTATTTTATTTTTTAACTTTACAATATTGTATTGGTTTTGCCATATATCAAAATGAATCCTATCCTGCCATTATGTAGATCTCTTTTCTTCTTGGCCAACTCCTTCTATGCTCCTCAATTCATCCAAACCAAAACCAACTCATAATTCACAAATTATTTTTGCTCTTTAGAGGATTTTAGATCCTAAGTTCTCTGAGTACTTATTTTATATTTTTGTTTAACTTGCATTTATCCACCCCCTTCCCTGGTGGCTCAGAGGGTAAAGTGTCTGCCTGCAATGCAGGATACCCAGGTTCAATCCCTGGGTCAGGAAGATCCTCTGGAGAAAGAAATGGCAACCCACTTCAGTATTCTTACCTGGAGAATCCCGTGGACAGAGTAGCCTGGTAGGCTACAGTCCATGGGGTCTCAAAGAGTCGGACTAAGTGACTTCACTTTCACTTTATCCACCCCCAAAATAATGCCAGCTACAATATAAAGTTATGAGGTTAGAAGTCAAGACAGTGTATATGTTGTGTGGGTTAGTGGCTAGAAAGGGGCTGAGGGGGGGGTTCTGGGACATGGTTATGTTCAGTTTCCGATACGGACACTAATTGGATGTGTATTTTCTATTTGGCTTCTCCTGGTGGCTCAGATGGTAAGGAATCCACTTGCAATTTGGGAAACCCAGGTTCAATCCCTGAGTCAGGAAGATCCCCTGGAGAAGGACGTGGCAACCCACTCCAATATTCTTGCCTGGGAAATCCCATAAACAGAGGAGTCTGGCAGGCTACAGCCTGTGGGGTTGCAAAGAGTTGGACGTGACTGAGTGACTAAAACTTTCACTTTTCATTTTCTGTTTGTGAAATTTGTCAAGATGTTTGACTATATTGATTAATGTTAAAACAGTTAAAATAGAAAATCAGTCCATTTAAATTACCCCCAAATCTGGGTTTACTCTGCTTCTCCTCTCAGCCTGTTTCTCCGTTCTACTCACAAATGTACCACCACAGTGAGTTTCCCTGTTATTCTACAAATAACAAGCATAGTGAGTTCATTATGAAACATCTAAGGCAATGATAACTTTTGACATCATTGATTTATTCTATCTCTACCATCACAGTTATGTTTCTATCCAGATAGACAATATTAATATTTTTTAGACAAAAGTAATTTATTCTCAAACTCTTCTCATTGATCAACTTGCTGACATACTACCCACGGCACAGGGTCTAATTAGGTGGCGGAAATCATCTGATGGGGCTACGCTTGAATTTGTGCTGTGGATGACAGAGAGCAGAGCCCCAGAGCACCGTGCTAAAGCGTGGTAATGACTCTGTAATTAATACAATTCAAAGAACTCGCATGGGAAGACTCATGTCTTCCTGTCTATCATGATTAATAGACCTCAGCCTCTGGAACCTGTTCATCCTGGTATTTCTTCATATCAGATAGAAATGGAAACATAAGTAAAGATTTAATAAACCTATATGTGTTTACAATGCCTCAATGTATCTACAAACACACACACCACGTGTACACACTTGCACAGTGTCTTCTTTGGGAAAAGACAGTATTTCAAGTACCTGGAGTAATCCATGTGAAGACCAGAGGAAAATGGATAAAAGAATCAAAATGAGTTAAGTGTTATTAAGTCCTAAATAACTAATTTTGGTATGGCATATTTTCCTTCCACTTCAAATGTATTCAGATTAAGAGGAAATATCCGGGACTTCCCTGGTGGTCCAGTGGCTAAGACTCTGCACTCCTAATGCAGAGGGCCTGGGTTCGATCCTTGGTCAGAGAACTAGATCCCACATGCTGTAACTGAGAGTTCACATACCACAACTAAAGAACCCACATACAACAAAGATCCAGTACAGCTAAATGAATAAACATTAAAAAAAAAAAAAAAGGAGGGAATATCCAGGCCACGTCTAGCATCACCCAAAGGTAGTTCCACTGGTAAAGAATCTGCCTGCAATGTAGGAGACCCCGTTTAGATCCCTGGGTCTGGAAGATCCCCTGGAGAAGGGATAGGCTACCCACTCCAGTATTCTTGGGCTTCCCTGTTGGCTCAGACTGTGAAGAATCTGTCTTCAATGCAGGAGACCTGGGTTCAATCCCTGGGTTGGGAAGATCCCCTGGAGAAGGGAAAGGCTGCCCACTCCAGTATTCTGGCCTGGATAATTCCATGGACTGTGTAGTTCATGGGGTTGCAAAGAGCCATACACGACTGAACAATTTTTACTTTCAAAGAATCATTCAAAGTAGAATATATAAGCAATAAAAAAGGACCCATCATATTTTTCTCCCACAGTACAGTTGGACTCGATTCACCAAAAATTAGCATTCATTGAGTACTTACTGCAGGCCTGGCCCTGTGCTAGACCTACCCAAGTGAAACCAACAGGAGTAAGACGCATTTCATCTGCAGGAGATGTGATTAAGACAAGGGTGTTGAGAGGAGATTGTCCTGACTGTCCAGCTTGGCCCCAAATACATCACATGTATTTTAGAAAACAGACAGATAGAAGAGAAGACAGAGAGAGAAGGCAATCTCTCTCCCTTTTGAAGACAGAAGAGAGAGATGCAGCCATAAGCCGGGCACCCTGCCAGCCACCAGGAGCCAGAAGAGGCAAGAAAGGAACTATTCTCAGAGCCTTCAAGGCACATCCAGTCCTGCTGACACCTTCATTTCCGCTCAAGGAAACTGACTTCAGACTCAGGCTTCCAGAACTGTCAGAGGAGAGATTTCTGCTTTTTAAGTCCACCAGTTGTGTCACTTGTTACAGTGACAGAGAACAATACTCTGGATTAGGTTAAAATGGGAAAAGTAAATGTCTAGTTCCTTAGTTGAAATCCACTTCATTTAAAGTTCCTCCACGTGTGCAACAGCAAAAAATAAATATAACTTTCCATTACTATTGTGAAATGTGAAGCAAAGTTGCAACTAAGGACCATCACTGGTAGAACTGATTTTTCTTTCCTCTTGGATAACTACATATTATTAACATAAAGTAATAATACAAATGTGTATTATTATATGCAACACATTCTAATGTGTTGCATATAAGGAGACAAATTTGAATGAAAACCAGGTTTCTCTGAGGAAGGCTTTATATTGATGTCAATTCATATTTAATATCATTTTATCTGAAAATAATTAGGTATCACACTATTTTTTAAAATAATGCCACAATATTTTGTTAACATGCATCACTCGAAGATGTTTTAAATGCTATAATTGATGGAGAATAAGCAATTAAGATATATCCTCCATTTCCTTAACTAATAGCTTATTGTTGAAGAGGATTTTGTCAAGCAGTAAAACTCTGTCATTCACTACATCATTCAATCCAATATATTAATTGAGCTTATACTATAGGACCCTAACCCCAGAACTTTGGAGAACTCTTAGAATATGGTCTTCTGTCTCTTCTTTTTAATCTAAAATGTCTGTCTCGGGAGACAGTTTATTTCTGCCAAGTTAATGTGGGTTCCATGACATATTCACTTTTTTTCCCCAGGTCAACTATTAATAATAGTCACAATCATGATAACAGCAGCAGTTTTGATCACAATTTACTCAGCATATATTAAGGACATAAATGCCACCAAGGCAACCAAGAATTTATCAGACATTCTGCTACTTGTAGAGGGTCTGTAACTCTTGGTACTGGCTCATTTTATCTCTGTCAGCTACGTAACTAAAATTAAGATAGCACGTCCACCCTGCTTGGGAGATGGGAGAATCTCTAAGTTGAAATTTCTACCTGACTGGGGTTTTTGATATAACCCTTCTCAATAAAACTTGTCTCTTCTTTCCTCCAAGGCTACTCAAACAGACAGTATGATTCCATCTTGGGAAGTATGGCCTTCCATCAGGGCTGTGCCTCCTGGATTTTTAGAGGAACAGATCAGGGTTATTACAGACTCATCAGCTGTGTGACCTTTGAAATCCTCCTCTTCTCATCTTCACTTTCCTCATCTTTAAAATGCAAATTATAATGCTTCCTGATTTCCTCTGAGAACTATCAAAGATGAAATGTGATGATAATGTATGTAAAAGATGTTTGAATATAAAAAGCTCTCCAACATAATCTACTGCTGTTTTCTTCCCTTATTAAGCATTCCCACACAAGCATCATCTCTAAGTTTCAATGACTTTAGTTATTATATTCAATTCTCTGTGTTTATTACCTACACTTTGTATATTGGTCTGCATCCTTATGTGCTAAGTTGCTTCAGTTGTGTCCAGTTCTGTGTGACCCTATGGAATGTAGCCCAGCAGGCTTCCCTGTCCATGGGATTCTCCAGGCAAGAATACTGGAGTGAGTTGCCATGCCCTCCTCCAGGGGATCTTCCCGACCCAAGGATGGAACCCGCATCTCCTGCATTGCAGGCAGAGTCTTTACCACTAGCACCACCTGGGAAGCCTGTGTGTGTGTGTGTGTGTGTGTGTGTGTGTGTGTGTGCATGTGCGTGCGCACGCACGTGCATATGTGTGTGTATGATAGTCACTCAGTCCTAGTATATTGGTCTATAGATACAGTTCAATGAAGTCTGTTAACTGTCTTTCTTGTTATTTTCACTTTAAATTTACTAGAATGTCCTCTGCTATCATTATTTTGTCTGTATCATTTAATTCAAAGGATACAGATTTTCCAAGATAACAGCTATCTTGTACCAATACGAGTTCCTGCCAAACAAATTCTGTTGAGATGCTTAAGTCCAATATGCATATACTCTAAGTGTAAGGCATGGTCTGTCCCTTTAAGAAACATTAAGCCAAATAAAAAGACAATAATCACTCTTTGAAAAAGAATAATTTTTTAAACACTTATTCCCAGCATTCTAACAGACATCCTATGCCTTGCCATTCCCAAAATGGTGATCCAGCAATTCTACAATGGGTGTTAAGAGGAAGAACCCCAAGTGCTACACACCTGTTGACATTCTACAAAAATTCACATCAGGGTCAGGACCTAGGGCCTTTGTCTCATTTTTTAAAACTAGATTTTATTTTTAGAGATGTTTTAGGTTTACAGCAAAATTAAGTGGAATGTAGAGAGATTTCCCATTTAAACTCTGCCCCCACACATCCACAACTTACACTATTACCAACATGCCCACCAGGTAGTACATTCCTTACAGTTGAGGAACCTACATCGTTATCATCAAGAGTCCATGGTTTACATTAGAGTTCACTCTTTTTTGTTTTTTTGTATGCACCACACAGCATGTGGGATCCTAGTTCCCCGACCAAGGATCAAACCCATGCCGTCTGCAGTGAGGGTGCAGTTTCAACCACTGGACCACCCGGGAAGTCCCCTAGAGTTCACTCTTGATGTTGTGCATTCTATTGGTTTGGACAAAGATATTTTTAAAAAGAGCAGAGAAGGGAGAGATTCATGTATCAAGTCTCAACCTTTCTTCTTCCCTACTTTAGAGTGCTCAGTCGCTCAGTTATGTCTGATTCTTTTCGACTCTGGCCTGTAGCCCACAGGCTCCCGTGTTCATGGGATTTCCCTGTCAAGAAGACTGGAATGTGTTGCCATTTCCTTCAGGGGATCTTTCCTTCCCAGGGATCCAACTCACATCTCCTGCATTGCAGGCAAATCCTTTACCACTGAGCCACTGGAGAAGCCCTTCAAATTCTACCTTCTCATTCAGAGCATTATAAAACTTTGAAAATGAAAACAAATGCACTGTTCCCATTTGTTTCTCAGTTACATAAAACTGTTCGATTGATAGCACATAAAATTCTGAAAAAAAGTTATGTTCAATCTCGTATAAGTAGCTCATATAAAACTCTACAATTTCACTTTAAATTAAAGGAATGATTCTTGCACCAAAGGGAAGATTTCCACAACAGACTAAAATAAATATGATAGTCATTTCACTATGTGGAAGTGTAACTTTCATTTTGTTACTTTGCAAAAGTTTGAAGATATGAATTAAATAATACAAATTGAAAGTCTGTCATTTATAATTTATTCAGATGCAATTCACCTATGAAGTTATTTATCTATGTTATAGTAACTTCTAACTTGAGAAAAATATAGCAATTTCAGTCAATTGATTTCAGGTAATTACTACTTCAAAAAATAGACTTTTCACTAATTTATATCAAATCATGTTTGCTGTTCAAATTTTACTGGTTTCTTGGGAGGATGTATCTTATGAAGTATATTACTAGAGTGTCATTAACATAATTGTCACTACTGATAATTATTGTTCTGGGATGAATTAGTTTTGAAGATGAATGTATGAACAATGTGTATATGCCAAATTTCCAAATTTCCTATATTGGTAAATATATACTAAGCAATTTACCAAGTTATAATTTTAACCAGTAAAGAAACTATGCTTGTTTTTCTAATGGAATAAGAGAGCCTGGGCACTTGTGCTGAGAATTCAGATACTTTTGAAGAATGAATGATAACGAATTTCTATTTCTTTTGCAAACAAAGCAGCACATGTGTTCTCTTCATGTTGTCTTAGCACATTGCTTCTTGATAGAGAAAATACCCATAAACTAATTTAAAATTATTGAAATTCTTATGACCATCAAAATCTTCTAATTGATGTTAGGTTAGACATGAGGAAAAATTATCCGAAGAATGAGGACAGTCAGTGGAGCTGAGATAATGTGTTTTATTAATATTTATAGTCTCTCTACTCTCTTGTATCCTGTAAAATTATCTAATCTGTACCTGGGTTATTTCTGGATTCTGCATTAAACAAAATATTTATGGTTTATGCCATCGTGAGGTGTTCAAACTTGATTCACTGGAACAGTGGAAGGTTTATGCAGGTCAATGGTATAACCAGATACATATTTTGAAAGAATAGCTAGAAACACATTGGAGAATAAGTTTAAGTAGAAATACATAGGCAAGCCGCTTCATATTCCTTCCAAAAGAAAACTTTTAAAAGAATAACAGATTCATTCATTAACTCAAAAAAACATTTGCTAAGTAGCTATTCCAATATATCACCAAATAGTTTTCCTTGAAGAGAGTCCTGATATTTAATGATGGTCGTCTTTTTAGAAAGAAGAAAGATAAACTTGTTATTTTAGGTAACAAATCAGTACAAACTTTACTGTGCTCTTGGCATGGAGCCACAAAATATAAAGGACTAAACTACAATAGATGATGAGAGTTTAAAGTGAGAGCGGAGGCAATGAAATGGAGAATAAAGGAAGTGTGCATAAGTACTTCTCTTCCACATCCAGGGAGGACCCATGGCAGGAAGAGTAGGGGACTTCTGCTTCCTGAGATTTGAGTCTACTGGTCTACCTGGGGTATCCCCAGATGTGCCACCAACTTCAAATGTATGTTCTTCAAAAAGAGAGGACTGGGCCTCCCCGGTGGACTAATGATTAAGAATCCACCTGCCAACGCAGAGGACACGGGTTCAATCCCTGGTCTGGGAAGATCCCACATAACCGGGGGCAACTAAGCCTGTGGGCCACAACTACTGAGCCCATGTACCTAGGGCCTGTGCCCCTCAACAAGAGAAGTCACCGCAATGAGAAGCCTGAGCACCACAGCAAAGAGTAGCCCCTGCTGCCCGCAACTAGAGAAAGCCCAAACGCAGCAACAGACTCGCTCAGCCTAAAATAAGTAAATAAGGAGAAGACAGGACTAGACTCTAATTTTCCTATTATCTCTAAAGACTCAACTTTATCTTAGTTAAGAAAACACTGTATCATATTTTAAAAAAGTCAAAGAATCAGAGAACTAATCTCAATTCACATGGGAGGAAAATCTGTCATTTTTATAGCCATCAGCTCCAATGTTCAGATACCCTTGTGACCTTGTTTATAACAAGGAACTAAAGTAAGCTCGTGGTACTGCATGCAGAATTTATGCAAAACTTCACTCACATTTTAAATAAATCAGAGGTAATTTTCCAACATAATTTGAAGTCTTAATGAGAAGACTCAATTTTATTCATGAAATTTCCTTTAATTTTGGTTATAACCTACACAAACAACTAAGGATAGACGCATAGCATTTGTTATGGTACTTTTTTTAGATTGGCCTCTCATTGAAGGTCCTATTTTTTTCTCAAATCCAGATGGACAGTTCCTAAGAGGAGTTATTGTTCTTTGATGATTACTCAGTGGCTCTCTGTATAGTATAGCTTCTGTGTCATGTGGTTTAGCAGTTTTTAAAAAGGAATTCTTTAAATAGGAATACCAAATAAGCCTAGGTGGGGAATTTCTATGTATAAAATCTGCCAATTTGTAACTCAGAAGTGCAATTTATACAACACATTAATATTTCCATTGAACACGGATGAAAAATTAACACTAGTGATCTAAAGCATTCTTTTTTTTTTTTGGAAGGTTTTATTATTTTTTTTTTATTGAAATGAATCCACCACAGGTATACATGTGTTCCCCATCCTGAACCCTCCTTCCTCCTCCCTCCCCATACCATCCCTCTGGGTCATCGCAGAGTGAAGTAAGCCAGAAAGAAAAACACCAATACAGTATACTAACGCATATATATGGAATTTAGAAAGATGGTAACAATAACCCTGTATACGAGACAGAAAAGGATACGCTGATGTAAAGCATTATTTTTTAAAAGAAAACAGCAAATCATTCTTCTCCTTAAGAGCCAGGAGACCACCACCTCTCTGTAGCAACAATAAGTAATGCAGTAGTTAATGTTTCCCTATCTTGGGACTAGGTGACAAACCCAATAATTCAATACCCAAGAGGGAGGATTAAAAAGTGAAGAGAAAATTTCCTGGCAATCCAGTGGTTAGTACTCTGTGCTTCCGTTGAAAGGGGCATGGGTTCAGTTGTAGTCCAGAACTGAGATTCCCAGAAGTCACAAAGCCAAAACAAACAAATGATGAGAAGGAAGTCAGGCAGCGCAGTAGGGACAAGAGGGGCTGAAATCAGAGTGAAAAGAGGAAAAGTATCCCTTAATAATTTGTACGGGGCAGAAATCATGGTGTTGGTTTTTTACCCTATAAAACTAATTTATGTTCCTTTTATGATGATCTGTAAGCTCATTTGGGCTTCCCTTGTGGCTCGGATAGTAAAGAATCTGCCTGCAATGCAGGAGATGTGTGTTCGATCCCAGGGTTAGGAAGATCCCCTGGAGAAGGAAATGGCAACCCACTCCAGTATTCTTGTTTGGAAAATCCCTCGGACAGAGGAGCCTGGCAGGTTACTGTCCAAGGAGTTGGGCATGACTGAGCGACTAACACTTTCACGTTCAAGCTCTTTTGCCCAGGAACTTTGTTTCAGATGGGAAGAATGAAGAATGGCCTTTGTTTTCAATCACTTATAAATTTACAGAATAGGATAAGCTGTGGGGGCGAGGGGATGTGGGTGGTGGAGAGGGCAGGGGGATTACCAGCACTTCCAATTTGGGCTCATAATCATTTAAACCCTGAGTAAATATGATGATGTGCAGTGAAGAAAACTCTACCCTCTAAGTGCTCTCTGCCTATGAAAGTAACCAGATTCACAATGACTACAGGCTAAATTGCAGTTTTTCATGTTCTCTTTTTCTGAGATATGATTTTGAAAGAGTTCAGGATGGAATGGTCAGCTCTGGATCTTTAAGTTCAAATCCTTTGTGAAAAAACAAAGATAACATGAAAGCACCAGTCATTGCTCAGGCTCTGTGTGGCTGCAGGAGCCGACCCCACAGAAATTCATAAACCATGGAAACAAGAGAGAAGCTTAGCAGTCAAACAAAATTAATGCCCAAGGAGACTCACTGAAGCACTACGAAAAGGTCAGAAGTCTCTATCAAATACCACAGAGGAGAGAACTGTATTTGGGTTTTTTCCATTTCACTCCACAAGAATAAAAGGATGGTCCTAATCATCGGTAGGTGCCAGTTAGTACTCACAGCCATGGAAAGACAAGCCCCCTGTCAGGACTGAAGCAAACGTGACCCCAGGCAAATTACCTGTGTGGAGCACAGATGTGGACCCAGACATCGCCGAGAGAATGGACGGGAGTCGGTATGTCCCATCGACTTATGCAGCTTTGTCTGAGAGTCAGGAGAGGTAGTGGGTCTTCCCATGGAGACTCTTAATCATGTAAAAAAGATCCAGCAAAGCTTCATAGAGCCTAGACTTGAAGTAAAGAGTTAGAAAGCAAACCACACACAGAGAGAAGCACAGGCAATCCGGGCGGTTCCGCTGCCCTTACTGGCTTCCAGCCTCCCCTCATTTTCACTTTCTGTGCTGGACTTTGGTGCCAAATGGATCTTGGTTTCAATCCAATATTTATGAGGCATGGAGTTCAAGATAAGTCAACCCCAGATCTTCATCTGTTATACTCGTGTCATCTAGAACTCTATTAGCTTTTTTATTTTTAATTATCAAAGAGTATAATTGTACACTATTGAGAAGTATAGAACAAATTACAATTATTGGAGGGCACCTGCTCTACAGTATCGTGTTGGCCTCTGCCACACATCAGCGTGAATCAGACACAGGTATATGTATGTCCCCTCCCCCCGACGCCCCTCCCCATTGCACCCCTCTAGGCTGTCACAGAACACTGGGTTGAGTTCCCTTTTTTACACAGCCAATTCTCACTTGCTATCTGTTTTACATATGGTAATGTGTATGTTTCAATGTTACTCTCTCAGTTCGTCCCATTCTGTCCTTCCCCTACTGTGTCCACAAGTTTGTTTTCTGTCTGTGTCTCCATTGCTGCCCGGCAAATAGATTCATCAGTACCTTCTTTCTAGATTCCATATGCATGTGTTAAATATACAGTTTTTGTCTCTCTCTTTCTGACTTACTTTAGTTGGTATAATAGGCTCTAGGTTCATTCACCTCATTAGGACTGACTCTATTCATTTAATTTATTAAATAACCTACCACAGAGCCCAGCCTACAGAAGCAGGAACCATGGTGTTTGGTACCTACTTCAGACTCTGAAATCCCTATCTTAACTATTTGTCACTGGTCTCAGGGTTTTGTTGTTTAGATATGCTTCTCCTGTATTTAAAACTCAGCTTTCTTGATGAAGTTTGATTTCATACAAATCTCTTCTGTACTTCACATTTGGTTTTTCCACAGTGAACTTTAGGTCACCATGACTTGTTTGTTTTTGTTTATTTGGTAAGTAATCTTTGCTATCGTCTGAAGGAACCAAACCCTGACCTAACCACCTGGCTAATAAAAAGTAACTTTGATCAAAATTACAGAGCTCAAACAAGAATTAACGTTTTAAGTAATGCAGAAATCCACCCAAGGTAGCTCAGCTTTCACTAAAATTTCAATTGCATTTACTTTCTTTCTCCTGTGGCTTCATTTTCATTTTATGGGATTAACTTTACACTTCACAGCCCTCACAGGGTTCTTCCCTCTTAAACACTCACCCAGGTTCCATATCCTGCTCACAGCGGGAGATGAGTGTCTTAGTTAAGGTTCCTGTGCAAGAGTTCTCTGAGACTCAGATGAGTTGGTGTTCATTAAAATAATTAAGTGCATTATAAACCCTACTATTAATATGATTCAGAAAAGATAATACCTAGTTTAAAACCTGGCATCCTTTTCACTAATACTTAATACTTGCTCTAATTTTTATTCCAATCCTGTATTTATGTAAAGAAGTTACTAGGCCTTTAAATATATATATATATATATAATTACACGTGAGATGGAAAAGAGAAATAAAAACACAGAAAATAAAAATAAGAGCAGTAAGTGTGGTGTCTCTCATCAAGCTAGCTTGTCTGGTGCTTCCTAGTATATCAGTCTAGCAAGGAAGTAGCCAAAATCAGTCTAGCAAGGAAGTAGCCAAGGTGCAAGAGAAGAGGATCCATTTCTGCAAACATCGTATGATATCGCCTACATGTGGAATCTAAAACTATGGTGCAAGTGGACCTATTTACAAAACAGAAAATGAGTTACAGACGTAGAAAATAAGCTCAGGGCTGCCAAGGGGGAAAGAGGGGAGAGATAAATTGGGAGATTGGGATTGACGTACATAGCCCTGACCTACATACACTACTATATATAAAATAGATAACTAGTAAGGACCCGCTGTAGGGCTCAGAAGGTAAAGAACTGGCCTGCAATGCAGGAGACCTGGGTTTAACCCCTGGGTTGGGAAGATCCCCAGGAGGAGGGGATGGCAAAGCCACGCCCTCCCTAGGCTGAGTTCCTGCAGCTTTGAGGAGAAGACTGAGGAGATGCTGGGCACCCAGAGGTGCCCCGAGCCCAGAGCATCTGCTACAGCCAGGCCACATCTCAGTTGCCTGGATCCAGGTTCCTGCAGCAACGACACCCCTCAGCACCCTTCCCTGACGCCTGCTCACCCTCTCTCTCAGGCCCCTCCCTCTGCTATAGTATTCACCTCCTAGACACTGTGTTATGGGATTTTTTTTTTTGTTTGATGTCAGTTCTCCCAACTCAAAGGGTCCAGCTTCTCCAGCATGTTCCTGCCACCTCCCCGGGGAACTCCTGGCAGCGCCCAACCCACAGAAGGCGCTCTATCCGTGTCGGTCAAGGGATTCATCTCAAGGTATATCATGTAATCATAACACCCTTGATTTCTATTTCTGCTTCTAGGGGAAGATGTGATGCTTTCACAAGAAATATCAGAACCCTTTGAACTAAAAGGGTAAATGATTCTTCTCTTTTAAAAAAAAACTATTATTATATTTCATGGATATATAAGTATTATATCGATATACAGATTATGTTATGCTGTTGTTTAGTCGCTCAGTCATGTCTGATTCTTTGTGACCCCATGAACTGTAGTCCACCAGGAAGTCCATGCCATTTCCCAGGCAAGAATATCTGAGTGGGTTGCTATTTCCTTCTCCAGATTACATTACATGGATCCATAAATCTGTCTCTTCAGCAAAGCATACTGTTAGTGGTTAAGGACTAGAGGACAGAGCGGGAGTGTGCATGCGTGCTCAGTCACTTCAGTCGTGTTTGTGCGATCCCATGGGCTATAGCTGGCCAGGCTCCTCTGTCCATGGGATTCTCTAGGAAAGAATACTGGAGTGGATTGCCATGCGTTCTCCAGGGGATCTTCTCAACTCACAGATTGAACCCGTGTCTCATTTGTCTCCTGCGTTGACAGACGAGTTCTTTACCACTGGTGCTACCTGAGAAGTCCAGAGTGCGAGACCCCAACAAGAAAAATGTCCCTGCAGGAGCTGTGCAACAGCTCACTGCTGTCCTACTACACAGCTTACTGGAGAAAAGGCAAGTTTTTCATGTTAATCGATTGATAAAGAACCAGCCTGTGGAAAAGCCTAAAACAAAAGGAGTTTTCTGGAACCCAAAGCCCTGAAAGATCAGAGTTTAGGAGTTCATTCAATGGAGCAGAGGATGTGGGGACTCAAAGAAGAATCCAGACTGCCTGGAGCCAACAGAAATCCAATTGGAGCTCTTATATTTCTCTCAAGAGCAAAAATTTTAAAAATCTCATTTTAAACAACTGAAGCAGAAAAATCCATCAATCAATACCTGAAAAGTGACTGGGGAGACCAGACCGGAGCAGGTAAGTAAGAAAGGAATTAAGTCCCTAACACGACACCCTGTAATTACGGCTCATCTCCGCTTCTTACCTCTGAGCCCCGTCTGCCCACTGTGGTATTCATCCCACATACCACAAAAATAGGTTCCTTGCCTATTTTTGGCTTCCTATTTTCCAGAAAAAAAAAAAACTTTTAAAAAAATTTGGGGGAAATTTAGCAAGAGAAGTGAAGAGAAAACATTTTTAAATGTAAAATTAAATGAGAAGGAATCCAGGCATTAGGGAAAATATGCTAATTACCTGAGGTCCTGTAACTAATATTGCTCTGGATGACTATCCTGGTGGCTCAGATGGTAAAGAATCTGCCTGCAATGCAGAAGACATGAGTTCGATCCCTGGGTTGGGAAGATCCCCTGTAGAAGAAAATGGCAACCCACTCCAATATTCTTGCCTGGAGAATCCTATGGACAGAGGAACCTGAGGGGTTCCAGACCATGGGGTTGTAAAGAGTTGGATACAACTGACTGACTAATGCTTCACTTTTGGATGGCCTAACCCTTTGAGAAACTCCATATATTAGATATTGTCCCCTAAAGATGAGCTATTCTCAGTGTCTTCTGAACATGTTATTATTGAAAGCTGAAAGATTGCACACAACACCCCAGTTGTTATTACCCATTTGAGCTGCACATTTGAGTGGACAGAAAGTCATCTTACTAACCCACTGTGAAATAATTTCCTTGCTTATTGTCCTTACATGGCTTCATTTCCAGAAGATGTACCAACAACATTGCACCTCTGAGAATATTAATCATAAAATCCTCAGTAGAGATTTTTTAGAACAAAGCAATATCTTGTGTCTTAAAGAAAATGAGAAGTGGTAACCATCTTTTCCCCCACAGTGAGTGCTAAATAAATGGGGAGATAGAAGGACTAAATCTTCAAAGATTTAGAATATATTCATGCAGCCAGCATTTGTGAAACAGAGTTGGGAACTGAGGATTGGAAGATGAATAAAAATATAGTCCCTGTTCCTTAAGAAAAAAAGACTTTAAAAAAAATTTTCTACCCGTCAAAAGTTTTCTCTCTGTCAGACTAAGAACATAAGTCTGTCCTACAGATAAATGAAAACTGACTGGTGGAAAGTGAAGACCCAGCCCCGACTCCCACTGTGCCTCATGGTAATTGGAGAAAGTACAGTATTTCAGAGATGTCTCAGTGTATCCAGGCATCAACTGACCACTGGAAAAACCCCTTTATTTGGTCATATCACTTTTGATATTTCTCAACATTTCCCCTGAAGAACAAGACTTGAATCCCAGATCTTTTGGAAGATAAGTAAAATCACAGTGGCCCCTTCTATTCTGTGGGGAGAAACTATTACAATGGCCAGAGAAGAGTTCTGAGCTCCAAGTACCTCTATGTTATGACTAGTGACCATCATCAATGACTCCCTGAGGACTGGATACATGTGGATAGCAAGGTCCCGGGTGCTGAGTCATAGTGGGAGGAGTTAGACACAGATGGGTAGCACTTATAGAAACTTCTCTAAGATCCACGTGTCATCAACCCAGGGGGAAACAGCAGACAATTGAATGTGAATCCAGAAGGCTGAGGAGTCCTTTCTGGAACTGGAATATAAAGTGGAGACACCAGTCAGAGGTCAGGGGACCAGAAAAAATGTGAGAAGAGATTTCTTTGATACAATGGTAGCAGCTAAGAAAAATGATTGGTGTAAAGTATGCCCACCCTCCCCAAAATGGTGCCGTAGATTCACGTCCTGACGTAATCCCAGGGCATCCTAGGTTGGAAGCAGGTGTGCTTTTTCAAGCCCATAGGGTTTATCCTTAAACCACGTCAAAGGCATTCCCACACAAGAGGGTGTCATACCTCTTGTGACAGTGCTTAAATGTCTGTCTAGACCTGGTAATATTGAGGCATTAACTGAACATGATGACCAGATTCTCCTAAAGAGAGAAAAGGAGCTTCCCTGAGCAGAACTTCGAGCCCAAGAAGCAATCTTCAGTGGCTCATGCATGTTTTGGAAGCTGAAATCTCATAGATTTGAGCTTTAATCTCACTATGCTGGGTACTTGTTGAATGAACTCAAGTAAAGGAATTGAACTCTCTGAGCCTTGATCCTCTCACCTTTAGCGTGTCAGTAGTAGTAGTATTTGTCTCAAATAGTTTGGAGACAATTAAGACAGTGTCTGTGTAATAGGGAAGAATAAATCTGACGCCATATTGGATCTGTCTCTCTAACTTTAATTTTTGTGTTCTATTGCTTTTGCTACAAGTTAATTACAAAAAGGATGTTGCCTGTAAGCTTAAATTATCCATATTGGTAATCTTGTCTCCCATGTAATGAACGTTAAGTGAAAAATACCTTTGTTTAGCTCACAGGAAACATCCAGACCAGGCCCACCTGTGAAAGTAAAAGTGTAGTTGCTCAGTCCTGTCTGACTCTTTGCAACTCCATGGACAGCAGCTTGCCAGGTTTCTCTGTCCATGGATTTCTCTAGGCAAGAATACTGGAGTGGATTGCCATTTGCTTTTACAAGGGATCTGCCCAACCCAGGGATCGAACCTGGGTCTCCCACATTTCAGGCAGATTCTTTACTGTCTGAGCCACAAGGGAAGCCTGTGAAAGGCTGTAGGAAAGAAAAAAATGAACACATACCCTCTGGACTCTGACTAGAACCAAGACTTTACTCCCTCCATCTTTAGTATAAAAGAAGCTTAAATTCTAACTCAGAGAAGACAACTCTTTGGGACACCAGTCCACCATCTTCTCCATCTGTTAGCTTTCCAAATAAAGTTGCTACTTTTTGCCTCAACAACTCATTTCTCAATTTATTGGCCTATCTTGTGGCGAACAGTATAAGTTTGTACTCAGTAACACTTGTAAAGCTCTTATTTCAATGTCAGGCCAGAAGTACACTCATAAACATTTTATAACCAGAGTCTAGATTGATTTTTAAAAAACTCTGCTTATGGGAGTTTGGGATTAGCAGATGTAAACTTTGTCTGTGGGGAGACAAACTTTGTTTGTCCATTAGCAGAATGGACAAACAACACGGTCCTACTGTGGAACACAAGGAACTGTATTCAGTATCCTGTGATAAACCATAACGGAAAAGAATATTTTAAAAGAATGTATGCATATGTATAACTGAATCACTTTGCTGTACAGCAGAAATTAACACAACATTGTAAAACAACTATGAAAGAGAAAGTGTTAGTCACTCAGTCATGTCCGACTCTTTGTGATCCCATAGACTGTAGCCCGCTATGCTCCTCTGTCCGTGGAATTTCCCAGACGAGAATACTGGAGTGGGTAGCCATTCCTTTCTCCAGGGGATCTTCCCAACTCAGAGATCAAACCTGGGTCTCCTGCATTGTGGGCAGATTCTTTATTGTCTGAGCCACCAGGGAAGCCCCACTATATTTCAGTTTAAAAAAAAAAAAAAAACCTGCTCAATATTTAACCAATTTTTTCATCCTGCAAAGATATTTTGTTCTCTTTTTTTCTTAACCCTTGATACTACAGAAGAAAACATACAAAATATTGGCTGGAGTAACCTGGTTTTGATTACAAATTGAATATAGAAGTTTAAATTTCAAAGGGACTTTTTTTCCGGTACAACAAAATATGTTCTTTTTTTAAGTGTATAGGCAACATCCTTTTTGTAATTAACTTGTAGCAAAAGCAGTAGAACACAAAAGTTAAAGTTAGAGAGACAGATCCAATATGGCATCTGATTTATTCTTCCCTATTACACAGACACTGTCTTAATTGTCTCCAAACTATTTGAGACAAATACTATGACTGCTTTGTTCTGGTGTTCCATCAGTCACCTTTTTTATTACTTTCTTCTCTTTTCCACCCCACTCTGGAAAGTCAGGCTCTCACTAAATCATTTACTGTCCATGGGGCTCTCATTCTTACTGGAGCTATTTGTAATTGCCCTCCTCTCTTCCTCAGTAGCATATTGGACACCTTCCTAGCTGGGGTGTTCATATTTTGGCCACCTGATGTAAAGAGCTGACTGACAGACTTCCCTGGTGGCTCAGACAGTAAAGAATCTGCCTGCAATATGGGAAACCCGGGTTCAAATCCTGAGTGGGGAAGATCCCCTGGAGAAGGGAATGGCTACCCATTCCAGTATTCTTGCCTAGAGAATTTCATAGACAGAGAGCCGGGCGGGCTACAGTCCATGGGGTTGCAAAGAATCAGACACAACTGAGCAACTAACACACACATTGGAAAAGACTCAATGGAAAATGCTGGGAGAGTGAAGGCAAAAGAGTAGGGCAGCAGAGGATGAAGTGGTTAGATATCATCACCCACTCAATGAACCTGAATTTGAGCAAACTCTGAGATAGTGAAGAACAGAGGAGCCTGGGGTGCTGCAGTCCATGGAGTCACTGAGTCGGATAAGACTTAGCAACTGAACAACAACAGCAAAGTCAAGTCCATCAGGGCACTGCTGCTGCTAAGTCGTGTCAGTCGTGTCCGACTCTGTGCGACCCCATAGACGGCAGCCCACCAGGCCCTGCCGTCCCTGGGATTCTCCAGGCAAGAACATTGGAGTGGGTTGCCATTTCCTTCTCCAATGCATGAAAGTGAAAAGTGAAAGTGAAATCGTTCAGTGATGTCCGACTCCTAGCGACCCCATGGACTGCAGCCTACCAGGCTCCTCCGTCCATGGGATTTTCCAGGCAAGAGTACTAGAGTGGGTTCTCTAGTACCAATGCCTTCTCCAATCAGGGCACTAGGGCACAGAAAGAGATGTTAATGTGCACATTAGCCTCTCAATTCTAATACAAAATTTCATTATTTTATTTTAATACATTGTAATATAATTCTTGAATACAAGAATGAAATCTACACACTCTGTGACAATCCCCTTTGTTCTCTCAATTTTAGTTAGAGACACAAACAGCATTTTCTCCTTCATTCCTGCTACAGTAACCTCCTTTTAAGTATTCTCTCTTCAAAGTGCTTAGTTTGTTTACGTGCCTGGAGCAGCAGCTCTTGTGATTGTGTGGCATCTAAATTGCTTCCATGAGGAGAACATCAATTTTGTTGTTATTATTCAGTCGCTAATGCTATATAACCATTTCATCCTCTGCCGCCCCCTTCTTCTTTTGCCTTCAATCTCTCCCTAGCATCAGGGCCTTTTCCAATCAGTCAGCTCTTTGCATCAAATGGCCAAAGTATTGGAGCTTCAGCTTCAGCATCAGTCCTCCCAATGAATATTCAGGACTGATTTCCTTTAAGGTTGACCGGTTTGATCTCCTTGCAGTCCAAGGGACTCTCAAGAGTCTTCTCAAGCACCACAACTCTAAAGTATCAATTCTTCTTTTGATGTTCAGCCTTCTCTATTGTCCAATTCTCACATCCATACATGATTACTGGAAAAACTATAGCTTTAACTATACATAACTTTGTCAGCAAAATAATGTTTCTTTTTTTTAATATGCTGTCTAGGTTTGTCATCTCTTCTCCAGAGGATCTTCCCAACCCAGGGATTGAACCCTGGTCTCCTGCATTGCAGGCAGATAGTTTACCATCTGAGCCACCAAGGAAGTCCAAAAATACTATAGTGGGTAGCCTATCCCTTCTCCAGGGGATCTTCCAAACCTAGGGATCAAACTGGGGTCTCCTGCATTGCAAGCAGATTCTTTACCAGCTGAGCTTACCAAAGAAGCCCCAGGTTTGTCATAACTTTCCTTCCAAGGAGTCTTTTAATTTCACGGAACATCAATGAGGGGCTTAAATAGTTGAGAGACGCTTAGTTGTAACAACCAGTTCAGGACCAATCCTCTACTCAAATAAGGATCAGGAACAGCCAGAACGAGATTATTTTTCCCTAAGGAAAAGATAATCTACATTAAACAACTTAACGACACATTTGAAAATAAACTGGGAAACAAGCAAACAAGTAAATTTAAACATGTATAATGTGCAAACAAAAAGGTCTTTCTACGGCATAAAGAAGGCCGAGGGTCAAAAACATAATTGATGCTTTAGAGTTGTGCTGGAGAAGACTCTTAAGAGTCCCTTGGACTGCAAGGAGATCAAACCGGTCAATCCTAAAGGAAATTAACCCTGAATATTCATTGGAAGTACTGATGCTGAGGCTTCCCTGGTGGCTCAGATGGCAAAGAATCCTCCTGCATTGTGGGAGACCTGGGTTCAACCCCTGGATAGGGAAGATCCCCTGGGGAAGGGAACGGCTACCCACTCTAGTATTTTAGCCTGGAGAATTCCATGGACAGAGGAACCTGCTGGGCTACAGTCCATGTGATTGCAAAGAGTTGGACAGGACTGAGCGACTTTCACTTCACAGCATTAAAATTAAGAGTTGTACTTCTAAGAAGCTGTTTGCATACTAAGTGTGGGTTTGCATTATAAATTTTGGTGTAGGAAATACAGTACTGTAGACCTGACCCTCCAGGGAAGCTGCTGTCTCGGCCACAGTCAGACTCGGGGGATCAGGTGCTCTTGGTGCATCCCAGGAAGCTGCCCACGGGTAGGTAGCTGAAGAACTCCACGACGGTACTGATAGAACAGAACAAGAAGAAACCGGAGGGTCCATATCAGTCTCACATCATCTGTGGAGCTGTACCTGACCCTGGGGATGTCCGCTCACATGGAAGTTACCAATACCGCCAAGACCTACTTGGAGCAAATACACAGTCGGGCTTTATTCCAGCCTCCCAACATTGAACGAGGGTGTGTGATTATTGAATACCTGGAGCCTTAGCTGCAGGAGAATCTGAAAGAATTGGGTATAGTACAGGAAGACAGACAAAGACAGGCACAGTAGACTGATGCGGGCCAGTCCCCCGTATCCTCCACACTTAGCAATCTATCCCCTGTAGGGCTAAACAGTACCTCTCCTCTCATGTAAATAGTATCCAGATTGTTGGTGGAATAAACACAGGATGACTGAAGGAGGTCTTCCCAGGGTCCTTCCAAAGGAATCAAGACTGGAACTTGTTGGAACATAACACCATTTGAAATACTTTGATTATCCACTTTTTGTCCTTAAAATTACTGAGGATCAAGTTAGTTCTTTCACTGAACAGAACCAATACATAGGGAATTCTCTGGTGGTCCAGTGGTTAAGAATCCTCCTGCCAGTACAGGCGAGACAGGTTTGACCCCTGATCCGGGAAGATCCCACTGCCAGGGGCAACTAAGCCCATGTGCCACAACTCATGAGCCTGCAGTCTAGAGCCTGGGAGCTGCAGCGACTGAGCCCATGTGGGCCATTATTGAAGTCTATGTGTCCTAGAACCTGAGCTCTGCAGCAAGAGAAGCCACTGCAAAGAGAAACAAAGAGGAGCCTGGGCTTGCCACAACTAGAGAAAGCCCGTGTACAGCAATGAAGATGCAGTGCAGCCAAAAATAAAATAAATAAATATTTTTAAAAACCAATTACTAAATACAGTGCTTATTGCTCTGTTTATATAACAAGGGGACAGATGTCAGTGGCCCAGATAGAATCCATGGTGACCCCAAGATGACAGAGAATGGGGGTGCATGAAACAACCCGACCCGATGCAGGAAACAGCAGCGTTCTGATCAGCGTGATGCTCTCGGCTTGTACTCTGCTTCCCTTTGACTGGGGGCAGCCAGTACTAATAGCCTATAGGCCTTCCCCAGGGACAGACTGTGCAAGGATCCCACATCAGTCAGGGCTGCCCTCGGGTAAGAAACCAGATTGCTCTTTTGTTGGGAAGCTCAGCGGTGAAGGAGTCAATCAATCACCACGAGACACATGGCACCTCCTCTGGCTCATGGAGGTCTTCTGGGAAAGCAATTTCACACCCTCCACTGATAACCTGTTCTATTCTTAACCTCCTGCTGTGGGAGTGGGGCCCTGGTTACAGTGGGGCTGGTTACAGCCAGCTAAATAGATTTATCGTCCGGTGGTAAAATGGAAAATTTCCTGTTAATCCTAAACATGCTAAGTCCACTGGCTTTAAAAATCCTAAATTTGAGAAGAAAAGCTCACAAAATAATTTTTCTCTAGGTAAAGTACTTAGACTAGATTTGCATAATTAATGGCTTGATTCCTAAAAATTTGAGATAGAAACAGGCCAAAACAACCCACAAAGTTCCACTAGTAGCCTTTATTTATTTTTATGAGATAACTGACATACTTCTTAAAGTTATATTTCTTGTTGTATGTTTTTTTCACTTTTTTATTTTGTATTGGAATATAGCCCATTAACAATGCTGTGATAGTTTCAGGTGGAAAGCAAAGGGACTCAGTCATACATATACATGTATCCATTCTCCCCTAAATTCCCCTCCCATCCAGGCTATATGGTTTTTAACAACCATTTTATTTTTTTCAACTTTTTTGAAGTATAGGTGATTTACAATGTTGTAAATGTTGTGTTAGTTTCTCTGTACAGCAGTGAATTAGCTATACATATACATACATCCAGTCTTTTTCAGATTCTTTTCCCATATAGGCTATTATAGAGTACTGAGTAGAGTTCCCTGTGCTCTACAGTGGGCCCTTATTAGTGATGTTTTATATATAGTAGTGTGTATGACGATCCCAGTCTCCCAGTTTATCCCTCCCCCACCTCTTATCCCTGGTAACCATAGTTTGTATTCCACATCTGTAACTCTATTTCTGTTAACAAACATTTTAAAGCCTGTTGTGAGGTTTAATGAAAAGGTGTTAAAAGCCAATGAACAAAAAATGTATCTAGCAGTGGTCTGGAATAGGAACCAACACAGAGACCCAATGCCTACCTTAACTTCAAGGTCCTGGATCCCCTTGTGCCAGTCATGACCCTCACTGGATCTGGGGAGATGGAGGTGGGTCCCAGGTAAGGGACAGGAGACCAGACAGTGAGGGGTCACTTGGGGGATTGAGACTGAGGTCGATTTCCAGCAGATAGACTAGTATCTGGGTATCTTAACAGCCTGCGTGTCTGTAGCAGCTGAGTATCAGCACCAAGCAGCTCAGCATTCTTCCTATACTTGCAAAGAGAGGTATTAATTACAAAGACAGTCTCAAACAGGCCCAACTTAACCTTCCCTAAAGGGTTAACCCACCACAGAATTCAACCAGGTATTTCCCCATTGCCCTGTGGGTCAACTTGTTCTTTTTCTACATAGGTACATCATTATAAGAATTTATTAGATCTAGAAAATGGACCTATAGACAGAGGGCTTCCCAGGCAGTGCTAATGGTAAAGAACCTGTCTACCAAAGCAGGACAGATTTGATCTGTCCTGCAGATCAAATAAGTGATGCAGATTTGATCCCTGGGTCAGGAAGATTCCCCTGGAGGAGGGCATGGCAACCCACTCCAGTGTTCTTGCCTGGAGAATCCCATGGACAGCAGAGCCTGGTGGGCTACAGTCCATATTGTCTCAAAGAGTCAGACACGATTGAAGCAACTTACACACACACACACGCGCGCACACACACACACAGAAAATGGGCCAGGGCTCTACCTCAGGGGTTTCCTAATTCCGTATGCAAGCTTAAGGGAATATATTTAAAGACTCTTTGGTAGGAGATATTGCAGGGCCATGAGTTGTCCTAAATGGATACTGTCACTTTCCCTGAAGCCAGTGGCATCTCTCAGCCATCTGACACCTTGGAAAGGATGGCTATTTCCACAGAGGTGACCACATGAGGGGCAGTTGGTGGCTTACACACAGTTGACACTAATTCAGAGACTGGAGGGGAGAACTAAAAAGAATTTGTGCTGTGCCTGTATGGGATAGCTGAGGATTTCCAGAAAATGAGATGACCTGAGGACTTATAAATCAGAGGGACCAGCTAGCAAAATTTAGATGGTAAATACTATTGTGACTTTACTGGCACCTGTGGGCTGGTGGGGCCTAGGGAAGTTCTGATGTATACACAGGCTGTCCAACAGGCACACGTCCCGCTCTTTCCCTCAGTGCTGGAGGTGCCTTCTCTCGTTCTCTCCACCTAAATAAATACTGCACAGCTGCTCAGATCCAGTCCAGATTTCACCTCCTCAACAAAGCCTTCCCTGATGCCCTGAAACAGCGTAGAAGGCTCCTATGACTCATCTCCCATAGCAATGATCCTGTGGTCAGCACAGTTTAGCCCTTGATTCTATACTGAGCTGTTGTTCATTGTCATATGTGGCGCCTGGCAGGAGCTGAGGGAGGGCAGAGACCATGCCACATGCCTTCACCATCCTGTCTGCCTGAGACTGAGCACACAGGAGATGTTTAAAAACATCTAGGGCTTCCCTTGGTGGCTCAGTGGTAAAGAATCCGCCTGCAAATGTAGGGGACACAGGCTCAATCCCTGGTCCTGGAAGATCCCACTTGCCTCAGAACAACTAAGCCCATGCACTACAACTATTGAGCCTGTGCTTTAGAGCTTGGGAACCACAACTACTGAGCCCACAAGCTGCAGCTACTGAATCCCGGGTGCCCTAGAGCCTGTGCTCTGTGACAAGAGAAGCTACCACAATGAGAAGGGCATGCGCACCACAGCTACAGCGCAGCCCCCCATCGCCGCAACCGGCAAAAAGCCCATGCAGTATAGAAGACCCAGCACAGCCAAAATTAATAAATAAAATTATTTTTTTAAATACCATATAGTCTGGAACGATATGTAACAGCCTCAAAGTGTCAGCATCATCACTGTCTTGAAAAATAACAGTATCATTATAGACCCAAAATGGAACTAATTTTCTGAAGAATGACTATCGAATACTATTACAAAAGCCCCTTGCGAGATATTCAGTTTCTTGCCTTCAGAGAGCAGCAAAGGCAAGTCACCAAATTATGGCAAATAACAGGCATATCATATCGATAGCTATAAAACACCCTCCATCATATGATCAGAAAATCTCTAAAAGATCTATATGGTGAAAGAAACTCTACGGAGAATTTTTACAAACTAATTCTTCTTGTTGTGTCTAGAATTTACCCAAGGAAATGACTTTAAATTCAACTGTTTAAAAATTCTTTGAGTATTGTGTAAACAAATTCACAGTAATGTTTTAATAATTTCTAATAATTAAATGCTAAATGCACTAAACAACAAGTCCTTTAGTTAGCATTCACATACATTCTTGTGTATGCTAAATTAAAAAAGCCATAGATAGTATACCTTAGAATAATCAATGAACATTAATAATGATACACAGTCATAGTCCAAACTCTGTTCGCCTCATGACAGGCTAATGAATCCAAGAGACAAAGTTTTGAGGCAAAGAAAACAACTATTCGTAAAGCCAGCTGTCCAAGATGATGGCAGGTTAGCAACTCAAAATAACCCCCTTATGGGGTCTGGTCTCCAGGCTCTTTCATATATCAGAGATGAGGGGCAGTGAGGAAGAAAAGCAAAAGGGCCATTTATCTTGCAAACACCTCCCAGAATGGCTAGCCTCAGGCAGGGGACGTGTTAATTTCCTCCTTCCTGCTATCCACAGGTGGACAGGGTTCTGAATAAAGGCACTTTAGCTTAAACAGTCAGGCAGAGGGGCAGGATTCTCTGAGGCAGGCCATTCTATATGATTATAAGAACAAAAGCAATGAAAAGCAAGTCAAAGAAACAGTCTCAACATGGAGTCAGAATTGGCTTATTCTCTGCAACAATAGCATACTCTCCAGCAGTCATCACAGACTACTTAATTTTATCCCTTGCTTCCAAGGTGACAGATTTTTCTTTGTGCTGTCTGATAAACCCATCTTCAATCTGGGGGTAGATTATTCCTAGGGATTGAAATAAATGCAAGTGATCAAGGTCAAATCAGGACACAGAGATCTGCCCTAGGGTTTTACACATCTGTGAACCAGGGTCCTTGATTCCAAATGAAATGAGAATTGCTACAATTTTTATTTCTATAAATTTTATTTACTGACTTCTTTCACAAAGCCATAACAACACCCTGGCCCTAATTAGCAGTTTGGGGATGATTCTGAGGTATCTATTTAGATGAACAGAGTCTTCCAACATTTTGAAATGAGTAAGATTCTCCCATGTAAAGAACATCAAGCATCTAGCATCTAATGGTTACAACCCACGAAGGAGCCTGAAATAGGCATTCTTTGTGAACATTAGGATGGCAGATTCTTTTCTCCACAGTATACATTTTATCACTGACTTCATGCTGGAAGATTTTTTGTTACTGAGAGTCTCAAATATATACAAAAGTAAACAGAAGAATATAATAACCCCCCTCTGTGTAACTATCACCAACTGCAACAATTATCAATTCGTAGCCAATCTTGATTCAACTTCATCCCCATCCACTTCCTCCCTCCCATATTATTTTGAAGCAAATTCCATCCATTCTATAATTCTCTCTGTAATTTTTTCAGTATGCATTTTGTCTGTTAAATATTTAGCTATATTTTTCTTAAAATAAGACAACTCATTTAAAATGACCACAATATCACGAGCATAATGAAAAATCAAAGTGGCTATTATTCTTTAATATCATCAAATATCCATTGTTCAAATTTCTAATTGTCTCAAAAAATAACCTATTTGGGGGTTTATTTAGAGTTAGAATCTAAATAATATCTTCAATTTACAATTGGTTATGCTCCTCAAATCTCTTACCTAAAATTCCTCCCTTCATTTCTCTTTGTCCCTTGCTATTTGTCCGTTGGAGAAACCAGACTGTTGGTCTTTTGAATCTCCCACTGTCCAAATTTTGCTGATTGTACCTCAAAATATTATTTAACATGCTTCTTTCTCCACTCTACTTTCTATAAATTGGAAGCTGGACCGACAGCCTTTACTGAAATTAAATCATTGGTTTGTTGTTTCCTAAGAACGCACCTTAGGTAGTGGAGTTTTCTCACAACAGGAAGGACATAATGTCTGATTGTTTCTCTTTTTATGAACTTAGCAGCGGGGTTGATGGTCAGTGTCTAGATCTATTAGTACATTCAGTTCAGTTCAGTTCGGTCTCTCAGTCATGTCCGACTCTTTGTGACCCCATGAATCGCAGCACGCCAGGCCTCCCTGTCCATCACCAACACCCAGAGTTCACCCAAACTCATGTCCATCGAGTCGGTAATGCCATCCAGCCATCTCATCCTCTGTCATCCCCTTCTCCTCCTGCCCACAATTCCTCCCAGCATCAGGGTCTTTTCCAATGAGTCAACTCTTTGCATGAGGTGGCCAAAGTATCGGAGTTTCAACTTCAACATCAGTCCTTCCAATGAACACCCAGGACTGATCTCCTTTAGAATGGACTGTTTGGATCTCCTTGCAGTCCAAGGGATTCTCAAGAGTCTTCTCCAACACCACAGTTCAAAAGCATCAATTCTTCGGTGCTCAGCTTTCTTCACAGTCCAACTCTCACATCCATACGTGACCACTGGAAAAACCATAGCCTTGACTAGATGTACCTTTTGTTGACTAGATGTACCTTTGTTGGCAAAGTAATGTCTCTGCTTTTTAATAAGCTATCTAGATTGGTCATAACTTTCCTTCCAAGGAGTAAGCGTCTTTTAATTTCATGGCTGCAATTACCATCTGCAGTGATTTTGGAGCCCAAAAAAATAAAGTCAGCCACTGTTTCCACTATTTCCCCATCTATTTGCCATGAAGTGATGGGGCCGGATGCCATGATCTTAGTTTTCTGAATGTTGAGCTTTAAGCCAACTTTTTCACTCTCCTTTCACACTTTCAAAACAAGAGGCTTTTGAGTTCCTCTTCACTTTCTGCCATAAGGGTGGTGTCTGCATATCTGAGGTTATTGATATTTCTCCCAGCAATCTTGATTCCAGCTTGTACTTCTTCCAGCCCAGCGTTTCTCATGATGTGCTCTGCATATAAATTAAATAAGCAGGGTGACAATATACAGCCTTGACATACTCCTTTTCCTATTTGGAACCAGTCTGTTCCGTGTCTAGTTCTAACTGTTGCTTCCTGACCTGCAAATAGGTTTCTCAAGAGGCAGGTAGGCATGTAAAACCATGCTATCCTGATCCTAGCATTTCTTAATTTCTCAGATGGAGTACTTTTATGACTCTTCATTATAACGCAGCTTTGGGAGTTCTGAAAGATGAAAATCTTTTCATTTACTTAAATGAACACTATTATCTCATGATGGAATTTTTAAAGTCTAATTTGAAATTCAAGAGCTGAAATTAAAATGCAGAACTCGTCACCTGCCCTTCCTTTCCCTTTAAACCCAAGGTCTAGCCTTACAGACAGGACAAGCTTCTAGTAGAAAACAGAATAACAGGTGACTGCAGGAGGGGAAAATATATTGCATGAAATTCTAAAACTTTATCCCACACATTTATATTCAGTTGAGGAGACTGGAACATTTCTTTGGGCCTTATAAGTGACTTAGCATCCTGGATAGGCAGCTTCCCTGGTGGCTCAGTGGTAAAGAATGTGCCTGCCAATGCAGAAGATGTGGGTTCGATCCCTGAGTCGGGAAGATCCCCTGGGCAAACCACACCAGTATTCTCACCTGGAAAATCCCATGGACAGAGAACCTGGTGGCTACAGTCCTCGGGGCTGCAGAGAGTTGGACACGACTTAGCGACTAAAGAGCAAACAATCCTGGATAAGAGATGCATGCTGTGGGTCTGGGAAGCTCAGTATCCACAGCAGAGCTGGCTCTGCTACAGGAGAAAGTCATGACTCATTTATCATTTATTAGGATGAGACACAGGTACTCGGTACAGCAAAGCGTCTTTTTATTTTCCAAAATAAAAAAAGGGCGTTTATTTTGTCCCCATCTCTCCCTCTAGCTGGGGTCTGACTGGAAACACATGATTTGGCGTCAGTTTCAAGGGGAAGCGTGTTTCAGTGGGCTGAGCTGTGAGCAGCCCTGATGTGGTGTGGGTGTCTGTTGAGCTCACCCGTCAGCCCTCCAGAACATCCACCCACCCTCCCTGAGCTGGGGTCTCACCTTCCAGTGCCCTGTATTCAGCATACTGAGTCAGCAGGAGGTTCCTAAGGGAGGGCTGGAAGTTAATTGCTGGCAGCTGGATGGCCCCACCAGCCCTGGGAAAAATGAGGAGCTTTTCAGAAAGGAAACGTAACATGTTTAGGAAGAAAGCTAAGGGCTACCCATGCACTTGGCTTAAATACCTTAGATTCAACTCCATCCCCTCAGGTCTTGGCCAGAGTCCCAGGGAACTGCACTGAGATGACCAAGAAGGGCTCATAGCCACCCTGCTCCCTGGGCAGATGACCACATGGCACTGAGGTCCCCTCATTTTATGTACTTTGGAATACAAGGTCTGATAAAGAGCATTTTTTCCAACATGTGAAAAAGAACACAAGTATTTTATCTACTCCTTTAAGCATCTTGATTGATAAAAGCAGAATTAATGAAGGCAGAACCATGACAGAAATGCTGGAGGCAGGCACACCTGAACAGCACTGAAGTCTCGCCAGGACCTCTGATATCACTGCTCCGTGAGCATCAGCTCTGGGTCAGGAAGACCCACCTGCCACCATCAGATCTCACCCCTCACTTATTCACAGACCCCCATGGAGAATAAGTCAAGCAGCAAGCAGCTTGCCCACAGGCATGGTCTTATCTGTAGTCGTTCTTTCTGCCACTCCCTCTGGTCGCCAACACCCTCCCTGGACTCTGCCAGTCCTGGAGCAGACAAGAGTGCTCCAGGACTGGCAGAGCCTCCCCTGAGCACCACCATCACAGTCCCTGGCGTCACCAGGTCACGGACCAGTCACTAGCGGCCAGCAGAGCTTTCGCATCCTTCATCTGCACTCATTTCAAAAGACTTAAGAATTCTGTCCTCTTCAAAGACTAGATTTGGAGAGCCAAAGACGTGCTGAGAGGTATAGAATGCCCTGCCCAGACGCACAAAAGCACGGGCAAGATTGTTACATTAACTGGAAGAGTAGAGCTCACCTGGTCCACATCCCTCATTTTAGGGGGAGGACTCTGTGGTGTGGTATAATTACCATTTACCTGGACAGTGAAAGCTACAGGCTTACAACTCTACACTTCAATAAATTTTAAGAAAACTAAAGTATGTGGCAGGCTTCCTTGGTGGCTCAGATGATAAAGAATCCGCCTGCCAATGCAGGACACATGGGATCAATTCCTGGGTTGGGAAGATCACCTGGAGAAGGAAATGGCAAGGACAGTCCCTTTCTCTCCCCCTCTTTCATTTTGCCTTCCACTCCCATTCCTCTGTGCCCCCCCAAAAGCAGTTATAGAAGCATATGCCTTCTATGAAAAAGAACACCCAGGAATCACATAATAAATACATACTATGGAGGGGCTCGGAGAAGGCGATGGCACCCCACTCCAGTACTCTTGCCTGGAAAATCCTATGGATGGAGGAGCCTGGTGGGCTGCAGTCCATGGGGTCGCTAAGAGTCGGACACGACTGAGCGACTTCACTTTCACTTTTCACTTTCATGCCTTGGAGAAGGAAATGGCAACCCTCTCCAGTGTTCTTGCCTGGAGAATCCCAGAGACGGGGGAGCCTGATGGGCTGCCATCTATGGGGTCACACAGAGTCGGACACAACTGAAGCGACTTAGCAGCAGCAGCAGCAGCATGGAGGGGCTTGCCAGGTAGCTCAGTGGTAAAGAATCTGCCTGCCAATGTAGGAGACTTGAGTTCAATCCCTGGGTCGAGAAGATCCCCTGAAGAAGGAAACGGAAACCCACTCCAGTATTCTTGCCTGGGAAATCCCATGGACAGAAGAGCCTATAGGGCTGGAGTCTATAGAGTCACAAAAAAAATTAGACGCAACTGAGTTACTGAGCACTCACACACTGTGGAGCTAAATTGTATGTAAACAATCAGAACTCACAATTGGCCATCATTTCTTATTACATCCTAAGTATGTGTGACCCATTCAGTTATTCAAAATGACCAGATTTTCACTATTTCAAAACCATGGAAAGAGTTTTGCAATTTGCTACATCCTAGATGGATTCCAAATGAAAACTGTACCTTCTTTGTAAAGGGTCCAAATGACATCAAGATATTTCTTTCTTTTCCTTTTTTATGCTCATCGTTATATCTGGGGCGCATATCTATAAAGCTACTGCCTTTCACAGTGGACTTATTTGAAAGAAAAAAAATGCCACTTGCTTTTAAGTGGAGCAAATAATTTAGTCATTTCATTCATCCTTAGACTTGGCGTTTGGGAGAACTACTTGATTTTGAGTAACAGACTAGGGCTAAATCCTGGAACATCTTGAATACTAAGCTAAGGAGCTCTTCAGGCTGAATTAACATACATAAATTTGTGGAGCTTATAAATCACTTAAGAAACACTTCTGAGTGTGCCAGGCACAGTCCTCTGTGTTAGGAATATAGCCACAAACACAAAGATAACAGCCCCTGCCTTTGTGGGGCTTCTGGTCTAGTGGTCATGCCTTTGAAAGCTGTAAATGTATGGGATGGACTGAAGGTTTAAAATGAGGAAACAAATAAGAGGGACTTCACAAACTACAGGCTGTATGGATGCACAATAATGAACAAAGATGTGGCCAGCATGACAGAGGTTGAGTCTGAAGAACCAGATAACTTGTACTATTATTAACAGAAAGATGGAGTCTGGGAATTTGACTCCATCTTTGAAAGATGACTCCATTTGAAAGATTACTGGGATTTTGGATCTGCTCAACTCAAAGAAATATGTAAAAATCCATTTGGAGATGTCCAACCAGCAATGAAATTCCTAGACCTGAAGACTGGGAAAGAATCATGGGAGAATCCACTGAACAAAGATGCAACAGGAACTGTAGAAGCATCTGGGGTGACCAGAAGGATGGATGAAAGGAGACTGTGGCATTAACCTTGTCTCTGTGTTCCAACAGGGAACAAAGCTATTCTGTATGACTTAGGCGTTCCTGTCACGTGTGTTTACACCCACAGCTGTGATGCCCGTGAAATGTCATGATGAGGGCAGAACGGAAATCTATAACTCAGTGTGCCCTGTCCTCCTCATATGAAAGAATATCAGATGCATGCACATCCTAGAAGGGAAAGCACTGTTGAGCATTTATTCTTGGGTCAGCTATTCTCCAGAGCTCTTGCTGGTCTGGAATCTTCCAGAATGGCAGGTCCCAAGCTCCCTGCGCCTTTCATTAACAAGAGAGAGCACAATGTTCCAGCCTAGGTAGTCTGTGAGAGAGATGAGATTAGACAGCCACTGAGTGTATTCCAGGGAAGGAATTCATGAGACCAGATGACCTATCCAGACATTCAATTACCACTGCAAATCTCATGGAAGGGGGAGCTTTGCTGAAGTGGAGAGCAGTATTTATCAGGACCATGGAAACAGTAAACGGCAGCTGTCCTCTAGAACACTGTCCAACACAGGAATGGATCAGAAACAGCAGATCAACAAACATTTAGAATCCAAATTAGATCATCGGGGAGCCCCAGGAGAACATACTATGCAAAGATCAGCTTCTAACCAGGCGGAGTGCTGTGTTATGGTTAGGGTGAGGCAGGGAAGACTTCAATCACCTGCTTTAAGATTGTTGGATGAAGACTGCTGCTGCTGCTAAGTCACTTCAGTCGTGTCCGACTCTGTGCGACCCCATAGACGGCAGCCCACCAGGCTCCCCCGTCCCTGAGATTCTCCAGGCAAGAACACTGGAGAGGGTTGCCATTTCCTTCTCCAATGCATGAAAGTGAGAAGTGAAAGTGAAGTCACTCAGTCGTGTCTGACACTTAGCGACCCCATGGACTGCAGCCCACCAGGCTCTGTAATGTGCTAATGTTTAGTTGTGCTCCTTGGCCATCACACACCATAGGCTTTTGATTGAAAAAAATATAGGAAGGAGGACATTTATTCGAACCAATATCATGAGTGGGGAAATGGAGAATTGAGTGAATTTGAATAAGTCACACACTCTGACAGTGTCAATTGCCGACAGATTTAGTAAACACTGGGAAATATGAAACTAAAGAGACAAAGACATTTGAATGCATCATGTGAATCAATATTAGGCAATGTTGTTACCAATTATTGATGGTGGGTTCAGTCTCCATGACAAACTGTGACAGTTCTATCCCAACCCTAACCTGATCAGGCTGCCGGACCCCCAAGCAGTTTTGAGTGCCCCACTGGAACATTTTCAGAAGAAAACAAACACAATAACAAACAAATCAAAAGTTATGCAATGGCAGAACATATCAAGGAGGTTTAGATGTTTACCCTCGGGCAAAAAATAAGATTTAAGGGGAGAATGGCATTTTATTTCAATTTTTGTTTTTATTGAAGTATTATTGATTTATAGTGCTGTGCTTTCTTGCTTTCTGCTGTACAGTAAAGTGAACCAGCCATATGAATACATGCATCCCCCATTTTTTGGATTTCTTTCCGATTTAGGTCACCACAGAGCACTGAGTAGAGTTCGCTGTGCTATACAGTAGGTTCTCATTAGTTATCTAGAGAATGGTACCTTAAAGGGTTGCACTTATTCTATAGGGCTTCCAGGTGGCAGTGGTAAAGAATTCACCTGCAATGCAGGAGACATAAGAGACTCAAGTTCAATCCCTGAATTGGAAGGATCCCCTGGAGTAGGAAATGGCAACCCACTCCAGTATTATTGCCTGGGAAATCCCGGGCTATGGTCCATGGGGTTGCAGTGTTGGATACGACTTAGGACACATGCACATGGTAATTGCAGCAGAGATTTTATGGCCTCTTAAGCCTAAGATATTTGCTATCTGGTAAAAACAGAAAACAATAAAACTATAGATTCTGAGATTGTATCAAAAGCACCCACTGGCCATAAATAAGTTGATATGAGAATTGTAAGGATAGTAATTACAATGAATTAAAATTTACTAAATATAATTTAAGTAAATCTATAGGTTCATACTTATACTTGAAAATGCACTGGTTGTCTTCGGAAGATTAAAAGGAACCACTCATTATTTTGAAAACTGGTTAAGGAAAAGTTTCTCTTTATAGAAGATTTGTGGCTCATAAATGAGGAGTGAATTAAAAAATCAGAATTTTTTGTTGTTTTTGCTTGAAAACTTACAACTTTACCATTCTGCAATTCTAAGTAATAGATCAAGACAATACTCATCAACAGCTGGTAACCTGACAAGAAGACAGACAGCTCTGACTTCACATACCTCCTAGTGAGGGTAGACACGACCACCTGGGAGGAAATCTTGTTAAAAAAAAAAAAAATCAAATCTGAGTCTGATCAAGCACCTAGAAACAATTACCAATGTACAGAACATGCCAGAAGCTAAAGAATATATGTACCACCACCATAGGTACATAATCCACAAACATGCAGGCCTTGGAGAAACTCCACAACACAAATAACCTCAGTACTTCCAGTTTTAAAAGTTGCAAGTAAACAGATGAGGGGAGAACCTACAGATTATTGAAAAAAATTAAGAACTATCTCACCATATCAGTATATGATCTTATTTCAATCCTATCCAAACATATCTGTAAAAACTAAGTTAATTAGAGACATATGAATATTAAGTAGATGATTGACTATATTAATAAATTATTACTAAAGTTCTAGATGTAATAATGGTTCAGTTCAGTTCAGTCGCTCAGTCGTGTCCGACTCTTTGCGACCCCATGCATCACAGCACGCCAGGCCTCCCTGTCCATCACTATAAATAATGGTATCAAAGCTTTTTTTAGATGTAATAGTGGTATCAAAGCTTTTTTTAAAGGTCCTCATCTTTTAGGAATATATAATGAAATGTGTAGAAATGAAACATTATGATGTATGGGTTTTATTTCAAAGCAAACCTTGTCAAGGAGTTGTAGGCAGAGGTACAGATGAAAAAGAAGACATACGTGGACGACCATGGAAAGTGAACACTGGCCTACCCGATTCATTGTACCACTGTCTTTATTTTTGTATATGATGGAAATTTTTCAAAAAGTTATCTTTTTCCTTTTCATCTAGATCGTATAGAAGTGTAGTGATTAGAATTACAATTAGAAGTGAATTTCAGAATTTTACCAATGGAAATGCATTTGGAAGTCAGTTCTCTAGCTTGGGAAGAAGCAATGAAGCGTCTATTCTATAGAATACAAAGTGCATGATAAAAGCAAACCGAGGCTTTGTTCTTTGTGCAGGACCCAGAGGGGCTCATGCAACTCCATCTTGAGTTCTTTTCTCCACAATTATTTTACGTGGGGCTGAGGAGGTAGGAAGAGGAGGGCTGACGTTATTAACATCAAAGAGGCTTGTTCCTCCTGGTTGTTGCTCAGGAGACTTCTGTGTATCCTCAGCCAGTTTAAAGAGAAAGGAACCAAAAGGGAAGGGAATAAATAGTGTTGCTGTTTTGTTTCTTTTAGAGAGAAAGTTGTTTCAATTTCTAGAAGTTCATAATTCTCATGCCACTGATATTTTAAAGAACAGGAGACTTTTTGTTTTGTTTTGTTTTACTCTATATCACTCAGTGAAGTGTCTGGTATTACAGGAACCTGGTACTTATTCATCCAGCCAGCATCTATCAATCACCCAATAAGTGTCAGAACCCATGCTGGGAGCAGGAAGCGTTTACTGAACGCAAACAAGGAATGGGTGTGTGTGAACCTGTCTCTCTGAATGCCAGCAGTTTCCAATTATTCATGCCCAGGCAGAGGAGTGAGTGGCCCAGGGACAGGCGTTCTAAGATTTTATTCACCAAGTGTCTGTTCCCATCATGCTCCTTGGAGGCAAATGGTGAAGACTTCCTTTCAACAGAATCCACTGGACCAGAGCACTACTCTTGTCATCCATGTGAAGGACAGGTTACCTGTCCTTCACTATCTCCCGGAGTTTGCTCAAATTCATGTCCATTGAGTCGGTGATGCTATTTAACCATCTCATTCTCTGCCACCCCCTTCTCCTCCTGCCTTCCATCTTTCCCAGAATCAGGGTCTTTTCCAATGAGTCGTCTCTTTGCATCAAGTGGTCAAAGTCTAATTGGAGCTTCAGCTTGAGCATCAGTCCTTTCAATGAATATTCAGGGCTGATTTCCTTTAAGATTGACTGATTTGATCTCCTTGCTGTCCAGGGGACTCAGAAGTCTTCTCTAGCACCACAGTTCAAAGCATCAAATGTCTCTGGGTGTGTTCCAGTCTCCCCTAGTTTATAGCTTATGGGAACTTGGATAGAACCTATATTCTGCTGTTGTGTGAAAATTGTATGCATCTGAGTTATGTTGAAATGGTTCATAGTGTTTTTCAGGTCTACTATATCCTTCTACTTTTCTGTTTATTCATCCTATTAATGTCTGAGAGTTTGATATGGAAACACCAACTAAAGATCTTAATTTATTTAGTAAAAAAATGACTGCAATATATAGTGGAACTATAGGTAACTTTGTGCTGTATTTTCCAAGTATCCTATAAATGTGTTATCATACCTTCATAATTTAAAAATAATTTTTAAAAAGCAACAGAAAGAAAACTGATTCCAAAAATCAATTATTTCTGTTATTTTTTTGAATAACAAGGTAAAAATAATTTTCAAAGAATTAACATTCCTACAAAAAAAAGAATTATGTACATTATTTCAAAATTTATCAAGATGGACATTATTTTTAAAGAATTTGGTTTGGAAAATTCTAGATCTCAGCTTGCTTTCATTCTCAATGTTCAAAAGAAGCTAAATGCATGATTTCTATAACACAGGAACCAAATATGCTTTATTTAACCATCATCCCATGTGCCTTCCCCTTGTTAGAAATAGATCATTTTTATAGGGTCCTGTTTTAAGTCAACTTCATTCTATTCATCAAGTTGACAATCTTAAATAAAAGTCAGTATTCTATTTGATTTCCCGCCATCACAATATGCCTTCAGCCACAACCTTCAAATTGCTTTTTCCTAGGGAGATGGCAATATGATAAGCTCACAGCTGAAAAGCCATAATAAATCACTAGCATGGAGAATAAAAGTGAAAAATGCACTCAAAGAGAATGTTGGATCTCATTTATTTTTAATTCTACCCTATTCAGTCCACATATATCTTTTTAATGTTTTAGACATTATCTCCAAATCATCCATCTAAAAGGGGACTTTCAAATTAATTTAATTTCCATAGCACGTGCAAGCCAACACAGTACACAAATCATCAAAACAAGCTCTCAGTAGCGAAATGGTGTTTTTCTCTCTCAATGGAACCCCTGGCGGCTGCTTTAACTTCTGGCAGGAGCTGATACAGTTTTTCATAACTTGCAGATTTTTCATCTTGTATCAGAATAGCTGGAAGACCTTATTTAGGGACATCACGTCATCAGTTAGGATCCGCTGAGCCAGAAGCGATGGCGAGAGCAGGCAACAGCAGCATTGTTGACTGCGTACCAGCTGGGAAGCAGGCAGCCACCAGGGGTGGCGGGGCTCTCCAATAATGCCATCAGGCACTCAGGGCTCCTCACCCTTGACCCTGTGATCCTCAGGATGTGAGCTTGTGTCCTTGAGTTTGTTGCCTTACAGACACCACATGTTCACACAACTGTGCCCAGTGGGAGGAAGTGAAGAAGCCAATGGGCTTATCTCCCTGCCCCTGTCCCTGCCCCTATCAAAGAGAGAGATCTTTCCCAGATGTCCCAGCAAAATTCCCAGCTCCCATGTGAGCTCACTGGCCAGAACTGGGTCTCATCCACCTTCCTGGATCAACTCTTGGCAAAAGAAATGCAGTTCCTCTAATTAGCCTGGACCAATTACAAGTCAATTCCTGAAGCCTCAGCTACCTAAACAAAAGGAGATTTTAGCATTTACTAAATAAATGAAGATGCGAAGAGCTGACTCACTGGAAAAGACCCTGATGCTGGGAAAGATTGAAGGCAAAAAGATAAAGGGGCAGCAGAGGATAAGATGGTTGGATGGCATCATCGACTCAATGGACATGAATCTAAGCAAATTCCAAGAGACAGCAGAGGACAGAGGAGCCTGGTGTGCTGCTGTCCATGGGGTAGCAAAAAGTCAGACACAACTTAGCAACTAAACAACAAAATAAATGAAGTACCACAACAAACAAAAAAGGATGTGTTTATCCCTCAAAGCGACCCATAATTTCATTTTTAGCAACTTATTTCATTAAACAGGGGTGAGAAGTGAAAGAAGATGAGAGCAAAGTAGAAAAGATACATAAAAGACTAGCCCTGAAGAGCTGAAGCTTTAACAAAAGGATGAGTTTCATTCTTACTTTTAAGATAATCCTAAGTGCCATAATTACAATAAAGCCTTCATAACCGAAGATGAGAGATTCAGCATTTTCCTTTCATGTAGTGAACTGTAACATTTACAAAGTGACATTTGTTAAATTAAGACAAGTCCTCCAGAAAGAAACGTGGAACTGAGAAGTGTCACGTGTTAATGTTGAAATCCTACCAATAATGTGCATGTCATCTCAGCAGAGCCATCCCATAATTAAATATGACCTGCTCATCACCGCTGAGCTGGGACATCCCAGATCACATTCTTGCAATGCTGTCAGCAACCAGTATTCAGCATTCCATATGAACGTTTCTCAGCCACCTTCTTACCAGTCTATCATCAGCATCATCTATACCTAGATTTATCATCTTGTCCACAAAGATATCGAAAGGGACTTATCAAGTCTTCACCTAAACACAGGTAGAATATTTCCCTGGATTTGTTGCTGTTTTTGTTTAGTTGGCAAGTTGTGATTGACTCCATGGACCGTGACCTACCAGGTTCCTCTGACCACGGGATTTCACAAGCAAGAATACTAGAGTGGGTTGCCATTTCCTCCTCCAGGGGACCTTTCCAACCCAGGGATCAAACCCATGTCTCCTACATTGGCAGGCAAATTCTTTACCCCTGAGCTGCCTGGGAAGCCCACATTTCCCCCAGAGTATTTCCCTGGAGCACCATTTCACAATTAGGACCCAAAGTTTGTTCTGGGAAGATTCTTACTGAGCAAACTTTGCTGACTCCTAGGAATCAACCATTCCTCTCTTAGGTTTCCGCTAACCATTTGTTTGACAATTAACCCACAGTATTGTGATGGGGCTTGGGGAAAGCGGCCCCTAAATATGCCAAGGTGGCATATTGATATTTTGAATTAAAGTTAATTGAGAAACAGCCACTCTAAGAAGAACACTCTGACTTCCTTCATCGCCCTAAAGGCAGGAACCCAAGCTCTCATGAAAGGTAGCCACCCTCTGCTGGGAAGACAGAGAGCACCCTTGTCCCCAGAGACTAGGAATTTGAGACCAAGAAAGATGTAAAAGCAAACTTTCATTACTTCTTCATTAATTTGCTACCCCGAACAAAAGCCCCTTTAATTTGTCAAATCTTCACAAAGAATTGATTCTTTTTCCAAAAAAAGGCATAACAACCATCTGCTTTAGTCACTTCTTAGGTCCTTATACCCAAGGGGCTTCCATACACATGAAATTAAGTTTGTTTTTGTCCTATTAATCTGCCTTGGGTCAATTTCATCACCCGACCAGCCAACAGAGCTTGGAGGGAAGAGGACAGTGTTTCCTCCACTACGATCACCTGAGCTCTCTCGTCATCAGTTCACGGGTGGTTCCCCCCAGAACCACGTCCATCTGCTTCTCTGGAGAGTCAGCCTCTCTAGTGTTCCTCAAGTACCACAGGCACAGAGATATCCTGAGGGCGTCCCAGTCTGTTCCTGTCCCCAGACAAAACCTCGTGTGATCTCCTGCACTCTCAGCAATGATGACCAGTCACAAATCCAACCAACTCCTGCTCTGCGGCTCCAGCTCTGACACTCTGCAACCCTCTGCTTCCTGCTCCAGCTCCAGACTCTTCCTCATTTTCCAGACTCAGAACTCTCTCATCTCCTCTGTGCTACAAACCAAACCAAAGAAGAAACATCCTTTCAAATGAGTCATCTTCCCATCTTTCCTGTGATTGCTGTGGACAGTGACATCACAAGTGTTTCTTGAACATTTTTTCCAGAATTCTTAAATTCTTCAATCTCCATCTGATTAAGCCTAGAACTCCCTTCTTTGGCAGTATCAGACTCCGAGATGATGCAATGAGGGCTGTTAAAAGCCCAGAGGCTAGAGCCAGATTCCTTGGCTGGGAATCCTGCTTTTTCCAATGACTAAATGTGGAATTTGGGGGCAGCCTCTGGCCTCTCTCTAACCAGGTTTCTGTTTCATATAAAATTGGATAAAATGTAGATTCCACTCATAAAGATGTTATCATGAGTTAGTACTTATTAAATATTCAGGGAAGTCTCTGACGCTTCGGAAGTACTCCTTAGTGCTTGTCAAATATGTTTCTAAAAGAAAAATAAGTTTAAATTATTACAGAACCTAAAGATTCTGAGTTAGTAATACCAGATTTGGGGGTTGTTAGGATGTTGTTGTTGTTTAGTCCCTAAATCATGTCCAACACTTTCACAACCCCATGGTCTGTAGCCCATCACTCTCCTCTGTCCATGGGATTCTCCAGCAAGAACACTGGTTCAGTTCAGTTCAGTCATTCAGTCGTGTCCAACTCTTTGCAACCCCATGGACTGCAGCACACCAGGCCTCCCTGTCTATTACCAGCTCCCAGAGCTTACTCAAACTCAAGTCCGTAGAGTCAGTGATGCCATCCAACCATCTCATCCTCTGTCATCCCCTTCTCCTCCCACCTTCAATCTTTCCCAGCATCAGGGTCTTTTCCAATGAGTCAGTTCTTCACATCAAGTGGTCAAAGTATTGGAGTTTTAGCTTCAGCATCAGTCCTTCCAATGAATATTCAGGACTGATTTCCTTTAGGATTGACTGGTCTGATCTCCTGCAGTCCAAGAGACTCTCAAGAGTCTTCTCCAACACCACAGTTCAAAAGCATCAATTCTTCGTCGCTCAGCTTTCTTTATAGTCCAACTCTCATATCCATTCATGACTACTGGAAAAATCATAGCTTTGACTGGACGGACCTTTGTTGGCAAAGTAATGTCTCTGCTTTTTAATATGCTAAACGCTGGAAAACACTGGAGTGGGTTGCCATTTCCTTCTCCATGGGATTCCTCACCCAGGGATGGTCTCCTGGATTGGCAGGCGGATTCTTCACCACTGAGCCACCAGGGAAGCCTGGTTAGGATGTTCCTTTCTGTTATGTGTGGAAGGGAGAATTTGATGTATTTAAAATAAGGTCAGGCCCTGTGGAGAAGTGAAGGTAGTTACAGGTGGGCAAAGTGAAGACAAGATTCAGGAACAAAGCCCCAGATAGCTTCAAGGCAGCCACATAAGAAAGAACGGATACAGAGCAGCCAGAAATCAAAACAGAATAAAAGTAAGAAGGGACAGATGGGTTCCTCTGACGATAGTACAGTTAGGAAGCATATCTTCCCAAAGGGTTTATATAACCATTCTCGTGCAGTTTCAACTCTTGTAAGATCAAGCTCTACTTTTTATAGAGACTGGGTACACATGCAGCTTAATGAGAGGTCATGTTAGCACTTCAGTGGGCAGGGTGAATTCTTGATCTCATTAGACATGCCAATACACCAAGAGAGGTGCTGAGGTCTGTGTTCTGCAAGGAAGCAACAAGTCTGTGTTCCAACCAGCTCAGCTCTAGCTCTTGCTTTGCTGTAAGTCACTCGAATTGTATTTTAATCAGAGCAAGAAAATACAGAGACCAAGGGCTTCCCTGGTGGTCCAGAGGCTAAGACTCCACACTCCCAATGCGAGCGGCCCAAGGTTCCATCCCTGGTCAGGGAACTAAGATCTCACATGCCACAACCAAGAGTTCGCATGCCATAATTAAAAATCCCAAAGGCTGTCATGAACATCAAAGATACTGAGTGCCACAACTAATAAATATATTACAAAGAATAAAGTCTATGGGGGTGATACCATAGTCTCCCAAGATTTAGGAGTATATGTATTTAAACATTTTTTTTTATTTAGACATTTAAAAAAAAGTAAAATACAAAGGCCAGGCCTGTCGTAATACATTTATACACACACACACACACACACACACGCACGCACACGCACGCACACACACATATATATGAAAACTCTGGTAAAAATGAGCAAAAGAATTTTAACTTATGGTTTTCATATTTTATTTACTATCTTGCCTTATCTTAACTTATTTTGGCTAAGTAAAAAATGAGTTTTACCTGGGGACCAGAGAATTTTCGTTTCAAGGGAATAAGGAATCCATGCAATCGAACTAAGAGAGCACCTTATAGTGCAAAAATAAACTCCCATTTCCTGTGGACCACACTGAGCATTGCTCAGAACCAATGAGAATGAAAATTGAACAAGAACATACACAAACAGTCCGGGGGGGTTGCCACCGGTACGGGGCGGGGCGTCCGCTAGGGGGCGACACAGGCCGCCTCCGCCCGTCTTCGAGAGCTGCCAGGAGCGCTCGCTCCCGGCCGACAGCCCCCTCCAGGGACTGGAGAGGATGGACAGTCTGAAGCGTTTGGACCTTGAAAGAGGAGGACAGCGGAGGGCGAGTAATATTGGACACGGAATCTGTTCAGATAGAAGGAAAGAGCGCAAGCCCCGCTTCTCCCATCCGGCTTTGATAAGCCAGAAAGGTGAAATTTTGACCTCTCCTTTTCTGGCTCCTATGTCTTTTATTCGGGTCTGACTCCTGGCTGTTAGGGCTTCCCTTGTGGCTCAGATGGTAAACAGTCGGCCTGCAAAGCAGGAGACATGGTTCAATCCCTGGGTGGGGAAGATCCCCTGGAGGAGGAATGGCAACCCCCTCCAGTATTCTTGCCTGGAGAATTCCATGGATAGAGGAGCCCGGTGGGCTACAGTCCATGCGGTCGCAAAGAGTGGGACACGGCTGAGTGACTGACCCTTTGCTGGCTGTTAAGGATGGCAGCAGCAACCACTGACGAGTAATGTATGTTAAATCGTGCCCTTGAATTCGGCCTTTTAAATATGCAAATGGATTTAGGCATATGTTAGCAAAATGCATCGTATTGCCCGTTAGAAGTACAAAAGGACCTATGAAATGTGTCACTTTCTGACTCTGAATAATTCTAAGGAACATTCTGGAACTGCACAAAACGTACCCTAACTCCCAAGTTTGTCCACAGTAACAGTCATCTCACCACTCAGTAGTGATGAGGGTCTAGCTCTCCGTGCTGACTTCTATTTCTGTGAATTTTAGAAGTCACTGTGCCTTTTCTTTTCTCCAATAATGCTGTGGTAGTCTACTGTTATCTAATTATCTTTTCAGCCTTCTTGGAGAGGAGCAATGCTGCTTTAGCTTTTCTAACAGACCATTTGAATTATAATCTCTTTTAGAATCAATTGACTTTTTTTTAATTAATCTCTTCAGTACAAATATCTGAATATACATTCAGAAAGCATCACCTCAGACTTCGAGGGGTTTTGTGCCCTCTGGTCTTGATCATAAATGCCAGAGTAAGATCACCCAGTAACCTTAGCACCATTTTGGGAATGGTTGTGATGTTGAAATATTCTGGGGGATTTCATTCTGCCTAAGTAGGAATTTATTTGACAGACACTGGTTCCAACCGCTGTCAGTCTCACCCATGAAACACAAACTCGTTGAATAGGGAAACGTTATCCAGACTCAGGGAGTAAGGGGATGCAGTCATGAGTCACTGAAAGGCACCTAAAAATGATTTCTCTTTTTTTAATATTTGGCTGCATCATGTGTCTTGTGGGATTTTTAGTTCCTTTACCATGGATGGAACTCGAGCCCCCTGAAGTGGAAGCATGGAATCTTAATCACTAGACCACCAAGAAGGTTCTAGAAAAAGATTTCTTGGCTTCTGTTGTGAGTTTGCTTCTTTTTTAAAAGGGAATTAATTTGCTTAATAACTAATAAAGTGAAAGTCGCTCAGTCGTGTCCAACTCTTTTCGACCCCATGGACTATACAGTCCATGGAATTCTCCAGACCAGAATATTGGAGTGGGTAGCCTTTCCCTTCTCCAGGGAATCTTCCCAACCCAGGGATTGAACAATTATCAATAATCAATAGAACAGGAAGCACAAATGTTGCTGGCAAATGAGACAAACCCTGCAACCCTAAATTATTTATGGCAGTAAAGGAGTAAGAAGCTGCTGAAGCATACATTTTTGTTAATTGTTCTATGAGCTTCTTTGATAGGCATAACATTCTGCCGCACTGAACTCTATTGTTAGCATTCCCTGCTATCTATACCGCTCAGTGGTAAAGAATCTACCTGCCAATGCAGGAGACACGGGTTCAATCTCTGGGTCAGAACAAATCCCTGGAGAAGGGCGTGGCAGCCCCCTCCAGAATTCTTGCCTGGAGAATTCCATGGACAGAGGAGCCTGGCAGGCTACAGTCTGTGGGGTCACAAAGAGACAGACATGACTGACTGAGCACACACGTGTATACATATGGCTGATTCCTTTAGCTGTACAGCAGAAACCAGTACAACAGTGCGAAGCAATCATCAGTTTAGTTCAGTTCAGTCTCGCAGTCGTGTCCAACTCTTTGCGACCCCATGAAAAGCAATTACACTCCAACAATAATTTTTTTAAAATACTAAAGCCCAGTCTCACTGATACCCCATAAAGTGCACCAGAGTTAACCAAAGGCTAGTGCTCACCTGTTATTTTGTTGTTGTTGTTACTCTCACTTTTGGTTTTTTTAACACCAAGATAATTTAAGATTTTGGGATATTTCAATTACATATCTCAAATATCAGTTACAAATAACTATTAGATTGAGTAATGTAAAGAAAGTTTTAAAACTTAGGGATGTTTGGTTTTGGAGGTGAGGGGACACTTTTCCTCTGGCAGCACCAAGGTTGGTGTCAGGGTTTACTCCTCAGGAGCTGGTGTGGTTGTACGATGACCATCCCTGATGGCTGTGAGCCCGATGTGTGTCAGGAACCAAGGTATGGGTGTCATAGACATTGAGTGTGTGCTGTGCTTGGTAACTTTAGTCATGTCCGACTCTTTGCCACCCTATGGGCCATAGTCTGCCAGGCTCCTCTGTCCGTGGGATTCTCCAGGCAAGAATACTGGAATGGGTTTCCATGTCTTCCTCCAGGGAATCTTCCCGACCCAGGGATCAAACCCACGTCTCTTACATCTCTTGCCTTGGCAGGCAGGTTCTTTAACACTAGTGCCGCCTGGAAAGCCCATCACAAATATTAATACTTAATTTGATTCTCCAAAAATCTTCAGAAACATATTGTTTGTTCCCAGTTCTTAGATGAGATAACTGAGTCTCCAAATAAGTAACTGCTCAAATTTATATAATTCACAAATAGCAGCGCCCACATTCAAAGCCAGGTTTTCTGAGACTCCAAAGCAGTTTTCTCTTCTCTTAAACCCACAGGACTGCAGCTGTGGTCCCCATTCCAATCCACTTCCTTTGTCTGCTTTCCTCATTGTATAAATTTCATCTGCTTCCCTGGATTTGTGTGCAAAATAATAGAAATCAAGTGTGAGATGATCTTGGATGACTCATCTCTTTTTTGTTGGGTAAGTGGTAACTTTTCTAATTAGAAGTTATTCTCCTTTACGTTTTTCTTTCTCAAATACACATCTCTATACCAGCGGATACCTCATTATTCATTCCAAGTTTATACTCCAAAAAAGATTTGATAATCTATTCATACCTCCCTGTGATAATAGGTAATCTCCTTTGATTACTTATAAATAAAACAGCCCTATAAAAAATAAGAGGCAAGAAATAGAGCCTCCTGGGTTGCTGAAACATTTCATGTGCTTTATCATCTCTTACCAGGAGATGAGTATTGAAATGGAAAATAGCTATGACTTGAATTTCACATAACAAATTCTATCTTGTTGAGTTTGAATCTTAGTTCTTGATCACTGTTAAACACTTACTAACTTACATAATAGCACTGTCACTTAAAACTCAATACAAAACACAAAATTACAACAAAATGCCAATTTAGAATGGAGAAAATGTTTAGGGTACCTATTATCTATGAACTTTCTCTCTCCTAACAAAGACAACAATCCCAAAAAAGAATGATTCAAAGACTATAAAAATCTTTACCCAGAGGGGAGAAAAGAAACAAACAAAAACCTATTTACCAAGCCAACCTCATAAAAAAATCGAAGATGTTTAAAAGTATAAATCCATTCAAATAACATCTTCCCAAAGACTCAGGCAGCTGTGAGGAGGCAGAAACCTGCTGACTTAATCCGCCCTCCTCCACGGCACCCGGTCAATATCACAGAATCTTCATCATTTTGGACTTGGAAGTCACACTGTTCTTATGGGTGATGACTGCACTTTCTGACATGCAGGCTTCAAAATACCAGGCTAATGGCTTGGCCAACTGAACTGGTAACTGAAATTAAGCCCAACTTCCACTTGCAACTCAACCACTAACATGCAACCATCACTTCATGGGAAATAGATGGGGAAACAGTGGAAACAGTGTCAGACTTTATTTTTCTGGGCTCCAAAATCACTGCAGATGGTGATTGCAGCCAAGAAATTAAAAGACGCTTACTCCTTGGAAGGAAAGTTATGACCGACCTAGATAGCATATTCAAAAGCAGAGACATTACTTTGCCAACAAAGGTCCGTCTAGTCAAGGCTATGGTTTTTCCAGCGGTCACATAAGGATGTGAGAGTTGGACTGTGAAGAAAGCTGAGCACCGAAGAATTGATGCTTTTGAACTGTGGTGTTGGTGAAGACTCTTGAGAATCCCTTGGACTGCAAGGAGATCCAACCAGTCCATTCTGAAGGAGATCAGTCCTGGGTGTTCATTGGAAGGAATGATGCTAAAGCTGAAATTCCATAACTTTGGCCACCTGATGCGAAGAGTTGACTCATTGGAAAAGACTCTGATGCTGGGAGGGATTGTGGGCAGGAGGAGAAGGGGATGACAGAGGATGAGGTGGCTGGATGGCATCACCGACTACATGGACATGAGTGTGAGTGAACTCCGGGAGTTGGTGATGGACAGGGAGGCCTGGCATGCTGTGATTCATGGCGTTGTAAAGAGTCTGACACGACTGAGCGACTGAACTGAACTGAACTGAACCAGATGAAACCAAGATAAGGGCAAAAATAGTCCCTTTTTAACAAGTGATTTATCTCTTGCGCTCACCTGCTTCTTAATGACTGTGAGCCATGCCATCTGAACTGCAAACTTAGCAATGGCTTATTTTTAAGGCAGAAAATCCCTTATGCTCTTGAATAACAATGGTAATAATTAGTCATTTGGAATCAACCAAGTATTCTAATCATTTAGGGAGAATTTTATTACAGTGACAGCTTACATAGAGTTAGAGACTCAACTACAATGATGAAGAAGTAGAAAATAGTTTAATTCAAGCCTCTTATTAGGCTTTTAAAACGTCGTGTCCAAAATCTGTTCAGAGAATTGCAATCAGTTATCTGATCACTCAAAGTGCCTTACAGTTTTTGATTAAAAGTATCTGTCTCCACAAAATGGATTCCACGTTCTTGGTGACCTACATGAAAAAAAGGAAATGTTTTTACAGAGAATGTTAGGATGAAACCAATTTCCAAGGATAATTGAATGATATGTGAGAGCAGATTCCAATGTTTAGTACTTTAATCTGGTCCTTTGCTTCTCAGACTTTATTCTGAGAGCCTAGGGGTAGAGTCTGAAGTAATCTCAAAATTGTTAATTCTGCATGTTTTATATTTAACACTCATAAAAATGTTCATGTCACGACTTACAAACAACAAAGGAAAGCTAGACTTTTTGGAGTTCACTCCAGGGGAAGGTTAGCTCTTGGCTTCCTCTAACTGAGAAGGTCTAATGGAGGACTTTGAACAGCAGAGCAGATCTGTGGTCCTCACTCCATGGAGCTCTGAAGCAACAGAAGTCAGAGAAACAATATGAAACTTGCTCAGAAAACAACTGGCTGTGATTCAGTCCTTGGAGTTATCTCTAGGTGTCTGGGCTCAGAGAACAGGAGTCTGAGATGGGTAAGGGTTTGTGAATCTTTGCCTTGGCCTCAGTTGATAAGAAGATTTTTGATGGGAGTTCAGACAATCCCGAAGAAGGCGATGGCACCCCAGTCCAGTACTCTTGCCTGGAAAATCCCATGGACGGAGGAGCCTGGTAGGCTGCAGTCCATGGGGTCGAGAAGTCGGACATGACTAAGTGACTTCACTTTCACTTTTCACTTTCATGCATTGGAGAAGGAAATGGCAACCCACTCCAGTGTTCTTGCCTGGAGAATCCCAGGGATGGAGGAGCCTAGTGGGCTGCCATCTATGGGGTAGCACAGAGCCGGACACGACTGAAAAAACTTAGCAGCAGCAGCAGCAGGCAATCCATCTGTTTTCACTACTGTTTATTTAAAAAAAAAAAAAAAAAACTCCGGGGGTAGAGCCCTTTCATATGCAGAAACCAGACAGCTTATCTGCAGCCACCACTGGGAGATGCTACAGTGATTTCCATTCTTCTCATAAATATTTGATACAAAACTGCAATTTGAAGTCAGCCCACAGCCGTCCCCACCACCCTCCTGCCTTTCAGAAAACATGGGCCATCTTTTCTGGCTTCTCTTTGACTGCCAGTGTGCCACACTAGGAAGATTACTTACCTTCTCTGATCCCAGCCACTTTGCTCATTTCAAAAGTATCTGTATTATGGTCGCCGGGAGGAAGGGATAGTTGGGAGTTTGGGATGGACATGTACACACCGCTGTATTTAGAATGGATAACCAACAAGGACCTACTGTAAACTCAGGGAACTCTGCTCAGTGTTACGTGGCAGCCTGGATGAGAAGGGACTTTGGGGAGGATGGAGACACATATAGGTATGGCTGAGTCCCTTCACTGTCCACCTGAAACTGTCACAACATTTTCTCTTCATTGGATATACAATAATTTAATTTACCCCAGTACAAAATAAAATTAAAAAAAAAAATCCACACAACTGCCTTGATGAGTATCACCTTGAATTCCTGATCATAAACCTCACTCTCCTGATGCTCTCTCGCCACCATGCTACGCTTCAGTAGCCTTCTGTTTTCCACTCTTCTAAAAAGTTCATTTTACTTTTTTTCATTTCTCTTCAAACTTCCATCTTGTCCTCTTGCATCCTCACTCTTGATTATGATTTTGCTTCCAACTGCAACAATGAAAACTGAAGCAATCAGAGGACAACATAAAAAAAGTGTCCTTCTTCCGCAGGAGTCGGGAGAAAGCTGACGGAACTAGCCCATAGGAAGCCCTGGCAGCCATGCCTGGTGTGAGTGAAGCTCCCAGCAAGGAGCTGTGTTAGTTCCTCCATCCTCAGCTTTCTTTCTGGGTCAGGAACTCTAGACTATTCTAAAGCACAGGTTTTTACCATTATTCAAGTATAGCAAATCAAATAGATACGACTGCCATCAAGAAGACAGTGCGTTCCTTTGTAAAATAGGAGGTGATGTTTGTTTCCTAATTTATCTGTGAGGTAATATGAGGTATGGACTCTAAGAGACATTAGATCAAGAAAACACTGCAAGTTATTATCTTGTTTTAAAAACTAATTTTCTTTTTTTAACCTCACAATCACCAAGTCTATGTTTCCAGACTTGACTAAGTTTCTTGACTAGGGATATGTGAGAGTGCATTCTATCAGTCTTAAAAGAGACATGATATGGGGCAGGGGAGGGTAATCTGTAGAAAAATATGAAGGAAAGTAGTAAGAAATTCATCTGTCATGTTTACCATTTTACAATGGTGATTAGATAATTTTTGTCTCCCTTTCTTCACCATTAAGCAAACTACCTTTAATAAATGCAAAAAAAGAGAAGATAGTGTGTTATACTCACATATCCCAAGAGGAGGGGTCACCATGCTCTTGGGGGGGGGGGCAACCAGAGAGGTAGGAGGCAGAGGGACAGAGAGGGAAATTGGACCAAAGCCTTTATCATGGTTTGCACAGGGAGAAACAGATGAGGCAGAAGAAGCAGGCTCTGGATTGGCTATTTTAAATCATTTCAGTAGGCTCTAGGACCTAGAGGTCTCCCTGATTTTCTGAGACCTGGTCCTGGGGTGATTAGAGCAGGAGATAGTAGGTATACAAAATGCTCTCCCGGAATCTCAGAAAGACCACTTTACAAAACAGCCAACACTGAGCCCCTTCCATATGCTGACCTGGTCCAGGAGCATCTAAGAAAGTGTACAGCACAGTACTTACATCCTACACAGAAAGATTAAGACGAGATAAATGTGATTTCTGATAACCCCGATAAAGGCAAATTTGTGGTAAACGTGCACAGAACGAGCAGGCCATCAGAAGGAGGAAGTTATCCTAGACCGGCGTGGTTCACAAAGCCTTCCTGGGGAATCTGGTCTCTGCCTGGACGTAAGGAACGTGTCTAGACAGAGGAGAAGGAATTGTGCAGAGGAGAGGAGCACTCCTTGGAGACACAGCTGGTACAGGAGATGCAAGGCTCATAGGGTAGGGGGAGGCCAAGGATGGGGCGGATGTGTCCTCAGAGCAGAGGGGCCACAGCTCTGTCACTGCTCCACAGCTGACAGCGATCCACCTGATGGGCAAGGTAGGAAGTCCCTTCCAAGTGACCAGCTCTTCCTCTTAACCCACAGGACAGGCAGGGCTTCAGCAGGTAAAGAATCCACCTGCAATGCAGGAGACGCAGCAGATGTGAGTTTGATCCCTGGGTGGGGAAGCTCGCCTGAAGGATGAAAATGGCAACCCACTCCAGTATTCTTGCCTGGGAAATCCCATGGACAGAGGAGCCTGGTGGGCTACAGTCCATGGGGTTGAAAAGAGTCAGACACAACTGAGCGACTGATCACACACACACACACACACACATATAGAGGATGGGCAGCCTGGGAGCAACACTTAGCCTATCTGAGGCCAAAGTGGGGAAATGGGCAGAATAATCCTTACATGAACCAATCAAGCAAACCCTTGGTCAGTTGGTCGCCTTGCTCCCACCAGCTGCCACGGTCACCAAGCCCCGCAGGGCATAGTGGCAGCCCCACTGCAGGCCCCTGCCTATCTTTGAGGACTAGAAGGGAAACAACCCAGGTCATGCCAGCACTCTCGAAGCAACTTTCTACAGGAATCCCTGCACTGCCACTTCCCCAGAAACCCAGAGACTTAATGGGTCACCTTTCCTGAGCTCCTCACGGTCACCTAGTCACCCTCACCACATCTGGGCCACACCTGAGTTCTTTCTTTGCAGAGATGCTCCTCTGCCTTCTGTGTATTCTCATCTCTCAGCTGAAATTTTATCCTAAAGGTTGAACATATGTGTGTGCTTAGTTGCTTCAGTCGTACCCAACTCTTTGCCATCCCATGGACGGTAGCCCGCCAGGCTCCTCTGTCCATGGGATTCTCCAGGTAAGAATACTGGAGTGGGTAGCCTTGCCCTCCTCCAGGGGATCTTCCCAACCCAGGGATCAAACTTGCATCTGCCTTCATCTCCTGCATTGCAAGCAGATTCTTTACCCACTGGGAAGGCCTAAAGGTTGAACAGTCTAAGGTTAACCCCATGAGTAATAAACCACCCGACGAAGACCTCACGGTACGCAGATTCATTTCTGTGACAGGTGTAAGGTTAATTTCCTTGCACTTGGAGGTGCTGCGCACCCAGTGTCAAAGGCTTGGCACCTCCGTCTGCATGTCCCAGTGCCTCTCAGTGTGACAGCCTTGCTCAGGAAAAGAACAAACCTCGGAGATGAGTCATCGCAACACCGGAAACCTGTGCTCCGTTCAGAGCGCATGACTATTCACATTCCATTAAAAAAGTTTTCTCCAGAATTAACACATTCTGTCACATGATATGACCTCTAATTAAGTTTCCTGGGCCATTTCTTTTCTTTTGAGTTGAGGTTTTGCCTGGCGATCTAGAAACAGCATTTCCTGGCCCTGGTGGCGGTAGTATTTGAGGCACACGTCACTGCTGGGATGTGAAGGGGGAAGGCATGGATTCAGCACCCTGGTCCTCAGAAAACACTCCTGGACTTTGTGAAGCCCATGGACCTCGAGCCCAGGGATTCCATATTTCCCTTCTCCTGGGTCACAAGTGAAACTGCCCCAGCAGACAGAGACGGCAGTGTCTGAAATCCTCATGCTGCCCCTGTGGGTCCCAGCGAAACTTCAGTGAGCACCCTGCGTGCCTGGCAACACGCCGAGCCTGCGATGTGTTCTATGAGCCTCACTGCAGTCCTGCGATGCCCAGACAGGGAAACCGAGTACCTAAGAGGTTAAGTACTTAGCTGTTTGAGTCATCGTGTGACTCCAGCAGTGTTCTCAGCCCAGGGGGACATTTGGCAACATTGCGGGAGGGACTGGTTGAAGGCAAACACCGTATCTAGTGGGTAGAGATCTGTTGTTGTTTTGTTGTTGTTCAGTCTCTCAGTCATGTCCGATTCTCTGCGACCCCATGGACCGCAGCACACCAGGCTTCCCTGTCCTGCACTATCTCCTGGAGCTTGCTCAAACTCATGTCCATTGAGTCAGTGATGCCATCCAACCATCTCATCCTCCGTCATCCCCTTCTCCTCAATCTTTCCCAGCATCAGGGTCTTTTCCAATAAGTCAGCTCTTCATATCAGGTAGCCAAAGTATTGGAGCTTCAGCTTCAGCATCAGTCCTTCCAATGAATATTCAGGGTTGATTCCCTTTAGGATTGACGGGGCTGATCTCCTTGCAGTCCAAGGGACTCTTGAGAATCTACTCCAGCACCACAGTCTGAAAATGTCAATTCTTTGGTGCTCAGCCTTCTTTATGGTCCAACTGTCATATCCATACGTGACTACAGGAAAAACCATAGCTTTGGCTATATGGACCTTTGTCAGCAAAGTGATGTCTCTCCTTTTTGTTAATAATTCACTGTCCAGGTTTGTCATAGCTTTTCTTCCAAGGAGCAAGTGTCTTTTAATTTCATTACTGCAGTCACCGTCCACAGTAGAGGCCTGGGGAACTTCTAAACATCGTGTGTTGCACAGGGCAGTCAACAACGAAGAAGCATCCAAGCCCAAATGTCAGTAGTGTGGAGGTGCAGGAATCTGACTCCAGTGGTTATGTGGGTGACCTGCCTATGGGGAGACAGTGGCATTTTCTGCACAAGGTCTCCTGTCATGATTCTGGTTTCTGTGGAAAAGGGAAGAAGGAACATATCCTCGTTGTTTACAATTTGGTGCAGATTCACCTTCTTGGACGTGTTAGATGCCCTGGGAGCCACATGACCACACTCCCTGTGTACCTTCCACTCCTCTTAGACCATTACAGACTGTAGTAAGGGTGGTCCTCAGAGATGGGGTCTCCTCTAGTCCAAACCACCCTGACTGCAAATCACAGGGACTGCACAGACCTGTCCCCTGTCCTCAAGCCCAGGACCCACACCCTGGGGCTATGGCTGCTCTCCTGAGAATCCTCCAATTGAACCAAAATATCCTCGACATCTAATCTGTCAAACCAGCTCTTCAACTTCTCAGTATGGATTCCTTTTTCTTTAATTGCAGGATAATTGCTTTACAATGTTATGATATTTTTCTGCCATCCAACAACTCGAATCAGCCATAAGTATAGACATATATCCCCTCCCTCTTGAGCCGCCCTTCGCCTCTCATTTCCCGCCCCTCTAGGTCATCACAGAGCACTGAGCTGAGCTCCCTGTGCTACACAGCAGCTTCCCACTAGTGATCTGTTTCACACATGGTGGTGTATAGATGTCAATGCTCCTTAGCATGGATTCCTAATGCAGAGAAGTCTTCAACACTCGGGTGTAGGGAGCGGAAGATTCAAGGAGGTGACTGCTGGGAGGAGAGATGACAGAATTAAGATACCTTCATGCACTTCATGCCTGGGGCGATCCTGCTCAACCTCTGATCCGTCAAAGGAGAAGGATGGATTCCCCAGGATGAGCTAGACTCAGCTGCACACTTGTGTCCTTCTGACTTTTCCTTTCTTCTCTGAGAACCTACTCCAAATGTTGTGTCCCCATGTCCAGTTCTATTGCATAGGGTCAGGTGGGGAGGGAGGAGGATGAGTCAGCATCTCTCTCCCTCCATCTCCCTCTCCACCCCTCTCCCAGGCACTCCAAGGCCAGCCAACCACCTGCCTCAGGGTGCACTGTCCCCATCTCGCAGGATGTCTGGCCTGGGAAGAGATTGCTGCTGAGCTGTTTGGCTGTAGAAGTGGCTGCTGGGCTCAGGAGTAAGCATCTCGTCACCGAGACAGCATCTGTTTTGCCTCATGGGAAAAAGAGGAGGACAGTTATTCTTTTTATTGTGAGAACACTAGGCTGCGCCAAGGACATATTCCAGCACTGGGGAATTTCAAAAGCTGCTTTCTTTCCCCTCCTTGTGTCTCTCCCCCAACTCCTTGTAGAAGGTCTTTTCCCTACGTGAGATCTCCAAGGCCAGTCCCTGGCATAGTAGCTGTGAAAAGGATCAAAGTGACCCTTTCTCTTTCATTAATTATGTTTTGGAATTTTTTTATACTAAAGATTCCTACTGATTATGGATCTGTCACCCTTTTCCATTTCCATGCAGGGAAATCTATATGAACGTTAGTATCCAACCATCTGCTGCATATCCCAAACAGAAAACAGTAAGCCTAAGAGCAGTCTTTTTCTCTTATTTTGTGCAACTTTACAGAAAACAACTTCCCAAATGGGGGCCTTACTGGACATGTGACGGGGGTACGGAAGCCTGTTTTCACACACCACCCCGACCCGCTCTCTGTACTGCTGGCCCCAGAAGCACGGTGACTTATGCCCTTCCTGGCTTGGACAGGGCTGGGCCAGAAGAAGACACTGTCCAGACTCTGAGTGGGACAGGTAAGGGTGGGCCGGCTGCCCTTTGGTGCCTTTCCATGCTCGGACTGAACTGAGCTCCCTTCCATTGAGGTGAGCAACCAGCATCTGTGTGTTCATTTTCTGTTGTTGATCTTTCTTACTCTCCATCCACCCCATTAACCCACTCGATGGCGAGCAGGGGAAAGGCCTGGTAAACCTGCCGTTTCACACAATAGCGGTGCCTTAAGACATCCCAGGTGGCTCAGCAGTAGAGAATCCGCCTGCCAATGCAGAAGACCCAGGTTCAACCCCTGGGTCCAGAAGATCCCCTGGAGAAGGGCATGGCAACCCACTCCAGTATTCTTGCCTGGAGAATCCCATGGACAGAGAAGCCTGGCAAACTGCAGAATAGGGTTGCAAGCCATCAGACACAATTGAGTGACTAAACCATAACAAAAGAAAGGTTTCCCAGGACCTCCTTCCCCAGCTTGTCCTGCCGCAAGGGCACCTGGCTGGGGAGAAGTATGCGCTCCTGGGCAATGGTGGCCATGGCCTTAGGTCTGGGGATCAGCAGGCCCGGCTGTGCTGTCTGGGCCCTTGCTGACTTCCATAGGAGTGGAGAGAGGATACAGATTCTGATATGCTCACACTCCTCACATCTGCTCCTGCACCCCCTCCCCCAGCCCCCACCCCTGGGCATCTCAAGGTTGGGCTCTCTTTGTCAGTCTGACATCCTTCTGGTGCTGACACTGCCCTGCATTGGTTCTCATGGGCACTGGGCATCCCATTCCGTGTGCCCTGCAGCCCTTGATAGTGGGGTCATGACACTTTCTATGCGAGCCTCTTGGGTTCTCACCTAGTGTTTCAACATCAGCCACCCTGGTGGTCCTCTGGGTACATGAGAACTCCGAGACCCTTCCAGGCCACCCAAGGTCAAAACACTAAATTAGACGCCTTTGTCTACATATGCCGAGCTGCCACTTTCTTTATTCTGATGTGGCTGCGGGATGCTCCCAGGACACCCCCAGTTCCCAGCGGATAAATGGGCTAAGAGCCTGGCTTTCAGCTTCACTTTCATCCACCCAGCACCCCCTTGTTTCTACAGTGTGGGCTCAGCATGGGATTAATGCAGCACTCAGGGGCTTCCAGCTGCCCGCCTCCCTTCCCACAAGCACAAGCCAGAAGGAGGTTATTGAGTAGATTCTTTGTCACAATGTCCCCCGTGCTCCTAAACGAGCATCTGCCTGTCGCCTTTCCTGGAATCTCAATGACTAATGATGTAGACTGAGAAAACCAGCTTTCGAGTAAGAGAAAACCCCAAATATTATCCCCATGGTACTTCCTTCAGGCTTTCAAAAAGTATCACAGAGTTGTTGTTGTTGTTGTTGTTGTTGCTGGTCAGTGACTCAGTCGTATCCAACTCTTTCCAACCCCATGGACTGTAGCCTGCCAAGCTTCTCTGTCCATGGAATTCTCCAGGCAAGTATGCTGAAGCTAGTTGCCATTTCCTTCTCCAGGAGATCTTCCCAACCCAGGGACTGAACCTGTGTCTCCTGCATTGGCAAGTGGGTTCTTTACCACTGAACCACCTAGGAAGTCCTAAAGAGTCATTAGTCATTGTTAAAGCAAAAAAGAAACATGGTCTTTCATTTCCATGTCATTGAACTTAAGTAATCAAACACTGTGATGGAACGGGAATGATTTAGGGGAATTTCTCACAGTGGCAAGATGTAAGAGCTAGAAGTTCTGAGTGCAAAGACCATTTAGCACATTTCCATTTTTAAGATGAGAAAGTTGCCTTGCTGCAAGTTAAATGATTTATCCTTGGTCCCAGATCCAGTGAGAGAGTTAAGGACAGAAACCACTGTGCTTGACCACCCATAAAATCAAATAAAAGCCTTCCCATAATTTCCAGTAGTAACCTGTAGATAAAAGGAAAGACAACACAAAAAAGCATGTCTGGCCAAGGCAAGGTACAGGCTCAGAAAACCCCCTGTCCTAGAACAGGTGCAAACTGGGGGGATCCGGAGGGGCCTGGGGTCCCCAGATGATCAGACACATCACAGAAAACATCGTGCCATATCGGTCCACTTGTTGAACAGATCCTTACTAACACTGCGCTGGGTACCAGGCACCACGGCAAGTCCAGGCAGGGTCGTAGGGAAGAATGAAATAGCCGTTTGTAGCATCCAGGTACCCAGACCCTCAGCCTCCCAGAGGGAGTTCACTTCCATCTAAAGATGCTCATTCCACATTTATGACTTTGTCCATCAGAGACCTCTTGTCCACATTTCACCCTGCAACAAAGCACTGTCCACTGTATATCTATATGAATTATAAGACTGATATTATGAGTTGTGTAAAAATACACATATTTGATCCCAACCTGTACCGTTTTTAAAAACAGTCGCATGCCACCCATGCTGAAGTGTTATTCACTGAAACAGACATCACTGTGGTATTTAAGGACAAAAGAAATGAGGCTTAAACAATGCCAACCGATACCCAAAATCCCTCAACAGATAAGCAACGGGGCTGAAACTAGAACTCACATCTTCTGTTTCCTAGTAGCTCTACTCAGTAACATCTCACTGTCAACCAATAGGCCTCCGACTCCTTCCTAAGACCATCTAGACGTCAAATGATGAGACATCACACAACTAGTGTGCTTCATTCCCCATCAATTTGACTGGAAATGTTGACTGCAAGCAAAGCCTAGATTTCAGCATCTTGTCTCTGGGAAAAATCAAATTTAAAAATTCAACAGTCATTTTGATAAAACAATAAAATATCCTCAGCCTGATTCAAAATTAATATGTTGCCAGATTTTTTTTTCTCCAAGGAAAATTACAGAAATGTCATAGAATTGATACCTGCATTGGAGGGGAATGAGGGAAAAGGAGAAGTCTTGCCAACTCTTAGAATTTCTGATCTCATCAGTACATTTTTACCTGAATGGTTGTCATGGAGATATAAGCTACCCTGGTCCTCCAAATGAAGCTAGTGAAATAGGTGTTGTTACCTTAAGTATTGCAATCTTCCCAGCTGGCACTAGTGGTAAAGAATCTGCCTGCCAATGCAGAAGACATAAGAGACATGGGTTCAGTCCCTGGGTCATGAAGATCCCCTGGGGAAGGAAACAGCAATGCACTCCAGTATTCTTGCTTGGGAAATCCCATGGACAGAGGAGCCTGGCAGGCTACAATCCATAGATTGCAAAGAGTCAGATACAACTAAAATGACTTAGCACATAGTTCTTACACTTTAATGGGGCATCCCTGGTAGCTCAGATGGTAAAGAATCCACCTGCAGTGCAGGACACCTGGATTTGATCCCTGGGTTGGGAAGATCCCCTGGAGAAGGGAATGGCTACCCACTCCAGTATTCTTGCCTGGAGAATGCCATGGACAGAGGACCTTTGTGGGCTACAGCCTATGGGGTCGCAAAGAATCAGACACAACTGAGTGACTAACACACACACACACACACCCACACACACACACACATACACTTTAATTCATATATTTACCAGCATCATCATGAATTAGCTTCTTTGAGTTGCGAACCTCCTTCCAAAAAACACTGTGAACAGAAATTTAACAATTGTGAGTTGTACTTAGTTTTGCCCACAATGGTTCCAGAAATTTTCTTCCTAGGCACTTGCTTTCATTTACCACTGATTATCAAATTATTTTAAATTGAAAGTATTTTTAAAGACACTATGTATTCTGTGTCTCATATATCAGCAGGTGCTTATATTACTCAGAGTTTTTGAGTCATGAGAAAGTTAATTACAACAGCCTTCATTATTTCTCTACAACAATAAAAATGGACCCTTAAAAATACCATTGGGGGGGATTAATATTTGATGCATGGATAACAATAAGCAGTGATATTTTTTAAATCTGCTGTACTAAATCATATAATTGGACACAAAAGATTCAGGTGCAATTTGTTTTTGTAATTGGTTTCTAAGCGGTATAATTTTTAATTATACACAGAGAGTTCAATGTTCATTTGCTGAATTTTTAAGCTGCAATTTTTTGTTTCTACCTGCAGCTCCTTTGTTCAGGTTTACCTCTCTTTGACATGAAAAGTGAAAGTCACACAGTCATGTCGACTCTTTGCAACATCATGGACTATACAGTCCATGGAATTTTCTAGGCCAGAGTACTGGAGTGGGTAGCCTTTCCCTTCTCCAGGGAATCTTCCCAACCCAGGGATTGAACCAGGGTCTCCTGCATTGCAGGTGGATTCTTTACCAACTGAACTGTCAGGAAAGTCCATTATTTGTATTCCTAACTCAATAATAGATCCACAGCTTACTCATTTTTTCTTGTGCAATGGTAGGATGAAAATATGTGGCTTCGAAAATACAACATCCCCCTGGAGATGTAAGTAGGAATAGTTTTCTCTAATGAGAACATTATCTCTAGAACAGTTTATGATGGTCCCTTTCTTTCTTCAGGCCAGGAGCAGCTGCCTTCGGCGCCTGATGGAATTATCTGCGTGCGTCATGTGACGGTCACCAGTGATGTTCTTTCTCAAAGGGCATTCACACTGCGTTGCCTTCTCCAGCTCTAACTCAGTAGGAAGCCCACAGCCCAGCTGGGGGTGGCTGACTTGACAGCATCATCTCTCCTGTCCCCAGTGTTGGTTTCCCAGATTGAGTCACCTAGAAATATGTCAGCTCGTTTACAGAACCCAACTCAACTTGCAACTGACTAATTTGAGTGAAAAACCAACTTACAGTGGGAAATAATACTTCCTAGTATAAATTTTTCTGGGACATGAACATTATGATCTGAAGATGTCTTGAGGAAAAGAGAGATTATTGATAATAATAACATGTGTGGGTGTTCAGGCATTAATTTGTGTCCAGCTTTTGTGACCCCATGGACTACCACACACTAGGCTCCTCTGTCCTCCATTATCACCCAGAGTTTGCTCAAACTCGTGTCCATTGAGTTGGTGAGGCCATCCAACCATCTCATCCTCTGTTGTCCCCTTCTCCTCCTGCCCTTAATCTTTCCCAGCATCAGGGTCTTTTCCAGTGAGTCAGCTCTTTGCATCAGGTGGCCAAAGTATTGGAGCTTCAGTATCAGTCCTTCCAATGAATATTCAGAGTTGATTTCCTTTAGGATTGAATGGTTTGATCTCCTTGCTGTCCAAGGGACTCAATAACAGCATAGCGATAGCTGATAACTGACATGAGAGAAAGGAGGAATGGTATCTGACACGTGTTAGAACTGTGAACCTAAGAAAGCACTGACCACCAGTTTCCTCCACATCCTCCATTTTCAGACCTTGAGTGTCCTCTCCCTTTCCTCTGATTGTAATAATTATGTTGTTTCCAAAAGACCTGCCAAAACTGCCCTTAGAAAAGAAAAAGGCATGTTATAAAAACAGTTAATGCAAATGTATATGTCACTTTGCTAGTTATAGCCATGAAACCTAGAACAGCCTGGTACAATGGGAAGATGACAAGCTTAAGTACCAGACCACTTCTGCTCAGGACGAGACCCTGTTCAGCCCTGGCACTGCCAAGCATAAACTGTGCAACCTCAAGACCCTTTCTAAACTGGAGAGTGTAGCAAAAACGTCCAAGATTGTTGAAAGAGTTGTGAAAAAGTCCATAAAACACCTAGAGCCTGATACTCAAATGGTACTCAGGTTATGATAGTTATTATTATTGTTACAGATAAACTATGCTTCAGTTTACTCAGTGGAACAACATGTGGCCATGGAAATAAGGCTCATAAAGAGTATAATAAAATAGGAAGTTTAATGTTCCATTGATCCATGAAAAATCATAAAACAAAATTATTTTATGTGTTAGAAAATTATTGCATAGAAACAAAGACCAGAAAAATATGCCTAATCATTAAACTTGTATATTGTGGAAGGTAGGACTTTAGCTTTTCTTTTCCTAATCAGTTTTTTTTTAATTACCAGCTTTTCTCTGTTGATTAAAGGTATGTATTTTCATAGGAGAAGATGTAGGTTTATTGCATTTTAAGAGCCTCCTCACCAGGTTAGCATCATATGCTCACTGGTGGCTCTTTATGGCAAGGATTACCTTGCTGAGTCCTTTCTGTGGCACTATGATGGGTGTATTATTATTATTCCCATTTTACGGAAAGGTTAAGAAGATCATGAAGCTTGGAAGCAGCAAAACCAAGATTGAAGCCGGAGAGTGTGACCTGGTGTCCACATGCTCTGCCCCACCTGGCTGCCACAGGTCAGCTCTGAAAGGGCCGAGGGCACCCATAATCATCCATAATCTAAGCAGAAGGAATTCCTGAATAATCATGGATTATCATGATGAGTTACTAAGAGAAAGAGACTTGAGGAACTGGAGACAGTCATGAAGAAGTTTGTGGTACCCCGGGTCTGCAGGATATGCTGCAAAAGGATGCTGATCCTCACTATCTACCGTCCTGAGCTGCTTCCTCTCTGCTCCTAAATTTCCTGTCTTCTGCTTCCTCCCACAAGTAAAGGCTTTGAAGCAGAATCACAAAAGAAATTATTCCAGTTCCCAGTACAGATTGCAAAGGAAAGTCACATCTCCTAGAGAGAAGAATGAGAAGAGGAACTCCATCAGCTCTCTGCATCAGCTGTTTCCTGCACCAGATTCTACTTTTCAGAGGCTCCGATATCTGTCACCCTGAGCCAAAACCACTTAAAACAGATTTATTCCAGGCACATTTCTTTCTGTGCATTTCCTTTCGTTTATGCATGGAGTATATAGCTTAGATCCTTGGAGCCCAAGAAAGATAAGCCACTTCTGACAGAGGAGCGTTTTGAAGACAGATTACCTGACCCACCATCCACATTTTACAACCACATATCTGTGTCCTCTGCCTCTTTGCTATTTAGTATAACAGCCAAAAACAACAGTGTTGTGAAAAGTGGATTCCACCATATCTCCAAAATCACAATAGCCATTTATCTTAAAAAGGATTCTGCAATAAGATTAGCACAGAATCATTGTTCTAATTTAAATACAAATTTCCCTTTAACATATTTGGTAATATTTTCTAAAATTTTAATACTTTTAACTGTGTTATTGTCAAAGTAACTCTGTGTTTGAAATATAACTGTTTAGGAAAAAGAAAAAGAAATTTTTTCCAGAAAAGAATGAAATCATGTGAGTAATAATACTGTCACACTTTGAAACTCAAAGCTCTGCATTTGCTGTCTTTTTAACAAAGAAGAAAATGCCACCTTATTTTGAAATGTTCTGAACTTATCAAAAAACAGGCAAAGAAATGGCTTCTCTGATATAAAATGAATTCGATTGACAGGCTTTTTCTAGGGAAGGATTATAGCCCTTCAAAATCGCGTGATTTCCAGTGACATATGCACTTCTATTTCACACCTACTTTTAAAATAAGCTTATGCTCATACTCTCGGGTAGAACAAAGGGGAAAGAAGGAAAAATATGTACGTGTATTTTATTATTAGTTAGATGTTAACATTAAAGCCATATTTGGTTCCTGGCTGAAAAACAGCTCCCTGAGAAAAAAATCAACCAACCACAATGAAACAGAAACAGAGCCCTTTTTATCCAGTCCAGGGTATAAGTTTTGATGGTCAGCTCCCCTACTTGTGAAAGTGTTAGTCACTCAGTCATATCCGACTCTTTGCAACCCCATAGACTGTAGCCTCCCAGGCTTCTCTGTCCATGGAATTCTCCAGGCAGGAATATTGAAGTGGGTTGCCATTTCCTTCTCCAGGGGATCTTTACAACCCATGGTTCATACCCGGTCTCCCAAATTGCAGACACATTCTTTATGGTCTGAGCCACCAGGGAAGCCCCAGCTTCCCTACTTACCCACCTAATGTCAGAATAGAGAGCAGATGTGCCCAATTACTTCACACAAGAAAGAGCCTCTTAGAACAGTAGTCCCCAGCCAGGGGACTAGGGACCAGGGACCAGTTTTGTGGAAGACAGTTTTTCAGCCACCAGGATGGGGAGGGTGGTGGTTTCAGGATGATTCAAGCTCGTTACATGTATTGGGCACTTTTTTTCTGTTATTATTACATCAGTTCCACCTCAGATCATCAAGCATTAGATCTTGGAGGCTGAGAACCCCTATCTTAGAGAAAGGTAAATAGCTGAAAGATAAAGCACTCTCTTCCACTGTCACTGAAATCAGTTCATTTCCAGGTGGAAACACCTTCGCACCTTTGTCGCTGCTGCTCCCTCTGCCGGAAGTGCTTGTCCTCTGGTTCTCCCCACTTTATAGTCCTTCTCAGGCTTCACAGAGGAGTCCACTTCCTCGGAGAGGCCCTTCCCCATGACTTCACCTAAAATAAGCCTGAAATAAGGTTCTCTCAACAGAACCCCATGCCTTGTCTCCACTGCTCTCATCACGTCCGTAATTACTTTGTTATCCCATTAATCCCTTGCATGTTATTACCACCCTCAAGAAATTGTAGTCATCCAGAACCCGAAGGGCCTGTCACACTTGGGCAAGTACTCAGCAACCTTCTGCACTCCACCGAAAGGCTATAGTCTTTTCCCAAGAAGGGAGGTCTCAGATGCTCCATTTAAGACTCCATATGTTCCTGTGCCCACACTTGGGCCCTTTGCTATAGGCAGAACACACAAGGCAGCAAATGTTTCTCCAGGAGCTGAAAAAATAAAAACTAAAATGTGACAAAGGCTTCTCATAGAGCGATCAGTCAGGGACCAAGAAGGGGGCAATCCCAAGAAGAGGAGGAGAAGGCTTCCCTAGTGGCTCAGTGGTAAAGAATCTGCCTGCCAATACAAGAGATGCGAGTTTGATCCCTGGTCTGGGAAGATCCCACATGCGGGAGCAACAAAGCCTGTGCCCCACAACTACGGAGCCTGTGCTCAATAGAACTGGGAGCCACCACTACTGAAGCCTGTGCATCTGAGCCTGTGCTCCACAAGAGAAGCCACCGCAGTGGAAGACCACACACCACAACTAGAGAGAAGCCCACCCTCTCTGAAACTAGAGAAAAGCCTGCACAGCGACAAAAGACCCAGCACAGCCAAAAACAAGTAAATTTTAAAAAGTGTTTTTAAGAGAAGGGGACACTTAACTCAGGTCTGCTGTGCATTCCCACTGCTCCACTGGGAGCCAAAGAGAGCTCCCTGAAGAAGGGGTTCCCTTGGGACCCTGTTTCTCCCTCACAGCCTTGAAGGTTTTAGATTCTCATGAACTGCAAGTCCAAGGAGTAAACACAAGAGAGTAAATACTACTTTTAGCTTCTGCAAGTGGGCTTATCATCCCCTCCCCAGCCTATTTGGACATCAATACATAATACATCTGGAGAAGGAAATGGCAACCCACCCCAGTATCCTTGCCCGGAGAATCCCATGGATAGAGGAGCCTGTGGGACTATAGTCCATGGGGTAGCAGAGTCAGACGTGACTGAGTGGCTGAGCATGCATGCACATGATATATTAATACGAGGCCCCCTCACCGGAGCCCTCCTGGGCTCAGACCTCAGGAATTGGGACTTGCTCTTAGCGGACTGATCCCATCACCAGCACCCACTGACGATTTTCCCCAGGGAAGTTTCTTACTATTTCAGATGTTTTGCACTTTGAGTGAAAAAGTCCTTAAAGGAAAAGAGACAAAATTACACCATAAATTCAGTAGGAATGTCATCCTTTCCCTCCAGAAAAAGGAAAAATTATCCAAGGAAGGGCGTGAAAGAGGAGCCCTTCTAAACACCCTGCCTTCGCATGGAAAAAAACAGAAATACAAAAACTGATAACAGCAGAGCCTGCAACTTGACAAGGGTGTGTAGGAGAGGTGGTGAGCAATGCTGAAATTCCTTCAGGTATTTGCAGAACTTCTGAGCTAAAGTCAAAAGCTAAAATTATCAAGAAAAATACAAAGTATTTTTAACTCCACATAAATTAACAATGTGCCTATTTCGATTCTATTGCTTTTGGGAAGACTAGGTCCCTTGGAAATTTTTTTAAGTAACTTGAGATTTCCAACATGAATTTACTATTTCAGGAATTGTGGGGTTTGGGTTTTTCTTTTTTCCACTGCAAGATATCTTTTTATGTCACCAGGGGTATTGTTACCAGCCACTGCAAAGCTTAATGGAAGTTTCCTATTTTATATTCTAAACAGTTGGATTATTTGTTGGTAATTGTATGTATTATCTGCCATTTGTATGGGCAAGATTGCAAAATACCTCTATAAATAATGCAGTTGCCCCAACCATGAGGAACTCCCATTAGCATGGTTCATAGAAGTTGGCTTTAAAGTCCTGTAAAATATTGCTGGATGGGGTGGGGAGGGTGGTGGGGGGGGTGGTCAGGATGTGGGGGGACATATGTATACCTACTGCTGATTCATGTTGATGTATGCAAAAGCCATCACAGTGTCATAAAGTAATTATCCTCCAATTACAATAAATAAATAAATTAAAAAAAAATATTGGTGGTTTTTTACTACAACTCCTTGAAAAGAGTCTTTTTCCATAGATAAATTTTTAAAAAGTAAGACATAAAAACGCAAGCCAATTCAAGAAATTTCCCATTGCTTTAAGTGAAGAGGAATTGAAAAGAAAAGGAGGAGGAGGTTTCAGGCTGAAAGAACATAAGTGGGGGTATGTTGTGGACTAAACTGCATGCCCCCCCACCAAAATTCATATATTGAAGACCTAACTCTTTGGGAAGTAACTGGATTTAGATGAGGCCATGAGGATCTGAGGAATGATAAGATCAGTGTCCTTATAAGAAGAACAAGAGTTAGGACTTCGCTGGTGGTCCAGTAGTTAAGAGTTCAACTTCCAGTGCAGGGGATGCGGTTTGATCCCTGGGCGGGGAACTGGGGAACCAGGGCTTCCCTATATGGCAATGCCTGCCAGTGCAGGAAACTCAGGAGATTCGGGTTCAATCCCTGGGTCAGGAAGATCCCCTGGAGGAGGAAATGGTAACCCACTCCAGGATTCTTGTCTGGAAAAGCCCATGAACAGAGGGGCCTGTCAGACTACAGTCCCTGGGATCACAAAGAGTCGGACACGACTTAGCACACACTCTTAGGGAACTAAGACCTCATGTGCTAAGGGCAACTAAGCCCACATGCCGCAGCTACTGAGACTGAACTCTCTAGAGCCTACAAACCACAATTAGAGAAACCCGGGACCCACGATAGGAGAAAGCCCCTGTGCACCACAACGAAGACCCAGCACAGCCGGAAAAAAAAGATACCAGAGATCTTTCCCCAGGGCACAAAGAGGTCACAGCACGTGACAAGGTTGTAGCTTTCCATAAACCAGAAAAGGACCTCAGCAAGAACACAATGTACTGGCACCTTGGTCCAGGGCTTCCCGCCTCCAGAACGGTGAGAATTAAGCATCTATCGTTTCAGCCCCTGGTATTCTGTTAACAGCAGCTGGAGCTATAAGACAGGATGTCTGCTGGGAGAGCAGTAACAGCATTTGAAGGAAATTTTAAACACCCCTCAGAAAGCAACAAATAGCTTCAGCTTCAGCTTCAGCTTCAGAAACAGAATCATCACAGTGAAGATTGTCCAGGATCATGCCTCCTGGACCCCTCGTATCTCTTCAGGTTAAGCCAGGAGAGGCTGTGGTGTAAAGTGCTGCCTCACCCCAGGGCTACAGAGGAGCCTGGAGAAAACGGAACTCTCTCACAGCTAGAGAGGAGGCTGGAGAAAGCCGAACTCTCTCACAGCTGACTTCAGAGAGGACTTTGGTTCTAGCTGTGGTTGTTGTTTAGTTGATTAGTCTTACCCGACTCTGTGACTCTGGGGACTACTCATGGACTATAGCCCACTGTCCATAGGAGTACCCAGGCAACAATACTGGAGTGGGTTGCCATTTCCTTCTCCAGGGAATCCTCTGGGCCAGGGATCGAACCCTCATTTCCTGCATTGGCAGGTGGATTCTTTACCACTGAGCCACCAGGTTCCACATAGTAAGTTAAAACACCTAGAGTTAAATATAACTTAACTGTGGCAGAGGGCATGGCAACCCACTCCAGTCTTCTTGCCTGGAGAATCCCATGGACAGAGGAACCTAGCAGGCTATAGTTCATGGGTCACAAAGAGTCATATATGACAAAAGTGACTTAGCATGCACGTAGTTTAGACATACAACATACAGACACTCTGATAGTTCTAGATCTTAAGTAACCAATGAAAAACCTAAGTAAAATATTTTATTAATGTACCGTAAAGGGAAATAAACTGATACAAACCTCTGCCTAGATTATATCTTAATCTATTGATGATGCCTTATATATGACCCCATGGTCCACTGTCTAGACTTAACAGACCATATATTTGCAGAAAAAGAAAATGAGTAACAGTTATCACAGTCAGGAAAGGTAGAACGATTGAGCAGATAGTTACTAGTATCTGTATGTAAAAATTTGTTATATTTAGTTGCATCAACTTTAGTTCAAGTTTGGTCTTCTGGTCTCAGTAGCCTCCTTCTATAATTGTTGTTGGTATTGTTTAGTCACTCAGTCATGTCTGACTCTTTGAGACCCCATGGAGTGTAGCCCACCTGGCTCTTCTGTCCATGGGATTTCCCTGGCAAGAATACTGGAATTGGTTGCCATTTCTTTCTCCAGGGTCTTCTATAGTAAAATTGTCACAAATGCTGTGGAGATGCTGACAAAACCTCAGAAATATGCTGTGGCATATTCTAATTAAATAAATCTCTTAAACTAAAAAAAATAAATATTAAAAAATGAAATCAAGCTGTCTATTTTATTAAAGCCATATTGAGCTGTTAACATCTTACCACTTTGTTAAGAGGGTTATGACTATACCAGAAAGAGGCTGTATCTAAATACCAAGGCTAATGTCATCAGCTTAGCATTATCAAATCTCCCAGACAACTGAGCTTAATCTTCTGTTATTTTGTGTCATGTACAATTTCAAATTATCCAAGATTTTTCTAATGCTCTCCTCTTCTCCTAGGTGCAATAAGCTTTCCTCTCTTTCATCAAATCTTGAGAAATAGTAGCACTAGGAATGCAAACTTGCCGGACTTCCCTGGAGGTCCAGTGATTAAGACTGTGTTTCCACTGCATGGGGCTCAGGTTCAATCCCTGGTCAGGGAATTAAGATCCTATATGCCCTGCGTGAGGCCAAAAAAAAAAGAATGCAAAGTTGCTCAAAGAGCACTGAGGCAAAATGCTTATTCCTCTTCCATTTATTCCACAAACACCTGCTCTGTGTCCTTACCTGTCTGAAGTTTCTAGCATATCTATCAAACAAGAACAGTTTGTGTCTGTCCCTTGTGCTTGAGGTATAACCCAATAATGAGCATGTTGGCAAAAGCAGGCCCCTAAAAAATCATCCAATCTGGTCTTGATGACTATTTCCTCTTTTATTTATAGTGGAATCCGGTGCCAGTTAATACTTCCAAGAGCACAGTATCACTTCCGTTCCAGAGAATGTACAGTTGCTTCCTACTAACCACTAGCTCCAGCCGCTGGACTAAGATTCCTGACTCTCCAGAATTCACAGCCCTCCAGTCTCTGCTTCTGCTCTGCCCACATGCATCTCCCTGTACTTCTCCAAATGAATTCTGAACTCCAGCCAGGCCAAGCTTCTTACTGTTTTCCCTGCTTGTACTTTTTCTCATTGACAATGACCTTACCTCAAATGCTCTTTGGTCCTCCCCACACCCACACACAGCCCAGCTTGGAGGCCATGGACACCTTGAACTTGAACTCAAGACCTTGAACTTCAGCTCCCCATTTGGTGCCATGGGAACAAAACCGACTCTGATTTCATTGACCTCATTAAAGGAAACAGGATGCAAGGAGTGCCTGGCCCAAAGGAGACCCCACCCCCAGGAAACATCACCCCCACCTTTCCTCCATTTGCCAAAGCCCTGACCATCCTTGGGACTTCCTAGGTAGCTCAGTGGTAGAGAGCCCAGATGCCAGTGCAGGAGACACAGGAGACATGGGTTCAATCCCTGGGTTAGGAAGATCCCCTGGATGGGGAAATGGAAACCCACCCCAGGATTCTTGCCTGAAAAAACCCCATTGACAAAGGAGCCTGGCAGGCTAGTCTGTGGCACTGCAAAGAGTTGGACACAACTGAGCAACTGCACACACACAGCCATCCTCACCCTGGCAAGTAACATGCCTTCAGTAATCATGCTGTGACTTGAGATATAGTGAGACTTCTTCTTATGGAATTGTCTTCACGACTCTGTTAGAAATCCATTCCTCCTGCCAGTCACAGAAAACCAGATGAACAGATGCTTAGCAAGCCACAAGCATATGTTGTTCATGTAACAGGACATCCAGAGGCACCCAGTCCAAGGCTGCAATGGTCATTCTGTGATGCTGGCAGGATCCCGCCTCCTCTTACTGTTCTGCCCAAATATCCTTAGGATGTGGTTTTTTACCTCAAGCTACCCCCTTGCTTGTAAACTGTTTGATCCTGCCTCCAGAATTCTGGGACTGCGGGTCAGAAGGGGGATACACAGGCATGGAAGAAGGTAAAAGGGCCAAAAACTTTCTCTACCCAAGGCTTTGCCTTTAGAACAGAGTAGAGAACCCTTCCCGAGGATGTCCTCCTACACAGCATCAGAGGACGGTATTGCCTGATTACCCAAGCTGCATGTGAAAGCCAGGAGATTGACTATTTCAGCTTCCTGACCTCTGTAATAAAGGAAGGCAGGGTCCCAGGGTGAATGGATATTGAATGTCAACCTCCTGCAACATCTGTCACATCTTCAAAATGAGTTTATAAACCAAAGTTTACCAAAGAATTAGCCCTAACTCTACCCTCAAAACAAATGTGTTGACTGTGGATATTCAAAGGGATGTGTCTTGGATTCTGCAGCAATTCCTAAAGCAGAAAATGAACACACACTTTGGACAATAGCAGCAGCATTGGAATAATTAGACCTTTTCCCAAAGTCACTGGGCTTCCCTGGTAGCTCAGACAGTAAAGAATCCACCTGCAATGTGGGAGACCTGGGTTCAATCCCTGGGTTGGGAAGATCCCCTGGAGGAGGGCATGGCAACCCACTCCACTATTCTTGGCTGAAGAATCCCCATGGACAGAGGAGCCTAGTGGGCTGCAGTCCATGGGATCACAAAGAGTCAGACACGGCTGAGCGACTAAGCACGCACGCCCAAAGTCATTAGTTTAGAGTGGACAGTGTTCATTTAGGTAGATGGTTTCTCATATGTTTGGGTTTAACGAAAGTCACCATGTCACTGTTGAGGGGTATGCTTGTCCCTTAATTCCCAAAGGATGTCACATGTACACATGTTCTCCCAGAAAAATAGGTGGCTCTTGGAGGTGGTCTCTGTTTTGTGCTTTCTCTCTACTTCAGTTGAACCCAGCCAAGAGGAGAGTGCACAGCCAAGGGGGCAGCAGAGGATTCAACCACCAAATGGTTGGATGGCACCAGGTGGTTGGATGGCATCACCAAGTCAGCGGACATGAACTTAGGCAAACTCCGGGAGATAGTGAGGGACAAGGGGAAGCCTGGTGTGCTGCAGTCCATGGGCTCACAAAGAGTCAGACATGATTTAGCAACTGAACAACAAAGCGCACAATAAAACACACAAAGCTGGGAATTCCCTGGTGGTCCAGTGGTTAGGACTCTGCACTTTCCCTGCAGAGGGTAAAGGCTCAGTCCCAAGTCAGGGATCTAAGATCCTGAAAGCCATGTGGTATGTCCAGATACAAAATAAATACAAAAATAAAATAACACTGAAGTGAATGATGCAGCGAACAGAAGGTGAACAGTGTTACTTCATAAAAGAGACTTTTAAGGCATGGTGACTGGCAGCTGCAAATTTGTGCTGGGCACATTGGAGCACTATAATGTTATCATTGCACTTCACTGACTCCTTCTATGTGATAAGCACTCAATACATCTTTGCTAAGTTGGATACAGGCCGTTTATCTGCCATGGAATAGACAGGTTGACCACTTTTCAATGAATCTGAGTTGGAAACTACTGTATTCGACCTTCTGACACCTTTTTTAAGATTTCTTTTTATGTGGACCATTTTTTTAAGTCTTTATTGAATTTGTCACAATATTGCTTCTGTTTTATGATTTGGCATTTTGGTCACGAGGCATGTAAGATCTCAACTTCCCGACCAGGGACCAAACTCGCACCCTCTGCGTTGGAAGGTAAAGTCCCCCTGATCTTTCTTATTCTGTAGCTATTTGGTCATCAATTTCTTCCATGAACACAGTAGAGAAGGTATGTAAGTAGAAAGCGCAGAAGGATCATACCACTCCAGGGGGTATCGTTCACATGGTAACCAATGGAGCTGAGCAGTGTGACAGCCTGGTGGGGAACCCTCCAAAGTCACAGCTTCTGCAGACACTGTCCTTGTAGAAGAAATGGTTGTGAGAGTAGACCATAATTCCAAGGACTCTGTTGGGATCACTAATTAAATCTGTCTCACATGCCATATGGTGCTTCCCTGGTGGCTCAGTGTCAAGAATCTGCCTGCCAATGCAGGAGACTCGGGTTCAATCTCTGGGTCGGGAGGACCCCCTGGAGAAGGAAACAGCAACCCACTCTAGTATTCTTGCCTGGAGAATCCCAAGGAGCCTGATGGGCTACAGTCCATGGATACAAAGAGTCGGACACAACTTAGCAACTAAAACAACACATACCATATGAAAAGCAAGTGTTCTTCTGATGACATGATTAGTATGTAAAGCAGGTAAAATTTGACCTTCTCTCTGTGATATCCAGGATCCTGGAGAGGCCAGACAAGAGCCCAGGGTGATGCCCTGTGATTCAGAGGATGGACTTCAAGTGTGGTTTTGGATTTCACTCAGGATCTCAGGAAAGTTCAATGACACAGGAAATCCCAGCCCATCCCTAGGGAATTCTGACACACCACTAAAGACCTAGTTTCAGAGAAGCTGAACCTAGGGTCAAGAAGCTTTGGGGAGTCAACTGCAAAATTCTCAGGGCCCTTGCAAACAAATCCATGTCACAACAGAAGTTTGAAACTGGCCACGTTGAAACTACTCAGACTGCAGAAACCCACAAATGCTTCAGATCAGGCCTGTGTTTTAGAGCTGGTTGATCACCACTGTTGAACATACCACTGATCACATATGAAATAGGAAACAGGCTACAGCTTCCAAGGTAGGTAACCAGACCCCACACAGGTCACCATCAGGAAGTCAAGGGTCTCCTGGATGGCCGTAGAGAAAGTCACCAAGCTCTAGGAAAGAGGTTCAGGTAACAAGTAAGTATTGAGTGTTGACAGCTGTTCTACCCAATGGTACATCCAGAAGGTTAAAGACAACCCTCTGACATTGGAAGAGTTCCCGAGACTGACCCTTGAATCCTAATAATATCAATAACAGTAGAAACTCAATCAGCACGGTGTGTCAGCAGTCCACACCTCACCTATGGCATTGGTCTTATTCACCTCATTTTGTAGATGAAGAGACAGAGGCTCAAAGTGTTGGAGCATCCCTCTGCAGCCCAAAGTGGGAAAAGCCAAGACCAGCCCCCAGCATGCAGACCCTGGTGACAACACCCACAAAACAAGAGCATAATGGAGTGAGGGCCAGCAGTGGACAGAGACATCCACACCAGGACCACCAGCCTGGCAGATCCCTGAGGACAGACAAGCTAGGACTCCGGGGAAGGGTGAGAGACATGGGTGGAAGAGGGGGCAGCAATGGCAGCAGAAGAAAGTCCAGAGCTAGTGTGTGCCTAGGGTGTCCCAGGCCTGTGATCCGGGGTTGGCCAGAGCAAAAAGTGTCTGTAACTCAATGACATCACAAAGGTGATGCCTTCTGAGGCATGCATTGAACCTATCTCCCCAAGATAAGCTGCCAGGAGATGGCCTGAGAAACTAGCTCATCAGCACTGGATGAAGGCGTGTGCACATCCCTTCATTGTTCAGTCACTAAATCATGTCTGACTCTTTGAGACCCCATGGACTGCAGAATGCCAGGCTTCCCTATCTGCCACTCTCCTGGAGCTTGCTCAAACGCATGTCCATTGGGTCAATGATGCCATCCAACCTTCTCATCCTGTCATCCTCTTCTCCTTTTGCCTTCAATCTTGCCCAGAATCAGGGTCTTTTTCAATGAGTTGGCTCTTCCCATTAGCTGGCAAAGTATTGGAGCTTCAGCTTCAGCATGAGTCCTTCCAAAGAACATTCAGGGCTGACTTCCTTTAGGATTGACTGGTTTGATCTCCTTACAGTTCCTTACAGCTTACAGCTCCTTACAGCTTTCCTCCTTACAGCTCCTCTCAAGGAACTCTCAAGTCTTCTCCAGCACCACAGTTCTAAAGCCCATCATATCACTGAAGAATTTATTCTTTCTCAGAAACTCTAAGCCATTCCTCCAAGTCCTCATTCCCCACCGTGAACATTGAACTAGACTTCTGTTTTCTCACTGTGCCAAACACATTTTATTGGGCTAATTACTCCATCTCTGATGGTGGCAATTACACTTTGGATTCATGTCATGGTTTAACAGAGGCTGACGGTGCTGGGACTGTAAACTTGAGGCTGCAGTACTGAACAACAGATTAAGTACTAATAAATGGTTTTGTCTCTTCAGTGACTCTGCTGACATCTCGTTCATCACTGATGATCCTACCTGACATGATCCCACCTGCTGAGGTCCTGAGGGTTGTTTCCTTAGCACTATGGGGTGTTTGCTACCTGGGCTCCATCACAGCAAAGTCTACTACATGGAACTATCTGTGAGCCAAGTCATGTCCTTTGAGATCATCACGAGAGTACACAGAGAAGCTGTATCGATGTAGTCACTAAGGTGGCTATCATGCTGCCCCACCCAATGCCCAGTGCTAACAAGGGTGCCCCCCGAGTCTGTAGGGCTCAATGGACCAGACAGAAGTTAGCTGTGAGCCTGTGAGGGGTTGGGGGAGGCGGACAGGAGGGGTTTTCTCAGGCTACCTTCCTTCCTCTGAGAACAGGGGATTTGGAGAATTATTCAATGAGCTCATTTTTGGAAGTGTTTCTGGGCTCAGCTCCACTGAGATGCTGAATTAGGACACAGTATTCCCAGGTTTTGACTTATTAAAGGAGCCACGGGTTAATATGATTGAAGATACTGACCAAAATGGAAGTTCAAGAGTTCTCATTTGAGCATTTTTTAATAATAATGAACATTTAGAAACAATATTCATGGCCAAAAATAAAATGATAATTTATTTTGATCACAGTAAGTCTTGGAAGATGTTATGATGTGTTAGATGTGAAAAGCAAAATGAAAACTTTATTTTTCTGAATTTTAAAAATAATTTAAATGTGCATCTTTCTATGTCTATCTGTTCACATGTGTGTATATACAATATTATATATTAATAAAATATATGAATAGTGTAACATACTGTAAAGACACATTTTTATATTATGTTTCACATTAGAAGAGTATATGCAAAATGTTGCTGAAGTTATTTCTGAGTTGTGGGTTTACAAAGGATTTTTCTTTTATTCTTCATATTTTTCATATTTTTAAGTCTCTATAATAAGCATGTATAATTTTATAGTGAAACAGTTAAGAAGCCTCCAGTTACTATGATAACCAGAAACACACTGTATAAAGACATGAATATCTCTTAACTCTTCACTCGTTGCTCCTCTAACCAGCTGACTATGCTTCTTGCACACGTTAGTGATCATGGAAGCAGGTCTACCAGTTCAGACTAATATGCGGTCATCCCAGGGCACAAAATCCAAGGCTCCCACATGCACAGGTGCCCATGTGCTGTGCCCCCTACCACCCAGGGCTGTGGTAGAGACAGAGGTATATGACCGGCTGGGAAGAAGCTGAAATGTCTTTGAACATAAGAACAAAAATGTCTTTGCCCTTTGCTAGGGAACAGGAACTCTTTCATCTCCAAAGCACAGAGCAAAGATAGAAAATGCCTGCAGAGAAACACCAGCAACAGAGCCAAGAGTTCCTACAAAACATGCAAATAGGCACGGACATCACTGGATCTCTCCATGTGACTCTTCCTTCAGCTAAGAAGGAAAATTATGTTCTAGGTTTCCCTGGGGGCTTCCCTGGTGGCTCAGAGGTAAAGAATCTGCCTGCAATGCAGGAGGATGTGGGTTCAATCCCTGGGTCGGGAAGATCCCCTGGAGGAGGGCATGGCAACTCACTCCAGTATTCTTGCCTGGGAAATCCTATGGACAGAGGAGCCAGGCAGGCTACAGTCTATGGGGGTCACAAACTTAGCAGCTAAACAAACAAAAAAATGCCATCAGAAGTTTTTGAATATTAAGTAATAGGTATCATCAAAAATAGTCTATAGTCAAAATAATCTTTAAATGGTAAAATGCATCTTCCATATTTAAATTTCTGTGGCAAGGACATTTCATCCACCAGAGGAGGGCAGGCCACTGCAGCACCTAACCAAGACACCAGCGTTGCCCAATTTTCTCCCATCAGTCCCCTCCAGTGCGGCTGCTGATCCCTGGGGATGGCTCACTGCCAAAATGCTCTGAGTGCCGGCACTGCCTCTTCTAGAAGTGTGTAAAGCTTTGTTTACAAGCATCTGTATCTGAATCACCAGTGGGCCTTTAAAAAACCTAAGTTTCTGGGCCATAGCCGGTCCTACTGAACCAGTCCTTGGTCCCTCCTGGGTCCCCACCCTGAGGTCTACCTCTCACCTGCTTCTCAGGTGAACTGCATGCATGTTCCAGGTTGAGAAACTGCCTGGCTGCCTTAAATGTTGTCAAATTTTGCCTTAGGAGAAATTCTTTCTCAACTTACTGACTCTCCTTTTCTTTCTCCTGTCCCTTCTCACAGAAAACAAGTTTTTGCACATTAGGAACCTTGTCTCTTCATGTAGTTTAAACCTCGGGTGACATATTTTATAGGGTCAGAGCAGTTTTCTCACCCTGTCAATTAAAGTGGAGCCTTTGAAAATGTGCTTAAACTGAAAGCATCAAAATGAAGCCTGTCACAGAGTTACCTTGAGTCCCTCTGGGGACGTGAAAGGTGGGTCGGCTGGGAACAGAGGGCGCAATGAGGGAGAGAGCTGAATACCAAAGCCCAGAGGAGACCAGGAGGGCACACGGCAGGCTGCCCCAGGAAATCACAGACTTAACAAGCAGACGCATATTAAGCTCCTGCTCACCAGAGGCGTGGTGACCTTTCAAAGATGAGCCACAGCCCAGAAGAGGAGAGGGAGCAAGGAAGGACTCGTGGAGCCAAGACAGAGAGATGGCTGCAGCATCACAGGCTCCTACCCCCAGAGGCTCACTGCCAGCCCTGCGCTCTGTGCAGACACCATGTCAGCCACACCGCAGTGGGGACCAGGGGACCTCTGATGAGGAGAAGGTCCACGGAGAAGCCCTGCTCACTGTCAGTCCCCTTGGCTTTTCCAGAATTCTGATCTCTTAAATGGCTCATGTTTCAAATCCTCAAAAGAATTCTAAACTACCCATATCCGCGTCATTTACTAAATCCCTAGAGTTAGATTCTTAGCAATGAGATGCCTAGAAACAATGAGACCTTGTGGGTACATCCCATATAAGACTGATATTAAACAATCTTGTGGAGAAGGCAATGGCACCCCACTCCAGTACTCTTGCCTGGAAAATCCCATGGACGGAGGAACCTGGTAGGCTGCAGTCCATGGGGTCACACAGAGTCAGACACACTGAGCAACTTCACTTTCACTTTTCACTTTCATGCACTGGAGAAGGAAATGGCAACCCACTCCAGTGTTCTTGCCTGGAGAATCCCAGGGACGGGGGAGCCTGGTGGGCTGCTGTCTATGGGGTCGCACAGAGTCAGACATGACTGAAGCGACTTAGCAGCAGCAGCAAACAATCTTGAATAGATACATAAAAAATCATAGATTTATAATGTGAGGATTTTTTTTTAATTACCTTACAGTTTGCACGGCTAGTTTCACAAATAAGTTCGGATACTCTGTCAAAGTTGCTGGAAAGGCTGACTGATAACAGAGCATCCAATTGTAGGGCTGATTGGTTCCATCTCAGATATTAACTCCACTTGGGGAAGACAGTGAATAACCAAAATTAGGTTAAGAGGGAAACTAAATACAGCCATAAACCAAGCACTTTCACATGAGCAATAAATACATCATGTGATTATGAAGTTGCTAAAAACAATAAGGAAGCGACAGAGCTTACAGTCCAAACTGCTGCAGTTTTGATAGTGAGAAAGGGTCCTATTAATAGCTATGTCAAAACACCCTAAACTGAGCTGTCCTTACAAATCTAACAATAAAGTGGGTAGAACGTGGAGGACGCCACATCAAAATAAGTGTGTATAACTGAGAAGAAGCTATGGAAGAGGAAAGAGATCCCATGACAGGAAAGAGCATGAGAAGAGTTGTGGCCAAAAGTCCACACAGAGAAAAGTGAGTTCATTCAGCTGCCTCTAGACAGAGGTGAATTTGAGTGGAAGCTAGTGATGCTGAAACTTCAAGACCCCTTCTCAGATCCTGGAAATGTGTTCATATGTTCCTATCTTTTGTAAAATAAGAAAAAGTAAAAATTGTTCCTGCTGTTTTACTGAAAGAAGTACTATCAAGTTGTATAAGCAACAAGAGTTCAGGGTTTCTGAGCACAAGCCACTTGTTCTCCTTGAATGGCCTTGCAATAAACCTTTCTTCAAAAAATCAAACAAACAAAAAAACCCAATTGTATGAGCATCAGAGCCACAGCACCTAGAACTGCAAAGCAGATTCTCCTGCACAGCCAGCTCCAGGCTCCCAGGCATCAATGTCAGGCTGAGCCCCTGAAGAAACAAAAGGCTTTTCCAAAATGTCAGTGTTTCTCCTCTGAATTCCTAATTTTTCTTGGCCACAATTATCAGGAGAAATGGGAGCAGCCTGCACACCCCCTTCCCAAAGTGGTGGAGCCCAAAGTAGACGGTACATGAGAGAGTCCACCAGCTGGGTTGTACTAAACTAGCCATTTGAACATCACTAAACTGCCCATGGAGAAAGTTATATGCTGAGCTGCAAAGTGAAGGCCGCCAGAGCTTTAGACACATGTGGATCTTGGCCCAGCACGGAAGTGAGTTTGCAGGTCTGCTCTGTGGATAAAGCCAGATCATATCTGTTTTGCAAACTCTGACAAAGTATGCATGAGAAGAGACGCCCCTGAGTAGCTAAGAGTCATTTCATGGACTCTGTCCCCTTGGGATGTAGCAATCACCCTGTCCCCACCATCCTCGTCATGTGTACACACACACAGAAGCTACAAAGGCTGAAGAGCAAGTGAGCTGACTTTCTAACATTCCAGAACCCAATGCCAGCCTATGCTGAAGCACGTATAAAAGATGCATAATCTGCCTCACTTTCTTGAACTGAACCCTTGGAGGGGAGAGGGGAGGTGACAGTTTCTTCCTCAGAACAATGGAAGTCTGAGAGCTGAGTGGGAGAAATTAGTGATGATAACAAGGTGTCTGTCAACTTTTGAAAAATTAGAGTCAGGAAACCCAAAAGGAAAGTTGAAAGAAGACAATTTAGGTTATATCAAGATTTGACACATCACTGAATACCTGCTAATGAAAAAGATTTTATTTTAGCTTTCTTATTGTCTTTATGAATAATACTTGTTAAAATCACATAACATTTTCATAAAAGCATCAAGAGCATTAAAAAATAACCTTGTTTTCAAGACAGAAGACAGTGTGACAGGCAGGTTCATTCTCTAAAGGAGGCAGAAGCTCATGCTTGCATCTATTTTTTTTTAATTTTCTAAAGTTTTACTGTACATAATTCAGGTGGAAGCAGAGAGAGAAGCTTTAAAATGTGCCAATTGTTGCTATTCTGCCAGAAGTTTTAAGAAGCGGGTTGCAGTAGAGCCAGAGAGATACCTTGGGGGCAAAAGTGAGGATGATTTTCTGATTTGAGTATCTTCCTTGAGGGACTGAAATGCAATTTGTCAGGATAATAGACCACATCATTTTCTGTGGTCAGCAGATGTGACAAAGCTACATGGCCAAATGGCTTTTTAAACTTGATTGGATATTTAATAATGCTAAGTTGGTGATCATTTGGAGATAATTGGTGATTATTTTATGGATAGCCATAAAACCTCCCTAGAGGAGGTATGGCAACCCACTCCAGTATTTTTACCTGGAGAATCCAGTGGACTGAGGTGCCTGAAAGGTTACAGTCCATAGGGTCACAGAGTCAGACACAACTCAAGTAACTAAGCACACACATGAAACCTCCACATCCTGGAAGACGCTCAAAAATCTTCATTGTTGGTGCATGTTTATATCCAAACCAGGGGCCATAGCTTGGAGTGCTGGCCACCAGCCTAGGGTCCAGAGGCCCTGGGTTTCAATTCCATCTCCACCTCTTGTGAGTTGTATTACTTGGAGCAATTACATAGCAATTACACGACTTCTCCAGACCTCAGTCTAGTGTGTGATGCTTAATAAAGAACAAAACACTTAGTGTTGTTGGACTTAGCATCTTATAAATCAACTGAGGCAGAATTTCCATATTTACAGCTTTAAGTTTTCCTGTCAAGGCATACAGCTAGTCTTGCCATTGTTCAGTTAAACTGAAACCCTCAAATGTTAAGAGAACTTCTGGGTAATGGCTTCTGCTTCGGCAGAAAATGTGAGAAGAAGGCTTTCTTATCCAAGTTAAGTCCTTTACTCATCCTTTGTGCTATGCTGGCAAAATAAATCACTCAAGTTAAGTATCTCCATAAACATGTGAGTTCTTGATGCTTAATGGGCCAATTATCTCAGCAACTCCCAAATAAGTGAAGCATTGAAATGCTGGCAATTAAATGATATGTTTCATGGGAACCATAGATACTCCCAGGTCTGAATGCCTGATTGCAAATTATCCAGCTTCCTAGTTTTCCTTTGTCTCCCTCCTGTTCAATGCTGGGAAATCTGCTATCTCCACACCTCTACTAGGAGGAGAGCAAACTGAACCTGGAAGAAAGGGTCACCCAACTGACTTCATTCTCTGTGAAATGCTTTTTAAATAGCAACAGAGCTACTACTCTTGAATTCTGTGTTGCTGATTTGGGCCAAAGTAATAAAATATAAGAAAACAAATTGTGGCATAAGAATTAAAAAGTAAGACAGACATGTATGTGATAACATTATATGCATGTGATAGAGTTATACGTCTGTAATACTCTCCCCCCAAAATAAACCAATGGAAAACTCCTGCTAACAATAAGACAGTTGAGTGCAATAGTTTTAGATTGATATTTTTTAAATAGCCTTCACATATAAAACAAAACTCAGCCAAGATATATAACAGAAAAGAAGATCTAATTTACACTTAGAAAAAAAATTGAGCATAAACTTAAGATTAAGAAACATAAAATCTATGTAAGGAAAATCATAAAATATTTCTAAACACTACAAAGTTAACTGAAAAATGGAAAGACCAGCAGTGTGCCTCAAAAGGAAAACTCAGTGCTGTAAACATTTCATTTCGCCCTCTGCTGATTCATCACTTAATGCCATCTCCGTAAAATATCAACAGACATTTTTCCTGGAACTAGACAAGGTGGGCATAAAGTTCATATAGAAGGAAAAACAAGCAAGAATAACTACAAACACCCTGGGAAAGGAGCCCAGTAGGTCAGGTAGAGTGGAGAAACTATTCTTGCCATATATCAGATGACATTATAAATGATAAAGTCTAATTAAAAACAGCATGATGTGGGATCATGAATGTACAGACAAGACTAACTGAACAAAACAGAAAATCCCCAAATAGACACGGTTGCATGTGGAAATGTAGAAGATACATAGGAAGTACAGAATCTCAGATTGGTGGGAAAAGAATATATTTCTTAATAAAGTGATATTGGACTAGCTGAATAGTGATATGGAAAATGATAAAATAGTATCTATTTCTTTTACACTGGACACTGGGAAAATTCCAAACAGTTTAGATATTTAAATGTAGGCAGTAAAACCACACAAGAAAAGACGAAAAAAGGTGAATTTCTTCTTTGCCTGAAAATGCACAAAGCTTTCCTAATTATGATTCAAAACACAGAAGCAACAAGGGGAAATATTGATAAATTTAGCTACCTAAAAATAACATATTTGCAGAACCAAAGTATAAGACAAATGACAAAGTAGGGAAATAGATTTACAACACCTATCATAGACACAGACAGAGCTAATAGTCCTAATGCATAAAGAGATTCTAAAAGTAGAGAAGATGAAGAACCTGATAGACAAATGGGCAAGAGGTAACAACAAAGAAAACTTAGAAAAAGAAATGCAGATGGTCCTTAAACATAGAACAAGATGCTCAATCTTGCATATAGAAAATAAATGTAAATTAAAGTCTACTATTCCGGTGGAAAAAAAAAAAGTGATAGTGAAAGTTGCTCAGTCATATCCGACTCTTTGAAAAAGTCCAAATATTGGACAGTATACCCACCACTACCTTGCCAATGTTACATCAGTAGTTATGGCAGGTACAAGGAGAAACAAACAAGTACAAAGACCTAAGGAAATGTTTTAAATGGTTTTTTTTACATGCCAGATGAATGCTTAATTCACATGAATTCAGAACTGGCCAATTTCAAGCCTGCATTGATTTCATGAAGTCCGATCCATGGACTGCTCAGTCAATCTTCCCAAACATGGTTTGAAAGCTTAAAGAATCCCTGATTAAAATTCTTTGGTGGTTGTTTCTTTTTCTTGGCCTTTTCGTAACTGAGATTGTTACTGTACATGTCTTGTTTATTCTGGACCTACAACTAGATTTTTCTAGGCTCCCTGTGATGGTGTCTCTACCAGTAACCACAAAGTTTAGGGCTCTATAAACCCTGCCCCCTAAATGGCTCTCTGTTTGGAGCAGAAACACTTTTGACCTAGGTCTTGTCTACATTCCAGTGGCACTATAAAATCACACAGCTAGCAACAGATGTTATGTCCATGTGTCTTTCATCAGACAGGTCAGGTAAGGCTGTGGGGGGGATATTGCTGACTCTGGTTGAAGGCCCTCCCAGGACGCCTCCCACTCCATCGCCAAAGGTAAGAGGCATTGTCAACTAAGCACTCAGAAATGGGATAGTACAAAAAGGCAAGAGGAAATGTTTTCACTGTAAACACCCTACCTCAACTGGACAAATCGGGAATGCAAGGGCCATTTCCTGAAATACCCACTTCTGTCATTTCATCTGGCACACCTAATTGGAGATTTTCAGGATAAATTGGCTCTTTGGGATATTTAAAAGCAAAAACAGCCAGTTCTGTTAATGGAAGACCAGGTGTTGGGCCTTTCAAAACTATTATTCACAGTCATTAAGACAGTTCCAGGAAAAGCACCACGGGACAGTGTGGGGTCCATTAGCCCCAGCTGCAAGATGGAACTGACAGCCGTGGACCACAGCGTCCCCTAGCTGCTGCCACCGGAACTGAGGCTCCCAGAGTCTCTACAGGGCTCTGCACAGAATCCCTGTCCAGGGTTCAGTCTTGGGATCAAGAAAGAGAAAGTGTTAGTCATTCAGTCGTGACTCTTTGTGACCCCATGGACTGTAGCACACCAGGTTCCTCTGTTCAGGGATTTTCCTGGCAAGTATATTGGAATGGGGTTGCCATTTCCATCTCCAGGGGATCTTCCCAACCCAGGGATCGAACTGGGGTCTCCTGCATTGCAGGCAGATTCTTTACCATCTGAGCCACCACGGAAGCCCCAGAAAGACAAAGAGGATGTAAGATTTTATGTGAACTAAGGGATAGTCTGATGGTCCCCAGCTGATGAGGGCACGAGGAGCAAGGGGGCAACAGAAGATGAGATGACTGAATGGCATCACTGACTCAATAGACATGAGTCTGAGCAAACTCTGGAAGATAGTGCAGGACACGGAAGCCTGGCATGTTGCAGTCTCTGTGGTCGCAGAGAGTCAGATACAACTGAGCAACTGGACAACAACCCCAGCTAGATGTGTTTGTCACTTGAGAATTTCTTCTCTTACCAAATAGAGGAGTCTTTCAACTGTGTTATCCCCTGGGGGTGGAATGAGGTAGACTTAAATCCACCTGAACAAAGAGATGTAAGAACAGATTGACGGATGGCCTCCTGCTTGGCAGCCGAGAACAAAGACTTTATTGTATTCTCCACTGATCGTTATCCACATTTGCTCTTGATCAATCCCAGAGTTTGCCATATTGACTTATTGCCAGGATATTTATTCTCTTCCAAACACTTCAGCCCCATGGCAGTAAGTGAGCAATTGTGACTGGGATCCAGGCATCTTGCAGACTTGGAGGCTGATGGCCGCAGAAGTAACAGAGAGACAGCAGCCTCGCTCTTCCTCTGGGGAGCAAACACCAGACAGACCCGCGGTGAGAAAAGCCCAAAAAAACCTTTCTTCTGAAAAACATTTTATTTATTTAAAATAGTTTCAGAACTGTTTATAACATATTTTGACAATTGTTCCTGATTTTCCTTATAGGGCTTGTTCCAAACCTTCAGAAATTCCTTTCCAGGGCTTTTGTACAGCAAGAGGCAAAACATTTCACATGAAGAATGTTGTCACTCTGGGGGTGGAGGGGGAGGAATGCAGGAAAGTCACTCACAGGGCTACAGACCACAGGTAGTACACGTAGTAAAGAATCCTCCTGCCAAGCAGGAGAGGTAGGTTCAATCCCTGGGTCAAAATGGCAACCCACTCCAGTATTCTTGCTTGCGAAATCCCATGGACAGAAGAACCTGGAAGGCTACAGTCCATGGGTTGCAAAGAGTCAGACATGACTGAGCACGCGCGCGCACACACACACACACACACGGAAATTCTCAAGTCTTGTCACTTTCGCTGACACCACATCCCTCCTGCCCCACCAAACAGTGTGAAGGGAGGCACACTTCCTTCTGAGCCATAATTATACTGTCAGGAATCCAAAGCAATCACTTTGCCTCTAAGGAGCTAGATTCGTTTTCTTAAAAGTGTAATGGAGCTCTTCTTTCCGTTCATGTACGGATATTTTTCAGCAATGTCTGTGATTTTAATTCCTATTCTTACCTACTTACCATCCCTGGTTTAACTGGGGTGTCCATTGGGGCACCGCTATACAGAAGTTAATTAGGTCTGAACAGAGACTGCAATGTGTGTAATATAACAGTTCTATAAAGATGTGCCTGGATTCGCGTTTGTAACTGATATGAGGAGCAGGAGGCACCATGTGGGTGGAAATTCCACCACATTTAATAATGTGAGAAGCAGATTTAGATAAAAGATAATTCAAGTGGCATTGGGAATATTTCTAGCTGTTATCTCCAATTTGTTTTCTAGCAATCTTCATATAATCTTATTTGGAGATGCAATATCTATTCCTCTGTCTAGATGCCTTAGTAAGTTTCCCTTTAGAGACATGTTCTTAGTTAAAAAGTCAGTGTTTTATCTTTTTATTGAAAGATACACAGTACAAAGAAAAACTGGCACTAACTCCAGATGTATTCATCAGAAACACAATCAGGCTATTATTTCAAAGACAAAGCTGAAATCCAAATGGATGTTCTACAGACTGACGCTTGCCAAGATGTGTTGAAACTCCTCAGAACATTACTCTGGACTGAAGTAGCGATGCCTGTGCTTGTCAAAAAGATAGAAAGTATGTAAAGGTGCATTTTTATTGGATTATTTCTTAAACACAGGTAGTAAAATGATTGTGCTGTGTGCTTAGTCATGTCAGTTGTGTCCAACTCTATGCAACCTCTGGACTGTAGCCTGCTAGGCTCCTCAGCCCATGGGATTCTCCAGGCAAGAATACTGGAGTGGGTTGCCATGCCCTCCTCCAGGGTATCTTCCCAACCCAGGAAATGAACCTGCGTCTCTTGTGTCTCCTGCACTGAGCAGGCAGATTCTTTACCAACTGTGCCACCTGGGAAGCCCATTACTTACACGAGGCAGTGGACATGAGTGTATGAGAGAGATTTTAAATCCACCACCACTCCATGAGCCAGTGCTTCAATCTCATTTTCAGAACTTCTGAGTCATTCATTTCAAGGGAAACAAGCTATGCCATTTAAAAATTCAATTCGCTTTCCTACCATTGCTTTCCTCTGCTGCTTACACATTTTAAATGTTTTATTTGTACCAAACACAAACTCTGAAAAACAGAGTTTACTCTATGCATCACTTAAGAGAGAGAACCTCAATCAAAAAACTACATTTTCTCACTCATTTTGGCAGCTTGATTTCTGGGAAGTGATCTCATCTAGGCTGGCTAATTACATGTCCTTAAGTATCTGGCATAAGATAATTGCTTTTTTCTGGTGTGTGGAATCCTTAGGACAGCAGCCTCTCACACTTGCTGTAAGTCTGAATGCCAAGTTTGCTACCAATTCATCTACTCACTCAACACATGCTTACTGAGAGCCTACTGGCTCCCAGGCACAAAAATGGAATTGAGTACCAAGTACTATGACCGAAATACTATGAAGGAAGCTTGACATGGAGGATACAGTGGCGTTAATCTAAGGCTTCTCCTATCCTGGCTGGCTCTGAACCCCTCCAGCATGTGAGTGCTTCAAAGATAAAGTGAGGGACTTCTCTGGCGGTCCAGTGGTTAAGACTCCATGCTTTCTGTGCCCGGGAAACGGGTTCTATCTCTGGTCTAGGAAGATCCTACATGCTGCTCAGAGCAACTGAGCCCGTGCTCCACAACTACTGAGCCTACATACTAGAGCCTGTGCTCCTCAACAGAGAAACACTGCAATGAGAAGCCTGAGCACCACCACTCGACAGAATCCCCCACTTGCCACAACTAGAGAAAGCCCACGCGGCACCAAAGACCCAGCATAAACAACAAAAAAAGACAGAGTGGGATCCTAGGCAAAGCAGCAAAGTCAAAGTGTTAGTTGCTCAGTCAGGCCCGATCCCTGACTGCAACCCCATGGACTGTAGCATGCCAGGTTCCTCTGTTCATGGAATTCTCCAGGCAAGAATACTGGAGTGGCTTCTCTGGGGCATCTTCCTGACCCAGGGGTCAAATCTAGGTCTCCCACATTGCAGGCAGATTCTTTACAGTCTGAGCACTTGTATCTATTCTTTTTCAAATTCTTTGATTGAGGTTAGTTAGTACAGAATATTGAGTAGAGTTCTCCATGATACACAGTAGGACCTTGTTGGTTACCTATTTTATATGTAGTAACATATACATGTCAGTCTGTGGGGCTTTTAAAAAAAAACAAAACATTTTAAAGGAAGATTCGGAATCTGCCTCCTCTCTTCATTATAATAACAGGGTCTGCCCTTCAGTGACAATATTGTCTGTGAAGGGTGGGAGACGGGCCCCTCCAAATGACCTACACTTTCTTTTTCAGGATTTTAAGAAACTTGGGAAACTACCTTTGTTCTCTAACATTTGATAGTGTTGTCCTTGGGCTTTAAATGAAAAAGCAAAATGCATACGTATATGGTGTGTGGGGTGTGTGTGTGTCTGTGTTTGACTTTCTAGGTGTCACTCAGAGCAAACCCCACAACAACACACTCTAAGATCCCAAGGTGAGGTGATTAGCCAGGCTACATCCATGTGCGTGATATTCCTGCAGACACCGATTCTCTATAATGTGCTGCACCAGCTGGGGACCTTGTAACTGCACACTCAAACCGTATACCATCAGACTGTCTGGACAGGGGCTTCGGGAGCTGTGCATTTATTTAACAGGTGCCCCATTGAGGTTAACACCCTCCTGTGAGAGAGTCACTGCTCTAAGCTATGGTTATACGTATGCATATTCAGTTCAGGTATTTCAATTTTAGATACTGAGGATAAGAAAGGATATAGGCACAGCCAAATTTTCTCCTATGTTTCTTGCATTAACTAAGTAACTGGGGCAAAAAGTCTTATCTTGCACTCCCACTACACACACACACACACACACACACACACACAAGTCATCTTTATGCTCTCAGCTTCTAAATTTGTTTCCAAGTTGACAAGCACGTGAAGCCTTACCTGAGGGAGGCTCTGATTCCTTAGTTGAGGCTTGCAATCACATAGCATCCAACAGCTAAGGTTTACTTCTCCTAAATCAAAAACAAACTTTCTTTTCAAATACTGGGAATAGTTAACACATTTCTTTGTAGGCTACTGTGGCTCAGAAACTCTGCAGATAATTATCACCAGTGTTGCAAATGAAGACTGTCTGAATGTGTGCTTTTGACCAACCAGTTCCTTCAATGGGTAGTAGTTAGAGGTCTCCAACTGACTCCCAACTCTTGAATACATTTATTTGAAAATTATACTGTCATTTATTTGAAAGTTATTGATTTGAAAATTTATACTATCTTACATTTATGGTAAACTGCATGCACACTTATGGGAATAAACTAGTGAAAGAGAATCAAGATTAAAATCCAGATAAAGAATAAAAATGAAGTGTACATCTCACTTAGGATCTTCATTTTCTTTTCCTTCCACTAATGATCCACTTCCTATGTCCACATGTAACAGTGATGCTCAGGAAAGTGCCCAAATCACTCCAAAAATATTGCTACTGTCCTTTGGACAGAAGGGGGCTTTCCTGGGTGGCTCAGATGGTAAAGAATTCACCTGCAATGCAGGAGACCCAGGTTCAATCCCTGGGTCAAGATCCCCTGGAGAAGAGCATGGCTACGCACTCCAGTATTCTTGCCTGGAGAATTCCATAGACAGAGGAGCCTGGCGGGTTACAGTCCATGGGGTCACAAAGATTCAGACACAACTGAACAACTAACACTTTGGACAGAAAATCTCTTCCTCCTCACCTCTCCTACCCTCCACTGCTTCTCTCTTCCCATAAATGTTACCCCCACATGGAATGCAGTGAATCCATCGCAGTAATCCATCTGAGAAATAGCGAGGGACTGAATAAAGGCAGCGAAGATGGGGAAAGAAGGAAGTGACAAAGTCAGGAAACATCAGAAAGGCGGAACCCCTAGGGTGTAGTGATGAATGGGAATAAGAGATTCAGGAAGATGGAGGGGGTCACAGATAACACATAAGTTTCTGATTTGAATTCCAAGACAACAGAGTTGCAAAATCATGGCTCCAAGGATCAAGGAGGTAAAACATATTAGTAAAACGGGTGGGGATGGGATGGACTTCCCTGGTGGTCCTGTGGTTAAGACTCCCGGAGGTTTGATCTTTGGTCAGGGAACTAGATCCTGCGTGCTGCAACTAAGATCCAGGACAGCTGAAAAAATAAAAAGGTGAGAGGTCAGAATGGTGAAAATGATGGGAGAGAAGAGGGTACATAAAGGGAGCAGCCCCACCTTGTTCCAACCAGTTGCTGCCATTGTAGAACAAAGACCAGCACCTTCTGTACCTTCCAGTTTTCAAGACAACCCCAAAAATCTCAGTTTTCCTACAAAAACTCTGAATTTAAAATCAGGAAAGTTAATTTTTAATAAGTTGTTCGTTTTTATTGTAAAATGTGGATTTTTAAAAAATTTTAGAAATACCATACCAATAAAATAAAATCTAGGTGAGGAGGTGTCTAGATATACCCAAGTTTCCAGTTTTGAGTCTCCAAAATAGATGGTGCTGCAACCCACCAAGACAAGAAAGCTTTCTCTCTCTAAATGATGGATTCTAGATGCCTCTGATTCTTCTCTTCTGCCTCTAAGACTCCTTGCAAGCTTGAGATCTTACTACTCTGTGATTGTTGTCATGGCCCCGAGCAGCACCAGCTCCCTACACTCTACATCTGTGTGCAATTCTGTTGCTTTAGGATGAGCCATTCCCTCTCTTTTTTCTCTTCTTATTAGACTTCTCTCCTGAGATAACATAATCTAGGATGTGATTTGACATTTATCTTGTTAAGATGAACAATGAATAATTTGGATGCCAATCAAGTGTAGAAAAAGTCCACATTTTTCAAATCAGTCAAGTAACTGTCAAATCACTTCATTCTACTTTTCAGATATAGTTCAAGCTATGAGAATCCCCAGAGTTTTAAATTCTGAGTGCTTTTTAATGGTCTTTTGAAAACTAAACCAAAATGAACTTGATCTTGAAAGTGATACTCTTACTCAAAAAACTTATATTGAGGCCTATTAAATATAAGTCCCTGCGCCTACACATAGGAATTGAACAGTGTGAAGTCACCTACAAGCTAGGAGCTGAGAAATGAACTATCAATTATAATCTAAGGCAGAATAACATCAGGTTAGAACCTATAAGGGGCTTTCCAGGTGGCTCAGTGGTAAAGAATCTGCCTGCCAGTGCAGAAGACACAGGTTCGATCCCCTGGAGTAGGAAGTGGCAACCACTCCAGTATTCTTGCCTGAAAAATTCCATGGACAGAGGAGCCTGGGGGGCTACAGTCCATGGTGTTGCAAAGAGTCAGACACTACTGAGCAACTAAGAAGCACAGAGCCCGATAAGGTTTGTTCCTCTACGGGAAAAGGATCTTAAAAAGAGTGGATATAGAACTGATTCACTATGCTGTACACTTAAAATTAGCACAACATTTTAAATCAACTATACTCCGATAAAAGTAGAAAATAAAAAGTTTGTTCCTTTTTAAGAAAAATCAAACAACTTGAAAATAAACTATAAAATAACACCATTTGAAAGAGATCAAAATGTATGAAATAAATGGAAAGATATGCCAAGCTCATGGACTGGGAGACAGAGTTGTTAAGATGTCACTTCTCCCAAAACTAATCTACAGATTTAATCAGTCCAATCAAAATCCCAACACGCTTTTCTGTAGAAATTGATGAACTGATTCTAAAATGTACGTGGAAATGAGAAGAACTGTAATGGATAACACAATTAGGAAAAAGCTAAAGAAAAGTTGGAGAATTTGTTTTATTTCAAGATTTAATATAAAGCTACAGTAGTCAAGGCAGTGTAGAATGTTAGCACCATACTGATCGGTGGAACAAAGAATAGAACACAGAATTCAGAAATAGAGCCACAATTTTATGTCAATTGATTTTTAACTAAGTTTCCAGAATAATTCAATGGGAAAAGAATAGTCTTTTCAATAAATAGTGCTGGAACATTATATATATAGTTTGAAAAACATTTTACTTTAAACCTTATCATCAGTTCAGTTCAGTTCAGTTGCTCAGTCGTGTCCGACTCTTTTTTTTTTTTTAATTTTTTATTCCTTTATTTCTCATGTGTTCCCCATCCTGAACCCTCCTCCCTCCTCCCTCCCCATACCATCCCTCTGGGTCGTCCCAGTGCACCAGCCCCAAGCATCCAGCATCGTGCATTGAACCTGGACCGGCATCTCGTTTCATACATGACATTTCACATGTTTCAATGCCATTCTCCCAAATCTTCCCACCCTCTCCCTCTCCCACAGAGTCCATAAGCCTGTTCTATACATCAGTGTCTCTTTTGCTGTCTCGTATACAGGGTTATCGTTACCATCTTTCTAAATTCCATATATATGCGTTAGTATACTGTATTGGTGTTTTTCCTTCTGGCTTACTTCACTCTGTATAATAGGCTCCAGTTTCATCCACCTCATTAGAACTGATTCAAATGTATTCTTTTTAATGGCTGAGTAATACTCCATTGTGTATATGTACCACAGCTTTCTTGTCCATTCATCTGCTGATGGACATCTAGGTTGCTTCCATGTCCTGGCTATTATAAACAGTGCTGCGATGAACATTGGGGTACACATGTCTCTTTCCCTTCTGGTTTCCTCAGTGTGTATGCCCAGCAGTGGGATTGCTGGATCATAAGGCAGTTCTATTTCCAGTTTTTTAAGGAATCTCCACACTGTTCTCCATAGTGGCTGTACTAGTTTGCATTCCCACCAACAGTGTAAGAAGGTTCCCTTTTCTCCACACCCTCTCCAGCATTTATTATTTGTAGACTTTTGGATCGCAGCCATTCTGACTGGTGTGAAATGGTATCTCAGTGGTTTTGATTTGCATTTCTCTGATAATGAGTGATGTTGAGCATCTTTTCATGTGTTTGTTAGCCATCTGTATGTCTTCTTTGGAGAAATGTCTATTTAGATCTTTGGCCCATTTTGTGATTGGGTCATTTATTTTTCTGGAGTTGAGCTGTAGGAGTTGCTTGTATATTTTTGAGATTAGTTGTTTGTCGGTTGCTTCATTTGCTATTATTTTCTCCCATTCTGAAGGCTGTCTTTTCACCTTGCTAATAGTTTCCTTTGATGTGCAGAAGCTTTTAAGTTTAATTAGGTCCCATTTGTTTATTTTTGCTTTTATTTCCAATATTCTATCTAAGAGTGTCCGACTCTTTTCGAACCCATGAATCGCAGCACGCCAGGCCTCCCTGTCCATCACCAACTCTCGGAGTTCACTCAAACTCATGTCCATCGAGTCAGTGATGCCATCCAGCCATCTCATCCTCTGGCGTCCCCTTCTCTTCCTGCCCCCAATCCCTCCCAGCATCAGAGTCTTTTCCAATGAGTCAACTCTTCACATGAGGTGGCCAAAGTACTGGAGTTTCAGCTCTAGCATCATTCCTTCCAAAGAAATCCCAGGGCTGATCTCCTTCAGAATGGACTGGTTGGATCTCCTTGCAGTCCAAGGGACTCTCAAGAGTCTTCTCCAACACCACAGTTCAAAAGCATCAATTCTTTGGCGCTCAGCCTTCTTCACAGTCCAACTCTCACATCCATACATGACCACAGGAAAAACCATAGCCTTGACTAGACGAACCTTTGTTGGCAAAGTAATGTCTCTGCTTTTGAATATGCTATCTAGGTTGGTCATAACTTTCCTTCCAAGGAGTAAGCGTCTTTTAATTTCATGGCTGCAGTCACCATCTGCAGTGATTTTGGAGCCCAAAAAATAAAGTCTGACACTGTTTCCACTGTTTCCCCATCTATTTCCCATAAAGTGATGGGACCAGATGCCATGATCTTCATTTTCTGAATGTTGAGCTTTAAGCCAACTTTTTCATTCTCCTCTTTCACTTTCATCAAGAGGCTTTTTAGCTCCTCTTCACTTTCTGCCATAAGGGTGGTGTCATCTGCATATCTGAGGTTATTGATATTTCTCCCAGCAATCTTGATTCCGGCTTGTGTTTCTTCCAGTCCAGCGTTTCTCATGATGTACTCTGCATATAAGTTAAATAAGCAGGGTGAAAATATACAGCCTTGACGGACTCCTTTTCCTTTTTGGAACCAGTCTGTTGTTCCATGTCCAGTTCTAACTGTTGCTTCCTGGCCTGCATACAGATTTCTCAAGAGGCAGATCAGGTGGTCTGGTATTCCCATCTCTTTCAGAATTTTCCACAGTTTATTGTGATCCACACAGTCAAAGGCTTTGGCATAGTCAATAAAGCAGAAATAGATGTTTTTCTGGAACTCTCTTGATTTTTCCATGATCCAGCGGATGTTGGCAATTTGATCTCTGGTTCCTCTGCCTTTTCTAAAACCAGCTTGAACATCAGGAAGTTCACGGTTCACGTATTGCTGAAGCCTGGCTTGGAGAATTTTGAGCATTACTTTACTAGCATGTGAGATGAGTGCAATTGTGCGGTAGTTTGAGCATTCTTTGGCATTGCCTTTCTTTGGGATTGGAATGAAAACTGACCTTTTCCAGTCCTGTGGCCACTGCTGAGTTTTCCAAATTTGCTGGCATATTGAGTGCAGCACTTTCACAGCATCATCTTTCAGGATTTGAAATAGCTCAACTGGAATTCCATCACCTCCACTAGCTTTGTTCGTAGTGATGCTTTCTAAGGCCCACTTGACTTCACATTCCAGGACATCTGGCTCTAGGTCAGTGAGCACACCATCGTGATTATCTGGGTCGTGAAGATCTTTTTTGTACAGTTCTTCTGTATATTCGTGCCATCTCTTCTTAATATCTTCTGCTTCTGTTAGGTCCATACCATTTCTGTCCTTTATCGAGCTCATCTTTGCATGAAATGTTCCCTTGGTATCATAGAGATTAGGAAGGGCCATAAAGGAGTCGGACCATTCTTCAACAGTCTTCACTGCCAAGATAGTTAGATAGAAATTGAGCATGGAGGAAAATGATTACAGATTTAAGAAAGTGCTCTTTTTAGCACTTCTTTAATATGGTAAAAGTCACATAATATAAAACATACTATTTTAACAATATTCAACTATAACAGTTTAGTGGCACTAAGTACATTCTCAGGACTGTGCAACTCTCACCATATCTATCTCCCAAATTTTTCACCTTCCTAAACTGAAACTCTGTCACTGTTAAACACTAACTTCTCATTCACCCTCCCCACCTACTCCCCCCGCCAGTCCTTGGCATCTACCAATGTACTAAGAAAATGCTTATTTAAAAAAACAAGAAAAATAAGCAAGTTTTTATGCTTTATGAGAGTATATGAGGACTAAGAAGTAACAACTAAAACTAACAATACAAGAGAGAAAGCAGTAGTCGAAGACACAGGCTTCCTGAGGGTTAGGGGGATGCCCCATGCAAAATCAGAGACAATCTACATAAAAGAGGCAAGTACATTTGGAAGACACATGGCAAGAATCTAAAGGAGAACTTACCTTGGAGAATGTCTATTAATGAAGCCCGTGTGGTCCTCTAGGGGGATGATGGACTAGACTAATGATAAGAGATGATCCCAGAGGCTCCCATTCTGTCTTATTTCCACATCTTCTCTAGGGAGTATGAAGTTAAAAACACAAACATATTCTACATGAGGGACGAAATAATTTCTTCTCACCCCATCTCTAAGCAGATCTCCTGGGATGATCTAACTCCTTAGGGAGCTCACTGTGGGAGTGGGCATGGCAGTGAATGTGGTGGGCTCACGGGAGCCAATGCTCGAGCCTTCAGGCACATCTGGATGACCAGCTGCTTCCCCCAGTTCCCTCCAAGAGTGCTTAGGCAACCCCCTTCCTTCCTGCTTCACTCCCACTATCCCTCAGCCTACTCCATCAAGGCTTCCAAAGCAAGTCAATTCCTCATTCACACTGCCTGGCACTCTGACAGCTGTCTCCATCCACAGGCTCCTTCCTCCCTCTCTGCCTTGTCCTCTGGCTCTCCAACCTTTTCCACTTGTTCGAGGAACCCTGCCCTCCTGGGTAGCCTGTGAGTATCCCAATCCAAACACGTCTACATCTTACCTCCTCTAATTGGCTCTGCCACACACAGAAGTGTTGAAGATTAATCTACAAAATCTATCCCAGATAAAACAACAATTGATGACTGTGCACGTCATGCCCAAGTCCTCTTTTCTAGCAATATCTTATAATGTTATGAAGCAGCTTGCTATCTGCAGGTATTATAAATTCCCCTATCTCTGTGATTTTTAATTTGGAGCACTAGATCCAGGTAGATAAACAGCCCATTTCCTTCAACCGTTATCAAAATGTTCACTTCTTTTCTTTATCTGGACACTCCACTAAGGCAACCAAATTATAGCTTCAAAAATAAGAAGCCAAGAACATGACAATCCAGAAACTGAGAAGAATAAAAATAAATTCTACCTCAGAAATGCAATTTAACACAGCACAACAACAACAACAAAAAAAGGTCGTTAATAAAAATTGAATCCCTACACAGTATGTGTGTACACACATATTAGTTTTTCATTTAATCCATGCAACAAGCTAGTGTGGTTCGTTTTGTTTTCCCCATTGTGCAGATGAGAAAAATAAGGTTTAGAGACTGACTTTCCCAAGTTTACACACTCAATAACAAAATGGAAATTAAAATTAGTATTTTGTGATCCTAAACTCTTAACAGCATAATAATTGTTCTCCTGCATGAAATTGTGTTTCTTGTTAGGTTCTAGGATTTCCACTGAGGTATTTCTTGGCATTGCTCTTTCACTAAATGTATAATCGGATAACAATCCTACAGTAGAAAAAAGACATATAATTTGACCTTACTGTTCTCCTTCAATTCCATTTTGTGCCACACAAGATCACTTCTCCTAGACTGATTTTCATGAGGTTCACATACATAAAAATAACATTTTTGTCTAAGCTCTAACATCTGAGAAATGGAGTATTTCCTGCCATATCTGTAAATAAGGATGTCATAGTCACCAGCAATTCCAGCCCCTCAGGGCACTCAGGAAGGAGAAAAATACCTGGAATCTAACAGCCATGATATTACAGGGACTTTCTATGGTGAGCCCAAGGGAGCTCAGGATGTGAAAAAACACAGGATACTGGCCCCAGAGAGTTGAGATGCTTATGAAAGGAATGATTTCAGTGAGCCCCGGACTCTTGCGTCTTCCTATACATAGAAAATTGTTCAATTCCTTAACTTGGGTTATCTGGTTTCCTTTAATTCACAATAATCTCTTGATGTTCAGGCTACCTGCCCTTTGTTGTAAAACATCTCTGTAATCTGACTCTTCCCATTGCCTCCTCGGAGCAGTTCTCTCAGGGTCACATGAGATGCTGTCTCTCAGACCTAAAGTCCTAAAAACTCCCAGTGAATAAAACATAACTCTCAACTTTCAGCTTGTGACTATTTTTTAAGTGCCATATTTTTTATGTCTATATACAACAAAGTAGATACCAAGAGAGTAATGTGTGAGAAGTGAGCATCTGCAGGGTTTAGCTCTTTCTCTATAAAATTTTATGACAGCAGTTTGACTTCTGATGTCCACCCCACGAGCACACGAGCTATGGGTGATATAGCCACAAGAGGAACATGTTTTACAAAAACGACTTTCCTGAGGACCTATCATGTGTAAAGCTTGTGCTGTGGGTCGTATGCAGTGGGTCCCCTCCAGAGGTGGGGTACCTGGAGCCATAGATTTCATGTCAGTGATTTCTTGTTACCCAAAACCTGTTTTGATTTTCTCTTCTAGCATTGCCTCAATGGTGGAAACCGCCTCCTTGGTGGATGTCTTCATTCATTCAATTAATACTTTTGATCGCCTTTTCTTCAGGTCCTGCAGGTGGGATCTAGAATTTGATTTTGGCAACCGCCCAAAACAAATAAAAATCAAGTGATTAAATGCAGTTTAGATTCAAAGGGGCAATACAACTTTTTAATATGGCTAGTTCTCTGGAGTGGCTGTTAAATTCCTCCAATGCCAATTTCATTCCAAAGTCATTTCAAAAGTCAAACAGCCAAAGGATCTGTAGCTCTATCTTCTTTCAATCTGAGTCATAATGTGACTTGTTTTATTCATGGTCTAATTACCTGTGCTTAACACTAAAATGTGGCTTCCCCAATGCCTCAGTAGGTAAAGAATCCGCCTGCAATCCAAGAAACTCAGAAGACCCTGGTTCGATCTCTGGGTTGGAGAGATCCCTTGGAGGAGGAAACAGCAACCCATTCCAGTATTCTTGCCTGGGAATTCCCAATACTAAAATGTATATTTCCCTTCCTGGCCCTTTTAATATTTCCTCGTTGTCTTTCTCTCTCTCTTGCTCACTTTCTCTCTCTCTCTGTGATACATTTTCTATTATTTAAACTCAGTTTCAGGCAACTCTGTACCAGGTTCCTTTTTCTTCCAAGGGGTTTATTTTGCTTCCTGACTGTTTGAGGATGAGAATGTGCCAGCATTCATGCTCCTTAGAATGTGGATTTATTACATCACAAATCATCTTCCCAGGAACTTTGCTTACACCTCTCTGCAGGATGCTTTTTCTGCTCCAGACTGAAGAAAATGCTTTAGTAGTGGTCCTTCACAGCAACATGCCCAGCTCACAGAATCCTATCTCACAAAGCCCGCGCTTCACACTGTAACTGAAGAGGGGCAGGTCTGCCGTGCTCTGCCATGACTCCAAACATCAGAAGTGTGAGAATATGGTGCTTTTACTCTGAAACATTACACAATCCCCAGACCGAGGAACTGCCTTCTACCCCCTGCTGCTATTTTATTGCTACAGAAGAGAAGAGCAGAGAAACCAGTTTCCATAATAAAGTATGTGTGTTTGGGTGGTGGGAAGGGGAAGCAAGAAAAAGAACGGGCACCTGAATGATACGGTTCAACTTAAGCATCTTCCATCCTGGAAATGACAGGACACTGAGAGGACATTTTAAAATCCCTCCTTTGGGCTCCCAGAATACATAAGAACTGAGTAAAATACTACTTATCCTCAGGGTTTTACAAACCACATTTGTTGGTCTCTAGAATGACTCTCTTCTGTCTGATGTCAAGGACCTTAGGATTAGAAGGCAAGGTCTTGATCCTAACCTGGGAATCAGAATTCTCTGGGTTAGCTGCTTTAAGAGAAGGTTCTCTTCTCTTTTATTTTAGTCTGATTACAAGGGCAGCTTTTCTTCAGAAGATAACTGCAAAAATCTACTAGTTCCTGAAATATTTAAAGGATCATGAAAAGATGAATCCTTTGCAACCCTCTAGCAACTGTTCAAATACAAAAATGAACACAAAAATGTATGACCTGTAGCCCCAGGGTAGACAAGGAGAAGGCTGATTGGGGCACAAAAATAGACCCACCTGTCCCTACCTCATTCCTTCAGTTAATTGGTCAACACACATTTCATTCAGCACCATCTACACCCCAAGTACCCAGGCAGGTGCTGGGCATTCAATACCCTGCCCTACTCTTAGGGAATGGCCCTCGGTTTCCTTTCCTCTCTCTCCTGACATTTAAAAAGCCTCAGAGAGGACTTCCCTGGTTGCACAGTGGTTAAGAATCCACCTGCCAGTTCGGGAGGTTCAATCCCTGGTCCCAGAAGATCCCACATGCCTCGCAACAACTACTGAGCCACAATACTATAGCAACTATAGCCCTTGCTCTGCAACAAAAGAAGCCCCGGCTTGCTGCAACTAGAGAAAGCCAGTGCAACCAAAAATACATTAAACTATACATAAATATGCAGATGCAACAAGAGAAACTAACTCAGAGCAAACAGTAATTGTTCCAACTGAAACAAACCGAGTCTGATAGGGTGACGGGATTCTCCCTAGAGACGTGTGAGATGATCTGGTTCTGCCTGGTTATGTCTGGATGGTCATTTGGACGCTCTGAGCCTCGGTTTCCCATCTGCAGAATAAAGATTGAAATAACTTATCCCCAAGTCCCCTTTCAGTCTTCAGCTACTAATTTTCCAAGATTCCAAGGGGCCTTTGGGGGAATGCACCACATGGTGCAGTCTTTCACACCAGGGTCTCAGCCTCCAGTCTCCCGTTACGAGTTTCAAGTCTGTTCCTGAGTGATCCCAGGTATGCCTGTGCTAAGATACAGCAAGTATTCTCTCCCCTTAAGCCCGGATTGTCCGTGCAATCATTTCGCGCTGAGCACTGCTGTGTAGTTGCTGCCTTTCCAAACCCCAGGCAGCAGGGGGAACCCTCGTTCCTATTGGGTGAGTGGCTGGAGACATCACCAGCTCTCCACCAGCGTCCCTGTGAAAAGCCTAAAACGTCAACGGGGAAGCGTCTTGCTTTTCTGGCTAGATGACAATCTGGCTCCTTAGGGCTGCCTAGGGCGTTCTGTTGTCTCAGCCCCGCGCCCCGCTTCCCCGCCGGGTGCGGGGCTGCCCCTGCCCTGGAGGCAGGCGGAGCGCGATGCTGCTCCGCGGGCACTCGTGTGCGTGTCCGCTGCTGGCGCGCTACTCTTCCCCGGTGCCCAGACCTACGCAGGAAAGCGCTGCCCTCTAGTGACCAGAGTGGAAGACGCAAAGCCGCCCGAGCTCGGAAGAGCGCTGTGGCGGCTGGCCACGCAAAGGTCTAAGGGCAGACGGCGCTTTGGCTGGGAAAGTACTGGGATACTTTCTCCTGCCAGCTTTGGGACTCTGTGATTTCCCTCTAGGACCAGGATTGATAGGTACATGGATGGATGAAAGGATGGATGGATGGAAAATGGGTGGGTGGAAGGATGGATGGTTGATGGATGGATGGATAAGTAAACAATAAACAAAAGATACGTTGATAGACAACCTAAAGACATATGGATGTCAGGATTAGAAGCACGTTCTTAAGGCTTGCTAAGGCTAAGTGCTTTGGTCCATTATTTCATTTGTGTCTCTCCGGAACACTATGGATAGCCTTCGGCCCTATTTTGTCCCATTACCTCTGTACCAATTTTCCAAATGGGGACACTGACAAGGTAAATGGTTGCATCTTGGTAATCTTCCGCAGAGCCAAGGTGGCGAGCGGGCCTCAGTTGAGAGACAGCCTGCGCCTCCGCCATCGGCGCTGCCCACCGCGCCCCCCTCCCAGTCAAGCCGAGGTACGCGCCCCAAGCGCGGGACGCCCTGGGCACCGAGTCCTCCCACCTCGCTCTCTCGCCATCACAGTCCCAGATTTTCCTCAGAAGATAACTGCAAAAATCTACTAGTTCCTGAAATGGATGGTCCTGCGACCATCCCAACCCCGTACCCCCTCTCACTGGCCTAAATCCCCCAGGACACTCTGGTCGGACAGAAAGTCGTTCCCGAAGCATGGGAACTTGGCAACCGCGTGCGCGCTTGGCAAGGGGGTCTCACTAATGCAAAAAGGAAAAGCGCCCTCCGGAGATGTTAAGATTCCCAGAAAGTTTCAGTCATTCCCTTAACCATTAACTGAGCGCCTACTACGCGCCTTACTGTCAGCAAGAAGTCTAGTGCGTTGGGGACAGATGGGTGGACAAGTGACGACATTCCGGACGGCTGTACCGGATGCCCACCCGGACGGCGGGGGCGCTCCAGGAGGAGGCGGGGCGGGGTAATCCCAGCACTTACTCCTAGGGTCTCCAGCACATTCCAGAATCTAAATCAATCTATCTACCCGCTAAACCCCCACCTGGGCTCTGATGCTAAGCGCGCTCCCCGGGGAAGGCAATTGCGGTGACTTTACGCGGGGGGACTTGATCTCATCGCACCCTCTCCCCAACTTTCCTAACTGCCTCGGTGTGTCACCCGGCCGAGGGGTGCGCAGCCACGCGGGTCCCCCCGCCCAGGCCGGGACCCCTCTTCCGGCGGGGGCGGTGCTCAGCCGGCGTAGGGCCTGCGTCAACAGCAGCCCGCCGGCGATTGGGGCGCGCTCGCCTCCTGCGCTCCCGGACGAATTATAAAGTGGCTCCTGCCGCCGCAGCCTGGACGGCGAGGGAGGCTGGCGAGGCCGGAGACCCGTCTCTGCGCTGCAGCCGCGGCGACGCCGAGGACCGCGAGAGTGAGGCCCGCCCGCTTTCCTGGCTCTCCCCTCGCCGAGAGTCGCCCCGGACCCGGTTTCCACGACCGACCTGCGTGCCCCGAACAGCGGCAACGTGAGTGAACTCGGCCGAAGCCCACCTTGCTGCGTGGGTTTGGGGCTCTCAGCCAGCTGCCTTTTATTCCTCGTTGCATTGCATGGGGTCTCCCAACTTTCTTCCGCTCCTTGTATGTGACCCGGGTCAATGTCGCCACTCCCCGGGCTCCCGGGCTCTCGAATTTGGTCTCCGTAGTCCCCTCCAGAATCCTGCCCTGCAGAGAGCCAGTGCCTGGGGCCGCCCCAGGCTCCGGGCCACAGGGACCACTCGGGAACCGAGAGGCGATCGGAGCGGTCCCCCGGGTGGGCGGGGGAGGGCAGGAAAGAGGGTCCCGTGAGCTCTGGTTCGATGAAGCACCCTCACCCCAGTTGTGGCTGCCCGGCTCGGAGTCCTTCCCAGGGCCCGGCTGAGCGCGCGGACAGACTCGAAGCTCTGTGCGCTCTCCCCGCAGCCCATGGCGCGGTTCCTGGGACTCTGCACTTGGCTGCTGGCGCTCGGCCCCGGGCTCCTGGCGACCGTGAGGGCAGAATGCAGCCAGGACTGCGCCACGTGCAGCTACCGCCTGGCGCGCCCGACCGACCTCAACCCGCTGGTGAGTGTTCCGCGCGGTGCGGGAGCAGCTAACCCGGACCCTGCGCGCACAGCCCGGGCCCGCCGTGTTCACAGTCGGCGCCGACCCCAGGTGACCCAGGTGTCCCGACTGCTCCCCGAACGCTGACCAAGGTCCCGCTTTGGCTCTGAGTTTCGGGTCCCCGCGACTAGCTAGGGACCGAAAGGGCGGCGATGTCGCCGCGCAAACCTTGTTCGTTTTCACCCCGGGGAGGTGGGCGCCCCGCTGGTGCGCGCGCGCTCTCTCTCTCTCTCTTCAGGACCTCGGAGAGCACCGGCTGTCCCCCTCACCTGCCCCAGGGAAGATGCTCAGTCACCCACCTGCTCACAAAGCCCACCTAGGGCCCCTTCCGCACACAAGCATCAACCCATCCTTCCCGCAAATAACAGTTTTTTAAGTGATAATCTCGCCCTCTTTCTTTGAATTTCATCTTGTGGGGAGAGGTGGGGCGGGGGGTGCGGGGACGGGACGGTGTGGATAAAGAGGAGGCAGGGAGAATGCAGTGGACAGGAGAGATGGGTCGGGGACTGTTCTACAGGTGAGTCCCCCTGAAATTCAACTTCTGTTCTGCCTAGAAGGTACTATCATTAATAGTACATTTTATTAATTAAACTAGTAAGACAACAGTTTAATTTGGCTGTGAAAGGGGCACAGAGAGTCCAAAGAGGTGGCCTATGATGCAAAGATAAATTATACAGGGGCTTGGTGTTGTTGGGAGAAATGAATCTAAGTTCAAAAGAACTGTCATTCTAATGGTAATCCGATGCTCCTAAATCACTCTTGCTGCCCCCAGGGACTCAGAATCGCTGAAGTGGGGGCCCAAGAAGCTTCATTTTAACTAGCTCCCCCAAGGGTTCATTTGCCCTGTCTCAATTTGTTGAGATTCTGTGATGACTTAAAAAGTTAGGCAGAGCATATGTATTAATCCAAAGAGTCAAGTGCCTTTCCAGACCTTCTGAAGCAATTCTCTTACCTAGATGCACAAAACAGGGAAAATCACTAAGGGAAGGATTCTACAGAACCCAAGACAGTATGTTTCAGGTTAAATGTTTGTTTGTTCCATTTGGATTGCGCCATCCTCTCCATTTGACAAATAGGTCTTATATTTAAACTCTGAGAAAAAATGTTGCATCTTTAGTAGAGGTGACAATCCCCAGCATCCATATTTTTCTTTCTTATTTGTGTTTTACTGATTGGTTTTCTCTTGGGATTTGCATATAGGATAGTTATTTTGTCTGTGACAAATGGCTTGTTAACCACTATATTGTTAGAATTACAGCAGCTCTGAAATTTTAGCTTGGATGAAAAAGACAAATTAAAAAAAAAACAGGAAGAAAAAGAAAAGATACATGAGAAATAAGCTTGCCTAGCTAGAATTATGTAGTAAAATCAAGTAACAAATAATTGTGGAATTTGCACCATGTGAAAGACGCTTGCACTTCATTCTATGATGGATTAAAAAATAATGAGCAGCCATGCCATGACTGATGTCCAAACTGAATTTACTCTCCAACACAAAGTATGATAAATAATACAAAAAATGTATAGATGGCTGTAGGAATATCAGTTTCCCAGGTGGATATTACCTTCCCAGTGGCAGGTAAATCGCCTGCCAATGCAGGAGATGCAATTTCAATCCCTGGGTCAGAAGATGCCCTGGAGGAGGAAATGGCAGCCTACTCCAGTATTCTTGCCTGGGAAATCTCATGGACAGAGGAGCCTGGCGGGTTACAGTTCATGGGGTTACGAAGAGTCCAACATAACTGAGCATGAGAGAGAGAGGCTGTAAGGTATAAATTAATATCACTTCTGTACTAATGACTGTTATTCTAGTTATTTGCCATTATTTGTTTTAAGGAATGCCAATATTAAAATAACCTTTTGGTAATAGTATACAAAATATTCAACATAAATTTTTGGCAAATGGAGTGTTTGAATTTCACTTTAGGATGGAAATAGTCTTGAAATCTGAACATCTTAAATTTTTAATAATGGTTAGTTTTCTTAATCAGAGGTCAAAAATAAAATAGCACCATTATTTTTATTAGATCTGTAGATTTTTATTTGTGCATGTGTTTAATTTTCTTAGACACAAAACTTAAATAATTAGTAAGAGCTGATTAACTCTACCAGAATTTTGTTACACTAATAAAATGCTTTTCTTTGTGAAAAATGATATGTATATATTTCATATTAAGTAATATACCAATATATTTTAAATCTCAAGAAAAGGCCTAGTTTTTATGTCTAAATCAAGAGTTAGTAACTGAGTTCTATAAGTAGAACCATAAAAAAACTGAAATGCTAAGAAAATTATAGGTTAAAATTGGGTGGGAAAATATCTTTACAATATAGCAATAGTACAGCATAGTACAATCTGTTAAAATTCGAAGACAAATTCTAATTTGATTCAGTTAGTTCTCCACAATCTCCCCTTCTGATTTTCCTTCGATCTGCCTGTTCAGTACAACAAAAAGTTGTAAGAAAAATGAGATTATTAAGTGGGAGTTTCTTCATCAAAGCAAGCATAGAGTGGCCCGGTGGGGCGGGTGGTGGGGGCTGAAAATGTGTTCACTGAGTGAAATCAGAAAAGCCTCTTCTGTCATTAAATCGATTATTTCCCCAGGCTTGCACTCTGGAATGTGAAGGGAAACTACCTTCTCTCAAGACCTGGGAAACCTGCAAGGAGCTTCTGCAGCTGACCAAACTAGAACTTCCTCCAGATGCCACCAGTGCCCTCAGCAAACAGGAGGAGAGCCACCTGCTTGCTAAGAAGTACGGGGGCTTCATGAAGCGGTATGGGGGCTTCATGAAGAAAATGGATGAGCTGTACCCCCTGGAAGCGGAAGAAGAGGCAAATGGAGGTGAGGTCCTTGGCAAGAGATATGGGGGCTTCATGAAGAAGGATGCAGAGGAAGATGACGGCCTGGGCAACTCCTCCAACCTGCTCAAGGAGCTGCTGGGAGCTGGGGACCAGCGAGAGGGGAGCCTCCACCAGGAGGGCAGTGATGCTGAAGACGTGAGCAAGAGATACGGGGGCTTCATGAGAGGCTTAAAGAGAAGCCCCCACCTAGAAGATGAAACCAAAGAGCTGCAGAAGCGATACGGGGGTTTCATGAGAAGAGTGGGTCGTCCAGAGTGGTGGATGGACTACCAGAAAAGGTACGGTGGCTTCCTCAAGCGCTTCGCCGAGCCCCTACCCTCCGAGGAAGAAGGCGAAAGTTACTCCAAGGAAGTTCCTGAAATGGAGAAAAGATATGGAGGATTTATGAGATTTTAATCCCCTTTCCCATCAGTGACCTGAAGCCCCAGCAAGCCTTCCTCTACCCCCAGTGAAAGACTGCTGCGCTGGTGTGTTGTATTGTCCCATGTCGCTTGCATTATATAGTTGACTTGAGAGTCCAGATAATTAACTATACAACCTGAAAGCTGTGATCCCAGGTTCTGTGTTCTGAGAATCTTTAAGCTTTTAAATATTGGTCTGTTGCAGCTGTCTTGTTTCCATGCTCAGTTTTTGTTATCACTTTGTCCTTTATTTTTGACACAATGCCAATAAATGCCTACTTGTGTGTAGATATAATAAACCCATTACCCCAACTGCATAACATTCTTAAGTTTCTTCTCCTTCAGAGGTTTCATTTGCCCTTCAGTTTCCCCAGCAAATCGCAAACTCAGAGACAGTGAAACCATTTGATTTTGACAGAAGCATTACTGGTCCCCTCCTCTTCCTACAGCCAAACCTGTAAAAACATTTTTCATTTGATTCCTTATATTCGAAATGTTGGGCTTACCTGGTGGTTCAGCAGTAAAGAATCCACCTTCCAGTGCAGGAGATGTGGGTTCAATCCCTGGGTCGGGAAGATCTCCCTGCAAGAGGAAATGGCAACCCACTCAGTATTCTTGCCTGAGAAATCCAATAAATAGAGGAGCCTGGTGGGCTACAGTCCATGGGGTCACAGAGTCAGACACGACTTGGCAACTGAAACAACAACAACAATATGAAATCAAAGATGAGTGAAGACACTGAAGGAAAACACAATGCATTGTGACTCTCATTTCTGGAATTCACATCCATAAAGAACACCAAAGCCTAACCAACTATGCCCTTATGTATAAGAAAATCTACATTTTACATTCAGATGTGTGTGTCTCTTTTCTTCAGCAAAGTATTTTAGAAGTTAATAAAAAAAAAAAAAAAAGATAATTTAGCCCTATTTTACAAATAAGAAAAATGGAGCCCAGAAAGATCTAGTCATTGGCCCAATGTTACCCAGGAGTTGAAGGACAGAAATGGAATTAAGACCCCAAATTTCTTGCTCCCAAGCAATGTCCTCTCTCCACTCCAGTTCCATATCTCTCATCCAGATCACCACAAGACTCGGAAGAACTGGAGATGCTATCTTGCTCACTATTGTCCACTCCTACGTCACAACCATTGTGGGTCTTCCGATATCTGATGAATGGATAGATGAGTGAATCGAGGGATTTGGTGACCAGATCCCCGGGCAAGGTACTATGAATGTTTTGGAAGGCAAATTCTCATCATATAAGGGATTTATGACTATTTCATTAATTAAGCCATTTGGGACAACATTCAGGTACCAAAAAATGTAACACGTCTTTGTGTTTCTAATTGAAGCCACCTGCAGCTAAATTCCTGTCTGCTGAGTCATTTTCCCAGGACCCTCACTCATCCATTCCTTTAAGTTCTTCCCCTCAAGATCAGAGCTTAGCCACAGAGGAGCAGCCTCTGCTCTGCAGCGCAGTGCTGTGCAAGACCGCAGGCTCCAATCCAGTGGGGCCGTCGCGCTCTGCATCCAGCCCCACCGGCTTCCTGGGACATTCCTACAGCCATGCACTATCCTCCCAGCCAGTGCAAAGGGTCACAGGTCCCTGCCACTCACCAAGCGCCCCCACCCCTGCCCACTATCTATCTCCCTCATCCTTGACAAACTAACTTCTTCCAGGCCAGCACCCACCTCCTTCTGAGCTAGAGATGCAGATAATGTAAGTGTGTGAAGCAGAATGGGAAGGAGCTGATAAACAGCAGCAGGCCCCTGGAAATCCATGCCTGGACCAGTCAGACATGACGGGGCCAAAGCACATCAGAGATCCTGGGTCTCTATTCAGCCTGAGTCAATTTCTTCCCTGGGAACTGCCAGCCAGTATTGCCAGACTTTTCCAAAGAAATCTGAAACCTCCATCTTCACGACAACATCTCAAGTTTTTCATTTCAGCCATTGATTCCATTTAAACCCATGTGGCCCAAATAAAACCCACCTGTAGGTCAGATTTGAGAGACATGGGGCTAGTCCTTTGAGGAATAAAGAAGTCATTTAATTCTCTCCCCAGGAAGTAAGGATTGCCAAATCTGAGAAACAGAAATCCGGCCTACACCCAAGGATAAGAGTAGCATGCCTCTTCCCTTCCTGATAATAACCTAATTATTATGTTACAGTAAAGCAATATGTGTACATAGGTATCTCACCCAAGATGTTTGAGAAAATGTAATCAAATGGATAGACTTTTTTCAAACCAGCCACCATTCTTTATGAGGAGCCCTTTTATTTCTGCTTGGGGTAGCTGTGTAGTCAGAGCTCAAACACTCAGAGTGGTTAACAAACCAATGCCTGGCCTCTGCTTCACCATTTGGTGTCTCTGCCAAGGGCCCAGTAATAGTGTAGCCAGCTCTCGTATTTGCTCACCCCTCACACCTGCTGGTGAATTAAGGACCCAGAGGGCACGCCACAAACATTTAGCGGGGAAGGAACTGAGGCGAGAGAAGAGAAGGGAAAGATCATGGGATGAGATGACTCCTTCCCTTTAGGTGAACATGGGGCCACCAGCTCCTCTCAGAACATCACAGAAAGCAAGAAACCCACCCAGGCTGACCTTAACCAGTGAACAAGGGCGACTGTACACAAAATGGGACCCATGTGCCCCAGGGGCTCCTATGTCCCCAGATACCCCTGTTCTGTCCTACCTTCAGGCTGAGCTTCTATCATCAGAATTTTGCAGCTTTATCTCTTAAAAGTTTGAATTTTCAAGACTCCTATTTAAATGTGCTGGGGTGCTTGCCTGAGACCCCTGGGATGCTCTTTTAAAACAAATCACTGTGTCTTGGCCATGGTGCTCAGCTTGAGCTCAGCACGGGTGCTCTAGGTCCCGTAACCTCAACCTAGGGTGAGGACAAGCCCAGACAAGGACTTAGGGTTGATGGGCTAGAGTCCAGGGTAAGATGAGCTCAAACTCGCAGCTCACTGAGAGTCTCCGGGAAAACTCTGTGCCTCTGAGAATGACCCCCACGTACTGCAGAGGGTGCTGCTGCTCCACCCCATCCCTGTCCTGGCCCTGTTTTCCCCCTTCACCTCCCTTCCCTTCCCCAGTTCCACCTCCAAGCCTGAGTTCTGATCTGGGTTCCTCCTGGGTTTCCCAAGTGGCCCAGATGGTAAAGAATCCACCTGCCAACGCAGGAGACACAAGAGAGGCAGGTTCGATCCCTGGGTCGGGAAGATCCCCTGGAGAAGGGAATGGAAACCCACTCCAGTATTCTTGCCTGGAGAATTCCATGGACAGAGGAGCCTGGTGGGCTACATACAGTCCGTGGGGTCACAGAGAGTCGGACACAACTGAGTGACTAAGCATGCACACCACTGGGTTCCTCCTAGGAGGTGATAAACTGTGACTTCTGCGGCCAGGCTGCCTGCGTAGAAATCCCAGCTAGTGGTGTGATGGGAAGCTCTCCTGCCACACTCTCCTCGTCCGAGCCTCATTAGGTGGTGGGAACAGGTTAACAGAAGATGCTTCAGCCTCACCAGCACAGAGGCAGCCCAGACAGGATCAGCTACTGCCTTCTAAACCCCCTCAGCTCTTACTAGTGGGTCTTGGGCTTTTCTCTACCTCTCTCTGCCTCACTTAGTCCTCTCAGGGACAAGGTATGCCTCACCTCATCCTCTCAGGAACCAGGTATCCCTCACCTGGGCCTCTCAGGGACTTAGACTGCAAACATCACATCAGCAAAGGGAGCGATGCAATAGCTTAGACATACCAGGCCATGTGGGCTTCCCAGGTGGCACTAGTGGTAAAGAAACTGCCTGCCAATGCAGGAGACTAAGATGTAGGTTCAGTCCCTGGATGGGGAAGATCCCCTGGAGGAGGGCATGACAACTCATTCCCGCATTCTTGCCTGGAGAATCCCATGGACTGAGGAGCCTGGCAGGCTACAGTCTATGGGGTGGAAGAATCAGACATGACTGAACAAGCCTGCACACCTCTGCTCCCCAAGGGTAGACACTCTCCTGACTTGTATAACCACAGATTAATCTGCATATTTTTAAACTTTCCATTTATGTGGCTAGAGTTATATTTATGGAATTCAGTCATCCTGTTGCATAGAGCCATCGTTGGTACATTATTTTTATTGCCATATGGTATTCCATTGCCTGAAAATACCACCAGATCCATTGTATTATTAATGGGGGCTCATTTTGGTTCCAGTTTGGGGTTATTGCAAATACTGCTGTGACCGTGTTGCTCATCACAGTGAGATAGTTCTCTTGGGAATATAATCAAGAGTATATTTGCCAGATATTAGGATGTGCATATGTTCAAAGGTAGCTTGTCACACCAGTTTTTAAACAGTTTGTATAATTTGAATCCTAACTCCAGTACTCTTGCCTGGAAAATCCCATGGATGGAGGAGCCTGGTGGGCTGCAGTCCATGGGGTCACTAAGAGTCAAGACACGACTGAGCGACTTCACTTTCACTTTTCGCTTTCATGCATTGGAGAAGGAAATGGCAACCCACTCCAGTGTTCTTGCCTGCAGAGTCCCAGGGGCAGGGGAGCCTGGTGGGCTGCCGTCTATGGGGTCGCACGGAGTCAGACACGACTGAAGCGACTTAGCAGCAACAGCAGTGTAAGTGAAAGTGAAGTCACTCAGTCGTGTCTGACTCTTTGTGATCCCATGGATTGTAGTCTACAGGCTTCTCTGTCCATGGGATTTTCCAGGCAAGAGTACTGGAGTGGGTTGCCATTTCCTTCTCCAACTGCAGTGTATGTCCCACCAATTCTTCATATTATCTTTTTGTAAATTTTGTTTTAATTTACATTTTCCTAATTACTAATGAGATCGAACATCACTTTATGTGCCCATTGACCACTCGGGTATTCTAAGTTACACTTTTGCTTTTCAAATGTATTTATTTTTCAAGTGAAGCATCCTAACTATTTTCTGCTCTGTGGTGAATGGCCTTACACCACGAAATAAATGCAGGAATTTTTTAAAAACTATAAAATGCCTTCAGGAGACTTCCCTGGTGGTCCAGTGGCTTCCAATGCAGGGGGCCAGAGTTCGATCCCTGGTCTGGGAACTGGATCCCACATGTCACAATTAAGACCAGGAACAGCCAAATAAATAAATAGATTTTTTTTAACGTAAAGAACTCCTCAGGGGACAGTTTTTATCTCCCTGTTTCAATCTCCACTGTATGCCCATAACCCTGCCTGTAGACAGACTCCAGGGCATCACTGGCAGTTCACCTGGTGTCTCAAGCTGTATCTGATGTGTTCTTCCCCATTTGGAACACAAGGTGGAGTGTCTGCTACAGCAGTGCCCTCCCCACCGGGTGCCTGTCGGTCTCTGCTGTTTCCCCACAGGCTCCCTGCCATTAGTAGAAGGTCCTCAGCCAGATGAGGAGGACAGACCACTTTGTAGGGGACTCAGCGGTTTTGATGGGAGAGCTGTTTCAAGGAGCCCCTTCACTGAAGGGACAGGCACACCCTCTTCCAACAACACAAGAGAGGGCTCTATACACGGACATCACCCAATAGTCTGTCAGTACCAAAATAAGATTGGTTTTATTCTCTGCAGCCGAACATGGAGAAACTCTATATAGTCAGCAAAAACTAGACCGAGGGCTCACTGTGGAGCAGCTTATGAACCTCCTTATTGCAAGATTCAGACTTAAATGGAAGAAAGTAGAGAAAACCACTAGGCAATTCAGGTATGGCCTAAATCAAATCTCTTATGATTATACAGTGGAGGTGACCGATTACAGAGACATCCTCTCCCATCATCACTGGTGCTTGCCTCGCACCCAGGCTGGGTGACAGGAGACTCCACTGCTGTCTTCCCTGGAGAACCCCAGACGATTCAAGGGTCTCTGTCTCCCCATGTCGGGGGACTGATCTACAAAAGAAATCGGAACGGGGGGTTGAGGACAGGAACCAAAAGAGCCAACCTTCTGCAAATCCCCTTTCAATTTCTCATTCTTGTAAAAGGCTAGATCTTCTATGGACAGAAAAAGTGCTAAGACTAGGGAAGAGGCCATGAAGAGATACACACTTTGAAATCAGCATTAAAGGACTTACCCGGTGGTACCCTAGTTAGGACTGCATGCAGGGGACACAGGTTCGATACTTGGTTGAGGATATAGGATCCCACATGTCTGTGTGGACACAGCCAAAAAAAAAAAGGAAAAAGAAAAAAATCAGCATCAAGATGATAGAGATTCAACTCTGGCTAAAGAATTGCCGGATGGCAGGAGCTTAGGTGAATTTGGGTGGGAAATAGAGAATTTACCCAGCAAGACATTTTTTTTTTTTCCTTTTCATTTCTCAAGTTATTCATTCATCAAGCATTTATGGAGCATATTCTACAGCGTATACAGTATTCTAGGCCCAGGAGCTATAGAAAGTAAGAAGTCATCTACTTCTCTGCTTTCTCAAAACTTATATTCTAATGTGTAGAGTGAGACAATCAACCACAAAAAAAGAAGAGGGGAAATTTCAGGTAGTTCTAAGTGTGACTAGTCCTTTGTAAGAAAATTCAAGCAAATGCAGAACTGTACAATATTAAAAGTGAAATTTTTCTTTCACCTCCTATAACTTGCATAACTTTTAACTATTATTAAAAGTCCTATGTTTACCCTAAGTTAACATTTTTTTCATTAATGAGTATACACACACACATGCATGGACATACACAGTTGTGTTTTTTTTAACTGTTAGTATTAACAAAATAATTCTTTATGTATTCCACCACCTTTTCTTCACTTACTATATTTGGCAGTATTTCTACATCAACATGTAAATCTTTCTTCACTATATAATATTATATAACATGTACATTTTGCTCTCTTTTAACAATTCTACTAGAAATTTAATTTTTCACATTGGAACAAATGCTGCAGTTAACTCTTATATTCATGCACTGTCTGTCCTATACTATACAAAAAAACATGTATACATGTGTGCATGTAGTAGTAACTGTCTAACATAGCACTCTACTGCTCCAGGGCGAGGTTTGAAACTTCTGCCTGCTCTGTCTTGAATCCACCTGCAATGCAGGAGACATGGGTTCGACCCCTATGTTGTTTCATTTTATAACTATTTGTTAATTTGTGTGGTTGATTTTTGTCTCAACAAGTAGACAGTTATCCAGGGAAGAATACTGGAGTGGGTTGCTGTGCTGTCCTGTAGGAGATCTTCCCGACCTAGGGATCAAACCCATGTCTCTTAAGTCTCCTGTGTTGGCAGGTGAGTTTTTTACCAGTAGCGCCACCCAGGAAGCCCAAACTCATTGCAAAGATATGTAAATCATTTTAATTTAAATACATAATTATGCTCAGAAAATTATGAGCCTGTATGTAACTTAGAACCATATTAGAGACACTGCATGAAGTGGGAGCTGCAAACTGAGCTCCCAGGCTCTGAGTCTGGAGTCTGGTGGAGGCAGCCTCCTCTTTATCTCATGATAACTGGGGCTAGGAGGGGAGTGTGAGATCTGGGTCCATTGCAAGGACCTCAGTAGGGGCAGGTCTCGCCCATCTATTGAAGATGGCCAAAAGAAAAAAAAAGCCAAGACTGCTGACCAGGACTGCTGGATAGTTGAGGTGGGAAGGGCAAGTAGATGCAGTGGAAGAACCAGTATCTGGGCAAAGCCACCTATTTATTGAAATAAGATTGACTTTATGGTGGAGAAGTGGTTCAAACCTCCAATGTAAATTCTCTTTCTGAACCAAAACTGGTAAACAAGTAAGAATAAGGAAAGTGAGTGAAACAAATACTTTGGTTTGACATGAGTAGCACTACAAAATTCTACAATATATAAAGAAAATAACATGAAGAAAGCCAACATGCAATACCAAGAGCTGATTCATGTTGGTATATAGCAGAAACCAACACAATATTGTAAGCAATTATCCTCCAATTAAAAATAAATATTTTTAAAAAAGAAAAAGAAAGCCAACAAATGCAACTACTATCACTTCACTCTCAAGCAAATATTAAGCAAATATTAAGACCACCTAAAAAGGAATTTTACAAGCATTTCAAGATTTTCAAAGAGATAAAGACAGGAAGGTCTTCCATAAAAAAAGAGGAAGAAATTTTGAAATTAAAATATGTTAGCAATAAATGAGGCATATTGTTATTAGGAAAAAACTAATTAAACAGGATAGATACTAGACCAGATACAATTAAAAATTGCTTTATGTAACAGAAAGTTAACAATAAGGAATTCATTCACAACAAAACACAGAAATTTTTTATTAAAAATTGAAAATGAAATTAACTGACAAGAATCAAATAAATGCATATAGCTGATTCACTTTACTATGCAGTAGAAACCAACACAACATTGTAAAGTAACTATACTCCAATAAAAATCAATTTAAAAATAAAGATGATACTGCAAAAAATGACAGAGAAGAAATAGTAGTCTTTTATTCTCACTGGAATGGCTATAATAATTTTTTTTTTTTAAAAGATGGTCAATAACAAGTGTTCTTAAGGATAACAAAAAGTTGGAACCCTCACACATTGATGGAAAGCAGTTGGGAAATTCCTCAAAAAGTAAAACTTTTTACCATCAATTCAGTTCAGTTCAGTCACTCAGTCATGTCTGACTCTTTGTGACCCCATGAACTGCAGCATGCCAGGCCTCGCTGTCCATCACCAACTCCCAGAGTCCACCCAAACCCATGTCCACTGAGTCAGTGATGCCATCCAACCATCTCATCCTATGTCATCCCCTTCTCCTCCTGCCCTCAATCTTTCCCAGCATCAGGGACTTTTTCACATCAGGAGGCCAAAGTATTGGAGTTTCAGCTTCAACATCAGTCCTACCAATGAACACCCAGGACTGATATCCTTTAGGATGGACTGGTTGGATCTCCTTGCAGTCCAAAGGACTCTCAAGAGTCTTCTCCAACATCACAGGCCAAAAGCATCAATTCTTCTGTGCTCAGCTTTCTTTATTGTCCAACTCTCACATCCATACATGACCACTGGAAAAACCATAGCCTTGACTAGATGGACCTTTGTTGACAAAGTAATGTCTCTGCTTTTCAATATGATGTCTAGCATAACTTTCCTTCCAAGGTCATAACTTTCCTTCCAAGGAGTAAGTGTCTTTTAATTTCATGGCTGCAGTCACCATCTGCAGTGATTTTGAAGCCCCAAAAATAAAGTCAGCCACTGTTTCCACTGTTTCCCCATCTATTTGCCATGAAGTAATGGGATTGTTGTAGCCACACGTTCTGGAAAACAAACTCACTCAGAAGGACAATGCAGATGGTGGGGTGCAGTTTTTTACACTGGTGGGCCCAAGGCAGAGTCTCCTCTTAGCCAAGGACCCCGACCAGTTTTTGTGAAAACCTTATATACCCTAAGTGTATGTGCCCAAACCCACCTCTCCAAATTCCCTGAAACTAGTCTGAACAAAGGAAAAGAAAGATACAGTCAAAGATAACTCATGATTCATATGTCTTAGGCCTAGGAAAATTATCAATAGGCCTGTGGTCATACCCCAATAAGCATAATAGAATTTATGATTCTATTCGGTTACACAGATAATTAGGGTATTCTTTTGGGAGTCTAGGTATGAGCCTTGGGGCTCTTCCATCCGGGGTCTGGTTTTCCAGTTGGTATGTCATTTCCATAGATACTGGGCATATAGATTAAAGTCCATAGTCCAGCCCAAGATGGAGTCCTGCTTTCAAGACAGAGCCTGTTCTGTCTGTTTCCTCCTTCAGGACCGGATGCCATGACCTTAGTTTTCTGAATGCTGAGCTTTAAGCCTACTTTTTCACTCTCCTCTTTCACTTTCATCAAGAGGCTCTTTTGTTCTTCTTCACTTTCTGCCATAAGGGTGGTGTCATCTGCATATCTGAGGTTATTGATATTTCTCCCAGCAATCTTGATTCCAGCTTGTGCTTCATCCAGCCCAGCATTTCTCATGATGTACTCTGCGTATAAATTAAATAAGCAAGGTGATAATATACAGCCTGGACGTACTCCTTTTCCTATTTGGAACCAGTCTGTTGTTCCATGTCCAGTTCTAACTGTTACTTCCTGACCTGCATACAGGTTTTTCTCAAGAGGCAGGTCAAGTGGCCTGGTATTCCCATCTCTTTCAGAATTTTCCACAGTTTATTGTGATCCACACAGTCAAAGGCTTTGGCATAGTCAATAAAGCAGAAACAGATGTTTTTCCTGGAACTCTTTTGCTTTTTTGATGATCCAGAGGATGTTGGCAATTTGATCTCTGGTTCCTCTGCCTTTTCTAAAACCAGCTCAAACATCTGGAAGTTCATGGTTCATGTACTGTTGAAGCCTGACTTGGAGAATTTTAAGCATTACTTTACTAACATGTGAGATGAGTGCAATTGTGCGGTAGTTTGAGCATTCTTTGGCATTGCCTTTCTTTGGGATTAAAATGAAAATTAACCTTTTCCTGTCCTGTGGCCACTGCTGAGTATTCCAAATTTGCTGGCATATTGATGATCCAACATTTCATTTCATAGGTACATGCACAAGAGAACTGAAAACATATGACTGCACAAAAAACAGGAACACAAATGTTTATACCAACATTATCCATAATTTCAAAAAAAATGAAAACAACCCAAATACCATCAGCTGATGAATAGATTAAATAAAATGTGGTCTCTATACAATGGAATATTATTCAGCCTTAAAAATGAATGACACACAGATGCATGCTACAACATGATGAAGCTTGAAAACATTAGGTGACGTGACAGAAGCAGAACACAAAAGGTCCCATACCGGGGTCCAGCCCCTGCAGGATCCAGGGAATCCCTCAGGATGACGGCGTCAGCGATAAGGAAAGTAAAAGGGGAAAGAAAGAGGCTTGATCTTCCTTGGTTTACACAGAAAGCCAATAAAGCTCCTGACACAGAACTTGCTCTGTTCACGGAGGCCGCAGGTGCCTTCTCGGTGGGGTGAGGACGCAGGACGCCCTCTCCCCTGTGAAGATGCAGGGCGCCTTCCAGATCGGGTCTTAGAAGCCCAGGCAAAAAAGTGAACTCAGAGAGCCCCTGTTTCCCAAGGAGTCGTCCTGAAAGAAGAAGAGAGAGAGAAAGAAAGAATAGGAAAGAAAGAAAGAATGACACGGGGAGACCAAGCTCTGATGAAGCCGGGTCTGCAGCTTTATTTTCGAAAGGAGCTTTTATACCCTGAATTACACATTTCCAGAAGTGAAAGATACAGAGTCATGCAGAGTCAGCTCAACATTACATCAATTTGACCTTCATCAGGACCAGGATGTTTTTTTGCATACCTTTCCATTTACAAGGGTCTTTGTGTTATGCACATTATCTTCTTCTGGCCCTGAGGCCTATTGACATTTTATGACCTTTTTCTGATAAAGGTTGGTCAGCCAGAAAACTTGTTTTCCCTTAAAGTGTTTCTTTTTTATTTTTTCAATCTGTGTCTCCCTCAGAAAGTTTTAAATAAAGTTACATTCTTATGGAGCAAAGTTGCAGTGGGTTACAACAAAGAAAGAACTTATTAACTCAAGGGTTTTATGTTGCTAATGTCAAGGCTACTGCTTGTTTTTCTTGCACACCAACTATACTAGCTAATGCACCCCCAGGCTCACACTGGGTAAGGGATAAGGAAACTTGGTAGCAAACATTGGCTCAACAATGCAATATTATTCTAATAAAGCTTTTTTATTGCTCAAAGGTTATACTTGGGGTGTTGTGAACAATCATGTGTGTTAGTTCCAAGAGGATGGATAAACCTGCCAAGCAAGCTAAAATGCTAACAGAGGGGTTAGAACTGAAATACTCCTTTCAAGCCCAGGAGACTTATTAATTAGAGCCCTAAGTTGATTTTCTTCGGAGGAAGGTGGTCGGGGATAGCCCCCTGTTAATGTCAGAAGAGTTGGTGAAAGGCATAATATAGTAAACAGTAGACAGACAGACTTTGGTTTCGGGGTCGATGCTCGAGCAGGTCCAGGGAGTCCCTCGAGTCCTGATCCGCCTTGCCTGTCAGGTCTCTTCCGCATGACCTTGTCATGGGTGGGATCTCCTGTGCTGGCTCCCGGCAGTCCCATATTGTATAATTCCATTTGTATTAAATATCCAGAATAGATGAGTTTGCTAAGGTCTGAGGTTCATTTTCCAGTTGATGAAAGTGTCCCAGAATTGAATAGTAAGGTGGTTGCACAACTTAGTGACATACAGAAAATGACTGAACTATACACGTAAAAATGAATTTTAGGGCTTGTCAATTATATCTCAATAAAGATGTTATTTAAAAATACAGTGGCTGCAGATTTCATGGGATTGAAGAAAGATTTTAATCCAAAAATAGAAAGCATGAAGGTGGTGCCAACAAGGTTACATAAAAGTAAATCCATATCTAACTACACCATGGTGAAATGTACAACACCATCAGTAAAAAGAAATCTTAAAAAACTACCACAGGAAAAGGAAAATTATCTACAAAGGAATAACAGGCAGACTGAAGGTTCTATATAGGACATAATGTATGCTAGGAGACATCAGAAAATAACTTTTAAAAACTACCGGCAGTGTTGGGGAAGGATTGAAGAAATTCAAACCAACAGCCTATATTTAATTAAATTAATATTAAGAGTATGAAGCTGAGACATTTTGACTAACAGAAATATTAATAAAAATAGTGAAAGCTTTTTTGGCATATAATTGATAACAATAAACTGAACATATTTAAGGAGTTTTAAAGATATCACTTCACAGTGCTCAGGACACATGTTATTACAAGAAAGATGCTGCTGCTGCTGCTCAGTCATGTCTGATCTGGGATGAGGACTGAGAGTGGTACCAGGGAAGGTTTGGAGTCCGTATATAATGCTGTTAGTATTGAAAATGAAAGTGTTAGTTGCTCAGTCGTGGCCAACTCTGTGACCCCATGGACTGTAGCCTACCAGGCTCCTCTGTCCATGGATTTCTCCAGGCAAGAATACTGGAGTGAGTTGCCATTCCCTTCCCTGAAATATCTTTCCCACCCATGGAACCAACCCAGGATTCAAACCCTGTTCTCCTGCATTGTAGGTGGATTCTTTACCATCTGAGCCACCAGAGAAGCCAAGACACTGTGAATGTTTCAGGAAGAATAGGACAGAGGCTTGGAAAGCATGCTTATGCATTATGGTCACACTTCCCTTCCAAGGTATGTTGGAAGAGAAACATATCCAAGGCAAAGAAGAGAAGTAGGGAGCAGCTGATTTCCACATCTATACTAGATGTGGTCTGTGTTCTATTTTGCTATGAATAAAAGAAATCACAAGCCTTGGAAGTGGACCACCTAGGTTAGAGTGATCATATTCCATTGACTAAATCTGTGTCATCTTGACAAGTTACCTACCATTAAGTGCTATAAAAGGGATGATAATATTGCCTAACTTGAATGCCTGTTATGAGAGAAAGCAAGATAATATAGGTTCAGTGCCTAACAGAGATAAAATCCCGAAAAAACCCCAGTGAACTGTGGGACAACTTCAAGGAGACAGATGTATGTTTGTTTGGAGTTTCCAAAGGAAGATGGGTGGCAGGGATGGGGGGCAGTCATAATAAAATATTTGAAGATACATTGGCCAAAAATGGTCCTGCTCTGGTGAAAACTATAAATCCATAGTGTCACTGAATGCAACAAATGCCAATCACAATAAAAATGAAGAAAAACACCAAAATACATGGAGGTCAAATGAAAGGCAGGCAGAGGAAAAAAGACATATTCAGAAGAAAGATAAGAGTGCCAGCATACTTACTGTATGGAGGAAGAAATGGCAACCCACTGCAGTATCCTTGCCTGGAGTATCCTGTGGACAGAGGAGCCTGGTGGGCTACCAGGAAGAGCTGAAAGAAGAGCAGAAGTGTGGCTCAGCCCATGACCTCCCCACCACCAAGTCAACTCTAGACTTTTCCTCAAGTTCATTACCATGAACAAACTAAATCCTGTATCAGAAAATGTGAGGATTCCATGTTAAAATCCATATCTGCCTCCTTCTTTCTTAAGACATATTTCGATATTTGTCCCACTTTAAAAGTTCAGAAAGGAGATTCTGTCTGGAACAAGAAAGTATGTATGAAAAAAAGGCCTCAAGATGTATAGGAAAAAGTTCAATATCAGCCGCAGCAGCATCTTCCATACAAAGATACTAACATAATTGCTACACTGAAAATGGGCTTCCAAAAGTGGGAATCTGGGGAAGTAGGCAAAAAATCTTAAAAGAATAGAAAAAAAGGGGGGAGGGAGAAAAGCCAATGTTTCTAGGACTTTGGTCTTGTCAAGTGCATCCTGCCCAGAGTGATCGCTTGCCACCCAATCAAGATAGGGACAGAATAAAAACATAGAACCCAAAGAAAGCAGCAAGGACCATCAGCAACGAAGGAAGAAACTGAGTTACAAGAACCAAGAGTGCTGATCATAGTTACAGGCTGAGCAGAGAATTAGTCAAGACAAGACTAAGCTGATTATGCCCACTCATTTCTCTAACAAATGCTTATTAGGTACTCTTCTAAGTTGTGCCTACTTGGAGAGGAATTCAAAGCAATAGCACAAGGATGCAAAATTAAAACTATGCTTGCTCAACAGATATGGGGATGGTAGGGCAAAGGCAGATTCAGAAGCTGGAACCAAGGCAGAGCACAGTGTCTCAGAGTTCAGAAGCCATTCTGTTGAAACACCAAGCTTTGCCCAATCTGATGGCCACAACTTGCATCTCTTCAAATTGCCAGGTTTTGCTGCGGGTATGTGCCTGACTGTGTTACTAAGTCACTGAACGAGAGATGAGGCATTGAGGCAAAGAATACGACTGTATTCAGGGAGCCTGCACATCAAGAAGATGGAAGACTAACATCTCAAAACAGCCATCTTCTGGGGTCTGGTTGCCTGATTCTTTTATTGATCAGAGACGCGGTGCAGGGTGGAGGGGGGCGGTTGGTGAGGAAACAAAGTAAAAAGGCCATTTAATCTTGCAAGTCTCTCCTAGAATGGCAAGCCTCAGGCAGGGGGATGTGTTAATTTCTTCTTTCCTGCCATATACAGGTGGACAGGGTTCTGAACAATGGCACTTTAGTTCAACAGTCAGGCAGAGTTCTCTGAAGCAGGCCACTATATGTAATTATAATAACAAAACCAACGGAAAGCAAGTCAAAGGAACAGTTCCAGCAGAGTCAGAATTGACTTCTCCCTGCAACAACTGTCTGATAAACATCCTCCATGCTAGCTATTTCCCCTTCCCCTCCACCTTCTCCACTCTGGAGGCCAGCTGAATGGATTCCTTCCTTCCCTGGGAGGCATTGCTCCCTGGCTTCCTGCTGGGCTTCACCAGCAGAAGCACCTGGTGTTGAGAGTAAGAGGTGGATGATTCACACCTCCAGCTTCCTCCTTTCCTCAGGCTAAAGGTCTCAGATGGCAAAACTCAGCCCTCTCCCAGGGTCTCTGCCTCCTACCCTGGTAACCTCCCTCCCTTGCTCCTTCAGATCTCAGGGTACAAAGTGCTGCCTGCTGCTTGCAACCACTGAACTCTGCACTCTGCCACATGGTTTTCTCAAACCCTGCCCATATCTCTGTAAACAGGCTTTTTATTCAACTCCCCTTGAAGTATCCTAATTTTGAGCATTTCCTGCTGGGACTTTAACCATGCAGTTGCTGGTACCCAGGCTGCAAAGGTGTGAAAATAGAAAGCCCTGATATACAAAAATAAATGTGACCAAAAAAAATGAAGTAATATGTTTAAAAAAAAAAAGAAGAAGGAAGAAGCGGGGAAAGGAAAGACTGGAGGAGGTCGGGGGCGGGTGGGAAGGGGAGGAAGGAAGAAATCCACAGACTGCAGAAAAGACAACACAGAAGCAGCTCTCATGACAGGGCTGGCACTGCAGTAAGAACAAAGCAATCTGTATGACTCTATGGTTCGCCATCTCCATAACTGTGCTAATCAGGAACCTGGGAAAAACGTGACTGTGAGATGACTGTGGGGTTAGAGGAGATTTGAAATTCATCCAACACTCAGAATCTTCTGGTGGCTCAGCAGTAAAGAATCCACCTGCCAAGGTAGGAGACAAGGGTTCAATCCTTGGATGGAAAAGATTCCTGAAAGAAGGAAATGGCAACCCACTCCAGTATTCTTGCCTGGGAAATTCCATGGGCAGAGAAGCCTGGTAGGCTTTAGTCCATGGGGCTGCAAAGAGTCAGACATGACTGAGTGACTCAGAAACCCACTCTGAGTCAATTCTCAGGTTCTTAGAAGGCATCAAAATAAACAAGGGGGAGGAATACTCAACTCCACGAAAAAGATCCTATTTTCTGAATAAAAACACATATGTGGTCATTTTAGTAGATTATTTTAATGAAACAGCTCTCGAATGCCCTAAAGCTCCAGGTTTCTTATGGCCCATTAGGGATAGATGGCAGCAGTCAGACTCATTTTGAACATTCTTACACTAACGTCTTCATTTTAGTTCCACTCGCTCCTCCTCGTATTCTGCATAAAATAGGATTCTGTGTAAATGCAAAACCTAGTATTCTGGTAAGGGAGGATTCCTTTGTAAATTGTTTAAAGTGGGTCAGATGTATATTTCTATTGTCAGCTAAAAAATGCTTCTTGAAAATGAGTTGTTGAAACTGTCTGCTGTCACTATCAGTTTAACTTGAGCAAAATACATTTGTTATAACTAACTTTGGACCTATTAGTTGTAAGAATTTCAGAAATGACTTGTGCAGTCATGAAAATACACAGCTTCCTCAAATGCTGAGTGTTCTGCCAAGACTTCTATTTTCTTCTTCGTGTGACTATTGAACTTTATCTGACTTATCTTTTCTTATCTGACTATTGAACTTTAACCTGATTTTTCAAATTTGTGGCAAAAAATCAGATTATCTTCAAAAGGCCAATCTCTGTCCTATAATTCCAGTTAGAATCACAGGACATATTTCAGTAAATTCCTGAAGGCAAAAAGCAAATCACACACCCACATATACTAAACTTTCAAGTATAAGAAATTCTCAAAGTGTTTATCTTCAAATCTATCATCTTTTTTTCTCTATTTATCAACCAGAATTAGGTTTTCCATGCTTTGTGGATGATACAAACTCTGATTCACTCATTAATCAATTTATAAACAGCTATTAATACTATCATGTGAAAGATGCTACAGAATAGCAAAGTATATAAATATTACCAGGGAAGATCTGTTTTAGAGTTTCTGAATATCATGCTTCTTTCCTCTGTTGCATTTAATTATTTTTGCTCAATTCATGTTGTTTTCTATTTGACTTCCACTCAACTGCCAAGAAAATACAATGCTTGGTGCTTTGATATAATTGTGTCTGAGAGCCTACACACAGGTCTCAAACAAACAGGTGTTTGAAAATACTTGTTGAATAAATGAATGACTTACAAATTAGTTGGGAGGATGTTGACCACTTATATTTAGAGTTAATTATCAATACAAAGGGGGAAATGATGGGCTCAGACAACAATTCAGAAAAAGAGGCATCACCCATGGGCTGAATGAGGGAGATGGAACCTGAGTTGTGATTGGACAGAGGACCTATCCATCCTGGGATGTGGATTGGGGGGCTGGCAGGGTGGGTGCTGGTGAGAGAATCTGGCCTGGGTCTCATGTAACTAAGTCTTAAGTATTTTCAGTCATAGAGGTCCATCCTAACTTCTGGAAGTAGATTATGCTTATTACAGGAAACATCACCCAAACAGCACCAAGAATTGGTATTTTTTAAATAAGTTCAGTATTTGTGTCATTATCAAAACTGTACTTCAGTGTGTCTTCTGGGTTATAAAGATGACCCTTTAAGTGCAATTTTGAAGCCACAGCTTGCGTTTAAGTGTGGGATGGCACATAGATGTCAGCCCAGGCGTCAAGTGTGATTAATATCTAATGAGGGTTGGGACCTCACCTTCCAGTGCAGGGGCTGTGGATTTGATCCTTGGTCAAGGAACTATAATATGATCCCACAAAAGCCTCTCATCAAAAAACCAAAGCATATGGTAACAAACTCAGTAAAGACTTTAAAAAAAAAAATGGTCCACATTAAAAAAAAAAAAACTAGTAAGCGTTGAAAAGATCTAGGCCATACCAGGGTTCAGTAGCTACTGGATAGTGATACATGTCACGCGTGTGGGTTGGGGGAATGGCTACCAGGCACCCCTTACTTATTTATTTCAAATCTCAGATTTATTTTATTTATTTTTTAGTTGTGACATGTGGGATCTAGTTCCTGAACAGAGATTGAACCTGAGCCCCCTGCGTTGGGAGTATGGAATCTTAGGCAATGGACCCCCAGGAGGTCGTAGGACCCCTAATTTAGATCAGAGACAAGCTTGCACAGGTGAGGGATGTTGGCAAATTACCCAGTGGAATAGGAAGGCACAGACAGCAAGAACAAGACAAGAATGCCCACTAGTGCCACCACCATTTACCATTGTCCTGGCGGCAGCAGTCAGTGCATTTGACAAGAGAAATCTCAAGTGTGAGGACTGATAAGAAAGAGATGAAACTATGCCTATCTACAGATGATAGAAATGCAAGGGACTTTCCTGGTGGTCCAGTGGTTGGGAATTCACCTTGCAATGCAAGGGACACGGGTCTGATCCCTGGTCGGGGAACTAATATCCCACATTCATTGGGTTAACTAAGAGAGAAGCTCATGTGCCTCCATGAAGATCCTGTGTGTCAAGACCTCACATAGCCAAATAAATATTAAAAAAAAGAAAAAGAAACGCACAGATGTCAACCGAAAAGTGACAGGAAAGTCATTAAGAAAAAAGGATATAAAGTTAATGTAGAGAAATTTATACTATAATATAAAATCTGTTAGAAGATATCACTAAGAGAATACAGGCCTCACACAGGAAAACTAGACATCCCAGCTGTTCCACAGCGGGGCAAGGCCAGGGGACTAATTCTAGTGCAAGGTCAACTGTGCATGACTTTATTGATGGTGATACCATTGCAAAGAATCAGCCTGGCCTGCTGAGTTGCCTGACCCACCTAGGTCTTTGCAAGAGTGATAGACAGGTCTTGACTCTATTTTTGTGACTAAGCTGTAGGGCTTACTTTTTTTCATAGTACAGCCTAACATTTTATATTTGCGGTAAGTTCCGTTCAGTCACTCAGTCATGTCCGACTCTTTGAGACCCTGTGGACTACATACAGCACACAAGGCTTCCCTGTCCATCACCAACTCCTAGAGCTTGCTCAAACTCATGTCCGTTGAGTTGGTGATGCCATCCAACCATCTCATCCTCTGTTGCTCCCTTCTCCTCCCGCCCTCAATCTTCCCTAGCATCAGGGTCTTTTCAAATGAGTTGTTCTTCACATCAGGTGGCCAAAATATTGGAGCTTCAGGTTCAGCATCAGTCTTTCCAGTGAATATTTAGGGTTTCAATCAATATTCAGGATTTCAACTGAATATTCAGGAATATTCAATCATTCATTCAGGATTTCCTTTAGGATTGACTGGTTTGATCTCCTTGAAGTCCAAGGGACTTTCAAGAGTCTTCTCTAACACCATAGTTTAAAAGCATCAATTCTTCAGCGCTCAGCTATCTTTATGATTCAACTCTCACATCCATACAGGACTACTGGGGAAACCATAGCTTTGACTAGATGGACCTTTGTTGGCAAAGTAATATCTCTGCTTTTTAATATGCTGTCTGGGTTGGTCATAACTTTTTTTCCAAGGAGCAAGCGTCTTTTAATTTCATGGCTGCAATCACCATCTGCAGTGATTTGGGAGCCCCCCCAAAATAAAGTCTGTCACTGTTTCCATTGTTTTCCCATCTATTTGCCATGAGGTGATGGGATCAGATGCCATAATCTTCATTCTTTGAATGTTGAGTTTTAAGCCAGCTTTTTCACTCTCCTCTTTCACTTTCATCAAGAGGCTCTTTGGTTCTTCTTCACTTTCTGCCATAAGGGTGGTGTCATCTACATATCTGAGGTTATTGATATTTCTCCTGGCAATCTTGATTACAACTTGTGTTTCATCCAGCCCCGCATTTCACATGATGTATTTTGCATAGAATTTAAATAAGTAGGGTGACAATATACAGCCTTGCAATACACTTTCCCAATTTGGAACTAGTCTGTTGTTTCATGTCTGGTTCTAACTATTGCTTCTTGACCTTCATACAGATTTCTCAGGAGGCAGGTAAGGTGGTCTGGTATTCCCATCTCATGAAGAATTTTCCAGTTTGTTGTGATCCACACAGTCAAAGGCTTTGGTATAGTCAATAAAGCGGTATATGTTTTTCTGGAATTCTCTTGCTTTTTCTATGATCCAACAGATTTTGGCAATTTGATCTCTGGTTCCTCTGCCTTCTCTAAATCCAGCTTGAACATCTGGAAGTCCTCGACTCACACAATGTTGAAGCTTTATTTGGAGAATTTTGAGCATTACTTTGCTAGCGTGTGAAATGAGCTCAATTGTGTGGTAGTTTGAACATTCTTAGGCATTGCCTTTCTTTAGAATTGGAATGAAAACAGACCTTTTCCAGTCCTGTGGCCACTGCTTAGTTTTCCAAATTTGCTAGCATATTGAGTGCAACACTTTAACAGCATCATATTTTAGGATTTGAAATGGCTTGACTGGAATTCCATCACTTCCACTATCTGTTTGTAGTGATGCTTCTTAAGGCCCTCTTGACTTTACATTCCAGGATGTCTGGCTCTAGGTGAGTGATCACAGCATCATGGTTATCTGGATCATTAAGATCTTTTTTGTATAGTTCTTCTGTGTATTCTAGGCACCTCTTCTTAATATCTTCTGCTTCTGTTAGGTCCATAGCATTTCTGTCCTTTATTGTGCTCATCTTTGCATGAAATGTTCCCTTGGGAATCTCTAATTTTCTTGAAGAGATCGCTAGTCTTTCCCACTCTATTGTTTTCCTATATTTGTTTGCACTAATCACGGACGAAGGTTTTCTTATCTTTCCTTGCTATTCTTTGAACTCTGCATTCAAATGGGTATATCTTTCCTTTTCTCCTTTGCCTTTTGCTTCTCTTCTTTTCTCAGCTATTTGTAAGGCCTCCTCAGACAACCATTTTGTTTTTCTTTTCATTGGAGATGGTTTTGATCATGGCCTTCTGTACAATGTCACGAACCTCCATCCATAATTCTTCAGGCACTCTGTCGATCAGATCTAATCCCTTGAATCTATTTGTCACTTCCACTGTAAAATCATAAGGGATTTGATTTAAGTCATACTTGAATGGTCTAGTGATTTTTCCCTACTTTCTTCAATTTAAGCCTGAATTTTGCAATAAGGAGTTCATGATCTGAGCCACAGTCAGCTTCTGGTCTTGCTTTTGCTGACTGCATAGAGCTTCTCCATCTTTGGAGACATCCTTCAGAAGGACTTATACCAGCACTGCTGTCTTCTTGGAGGGCACAAACAAATCCTTGTGCACACCAGGACCCAGGAGAAAGGAACAGTGACCCCACAGGAAGAGACTGAGCCAGACTTGCCTGTGAGTGTCTAGGAGTTGTTGGTGGAGGTGTGGGGCGACAGTGGCCTGCAGTGGGGTCAGGGGCACTGAATAAAACAGTGCTGGCATAAAGCAAGTATACTCTTATGAAAAAAAAAAAAAAAAGGAAAAAATAGTGACTGAGAGAGGTGTGCCCACCATGTAAGGTATAGTTCTGGCCGAGGCAGAAAAAGGAAAGACGACCTCAACAGATGGAGGTTACCTTTATTCAGGCAAGGAGGGGCGACAGTCGGCCTAACGACCAGGCTGAGCTCGGAGAGGGATCAGGGAGGCTCCATACTTATAGGGAGGTTTGTGGAAGCGATAAGGGAAATGTTAATCAGGTGGGATGTTTTGTGTATTCTTTAGTTGAGATGGCATTTGTAGTTGGGCAGGGGGTGATAAGTCTTCTGGACAGGTGTAGGGGGTGGAAGGTTTCTGGACAGGGGGTGATAAGTCTCAGATAGATGCAACCGGCCTGGAGCATCAAGGTGGAACCTAAAGTTCTGTTTTGTTTTCTCCGAAGTTAGATGATTCAGCAAGGGCCTTTGAGACTGTTGTTTTCTTTCCTAGGCCCAAAAGACTCCTTCACTCCAGACACTGAAATCATAAAAAATGGGGAAAAGAGTGCCATATCTCTCTGGCTATTTCCTGCTGGATGGGGCGACGGTTTTGGGTTTGGAATGGAGGATAATCCTAGGGCCCAGGGTCTCCTTTTTCTGAGCTTGGGATGAGGCTCTCGAGAAGAAGAATGGTCTTGACATAATCTCGAGAGATGGCCTGAATCCGTTCTTGGAGAAACCTTTGAAAGAGATTGAAGAGACAGTGTCCAAATAAGAGGAACAGAATGATAAGTACCAATGGTCCCAGGAAAGGGAGCAACCAAGGGAGGGCCTGTTGGAACAGGTTTTGGGGACTGTAAAGGTTTTGTAACTCTTTTCTGCGGCATTCAATTCTGTCTCTAAGTTCTTTGACTCTGCCCTGGACTGTGCCCATTTCATTAACAAAATAGCAGCAGTCCTCTCCTAGGAAAAGGCAGGTCCCTCCCTTTTCTGCGGTGAGAAGGTCCAGGGCTCGCGTATTTTGTAGGGCCACAGAAGCTAATGAGTTAATTTGTCTTTGGATTGAAACGAAGGACTCCACTACTTGCTCCATGTCTTCATTAGGTTCTTGGGACAGCTTGTAGTAGAAACGGACAGAGGTCGAGATGCCTCCAATCCCGGTGCCTAGGGCTACTGCTAAGCCAGTCCCAATCAGCAGGGGGGCTATGACAGCGCTTCTTTTCCTGTGGGAAAGTTCCCCTTAGGGGTAGACTATTTGTTCTACCTCTTCTTTGAGGAATGTTAGGCCTGGGGTCAGGAAGACCAAGATGCAAGTTCCAGGGGGGTCCAAGGGGAGACATGAATATGCATAGGTCCCGCAGAGAATGAAGATTTCCAGATTGGTGCAATTATTTGTGCTGTGGACACAAGTGGAAAAGAAGGAGGGAGCAGAGTTTGTAAGACCAGTGTAGTTGGGACTAGAGTAGTTGATACAGGTTAGGTTTGAAGAGGCTGAGAGTAGGACATTGTCAGAGACTGGCCCAATGAGTTGTGCAGTTTTTTGTTGGGAAGGGGAGGTATAGTTGCCCTGTGACAGCCAGACTGAAGGTAAAGGAATTGCTATGTGCGGTGAGGGAGACAGTGACATGCATATCCAACATTGGGATGTGTATTGTGTGCACTGGAAGAATTGGAAGGAAGAGTTGAGAAGGCAGGTAAGGTGTTGGTTGCCAGAGGGAGATTTTAGGAGAGGCCATAATTGGGAAAGGAGGTCTAGGCGTTTATAAGGCTCAGGGGTCGCCTGTAACTGGGAAATTATGTTCTTTATGACTTGTTCTTGTTTCTTTTCCCGATTTTGATCTAGTACCCTGCCCCCATCTGAGTACCCCCAGTAGGTAATGGGATAGAAACATATGTTTCTTCCATTTGGCTTATGGCAGGTACTCATGAAACTCCCTCTCTTTTGTACTCTAACAGTGAGTAGGGATTTGGACTTCCCGCCCCTGAGGTTCATGGTGCATGGTTTTGGAGCTGTATTATAACATGAGGAATGTACACAGGAATAAATGTCTGAGCAGGGGCAGGGAGTAGCCAGAAGACTGGGGAGTGCAGCAAGGATGAGGAACAGAGGAGTCATGGGGCTGTTATTTAGGCAGTGCAGAGGAAATAGCACCCTAGGAGTAGAACACATCTAGCAACGCAGGCGATACCCACGGAAAGACGAAGGATAGGTGGCCAGTCCTGAGGGGAGACAGTTACTAGGCCTATAGCAAGGATTACGATTAAGAGTGCTGTTACAGTTAGAGAGACAGGGAGAGGCCAGTCAGAGTGAGGGGCAAAAGGCCCCAAGTTGGTGGTGGTTTGAATCTGAGGAGGAACAGTGTTCATTAGGATGTAGAATGATGTAGAGAATGAGAGTAAAGAAATCAATTTCGTCTGCAGTCAGGTTGTAGAAGGTTCCCTGGAGCCACAGTTGAGATACCAGTGTAGTCAGGTTTTGAAGGAGGTTCCTGTCGGGGTGCTGGTCCAGAGGTCTGGTAGTAGTTTGGTCGGGAACAGTTGTAGGTTAAGGAGTGTCCAGATAATTCAGTGTCCTCCTGGATGGCTGACAGAGGTTGTCACCAGGTGAATTTTAAGGAGGTAGGTCCAGTAAGGGAGACCTGTCATTTAAGGAGGGCAGTGCAGGATCAGAGGTGACCCGTTTTAGATGAGAGAGGTGTACCCAGGAGGTCACCTTCTCGAGTTTAGCTGCAGTTGGGGTAAGGAGGATGATTTTGAATGGTCCCTGCCACTTTGGGGTTAGGTCACCCTGGGGATTATCAGACAGATAGACCGTGTCCCCAATTTGTAAAGGGGGCAGGGAGGCTTGGGAGTCAGGGGCAGCCAAGTTGTGGTTGATGTATTTCCAGAGGACATTGCGGAGTTCCACCAGCAGAGGGGAGTATAGGAAGCTTGGTATGGGAGGAAGTTCTGGGGAGAGTCCAGGAGGGAGCATGGGCCTTCCATACATCACCTCAAAGGGGCTCAGCCCCAGGGGCTTTCTGGGCAAAGCCCGTATTCTGAGGAGAACAATTGGCAAAAGTTTAGTCCAATCCAGATGTACTTCGAGGGTTAGTTTGGTAAGGGTTTCTTTGATTATTCTGTTCATCCTTTCTACCCTTCCTGAGGACTGGGGACGGTATAGAATGTGAAATTTCCAGGGCATCTGTAAGAATTGGACAAGTTGTTGGGTGACCTTGGATGTAAATTCCGGGCCATTATCAGACTGTAGGGATGAAGGCAGGCCAAACCCGGGGATAATTTCTGTGAGGAGGATTTGGGCCACGGTGTGGGCTTTTTTGTTTGTAGTGAGAAACGCTTCTACCCATCCCGAAAAGGTGTCCCCAAGGACCAGGAGGTATCTGGCTCTCCCGACCCGGTGCATATGAGTAAAGTCTATTGGCCAATCCTGTGCTGGGAGGCTGCCTCGCATTTGATGGCTTGGAAGGATGTAGGTTTAAGGTTGGAATTGAGATTAGTACGTTGACATGTTTGACAGGGGTGAATAAGATTATCTAAATATTGTTGGTCAACATTGGATATGGGGAAGTGGTTACGGAGGAACTGTTGGAGTGTCTTGGATGAGGGATGAAAAAGTGAGTGTAGAAAGGAGAAGATTTCTCTGGTGGTGGGAGGGTCGGGTGGAGTCAGAGCGAAGATAACAGGGGACTGGAGGGAAGGATGGGACAGTGCTATCTCCTTTCCTTCTGGTCTGCAGCATTGTTGTAGGCTGATATGAGACTTACCTTTTGATGTCCCCTACAGTGGAGGATGGCGGCTTTGTTTGATAAGAGTGCTGCCTCTAGAAGTTTGTGGATCAGGTCTGAATTAATAATGGGGGATCCTTTTTGGGTTAGGAAACCTCTTTCTCTCCATATTAGGATGTTTGAGTGAAGTATGTTATAGGCATATTTGGAGTCTGTGTGGATGTTAACCCTTAGATTGTTAGCCAGAGTTAAAGCTCTGGTGAGAGCTATTAGTTCTGCCTGTTGGGAGGTGGTGTGAGGTGGCAGAGGTGAACCTTCAATTGTCTGGGTTCTGTGATTGTGATGAAGGTCTCCCTGGATGATGGCATATCCTGCTGCAAAGGGTGGGGATTTTTGAGAGCTGCCATCAATGAACCAGTGTGGGGTGTCTTAGTCTAGGACGGGCTGATCTGTTAAATGTTGGAAGGGGTTTTGGGTAAGATCTACTGTTAGGCTACAGCTATGTAGGAGGGAGTCTGTTGTAGAGGACATGGGTAATAAGCTGGCAGGTTTAAGGGGAGAGCAGGGGGAGAATGAGAGCTGAGGGTCAAGGAGAAATGCATGTAGGACCTGTACCCTGGAAGGGGGAAGGGAGAGGAAAGCCTGATGTGATAGTAAGTCTTGGGAGGTGTGTGGAGAACAGACTGTTCAAGGGGCATACCTAGAGAGTTTATTTGCTTCGGGTACGAGGGCTGCGATAGCAGCCATGGCCTGTATGTAGGGAGGCCACCCCTTGGTCACCATGTCAAGCTGTTTTGACAGATAGGCTATGGGAGCCCAGGTGTCTCCAGCCCACTGACACAGAAGTCCCAGGGCCTGTCCTTGGTTGGAATGTGCAAAGAGAAAGAATGGTCTGGTGTAATCTGGCAGGTGGAGAGTTGGCAGTCGGAGGAGGCTCTGGGTGAGCTGGCGAACAGGATTGGCCAGATAGGAGGGATTAAAGAGGGGCTCATCCAGACATTCTTTAGTTACCTCATAGAGCGGCTTTGCAATGAGGGAGAAATTAGGGATCCAGATACAGAAAAATTTTGGGAGGCTGAAGATAGACAGGAGTTCCCTTTTCGTTTTTGGAAGTGGACAGTTAATCAAGGCCTGGATTCTATCTGGGGGAATAGTTATTTGTTGGTGGGATATGGAGAGCCCTAGGTAGGTGACGTTTGTCTGGGCTATTTGGGCCTTAGATTGGGACACCCGATAACCCCAGGATCCCAGGGTCCCAAGGAGTTTGGCAGTATGTTGGAGGCAGAGTTTTCGGGTTGGGCTACAAAGAAGAAGGTCATCTACGTTTTGGAGATGACTCAGGGCTAGGTCGAGAGTCCGTAGGTCCTTTTGTAAACCCTGTCCAAAAAAGTGGGGACTGTCTCTGAACCCCTGGGGGAGAACTGTCCATGTTAGTTGTTGGGAAACATGAGTCTCGGGGTCTTGCCAGGTGAAGGCAAAAAGGGGTTGGGAGAGGGGGTGGAGGGGGATGGTGAAAAAGGCGTCTTTGATATCTAATACCATGAAGTGGGTTGCAGTCGGTGGTATGGTAGACAGAGGGGTGTAAGGGTTAGGGACTACTGGGAATGTCGATGTGACGGACTCATTGACTTTTCGCAGATCCTGGACCAGTCTCCAAGAGTTTGGTCCCTTCCTTACTGCCAGAATAGGGGTGTTGTGTGGTGAATGGTTAGGAATTAGGATAGAGGCTTGAAGAAGACGATCTATGATAGGCTTAAGTCCCTTGTGGGTCTTCGGGGTGGCGAGTACTGTTGGGAGATTATAGTCGAGGGGTCTTTTAGGGTAATGTGGACTGGGGGATGATGTTTGGCTATGGATGGGTGATCAGTGTCCCAGACTTGGGGGTCTAAGGTGGGTAGATTCAAGGGAAGGTCAGGGATGAGGGATAGGGACCATCCAGGTGCCATCTGCATGCAGAATATAGAGACTGTATCAAGGAGGGGGATATGGTAATAAAGACCCCCAATTTGGATAACAAGTCTCTCCCTAGGTGTGCCATCAGGCACTGAGACATTATGAGGAATGAGTGTATAGGGGTCGATGTTACAAATTGACAGAGTAATGGAGGGCTGATTTTTGGCCTTAGGGGAACTCCAGAGATCCCCTTGATTGTGAATACTCTACCTTCACGTCTGATGTCAGCGGTGGACTGGCTGATGAATTGAACGTGAAGGTAGAGTAACCCAGCAGGGGTGGTGATATACTTCTGGACTGCCTCTGTAAGGCGTGCTAAGAATAAGGCCGGATTTTCATCTGCCCCTTGGATGAATTCTCTGACTTTATCATAATTGACATGGATATGAGTATTTTTCTGCATTCCTTCTAGAATGCAGGTAATCATATGATTGAGTCTCCTGATACCTGGGTCCGGGGCTGGTAAGTCCAGTGGGGATCTAACTGAAGCACAGCCTCATCAGCAACTGGGCTATCCTCGTTTGGTTATGTAAGTGATCGACATGGGCTTTTGCCGCTTGCCAGATATAGTCTTTTTCATCTGGGGTGAGAGTGGCATTTAGGATATAATATACGTCTTCCCATGTGATGTTATAGGCCTGGGAGAGTCTCAGGAATTCTTTTCTGTATCTGGTAGGATTTTCAGAAAATGACCCTAACTTTTCTTCTATCTGGCTCATATCTGACAATGAAAATGGCACATGGATGCGGGTGGGGCCCTCTGGTCCTGCCACCTCTCTCAGGGGAAACATGTGTTGGGTATGTGACCGTGCTGGGGAGGGGGGTGGAGGGGGGAGGGGGGTCGGGGAGATGGGGTAGCGGGGTCTAGGGGGATTCAGGAGAGGTTTCTGGGCCAATAGGTGAGTTGGATGAAGGGGAAGGAGAGGGTTGGTGGGGTGGTGAGTAGGGAGGGGGCTCGTCCGCGGGGTCGAACTCTGGGGGTGCAGAAGGTCGCAGTCTGTGATTAGTTGAGGAAGAAGAGCCCTTTTGCTTGGGAGGTGTCACGCAAGTGTATGTTCCTCGGTTCTTTGTCTCGTCACAACAAAGATTTGGAGCGACAAACATTAAAGCCCTCGGTGCGTCACAGCTCTTGGGTCTTGGACAAACCATGTTACAGCTCTTAGGCAAATCAGTGTTACAGCTCCATTTTATTTATAAGATAGCAGGAGAATCCAAGACTCAAAGAGAAGAGAGTGGAAGAGTGCGTGGGGAGGGAGAAAGGGAGGGAGGCAGGGGGAGAGAGAGAGAGAGAGAGAGTGCACACGAGGGAGAGAGAGTCCGTGAGAAAGCGCTTTGGCTCCTCCTTTTATGTTTTTTCCTCCACCTGGGCCTGCCCTATGCAAATTGGGCTTAGCCAGGAGTGCTGTTTGTTCTGCCTGAAGTTTTCACTCTGGTCCTCGGACCTTCCTTTGACCTTCCTTGTCTTTTAGCCACTGCCATTTTGGACTCCTTTTCCCTATTCTACCTACCTGACAGAGGCAAGGCGCATAGAAGGACCTCGTGGGTGGAGCAGGCCTTGCATAGGGAGGGCCTGCTCCGAAGGACCCAAAAGGCTTGGGCATATGGGACCTCCAACCACTTGCCATTCCATTTAAGGAAATCGGTGAGATTTTGACGAATGTTAAAGTCACATGTGCCGACTTCAGGCCAGTGGTCTTGATTGTCTAATTGGTATTGAGGCCAAAGCTGTGTACAGAGTTGTTTTAAATGGTTAGCTTTGAGTTCAGTGAGTGAGAGTGCTTTGAGATTTTTGAGAACACAGGTCAGAGGGGAATCTTTTGGGACAGATTGTCCAGAACCCATAATTGAAAGGCAAGCAGAGGCTCCTATTGGGAGTTTGAATTGTCACCCGTAGTCACAATAGGAGTTATGAGAAGAGAGCTCTGTGTTGAGGCGGAGCATCCCCCAACTTCGCCTACAGAGTGGCCCTGGGCCAGGGGTCCCCGGGACCCGGAGAGGACTGAGTTCTAGGGCACCTATAGAACACCGTCTGGATCTTACCTTAATCTAGGGGCCGGCTTGAGTGAAGTATTGCATGTACAGCAGTCGAATGGCAAGAGTTCCCTGTTCCAGAGATCGTCAGAGAGAGAGACGGAAAGAGCGTAGAGCCGAGGCCTGGGGGTACGCAAAGCACCAATAAAGCCTTAACCCAAGGCTTGCACCGCTCACGAAGTCACTAGGCATCCCCGAGGGGAACTTGAGCCCTGGCAGAAAAGTGAGCTCGGTGGATGTTCCCCCTCCCAGACTCTAGGAAAAGGGAAAACAACGAGAGAGAGGGAGAGTAAAAGAGAGTAAGGGAGAGTGAGACGAGTGCCTGGCCCCTTCCCGGGTTTCGGCACCAAGAATGTAAGGTATAGTTCAGGCTGAGGCAGAAAGAGGAAGATGACCTCAACAGAAGTAGGTTACCTTTATTCAGGCAAGCAGGGGCGACAGTTGGGCTAATGACAAGGCTGAGCACAGAGAGGGATCAGAGAGGCTCCATACTTATAGGGAGGTTTGTGGAAGCGTAAGGGAAACGTTAATCAGGCAGGATGTTTTAGGTATTATTTAGTTGAGATGGCATTTGTAGTTGGGCAGGGGGTGATAAGTCTTCTGGGCAGGTGTAGAGGGTGGAAGGTTTCTGGACAGGGGGTGATAAGTCCCAGATAGATGCAACTGGCCTGGAGCATCAGGGCGGGACCTAAAATTCTGTTTTGTTTTCTCCAAAGTTAGATGATTCAGCAAGGGCCTTTGAGACTGTTTTCTTTTCTAGGCCCAAAAGACTCCTTCACACCAGACATGGAGTGGGGTGGGTGCTGGGTAAGTGGAGTCTGTACTATGGCCGGCAGAGGCTAGGGCAGGCCACACACACACACACACACACACCCCAGTACTGGTTGCAGCACCAATATGAGGGCAGATGTTGGGAGGCCTCGGAGAACCCCGCCTGACCTAGCCCTGCTCCCTAGCTCCCTCCCCACAGCCTACAGGGTCACAGCTAAGCTTCCTGGCTCAGAGCCCTGTCCTCCCGAGTAAAAAAGACAGAGAAAGAGAACTAGGTACAGCATTGGAGCTTTCTGTCTATGCCTCAGCTGTGGCAAGATTTTAACCTGCTTCCTGAAAGAATCCCTGAAAAACACCCTTGTGAGAATCAAGGAAGGGATGAATACTGGTTTATACAACCACCGTTGCATATATCCTGAAAATAATACTTTTCATTAAGAAAAAGAAAAAACAAGAAGAGCTTGAACATTTTCTCTGCTCCAGGAGCTCAAATTTACCTGCCAAAAATAAAAAGTAAACTCTCGGTTGCGGGGGTGGGGAAAGGAAAGGAAAGAAAACAGTGGAAAAGGAGAGTGAATACTGAAGAGTGGCCTTTACATTGTTGTTCCGTTGCCAAGTCGTGTTCAACTCTGTGCAACCCCATGGCCTTACCAGATAGTAAATCAGAGATAAAAAGTATCAAGGCCCATAAGCAAACAAGCAAACCAAGAAACAAAGTAAAAAGAAACACACAAATATACTTGAGAATTTAGAATATGATAAGGCAAAATTTCAACTGAGTCCATTAAAACGGATTTCAGAAAGAAATGTTATGGGTATGACAAGTGTGTGCGTTAGTTGCTCAGTCATGTCCGACTCTTTGTGACCACATGGACTGTAGCCCGCCAGTCTCCTCTGTCCCTGGAATTCTCCAGGCAAGAATACTGGAGTGGGTTGTCATTTCCTTCTCCGGTGGGTTTGACTGGTAATCATTTGAAAAGGTAAAACTGAACCCACACTGCGCACCATGAATATAAACTGGAGATTGTGGAGCCGAAGCGACTTTTTGAGTGGCTCTAGTGGTAAAGAACCTGTCTGCCTGGTAAAGAACCTGCAGGAAATGTAAGAGATATGGGTTCAATCCCTGGGTGGGGAAGATCTCCTGGAGGAGGGCACAGCAACCCACTCCAGTATTCTTGCCTGGAGAATCCCATAGACAGAGAAGCCTGGCGGGCTACAGTCCATGGAGTCACATAGAGTCAGACACGACTGAAGCAACAAGCACGCTTCATGCACGCATGCTAAGCGTGGTTAGAAACTGCTGAGTTCTAAGCTGGAGGGGTCCTATCACTTGATCCAAATAATCAAAGATCTAAAAGTAAACAATAAAACTATACATCATCAGAAGAAAACACGTGTGAATTCCTTCACTTTTAAAGTTGGACTATGACAGGCTTTTCTAACTATGACACAAATTCAGAAACCATGAAAGGAAACATGGATAAATTCAACTATTTTTTAAAAAGTATGTATGACCAAAAAATATCACAATCATAAAGCAAAAAGAGAACTGAGAGAAAATATTGAGTACACTTGTCACATTTAAAGGGTGAATCTGACTAGTCTCTATATGCATACATATATATGTATATATACTAGTAGAAATCAGGAAGAAAAAACAATATCCTAGAAAAATAGGCAAAAAGCATAAATTACAATTCACAAAAAAGAATTATAAATGATGCTTGAACAAATGATAAAATTCCCGACTGATTATTAGAAAAAGGAAAATTAAAACTACTCCCGAAACCTGGTGTTCATTCATCATATTTTTTAAAATCCCTAAAGTTAACAACAGAGAGTGTTGGCCACCCCAAGAGCTGCACCTTTATACACAGGACAGAAAGAGAGTAAATGTAATGGCAGGAGCTTGGCATTAGCTCAAGTTATGCAATTTCTTCTTTGACCCAATAAACCCATATCTAGTCATCTCTCCTCCAGGTAGCCTACAAGGGTATACACTGAAATTCATTGCATTCATTTCATCACTGTTTGGAATAACAAAAGGCTGCAAACCATCCACACCACTGAACACTATGAAGCATGAAAAACAAAAAAGAGCAAGGTCTCTATGTGCTAATATAAAAGTATCATCAGGATATATTTCTAAAGGAAAAAAAAAATCAAAGCATCAAACATTATATACAGTGCTATTCTGTGTGTGGAACAAGTGAGAATTCAGAATATGGATATATAGAAACAGGCACATACAAATATTAGTATTTATAAAAATGAACATCAGTTCAGTTCAGTCACTCACTCGTGTCCGACTCTTTGAGACCCCATGAACCACAGCACGCCAGGCCTCCCTGTCCATCACCAACTCCCGGAGTTCACCCAAACCCATGTCCGTTGAGTCGGTGATACCATCCAACCATCTCATCCTCTGTTGTCCCCTTCTCCTCCTGCCCTCAATCTTTCCCAGCATCAGGGTCTTTTCAAATGAGTCAGCTCTTCGCATCAGGTGGCCAAAGTATTGGAATTTCAGCTTCAACATCTTTCCTTCCAATGAACACCCAGGACTGATCTCCTTGAGGATGGACTGGTTGGATCTCCAAGGGACTCTCAAGAGCATCAGATCAAGATAAAAGAAAATGCTAAAAAATTATATTTATAGGTATATGTGTGTGTGTGTGTGTGTACAACATATGTATATGTGTGTGTGTAAAGAGAAAGCAGAAAAAATGGGGGAGAAGTAGGCAGAGCTTCAGTGGACAGGGGACACAAAGAGGATTTTGGAGGACTGGTAATTTCTTTTTCCTGACCTTAACTTTGAATCCTTTGGAAGACCCATTGAATTATGATGTGCACTTTTTGATAATAACAGCTTGTGTATGTGTGTGTGCTCAGTCGTTCAGTCATGCCCAACTCTTTGCAACTCTATGGGCTGTAGACTGCCAGATTCCTCTGTCCATGGGATTTCCCAGGCAAGAATACTGGAGTGGGTTGCCATTTCCTCCTCCAGGGGATCTTCCCAACCCAGGGATAGAACTCATGTCTCCTGCATTGAAGGTAGATTTTTTACCACTGAGCTATCAGGGAAGCCCCAATAACAACATACTTTAATAAATAAATTTATTGTTTTAAAATGATGGGGCCATAGGAAAAGTTTTTAGGCATCAGTTGGAAGGTGACCCCACACATCAAAGTTGTGACAGTGTCAGCCTAAAAAATTTTAATGGATTTAATTGATTCGAGTGCATTTAATCAATGAAAATTTAAGACTTAATAATAATAATTCCCCCAAAATAAGAGAATGTGAACTATTTATGCATGTTACAAGTTGGATGAATTAGGCTAAGTGAAAAAAAAAACAGTCCCCAAATGTTACCTACTGTATGACTTTCTTGATAAGATGTGTTTGAAATGCTAGCATTCTAGAAATGGAGACCAGAGGAGTGGTTGTCACGGGTGGATGAGCAGGAGGAGGGGATGAGGTGTGGGACTGTGGAGAGTGTGGTTACAAAAAGGCAATCTCAAGGGATCCTGGACTGTGGTGTAAATATATGTGAGGAAACTGTATAAAACAAAACAACACAGCAACTTCCCTGGTGGTCCAGTGGCCAAAACTCTGTGCTCCCAAAGCAGGATGCCTGGGTTCAGTCCCTGGTCAGAGTACTGGATCCCACATGCTACAACTAAAATCCAACTCAGCCGAAATTAATTAATTAATTCTAAAAAATAGATAAACACACACTCACAACTGAATACAAGCAAAATTCATGGAATCTGATAGGAGGTTGACTGTATTAATGTCAATATTTCAACTACAATATTGTACTGTAGTTTTTATGGTTGTAAACTCAGTAAAGGATACTCAGGATTCTCTCTGTATTATTTATTATAACTGAATATGAACCTACCATTGTCTCAATCAAAAATCAATTCCAAAAAATTGTTAACTAAAGAGAAATAATTCTCTTTAATGCTTCATTTTTTAAGCATTTCCAGCAGGCTCTGTATTTCAGGGAAAACAAATGAAGACTGATCTTTGCAGAAAAAGCTAACTAACAATTTAGAAGGAATGACTGAATTAGAAAATCATCATTTGGTAACACCTAACAAGAATACTGACTCATACCAAAATGATGCCAATATTAAACATATTAGGTGTGTTTTAACTACTCGTAAGTTTGAAAATGTAACCATCTAAAGAAGTAACCAGAGGTTTATTTCACCAAGGAGCAGACCGTCACAGATATTTACATTTCCTGATGTGATACAATACAAATTGCACACTTCCTATCATTTGTCTAGATAAAAACATTTTTGCATATGTCCTGTGAGATAATAGAAAACATATATTGGTCGCTGCCCCCAGTGCTTGGCACAGAGCCCCTGAAACTCTTGTAATTTCCCAAACGATAAGAGCAGGAAGTGCACCTTTGGTTCTGTGGTGGTGGTTCTGGGTAAGCTCCTGGATGAGCGTTGATCGCCAGAAAGACAGAGCCAGGATTAGAAGGGTGGGATTTTCAGCCCCACCCCCATTCTCCAGAGAGGGGAGAGGGGCTGGAAATGGGGTTATTAATAATCATTGTTTATACCTATGTCAGGAAGCCTCCATAAAACCCCAAAATATCAAGTTCAGGGAAGTTCCAGGTGGATTAACACATCCCAGGTGGGTAGAGTCATGTCCCAGGTAGGTACTTTCTAAGTCCCAGTCTCAGTCATGTTAGGACTTTGCCACCCCAAGAACTGTAGCCTGCCAGGCTCCTCTGTCCATGGGATTCTCCGGGCAAGAATACTGGAGTGGGTTGCCATTCCCTTTTCCAGGGAGAGTGATACACCACAGTACCTGCCCTCAGGACCCTCCCAGACCTCACTCTATCTCTTCATCTTCTGCATCCTTTATCATATCCTTTCTCTTAAGAACATCATAGTCTAGTGGAAGACAGAAACGTGTTAATCAGCAATTATGGCATGATAAATAGTCTGAAAGATATGACAAATGCTGAGCTTCTATAGTTATCAGATCTCAAAATATATCTCTTCTGCCATAATACCTTTCTTTCATGTCATTTTCTATTTTCCAAGACCTTGACAATACACTGAGAGCTTATTGACTACAGTCATAATAACATTTGAAGCACACTATTCAATTCAATTCAACAAATAATTACTGAGTACTTGTTCTATGCCAGGCATTGGTCTAGGTTTTACGGGGAAAGCGAAAAAATGAAGGGATAACAATTAATCTTCATGCAGCTTTCTGAGTCCCAAAAGGGCACAAAGCATGCTAAAGTTAGATGAGCAAGAGAGTCATTCTTTTCTTTAGATTCCCCACTGTGAAAGAGAGACTTCGTTTTTTTTTAATAGCAAAACTTTTCCTGTTACAGAAAAAGACTATTTAATAAATGTGGTAAGGATGCTAAATTAGGAATTTACCATTTTTCAAGCTCCAGAATAATCACTGATTCAGGCAAGGGTTATGGGTGGATGTTAAAATTACTGAATGCACCCACACCTACTTGAGTGGCTAAGATGCAGACACTGACAACACTCAGTCTGACAAAGACAAGGAGCAACAGGAATTCGCATTCATTGCTGATGGGGATGCAAAATGGTATAGTCCTGCAGTTTCTCACAAAACTGAACATACTTTTACCATACAATCCAGCCATCACGCTGCTTGGCATTTACCCACAGGAGCTGAAAGTTTTTGTCCACAGAAAAACTTTCACACAGATGTTTTTAGCAGCATCACTCGTATTTGCCAGCTAAGGTACAACTCAGGTGTCCTTCAATGGGTAAATGGATAAATAAACTGTAGTATACCCAGACAATGGAATATTAGTCTGCAATAAAAAAGAAATGGGAAAAGAATTTGAAAAAGAAAGATACATGTCTGTGTATAACTGAGTCACTTTGCTGTACACCTGAAACTGACATGATATCATTAATCAACTATGCTCCAATATAAAATTTAAAACTTTAAATAAAGTAATCATAAAAAAGAAGTGAGCTCTCAAGCCACACACACACACAAAGAGAAAACTCAAATGCAAACTACTAAGTAAAAGAAATTAATCTGAAAAGACTACAGACTGTATGATTCCAACTATATGACATTTAGGAAAAGGCAAAACTATGAATACAATGAAAAGAACAGGGGTTGGAGAAGGGAGTGATGAATACAGACGATTTTTAGGACAGTAAAACTACTCCAAATGGTACTGTAATAGTGGATACATGTCATTATACATCCATCAAAACCTAAGAACAGAATGAACCCTAAGGTAAATTATGGACTGGGGGTGATGACGTGTCAATGTAGGCTCATCAATTGTAACCAACACCCTACCTAGTGCAGGTGTTGATAGTAAAAGGGAAAGGAGTATATGGAAACTTCCTGTGTTTTCTGCTCAATTTTTCTGTTATCCAAAAACTGCTCTAAAAATATAAAATCTACATATTTTTAAAATCATGAAGTGAAAGATTGTTGGGAGCAATATAGTCCTGGGGTGACCAGGTGCCCCACCTACACCACTAGGAATTGTAAAGGGGAAAGGTGCCTTTTCCGTGGAGAAAGCTTGTGGGTCCACCCTCTCTAAAGGACCAAATTTAGCATCTCTGGTGGTGAAACAGTCTGCCACTAGACATTATGCCAGTTGTGGTAGGACGTGCTCAACAGTAGGTATGATATTTCCTTACCAAAAATACTTAAACTGTATATAACCAAGGCTCTAAATCTAGCTGGATGGCATCACATACATGAGATTAAGTAAGCTCCGGGAGTTGATGATGGACAGGGAAGCCTGGTGTGCTGCAGTCCATGGGGTCACAAAGAGTCAGACACGACTGAGTGACTGAACTGAACTGAAATCTAACTTAAAATCTGCAAAGGGACATCCCTGGCAGTCTAGTGGTTAAGACTTCAGCTTTCAACACAGGGGATGTGGGTTCAATCCCCGGTCAGGGAGCTCAGATCCCACATGACTCACAGCCAAATAAACCAAAACATAAAGCAGAAGCAATATTGTAATGAATTCAATAAAGACTTTGAAATGGTCCACATCAAAAATCTTTTTTAAAAAATAAAATAAAATTTTCAAAAAAAAAAAAAAACAGGGAATGGAAGTCAAGTTAAATGACACCAAGAGAGAAGACAGACAAATAAGGAATTATAGGACATTCTAGAAAACATGACAATGCATGACATTTAATTGGATCTCTGGGAGGAGGAAACGTCAACCCACTCCAGCATTCTTGCCTGGAGAATTCCATGGACAGAGGAGCTTGGTGGGCTACGGGGTTGTGAAGATTCAGACATGACTGAGCAACTAAGCATTGGGACAAGTGGGGAAACTTAAATATAGATCAGTGCTAGATAATGTTTGGAATTAACATTAATCTCATGCGGTGTGATCATTTTACTGTGGTTTTGTATGATAACTTCCTCTTCAAGAGATGAGTGTAAGATACTTGTAGTGAAGGCTCACGCCTACAATGTACCTTGAAAGAGCTCACCTACAGAGTGAAAGAAATAAAAAGTAAATATGGTAAAATGTTTAAATTGTTTACATATAAGTTTTTTTAATATAAATTTATTTATTTTAATTGGAGGCTAATTACTTTAAAATATTGTATTGGTTTTGCCATACATCAACATGAACCCGCCACAGGTATACATGTGTTCCCCATCCCTAAACCCCCTCCCTCCTCCCTCCCTGTACCTCTCAAAAATATACAAGCAACTCCTGAAGCTCAATTCCAGAAAAATAAATGACCCAATCACAAAATGGGCCAAAGAACTAAATAGACATTTCTCCAAAGAAGACATAACAGATGGCTAACAAACACATGAAAAGATGCTCAACATCACTCATTATCAGAGAAATGCAAATCAAAACCACAATGAGGTACCATTTCACGCCAGTCAGAATGGCTACGATCCAAAAGTCTACAAGCAATAAATGCTGGAGAGGGTGTGGAGAAAAGGGAACCCTCTTACACTGTTGGTGGGAATGCAAACTAGTACAGCCACTATGGAGAACAGTGTGGAGATTCCTTAAAAAACTGGAAATAGAACTGCCTTATGACCCAGCAATCCCTCTGCTGGGCATACACACTGAGGAAACCAGAATTGAAAGAGACATGTGTACCCCAATGTTCATCGCAGCACTGTTTATAATAGCCAGGACATGGAAGCAACCTAGATGTCCATCAGCAGATGAATAGATAAGAAAGCTGTGGTACATATACACAATGGAGTATTACTCAGCCATTAAAAAGAATGAATACATTTGAATCAGTTCTAATGAGGTGGATGAAACTGAAGCCTATTATACAGAATGAAGTAAGCCAGAAAGAAAAACACCAATACAGTATACTAACGCATATATATGGAATTTAGAAAGATAGTAACGATAACCCTATATGCGAGACAGCAAAAGAGATACATATAAGTTCTTGGAACACTTATGTACTATTCAAGTTTTATGTGTGTTGAAAAACTGTTCATTATAAAAATTGAGGGAAGACTTCCTTGGTGGTCCAGAGATTGGGAATCCGCCTGCCAGTGCAGGCAGCATGGGTTCAGTTCCTGATCCGAGAAGGCCCCGTGTGCTGCAGGTCAACTAAGCCTCTTCGCCACAACTACTGAGCCCTTGAGCCCTAAAGCCTGTGTTCCACAAGAGAAGCCACTACAATGAGAAACCCAGACACCACAACGAACAGTAGTCCCTGCTCACCGCAACTAGAGAAAGCCTAAGCATAGCAACAAAGATCCAGAGAAACCAAAAATGAATTTGCATCTGTGACTGATTTGTGTAGATGTATGGGAAAAACCACCACAATATGGTAAAGCAATTAGCCTCCAATTAAACAAATTAATTTTTTTAAAAAAAGAAACAAACAAAATTGGGGGAAATGATGTATCCTGATCATCAACATGCTGAGATGAGTCAACCACTGTTTCCTAGTTTTTCCTAACTGACCTAGAAGTAAAATTTCAGGACACTCTCATAAGGGCTTGTGCCTGCAAGTCAGCTTAAATGTGTGCCTTCACAGGACTTACACCTTGACTCCAGCCCACTGTGGGATTTGAAAGTTTAGGATGTAGGTTGCCCACTGTTGGTAATGTACACACAGATCAAGCACAGGCTCCATTATCTGACACTCATAGGGGCCACAGAAGGTGTGGGAAGACTTGAAAACACAAAGAACAGCTTGTAGCTGTTGATCTGAGCTCTGTTGCTTCATCCTGTGTAAGGAGGACTCCACTGGAAGGCAGTATTTCTGCAGAAATGACCTGGGAGCAAATGTTCATACCTGTTGCTCAGAGCCAGCTTCTCTGGGTGTAATTTATTCTGCCCCCCACCTATGGGCTGGAGGTTATGTCATCTCTAGGGTCTGTTTGATCTTTTCTGGTTTTGCTTACTTTGGGCGGCGTAAGGGAAGAGGTGGTGAAAGGACATGGGAGAAAGCCAAGAAGGAGCCTAAGAAAGATGCTTGGGGCACTGCTGTGCACACCTGTGAGTGCACGGATTTGACCTTGTGACAGGGCGCCTCATTTAGCAACAGCTGACACCAAGATTGCAACTTAGCTTAATCCCTGCGCAAACCTGGCTCCCACACCCCCCTCAACAGTGTCACAGTGGAGGCACAGTCTCAACAGCACAGAAAATCTTTGCATTCTGCCTCAGTGGGCCTCCTTATGGAGGCCCAGCTGCAGACTTACTGTCATCACCCAAGAGTTGCGGGTGCAAGTGATAAAAATCAATACTTGCATGACACTTTTACAGTTTACAGAATGCTTTGTTATATGCGCTTCTTCAATATTTTTAACATTTTGAGAGTCAGCTATTTCTACAAATACATCTTCCATGCTCTCAGCCAACACTCTAATGTGAAGGGCTCAGGAGGGTCTGAAAAATGAAAGAAGATCCTTGTGATTCCAAGTCCAGTTTACTGAACGAAAAACTATATGCATGTAGTCAAAGGAGCACACATCCTGCACTCAAATCCCACTTCAACTCATACACTGTGTGCCCCCGACTGCTGTCACTACCTGAGTCGCTTACTCACTCCACAGGACCATTTTGGGACTTACAAAAAACAAGGTAATCGAAAGATGTGATGTGGTTTAAACTTGATAAGTGTTTGCTCATTATAACGCTTCATGAGTTTTTTCTAACTACCTGGTTGCCATGACTCCCCAAGCACCACCTGGGAGTAGTCATTTTTCTCACCAGTACTTCCTACATCCAGAAGGAAGAATATACTTTACTTGTACTTATTCCCTTTGTTGCATATCTGAATGCTTTCTGCAGCCGGAGAGTGCAGTCTGTTAGTCAGTTCAAGGAACGTTTAAACAATGAATGCTTGGAGAAATGTCAAAACTCCTGTCCTCAGAATGGTCCTCAAGCGTAGCAATCTGTGGCAGTTTTTAATAATTTTCAGAGAAAGCTACTTGAACTTCAAGATAAATCATCTACTTTGAGGATAAACTTCCTTCCAAAGAAAAAGGATGAGAAAAGTTGAAATTTTGTTCTCCATGCAAGAATTATGTGATGCAGAACCACAACTCTGCTCCATTTGTGTTTATTCATAATAGATTATAAGATAAGATTGCCGCTCATGATTCTAACATACTACATGTTGCCAGGATTGCACCTGAGCCAAAAAAAAGTCTATATAAGTTTGGCCAGGCAAGAATTTTCCATAGCTTAAACTCTTTCCTGAATGAACACTTGAAATCTGCATGAACTCTTGGTGAACGTTAAGGTAAGTAGAAGTCTCTAAATTTTTCCAAGGATGATACCTTTTGGGATATAATTAGTATTCTTAATAAATCCAAATTGTTAACAGGAAAGACCTAGAATGCCCTTTCTCTTCCTCTGTCTGAAAGGCAGACTTCAAATTTGCACTTGAGCAATGGCACCCCACTCCAGTACTCTTGCATGGAAAATCCCATGGACAGAGGAGCCTGGTGGGCTGCAGTCCATGGGATCCCGAAGAGTCGGACACGACTGAGCGACTTCACTTTCACTTTTCACTCTCATGCATTGGAGAAGGAAATGGCAACCCACTCCAACGTTCTTGCCTGAAGAATCCCAGGGACAGAACAGCCTGGTAGGCTGCTATCTCTGGGGTCGCACAGAGTCGGACACGACTGAAGCGACTTAGCAGCAGCAGAACTCAAATGCCAAAGCTTCTGCCCATTTTCTTATCTTCTACTGAAAACCACATTCCCTGTCCCCAACCCTGGGACCAAGCTTTATCTGCAGCAATTTCACTCTGCAACCCTGTGTTTCTTTGTTATCTCCCAGAACTGGACTCCCTGCTTCTCAGGTCCAGGGATCATAACTTAGCATCTTTAAAACTCAATGCCTAGAGCCTGTGATATAGAGTGAAGTGAGTCAGAAAGAGGAAAACAGATATCATAGAATAACGCATGTGTATGGAATCTAGAAAAATGATGAACCTATTTACAGGGTAGGAATAGAGATGCAAACAAGAACAGACTTGGGGACACAGCAGGGGAAGGAGAGTGTGAGAGAAACTGAGAGAGGAGCATTGAAACATATATGTCACCATATGTAAAGTAGATAGCCAGTGGGAATTTGCTGTTTGGTTCAGGGAGCTCAACCCAATGCTTTGTGACAACCTAGAGGGATGGGATGGGGTAGAGGGTGGGAGGGAGGTTCAAGAGGGAGGGGACATATGCATACTTACGGTTGATTCACCTGTGTATGACAGAAACCAACACAACATCATAAAGCAATTACCCTTCAATTCAACATACTCACTGAATTCAACAAAGGCCCTGACGCTTTCCTGGGGATTTTTTTGGTCCCGTTGGAAAACACACACAAATATTTATAACAGTGTTCTGGCAGTAATGCTCTTTTCTATCTTTTCTCAGGAGAAGGCAATGGCACCCCACTCCAGTACTCTTGCCTGGAAAATCCCATGGACAGAGGAGCCTGGTAGGCTGCAGTCCATGGGGTCGCTAGGAGTCAGACACAACTGAGCGACTTCACTTTCACTTTTCCCTTTCATGCATTGGAGAAGGAAATGGCAACCCACTCCAGTGTTCTTGCCTGGAGAATCCCAGGGATGGGGGAGCCTGGTGGGCTGCTGTCTATGGGGTCGCACAGAGTCGGACACGACTGAAGTGACTTAGCAGTAGCAGTATTCCATTGTATATACGTACCACATTTTCTTCATCCATTCATCTGTCAACACACATTTAGGTTGTTTCTATTTACTTCAGTTCAGTTCAGTTCAGTCACTCAGTTGTGTCTGACTCTTTGCAACCCCTTGAATCACAGCACGCACCAGGCCTCCCTGTCCATCACCAACTCCCAGAGTTCACTCAAACTTATGTCCATCGAGTCGGTGATGCCATCCAGCCATCTCATCCTCTGTCGTCCCCTTCTCCTCCTGCCCCCAATCCCTCCCAGCATCAGAGTCTTTTCCAATGAGTCAACTCTTCACATGAGGTGGTCAAAGTATTGGAGTTTCAGCTTTAGCATCAGTCCTTCCAAAGAACACCCAGGGCTGATCTCCTTTAGAATGGACTGGTTGGATCTCCTTGTAGTCCAAGGGACTCTCAAGAGTCTTCTCCAACACCACAGTTCAAAAATATCAATTCTTCGGTGCTCAGCTTTCTTCACAGTCCAACTCTCACATCCATACATGACCACAGGAAAAACCATAGCCTTGACTAGACGGACTTTAGTTGGCAAAGTAATGTCTCTGCTTTTGAATATGCTATCTAGGTTGGTCATAACTTTCCTTCCAAGGAGTAAGCATCTTTTAATTTCATGGCTGCAATCAGCATCTGCAGTGATTTTGGAGCCCCAAAAATAAAATCTGACACTGTTTCCACTGTTTCTCCATCTATTTCCCATGAAGTGATGGGGCCAGATACCATGATCTTGGTTTTCTGAATGTTGAGCTTTAAGCCAACTTTTTAACTCTCCTCTTTCACTTTCATCAAGAGGTTTTTAGTTCCTCTTCACTTTCTGCCATAAGGGTGATGTCATCTGCTTATCTGAGGTTATTGATGTTTCTATTTATTAGCTATTGTGAATACTGCTGCTATGAATATAGGGTTGCATGTATCTTTATGAATTACAGTTTTGTCTGGGAATATGCTGAGGAGTGGGATTGCTGGATCACATGATAATTCTGTTTAGCTTTCTGAGGAACTTCCAGTCTGTTTTCCATAGTGACTGAACCAACTTATATTTCCACCAACAGTGTAGGAGCTGTGGTCTGTTTTAATGTGGGTTTTAAGGATGACCACGTTAAACTTCTACATGAAATAATTGTGTAAGAATGTTCAAATATAACAGAAAATGATTATCAAAAATCAAGGACACATCATCAAAAAGAAAAAAAACGCTCCATTATTTTATTTTTTAAAAGACAGGTCTGGGAAAAGGGCACATTAGCTCCAGAAAAAGCCCATTCGAGTGTTAAAAGTCTAGACTTCATTCAAGAGACCTCTGTCCTCAATCTTGACATTTCCTATTTTATTAGCTGGCTATATGGCATTCAATAAGTCTGGGTGCATGTGTGCTAAGTAGCTTCAGTCATGTCTGACTCTTTGCAACCTCATGAACTGTAGTTTGCCAAGCTCCTCTGTCTGTGGGGATTCTCCAGGAAAGAATACTGGAGTGGATTGCCATGCCCTCCTCCAGGGGATCTTCCTGACCCAGGAATTGAACCTGTGTCTCTTAGGTCTCCTGCACTGGCAGGCAGGTTCTTCACCTTTAGCTCCACCTGGGAAGCCCTTGAACAAAACTACTCAATCTTTTTTGTCTCAGACCCCCTCACTATAAACCAGCAGTAACTGTACCTGGTTTGACTCTGTCAGAGGGATATTATAAGGATTATGTGAAAATATAGAGCTTCCCAAGTGGTGCCAGTGGTAAAGAACCCGACTGCCAATAAAGAAGACTGAAACATGGGTTCAATCCCTGGGTCAGGAAGATCCCTTCGAGGGGGCATGGCAGCCCACTCCAGTATTCTTACTTGGAGAATCCCATGGACAGGGGAGCCTGGCGGGCTACAGTCCATAGGCCAAAGAGTTGGACATGACTGAACAGACTTGGCACCCACACGTGCATGTGAAAATATAAAAAGATTTATATTGCAAGAAATATTACTTCTATATTAATTTCTATTAGATATAAGATCATGAATTGAGTTCATATAACAGAAAAACGACCATGTGAGAGTCCAGAATCTTGGTTTAGGAGTCATGCAATGTATGTCTTTCACTATGAAGCTCTCCTAGTAAATTGAGATCTACCTGTAAATCAAATTAGATTACCTGTAAGGAAGTACCCTGCAAGTTGGAAAGATTCTTGTCAACATAAAATGTTTTCATGCTCATTACTTATATAATTCAAACATTCAACGATGGTAGCAGTTGTTGCCAAAATATGTATTTTGAAGAACTGATGTCTCAAAGGTAAATTCCCTTGGACTAAGTGTTTTATATGTGTTGCAATTGTGATAATGTCATGAATTTATCAGTTACCTTTTTTCCTAATTAGGACGTTACTTTCTTCAGTGAATCAATATGAATGTACTTCTCGACACCTCCATATTTTTGGGGAAATTTCTATATTATTTTTTAGAATCTTTATATTACAAGATAATTCCCAAGAAGAAAAAGGATGTTACGGGAGAGATTGTCCTTATAACAGGAGCTGCAAGTGGACTTGGGAGGTTATTGGCTATCAAATTTGCCAGTCTTGGAGCCATTTTAGTTCTATGGGACATTAATGAAGAAGGCAACATGGAAACATGTAGAATGATCAAAGAAGAGAGGGATGCAAAAGTATTTGCCTATACATGTGACTGTAGTAATAGACAAGATGTCTACAGAGTTGCTGATCAGGTAAGCTGACTGGTGTTCTTAGTTCTTTGCCCAAGAAAAGTACTGCATCTAATATGTGCTTTTGCAAAAAGAAGAGGAGAAATTTTGTCATATACTTCTTTTCCTATGCCTCTTGCTTGAGTCTGCATGTCAGAAATCTGACTTTGTGGAGACTTCCCTGGCAGTCCAGTGGTTAGGACTCCACTTCTAGTGCAGGGGTCGTGGGTTCAATCCCTAGTCGGGGACTGAAGCCAAAAAAAAAAAAAGAACCTGAATTTGTGGCCTCCAGAAAAGGAAACAAGAAAACAATGCAACTGTAAATTTGATGAGCCTTTTGAGTTGTTGCCAGCTGCTTTTCTGGTGACTCATTGCCACCAGAAGTCTGTAGAAACTAGAACTAGCCCTGCCTAGCTACCTGTCCTCTCCAGGTCCTTGTTCCTTTATCAGTAAAATGAAAAGACTGGACCAGATGATCTTCAAGGGGACACAGTATTAGGTCTCTGTATTGTATGATTCCAGTGTACACCCACCGTCACCTAGTTCTGAGGGTAGAAAGTCGGGAGGATGGGGAAGAAGCATATTTCTAGACTACATTTCCTCTTAGATTGAACTTATGGATATTCGTTCTAACTTCACACTTCGTTGTTCAGTCTCTAAGTCATGTCTGACTCTTTGCTACCCCATGGACTGCAGCATGCCAGTCACTAAGTACTGATAAATGCTTTAATTATAATAGGTATTTATTGTGTAATTATATATAGATCCCAGGGATATTGTAGAACAGAACAAGCGGGCTCAAAATCAGGTCTTATTTTGCCAAAGCAATGTGGCAAGAAAGGTTCATAGATGGAGGTCTTTGGGGCTAGCTCAGGGAAGGAGCCTGTGGGGGAGTGGCAGTCCCAGGACCACCACTAAATAACAGATCAGGACTCTGAAATTTGCAGCATCATCATATATAATCTTTTGTTTTTCAATTAATTTATTTTGATTGGATAATTACTTTACAATATTGTGATGATTTTTGCCATACATCAGCATGAATCAGCCACAGGTATACACGTGTCCCCTCCATCCTAAACCTCATCCCCCACTCCCTCCCGACCCCATCCCTCTTGGGTTGTCCCAGAGCACCAGCTTTGGGTGCCCTGCTTCATCCATCGAACTCACACTGGTCATCTACTTTCTATATGGTAATGTATATGTTTCAGTGCTATTATCTCAAATAATCCCACCCTCATCTTCTCCTGCTGAGTCCAAAAGTCTGTTCTTTACATCTGTGTCTCCTTTGCTGCCCTGAGTATAGGATTGCCAGTACCATCTTTTTAAATTCCATATATATGCATTAATATACAGTATTTGTCTTTCTGACTTACTTCACTCTGTATAACAGGCTCTGGATTCATATATAATCTTTATAGTAAAGTGGGCACAATTACATTGTCTCCTCTACTGATGACAGGAAGCCAAGGCATAGAGCAAATTAGTGACAGAGTAGAACCAGGTTCCATCTGCCTGGAATCAAGACCCCTGCCACATCCCCAGCAGTGACCCACCAATGTGTCAGCAATAAAGACTCCCTCACAGTCCTCTTCCTTCTATTAAAAGCACTGTAATTTCCATCACCCCCAATGAATCTTTCCCTCTTGTTTAAAATTTCCTTGCTGTATAGTAGAAAACGAGGCCAAAAACTTTAATCAAATATTGTCTTTTCACCATTTGAATGTATCTTGGACTTTTCTTTTCTCACAGGCCTGTAAACAGAATTCTTCTAAGTCAACCATTTTATTAATATTGACTGTTCTGTATAATTTTAATTACTTATCAACTCCCAAGAAACCCAAATATTAATACTAATGTTAGACTTTATCTACCAGAATGTCAACAAGCCATGGACATTATCCAGACCCCTGAAATTCATAGGAAACTTCAATAACAGCATTCTAAAGGGCTCAGTAATGGGACTTTCCTAGAGGTCAGAGGTTGAGATTCCAGGCTTCTACTGTAGGGGCCTTGGGTTTGATCCCTGGTCAGGGAGCCAAGATCCCATATGCCATGGGGCATAGCCAAAAAAAAACAATGATAATATTAAAAATTTTTTTTAAATAAAGGGCTCAGTAATTTCCCCAAATTTGACTAAGGTAACTTTCTCATCTCCACCACAGAGACTCAGTACACAAATGAATTTTTTGTTAGAATAACCAGCGTCATGCTTTATTCCCAAATGTCCAGGTCCAATTACTTATTTATATTTGTTAGTGTGTCTGTGTGCATGTTCACATACGTGAGATTTGTTAGTTACAGAAGTAATCATTTTGACCACAGAGAAGTAAATCTAAGTAAAAGAGAGCTTTTACTTTCTTGTATGTGTGTCGAAAACTGAGTGAGAACCACTGTGATTCTTCTCAAAAGCCAAAAGCTGTCCTTTGGCAAAATATTAACTTCTGAGAACCTCTGTTTCCTGATCTATAAACTGAGATTGGAATGCTTTCCTAAACTCGCAGTGAAAATTAAATCCTATTACCTAGATGAAGTTCCTCTTAGCTCTGGGTCCCTAAGACTGAGGGATCTTCTTGGACAGGATGATGGGGACCATTCAGTTCAGTTCAGTTCAGTCACTCAGTCGTGTCCGACTCTTTGCGACCCCATGAATCACAGCACGCCAGGCCTCCCTGTCCATCACCAACTCCCAGAGTTCACCCAGACTCACATCCATCGAGTCAGTGATGCCATCCAGCCATCTCATCCTCTGTTGTCCCCTTCTCCTCCTGCCCCCAATCCCTCCCAGCATCAAGGTCTTTTCCAATGAGTCAACTCTTTGCATGAGGTGGCCAAAGTACTGGAGTTTCAGCTCTAGCATCATTCCTTCCAAAGAAATCCCAGGGCTGATCTCCTTCAGAATGGACTGGTTGGATCTCCTTGCAGTCCAAGGGACTCTCAAGAGTCTTCTCCAACACCACAGTTCAAAAGCATCAATTCTTTGGCGCTCAGCCTTCTTCACAGTCCAACTCTCACATCCATACATGAGAACTGGAAAAACCATAGCCTTGACTAGATGGACCTTTGTTGGCAAAGTAATGTCTCTGCTTTTGAATATGCTATCTAGGTTGGTCATAACCTTCCTTCCAAGGAGTAAGTGTCTTTTAATTTCATGGCTGCAGTCACCATCTGTAGTGATTTTGGAGCCCCGAAAAATAAAGTCTGACACTGTTTCCACTGTTTCCCCATCTTTTTCCCATGAAGTGATGGGACCGGATGCCATGATCTTTGTTTTCTGAATGTTGAGCTTTAAGCCAACTTTTTCACTCTCCACTTTCACTTTCATCAAGAGGCTTTTGAGTTCCTCTTCACTTTCTGCCATAAGGGTGGTGTCATCTGCATATCTGAGGTTATTGATATTTCTCCTGGAAATCTTGATTCCAGCTTGTGCTTCTTCCAGCCCAGCGTTTCTCATGATGTACTCTGTATAGAAGTTAAATAAGCAGGGTGACAATATACAGCCTTGATGTACTCCTTTTCCTATTTGGAATCAGTCTGTTGTTCCATGTCCACTTCTTTTTGTGTGTGTGTGTGTGTGTAATAAAGTTTTATTAAAGTATAAAGGAGATAGAGAAAGCTTCTGACATAGGCATCATAAGGGGGTAGAAAGAGTACCCGCTTGCTAGTGTTAACAATGAAGTTATATACTCTCCAGTGAATCCAAAGAATGTCTGGAGGTTGTAAAGACCTCCTCCGACCTACTCCCATAATTTACATTTTAAGATAACACTGTCCTCAGGCAAGATACATCCTTGTAAAGACCAGGTCTACTCCCATAATTAACATTTTAAGATAACAGAAGGTTGAATTCAAAGACTGTCCTTAGGCAGGATACATTATTGGTATATAATCCTAAGGAATGTGGAGAAAGAAAAAAAGTTTGTCCTTTCTTCCTCCTTGAGAATTCCAGACCCCTCTCTCCTTGGGGACCCCTAGATTTCCTATCAACCTGCCTAGGAACTGACTCTCTCATTCCCCCCTTTTCTTTTAGGAGAATTATGTTGCCTAGGGAAAAGGGGTGTCGTTCTCGTTCCATAACTACTTCCTAGCTGACAAGGGGCGTTGTCCCTAAATTGGTGAGGCAACATATTCTCCTAATCCTCATATTGAGGATATCTGATCCAGGGGCCCCAAATAGTAGCTGGAGGAAGCTACAGCAGTAGCAGGAGTTTGAGCAACCATTTGTAACTTAAAAGCTTTCATGCAGCTAGAAACAAATCCAGTTATACAATTACAGATGCAGGGAGCAAACAGCAAAAACAAAACAACCAGAATTATTGTAATTAAGATAGTTGTCCACCATGGGGAACTAGTTAATGTCTCCCAAAGTAAGGCAATTGAGGAATCAAAATTGTAAGTCACATTATGTCCATAGTTAGAGTACAAAGTTGCACCAGTCCATTTTAGGGTTGGTAGATGTCATCAGATGAAGAAGAGGCATCGCATGTGATTGTTGTCGAAGGTATTCACAGACTTGGAGAAAGTCTTTTTCTTGAAGTGGGGATGTCCACCACAGGAAGCCTTCCACTGACGAAGAGGGGAGCGCTCCGCAGACCCAGCAGTTAGACCGATTGTGGAATGCAGCATAGGAGTGAGCCCAGGACAGGAGGACATTGTCTTGAGGATCCAACGGCAGACTCAGGATATTTGGAGTCAGCAGAAGTAGACTCACATAGATTATCAGGCCCATCTGCTGCCCTTTGCTTAATTCTAGAGCTCGGGTCAGGGGCACAAGCTCCGCTAACTGAGCACTGGTTCCCTCGGGGGAGAGATTTTGCTTCCAAAACCTGTTCAGCAGTCACCACGGCGTAACCTGCTTTACGGTTTCCATCCTGAACAAAAGAACTGCCATCTGTAAATATTTCCATGTCAGGATTGTCTAATGGGGTATCCTTTACATCCTCCCGAGCTGCATAGTTTAAAGTTAGGAATTGAGAACAATCGTGATCAGGTGTTTCATTTTCCTTCTCAGGAAGGAAAGTGGCAGGATTTAAATTTCCACAAACTTTAAGCTTAGCTTCTGGTCCTTCTAACAACAATGACTGATACTTAAGAAGCCTACTGTCTGTCATCCAAATATTAACCTTAGAATTTAAGATTCCACTCACATCATGAGAAGTCAGTACAGTAAGGTTTCATCCATTAATTATTTTTAAAGCTTCAGGTGCTAATAAAGCCGCTGCCCCAATTACTCTTAGGCAGTGGGGCCACCCACTTGAAACTACATCTAATTCTCTGCTTAGATAAGCAATAGGTTGCTGGTGAGGCCCTCGGGGTTGTGTCAAAACTCCCAATGCCACACCTTTTCTTTCAGTGACAAACAAATTAAATTCTGACCCTGTGGGCAAGCTCAGAGCTGGAGCTTGCAGGAGAGCAGTCTGAAGAACCTTAAAAGCCTTTTGAGTTTCTGGAGACCAAACCAGTTTGTCGGTTTGGGCCTGCTGAGTTTCAGCTATAAGTTTATATAAAGGCTGGGCAAGTTCCCCATAACCTGGAATCCAAATGCGACAGTAACCTGTGATTCCCAAAAATCCTCTCAATTGTCTTAAAGTCATAGGTAGGGGGTGATTTAGTATAGGTTTAATTCTCTCAGGGCCTATGGCCCTAGTCCCTTCTGATATGATTAGGCCCAGATATCTAACTGATTGTTGACAAAGCTGAGCCTTTTCTCTTGATGCCTTGTAACCACAGCCTGCCAGAAAGTTTAAGAAATCTTCTGAGGCTCGCGAACAAGCTTCCTCTGTCTCAGCACAGAGCAAAATATCATCTACATATTGTAACACCACTGCTTCAGAGCTATTAAAATTTTGTAGATCCCGTGACAAACTTTGTCCGAATAAGTGAGGACTGTCACGAAATCCCTGGGGCAAAACTGTCCAGGTTAACTGAGAAGCTGGCTGCATAGGGTCTTCAAAGGCAAATAGGAATTGACTTTCTTCTGCCAAAGGCACTGAATAGAAGGCATCCTTTAAATCAATTACTGAGAAATATTTGGCCTGTTCAGGAATTTCAGACAATAGAGTATAAGGATTAGGCACCACGGGGTGTAAAGGAACTACAGCCTCATTTATTATTCATAAATCTTGAACTAGTCTCCATTTACCATTCGATTTCTTTATACCCAAAATAGGAGTGTTGCAAGGACTGTTACAGGGAATTAATAGTCCCTGCTCCTTTAAATTTTCGATGATGGGTTTTAACCCTTCCTTAACTTCAGGTTTCAGTGGATACTGCTTCTTATGTGAAAATATGTGTGGGTCTTTGAGCTTAACAACTACAGGAATAGCATTTTGTGCTCGACCCACAGATTTTCCATCAGCCCATACTCTAGGATTTACATTTTGTTCAACTAAAGGGAGAGAAAGGGAAGGCTCCATATTCATGAAAACAGAGGCATGGACCTTGCTCAGTATATCCCTTCCCAAAAGGGGTGAGGGAGATTCTGGCACGATCAGAAACTCGTGTTAAAACAGCACAGAATCCCAGTTGCAAGATAAAGAATAACTGAAATAATACCTTTTGGCTCGTCCAGACAGTCCCATTATGGAAGCAGATCGGGAAGAAAGTGGGCCAGGGGCTTCAGTAAGCACAGAATAAGTTGCCCCAGTATCTAAAAGGAAATCGACGGATTGGCCCCCCACAATTATTAATACCTGGGGTTCCTCAGGTGTAATTAGGACGGGAGCTTGTGTGGGGACCCCCGGGCACCTTCAGTCCTGATTGTCTTGAGAGTCCGACCCCAGAGACCTACGCCTCTGGGGGTAGTCTCTCTTCCAGTGTGGTCCTTTGCAGACTGGACATGGAGCCAGGGGCGGCTTAGATGCCTGAGGGCAATCCCGCTTGAGGTGCCCCTCCTTTCCACAGTAGTAGCAAGCCCATCACTTTTCACCTGGGCCCCTCTGGGCATTTTTCTCAGGCTGTTTAAGAACGTTTTTCATAGCCATGGCGAAGGCTTCCGCCTTTTCCTTTGTCTTTTTTTGCCTTTCTTTTCCTCATATTCCCTACCATAATAGACTGTCTGAGCCAGTTGTAACAGAGTATCTAAAGACTGATTTGGTCCATACGCCTGTTTTAATAGCTTACGGCGGATATCTGGAGCCGACTGAGTGAGAAATCTATACTTTAAGATCACTTTTCCCTCTTCACTTTCAGGATCAATCTCAGTGAATCTGCGAAGGCCTTCTCTCAGTCTATCTAGGAATTTACCAGGAGCTTCTTTCTCCTCCTGTTCTATGTCTGCCAATTTGCCATAGTTTAAAGGCTTAGAACGCGCCTGCCTAAGTCCCTCAAGAATACATCTAACAAAACGACTCTGATCCCATCTTCCTTTAGCTGTGTTGTAGTCCCAGTCTGGTTCTATAGTTGGGAACTCCTGATTCCCAGTGGGGAGGGCCGCTATCTTGTTCTCCCTCTTCTCTACTGATTCATTACCAAGCCATTCATCTCCACAAGCAACCGCTTTTCCCAAAACTCGAGTCTTTGACTCAGGAGTCAGCGTTTGTCCCAAGATATACATCACATCCTTCCAAGTGAGGTCATAAAGCAGAGTAACACCTTTAAAGGCTCTAATATATTTTTCTGGATCCTCTAAATAGTCTCCCAGATCCTCCTTGATTCTTTGTATTTCTTAATAAGAGAAAGGCTTATTAACTCTCACAGACTGATTATTTCTCCTGGTGGGTGTTTTATAAAGAAGCAACAGCTTGTGTGGCTGTTCCTCAGTCTCTCTGGCTGCTCTGTGCATATGATCCCAGGGATAGATTGGAGAAACCTGTTTTTTCTCTTCTCTTTGTCTCCTGTCCTCCATCTCATCTCTTACTTCGATGGTCTGAGTTTCTACTGAAACCAGAGTAGTCTGAGGTCGTACTGAGATAGGAGTTGTTTGGACCTCCATGTGGGCAGTTTGAATCCCAGTTTGGAGTCCCCGGTACGGGGGCAAAGTAAGAGGACAGGAGGGAGCTGAAGATTTCATGCCCAAATCTATACTCTTAGGACATAAGTCTGGCATATTTCGTAGAGAGAAAAAGGGCAACACATATGCTACTTCTACCCATTTCCCTTGTTCCTTACAGAACCGGTCTAGTTGTAGAACAGTATTATACTTAAGAGACCCTCCAACTGGCCACCGTTCGCCGTCCTCCAATGGATACCGTGGCCATGCAGTATCACATAGGAAGACCAAGTGTGTCTTCTTTAAGCCCTGGGGATCAAATCTATCCCAGCTTTTCAGGATACAGTTCAAAGGAGTGAGGCTGGAATTGTTAGCTCCCATCTGTAAGAGAGAAAAAAAACGACCAAGGCCATTTTTCTACCGGAGGTGTCCCTCCCTGCTCTAGATGGGGGTGTAGACAGACGTTACACCAAAAGCTTTTCCTTCCTGGCCAGACTTAGTCTGTCCCTTACCGACGCAGGCGCCGTACTCGTCCCTCCCGGTTCTACCACCGAGATGGGGTGGGGATGTACCAGGGGTAGACTTGATAGCATCCCTACTTGACGTCCAGCTCTTCACCCTTAACCTTGCTTGCCTCTGATGTCACCCGGGGTGAATCAGAGTAACCTTCCGAAATGCCTCCCAAGCTAAGACTACTAGGGGAAACATTCATCACCTGAGTGCCTGTGCACGACCCTGAGTATTTCCCGACCACAATAAGACCAACACGAACATAAAACTGAGATGTTCTTTCCAAGCATCACCACACCAGTATAACAGCCTCTTCTGATCCACTAAGAGCCAGCGTTACCAAAGAAAAAAAAAAAAAAAAAAAAAACCCATCGCAGTCCCAATCTGAGTAACCTTTAACCTCAGAGATGTTCTGGGAGCTAGAGCTCCATCTAGCTTATGAACTTTCGATTCCTAGCGAGGCTAGACACTTTCTTGACTACCAATCCAAGTTTGGGACCTAAGCCACAGTACACAATAACAGTATAGATCACAAGTCCCTTGAAAGTCTATGATCCGATAGATTAGGTTAGTACTTCTAATTCCCAAGGGGTTATGAAATGGTCAAAGAGACCGAAAAGTTTGACCGAGAAAGGAGAGTTCGGTCCACACGCTTCGCCCATTTCTGGTCGGTTTCCGAAGGAGACATTGGGTGCCTCTTGGCATTGGCAGGTCAGTATAACGCCCCAACAGGTTTCTGCCATAAGCTGTATGAGATCACCATGGAACCGCAGAGCAGGGCCCCTTACTTGCTTTACGCAGGGCATGCCATTCATTCACACAAGCACACGGTAGAGTTAGTAAAGCACGGCAGAAAATGTGTTCACTAAGAGAACAAAGAACTAAAGCTCCAAGCTTCCTTACCTTGTCCTGAAGGATCCCGGACGAGCCCCCAAGATGAAAGGTTGTTGTTGAATCACACGAATACACCGGGATTCTTGGCCCCCGGAGGAGAAGAATTCAATCCGGGGCCAGAGACAAGGCTTGATCGCTCGGAGCTTTTGTGTAATAAAGTTTTATTAAAGTATAAAGGAGATAGAGAAAGCTTCTGACATAGGCATCAGAAGAGGGTAGAAAGAGTACCCCTTCATGTCCACTTCTAACTGTTGCTTCCTGACCTGCATACAAATTTCTCAAGAGGCAGATCAGGTGGTCTGGTATTCCCATCTCTTTCAGAATTTTCCACAGTTTATTGTGATCCACACAGTCAAAGGCTTTGGCATAGTCAATAAAGCAGAAATAGATGTTTTTCTGGAACTCTGTTGCTTTTTCCATGATCCAGCAGATGTTGACAATTTGATCTCTGGTTCCTCTGCCTTTTCTAAAACCAGCTTGAACATCAGGAAGTTCACAGTTCACATATTGCTGAAGCTTGGCTTGGAGAATTTTGAGCATTTCTTTACCAGCCTGTGAGATGAGTGCAATTGTGCACTAGTTTGAGCATTCTTTGGCATTGCCTTTCTTTGAGATTGGAATGAAAACTGACCTTTTCCAGTCCTGTGGCCACTGCTGAGTTTTCCAAATTTGCTGGCATATTCAGTACAGCACTTTCACGGCATCATCTTTCAGGATTTGAAATAGCTCAACTGGAATTCCATCACCTCCACTAGCTTTGTTCGTAGTGATGCTTTCTAAGGCCCACTTGACTTCACATTCCAGGATGTCTGGCTCTAGGTCAGTGAGCACACCATCGTGATTATCTGGGTCGTGAAGATATTTTTTGTACAGTTCTTCTGTGTATTCTTGCCATCTCTTCTTAATACCTTCTGCTTCTGTTAGGTCCATACCACTTCTCTCCTTTATCGAGCTCATCTTTGCATGAAATGTTCCCTTGGTATCTCTAATTTTCTTGAAGAGATCTCTAGTTTTCCCATTCTGTTGTTTTCCTCTATTTCTTTGCATTGATCGCTGAGGAAAGCTCTCTTATCTCTTCTTGCTATTCTTTGGAACTCTGCATTCAGATGCTTATATCTTTCCTTTTCTCCTTTGCTTTTCACTTCTCTTCTTTTCACAGCTATTTGTAAGGCTTCCCCAGACAGCCATTTTGCTTTTTTGCATTTCTTTTCTATGGGAATGGTCTTGATCCCTGTCTCCTGTACAATGTCACGAACCTCATTCCATAGTTCATCAGGCACTCTATCTATCAGATCTAGTCCCTTAAATCTATTCCTCAGTTCCACTGTATAATCATAAGGGATTTGATTTAGGTCATACCTGAATGGTCTAGTGGTTTTCCCTACTTTCTTCAATTTAAGTCTGAAATTGGCAATAAGGAGTTCATGATCTGAGCCACGGTCAGCTCCTGGTCTTGTTTTTGCTGACTGTATAGAGCTTCTCCATCTTTGGCTGCAAAGAATTTTTCTTAAATATTTAAGAATGCCTTACACCAAAGATTTCCCATCCTCCAGAGACCCAAGTTCCTCCCCAAGTTGGTCTAAGATCAAGCACTTGCTCACACTGGCTCCCTCATCAAGCCAAAAGCTCACATCTCTTGGGTGTTTGTCCCTGTACTGCCCCTCTCCAAAGCAGAAGGGCCTAATCCCTCTGCACAACATCGGTGCAGCAACAGTAATTCTTCCTTTCAGAGCCTGTTCAACTTGATGACATCAGGAGCAGTTTTTCCCTAATATCTCCCACCATGTGATCTGGAAGCCTCCACACAGAGCAGTAGGTGGGACCAGGACAACCAAGTCAAGTTTTTTCCAAACTTCCTGTTTGGAAAAAAGAACAGATTGTCATGACAGCACCAAAGATACAGTTCAGGGCAAAAACATCTTCAAATCGTCGTTTGAACATACATCATGCTTTACATCATATTTTACCCCAAACCAGCTTTATCAAGGTCACTGCAGTGTTTCCTGGAGCCTAGCTTCCTCCGAGCAGGGCTGGTGGTAGTAGGTTCTGTACGCAGATGAGGTAAGCAATTCAGAAGGAAGGGTGAAGGAAGACCCTCAGGATGCAGCAGTGGTAGCACAGCTGGAAACTCAGGGAAGTAATTGGGCATAGACAATTATCAGACCTGGGGAGGTCTTTTTGACAGAGGTCACAGGCCCACAGACACCTGTGATCCCACAGGTGGGATCCAACATACCTGTGTTTGGGATGTCTTTGTGCTCAGGACTGGCCACGCCCTACAGGGATGGGATGAGCTCCTGCACCCTGTCACAGAGGAGTCAGGAAGAGGGCACCTACAGAAGTAACTGCCACACACACCTGGTTGAAGAAAGACACAAGCACCATCCAAAGGGAGACATTGAGAGCCACACAGGGAAATAGAGACAGCACTCTGCAGTACCCCTGGCATTCACCTCTGGCAAAAAGGGACGGTAACATGACAAAAATAGAGGCAGAGAAAACACACTGCAACACCCAGTCCTCTCTGCACACACACAAAGATAAGCAAAACTGGCAAATCAATGTGTTTTTTTACACAATCAATCATAAAGCTACTTTAAACTTGCTGAATTTCTATGAGAGAGAGAAAATAGCTATGTTTAAAGAAACTACCTGAATAAAGTAAAAAATAATAATAATAATAATAATAATGGCATGGAAAAATAAGTAACCTAACGTAAATGAATTATTTGCCTCACTTCTGCACAGGTTAAGAAGGAAGTGGGCAATGTGACCATCCTCATTAACAATGCAGGGGTCGTGACAGGAAGAGAGTTCCTCAAAACTCCAGACCACATGGTGGAAAGATCATTTCTTGTCAACGTCATGTCTCACTTCTGGGTAAGTCTTCTTTCTTTTTCATTTTGTTTTGTTGGTGAATATGAGAATTTCATGTAGCTCTATAAGTGAGAGTCACTCAGTCGTGTCCAACTCTTTGTGACCCCATGGACTATAGTCCATGTGAATTCTGGCCTCTCCAGGCCAGAATACTGGAGTTGGTAGCCTTTCCCTTCTCCACTGGATCTTCCCAACCCAAGGATCAAACCCAGATCTCCCGCATTGCAGGCAGCTTGTTTACCAGCTGAGCCACAAGGGAAGCCCGAATTCTATAAACAATTAGTCAACCATTTATCTGTTGATAGACCATTTGTGAGTTCCCATTGATAGACTAAGCAGAATTCTTGGCCTATCCAGAGTTGGAGGCAGAGGTGGTTATGGGCTTGATGGCCAAAACATCCTTTGTCTACTGGTATTATTGTTCAATTGCTGAGTCATGTCTGACTCTCTGCGATCCCATGGACTGCAGCATGCCAGGCTTTCCTATACCTCACCATCTCCCGCAGCTTGCTCAAACTCATGTCCACTGAGTTGGTGACGCCATCCAACCATCTCATCCTCTGTCGCCTCCTCCTCCTCCTCTGTCACCTCCTCCTCCTCCTCCTGCCTTCAATCTTTCCCAGCAATGAAGTCTTTTCCAATGAGTCCATTCTTTGCATCAGGTGGTCAAAGTGTTGGAGCTTCAGCTGCAACATCAATCCTTCCAATGAATATTTAGGTTTGATTTCCTTTCAAATTGACTGGCTTGATCTCCTTGATGTCCAAGGGTGGCAGGCAGCATTCCTTGTCCACACCACAGTCTGCTAGGTGCCTCCATGCTTTTGCTTATGACTTTGAACTTCTTTTAAAATTTTATGGGGAGCCAAATATTTCTTGTAAATTGACCCAACTGAATATTCTTCTAAAGTATTGAAGTCTTTTAAGTTGACACTACAGAGTAACACAGTTACTGTTGATATTAAAAGATTGTCCAAAAGGTAATTTTTTAAAATTGCAAAAGGCAATGCAGGTAGAGAAACAAAGTCCAAGTAATTGGAAACCTGTCCAAAGTTCAAAAATACTAGTTCTTTTTTTTTTTTAACAATAAAGTCATCATTTGTTGCAATTCAACTGAACACATATTTGCCATCTTCATAAACTGAGCTATTTTATGGAAATAGTGATAACTGATTTAATCTATAACCAGGGGGAAAACATTTAGGAAATTCAGTCATTGAACTTTTGCATAAGAAAAATGGAATCTTACAACAAATACAATAAAACAAAGACAAGCAAATCTGACACTTGCTTGTATTACACCCCACATGTGATCAAATCAGGGAAAATAGATATACCTATTTATCAAACACATGTCATTATTTCAGAGTTACCTTGATTGTACATATATGTAAACCTGGATTCGTATGTATGTCTCTGGTTTAAATTATATTCCCAAAGTTTCATTGATATGTTTTTGATGACTAAATGCTTCCTCAACACATACTTGCATTCCTTTCTCTTCCCTTTAATGCTGGGAATCTGTACATCCAGAACAAATAATGTCTTTATAATATAAATTTATCTTCTAGAATGTCTTTAAAAAGCCCTCCGCTGACACATAGGGCTAGAAATACAAACAGACCCTTGAAATATCCAGTCACCTTTTCCCTGTGAGGAAAACATTATTTTCAACTGGAAACAGAAAAATGTTAGCAACATAAGAGATGCCAGTTGGATCCCTGGGTCAGGAAGATTCCCTGGAGAAAGGAAATGGCAACCCATTCCACTATTTTTGCCTGGGAAATCCCATGGACAGAGGAGCCTGGCAGGCTGCAGTCCATGGGGCCGCAAAGAGTCCAACATGCAAACATCAGGTGTTAAATAAATATTTATTAAGTAAGCTTATAAGTTAATCACATACTTGAGCAGAAAGAGTAATAAATGAGTAATGAATATTGACACAGTGTGTTTATATCTTCCAGACTTATAAAGCCTTCCTTCCTGCCATGCTTGAAGCTAACCATGGTCACTTAGTCTGCATTTCAAGTTTTGCAGGAATCGTTGGGATCAACGGACTGTCAGGTGAGTGCTCCACCTGTGACTTTGTATCTCCAGCTCACAGCACCCAGAAGTCAGGACTCTTCTAAGGCATGGAAAACTCTTCTGCACCAAGGGGAAGTCTCTACTACATTTGGCTCTGTTTGTAACGCCAGGATTCCTTCCCATTTCCCAAATTTGAATTCCACACATAAGTGATATCGTATGGTATTAGTCTTTGTCTGGCTTACTTCACTTAGTATGCCCATCTCTAGGTCCATTCATATTGCTGCTCCCCTCCTCTATATAAAATAACAGTGGTGGGACTTCCCTGGTGGTGCAGTGGTTAAGAATCTGCCTTGCAATTCAGGCGATGTGGGTTGGATCCCTGGTCAGGGAACTAACATCCCACATGCCATGGAGCAACTAAGCCCATGCACCACAATTAGAGAGTCCACAAGGAAAGATCCTGCATGATGTAACTGCAACCTGAGGCAGCCAAATACATATATTTTAAAATAATAAAATCACTCTCTTCTTAATAAAAAATAACACAAAGAGAAAAAAAGAACCAGTTGTCTTTGTAGTCTTCTTGGGTTAAGAGAAATTGAAATCATTTTCATTTTGTTGTTGGTATGCTGTATAGAGCTATAGAAGTGGAGTGGCCACAGAAAATGACTTTAAGTGATGCTTTCCCTGGTAGCTTAGATGGTAAAGAATCCGCCTGCAAATGCAGGAGACTCAGGTTTGATACCTGGGTCAGAAAGATCCCCTGGAGGAGGGCATGGCAGCCCACTCCAGTATTCTTGCGTGGAGAATCACGCACTTAGGACATGACTGAGTGACTGACACTTTCACTTTGCCCCCAGAATAAGCCAAAGAAAGGGAAGGGAGTTTCCATTTTCAAAACAATTCCATGAATTAACTTGTCAAAGTCTGTTGCTAACAGCTCCTCACTCTGTTTCAGATTACTGTGCCAGCAAGTTTGCAGCTTATGGCTTTGCGGAGTCTCTCCACTTTGAATTAAAGCTACTACAAAAAAGCAAAATTAACACCACCATTGTTTGCCCATATTTTATCAAAACTGGAATGTTTGAGGGCTGTTCAACCAAGTAAGTGAAATCTTACAGTAATCTTCGCTCTTATGATAATCTTCCATATAGGTAATTATCATCTTTCATTTTGAAGTTTTGAAATATGAAAAGTAAAACGAAAGACATCGGTAGAATGCCTGAGTTAGTCAAAGAAAACTTTCAACCTGCATTAAATTAATGAGTTTACACCATTTAAGGATAATAATATGGTTATGAGCATATGGTATAGTGAAAACATAAACTTAAATTGCTAATCAGAATATTACAATATAACAGAAAACTTGGTAGTGAGAAGTTATTAAAATCTTTAGCATTGTTGTGTTGAGAAGATAATTTCCTTTCTAAAAAGAATAGTGAAGTAAAAATCATCCAAAAGATAAAATATTTTGAAAGACTGACTAATATATGTGGGGAAGTATTGGAGGATGATATACGTTTATATTTGGTAGAATAGACCAAGGAAGAAACAAGTGAAATACGAAGACTTTTATACAAAGGAGCCAATCAGTAGAGTATACTGAGAAATGGTCTAGGGCCAGTGTAGTCATTACAATTGCTAAAAAGTCTAGACATGGTCTAGGGCCAGTGTAGTCATTACAATTGCTAAAAAGGGGATTGACAGGAACCAAATGCTATGATCAGCTATATCTGTAGGAAAGAGAGACAGCCAACGAAAAGCCTGTCTAAAAAGCAATGAGGCTATTTAGAGTCTAGGGAAATTGTAAGATTAAATTTAAAGTGTCAAAACAGGTGATGGAGTTGACAGTACTGCAGGGGAAAAACTCTCACAAAGAAACATCTACCATGCAAGTCAACATTAGCAAAGACAATCATTTAAAATACTTGGAGATTGACCAAAGAGCATGCAATCCATTGAGAAGTATTTATTTAACAAAACCTACAGAAATTTGGTAAGAACTCTGAGAGGCCTTGGCATTGGAACCAGGAACTACACTCATCCTCCACACAACAGCTCTGCCTTGCAGAACAGCTGTTTCAGGGGCTTGGCAAACCAGTGGTAATTCCCATGTCTCCCAGTCTCTGGAGGGGCTTACCAGGTGGCTCGGTGGTAGAGAACCCGCCTGCCAATGCAAGAGCCACAAGAAACTCGAGTTCGATCGCTGGGTAGGGAAGATCCTCTGGAGGAGGAAGTGCAACCCACTCCAGTATTCTTGCCTGGAGAATCCCATGGACAAAGGAACCTGGTGGGCTAAAGTCTGTAGGGTCACAAAAAGCAACCGAGCATGCAGCGTGCACACACACACCAGTCCCCAGAGAAGGAGAACTCCGCTGGGCAGTTTGGCAACAGGTGAATACTCAAAGATCCCGATTTCTGTAGAAGGCCTATAATGAATGGATAGACTCAGTCAGACAGTGCTTGCTCCTCCACCTCCAAGGTAGGAAAGACCTGGGGAGAGGCTATTGTTGAAGAAAGCCAGTTCCTCTTTCCACAGCTCTTTGTTGTTGGAGCAGCAGTCATGTGTCAAAAAAACCTATGTGTGGTAGACTTACCCAACAGTAAAAATGAGCAGACCCCAAGCCCCAGGTTCTGGGTGCTGGAAGATCCATACAGGCTAGTAACAGCAGCTGGGTGGCAGCATTACTTCCTACCATTCCCCCAGACTCTGTTTGATAAGTAGGGTGAGAAACCCAGTAAAGAGTCATTTTATCATCACCAACTCCTGCTTCATAACAGAGGTTCTGACAGACAAGGTCACAGTCAGCAGCAAAGACTGGCATCTTTCTCCCTCTGCCATTGGATAAAACCATAAATCAGAGCATCTTCAAAAAAAAAAATAGCACCACCAGCTAGCAAACTACAGCATAAGAGGTAGATACGATACAAATAGAGGCAGACCAGCTAGAGGCTTAAGAGAAAGAGGCAGTCAAAGATTGCCGGGTTAAAAACACAGTTTCCCTGGATGGAGTCCTTCAAGGAATGACATCAGAAGCCACACCTTGGAGGAGAGCTAGACCTCATGGAACTAGTTTCAGCCAAGTGACTGAGGAAATAAACAAGCAAACAATTGCAGAGGACAGTTATCCAGAGTTGCTACCATATATCATCTAAAATGTTCAGTTTTTAATTAAAAAGTAAGATAGGCAAATACACAGAAAAGTGTGACCCATACATGAGAAAAACCCATAGGCAATGGAAATTGCTTTGAAAAGGACCCAGGTGTTGGACTTAGCAGACAAACTTCAAAGCAAGCTATTTTAAATCCATTCAAAGAGCTAAAGAAATCCATATTTTTAGAATGGAGATGTTTCATCAAATATTAATAAATAAATACAGATTTTTTTAAGCAAATGTAACTTTGGGATTGGAAAAGAAGAGTAAATGAAAAGGAAGATACACTAGAGCAGCTCAACAGTAGATTTTGGCTGGTAGAAAAAAAAAAAGTGAACCTCAAGACAAATGAACAGAGAATATGCAACCAGAAGGAAGAGAAAACATAAATGGAAAAAAAGGAACAGATCCTCAGAGAATGCTGGGACACCTTTAATCACATCAACATATACACAAGGAGAGTAACAAAGAAATAAGAGAAATGGTCAAAAAAACCATTTAAATATTATACAGAGTGAAGTAAGCCAGAAGGAAAAACACCAATACAGTATACTAATGCATATATATGGAATTTAGAAAGATGGTAACAATAACCCTGTGTACGAGACAGCAAAAGAAACACTGATGTATAGAACAGTCTTATGGACTCTGTGGGAGAGGGAGAGGGTGGGAAGATTTGGGAGAATGGCATTGAAACATGTAAAATATCATGTATGAAACAAGATGCCAGTCCAGGATCGATGCATGATACTGGATGCTTGGGGCTAGAGCACTGGGACGACGCAGAGGGATGGTATGGGGAGGGAGGAGGGAGGAGGGAGGAGGGTTCAGGATGGGGAACACATGTATACCTGTGGCGGATTCATTTTGATATTTGGCAAAACTAATACAATTATATAAAGTTTAAAAATAAAATAAAATAAAAAAAAAAACATTTAAAGTAATGATGCTGAAAACCTCCCAAATTTAATGAAAAACATTATTTACATATAAATGACTACCCACTCCAGTATTCTTGCCTGGAAAATCCCATGGACAGAGGAGCCTGCCAGGCTACAGCCAATGGAGTTGCAAAGAGCTAGACACAACTAAGTGATTGAGCCCACACACAAAAATAGAATTTTTGAAGAGGTGTGGTTCAAGAAACACAGAAGCATAATATAAAAGTATAAAATGTCAAAATAATGTCTAATGGGAGCTTCATTACATGCTAATCCCATTTCAACTCCAATTGATTTTGCAAACATCTGAGTTTGCTTACTGTAGTAACAATAATGTGCCTAAAATAAAGCCATATTATACATGCTCAGGAGCGCTTTCCTTTGGGTAAAATAATTTTGCAGTTTCACTTCTTAATAGTATACAGCTATCTGATGTTTGGGCTGAAAGACAGAAAAGAAAAATATGGAAAAAAATCTCAAAGCACTTCCTTCCATAGATCTAGACCATCAAAGAGGAGAAAATCAATAAAGGCCAGGAGTTCACTCCAGGAAATGAAATACGTTAGCTTTTGTTTACTCGCTAAGTCATGTCTGACTCTTGTGACCCCACAGACTGTAGCCCACCAGGCTGCTCCATCCATTACATCTCCCAGGGAAGAATACTAGAATGAGTACCCATTTCCTTATCCAGGTGATCTTTGCGACCCAGGGATTGAACATGCATCTCCTGGGGCTCCTGCATTGCCAGCGGATTCTTTGCCACTGAGCCACTGGGGAAGCTGGAAACGTGTTAGCACTGGTCCCAATATGATCACGAGAGAAAACACAAGGCTTTTTCTAATATTTACACATGATTTGCATATTTATAGACATATGTTGATGACTTGATATCTAAAATTTAATAATTAGTGCTCACCATATTGAAAAGCAGAGACGTTACTTTGCCAACAAAGGTCCGTCTAGTCAAGGCTATGGTTTTTACTGTGGTCATGTATGGATGTGAGAGTTGGACTGTGAAGAAAGCTGAGTGCCGAAGAATTGATGCTTTTGAACTGTGGTGTTGGAGAAGACTCTGGAGAGTCCCTTGGACTGAAAGGAGATCCAATCAGTCCATTCTAAAGGAGATCAGTCCTGGGTGTTCATTGGAAGGACTGATGCTGAAGCTGAAACTCCAATACTTTGGCCACCTCATTCGAAGAGTTGACTCATTGGAAAAGACCCTGATGCTAGGAGGGATTGGGGGCAGGAGGACAAGGGGACAACAGAAGATGAGATGGCTGGATGGTATCACTGACTTGATGGACATGAGTCTGAGTGAACTCCAGGAGATGGTGATGGACGGGGAGGCCTGGCGTGCTGCTAATCATGGGGTTGCAAAGAGTCGGACATGACTGAGCAACTGAACTGAACTGAACTGACTGATGGCAGCAAAAAAATACCACTTTAACAATATAACTTTTTGTGATTTTTTTTATTCCAGGTATCCACTTTTGTTGCCCATGCTGACTCAGGAGTATGCTGCCCAAAGTATTTTAAATGCTATTTTAGAGGAGCAGTTGTACTTGATAATGCCCAGATTCTCGCATGTTGCATTGTTCCTGAAACAGTAAGTGAATAATGACTTCTCTATCATTTTGGTTGTTTGTGAACAAATTGCTCTCATCATTGCTACCTCTTTTACCAGAAAGCAACCTTGTATCTTTCTTAAGGTTGAAGGAAGAATAATATCTAAACAATGCCAGGGCAACTTATTGGACTAATTCTAGCTGTGCTTGGTTATTCCAGACCCTGAGAAAATTCAGAAACTGTTGGTTCTTACAGAGTGCTAAGTTGCTCCAGTCGTGTCTGACTGTTTATAACCACATAGTTATAGCCTGCCAGTCTCCTCTGTCCATGGGATTTTCCAGGTAAGAACTCTGGGGTGAGTTGCCATTCCCTTCTCCAGGGGAATCTTCCTGACCCAGGGACCAAACACACGTCTCTTATGTCGGCAGGTGGATTCTTTACCACTAATGCCACCTGGGAAGCCCTCTTAGAGAATAAAAGTTATTAATTTCAAGAAAAACAAATAGAACCCCAATGACGGGAGGTGAATTCTATCAGTTCAGCTGACACAAAATTCTATTTTGAAAACAAAGGGCCAATAAACCCGAGTGCATTGCCAGAAAAATATTAAGGATTTTTGACAAGTTTCTCACTTCCTCTGGTGAAAGAGGACCTGTAACTTCACGCTTAAAGTTCCAGAGTTTTTGTGAGTGCATTTAGGCCAGGCCCACTATCTTCTCTGAAGAGAAGAGAGAACAACGTGTAAGATTCATCAAGTGTCTACCTGGGCCAGACTCTGCATGACAGCCTTGCGTGGTTTATCACACTTCAAGTAACTGAGGCTTAAAGACCATTAGTCATTTTTGCAGGATTAAACCGCTAATGGGGTTTCCATGGTGGCTTAGATGGTAAAGAATCTGCCTGCAAGGCAGGAGACCCGGATTTGATCCCTAGGTCAGGAAGATTCCCTGAAGAAGGGTATGCAACCCACTCCCAGTATTCTTGCTGGAGAATCCTATGGATACAGGAGCCCTCAGGCCCCAGTCCAAGAGGTCGAAAAGAGTTGGACACAACCGAACAACCAACACACACTTTGTGGCCTGAGCACTGGGACTGTTCAAAGCTCTGTAGACAGCATTCAGTGCCCGTGATGCAACATTTCCACATTTGTCCCTCTCAGCAGTGACAAGCACACAGTGTGAGCCACGAGAATTCACAAGTAATCTTTACAAAGATATTTCTCTTTTGTTCATTTATTTATTTGTTTGGCCGCACTACGTGTTATGCGGGATCTTAGTTCCCCCTCCAGGGATGGAACCCATGCCTCCTGCAGTGGAAACCCAGAGCCCTAACCATTGTGCCGCCAGGGAATTCCCTGAAGATGTCTCTTTGACTCCTTCTAAAGCATTCTGAATTTTTTCCCTCTGCTTTTCTCTAGAATAATATCTACAAACATGATGATGACCATGGCTGAGTACCTTGGAATGGACATTTCCCTGGCTTCATTTATAGAACGAGAGAAATCAGGGGAAGTTCAGACCAAAACTGAGAGGAAACAACAGTAGCTAAAGCTCCAGACGTGGTAATAAGTGTCATGAGGAGCAGCCACCGGAAGTCTTGTTCATGCTCAGAGCACTCCAGACTTCCAGCAATGACCGAGGCTTCCAGAAGTGCTCACTGGGACATAGCTGACACTCTCACAACCTCCCTAGGCATTCACATTACATACTCAAGTTTCCTGTCACTTTTTAGTTTGATTTAAAAAAAAAAAAAACAACACTGCAGCCGTTCCAGTGTCAGAGAACTCAGAGAATACAGTGTATTAATAAAAACATATTAATGCAAATTAACCTTAATTTAATTTTTAAATAGAGTAGATGATACTTTTAGAAAAAGAGTAACTACAAATAGACTTTTTAAATTGCAGTTTTAGGCTGATAATTTTTAAATATTATATGTAAAGAAAATTTTTAGTACAGCTGTTAAGAAAAATAACACTTTTCTGTGTGCTTATTAATTCCTACTGGAGCTGGATGACCATATCAAGATCCTTAGGGAGGCACTGAATCTGTTTATTCAATAAAATAAGTCCACAACTAATCATGTTTGTTTGTATCTGAATATGCCTGTAATTCTTAGCTTTTTTGTGTGTTATGATGTTTCCTAGTGGCACCAGCAGTAAAGAACCCGTCTGCCAATGCAGGAGACATAAGAGACTCAGGTTCAATCCCTGGGTCAGGAAGATCCCCTGGAGAAGGTCATGGCAAACCATTCCATGTAGCCCTGGCAGGCTACAGTCCACGGGGTCACAAAGAGTCAGACACGACTGAAGTGATTTAGCATACAGCACGCACATGTGCTCAGTCATGTCTGACTCTTGTGACCCAGTGGACTGTAGCCTGCCAGGCTCCTCTGCCCATGGGATTCTCCAGGCCAGAATACTGGAGTGGGTTGCATTTCCTTCTCCAGGGAATCTTCCCAATCCAGGGAACAAACCCACATCTCCTGCACTGGCAGGCGGATTCTTTATCACTAGTGCCAGCTAGGAAGCCCTCTTCTTCCTTACTCCATAAGGGGAAAAAAAGTACATATTAGACTCTGTATTGCTGGTTTGAAGAAGAGACTTATTTTTATAATTCAGTCAATAAATTAACCTTAACTATGATGGGTTTGCATACATGACATGAGCCACCCCTGTTAAAAATGTATGTACTAATTCAAATGTGCACCTCACCTGACAGCCCCGGCAAACACTCCCAAGTGACTCTGTGAGTTCAGAAATGTACTTGATTGAGCTGAATCACAGGATAGTAACCTAGCTTTATCTCTGATGGGTCAAGAGCTAGTGATAACAGCAAAACCAAAAAAAGAAAAAAAAAGAAATATCAAGTATATATTTCCCTCATAGCTCAGTTGGTAAAGAATCTGCCTGCAATGCAGAAGACCCCGGTTTGATTCCTAGGTCGGGAAGATCCACTAGTGAAGGGATAGGCTACTCATCCCAGTATTCTTGGGCTTCTCTTGTGGCTCAGCTGGTAAAGAATCTACCCACAACGGGAGACCTGGGTTAAGGAGATCCCTTGGAGAAGAGAAAGGCTATCCACTCCAGTATTCTGGCCTGGAGAATCCCATGGACTGTATAGTCCGTGGGGTCAGAAGGAGTCAGACATGACTGAGTGACTTTCACCTTTATTTGTTAACCAACAAGGGAGCATTCAATATATAAAATCTATCCTATTATTTGGGGCTTCCCAGGTGGCATTAGTGGTAAAGAATCCACCTGCCAATGCAGGAAACATAAGAGTTGTGGGTTTGATCCCTGAGTGGGGAAGCCTCCCTGGAGGAGGGAATGTCAACCCACTCCAGTATTCTCACATGGAGACTCCCATGGGCAGAGGAGCCTAGCGAGTGAAAGTCCATAGGGTCAAAAAGTATCAGACATGACTGAAGAGACTTAGCATGCATGCACATCCTATTATTTGGAACATAAAAGGCAAAATGATAGGATACTGAAAGAGGAACTCCCCAGGTCAGTAGGTGCCCAATATGCTACTGGAGATCAGTGGAGAAATAACTCCAGAAAGAATGAAGGGATGGAGCCAAAGCAAAAACAATACCCAGCTGTGGATGTGACTGGTGATAGAAGCAAGGTCCGATGCTGTAAAGAGCAATATTGCATAGGAATCTGGAATGTCAGGTCCATGAATCAAGGCAAATTGCAAGTGGTCAAACAAGAGATGGCAAGAGTGAATGTCGACATTCTAGGAATCAGCGAACTGAAATGGACTGGAATGGGTGAATTTAACTCAGATGACCATTATATCTACTACTGTGGGCAGGAATCCCTCAGAAGGAATGGAGTGGCCATCATGGTCAACAAAAGAGTCTGAAATGCAGTACTTGGATGCAATCTCAAAAACGACAGAATGATCTCTGTTCGTTTCCAAGGCAAACCATTCAATATCACAGTAATCCAAGTCTATGCCCCAACCAGTAATGCTGAAGAAGCTGAAGTTGAATGGTTCTGTGAAGACCTACAAGACCTTTTAGAACTAACACCCAAAAAAGATGTCCTTTTCATTATAGGGGACTGGAATGCAAAAGTAGGAAGTCAAGAAACACCTGGAGTAACAGGCAAATTTGGCCTTGGAATACGGAATGAAGCAGGGCAAAGACTAATAGAGTTTTGCCAAGAAAATGCACTGGTCATAACAAACACCCTCTTCCAACAACACAAGAGAAGACTTTATACATGGACATCACCAGATGGTCAACACCAAAATCAGATTGATTATATTCTTTGCAGCCAAAGATGGAGAAGCTCTATACAGTCAGCAAAAACAAGACCAGGAGCTGACCGTGGCTCAGATCATGAACTCCTTATTGCCAATTTCAGACTTAAATTGAAGAAAGTAGGGAAAACCACTAGACCATTCAGGTATGACCTAAATCAAATCCCTTATGATTATACAGTGGAACTGAGGAATAGATTTAAGGGACTAGATCTGATAGATAGAGTGCCTGATGAACTATGGAATGAGGTTCGTGACATTGTACAGGAGACAGGGATCAAGACCATTCCCATAGAAAAGAAATGCAAAAAAGCAAAATGGCTGTCTGGGGAAGCCTTACAAATAGTTGTGAAAAGAAGAGAAGCGAAAAGCAAAGGAGAAAAGGAAAGATATAAGCATCTGAATACAGAGTTCCAAAGATACCAAGAAGAAATAAGAAAGCCTTCTTCAGCCATCAATGCAAAGAAATAGAGGAAAACAACAGAATGGGAAAGACTAGGGATCTCTTCAAGAAAATCAGAGATACCCAAGGAACATTTCATGCAAAGATGAGCTCGATAAAGGACAGAAATGGTATGGACCTAACAGAAGCAGAAGATATTAAGAAGAGATGGCAAGAATACACAGAAGAACTGTACAAAAAATATCTTCACGACCCAGATAATCACGATGGTGTGCTCACTGACCTAGAGCCAGACATCCTGGAATGTGAAGTCAAGTGGGCCTTAGAAAGCATCACTACGAACAAAGCTAGTGGACGTGATGGAATTCCAGTTGAGCTATTTCAAATCCTGAAAGATGATGCTGTGAAAGTGCTGTACTGAATATGCCAGCAAATTTGGAAAACTCAGCAGTGGCCACAGGACTGGAAAAGGTCAGTCTTCATTCCAATCCCAAAGAAAGGCAATGCCAAAGAATGCTCAAACTACTGCATAATTGCACTCATCTCACACGCTAGTAAAGTAATGCTCAAAATTCTCCAAGCCAGGCTTCAGCAATATGTGAACTGTGAACTTCCTGATGTTCAAGCTGGTTTTAGAAAAGGCAGAGGAACCAGAGATCAAATTGCAGATCCGCTGGATCATGGAAAAATCAAGAGAGTTCCAGAAAAACATCTATTTCTGCTTTATTGACTATGCCAAAGCCTTTGACTGTGTGGATCACAATAAACTGTGGAAAATTATGAAAGAGATGGGAATACCAGACCACCTTATCTATCTCTTGAGAAACCTATATGCAGGTCAGGGAGCAACAGTTAGAACTGGACATGGAACAACAGACTGGTTCCAAATAGGAAAAGGAGTATGTCAAGGCTGTATATTGTCACCCTGCTTATTTAACTTCTATACAGAGTACATCATGAGAAACACTGGACTGGAAGAAACACAAACTGGAATCAAGATTGCCGGGAGAAATATCAATAACCTCAGATATGCAGATGACACCACCCTTATGGCAGAAAGTGAAGAGGAACTCAAAGCCTCTTGATGAAAGTGAAAGAGGAGAGTTAAAAAGTTGGCTTAAAGCTCAACATTCAGAAAATGAAGATCATGGCATCTGGCCCCATCACTTCATGGGAAATAGATGGGGAAACAGTGGAAACAGTGTCAGACTTTATTTTTCTGGGGTCCAAAATCACTACAGACGGTGACTGCAGCCATGAAGTTAAAAGATGCTTACTCCTTGGAAGGTAAGTTATGACCAACCTAGATAGCATATTCAAAAGCAGAGACATTACTTTGCCAACAAAGGTCCATCTAGTCAAGGCTATGGTTTTTCCTGTGGTCATGTATGGATGTGAGAGTTGGACTGTGAAGAAGGCTGAGCGCCAAAGAATTGATGAACTGTGGTGTTGAAGAAGACTCTTGAGAGTCCCTTGGACTGCAAAGAGATCCAACCAGTCCATTCTGAAGGAGATCAGCCCTGGGATTTCTTTGAAAGGAATGATGCTAGAGCTGAAACTCCAGTACTTTGGCCACCTCATGCGAAGAGTTGACTCATTGGAAAAGACTCTGATGCTGGGAGGGATTTGGGGCAGGAGGAGAAGGGGACGACAGAGGATGAGATGGCTGGATGGCATCACTGACTCGATGGACGTGAGTCTGAGTGAATTCCAGGAGTTGGTGATGGACAGGGAGGCCTGGCGTGCTGCGATTCCTGGGGTCGCAAAGAATCGGACACAACTGAGTGACTGATCTGATCTGATTTCTACATTTATACAAAGAAAGTTTAATTTGCAATAAACTAGAGGAAATTTTTGAACTAAAAGAATAAAAATTCCAAAATGCAATAATTTTCAGGAAATGAGTTATATTTTAACAGTTCTGTAGGTAAAAATCTTCACAAATTTTTGACATCTCTGCCTTCTTAAACCAAGTATTCAAACAACTATATACATTTTCCTTGTCATAAATTTCCATTAATTTTCCTTAATGCCTAAGGAGAATTAACATATTTCTGTCTATCTGGGTTGACCCCGGGAGTGGCTTTTGAATGGCACTTATCTCTAAGTAAACTAGTCCCCACACCCCTACTGGGCATCACCTTCCACTTCACTCATCGAGGAAAGGTCCTGCTACTTCTAATCGGGCCCCTCTTATTTTCAGTTGTCAAGCTTCAGGAGGGTCTTTTATGAGTTCACTTGTTCATTTATTCTGCCTCGTTCACTGAGTACCTACTCTGTGTGGCAGGCTTCCCCAGTGGCACGGTGATAAAGAACCCACCTGCCAGTGCAGGAGACACAAATTCAATCCCTGGGGAAGAAAATGGCAAGTCACTCCAGTATTCTTGCCTGGAAAATTCCATGGACAGAGAAGCCTGGTGGGCTACAGTCCATGGGGTCACAAAGAGTTGGACGTGACTGAGCACACACACACACCCCACACACATTCTGTGTGGCACTAGAAACACAGCAGCAAATAAGGCAGTCACTTAGTCAGGGATGAGATCTTTGTGACAACTTTCAGCCACACAGGGGCTTCGGTTTTGCTTGGTCTTGCCTGTTTCCTAGTTGTCGGAAATCTAGCTTCTCATCTTGTAGGTTGACAAGGTTTAGAAACTGCAGAGTCTGTTTCTCTGTGCTCTTGCATTTAGGTTGTGCGTAAATGCTAACCTATGTTTTGTTTTTCTTCAAGAAACTATTCCCTGAGGTTGACATCCTAGCTCTGTTCCCCTGGCAACCTGGTTAAGAGTCAAATGTCATATATGTTTCTAAGCAATGTTGCTTATGAGGAAAAGGATCACCAATTGGTAACTTGCAGCAGACTGAGAGGAGCTGTGAATGCATCCTAAGGGCGTGATGGGGAGGGATGACTCCCTGAGGCTGAGTAGGGGAATCTGGTATGTGGGATGCTGTAGGCAGTGCCCATGTCGGCTCTGTGGGGCAAAGACCTTGTTAAGTCCTATACTCACCCTGTCTGCATCTCCCCACCCCAGAGCTGGCCCCACAAGATTATTGATGTCTGTGCTCAAGGCTGTCTGGACTGGGGGACTGCCACCCCTTTCCCACTCCTCCTCTCAGCCTCAGAGTGGACCCCTGTCCCCTGAGTCTGAAGGTGGAGTTGAAACTAAAGGATTCTCTGGGGGCATGGGGGGTGGGGTCAGGCACTGAACTTTCTCTTCCTATTTCATTGCTTTCTGAAACGTGAGAATATATAACAATTGTTCATGTAACTATGTTCCACATTTTCAAATAGAGCAATGAAATCTGTCCAGTAGAAGCAACAAAACTGAATACATTACTGAGTCTGAAATTTGGTCACATCTATTATTTCCTTCCACCAAGTTCTCAAAAACCGCAGTTACCCTAGCCCTTTTCACATGATGGCTCCCCTTACCCTTTCCCTGTACTTAAAACACTTCATCAGGATGTTTTGGGAAGTGAAGATTCATGTAAGCATGTCATCCCCTTCTGATGTCTGTGTCAGAAGCCTTCTCTATCTCTTTTATAATTTAATAAAACTTTATTACACAAAAGGTCTGAGCGATCAAGCCTCATCACTGACCTCAGATTGAACTCTTCTTCTCCAGAGGCCAAGAATCCTGGCGTCTTTTGTGGTTCAGCAGCAACCTTTCATGTTAGGGGCTCATCCGGGATTCTTCAGGACAAGGTAAGGATGCTAGGAGCTCTAGTTCTTTGTTCTCCTAGCAAACATGCTTTCTGCTGTACTTTACTAACTCTACAGTGTGCCTGTGTGAATGAATGACACGCCCTGCAAATGAGGGAAGCAAGTGAGGAACCCTGCATTGCGGTTCCACGGTGACCTCATACAGCTTATGGCAGAAATCCTGACAGGTTTATACCAACCTGCCAATGGACTTCCCTGGTGGCTCAGTTGGTAAAGCATCTGCCTACAATGCAGGAGACCCAGGTTCAATCCCTGGGTTGAGAAGATCTCCTGTAGAAGGAAATGGCAACCCACTCCAGTATTCTTGCCTGGAAAATCCCATGGACAGAGGAACCTGGTAGGCTACAATCCAGGGGGTCGCAAAGAGTCAGCCACGATTGAGCTGGCAAGCTACAGTCCATGGGGTTGCAAAGAGTTGGACACGACTGAGCACTTACTTTCTTTGAGAAGTGAAGATTCATTTTTGCAACAGGAAAATATTATAATTGATAGTTACTCTCTCCTTGCAAAGCGAAAGTCACTCAGTCATCTGAGACTCCATTAACTGTAGCCTGCCAGGCTCCTCTGCCCATGGGACTCTCCAGACAGAATACTGGAATGGGTTGCCTGCCCTTCTCCAGGGATCTTCTCAACCCAGGGATTGAACCCAAGTCTCCAGCATCACAGGTAGATTCTTTTTTTTTTTTTTTTTGGAGGCTAATTACTTTACTGGAGAAGGCAATGGCACCCCACTTCAGTACTCTTGCCTGGAAAATCCCATGGATGGAGGAGCCTGGAAGGCTGCAGTCCATGGGGTCGCTGAGGCTCGGACATGACTGAGTGACTTCACTTTTACTTTTCACTTTCATGCATTGGAGAAGGAAATGGCAACCCACTCCAGTGTTCTTGCCTGGAGAATCCCAGGGACGAGGGAGCTTGGTGGGCTGCCGTCTATGGGGTTGCACAGAGTCGGACAAGACTGAAGTGACTTAGCAGTAATTACTTTACAATATTGTGGTGGTTTTTGCCATACACTGACATGAATTAGCCATGGGTGCACATGTGTCACCCCGTCCTGAACCTCCCTCCCACCTCCTTCCCCATCCCATTCCTCTGGGTTGTCCGAGTGCACTGGCTTTGAGTACCCTGTCTCATGCATTGAACCTGGACTGGTGATCTGCTTCACATATGATAATATACACATTTCAACGCTACCCTTTCAAATCATCCCACCCTCACCTTCTCCCACAGAGTCCAAAACTGTTCTTTACATCTGTGTCTCTTTTGCTGTCTCGAATATAGGATCATCATTGCAATCTTTCTAAATTCCATATATATACGTTCAGTTCAGTTCAGTCGCTCAGTTGTGTCCAACTCTTGGCAACCCCATGAATTGCAGCACGCCAGGCCTCCCTGTCCATCACCAACTCCTGAAATTCACTCAGACTCATGTCCATCAAGTCAGTGATACCATCCAGCCATCTCATCTTCTGTTGTCCCCTTGTCCTCCTGCCCCCAATCCCTCCTAGCATCAGGGTCTTTTCCAATGAGTCAACTCTTCGAATGAGGTGGCCAAAGTATTGGAGTTTCAGCTTCAGCATCAGTCCTTCCAATGAACACCCAGGACTGATCTCCTTTAGAATGGACTGGTTGGATCTCCTTGCAGTCCAAGGGACTCTCAAGAGTCTTCTCCAATACCATAGTTCAAAAGCATCAATTTTTCAGTGCTCAGCTTTCTTCACAGTCCAACTCTCACATCCATACATGACCACAGGAAAAACCATAGCCTTTGTTGGCTTTTCAATATACTATCTAGGTTGGTCATAACTTTCCTTCCAAGGAGTAAGCGTCTTTTAATTTCATGGCTGCAGTCACCATCTGCAGTGATTTTGGAGCCCAAAAAAATAAAGTCTGACACTGTTTCCACTGTTTCCCCATCTATTTCCCATGAAGTGATGGGGCCAGATGCCATGATCTTCGTTTTCTGAATGTTGAGCTTTAAGCCAACTTTTTAACTCTCCTCTTTCACTTTCATCAAGAGGCTTTTGAGTTCCTCTTCACTTTCTGCCATAAGGGTGGTGTCATCTGCATATCTGAGGTTATTGATATTTCTCCCGGCAATCTTGATTCCAGCTTGTGCTTCTTCCAGCTCAGCGTTTCTCATGATGTACTCTGTATAGAAGTTAAATAAGCAGGGTGACAATATACAGCCTTGACATACTCCTTTTCCTATTTGGAACCAGTCTGTTGTTCCACGTCCAGTTCTAACTGTTGCTTCCTGACCTGCATATAGGTTTCTCAAGAGGAAGTTCAGGTGGTCTGGTATTTCCCATCTCTTTCATAATTTTCCACAGTTTATTGTGATCCACACAGTCAAAGGCTTTGGCATAGTCAATAAAGCAGAAATAGATGTTTTTCTGGAACTCTCTTGCTTTTTCCATGATCCAGTGGATGTTGGCAATTTGATCTCTGGTTCCTCTGCCTTTTCTAAAACCAGCTTGAACATCTGTAAGTTCACGGTTCACATACTGCTGAAGCCTGGCTTGGAGAATTTTAAGCATTACTTTACTAGCGAGATGAGTGCAATTGTGAGGTGGTTTGAGCATTCTTTGGCATTGCCTTTCTTTGGGTTAGTATATATATACTGTTATATATACAGTAGTATTGGTGTTTTTCTTTCTGACTTACTTCACTCTGTATAATAGACTCCAGTTTCATCCACCTCATTAGAACTGATTCAAATGTGTTCTTTTTAATGGCTGAGTAATATTTCATTTTGTATACATACCACAGCTTTCTAATCCACTCGTCTGTCGATGGACATCTAGGTTGTTTATTGTAAACAGTGCTGTGATGAACATTGGGGTACATGAGTCTCTTTAAATTCTGATTTCCTTGGTGTGTATGCCCAGCAGTGGGATTGCTGGGTCGTATGGCAGTTCTATTTCCAGTTTGTTAAGAAATCTCCACACTCTTCTCCATAGCGGCTCTACTAGTTTGCATTCCCACCAATAGTGTAAGAGTGTTCTCTTTTCTGCACACCATCTCCAGGATTTATTGTTTGTAGACTTTTTGATAGTGGCCATTCTGACTGGCTTGAGATGATACCTCATTGTGGTTTTTGATTTGCATTTCTGTGATAATGAGCAATGTTGAGCATCTTTTCATGTGTTTGTTGGTCATCTGTATGTCTTCTTTGGAGAAATGTCTGTTTAGTTCTTTGGCTAATTTTTTGATTGGGTCATTTATTTTTCTAGTATTGAACTGCTTGAGCTGCTTATATATTTTTGATATTAATTATTTGTCAGTTGCTTCATTTGCTATTATTTTCTCCCATTCTGAAGGCTGTCTTTTCACCTTACTTTTAGTTTCCTTTGTTGTGCAAAAGTTTTTAAGTTTAATTAGGTCCCATTTGTTTATTTTTGCTTTTATATCCATTACTCTGGGAGATGGGTCATAAAGGATCTTGCTGTGATTTATGTCAGAGTGCATTCTGCCTATTTTTCCCTCTGGGAGTTTTATAGTTTCTGGTCTTACATTTACATCTTTAATCCATTTTGAGTTTATTTTTGTGTATGGTGTTAGAAAGTGTTCTGGTTTCATTCTTTTACAGGTGGTTGATCAGTTTACCCAGCACCACTTGTTAAAGAGATTGTCTTTTCTCCATTGTATATTTTTGCCTCCTTTGTCAAAGATAAGGTGTCCATAGGTGCATGGATTCATCTCTGGGTTATCTATTTTGTTCCATTGATCTATATTTCTGTCTTTGTGCCATGCAAGTGGATTTATTACCATCTGAGCCATCAAGGAAGAAAAGTTTTCCTAATCCAAGGCAATAAAAATAGTCATGTTAAAATGTTAAATATATATATATATATATATATATATATATATGAAAACAGTGTTAATTATGAATTAGCCATTTTAAAATTAAATGCTTGGGGCTTCCCTGGTGGCACCAGTGGTAAAGAATCCACCTGTCAATGCAGGAGAAATAGGAGACACGAGTTTCATCCCTGGGTGTGGAAGTTCCCCTGGAGGAGGACGTGGCAACCCACTCCAGTATTCTTGCCTGGAGAATCCCATGGACAGAGGAGCTTGGCGGGCTACAGACCATGGGGTCACAAAGAGTCAGGCATGACTGAAGTGATTTGGCACAGCACAGATTAAATGGTTGAGAAAATTTACAGGCTGAAGAGATGGAAGTTTTGATATTCTAAAATAGATAGCTAGAATCCTCCATGGGTTTGGAAAATGAAAGCATTTTCTTTTTCATAAGTTTATTTTTTAAAGTAGCCATTTATTCTCCTTGATATTGGAAAGGAGGTAGATTTTGACTTAACATAACAAAGAACTATCTAATAATAACAGTGGATTGAGATAAAAAACGACTTCAGTGTGACTCCTGAAAGATGAAGTTTCCCATTTCTGAAAACCAGAGAAAGATAATGACTAAATTATCTGGATCCCTTCCAATCCTAAAAAAAATAAATCTCTAGTTAGGACTCATAATTAATCTTTATTGAGATCCTATGTGCAAAGCACAAATATTTGTCAAATTACTGAGCATACTTTTGACTCACAATTAAGACTTGATGAGAAAAAGAAAATAAGAGACTCTGAGGGTAAAGAACCCACCTGCAATGCAGGTAACTCGGGTTTGATCCCTGAGTCAGAAAATTCCTCTGAAGGAGAGCCTGGTGACCTGCTCCAGTATTGTTGCCTGGGAAATCCTATGGACAGAGGAGCCTGGCAGGCTACAGTCCATGTCGTCACAAAGAGTTGGACACGACTGAGAGACTAAACAACAACAACAAAGACGAGTGTAGTAACACAGCACATCTCCACACACTGCTGGAAGAACTACATTGCAATAACGCATGGAGAGTTCTTAGCACAGCACCTAGAACACAGTTAAAGCTCAGTTAATTCCAGCTCTCCATAGTTTATTACTCACGACGAGAGGCAGACACTGTTGTCAAGATGGTGGCCCTGTGTGGAGTCTGGCCCTGGTGCCACCGATTGCAACTGTAACTCTTGGCAAGTCCTCCTCTTAGGCTGCAGGTGTCCTGTCTGTAACACAAGTCCTCAATTAATACACGGAAAGATCTTAGACAAACACGCAACAAGTTGCAAGCATTGCATGAGTGTTAGCTTTGAATATCTCTCATTACCATTATTTACTTCTTACAACAACCAGGACAGGTACGTGTTATGATGCTCGCCTTACAGAGAAGAAAACTGAAGCTTCAGTAGGTTCAGCAGCAGCTCACCCAATATCACACTGCCACAGAGGGGTGGACAGGGGTCTCAGCCTGGCTGTGGCCCTTCTGATTTCAAGGCCCAAACTCAAAAACACTTACTGTTCCCGTATGAATACAGTGCATATCTGACCTTGCTGAGTGGATGGTGAGGGGCCCACAGCCCCTAAGTCATATCTGCAAAACCAGAAGTCAAAAACTTTTGGATTTAACTGATTTCCAACATCCTTCCCAGCTAGTGTGTTAGTCACTCAGTCACGTCCAACTCTTTGTGACCCCATGGACTGTATCCCGCCAGACTCCTCTGTCATGGGATTTCTCAGACAAGAATACTGGAGTGGGTAGCCATTCTCTTCTCCAACGGATCTTCCCCAGCCAGGGATCGAACTCAGATCTCCACATTACAGGCAGATTCTTTACAGTGTGAGCCACCAGGGAAGTCCAACATCTTATAAACCCAGGTCAAAACTGGATAACATCACCTGTGGACTTTTGTGCTATCTAATTTCACTGCAGTTTCCACCATATAGGCTGACATCCCTGAACTGGTCCAGACCAAGGAAACAGATCAACAAACATGTGGTGATCTATGCTGTTGTCACACAATGTCAGTCCATTTCCTCCTCTGTTTCTATGGAGCCGGGGTCCAGGGTCACTTGTACCCACTGCTCTGCTCCCTCTCCTTCCCTGGAAACCCCCTCCTCAGAAACAGCCATATTGCCAGGCTGGGCTCCTAGTGTACCTAGAAGCGGCCAGTGGCTGGGAACAGAGATAGGATAAAGGAAGGCCCCTTTGGGTGGGAGAGAAGTCAGGTTCACATCAACAGCTGGTCCTCACAGGAGCTAGGATGTCCCCACTCTGGGAGAGAGGGCTCTCCACCTAGTAAACCTCAAAGGGTGCTTCTCCACATTTTATTGTCATTTTTCACACTGTAGAGACAAAATTGTAGCAGCCAATGTGTAAAACCCACAAGTATGAATTGGATAACATGGAAGCTGCCTGTGAATGACTTTCTTGAAGAACATGTGAATCTACTGATAAACTTTCAAGGAGTCAGTTAAGCCTAAAGCCGAAATGACTGCCTGTCTTGGAACTTGAGGTTCTGTCTATGTGTGAGGGGTATACCTGGGAGATGGTGGGAATGGGTGTGGAGGATGGAATTACATGGGATGGGGGTGGTGAAAGCCTGGGTGTGGGTGCAATTAGAGACATCACATAATCAGCTGGGGCTCCCTAGTGCATGGGGGCGCCGTCTGTGCACCTCTGGAAGCCAGTGGGCGGGCCCACAGGGAAGGTTCACAGGGTCCCTGTCAAGCACCGGGTTTTGCAATTTGATGAAAAAATCCTCCTGTGCACCTGGCATTTCATACCCTGCCTCAGTCCTGCCAAAAATAAGAAATACTGCAAGAAACCGAGCACAAGTGAAAGCTTGCGACATATGATGAGATTCAGAATTCTCCTGCTTCTCAGCAATTTCATCAGCCAAAAAAACTGCAGATTATGAATCCTTAACAAGATAGAACCCGGTAAAGAATAACACCAAGCTGTGTCTTCTCCACAGGCTAAAGTCTAAAAGCTACTCAGTGGTCCCCAACCTTTTTGGCACCAGGGACCGGTTTTGTGGAAGACAATTTTTCCACAGACCAGAGACAAGGAGTGGTTTCAGGCTCATTCAGGCACATTACATTTACTTTATCTCTGTTATCATCAGATCAACTCCACCTCAGATCATCAGGCATTAGATCCCGGAGGTTGGGCACCCCTGATAAGTGACAAAATATTCCCCTGAACATTGTCACTGTTATCAGCAACAATAAAAAGAGAATGAATATATAACATAAAAGAGTTGCCATGGTTTTAGTTGGGTGAAAGAATCACAATATTTTTTTAAGTAAACTTTTTCTTGAAATAGAACATATATTCAGCAAGGTACAGCCAGTGCATATAGCTTGACATATATTTTCATAGTGAATGCGCCTGTGTGACCTCCATCCAGATCATGATGTTGTAGACAATAGAGTGCACTCTAGAATCGCCTTCAAGCCATTTCTGTTTTTACTCCAGTTAGGTAACCACCATTATGACCTTTAATACCAAAGATAAGTATTGCTGGTTTTGACAATACTAAAACATTAAGAAAGAAAGATTGGTATAAGTCAATGGTCTTCAAACTTGTTTGAACAACCCCTAAAACTTTTAAAGGCTTCCCATTTGGCTCAGTGGTAAAGAATCTGCCTTCCAAGGCAGGACACAGGAGACTCAGGTTCGATCCCTGGGTCAGGAAGATTCCCTGGGTCAGGAAGATTCCCTGGAGGACAGCACAGCAACCCACTCCAGTATTCTTGCCTGGAGAATCCCATGGACAGAGAAGCCTGCTGGGCGACAATCCACGGGGTCCCAAAGAGTCAGACATGACTAAGCAACTCAATAACAACAAAAACTTTTTAAATTATTTATCCTGAGAAGTGGTCAAGATGGCACAGTGGTAAGACCCTCCTTACACAGGAGGAGGATCTCACTTCCTCCCATGGGTACACCAAAATTACAACTATTTATAGAGCAACCATCAGGAGCCCAACCTGAAGACTAGCAGAAAAGATTTACAACTAAAGACATAAAGAAGGAACCACAAGGAGATGGGTAGGAGTGGTGGACATGCAGTATAATTATAATAATAGTTGTGGAGGTTCTCCCTATAGACCAAGAGGTCGGAGTCCTGTCTGCATTAGACTCCCCAGATCTAGGGTCCTGTACCAAGATGAGCCCCTGGAATGTTTGGATTTGAAGACCGGCAGGGCTTACTTCTGGGAGAGCCAAAGGGTTTGGGAAATAGAAACTCCACTCTTAAAGGGCAAATGTAAAATTTCAGATGCTCCAGGACCCAGGGCAGAAGCAGTCAGTTGAAAGGAGCCTGAGTCAGACTCACCTGTTGATCCTGGAGGGCTTCCTGGACAGGCAGGGGGCAACTGCAACTCCCACTGGGGACACAAGTTCTGGCAGCAGAGCTCATTCTATCACAAGGACATGGAAGCAAGCAAGCACAATGTTGGAACCCTTCCTCTAATTCATTACTGCCAGGACAGGTCCCACAGGTCCCTACTGCCAGCAGCTTGACAGTAGCTCAGGGACCTCTTGGGCCCCATAGCCAGAGGCCCCAGGATCCAGACTCACCTATCAGTGGGTGAGCATCAGTCCAGGACTATAGCAGCCCAGCAGCCAGCTATGTCTGGACCCTGCCCACCCATTAGCAGGCCAACACTAGCTTCAGGACCCCTTTCCCCACAGTCAGTCACTCTGGGACCTGGCTTCACCAGCCAATAGACCAGCACTAGCCCTAGGATGACGCAGGCTTCATAGCAAGTGATCCAGTCCCACCCACCGGTGGACCAGTGGCCTCTGCACTAGTCAGGACCTGACAACTAACCAGACCAACACCAACACCTACCAGCATGTTCACAGTAGTCAGCCTGTCACAACAGAAGGGTCCACACAGCCCATACAGAGGACACCCCTAGAGCATATAGCTCTGATGACCAGAGAGAAATGCACCACTGGGCCCCAAAGGACATCTACATTCAGCCACTTCTCCAAGATCAAGATAACCAACTTACCAAATACAGAGAATTAGGCAAAAGGAGGCAACAGAGGAATATGTTCCAAGAGAAGGGACAAGATAAAACCACAGAAGAACTAAATGGAGTAAACAATCTACCTGACAAACAGTTCAAGGCAATGATAGTAAAGGTGCTCAAAGAACTCCTGAGAACAAGGGATGAGCAGAGTGAGAAGTTATGTTTCTAACAAAGAGTTATAAAATAGAGGAACCAAAGATGAAGAATACAATAACCAAAATGAAAAATGCACCAGAAGGAATCAGTAGTGATTGGATGATAGAGAGGAATGGATCGATGAACTGGAAGATGGAGTAGTGGAAATCACTCACGTTGAACTGAAAATACAGAAAAGAATAAAAAGAAATGGCAACAATTTAAAAGCCCTCTGGGACAACATCATGCATACTAACATGCACATTGCAGAGATTCCAGAAGGAGAGGAGAGAGAGAAAGGGGCAGAGAACATATTTGAAGACATAATAGGTGAAAACTTATCTAACCTGGGAAAGAAAAGAAAACAGACATCCAGGTCCAAGAAGCACAAAGAGTGCCAAAGAAGACCAGAAGAAGACACACTGTAATCAAAATGGCAAAAATTAAAAATAAAGACAGGATGTTAAAATCAGCAAGGGAAAAATGAGTTTCATATAAGGGAACTTCCATAAGACTCTCAGCTGACTTTTCAGCAAAAATCTGCAGGCCAGAAGGGAGTGACACGTAATATTTAAAGTGATGAAAGAAAAAAAATAATAATAAAGTGAAGAAAGGGAAAAACCTACAACCAAGAATACTCTCCTTGGCAAGGTTATCATTCAGGTAAATGGGCAGTAGACCTAAATAGATATTTCCCCAAGGAAGACATACAGATGGCCAAGAGGCACATGAAAAGATGTTCAACACTGCTAATCATTAGAGAAATGCAATTCAAAACTACAATGAGATATCACCTCACTTCAATCAGAATGGGCATAAAAAAAATCTATAAACAATAAATGCTAGAGAGGGTGTGGAGAAAAGGGACCCCTCCTACACTATTCGCGGGAACATAAATCAGTGTGGCCACTATGGAGAACAGTATGGAGGTTCCTCAAAAAACTAAAAATAGAGTTACGATCCTTCAGACTGACTCCTGGGCGTATATCTGGAGAAAAACATTGTCCAAAATGATACACACACCCCAATGTTCAATGCAGCACTGTTTACCAGAGCTAAGACATGGAAGCAACTTAAATGTCCATCAGCAGAGGAATGGATAAAGAAGATGTGGTACATATATATAGTGGAATAGTATTAAACCATTTTAAAGAATAAAAGAATGCCATTTGCAGCAACACAGATGGACCTGGAGATTGTTGTTCAGTCACTAAGTTGTGTCTGACTCTTTGCAACCCCATGGACTGCAGCACCCAGGCTTTTCTGTCCTTCACCATCTCCCAGAGTTTGCTCAAACTCACATCCACTAGTAATGCAATCCAACTACCTTATCCTCTGTGACTCCCTTCTCCTCATGCCCTCAATCTTTCCCAACATCAGGGTCTTTTCCAGTGAGTCAGCTCTTCATATCAGGGGGCCAAAGTATTAGAGCTTCAGCATCAGTCCTTCCAATAAATATTCAGGATTGATTTCCTTTAGGATTAACTGGCTTGATCTCCCTGCTGACTTTCAAGTGTCAGAAGACTCTCAAGAGTCTTCTCCAGCACCACAATTTAAAACCAAGCCTTCTTTAAGGTCCAACTCTCACATCTGTACATGACTATTGGAAAAGCCATAGCTTTGACTAGATGGAACTTTGTCAGCAAAGTGATGTCTCTGCTTTTTACTGTGCTGTCTAGGTTTGTCATAACTTTCCTTCCAAGGAGCAAGTGTCTTTTAATTTCATGGCTGCAGTCACCATCTGCAGTGATTTTAGACCCCAAGAAAACAAAGTCTGTCACTGTTTTCATTGTTTTCTCATCTATTTGCCATGAAATGATGGGACCAGATACCATGATCTTCGTTTTTTGAATGTTGAGTTTTAAGCCAACTTTTCATTCTCCTCTTTCACTCTCATCAAGAGACTCTTTAGTTCCTCTTCACTTTCTCCCATAAGAGTGGTATCATCTGAATATCTGAGGTTGTTGATATTTCTCTCGGCAATCTTGATTCCACCTGTGATTCATCCAGCCCGACATTTCACATGATGTACTCTGCATATGAGTCAAATAAATGAGTGACAATATACAGCCTTGAAGGGACTTACTTCACTTAGGATGATAATGGAGATTATGATGATAGATGATAATGGCAATTATCATCCTAAGTGAAGTCAGATAAAGAAAGACAAATATCATGTGATATTACTTATATGCAGAATCTAAATATATATATATATACACACACACACACACACACAAATCAACTTATTTTAAAAAACAGAAACTGACTCATAGACTCAGAGACTGAACTTATGCTTACCAGAGGGAAAAAGATAGGGGGAGGGATAGATTGGGAGTTTGGGGTTGACATGTACACATCATTATATTTAAACAGATAGCCAACAAGGGCCTGATATACAGCACAAGGAGCTCTGCTCCATATTCTGTAATAACTTAAATGGGAAAGGATTTGAATAAGAATAGATACTTGTATATGTGTAACTGAATCACTTTGCTGTACACCTGAAACTAACACAACATTGTTAACCAACTATACTCCAATACGAAACTAAAATTAAAAAACAAAACCTCACTTCTAAATTCTAGCACTAAGGTAGAGAAGGCAGGAACCATTATCAGGAGTCAGGCACCTGGATAAAGAGGCACTGCCCCCTTCCGCACTGTGCTAGCATTCCTATGCCCTTGAGCATCTCCTCCTCTGGGGCTATCCATTCTAGAATTATCCAATTGTCAGCCCAGAAGGGCCAGCATCCCAGGGCAAAACATGAGTAAAATTCAGAGAGGGTGAGAAGCACCCCCACTTTTCATGCAGTAGGGCCAGCTTGATTTGAGAGAGCCAACAGAGCACAGGCTAGTCTGGGGCAGATTGATTTAGGAAAGAGTTGCGTGCAACTTCAGTTGTTCAGTCATGCCAACTCTTTGTGACCCCATGGACTGTAGCCTGCCAGGCTCCTCTGTCCATGGAATTCTCCAGGCAAGAATACTGGAGGGGGTAACCGTTCCCTTCTCCTGGAGATCTTCCTAACCCAGATAGCGAAGCCGGGTCTCCCGCATTGAAGGGCGATTCTTCACCACTAAGCCACTTGGGGAGCCATCTATAGCCAATACAGGCAGCTAATGCCCTTCACTAGCAGTTTCCTGACCACAGATAGAATCAAAAGGGGAAAGAAATCCAAGAAGAGAACGGCAAAATGAAGAGGAGAAGACGTATCAGTGTCATGAGACATTGACTGTGTCTGAACTGCCTTCCAACATGACACAAGCAGCCTTATTATTGCAAACCAGGTCAAACCCACATAAACTCATCACAATGCCACCCATACCATGTTTACTCAGAGGAAAAGAAGGGGCAGGATGGAGGTGATTATGATCTTGGGATAAATAGAAGGGCAAAAACAAACTGGTATCAACTCACCTCTTTGTTTTTTTCTGTGAGAGGGGTCTGAGGAGTGTTTGGCTGTGTGATCAGCCCTTCTGAGAAACGTGGCACCAGGGGATTCCAGTCCTGTGTCTGTTCTATCACCGTCTTTTTTTACCAGTCCTGGCTCTCTGGAACTTCTGACTTTCTGTGGTGTACAGTTCCTCTGCCCAGCCAGAAGCCAGCACAACTGTCCCCCACCTCCTTCCATCTTGGGATGCTTATCCACATGTATTGTTCTTCCTACTCATTCACTGAGTCAGACGTACTTGTTGCCTACTTCGGTCTTGGCTGACACTGCTTTTCTCTCTTCATGGAACAAGCCAATGTATTTAGAAGCTAATTTTGTTCTCTGAGAATTTTATAATTTCCTTCGACCAACTCCAGGCAGTATCCCAAAATAGTACATTTTGGCAATACTAATATATTTTGAATGTGTCACCTAATCTCCAAAGGCAATCTCTTATCTCTCTTTTTGGAGATTTGGAATTAAAACTTTTTTTCAAATTTTAGTTGATTTGGGGCTTCTCTGGTGGCTCAGATGGTAAAGAATCTGTCTACAATGCAGGAGACCCAGGTTTGATCCCTGAGTCAGGAAGATCTTCTGGAGGAGGAAATGGCTACCCATTCCAGTATTCTCGCCTGGGAAATCCCATGGACAGAGGAGCCTGGTAGGTTATAGTCTACAAGGTTGCAAAGAGTCAGACACAGTTGAATGACCAACACTATCACTCTCTCTCTCATAGTTGATTTACAATGTTCGGTTGACAATCTGTTCTTAAAATGAGTCTTTTCTAAACAGAAAGTATGTCCATTTCAGTCACTATTTTGGTTTTTAAGATTACAAAATAATGCATGGCATTTGTAGAAGGTCTAATGATAAGAAACATACAGATGTAGAAAACAAACTTGTGGTTATCAAGGGAGAAGTGCAGGAGGATAAATTGGGAGATTGGGATTGACATATACACACTACTACATAGACATAGATATATAATGAGATATATACATATATAGCTATCTATATAACATAGATAACTAATGAGAACATAGTGTATAGCACCGGGAACTCTACTCAGTACTCTGTAATGACTTTTATGGGAAGAGAATCTAAAGAAGCGTGGATATAGAAGGATATATAACTGAGTCACTTTGCTGAATAGCAGAAACTAATGCAACATTGTAAATCAACTATACGCCACTAAGAAGTAATTTAAAAAAAGAAAGAAACATATACCCTGACTCAGGAAACCTCCCTTAATGGCCCTCACTTGATTTGGTCCCCTTCTAGGGGTAACCACTGTGAACAGTTTGGTGCTTCTTCTCAGACGCATTCCTGTATGTGTTTCCATCTGTATTTATATACACACACGTGCACACAAACAGTGCCATCTTAAATTTGAATTTCATGGAATAAGACTGTATTTTTTTTTTTCATGTAACATACCCTGGAGATCTCTCCCTGCCAGTATATAGAGTTCTGCTGCTGCTGCTAAGTCGCTTCAGTCGTGTCTGACTCCGTGCGACCCCATAGACGGCAGCCCACCAGGCTCCCCTGCCCCTGGGATTCTCCAGGCAAGAACACTGGAGTGGGTTGCCATTTCCTTCTCCAATGCATGAAAGTGAAAAGTGAAAGTGAAGTCGCTCAGTCGTGTCTGACTCTTCACGACCCCATGGACTGTAGCCCACCAGGCTCCTCCGTCCATGGGATTTTCCAGGCAAAAGTACTGGAGTGGGGTGCCATCACCTTCTCCTATATAGAGCTCTAACTTCATTCTTTTTTTTTTATCTTTACATCACTTTTTTATTCAACAATATATCATGGAAATATTTATACATCATTATGTGTAGGTTTTCCTGCATTCTTTCAAATTACATTTTTCTTTCTATTGGATATTTTAGTTTGTTTCCAGTTTTCTCCTGTTAACCTAGGCTGAAATAAATATCTTTGTGTGTGGAGAGGAGAATTATCCTAGCAGAAATTTTTGAGATATGAAATTGGTGCATGCTTTTTTTCCCAATTTTTTTCTTTTTTTTAACTTATTTTTTAATTGAAGGATAATTGCTTTACAGAATTTTGTTGTTTTCTGTCTAACCTCAACATGAATCAGCCATAGATATACATATATCCCCTCCTTTTTGAACCTCCCTCCCATCTTCTTCCCCATCCCACCTCTCTAGGTTGATACAGAGCCCCTGTTTGAGTTTCCTAAGACATACAGCAAATTCCCATTGGCTATCTATTTTACATATGGTGATGTAAGTTTCCATTTTACTCTCTCCATATATCTTACCCTCTCCTCTCCCCATGTCCATAAGTCTATCCACTATGTCTGTTTCTCCAATGCTGTCCTACAAATAAATTCTTCAGTACCATTTTTCTAGATTCCATATATATGCATGAGAATATGACATTTATCTTTCTCTTTCTGACTCACTTCACTCTGTATAATAGGTTCTAGGTTCATCCAACTCATCAGAACTAACTCAAATGCATTCCCTTTTATGGCTGAGTAATATCCCATTGTGTATATGTACTACAACTTCTTTATCCATTCATCTGTCAATGGACATCTAGGTTGCTTCCATATTCTAGCTATTGTGAATAGTGCTGCAATGAATGATGGGATACATGTGACTTTTTCAATTTTGATTTCCTCAGGGTATATGCCTAGGAGTGGGATTGCTGGGTCATATGGTGGTTTTATTCCTAGTTTTTTAAGGAGTCTCCATACTGTCTTCCATAGTGGCTGTATCAATTTACATTCCCACCAACAGTTCAAGAGCATTCCCTTTTCTCCACACAATAAATAAACAGCATTTATTGTTTGTAGACTTTTTGATGATGGCCACTCTGACTGGTGTGAGGTGATCTAATTGTTGTTTTGATTTGCATTTCTCTAATAATGAGCTATGTTGAGCATCTTTTCATGTGTTTGTAAGCCATCTGTATGTCTTCTTTGGAGAAATGTCTGTTTAGGCCTTTTCCCACTTTTTGATTGGGTTGTTTTTCTGTCATTGAGTTGTATGGGCTGCTTATATATTTTGGAAATTAATCCTTTGTCAGTTGTTTCATTTGCTATTATTTTCTCCCACTCTGAAGGCCGTCTTTTCACCTTGCTTATAGTTTCCTTTGCTGTGCAAAAGATTTTAAGCTTAATCAGGTCCCACATTTTACTTTTGTTTTTATTTCCATTACTCTAGGAGGTGGGTCATAGACAATCTTGCTTTGATTTATGTCATCGAGTGTTCTCCCTATGTTACATTTAGGTCTTTAATCCATTTGGAGTTTATCTTTGTGTATGGTGTTAGGAAGTGTTCTAATTTCATTCTTTTACATGTAGCTGTCCAGTTTTCCCAGCACCATTTATTGAAGAGGCTGTCTTTGCCCCATTGTATAATCTTGCCTCCTTTGTCAAAAATAAGGTACCCATAGTTGCATGGGTTTATTTCTGGGCTTTCTATCTTGTTCCATTGGTCTATATTTCTGTTTTTATGACAGTAGCATACTGTCTTGATGACTGTAGCTTTGTAGTATAATCTGCAGTCAGGAAGATTGATTCCTTCCTCCATTTCCATTCTTCTTTCTCAAGACTGCTTTGGCTATTCGGGGTCTTTTGTGTTTCCATATGAATTGTGAAATTTTTTGTTCTAGTTCTGTGAAAAATGCCATTGGTAATTTGATAGGGATCATATTGAATCTGTAGATTGTGTTTGATAGTTTAGTCATTTTCACAATATTGATTCTTCCTACCAAGGAACATGGAGTATCTCTCTGTTTATGTCATCTTCGATTTCTTTCATCAGTGTCTTATAATTTTCTATGTACAATTCTTTTGTCTCCTTAGGTAAGTTTATTCCTAGATATTTAATTCTTTTTGTTGCAGTGGTGAATGGGATTGATTCCTTCATTTCTCTTTCTGATTTTTCATTGTTAGTATATAGAAATACAAATGATTTCTGTGTATTGATTTTGTATCCTGCAACTTTGCTAAATTTTAGCTCTAGAAATTTTCTGATACTATCTTTAGGGTTTCCTATGTAGAGTGTCATATCATCTGCAAACAGTGAAAGCTTTACTTCTTCTTTTCTGATCTGGATTCCTTTTATTTCTTTTTCTTCTCTGATTGCTGTAGCTAGGACTTCTAGAACTATGTTGAATAATAGTGGTCAAAGTGGACACCCTTGTCTTATTCCTCGTCTTAGAGGTAATGCTCTCAGTTTCTCACCATTGAGAATAAGGTTTGCTGTAGGCCTGTCATATATGGCCTTTACTGTGTTGAGGTAGGTTCCTTCTATGCCCATTTTCTAAAGAGTTTTGATCATAAATGGGTGCTGAATTTTGTCAAAGGCTTTTTCTGCATCTATTGAGATCATCATATGGTTTTTATCTTTCAATTTGTTAATATGGTATATCACATTGATTGATTTATGTATACTGAAGAATCCTTGCATCCCTGGAATAAACCCAACTTGATCACAGTATATACGCTTTTTGATGTGTTGCTGAAGTCTGTTTGCTAAAATTTTGCTGAGGATCTTTGCATCTATGTTCATCAGTGATATTGGCCTGTAGTTTTCTTTTTTTGTGTGTTGTCTTTGGTTTTGGTGTCAGGGTGATGGTTGCCTCACAGATGAGTTTGGAAGTATTCCTTTCTGTGCAATTTTTTGAAAGAGTTTTAGAAGGATAGGCATTAGCTCTTCTCTAAATGTTTGACAGAATTTTCCTGTGAAGCTATCTGGTCCTGGGCTTTTGTTTTGGGGAGATTTTTTTTAATCACAGCTTCAATTTCAGTGCTTGTAATTGGGTTGTTCATAATTTCTATTTCTTCCTAGTTCAGTCTTGGAAGACTGAACTTTTCTAAGAATCTATCCATTTTCTTCCAGGTTATCCATTTTATTGCCATATAGTTTTCATAATGGTCTCTTATAATCCTTTGTATTTCTTCCTTGTCTGTTGTAACCTCTCCTTTTTCATTTCTAATTTTGTTGATCCTTTTCCCTTTTTTTCTTGATGAGTCTGGCTAGAGGTTTGTCAATTTTGTTTATCTTTTCAAAGATAACTTCATTCTTTTTGTCTGCCTCAAAGAATTCTATTATATGACTGCTGCTGCTGCTGCTAAGTCGCTTCAGTCATGTCCGACTCTGTGCGACCCCATAGACAGCAGCCCACCAGGCTCCCCCGTCCCTGGGATTCTCCAGGCAACAATACTGGAGTGGGTTGCCATTTCCTCCTCCAGTGCATGAAAGTGAAAAGTGAAAGTGAAGTCGCTCAGTCGAGTCCGACTCTATCGACCCCATGGACTGCAGCCTACCAGGCTCCTCTGTCCATGGGATTTTCCAGGCAAAAGTACTGGAGTGGGGTGCCATTGCCTTCTCCAATTATATGACTACGCTATAATTATTGGAAAAGATGTGTATTTAAGGAGTTTCTGTTTTTTGCCACTGCAAACAAGCTTCACTGAGAATTCCTTCTGAGCAAGTGTCAATACTCCTATGTGATTGATCCATAGATGTGAAAGAACAGGGTCAGAGGCATGAAAGCTGCTGCCCAGTTGCCTTCTGGAAAGGATACATCAGCATCTGCCCTCAAACCAAATCCATAAGCATACCTGTGTTCCCATACCAGCATCATTTCTGGGTTTCCACCTAACTTTGTAATGTCTCCATATCAATGGATGAATCAAAAGGATATTCTTTTTCAACGTGCATTTTCCTGAATACTAGTGAAATGTAGCATCTTTTCAGAAGTTTTCAGTCACTTGTATTCATTGCCTATGAGTTTTCTGTGCATATCTTTACCCATTTTTTTCTACTGCCTTACTCAGAGTGGTTTATACAAAGTCTATAAATTATGGCTAATTGTCAATTCTTTATGTGAAAATATTTTTCCATAGTCTGTTGCTTGCTATTTTACTTTGCTTATGATATTTTTTTACTGTATGATAGTTCATACTCTTTATGGAGTCAGATAAAAAATTGTTGGTTTCCAGTGGCAGAAGTAACAAAACAATGTTTGTATATTTTATTTCAGTACTTTTAGTGCTTTGTTTTTCTTGTTATATCAAGACTCATACTCCATCTGGATGATCTATATCCTATTTCCACTCTTTGTGTTTATTTACTGGATTGCAGTTACTCAGGGATTTTGTTGGGAAGAATGACTCATTTCTCCAGTGTCTTCCCTGAGTGTGTTTAAGGTATCTTTCGCTCTGGTTTCTGGAAATAGGATCCATCTGCTTACTGACCTCTAGTCAGTTCCCACTGAGACAGCCTTTCTTTTTTTCTAACACTATTATGTTCAAATTCACTTTAACATCTTCCCCTTCATTTCACAGGAATTTTGGAAGAAAATAGGGATAAATGCCTATACTTATCCTGCCATCTTGAATGGAAACATCTGTGTGTGTCTGTTCTAAGAAAAATTTTTACTGTGAAATAAAAGCACATAATAGAAAATTTGGAAAATACAAAAAGACACAAAGAAAAAATAAAATCAACCAAAATTCCACTATTCAATAATAATAATAAAAATAATGTGAAGACATTGGTGAATTCACTACCAGCATTTCTAATGCATGTAGATAAAGTTTTCATAGAAAAATAGGATCATATCATATATTGAGTCTTATACTATGATATTTAAACTTATATCACATGAAGAGTATTTTTCTATATCCTTGAGAGTAGGATTTTATTTTTTTAAATGACTATAAGTACTCCATCTGCACATATTTCTTAGAAATTAAAGATCGATTTATTTTTAATAATATATGTGTTTCCAGAAAAAGTAATATATTTCCATGAGTCAAAGCAGTCAAAATGTTCTTCCCAGTGGCCAGTTTTCCTTCCTGGAATCAACAAATTACATCCAATTATTCTGTAAAGATTAATGTCATGGATGGAATGGGATGAGAGGTTCATATATTTCTAGCTCCTGATACATACTTGCTCTCCAGAAATGTTTTATTTACATTACTGCCATATGAAGACATTCTCTCTTTTTTTCAAATATTTGTCAATTTGGCAGGCAAGAAATAACTTAATATGCATTTTTTGAAGAATAAAGTTAGAGCATTTTCTTTCATGTGTTCATCAGCCATTCTACATCCACCATCAGAAACTGTCTGTTCCTAGACTTTGGCATGAAGGACCCTTTAAAGGTAATTATAGTTTTCAGGCTTCCAGTCACCTATGAGTGCTCCCCATACCAAGTCAAAAGGAGGCCGTTTCCAAAGGCAGCGCCTCTAGTTCCCTGGAAGGCATCATCAGGGGAGCCCACTGCTTCACATTCATATTGTTTTAATGAGCTTTCTAATAATGCTGCAGACTTTTTCTTGAGGTCTACTGTGAACTACTGACCAGAAAGAAGAGGGACAGTGCAGAGAAACCATGAAGATGATAGAAGGCTGGCGTTTCCCAATGTCCCCCTGATAGGGACAGAGTAAAGGGGCAAAGTAAGTGATCCCACTTATGGACTTCCCTGTAGCTCAAATGGTAAAGAATCTGCCTGTGATACAGGAGACCAGGATTTGATCCCTGGGTTGGGCAGTTCCTCTGGAGAAGGGAATGGCAATCCCCTCCAGTCTTCTTGACTGGAGAATTCCATGGACAGAGAAGCCTGGCAGTCTACAGTCCGTGGGGTCGCAAAAAGTTGGACACGACTGAGCAACTAACACACACAAGTGATCCCACTAGGGGATTGGCAGTAGAAAAGATACGGGAGACACCTTTAAGTTAATGATTACTCAACAAAAGCAGGTTAGTTTAACAACAAAACCAAGCAGGCTTGCTTAGCAACAAAACCATGACACAGAAGCACAGGCTGTACCTCCAAACAATAAAACGATGATGACATGAGCCCCACATCCTGCCCAGTGAGCTCAGAAAGCTAGGACATGCTCCCTACACACATTAAAAAACAATCATTTGCAGCCCTAGCCTGACCATGTAGGTGCAAGAAATCTTCCCTGCCCAACCCGGAGGAGAAGCTGATGATGGAGGCATGACATCTATTCAAGAAAGTCAAAAAAGTCTCCCCCCCTCCCTTTTCCTTTGATTATAGAACTACAGCCCAGTAAGTTCTCAGCCTGATACCTTTTCTTCCACCTACTTGTAGGCCTCTCAAGCGTCCTATTCTAATAAATTGCTTCTTGTCTATCACTTTGCCTCTTGCCAAATTTTTTCTGTGCTGAGACATAGAGGACCAAGGGCTCTTCAGAGTCTTCTGAAATGTCATCCAATGGTTTCACCCCACCTCTGAACTTTTGCAGGCCGGCTATGTGACCTGGAGTCCATCACCCAACTTTTCTGTGCCCTGGTCTGTAAGCCGGAAGGGTTAATTTTGAATTTATGTTGGATCTGTTTCTATGACCTTTACCCTCATCTTGCCACTTTTGTCACTGCAAGCATACATAATGGCAGGGAGATAACCTAAGCCACTCACCTGTGAAGGACTGTTAGGAAGTGAAACTAACACATTCCCCTGCCTGAAGCTTGCCATTCTAGGGGATATTGGCAAGGACTGAATAGTCTTTTTACTTTGTTTCCTCACCCCTCCATCTCTGATCCATAAAAATCCTGGCAACCAAGCCCCAACAAGATGGTTATTTTGAGGCACTAGCCTACCATCTTCTCAGTCAACTGGCTCCCATATAAAGTCTCTTCCTAGTCCCAATGCCTCGTCTCAGAATCACTGACTTCCCATGCAGTAAGCAGAGCAAGCTTGGACTTGGTAACAGCCCGCTCTCACTCCCCACTGAGTCAGCTCCTCATTTGATGGGTTCTGTCTCTGAGTTAGGAAGGCTCTTCTGGCCAACTCCGTCTCCTCATCCAGGCTGAGGGGACCCCCCCCTTCCATGCACTTGGGACACCTCCCTGCCTGTCTCTATCACCTGCACATGTGTACTTCCTAACTGTGTCTCACTGCCTCCCCAAAAGCTCTGTGGTTCCCCCAGCCACAGAGAGCCCCCTACAGCACATGTCCTTGGGTGACGCCTGCCAACATGAAACCAACACACACACCTGCCCTATTCACCCTCACATAGAACAGCTCCTCACCGCCTCCAGAACACACCATTCCCCGCTAAGCGCTGAAAAGGCATTCAAGGCTCTCCCCTACATCTACTCCTCCAGGTTTCAACCACCCGCCTGACTCTTCTCACAGCCAAATAAAGAACAAATGTGCAGTTCCTCACCACATTGTAACCCAGCAGGACCCTATGAAGCCTGCCTGGAACAGGCCTTCCCCCATATCCTCTGCTGTAGCTCCGTCTGACCTAACCACCATGAGCACACAAGCCTCAGGCCTCCTGGAACCCAAGGACTGATCTCGCTAACCTCTGTGACACGACCCTGTGACCTCACCATTAGCCCATCAGAGAATTGTGCTCAAGCTGATCATCCTGGGACCCCTCTCCCCACCAGCCCTTATAGATAGCCAATGGAAACTCAAATTGGGGCTCCACAGTAACCTAGAGGGGTGGGAAAGGCTGGGAGGTGGGAGGGAGATTCAAGAGGGAGAGGACATATGTACACCTATGGTTAACTCATGTTGATGTGTTAGGTAGTAGAATAGGAAAAAGGAGTCCAGAAGGGCGGTGGCTAAAAGACAAAGAAGGGGAAAGTCCAGGAAAACAGAACAAAGGAAGGTCCAAGGACCGGAGTGAGAACCTCAGGTAAAACAAACAGCCCTCCTGGCTAGCCCAGTTTACACAGGGTAGGCTCAGGGGGAGGAGAAAAAACATAAAAAGAGGAGCCAAAATTGGTCTGGCTTCTTTTCACATCTTTAGGGTTGGCCCGCCCTCATGACTCAAGGATATAGTTCCCTTTGCTTTCCAAATAAAACTGAGCTGTAACACACAGCCATAATGAAGGAAGAAATAGACAGAACAGGCTCTGTCTTGAAAGCAGGACTCCATCTTGGGCCAGAATGTGGACTTTGAGCTATATGCCCAGTATCTATGGAAACGACATACCAGCTGGAAAACCAGGCCCCCAGAAGGAAGAGCCCCAGGGCTCCTACCTAGACTCTCCATTGCCTAAAAGAATACCCTAGTTATCTGTGTAACAGAATAGAATGATACATTCTATTATGCTTATTGGAGTATGACCACAGGCCTATTGATAATTGTCCACTGTTAACTACCTAGGCTTAAGGCATATGAATCACGGGTTAACTTTGATTATATCTTTCTTTTCAATTGTTCAGACTTGTTTCAGGGAATTTGGGGAGGTGGGTTTGGGCACGTACACTTAGGGTATATAAGGTTTTCACAAAAACTGGTCGGGGTCCTTGGCTAAGAGGAGATTCTGCCTTGGGCTCTCTGGTGTAAATGGTGTTATAAACAGCACTCCACTATCTGCATCTTCCTTCTGAGTGAGTTTGTTTCCCAGAACGCGTGGGTACAACAGTGACCCTGGTCCCTCCGAGGGCAATAACACCAGTCCGTCTGTCATGTCAGTGAGACAGAACCAAAGAAATTACAAACTCCCTCAACAGATGCATGACAGAAATCAAGCCAATATTGTAAAGCAACCATCAACCAATTAAATATTAAGAAATATAATTATATATATTAAAAGAAAATTTTTGCCAAAACCCTTCCAGCTGCTGGAACATTTCAGGGCATGAGCCTCCTTATCTCCTCGCAGGGCCCTGCAGTAAACACTTCTCTGCTCCAGACTCCAACATGCCAGTGTGTCTGGCCTCACCGTGCACCCAGCACACGGACTTGAGTTAATCACACTGCCAGGTTTGTCCCAGATACATGTTGGCTAAGCAGCTCTCCTGTGCACCTTGGGCACTCCTGGGTGTCCCACTTAACCCTCAGTAAACTCCAAACGCAATCTTGTCCTGACTCCCAGTTCTTCCTTTAGCACCCTATAATCTGATATTCCTTCTCATGCCATTCATGAAACTCCACACCCCCACTCATTTCACTGGTGACCTAGTAAATGATGACCAAAGGTTATTCGCTGATTATTATCTCTTATTTCTTCCCAACATATGTAGCATTGCTATGTCTCTGGATCTTTGTACACAGAGAAGATGTTCAATAAACAGGGGTCAGCGTTTGTTAACTTCTCGGACTTCTCCAGGCCCCCTGCCAGCTCTGCAACCACCAGCTTCCCGAGCTGTGCCACGCCCACATGCCAAGGCCCAGGCCGGAATCTGAGCAGCCAAACACAGCCCAGTTCTCGCCTCTCTGCTCCACACTGCAGGCCACAGGACAGTACCTGGTTCCTTCTCCGCACGGACCCGGCATCTGCCTCCCCCGTGTTCTCTCCAAGGGTCCCAGCCTCGATCTGCGTTTATGAAACGCTTGGGGAATTTTTTAATTGTTGGTGCCAGGGCCCCCTGTCAACCCAGCCATTCTGACTTGATAATCCAAGCTGCAGTCATGGGCATCGCAAATGTTAAACGTCCCCGGGGGATGCACTTGCCCGGAATCTAGGTATACGTCGGGTCCACCAGACAGAATTGTCAGCTTCCAAATATAGCAGCCTGGGAAGAAAAAAATAGGAAGGCACGCGCCCCCCGGGCTCGCAGAGGCCCGCGGGCGCCCCACCCCCGCGCGGGCGCGGCCGTCCCGCCCTTGGCCTTGGTCTCCAGGTGGCGCCAGGGATAAACCCCGAACCTCACCGAGCTGAAGCCAGAGACGAGGTGCCCGCGGCGGAACAGGCTGGCTTCTCTTCGGCAGCTGTCCCGGGTGAGTACCGAGGTCTCCGGGAGGCCAGGGTCATGCGAGGCCAGCCTGCGGCGTTAAGGTTAATGGGGGTGGCGGCGATGAGCGTGCGCGTTTGGGGATACCCGGCGGCTGGGTGCAGGGCCCCCGAGGCCCGCACTGCGTCGGCGATCCGCGCTCCCCGGTCCCCGAGAACCGAGCTGCCAGCCTCCCACCCACCCGGGTGTCCTCGTTTTCTTCTGGACATTGTGCCCAGGTGCCCCACTCTCCCCTGCTCTGTGCACCCACCTTAGTCTGTCGCTGCCCCTCTCCAGACTCCCCCCCCCACACACACACACAATTCACCCCGTGCCCCCTTAGCAGGGCAGCAGAGCCCTGGCCTGGGAGGCAGGCCTCATCTGTTTATGCTGCACCAAGTTAGCAATGGCACCCTACTCCAGTACTTTTGCCTGGAAAAAAAATCTCATGGATGGAGGAGCCTGGTAGCCTGCAGTCCATGGGGTGGCTAAAAGTCGGATATGACTGAGCGTCTTCACTTTCGCTTTTCACTTTCATGCATTGGAGAAGGAAATTGCAACCCACTCCAGTGTTCTTGCCTGGAGAATCCCAGGGACCGGGGAGCCTGGTGGGCTTCCATCTATGGGGTTGCACAGAGTTGGACACGACTGAAGTGACTTAGCAGCAGGACTAAGTGGGTAAGCCATGGAATGAAGACACCAAAGAAGTCTTAGCCTGATGAAATTTAACACATATTTGTTCCCTGACTTCCTAAGGAGCAGTCTTTACACTAAAAGAGAGCCAGACATTTACCTGTGTTCCTCAGTAAAGTTACTATTAGCCTCTTTCTCTGGCATAGCCGATTATCACAATTCATATGCTAGCTGGAACACCAATCACAACCTTAGCTGGTATTTATTTTGCTGTCACTATGCGCCTGGCACTCTTCTGGCACATTGTAGGTGGGTGTGGATGGGAGATAAACCTGGCAGCACTCAGATCTAGCCCAACTCCTCTCCTTCCACCCTCACCCTCACTCTCTGCCTCCTGGAGAGGGCTGTGCTCTGTGGCACAATAGGGACCTTTTTTTTCCCTCCAGTCTGCTCAGAAGTTTCACATGGGTTTGTTGTTGTTTAGTCGCCAATTTTTATGACTCAAGTTGTGTGCCACCCTGTGGACTGCAGCACACCAAGATCCTCTGTCCATGAGATTTCCCAGGCAAGAATACTGGAGTGTCAATCAAAAAAAAATACTTTATTGCTAAAAAATGTAACCATCATCCTAGGCTTCAGCAAGCTATAGTCCTTTTGCTGGTAAAGAATATTGCATTGATGTTGATCGCTGCTGACTGATCAGGGTGATAGCTGCTGAAGGTTGGGGTGGCTGTGGCAATTTCTTAAAATAAGACAACAATGAAGTTTGGGGGGAAAAAAAGAATACTGGAGTGGGTTGTTATTTCCTTCTCTAGAGGATCTTCCCAACCCAGGGGTCGAACCTGTGTCTCCTGCATTGTAACAGATTATTTTCTGGGAAGCCCTTTATAAGGAGCCGTAGAGATCATATTACACACCTCAATACCAGTGGTGCTAGTGGTAAAGAACCTGCCTGCCAATGCAAGAAACATAAGAATCGAGGATTCGATCCCTGGGTCAGGAAGATCCCCTGGAGGAGGGCATGGCAACCCGCACCAGAATTCTTGCCTGGAGAATCCCATGGACAAGAGGAGCCTGGCGGGCTGCAGTCCAAGGGGCCACACAGAGTGAGACACGACTGAAGCGACTTAGAATGCAGCATGCATTAACCTCATAAAGCTTCCACACCTTCCAAATTTCATATATGTTAACTTGTACTAATAGAATCCCCCTGTTCAGAGAAGGAAACTGAAACACAAGAGATGCAACAGTTCTTACCAAGGATGCAGAGAGGTCGGTGGCAGATCGAGATTTCCAACCCACAGTCTCTAGACCTCACTACCTGTGCCGGTACCCCACAGACACCCTAAACCCCAAATGAGGGGGCCTCAGGAAGCCCAACTCTAGAGAACCTGGGAAGCATCTGCTGGATCCGGTTAAGAAGTGGCTTGTCCTAGGGCTTGTGTCACGCCAGCATGGAGACAAGGGAAAACTGAAGTCTAGAACCCCTGAAACGAATAACTTTCACGTCAACCAGGAGAGTGGTGAGGCTTCCAGCTATCTTCAGGGTGCTGGAGACGCTGAGGAGAGAGGTGGAGCATTGTCCTCCTGGCGAGGACATACATCATGGTGTCCCTGAAAGGAGTTGTCCACAGCCGGCCAGTGTGGGTTTTCTCACAGAAGGAGTGTTTCATGCACAGCCAGCTGATGTGGGTTTTCTCATGGAAGTAGTGCGGGTGATGCCAAGGCTGCCTCCTGGGGAGGGTGCCCAAGGTTTTGGCATCCCTGTGCAAAGTCTGATCCTCTTCCTTCAGGTCTGAAGGAATCCATCCCCTGACTGTGTGTTTAAAATGAGAATCTGAAGACCACTGTTCACCCATTAAGGTACCTTCTCTCCAAGTCCTTTGGGCCTGGGAGATTCTATCAATCATCCAGAAGCAAAGACGACAGAGAGTCTGAGAGCCATTTCATCCAAAGTGTGGTAAAGCTGCGTGCTCCACAGCAGGAAGCACTCATTGGACTGGAACATCCAGCTCCCACACCCCCACCCCCACTAGCATGCCTGTTTCCTGGACACATAGAGCAAACCTACCTCAAGGCTCACACTCTTCCATCCCTGTGCTGGATGGAAGCTGCTCCCAAGCCCTCCCTTGCCCCGTTCATCATTTGCACGTCCAATCAAAGGTCACTTTCCACAGATCTCGCCTGTTGCCTCCTCTGTTGACTCCCATCTAAAGCAGGTCTCCTGGCTACTCTCTAGAGTGCCCCCCACCACACACACACACTTTTCTTTATAACACTGCAGCTCTTACTGGTATATTCATTCTTTCATTAGACTCTTATCTCCCCAGGGCAGAGATTATGGGAGATTACCCACTCACTCAGCCCCATGGCCCAGCATTGTACCTGCACAGTATCCATGCCAAGGAAATGTGACAATGAGCTCACCTGGCCTACACAAACTAGACAGGGATCCTGGCTAAGCCACACACACATTCTTTCTGGTCCTTGGTCCCATCTACACATGCTTGCACGCTCACTCAGTCGTGTCTGACTCTTTGCAACCTCATGGACTATAACCTGCCAGGCTCCATCTGTAGAGAAAGCCAAGAAGCAGCAATTTAGTTTGCCACTTCCTAAGGGTCTGACCACGCTTCAAGCCATCCTTTAATGAATCTATGAGAACTAGTGTGTCCTCAGCCAAGCTTCAAAGTCAGTGTGGAACTGCTTCACTTCACTAATGAAGTCCATCTTCTGTCCTCACGTCCAACTCTCAGCTGGCCACCCCATTCAGGGAAACCCCAGCCCACAGCACAGTATGCCCCTTCTCTCCTCGTCTGGAGGGAATAAGACCTTCCCTTCTTTCTCAGGTGCTTGTTAGGAAAGCATCTTATAAGCTCATTCTCACTAAAATGTGAGTGACTGATAGGGTGGAGGCATTGAGCCCTGTTTAAGTTTGCCTTTTATTCATTCGATAAACTTGTCGGGTACCTTCCTGTGGGCAGTGCTGTGAGTCTGAGAAACAAGGTAACATCATAAAGCGCTAGCTGCAAGGCAGCATTGTGGTCACACATGCGCAAACATTCTCATTATACTTGCAAAACCACCCTAGAGCACAGGACCAGGAAGTAAGGAGACCGAGGCCCGGCGTGGCCTGCCGCAGGCTCCACAGCCAGACAGGGGCAGGGCCTAGCTATCTCACCCCTTCCCCAGATGTCATACAATTGCAGGGCCAAGTAGTAAGGGATGTGGCGTGGGGGCCTCAGAGCCTGGAAAATGGGTACCCTGTGCTGACGGCAAGTTGTAGGGGCCAAGGTTTAGAATGTCTAATTACTCCTCTTCAGGTACATTAATACAAGCAGGATTTCACATTTTTCTCTTGAATCTCAGATTTTAAATAACAACAGTGCAATGAGAAAACAGAAACCTCAAAGGAGGCAAAAAATAAAACCAGAAGGGAACAGTTGTGTCAACACGATAGGGTCAAGACCTTAAAGGTGAAATCAACCTACAGGACATATTATGGAGCAAAACCAGCTATAAGAAAGAGTGAGCTTCTGCTTTGGGTTAAATGTAGCCGTGGTTACAGTTTCTGGGTAACGAGCATTTCTGTCACCTAGAACACATAACAGGCATTCAGGGATGTGATGAGCTTGGCACGGTGATGCAAGTTGGTCAAGATGGTCCCTGTGGACCCCCTCCCCCCTTTCTCAGCTCAGAGTCTGCCACCAACAGGGATGTTTACATCACGATTCTTAGTTTCTTTCACTTCTGCAAGGGAGTATGGGCCCCATGGAATAAGGTCCTTACATGAGTCCCTCTTGCTTTATAGGTATGAGCCAGAACATGGCGCTCAAGCTGAAGGCAGCCAAGAAATTGCTCATTTTCTTAGGAAAATCAGTGTTGGCTCTTGTGGAGGCTGTAGTTTTTGCTATAATCCCAAAACCACGGAAGAATGTTGCTGGTGAAATCGTACTTATAACAGGCGCTGGAAGTGGACTCGGAAGGCTCCTAGCCCTCAAATTTGCCCAGCTTGGGTCGGTGCTTGTGCTCTGGGATATCAGTCAGGAGAGTAATGAGGAGACCTGCAAGATGGCTGTGGAAGCTGGAGCCACGAGGGTCTATGCCTATACCTGTGACTGCAGCCGGAAGGAGGAGATATACAGAGTGGCCAATCAGGTAAACCTGTGTGTTTGCTCTTCCTATGGGCAGTAAGGACTTGATGTAGTCTCTGATGTCCATCCATATTTGCCTTCCTCAGTGCTAATTTGCCTCTCTTTAAAAAATATCAGGGTGTGGGAATTAGCATTTTTGAGTTCTTGCTATGTGCCACACACCATGCTTGGCACCCTCTGAATTATACTCCTGGAAAGTCAGGCCTCTTATTATCTCCACTTCACAAATAAGAAAATGGAGACTTAGTGCAGGTGAGTTTCTCAGGTGACTTAACTGAGAAGTTTAGGTAATAAGTAGCAGAGCTGCAGGTGGGATGCGAGTCTCTTGACTCTGAAGAACGCCCTCTGGCCAGCTCATGTGCTGGTTGTCCAGGCCCCCTGTTGCCATGTAAGAGAAAGGCCATAGCACCCTTCATGGAGGCATAACAAAAACTGAGAAGCAGGGCTATTAAATAACCTGCTGGGAGTCACAGAGCTAGGGGAGGACCATGCCAGGAGGTGAAGCCGTATCTAGCCTGATCGCAAGTCCAGCTGTTTCCCCCACCCCCAACAGTGATTTCTATTCAACCTGCATTTCTCTCACGTGGTCATATGAAAAGCGAGTATGTTATTCATCCTAAAGACTCTTAACTGCAGCTGCCCCTTTGGTGATGGTAGAGAAGTATGTATAAAGAACACTTTCAGGAGCCCAGAGCTCCAGTGGATTTTGCAGGGCCTGAGGAGACACACGCCTCTGCGGTGGCCACTTGGTCTTCCCTCAGAAGGATTTCTCTAACCGCTCGTTGCACAAGCACTGTACACATCACTCTCCTGGACCACTTTTTTGTGGCTCTCGGAGTTCCCTGGTTTCAGGAGAAGGAAGAAAGTAGATGTGCCTGCTGGAAGGTTCCTGCCCAGCTTGTAGGCTCTAACTGGGTTCTGCTTGCAGCTTCTCATCTGACTTCCCAGTGGAGGGGTGTGCCAGTCTCTGGCCAGTGAGTTTCTTTTAAGTTGTGACTTTTGTCTTTACATCTTATACATGCGTTACCACCACCATCACCAATCGCAGGCTGCCCGGCAAGTCTGGGGATCCAGACCAGACAAGCTGGCATGGGCTTGTGTGGGGACCACCTTTCAAAGTGTGTGTGTGTGGGTGGGGGCGGGCGGGTCTGCTGCAGCTACTTTTGCAAACTAAGCCCTTTGCACTTGGAACACAATCTCCTGCCAGGTTGACTTCCCCTGGCTATGAGCCACTTCTCTGGCTATGAGCCACTCTTAAGCAGTGACTGGTTCACATTTAAAGAGAAAAGACCTTAAGATGTTCCTACTATAAACCAGCCATTTCCACCTCTTGTTCTTGATAAAAGAAAGGTAACCAGGAAATTTTTATCCCATAGAGGAATAATCAAGGCGTGGATTTTTAGAGCTGATATGACAGTGTTTTATTTCCACAGAACCCAGTAACTGAAATCTTGTGTCCCTAGATCATAGCTTGGGACTAATTTCAGAAAGTCCATCCTTGCCAACTGGCATCCGGTTGAGTCGTTTGTTGTTCAAATCACACAGTCCCATTCAGCGTGTGATTTTGCCCCAGGAAGAGTACCTTGACTGCTGTTCAGCTTTGATTTGACTTAATATTTTAGCCACTCTCCATATCAGACTTTAAGTTAGATTGTTTCCAGCACTTCTATCCGAAAACTTCAACATGAAACGTGAGGTTTCCTTGGTGTCTATTGCAATCCTAAACTTCGCCGAGGCTACGGATCTCATTGGTTAGTGGACACCGAGCACGTCACCTTCCTTGCTGGGACTCATGCCTTCTGAGAGAGCAAGAGTGGCGGTGTCTGCTGTCAGTAATCCAGCCCCTCTCCCCCGCTGCACCACCCACACAGGCAGGCTCACACCCACATCTGCACACCCACACGAGTGCGCACAACACACAGAGCCAGAGACAGATGCACGTGGTGCTGCGGCCAGCAGTTCCCTCTGATTCGGGGGACACAGGGCCCCTGCTATGTGATACAAATTACAGGAATGAAAGTGCAAACGAAGGCAAGCCAAGGGACAGCCCCACCTGCCATCAAGCCTGGAAAACCCGGTGCTCAAAAACAAAAAAGAAATCTGACCAAGCCTGGGTCACTTGCTGACGGTTTGCTCTAAAGGGAAGGCTCCAGTGGTACTCCCAGGATTTTTATTTCTTAAATTAAAGTTATTAAGTATCTAGTCTGGCTGGTGCTGGTGCGACAGCAACAGGCGGGAGCCCCTCTGATCCTCCCTTCACAGACCTTACACCTAAACGTTGGTGCTGGGGAGAAGAGAACCAGTCAAGGGATGAAAACAGGACAGACAGGTTCTGAGCTCCTGTATGTTTGAAACATTCATATGACTATTATACTCCCTCGTTCCCTCCCTGTCCCACCCCCGTTGCTACAAGTGCCAGGGCTTGATTTACATGGCATGGTATCATGCCTGACATATCACCACATTCATTAAAAGGCTGTGCTGCTCATGCTTCATTTTCAGTTCAGTTCAGTCGCTCAGTCGTGTCTGACTCTTTGCGACCCCATGAATCGCAGCACACCAGGCCTCCCTGTCCATCACCAACTCCCGAAGTTCACTCAAACTCATGTCCATCAAGTCGGTGATGCCATCCAGCCATCTCATCCTCTGTTGTCCCCTTCTCCTCCTGCCCCCAATCCCTCCCAACATCAGAGTCTTTTCCAATGGGTCAACTCTTCACATGAGGTGGCCAAAGTATTGGAGTTTCAGCTTTAGCATAAGTCCTTCCAATGAACATCCAGGACTGATCTCCTTTAGAATGGACTGGTTGGATCTCCTTGCAGTCCAAGGGACTCTCAAGAGTCCCCCAACACCACAGTTCAAAAGCATCAATTCTTCGGCGCTCAGCTTTCTTCACAGTCCAACTCTCACATCCATACCTGACCACTGGAAAAACCATAGCCTTGACTAGACGGACCTTTGTTGGCATGCTTCATTTTAGCATAAGACAAAGTCACTAACCATGTCACTACTGAGTATCAGAATAACTCTCCCTGTAGGAAAGTAGTGTTACAGGTGTTGCAACCATCATAAGAAGAGGGGAAGATGAGTAGAAAGGCATTAGACTTAGATCTCTGATGTGCCATGAACTCTGCAAAGGAAATAGACATGCTTTGTTCTTAGAGTGCCTTGCAGCAAGCAGCAGCTCAGTCTGAGTTAACAAGGACAGAAGCATCTAAAACCACAGGAAAATAAATCCAGTTCACATAAAGAATTATGGGCACACCTCATTTTATGGCACTTCACAGACATTGCATTTTTTCTACCATCTGAAGATTTTTTTTTGCAAATTGAATGTTTGTGGCAATCCTGCCTTGAGCAACTCTTAACGGCACCCTTCTTTCGACAGCATTTGCTCACTTCGTGTCTCAGCATCACATTGTTTCTCATGATACTTCACACTTCCATTATTATATTTGTTCTGGTGAGCTGTCATCAGTGATCTTTGTTACTACAGATCAGTCAAGGCTTAAATGATGGTTGGCATTTTTAGCAAAAAAAAACATTTTTCATTAAGGCAACTTGTTTTTTAAACCTAAAGCTCTTGCATGCTCAATAGATGACAGTATAGTGTAAACATACCTTTTATATGCACCAGGAAACCAAAACATTTGTATGACTCAATATGTTGTAGTGTCAGCTTTACTGCGAGGGGGGTCTGGCACTGAACCTGTGTATCTCCAGGGTCTGCCTGCGCTGCCCTGGTGGTGCTGATTTCCTTATTCAATTCAGGTGAAGAAAGAAGTTGGTGATGCTTCCATCCTGATCAACAATGCCGGAATCGTAACAGGCAGAAAGTTCATGGACTGCCCGGATGAGCTTATAGAAAAGTCTCTTGACGTGAATTTCAAATCACATATATGGGTAAGTACTTTTTCTTCTCGTTATAAATGTCATTCCCAGGTGGCGCCAGTGGTGAAGAACTCACCTGCCAGTGCAGGAGACATAAGAGATGTGGGTTAGATCCCTGGGTCAGGAAGATCCCTGGAAAAGGAATAGCAACCCACTCCAGTACTCTTGCCTGGAGAATCCCACGGACAGAGGAGCCTGGCAGGCTACAGTCCATGGGGCCACAAAGAGCTGGGCACGACTGAAGCGACTTAGGCTTCCTCTTGTTCTCTTACAGTAATGGAAGTGTTGGTCACTCAGTCATGTCTGACTCTTTGCCAGGCTCCTCTGCCCGTGGGATTCTCTAGGCAAGAATACTGGAGTGAGTTGCCATTCTCTTCTCCAAGGGATCTTCCTGACCCAGGGGTTGAACCCAGGTCTCCTGCATTGCAGGCAGATTCTTATAGAATCCACTGCAGAGTGGACTCTTACAGCAGTACTGGTCTTAAACCACAGACTTCTCAGTTGTAGCTCAAGCTGTCCTCTCCTGATCCAACTTAAGCTCTACCTCCCCACACCTCTGCTCAGGGAATCCTGCAAAGACACAGCTGCTCTTGTGTCCTAATCATGTACTGACAGCCAGCGTCCTGTCTGGTACCATCCCAGGCACCTTGTGAATAAGCCTTCAAACAGCCCAGTGAGATAAGGGCTCACAGAAGTTAAAAGTGACCATGCTTAGACATGACCAGGTGACCTCATCATTTGCCTAAGGCAGGAACTCCCTTGAAGTGAAAGGAGGCATAATTAACAAGCAAACATCCAGCAGGTCTGTTTGGGGGCACACGAAGATGCACAGTCAACTTTGTTGTTGCTGTTCATTTGCTAAGTCATGTCTGACTCTGCAACCCCATGAACTGTAACACTCCAGGCTTTTCTGTCCTTCATTATCTCCCAGAGTTTGCTTGAACTCATGTCCATTGATTGAGTGATTCCATGCAACCATCTCATCTTCTCTTGCCCCCTTCTCCTCCTGCCTTCAATCTTTCCCAGCATCAGGGTCTTTTTCCAGTGAGTCAGATCTTCACAACAGGTCCCCAAAGTATTGGAATTTCAGCTTCAGCATCAGTCCTTCCAATTCATATTCAGGGTTTTTGTCCTTTAGGATTGATTGGATGGATCAAGGACAGCACAGAGATCCTTTAGGACTCTCAAGAGTCTTCTCCAGCACCAGAGTTCAAAAGCATCAATTCTTCAGCCCTCAGCCTTCTTTGTGATCCAGCTCTTACATCTATACATGCCTACTGGAAAATCCATAGCTTTGGCTATGTGGACCTTTGTTAGCAAAGTGATGTCTCTGCCTTTCAATATACTGTCTAGGTTTGTCATAGCTTTTCTTCCAGGGACAGCGTGCCCACCAGCAGCCTGATAACTACGTGCCTTGAACATTAAAAGGCATGGTCCTGACTCTCAAGGAGAGGTGCCCACACTCAAGTTGCATTGTCCTGGCCTTTGCACAGACCAGTCACATTAGCCTCTCCAGCCACGCACACACCCTCGTTCTGCCCCTCCTGGCTCTTGCTCATGACCACGTCTCCCTGACAGGCCAGATGAGTTTCAAAACAAACTGATATTTTAAAACTGAAACCAACAGCCACATGTCCTGTGAACAAAGTTCAGGAAAAATTTGAAATTCAAATATAAGCCAAGGGAGGAAAAAAGTCACCATAAATCTAAATAACCATATCTTTGAGTGGTCTTACTGGTTTGTGGACTGTGGATACCACAATTAAGATTTTCCTGTACTGTTTCAATTATTGTTTTTGTTGTGTTTTTAAAAGTCAAATATGAGCAAATGTAAGTTTGAGTAAATTATTTTTAATAATTTAAATTCCCATTAAAATACTGGAATAACCACCAGCAAAATATTGATCCACAGTTTAAACAAGTTAAGATGGTTACTTGCCAGATATTTAAGTTTGAATGTCCCATTTCCTTCAGGTATTTTTTTGAACTTGAACAACTGTTTTCAATCATGATGATTATATAAACATCTGAAAAAAAATATAATGTGCTATAAAATGTTAAATATTTTACCTTGATCTTCTTAGACTTATAAAGCCTTTCTACCTGCTATGATTGCTAATAACCGTGGACATTTGGTGTGCATTTCAAGTTCAGCTGGATTAATTGGAATGAATGGACTGGCAGGTAAGAGAAATATGGTATTTCACAACCGCAGCTTGAGCAACAGCTCTGAATAATCTGCACTGACTTGGTGCATTAACAATAAATGGTAATAGATGAGGACATATATTCAGTAAGGTAAGTTGTTGAGAACTTTATCATCCAGCGAAATTGCCCAGCTGCTATACTTACACGAAGTTGAACTGGGCACTTTAGAATCATTAGGTCTTATGCAATCACTTGGAATTAATAAAAGACCTAGATGGGTGGGATAAGGAGGTGGGAGAGAAGCTCAGGAGGGAGGGAGTATATATATACATATAGCTGATTCATGTTGTACAGCAGAAACTAACACAACATTGTAAAGCAATTATCCTCCAATTTAAAAAAAAAAAAAGAAAGAGACCCTACTTATAAATTCCTTACATAAGTGATTAGCATAGTTACCTTCCCCCAGACTCACCTGACACTGTAATCAGGGTGTTAAGGAGGATCCTTCTGGGACTTCCTTGTGGTCCAATGAATGAGAATCTGCCTTCCAATGCAGGGGCTGCAGGTTCATCCCTGGTCAGGGAACTAAGATCTCATATGCTGTTTAGTTGCTCAGTCGTGTCTGACTCTTTGTGACCCCATGGACCACAGCACACCAGGCTTCCCTGTCCTCCACAATTTCCCAGAGTTTACTCAAACTCATGGCCACTGATTCAGTGATGCCATCCAACCATCTCATCCTCTGTCACCCCCTCCGTCTTTCCCAGCATCAGGGTCTTTTCCAGTGAGTCAGCTCTTCGCATCATGTGCCCAAAGTATTAGAGTTTCAGCTTCAGCATCAGTCCTTCCAATGCATATTCGGGGTTGATTTCCTTTAGTATTGACTGGTTTTATCTCCTTGCTGCCCAAGGGACTATCAAGAGTCTTTTCAGGGCAACTAAGCCCATGCACCACAACTACGGAGCCCACGCTCTAGAGCCTGTGCTCCACAACTAGAGAAGCCCTGGCACACTGCAAGTAGAGAAAGCCTGCACACTACAATGAGATCCAGCGTACCCAAAAAAGAGAGAGGACCCTTCTGCCCTATGAATTTTCCATAAGTGGTCTCCCCTGGCTGGCAGCTTGGAGAAAATATCTTCACCCCAGGAAACCTAAAATTAACTTTCTTTTGCTGTTCCATTGGTTGGAGACTGGCAGGAATTTGTTGTCACTTCCATATCCCTTGCAACCGACTTGACATTAGCAGTGGGGAGAGGATAAGACATACAAGATCTTCAGTGAAGAGGGCCCACTGGGGAGCTGGCTCTAGGAAGTCCTGCCCTTCCCCTTGGGGTGCCCCCCAGAGGCTCATCCATCAGAACCCTAATTGCAACACTCAGGTAACAGACCAGCCAGCTTGGCTGACTCATAGCTGGTTCCAGTTTCATAACACTGGTCTCAGCAAGTACCTCTCAGCTGCCGGATAGGATTCCAGAACCACTTGTCACCCCAATATTAGCAGTCTGTACATGTCTCCCTATAGCCTGGGTCTCCCTGCCTCTGTCCTCCTTAGAATCCATCAGGTATTATTATTACCCCTCTCTCTCATACATCTGAGAAGTCACAGGTCCTTGACATACCACAGGTGTATTTACAGGGCCTGTGAATCCTTTGGTTAGACACAGCATCTCTGTCTTCAAATGCAGGTCTCTCCTCCCTGGCTCCCTTAGAAACAAGTATTCCCAGCATGGGCAGCAACTCCCCAGAATCAGAACCACTGGAGCTGCTACTTGGAATGCAGGTTCCCTGGCCAGTCTCGGGGGTAGAGGAGCTCAGTGAGCTATAGTTCTACCAGACGACTCATATGATCCCAGAGGCAGCTCAGGACCCCTCCTCTCACCTCCCTGCACCCCTTGCCACTTCTTCTGTGTCTTTCCCAGCGTCTGGGGCAGCAACTGCCTGATATCCTATGCCTGGCACGTGCAGCCTGGTTCTTGCTGGTTGGAGTAGCTGCTTCCCAGCAGAGCACCAAGGTGTATGTCTTCTGCTGTGTGAGGCAGAGGGAAGGATAAGTCACCTAAATGCCTTTTCTTCTCCTGACATTTCCATTCAGCAAACCGAATGCCCAGGTTTTGACTTGAAGTGAGTGTAACGGAGGACAGAAAGCTCAAAACTGACCCAGATACCACTTCCCCTGCATTTGAAGATAGTCAAGCAGTCGAGGTTGAAGGGGCAGTGTGTTCTTTGCAACCCCATGGAATATAGCCCACCAGGCTCCTCTGTCCATGGGTTTCTCCAGGCAAGAATACTGGAGTGGGTTGCCATGCCCTGATCTTCCCAACCCAGGGATCAAACCCCAGTCTCCTGCATTGCAGGTGAATTCTTTACTGTCTAAGCCACCAGGGAAGCCCAAATAAGAAAAACTTTATTTTCCTTCTGGAAGTGGAAGAATTTGAGTTGGAAGAAAACTTGCTCTGACAGGTATCATGACCAACACTGATCTCTACCGCCTAGACTCCCACTTGACTTATTATTAGTGTATTTTTTTTTTTTTTTTGCCTGCCCTGGGTCTTCATGGTGGTACTTGAGCTTTTCTCTAGTTTTGGCATGGAAGGGCTTCTCTTGTCACAGAGTAAGGGCTCTAGAGTGCATGGGCTCCATAGTTGTGGCTGGTGGGCTTAGTACCTCCAAGACATGTAGGATCTTAGTTCCCTGACCAGGGATCCAACCTGCATCCCCTGCATTGGAAAGCAGATTCTTGACCACTGGACCACCAGGGAAGTCCCTTGACTTATTATTTTATTTCTTCTTCTATGTGTCCTTCTGCCCATTTGGGCCAGAGTTCTTTGGGACAGAACCCACATCTGGTGCCCCATGTCAGGGCACAAGTGCCTTACCATCACTGCCATGGGAGTAAAGTTCGACTGTGTGACTCCCGGCAGCCCTGCTCTTCCTCAAGCCCACATGGCCATTGTCATCTGACCTTGACGTGATCACTGACCTTCCCACTCACACATCACCTCTTCCAGGCAGAGAAGACCAAGATCATGCAAAACAAGAACTCTGAAATGGCTTGTCTCTGCCGGTATTCGTGTTATGAGGAAATCTTCCTATAAAGCCATTTTAAAACTTTGCACTATATAATAGTATCGTTTGTCTTTTCAGATTACTGTGCAAGTAAATTTGCAGCCTATGGATTTGCTGAATCGATATTTTTAGAATCATTTACCAAGGGACAGAACGGGATCAAAACCACTATCGTGTGTCCATTTTTTATAAAAACCGGAATGTTTGATGGATGTACTACTGGGTAAGCATGTCGTTTGATTAAAAAGGAACTGTATTTTGAAAAATGATTGACCATCGATTTTATTTTGTTCTGGCTGAAGTTATTTAAAAAGACTTTTCCAGCATTCAGCCTGCTTTATAAACAGTTTTAGAATTTATTTCCTTAGATGTGTTAGTGATTAAGACACTGGGTTTAATAGTGATGGTTTATCAAGGCTTGGAGAAGGAAATGGCAACCCACTCCAGTATTCTTGCCTGGGAAATGTCATGGACAGAGCAGCCTGGTGGGCTGCAGTCCATGGGGTTGAAAAGAGTCAGACTCAAACAAGCATGAGCACCACACACAAACATCAAGGCTATACCCACGTCTTCAAGGCCACCCTGTGGCCTCAACCTGCTCCCCCATCTCCTTGGCGCTGCTGTCACACACCCCCTTTCTGCTACCAACTCCATCCTGCTCTCATCCCGATTCCACAGAAGAACGAGAAGTTGTTGAAGAGGCATAAATATCCAGTCTGCACTCATCAGATGACAGGCATTTACTTTTCAAAGATGTGCTTTGCAACATTTAGGCCATTTGTTTAATTTGGTTTCACCACATGTGCCTAGTATAACATCATTGTATTAATTAGAATCCCTGTTTTCCACTTCAAATTCTAGTTATTACTCACCATATTGATAATAAGACAGCAAGTACAGAAAAATATCAAATCTGGAAGGAAAAGAAGCCAATAAACGATAATGTCTTGTGTGTGCATGCTTGCTAAGTCATTTCAGTCGTGTCCGACTCTTTGTGACCCTATGGACCATAGCCTGCCAGGCTCCTCTGTCCGTGGGATTCTCCAGGCAAGAATACTAGAGTGGGTTGCCATTTCCTCCTCCAGGGGATCTTCCTGACCCAGGGATGGAACCTGTGTCTCTTATGTCTCCTGCATTGGCAGGCAGGTTCAATACCACTAGCTCCATCTGGGAAGCTCACAACTGTTTTATTGTCCTTTTTAAGAATTGCTTTCTCTAATTTCTTTTTTTTTTTTTAACCCTCCTCCCCCTCCCCAAGCTGTCCTTCTCTCTTACCGATTCTGGAGCCAGAATATGCAGTCAGGAAGATAGTAGATGCTATCCTGCAAGAAAACATGTACCTGTATATGCCCAAGTTTATATACTTCATCATGTTTTTAAAAAGGTAATGTTTCTGCTCCTATTAATTCTCAACGTGCCAGTCCAGTCAACAGCTTACTCCACAGCCAACAGAGAGGAGCCATTTTTTTTTTTTTTAATAAAATCTGGTTGGGAGCACTTACTTTATATATAATAATGCACAGAGGTTGGTTTCAAATTAAACAGTGTCTTCATATTTGAAAAAACAGGTGTGCGTTCCTCAACATGAGCAAGTTTTCTGATTGGAACTCCCAGGGCCAATAATGATAGCTGTTTCTTTATTAGGGAAATATGTTCAATAAATAGTCTGTTGAAACCTCTAGTGGGGCAAACATTTCCTATGGAAGACCATGCAGTAGGACTTCCTTCTTCGGTTAGAAGGCAGCACTCTCTGGGGTCCACATAGAATGGGGAACTCTGCCCAGCCTTGGGGTGGGGATTTCAGGACAAAGACAGGAAGGAAGGAACCGTGTGGAATGAGAGGAGCCATTTAGAAGATAACTGGCAGTGTTGGGGGCAGGGTGGGGAAGATAACCATTTTTTGTATGTTTGTTTATTTATTTACTTTGTTTTTGTCAGTGCTGGGTCTTCATGCTGCGTGGGCGCTTCTCTAGTTGCAGCGAGTGGGGACTACTCTGTAGTTGGGGTGAGCAGGCTTCCCACTGCTGTGGCTCTTCCTGTTGTGGAGCAAGGGCTCTAGTATGCATCCTGATTTAAGCGTCAGGATGGCCACATGGAGAAGATAATGTTTGACCAGAGACCTGAACCTGTGAAGGGCAGGAACCCCCTGGATATCTCAGGCTGCCTCCAGAGGGACCGTGAGCCCAGGGCCCTTCTCTTGTCCCCACTCCTAGGACAAGTCTCCGGTTGGCTGACTGTACCCTTCCTCGTCCTGCAGTGTGAACGTCATGATGGACAGGATCAAAGTGTCAGGAGGGGCGAGCAGGATGGAGAAGATGGACAGTCTTAGTTGGGTCTTGCCAAAGCTCTGAGGGGCTATTGCATGGACTTCTCTCTGTTGTCCAGGAAAGAAAGGTCAATGACCTCTTTGGACAGTGGGAGGAACGGAGTGTTGAGAGCCCAGTAGCACTGTGAGCAACAGGGCGAGGTTGCAAGGCAGGATCAAGACTCCTCAAGGCTGCATGCTTCCTGTCCATCATTACAGAATGCAGTCAGGCCTTGAGACTGACACGGAAGTGAGTGAATAATGTAAATAAAGCAAAGAGAAACACAGAGATCCTGGGCCGGTGTCCTCACACATGATGGACGAGCCCCAAGTGACCACAGGACAGGGACGTTCAGGTGGGCGTGAGTGACTGACGCCTTCTGCAGCAAGTCAACGGCCCTGCTTTTCAGTGGAGCTCGTAAAGATGTTCCATGAGTGATAACTAAGATGTTCCCTCTTGTGTTCTCTTTAGCTTCTTGCCCCTCAAGCTGGGGCTGCTTTTGGGTGAGTACCTGGGGGCCTTTAATTTAATGGATGGCTTCACTGGCGCCAAGAAGAAAAACTGAAGACCGATTCTGTGGCTGACATCCCCAGGTACCCACAGTTACACAACATCTATTTCAATGAAGAAGTGTCTTTGTTGACAGAATGTACCTGGAGACCACAAGCACCAGTCTGCTGTCTAGACTAGTATTTGCAACCAGTGCCTCTGAAAATAATGTTGCGCTCTGTTTTTCTGTTGAGTTTTTTTTAATTAAAAAAAAAAGTCCATGTTTGGTGTTTGCTTGCAACTGCTGTGGAAATGATTGTTGCTGTTGTTTTAGTTACTAAATCACATCCGACCTTTTGTGACCCCATGTATGGAAGTAAGATCATCTCTCTCTCTTGTGAATTGCCCATCATTTTGGTTGGGGGTCTGTGGCTGAACATACACTGGACAGGGGAAGTGAGGGCTGAGAAGAAGCACCCAGCATGTGGAGGTGGGGTGTCCTGAGGACACAGAGCTCGTTCCCCATCACCTTGTTCTCAGACTTGGACTTGTTGAAACTGTGCCATCTGGCATGGAAAGGTCAGCCTCCCGCATCCTTCTCCCCACACAGATGCTCGTCCTCCTCCCCACAAAGATGCTTGTTTCTACAGCCGTGGGTATTCAGAGAGCAAGTGCCAGACCTGCTGAAGGTTCCCCAGGGGCACAGTGTCAGGGAGCTTTCCTGCACATTCCTGCATAACCAAGGGCCAGTGATACTGGAGTGCGTGCTAAGTTACTTCAGTTGTGTCTGACTCTTTTGCGACCCCATGGACTGTAGCCCACCAGGCTCCTCTGTCTATGGGATTCTCTAGGCAAGAATACTGGAGCAGGATTGCCATGCCCTCCTCCAGGGGATCTTCCTGACCCAGGGATCTAACCTGCATCTCCTACATCTCCTGCATTGGCAGGTGAGTTCTTTACCACTAGCACCATCTGGGAAGGCTTAGTGATCCTGGACCAAACTTTAAATAGGATCACATTGCTTTCCTAGAAGATACCAAAGAGCGGTTGCTTATGACCCTGAAGAAATGACCTTCTCCAGAGTTAGATGAACTGTTCCCTATTAAACCAGAAACCATTCCTGTGGGTAATTTCAAGTGTTTCATTTAGTAGTTCAAACTGGGTTTCTCATAAGGTACTTTTTTTTTACAGAAGGAACAAATTTATCCATTTATATTCATCAGGGCTGCCTTCATTTCATTTGTATTGCATGCTTAGGGTTTAATCGACTGGCCAACTCTTTTCACGCTTTGGAGATTAACTACAAAAGCAAGATTAAAAGAAATATGTTAATTACCATAACCCCAGAGGTCCTTCCCCGGGTGGGAGGAAGCACCTGCCTTGCCAGAGAAACAGCAGCCTTTGTCTTCTGTCTCTGTCACTGGAGAGTGGGGAATGGGGAGGAGCACCTTGGGGGTCCCTGTGAGAGTCATTTTGTGGGTAAAATGCTCTTAGAGGGACGGCCATCTCAGGAAATGTGGCATCTAGAATCTATTAGGGACTGATTTCTCCTGAGCTGCCTGTAGGATTCTGACAATTTTGCCCCTGTATTTCCTTTCCCTTCAGAAAGCCTTTTTTTAAAAAACTCGTTTTTCATAAAATTAGCCCACAAAGACATTTGAAAATATGTTTTCTTTTTGCAAAAATGGGTGATTATTTTCAATATTCCAAAGCAACTGTATCTTCCTTATTTAAAATACTTTGTTTGGGCTTCCCAGGAGGCACTAGTGGTAAAGAATCCACCTGCCAATGCAGGAGATGTAAGAGACGTGGATTCAATCCTTGGGTCAGGAAGATCCCCTGGAGAAAGAAATGGCAACCCACTCCAGTATTCTTGCCTGGGAAATCCCATGGACAGAGGAGCCTGGCAGGCTAGAGTCCATGGGATTGCAAAGAGTTGGACCCGACTGAGCACACACACACATATGTCAGTGATTATGTAAACTGCAAAAGTGCTGGGCTAAAATATTTTGTTTTTTACTGTTTTTTTTTTTTTGGAGAAGAAGAAAATTCTTCAACAAAGTAAGGATTTTGAAGAAATATAGGCCTGAACAATATAGGTATTATGTATTTTTTAAAAACTTATTTTATGATCATAAAAACAATAGCTTATATTTGTTGTGCCTGGCACAAAGCTTGCCACTTACACACACGATTTCATTAAATGAGAATCATAAAGGTATCTGATGGATGCTGAAGAAGAAACGGCATTTATTTCACAAGGGTGACATCCTCCTCAACCAGGGACCTGCATTCAGAGGATCAAAGACCCACTTACATCGACCAACTCCTGTGCCAAATCCTTGGCTAACAAGGTTAATTAAGAGTGAGGCACAATATTGCTCCCATATTACGATTCCAAACACGTAGATTCTAGGGGCCTGTCTTTTAACTGAAGAATAAAGAAGAGACTCTAAGGGGATTTTGTAGAACAAGGGTCTGGGGCATAGCGGACACCCACCACCTCATAACAGCATTAACAGCAATTATTTCTAATTGGAGTGCATCTTGGCTGGACGACTACAGAGGCCCGAAATTCAATTGTGGTTTTACAGTACCTGTACAATTGTCTAAATGAATTTGGATCTACTCGAAGCACTCAGAGGGGAAGAGACCACATGTAAATTAGAGAATTCCAGAGGTTGATAAATACCAAGGTGAATTAACGCCATGGGGGAACAAACATCTTCAGAGAGTGTTTCCTGGAAGCTTCCACCTGAAATTTAATCCTAATGAAGCCATGATCAAGAGCCCAACACCCAAAGAGGCCTCAAGACTCAAAAGGCCAGAGACAAGAGTTGTCCCCAGGAATGGGCATCCTGCCCTCCAGATTACGTCACCTCACATCCTGTAGTCAGCATACCGCTCAAGAATGAGGAAGACCTCTTGATCTTGGGAGGAGTTTGGCTGGGGAAGATACGTACCACCATGGTTTGGGGGCAGCTTTTTGGCTTGTTTTTTTTATTATTATTATTTTAATATTTATTTTTATTTGTTTGGCTGTGGTGGATCTTTAGTTGGGACATGTGAGATCTAGTTCCCTGACCAAGAATCAAACTCCAGCCCCCTGCACTGGGAGCATGGAGTCTTAGCCAATGGACCACCAGGGAAGTCCCTGGCTTGGTGTTTATATTGTGAAGCTGTATTCGTCAGCTCAGACTGGCCCACCATGACAAAATAGCAGAGACTGAAGGGCTTAAATATCAGACGTGTATTTTCTCACAGTTCTGGAGGCTGAAAGTCCAAGACCAAGGTGCCAGTGGGTTCAGTTTCTGGTGAAGGCTCTTCCTGGCATGCAGTCAGCCCTCTTCTCCCCATCCTCACATGGCCTTCCCCTGTGTGTGACCACTGAGAGGGAGAGGCCATGCTCTTCCTATAAGGGCACTAATGCTATCACGAGGGCCCCACCCTCACAACCTAATTGACCCTACTTACCTCCCCAAGGCTCCATCTCCACATATCATCACACTAGGAATTAGGGTTTCCAACACCACTTGCTATCAGCCAGAATTAGTCACATGACTGAACTAGCCTGCAATGGAGGCTGAGTGTGGTCCCTGACTTGCACTGCATGAGCCAGCTAAACATCAGGGGTTATAGCACTATGGAAAAAGATAAAGACACCTGTTGATGTCAACTTACAGCTCTGTCACAGTCTGCTTCCCCAAATGGCTATGTATCCTCTTCTCAGATGGAAACCACAGACCCACTCTGCCTTCAAGACCTTCCCACTCTGCATCTCAGGCAAAGTCCAGGACATCTGGACCAGGGCAGCACTCTGCATCAGGTCCAGAAATGGCTCTTCTCAGTCTGATGCCCAAGAAGGTAAAAGGTAATATTTGCTGCCATGCTGGATTCTATGGTCTAGAAAACAAGCTTTAATGGAAGCTGCTGGGGAAAGGCTTAGGACCACAGTCTTATTTCTGCTAAGGCCACTGTCTTGAATCCACACTTCCCAGGACTTCTCATCAGACACAGAGAGTGCTGGTTGCTTCAACCATTCCAGGCTCTGCTCTGCATGTAGAGAGGGCCTCCTGGAACAGATTTTCATCCTCTTAAACCTCCACTTGCATATGGGTGTTCTCCAGTCTTCAATTCCAGAAGATTGCTGAAAGCAGCAGAAACATCCAAGTTGTAGCAAAGTTATGAATTTGTCTTAGTAGCTTTCCTCCTCACACTGCAGTCTCCCTTAGTGGGTGACAGAACTTTCAAGGTAGAGTAAGGTCAATGTGAACCCAATGTTCCCATATGCCAAACAAGGATCCCCAGATTTCTAGTCCCTATGATTATGAGCCCTTGCCACCTCCCCCATGAGAACTTGAACTTACATATTTTCATCTCTGCCATACAAAGCATTGCTCAACATGGTATTGAGTTATTGTTTGTTGTTCAGTTGCTAAGTCATGTCCAACTCTTTGTGACCCCATGGACTGCAGCACACCAGGCTTCCCTGTCCTTCACTCTCTCCCAGAGTTTGCTCAAATTTATGTCCATTGAGTTGGTGATGCTATCCAACCATCTCATTCTCTGTGGTCCTCTTCTCTTCTTGCCCTCAATCTTTCCCAGCATCAGGGTCTTTTTCAATGAGTTGGGTCTTTTCCAATGAGTCGGCTGTTTGCATCGTGGACAAAGTATTAGAGCTTCAGTTTCAGCATCAGTCCTTCCAATGATATTCAGGGTTTACTTCCTTTAGGATTGACTGGTTTGATCTCCCTACTGTCCAGGAGACTCTCAAGAGTCTTCTCCAGCACTAAAATTCAAAAGCCATCAGTTCTTTGGCCCTCAGTCTTCTTTATGGTCCAACTCTCACATCTGTACATGACTACCAGAAAAACCACAGCTTTGACTAGATGGACATTTGTCAGCAAAGTGATGTCTCTGCTTTTTGATATGCTGTCTAGGTTTGTCATAGATTTTCCTCCAAGGAGCAAGGTATTGAGTTATAAATTAGTTTAAAAACAAGGTTCAGTGACCCAGTGATTCAACCCACATCTCCTATGTCTCCTGCATTGGCAGGTGGGTTCTTTACCACTAGCACCCCATGGGAAGCCCACTGGAGTGGGTAGACATTCCTTTCTCCAGGGGATCTTCCCAAACCAGGGATCAAACTCGGGTCTCCTACATTGCAGGCATATTCTTTATCATCTGAGCCACCAGGGAAGCCTATCAGTGGGTTTAGATAATTCTAAAGTTTGAAAACAAAACTTCTTTGTAAGTCAATTGTTAAATTTTTAGGACTTCAGCTTTCACATTTATTTCCTAGATGCTTCATGAGAAAAAAAAAAGGGGGGGGTGATATTAAGACAATGAATATAACTCAAACAAGATTATGTATAACAAATAAAGTACAAAAAAATTAAAATAAGGTTCAGCTGTAACAGTGACTGTAAATAACAGAGAGTTAGGAACTATAAGTGTATTCTGTCACGGGAAAGTCCGAAGGTAAGTGGAGCATGCCTTCCTTCCATGTGGGCTCTGCTCCATGAAGTTCCAGTGATCTGGGCCACAGACAGCTCCTCACTTGGTCATGCCCATAGTGTGGCAATAGCATCTCCAGCAAGATGGCAGCTGTCATAGAGCCCTCCAGGCAGCAGATGTAGGAAGGAATAAGGATGAAAAAGACACAGGCACAGTTTGCCTTTTAAGAATATTTCTAGAAACAGCCACACAACACACTCCTCAAACATTATTAGTCAGATGCAAGTGAGACTGAGGGTTGTTGCTTTTACTATAGCAGCAATGATTCCATTTCATAACTGCAGAGATTTCTAAACATGGGAAACTGGGCCTCAGTGATCTTGGCCACAGGCTATCTCAGATCATAGATGGGAATTCAAATCAGTTGAGTTATGCAACTTAGGTCAAGTGATGTGGGCTTTCTGAAACCCTTTTGCAATGCTGCAAATGACTGTAATTACTCAGGTGTAATTCCTCATAAACAGCCTCTTGATAAAAGTGAAAGAGGAGAGTGAAAAAGTTGGCTTAAAACTCAACATTCAGAAAACTAAGATCACAGCATCCTATCCCATCACTTCATGGCAAATAGATGGGGAAACCGTGGAAACAGTGAGAGACTTTATTTTGGTGGGGCTCCAAAATTACTGCAGATGGTGACTGCAGCCATGAAATTAAAAGACGCTTGCTCCTTGGAAGAAAAGCTACGACCAACCTAGACAGCCTAGTAAGAAGCAGAGATGTTACTTTACCAAAGAAGGTCCGTCTAGTCAAAGCTATGGTTTTTCCAGTAGTCATGTATGGATGTGAGAGTTGGACAATAAAGAAAGCTGAGCACTGAAGAATTGATGCTTTTGAACTGTGGTGTTGGAGAAGACTCTTGAAGAGTCCCTTGGACTACAAGGAGATCCAACCAGTCCATCCTAAAGGAAATCAGTCCTGAATATTCATGGGAAGGACTGATGCTGAAGCTGAAACTTCAATACTTTGGCCACCTGATGCAAAGAACTGACTCATTGGAAAGACCCGGATGCTGGGAAAGATTGAAGGTGGGAGGAGAAGGGGACAACAGAGGATGAGATGGTTGGATGGCATCACCAACTCAATGGACATGAATTTGAGTAAATTCTGGGAGATAGTGAAAGACAGGAAAGCCTGGTGTGCCATGGTCCATGGGGGTCACAAGGAGTCGGACATGACTGAGCGACTGAACTGAACTGAATTCCTCATAAGGAGTAAATGAGCTGACAGTTATTAAATGCCCAACATATGGTTTGGTACCTACTAATGCTTAATACTCCAGAATCCCATGGACAGAGGAGCCTGGCAGGCTACAGTCCACGGGATCGCAGAGTCGGACACAACTGCACAATGAAAACACCCACACACAATGCCCAATACACACCAGATTTTTACTGTGTCCCCTATGTTAATCCCAAACACCTAATTTATTGCCTTCAGTTTTCTGATGGGTCAAAGAAAAGTAATTTGTTTTCGGTTTATCTAGATTTTGTTGTTTAAGATTGGAATGATGACTTTATGTCAGAGATGAAACCTGATGTTTAGAAGATGAAATCTGAAACCAGAAGTTAGCATCTATCAGCTAGTTCTGCATGCTTAAGTTTAACATGGTTTTTCAGAATATAAAGATCCTTATCATCCTCAGCGTCGTGGCTTCTGCCAGAAGTTCAAGGTATCAAGAAAATGTTCCACTTGAGAGCCTGTAACTGGGGCTTCTCTGGCAGTTCATTGGTAAAGAATCTATCTGCCAGTGCAGGAAACACTGGTTTGATCCCTGATCCAGGAAGATCCCACATGTTGTAGGGCAACTAAGCCCATATGCCACAACTGTTGAGCCTGTTACTGAGCCCACACGCCACAACTACTGAAGTCCATGGGCCCTAGAGCCTGTGCTCCACAACACGAGAAACCACTGCAATGAGAAGCCCAAAGAACACAATTAGAGAGTAGCCCTGCCTGCCGCTACTGAAGAAAGGTCTGTGCCGCAAAGAAGACTCAGCACAGCCAAAAATAAATAAATCAATAATTTTTTTAAAGAGCCTATAGCATACATTTGCACACCTAATACATTTTGTACACACAGTACTTTGCAAAGTGAAACAAAATGGACATTCAGGACATATTTTTGAAAGGAAGACAGGAAGAGATAGAGACAGAAGTTAGAAAGGAGAAAGGAGGAAAGAGAGAACAAATAGGAACCATAAGATAGTCAAGATCCAAAGTTTATCCAAAATTATATCAATATAAGTGGCCTACATATAGTATAGTGAATAGTAACATGAGTAAAAACATCAAAGTAGAACATTATGTTTTCTTTGTGTGTGTGTGTGTAGTCCAAAAGATAGCAAATTCTTTTAGATTACAAAGAATTAAGAGAACATTCTATACCTAAATGTCCACTGAGAAGAGGAATGGATTAAAAAAATGTGGTATGTATATACCATGGAATATTACTAAGCCATAAAAATGAATGAAATAATGCCATTTGCAGCATCATGGATGGACCTAGAGAGTTTTATACTGAGGGAAGTAAGTCAGACAGAGAAGGAGAAATATCACACTATATCCTTTATATGTGGAATCTAAACAGAAATGATACAAACAAACTTACAAAACAGAAAGAGTCTCATAGATTTAGAAAACAAGCTAATGGTTGCTGGGGGGAAGGGAGAGTTAGGGAGTTTGGGGAAGGTTGGGTACATGCTGCTATATTCAAAATAGATAACCAACAAGGACCTACTGTACAGCACAGGGAACTCTACTCAATATTATGTGGCAGCCTGGATGAGATGGGGGTTGGGGGGAGAGTGGATAAAGGTGTAGGTATGGCTGAGTCCCCTTGCTGTTCACCTGAAACTATCACAAAATTGTTAATCAGCTATACTCCAATACAAAGTAAAAACTTAAAAGTTTGAAAAAGAATATTCTGTAGAAATCCATATCTGTAAATAACTCTACTTTCTGCAGTGAAACACTAAGATACCCTTTACATATAAGTTTTAAAATGTCATTGCAGCCATTCTGACTGGCATGAGATGGTACCTCATTGTGGTTTTGATTTGCATTTCTCTGGTAATGAGTGATGTTGAGCATCTTTTCATGTGTTTGTTAGCCATCTGTATGTCTTCTTTGGAGAAATGTCTGTTTAGTTCTTTGGTCCATTTTTTGATTGGGTTGTTTATTTTTCTGGAATTGAGCTGCAGGAGTTGCTTGTATATTTTTGAGATTAATTCTTTGGCTGCTATCCAAAAGTCTACAAGCAATAAATGCTGGAGAGGGTGTGGAGAAAAGGGAACCCTCTTACACTGTTGGTGGGAATGCAAACTAGTACAGCCACTACGGAGAACAGTGTGGAGATTCCTTAAAAAACTGGAAATAGAATTGCCATATGACCCAGCAATCCCACTGCTGGGCATACACACCAAGGAAACCAGAATTGAAAGAGACACGTGTACCCCAGTGTTCATCACAGCACTGTTTATAATAGCCAGGACATGGAAGCAACCTAGATGTCCATCGGCAGATGAATGGATAAGAAAGCTGTGGTACATATACACAATGGAGTATTACCGAGCCATTAAAAAGAATACATTTGATTCAGTTCTAATGAGGTGGATGCAACTGGAGCCTATTATACAGAATGAAGTAAGCCAGAAAGAAAAACACCAATACAGTATACTAACACATATATATGGAATTTAGAAAGATGGTAATGATAACCCTGTATGCGAAACAGCAAAAGAGACACAGATGTATAGAACAGTCTTTTAGACTCTGCGGGTGAGGGCGAAGGTGGGATGATTTGGGAGAATGGCATTGAAACATGTGTAATATCATATGTGAAATGAATCACCAGTCCAGGTTCGATGCATGATACAGGATGCTCGGGGCTGGTGCACTGGGATGACCCAGAGGGATGGGATGGGGATGGAGGTGGGAGGGGGGTTCAGGATGGCGAACATGTGTACACCCGTGGCGGATTCATGTTGATGTATGGCAAAACCAATACAATATTGTAAAGTAATTAGCCTCCAATTAAAATAAATAAATGTATATTTTAAAAATGTCATTGCAAATGGGTTATAAAGAATTTCAAGGGTACCAGACACATTGCTACAACCTAGAAGTTTAACATATACACACAACTATATATAAAATAAATGGAGAAGGCAATGGCAACCCACTCCAGAATTCTTGCCTGGAGAATCCCAGGGATGGGGGATGCTGGTGGGCTGCTGTCTCTGGGGTCGCCCAGAGTCGGACACGACTGAAGAGACTTAGCAGCATATATAAAATAAATAGCCAACAAGGACCTAGTGTACAGCACAGGGCACTACACTGAATATTTTGTAATACCTATAAAGGAAAAGAATCTAAAAAAAAGAACGATATAGGTGGTTATAGATATGCCTCCCTGATGGCTCAGATAATAAAGAATCGGCCTGCAATGCAGGAGATGTGGGTTCGGTGCCTGGTTCAGGAAGGTCTCCTGGAGGAGAAAATGGCAATCCGCTCCAGTATTCTTGCCTGGGAATCCCATGGACAGAGGACCCTGGTGGGCTATAGTCCATGGAGTTGCAAAGAGAAAGACACAACCAAGCAACTAAACCACGATGATGAACTAGCATGACAACAAGAAACTTTTGAAAACTAAAATCTTTAAAGACCCCCACACTTCAATGGGCTTTTTCTCCAGGAATCCCAGTAGGTTCTCACAGTAAAGGTCTGAGAAAGATCCCTTCCTGGCTCTGGGAAGAGGGATCATTGGGAAAGACCCTCACACCAAAAGCCTATTTATTCCCATTCCCAGAACCCAATAAAACATGTTTGGCTTTCAACCAAAAATTGCAAAGCATGCTTTTTGAAAAAACACAGTCTGAAGAGACATAGTAATCATTGAAACCAGACTCACATATGACATAGATATTCACATTAGCAGGCAAGAAATTTACAATAAATACATTAATATATTAAGGGCTCTCATGGAAATAGTAGATAACATGCACAAATAGACAGGTAATTGTGATACTGTGATTTGTATTAAGACATACACATTCCTCTTCCCCAGTGCTGGCACTGAGTTCCCAAAACTCTCGCAACTCCTAAGTGATGAGCGATAAGATAAAATGGATGTCCTAGTACTCACCTGACAAGTCCCTTTCACTCACACCTGAGTTTAGATTAATGGGGGGGGTTTTGGAAAGTCCCCGAGGGTCCAGGCTGGTTGCCAGGGGAGCCAGTCATGATTACAGGGTTGGAACTTTCAACCTCTGGGAAGGGAAGAGTGGCTGGAGGCTGAATCAGTCACCAATGGCCAATGATGCAATCAATCATGCCCATGTAATGAAGTTTCTGTAAAACCTGAAGGACAGGCTCCAGAAAGTGTCCCTGTTGGTGAATGCTTCCCATGGCTGGAGGATGGGCACCCCCAGTCCCAAGGGCACAGAAGCTCCTGCACTCAGAACCTTTCCCACCTCTACCCGATTCATCTCTTATTCTGGCTTTTCATCTGTAACCTTTATAACATCCTTTATAATAAACTTAAATGTGTAAGTGTTTCTCTGACTTCTGTAGGGCTTCCCTGGTGGCTCAGATGGTAAAGAATCTGCCTGCAATGTAGTAGAACCAGGTTCAGTCCCTGGGTTGGGAAGATCCTCTGGAGAAGAAAATGGCAACCCACTCCAATATTCTTGCCTGGAGAATCCCATGGACAGAGGAGTCTGGCGGGCTACAGTCCATGGGGTCGGAAAAGAGTCAAACACAGCTGAACAACTAACACTTTCACTTCACTTTCACTTTATAATAAACTCATAAATGTAAGTCAATGTTTCTCTGACTTCTGTGAGCCATTCTAGCAAATAACTTCTTATTTCAAGCCAGTAGGTCAGAAACACTGGTGACAACCTGTGCTTACAACTGGCATCTGAAGCGGGGTCAGTCTTATGGGACTGAGCCCTAACCTGTAGAATCAGATGCTAGCTCCAGGTAGATAGTGTCAGAACTGTGTCTATTTATAAGACACTCGGTCAGTGTCCACTGAGAACTGGAAAACTGCTTTATGTGGGGATAAAACACACACACACACACACACACATCTGATGTTGGAAGCGTTATGAGTGTGGAAGTCTTCCCAACGCAGTTGGTGGTGTTGGAAAACACTCATCAGAGTGATGCAGACAGAAAGATGGAAACTCTAAGAAAGAATCGATCAAAAAAAAAAAAGATAGAACTTCAAAGTACCATAACAGAAATGAATGTCTTTGATGGGCTCATTAATAGACTAGATATAGCCAAGGAAAGAATCAATGAAATTAAAGATGGATCAGTACAACCTAGAGAAGTAAGATGGGGTGGGAGGTGGGAGGGAGGGGACATATGTACACCTATGGATGATTCATGTTGATGTATGGCAGAAACCAACACAATATGTGAAGCAATTATCCTCCAATTAAAAATAAATTGATTTTTAAAAGACAATTCAATGGAAAGTTCCCAAATTGAAATGCAAAGAGGAAAAGATGAGGGGAGAAAACAGAACAGAACATTAAAGAACTGTGGGGCAATTTCAAATGTGTATCATATGCATAACTGGAATACCAGAAGGTAAAGAAAGAGCTTCTTATTCCTAATTTTCCAAAACTTTCTTTTACTAGGATTAAACACACACGGACTCTCTCTTCTGGATTCTTGCTGAAGCAGTAAGAAGGTGTTGCATGATAATATGCTTTGGCAATTCCCCTTTTGGGCATGGACCCATTCCCTTCACCTGATATTTATCTGTTTGTGTTACCTGCCTTCCCATATAAACATGCAAATTTGGATTCTGATGGCATACGTGTATGTCAGTCGCTCAGTCATGTCCGACTCTTAGTGACTCCTTGGACTGTTGCCCACAAGGCTCCTCTGTCCATGGGATTTTCCCAGGCAAGAATACTGGAGTGGGTTGCCATTCCCTTCTCCAGGGGATCTTCCCAACCCAAGGGTTGAACCCCGGCTTCCTGCATTGCAGGCAAATTCTTTACCATCTGAGTCATATTGCCTGTGAATATAGTCACTTTGATGTCTTGATGGATGCATCACCAAAGAATGTAAGGTTCTCTGCACAAACCCTCCATGTCCCACAGATCTGGACCTACCAACCCAGCACCACTGCTCTCTGCTCACCCCTGACCAGTGACAGCTGTCAACCTGGATACTCATTCAAGCCCTATCCAGACTTTTATTTTTTTAAATAGCACATGAAATCAGATATGTACTACTTACTCTTAAATTTTTCATCATGATGAGAAGTGTTATGTTTGTATTACATTAAAAATTATGTTTCTAAAAACTCTTATGATGATTGAGAAGTGCTTCTCACAATTGATCCAGGGCTTTAAAAAGCATGGAAACAAATTGTTCAGAATCATAACTACATAAAGGGAAACTTAAAACAATTTAAAATCATATGGAGAAAAGCTTATGTCCGTAAGCCTTCACAGGTAATGTGACTGCAGTGATGCTTTTTTACTTCTCTCTCCTGTGTCTCTCAAATGGTAATGAGGATATCATACATGCTAGTGGAGTCCACTCAGATCCCTTTTGCCCTGATATACCCACCCTAGCTGTTGCAAGGGATTCCTAGCAGCTGATACTTGGAATCTTCAGCCCAGGCTCCTTCCTGCCTGACTGAGCCAATCCACATCTTCAGGGCCTGGGTTTGTTTGATTCAGGGTAGAAAGAGTGATGTGTGTGTGCGCGTTCAGTCATATCCAACTGTTTATGACCCCCATGGACTGTAGCCCACCAGGCTCCTCTGTCCATGGGATTTTTCAGGCAAGAGTACTGGAGTGGGCTATAAAAAGGAACACGTTTGAATCAGTTCTAATGAGGTGGATGAACCTAGAGCCTATTATACATACTGAAGTTAGAAAGAGAAAGACAAATATCATATATTAACGTATATATATGGAATCTAGAAAGATGGTACTGACAATCCTATGTGCAAGGCAGCAAAGGAGACACAGACAATAAAGAACAAACTTTTAGACGCAGTAGGGGAAGGAGAGGGTAGGATGATTTGAGAGAATAGCATTGAAACATACACATTACCATATACAAAATAGATAGGCAGTGGAAGTTTCATGTATGACACAGAGAGCTCAAGCCCAGTGCTCTGTGACAACCTAGAGGGGTGGGAGGGGGGTATAAGAGGGAGGGGACCTATGTATACCTATGGCTGTTTCATGTTGATGTATGGCAAAAAACTATCACAATATTGTAAAGTAATTACCCTACAATTAAAAAAAAAAAAAACCTAGTGGGATACCATTCTACAACTATTAAAGAAAAATAATAATCCTGGAGTGGGAGAGGAAGATAGAAAGAGAGGGTGGGGTAGGGGGGTTCCCTGTGTCTGTTCTCTTAAGGGCACTAATCTCATTCATGGGAGCACCATCGTCATGACCTAGTCACCTCCCAAAGGCCCCACTTCCAACATCATCACATTTGGGAGAAGTCAGAATTTCAACATATGAATTGGGAGCCAGGAGAGACACACTCAGTCCCTAAAACACTATCTCACTACATGTTGCTGTTCTCAGCAGCCCATCTTTAACTCCTTTCTCACCATGACACACACTCCCTGGCTGGTCTCCTAAGGGCAAAAGAAACAAAAGAAAAACAAATGGGACCTAATTAACCTAAAAACATTGCACAGCAAAGGAAACCACTGACAAAACGAAAAGTCAACCTACTGAATAGGAGAAAATATTTGCAAATGATATGATCCATAAGGGATTAATCACTCAGTAATGTCCAACACTTTGTGACCCCATGGACCCCAAAGAAGCCAACCATGCTCCTCTGTCCATGGGATTCTCCAGGCAATAATACTGGAGTGGGTTGCCATGCCCTCCTCCAAGGAATCTTCCCCAACCAGGGATCCTAAACGAGTATCTTCCATCTCTTGCATTGCATGAGGATTTTTTTTACTGCTGAGTCACTAGGGAAGCCCAAGGGATTAATACCCAAAACACATAAGCCACTTATGCAACTCAATATTTTTTTTAAAAATCTGATTTTAAGAAATGGTTGGAAAACCTAAGTAGACATCTTTCCAAAGAAGATACACAGATGTCCAAGAGGCACATGGAAAGGTGTTCAGCATCACAAACCATCAGAGAAATGCAAATCAGGACCACAGTGAGATATCACCTTATACCTGTCAGAATGGCTATCATCAAAAAGTCACCCTGGGTGTGAGCAAACTGCTATTTTTCTTTGGGGACAGAAGGTTTCTTTAAGGCTAAAAGTCATGAGTAGATGCTGTATCCCTGTGAGGTGGTTGCAGAAGGAGAACAAAGCAGCAAAATCACATACATATTGCCACAAAGTAGAACGTCCAGGGAACTTTATATTATCCAGATTGCCCTCCAGGATTTGTGAGAAATTGGAAGATTCTCAGCAAAACTCTGAGGCATTACTGCCCAAAAGAAATGTTTTTCTTTCCAAGTGAAGGCAAAAAGGTAATAGGTAGTTTGTCAACTGGATACCTAGGAATGCACTGCCTCAATCAATGACGATAGAGAATTTACTTCTGGTGGGAACTGTGGTTGTTTAGTCGCTCAGTCACGTCCGACTCCTTGCAACCCATGCACTACAACACATCAGGCTTTCTTGTCCTTCACCATCTCCCAGAGTTTGCTCAAACTTATATACATTATGTCAATGATGCTATCCAACCATCTCATCCTCTGTCTCCCCCTTCTCCCCCTGCCCTCAATCTTTCCCAGCATCAGGGTCTTTTCCAATGAGTCGGCTCTTTGCATCAGGTGGCCAAAGTATTGGAACTTCAGCATCAGTCCTTCCAATTGAATATTCAAGGTTGACCTTCTTTTAGAGGTCCAATCTGGTTTTAAGAAAATTAGCTTTGGGGATTTCCAAGGTCCCCATCATGGCCACTGATGTGCTAACCTCCTTTGGTCAGGTGGGTCTGCTTAGTTAGAAAAGGGCACAAGGCAGGACAATGGTTTGTAAACATAAAATCAGCTGGAATCCCTGCAGAGGGTACACTCTTAAATTCTTTAGATAACTAGTATCCAATTTCTCATCCCCCCCCACCCCACCCCTAGAGTAAAAGAATACTTTTGAAACAATCTAAACAGCTCAGTTTACAGCTCAGACAACTCAAACAGTTCAAACATCCCAAACAAACTTCAGGGCTAATAACAGCCAGTTCTAAAGGAAGAGCTAGGTCCCAGAGGAGCCGAGTTGGGCTTTTCAGGCAGTTCCTATAGGTCAGCTCCTCTTCCAAAGGAACAGCTGAACAGCTGAATGGGAATGGTTTTAGTGAAACATATAGAAGGCAATGGCACCCCACTCCAGCACTCTTGCCTGGAAAAATCCCAAGGACGGAGGAGTGTGGTGGGCTGCAGTCCATGGGGTGGCGAAGAGTTGGACACGACTGACTGACTTCACTTTCACTTTTCACTCTCATGCACTGGAGAAGGAAACGGCAACCCACTCCAGTGTTCTTGCCTGGAGAATCCCAGGGACAGAGAAGCCTGGTAAGCTGCCCTCTCTGGGGTCACACAGAGTCGGACATGACTGAAATGACTTAGCAGCAGCAGTATACTGCAAAAATCAGACCAGGGGCTTCCCTGGTGGTTAAATGGTTAAGAATCCGCCTGCCAATGCAGGGGACATAGGTTAGATCCCTGGTCCAGGATGATCCCACATGACTCGGAGCAACTAAGCTCTTGCCCCAAGACGGCTGAAGCTGGAGTAGCCTAGAGCAAACGCTCCAGAACAAGAGGAGCCGCGGCAATGAGAAGCCTGCTGACCACAACTACAGAAAGCCCACGTGCAGCAGTGAAGACCCAGCACAGCCAAAAATAAATAATAAAAGAAAAAAAATCAGACCAAAGTACCAAACAAGTACACTCATACAGAAGAAGGATTTCACCCGGAAAAAAAAAAAAAAAGGCGGGGTGGTGGGGGTGGGGGCGGAGCAGGGAAGAAAAACCAGAACCTTAGCTATCTCAAATTAAGCCCAGAGAGCTTCAAACGCAAAGAGGGTGGAGGCTGCGATGAAGGAGACTTAACCTTCAAGCTCCAGGGTCCTTGAGAGAAGCCGAGAGCTTGATGGGCTCCACGTGGCTCCCGGACCTTCTTGCTCACCAGCCCGGCACCCTCGGGGGTCTTCTCTGGACCCCTCGTAGGCCACCAGGATGAAGACTTGAAGTGGAAAGACTGCTCGATGCTTCTCAAGCAAAGAGGGTGTTATTCGGGACCCGCAGAGCCTTGCAACTTGGGGTCGGCAACCATAGCAAGTCCCTGCAGGCAAGGGGATATTTTTTAGAGGGGGAAAGAAGTGGGGAGGGATTCAGTAAGCACATGGCTTGTCTTTGGCTGAGCCCTTCCTGTCTGGCTCCGCTCCTGTCACGGGGCGTGAGTGCTCCGCCTGCTGGTCTCCTGGCGCTATTTCACTAAGGTTTCTACTAATCTTTTACATCTTCATCTGCAGTATGTAGATAACTGATAATATTTAGTGTTAGTCGCTAAGTGGTGTCTGACTCTGTGATCCCATGAACTGCAACCCGCCAGGCTTCCCTGTCCTTCACCATCTCCCTGAGTTTGCTCAAACTCATGTCCATTGAGTCGGTGATGCCGTCCAACCATCTCATCCTCTTCTTCTCCAGCCCTCAGTCTTTCCCAGCATCAGAATCTTTTCCAATGAGTCCGCTCTTCACATCAGGTGCCCAAAGTATTGGCGCTTCAGCTTCAACATCAGTCCTTCTAATGAATATTCAGGGTTCATTTCCTTTAGGATTGACTGGTTTGAACTTGCTGTCCTAGGGACTCTCAAGAGTCTTCTCCAGTACTACAGCTCAAAAACACCAATTCTTCAAAACTCTGCCTTCTTCATGGTCCAGCTCTCACATCTATACATAACTACTGGAAAAACCATAGCTTTGACTAAGTGGACCTTTGTCGGCAAAATAATGTTTCTGCTTTTTAATATGCTGTTGAGGTTGTCATTGCTCTTCTTCTAAGGGCAAGCATCTTTTAATTTCATGGCTGCAGTCACCATCTACAGTGATTTTGGAGCCCAAGAAAATAAAACCTGCCACTGTTTCCATTTTTTCCCCATCTATTTGACATAAAGTGATGGGACCAGATCCCATGATCTTAGTTTTTGGAATGTTGAGTTTTAAGTCACCTTTTCCACTCTTCTCTCATCTTCATCAAGAGTCTCTTTAGTTCTTCTTCACTTTCTGCCATTAGGGTGGTATCATCTGCATATCTGAGGTTGTTGCTATTTCTCTGGGGAATCTTGATTCCATATTGTTGCTACTCATCACCAAGTCCTGGCAGTTTGGTGCCCCAGGTATCTCTATATCTACCCCTTCCTCCATCCAGACCTTTATCCTTAACTGCCACCACCCTTGGGCAGGCTCTTATCCTCCCAGCTGAAGTTCTATAAGAGCTTTTTGCACTATCTCCCTGTCTCCTTAAATACCATCCTTCCCTCAAGACCACCATGCTGGCTCCTTGAAAAAGCAGTTTCAAAACCATCTCAGTCCCTTGCAAAAACAAACTCAAAAAACAAACAGAACAAAATAAACCTCTCAAATGGTACCACAGTGACAACAGTGAAAGTTCACATGCCTTAATCAGACACTCAAGGTTTTCCTGATATATTTTGGCATTTCTCAGATACGACCTCTGACCACTTTTAGCACATTCATCTGAAACCTGTTAAGTTTCCTGGGCAGGGATTTGGGATCTCCACATTTAACGAGCTTCCCAGATGTAAAGTGGGAACCCTCTTGAGTCATTTTCCATCACACTCTGCAGCAAAAACAGTGTTTCCCAGCCCTGGATGCTTGTTAAAATCACCTAGGGGAGTTATTTTGTTAAATACCAGCACCTAGGCATCCCCAGATGAATTAAAGAATTAATTCCCAGGGGCTTCCCTGGTGGCTCAGTGGTAAAGAATCCACCTGCCAATGCAGGAGACACAGGTTCAATCCCTGGGTTGGGAAGATCCCCTGGAGAAGGAAATGGCAACCCACCCCAGTATTCTTGCCTGGAAAATCCTATGGACAGAAGAGCCTGGCGGGCTACGTCCATAGGGTCGCAAGGAGTCAAACATGACTTTAGTTTCTACTAAAGACCAACCTAGATAGCATATTCAAAAGCAGAGACATTACTTTGCCAACAAAGGTTTGTCTAGTCAAGGCTATGGTCTTTCCTGTGGTCATGTATGGATGTGAGAGTTGGACTGTGAAGAAGGCTGAGCGCTGAAGAATTGATGCTTTTGAACTGTGATGTTGGAGAAGACTCTTGAAGAGTCCCTTGGACTGCAAGGAGATCCAACCAGTCCATTCTGAAGGAGATCAGCCCTGGAATTTCTTTGGAAGGAATGAGGCTAAAGCTGAGACTCCAGTACTTGTGGCCACCTCATGTGAAGAGCTGACTCATTGGAAAAGACTCTGATGCTGGGAGGGATTGGGGGCAGGAGGAGAAGGGGACGACAGAGGATGAGATGGCTGGATGGCATCACTGACTCGATGGATGTGGGTCTCAGTGAACTCCGGGAGTTGGTGATGGACAGGGAGGCCTGGCATGCTGCGATTCATGGGGTCACAAAGAGTCAGACACGACTGAGCGACTGAACTGAACTGAACTGAAAGAACAATATCTGGGAATGAAGTCCAGGGATTGTTATTTTTCAGAAAGTCCCCAAGTAATCTGATATGGACCCAGGACCAAGAACCACTGGTAGCATTTAGGGTTGAGCTGTTAGGAAAAGTACCCTCACATCTATGATGGGTCTCATCTCCATTCCTCTACCCACAACCCTCCTCCCCTAGATGGACCTGTGCCCAGATGTCTGCTGAACCAATTCCTCTTTATCCCTCAGGACTAGCTGTAGGTACTGCTGACAATCCCAGGCAGCGTCCCCACACTCCCTCCCACAGGATGGATTTGGTCCATTCTCTCTGGGCTCCAATCTCTGCTGCTGCTGCTAAGTCGCTTTAGTCATGTCTGACTCTGTGCGACCCCAGAGATGACAGCCCACCAGGCTCCCCGGTCCCTGGGATTCTCCAGGTAAGAACACTGGAGTGGGTTGCCATTTCCTTCTCCAATGCATGAAAGTGAAAAGTGAAAGTGAAGTCGATCAGTCATGTCCGACTCTTAGCGACCCCATGGACTGCAGCCTACCCGGCTCCTCCGTCCATGGGATTTTCCAGGCAAGAGTACTGGAATGGGGTGCCATTGCCTTCTCCAGTACATATCTCTACTATTGTAGTAAGTTATGTAGTACATAATATTATAATAATTCTCTCTGTATCCTCCAAATAAGTCTTGGTGCTGTCACTCAATCGTGTCCGACTCTGCGAGCCCATGGACTGCAGCCTCCTAGGTTCCTCTATCCATGGGATTCTCCAGGCAAGAATACTGGAGTGGGTTTTCATTTCTTCCTCCAGAGAATCTTCCCAACCCAGGGATCAAACCTGCGTCTCTTATGTCTCCTGAATTGGCAGGTGGGTTCTTTATCACTAGTGTTACCTAGGAAGTCCAAACAAGTTTTGAGCTAAAGACAAAGCCCATAAGCCATACATCTTGCATCCTTCTGAGCTTAGCAGTATCTGGCATATCTTTGTTGTTTTGTTTAATCACTAAGTCATATCCGACTCTTTTTCGATACCATAGACTGTAGCCCACCGGGCTCCTCTAGCGATGGAATTTCCTAGCAAGAATACTGGAGTGGGTTGCCATTTCCTTCTCCAGGGGATCTTCCCAACCCAGGGATCACACCTGTGTCATCTTCTGTATTGACAGGCAGATTCTTTACAGGTGAGCCACCAGGAAAGCCCCTTCTATCATATAGTAGGTACTGAATGAATGATTGTGGATTGAATAAATAAATGAATGGAAAAAATGAAGGGATTGATCTTTTTGATAAAGTAGTAGGTGAGTCATCTGTCTAGACTGAGAGGCCTGGGGTGAAGTTGCCCTGTCATGTCTGACTCTTTGCGACCCTATAGAGTATATAGCCCACCAGGCTCAGGGTGAATTTAGAGTATTGGAAAGAGGAGGATATTTGGGACTATGCTGGTGAATCACCAAGAGATGAATGGGAAAAGTGAATTTGCATATATATTCAAGTAAAATACAGGATAGAATTCTTTATTGTTCTTAAAATATTGGTTTAGCCATGCAATTCATTCTATGTGCAAGTATTGTTAAGTGTTATAAGATTGTATGTATGTATTTAGCTGAGACCCAAAGAGGACTTAGTTACTGTTGTAATGGACTTGTCAGTCCTTTACACCTTAGTGTAAATAAAAGCTTTGAAGATAGGAGAAGGGTGCCATCTACCGATAAAATGAAGAATAACAGCGACTTGACAGCTTCAGTGATTTCTTATTTTTACATTGCTCCTAGGAATTGTCTCACCTAATTTCATACTCTGTCCACTGAATATTTAATCAAGTCTTTTTCTAGATTATTTTCAGCACATCACTATTTAGGAAAACATTACCTCCATACATACCCCATGACTATTTTTAAATATTGTTCACATCTTCCTTAAAATTTTAGTGTGTGTATTTTTTTTCCTAATGTCCTTAATCAAAATTTTTAAAATAGAAATTAGTGGATAGCACAGCTGCAAAGTCTGGACAGTTATTTATCTTTAACAAACAAACAAAAGACACCACTGATTTTGTTCCAAAATTCCAGGGGAAAAAGAATTTTTGACACAAGGCAAGGGCCAGATGTGTTCACCTTATTTAATACAAATGCAAACAATGTGCAGTTAAATGCATCACTGGCACCTCTGCAAGAAGGCATCCCTGGCCTGGCACTGCAGTCCTCACCGTGCACCACGCATCATGAAGCTGATGAGTTCACACAGACAGTGGAGAGACGGTCGCCTGATACCCACTCTTTAGGTCCTGTACCCATTGTATGGATAATATTCTGTACATCACATAAGGTATTTTCTCAAGAGCCTTCCTCGTACACAGGAGACATACTTATTATTCAGAGTGGAGGCAGAACCAAATAGTGAGCCTGTTTCACGATCTTCCTGCTCAGATCCCCTGAAAGTTCAAATGTAAGTGGTTATTGCTGCTGTTTAGTTGCTCAGTCATGTCTGACTCTTTTGCAACCCCATGGTAGTCCACCAGGCTCGTCTGTCCATCGAATGTCCAAGGCAAGGATACTGGAGTGGGTTGCCATTCTCTTCTCCAGGGGATCTTCCCAACCCAGGGATCAAACCCACATCTCCTGCACTGGCAGGGGACTTCTTTATCACTAATCCACCAGTGAAGCCCTTCAAACATAGGTAGAAATAGCATTTATTGAGCTGTTTCTATATGCCAGTCACTGAGCTTTTTACCTTATAGATGGTGTATTGTTTAATCAGTTGGTCCCCTGGTGGCTCAGACAGTAAAGAATCCACCTGCCAATACAGGAGATGTGGGTTTGATCCCTGGGTCAATATGTGGTTTTGATACCTGGAGTAGGAAATGGCAACCCACTCCAGTATTCTTGCCTGGAAAATTTCATGGGCAAAGGAACCTGGTGGGTTACAGTCCATGGTGTCGCAAAGAGTCAGACAGGACTGAGTGACTGAGCACATGTGCCAATACAGGAAATGTGGATTTGATCCCTGGGTTGGAAAGATCCCCTGGAGAAGGGAAAGGCTACCTACCCCAGTTTCCTTGGCCTGGAGAATCCCATGGCCAGACAAACCTGGTGGGCTACTGTCCGTGGGGTCACAAAGAGTCGGACACAACTAAATGACTAACACTTTGGTTGTTTAATCAAAACATTCCTGTGAGGTAGATTTTATACAGAATTTAATGATGGAGGAAAGAGACTAAAGAAACAGAAGCTTACACCAGCTGGTAGGTCTAGTAAGTGGTTGAAATTGCAAGGCCAATCTCTTTGACCCTCAAATCTATTTCGTTTTCTCTCACCAGGGCTGTGAGGAAGACAATGTAGCCAAGAAAAATGGTTAGGGGCAACATCAAAAAGGACACTAATTCGTACACGGGGGAGGCAGAGTGGAGTGAATCCCCACTGGTCTGAATTCTCACAGTTGCTATAGGAAGTGTTTCTCAAAAGACTTACTTTGTAATCCTAATCGCTGTTGTGCTTCCCTGGAGAAAGTGTGGGGCCCATCCGGCTAGATTTAGGAAAGGCTCTATCTCGCATCTTCTCTGACAAGGGTCACGAATGTCAGTAGTCTGCAACACGTTACTGACTGGAGATACCTCTTTTGTTACCAGAATGTTGTTGCCCAGAGACATATCAATGTTTTAGAGAGTGATACAATGAACATTATGTATTAATATGACTATGGCATGCCACAGTCCATGGGCTTGCAAAGAGTCCAACAAGACTCAGCAACTGAACGACAACAGCAATTAACATCAACAGGTAAACTCGCTAGGGCCTAAAATTGACCAAGGGTTCATTAGCCAACTTCCGATTGTCATTATCATTCACATTCTCCTGGTTAGGCTTTTGTTCCAACCTTTGTTGTTTTCAGTCCCTGAGTCATGTCCGACTCCTTGCGACCCCATGGACTGCAGCACCCCAGGCTTCCCTGTCCTTCACCATCTCCTGGAGCTTGCTCAAACTCATGGCCATTGAGTCAGTGATGCCATCCAACCATCTCATCCTCTATTGTCCCCTTCCCTTCCTGCCCTGTGTATATTATATACATAAAAATTTTTTTAATGACACATCATGAAATTTTGAGTGAAGAACTTTACAGTGAAATTTATGCAGATACTTTCTCTGATGGTCCAAGTGACATGTATACCAGTGTCTCAGAGGATGATAGTTCTTCAGAGTATAGTGTTGATTCAAAGGATGTGAATATTAGACCAACAAAATGGCAAAAAACCTTAGAGACTGATTATGACTTGAAAAGTTAAAATGAAACCCACAGTGCTGGAGAATGCTCCTTTGCATCTACAGAAGAGTGTATGGAAGACAACATTACACGAAAATGTGAAGACTTTACAGGTATGTCAGGTGTAACCATAGACTATAATAACCATCAAAGTATTAGTGAAATAACAGAACTAAATTTCGGCCAACCAAAATAAACATCACCACCCACAGGCATTGGTTTCAGCAAAAATCCCCCCAGTCAAAATTTAAGAGCTCTAGGAGGTAAAGAACTCTGTTTAAACTGGCTTATCCAAGGCTTCCTGATGAATTTTTCTTGCACCTCTTCGAACATCCCAGTGAAAACCAGTTAGAAAGCACCAGTGAGGAATGGCCTGGTTGTAAGCAGGGCATGATGTGTGACATTTATGTTTTTAAATAGGATCTGGCAGTGGGGTTGGAAGAGGCTGATTAGGAAATGCAGCCAAAACCTGAAATAGGATATTTGGTAGGGGAATTAGGATGGAGAGAGAAAGACAAAAATGGAGAAATATTTAGGAAGTAAAATGAATAGGACTTGAAGATGTATTAGACACCAAAGGGAAATAAATGATAATAATACATTATTTATTCCAATATTAAATAATTATTACATGATGTTTTCGAACTGTGGTGCTGGAGAAGATTCTTAAGAGTCCCTTGGACAGCAAGGAGATCAAACCAGTCAATCCTAAAGGAAATCAACCCTAAATATTCATTGGAAGGACTGATGCTGAAGCTGAAGCTCCAGTCCTTTGGCCACCTGATGCAAAGAGCTGACTCTCTGGAAAAGACCCTGATGCTGGGAAAGATTAAAGCAGAAGGAGAAGAGGGTGACAGAGGATGAGGTAATTGGATAGCATCACCAATTCAATGGACATGAAGTTGGGCAAACTTCGGGAGATGGTGAAGGACAGGGAGGGCTGGTGTGCTGCAGTCCATCGGGTCTCAAGGAGTCAGACACGACAACTGCAGATTATCAATCTGCAGATTTCTAGTTGTTTGGGTAACTGGATAAAGAGACAGAGAAACTGGCTTAACTTTTTAAATTCAGTGCGTTCTAAATGTATTTACCCCTAACGCTGTTTTTCTTTTTTCCCCCTTGGAGATTTCCAAAAGAACTGGTGGCCTGCAGGACTTGCTTTCAGAAATGTTGCCATGTGGAGTGCCATGTGTTAGAAAAGAACTGGCCCGGAGAATCTGCTCAACATCAGCCAACTTCTGCGTGGAAAATCCTGAGAAAATTGTTATGGAGACAAATGCATTTTACTGTTGAAATGAATAGCAGGGCCACCATTCCTGTGAAATAACCTGGAAAGAGGAGTAGGTGAGCCACAGCCTGTGTAGAGGAAGGGAAAGAATCTGGGAATGGCATTAAGTAAGTGAAGTCATTTTTGTCGTGTCCGACTCTTTGTGACCCCACGGACTGTAGCCCACCAGGCTCCTCTGTCCATGGGATTCTCCAGGCAAGAATACTGGAGTGGGTAGCCATTTCCTTCTCCAGGGAATCTTCCTGACCCAGGGACTGAACCCACATCTTTTAAGTCTCCTGCACCGGCAGGCAGGTTCTTCACCACTAACGCCACCTGGGAGTGGTATTGGGAACAGCCGAACTGCAGTATCCGACCCAGAGGCTGTGCCCCACTCACTCCCCAAAGCGCTCTCTCCATGATCTGTCTGGGTGAAAACAATGCCACCATCTTGCTGGTGCCCACCTGGAAGTGTCTCCACAGGCCCCTTTGGCCTTGCTCGGTGTGTGTGTCACAACTTCCTTGCTCAAAATGTAACGGAGCAGGACCCCATGGATTCTTCCCGGAACAAGCCTTCCCCCATATCCTCTGTTGCAGCTCTTCCCTGAAGAATGAAGAGAACAGTACTGGACACACATTTCCCGAGTTGCTTTGCAGATGTGGAAACCCTCCATCAAATGGAAGATGTTAACTATTTGAGGACCATGAACACACAACCCCAGGCCTCCTGGAGCCTAAGGACCAATAGAGTGAACTCACCATCAGCCAAGCAGAGAGTTGTGCTCAAGCTGATCACAAACTCTGCAACCACACCCTCGCCCCACCTGGCTTTTAAAAATGCTTTGCTGAAATCCTCCAGGGACCTCGGAGCTTTTTAGGGCATGAATCACCTGTGTCCTTGAAGGGCCCTGCAACAAACCTGTCTCTGCTCCACACTCCAGTGTTTCATCGTGTTTGGATTCACGGTGCATCAGGCACATGAACCTGCACTCACAGTAACCCTGGAGACGATACACTGTGGAACAGCCAGCGACACCACCTCTCTCCACTGAGCTTCCCATGGTCCCTTTCATTCTTACTCTGAAGCTTGAAAAGAAGCAGGCTTCTTCCAGAAACTCTATCCAATGTCCTCTCCAGCATCTCAGGAGAGCTGCTCTCTGGGGGTCCTTCCAGAAACCTCCAGACATGCCTGAACCTCCACGTGGGTACAGCTCAGGATCCAATCTGGGATCCTCGTAAATCAAAAGGGCAGAGCCAGACGGTGGATGGAAACAGGGTTTCAGGAACATAGTGCTACAGACAGAGGATTTATTGAATACCTAACACTTGCCACAGGGTTCCCCTTGTAGCTCAGTCAGTAAAGAATCTGCCTGCAATGCAGGAGATCTGGGTTCAATTCCTGGATCAGGAAGGTCGCCTGGAGAAGGAATGGCAACCCATTCCAGTACTCTTGCCTAGAGAATCCCATGGACAGAGGAGCCTGGCAGGCTACAGTCCAAGGCGTTGCAACAGTCAGACATGACTTAGTGACTAAACCACCACCACTTGCCACAAACAAAGTCCATATTTTAATTATATGATATTAAATACATTCAATAAAATATTAAAGTCTATATTTTAATTTTAAACATTTGTCTATTTAAAAACCAGACCAGAAAGAAATTCTTGAAAATATGGTAACTAGTACAGCATCAGGGTCATTAAGTTTAATAAGAATCTTTATTTGGATGGTTGGATGAACAGTTGGTTGGTTGGTTATTATTTTTGGTTTATGATAAAAAAAATCAAATATAATATTTATTAAATACTGCATTAAAATCAGTCAGAGTTTTTATTCTCCAAGTTAAAAAATTGTAGTTGATGCAAATGAATCACAAAATGAGTATTCACCCCTTCGGTCATGTGTGAACATGACCATTATTACAGTGTTGTTGTTTATCCACTAAGTCGTGACCAACTCTCTTGAGACCCCATGACTGCAGCCCACCAGGCTTCCTTGTCCTTCACTATCTCCTAGAGTTTGCTCAAATGCATGTTCATGGAGTTGGTGATGCCATTTAACCATCTCATCCTCGGCCACCCTCCCCTTTTGCCTTCAATCTTAACCAGCCTCAGGGTCTTTTCCAGTACACTGATGGAAAAGAGGAGACAGTAAGAAGGGCACCAAGTTATCTGAGGAGAGGCGAGATGTTGTCCACAGAGAATAAAAGAAAACTAAAAGAACTAAGGAATTCCTATGGTGCAGAGTTATCTGGTTATCTAGTGAGCCCGCTGAGGGTGGGTGAGTCACTCACTGGGGAGGCAGTGCAGCGGTTCACCACCAGATGGCAGCATAGAGCCACTGCCATTTTCACCCTTGGCCCGCATTGCCGCTTCATGATATTGAACTTTATTTTTTGTTTTTTAGTTGTTCAGTCGAGTCCAACTCTTTGAGACCCCATGGACTGTAGCCCGCAAGGCTCCTCTGTCCATGGGATTTCCCAATCAAGAATACTGGAGTGCCGTCCCCCCACACACCCTCTCCCCTCTCTCCTGCACTGCAGGTGGATTCTTTACCACTGAGCCACCAGGGAAGACCCACTGAACTATATACAACGTTTCAAAGAAGGACTGGACTCACAGCTATGGAAATATGAATTATTCTAGCCAGACTCCTTTTATTTCACTACCCAAGACCTGAGCACTGATGCTCCTGAATCCCACTTCTGTTCACTTTCCCTCATTCCCCCCCTTTCTTCTTGCTGTCACTGGCAATGTAGAATAACTAGTAAATCTGATCTATCCCCAAAAAAGAATCATTCTACTTCCAAATTAAAGAATTGCTGAGTCCATTCTGCATAAAGCATTTTTGCTATTCTTTCTAAACCCCCAGTGGTTCAGCTATAGCTAAAACTTTTATTAACACAAAACACCATTTGCCATGTTTAACAGTATCAACAGTAAGAGGCAAACCACATTTTAACAAGAGTAGTTCAAAAATAAAGACGCCACAGAAATCCAATTGCTTTTCTGCAGAAAAGTAAAGCTTTCTGCCATCAACATCCTCTAAGATTAATTTCCCCACACTTAATAGCTTCTAAATGTGTTCAGTCATGTCCAACTCTTTGTCACCCCATGGACTGCAGCCCACCAGGCTCCTCTGTCCATGAAATTTTCCAGGTAAGAATATTGAATGGGTTGCCGTTTCCTACTCCAGGGCATCTTTCCCACCCAGGGATTGAACACGAGTCTCTTACTTCTGCTTCTAAATGGATTCATACAAATAAAGTATATTGCATCCTCAAACCCAAGGTATTTATGAATTTTCATTGTTGAACTATGCAAACAAATCATTTTCCTTTATAGCCACCAATAGGAATAGCATTGCAGTGATCTATCCAAGATTAAAATACTGTTAGGACCATCAGTCAACCCATTCATTTTAAATTCGGGCCAAGTCATTCAAGGAGAATTTCACACATAAACATGATGTCCCCCAAATGCTATAATTTACATTTGGTGCTTAGATTTTTGTCAGCAGATGTGACATAAATAGGTATCCAAATGGTTCTCTAGGAACTACACATTATACAGAAGTTGAAGACACATTATTCTTGCTTATGTCAATGTTTACTTTTACTCGAAAGTTTCCTCTCATTTGCCTTTCTGTTGTGATAGAACCTGGCCTGGTATCGTAGTCATGCTCTCATCCCTTGTTTCTGTGCTGTTGTTCTTGTCCAGTAAGTCGTGTCCCACTCTTTGCGACCCCATGGACTGTAGCCCACCAGACTCCTCTGTCGATGGAATATCCCAGACCAGAACACGAGATTAGGTTGCTGTTTCCTTCTCCACTGGATCTGCCCATCCCAGGGATCGAACCTGTGTCTGCTGCATTGGCAGGCAGATTCTTTACCACTGAGCCACCGGGGAAGCTTTGAGCCTAAACTTAATGTGGATTAATTGTAAGTCTACATTAATTTTTAGCATATTTCCAAAACTATCTATTAATAATGACAGTACATTGAGCTGAAGGTAACTAAAACATCGACTCTTTGAAATATGTAGGCTTAACCTAGAGTTAATATTACCAGTAATTAACCTTATCGGTGACAGTAACAAATCATATCATGTGTCTCCTAGTATCAGGCACTGGAAAAGCCACAATAGCTCTTAGATAGGACTCCATCCCAAAAAACCTACAACTTGAACCTAATCATGAGGAGATCGAACATCAGCCAAACTGGGGAACATTCTACAAACAAATGGCTTGTACTCTTTGAAAATGTCAGTCATGAAAGACAAAAGGAGAAACTGATCCCAATTAAAGAAAATGGAAGAGATGTGAAAACCCAATGCAATGTGTAATCCAGGAATCCAGCTTGAACTGGGGGGGCGGGGGGGGGGGAATTGCTAATTAAGACATTACTGGGAAAATTGGTGAAATTTGCATAAGGTCTATAGATTAGATGGAGAAGGCAATGGCACCCCACTCCAGTACTCTTGCCTGGAAAATCCCATGGACGGAGGAGCCTGGTGGGCTGCAATCCATGGGGTCGCTAAGAGTCGGACATGACTGAGTGACTTCACTTTCACTTTTCACTTTCATGCATTGGAGAAGGAAATGGCAACCCACTCCAGTGTTCTTGCCTGGAGAATCCCAGGGACGGCGGAGCCTGGTGGGCTGCTGTCTATGGGGTCGCACAGAGTCAGACACGACTGAAGTGACTAAGCAGCAGCATAGATTAGATGGGCTTCTCAGGTGACTCAGTAGTAAAGAATCTGCTACCAATGCAAGGGATGAGGGTTCAATCCCTGGGTCGGGAAGATCCTCTGAAGAAGGAAGTGGCTACCCACTCCGGTATTCTTGCCTGGAAAATCCCATGGACAGAGGAACCTGGCGGGCAACAGCCCATGAGATGGCAAAAGAGTCAGACAGGACTGAGCGACTGAGCACAGCACAGCACATAGATTAGATAATGATACAACGATGTGAAGTTTCCTGATTTTAATCATTGTGCACGTTTGAGTCAGTGGATGTCCTTGTTCTTAGGAATATGCACTTAACGTGTTAGGGATAAAGGGCAATGTACTCTCAAGAGACTCAGAGAGAACACATAATTCTCATGTGTAGGGGAAAGAGTGTGCAAACACAGAAAATGTTAACAACCGGTGGGTCTGAGTGAAGAATAGGTCAGAATCGTTTGGACCATTCTTGAAATTTTTCTATTAGTTTGAAATTTTTCAAAATTAAAAGTAACTCGTTTAGAAAAACATGACAGCTGGAAAGTCGTTCCAGACTAAGATCCAGCAAGGCAATTTTTGTTGCTGCTATTTAGTTGCTAAGTTGTGTCTGACTCTTTGCAGACCCCATGGACTGTAGCCCGCCAGCTTCCTCTGTCCATGGGATTTCCCAGGCAAGAATACTGAAGTGGGTAGCTATTTCCTTCTCCAGGGGATCTTCCCAACCCAGGGATGGAACCCACATCTCCTGTGTCTCTTGCATTGCAGGTGGATACTTTACCACTAAGTCACCAGGGAAGCCCAAGACAATTTTTACTTTATTATTTTTTAATGAATAACATATACCAAGGTGAGAAAATAGAATATTTACAAAGAAAGTAAAATCACCCTAAATCCACCTCCCTAACCTGAAGGTGTCCCCATGACTACAGATTTCCTCCTGTCCTTACCACCTACACCTCTTGTCCCCTCTCTGTTCCCATCACCTGTTTACAACTTCCCCTTGGAGGTTGGACCCCCGCCTCTACCTGGCCCCTCCCCACCTAATCTTACCGGAGCAGCTAAGGTGTGTCCTTTTGTGTTTGGTACTTTCCACAAAGTTGTGCACATTCACCAAAAGCCAAAATACATTATGTATTAGGGCACATAATGAGGCGAGTGGCTAAATATGTTTGCATTTGAAGACATTTGAGCGTTGTTTAATCCTAGTAAAATCCCTTCTCCTCTCACTCATCCCCAGAGTTCATCTTCTACCCAGTTGAAAAGGAGACCAAACACCCCCAACTCCACTTTTGTTCTTCCTCCCCGCTGTCTTTATCTCACACTATATGCATGCAAGCATGAGCTTTCCAGGTGCTTGATGGTAAAGAACCTGCCTGCCAGTGCAGGAGGTGTGGGTTTGATCCCTGGGTCAGGAAGATCCCCTGGAGAAGCAATGGCAACCCACTCCAGTATTCTTGCCTGGGAAATCCCATGGAAAGAGGAGCCTGGGGTGAAGGGGGCGGAGGGGGGGAGCAGGGCAGGGTATGGCAAGGAGTGAGATACGTATGGCTTAGTGACTGAGCACACACACTTACATGCATGACTCTCCACCAAGGCATTGCTGAGGCCAGGCGGTGATGTTCACACCTCTCAGTTGAGATCAGACTGAGCTCTGCCCTCCAAGTGAGCCAGAGCCTCCCCAGTCTCACCAAAATCAGCAGGTCAAATGTTAGGCATCTGCCACTAGCCAGCTGTAAGGCCTTTGGCAAACTATAATCTTTCCTGTTTTCAATTTTCAACTAAGTCAACCGAAGGCAGGATTAAATAATTTCTAAAAATCACTTCTAGTTCTGAAAGACTATGATCCATGATTCGATAGCCTGGAAATGTAGAAATAATCAGAAAATCAGAAGTGGAAAAATTTTGAAACAGCATAATAAAAGATGATTATGAACAATGTGGGTTTGTTCTAGGACTTAGATGCAGAGGATAGAAGAATCAGACTCTCCTCACACATACTGGTGGAACAGAATTAGCTAATTAGAGACTGGGGGTTTCACAGTGAGACAGTTAATGACTTAACAAAACAGTTGACCATGACTTACCACTATGGATGAATGACACATCTCCAATGCCGTAATTAAATAGATTGGAAACTGAATTCTAGCTATGAGTAAGCTTTTCTTCCTTTATACTTTCAGCAGCTTGGGAAGAAAAGTAGAGTCAGTTTTTTAGGTTATTAAATCCATGGTTCTACAAGTTTAGACCAGAGATAAGAGCATTTCAGACGAGAAGGGAAGGATCGATGACAACAAGCCCAACGTTCAGTCAGTGCACAGGGCAAGTAAAGACCAGGCTGGTTGAGGGACTTTGTCGAAGGTCACACAGCATAGAGGTTCACCCCCAAAATGTCTGCTGGGCAGGTACCCCACCACTAGGCATCCTCGTCCATCAGACACTTCTCACCAGCTAGTATTGTGCTGGTCTCTGGGCTCTTACTGAAACCGTCACCTTTGACACTGATTTACACGCTTCACCCCCTGTACACACTTCACCCCTAAGGCTGTCAGCTTAGGTAGGCTGTGTACAAGGAGACCTTTTGTAGTGTTGGGAGTCATTCCAGCCCTCTGGGATGGAGTCCAAGATGCACACCTTCTACCTCCCTGCTGTGGGTCCCTCTGGCAACCATCCAGGTGTTTCCAACTCTTGCAACAGCAGTAGGTAAAGGGCTCCACTTGGCTCCAAGGGTGTATATATCCATCAGCGTGCCGTCTAGAAATCTGCAAAACTTGAAAGCCCAGTACATGAGCTTCCCTGGTGGCTCAGACGGTAAAGAATTCGTCTGCAAGGGACTTCCCTGGTGGTCCAGTGGTTAAGACTTTGCCTTCCATTGCAGGGGTTGCAGGTTCAACCCTGGGTCAGGGAGCTAAGGTCTCACATGCCTTCTGGCCAAAATATATATATATATATATATAAAACAGAAGCAATATTCTAACAAAGCCAATAAAGACTTTTAAAAAAGGTCCCATCAAAAAAAAAAAGAAAAATCTGCCTGCAATGCGGGAGACCCAGGTTCAATCCCTGGGTCAGGAAGATCTCCTGGAGAATGGAATGGAAACCCAATCCAGTATTCTTGCCTGGAGAATCTCATAGACCAAGGAGCCTGGTGGGCAATGGTCCACAGGATTGCAAAGAGTCAGACACGACTAAAATGACTAGCATGCTTGCACATTATTTAACCACTCAAGTCAAAGGTTTTCTTCTCTGTGGATGAAGGCTGCTATGAAGAATGAATGAGTAAAGAACATGGGGAGGACCATGCTGCTTCCTGCTCACCAGGCAGTTATACGATGACTATATTGAAGAGTTTGACTGTCCCGTTTTAGATGAAGAGAGAACAGTTGATAAGTTAGAAAACCAAATGAGTGAAGGTGGAGGTCTTGTTGACTACTACGGTTGTGATTTCTTCTCTGAACTCTGGTTACATATAGTATTTGTCCTGAAAACAGACAAGTGTTTTGTACAAGAGACTTGAAACTAGGGGTTATAATGAGAAGAAGCTAAGAGACAATATTCAGTGAGAAAGTTTTCTAGTCCTTGATAAAGAAGCCTTAGCATCCTACAAGGAAGAAATAATGCATTAGCTGCCAAGAAATAAACCAGAAGATCTAGAGGGTAATACCAATCATATACTGAAATGGATTGAGCAGTGAGTCAAAGTTTCTAGTTCTTGACTTAACAAGAATGCTATTTTACAATCACTCTTGATATCTCTCTGCCATCATCATACATATTGTTCAATTATCAGCAAGACTTTCTTACTGAAATTGTGCTGTTGGACTAGGAGGTAGATAGTATAAAGGTTTATGCTTGAGTTTTTTTTTTCTCCATGAGAAAGCCAAACTCAAATGTAATGAATAATACTATTATTAAAAGTTGAGAGTTAAAACTGTAATTGCTTAATGGTTCAGTTGCTAAAGAAAAAATGTGTTAGTCGCTCAGTCATGTCCAACTCTTTGCGACCCTATGGACTGTAGCCCACCAGGCTCCTCTGTCCATGGGATTCTCCAGGCTAGAATACTGGAGTGGGTTGCCATTCTCTTCTCCAGGGGATCTTCCCAACCCAGGGATTGAACCTGCCTCCTTCATTGCAGGCAGATTCTTTACCATATGAGCCACCAGGGAAGCAAGTAAATAAATAAATCTGACCAACGGTGTAGAAAAGAAAAGAATAAATGAGGAGAAAATGCAAGATATTCACAAAAGTACCCGGCACAGCACTTGGTGCATAGTAAGCATTTTTAAAATATTAGTTATTGCTATTAGTGGAAATGCAGTGGCAGCAACATGGCAGGAGTAGCAGCAATATCGCTTTATTTGGGAGACCACTTGTAATTAATAACAGCGGAATATCTCTGAAAAATGTTCTTGGCAGAATTCATGTTTCCATCTTTGACTGGAGCTCATTACAAATTACCATCTTCTCTGAACAGAGCAAGAACCTTTGAAAGAATGTCCTGGATGAATTAGGAAGGCACACCATCCAGTAATGTGTAGACAGAGAAATATTTTTTTCCCTCCTGAACTGTTCCACTGGACTTATTAAAAAACCTTTCTTCAGCTGCTTTAATCGTTGGGATACTAATAAAAACAATAAAAATTCCTGCCAATATTTATAATATAAAAATATTCACTGGCCTCATATTTGGGGCATCTTAAGCATTTACCTGAAGTCAATTTATTCTCTTGAGGTACCATTATATAAGAGATGTACACTGGATTTTATGTGCTTGTGCTTGGTTGCTCAGTGGTATCCGACTCTTTGCAACCCCATCGACTGTAACCTGCCAGGCCCCTCTGTCCATGGAATTCTCCAGGCAAGAATACTGGCGTGGGTTGCTGTTTTGTTCTCCAGGGGATCTTCCAGACCCAGGAATCGAACCTGGGTCCCCTGCATTGGCAGGCAGATTCTTAATTGTCTGAGCCACCACAGAAGCCCAAGTTGAAACAAAACCAAACATGTTATATGCAAAATACTCCTCCATCTACTGGCTTGGATAGAATATCATGACCCTGGGCCATCCCTTATTATTTCTTCATTTCTTCATCCGTCTCCTCATCCATGAAAATAGGAGCCTTAGTGGCTGCCCTGCTGGTCTTCCAAGGTTGTTATTGGAGATGAGATGAGGAAAAACTTGGATCCAATAATTGCAATTGAAGTGGTACAAATTTAAAAGTTGTTCGTATTTCAAAATGTGAGCTCACTGCCCTACACAAACACTGGTTCTCAGATTCTATTTGTGCTAACTGAAAAACAAATTCCGTGGTTGGTACATCTGCCCCACCATTGGGGCCTGAAGTTGACTCTCGGGAAGGGAGACGGGCCGACTCAGAACTTGCTGGAAAGTGTTTGGATGCTCACCTATCTGTGCTGCAGACAGGGAGGCCACGACAGCAGGAGCCTTTCCCAGACTGCTTGAAGGAATGTAACCAGGCTGTCTCCGAGCTGTGTGCAAGCCAGAATATATATTGACATGATAGACCACAATGGATTTAAGTGTTTAAAGTCAAAAATACACTTTTAAAAATAAGTGCTTGAGTTGGCTGCTTGAGCAATACCTGGGTGCCGGAGCAAATTTGTTTAGAATAAACCACGGAGTATACAGTGGCTCAGATGAAGAATCTTCCTGCAATGCAGGAGACCCAGGTTCGATCCCTGGGTCGAGAAGATTCCCTGGAGAAGGAAATGGCAACCCACTCCCGTATTTTTGCCTGGAGAATCCCATGGACAGAGGAGCCTGACAGGCTACAGTCCATGGGGTCACAGAGTCGAACATGATTGAGTGACTAACACACACACATTCTTTTTGTTAACTTTTTTTTGCACGGGGCCAAGGACAATCAAAGGGGAGAAGCACAGTTCCATGGACCACTTTCACATTTCTGCATTATGGGATAACTGCCGCTGGTGGCAGATTGTATCACAAGGCCAGCAAATCCTGCTGCCCTCTGTAAAACAACGTTTAGCTTCAGATAAGTGTGCTTCTATTACCCTGCTCCGTGTCCTTCTTTCTAACACTTCACACACGTCCCTTACGCTTCCTGTAGCCCTCTTTTTGATGGGCAGAAACTTTGCTGCAAAAGAATCTCCCGATTTGGGAAAAAACTGCAAAAATGTCGGCCGCCTCTTTTGCCCTGATGTGCCTGGGGGCTGTGTCCCAGGTGGCTCAGCAGTAAAGACCTCACCTGCCCATGCAGGAAACGCAGGAGAAGAGGGTTCCATCCGAGTCAGGAAGATCCCCTGGAGGAGGGAATGGCAACCCACTCCAGTATTCTTGCCTGGGGAATCCCAGGGACAGAGGAGCCTGGAGGGCTACAGTCATGGGGTCGCAAAATCAGACACGACTGAGCACGCACTCGCATTCTGAGGGCACACAAACTGCTCTCTCTTCCTCTGGTAATGCACAGCTCCTGTGACCCTTCCAGGTTGTCTCCACTGCTTCAATTCAGGTGTTACACTGTGAAATATTTTGTCTTGAGTGACATCTTGTGTGGGTGGGATAGCCAAGGGTTCTGAAGCACGGAGATGAGTTTGTCTCATTCACTTGGCTCATTTAGGGAGACACCACTGCCTCTAGCATATTCTAAGAAGTGATAGGTTATTTCATTATTTGGTGAGATTCCAAGCGCCAGCTTGAAGCATAAGGGGAAAAACCCTGTTGAACCAGGCAGGTGGTCAGAGCACTCTTGGTCCTGTCACGTCCTCAGATATGCAGACACTCGGCCATCACGTAGTGACAGGAGAGGTAAGGGGGTGGCCCTGGAAAGGTCTCGGAATTTGCCACAGGGGCCTCGCTCCTCCACTTCTGACCTGGTTCTGCATCCCAGGGGTGGGAATTGGGGAGCAGGACCCCACTCTCCAACACAAATGTAGAGCAGTAGGTCAGAGGCGGTTGATTCTCCCTTTGGCCTAGAGGGGCCCTCCGTAATTAAGAGAGACTTATCAGGTTTGCCTGCCTGTGTCAGAGGTGAAGTTCCAATAAATAGTTAGCTCACTCCCAGCAGCAGGTAAACAATCTACCTGCGATGCAGGAGACATAGGAGACACAGGTTCTATCCCCGGGCCTGGAAGATCCTCTGGAGGAGGAAATGGCAACCCTCTCCAGTATTCTAGTCTGAAGAATCCCATGGACAGAGGAGCCTGGCAGGCTACAATTCATGAAGTCACAGAGTCAGACATGACTGAGCGACTGAGTATGCACATCAGTGGCCAAGACAGCCTGTTTCCTCCAAAGGAAGGAAGCCTTTCTTCCCTCTACCTTCCATCTATGGGTGACATTCCTCCGACCTCAAGTGAGTGTCCTGCTCATCCTTCACCAGCTCTTGGCCACACCTCCAAGCTTGACCACAGGTGTACAGGGCCACGTCCTGGAGGAAAGAGAGAAACTAAGGCAGTCATGCAGGTGCTGGGGGCGGGGGGGGGGGGGGGTCTCACGTCAGCGGGCAGTTAACTGCATTCCTCACTTTGGTCTTAGAATCCCCGCTGTGGGGAGAGATCTCTTCAAAGGCGTTAGCCCAATCAGAAGTGTTTCTGAATCCTAAACCTTCCTGCAGAGCCTCTGTGTATTCCACAAGGGCACTCACTCCTCACTGCCCATGGTTTACAAGTTCATGGTGCCCTGTGGGCTTTGGCTGCCTGGGCCCTGGGGAGCTTCGACACTGCTTTTCCCTGTGTGTTTCCATCACCTCCATTACCTATGATTTCCAGGTTCTTAAATGCTTATTCCTGCTCTCCCTGGGACATTCATATGACCTATTTTACTCCCACATCCTAAACCAGGAGATGATCACTAGAAAAACGAGGTCAGAACAGCAAGAAGGAAAGTCATCCATTTGGGTGGTGGCCCCAACTGCTGTCAGAGAAATGAGCTGTTTCCCCTGAATCAGTACATCCATACCCCTTTCCCATCCCACATCCACTACTCCTCGCCCCTCTTCTCTTGCCTTTATGGTCCTTTTATTCACAACACTTACAACTTTCTAACAAGCTATCTAATAATAGTTTATTTATTGTGTTTATTGCTTACTCATTCTCTTTCCAATCATATAAGTCCCATGAGGGCGCAGGTGTTTGCCTATCTTGTTCAGTAATCAATCTTAAGTTCCAAGGACAGTATAAGGCATAGTAAATACTAAATAGTTACTGGAAAATAAAAAAGAAATATTTGCTGTACAAATGAATGAATGCCAAAAGATAGATACCTCTCTGATGCTCAGATCATAAAGCATACCCTTCAGAGTGCTAAATCTTTTCCTTGCTTAATTTCCTCATCTCTACATACAAAGCTTCAGCAAAATTTTAAAACTTGGCCATTCTTTCTTCTACTCTCTTTACCTCCTCTCACAACTGTAAACTAGAAATTTTATTTAATCTAAACACAACCAATTCCTTGGTCAAGTCTGACTCTATTCTCCAAAGAACCCCATGCTTCAGTAAGAAATGCATTCTCTCTCAGTTGCTCATCCTCTTCTAATTAAATCCATCCCATTATTTGTTTTATTGTTCAGAGAAGTACTCAAAATTTCAGAATCATAAACATTTCTGGAAAAAAGAACTCTTCAAGTTAATATAATTGTCTATCTTTGCAAATATGCTACTGTCTTCTGGAGGATTGCTAGTGCCAAATCATACAATCTTGCGCAGCTGGCCCTCTCCCTTAGAGATACCCAGATAGTAGAATTACTATAATTAGTTTTGCAATCACTCAGCACCAAGCAACTCTTACTCAAGATCGGGATACTGTTTTTGAGATGATAAGTTCAACAACATGGAAGGAAGTGGTACTGATCTAAAGCCTAGTCTAGTGAAGAAAAAACAAAGTCTAAGATCTCTGATTTTCAAAATGTCATCTCCTGGAATGGAGAGTTCATGGGTATGTTTTGCTTTTCCTTCTCCTCAAAAGGGAGGGACACAGAATAAAAACAAGTGAGATTTATCAGTGCTTCTTATGGTCCAGTTACCGCGCTAAGCTTTTGGTAGCCATCATCTGATTCCTGGCCCACGTTAACTGTAAAATGTTGGCATTTCAAAGTTGCAGAACTGAGACTTCTACATTGAAGCAATTATCCAGAGCCCACTGCTGGGACAGCTAGGAAGTAGGGCTGCCCCTACCCTCCATCACCAGCCACACCTCTCCCGTCCTGTCCCTCATTTCCTCCGTTTTCCACATCTTCTCCCCATACCCATCCCGAAAGGATAAAGGGGCTTCTGAAGAGATACAGGTAAGTGACCCAGACACTGCTCTGAGCCCTCGTGTCATGAGGGGCTGGAGTCATGCCCCCACCAGGAACAAAACTCAGGAGCGGTGACCATGTAGGGTGTGCTGCTGTTTGCATTGTTGTTGGGTCTTGTTTTCCCAAGAAATGTAGTCCACAGAGCTTGTGAAAGACATTCTTCAAAAGTGGGAATTACATACAGAAGCTATCAAGGGTCTGGAATGCGGTTCTACAGGATATCATCCATGTTTCAAGGGCGACAAGATGACAGCTCCAGCTGCCAAGCCCATGAACCGCAAAGTGGAAACACCCCCATCCTGGCCATGAGTTCCCAAGTCTCCAAGAAGCCTGGGTGTGTGTCAGGAAGCACTTCAGCACACCAGATTGACAAAGTCCACCTTTTTATCCAGGAGAGCCTCCTCTCCCTGCAGATGACCCAGACCTCGGCCTTCCTCTTCCTTGCTCTTCACGGCAAAGAGCATGGTCATCACATCAATGTCATGTTCCTCTGGCATCTCTGGAGCAGAAGACACAGGCATGGTGACGGGGCACCCAGGACCGAGCATTTGGGGGAGATTTCTTAGAGGTTTAGTGAAGAGTCAGTCACACGGTCACACACACTAATTAACTTGTAAATTTACTCATATAAATCCATATTCATGTTTACATCCCATATGGAAGCCTTTTATTTGTGTAGACTCAGTAAGTATTAAATGATGAAATAACTAGTAACTGGGAACACTAGGCAGAGTCAGGAGCTGCGAAGAAAATGGAAAATGCTGTGAGGCCATGTCTATGCGGGGTGAGGAATGTGAGGGTCAGAGGCCCACAGCATCTGTGTGGATCACAGCTTATAGGGCCCAAGTTTTGCTTCTGTATCTGTGACCCAGGAAGACGCCTGGCTTCCCACGGGGTGGGCTGTGAGATTAATAGGACGTTTCTGGCACTGCCTTAAAAACTGCAAGGTGCCACACAAACAGAAGTGTCAGAACAGCCTCTGCTTCTGCAGTTTTGCACAAGATGTAATGGGGACAACCTAGGTCTACAGCTGGGCACAACATGACAGAACACGCATCTAGTTAGAGTGGGCCAGTGCTGCATGGGGAGCTCAGGCACTGGGAGGGTACAGATGGCACACGGTTACTTCTGGAACAGGGCAAGGACTGGTGTGACATAGAGCTGAGCCACCACGAGTCTGCTCCTCAACGGAGCAGAGGATGGCTTTGTAAAAGGAGCAGGAGAATGCTCCCAGCCGTGGGCAGGACCAGTCAGCTCGGTTTATGCAGCTCAGGCCCTAAGCACCGAGGCACAGTAAACTTCTGACTGATGTGGTAAATAGCTTGTTCTTATAATCTGCCCCCACCCCAAAATGAAGTTTACTTGTTCTTGCTTATCAGAGGTTTCGGGTATACATGAAGCAACTAGGATGGGGGCGTAGAGTGCAGAGTTGAAGCTCCAGTACTCCGACCACTCTGACTCACTGGAGAAGACCCTCATGCTGGGAAAGATGGAGGGCAGGAGGAGAAGGGGACAGCAGAGGCTGAGATGGTTGGATGGCATCACTAACTCGAAGGACGTGAATCTGAGCAAACACCAGGAAATGCTGAAGGACAGGGAAGACTGGCGTGCTGCAGTCCATGGTGTCAGAGTTGGACACGACTGAGTGACTGAACAGAGTGTGAGAAGAAATCTATAAGGACAACATTCTGGGCCAAATTATATAATAAAACTATAAAAGTAAAGGAGTAAATGAAACAAACAGTTTGACTTTTTGTAATCTTCTCCAGCAGAGATGTTTTTAGGGGGTCAAGTAAGAAGATTGTCGTAGTTTGTATCATAGTTTTCAGAGTAGACCAAGAATTAGCCAGGCTTTCACGGATTACCTATAAATCCACTATCTTTTTATCAATGCATTTGAAATATTAATAATACATATTTGCATGCCACACACGAAACCTGCTGTGGGACAACCTACAGGAAGTTATGGCATTTTTTAAAGACGTATTCCCAGGGGCGAAAGGCTTTGAGTCAGTGGTTCGCTCAGGTTGTAATGGCAGCAAGTGGCAGAGCCTGAACTCAATCCTGGGAACCGACTCCAAATGCAGTGCCGTTTCACACCAAGTTTGGGTCTGGCTTCTGGGTATTACGTGGATTTCTGCTGTTGGAAGCTTTATTTTCACTGTGAACGACCTTTTTCCTCAGTGTTCACCACACTGGGCAGGTCACCCTCTCCTCCCCCACAATCCCCACCCCCCCACTCCCGTCTCAACACCCTGTACTTGCCCCTCCTTCACCCCACCCACCCTGAAGACAGGTAGAGCCCACCAATTCTCTTCTTTCTCCAGGACGACGATCAGGACTGGTAGAGAAGTCTGAGTTGGTATCAAGCTAATCTGTGGTCTCTAAACACAGTAATAAGGGGACTTCCCTGGTGGTCCAGTGGTTAAGAATCTACCTCCTAAAGTAGGGGGACCCAGGTTCAATCTCTGGTTGGGGAACTAGATCTCACATGCCACAACTTAAGATCCCACATGCTGCATGGTGTGGCCAAAATAAAATTTTGAGAAGAGAAAAAATAAACAGTGAGGAAACACAGTGAATCTGAGCACACAGCCCAAGGGAATGTTTGTGAGTGGGGCTGGTCCTATAGGCCAGCAGGTTTGCAGAATGTAAGCCAGGAGGCCTCCTAGAAGCAAGCAGGTGTTCCGACGTGGATTTACATTTGGTTGTGCAACAGCTCCATCCAGGGCAGAGGCAGAGCCTGGTGGCCCTGAGAGAGTCACCTGCCTGGGGCCAGGGGGCAGCACCGGCCACCCTGCCATCTCAGGCATCAGGCACACTCGCTTCTGATGCAGGTGCCTGTCCATGAAAGCTGTTTCTGGGGTTATAACTGCAGACCAGAACCAGTTCACCTCATTCAATCTCCTTTTCAGAATAGAGCATTTCACACTTCTACAAAATACAAAACCAAAAAGGTGAAGTTAAAAAGTTGGTTCAGGTGGCACTGGTGGTAAAGAATCTCCCTGCCAAAGCAGGAGATGCAAGGGACTTGGGTTTGATCCCTAGATCAGGAAGATCCCCTGGAGAAGGAAATGGCAACCCACTCCAGTATTCTTGTCTGAAAATTTCCATGGGCAGAGGAGCCTGGTAGGCTTCAGTCCATGGGGCTGCAAAGGGTCAGACACAACTGAGCATGCACAGGTGACTTTATTTTCCAGGTTCTACCACATCTGACTATGTGAACTCACAAAGCGAGAGCCACCATGGAGTTGGGGGGTGGGGAGGGAGATGGGCTCTGATGAGGTGGTACGGAGACTGCACAGCCAGCCAGGGGCTGAAGGTCAGGGGAGATCTGATTGCAGCCCAGGAGGCCGGGGCGCTCAGCTTGAAGGACTAGGTTGCTCAGGGAGCTGCGTGGGTGCAGGAGACCCCGTGTCTGGAAGGAGGCAGCCGTGTACCTGTCTGTCTCCCTCCCTGAAGACTAGGGCCCTTGAGGACAGAGCCTGGGTCTTGTGTGTCCAAAAACACACCCTCCCCACTCTGCTCTAGCCTGCACCCTTTACATGGCGCTGGATGGCCAGGACCGTGTAAACAAGAGGAGGGAATGTGGATGTTTATCCTAAGGTGACGGCAGGTCTCGGGAAATTCAAGGAGGTGGGTCGCTGGGTTTCTGTTTGGGGAAGGTTCTCTGGGCTACAGTACCAAGGAGGGCCTGAAGCGGACCAGGATTCCAGCGGGAGACAGTGTAGATGGTAGAAGGGATCCCGGACCATCTCCATAACCTCTGACTCAGCATCTCCACAATTACCCTTCTCAACACACAAGTCAAGTGTGTTGACTTGACCTTCTTTATCTCAGAACCCTGCAGAGCTTCCCTTTCTGTACAGAGTCAAGTTTAAGTCCTTGTAACAGCCTTCAAGGCCACACACAATGTGATCCTAAGCCACGTGTCCACAGCCCCTGCCACTGCCTTCATCTACTCTTTCAGCCAATAAGAGGATGTGTCTGTCAAGGCCACTTACCCTCTGGGAAGCTTGCTTCTGCCCCTCCCAGGAGCCCATCCTCCAGGGAGCATCTCAAAGTCTCCTGAGGCCAGTGGTGCCTTGCTCCTCCTGATGGTTACCCCAGCACTCTGCACACTGTCGGCACTTTGCTAAGGCTTGTGGAGTAGAATCAAACTGCAGTGCTTGCAGCCGGATTCATTTAATACTTACTGAGCAGCAGAAACCATAAGCAAAAAGACTGATTCATTTAATTACCTTAAAATATAAAATACTGCTCCGAAATGAAAATACAAAGTTAAAAGACAAACTGGGAAAAATACATAGAATACATATGATGAAGAGGTATTAAACTTACCAAACCAAGCATTCCCCAACTGGTTCACAGCAACAATCTTAAGAAGAAAAAAAAAAGGGGGCGGGGGGCAAGGGAAATAAATACACCCATTCCATTTTTCACTCATCAATGATAAGGATGGAAGTTTTAAAGTGCCCAGCGGGAATGAGGGCCTGAGGAACAAGGAAGGACTCGCAGGCTTTTCATCCAGGACTGTGAAGGTGTGCTTCCTGGGGGAAGGAGTAACAACAAAATTCACACTACTGAAAACTTCAGCCTAGAAATTACATTCTTAGAAATGCAGCATATAGATAAAGATAGAACAAGCAAAGCACCACAGCTGACATTATTTCTAAGAGGGAAGGAATCCATCTGTGGGAAATGGGTCCATGACCTAGTATCTCACAGGGAAAGACCTACAGTGGACCTGTAACCGGCCATGCAGAACTATTCCAAACTACACTTCTCAGCGGAAAAGGCCAAGCGCCTCCACTCACGCACTACCACGCTCCTTTTTTGCAAACCAAATATACAGCTACATCTGCTGTTTAGTCGCTAAGTTGTGTTCAACTCTTTTGCGACCCCACAGACTGTAGGCCTGCCAGGTTCCTCTGTCCATGGGACTTCCCAGGCAAGAATACTGGAGTGGGTTGCCATTTCCTTCTCCAGGGGATCTTCCTGACGCAGGGATCGAACCTGTTCCACTGAGTCACCTGGGAAGCACCGGATGTGCCTGTACTTGCATGCAAGACCTTGAAAACCCCTAACATTGGCTGCTTCTGGGCAGATTAATCTACACTGTATACCTGTTCGCATCGTTTGAATCAGCCGTGTTTTCCAATGTGTTCAATTTTAAAAGCCTGCTCTCCTGCTCTCTCCAATCACATACACAGCTGTTGATCATTTATTATATACTAGAAGCTTCCTAAGGAAGTGTTATGGACAGAGCTGCTTCTTGGAGTAGTTGACATTGCTATGTCCATTATAGTGGATGACACTGCTTCCATCCTTCAAGAGCTTCTGGATAACTACAAATATGCAGCTCTTAGAAGAAACGCACAAAGGCAATGGCACCCCACTCCAGTACTCTTGCCTGGAAAATCCCATGGATGGAGGAGCCTGGTGGGCTGCAGTCCATGGAGTTGCTAAGAGTCGGACACGACTGAGCAACTTCACTTTCACTTTCATGCATGGAGAAGGAAATGGCAACCCACTCCAGTGTTCTTGCCTGGAGAATCCCAGGGATGGCGAAGCCTGGTGGGCTGCCATCTATGGGGTCGCAGAGTCGGACACGACTGAAGCGACTTAGCAGCAGAAGAAACACAGATGTTAACCTTTGGACTTTTTTGTAGACATGACACCAAAAGCTACAACCACCACCACAAAATGGACTACATCAAAATGAAAAGCTTCTGTGTTTCACAAGACACCATGAAGTGCAAACACAACATATTCAGAATGGAAGATAAAATTCAGAAACCATGTATTTTATCAGGGACATGTATCTAGTGTATGTAAAGGACTCTGGCAGTGATAAATATACAACCCAATTTAAAAATGGGCAAAGGATCTGAGCAAACATTTCTCCAAAGAAGATCTCTAAGTGGCCAATATGCATGTGAAAAGATGCTCAGCATCATCAGCCATCAGGGAAATTCAAATCAAAATCACAATGAGATACCAACTAGGATACCTCTAGGATGGCTGTCATCAAAGGCAGGTATTACAATAAATGTTAATGAGCATGTGAACAAATTGGAACTCATACACTGTAAAGTGGTGCTGCCACTCTGGAAAACATGTTGGCTCCTCAAAAGACTAAATGTACTCACCATATGACCCAGTATGGTCACACCAGTTCAACTGCTGGGCATATATCCAAAAAGATGCTGTCTATGCAAAAGCTTGTACACACAAGTTTCAAGAAGCAACACACCTCATAAAATAGCCAACACCACAAACAACCAAATACCTGTCAACTGATGAATGTATAAATAAAATGTGGTGTATTCACACAATGGAAGCTTTGTCAGCAACAAAAGCAACGAAGCACTGATCCAAGCAATGGGACTGAACCTTGAGAACATGATGGTGAGTGAAGGAAACCAGTCACCAAAGATCACAAGGTACATGATTCCATTTATGGAAATGTCCAGAGCAGGCAATTCTAGAGACAGAAAGTAGGTGAGTAGCTGCTGAGTGTTGGGGGTGTCAAGTGGAGACGAAGGGTGGTGTGTGTTAGGAGCAGGCCAAGAGTGCTACCGGCACAGGCTTGCTTTCTGGGGTGACGGCTCCTAAAGTCAGTTGTGGGGATGGATGACAACTTTGTCAGTATACTATTAATAACAACCACTGCATTGTACACTTTGAACAAATGGTTTACATGGTATACAGACTGCATGTTGATAAACCTGCTATTTGAAAATAAAAAGAGCTAGGCCAGGACAAATAAATGTGGATATTGGTATGTACATTTAAAAAGGTGACATTAAAATTCCACTTTTAAATAAGCCTAGAAGTACTGAAATGTTTCTTACACAATATTCATTGCTTGTCAGCTCCTATCTAAATCCATCATTTTTACAGCAATCAATACAAATCAAAGAATTTCTGAAACAGTTCTACCTTTTATTCAAATAGAATCACATTTGAAAATAAAGGTTGCATAATTTAAAAACCTCTGACCTGGGTTTTGGACTAGGACCAACGAGCTGGACAGTTTGTGTCAGCAGCCGTCGTAATACTCCTGCACCAGGACCAGATGAAGAGAAGGGACACAAACTATCTGTTTTCACTTTCTATACACATGAAATTTGATCAAATAATGTGTCTTTTACAAAGCAATCCTGTAAATGAAAGACCCTGGATTTTAAAAGGCGTGGGTTTGAGAGCTGCTTTACAACCCCACCCCAGTCATGATACTGAATATTCTTTTATATCATAAAATGAAGCTCAGCTCCAGCCTCATCCTGTGTTGCCATCACCTGATGAACCCCAGCCCCTCCTGTCCATCTCCTCCTGCAGGTGAAACCCCACCTCTGAAAGCACCACCTTTTCTTTAGAAGGCTGTCCAGTAACCACAGACTTCAGTCTCAGAATCCTTTGACTAAGCCCATCATTAAGGAAACATAAAGAAAACCAGTTCTCTGTATGTCATTTAAAGACACCCGTGCCTCCCCAAGGCTTTTTAAACCAAGGTAAAGGAGTGAGATCAGGGCAGAGACCTTAGTAACATGCCTGAGACTGAGGCCCATCGGGTATCCACCCTGGACTTGCTGTCCAGTCTTCTCCCCACCACTCAGTCCCCACCTCCCCTCCAGGACAGTCCACACACTGCTCTCCACATGTGGCTCCAGCCTGCCCTCGTCGTGCTGTCACGCACATCACTTCTTCCTTGGAGACACTGCCTCCCTTTCACCGCCTTAATCCCTCCCTTGTTCGCATCTTTCTTCTTTCTCTCGAGACCCGGCAGAAAAGCTCAACTCTCCACTGAGCTGTTCCTAAGGCCCCCTTGCATTCAGCAAGTCTTCTGAAGTCGGGGATGTGGCAGAGCCGGGGTGGCCCGCTCTCATTGCGGCACTGACAGCAGAAGTGGAGGACACGGGGCTTTCCCTGAGGAATCCGAGATCTGTCTGGGTAAGGCCTGAAAAGTCTTATGAAGACGCAGTAACCACTTATTAAAAATATTTATCTGTTCCTAAGTTAAATAAATAATTTTAATGCAAACACTCAATAGGGCATCTTCCCCAATCCTCCCAAGATCTCGTCTCTCTCTGCTGCCGTGGGCATGGGCGGCTTCACTCCGTTTTGTCTTCTCTGGATCATGACAGAGTTCTGTGTGTATGTACAAAAAAGAAGAAACCAGAATCAGTCATATACTAAATGCCAATCAACTGCAAGTAATCGGGTATTGCGTCTTCTAAAAGGAAACATAAAAGAGCAGGTTAAAAAAAAAACAGAAAATAAATTCTAGGACTCCAGATAATGTTTTGAGATTATCATCCATTAAAAAGAAGTGATTATTCCCATGGTGGTGGTGGTAGTTTAGATGCCAAGTCCTGTCTGACTGCTTTGCAACCCCATGGATTGTAGCCCTCCAAGCTCCTCTGTCCATGGGATTTCCTAGGCAAGAATACTGGAGTGGGTTGTCATTTCCTTCTCTAGGGTATGTTCCTGACCCAGGGAAGCCCCATTATTCCCACAGGAATAATATGACCCCTGTTACTAGGATGGGGATACAGTGTTGAACTACCAGCCCAGGAGCACAGCCCACCAATTCAGAACAACTGCCCAAAGGAGCCAACAGGTGACCACAACAAGTGAGTGAGCAGAGGGAAAGGAAGCCATTGGAGCCGGTGCTCAGAGAAGCAGAAATTACAATATATATGAGAAAATGGGGACCATGGGCAGCAGTGGGGGAGGAGGCAGAAAAAGAAGTTGGATACGCGTGGTGACAGGGCAAGCCCGCCATTCCATCCACCTCTAGAAAACTAACATGATGGTGAGATACTGATCCACGTAGGAAGACCCACCTCAGTTGGAGCTGAATCCTCACACGTGGGAAGGGTTGAGGCACCCAACGAGAGTGCCCAAGGGTCCTGAGGGCACACGGGGGATGTGGTCAGAAAGATGGGCTTCCCACAGCCATCACTAAGGAAGGGTGGTGGGTTCTGACAAACCTCAGGCTTCAGACTCATGCATAACAGATGAGTTCTGACAGAGGTGACCAAGCCAAGCTTACCCAGAACTTCCGGCAGTTCTTGTACTTCAAGAAGTGAGAAGAACAGCTCTCCTTGTCATAGTTGTTTTCAGCCATGCATCTGGTAGACGCATCCGATTCCTTAAACATGTAAGACAGGCAGCATTTAGGAGGCAGAGTGGCATCTAAAAAACAAGGTACACACACTTCTGAAGCTGCATCCCCCGAGCAGATAACTGGAGATAGTTTCAAAACGGACTTAGCTTTCCAACTATCCCAGCATCCGTTATGCTCAAGGCCAACACCTGCCTCTTCATAGTTGGGGTCAGTTTTTTCTGTATCTGATTCACAGGAATTTGAGTCAAAGCACTGAATGAGATCAGTCAGTAACCATTTATCGAGGCGGCTAAGGCAACTTCGATGTGCTCAGTCATGACTGCAGGGAGCTTTCTGTGGGTCCAGGGTTAGGGCTCAGCACTTTCACTCCCAGGGGCCTGGATTTAATCCCTGGTTGGGGAACTAAGACTGCACAGCAGGGCCAAAAGAAAAAAGAAATTCACTGCTGCACAGCAGAAGCCAAATGCCATCTCCTGACTCAGAGGGCAGCTCTCCACTCCTCCAAGTTCTCACCTGGACTTGAACGTTTGATGTTAAGGTGGTTTCCAGACCCTAAGTAAATAGCTAATGACTGGTCTACAACAAGTAAATTAATGACATTCGTCTCAACGTATGTTTGGCTATCATTCACTCCATTACGCAAGTAAATACACTATTATGTCAGTAATTTTAATAGGTATCATTAATATCACTTCAAAACTGAAGTAAGCTACACAGGGCTACAAGTTCAAAGGAGGGTAGCTGCCATTTGGGAATTAAAGTTTAGCTGTCTGAACTGGAAGCAGACTGGATAACAAACTTCAGAGTAAAAGGCATGATTCTGAGAAGTCATCTGAAGGAAAACTTTAAATTAAGGGCAAGTAATTTGCTTCACAGATCTGAGAAACTTGGTTCATCTAAAGCAACTTAGGAAAGCTGCTGAAAACAGATTTCAAGTAGAGAACAAAGCCAATACTCCACGCCAAATATTTAACAAGTGTGTATATTTGGAAAATGCATATGAGTCAGGAAATACAATTTTCATAGCACCAGTCCGATGGCTGCCTTATTGAAGGATGACAATGCCACAAGAACTGCTAATTGTACCAAATAAATGCCAACAAAAGCTTATTATAACAACAAAACATTTTGTTTACATGATACCCTTGTGAAAACCTTCAGGCTTTAAATACTCTAATTCAGTTATCAGCCCTTCACTCTCAGCGAGGTGGTCTCAGGGACATGATGAAATCATTGTTATCAAAACAAATTTCAGTAACCATTTAAAAATACCTACTTTTTCCAACTTTGCAAGTTCGGACTCAAGAATTTCCTCAGTGTTGCACATGCTTGTCTAGGGTTAAGAGTGACAACTAAAATCTTGTATGCTCTACCAATTAGGGAAACTTAAAAGAGATGAGTCTTTGTCAGCTAAATGATGAATATCTAAAAATGCTCTGGTGAAATAAGGATACACAGGCCATGAATGTTTCTTGTATAGGAATAACTTTATTCAAGAATTGAAGAAAACTGATGCCCACAAAATCAGAAGATGCTTCTTTTTCCAACGTAATACTTGTGACAATTCAAAGCCAACCAGCTTACCGACAAGCAAGGGTTTACGTCAGGATCCCTCAGCCTCCGTGTCACCATGGGCATCCTAAGTGTCTTCTCCCTGCAGGCAGAGGTTGGGAAGGGGAACACGGGGGACGGGGGATGATGCAGGAGTCAGTTAAGCCTCATCAACTCCACAAGTACAGTACCTGAAAAGTTAACTCTGGCCTAAAGATTTTCTAGTGAGGAACTCACGTGCTCTCTGTATTTTCAGAATGAAGACTTGGATGTGATTCTCCTCTACACTGACTCATGCCTCAGCACAAACACCTTGTTTAAACTGTTTAAGTGCCTCTACTGAAATCTAACTACAATGTTCAGAGAAAAATACAGTTCTGCTAAAATTCAGTTTTAGTTTACTCCTATTTCTAAAGTGGTGAAGAATCCGCCTGCCAATGCAGTAGACGAGAGTTCTATCCCTGGGCTGGGAAGATCCCCTGGAGGTGGTACTGACAACCCACTCCAGTATTCTTGCCTGGAGAATTCCATGGACAGAGGAGCCTGGCAGATTATAGTCTATGAGGTCGCAGAGTCAGACTGACTTTCAGGGACTAAAAGACAACAATATCTATAGACTAAGCAATTAAATGTATTAACAAGACAAAAATACAGCATGCACTCTAATGATTACTTCCTTATTATATACTGATTAGCACACAAAATAAGGGTGGAATAATTTAGTACAACCCAACTTTAGCAAGTCAACTATAAAGTATCTGAATGTCTACTCTGTGGCCTGTCCTGTGTTGACCAATGTACCAAAAAAAAACAAACAAAAAAAACCACACACCAAAGTTATTGCTCAGTGGACATTTTGAAAAGTTTAAAAAAAAAGAAATCTGAAATTTAACTTCCCAAAAGCATCTTCTATTTAACTGATACTTCCAGGGATAAAGGAAGTGAGGGAACACCACTGCGGCACATTCATCTTCTGGCTAAAGCCCTATAGGCATACAGCTTGGAGGAGCCTTTATCAATTAAAGATGATCACAGTTCTTAAGAGCCAATTAGGGATTCCAAGTCAAATCATATACTCTTATAACAAGTACGTCACCCATACTCCCAGGACAAATGCCCTCTCTAATGAATCTAACTGAAGTTGGTATGCCTGTTATCTTCAAAGACACCATCATAGAAATGAACTAAAAGAGAATTTTTTTAAAAAACTCAATTACTTGTTAATTAAACGCAATTCTTTATTTCAACACGTTGGCATATTATCAACGAGCCACCCACAAATATTTTTAAATGCTCTGCGCTAACTTTATGGAACTTACTCCTGAATCCTGCTCTAGCTTAACTGTCTTTTACCTAAAGATCAAAGAAGACAGCAAATAATGTAGGATTACCTACCTGAAACACCAATGAATAAAAAACTGAGTCAGTTATAACTAGACAGAGCTCTGAACTTTTGCACAAAGTGGTTTCTACTTTCCCTCCCCAAGATGGGACCATCAAAAAATATGAGCCATGTTAAAAGAAATAAAAGTACATTCAGGAAAAACAATCAGACTCCCATAAGCTCCTGAAAAGTGGAGGTATTCTAGGATCATGAGTCAACTAGTTCCCTTTCTCTTTTACAAGCTCAGTATGTCCAAGCTAAAGGGGATAAACTTTGCAAAGAAGGATAGAAAAAAGTCTAATCATTCCGGGTCCTTTCAGTAAGCAATCCTTCTATTTTATGATCTTCATTGTATTGTACAATACATGAGTACACCTAGCTAACAGAAATCTCTTGACAGGAAGAAAATTTCAAGATGCTGTTCAACTGTACCTAGAAGCTTCTTCCTCTCCCGCACAGAGGCCACAAAATGAACTCACGGTTTTCTTGTCTGCATGTGTCCTGTGTTCTGAGCACAGAGCTCTGCTCCACTGTTCACACTCCTTGGATGTAATCTCAACAATGATCTGACGCAGACTGAACTAAGGTTGCCCCCCTTCCGTGAAAGTGTTCTACTTTTTATCACCATCGTCGGTTAGAAATTCTTTAAAAACCACACCACCTAGGTAACATCACATATACTGAATCAAGTTTGCTGTAGGAGTATATTCACCTTTCCTTTCCTTTCCCTTCCGGGTTCTAAATACCAGTCAATCTAAGTTTGGATTTCCGACTGTCACCTGCTCTGCACGAATCCACATGTAATAACTGGAAATGAAGAGGAAATGTCAGTTTACAGTGAGGACCCGAGCTGAAAGCGGGTGTTCCGCTAGGGAGGCCTTATCTACTTGCTCTCCAAAGGTAACAAACAAACGTGCCTAAGCTCTGTCCGCAGAGGATAGTGGGAGAGAAACCAACGATTTGAGGGAGGGGGCGCAAAAAAGCACAGCACGTTTGAGGAAGAGCGCTCAACTCTTTTTGCAAAGGGCAAAATGCTTTAAAAAGTATTTCTCGACTTTCCATCCAGTGGTTCCACGTCCCCACTCGGAGCAGCTTTGCAAGCTCCTGACCCGTCCAAGGCCCCCTGCCGCCGCCACCGCCCGCGCTCCAGGCTATCCGAGCCCAGGCAGGGCTGCGGGCCTCCCCACCGCAGGAGCAGCCGTCGGGAATCCGCAACGCGTCCCGCGAGGCATTCGAGCCTTCAACATATGTCTAGGAGCAAGCGGCGGATCAGGAAGTCGGGGTGGCCTTGCGGAGGGGGCGGGGAAGGCGAGAGGAGATCCCGGAGCGAGGCCAGCCCTAGGCCCGCGGCCTCCCGACAGCTGCCCGTCCAACCTCGTGAGCGGTGGGCGCAGGTGAACACACCTTGCTCTCACTTTCGACGGCACCCAAGAAGGCAGGGGGCGAAGAAAACGCAGGGAACTGGGGGCGCGGGCAGGGGGTTGGGAGGGCGATTACGCTCCAAAGGCTGAGAAGTAAGGGTGAAGGAAGGGCTGGGGGTGCCCAGGCAGGGGGCACCTCCCTCACCCCCGGCCCGAGGAGACCCGCGTTGCCACGAGGAAGCGCAACGGCAAGAGGCCCGCGCTTAGGCGAGGCCTGGTGGAGGCGGCTTCACGCCGGAGACGCGACTGCGGGTCCCGCGGCGGCCGGGACGCGCCAGTCTCTTCCCGCAGCTCTGCAGCCGCGGCGGAGGGCAAGGCGGAGGGGCGGGGGGGGGGGAGTGGGGGGGGGGGGGGCGGGGAAACCACTCACCTCGGGCGGCCGCTCCGCCAGCGTCCAGGCCGTCTCCAGCTCCAAACACGTCAATGGCTCACGCAGCTGGGCCTTAAGTAGCGCGCATCCCAACGTGCTGCCCCCGCTCCGCGGCGGCCGCCGACCCAATGAGCGCGCCCCGCCGCCTGACTGACAGCCGAACGGGGCCCGGCTCGGTGGGGGCGGGCGGGCCTCGCCCCGCCCCCAGCCGGCGGGAGGAGGGCCGAGACGAGAGGAGTGGGCGGGGCGGTGCTCGCGACCCCGCCTCCGCCCCCGCCCCGCCGCGCCCCCCGCGCCGCGGCCCGCCTCTTAACACTTCGGCTTGACGGGCGGCGCGGCAGGCCAATCGGAGCGCGAGGCTGCGGCGGCGGTGGCACCCAGTGGCCGGCCCCGGGGAGGAGCGCGCGGGGAAGGGCGGGGAGGGCGGGCGCAGCGGCGGGCGGGGGCAGGGGGCGGGCCGGCGGGAGGCGGGGGCGGTGGCCGAGCGGGCCGGGGGAGGCGGCGGTGGGCGCGACGTCGGCGGCGGCGGCGGCGGCGGCGGCGGCAGCTGCAAGTTGGGCTGCAGGGGCAGCGCATACACTACAATGGCTGCTGGAAAGAGGCGTAAGGAAACAATTTCCAGGCCCGCCGCGTCCAGCCCGAAATATGAGAAAAAAATTATTAGAAATTCCGCGGGCGGTGTAAAGGCGGCGGACGGGCCGGAGGGAGGATGTTAAAGCCCCGCGGTGAGTTCTCCCGGGGTCCGGGGCGGCGGAGAGGCGTTTAGCGGGAGAAATATCAGGGTTATTTAAATTATGGGACTCGCTGAGGGGGCAGAGGAGCCGCGGCGGCGAAAGGAGGAGGAAAAAGTTTGTGCTGCTCTCAGCCCCTGCTCAGGACCCCAGAGAGAAAAATAATAATAAAAAATAAAATAAAAATAATCGGGCGGGGGTGCGGGGACTCCCGAAGTCGCTTCTGACAGGGCAGGGGGCGATGCGGCTGGAGACCCGAAGGTGAGGTCGGTGGGAAAAAAAAAAACCCCTTTATTCAGGGTCTGGAAAGTTTGAAAAGTTTTCCTCCTCCTCCGCCTCCTCTCTGGTGCTGCGAATATTGTGACAGCGGCAGCGGCAGCAGCGAGAGCGGAAGACATTAGAGACCCGAAAAATAAGGGAAAAATTAATATAAATTCGGTTTTGAGAGTAAACTCTCCGCATTTTCTACCAAAACATCCCGGGGGAAGGTGGGTCCCCAAAGGGCCTGGCGGAAACCCGCAGTCGGCAATATTTGGGGGGCACTTGGAGTGACTTGGGGGGAACTTTGCCCCTTTTTTCAAAAGAGGTTTTTCTTTTTTGGAGAAATGCATTTGTTTTCGCCCTTTCCTCAGGTGGGCGAGTCGGGGTCGGGGTGCGGGGTCTGCGAGGAGGTGTGAGCCCCGGGTGTGTGGCTGCGGGGGGGGAGGGGGGTGCTAAATGAAAGCAGGAGATCTGCACAGACCAGGGACAGCTTGTTGTCAGTATCATAAACAACCAAAATGGAGGGAGAACTCAGGCATATAACCAAATAAAAATTTTTTAAAAATCGCAAAAAAATCCCAAAAAATCCGGGATGCTCCCCCTTTTCTCGCTCAAGGTAAAAGGATGAACCGCCTTTCCCCTGAAGTCCATTTTGACTTTGCAGGGACCAAGGAGTTAATATTTATTTATTTTTTCAAAACTTTCGAAGGGCAAAAGCCTTTTATAACTCAACCGACAATGAGAAAACGTGAAAATCCGATGCTCGAGAAGGAGGGGGAGGGGGGGGGAGGTGGTAGTGCAGAAACTGCTAAACTTATTGGTAATGTGGGCTGATCTGACATAAGATAAACACTATATTTGCTATTTTATAACTCTGTTTTAATGATCGTTGCGGGTTTTTTTTTCTCCCCCCCCGGTGGAAAAAAAAAAGTGATGCCATTTTCTTAATAGAGTTAATATGTGTGATTGGAAGAATAAACCCTTTCGGCTTTGAATTGCATTTTCGTCGCATTTATGCTTCAGGTTTTGTTGGTGGCTCCCTCCTTTCTTTAAACTAGGCTCTACAGAGGAGGGGTAGAGAGGTGGTGGTGCACACAGAGGCTGGTGTGCAAGACTGGAGCACCTTTTGGGGTGGGGTGCGGAGTTACTGAGCTACTCGCCTCCTGACACGTTTGCTTCACCTGCTCATCCTCAGGATAGAATGTCCAGCCGAGGTTTTCTGGTTTTATGTATAGAAAAGGATGGTGCCTCTTGCATCACAGTGAAGTTAATGGGAAAGTGCTGCTGATGTTGGTTTCCACGTGGGATGTGGGACAGAGCAGGGCATTTTAAAGGGACAGCTTCTCTTTTCTTATGATTTTTCATCACCTACACAGAAGCCCTGCGTGAGGACCAGCAGCAGAGGTGCTGGGAGGGTGTGGTGATGGAAGAGCCTCCTCTTTCCATGACTCAAACGCACCCACCTTTAGCAGTGATGGAGGGAAAGGAGGGCTAAAGCAGGCTCAACAGAAGATGGATATTGTGTAGATCAGTTTGTTTCCAAGCTGTTCTTTTGTGTAACAAGCCCTCCCAGGAACTTTGCATGTTACATTGCTGTGCTCTGGAAGCTGATTTTGGAAGGAATTGTGGAAAAATGAAAATAGTTTAAGGTGTGTGGTGTAATGGTATAGCATTATTGAACAGTTATGAATTCTGTGCAGTGAGATCAAAGAGCTGTGTATGCCCATAACATGATTTTACAGCCATTTTGTAAAAGCTGTAAAATACCTAATATTCAATTTGGCTTAAGGTACACTGAGGACTTCTGGTTGAAAACTGCAGACAGAGTGGTGGAGATTCTTTTACTCTGTAAGCAGTAGGCATTTCTTTAAGGGAAAAAAAAAAGCACATACACCAACACCATGGAAAAGTTTACACATACCCATTTTAAAGCCCCATCCTATACATGTGCAGTAACTCTGTGCCTCTGAAATGAAAAGGTTTTAAAGTCCTGTGACCTACCGGTTTGCATCTTTTAAGTTGAATTTATTTGTGTTATTTAACAGGAAATGTTTACTGATCATAAACTACTGTTGACTCTGATGGCTTAGATTTTCACAATATTTTCAAAATTGAAAATATGTAAGTTGTGTGCTGTACTCTGTTGGACATTAAGGTTCACCTTGAATAGAATTTACTTATGTTCCGTTTTCCACAGGTATATGAAGTTTCTGGAATAGATGCCTATTTTCCTTTGTTTTTATGATTTATAGAAATGGATTAATATAAGGACTGGATTTTTAGACTTCTTATATAGAATATTTTTTCTGGCCATACTGTACAAATTATTATTTTGAAGTCTGGTGTACGTTAACCTGTGTTCACATCTGAACTCTTACCTGCACCTTTCTGTAAAGACCTCCATAGTAGCAGTTACATCAGTGTAGTGTGGTTTCTGATTTTGGAAGCAATTGCAACTTTCTAAGAACTCATTAAAAAAATTAATCCCATGAACCACTGTTAAATCAAAATTGATTAGAAAGTGATTAAACTGTCAGTGGAGAAGGGAAACTCCCCCCCCCCAAATAATCTTCGCAGAGATTTCATGGTGCCATTAATACTTATAAAACCTTTGAAATTTATCTTACATGTTCATTGTAGTTTGGCTGGAGGAAGTTACATTGACTATAAGTAGTCAAATTCAGTATGGATTTAAAATAAGTGAGACTTTTAGATCTTGAATAGTTGCCACTTTGACAAACCCGTTACTAACATCAATAAATTCAGTTTCTGTAAATGTGAAGGAGAAGTATTTCTTCCAGTTACATGTGACCATGGAGTTATTCAGTTTGCTTGGACACTTCACATTATGATTAATTTATTGTCATCCTAAATAAAAGTGCTGGTATTGTGATTTTTTTTTTCTATATCACAAAAGGTGGTATGAAACCTTCTTCATGTTTGGGTTTTACACACCTGGCTACTTGTCTGAATCAGAAAATACACTCAGAGCACACAAGTATAAAACCTGTAATTCCTTGGAGAGTCTTACTTAGCTGGGACATAGCATAATTACTCATTTGAATTGATTGTACTGAGCTTTTGTAATGCCTAAGAAATACTACCTATTGAACATCCTTTTCCTGAAGCTTCTGTTAAATTGTACCAATTAACAGAAATAAGTTAAGGCTGTTGTATACTCATAATCTTTATTTCAGGTAGAATTAGAGAAGCCTCATAGCTGGAGATGCTTATTTGAAATTTATATGTCTAATTTTGCTATTGGACATTCTATAAGGAATTTAGCTGCTGTGGAAGATGATTTATAAATATGGGCTAATTCTGATAAAATTCAACATCTGCATATTTATTACAATCTAAATATTTTAATAAACAGACATCTTATAGCTAAATAAATTAGTGAATATGTTTTTATCAGTATATTTTCAAAGTTGTAAGTGTACTCTTGGTGTTTTAAAATCATCCAAAGGTGTTCTTTTTTTTCCTTTGTTTTTAATATAATACTGGTTGTCACTATATACATTTTGGTTTGGTATTCTGGAAATTTTCCTTTCTAAGGATTAAATTGTTATTTGCTGAATGAAATATAATGCTGCTGTCTTTGAGATTTGAAAAGCTTGAGAACTAAAACGTGTATCTATAGCTGTCTTTGAAGATTTGTTTTGATAATCATTTGCCCCTTGAGCTGTGTAATCAAAATATTGGTTCCTTCCAGGAATGTTTTAATGTTTTTTATTTAGAATCTTGTTCTTTGGAAAATTAATGTCTGAAAAGTTACCTGTTACACATATATACACACAGACACACACCCAAGAAAAAAGTTTTACTGAGTAACTTTACTTACACAATCTGGAATACTTGTTCTTTTTGATGTGTTTCCAAATGTATAGGAAATAAATAGAAATTTTCCTCTTTATATTGATAACATCTTAGATTCTTTAGATAAGTTATTTGAGTAAAGGAAGAGTTTCAGAAGAAGGCAAGAACAACTGAATGTGTTCAACAAAGTCCAGGATAGTGAATGTGTTCAAGGTAAAAAGGCTAACAGTTGTCCCTTGAGCCATTTTTTAACTGTTTTAAAAACCTGATGAACACCTTATCTGAAACATCAAATACTTTGAAAATATATCAGACACTGCAGAGGAGCAAAAATTGACCCTTAATTTCTTTAATTGTAACAGGAATTAATGTAGGCAGCATATTTAACCAATTAGTAAGTGTTTAGGTAGCCTTGGAAAAGTATTTACAAATAAGTTAAATGTGAGGGCAGGGTACAGTGAATTGATGAACTGAAAGTTAACTATGATTTTAGAATTCATGCAGGGGAAGTCTTTTCCATTTTATAATAAGACCACTTGGAGGTAACTAATTTTTACTTTTGTGTGTATTTCAGTACCTAATTTTTTTCTTTTTTTGAAAAAGCCTGAACCTGACATCTACTGTGTTACATTTCTTTTATAACAGGGCAACTTTTATATCTCATTAGCAAATTTAATTTGAGAAATTAAATGCACAATTTTACATTGTAACATTTTCTGGAAGTGTTGATGTGTAGTTATTAACATTTGGAGTTGTGAGAAATACTCATGTATGAAAGCCTAGTAGCCGTTATTGCAGGGGCATAATTTGATTTTTAGTTTTGAGTCGCTTGGCCTAGTGCCCAGTAGCTTACATTCTACCCTGGGTGTCCACCTGTCTCTGCCTCCTCCCTCCAGGGTGGTATTGACAAGGATATGGTGATGAGGAACTACCAAGGGTGCTTTGGTATTTTTGCTTTATGATTTTGTGTGTGCACTGGTGTGTGTTGTTCAAGTGTTAAGGTTTTTGTTCTTTTTTTTTTAAATGCTTATCAGAGAACAAAATCCCAGTTTTAGAAAACAATATCTCATTTTTAAAAAGTGAAGTGGCGTGATACTGCATTAAAATTGTTGGTATTGAAAAGTCCCTGGATGTCTTGTAAACAGAGTTACTGCAGGGACATGGCATTAAAACTAACCACAGTGTGTGGGGGGAATTTGAGATGGCAACCCAAGAAATGGGTATGCCTATGTAGAAGGAATGAATTTAGGCAGTTGTATCCTAGGTTAATAGGAGGAGCAATTTGCTTGAAGTGTTTCCCTGTGTTTTTTTTAAGTGAAAACTTTTTCCTAATCTAAATACATAGAAAACCTAGAAATATGAATGTGTTAGAAAGTAAAAATGTTCTTTTAGATGTTTTTTTTTTTCTTAAAAAAAAATTGTAAGGAAAAGTGTATTATAAGAACCTAAGTGTCCAAATTTAATGGGGAAATGTCCAAAATTAATGGGGAAAGAACTAGGTATATGAGAATATCAGATGTAATCGTGGTAAATTTAAAATTTTGACTTCTGTGAATACAGAATAACTAACTATAAAGCAAATAATAGTAAATTTACTCCCCCAAAATGAGAGTGATAACTGGGGAAATCTGTAAGAGAGTATTTTTAATACAAACTGCTGGTTTATGGTAACCTTTTAAAAATAGATTCCTCCCCAATTTTTCCTCCATATCTTTAGACTTGTAGTAAACTAAATTAATCTCTAAGAATAATGTGTAGAGATTATTTGGAATACTCTATTTTTAAATAAGGAAAAATGATTTTTTGTTATTTTTTTAAAAGAGTAAAGATTATTTCAAATGTGTACCTAAGTGAAGTGTTCTGAAAAATTTTAGAAACTGTTGAAAATTATTTTCTTAATTCTTCATCAGAAACTTTAAAATTTCCCATTAAGTTAATGAAATAAAATTTAAAACCTTGGTTTAAGAACAGTGTACTTTGTGGACTTTTTTTTAGGACAATTTAAGTCATTTCTTCCAGACTCAGTAACATTTTAAAAGCTTTTCACAAGGTAAAGATAAGAACACTCACAAACTTTTTGACTTCTGAAGTGTTTTTAGGGGTAAGCTGACAGTTAAAGAAATTTTCTTCCCCATTTATTAATTAGCAATTGATTTTCTGAAGGAGAATCTAGATCTATTACAGTATTGTGTTCAAGAGTGGAATTTTCTTTTAATATTAGAAAATATTTTGAGGGTAAAGGAGGCATCGTTTCTTCAAGGGTCTCAGCAGACTGTGGTTATCTGTTATTGCAGAGCCTTGAGCCCTACCTTTTTTTGAGAATCAGAGACTCATTTTAGGCTTTCAGATATTAAATATTTGAGTTATTGTGTCAAACCAATGTTGGAATTGCACATTGTTTATTGATTATTTATGGTATCCTATCTTTTATTTCTGAATATGGAAATGTTAATTGTCAGATGAAATGCTACAACTACAAGGCTGCCATCTGATTTTTTGAAAAATTTTATCTTTTAAATCAATAGTTTGACATTAGAGCCTTGAGTTTTGAGATATATTTTTGGAGACTGTTCAGCTAGAAGTCGGAGAATGAGGAATTTAGTCCCTTTGACTAATAGGCAGAATTAGAAAAATGTTTTAATCAGTTTTTTTCTACTTGAAGATATTTTAGTAAAAAGTTGACTGAATTGTTCTTAATCAGAAGAATTTTAAGAAATTGAACCTGAAAGTTTGAGGTAGTTCAAATGTACAGGTTCAAAATGGCATCAGTTGAATTTTAGACTAGTAGATTTTCTCAATAACTTGATTTTATTTCCTTGTATTGCCTTAATGCTGGAATTACATAGAGCCCACATCAGTTTTCATCATATTCTAAAACAGTTACACTAATAGGTCTTATTTTTATCAACTTTAGACAATGAAATGAAAATACTATTTTATATAAGGGTACATTACCTTTTTAAAACTATTATGTGCATTTCCTAAATTTAATTTCTTTAACTGTTCCATTCCAAGGAAGAGAAACTAGCTCCTTTACTTTAAAACTAAATTTGCTCTAAATTTGCAGTTTATGGGAGAGTTGTCACTTTATATGTTTAGATAAGATCTATTATAACCTTAAATGTAAATGTTAATATGATTATCATATCTGATTATAAACTATATCTCAAACATGAATTTGCTCCCCTTCTTCTAAAATTGTTTTCTGAATAAAACTGAGAAAATATTTTTCATGTGTTTTTCTCATTTGTTATTGTCTAAAGTAATTTAATTGGGTAAGTTTTCAATGTCAATTATATTCCTCTTCTAATATTAATAGAATTTTGCCTAAAATTACTATTCAAATACACAGTGTCTCAGCAGTAAAATAGAACTAGATATATAATAAAAAGTTAATTATACTATGAGTGGTAGAAGCAGTCTTAGTAGTTCTTATTTGGAATAGTTTAAAATGGCTCAAACAAACTGCCCATGGGTATAAGGCATACCTCTAACAGCAGTTAGTGATATTTTATAGTTTTCTTTTTCTGCTTCATAAAGTTTGAGCATTCTCAGAGCTACTGTCATGCAATAAATAACTGATTTAACTATGCCCTGTGTAGAGTACACATATCAGGTTTAGTTTTTAATATAAGTTGCTTTAGCTTTCTTATAAGAAAACTGAATAAGACAGGTATCCCTTAGTTATAATTTGGTGGACATCACATCTTAAAAGATATTACAGGTAAAATATATTATCATAATCACTTACCCAAATCAAAATGAAAATAAACTATCAAGTAATTGTTTTAATTAGACATAGAATGATGGTTTTAAATATTTAACTAGATAATTTGATGTACTGCTGAAATATAGGGAATTTTAATTGAAAGTTGTTATTGTACCCGAATCTGTTTCTGTATGCCTCAAAAGTTTGTGAGTAAAAGTGAACACATGTGAAAGTCTGGTAGTTTACAGACGTTCCTAAACATCTATCCTTTGATAGTAATGAAAATGTATTTTTTAAATATGTGGGCAAAATTATTTCAATAATTATAACATTCAATTATTATACTTATTTTTCAAAGAAAAGTGGAGATGAATGGTTTAGTGTTGCTTATATCTCTTATCAGTTGCATATTCATTGCATTTGAAATTTTACTCATTAAAGCATTTGATACTTTAGGGATATTTTAGGCTTTTTTATTTTTTTTTATTAGTATAACAGTGTTTTCCTTAAAACCCCTTTTTTTTTGGACATTATAATCTATTTAAGATAGTTATTTTAAAACTTTAGCTGCTTCTATTTAATAAGAATTTCTGTTCCCTAGATCATGTTATTCTTAAAAGAAGTTCCTATCATGAAATACTCTTAATCATAGCTAAAAGGTTATCTTTTTAAATATATGCTAGAAACTTTTCTTCTTTTTGGAGTTAGGCTTTATCGCTATGAACTTACCTCTCAGAACTGCTTTTGCTGCATCCCATCAATTTTGGTATGTTCCATTTTCATTTTCATTTATCTCAAGGGTTTTTGTTTTTTAATTTCTCTTTGGATGTCTTCTTTGACCCTGTGGTTGTTCAGTAGCATTTTGTTTTATCTCCACATGTTTGGAAGTTTTCTGGTTTTCTTCATGTAATTGTCTGCTAGTTTCATACCTTTGTGGTTCAGGAAAGATACTTGATGTGATTTCAGTTCTCTTAAATTTACTGGGACTTGTTTTGTGACCTAACATATGGTCTGTCTTGGAAAAATGCTTCATGTGCACTTGAGAAGAATGTGTATTCTGTTGCTTTTGGGTAGAATGTTCTGCAAATATGCATTAAGTGTACCTGATCTAATGTGTCATTTAAGGCTGATATTTCCTTATTTTCTTTCTGGATTATCTAACCATTGGTGTAAGTTGGGTTTTAAAGTTCTGTTCTATTATTGTATTGCTGTGTATTTCTCCCTGTGTTTGCCTTATATATTTAGGGGCTCCTATGTTGGGTACATGAATATTCATAGATGTTATATCTTCATGTTCAAAGAAACAACCTAACTTTTAGAGATATTTTAGGAATTAGAAAAAGAGCTCAAGGAACTAGAAAAAGAAAGGAAGGGAACATGAAAGATTAGAGAAAAAAATGAAATAGAGACTAAAAAGATCATAGAAAAAATCAGTGAAGCTGGTTCTTTGAAAAGGTAAATAAATTGACAACCTTAAGCTAGACTCATCCCTCCAAAAAAGAGGACTAAAATAAAATAAGAAATGAAAGAGATAGTACAGCTAATACCACAAAAATACAAAGCATCCTAAGAGACAGCTATGAGCAGCTACACACTGACAAATTGGCAACCTAAAAATGGACAAATTTCTAGAAACATAGCAACCTACCAAGACCGAATCATGACAAAATAGAAGATCGGAACAAATGAGTTACTGGTAAGGAGATTGAATCAGTAATCAAGACTTCCCAACAATCAAAAGTCTGGGATCAACCAGATGCCTTCACTGGTGAATGCTACCAAACATTAAAGACTTACAGGCATGCCTCATCTTGTTGCGCTCTATAGGTATTGTGTTTCTCACAAATTAAAGGTTTGTGACAATCCTGAATCAGGCAAGTCTGTTGTTGCCATTTTTTCCAACAGCATTGTGTTCACTTCCGTGTCACATTTTGGTAGTTCTCAGAATATTTCAAACTTTTTCATCATTACTGTATTTGTTACGGTGATCTGTCATCAATGATCTTTGATGTTACTATTGCAAAAAAAATTACAACTCATTGAAGGCTTAGATAATGATCAGTATTGTTTAGCAATAAAGTATTTTTTAATTACATTGTTTTTTAAGACATTCTGTTGCACACTTAATAGACTACAGGATAGTGTGAACGTAAATTTTATATGTACTGGGAAAACAAAAAAAAATCATATGACTTGCTTTTTGCAATATTTGCTATATTGCAGTGGTCTGGAACCAATCCTGCAATATCTTTGAGGTATGCTTGCAATTTCAATCCTTCTCAAACTCTTCCAAAAAATAGAAGAGGAGGGAACTCTTCCAAACTTATTTTACAAGGCCAGCATTACCCTGATACCAGAACCAGACAGGATGCCGCAAGTAAAGAACCTCATAGGCCAGTATCTTTGATGAATGGGCTTCCCAGGTGGCTCAGCGGTAAAGAATCCACCTACCGATGTGGGAGACTCAGGAGACATGTGTTTGATCCCTGGGTTGGGAAGATCCCCTGGAGTAGGAAACAGCAACCCACTCCAGTATTCTTGCCTGGAAAATTCCATGGAGAGAGGAGCCTGGTGGGCTACAGTACATGGGGTCACAAAAGAGTCAGACACAACTGAGCAACTGAATAAGCAGGCATGCCTCTTTCATGAACATAGATGCAAAAATGCTCAAAAAAGCATTAGCCAACCGAATTCAATAATACATTAAAAGGACTGTACACCATGATTAAATGGTATTTATTCCAGGGATGCAAGGATGGTTCAACATCCACAAATCAGTGTGATATGTCACGTTAACAGATTGAAGGATAAAAATTATATGATCATTTCAATAGATATAGAATAGGCATTTAACAAGATTTAATATTTATGATAAAAAGAAAACTTTCAACAAATCAAGTAAAGAGGGAATGTACCTGAACATAGTTATGACCGTATGGGGAAGCTCAGAGCTAACATCATACTCAGTGGTGAGAACCTTTTCTCACTCAAAGGTGAGAACCTTTTCCTTGATAGTCAGGAGGAAAGAGGGATACCTACTTTGACCACTTTTATTCAACACAGAATTGGAAGTCCTGGCCAGCCCAGTTAGGCAACAAAAAGAAATAGAAGACATCCAAACGGGAAAGGAAGAAATGAAATTGTCACTATTTGCAGATGGCATGATACTTTATATAGAAAACCCTAAAGACTCCCCTGACCCCCCCCCAAAAAAAACACCTGTTAGAACTAGTAAATGAATTCAGTAAAGTTGCAAGATACAAAATCAATATAAAAAAATCTATACGTTACATTTCTATATGTTAATAATAAACTATCCAAAAGAGAAATTAAGGAAACCATCCCACTTAAAATTGTTGAAGACCGTATTCTGAAAATTGTTAAGACATTCATGAAAGAAATTAAAGAAGTCACAAATAAATTGAAAGATATCCTGTGCTCATGGATTAGAAGAGTTAACGTTGTTTAAATGTCCATATTTCCCAAAGCAATCTACAGATTCATTGCAATCACTATCAAAATTCCAAAGGCATTTCTCAGAGAAAGAGAACAAACAATCTTAAAATTTATATGAAACCATAAAAGACTTGGAGTACCCAAAGGAATCTTGTGAAAGAAAACCAAGCTGGAGGCTTCACACTTCCTTAGTTTCAAACTATACAAAGCTATAGTAAGAGAATAGTATGGTATCAGAATAAAAACAAACACACAGATCAATGGGCCAGAATAGAGAACTCAGAAATAAACCTATGCATTTTCGGTCAATTAATGCATGACAAGGGAGCCAAGAGTATACAGTGGGGAAAGGACAGTCTCTTCAATAATTCATGTTGAGAAAACTGGAAGCCATATGCAAGAGAATGGAACTAGACCACAATCTTAAACTATACACAAAAGTTAACTCAAAATGGATTAAAGACTTGAACATAAGACCTGAAAACATAAAACTCCTAGAAGCAAACATAGGCAATAAGCTCCTTGACACATGTCTTGGCAATAATTATTTTTAATCTGACACCAAAAGCAAAAGCAATAAAGGCAAAAATCGAAAAGTGACATTACATCAAACTAAAACTTTCTCCGTGGCAAAGGAAATCATCAACAAAATTAACAGACAACCTACTGAATGGGAGAAAATATTTGCACATCATATATCTGATTAGGGACTAATATTCAAAGTATATAAGGAAGTCATATAACTCAAGAGCAAAGAAAAAAAAATCCAATTAAAAATGGACAGATCTGAGTAAACATTTTTCCCAAGAAAACATGCAGATGGCAAACAGGTTCATGAAAAGACACTCAACATAATTAATCGTTAGGGAAATGCAAATCAAAACCACAGTGAGATAATACCTCACAGCTGTTAGGATGGCTGTTTAAAAAAAAAAAAGCTAGAAATAACAAGTGTTGGTGAGGATATGGAGAAAAGGGAACCCTTGTGAACTGTTGGTGGTGTAAACTGGTGCAGCCGCTATAGAAAAAACAGTATAGAGTTTCCTCAAAATATTAAAAATAGAAATATTGTATGATCCAACAATTCTACTTCTGGGTATTTATCCAAAGAAAACAAAAACAGTGACTTGAAAAGGTATATGGATCCCCATGTTCATTGCAGCATTATTTGTGATTGGCAGGATATGGAAACAATTTAAATGTCCATCAGTGAATGAAGGGATAAGGAAGATGTGGCATACATGTGCATGCGTGAGATATATATTAATTCATCCATAAAAGAGAATGAAATCTTGCCATTGATGACAAAATGGATGGACCTCAGAGGTCTGTGTGAAATAAGTCAGAGATAGGTGCACACCATATGATCTCTCCTATGTGGGATCTAATAAATAAACTAATTTTTAAAAAACCCACACTCACAGATACATAGAGCAGATTGGTGGTTACCAGACGCAAGGAGTGGGAGATAGGAGAAATGGATGAACTGCTTTTGGTTTTGATATTTAGTTTAAATAAATGGGAAGCAAAAACAGCAAAAAATATATACTAGAGATCGAATCGGTGTGCTTAAGCGTTGGTCCTGACGTGGTGCTTCAGTTTCATCATACTCATCTCACCTACCATCAGCCAGTGCAGGAAGAGGAAGAGAAAGCAATTTCTTTTCAGAGAAGGGCAGTTGATCATATTCAGGGGCTGACTCATAAGAGCTTTTCTAAAAGGCATGATACCTCTGCCAGAATTAAAAGGAATTTCTTAATTAAAACCATAATGCCCGTGTGTCTAAGAAGTGTTTTCATAATCAGGTTTCAGGCACACTTGTGTGCCTGCACTGGCCCTTCCAAGTGTTCTGCTGTTTGCACGTATTTGCTCTCAGTGCTGCCACCCTGTGTATGGCAGTGCCTCTGTCCTGTCTGCACTAATTTTCTGTGTGTGTGTGTGTGTGTGTGTGTGTTTTATGAAGCAATAGTGTCCAAAACTACTTCGGGAGAATGAACATGCATATTACAATAAATTTAAAAGATATTTTCGTATACTCTGCCCTGTGTTCAGTGGCTGTACTAAATCTAGACTTTTAAAGGTTACACAATTTAGAAATATGGTATTCAGTTGCCAAAAATGAAATTTGGGGGATTTTTAAAAAGACAAATACCTTTATCTGTTTCATCCGTCACTTCACTAAACAAGCTATTCAAAATAGCTTGAAATAGTGAAATATGAAAGCAGAGGGTTTGATCCTTTATAAAGTTGAGAAATATTATAAGATGTTTTTTGTTTTAGCCAAGTTTTAGTTAAAAGTTCTTCCTAGTAAAAGCAAAACCAAAAATGAGCACAAAAGAGACTGTTTCTGTTTAAAAGAAAAAGAAACTAAATTTGATTGGTTAAATTATTCCCTGAATCATTAGCCAACATGACTTTTAAATTATATCACCCCAAATATTTTGAGTATTAATGCTTTGCATCAGTGATAAAGTAGTTCTCCTGGATAGCAATCTCTGTTTTCACCTATATTATCTCATTTAATTTTTACTGCAGTCTTGTGAGATAGGAAGTGCAAGCGTAATATGTATGCAAGGAACAGTAATGACTTCAGAAACAAATTATGTTACTTTTTATGAACAAGTCTCTAGACTGTACAGGTCATAGAAGCTCAATACATTAATTTGCTAGAGAGTAAACCTGAATTATCTCCATATTGAGGATTTATTTTAAAAATCAATTTGTCTTAAAGCTAAAATTTTCAGTCATGAAGTTGATAGTAACTCCAGTTAGAAAGTACTGCTTGTCTAGGTATTTTTAAAAGTTATAGATAAGGGGGAAATTTTTTTATGAATTTACTAAGTTAAAGGAGATTTTTAAAGATGTACGCCTAAACTTTGCTTTTTAATGACCTTAAATTGGTACAGTTTTACTAATCTTTGCTTCAAATCACATTTATAACAAAGCCTTCTGATATCAGAATAATGAACATCTCTTTTTAAATGTTTGTCTAGTTTTAGTTCAGTAAATAATGTAATCATATATCATAATTGAACATACTGTTTAGTTTGGTTAATTTCAGATGTTAAGCTTCCTTCATAGAAACGTCACTGACGATTTTACCACTCAGGAGAATTGAAAAAACGTTATGCAACATGTGGTGTCATTCCAACTACTGCAAAATTCCAAGTCAAGTTCAAAATCTTTTTTTAATTTTTGCTGGGAAAGATTGAGGGCAAAGAGAGAAGGGGGTGACAGAGGACGAGTTGGTTGGATGGCATCACTGACTTAGTGGACATGAATTGAGCAAATTCCGGGAGATAGTGAAGGACAGGGAAGCCTTGCGTCCTGCAGTCCATGGGGGCACAAAACCGGTTGAAATTTAGTTGATTAACAGTGTGATTCAGTGATTCAGGTGTGCAGCAAAGTGATTCAGTTATATACATTCTCTTTCCAGTTCTCGTTCATTATAGGTTATTACAGGATACTGAGTATAGTTCCCTGTGCTGTACACTCAGTCCTTGCTGTTTACCCATCTTACATACGGTAGTCTATGTCTGTTAATTCCAAATTCCAGATCCTGTTAGCATGTGCTTATCTCCGCAAGTTTAGGGAATTCGAGACACACGCCAACTTTGATGGTGGCCATTTCTTGACTTTGTCCAGTCTCCATGCAACAATGTTTTTCTCATATACCTGTCTACCTCTTAGCTGTCCTGATGTTAAGTCCCATCTCAGACCATCTGTTTTGTTTTTTTTTTTTTTTTTGAAGTTTCTTTATTCTTTCTCCAAATGAGAGCAAGAAGTGGGGACAGTAGCTCCTGCCCCTCTTAGGGTACTGATGTTGGCCTTTCCTTTTTCCTTGTCTTTTTTTTTTTAAGTACCTTTCAGATAATAGGTTGATATATGAAAGAGATGCTACCAAGCAGAATATTTTAAAATACCAAGTGAATGATGGACAGTAAAAGCTAGATCTTCAAGGGAAGGCAGAGGTGGCTCTGGAGGTGGGCTTTGCACAAGGTGTGATCTGGGACTAGACAGAAGGAGGGAGAGCATTACGGTGCAGCGGATGGTTTCAGCAGGCTTTAGGAGGAGGCAGAAGTGTGCTTGTTGTCAGCAGTCTCCAAGAGGACCAGTCCGCCTGGAGGAGGTGCCGTGGTTGGGAGCAGGGCCAGGTGGAACTGCAGCGGGGTGCTGGGGCCTGCGGTGAACCACCTCACCCGCAGCCTGAGGAACCTGCAGTCTGCGCTGTAGATGGCACTGCAGGTTCTTGAGCAATGGAGGGTATTCGGAAAACGAAGTTCATTCAGAATCCAGAATGAACTGAGCCTACAGGTATGAGACTAGAGTCACAAAAATGTTAATATGACCCAGATTTGGAGTGGTGATCCACTGCTGCTCAGATCTCCATCACCAAGCCCATTCTCACTAGCAAGTTCCAGACCTTCATTCTCAGGGCCGCTTGGATGTAGCCACCAGGCATCTCAGACTCAGCATCTGTATAACTAGCAACTCAGACCTCAGTCATCTTATTTACGGCCCCACTGTTCTTTCAGGCCCCTGGTCAGGAAACTGTCTTTTCTGCGTTGAGTTGGAATTTCGGGTGTAAGTTTTAGGACTTCTGTTGTAGAGATACCAAACCAAGTGGAAACATAAGGGGAGTAGGAGGATTCAAGTGGTCCTGGAGCAGGGAGTTTTTTTTTGGGGGGTGGGGCGGGGAGTGCATCCAGCCAAGAACAAGGGAATGATAAGGGCCTCGTCCTGCAGTGCCCACTGGGTGCTGTCCTGGAACTGGGGCCTAGGGCGTGGTGAGTGAGCGGAACACTGGTCGGTGAGGCTGGGAGGGAAGACTCAGGATGGGACCGGTCCTCACCGTTATGGAGCAACCCCATGGTTCAGAGCTGGGACTGCAGTGGCGTGATGCCCCCCTTCCCTGGGTCTCCTTCTCACCCCTCTGCTCCATCCTCTCATCGTGAACCCCCAGCATCTGGCCTGCTCCGAGCCCCCTTCCTCCATCCTCTCCCCAGGTCACAGAGAAGCTCCCTGCCCAGGGCCTGCCCTGCAGCCTGGTGGGGACGGCCTCAAGTCTCCTGCCCACCCGGGACTCCAGGCCTCAGCCATCTCCACGTCCACATCCTTGTACAGGACAATTGTCTCCTGTTCAGTTCGCAGATTGATAGAGGGTCCGCCATAGGCCAGGGATCCTGCCAGACTCAGCTGGGTGGGAGGCAGGAGATGGTAAGCAGCCATCTCCCCTTTGGGCACCCCGCCCCCCCGCCTCATGCCTGGGCCCTCCTATCGTGTGCAGACAGACGGCTGCCCGCCGCCAGCAGGCCAGCCTTGTAGCCAGGCTGCAGAGACAAGCGCACGCACCCCAGAGAAGGACTGGCACAGATGACAGGCTTGGGGAGGATGTACATACACACCCGGAACCGGGGGAACCCAGAGTCCCAGGGAGACAGACCCCCACAGCGGGCCAGGGGAGACACGTACCCTGGGTGTGTGTCTACACATACCCTACTATCGTCTGTAGTTCTACAGACAGCAGGGGAGAGGCAGAGGGATGAGAGCGCACCCGGCTCAGGCCAGAGAGAGATACACGCTCCCACGGGGTGGGGGTGGGTGACATAGTGACACGTCCAGAAGACAGGTGTGGGGGACAGAGACAGACACCCAGAAATGGTGGGGTACAGACCAGGATGGCATGGGTCACTCACTTGTGGGGACAGAAGGAGACCCACACAGGAGGTGGGGGAGTCACACCCGCGGCAGGGTGTGAAGGAGACACCCACACTGGGGCATGGGGACAGAGAGGCCCCTCCGCACCCAGGAGAAGCTGGACGCCTGCCCAGGCATCCAGAGCCCGGGAGAGACGTGCACTGCAGGCGACGGACACCCAGAGCGGGGAGAGGAACACACACACACCAGGAGTGGGAGACAGGTGGCTGCACCCCCGACTGGGAGAGGAAGACAAGCAACGGAGAAGGGAGTTGGCACAGGACACACATGTCCACACACTGCGTGCACGTGCAGAGGTGTGGTGGGGAGACGTGTGCGCACACCAGAAGGGGAGAGGCAGACATGAGCAGGGGCACACACAGCCTCCCGAACCATGCACACAGAGCTCACCTGCACCTTCTCTGTCTGTGCCCCCCTCCAGGGTTGGGGTGATGTGTCCTGATGCCCCATGGGTTTGTCCAGAGAGAATCGGAAGTTATCTCAACTGCTCAGGGGACCTGACCCTCCAGGCCACCCTCAGGTCACAGCTCCACGCAGAAGGCCAGACCTCAGTCCTGTTATTCTCATTAAAGGATCAAACCGCCGTATAGCCCCATCCAAATTGTTTTTCTCTGAGCATAATGTCCATGTCATCATACCCATCTCCCGGGTCTTGAGAGTAGAATACAGAGTCTTGGGTGTGCCTAGACTCTAACCCATGAGTCTCGGCCTCTCCTCCTGGCCCCAGCACACAGTGGGCTTGGACTTGAATGGGGGCATCCATGTCACCCATTCGTGGACCTGGGTCTTATTTGTCATGAAATCTACCCTCACCCTTGCCCAGTGTAGCTCTCGGAAGATGAGCACACCTGAGCTGAAACCATCAAAGCTGGGTCTTGGTCCAGCTTCCCACCCATCCAGTACTCCTCCGGGGTCTCCCCTCCCAGCTGGATGCCTGCCCCCACCACAAGCCAGACCCCCTCACTTCCTGGTGTCAGGTCGAGGGACCTCCTACACCCGGAGCACCTGCCTGCACTGCTCCCTCCTCACCACGTGGTCCGGGGGTGGGAAGGTTCGTGGGGAGCACATCACCTGCTGTTACTTTTACCAGGCGCTCACTGCGCTCTCCCTGCTGGCACGCTCCCACCTGGCAACTCCTTTAAGCCTCATCACAGCCCTGTAGATGGTTTCTGAGCTCATCTGAGTTCCAGGTGGGAGAGGAGGAGGAGGCTAGAAGTTAAGTAACCAAGGATTAAATGAGACAGTGCCTGAAAAAGTCTCCACGTGGCACCTAGTTCACACACATGCTCCAGTGGCTCTCATTGTCTGACAGCCCTGTGGACTCTGGTCTGTGGAATTCTCCCTGGCACTGGTGATGGTGTTAATGGTTCTATCATAGAACCAGGACCTCAGAGAGTCTGCTGCTGCTAAGTCGCTTCAGTTTTGTCCAACTCTTTGCGACCCCGTAGACTCTAGCCCACCAGGCTCTTCTGTCCTTGGGATTTTCCAGGCAAGACTACTGGAGTGGCTTGCCATTTGCTCCTTCAGAGGGTCTTCCTGACCCAGGGATTGAAGCTGTGTCTCTTGTGTCTCCTAAATTGGCAGGCAGGTTCTCACCACTAGTGCCACCTACTTCTAAGAGTCTAGTAGTCTATTAATAGACTGATGCTAATTTATTAACTGATTAATATTTTCTTTTTATTTATACTCAATATTTGATAGAGTAGGAATATCTATTTTATGTTCTAATTAATACTAATCTATTAGTAGCTCATACTCTAATAGAGATTCCTATTAGAACTTATAGTAGACATTAGGTAACTTTACCCGAAGATCACTGGGAAGACTGGTCTGTCAGGCTTGCCCTGTTCCCCTACCACCAACCTTATAGTATGGGGCTTTCCAGGTGACGCTAGTGGTAAAGAACCTGCCTCCCAAAGCAGGGGACGTAAGAGCCTTGGGTTTGATCCCTGGGTTGGGAAGATTCCCTGGAGGGAGGGCACAGCAACCCTCTGCAGTATTCTTGCCTGGAGAATCCCATGGACAGAGGAGCCTGGCGGGCTACAGTCCATAGGTGGGCCATAGTCTGTAGTCGCAAGGAGTCAGACACAACTGAAGAAACTTAGCCAGCATGCAACCTTATGGTATGGGCTTCCCAGGTGGCGCTAGTGATAAAGAATCCCCCAACATTATCTGCCCCCAAATCCCTTCTTCTCTTGGCTGCTGGGCAGCTCTGCTCTCCTGCCCAAGGCTCACCATCTCTTTCCCTGCCCCACTGAAGATGGATATATGTTTACCCGACTGGTTCTGTTTCTCTGACAGTGGAGATGTTCAGGACTCTCCAAGCCAGGCTGTTGGAAGCTGGACTCTGCCACCTCCTTCCATCCAACTGTCCTTTTTCCCTTCAGACCTTCCTGGCCTCACCTCCTTTCTCAAACCTCACCACTTCAGGCTCCCATGTGTGTGAGCAAGTGCGTGCATACGCCCCGCACACAGGCCCACCCCACTGCCAAGCCTGGCAGGTGCTCATCACCCCCCTCCCCTGTGTGATGCTCCCCTGGGTGCTGGTCCATCAACTCGCTCCGCAATTCGGGGCCCATCTCCTGTGGGGTGCCCACCACCTCCATCCCTCTGTGTTCAGCCCCTTCCCAGCCAGACACGGTTCTCTGATCTTGCTAGACTGATTTAGCCTTCAGTCTTATTACAGTTAAAAATGACCCAGCCATTGTATGCTAAATGATTGTTTGAAAGCCTGAATCATGAAAACCCTCTCTCAGAATATTTATTTGTGGAAAATAATGTACACAGTTCAAAGGCCGTGACTAATAAAGGTATTTGTTTCTATTACTTTTACATCCTCTCAAGCTTCAAGTGGTAATTGCCTGGCTTCAGCAGAGCATGTAGAGTGACTGGTTGGCCTGTGACTCTGTGTCAGGGTTTCAGATACGATCCTGTGAATTCCTTCCTTCACAGAAGTTGTGAGTCAGAAACTGCACATGTATATTATCTTTTCTGACTTCATCATTGTCACCTAGGTTTTATTGAGCATCCATGGGAGTTTGTACACAAGAGATGCTGGTTTGATCCCCGGGTCATGAAGATCCCCTGGAGAAGGACATGGCAACCCGCTCCAGTGTTCTTGCCTGGAGAATCCCAGGGACAGAGGAGCCTGGTAGGCTGAAGTCCATGGGGTCACAAAGAGTCAGGCATGACTGAAACGACTGAGCACACACACAGCACGTGGAATTTATAGTACATCCCATACAGATTTATTGTGGAGGTTAAGTTTAGCGCTGCATCTAGAGACGTTTTGTAAAACTTATTATTGAGTATGTCAAAAATGCTGAAAAATCAAAAGTGGAGAGAACAGTAGAATGCATCCTTATCTACCCATGACCAGTTTCAGCAGTAACCACCTCTGTGGGGGACAGCGTGGTCCTCCTACCCACGACCACCCTTTCTCCTGCCCACTAATTTAATACAGAATTATTTCCCATCACTCATATAGTTTTGGTAAGTATTTCCAAAACGTACACTCTTTTTAAAGATATAGTCACAATACAACTGTCACACCCCAAAAGAACAGTAATGCCTTAATGTCATCAAATATAGTGTTTCATTCTTCCCAGTTCTCGTTTTTTTTTTTTTTTTAAAAAAAAAACAATTTGCATGATTCAAATCCAATAAGACCTAATTGATGCTTTTGAACTGTGGTGTTGGAGAAGACTCTTGAGAGTCCCTTGGACTGCAAGGAGATCCAACCAGTCCATTCTAAAGGAGATCAGCCCTGGGTGTTCTTTGGAAGGAATGATGCTAAAGCTGAAACTCCAGTACTTTGGCCACCTCATGCGAAGAGTTAACTCATTGGAAAAGACTCTGAGGCTGGGAGGGATTGGGGGCAGGAGGAGAAGGGGATGACAGAGGATGAGATGGCTGGATGGTATCACTGACTCGATGGACGTGAGTCGGGGTGAACTTTGGGAGTTGGTGATGGACAGGGAGGCCCGGCGTGCTGCGATTCATGGGGTTGCAAAGAGTTGGACATGACTGAGCCACTGAACTGACTGACTGACTGATATAGTCAGTTGACATATCTCTCAAGTCTATTTTGATCTGTAGGTTACCTCTTCTTTTTTTTCCCCTTAAAATTTTCTTGAAGAATTGATTTTTTGGGGTTTTTTGGGGTTTGATTTTGTCCTGTAGAGTTTCCCACAAGTCTGTAATTTGTTAACTGCATCTCTGTTGGATATTACTTTACTTGCCTCATTATATGTGAGAATCAGGTTCTGCTTTCTGCCTCCAAACACGTTAAAGTCTCCTAGAAAGAAAAGTGGAAAAGGTGGAATGTGGAAGAAGTAAATTTTGAGTGAAGTGCTATAAGCAATAAGAATGACATTGATATACATATAATAAATCTAGATATGTGATATCTTATTTCTGGTGGAATGTTGATATTCACATCATCAAAAATGATGTTCAGCACTAACAGGTATTTCCTTCTAGTATAATTTTTCTTTGAACCTGTGCAATACTTTTGTAAATTGGGACCTTCTTCATCGTGTATGCTAACCCCGTTTAAAGGTTATTTCCTGCATACTTTTGTGTTACTTCTACATACATCTCAGAAGCTAGGCTCCTTTGAAGGAGCATCTTTGAATTCAGAGCATCCTTTGAATGGGCACCACGTGTACTTAGCCTTCCCTGTGGTCGGCCAGGTAGCTTATGTCTAGTCTTCACTTGATGCTAGTGAGGGGTGGTCTTGTGCTTAAATCGTTATGTGTGTCTCATGTTGTTTTCTTCAGGTAAACTCTCAGGTGTGAAATGAGTGGAGAAAATGGTAAATGCCTTCTTTTACTTGGCCATTGTGTGGCCAGTTTGACTTCTGCAAGTTGCCTGTAGTACCTGTGAGTGGTCATTTCCTTAGCTCTCCCCAGTGTGGCCATGACCATAGTCTATGCTTTTTATTTCCGTCGTGTATATTTAAGTTTCATATCTTGCCCCTGCTTAGCAGTCCCCCCACTGCAGCCGTCATTAATTTGTCTTTGACACCCGAGGCTTCTAGTCTTCTCTGCACCAAAAATCGCAGCAACCCAACCTGTTGGGGTTTTGCCTGAGAGGTTGGCCCTGAGTATGGGAAGGCACAGCACCCGCCTCCACAGTGTGGTGTGTGATGTGCGTGGGTGTGGGACACTTTGTTGGGCTGTTCAGGACTTGTGTTCCTCCTTTCTGTCCTCTCCCTTTGTTTTAGATCATTGATGTTTTGGTTTAAATAAAAGATCACTGTGTATTAATACTTCAAGCTCATGGTAGGATGAGGTGGGAGAAACTCACCTGCCAAATTCTGAATTAGAATTTGCAAAGCACATAAATTAAGGGAGTAATTACTCACATTACCCCAAATTCCTTTTTTAAAAAAATAAGGATTCAGATGGGCACCTCTTTTGGTGTCTTGCATTATAACTATGGAAGGGATGTCAGTTAGAAATCTCAAGTATTAGAAATATTCAAACATCATAATCAGGATACTCTGAAATCACAATACATCCTGAAAATACCTCCTATTTGCATAATGCTTTGCCACGTGTCATCATTCCTTGAACTGCTCGCCTCTGCGACCAGGTGACTCCGTGGCCACATATGTAGTGTTAAAGTAACAGCTGAGCCCCAGGCCTGCCCCCACCATGACTTGGTGACATGGTGTGGCCGCTCCTGGCCCTGCCTTGGCCATGTTCCTCCCTCCTGGGTCCCCTCACAGCCCTAAACTGCTGAAATTCCCCAGGCACAGCCGTCTGGTCTCCTGTGCCCATTCTCAGGTTGGCAGGTTTTTCTCACTGCCCTAAAGGAATCGGTCAGGTTGAGGCTGATGCGAGTTATGTGGAGATCTTCTGGAAATGAATCTGAGCAAATTCTGGGAGATCATGAAGGACAGGGGAGCCTGGCGTGCTGCAGTCCACGGGCTCACTAAGAGTCGGACACGACTTAGTGACTGAACAACAACAGCAGCTTCCCTGGCAGAAGACTTGATCGGTGGAGAGAGGTCCTTCCACCCTGAGGCAGAACTACACGGGGAAGACTGAGGGCCAGGCATAACCACAACATTTAACAAAACCCGCGCTGCAATGATGTGAGATGCCACGTCCTCCTCGGGGATATTCTCCCCTCTGCCCGTGTGACCAGTGTCCGCCCCTCCTCACAACCTGTGCTGGCCTCACTGCTCCAGGGTACCCATAGGGAAAAGGAAGCAGGAGGGGCCATACAGGGGTAGGGGATTAAGGGGTACAAACTGTCATGTATAAAATAAGCTACATGTGTGCATGCGGACTCAGTTACCTCTGACTCTTTGCGACCCAGTGGACTGTAGCCCTCCAGGCTTCTCTGTCTATGAAATTATCCAGGCAAGAATACTGGAGTGGGTTGCCATTTCATCCTCCAAGAGATCTTCCCGACCCAGGGATCAAGCCCACATCTCTTATGTCTCCTGCATTGGCAGACGGGTTCTTTACCACCAGCACCTAGGAAGCCCCATGTTGTTTCTGCTATACAGCAAAGGGACTCAGTTACACATATACATGTATCCACTCTTTTTTAGATTCTTTCCCCATAAAGGTCACTGCAGAGTACTGAGTGGAGTTCCCTGTGCCATCCAGGGGGTCCTTACTAGTGATCTGTTGCAGATGTAGTCGGGTGTGTTTATCCGGAAGTGTGTTTGGACAGCACCTTCCAGGTCCTGTGCAGGTGGGGGCGGCTCTCCTCAGTTGAGGAGGACGAACGTTCTCGGCATGGCCACCAGGTGGCACAGTGACTGCAGCGTCCCAGTGTCTGGTGAGGGTGGGCCCAGCCAGGAACCACGGCAAGGTGCTCCTGACTGCTGGGCCCCAAGGGAACCCAAGGGAGTTTCATTTAAATGCTCAGCCAGTTTCTCATTGCTCACAAAGGGAAATAAGTAGGGTGGGCAGCTGTACCCCTCCACAGGTCCACGTGGCCAACAGGAGGACAGCTTCCCCCCGCCCCCTTCTCTTCCTCCTCCTGTGCCATCAGCACATGTGTGAGCACCTCGATGCACCCCCCCATTCTAGGTAGCGGGGATGCGGAAACAAATGAGAAAAGGCAAGATCTTGGCTCTGAGGGAACTTTCTCTGCGGCCTCGCCAGGGACCCCACTGGAGGCAGACCCAAGAGTCTCTCTGCTGTCTTTTGTCACCCCCGAAGGCTCCTTTCCCCCTCGCCCCCAGCATGGATTGACTTTTTGTTATCTAAGTGGGCTTCAGTTTAGAAAGCAGAAGGGTCACCCATCAATGCACTGCTGTGACACGTTTTGTCTTCACCATGATTTTCTGTGGCCACTTTCACCTTACGTCCTGGTTAGCCCACTTAATCTGGAACTGACTGTGCTCTCTTTACAGTTAAGGATATTTAGGTCTAGAAAGGCCATGAGGCATGTTAATATGGCGTAATACACGGAGAAATCCATGCTCAGGTCTCTGGGTCATCAGTCCATTAATGATATAATCAGTGCCAGTAAAGTTTTTTCATAACTTATTTTTAAAATTTATTTTATTGAAGTATAGTTGATTTACAGTGTTGTGTTAGTTTCTGCTGTACAGCAAAGTGATTCCATTATTTATGTGTATATATATTCTTTTTCACATTCTTTTCCATTATGTCTTATCCTAGAATGTTGACGAGTTCCCTGTGCTCTGCGGTGGGGCCTGGTTGTTTGTCCATCCTGTATATAATAGTTTGCATCTGCTAATCCCAAACTCCCAATTCATCAATACCAGTAAAGTTTTTGAAAAAAAAAACAAGCAAGTCCAGGATTGTGGCAGGTGCCTGTAGATAAATTTGGCAAACGCTGCGTTTGCTGGAGAGAGCTGTTTGACAAGGTCAGCCCAATGTAAATACATTTAGTTAAAATTACATCTAAACACCAGGGCTTCCCTGGTGACTCAGACAGTAAAGAATCTGCCTGCAGTGCAGGAGACCTGGGTTCAATCCCCAGGTGGGGAAGATCCCCTGGAGAAGAGAATGGCAACCCACTCCAATATTCTCACCCAGAGAATCCCATGAACAGAAGAGCCCGGTGGGCTATTGTCCATGGAGTCGCAAAGATGTTTAGAAACATTTCCTCTGCAAAGGGTGAGCAGGAGTGTGAGAATAATGCAAATATCATGTAGAAACCTCAGAAAACACACGTTGTTTGTTTGAGACCATGGGAAGTTACTGTCCAAGACTGCAGCCATCTTCATTGTGTCAGACTTAGCCGAGGACATATAGGAATGCTATCTCCTTCCCTCTGTCCCTAATCCCTCCACCAGCCTGGCTGTGCAAGATGCCATTCAGTTCACAAACCCTTGCCAAGCCCGCTTCAGTTTCAGGAGACTGTGGGGAGGGGACAAATTCAAGATGCTGTGTGAACAAGGCGTTTCCATGTCACAGCATTCACAGTGAGGAATTTGGGTTTAGTGTGTACCTGGATAAAGTAGGTGTTTTCTCTGGTTTGTAGTAATCTTACTGTTTTCACAGGTGTGTTATAATCTTTTACCACAGTTAGAAGAGACGATCAAAAGTAAGCTGTTTCAACAGGTATCAGTTTTCATATGCATCTCACACCACATGTGACCAAACACTTCTTCACACACAGTTCTGCCCTACCTGTCCTTCAGAGATTCTGTTAGCTCTGATTCTATATAGGAGCCTGTGCCAGTAAAGAGGGAGAAAAAAAATGAACCCTTTTCTTTAAGCGCACATCCAGCCATTTGGGGTCAGCACTTAATCCTGAGTCACCCACCGAATAGGGGACTTTGGGACCTTGAGCCCTGAGAAATCCCACTAGAGATCTAGGTATGTCCCCAGATAATGCTCACAGACCTGCATGGTCCCTTCCTGCCCTTAGAAAAGGGTCCAGCAGGATCAGGCCCGGTTCTGACTCTCAGAAATTGGGGCCTGTGCCTCTGGTCCCCACTCTCTTGGCCCTGAACCCGGGTAAGAGTCTGTGTTTTGAGGCCCTCTCCAAGTCAGAGTTCCGAAGGAGCATCGTGAAGACGATGGATCGTCAGACTGCACTGGTCACGGTGATGGAAACACACAGCCCTGGTCACTCAGTCCTTATCAGAGTGTGGGGGGCCGGGTGTGTGGAAGGAGCCCCCCAAGTCCTGACTGGGGCTTCAGGGGAGAGGACCCTCAGGCTTCATACTGATGGGTGTAAACCCCTTTTTGTTAATTATTGATACCTATCAGCAAACACTGCAATGGCCTGAGTTTCTAAGTAAGGAAGATCACATTTCTTTAAAAGAAAACATGCTAACCTAAAACAACTGATAGGAAAATTCTGTTTTAGACAAGCACACAGAGGTCGGCTGTTTGTTGAATGATTTAAAACTGTGTGTGGGGATGGAAGTGGGATGGGAGGGATCATGTTATACAGACACCCACATTTAGGATAATTTTAAATTAGGAGAATAATTTAAAATGTCCAGCCCTCGTACAGGACTCCTCCACCATCTCCAGCTTCCTCCTGTCTTTCTCTCTTGGCTACGAAAAACAAATTGCCTGAAGTCACCCAGACCTACCATGCAGTTCCTGACCCCCTACCTGCCCGTGCTTGACTGATAACTTACTCGTTCTTTGATTGTCTTGGCTCAAGTGTTAACTTTATTATTTTTTTAGTTAATCAAAGGCAGGCCTCCCAGTCAGCATGACACTTCTTTCTTTTTAAGGTTACTGCTAATTAATATATTTAGAAGGTCTGTCCCCAGGCTGAATCGTGGCTCTCCACTGAGTGCTTGTTTGGTATTTGATAAATAGAACCTGCCCCAGACTATTTATTGTGTGTCGGTCTCAGTTCCAGGCAGAGTGTATTCCCGGAGCCTCTAAATCACCGAGTATGATGTGCCAGCCAGTATGCAAGAAACAGGTGAACCTCGCTGGCTTCCTCCAAGGGCGACAGCTGAGAATGTTGCTCTGAAAACGGCCCGGACATCTTATCCTTTCTAGTAAGGACTGAATGTGACTCTAACAGTTAGCCCAGGATCCCGCTCATCTTTTTTTTTTTCTTTTACCCTCTCTGAATGGGAAGGAAGGATTTTAGTCATTTTGAGTCATAACCCTTATGAAGAATTTAGTTGATGAGTTTATCATTTCACAGAAAAGTAGAGGGGTTTTTTTGTGCAGACTCCAGCAAATTCATATGATGATTTGTTTCTGAGACTCATCAATTTTAAGTTTCTCTCAGTATGAAAACTTACCTTCTTTTATTAGCTTTAGATGGCAGTAGTGGTAAAGAATCTACCTGCTGATGCAGGAGATGCAAGAGACATAGGTTCCATCCCTGGGTCGGGAAGATCCCCTGGAGGAGGAATTGGCAACCCACTCCAGTATTCTTGCTTGGAGAATCCCATGGACAGAGGAGCCTGGTGGGCTGTAGTCCACGGGGTCACAAAGTCGGACATGACTGAGTGACTGAGCAGCAGCAGCAGCGCTGAAGCATAATCGGTGTCTAGTAACAGCACGCACTGAAGGTGCACGGTTTGCCAGGCAGGGACATCGGGGATGCGGCCATGAAACCAGCAGCGCAGACACCGCAGTGAGAACGCCTGTCATTCCCAAAGCTTTGCTCATGTCCTTTTCTGAATGCTGCTGCCCCATCCCGTCCCAGTAACCGCCGAGCTGTTTCCTGTCACTGTAGATGGCCTTGCATTTCCTAGAATGGTGTGTAAATGGAATCATGTAACATGCCCCCGTTTTTCTGCCTGACTTCTTTGACTCAGCCTGATTATGTTGTGGTTCATCCTGTTATTGTGTATATCAGTACTCTATTCCTTCTCATTGCTGGTGATTAGTTCATTGTTTGAACCTACTACAGCTTGTTTACCCATTCACACACTGATGGGCATTTGGGTTTTATCTAGTTTTTCACTTTGACAAACAGGACTGCTCTGAATATCCACTTTCAAATTTTCATACAGACATATGTTTTCTTGTCTCTTGGGTATACACATAGGTGTGAAATGGCTGTGTCACATGATGGGCACATATTTAACTTTTTAAGAAACTGCCAAACTTGTTAAAAGTGATTGTACATTTCTACTTCCGGCCAGTGGTGTGAGTCCTACCAGCACTTGATGCAGTCAGATGGTCAGTTGTTTTTTTTTTTAATTGTAGTCATTCTAGTGTGTAGACAGCAGTGTGTCCTTGTGGTGTGATTTGCATTTCCCTTATGATCCAGTCGGAGAAGGCGATGGCACCCCACTCCAGTACTCTTGCCTGGAAAATCCCATGGACGGAGGAGCCTGGTAGGCTGCAGTCCATGGGGTTGCTAGGAGTTGGACTGAGCGACTTCACTTTCACTTTTCACTTTCATGCATTGGAGAAGGAAATGGCAACCCACTCCAGTGTTCTTGCCTGGAGGATCCCAGGGACGGCGGAGCCTGGTGGGCTGCCGTCTGGGGGTCTGGGGGTCGCACAGAGTCGGACACGACTGAAAGTGACTTAGCAGCATGATCCAGTGATGGTGTGCATGTTTTAATGTGCCTATTTGTCATCCATATGTCTTCATTGCTAAAACGTCTGTTCAAACATTGCCCGTTTTTTTATTGGCTTTTGTTATTGTTGAGTTTCAGAAGTTCTCTGTATATCCTGAATACAGGTTCTTTATCACAGACATTCTTTGCAGAGTTCTTCCAGTCTTCTTGTGGCCTGTCTTTTCATTCTCTTTACATTGTCTTTTGGAAGAGCAGCTTTAAAGTTTGAGTCTAATTGATAAATTTGTTGCTTTATGGGTTGTGCTTCTTGTGTTGTAGCCAAAAAATTTTTGACTTACTGAATGTCACAAAATCTTTATCCTGTTTGCTCACAGAATTTTTATAGGTTTAGGTTTTACGTTTGTGTCCATGGTCTACTTGTATATGGAATGAGGTATGGATACAAGTTCTTTTTTTTCCCAGCATCATTATCTGAAAAAGCTTTTTATGGTGGGGAGTTAAAATTATTTTTTCCTAATTGTAAAAGTAAGACATTTGTAAAATACAGAAGAATATAAAGTCTATATCTTGCTAATTTTTTAAAATAACTTAGCAAGGGACATTTAAGGGTATTGTGAGGTGAGTGGGGAGGAGTAGTTCCAAGTGTGTACTTTAGAAAATTGGAATCACAGTGTATTCTGTGTCCTGCTTTTAAAAATTATTAGCATTATATTGGTGCTTAATCATGTGATTCATTGTTTTTAATGGCTGACTATTTTATCGCATAGACATATCCTATTTCACCCCTTTTATTAGACATTATCAATTTATTCTTTTTTTAAACTTTTATTCTTAAAATATGCTTCGAACATGCTTATATTTAAATCTTTATTTCTTGGTTTTTCTCCTTACATTTTTAGAAATTATTTATCAGATCAGCATAAATGGACACTTAAAAGGCTCTGAGTACCTATTTCTACAACATATTCCAGAAAAGCTTCAACAATTTACACTCCCAACAGCAATAGCTAAGAAACTTAATTTTTTAAATTGATCTTTAAATTCTTTTTTGAAGTATAGTTGATTTACAATGTTATGTTAAGGAATACAATTTGTGATTCAATACTTTTATAGATTATAATCCATTTCAGATTATTATAAAATATTGGTTATACTGCCTATGCTGTCCATCACGTCCTTATATCTTATTTAAGAAATTTTTAATTTTTATGGCAGGTTTTGTTTGTTTATATAAAAGCCTCAGGGATGCCTCTAGACACCCCCTTCTTGTCCGCCACAGCATCACTCTAACCTTGGCCACTGTCCCCAGGCTGGGCACCCTGCTCCTCCCCCATCCTAAACATCCACACCACCCTCTTGCTTGGCTCTGCTGACACTGACCAAGTTAAGCCAGCTCCTCACACCCCTTACCCCTTTTACCAACAACTTGCAGGACTAGTGTGTGTCTCTCCCACATCTGTAATCACCGTAGATGAAAACCTCTCTGTTTTCTTGGGCACAGTTTTACCTTGTCTTCTGCCCCTGCCCTCCCGCCTCTCTATCCTCAGTACCCCAGCTCGCTCCTTCTCTCCTGCCAGGCACCTGACTGCCACCAGCCACCGCCCTACCATTTTTCTCCTCTTCCAGTACAAAGCTCTGAAAAGAAGTCTGTCTTCTCTGGAGGTCACTTCCTGTCCCTCTGCTGGCACTCAGATTGAGGGGATCCCACTCCTGGCCCCAGTCTCCTCACTCCCTGGTCCACCCTCTTTCTTGCTGAAGCTTGATGCCATCATTCCTAAGTGGTGAACTCTGCACACGAGTGCAGGGTGGTTCTGGAACTCCTCGCAGTCCTGTCTTTTTGTGGGTTTTGCCACCTTTTCCTTCTCGAAGCTCTGCGTGATCGCCCCCACCCACCACAGAAGGCCGGTTTCATCCTATCATTGTGTCAGGAGGCTGTCTGTCCACCTTCCCTTCACCTCCTGTGTGGATACTGTCGGGCACACCGGTGGCCTCTCTCTGGAAAGGCTTCTTCTTGCTGGTTTTCAGCTCTGTGCTCGTCCAGCACAGTCCTCCACAGCCCATGGGACAAGCACTCCATGCCCCTTGTCCTCCCCCCACTGCTTTTGCTCCCCACATCCACCCCATCTCCCCAGTACTTGTTCTCAGAGCCGTGGATCCCTTACCTGTCTCACACTTTGTTCTCGTCACAGTACATGGGTGTAAGAGCCCCCAGCCTCGGACATCACTGCACTTTTCTCATCTGGACCCTTATGATGTCCATGACTACACCCCACTGCAGCCAGGGGTCACCTTGGCCTGCATGTAACCTGCACTGGTGCTCTGAGTCCTGGCTTATCAGTGTGCTCCCCACACCCCTTTTCTTCTTCTTTATTGTACATTCTTCAAGCACAAGCCTGTAGTAGTCTTCTCCTTTTCTGACCCTCTGTGTTCCTAGTTTACACCATATAATGTCTCTGCTGTCGATCTGTCATGCTAATATGGCCTTATGTATGGTTGCGCGCTGACCCCTGGTCCAGGGGAGTGAAGCAGATGGTTTCTGCATGGAGCTCGTGGTGCCTCTTTCCCGGTAGTCAGCACCACAGACATAGGTCTCCATCACCTGCACGGTATAACGAAGCTGAGGACAAGATTCACAGTAGAGGCTTCAGAGTTCACTTGGGGTTTTCTTTTTGCTGACGATGAACTCTCCACCTGCGAATTCACCTTAGAACCAGTGACGGCCTTATCTGAAGACCAGCTCAGCGGCTGGGTACCAGTTGTCCTTGTTCCGCCTCCACTTCAGGGGTGCTCTAGGTTTGCACACCATCCTCAACCCACACACCTCCCCTCCCCGAGAACACACAGCCCACAAGGAAACACTCATCTGTCGGGATTTCTCCCTCACCTGTTGTTCGGAACAAAATACACAACCCTAAAGGTTTTTCTCAAAAACGTGTTACAGCAAAAATAGTGCATGTGTTTAAAATGTAAATGAAGAAAACAAGCAGCAATTCTGAGAAACAGCAGTAAACGCGGACTCTTTTACTGAATTAAAAACATGAACAACCTAGATAATTTCATGGTGGTTCAAGGGGAAAGTGCATGAGTCAAGGCATATTGATTGGTTTACTTTTCAGTTTTCCATGTACTGTAAATATTTTTCTTTGATTCACATTTGTTCCTAACAGATTCTGAGCTAGATTTCCCACTAAAGTATCAAGATATGAATAAGTGGTAATGAATAAGAACAGCACTGTGGTTCATGTGCCATTAGCCAAGCTGGTGTGACTTTTGGAACTTGAGACTAACTCTTCTTTTCTTTTTAGGTCGCCTCTTGGTGGTGTGTTGGCCGTATCTGGCACCCAGAATGCCTCACTCTGTGACGGTCTATTAATAAGGTTGCCTTGCTAGACTTGGGAGCAGAGCCCCCGGTAGGTGGCTTTTATCATTATATGGCACGGCTTTCCAAGTGATTACTTATTCCAGTTTCTTCATAATAGAAGATACGACATTAAAAGCTTTGGAAAGCCTGCCACATAATAAGCATGCCACTTACTATTCTTAGGTCCATCAAAATGTATCGTGCTCATCAGGACCTCATTAATAGTTACGGTCTCACAGAAGGATCGGAATCCTGGCAACGAGCAATTTTTCCCCTGTCTCGTGCACGAAACGCAGAGCTGCTGTAAAAGCTTATTTGTCCACATTCCCCAAACAGCCCGCAGATGAACTCTTCCTCCTCCAAGTCTTACCCAGAGTTTCCACTGTATCTCTTTCTATCCACTGGGAAGGGTCCGGGTACCTCCGAGCAGGTGGGGAGAGGGCTGGCCCTGCCAGGTGGGATGCGGCAGATGCTAGAATAAGGATCCTGGTGGAACAGCAACAGTTCGCTGACCTTGGAAAGAGGACACAGTCAGGCTGCTAGAGTCTGCAGCCTGTAGGGGCAGCTCAGTGGCTCAGATCACAGTATAGCCATACTTGGAAATCCAGGCACATGTGGATTTGGTACCAGGTAAGTCTTGTCAGCAAGACCTTGAATACAGGATGGAGGTTTAGGGGCCTGGACCCTCAGTCCTGGGATGGGAAGGACATGGATGGCCATGCCGAGTGCCAGAGGATGGGCTCGAGTCACCCGAACTGCACCAACAGCAGGCGGGCCATGCCTGGGAAAGGGGGACACGGCCAGAGGCCGAGGGCCAGGCAGGGTCTCACAGTTCACAGGGAAGGAGCTCTGATCAGATGAAAGGCCCACAAACTGATCTGGCTGAAATGCCCCAATCTCAGCACAAAAATCAAGTCAGAATAAACTTATAGCTGTTCCTATGTTGTAAATATTTTTAGTTATATATAAAGATGTTAATGGTTTTCTAGTGTTACGGGTTATGGATTTTTTTTTTTCCTCTATTTCATTGTAACTTTTACACTTGCTTTGAATGAAGCTGTTTTGGAGCAATTAGAAAAAGAAAATTTTTTTCATTTACTTAGCCAACTCTGTTCACACAGATTCTCTCCCTTCTCATTTCTTTTAATCTGTAACTGGTCAAAAATTACCTATGACATTTTCAACATCATCCCCCCCGTTGAAGATCACATGAAGAACATCCTCTGTTAAGGTTTTTAAATTTTACCTGGTTCCTTTTTCTTTCCCATAAAACCATTCATTTCCCAACAGTAAATCACAGTGGAGACAGGTTGCATGTGCTCACAGAGCTATGGAGCTGAACATTCAACAGCAGAAATGTTCTAAAAGTCCAGGCCAACCAAGTGCCGCCCAGGGGTGCCTCCCTGCCCGTTGGGTCACCCACAGGGTGACCTCGAGGGGATGTGCCCACATCTCCACAGCTTTCCACATCCATGGCTTCCCAATGGCTGCAAATGCTCACTAGGTCTCCACCCCAGCGCGGAACTAACATCGTCCTCCTGTGGGGCTTGTCTTCTCAGCTTGCTTTGAAACTCACTTGAAATTTCAGGAGCCCCACAACAAGTTCACCTGCTTGCTTTGATTCCTGAAGTTCCTCAAAGGGACTCAAGTGTGGTCCATGCATGTTCATCCAGCATCTGGCATTGTGCCAGGGACGTGGAGGGGGTGACCTGTGGTCTCTCCCTGCAGATGAATTTACAGTCCCAGGGGAGAAACAGGTCACTTCAACAAGGACTTGACCCTCCATGTTAGACATAAGAATCTCAGAGACATAGTGTTCTGAAAAGCTTCATTCTGAAAAAAGTTCACCCTGTCTCAAGTAAAACTGGTCGAGGAATCGAATTATCAGGTCTCTTCTAATTGTGACAGCTGGGGGAGGGCAGGGGTCCTCTGGTGGCGGGGGCAGTGGCCGCCCCTGGCTTAACAGGCTTGCCTGGAACAAATCCCATTCACCTTCAACTTGGTAGGAATCAATCGAAGTGTTTTTGCCCCCAGACAGTCACACAGACACAGGGAGGACAGGGTGAGGGCACAGGTGGAAACTTCCTGGGTGTGGGTTCCTTTGTGTTTTTGCTGTTTGGTCACACTTCACAACATCTGTGCCTTACTGTGTACCACAACATAAGCTGACATCCACAGCGCACCCGACTTTGAGATGGCTTAAAACTAATGCTCTGCATGAGCTTTTGTAACTTGGTGAAACTGTGTTTCCTCACCCCTTTTGTTCTAATGTGTACTCTTTCTGAACATATAGACAGATTCAGTGTGCGTGCTTGGGGAGGTCAGACTCGAAGCTTGGGTGATGCTGTATTTGTCATTTTAATAGCATTGGCTGTTAACCATCTATGCACGGAGGCAGCCCTCCAAATGTTCAGGGTCCTTCAGTGTGAACATTTTTATAGTTGGTGTCCAGCATTTTTCTTGTTGCCCTAGGAATTTAAGGGGTCAGTGGTAAGAAAAACAGAGAAACAAGTCATCCCAATTTGAGACACGTGCAGTTTTCAGATTGAGCTGACCTGTGACACCTTCTTTATAATCCTAGCCTGAGCACCACTATTTTGGGAATGCTTTATGCAAAAAAAAAAAAAAGAAAACCTCTAGAAATAAAATTGTGATTAAGCAATCTTAACTCTGTATTCAGGTGTACTTGAGATTTTTTGCTCTCTCTCGCTCTTTCTCTGGCATCTTTGCTTCTCTTTTGCATCATACTGTGCTCATTTCCTGTTTGCAAATACTAATTGTCTAGATGAAGAAAGTGAAAATGCTCTAACATAGCACCCATCTGTAGTTTTTAGTTGTTTTTTTTTTTTTTTATGTGAATATACAACCGTTAAAAAAAAGGGCTTCCCTGGTGGCCAAATGGTGAAGAATCTGCCTGCAGTGCAGGAGACCCAAGTTCAATCCCTGAGTGGGGAAGATCTCCTGGAGGAGGGAACGGCCACCCACTCCAGTATTCTTGCCTGGGAAAGCCCATGGATAGAGGAGCCTGGTGGGCTACAGTCCATAGGGGTCGCAAAGAGTCGGACACGACTGAGCAACTAAGCACACATACACACAACAACCAAATAAATTAACCGAGGAAGACATTTCTGAATTGAAAGATAAAATTTATTTGGATAAGTTTGCTTTATTCATCCAGCCATCTATTCTTTCTTCTGGGGACTCTAGAAAATGAAATATCCCACACCCAAGTTCAAGGTGGCCCCAAAAGGAACATCCTCATTGTGCAGAGGAGAGAACTGACATCGGAGTTTGTTGATGCCACTTTGGAATCCATTGACTTTTTCCTCTTGGTTCTTAAGCACAAATAGGTCTGCAATTCCTTTCACTTCTCTGTCGGCTTTCAGTATTTGTATATTAAATGTTAAAGTCTTTCAAAATACTGTAGGGCTACATCGTGTGGTAAATTTCAGAAGGGCTGTCCTAGAACCGTTTTTTAATGAATTGCTCAAAAGATGAAAATACCACATAAAGCAGTTCCAAAAAGGCGTCCTCATAGTTGAAGGATTTTCATTAACGACATCAAAGATAGGAAGATTAGTTCTGTGATTATCAGTATTCCGGGTGTAAAATGAGACATTTGGGTACCTGGTTACAACTTGGCAGGCCAGGTCAGGCGCAGCCCTGCTCACTGCTGTGTCTCCTGCTTCTGGGCATGTGCCCTGCTCCATCCTGTCCTGTGGCATCGCAGATTCTCTAACTGCCTAACCATGTAGCCATCCTTCCTGCTCCATGCTAGGCATGGACACAGGCTCCAGGCATGTCTTCACTTTAAAAATTTGCTTTAGGAATGAATGGGGACCAAACTGATATTATACACTCATACTAATAGACTCCTTAACAGTAAAGTCAGTCAGAGAATGCTTGTTCTATGAAACAAAATTTGTATTTCAGACAGGTTTTAACTGCAGTTACTGGGTTCAATCCCTGGGTTGGGAAGATCCCCTGGAAAAGGGAAAGGCTACCCACTCCAGTATTCTGGCCTGGAGAATTCCGCAAAGAGTCAGACACAACTGAGCAACTTTCACTTCACTTCACTGTTGTTTTAATCTAAGACCTTACAAATAGCTGTTTAAGAAGTCCCTTTCTAGTGGCTTACGTTTAGTTTATTGGACCAAATTATATCCACACTGTATTATTTTTTACTTGAATTTAGATACATGCATTCTGTCCTGTGTCTACTATGGGGGTTGAGCCTGTAAGTTCACTTCCTTGCTGGAAAGCACTTGTCTTGCTTTAATTATTTTCATTCACTCAGCAAAAATTTTACTTCCTTTTATGGGAAACAACACTGAATACAACTAATACAGCTCCTGCCCCAATGCTGCCTACAGTCTATTTTTACTTCTGTTTTAGGTTTTTATACATACAAGATAAGTTGTTATTCTTAATAAGGGATTTTACAGACCTCCAAAAACCAAATGCTGTAAAAATTTGCACATTATCATACCGTATCAAAGAAGTGTTCTAAGTATGCTGTTGCCCCTCAGAATTGACTTCAATTATGTTATCATGTTAGTAATTTCTTTCACATTCAAAGCTTTATCGTGTTTTATACATATAAATTATTAGTAGTAAATTTCCTTTTCCAACCCACCTGTTTACTATACATAAAAAACATGTTTTAAGCAAATGTTGACATTTTCTTAATTGTTTACTAATGAGTTTTATGATTAGCATAAAGGAGACTGAAACTTTGATTATGATAGCTTTTGCCCTTAATTAGCAAAGTATATGCTTGACTTCTAGCTTAAATATGAAAGAGTTATCGATGCAGGTAAGTATTGTCAAAATTCACAGCTCTCAGAGAAACAACTGTCAGAACTGTGAAACTTAAAGTACAAAGTACAGAAATAGTTTTAATTCAAGCTTTTTCTTTTGTCAGCATCCTCATAGGAATTCATTTTAGTAGACCCTCTGATGTATGATTCATTTCGCTTGTTATTTTTCTGCATGAGTCACCATTTCAGAATGTAAAACACAGGGAGATAATAAACCTGTGTGTGTGCACGCACACACTATATTCTCTTTAATTATTGTTTTTGTGTATGCAAAGTCGCCCTAGGAAAAATAACATCTGTTCTGGTACCAGCAAAAACTGGGCAGGGATTCTGAAGAGTGTTACTTCATCTTAGGGTAATTTAAAATAGGTATATGTATGTTTTCTACCTTGCTCTATGATTCTTTAGATCAAGACAAAGAACTTTGTAATTATTTGGAAAAGCATGGTAACCTATCTTTGATATGTAAAAAAGAAAAACTGGAGTGCGAATTTCATTGCAGACTTTTCAGTCATAATGCTTTTTTAAAGACTTTCTTAACAGTATAAAAGAGAATACACAGGTAATTTTAGTTGACATTTTAGTTAGGAATCCATGAATGGAAACTATATATTTATGTTTATTATGCCAAGCCAAATAGTTATAAACTCTAAACAGCTTCTGGTTTCCTTTGTTTGAGGAAATAATTAGCCTGTCATAAGAACTCAAAATAATTAGGCTGAATTCAGGGAAATTAACCATGACTTTGGAATTATGTTTTGTGATAAAATGAATGAAAATGATGTCTGTTATTTTATTTCAGGGTGTAAAATATGTAAGTGGAGTAATTTGTAGACTATTGTAACATTTCAAATCAAAATAGATGTAATTTTAAACTGTACTGAATTATTTTGACTCTAAAGGATTTTTTCTTTATTACAAATGCCATTGAACAGTAAGCATAAATAAAAATTTTATGGATGTATTTGAGATGCAGTAAAATTTATATTGGTTGGGGAAAAAAGGAAGAAAAATTGTTTTTCACTAGGCTACTTTGGTTTTAGATTTTTGTTTCTACCTATAAATCATTATCCACTGAGACAGATATGCTACTTGTTACTTTAACTGCTATTTAAATTACCTTAAATTTACAAACTGTCATTATTTAAAACAAGCTTTTTAAATCTTAAAGGTGTGTCTGTTTGGGGGTCATATTGGCAGCTCTGATAGAGAAAAGAGGACCATCTCCTATTTCTTCATGCCTTTTAAGTGTAATGAGAGGATTTATCCACTTGCACATTGGTTTGCCAGCCTGCCCGTCTACAAAGCAGTAGAATAAGACCGACATAGGACACTGGCCCCTTCTTGACCACATACATGCTGTCAAGATGTTCAGCTTCTCTGGGCCTCTCACTTTAAAATGGACATAGTGATAAAAGCATCTGCTTCTCAGACCCATTGAGTTCCAGGGAGGTAATAGAGATGAAAACACCCTCCACTGTGTAAGGTATTTATATTATGAACTAGCATAACGTGCAACACAGGCTTTCATATTCTTAATTGCCCTACCAAAAACCCAGTATGTGCCCTGGGCAAGTAAGTATTCACCAAGTTTATTTATCATTTTGCAGTTTTGAAGTGCAGAATTCAGTTCTTCCATTTATGCATGTTCTGTGCTTTACCAAAAAATGGAGCCTTTGCTTTAACTTTGTTGAGCATCCTTTATTAGTCTAAATTTTTGTTTTCTCTTGTCTTTTAAACTATGAGAATAATGCTTTCACATAGACCTGTAGTATTTTTGTATTGATGCTTGAATGCCCTCTGTTAAATATTGTATCTACAGATCATCAAATTCTTAAAGTATGTGAAAATTTGATTTCAGGGGAAATTAATTAAATGTGTGTTTAGAATCTTAGGGCTTCCCTCATAACTCAGTCGGTAAAGAATCTGCCTGCAATGCAGGAGACTCAGGTTCAATTCCTGGGTCGGGAAGATCCCCTGGAGAAGGAAATGGCAACCCACTCCAGTATTCTTGCCTGGAGAATCCCATGGACAGAGGAACCTGTCAGGCTACAGTCAGTGGGGTCGCAGAGTTGGACACAACTGAGTGACTTTCACTTCACTTCACTTCAAATGTTAAGTAAAGTTATTGTCATTTAACCTGTCATCGGAGAAGCTTATTTTGTTTCAAGTATTGGATTTATATTCTTCTCAGATTCTCATAATCATGATTCCTGAATTGTTATCTTTAAACCATTTAGGATTTACTTATTTCTCTGTGCCCTGTACTCTCTACTTTTTTCCCCTTCTCTTTGACCATTTCTGCTATTTGTTCTTTTCACATTTACTTGTACAATCAGGAATTATTAGCAGATTTTTTTTAATGTGTCTTCTTAGTCTACTAAGGATCTTGCTACTAATAGGCATTTTTAAGATATTTTAAGGTTTTTCAACATCGATCTCTTAAAATACCCCTTCTCCTGTAGGAAACCTATATTTAACTTCCCTTGCATGCTTTTGAAATCTAAGGAGTGCAAGGTTATTGCCACATGTCAGCAGCGCTTGCAGCATCCTGGGAAATAAAGTGGGGGCTATTGCAGGTAACACACATATAGCGTAGAAGCCTGTGTTGCACAAGCATGGGCAGTGTGAGCTTGGGAGGTGCTCTCCTCAGGGAGCCCGCTGTTCTGAGCTCAGGCTGCTGGTGCGCTGTCCCCAAGAGAGAACCGAGCTTGTCTGTTCTTGAGTAGTGTTTAGCTTCGTGAAAATTTGATCCATTTGGTTTACAGTCACCCTAACAGGCATTTCTCTGAATAGGCGAGTTAGGATTAAAAAATTGAATTTGGGGAAAAGTGTGGGGTCATTCAGCATCACGAGATGCCATTTATCTAGGTAATACTGTCTTACTTTTCATTTCTGCCTTAATTTGGTCATGTAAATGTGCTCAGAACTAATAAAGATTTGCAACTGGTAAAAATTAATGCATGACTCTTCAGCCGAGTACTGAATGAAAAAGCATGTGTCATGAAATCGCCATTCTCTGATCCCGTGTTTTCCATCACTTACGGACTGGTTCCGTTTAGAGTGTAGTCCATGCTTATTTTTTGTTTCATAGGTTGGCCAAAATGGGAAGGACTGGATTCCGCTCTCTTCCACGAAGAGTCAATGGGACTGGCTAAGATCAAGGTCTGAGGCTTCGTCCATCCATCATCAGGTATGCATTGAACAAAAATCACTACAGTTCTATGCATGTATCTTTGAAGTATTTGGTTGATATGCATATTATAAATTTGGGTTTTTATACAATGTTGAGTCACAACTTTATCCTATAGTTTTTAAATGCACTGTAAGTAATTTAAATTTTGCAGTATATTGAGTTAAATGATATTGTTAGCCATGAAAAAATTTCAGCTGGTCTTAGAAAAGTGTAATATTTGAAATATGCAATTCTTCATTGCTCAGTCTGTACATCCAAAGATAACAGAATTCTTGTGTTACTCCATATTGAGTGTCGCCAATTTTCATAGGATCAATTGTTTGCTGCATCATCATGCAGTTTTAGTACATTCTTTTCAATAACTTAAAAACTGTTTTTCTCAACTGGAATTCTCGGCCCAATTATAGTTGGGTTCTTCTAACATGATAATGGCAAAATATGACCAGTCTATGAAATATTTTCAGATATTACTTATACATGGGGGTTTAGATACTTTGTATTCCATGTTGACTTAACAGTTGCAAAATTTAACAGCTTGTTTCCCACACCATTCTAAATAGATGCACAAAAGCATCATGTTAGAAAGTCAACATTACTCTTTTTTCCTGCTTTGGCAGAATGCTTTATACCAACTTACATTGTCTTTACTGGTTACAGCAGAATAGCTGTTTAGATATTTCTGAGAGAGGCAGAGAAGCTGTGTCTTGAATGAAAATATAACAGGGAAAGAACAAGCCGTTGAGATTCAGAAAAATCTAAAACCAGAGGGAACACATTGTGTTAGCAATAGTGATGTCAGTTGCATTAATTGTGTTAATGTCACTTAAAAAAAATTTTTTTTATTTTTTAAATTATGAAAAGTATGATAACACATATACAGGAGACTTGGAAAATACAGAACAGAGTTACATGTAGTTCTAATACATATTACAATTTTTAAGTAGATAAATTAAGATAATTTTTAGTTGAAGTTTCTCAAAATAGCAAACTCTTAAAAATTAATAGAATTAATACATAGAAAAGTAGAAGGATATAGTCTACCCAAAAAGTACTGTGCACTAATTCAATGTAATTAAGATTTATCCAGTTTTCACATAATAGCTGGGTACAAATGCTCTCTTCTCTGCAGTAACCCTCTGTGTTTTTTCAGTCTTTTTACCTTCTTGAGGCTTTTGATGACCAAGTCTAAGGTCTTTCTTGGTAACGGTCACATTGTACTTGAAAATATGTGGGTTATTTTCCAATATCTTTTGATATTTATTTCTCACATAATTCCACAGTATGTGAGGACTTGAATTTGTACCCTGCTGTTGTGTGAAAAAAAAGTGTTAATGTCACTTTTAAACTGCAGAGGAAACTTAGGCGTGAAAGAAAGCCTTGATGTGCCTACCTACTGAAGAAGAAAGGCTGTGTGACTCTGACACCGATTAACTCAACGTCCATGCTTTACTCTTTAGTCACACGAGCAGATGATTGCTGTATTTTGCCTGTTTAGGGACAGTCTTTACATTAAAAATACAACAGGGTCAATTGCAATGTACACTTAATTTTACAAAAATATAGGTTAAATCCATCCACTTTTCGTGAGGGCAAGTGTCAGTCTGATGCCAAAACACAAGTGATAGAAACTGGTTTTCATTGCTTTTTGAATATATAATAGGATGAGAAATCCAATTGATCAGTAGTTGATAACATTTAGCCACCTGCCAATTTTCAATTTAAAGTCAGATCTTTTTGAAAGAGGTTGCCGGTATTATCAGTTCTGTGTCTCTTAGAAATATAGTACCCTGCTAAAAACTAGCATTCATGAACTTGAGGAATCGTTTACCTTTTTAATATCAAATGGATCTTTGAGGAGCTGGTTTCTTCCTCTGAGAAATACAGTTGATAATATTTACTATCTCTTGTCCACAAGTTTTCAAAGTTTTCAATCAATGTAAGTTTTTAAGTAGACATGCTCTTTGCCATACACAATATACATTTCATTCTTTCTTTCTCAAAGCACTGATAATGAGTTGAAACTCTGACCCACCTTTTTCAAACTGACTCCTCCACACTGATGTACCCCTGCACAAGTATTGTGCTTACCACTCTCACAGGTCACAGGTGTGTCAGAGACTAGCCCCCTATATCTGGTCATCCGCTCTCCCTGGGTGCCCCATGAACAGCATCTTCTATGATGTGAAAGACAGTGGGGAAAATTACTTCAGCCAAATCATTGCTTCCACCCAAGAGACAGGGAGCCGTGACCCTCACCTAACATAACACCAAAACGTTTCACCACCTCAAGAATGCATATTTGTCCTGAAGACAAGTCATTTCTACTCTTGAGTCAGAAACCCCTCTTCGTGTGATGACACTGATGTAAAGAATTGATTTTCACCTTGGGCAATGAGTTCAACTCTTTCAGGCCTCTGGTGTCTCTTGTCTTAAGAACTCCTTCCCTGGACTGAATGGTTCACAAGGTGCCTAAAAGAGTTTTTGGCTGATTATCTATATTCTTCTACAACACAAATTGTGGCTAGAGCTGCCTCGCACAAATTAAGAGGATTTTTAGACATTAAAACATACGTGGAAACATTTTTATGTTCTCAGCGAGATTTATGTTCTCTGGGTCCTTGTAAAAAGTGAAGCTTTAATGATGCTACTTTCAGTGTCAAGTCTTGGTGATTCCCAAGGGTTCCCTGCTGCTCTCCCTGAGTACGACGTTTGTCAGGTGGGATCTCAGGGGATCTGTGAACTGTTCATTCTGAGCAATGCCTTAATATGTATTTTGACAAATATAAAAGAAGCCTAAAGATATTACATTAGACCAGCTGAATCCATTTTATGGTTTCTTCTTTCTTTTTTAATTCAAAAGCGTCACATAGCAAGTAAAACTTTTAAAAATTAAATCTAGTTACAAACTAGTTGTTTCTTATTTTTTTTTCCAGTCCCTTTTTGCTTTCTTTTACGACCACATGAAACTTGAGAAGCCACCTAAAGCTAAATCATTTAGTGGAGTTGGGCAGTTCCCAAGTGTCCAACAAGAAGGCCTGCTTTAGGCTGCGATGGCCACTGTCATTCCTGGTGATTTGTCAGAAGTAAGAGATACCCAGAAAGTCCCTTCAGGGAAACGTAAGCGTGGTGAAACCAAACCAAGAAAAAACTTTCCTTGCCAACTGTGTGACAAGGCCTTTAACAGTGTTGAGAAATTAAAGGTGCACTCCTACTCTCACACAGGAGAGAGGCCCTACAAGTGCATACAACAAGACTGCACGAAAGCCTTTGTTTCTAAGTACAAATTACAAAGGTATTAAACTCTATTTGTCTTTCAGATTCTATTTTCTATTATGTTGGCTATTTGAAGCCATTGTTAACGTATATATTTGTATCCACCTCTTTCCGCTGACTTGCAGAGAGAAATGTTTAAGTAGATTAGACGTTTTAGCATTCTAAGTCACAGACTTTTATGTGTTAGTGCTTTTGGATCTTTTTTAATGCAATGCTTAAACGAGCGTAGAATGTCCGTTTGTACAAAGAAATTGCAAGAGAAGGGTATGGACGTTAACGTGAGTATATTCTGTCTTGCTCAGTTGCATTTGCAGTCACTAAAAACCAGAGAGAACTAAAGTGGCGACTTAGATGGTTCCAGGTCTGCGGTGTTTAGGTGTGTACCCTTTGTAGCAGATGCGTAGTGAGTTAGAGAGTGTCGGTGAGTAGGGCAGGTCTGTGTTAGGCTAGCAGCTTAGCTTCCGTTTGAACAGGGAGGCCAGGCCGTTCTTACCATGATGCTGACAGAATATGTCTGTGTTCAAGGCACATGGCTACGCACTCTCCCGAGAAAACCCACAAGTGTAACTATTGCGAGAAAATGTTTCACCGGAAGGACCACCTGAAGAACCACCTGCACACACACGACCCCAACAAAGAGACGTTCAAGTGCGAAGAGTGCGGCAAGAGCTACAACACCAAGCTGGGCTTCAAGCGGCACCTGGCCCTGCACGCGGCCACGAGCGGCGACCTCACCTGCAAAGTGTGCCTGCAGACGTTCGAGAGCACCGGCGTGCTGCTAGAGCACCTGAAGTCACACGCGGGCAAGTCGGCAGGCGGCGTGAAGGAGAAGAAGCACCCATGTGAGCACTGCGACCGCCGCTTCTACACGCGCAAGGACGTCCGCCGACACATGGTGGTGCACACGGGAAGGAAGGACTTCCTCTGCCAGTATTGCGCTCAGAGGTTTGGGCGCAAGGACCACCTGACGCGGCACATGAAGAAGAGCCACAACCAGGAGCTCCTGAAGGTCAAGACGGAGCCCGTGGACTTCCTGGATCCCTTCACCTGCAACGTGTCGGTGCCCATCAAGGACGAACTCCTCCCGGTGATGTCGCTGCCCTCCAGCGAGCTGCTGTCCAAGCCGTTCCCCAGCACGCTGCAGCTGAATCTCTACAACACTCCGTTCCAGTCTGTGCAGAGCTCGGGCTCTGCCCACCAGATGATCACCACCCTGCCTTTGGGCATGACGTGCCCCATAGACATGGATGCTGTCCACCCCTCCCACCACCTTTCCTTCAAGTACCCGTTCAGTTCTACCTCATACGCCATCTCTATTCCCGAAAAAGAACAGCCCTTAAAGGGGGAGATTGAGAGCTACCTGATGGAGCTGCAGGGCGGCGTGCCCTCCTCCTCCCAGGACTCTCCAGCATCCTCGTCCAAACTGGGGTTGGAGCCGCAGCTCGGGTCCCTGGAGGACAGCACGGGGGACCTCTCCCTGTCCAAAAGCTCCATCTCCATCAGTGACCCCCTGAACACACCAGCATTGGATTTCTCTCAGCTGTTCAATTTCATACCATTAAACGGCCCTCCCTATAACCCGATCTCGGTGGGGAGCCTGGGGATGAGCTACTCCCAGGAGGAGGCACACTCTTCGGTGTCTCAGCTCCCCCCGCAGAGCCAGGACCTGCCGGATCCTGCCAGCACCATAGGGCTGGGCTCTCTGCACTCGCTGTCTGCAGCCTTCACCAGTAGTCTGAGCACGAGCACAACCCTGCCCCGTTTCCACCAGGCTTTCCAGTAGAGTCCCACCGTGCGCATCGATGGCCGAAACGTACGTGCAGCCCTGCCTTAGCTGACCGTTCTGGTTGTAGTGCCTACTTTAAGACAGTATCACAGTTTCTGCTTCTGTATAGTACCAATTTTCATTAAGCCAGTATAAAATAGAAACTAGCTTTTTAAATGAGCTACAGAACCATTTGTGTTCAGCTATGTTTACCTGGGTATTTTGTCCTGATTCACTGCCAACTGTCATATTTTAAGACGATTTCTCACATAGGAAAGCCATTATTAGCAGTCAAGTCTTACAAATCCCATGTTCTGACTTACTGTTAGATCTTAAACTTTGCATTTTTGTCCGAGATCAATGGCTCTACCTTTTGACATTTGGCTCCTTAAAAATTTTTGCTACAGAATGTAAGTTTTCTAAAACGTACATGAACGACCTGAGAGTTTAAAAAAATTTTACTAGCCTCTAAATGGATTAATAAGGAAATGCTTCAAATGAATTTAGAATCCAGTCTGGGGACATAGCATATGTTTCTTAGATATAACCATAATTTCAGGTCAGTATATTTTGAAGACTTGCTATTGTCTGGCTCAAATGTTTGCTGTCTTTTTTATGCACATATAAGAAAAACAAGTCTAGACACAAAGCGCACCAGTATTTGTAGCAAACACACCCCCTAGGAAGGTGACACGGCAGTCCATGTTACTTAAGAGTTGGCCTTAAATTAGTACACAGGATGTTTGCCACGTTTTATCCTTGTTGCTGTCTTTCTTGCATTCATGCTAATAGTTTATGGCGTCAAGAGTATTCAGCGTCAGTCTTTAGGTGCATCTCTTTCATCTTCTCCATCTTTCATGGCCAGAGGGTAGGTCGAGGACAGCCAGCCACTTCCCTTGGCTTCTCACTGCACAATTGGTCCAGAGTCCACAGCTGTTGGGGAACACAGGTGTGCTTATCCCAGGGGTGGGGCTGTCCCATCTTGTAGGGTGAGAGACCCCAAGTAGAGAGACCAGTGCGAGACCTGCCACTCTGCTAGGGACTTGTCTGGGGACCACGTCCCCTGTTGCCAGGGTGGAAATGAGGGGTCAAGTCACAGCATATCACTTACATCACTCTTGCTCCCTTTGATTCAGTTTTCTCTCCCTGAGCACCAAAAGCAGAAAACAGAACAACCCGGCTCGCCAACCACCACCACCCCCCGCACTGTGGTATCTTTCTCATTCAGTGTTTTTTTTTTTTTCCATTCAGTGTTAATTCATTTTTCCCTGCTGTTTTTGGACAGAGACTTTAAAGTTAAATGCATTCAAAAACTATTTGAGGAAAGATCACAAAATTTAAGTGACTAAAAGTATATACAGTAAACCCCACTTTTACAAGTCCCTGGGAAAGTGGGAGGGACGTCACAAAGAAGCTGAATTTGCAGACGGAGGGAGAAGAGCATAGTAAAACAAGCACTGTCTTAGGTGATGTGAAAAATAACAAGAGCGTGGTGTTCAGTGAATACAGTAGTTATTACAGGCTTTCCTCACTTTAGACAACCAGCACATTTTCTCAAAGGTCAAACTATTATTCTATTTTTCTAATAATCGGTTGGGGCGTCAACCTAAGAAACATATCTTATTAAGCACTTGTTAACACCTTATTTGGGGACCCTGTCTGTCGGGGTGGGTTTGAGGAGGGAGGGTTTATAGAAGAGTATATATCTCTTTAAAAAAAAAAAAAATATTTCTGAGCACTCATGAGCCCTGTGTGGAAGGTTCTCTTCCCTTTGACAGGGCCAGCTATCACTGCGGATTTCCATGTTTACCAAGAAGTTCTAAAGATGAGTGCAGATTACTGAATATAATACATTATTTAAACTATTGGGGAGTAGTATAATTTGTGGAGAGATGTAAATTGTAATAATGTAAATGGGGTTTCACTATATATTATATATATGTACACACACGTGTATCGCACTTCATAGAATCAGAGTTGCTCTCGTACGGAGCTTTGGCTCCAGTATTTTTATCATGCTCCTATTTGTTTTTGTTTTTTTAAATCCCAGGAGCAGTAGTTTTTATACGTATGTATTTAAATTTTATTATTAAAAGTTACATTTTATTAAAAAAGTGTGTTCCAAAGGCATTAAAATTATATATGTTAATAAGGAAATACATTTAAAAATTTTTCAAACTGCTCCTGAGCGTTTGCCTAGGAGACTGTTTGCTCTCAAAGTAGGCTTTTAGCTCTGCTGTGTTGCTGCCCGCTTTAGTTTCTATGAAACAGATTGCTTACTTAAATCATTAGTTGAATGATTAGTGTTCAATATTGCTTTAATCACCGTCGAGAGGAAAAGAAAAAAGAAAAAAAATTTTGGTGACAGAGCACAAATAAATAGAAAACCTGTTTTTAAATAGAAATCACAAATCACAAGTGTGGAAGCACTACTTTATTTTTGTCTAAAATTTGCTTAAAGAGAAGTCAGATGAACGAACTGAGATGTTGGCCTTTTCGTGGGCTGTATTTCACTGCTAATAAAAAAGTAAAAAGGGAGTACCAGGATTTATTAAATAAAGCATTTTGGAAATGGGGAATGGCGCCATGTAGGTGTATATATATATTTTTAGCCTAATTCTCGCCCAGCATACCTTCCAGGGCACCAGGGCTGAAATTGTGGACTCTATTTTCACGTGTACACACCCCTTTGCCTGTTGCTTTCCCACAGACTTGAAATCACACTTCCAAGTAAGAGGGAATTCTGCTCATTCATTTTTTAAACTGACTATAGTGGTCACTAAACCCCCTTTGAGAGAATCTCTATTAAACATGAGGTAGACTCATTTTATTTTAATTGCACAATGGTCTGACAAGGCTGTAACACCGAACTGGCTCTTTTTTTTTTTTTTCCTTAAAAAGAAAATTGACACTTTTGATGTCAACTGGATGTGATTAAAAATAATGATTGCCAATTCTGTTTTCATTCTCCAGTGGCCAGAATCATCATCCTCGAAATTTCTAGTAGTGCCTTTGCTTGGGGTTTTTTTTTTTTTTTTTTTCATAAAGGGATTGTTACTAAGTTAAAAATATTTCAGTTTAGAATTTGGACCTCAGACAAGATACTGAACCTCATTCGGTTTGACCTTCCATGTGTTTGTACAAATTAAGGTCACCAGATACCGAAGCACGAGCACGGAAGGATACTGACACTATAAGCAATATTCTCCGCGGATGGACCCAAACATCACCTTGATAGCTACTGGTCACTGCTACAACGTGCATCTTAAACCCCTGTTACCGAGTTCCGTTGTTCATGTCCTGACTGATATGCGCTACTCCTTGTGCAGCTTGTTAATTTCATGTAGGTGTTTCTTCCAAACTATGTATTTTTGCCGATGTGTTGCTTGTGTTTCATTCTTCTTAGTCACTTGTGCAACATAGTGATATATTGTGTTGATTTGGACAGTAGCGGTTTTTAAAAACCATATACTGACTGAAAACATGAGCCAGAGCTGACTGCTTTATTAAGCTAATAATGAATGTTAAAGAGTACATATTTTCAGGATTATTCATCTAGTAAGCAATACACATATATAGGCCAATATTTTTTTAAAAAATAGAGCTTGGTCAACCTCTATACTACACATATTACAAGATATAGCACTTTCAAAACGAATCTAAACCTTTACAGAAAAACTTTCTTATAGGTTATGCCTTTTATTTTAAGACTTATTATAATTTGTTTCAAGTGCCATTAGAGGATAGATATATAGGCCTTTGATGTATAATGCTTTGTGTTCAAGAATGGTAGACGGTATTTTAAACAGGTACAGTTTTACAGTGTTTTCTTATCAATTTGCTATATTGCACAGAATCAGTGTGTCTTTTCATAAGGTTTTACAATGGTTTATTTTTTTTACAAGGTTTACGTGTCTCAAAACACACTGTCTTCCCAGTATGTAAGTTAAAATACAAAAAAAAATATTCACCCAAGTTGCTTCCAGCCTACTGAGATCCAGGCGACATTGGAGGAGATCTTTTAGACGTCATGTATTCTTCATTAGCAATGGCAGACTGTTACCTCTGAGAAGTGAGTGCCTACGTTGAGCCCTTGTCTTATTTTTCTCACGCTGTGTCAGCAGCCACATCAATCACACAGATGGTCTGTGGTGATCCCATAGATCCACGTTAGGCTGTGTTGTGTAGCTCTGTGCTGAGAACCCATGCAGAGCTCCCTTCTGATCCATCCAAATGGATCCTTTCTTACACATCCAAATGATACGACCCACAACGGGCAAGGCACGTTCCTATCACCCCCCGGCCCTTCTGCAATATTGTCAACCTCTGAGGTTGGAAGGCAGTGTCTTTTGATAAGTTACCTAGCTTAGAAAGGACAGAACTATTGCTAATGTGTAAAACACTTCATTGTATAAGCTTCAGTGGTACAGATGACCCAGAATGAATGTGTATCTTCTCAGAAACACTCCTTCAATATTCTGTCGGATCATGCTGCTAATGTAACTTGGGATACAACTCTTCATGGTGCTACAGACTTCTCTGTCTCGTTCAGTCGTATTTTTTTTTTATCCATAGGAAAAAAAAGGACTACATTAGGTGTAAAGGTGTACAATATATTTTTATACTGTGACTTCATTTGTCTTTAACAAGACTTTTACACCACCCACCACAATGTATTCATGTGCACTTGCAAAAGGAAACCTTGGACGTGCAAATGTTATACCAGAACAAACCCAGCTTTGTCCACAAAGGTGACCGTGACTCGGAAAGAAACATGGGCTTTATAATATGGTGTGGAGTGAAGAACATGCTGTACGTTACTAACAGCCCTTTGAATTTAACAAAAACTGGGCATCCATTCGGAAATGGATTGCATCATGCCTGAACATAAGCTGGACTGCTGAAATTGTATTTTTAGCTGACGAAAAAGTGTTTGGACTAGTACTCTAAAAATGTTCTGATGATAAAGTTTTGAGTCAAAATAGAAAAGAGAAACTGCATTCCAGGCTGCATTTTGTATATTTTTATTGCATTTAAAATTCGCTCTTCTGTGATACCGGGAAATCAAGTGGCTTATCCTGTATATCATGTACTTAAAATGTATTCACAAACTACTGTTGTGTTTGTATAAAATATAGACAAAGATCATATTTTCTGTGTGTGTATAAGCTCTGTAAAATAGCAATCACATTATGAAGCTGCAGCAAGACTACATTTTAAACATCCACATCCAAAGAAGCAGGCTATTTATTGTCCAGTTACCCAGTTATAAAATATTCATTTGCTGCTAATTAAACAATAGTACTGCAGCTTCTCATGGCCTACAGTGTTATGTTTGCTGTAAGAAAAAGATATGTGAACTCCACAAAAATATATGAATAAAAATTATAGAATGGCTTTAGATAATGTAGATCTTCCTGAAATTATAACAGATGATAAATTTCTATTTGGTATAACATTTTTTTCCCTTTGAATTTGAAATATTTTCTCATTTGATAAATATAAGATTCTAATAGCTGCCTCTAGGACAATACTTGGTTGTTGAAATGTAAAGTTCTAGGGTTTCTTTTGTTTTGTCTTAACTTTTGTACCTTGAAAGGAAGGATAGAAATTGTAAATAAAAAAGTCAAAATGTTGTGCATCAAAACTTTAATCCAGGTGAAAATTCAAACAAAGAATCTCCCAAAGGCTGTTAGAATGTATAGAGCAATCATGTTTTTATTCATATGAGATAAAATGGGCATTAAGTATTTCTTTGGCACTTACTGTCCATCAGTCCTGTAAATTATCTTTTTAGACGTTCTCTTTGGGCTATTTGTCTAAAACTTGGCTGAAAATCCTCCCTTGACCATTTACCTGGACCAGAGTAATGAGCTCACAGATGTCATTTTGTCTCAAATTCATCAGTTAAACAGTGATGCATCTTTGAAAGAAAGAGATTAATTCTGAAAATCCAGTTAATAATCTGGCCAGGAACCAGTGGCAGGAAAAAAAATTTTTTTTGGATTTCTCATAGCACCTCTTTCATTATGATAGGAAAAATTGCTTCTTAACCTTTGACTTTCCTGTCCTAAGGTTCTCTACCTTCAGAAAGGTAAAGAAAATGCACAGTGACTCCCCATTTGGCAGTTCCTCTTTTCACATACCTAATTCCAGCAAATCTAAAAGCATTTCTTTGTTGATTCTTAGCATTAACACTACATACATTTTTATTTAAATTCACGCATATGAAATATTTTAAGGACTATTTATAGAAGGGAAAATGCTATTGCTTTTTATAGTCAGAATACTCTGAAAAAGGATGTTTGGGGTTAATTCACTTAAGGTGTATTCTCCCTTATGGAAAAGCAATTAGAAGTGCAGTTTAAGCAAAGCATTAAGCATAAGCATTGCACCATAGATCCAGTGGGGCTAAAAGACTTCTTCATGCAGGTTTTTGTTAGATGAAAAGTTAGTACTGATGATTTATCATTAAGGGGAGGAAAACTTCAGTCTGACTAAAGACAGCCTGAGTTTTTGCTGCCACTTTTCCTTAAATGAGCATTTCTTAAGCAGAAGGCACCTTTTCATGCGAAGTCCTGGGCTGTTCCCAAGGAGTCAGCTTTACAGAAAGAGGCTGGTTTCCTGATGAACCGTTGCAATGAAGATGACACCATCATTACAACAGTGGGAAGGTGTAAATGCTGTATTGAGTTGTACCCAGTTACCCTTTTTTGTAGATCAAAAATGATCAAATATTGGCGGTTTCAGACTAAAACTAAAAACCACCAAGCCCAGAATGTCTCAACTTCACCTGCTTTCTATTCAACACAGAGGTCAATAATAAATCTGTCTACTGAAGATGTTTGACTCCTGACTAGCGTGATGGTTAATTTTCTGTGTCCACTCGGCTTGGCTGTGGTGCCCAGACTGGATGCCTGGTCTAGTCAAGCACTGGTCTAGCTGTTGCTGTGGAGGTTCTTTGTTAGACGTGATTAACATTTATAGTCAGCTGACTTTAAATAAAACAGACTGCCCTCCATAATGTGGGTGGGCCTCATCTCATCAGTTGGAGGCCATAAGAGAAAAAACCCATTCTCCCAGGAAAAGGGAGGTCTGCCTTCAGATGGCTTCAGATTCAACCTGCAGCATCAGCTCTCCATGGGTCCCCAGCCTCCCTGAGTCTCCAACCTGCTGGCTTGCCCTGCAGATTTCAGACTTGTCAGCCTCCACAGTCGTGTGAGTCAATTTCTTATAGTAAATCTATTATATGCAGTATCCTGTGGCTTCAGTTTCTCTGGAAAACACTAGTTCAGCTGCTGTTCTTCAGAGGTTCTGGTTATAAGAAGTGGCAACATCTTTCTGTCTGATACACTGTAATAGCAAAGAATGCAAATTCCCAGGTTCTCAGAGAAAAGTATTGTATATTAATGCATATAGGTGGAATCTAGAAAAATGGTACAGATGAACCTATTTGCAAGGTGGGAACAGAGACGCAGACATAAAGAACAGACATGGACACAGCGGGAAGGGGAGGGTGGGATGAACTGAGAGATTGGATTGACATATATACACGTGTAAAACAGTGAGTGGGAAGCCGCTATATACCACATGGAGCTAGAAGGGGTGGGGGGGGGGGGGCTGGGTGGGATGGAAGGAGGTCCAAGAGGGAGGGGACAGATATATACTTACAGCCGATGCCCTTTGCTGTACAGCAGAAACTAACACAACATTGTAAGGCAATTACACTAAGAAAGAAAAAAAAAACTGGTTAAAAAAAGTTCCCAAGTTCTGACTGCTTTAGAAAAGAGATAAACAGCACAGTGCCTAATGGAGATTGTACCTATAAAGGAGTCCTTGGGCTCTCCTTTTGCATACTAGTATTTTGACTGCCGTGATTTTTTAAAACTTTATTTATTGAAGTACAGTTGATTTGACAATGTGCTCATTTCTGCTGTGTAGCAAAATGACTCAGATACACACACATACATATACATTCTTCATATTCTTTTCCATTATGGCTTATCACAGGGTACTGAGTATAGCTCCCTGTGCTCTACAGTAGGACTGCATTATTAATAACTGCAGTTATTGCAGATGAAAATGGTTTTCTCCTAATGAACCAGTTTTCTTTTAAAAAGCATGTCAGCAGGCTAATCTTGCTTTACCCTGTAGAGACATACTTGACATGTAAACCAATGTTTATCCTAATGCACACATGGAAATGTTCATAAATTGAATCCTTTTGAAAACATGGTCCATTTCTAGTAATACCTCAGTCAAGGTCTTGAGATTCTGGGAGAGATGAGAGTTGGAAATGTAATGGTGCCTCACATAAGTTGCAGAAGTTTCCTGTTTGAAGGCAGCAGCATTTTTGCAAAGGTTTAACTTTTGGTTTAGTCTGTAATTAGTGAACTCTCATCTTTTTCTTGGAGCCCCTTTCAATGTGTTGTTCATGCTGTTTCTAAAAACACATAATTGATCTGCTATTTGTATCTACACACACCTGGTGACATTTCTAAGATCGCTCCTGTAACCAGATTTTCATGTCCTAGGAATGTGCGTTATGTAAGTAGGTTAACAGCCTAAACCATGCCCTATTTCAGATTTTAAGCTATGTCAGCTTCTCCCACCCCAGAATTACATAGTGGTGATCAGTGGCTGTAATAAATACACACCCTTAGAAACATCTTCAAGACCATTTTGTTTACAAAATGCAGACAGACCGGTTCAACTATTCCCAGTTTCCTAAGTTACATTAACTTTCACAGGAGTGAAGTGCACCTGCTTTTGTATTTTCTGTCCTGAATCCTTTCATACGCTATTTCTGTAGTTATTCCTAACCTCAACATTTACTAAAAGAGCTTCAGGTTATTACCAGTCAGTGCTTTAAGGGACCCTGAAATTCTTCCCCACTCTTGACAGCGGTCCTCCTGTTTCCTCCTCTTACTTTTTCTGTCATTTTCATGTGAAGTCACTCACCGTTCTTGTGCTTATCCCTCCCTTGCATGCCTGCTTTCCCTGCTCCTGCCTCTGAATTCCAGGGCTTCCCAGGTGGCGCAGTTGGTAAAGAATCTGCCTGCAATGCGGGAGATCCAGGTTCCTTCCCCGGGTCAGGAAGATCCCCTGGAGGAGGAAATGGCAACTCACTCCAGTATTCTTGCCCAGGGAATGTCAGAGACAGAGGAGCCTGGCAGGCTACAGTCCATGGGGTCACAAAGAGTGGGACACGACTGAGCATGAGCATGCCTGTGAATTCCACATGTCAAAATCTCACCATCCTCTGCAGATGGGGACTGCAGCCATGCAATTAAAAGATGCCTGCTCCTTGGAAGAAAAGGACTTGGCTGTGACAAGAAAACTATGACAAACCTAGACAGTATATTGAAAAGCAGAGACATTACTTTGCCAACAAAGTCAAAGCTATGGTTTTTCCAGTAGTCATGTATGGATGTGAGAGTTGGACCATAAAGAAAACTGAGCACCAAAGAACTGATGCTTTTGAACCGTGGTGTTGAAGAAGACTCTTGAGAGTCCTTTGGACTGCAAGGAGATCCAACCAGTCCATCCTAAAGGAAATCAGTCCGAAATATTCATTGGAAGGACTGATGCTAAGGCTGAAGCTCCAATACTTTGGCCACCTGCTGCGAAGAACTGACTCCTTAGAAAAGACTCTAATGCTCAGAAAGATTGAAGGAAGGAGGAGAACGAGATGACAGAGGATGATATGGTTGGATGGCATCACCGACTCAATGGACATGAGTTTGAGCAAGCTCTGAGAGTTGGTGATGGACAGGGAAGCCTGGTGTGTTGCAGTCCATGGAGTCGCAAAAAGTGGGACATGACTGAGCATCTCAACTGAACTGAGCCCTTTCTTCTTCTTTTTTTTTTTTTTGACAGCACCATGAAGCATATGGGATCTTAGTTCCTCGACCAGAGATCGAACCCACGTCCCCTGCACTGAAAGCACAGAGTCTTAACCACTGGGCCACTAGGGAAGCCCTCCTTCTAGCTGTTTCTTGATGATCACTCTTCCATTCACAATACCTTTTCAGCTTTGACCCACTGAAAAGTATCTTATTTTCCCTATGAAATTTTATTAGATCTTCTGAGGGCTGTGTCTGTTTTTTTTTTTTATTCCTTTAAGTCCCTAGCTTAACAGAAGTACTCTTTTAAAAGTTGACCCTAGAAAAAATTTTATATGACAGTTGTAATGCTCGGGTTATCTTTGTTCTATAGAAAGGCTTATTTGATACACTGAAGACTGTGTGATCATACTTAAACCTCACATTTTGTTCTGCCCTCCTACATTGAAATAAGCAAATTCTGTAATAGTGTATCCTTTCTTCAGAAATAAACCACTCTAAACACGTTCACTGCAATGGACCAAAATTAGGGAAGAACCTTTGATGATTCCAATTCTTATAACTGTACTTCAAAAGCTCTGTGGAATTGTTAGCTCTGTTTAAACTTTCTGGAAGTTGAGTGACTATCTAGAGATAAGTAGGTAGGGTTCTTAAGATGTTATTTCACCAAGTACTATGATAAGTTCTCATAACAGAAATTATCATTTGGAAATCTCCTTAGATCTTATTCAAATTTTAGTTTGCATTTACCCTCAGCAGTTAGGCCAGTGAGTAAAAAACCACTGAAGGAGAGCCTTTTTGTTTGCTTATTCTACACACAGAGTCAATTTGTGTTCAGTTGTGTCTGACTTTTTGCGACCCCATGGACTGTAGCCCACCAGGCTCCTATGTCCATGGGATTCTCCAGGCAAGAATACTAGAGTGAATTGCCATTTCCTACTCCAGGCGATCTTCCTGACCCAGAAACTGAACCTGTGTCTCCTGTGTCTCCTGCATTGGCGGGCAGATTCTTTACCACTGGGCTACCTGGAAATGAGAGAGATTGGTAATCCTTTCAGATTGAGATGGAAAAAAATAAGAAAGGACATAAAATTAAATAATACAATCAAACTTGATGCATGTAGTAAATAAAACTTTGTCATTTGAAGGAATATATCAACACTCATATTTATGTCCAGGTATTACAAAATCTTTTATGTGTGTGATCATAAATAAGGTAAACACATTTTCAAAAGGGTAAGTGTTAAGGCCATGTCCTATTAATAAAATTAGAAATCACTTAGTCATATTCTTATATGACTTCAGGAACTTCCCTGGTGGTCCAGTGGCTAAGACTCTGCTCTCCCAGTGCAGGGGACCTGGGTTCAATCCTTGGTCAGGGAAGTAGATCCCACATGCTGCAACTAAGAGCTTACATGCCACAACTAAAGACTTTGAATGCCGAAACTAAAACCTAGTGCAGCCAAATAAGTAAGCAAATAAAATACATACATATATATATTACAGAAGCACCAACTCCAGGGACTTCCCTGGTGGTCCAGTGGTTAAGACTGTGCTTCTACTGCAAGAGGCGTGGGTTCGATCCCTGGTCAGGGAACTAGATCCCATGGGCCACAACTAAGATCCTGAAACTAAGACCTACCTGGCACAGCCAAAAATATAATATATATATATTATTATATATATAATATATAAATTATAATAATATATAATAAATATAATAAAGTATATATTATATAAATTTATATTATTTATATAAATATTTATATATATTATTTTTTTAAGGCTATGACTTTAAAAAATAGGTAACTACTGGGAAACTAAGAAACATCATCCTAAATATTCCTTGGATGAACAAAAAAATTCCAAACTGAAATTACATGGAAAAAAAGGCCATGAAAAGAAAAATGTGTCATAATAAACCTCCGAAGTCAATGTTTAAGTTATACTGGGAAAATATTAGGACTTGAAAATTCTTCATTATTGAAAGAGAAAGACAGAAGATAAAAGAATGCTCTCTTTAGCTATGGGGAGACTGGTAGCTAGCCTCCAAATCCACTCCTTTACCACTGTGAAAGAACAGTAGCTGGGCTCATGGCATGTCTGCTGCTGCTGTTGCTGCATCGCTTCAGTCGTGTCCGACTCTGGGCGACCCCATAGACGGCAGCCCACCAGGCTTCTCCGTCCCTGGGATTCTCCAGGCAAGAACACTGGAGTGGGTTGCTACTTCCTTCTCCAGTGCATGAAAGTGGAAAGGGAAAGTGAAGTGGGGCCAATTACATTGCACCCCAAAGACCCCCTTGCAGCTCAATTGGCCGTGGAACTACATTGTCACCAATAAAACATAAGTGACAGTGTTACATGCTGCAGGGGACCGACATCACATTTCCTATCCCCTCCCACCAGCTGGGATGAAGGCAGGGAAGTGACCCAGTTTTAAAGAAGCACATAGAACATTGCTTTAGAGCTCTGTCAACACACTTTCTGAAAAAGGTCAGAGAGGAAATAATTTAGGTTTTGTGGGTCAACTGATTGCTGTCATAACGACTCATTGCGGCTACTGCCACTCAAACGCAGTCATAGACAAAGTGTAAACCAATCAGCATTGTTGTGCTGCAGTTAAACTGTATTACAGAAGCAGGCAGCAGGCAGAGTTATCCCTCATGTAAGGACTTCTATGGCTTCCCAGGATGCTCAGTGGTAAAGAACCCGCCTGCCAGTGCAGGAGACGCAGGTTCAATCCCTGGGTGGGGAAGATCCCCTGAGGAGGAAATGGCAACCCACTCCAGTATTCTTGCCTGGGAATTCCCTTGGACAGAGGAGCCTGGTGGGTTACAGTCCATGGGGTCGTGAAGAGTTGGACAGGACTTAGGGACTAAAACAACAACAAAGAATTTAAATGTCCTTAAATATGCTGATGTGACTTCCTATTCAGACCAGTATGGTGGATTACATTGTTAGATTTTCAAATACTGAACTATATCTGCATGCCTTGAATCAACATCACTTTGGTCTTAATGTACAGTTTTTTGATATGTAGCTGAATTCTATTTATTACTATTTTGTGAAGGATTTTTTTCCATTAACTCTTGTGAGGAATATTGGTCTTATAGTTTGCTTTTCTTGTGGTGTCTTTGGTTTTCATATCAAAGTAATACTAACTTCATAAAATGAGCTGGAAGGTGTTCTCTCCTCTTCTATTTTCTGGAATAGATTTTGTAGAATCTGTGTTTTGTGTGTGTGTGCTAATTTTTCTTTAAGCCTTTGGGAGAATTCTCCAGTGAAACTATCTGGGCCTCAAGATTTCTTTTGGGAGAGTTTTTAAATTTAAATTCAATTTTCTTAATACTTAAAGAGCAATTCAAATTATGTACTTTTTATTGAGTGAATTATGGTCATTTATATTTTTTGAGGAATTGATCTATTTCATCTAGTTTTCCAAATTTATACATATATTAATAGAGTTGTTTGTAATATTTTTTTATGTTTGCAGAGTCTGTAGTAACACTCCTCATTTCAGTCTCAATATTGTGAACTTGTCTTTTCTCTTGATAAATGACAATGTTGCTAGAGGTTTGTCAATGTTGTTGATCTTTTCAAAGACCTAGATTTTGTTCCATTGATACTCTCCCTTGCTTACAATCACATTGTTTTTTATCTCTATTATTTCCTTCCTTAAGCTTCTTTTGAATTTATTTGCCCTTCTTTTTCTAAGTTCTTGAGGTGAGGGTATAGACTATTGATCTGAGACTTTTCTTTTTTCCTAACATGACAGTTTGGGGTTAAAATTTGCCTTCTTAGCACTGCGCTAGCTGTGTCTCACAAATTTTCATATGCTATTTGCATATCAGTTCTATGTTGTTGTTTTTAATTTCCTTTGAGATTTCCTATTTGACACATGGAATATTTTGAAAAGTGTAATTTAGCTTCCAAGTATTTGGAGATTTTTCCTGTTATCTTTCTGTTATTCATTTCTAGTTTAATCCCATTGTGATCAGAGAACACACTCTGTTTGGTTTCAATTCTTTTACATTTGCTGGTTTTTTGTTTTTTGTTTTTTTAATGGAGGGGCTTCCCTGGTGGCTTAGATGGTAAAGAATCTGCCTACAACATAGGAAACCCAGTTTCGATCCATGAGTTGGGAAGATCCCCTGGAAAGGGGAATCGCTACTCACTCCAGTATTCTTGCCTGGAGAATTTCATGAACAGAGGAGCCTGGTGGGCTACACTTCATGGGGTCGAAATTTATGCAGGTTGTCTTGATAACGTTTCATGGACAATTGAAGAGAATGTGTTAGGTGGAATATTCTGTCAATGTCAATTTGATATGGTAAATAATGGAGAACAAGGAAACATGCTGAAATACACCTGTAAGTATTTGTTGTTGTTCAGTTGCTCAGTCGTGTCCGACTCTTTGCAAGCCCATGGACTGATGCACACCAGCCTTCCCTGTCCTTCACTGTCTCCTGGAATTTGCTTAAACTCATGTCCATTGAGTCAGTGATGCCATCCAACCATCTCATCCTCTGTTGCCCTCTTCTCCTCCTGCTCTCAATCTTTCCCAGCATCAGGGTCTTTTCCAATGAGTCAGCTCTTTGCATCAGGTGGTCAAAGTATTGGAGCTTCAGCTTTAGCATCAGTCCTTCCAATGAATATTCAGGATTGATTTCCTTTAGGATTCCTGTAAGTATACAATCAGTAAAAATCCAGATGGGGGAACGTCTACAGACAAAATGGTCCACATGTGTCAACAGATAAATTGTAAAGACAAAGAAGGGATGGAAAGTCAGCCTGTAGAATAAAGGCTTAAAATATACAACAGCATAAATAATGTATGATATTAACCATAGTGTCCAGGGATGGACACATGGGTGATAAAAAACACTAAAACACACACAAGGAAGTGATTACTGTCAAGTCAGGGTAGCAGTGACTTCTGGAGAGAGAGGACTGGGGTAGAAAATATGGAGGGGTTACCGAGGTGGCTGGAAAGGTTTTATTTATTAGCTTGTGGTTTTCTTTCTTCCCTTGGGTGGCAGTTACAAGAAGCAGTAGGCTGGTGTGTAACAGCTGACTCTCCAAGGGGGAAAGAAAGCCCTGACTTGTAGAGGTTCCTGATCTCCATCATGTAAATACTACTACAGTGGCCAATTTCAGGCTACCAACATGATGTCATTGTGGAGCTGGGAAGAGATTACACAAACAGCTCTTAGGGGCTGTGTGAGCCAGCACCAGCGCAACACTGGAAGGGTGTGTTCCTTATAATAATTTACTCCACTGTACATTTATTTTTTGAATATTTTAAAGTTAAAAAGATTAAAAAAATTTTGCACTGGCTAAATGGCCGATTCTAGGACTGGAACGGGAAATATATAAAAGGAGCCTAGAACATCTTTTTGTGTCAGAAAGTACAGAAGTGTTTAAAATGGAAATAAAAGCCCCATAACATTGAGGTATGTCAAAGGGAAACAGCAGCCAATTGAATGAATTTCCATGGCCAAAGCTGGATATAATTTTAGCAAGAAGATAAAGTACAACCCGAAGTATAATATGCATGACTACATATTGATATAAATAAATGGAGGAGAAATAGACATATCTCCTGGGCAGAAAAATCCAAATAATCTGTGTATCCATACAACCACATAATTCCCTACCCCTTAAGTTAGGACTGCACATAAGGACCCTTTTCTAATGAGGACAGTATGGAAAGGGGGTAAAAATAGAGATTTTATAGTAGAGAAACCTGACAAACACAGCCTTAACCAGGTGAGCAAGTGCAGCATGAATGAGGGTAAGCTGTGTTGATGTTACACACCCGCCACATGATGTGATGAGAACAGCAGTCAACTCTTGCTGTCTTCCTTCCAGAAAACCATCGTCCCCGGGTAAGTAGGAGAAAAACATCAGACAAACCCCGAATGGAAGACACTTTATAAAATACTTAACCCGGACTCCTCAGAACCGTCCAGGTCATCAAAAATAAGGACAGTCTGAGGATCTGCCCTAGGCAAGAGGAGCCTGAGAGCGTGACAACGTGCACTGTGTCTGTCCTATGAGGGATCCTGCGTGTTGGGCAGACATTGGTCTCAAAAGCTGAATGAATCAAGCCTGTCACGTCCAGAAAGAAACCACTGACAGCGTTTGTTGCTTCTGATAAAAATCTTGCTTTCCAGAGAAAAGTGAAATCTTGGAAACTTTTATCCACACCTTGATGTGGTGACTTCTCATTACTTTCTGATGAGATGAGTGGTAATATCAACGAATGTAATTTTTTGGTATTGTGTAATGAAATGTGTCAACATCTGGAAGGTTTGCTTAACTCAGGGAATTATTTTTTCTTCAAATGACCAATGTTACAAATTCATACCTCTGTAAAAGACCCATTCAGTGTTCAAGAGAGACCATTGGATTTTAATGTTATGGAGTACAAAAAGTACATTGTTACAGTTTCAAATTCTACATGGCAACTAACATTTAAGAAACTACCACTTGCCAAGTTTGGTTATAGTTTCAAAGTAGAATAGCCACAATTATTTGAAAACACTAATAAAAAAAAATGCAGCTGTGCCTATCTCTGCGACACTAGTTTCCTTCAGATATTTCATCTACAACAACATATCACAGCAGACTCAAACAGGTGTGAGGAGCTGGTTGTTTTCCATTAAGCCCCAACCTATAGTTAAAAGTACTTGCAAAAATGTTAAACAGTCTCACTCTTCTCACTAAACTGTTTTTCTTTGCAAAAGATTTGGTTTTTTATGAAACAAATAAAGGCTCTATTCCTGGAGTAGAGGCAAAAAAAACAACAACTATGGATCCATGGTGGCAGGAGGGAGGGGGTTGTTTACTTATTTATTTTTTTTGAGGGGCGGATGTCTCCTTGCATGTAACGGTAGTCAGGCACTACTGTTGGGGCATATTGAGAGGAGTGCAAGGATAATGGCTGAGCTCCTTCTAGGAAAACTCCTCTGTCCCTAGTGAAGTGCACAGACATGGCTGGCTCTTCCAGCATCTTGCCTGGGATGTAGCTGTGATGCTGAAGCTGGCACACCAACTCAACCTTAAGTCCTGTGACAGCTCCGACCATTTCCTTCTATATTTCATGTTACATGGAATAACCCTTCATCACTTAAACCGATCTTAATTAGCTATTCTGTGACCTGTGATAGAAACCATTCCACACTGATACGTGACCTCACACATCTGGGAACAGGGAGGTCACAATCCTCCAAAGGACAGGAATTCTTTTGTTTTTTGGTAGATCTAAATTTATTTCTCTTAGCTTTTATTTTGAAAAATTACAGACCTACAGAAAGTTTCCAAGTACAGTGAAGATACATATAACCTTTACGGAGATTCCCAGTTATTTTGTCACGCGTTATTCCTCTCTCTGGAAAGGACAGGAGTTCTTTCGAACTCCATTTCTCTTCCTTCTCCTTCCTCATCTTAAGACCCCTCAAAGCGATGGCCGTGGGGGTGATAAGGACTTACAGTGTCAGGAAAGCTAAATTCAGGATTTGCAACAGAACAGGGCCCTGAATGTCCTGTACATTCTGCCCCCACTGTCCCCCCGGCCGCAGGTCCAAGAGCAGAGGTGAGGTGTGCACCGCTGTGTGTGCAATGTCACCTCCTTCCTGCATTGGCTCAGTGAAGTTCTGAGTGGTTTAAAAGTTGGGGAATAATCCTTTTTAAACCACTTATAATTGCTATTAAGTCCTATTAATTTCCTGTAATCAATAGGACTAAGGACCAGTTGATGGTGGTGGCGTTTTTTCAGGGTTAGTCAGTAGAGTAGCACTCACACCTCATGCATCACTTGGTGTGTGACAGAATCGGCGTTTGTCCAGGGACAGCCTCATACCTGCTGCACCCACCCTCAGGAACCTAGCTCCTCAATCTTTGTGCTTCTTGTGCTAAAACAGCAGCTCTAGATAATGGATAGCCCCAATTACTTTTCCATTAACTTCTAAATGTTGGCAGATACCCCAGAAATACCTTGGGACTTCATTCAAAATTTAAAACTATATATATATATATATATATATATATATATACACACACACACACACCAAGTATGAGTAATATTAGATACATATATATATAGTTTATACTACATACATACATATTTATATTAGCATTACTAGTAATGTATACTAATATAAACATGTACATATTGAGTATTACTATTAATATAAACTATATATATGTATGTATCTAGTATTAGCCATATAATATATATATATATTATATATTACTTAGCATTAAAAAAGGAACAGTGAAATTCTGCATTGGTAACAACATGGATGGACCTAGAGAATATTATGCTTAGGGATATGGCAGACAGAGAAAGACAAATACTCTATGATATCACTTATTTATGGAAGCTAAAAAAGAAAACAAACATATATGCAAAATAGAAACAGACTCACAGATACAGAACACAAACCAGTGGTTACCAAAGGGGGGAGGGAAGCAGAGAGCGGCACATTAAGGGCATAGGATTAAGACATATAAACTATTACATATAAGATAGATAAGAAACAAGGATACACGGTACAGCACAGGGAATTATAGTCATTGTCCCTTAATAACTTTTAATGGAGTATGTGCAATAAAAATACTGTATCACACTGCTGTATGCTTGAAATGATTATAATATTAAACATTAACTATACTTCAATTTTTTTAATGCCATAATATTGAAACATCCTGGAAGGAGGAAAGCTACCTTTGAGAGCCTCCTGGACTTTCCCTAAATGAGAAATAAACTTTTTTTCTTAAAAAAAATGTTTCCAAACCACAGAGGACACCGAAGGCATCCTGGTGTTGCCCTCCTCAGCCTTACGTGTTAGTTACTACCTAGTCATCAAGTCTAATACTGAGGACTAACAACGAGGTACAATGGATTCACCTATTGTACTCCTTGGAAGGAAAGTTATGACCAACCTAGACAGCATATTAAAAAGCAGAGACATTACTTTGCCAACAAAGGTCTGTCTAGTCAAGGCTATGGTTTTTCCTGTGGTCATGTATGGATGTGAGAGTTGGACTGTGAAGAAGGCTGAGTGCCGAAGAATAGATGCTTTTGAACTGTGGTGTTGGAGAAGACTCTTGAGAGTCCCGTGGACTGCAAGGAGATCCAACCACTCCATCCTAAGGGAAATCAGTCCTGAATATTCATTGGAAGGACTGATGCTGAAGCTGAAGCTCCAATACTTTGGTCACCTGATGCGAAGAGCTGACTCATCCTAAGGGAAATCAGTCCTGAATATTCATTGGAAGGACTGATGCTGAAGATGAAGCTCCAATACTTTGGCCACCTGATTCGAAGAGCTGACTCATTTGAAAAGACCCTGATTCTGGGAAAGATTGAGGGCAGGAGGAGAAGGGGACGACAGAGGATAAGATGGTTGGATGTCATCACCAATTCAATGGACATGGGTTTGGGTGGACTCTCGGAGTTGGTGATGGACATGGAGGCCTGGCATGCTGCGGTTCATAGGGTCGCAAAGAGTTGGACACGACTGAGCGACTGAACTAACTAACTAACTAGGCTCCTATTCACTTGTCACTTTCTGATCCTTCCTCATCACCACTATGCAGGCCAAGGGGGATGGATAAAGTCTCTAAGTTTAACACTTCCTAGCATCAACTGATCACTCTCTAATGAGATCTCATGAGTCCTAGACTTAATCATCTTCCCTAAGTCAGTTCAGTTGCTCAGTTCTGTCTGACTGTTTGTGACTCCATGACTGCAGCACACCAGGCTTCCCTGTCCATCAACAACTACTGGAGCTTGCTCATACTCATGTCCATCAAGTCAGTGATGCCATTCAACCATTGCATGCTCTGTCATCCCCTTCGCCTCCTGCCTTCAATCTTTCCCAGCATCAGAGTCTTTTCCAATGAGTCAGCTCTTTGCATCAGGTGGCCAAAGTACTGGAGCTTCAGCTTCAGCATCAGTCTTTCCAGTGAATATTCAGGACTGATTTCCTTTAGTATTGACTGGTTGGATCTCCTTGCAGTCCAAGGGACTCTCAAGAGTCTTCTCCAACACCACAGTTCAAAAGCATCAATTCTTTGGCACTCAATTTTCTTTATGGTCCAACTCTCACATCCATACATGACTACTGGAAAAGCCGTAGTTTTGACTAGAAGGCAAATTAATGTCTTTGTTGGCAAAGTAATGTCTCTGCTTTTTAATATGCTGTCTAGATTGGTCATAGCTTTTCTTCCAAGAAACAAGCATCTTTTAATTTAATGGCTGCAGTCACCATCTGCAGTGATTTGGGAGCCCAAGAAAATAAAGTCTGTCACTGTTTCCATTGTTTCCCCATCTATTTGCCATGAAGTGATGGGACCAGATGCCATGATCTTAGTTTTCTGAATGTTGATTTTTAAGCCAGGTTTTTCACTATCCTCTTTCACTTTCATCAAGAGGCTCCTTAGTTCTTCTTCACTTTCTGCCATAAGGGTGGAGTCATCTGTGTATCTGAGGTTACTGATATTTCTCCCAGCAATCTTGATTCCAGTTTGTGCTTCATCCAGCCCAGCATTTCTCATGATGTCCTCTGCATATAAGTTAAATAAGCAGGGTGACAATATACAGCCTTGACATACTCCTTTCCCAATTTGGAACCAGTCTGTTGTTCTATGTCCAGTTCTAACTCTTGCTTCTTGATCTGCATACAGATTTCTCAGGAGGCAGGTAAGGTGGTCTAGTATTCATATCTCTTTCAGAATTTTCCACAGTTTGTTGTGATCCACACAGTCAAAGACTTTGGCGTAGTCAGTAAAGCAGAAGTAGATGTTTTTCTGGAATTCTCTTGCTTTTTCCATGATCCAACGGATGTTGGCAATTTGATCTCTGGTTCCTCTGCCTTTTCTAAATCCAGCTTGAACATCTGGAAGTTCATGTACTGTTGAAGCCTGGCTTGGAGAATCTTGAGCATTACTTTGCTAGAGTGTGAAATGAGTGCAATTATGCAGTAGTTTGAACATTCTTTGGCATTGCCCTTCTTTGGGATTGGAATGAAAACTGACCTTTTCCAGTACTATGGCCACTACTGAGTTTTCCAAATTTGCTGGCATATTGAGTGCAGCACTATCACAGCATCATCTATTAGTATTTTAAATAGGTCAGCTGGAATTCCATCACCTCAACTAGCTTTGTTTGTAGTGATGCTTCCTAAGGCCCATTTGACTTCACATTCCAGGATGTCTAGCTCTAGGTGAGTGATCACACCATCGCGGCTATCTGGGTCATGAAGATCTTTTCTGTATAGATTTTCTGTGTATTCTTGCCACCTCTTCTTAATATCTTATGCTTCTGTTAGTCCATACCATTTGTCCTTTATTGTACCATCTTTGCATGAATTTTCCCCTTGGTATCTCTAATTTTCTTGAAGAGATCTCCAGTCTTTCCCATTCTATTGTTTTCCTGTATTTCTTTGCATTGATCATAGAGGAACTTTTGACCACCGAGTACCTCTCTGTGTGTGCTGGAGACTTGATAAATGGATTTATATATTGATATTTAAAGGTTCATTTGCATTCACTTAATGTTTTTAAAAATGTGTTGTTTTTTAAAATTATAACTTAAAAGACCAAATTTTGAAGTTGACTGCATTGTTTTCGGATCCAGGGATAAAGGGCTATTGAAAAGAGTATTTATATTGAACTAGTCAGATGAGAACAAGACCCAGTTTCCCCCACAGTCAGTCTCTCCCATCAGGAAGCTTCCATAAGCCTCTTATCCTTATCTGTCAGATGGCAGACAGAATGAAAACCACAATCACAGAAAACTAATCAAACTGATCACATAGACCACAGCCTTGTTTAACTCAAAGAAACTATGAGTCATGCCATATAGGGCCACCCAAGATGGACGGGTCATGGTGGAGAGTTCAACAAAACATGGTCCACTGGAGAAGGGAATGGCAAACCACTTCAGTATTCTTGCCTTGAGAACCCCATGAACAGTATGAAAAGGCAAAAAGATAGGACACTGAAAGATGACCAGCTCCCCAGGTTGGTCAGTCAGTCAGTCAGTTCAGTTGCTCAGTCGTGTTCGACTCTTTGTGACCCCATGAATCACAGCACACCAGGCCTCCTTGTCCATCACCAACTCCCGGAGTTCACTCAGACTCATGTCCATCGAGTCGGTGATGCCATCCAGCCATCTCATCCTCTGTTGTCCCCTTCTCCTCCTGCCCCTAATCCCTCCCAGCATCAGGGTCTTTTCCAATGAGTCAAGTCTTCACATGAGGTGGCCAAAGTACTGGAGTTTCAGCTTTAGCATCATTCCTTGGTAGGTGCCCAATATGCTACTGGAGAAGAGTGGAGAAATAACTCCAGAAAGAATGTGGATATGACTGGTGATGAAAGTAAAGTTCAATGCTGTAAAGAACAATATTGCATAGGAACCTGGAATGTTAGGTCCATGAATCAAGGTAAATTGTAAGTGGTCAAACAGGAGATGGCAAGAGTGAACATCAACATTTTAGGAATCAATGAAATAAAATGGACTTGAATGGGTGATTTTAATTCAGATGACTATCATATCTACTACTGTGGGCAAGAATCCCTTAGAAGAAATGGAGTAACACTCATAGTCAACAAAAGAGTCTGAAATGCAGTACTTGGGTGCAGTCTCAAAAACAGAATGATCTCTGTTTGTTTCCAAGGCAAATCATTCAATATTACAGTATTCTAAGTCTATGCCCCAACTATAGTACTGAAGAAGCTGAAGTTGAACGGTTCTATGAAGACCTACAAGACCTTCTAGAACTAAAACCAAAAAAAGATGTCCTTTTCATCATAGAGGATTGGAATGCAAAAGTAGGAAATCAAGAGATACCTGGAATAACAGGCAAATTTGGCCTTGGAGTACAGAATGAAGCAGGGCAAAGGCTAACAGACTTTTGCCAAGAGAACACACTGGTCATAGCAAACACACTCTTTCAACAACACAAGAGATGACTCTACACATGGACATCACCAGATGGTCAACACCAAAATCAGATTGATTATATTCTTTGCAGCCAAAGATGGAGAAGCTCTATACAGTCAGTGAAAACAAGACTGGGAGCTGACTGTGGCTCAGATCATGAATTCCTTATTGCCAAATTCAGGCTCTGGGAAGATCCCACATGCTGTGAAGAAACTAAGCTCATGCTACAACCACTGAGCCTGTGCTCTAGAGGCCGGGAGCCACAGCTACTGAGCCCACATGCTGCAGCTCCTGAAGACTGCAAGCCCTAGAGCCTGTGCTCAGCAACAAGAGAAGCCACCACAGTGAGAAGCTCACACACTGCAACTAGAGTGTAGCACCTGCTAACCACAGCTAGAGAAAGCCCACGTGCAGCAAGGAAGACCCAGTGCAGTCAATAAATAAATAAAAGCGTTTCCTTTACAGTCTCCTTCCATTCCTCAGAACCAGAGGTTTTCTGAAGTCAGAGTCCTGACTCTGGACTCCTGCTCAGCCTCTAAGGCCCCATGGGTATTTGCTTCCAGAACAGGAAGAGGCTGGACAGCCAGACCTCTAGCACTGTCCACTGGCCCCATTACCGGGTCACCAATCTTCAAGAGTTGAGAATTGTTCCACTGGGTGCCAGCACTGTTGGGATGTCTCTTCCGCTGGGTGAGCAATTATGGCATCAGCTCCTCAGTGGTGTGCATGATCCCTTCAGGAAATTCCAATCTAAATATATAATCCAGCACTTAAGCCACTGAGACCCAACACTTCCAATCTCCATCATGAGAGATGCTGGGATGCTTCTTACAAAATGAATGCTGGGCTCTTAAGAACACCCTCTGTAACCGCCGAGTTTCAAATTTCCTCTGTTTTCCCCACTACCTCCATTGAGTCATCAGCAGCCACTGTGAATGCAGGCATGCATGCTCAGTCATGTCCGAATCCTTTGCAACCCTGTGGACTGTAGCCCACCAGGCTCCTCTGTCCATGGGATTTCCCAGGCAAGAATACTGGAGTGGGTTGCCATTTCCTTCTCCAGGGGATATTTCTGACCCAGGGATTGAACCTGGGTCTCCTTCTTTGTGGGCAGATTCTTTGTTGTCTGAGCCAGCAGGGAAGTCAAAGTTCATGAGAAGTTCTTACTTCATGCAGAATTAGTCCTAAGAGTCCAAACACTGGGGTCTTTAAAAAAAAAAAAAAAAAAGTTTATTTTATTTATTTGGCTACACTTGGATGGGATCTTTAGTTGGAGCATGTGGGATCTAGTTCCCTGACCAGGGATTGAACCAGGCCCCCTACAGTGAAAACTCGGAGTCTTAGCCACTGGACCAGCAGGGAAGTCCCCACACATTGTTAACAGCTCCCCATCTCTCTTTTACCAGATCTTTGCTCTGCTTTATTCTGCACTAACTTCTCTCTCAGGTAAGCAGTCTCCTAAAGGTGCTGCTTCTTCACTGAACTAGAAAATTCCCTAAACTGAGGCTTATTGAACCAATCATTATGGCCAAGAGAAGGAAAATATGATGATTAGATAGACCTGGAGAACGTAATCAGTAAAAATATCCCCTTAACCACTGGAACTTATGGAGAAGTTAGTGTCCAAAATAATTAAACTGTGCTAACACCCCAAGTGGCTCAGACATGCCAGTGATTACCCTGTGATGGTTTTCCCCTTCCCAAGAGGGCCACAAGAATTGAGTCATCACAGTCCTGAAGAAGAAGGAAAGTACCGTGGAAACATCTGAATGAGTGCAGAGCACAATTGGGAAGGGCTGTTTTCGGGACATCCAGAGCAGTGTCTTCAGAATCCTCTTCCACAACCCAAAGTCTTCCTTGGTGGCTCAGTAGTAAAGAATCCACCTGACAATACAGGAGACGTGGGTTTGATCTCTGGGTCAGGAAGATCCCTGGAGGAGGCAATGGCAACCCACTCCAGTATTCTTGCCTGGGAAATCCCATAGACAGAAGACCCTGGCGGGCGACAGTTCATGGAGCCACAAAGAGTTGGACATGACTGAACACACATGACAAGCACAAGCCCACAGCCCAAACGATAATGAAACATCATGAGGGTGCAGGGGACAGGACATCATCACAGCTGGACTCAGGATGTAGACACATTAGGGAAGTTTATATTCCAAGTCCCCCTTACTGCCCTGGCTTTGTCAGAGGCTGGTCCCCTGGTGAGTGTAGAGGACAACAGTCTCTCTCTGGCTGCATAATATCTAGCGCTTCCTAACAACGCCTTGGTTTTCTTTTCAGAAATTATTTCTCCCTACAATGTTTCGTGGTCTGGTTGAGATAGTATATCCAGGTGCCCACTTTCCACAAGGGGAACCAAAGCTTCACATACTGCCTTTCCCCATGCTGTGCCACCAGGAAAGGAGAACAGTGGACGAAATAGACCTGTGGGTCACTCCATCCTGAGACAAAAATAATGACCGTGGGACACTCAGTCCTGGCCATACTTTTCTGTCTGGATTGGTTCAGTGGTTCCTGTTTTCTGGTTTTGTAGAAACGTCTCAGTTCTCAGGTAGCACTAGTGGTAAAGAATCCACCTGCCAATGCAAGAGACATAAGTGACATGGGTTTGATCACTGGCTCAGGGAGATCCCCTGGAGGAAGAAATGGCATTCCACTCCAGTATTCTTGCCTGGAAAATTCCCTGGACAGAAGAGCCTGGTGGGCTGCAGTCCATGGGGTCGCAAAGAGTTGGACATAACTGAAGTAACTTAACATGCATGCCTGCTCAGGTCTTGCCCACTTCTGAGTGTATTTCTTCAGGTTCCCAAGTCTGTGATCCTGCAAAATCTCTCCAATAAACTTCTCCTTGCTTAAGTTGGTTTCCACTACTTTGGGGGAACCTAAGAAGCCTAACTAATACAGTGGTTAACCATGGATTATAGTAAATTGAATGAGGCTGTCCCTGCTGTGTCAATGCTATGCCTCATTTTGTTTCTGTATTGAAAGATTACCCTAAATCCCCCTAATTTTTATAAGCTTTTATGAATCCAGCTAATGCAACTTCTCTCCCTGAGCACCACTGAAAGCAATGATAATCTGATGTATTCACTCCCTAGTTTATGTCATAACATGGTGCCATGGAATTTAAGCTTATGTCCTACAGTAGATCCAAGTATTATAATGAGCCATCACATTGATAATATATTGACGTGCTCATCTGTGCTCAGGGGTGTCCAACTCTTTTGCGACCCCATGGACTGGAGCCCACCAGGCTCCTCTGTCCATGGGATTTCCCAGGCAAGAATACTGGAGTGGGTTGCCATTTCCTTCTCCAGGGGATAGTCCCCAACTCAGGGACTGAATCCCCATCTCCTGCATTGGCAGGAGGATTCTTTACCACTAGCACCACCATGGGGTTGAACATACATGGAAAACAGAGTGTAGGTTAATTATGCAAGAAACAAACCAAATAATAAGAAAGTATAAGTTAAAAGTACTGGAAACATAGAACTGAACAGAGGACTACCTCAAACCTGAAGCCATTCAAAATGAAGGTTTATAGTAATTTCATATCTTCTACCATGCTTCCTGGACCCTGCTTCTTCTGACTTTAGCTGTGTTGTTCAAAGTTGGAGCCACGATTCCACTTCATCTGGACGAACAAGCTTGCTAATGTGCCAGCTCAACACCATTGTGGAAAATGACACAAGGTACAGGATGCCTGCTATCTCCTATGGGGTCATCTGGGGCAGATTACTGTGTGGCCACCTCCTTCCTTGGGTTGGGCTGAATGTGGGGACCAATACCAAGGCCAGTTATTAATAACATCTGGTCATATAATTGGACATTATCGCCTGCAGGCGAGAGCGAGGTCACATGGGATTACACTCAATAGTGGAAGAGACCGTGCTATTCTTTTCTGGTAATCTGTAAATTAATGGTCTTTGGAACGTGGTGATATTAATTGGGACATATAAATCCCAAATCAGCCTCCAGTCGATTGGTCCCCTGACACAGTTTATATAATATAATACTGTACTCCCCTGGTGGTACAGTAGTTAGAACCCACCTGCCAATGCAGGGGACATGGGTTCAATCCCTGGTTTGGGAAGGTTCCACTGTGGAGCAACTATTCCACTAGCCTGGTGCTGCAACTACTGAAGCCTGTCTGCCCTGGAGCCTGTGCACTGAAACAAGAGAAGCCACCACAATGAGCCCATGCACAGCAACTAGAGAAAGCCCACTCATAGCAACTAAGACCCACTGCAGCCAAAAATAAAAAAGACACATAAATAATTTTTAAAAATTATACAATAGTGATCTGAGACATACAAAAGCCTGAAATCAAATGTTTCTGTGAATAAGGCAACATAGACATTTAACCCTTGGACCACATGGGGTCAGGGACACTGACCCCCAAGCAGTTCAAAATCCACATATAACTTTACAGTTGTCCCTCCATAACTGAGGTTTCACATCCTCAGATTCAACCGTGACTTGTATAGTATTGTAGAACGTACATACTGAAAAAAACCCACATATCCATTGATATTTTCGAATTGTGGTGCTGGAGAAGACTCTTGAGAGTCCTTTGGACTGCAAGGAGATCAAACCAGTCAGTCCCAAGGGAAATCAACCCTGAATATTCATTGGAAGGACTAATACTGAAGCTGAAGATACAATACTTTGGCCACCTGATGTGAAGAGCCGACTCATTGGAAAAGATCCTGATGCTAGGAAAAGGGAGAGAAAGCTCTGATATAAGCTACTGAGAAAGTGGCCCAAACCTCAGTAAACACAGGGAGGGAAATATTGAGAGGAAGCCCTCCAGAAGGTTCTTTCTCCATTTCCTGCCTAAACATGGCCCATTGAGACTGTATCCCAGCTTCCCCATCTCAACAAGCCCTAAAGACCTTCTAATAATTGGGGTCCTCCTCCAGACTGGAGGATTGGTGGGGGCATGGGTTTGATCCCTAGTTTGGGAACTAAGATCCCACATGCTGTGGGGCAACTAAGCCCACGTGGGGCAAGTAGAGAGTCTGTGTGCCACAACAAAAGATCATGAGCACCCGAGTAAATAAATACTAAAAAAAAAAAAAAAAAAACAATCAAATAAAATCCACACTGTGGTATCATTTTTTAAAAAACAAACACAAACCCCCCCCAGACCAATACTGTGTAATAGATCTTATTGGTATAATCCCATAATACATTTTATGAGTTTCATAAATAATAATTAGCAGGCCCTGATCTAAGTAATTGGAACTCTCTTAATCTTCACATAAGAGATAGCTATATGATCCTGAGATAGGCATATGTTCTTCACTTTGCAGATGAGGGAACTTAGGGGCAAGAAATCCAGGCCATCTGGCCTGAGGGACTGAATATCCAGTTAAATACTCTTGGGCAGATTGGCAGATGATGGATCTAATGAACTCAGGGTTTGTGAATGGGTAGAGTACCATATTTTTATTATTACCTTATATTTTATGTAAATAATACAGTCAAATTGTGAAGAATAAGTAGCTTATGCTATTTATTATCTTTAAAATAATAAAGATTACATTATAGAAAGTCACATCATTTTGCATTATGTGTAATGCTCAAGTTAAGGCACTCTACTGCTCTCATTTGGCCAATCTCCACAGCATTTCTGATATCATATAACAGTTTCAGAGCCCTAGAGTGTAATTCCTACTATGTGACAGCAATGAAATAGATTCTGCAATATATACTTATTATAGAATATAATTGTACTTTCTTACTCTATTCACTGTTATCCTCTTTATATTTCAGGTTTGACATATCTGCATTTTTACTATAATATTTAATAGTTTACAGTTTTTAGATTTTTGTTGTTATTACTCCAGATAGTGTTAGTTGCTCAGTCTTTTCTGACTCTTTGTGACCCCATAGACTGTAGCCCACCAGGCTCCTCTGTCCATAAATTCTCCAGGCAAGAATACTGGAGTGGGTTGCCATTCCCTTCTGCAGGGGATCTTCCCTACCCAGGGATCAAATCCAGGTCTCTGGCATTGTAGGTAGATTCTTTATTGTCTCAGCCACCAGGGAAGCTCCATTACTCCAGATAGGGCTCCCCAAATTTTGTTCCAAAATTTAGAAGTTTATTTTAATGATTATCCTGATTTCTTAAATAAAAAGACTGAGGCTCAAACAGGTCAAATATTACACATGATATCACATGGTAAGTCACAGGGGTAATATAGAATAGAAATCTTATTCTAGGGTTCAGAAGACTTCCAATAGCTTATGTAAATGGACTGTTTATTAACATATCTTCTTGGAACAAATATACTTCAGAAGCATAGACCCATCATCAGAAAAATGTGTTTACACATCACCTATGTGCTCTAAGTGCAGAAATAAAGTCAAGATAGAACTTTACCATTTGACTTTTCAAAAGGTAGATCCTAACATCTTCCTGTGTTTTTTCATGAACAGGGTGTTAATGTTGGTTTTTTCCCCAAAGGTATGAAATGAAAACTGTCTTTTTTTAAAAATAAAAATTAGAACAGAAGAACTCACGGCTGAACAGCAAGACCCTGGATTTAATTTCAACATCTGATTTTCCACAATATATGGAGGAACAGTATATGACTGTGACTCTCTTTATTTCTTCAGATTTTTCCTCTCCTAGGATTCTCTCCTATTTGTTATTATTTGACACTCTGGTTGTGGCTCTGAATCATTTTCATTCTTTTTCCTCCTCTAACTCTGCTTCAGAACTTCTGTAACTTATTTGCTGTGAAGTCTAGAATCTCTTCTGCAAGTGAGCTTACTGGGTGCGCCAGACAGCCATGGACCCCAAGGACTGCTAAGGACTCCGTATGTTGCTAAGCAGTCTTGCTAATCTGCTCTATCAGCTGAATGGGGTGTCAGAGAATTTTCTTTTCCCTTGTGAACTCAGAGTATTTGTGCTGTGACCTGTATCAGCGATTCTGTTTGGATCGATCACTTTCAGCTTACCATTTTTCATCCCTCTGTGAACGTTGCACCTAATTTTCCCTGTAATCGGTTCAACAAGTGTCAGCTGTTCATGTTTCAACTCTTTCTGCCAATAACTGCTGGAAGTGATTTAATGCAGCTGGAGAATAAACTGACAATCATTATAGCCTGCAAAGTGTGAAAAAAATTTCATTGCACTATTGTGATCTGAGGACCGATGACGCCCAGTGGATGAGACTTGGAGGGGGAGGGGTGGGGGGAAGCCTACTTTATAATAATTAAAGAACTTGTAGAAGAGGGGTGATTCCTGGGGCAAGTCCAACTGTTTATCCGGTGAACCCTCTTCCAGGGCTTGTTTTATAAGAATTCACTGTAAGTGCCCAAGGGAAATGCCTTCATCTGAATGGGGTTGTGGTGCTGCCTGCGTTCAGATGGTTTCCCCAGCTGATAAAAGTCCTCGCTAAGGAATCGCACAGATGTGGCTCCTTTGGGGAAGATGAAGGCAGAGGAGACAAACAACGGGGTGGAGCGCAGGGGCAGCCTCCAGTGATGCCTGCAGGCCGGCGGGGTCCCCTGTTCCAGGCCGGCTCACCTGCGCCCCCGCGGGGTCCGCGCTGCAGGAGAGATGCCCTCGCCCCTCCCGCGGCGCCCTCACCTGCCCGGCGACCTCTCGCCGTCGTCGGGGGACTCGCGGCCCTGCAGCAGCCCCTGCGAACTCTTGGGTCGCATCCCGCCGCGGGCCCGGCGCCTCCGGCGCCGGCTGGCCTGGTGTTCCATCGACTGGGAGCAGGTGTGTCTGCTACGGAGGCTGGGCGCGGGTGGCTTTGGCTCGGTGTACGAGGCCACCTACCACGGCGTGCGCGTGGCCGTCAAGCAGGTGAGCCGGTGCTCCAAGAACCCGCGGGCGTCAAGGCGCAGCTTCTGGGCCGAGCTCAACGCGGCCCGGCTGTGCCATGCTAACATCGTGCGCGTGCTGGCGGCCAGCACGCACCCGCCCCCGGGTTTTGACAGCCTGGGGACTGTCATCATGGAGTTCGGGGGCAATATCACCTTGCACCAGGTCATCTACGGCCCCACCGGCTGCCCCGGGGACTCAGGCATGCAGCTGGGCTTGGAGAGGTGTCTAAAGTACTCCCTAGACGTGGTCAGCGGCCTGCTGTTCCTCCACGCGCAAAGCATTGTGCACTTGGACCTCAAGCCGGCCAACATCCTCATCAGTGAGCAGGACGTCTGCAAGATCGGGGACTTCGGCTGCTCCGCGAGGCTGGATGACCTGCGGAGCCCGCGAACGCCTCACCACCTGGGTGGCACCTACACTCACCGAGCCCCGGAGCTCCTCAAAGGAGAGCCTGTTACACCCAAGGCCGACATCTACTCCTTCGCCATCACCCTCTGGCAGATGAGCACGCGGGAGGCGCCCTTCTCGGGGGAGCGGCAGCACGTGCTCTACGCCGTGGTGGCCTACCACCTCCGGCCCGCCCTCCGGGCACCCATCTTCACCGACTCGGTCCCCAGGAAGACGCTGGCGGGCATTGTCCAGCGCTGCTGGGCGGCCCTTGCTCCCGAGAGGCCGAGCGCAGAACTTCTCTTGGGGGACCTCCACGCTTTGAAAGAGGAGCTGGGAGGACTCGAGACTGGATCCAGATAAGCGTCTGTCTTTGTTTCTGATCGTTTTTAACGAAGTGAAGATTTAGCGGGGGAAAAAATCATATAGGTAGGATGGATTTTTAGAAAATAAAGTCCCTAAAAAACTCCCTTTATCTCGAATGCTTTTTCTAAGACAAACCGTAGAGTGGTCGTGGTGCTCTTTGTCGTTATTTAGTCGCGAAGTCGTGTCCGACTCTTTTGCTACCTCATGGACTACAGCCGGCCAGGCTCCTCTGTCCATGGGCTTCTCCAGGCAAGAATACTGGAGTGGGTTGCCATGCCCTCCTCCAGGCAGTAACAGGTATTCCTGAATAAATTGTAAAAAAAAAAAAAAAGAAAGAAAAATAGTTGTCTGCAACCCCAACAAAGAGGACAGCAGCTCATAACTCTTGTTTTCATTTAAATGGCTATTCTTTGTATTTGTTGTTGTTGTTGAGTCCCTAAGTAGTGTCTGACTCTTTGCTGACCCCATGGACTGTAGGCCACCAGGCTCCCCTATCCATGGGATTTCCTAGGCAAGAATACTGGAGTGGGTAGTCATTTCCTCCTCTAGGGGATCTTCCTAATCTTCTGGACCCAGGGATGGAATCAGGGTCTCCTGCATTGGCAGCCAGATTCTTTATGGCTGAGCCACCAGAGAAGCCCCCTGGTGGTTCTAGGACCTACCTTATCTCTTTACAGGGTTATGTTTTGCTTTCACAGCTACTGTGCTTACTGTAACAGTTCCATGGTACTGCACTTTTTCAGATTTGTTATTTGTAAAACCAGGTTTTCCAAAACAGAACTGAATTAGAAAATGCCAAAATTTTTGATACTCAAATAACATGCTCCATACCCACCACCTAAATTTAAACTACTAATAGTTAATTTTGTTCCCATACTACATAAGTGAACACATTTTTTTTTAAAAAGATTAATTTTCCTTCCTCCTCCAAAAACTTACTTGTTTCTAATGACCTTCACACATACAACTCTCAAACTGAGATAAATTTAGTTTTGTAGGAATAATATGTTAAATGATTTCTTGTGATATTTTGAACTTGTATAATTTTGCTAAAATACTTCTGAACTGGGTCCCTTTTCCAGTTATCTGCATGAGACAACAAGGAAAGATTACACGATGTGAGAAGAAATAATAACCTTGAGAAATAGTAAAATTTAACATTGGGATGGAGGAAAGCAGACAAGGAGAACCAGATTCCCATCCTAGAAATCAAGGCCATGGTTGCTGGTAGATGGATTTAGAACAATGAGGTGACTGAACCCGGTTTTTAGGGCAAAGTTGACTTCTGTTCAGCAACAACACTTTCAGCAAGGGCTTTAGGTAGGAGCTACTGCTGTTCAGTAGCTAAGTTGGGTTCAACACTTTGCGATCCCATGGACTGCAGCACGCCAGGCTTCCCTGTCCTTCACTGTCTCCCAGAGTTCACTCAAACTCATATCCATTGGGTCAGTGATGCTATCCAACCATCTCATCCTTTGCCACCCACTTCTCCTCTTGCCCTCAGTCTTTCCCAGCATCAGGGTCTTTTCCAATGAGTTGGCTCTTTGCATCAGATGGCCAACGTATTGGAGCTTCAGCATAAGTCCTTCTAATGAATATTCAGAGTTGATTTCCTTTAGGATTGCCTGGTTTGAGCTCCTTGCAATCCAAAGGACTCTCAAGAGTCTTCTCCAACACCACAGTTCAAAAGCATCAATTCTTTGGCGCTTAGTGTTCTTTATGGTCCAACTCTTACACCCATACATGACTAATGGGAAAACCATAGCTGTAACTATATGGACCTTTGTCGGCAAAGTGATGTCTCTATGATGTAGGAGCTGTGCTTGGTCTTTAAAGAATGAAGTGACTGGATGAGGTCATTAGGACAAAGTTGACTTGCCTTTAACAACACCACTTTAAGCAACAGCTTGATACAGAAGCTATGCTTGGATTGTTGAGGCAGAAGGGAGAAGCAGAAACCTTAAGAGGGGGTGAGATGCACAGAAGTGTTTTGCGATTGCTGGTTTGGTTGACTTTACTTTTAGGATAAAAGAAGTGAGTTTATCTGTGAAAGAAGCAAGAGGAGACAGTGATGACCGGTGAGGTTTTAAGAACTTGTGTAAGAAATGAAAAGGAATGCCAGAGGAAATAGACTGTGGCCTTGGAGAGGAAGAATGTCTCTTTTTGGATGTGGGCAGAGGGCAGGACAACTGCCACCACAGATGAGACTTTAAGCAGGAGGAAGAGGGACTGGGGAGGTTCGCATCTTTGGATTTCCACTTTCTTCTGTTAAGAGAGATTGAGAGTAGGGGGTCCACAGTGTGAGGTGATGGGTTAGAACCATTCTCCAGGGAAGCAAAAGGGAGCTGTCTATGACTGCATGGTATTGGTCCAGTGCTCTGGGCTCTGTCTACAAAGCTGGGGACAAACCAGCCACAGACCCATACCAACAAAAGCTTCCCTCTGTGCATGGTAGCAACAGGAGTTCATGGTTGGCATGTTTAAAATAAAATGGATTGAAGAAATTACAGAGGATCAGTTTGTTACACCAGATGCGTTAAAACAAGATTTGAACTATGCTGAGATACCTTATTTCAGACAGACAAGCCATGTAAAGATACCTGTTAAAAGCATTCTTAAATAAATTCTGGAATTCAGTTCCCCAAACGAACATGGCCACAGCTCAGATCCAAACATCTTCCCTGCTCCTGGGAACTGCATAGAGTGACACAGAGAAAAGGGGCTAGGGACCTTGTAAACCCCACGGTCAGGAACACTAAGAGACAGAAAATGTACAGACTCCAAATATCAGCAGTGATGCCTAATGACTGGAAGAGCTTGCCGGGAAAGAAAGCAGGGAGCCGTGGCAGGTGGCTCAGGGGAGGACCTTGTCATGGCAGATACCAGAAAGACTTTGCAAAAATACACGCTCTGAAGAGCAGGTGGCCGAGTAGAGGGCACAAGTTGAGGATGAAACTCCTGAGAACAGGGCTGAGATCATACAGAGCTAAGCTTACAAGAGTTATGAGGGAGCAAAAGAGAACAGAGTGTTGAGGAGGGTCTACCCACTGCTGAGCTCGGAAAGCAGTTAACTGAGAGGGTCACTGGGTATGTGGTCCGGAAACACAAGACAGCCACAGAAGCCCCCTGATAAACACAGAGAAATGAAAAACTTTCCCAGGGTCACACAGCTAAGTGATTGGGCCAGAACCCATGTCCTTAACCATTCTACTTCACCACCCAGAATGGTGGTGATGTCAGGGAATACCCTACTCTTAGCTTCATGATTTCAAACGTTTAAATGTATTTTATCTAATTCACAAAAGTCAACCAAGAAAATTGCTGTTGGAGGCATTACTTGCTACAACATTAGGATAGTGTCATTGGGGATGGTTTTTAAAGGGAAACAGAAAGGTATCTGACAAAAATAGTATGGTGCCCAATGCTGATAGAAGGCGATAGATATAGAGTATACTTGGGGCTTCCCTGGTGGCTCAGTGGTGAAGAATCCACCTGCCAGTGCAGGAGATGCAGGTTCACTCCTTGAGTTGGGAAGATACCCTGGAGAAGGAAATGGCAACCCACTCCAGTATTCTTGCCTGGAAAATTCTACAGTTAGAGGAGCCTGGTGGGCTACAGTTCATGGGGTTGCAAAGAGTTGAACACAACTTAGCAACTGAGCATGCATGCATTAAATGGGAGCAGACAGCTCAGTTTATTTCTTTTATAAAAAATCCTTTAATATGAAAAAGGAAAATAAAAAAAATTTATCCTTAGAGACCTATATAAAAGGCACTATTGGTTACTTGAAAAAAACAAGGTTTATTTTTTTTTAATCTAGAAAACAGTATAGAGAGCTTTGAAGTTAAAGCTATGGTAATAATATAAATTAAAATTCATTAGGAAAATTGATACATAAAGATAAATGAATTTCTCAGAAACCAGGAGAAAAGCAAAATGCATTGAAAATAGCAAGACAAGGCAATGGGAGGCTCAGTCTGGGAAGACTAATATCCAAATTTTAGAAGTTCTAGGAAGAGAAAAACATGGAAAATAGGACAAAAGTATCAACAATTTAGAAACCAAAATCTTCCAGATTGAAAAGATGATTTCCCAGACAATGAATGAAAACACACTACCAGAAGGCATATCGCCATAAGATTTTGGAACAGTAGGGACAATGAGAAAGTCCTGAAAACCTCTGGAATTTTATTAAAAATCCAGATCACTTACCAAAGATAAGAATCCTGAAAGATAATGGAGGCTACTACTTACAAAATTCTGAGGGAAAATCATTTCCAACATAGAATTCTATACCCAGCCAAACTATCAGCTGAATGAGCAAGCTGACTAAAGACCTCTCCACACATGCAAGGTCTCACAATTTTACTTCTGTGCACCTTTTCTCAGGGAACTACTTGAGGGTTTACTCCACCAAAAGCGAGTATATAAACCAAAGAAGAAGAAAAAGAAAACACAGGATCCAGGAAATCAGTACAATACAGAGACAAAGGGCAAAGCTGATGGGGAGTAAAGATCACAAGCAGACTGGAGCAGCTCTGAAGATCCAAAGACAATAAAGTAAATGAATATCTGTGTTTGAATGGACTGAAAGAATACTTCCATAATTTGAAGAGAGTCTGGATTTAACTTAATGATGAGTACAGAGAAAACAAAGCAAATAAAACAGAAAGTTTATTAGCCTTTAGGGGTCATGAAATACTGGGCAGCACAAGAAAAGCCAATTTTCATAAGAAATGATTCAGTTCAAAATAGCCTTGTAGAGTTCTAATGATGTAATATAGTATGTTGATCTAATCAGAGCTATAACATAAAAATGATGAAAGGAGTAGAGAAAGAATTATGACTATATATATATATAGACATATATATATATATATATTATGACTATAGAGAACAGGAACAGGAGTGATCTTAATTTTCCAAAGACAGAAGTCACTAAACAATAACTGAAACTAAACAAATCAAGAAGAATCTACATAAGCACACTATTTAGAGGTGCAGACTTAGACAACAAAATTGATAGCAAAAAGTTAAAAGTGGCTGGGAGACTCTAAGACTTTGTGTGACATCCTAGAGGGATTCGGCGGAGGGGGGGGGGTGGTAATAATTCTAGTGCAACTATTTGACTCTTTGATGTGCATGTATAACTGATGAAAATCAAGACTAAATTGAAAAATAAAAAAATTGAGTGTGTGGCTAGGTCTTAGGAGAAGATGGACAATAGGGATATATATATATATATTTTTAGGGGATAGCACCAACACAGTCCCCTACTACCACAAATTATGTGGTCGAGATTCCCACATTTGGGAAAGTCACAGAGGTCAGCACATCAGGAGTGCAATGGATGAGCCTCGCTCTGGGAAAACCACCTTCCTGATCATGGTATCTCTCCTGCCAGGTAAGCATGATAGGGACATATTTTAATGTGGTTTTTCTATAAAAAGAATTTTAAGAAACAAACAATATCAAAGTGATTGAACTAAATATTTTTTGATTATGCTGATACATGTGTATCAACTCACTATGAGTAATCCATACTTTCTTTATAATAGAGTAATAAAACTGTACAGTCTCCCCCAAAAGACTAAAAGAAAAACATAAGCCACCCATTCAGCTAAGGAAAGCAGAAGCAGCTGAGAAGGACTGAACTAAAGCAAGACAGCTTCCTGAACACTGCTGGATAGGGCATCAGATTACAAAAAGGGAAAACCTAAAGGTCTATGGAATAATAGAGTGCAGCCAGAAGAAATTTAAAGGGAAAGGAGAAAGAAAAAAGCCTTGACAGAATAATGGCAGCCAATGCCAGAAGCCAGTCGTCTTACAGAGGAGTCGAGTTACAGAATCTCCCTGGCTTCAGAACTGGAAGTAGACCTTGCCCCTTTTCGGAACGGTAAATCATATTAGAACACACTGTACTGTCCGTCTGACCAAATATTTGTCAAACAGTGAGTAATTGTGAAGTCCTTAAGAAATTCCAATTCTGACGCAAGATGGAGAATAAGAATCTTTTTTAAAGACAGAAAAAATAACCTGTTTTCTCCCCTATTTCTCAAGTGAATGTCATGACAAGGGTCACACTGGTCTACTCTGGGTAGATCACGTGACCATCACTCACTGTCTCCCGGAATGTTTCTTTCCACAATTATTTCTGAATTTCCTGCTATCGTGGATTTCCCTGGTGGCTCAGTGGTAAAGAATCTGCTTGTCAATGCAGGAGATGCGGCTTCCATCCCTGGGTCAGGAAGATCCCCTGGAGAAGGCAATGGCAACCCACTGCTGCATTTGCACCTGGGTAATCCCATGGACAGAAGAGCCTGGCAGGCTATAGTCCATGGGGTCACAAAGAGTCGGACATGACTTAGCATCCAAACAACAACAACAGGTCCACTGTCCAGTATTGGTTTTAATTAGATTTGAGGACAACTTTTAGATTACATTTATCAGCATTCTTCCCACTCTCCATATTTTACAGATTTCTCCTTAGGCAACAAAAATCTAATTTTAAAGTTTTTTTTTTTTCCCTCCTAATTCTCTGAAGAGGGTCCCAGAGTCAGATCTCTATTTGGAACTCACAACAGGGCAGATACCTGATGAGTAGAGGGACCCCCATGATTGGTGTTTATTTGTGAAACTGAAAGTGAAAGTCACTCAGTCGTGTGACTGAGTGGAGTATACTCTTTGTGACCCCATGGAGTATACAGTCCATGGAATTCTCCAAGCCAGAATGCTGGAGTGGGTAGCTGTTCCCAACCCAGGGATCAAATCCAAGTCTCCCACATTGCAGGCAAAGTCTTTACCAGCTGAGCCACCAGGGAAGCCCATACAGAGGCTCAAAGACCTCATGGAAAAGACCACTAAGAAGTTGGGGCTGTTATTAATAGTTGGCCCCCATCCACAATCCCTCTGCCTCTTCCCATCAAAAGGACACAACCGCAACCAGGAAAAAATGACTTCTCTTTAATTGGGGAGGAACTGTTCAAATGGAAAATAAATTTACCCTGAAGAGGATATCAGGATTGCTCTAGAGAAGGAAGGAGAAAGCTGTTTTGAGGCTCCTTCCAGGAATTTGCCCCTGGAGCCAATGGAGGCTTTAGGTGGAGTTGAAATGAGAATACTGGAAGGAAGGAGGCGCCAGGGGGCGCTGCTGGCTCACTGCTGGGGTGCGCTTCTCCCTGCCTGCAAAGTGGAAAGTCCTCAAAGGACAGAGGGCAGCAGCCTGGGGAGGTGTCAGGACACTCACAGGACAGGCAGGCAGTGTCCCCAGCAGAGGGAAGAGGGTACCCATCTCTCCTGACTGTAGCCGTGTTTAGTGACTGTACCATCTGGGAAAGCCGAGGAAACCAAAGAGTGAATCAATCATGCTTCTTGTTTTCAAGGACTTTTAGCCTACCACCAACTTTACTAAAACTATATATATATTTTTTTAAATAAATACTTTACATACCACATACCAAAATCATTTCCAGATGGATTAGAGAGCATCTGTAAAACTGGAGGAAAATAGAATCAAATAGTTAATACGAATTTGCAGGAGGAGGAGATTTCCAAGTTTTTATAAAAGCAGTGAAAAAAATGTATAAAGGAGATTGTCAGGTTTAATTATATAAAAATTATAACTTCTGGATATTAAAATGTGAATAAATAAAATATGAACAAGGGACTGAGAAAAATATTTAGCCAAAGTGTGACTGGGGAAAAAGGTTACTGTTTTTTTTTTTTTTTCTATAAAGAACACATAAAAATAAAACTAAAAAATTATCATGCCCTAATAGGGAAACATAAAAAAATCTTGAAAAGTCAATTCATAATAAAATACATTTAGGACACAAATATAAAAAAAGGAAAATATCTCACAATTACTGAAGAATTGCAAATTAAAAATACAGTGTCTTAAAAATACATACATGCACAAAATCCTTACTGCTAATGAAACTGTGGCAAACAGGATCTTCCATGCATTGCTGGTGCCAGCATAGGATACAATAATTTGGAAAGTACTTGCAGTTTGGCAACGTATATTAAGATTCTCTAAAACATTTATATTCACTGATTCAATAATTATGTCTCTGGAAATCCATCTTACCAAATATTAATTAAAACATAAAATAAGCATCTTAATGAACAGAATTGTTCACTCAGGGCCATTTATTCTGGAGAAAAATTCAAAACAAGGTAAATATCCAAAATGATTAAATAAATTACAGTACACAGTTGATTCAAAATGTTATGATGGTGGTGATGAAAATACTTGTACTACATGTATACTATGAAAATACTTGTACTACATCATTAAGTGAATGAAGAAGAGTCTAAAACTTTGTATTAGTTTGATTATTACCTTTTAAAAGTCAATACATTTTTCATAAAATATACAGACAAAAAGACTGAAAGAAGTTTTGTTTGTTTGGGGCTGGTTGTCTGGGGAACTATGAATGTTTCTTTTCTTCCTTTTTTAAAACTTCTTTTATCAAATTTCTAAAAATTCTTTATAACATAAACATTCATTTAAAAATGAAAAGTCACAAAAATCACTTGCATTTCTATGCATTAACAATGAACAATCTGAAAAGAAAATCAAGAAAACTCCACTTGTAATACATCAAAAAGAATAAAATACTTAGGAATAAATCTAACCAACAACATAGAAGACTTATACCCTGATAACTACAAAACATTGCTGAAAGAAATTAAAAAAGATATAGATAAATAGAAAGACATCTCATGTTCATGGATTGGAAGACTTTAATATTGTTAAAAATGCCTAGACTACTCAAAGTGGTCTACCTATTCAACATAATCCCTATCAAAACCTTGATGGAAATTTTTCAGAAATAGAAAAATTCATCCTTAAATGCATAGGGCATTTCAAGGGACCTCTGATAACCAAATCAATTTTGAAGAAGAACAAATTTGAAAGCCTCACACTTCCTGTTTCAAAACATTACAAAGACCCAGTAAGCAAAAGAGCACGGTGCTAGCATAAAGACAGAGAAATAGACCAATGGAATACAATAAAAGCCCTTCTGAAATAAGCCCTCGCTTACATCATCAAATGACTTTTGATAAGGGTGCTGAGACCACTTAGTTGGGAAAGGACTGCCTCTTGACCAAATGGTTCTGGGAACTGGATATCCTCATGCAGAAGAATGACATGGGACCCTTATACTACATGCAAAAATTAACTCAAAATGGATTAAAATCTAAACATAAACCCTAAAACGATAAAATTCCCAGAAGAAAACATAGGAGGAAACCTTCACGATATTGGACTTGGCAGTAATTTCTTGGATACGACACTAAAGGTATAGGCAACAAAAGCAAAAATGAACAAATGGGGCTACACCGAACCTCGGAACGTGAAAGGAGGCAGAGAAAAGGCAACCTAGGCAATGCAAGGAGTTATTTGCAAGTCATGTATCTGATGACGGGTTATATTCAGGATATATGACAAACTCCTACAATTCAACAACTAAAATCAAATAACTTGAATTTCAAAAGGGCAAAGGAATTCAGACACCCCCAGAGGAGATATACAAAGCATATGAAAAGATGCTCATTATCACTAATCGTCACAGAAATGCAAATCAAAACCAAAACAAAGTATCACCTAACATCCATTTGGGTGACTACTAGCAAAATATCCCAGAATATCAAGTGTTGAGGATGTGGAGAAATTGAAATGCTTGGGCACTGTGGCTGGGACTGTAAAATTGTGCAGCGGTCTCTATTGAGCATTCTTTTTAATATTTATTTATTTGACTGCCTCGGGTCTTAGTTGCAGCACTCAGGACACTCAGGATCTTCACTGAGGTGCAGATTCTTTAGCTGTTATGCATGGGCTTAACAGTCCCATAGCATGTGGGATCTTAGTTCCCCAACAAGGGATCGAACTTGCGTCCCGTGAATTGCAAGGCAGATTCCTAACTACTGGACCACCAGAGGAGTCCCGTCTATTGAGTATTGAAACAGTATTGAGGTTCCTAAAAAAAGTGTAAAAAGGAACTACCATGTGATCCAGCAGTCCCACTTCTAATATATATAAAAAGAATTGAAAGACAAACTGTGGTTATTCAGACTGGAGTATTTGGCAGACATTTCCTGGGGAATGAATGAAGTGAGCCCATCAACAAGGAAAACAATCAGTAGTCAATTATCAATAATAAAAACCCAGGCTTCAAGCAAAAATTCGCACTTTGGAAAACTTGTAGCTGCCACCATGAACTTCACAGCATCCCAATACATAACAACTTTACTGTAGTGATGTTAACAGATGTGACATTTTAATATTATATAATCAAACATTTAGAAGAGCTGCATAAGCCAGTGAATCAATATTTTCCAAAGGACTAATGCACAATATTGCAAAAATATACATGAGTAACGATAAAAGATCCATTCAAGGTACCAGTGTGTGTGTGTGTTAGTTGCTCAGTCGTGTCTGACTCTTGGCCACTCCATGGACTGTAGTCTGCCAGGCTCCTCGGTCCATGGAATTCTCCAGGCAAGAATCCTGGAGTGGGTTGCCATTTCCTTCTCCAGCAAGGTACTAGAGACTGATTTTTTTTTAATGTAAGAGAGTACAAAAAGGTCAGGGATATGGTTTCAGATTCCGACTGTAACTAATCTTTAAGAAAATATCACTGGGACTTCCCTGGCAGTCCAGTGGTTAGGACTGTGCTCTTCCAATGCAGGGGGTGCGGGATCAATCCCTGGTCAGGGAACAAAGGTCCCACATGAGCGAGGTGTGACCAAAAAGATAAAAATTAAAAAACTGAGGGACTGCAATAAAAATTGAGATAAAAGCAGAAATCAATGAATCAGAAGACAAAAATAAAATAAAACTTAAAAAAATGGAAGAAACTACCACTCATCCAGCTTTGGTATATCAAAGACTATCCATGAATATCTGAAAAGATAATTAAAGTTATCCTCCTTTTACCAGCTACATATCTGTGCCTCTACAAAAACAGAGTATTATGACAGACTGGATGCAGAAAGCAGATATGATATTTCTTCCTCTATTACACCAGACATTAAAGAGATTTGCAAAAATGTAAAAACAGTGCCACTCTTCTCACTAAACTTTTTTGTTATGGAAAATACCCTTATTTTTCCATAAAAATATGTGGTGCCAAAGAAGCAACTCTGGAAGTTTTTCCTGCATGCCCTAGAAAAGTTGATGGAGTAGTGTGGTAATGGGTGCCTTACAGATTTGGTAGAATGCATGCTTTTTTGAGAGTTAACTATAAACTTTAACTTTTTAACTACATACTTTCTTTCTATGGTAGTTGATTTGTCTCAGTCTCTCTTTTCTGGGGTCAGTTTTGGCAATTTAAATGTTCTAGAACAGTGATTCTCAAACTTTTTGGTCTTAGGAACTCTTTATATACTTAAAAATTATTGCGGATCCCCACGAGCTTTTGTTTACGTGATTTATTTATATCTACAGATATTGGCTATGAAAAGTGAAAGTGAAAGTCGCTCAGTCGTGTCCAACTCCTTGTGACCCCATGAACTATACAGAATTCTCCCAGCCAGAATACTGGAGTGGGTAGCCTTTCCCTTCTCCAGGGAATCTTCCCAACCCAGGGATCAAACCCAGGTCTCCTGTATTGCAGGCGGATTCTTTACCAACTGAGCTATCAGGGAAGCCAGTATTTGTTATAATAGAGACTAAAAATTGGGAAATTTAAAAACATTTACTTATTTTAAAATGGTAACAGATTTAAAAATATAGCAATGAATAAATCTGTATATTCACAATGTTGCAGTTATCTGTCGCTGAACAGAAAAGCTGCCACACAGTGGGCAGATGAAAACAGCACGTGGTTAGATCTCACTTCCCGTGGATCGGGAATCCAGGCAGGCTCAGGCTCAGGGTCCCTTGTGAAGGCTGCACTCAAGCTGTAGGCTCCTGCAGGGGGAAGATGGCTCCCAACACCCAGGGTTACTGGCAGCATCTCAGTGCTTTGGGGCTATTGCAGCAGGAGCCTCAGTTCCTTGCTGGCCACAGGATGCCTTCATTTCCTGCACACGCGCCTCTCCATCCAGTGTCTCCTGTGGGGATAGCTGCTCACCAAAGCTAGCGACTGGGGGCCAGCAGGCCAGGGATCAGCACCGTAGTTAATCTATTCGTGGAGGGTGACAGCCCAGCACTTTTCCCTGAAGAGGAGGGCATGATCACAGGGACAGGAATTGCAGGTGGGAGGGCGAGCATGGGGGTCTCATCAGAGGGCGTCCCCATACAGGAGCGATGGGGCAGAATTCACCCGTGGTGAGAGCCAGGGGCTCCAATCTTCTCACAAAGGAAGGCAAACTGTAGAAATCTTTTCTAAAAATTGTGGGGACTTCCCTGGTGGTCCAGTGGCAGAGACTCTGCGGGCCCAATGGAGGGGGGCCAGATTAGATCCCTTGTCAGGGAACTAGATCCCACATGCTGCAACCAAGACCTGGCAAAGCCAAAGAAAAAAGTGTACGAATTCCACATAACATGAGAAGCACAAGCCCAGGAAAAAGTAACTGATAAGAGAAACACATCCCTGGCTCCCCTGCAGGACATCGGAATCACAAGGTCTGGCTGTGGATATCCTCTGCAGGTTACCTGTGAAAGCTAGAAAACGGCACTGAGTAATTCTTCAGGTTGAAACAAGGGACAGTAGCATCTCTAGGCCTGCAAGCCTAGGAACAGGAGGATTAAAGGGAGGAGGGGCGTACTGAGGCCCAGGGGGCCTGGCATTCAGCCTCACCCCTACAGAGAATTCCCTGAGCTCAGCAGTTCAATATGATTGAAAATTACCAACCCTGAAGCAGGCTGCATATGAATCGTTGTCAGTGAAAAGACCTTCCTGTGTCCTTGGTTCTTTTCCACTGCTCACTTTGCGGACCAATGTTAATGAGCAAACAGAGTTAACTGACTGTGGCTGTCTATGGAATTTCAAACTAAAAATTGAAAGAGTTTTTTTTAAAAAATGAGGATTCTTGGATAAAGAAGATGTGGTACATCATACAATGGAGTATCACTTGGCCATGAAAAGGAATGAAATGATGCCATTTGCAGCAACATGATGGACCTAGAGATTGTCATACTGAGTTAAGTAAGTCAGACAAGACACTTACCATGTTATTTCTTATATGTGTAATCTTAAAAAAGGTACAAATGAATCTATTTACGAAACAGAAATAGACTCACAGACGTAGAAAACAAAGTAGGTGGGAGGGATGAATTATGAGATTCTGCCATAGACACACTACATGTAAACTGCAGAACTAAAAAGGACCTAGTGTACAGGACAGAGAACTCCACCCGATAATCTGTAATGACCAACACGGGAAAAGGACCTAAGAGAGTAGGTATATGTGAATGTATAATTCATTCACTTTGCTATACAGTGGAAACTAACATTGTAAATCAACTCTACTGCAACACAAAAATTTTTTTAATGTAGATTCTACCTTAAAATGGATCTCTACAAGGAGATCAAACCAGTAAATTTTCCTAAAGGAAATCAGTCCTGAATATTCATTTGAAGGATTGATGCTGAAACTCAAGCTGCAATACCAGGCCACCTGATTTGAAGAACTGACTCACTGGAAAAGACCCTGATGCTGGGAAAGATTGAAGGCAGGAGGAGAAGGAGACGACAAAGGATGTGATGGTTGGATGGCATCACCAAGGATCACCAACTCAATGGACATGAGTTTGAGGAAGCTCCGGGAGTTGGTGATGGACAGGGAAGCCTGGCGTGCTGCAGTCCATGGGGTCACAAAGAGTCGGTCACAACTGAGTGACTGAACTGAACTGAACTGAACTGATCTTAAAATGAACATATATTAGTAGCTCAGTGAAATTTCTGACCTCAACTAGAGTGAAATCTATGAAGCCCTTCTATGTCATTTTTTTTAACATAAGAGGATTTTAACCTCTCAGACATTCTAATGCTACTAGTGATGAAGATTAGACTAACGTACACTGAGAAACAGGGCTTCCCAGGTGCCTGCCAATGCAGGTTACACATAACAACACAGGTTTGATCCCTGGGTTGGGAAGGTCCGCTGGAGGAGAGCAAGGCAACCCACCCCAGTATTCTTGCCTGGGAAATCCCATGGACAGAGGAGCCTGGTGGGCTATAGTCCACGCAGTCGCACAGAGTTGAACACGACTGAAGCTACTTGGCGCACATGCATGAAGAGAAGTAGCACAGGATAGTGGCCACGATGCAGCCTCTGAGTTCCAGCTAGACAGTGTGGGTTCAGACAATGGCTTTTCCTGTGACCTTGGGCAGGCCACCTAAGCTCAGCTTTCTCATGTATATAGAATATGAATCCAAGGTTGACGTGAGGATCAAACAAATGGATGAGCACACAGGTAGTCCCTTTCCAGCAGTGTCGGCTACTATCACGTAGGTGACAGTACACGTTAGGCGCTCGGATCCCCACCTGCAATCCCAGTAAAGCGGGAGCCTCCTTTCCACACAACAGAGGTGGACATGGGACCAAGTTTTTATTCTTTCTCTTTCTGGTTTCTATTCTGAAGTTTCAGAGTGAGAAGTCGTCACAGAAATTTTATTTAGATCAAAAATTAAATAAAATAGTGTCTAAGCAGAGTCATCCACATTCAACAATCTATTTTTATTATTTTCTTTCCACACGTACACATGGGTACCATGAAGTGAGTTGTTTTGAACTGTTGCTAATTTCCTTTTGGAAGTCGTTTGATGACACTGTCATTGCAGCGAAAGACCAGCAGATGGCTGTCCACAAAAACACACAAATACCTGCAGGAAAAGGCTTTACAAGATAGTTTCCAAAGAACTGCAAAAATTAGTGCAAGAAAGCTATGGATGTCAATATTGAAAACACAGACTTTGTAATGATCTTAAGAGTACTTTTTAACAGACTTGGTTACCAAGGGAGAAGGAGGGTGGGGAGGGATGGACTGGGAGTTTGGGATTAGCAAACTATGATATGTAGATGAATAAACAACGAGGTCCCATTATATAGCACAGCGAATTACAATCAATATCCTGTAATAAACCATAATGGAAAAGAATATGAAAAAGAATATACATGTATACAACTGAATCACTTAGCTCTACAGCAGAAATTAACACCACATTCTAAATCAACTATACTCCAATAAAAATTTTTTAAAGAATATCTTTACATTTGAGACAAAAATTTAATTCTATTCTTCACACAAAAATCTTTGTCACACTGCCAGAAGAAGTATCTATGGGAGTATAACCTTCCCAGAGGGCAATTTACTTAATGCCAAAGTATTTAAAATATGTTTTTCTTTGATGAAGCCATCAAAAAATAAATATACCTAGTCATTGATCTAAGATATTAAGCCTGAGCTAAAAAATCTATCTACAGCAGTGGTTCTCATTTTGGGGTGGTTTTGTCCCGTGGGGGGACATTTGATGATATCTAGGGATGTGTTTGTCACAACTGGAGGGGAGGGGCTGGGACAGGCATCCAGTGGGCAGAGGCCAGGATACCCTAAACATCCTACAACACACAAGACAGCACCCCTCAACAGAGACTCATGTGGCCCCAAATGTCAACTGTGCTGAGACTGAGACACCCTGGACTAGAAGCATGTGCCTCGTGTACTGTTTTTGTAAGAGTGAAGCAGTGAAAACAACTTGTGTCCAAAACAGAAGACTAGCTGAATAAATGATGAATGACTCATCCATACAAGACAGTTATTAAAAGGAATGTTGCAGAAGTATAATTATTGTGACAAAACATTCTGTGGATAAAGCTTACTGAACTGTATATGCAGTACGAGCCCACATTTTAAAGGGCTACATACACAGCTGAGGGTGTAAATAGGTGGTTTATCTCTGAATGTAGCATTCTGTATTTTATTCTTCTTTGTGCTTATCATTAAACGTTACTTTTTCTCCAATGAACATCTTACTGATATTAGAATATTACAATTTTAATACAAATTTGGGTACCACAGCAGTTGATAACTTTTGAGAGAAAAATATAACAAAAGTTTGAAACTAAACCTTATAAACTTCAAAACACTGATTTTTTTCATTGCATTCATCTAATATTTCAACTAGCCATTTCCTTAGTACCAGTCACGTCAAATGATTTTCCCCATAAATGCTGGGCGATATTTTGCCTTTTCCTATACTGAAATTCTTTTTTCTATAGTCAGGAAGTCTAAGAATGGATGTACCACAATCACAAATGTACTTCCCAAGTATTTCACCACTGAATTTCTGGCCGTCTTTTGAGCACTTGTTGTTCGTTCAATCTTCCTGTTGTGTCCAACCCTTCATGACCCCATGGACTGCAGCACACCAGGCTTCCCTGTCCTTCACCATCTCCTGGTGTTTGCTCAGACTCATGTCCCTTTTGAGCACTAGTAAAACCTGAATGCAGCTGTAAGCTTTCTCTGAAGATGTATACTCGGTACTAATGCAGTTGTGGTTGATCACTACCAGGGGAATTTAGGCAATTGTATTTTTGTCTATTTATGGCTGTTAGCCATGCCCAGGTGGTGCTAGTGGTAAAGAACCACCTGCCAATGCAGGAGACACAGGTGACTTTGGTTCAATCCCTGGATTGCGAAGATCCCCTGGGGAAGAAAATGGTAAGCCTGGAGAATTCCAGTATTCTTGCCTGGAGAATCTCATGGACAGAGGAATTTGGTGGGCTACAGTTCACAGGGTCACAAAGAGTCAGACATGACTGAGTGACTGAGCATGAGCCCTGCCAAGACATAAAAGCCCAAAGTTATGAAGTCTCATTTAGATTACAACTAGTAAAACAAGAAAGCAGGTTTTTGGATTTTCTGCTGCAAATTCTATTAATAAAGTCTTTACAGCCAATGGATGACATTTTAAAATAACTGAACTGAAAAATGTCCAAATTTTAACACTTAAATTACTTGTTAAATAGAAGCAAAATCTAGAACATATTCTTTGTGAGCCAAAGATAGCCAGGTATTAGCTGTGCCCCATTATCCAGGAAAAAGTCAATGAGATTATTTAATCTGTTTCAAGTATAATTTCCCTCCAAGGAACAGAAGAGAAAGGCTCAAGAAAGGCCCCGAACTGGAAGGATTAGATTTGAGTCCGAGCGAATCACTCTTATGCACTCAGGTTCACCTGCAAAATAATAGGAGGTTATTGACCCTCACTTCTGCCCTGTATCAAAACCCAGCTCACCCATTTCGGCCTGCGTAACCACTCCGTCATCTGTAAGCATGTGTGTCCTCCTGGCCACCAGGTCAGCCGACCACTCTCCGGGTGTCCACTGTACTCTGTCCATATCTGACTATGAACAGACAGATGCTCAGTATTGGGGAGGTCCTCAGGGATCTCGGCCAACCTCACTTTATCCCAACAGAGGAGATTACACGGTTTTGAGTTGAATCAGTTGGAGGGCCTGGGTGTCCAGGCGGGGGCCTTGGATGCACGACACGCCCCCAGATAAGTGGGCAGCGCGGGGAGCATTTGACCTTAGGTCCAGAGGGAAGAACTTCACTCACGTACTTTCTAGAAACAGACTGCAGATGTTTCTGCCGGCCTGAGAAGCCAGAGGATGAAATACCACAAAAGGATGTTCCAGGCTATGAAAAATAACTGCTAATTTAAAAAAATAACATGACCACTCATTTTTCCTGATATCCACGTGAGTTGTGCTCAGAAAAGCTACCGCTTCACAGAGTACCAGTGATTGGGTTTCTACGGGCAGTGGACTTTGCAGCGTAGAAGCCGCAAGCACGGAGGCCGGCGGTCTGCACACCAAGCAGGGGAGTTTGTGGGGTTTTAGGTCAGGTCCTGGAAGATGATGCTCTGAAAGTGCTGCACTCAATATGCCAGCAAATTTGGAAAACTCAGCAGTGGCCACAGGACTGGTAAAGGTCAGTTTTCATTCCAATCTCAAAGAAAGGCAATGCCAAAGAATGCTCAAACTACCGCACAATTGCACTCATCTCACACGCTAGTAAAGTAATGCTCAAAATTCTCCAAGCCAGGCTTCAGCAATACGTGAACCGTGAACTTCCAGATGTTCAAGTTGGTTTTAGAAAAGGCAGAGGAACCAGAGATCAAATTGCCAACATCTTCTGGATCATGGAAAAAGCAAGAGAGTTCCAGAAAAACATCTATTTCTGCTTTATTGACTATTCCAAAGCCTTTGACTGTATGGATCACAATAAACTGTGGAAAATTTTGAAAGAGATGGGCATACCAGACCACCTGACCTGCCTCTTGAGAAACCTGTATGCAGGTCAGGAAGCAATAGTTAGAACTGGACATGGAACAACAGACTGGTTCCAAATAGGAAAAGGAGTATGTCAAGCAAGGCTGTATATTGTCACCCTGCTTATTTAACTTCTGTGCAGAGTACATTATGAGAGACACTGGGCTGGAAGAAGCACAAGCTGGAATCAAGATTGCTGGGAGAAATATCAATAACCTCAGGTATGCAGATGACACCACCCTTACGGCAGAAAGTGAAGAGGAACTAAAAAGCCTCTTGATGAAAGTGAAAGTGGAGAGTGAAAAAGTTGGCTTAAAGCTCAACATTCAGAAAATGAAGATCATGGCATCTGGTCCCATCACTTCATGGGAAATAGATGGGGAAACAGTGGAAACAGTGTCAGACTTTATTTTTTTGGGCTCCAAAATCACTGCAGATGGTGACTGCAGCCGTGAAATTAAAGCACGCTTACTCCTTGGAAGGAAAGTTATGACCAATCTAGACAGCATATTCAAAAGCAGAGACATTACTTGGCCAACATAGGTCCATCTAGTCAAGGCTATGGTTTTTCCTGTGGTCATGTATGGATGTGAGAGTTGGACTGTGAAGAAAGCTGAGCGCCGAAGAATTGATGCTTTTGAACTGTGTTGTTGGAGAAGACTGAGAGTCCCTTGGACTGCAAGGAGATCCAACCAGTCCATTCTGAAGGAGATCAGTCCTGGGTGTTCTTTGGAAGGACTGATGCTAAAGCTGAAAGTCCAGTACTTTGGCCACCTCATGCGAAGAGCTGACTCATTGGAAAAGACTCTGATGCTGGGAGGGATTGGGGGCAGGAGGAGAAGGGGACGACACAGAATGAGATGGCTGGATGGCATCACCGCCTCGATGGACATGAGTTTGGGTGAACTCCGGGAGTTGGTGATGGACAGGGAGGCCTGGCGTGCTGCAATTCGTGGGGTCACAAAGAGTCTGACACGACTGAACTGAACTCTAGTGTCCCCATCACCTCCGCCAGGTGCCCCCGAGGACGGCTCCGCCAGCACTCCACCTCCCGGCGCTCAGACTCCGCCTGGGCGACAGGGGGCGCGCGCAGCCACGCCTAGCCTGCCCCTTCGCGGGAGCCCCATCCCTGGTTCGCGCAGCCGCCTTAGAGCCCGCCGGACGATTCCTCTTCCGGGGCAGCGCGGAGAAGCGTGCGGGACCCGGATGCAAACGCGAGTGCGGCTATATAAGCGCCCCACAGGCCTCACGCCTTCCTCTTTGAGGAAGACGCGGTCGCGGCTGCAGCGGACTTGTGTGCCGCCCTCTACTGCTCCTGACTCACCGCTGTTCGCTCTCGCCGAGGAACAAGTCGGTCAGGAAGCCACGCCGCAGCCATGGTGAGTCGGGGGCGTCCGGGTCGCGTCCTGGAGGAAGATTGGGCTGGAGGGAGGGAACGGGACTCGTTTGTCCAGGGAATGGGCTTATGAGATGCCGCCAGGAACTGTGAAGGGTCCGAGCGCGCTGGTCCCCGGACTTGATAAGCTACTTAAGGGTTTTTTATTCTTACTTGTGTGGTAACAGGCCTTTAAAGACACCGGCAAGACTCCCGTGGAGCCAGAGGTGGCCATTCACCGGATTAGGATCACCCTCACCAGCCGCAACGTGAAGTCTCTGGAGAAGGGTCAGTGCGGCGAATTCGGGGGTTTCGGGGCTTGTTCCTGAGCGAGGTCGGCTCTCGGGGGGGGCCAGCGTCCTCTTTCAAAAGACAGAGTTAAGAGTGGTCCACACTTGGTGTGTGCCGTGTTGGCGGTGAGGAGAGAATTGCTGTGTTGACTTACGGTGATCGTCTTATACGCTATTCTGAGCCCGCGGCGGTTCGACTTTGAGCCGGCTCTTGTGCGTTAAGGGAGCCAACTGAAGGATGCTTTTACTTCCCTGCAGTGTGTGCTGACCTGATCAGAGGCGCGAAGGAAAAGAATCTCAAAGTGAAAGGACCAGTTCGGATGCCTACCAAGGTGAGAGAGTGTGTCCTGGGCAGGAGGTGGAAGATGATAATTGGAGAGAAGATGGAGAAATTAGAAAACATAAACTAAGTGAAATAGCACTGAATATGAAATAGAAAAAGTGAAGCAAACTAGGTAAAAGGTTCTGTTACAGTCCGGTTGCTTTTAAACATGGCTGCTCGTTAGAAACATCTGGAGCTTTGGCGAAAAAAAGCAATACCTGGGCATTTATATGTTTAAAAAAATTCCAAGATAATTCTGATGTGCGTTTGGATATCAGAAGTGTCCTAGGGAAGCACAACAGACCATAAACGCTTGGTTTCCATTTTTTCTTGTTGCAGACTCTGAGAATAACTACGAGGAAAACTCCTTGTGGTGAAGGTTCTAAGACTTGGGATCGATTCCAAATGAGGATCCACAAGCGACTCATTGACCTGCACAGTCCTTCTGAAATTGTCAAGCAGATCACTTCCATCAGTATTGAGCCGGGAGTCGAGGTGGAAGTCACCATTGCTGATGCCTAAATCAACCTTTTTAATAAATCGATAATCAGTTGTTATATTTTGTTGACTTTTATTTATAATACTGACAAGTCTTAGGAATAGAGTTGTGTTACGGAATTGATTCCACCTTTTAAGTAGAATAATCAGAATTAGATGGATAGCCTGTGGTGGTTGACCCTGTTTCCATTGTAAGCTAGTTTACACGTGACAGCATTTGAAAATGGAATTGTGTTAACTGCCACATGAGATCTTGCTATTGATGAATATTGGGGTTTTTGAACATGTGTGTGGGTTTAACTTTGGAACTGTCAGCAGTTTCTGGGATGATTCTAATGTTACCAGCTGTGGTTAGAAACCTAGTGTGATAAAAGGCAAGGAACTCAAAATCTAGGTCTTAATATCTGACCCTGCCATTTGTCATAACTCCTTTTAAACTTGGCAAATTTCAGTAAGTTGTGGAAACTTTTATAGATACTGGTGCCTTAATTTTAGATAAGAAAATACAATAAAATATAAAACAATCCTAGTACTTAGGTTATATCTATAGAATGTGTTTTATATATACTCCTTGGAATCACTTTTCACTTTATGTATATAAGTCATTCCGTACGAAGCTAAGTTAAGCATTTATATGTTTAGGGCTGAAAAGCACATCTTAGGTCAAATTCAAACCTCTATTACTGGGTAACACTGCCTAACTCCAAGACCCTGCTTATACATTGTATTCCCATTGTGTAGACATAGAAATTGGTTTTTGCATTTTAATTTGCTCAGTGTTCTGAGCTTTAATAGCACAGCTGAAATTTTAGTGTGCCCATGGGTTGAGGATCCATCTTGATGTCCCATTGAAGGGTTGAAGTCTTTGCTGTTTTTAATTGGGTGGCTATCCTAAACATGTATGTCTACTCTACAGAAGTATATGACAGGTATATAAGCATTTTACAACTGATAAAATTGGCCACTCTTAGGATTGCAGTAATGAAATTCCTGCCTTTCTTCCCAGGAACCCAGCCCACTTTGGGTTACCTTGTCCAGTGGCTTCAGTTAGCATACGTAAGCTGTTCAGGTTTCTCTATCCAATTACGTGCCAGATGCCAGAGCCTCACTGTAAGTTGACAAGCCCCCACACCTGGTTTTCAACCCATGTCCAACACATGCCACACAATCGTTCTGATACTGGAATTTTCATCCCGAAACACTTCTGCAACATCCAAGTCCTTTTGATTCTGTTTTTTTCCTCCTAGCAGGTCTCCAAAACACCAGATGTTGAAAAGGGATTTTTGTAGAGCGGAACCTGGAAAGTTGTTAATGCTAAGGTTTAGCAAAGATGCTATGCTAAGGTAACCTGGTAAGTAACTTCACTCGTGTCCGACTCTGCAACCTCAGACGGCAGCCCACCAGGCTCCCCCGTCCCTGGGATTCTCCAGGCAAGAACACTGGAGTGGGTTGCCATTTCCTTCTCCAATGCATGAAAGTGAAGTCCTCAGTCGTGTCCGACCCTCAGCGACCCCATGGACTGCAGCCCTCCAGGCTCCTCCGTCCATGGGATTTTGTAGGCAAGAGTACTGGAGTGGGGTGCCATTGCCTTCTCCAAAGTAACCTATATTAACCCATTTACAATAACATTGTGCCAGATCAACTTCTAATTAGCTTGGGGAAACAAGAAAATTTCGTTGCGTAAGAGTCTTACAGTTCTATTCCTGAGGCCAGCAGTGATTTAACCTTTCCTAGAGGAGCTGGTGTTCTCAGTTCAACTGAAGAAGTTGGTAGGAAATCAGCCAGGCAGTGAGCTACTGACTTGCCCTCTAGCCCAATTTTCAGCATTCTCTGCACTAGGAAGTTCTACAACTACAGCGGCAGTTAAGATCATTAATGGCTAAAGAGTAGGCTGTTAAGCAAAATGTGCCTTTCTAAATCAAAAGATGCACTTGAATACAGTTCTGAAATTTAACCAACACATGCCAGGGTGACTGATGGTTTAGCAATTGTCATCACACAAGGATAATTGCATTTAAGCCATAAGCAATTCATAGGGCCTGAAATACAGCTAAAACCTGGCACTTAAAGTTCAGGAACTGCTATTATCTTCAATTCCTTTGTTAAGTCACTAAGTTTTGTGGGGCTCTCTGGCCCCATGGACTGCAGCACACCAGGCTTCCCTATCCTGACTAACTGTAGATAATGTAGTACAGGGGAGATAGCAGTGAACTAACTGGGTTTTTAGTCATAAGTTCCACAGCTGGTAAGTTAGGTGACCTTAAACTTGCTTACTTAAGCTCTTTGGTCATTAATTCTCATCTGTAAGAGGAGAAAGGCTACTCACTCCTGTGTTCTGGTCTGGAGAATTTCATGGACAGTATATAGTTCATGGGGTCACAGAGTTGGACGTGACTGAATGACTTTAAACTATTTCAGGTAAGATTTTTTTTCCCTCTTCAAAGGAAACATTAACGTTTTCCCCCTAAAAATAAAGAGAAATTTTGAGACCTTCAGTAACTCACTTAACATGAATGAACTAAAGTGTAATAAACATCTGCCCACTACCTCAGAGGACTTTAAAAGGACAAATGAGAAAATATACATAAATGCATTTGTTGTGTTAATCTGTCATGTCCATTTCTGTGACCCCATGGACTATACAGCACGTCAGGCTTCCCTGTCTATCACCAACTCCAGAGCTTGCTCAGACTCATGTCCATTAAGTTGGTGATGCCATCCAACCATCTCATCCTCTGTCTTTCCCTTCTCCTGCCTTCAATCTTTCCCAGCATCGGAGTCTTTTCCAATGAGTCATTTCTTCACATCAGGTGGCCAAATTATTGGAGTTTCGGCTTCAGCATCAGTCCTTCCAGTGAATGTTCAGGACTGATTTCCTTTAGGATGGACTGGTTTGATCTCCTTGTTGTCCAAGGGACTCTCAAGAGTCTTCAGCACCACAGTTCAAAAGCATCAGTTCTTCGACGCTCAGCCTTCTTTATGGTCCAACTCGCACATCTGTACAGGACTACTAGAAAAACCATAGCTTTGACTATACGGATCTTTGTTGGCAAAGGGATGTCTCTACATGTTAATACACTCAAACATTCAAAAATAGCTACTTAAAATCCATACTGGGCCTTCAAATATTCATAACAAAATAATGGTAGTTTACATAGTGGTATCGATATCAATGAGTCTGGGTTGTAGGCCAGCTTGTATGGATTAGGGAGGCAGAGTGTTAGTCCCTCAGTCGTGTCCAGCTCTTTGGGATATCATGGACTGCAGCCTGCCAGGCTCCCCTGTTCATGGAATTCTCCAGGCAAGAATACTAGGGTAGCCATTCCCTTTCTCCAGGGGATCTTTCCTGTCCAGGGATCAAACTTGGGTCTCCCACATTGTAAGCAGATTATTTACCATTTGAGCCACAAATTAGCCCAAGGCAGAGGAAGGTTGAAAATGGGAGGCTCGCCAGTCCTTACCACATTCCCATTAGATTCACAGCTACTTTGTTTTAAACATGCAGCTAAACCGGAGACAACAGCTATGCATTGCTAGGTCAGATTTTTCCACCTGAGGCTCCTAAAGTATGTATTAAATAGGTTCAGGACCTGGGATGTAAGGTAAACGGGCAAGAGAGGAGAAATTCTCGGCTGGGCTGTCAAATCTGTTTCAAGCTTAATTACATGGATATGCAGGCTTAATAAAATACTTCTTGGAGCCTCAATTTTCATGTGCAAAATGAAGGTACTTGTGTCTCTCAAGGTCATACTGGGGGTTCCTTTGTTTCTCTGGGAGACATTTTCTAACAATCAAAACTGGTTTGCTAAGTGTATAGATTTCTCCCACGGCGACCTCGATTCCCACAGGGTGTGGTGCACTGCTGACCAATGGTGTTAGGTGAGATTATTTACAGGGGCATTTGAGCCCAGGACATGGCTTTCCTACCTGCTTCCTCCTTCACCAAACTAGTGAGTACACAGGTCCAACTCCAAAGCAGAATGTGGCAAAGCCAAAGTTGAACCTCTAGAAACTAAGAAGAACTAATTCTCATTCTAGGTATACTACTTTTCACTTTCATAGCAAATTAGACTTCTAGAACAAGAGAACTTGATCTTTCTGTACGTTTTGTCCTATAAAGTGCTTTTTTTTTTCTTTACATAAAACCCACCCACCCCAAAAGTTAATACTGAAATCTTCAGAACTTTTCTTATAAATACAAGTATATGTGATTTTAAGCTATTCAATATCTTTTCTTTAGCCATATAAAATTTCTCTCTTTAAAAATACATGTGAGACAATACTAAACATATTGCTCTCTGTATATTCTGATATTAAGTGATTATCTGATATGTGATTTGCAAATTCTCCCATTCTGTAGGTTGCCTCTTCATGTCAATTCCTTTTGAGTACATTTTTGTATATGGTATAAGGTGATGTTTGTAGATGGCTTCCTCCTTTTGCAGTGTATCTCTGTATTTCTCCCAACACCATTGGCTGGAAGAGACTTCTTTTCCCGGTTGCTTGGTCTCGGCACCTTTGTTGTTCAAAGTCGTGTCCAAATCTTTTCGACCCTATGGACTACAGCACTTCCTGTCCATAGGGTTTCCCTGTCCTTCACTATCTCCCAGAGTTTGCTCAAACTCTTTTCTATTGAGTTGGTGATGCCACCCAACTGTCTCATCCCCTTCTCCTGCCCTCAGTATTTCCCAGCTTCAGGTTTTTTTCCAATGATTTGGCTCTTTGCATCAGGTGGCCAAACTATTGGAGCTTCAGTTTCAGCATCAGCCTTTCCAATGAATATTCAGGATTGATTTCCTTTAGGATTGACTGGCTTGATCTCCTTGCAGTTCAAGGGACTCTTGGGAGTCTTCTTCGGCACCACAATTCAAAAGCATCAGTTGGCACCCTTACTGAAGATCACTTGACCTTCAGTCAAGGCTGAAGCATCCTTGTGTGCAGGAATAAATCCCACTTGGTCATAGTATATAATCCTTTGATCATGCTGTTGAATTTGACTTGCTAGTATTTTGTTGAGGAATGCTTCAGTGTATTCATCAGAGATAATGGTGTGAGTTTTTTTAATTGAGGCCTTCCTTGGTGGCTCAGGAGTAAAGAATCCGCCTGCAATGCAGGAGACTGCCTGAAATGTAGGAGACGTGGGTTCTGGCTGGGAAAGATTCCCTGGAGGAGAGCATGGGAATCCACTCCAGTATTCTTGTCTGGGAAATCCCATGGACACAAGAGCCTGGCGGGCTACAGTCCACGGGGTCCCCAGAGTTGGACATGACTTAGTGACTAAACCAAACCACCATAATTGACATATAGCATTATATTAGTTTCAGGTGTACCATGGACTGATTTTATATTTGTATATAATCAGTAGTTTTCTTGTAGTGTTTGGTTTTAGTATTGGAATAATGCTGCCCTCACAGAATGAATTATGAATTGTTCCCACCTCTTCAGTTTTTTGTAAGAGTTTGAAGAAGACTGGTGTTAGTTTTTCTTCCAATGTTTGGTAGAATTCCCCAGTGAAGCTGTCTGATCGTGGACTTTTCTTTGTTGTTCTTTGTTAAAGCTACTTCAATGTCCTTACTAGTTCAAATTTTTTATTTGTTCATGATTCAGTCTTAAGAGGTTCTGTATTTCTAGGAATGTATCCATTTCTTCTAGGTTATCCCATTTGTTGACATATAAGCATTTATAGTATTCTCTTATAATCCGTCTTATTTCTATGGCATTAGTTGTAATGTCTTATATTTCAATTCTGATTTTAGTTAAGTAGTTTTTTCCTAGTTAATCTAGCTAAGAATTTGTCATTTTTTTTTATCTTTTCAAAAATTGAGCTCTTAGTTTTATGAATTTCTCTGTTATTTCCCTATTCTCTATTTTATCTCTGCTCTAATCTTTATTATTTTCTTCATTCTGCTAACTTTGAGTTTAGTTTGTTCTTTTTTTAGTGCTTTGAGATGTAAAAATTTGAGTTTAGTTTGTTCTTTTCTTAGTTCTTTGAGATGTAAAATTAGATTATTTTTCAAGAGTGTATTGTTTAATTTCCACATATTTGTGAATATTCCCATTTTTCCTTTGCTATTGAGCCCTAGTTTCATTCCATTGCAGTCGTTTGGTATGTCCATTTCTTTCCTCAAATTTAGAAAAATTCTTTTTTTTGCTATTATTTCTTCAAGTAAGCTCTCTGCATACCCTACTCCTTCTCCTTCTGGAGCCCCTATAATTATTACACTGATCTGCCTGATTGTGTCCCAGAACCCCCAAACTGTTTCACTTTTCCGTTCTTTATCCTTTCTGCTCCTCTGACTTAATAATTTCAAATTATCGTCTTCAGGTCATTTGCTGATTCTTCCTTCTGCTTGATTAAGTCTGCCGCTAAATCCTCCTATTGAATTTGTTAATTGAGTTATTGTGTTCTTCAGCTCCAGAATTTTTTTTTAATAATTTCTGTCTCTTTGTTGATCTTCTCATTTTGTTTAACCACTGTTTTCCTGATTTTCTTTAGTTGTCTATCTGTGCTCTCTTTTAGCACATTGAGCACCTTTAAAGTGGTTATTTGAATTCTGTGTCTGGTAATTCATAGACCTCTTGTTTCTTTAGGGTTGGTTTCTGGAAATTTATTTTGATCAGTTGATTGAGCTGTTTGTTTCCCCCCTTTTAATTTCTTGTAAGCCATGTGATCCTTTGTTGAAATTTGGGCATGTGAAAAATGGCCATCCCTCCCAGTCTGTTGTTCATTCACCAATTTGTGCCTGACTCTTGCGACCCCATGGGCTGGACTGTAGCTTCAGGCTCCTCTGTCCATGGAATTCTTCAGGCAAGAATACCAGAGTGGATAGCCATTTCCTTCTCCAGAGGATCTTCCTGACTCAGGGATTGAACTCGCGTCTCCTAAATCGGTAGGCAGATTCTTTACCAGTGAGCCACCAGGGAAGCCCCAGTCTGTAGGGGAAGTCTAGTCTGTAGGGGAAGTCATCTTGGCTGGAGATTTGAGAACCTCTCACACTTTCTGGGGGTATGTCTCTCTGGGCTTGTGTGTATGATTTACTAGAGACAGAGACTTGCCTGTTTGCTTCTCAGGAGCCTGTAATCTCTTACTCCCTCTGGTGTCTGTCTGTGGTACTGCATTCTCCATGGTATCGATTCAGTTCAGTTCAGTCGCACTCAGTCATGTCAGACTTTGCGACCCCATGAACTGCAGAGCACCAGGCTTCCCTGTCCATCACCAACTCCCGAAGCTTACTCAAACTCATGTCCATCGAGTCGGTGATGCCATCCAGCCATCCATCCTCTGTCGTCCCCTTCTCCCACCTTCAATCTTTCCCAGCATCAGGGTCTTTTCAAATGAGTCAGTCCTTCGCATCAGGTGGCCAAAGTATAACTCCAACTGAACATGACTTTGTTCTCAACTGGCCTCGAGTCCGGCAACCACACACAGTATACTGCTTTCCCATCAGTTCCCTGAGTTCCAGAGACTGAAATTAGTCCCTTAGGCAGTCCCGCAAAAAGCCAGGACATGGGACTCATGTTCCACTCTATTTTCTCTTCCAAGAGAGAAGCTGGGGGCTTTCTTCTGGTCTCATCCTGGACGGGGGTGTGGGTGGTCACCTGCTGTGACCCTTCTTGGCTTTGTGCTCACCTCATGCTGCAGCCTGTTGCCTGGTTCCTGGAGTTGTCACAAAGATACTGTGGTCTGTGTATCACTGTTAGGTTGGTATGTGTGTTAGAAGAAGGTCTGGGGCTTCCTATTTATCCCTCTGTCTTGCTGACATCACTCTAATGAATCTTTTTGAAATATAATCAAATATCATAAATAACAATAACCTCTTAATATTCTTAAATATCCAGTAGTATTCAAGTTTCTTTGAGTATTTTTACTGTTTATTTATTTGAATAAGGATCTGATTGATGTTTCTCAAATTTCTTTTAATCTAGTGGTTCCCCTTCCATCTAAGAAATTGTTTAGGTACAGACAAACCTCATCTTGAGCAGTAGCATGGGACCAGAGAAAGTAAACACGCAAGCTGAAAACTTGCAAAATGGTCCTAATAATCAACAGGAAAAATTATGATTGTTCTGTTACCTATAAAGTTTTACAAAAAATTAAGTCTTTGCTTTCAGTTATAAATGTAAAGGAAAATATAAAATGGTAGAACTGATATTCAGTATTTGTGTGCTGTGCTAAGTCACTTCAGTTGTGTCTGACTGTTTGCAACCCTGTGGACTGACGCCCGCCAGGCTCCCCTGTCCATGGGATTTTCCAGGCAAGAATACCGGAGTGGGTTGCCATGCCCTCCTCCAGGGGATCGTCCTGACCCAATGATCGAACCCATGTCTCATATCTCCTGTGTTGGCAGTCCAGTTCTTTACTACTAGTGCCACCTGGGAAGCTTGATATTTAGTGTACTATCATCTAAAACATTAGTAATATTAAGAAAATATTCTATGCCTTTGTTAAAAAAAAAAACAAAAACCAAAAACCCAAGCTCATCAATAGTAGTATGAACAGTGCTTGTTTTCTCATTACATAACTTAAGGCATTTTTTTTTCCTATGCCTTGGTGAGCTGTCATATTTCTGACTTTGGTCATGAAATATTTCTAGTTTCTTTTTAACGTATAGCTTTTTAATGGTATCCCCCCTCTAGGACATCATCACCCTTTTCATCACAACCGCGCTCCTCCTTCATCTCAGTAAGTCTGTCTTCACTGAGCCTCTTTGGCTGTGTTTCTGAGTCTCTCAACATTGCACTGTCAACAGGCTCAGGGTCCACTGTTCGCTCCACCACCCTGTTCACGTTTGATTCAGACTTCACATCCAGCATTCTCATATTGCTTCTTCGCTGTTCTTTTGTCTTTGTGTGCCAAATTCCTGTTCTTAAGTCTCCATTTTTGTAAAACATCACATGGGTTTATGGCTCCATGCTTTGTTGTCTCTGCTGCCTCTCTGAGGACTGAATAACATGAGCCATCACCAGACTTTGAGAGAAGTGACGTTGTTATGTGTGTGTTAATGACTTGTAGACTGAAGTGCTTGCCACAGAGTTTATCTTCTCTGCAGCTTCTCACAATTGATGTACTGTGGTAACTGATATAGGAACTACATCAGGGGGGGCCTGGTGGTGTAGGCCTCTACTGTGATAACTGTGATAAAGCTCGTGCTTATCAGAACCTGGCAAAGCAAAGACCACCCACATTTGTCTTGGAATTATCTCTGATTTCTCAGGGGCAATTGTCTATTTTGATCTTTCCCCTTGAAGCTATGGGGAATCTTTGGTTTCTTTTATTTGTACTTAAGAATCGTAATTAAGCTTTTCTTTCTGGTACTGGTCTGGATCTTCCCTCTTAGGTAGACAGACCTGCATCTCTAATAGGCTCTTCTTTACCATTTGAAGGATTTTCAAGGCCTGGAATTCCCTGTAAGGTACACGTATAGGCAGCCGGCTGCTAGACTGGGGACCCTCACAACAGACACCACTTAAATGAAGAGCAACACTCGGTCACATTTGATGCTTTTATCTCTTCCCAGGGTTATTCAGGTCATAGACAGCTACAATCTCCCTCCTGTCCTTAGTGAGGCAGAAGGTTGTGGGGCAGGCTGACAGGTATAGGTGCTTCAACAACACACTTTCAGTTAAAAATTAAGCCCCCTGTTGGTAGCCTTCTTCTAATCCTGCACCCAGGGTTGCACCAACTCCTCCCTACCCAGAGCCCCAGGAAGGGCAGTTCCCACCACCAGCCCTACCAGGAACATATTCTAGGGCGGCCTCCTCCATTCTGTCTCTTCTCACACGTTCTGGATCCTAGAAAGCTGTTGAACTCAAAAGTCTGTTCCATTCTCTTTCTTGTTATTGTTTAATCCTTTGTTTTCCTCTACGATAGTTTCAGTGAGGTCTCTAAACAGAGGTGAGGCAACTTCCTTGCTCAGTCTGCAATCCTGAGCTGATTTCTAGCTGATTCTTACCCATCTGGGACACGTCTCCTTAGGAAGAACAGTGGACTAGTGTAGTAAGGAGAGTAGGGGCTCCTAGCCAGGCTGTCTGTGCTCACAGTTCGACTCTGCTCTTTTCTAGCTGAGACTTTGAGTTATTTATCCTCTTGTATCTTGCTTTTCTCATCCAGGGCTTCCCTGGTGGCTCAGATGGTAAAAATAAATCTGCCTGCCATGCAGGAGACCTAGGTTCCATCTCTGATCTCTGGATCAGGAATATCCCCTGGAGAAGGGGATGGCAACCCACTCCAGTATTCTTGCCTGGAGAATCCCTGTGGACAGAGAAGCCTGGCGGGCTGCATTCCATAGGGTCACAAAGAGACAGACGTGACTGAACAACTAACACGTTCACTTTCTCATCAGTGGAATAAGATTTACTTATAAGTAAATAAGTACTTATAAGTACTTATTTATACTTATTTACTTATAAGTAAACTTACTTATTATATACTTATAATAAGATTTACTTATTTTCATCAGTAAAATAAGAAAGTGCCTCATGGAATTGTTTGAAAATGAAGTGAGTTAACATTTTTAATGTACTTAGGACAGTGGTTAGCACAGAATAAGAACTATTTATTTGAAAATGAACAGCTTTGAATTTCAAGAAATGAAAAATGAATCTGAAAATGTGGCCCCTTTAATTTCTTGTCTCCACATCTAGAACAGAGTTCCCTGAATACAAAGAGGCTTAAGAAAAAATTTTTTTCCTGCTTAAAAATCACTTAGGTTCAGTGGTGACTGCTTTTGCAGTTAAGTAGGCAGTTCATAAGAAGTAAATGTGTAAGTCTGAAGAACTAAGTGTATCCCAGACAGGACACACAGGCATCAGAGTAGCAACTGAAATGAATTCACCATACAAACAACTAACAGGGAAGAGACACAGCCTGACAAAGGAGGCTCAAAGACAGGATTCCAAACATCTGTTTGCTTCTATTTTTGGTAATCATCGCATCCTCACAATACTTCAGCCAAAGCTCGAGGAAAGCAAAAACGCTACCTATTGAAAGCCCAGCAAAAAGACCACAGTGAAATACTCAGCAAAAGATCAAGTTCTGACAAAACTGCAATTAAAAAAAAAGAACTGTGGACATTGTTTTCCTATGAACATTCAACAGGTGTTTTCAATCATTTATCATTTGTTCACTTATGACTGAGCACATTTGTACATTATCAAGTCTCAGATGTTTTCATTTCTAAAAGCTTCAACACTGAGCTGGAATCTTTTCCAAATACGAATCCCATTAAACTTTGGTTTAAGGAAAATGATGGAAAACCCACAAGAACAAGAAGTAAATTGTCTCAAAAAAAAAAAAAATAAATTGTCTCTTTAAAACAGGAAGGAGAAATAAACCAGTTACATTATGAACAGGAAGCCTCATTGATCCCAATTCTTGTTGGGATCCCAAAACTTGTTGATCTCAAAACTTGTTGCTGCCATGTCAGAAAATAATGTTGACAAACATATGTTCCTTAAAGATTCTTTCTTTTATTTTTCCTTTGTAACCGCAAACTTACATAAAAGCTGTAAGAACAGTACAAAGAATATTTTGTCACCCATTTGGATAAAAATGATCAACATTACACCATCCTTCAAATACTTCCCTATGTGTATTTCAGCCCTGCCCCCCCACAACCGTAGTGCAGCCACCAAAATTAGACCAAGGATGCTCGCCTTTGTCTAATCCTCGTGTCTCATTCAAGTTCTGTCACCAGTCCTAACTCAGCACCAGACTCAGTCAGGCATTGCACTGCATTAAAGTTCTGTTTTGCCTGATTTAGCCCACCCATTCCTCAGTCTTCCTTTAACCTTCATGACCTTGGCACTTTGGAGGGTTACAGGCATTGTAATTTGGATACTTGCCTTACCTGTGCAGGCTGCAGCCCCACTCAGGGCTCGCTCCTGCAATCTTGCCCTTCTTCTCCACTGAGCCCTTCCCTCTCGGGCGATGTCCTGGGCTGGGCTGAGCTGCTGGTCCCACCACCTCCCCCTGCTGGGTGCTGACACCCTGCAACGCGGCCACTGCCCTCCCACTCCCTGTGGGGGTGATCACACCCATGCTGAGATGCTCAGGGAGAGAGGGATAAAGGATAAAGGGGAAAGAAAAGAAAAGGAAGAGGCCTCTAACAGTCTAGAGAAATATGTTTTCGTGTGGGTCTAACCATGAACTGTAGCAGGTAAAACTTTGATCCAGTCGATGATCTGAAGTCGTCCTAAGCAGAATCACAGATTTTAAACAAAATGTCTTTCCATTTATGTCATGAATCTCAGAGGAATATTTTGAGGGGTTAAGAAGTGGTCATACTTAACTATGATTATTTTAAAAATTCATACAGAGAATTCACGTGGTCTTAAACATTTATGTGTGTACCCCAGAATGATATTCAATCTATTTTGCCCACACTGAAAAATGAAATCAGTAAATTATTGTATAAAACATTTAAAGTAGTTAGAGGTTATTATGAAATGTGGGTTTATGTTCTGCAGTGATGTGTTAGGGTTCTCCAGAGAAACAGAATCAATAATATATATGTATATATGTTGTATGAAATTTATTGAAATGTATGAAATATATTATGAGTCATCTCACGTGATTATGAAGGTGAAGTGTTAGTCGCACAATCATGTCTGACTTTTTGCAACCCCAAACGACTGTTTGATGTCTGTGATGATTAATTTTATGAAATTTGTAAATTAATTTATAAATTTTATGAAATTTAATTAATTTCAGCCTGACTAGGGCATGAGATGCCCAGGTATTTGACCAAACATTTTTCTGGGGGTTTTTGTGAAGTGTTTTGGGATGAGATTAATATTTAAATCTGCAGACAGTAAATCAAGTTGCCCTCCCTAACATGAGCAGGCTTCAGCCAATCAGCTGAAGGCCTGAATAGAACACAGAGTCTAACTCTCCTGGGAGTAAGAGGGAACTCTTCCTACCTGGCTGCCTTTGGGCCTGGACACAGCTTTATCCTGCCTTCAGCCTTGAGCTGAAACACTGGCTCTTCCTGGTCTCTGGCCTGTTGACCTTCAGACTAAAATTATTCCATAGATTTCCCTGGTTCCCAGGCCTTTGCGCTCAGTCTGGACCTAAACCATCAGCACTCCTGATCTCCTGCTTGTTGCCTTGTCCTGTAGGCCTTGGGGTCTGCCAACATCCATAGGGGCTTTCCTGGTGGCTCAGATGGTAAAGAATGTGGCTGCAATGCAGGAGACCTGTTCAGTCTCTGGGTTAGGAAGATCCCCTGGAGAAGGGTATGGCTACCCACTCCAGTGTTCTTACCTGGAGAATCCCATGGACAGAGGAACCTGGTGGGCTACAGTCATGGGGTTGCAAAGAGTCAGACATGACTTAGTGGATAAACAACAGAAATTTAATCCTCTAATTTCCAAAGCTTTTCTATTATTCCCTCTCAGGGGAACTCTTCTAATATACGCTATGCTGTTCCCTGCTGTATTAAATAGAGTGTACCGGTTATCTAGGCCTTATCTGCTAGAGGGCCATCTGAACCTCAGGTGTTAGAAAACTGTCTGTCCTCAAGGCCATGGCACCATGAGGGGCTCTTGAGTTCACTTAAGGAGATGCTGCTCTAGTTGTTCTCTTTCTCTTCCAGGAAAGTTTCTCAAGGCTCTCTTTCCCGGTGGCATCATGCTTACTAGAAAAGCTGTCTTATGGAAAGAGTGAGAAGGTGCCAGAAGGCTGAGTGGAAATGGACTGGAACACAGCTAGGCCCCTGCTTGGTCCCACAGCCACGTGATTGCATCACTTGCCCTTCTGAGGCTCCAAGAGCCTGTGTGAGGCGCTTGTTGTTCAGGCACTAAGTCGTGTCTGACTCTTTGTGACCCCATGGACTATGGCTTGCCAGGCTCCTCTGTCCATGGTATTCGCCAGGCAAGAGTACTGGAGTGGGTTGCCATTTCCTACTCCAGGGGATCTTCCTGACCCAGGGGTCGAACTTGAGTCTCCTGCATTGGCAGGCTGATTCTTTACCGCTGAGCCACCTAGGAAGCCCAGTATGAGGTGACACACACCCACTGATACACACTCCAGAGAGCGTGCCCCTGCCCCCCATCCAGGTCTGGCTATAATGCCTTTCTCAAATTCTGTGGTATCCTACGGTGAGCTCTTCTTTAACAAAGAGCTCTTTTCTTTTCTTAGGAGCTTTGGATTGCTGGACATTTGTGGATGGACTTCAGTGAATTCACTTTGAAATTACAGACGAAATTTTGCTTGGGCTTATGCCTGACCCTTCTGGAAAGAAGATCCAACAGTGTCATCAGATTCTCAAAAGGAATGAGATGGGTTGAGATATTACTCCTAAGATGGGCTGAGATCTTACTCTTAAGAAGAGGAAGTGATGAAGCAGGTCATTAGTCTTCTGAACAGGTTTGGTCTGAGCTGAGCAGGTATAAGCAAACTGATAGAATAAATTGCCAGAGTAACCTTTGTGGAATGAGACTCCAAGGCGCCCAGGTGTGTACATGGAACTCAAATTACAGTGCTGTCTATACAAGGTCCTGGTTTCCTTCACTTACATATCACAAACATCATTTTATTTTTGTTTATAGAACTGTTCTAATATTTTAAAAATAATTACATAGGATTCCATTGCATGGCTATATTGCAATTTATTTATCCGGCACCTCATGGATAGATATTTATAATTTTTATTCTAGTCATTTTTGGTCGTAAACAGTGCTACCCTGAAGATCTTTGTACATATGATTTTACACAACATATAACAGTATCTTTCTGCTCATTCCCTTCCAGCACAGGACATTGTGATTATCTTTTGGGAATTTTCCTGAATGAAAAGTGAAAACTATGTCTTGTACTTGTTATTTATTCTCTGGAAGATGTTTGTATATTTATGGATTATCTGTATTTCTTCTTACATGAAATGTATGTTCATATTTGCCCCATAAATACAATCTTTCTAGAGTATGAAGTGCTTTAAGTGAGAAGCCAGGGTGCTAGAGGAACAGCTTCCATTTCACCGATGGATATGTGATTTAACCCTGCTGCAGAACAAATTATTCATGTCTCTGTTTTCTCTTTTCAATGATTTTTTGCTAGATCTGTTAAGGTCAGCTGGAAATCTGATAGAAAAGTTAACTGCCAAAAGACTAACAATGCACTGATGCACTAAATAAAGATTTATTAATACCCAGTGATATTCCAGGAAATAATAGGAACAGAGCCGATTAAGAGGTCAAAAGTTCTATAACATGACCCCAATTTAAGTTGACTATGAACCTACTTAAGGAAATGCTCATAGCAATCATCATAGTTTTTTTTTTAAGAATGCTTTGTTGTAACCATAGATCTCATTATTATCTATAGAAAAATAATTTAATGTCCTGTAGTGAAAACTATTATAAAACTTCAAACGGGTTGTGATTTTCAAATGCAAACTTTGAAGTTTTATTCCTTGAATAATCTCCCTGCAGGTTTTTAGAAGTTGGTCTATTTCTTTTAACATGTGCTTGATCCTTTAAGAGCTTATTAGGAATTTGGCTCCATAAGAGGTAAAGGGCTGAGCTCTGTGTTGAAGGCAAGCCTTGGTAAATCATATGTTTGTCTGTAAATTTCAACATGGTTATGATAAAAATCACAGTTTCAATTCAATACATATTTGTTTTATTATCTGCAAAGCTAGATGTTTCACCTAACTCAGATTTTGGAAATAAAGGTCAGAATAAACTAGATTGTGGATGGGCGCCAGAGCTGGAGGGGTCAGGGAAGTACTAAAGAGGATGAGAACAGGTGAAGGGACATTCCAGGAACAAGGACCAGCTCGCAGCTGAGAAAGAGCGTGGCATGGTAAAGGGCCTGAGAGAAGTCAGGTGTGGATGAAATGCCTAGTCTGGGTTCATGTGAGGAGAGACACAGGACTGGTGCCGTAAGAAGGGTTGGGTCATACTTTACCCTGTGCTAAGGAACGTAGCGTTTATTTTCCAGCAAAGGGGAGAACATCGGAGTGTTCAGTCAGAGGCGTAAGATGAGGGGATCTGCTGTTAAGAGTGGACTGCAGGGAGAGGGAAGCCTGGAGGCTGACCAGTGATTGAAAGGGTCCAGTTGAGGCAGGAACGCAGCTTGAACTAAAATAGAGGGACTGGGGATAGAGGAAGTTCTATCACTATGAGAGGTTTCAGAGGAAGATGCTACTGCAGTTGTGAGTAGGTCGAATAGGAGGAAGGGTAAATAAAGAGTGAGGCAGGATCTTGAGTGGTGAATGCTGACTGAGCATTCACAGAGAACTCTGAAGAAGGGTTGTAGGGCTGGATCTGACATGTTTGAAGTGGCCATGTTCCTTCCATGTGTAGAAACTGATAAATCGCTGGACAATGTGGATCTAAAGATTAGGAGAGGAATCTTGGGTGGGGAGGTGGACCTGGACCTCAGCATAAAGATGATAATCGCAACCATAGTCATAGGTGAGATGGCCCAGGGAGTGTGAGACTGGTGAGCTGAGCTGGATGGAGCCCTGAGCAGACAGATCCTGAGAGGAAGGGAACCCGTAAGTGGGATCAAGAAAACCAGCAGACCAGAATGAGGGGAACGCCAAAACAATATTTCTAGAATGAGGGTGGTGTTAATTGGTGCTGATTAGACACAAGTCGAATGAGTCCATTCAGTCAGTTCAGTTCAGTCGCTCAGTTGTGTCTGACTCTTTGCAACCCCATGAATTGCAGCATGCCAGGCCTCCCTGTCGATCACCAACTCCTGGAGTTCACTCAAACTCACGTCCATCGAGTCAGTTATGCCATCCAGCCATCTCATCCTCTGTCGTCACCTCCTTCTCCTGCCTCCAATCCCTCCCAGCATCAGAGTCTTTTCCAATGAGTCAACTCTTCGCATGAGGTGGCAAAGTACTGGAGTTTCAGCTTTAGCATTATTCCTTCCGAAGAAATCCCAGGGCTGATCTCCTTCAGAATGGACTGGTTGGATCTCCTTGCAGTCCAAGGGACTCTCAAGAGTCTTCTCCAACACCACAGTTCAAAAGCATCAATTCTTCGGTGCTCAGCTTTCTTCATAGTTCAACTCTCACATCCATACATGACCACTGGAAAAACCATAGCCTCGACTAGATGGACCTTTGTTGGCAAAGTAATGTCTCTGTTTTTCTATATGCTATCTAAGTTGGTCATAACTTTTCTTCCAAGGAGTAAGCGTCTTTTAATTTCATGGCTGCAGTCACCATCTGCACTGATTTTGGAGCCCCCCAAAATAAAGTTTGACACTGTTTCCACAGTTTCCCCATCTATTTTCCATGAAGTGAGGGGATCAGATGCCATGATCTTCATTTTCTGAATGTTGAGCTTTAAGCCAACTTTTTCACTCTCCACTTTCATTTTCATCAAGAGGCTTTTTAGTTCCTCTTCACTTTCTGCCTTAAGGGTGGTGTCATCTGCATATCTGAGGTTATTGATATTTCTCCCAGCAATCTTGATTCCAGTTTGTGCTTCTTCCAGCCTAGCGTTTCTCATGATGTACTCTGCATGTAAGTTAAATAAGCAGGGTGACAATATACAACTTTGACATACTCCTTTTCCTATTTGGAACCAGTCTGTTGTTCATGTCCAGTTCTAACTGTTGCTTCCTGACCTGCATATAGGTTTCTCAAGAGGCAGGTCAGGTGGTCTGGTATGCCCATCTCTTGAAGAATTTTCCACAGTTTATTGTGATCCACACAGTCAAAGGCTTTGGCATAGTCAATAAAGCAGAAATAGATGTTTTTCTGGAGCTCTCTTGCTTTTTCGATGATCCAGTGGATGTTGGCAATTTGATCTCTGGTTCCTCTGCCTTTTCTAAAACCAGCTTGACCATCAGGAAGTTCATGGTTCATGTATTGCTGAAGCCTGGCTTGGAGAATTTTGAGCATTACTTTACTAGCGTGTGAGATGAGTGCAATTGTGTGGTAGTGTGAGCATTCTTTGGCATTGCCTTTCTTTGGGATTGGAATGAAAACTGATCTTTTCCAGTCCTGTGGCCACTGCTGAGTTTTCCAAATTTGCTGGCATATTGAGGGCAGCACTTTCACAGCATCATCTTTCAGGATTTGAAATAGCTCAACTGGGATTCCATCACCTCTGCTAGCTTTGTTTGTAAAGATGCTTTCTAAGGCCCACTTGACTTCACATTCCAGGATGTCTGGCTCTAGGTCAGTGATCACACCATCGTGATTATCGTGGTCATGAAGATCTTTTTTGTACAGTTCTTCTGTGTATTCCTGCCACCTCTTCTTAATATCTTCTGCTTCTGTTAGGTCCATACCATTTCTGTCCTTTATCGAGCCCACTTTGCATGAAATGTTCCCTTGGTATCTCTAATTTTCTTGAAGAGATCTCTAGCCTTTCCCATTCTGTTGTTTTCCTCTATTTCTTTGTATTGATCGCTGAGGAAGGCTTTCTTATCTCTTCTTGCTATTCTTTGGAACTCTACATTCAGATGCTTATATCTTTCCTTTACTCCTTTGCTTTTCGCTTCTCTTCTTTTCACAGCTATTTGTAAGGCCTCCTCAGACAGCCATTTTGCTTTTTTTGCATTTCTTTTCCATGAGGATGGTCTTGATCCTGGTCTCCTGTACAGTGTCACGAACCTCCATCCATAGTTTATCAGGCACTCTATCAGATCTAGTCCCTTAAATCTATTTCTCACTTCCACTGTATAATCATAAGGGATTTGATTTAGGTCATACCTGAATGGTCTAGTGGTTTTCCCTACTTTCTTCAATTTAAGTCTGAATTTGGCAATAAGGAGTTCATGATCTGAGCCACAGTCAGCTCCTGGTCTTGTTTTCGCTGACTGTATAGAGCTTCTCCATCTTTGGCTGCAAAAAATATAATCAGTCTGATTTTGGTGTTGACCATCTGGTGATGTCCATGTGTAGAGTTGTCTCTTGTGTTGTTGGAAGAGGGTGTTTGCTATGACCAGTGCGTTCTCTTGGCAAAAGTCTGTTAGCTTTTGCCCTGCTTCATTCTGTACTCCAAGGCCAAATTTGCCTGTTATTCCAGGTACCTCTTGATTTCCTACTTTTGCATTCCAATCCCCTATGATGAAAAGGACATCTTTTTTTGGTTTTAGTTCTAGAAGGTCTTGTAGGTCTTCATAGAACCATTCAACTTCAGCTTCTTCAGCATTACTGGTTGGATTACTGTGATATTGAATGGTTTGCCTTGGAAACGAACAGAGATCATTCTGTCGTTTTTGAGATTGCATCCAAGTACTGCATTTCGGACTCTTTTGTTGACCATGATGGCTACTCCATTTCTTCTAAGGGATACCTGCCCGTAGTAGTAGATATAATGGTCATCTGAGTTAAATTCACCCATTCCAGTCCATTTTAGTTCGCTAATTCCTAGAATGTCGACGTTCACTCTTGCCATCTCCTGTTTGACGACTTCCAATTTGCCTGAGTCCATTAGATTTGGCAAAAATTGATAAAGGACAGTTTCACAAAGGTGATGGGAATGTGAGGTAGATTACAGAGGAGAATGAGAGAATGGAGACCGTTGAGCACAGAAAAATCTGAAAAGTTAGGCTCTAAAGGAGATAAAATAGACAAAGAGCAAGAGTGCAGCAGCGTGTGGTTGAGAGTGGACCCTTGTGTTTCTCAGATGAACTTAAAGGACTTTTAAAGGTTGCTGGGAAGGAAGCAGCAGAGAGGCGAGAGCTGAACACACAGGACGAGGTGATGATGATGACATCATCACGGGGGAGGAGATGGTGGAAACTAATACAAAGTTCTATGTTAATTATATCTCAGTAAAAGTACTTTTGGAATAAGATCAGCAATTTCAATTAAGCTTTGCATTTCATCAACAGAAAGACTTTAAAATCCTGCCTTCAGGGCTTCCCTGGTGGTCCAATGATTAAGAATCTAGACCAACCTAGATAGCATATTCAAAAGCAAAGATACTACTTTGCCAACAAAGGTCTGCCTAGTCAAGGCTATGGTTTTTCCAGTGGTCATGTATGGATGTGAGAGTTGAACTATGAAGAAAGCTGAGCACCGAACAATTGATGCTTTTGAACTGTGGTGTTGGAGAAGACTCTTGAGAGTCCCTTGGACTGCAAGGAGATCCAACCAGTCCATTCTGAAGGAGATCAGTCCTGGGTGTTCTTTGGAAGGAATAATGCTAAAGCTGAAACTCCAGTACTTTGGCCACCTCATGCGAAGAGTTGACTCATTGGAAAAGACTCTGATGCTGGGAGGGATTGGGGGCAGGAGGAGAAGGGGACGACAGAGGATGAGATGGCTGGATGGCATCACTGACTCAATGGATGTGAGTTTGGGTGAACTCTAGGAGTTGGAGATGGACAGGGAGGCCTGGTGTGCTGCGATTCACGGGGTCGCAAAGAGTCGGACACGACTGAGCGGCTGAACTGAACTGAACCAAACCAATCCTGGTTCAATCCCTAATCCAGGAAGATTCCACGTGCCTCGAGGCAACTAAGTCCCACAACTGCTGAGCCTGTGCTCTAGAGTCGGGGAGCCACAACAGAGAAGAGAAGCCACCACAGTGAGAAACTTGTGCCCTGCAACTAGAGAGTAGCCCCTGCTTGCCTTGCCAACTAGAGATCACTTGCTCAGCAATGGAGAACAAAAATAAATAAGTAAATCTTAAAAAAAAAATAGAATCCTGCCTTCATACACCATATGCCTTGTCTTTATACAGAAAAAGATATACATCCAGCCACAAACATCCGTGTGAGGAAGAAATAATTATTGACAAATTCTGTTAGAAGAATAAATGGGCTTTTATATTTATAGAGGTGGCAAAAGAAATAACACCTGAAGATACCACAGTTTAAAATGGAAAGCTAACCTCTCTGCTGAGCAAGGAAAACAGCTCTCTGGCTGTTTCTTTTTTTAATTGAAGTATAGTTGATTTACATCTATAATTTCTGCTCTACAGCAAAGTGATGCATTTATATACATTCTTTTTCACCAATAGATAATAATACTGCGGTGGACACTTTAAAACCTATTAAGAGGGTAGATCTCATGTAGGGTCTATTTTACTATGATTAATATTACCATGTAATAGACCAAGAAATCCACAAACGAAAGGGAGGATGTGCAACAGAAAAAGATTCTGATTGTTACGTCCAGTCAGCGTGAAAGGAAGCCAGAGCCCATGATGAGCCTCTCACAGCAGCAGAGGAGTCGTGACTGTGCCTACATGTGAGCCTGCACAAACGGTGGAGCTGAAAGAGCACAGGACTCAGTACTGGGAGAGATGGGCTTCACTTCTGTTCTTCCTTCTCGTTTGTCCTTGAGCAAGTGGTTCGACCTCTCTGGGACTCAGATGCCTAGTATATAAAAGTTGAGGCTAAGTGAGATCTCAGCTTTGAACTCTACAATTCTATGATTATATTAAAGAGAAATAGTTTTTTCCTAATCGTAAACAAATGTGATGCAAACTTCCTCCCATGGCTATATAACATAATTAGTAGGAAAGGTGTTATACTCCATGATTACAAGAGGACTTTCCATTGCTATTTCTATTCTACTTCTAATTTCTAACTAAATTTATATTTCTAATTCTAACTAAAGATCTGAGAATACTGGCATTGATGTGCTTGGAAAAGTGCCAAGATTTTTGCTTTAAAGTGCCTACAGCAAAGAATCTAGTAACATTCACTAAAGCAAGTTTGTTGTTGTTGTTGTTAGAATGGAGTTTTAGTAAATAAGAGATGCTAACTTATTTTTCATCTTTAAATAAACGTACGTAATTGGGTGCTAAGTTGCTTCAATTGTGTCCAACTCTGTGAGATCCCATGGACTGTAGCCCACCAGGTTCCTCTGTCCATGGAATTCTCCAGGCAAGAATACTGGAGTGGGTTTCATCTCTTACTCCAGGGGATCTTCCAACCCAGGGATCGAACCCATGTCTCCTGTCTCCTGCATTGGCGGGCAGATTCTTTACCATGTTGCCATGTGGGAAGTCCTAAATAAATGTATGCAGTACTGAAAATCCTAGGAGATGCACAAACTTTCCCCATGTAATTAATGAAACCTCTCCCTTTTACTGCCCCCCCCCCCCCCCCCCCCCAGATATCCCAGTTTGGATGCTAAGATGGAAGGGCACTCTACTGTTGGTAGATTCTTTTCTACTTTGCTTAATTCCAAACCCACTTCAAAGATATTCTTCATCTGGTTCTCAAGTGGCTTCAGATGGGCTTTATGAAAATCAATTGCAGCCAGAAGAGTGGGTTTTTCTCTTTCTTTTCATTTCCTAGCTGTGGGGTTATTAAGAGCATATTTCCAGTGACCCAACACACCGATGCAGTTTCTGCTCTCACAGGTAAAGAGCTCAGAAGTCGTCATTCCCTCCTGTGATAAGAAAAGCTGACCAACAGAAAATCAAAGAATTTCCCTGTACTCATCTGAGAACTGCAGCCACAGGGCACCCTCCCCCACAACCCCACACCAAATCTGGAGGGTCTATCACAACCAGAAAGGTTCCTGGAGCAGAAACTGGGGATCCCAAGCTGGCAGAAAGATTTAAATCATCCCTCAGGACCCTCTCTGCCCGCCCTCCCAACCCTGCTTCCTGGAGAACGTCCCTTCCATTCTCCACAAGGTTCCAGAACTCACAGCCCAATATATCTTTATGTGTTTTTATTAATTCCAGGGACTCAAGATTGGCATGAAATTTATTACAGCAAATTTAAAGCATTGCACAATTTCACTGCAACTTTGAAGAGATTCCCTAGGGATTTTTTTTACTTGAAAATTTAATCAAATAACCCCTTGGTCATCAATCTGCCCGGCCAGTTGATGGGGAGTTGTGTTCACACCTGCAGTGACGTGTACTCCAGACTCGATTCAATTATAAATCTTGGTGACCTCAACTCACCTACAGATGGCACTGAACGGCATGGAAACGGTTCAGATCCGCATGCTCTCTATAATTACAGTGACGTATCCAGTTCTGCAAAATCAGTGAACAGCTCCTGAAGTTGTTATATATAGCAAAATGGTGCAGAGTTACATGAAAACTGAAATCCTACTTCGTTCAGTCAACAGGGAAAGGCTTGTATCATCTCTGATTTTCATTTGTTTTTTAATCAACTTATAATGGCTATAAATGGATGTTTCTCAGAGAAAATTTGACTTAGCTCATTGTCAACTACAAATGGGTACTCGCCATAGGCCCTTGCCTCTACAAGGCTGAAATCATGAACTACTGCAGCTGCTGACCTTCAACACCTTCTGAAAGGAGTTCAGGGTGGAGCGCAGAAATGAGGAACGCTGTGCTCAGGTAGAGGGGAGGAGGGAGAAACTGGCAGGACAGGTCTTCAGGTAGTTTGGTATTTTCAAGAGCTGATTTTATGAGCCCAATTCTCATATCTCCTCGGGTCTAGAAAAGCACTAAAACCCTTCATGGAGACCACTGCTCCTTGTGACTAGCAGAAAGTTTCTGGGAAAATTTGTGCTCGATTGCATGTACTCTCCCTTCACCAAAATCACACACATACTGACCTCCCCCCACTGTCTCTTTGGAGTGGTCTCTCAGAGCTATCTGAGGTGCTGTTTCCCAGGCTGCAGTCCGCATTTTGCCCCCAGTAAAACTTAATTCACAGTTCTCACATTGTGCATTTTTTAAAGTTGACGTCATCGCCCCTTTTGCTATTGGGAGTTGTGGGGTGAGGGGGCGGGCGGTGTTTCTGTTGAAACCTCACTCTCTCCGGAGAACACAGAGCACTACAATCTCTCTTCCTCCCTGAGGACCCAGCATCCTTCAAGAGACCATCTTATCACAGCCAAAGACTACTCCTTCCAAGCACCCTGGAGAAGCCAACCTGCTCCTCTTTGAGCTCCGGCCAGTCCTTCTGTATCTGTTGGAGATGATGTTGGTGGCAGCTTTGCCTCTTGGTGTTTTGTCCTAAAAAAGCTGCCTCTCCTCGCCTCCCTGGGGCTTTCTCATCCTCTTGAAGTCCCAAGACTCTGATGCTAAGAGATCCTTGTATGTGTTTAGTTGCTCAGTTGTGTCTGACTCTTTGCAACCCCATGGACTGTAGCCCACCAGGCTCCTCTGTCCATGGGATTTTCCAGGCAAGAATACTGGAATGGGTTGCCATGTCCTTGGATCTTCCAGACCCTGGGATCAAACCCCAGTCTCCTGCATTGCAGGCAGTTTCTTTACCTTCTGAGCCATCAGGGAAGCCTTTATATGTCTGTACATGTTGCTGCTGCTGCTGCCAAGTCGCTTCAGTCGTGTCTGACTCTGTGCGACCCCATAGACGGCAGCCCACCAGGCTCCGCCGTCCCTGGGATTCTCCAGGCAAGAACACTGGAGTGGGTTGCCATTTCCTTCTCCAATGCATGAAAGTGAAAAGTGAATGTGAAGTCGCTCAGTCGTGTCCGACTCTTAGCGACCCCATGGACTACAGCCTACCAGGCTCCTCCATCCATGGGATTTTCCAGGCAAGAGTACTGGAGTGGGGTGCCATTGCCTTCTCCGATGTCTGTACATATATATATGTATGTATATATATATTCTTTCCCAGATTCTTTTCCGTTATGGAAGATGACTTCCTAACCAAAGGACACACATCTTACAGACATAATCTCTCCAGGGGTCTATCTTAACATGCCTTGGTGGTTAGAAGACTGCAAAGAGTGTCAATCAAATTAACAACTGAAATGATTTTTTCCATCTATTCATATGCCAAGTATATAGGAAAATACAGGGGGAGGGGAATAAATTTTTGCCATTTATATTCTAGGCAATCTGCTACTTTGGTTATTTGCAGTTTAAATGTGCCAGTTATTTCAGCTGTGTTTCTTTTTGTAATGACATATTTTGAAAAAACATTCAGGTTTATAACCAATATATGTTAATTAATCATTTCAGTTTTTTCCCTTGAGATGTTTTAGACCATAATTGACCTCATTTTTCCTCTTTCAGTCTTTATTCTTAATAAAAGTATAACTTTATGAATAACAATCTGATATTAATATAAGCATGGACTTATTAAACAAGGGAATTTTATGTAAGTGTTAGGGTAAAGTTAAATAACACAATATTAATATATTGCTTTATGGTTTCTAGAACAGACGCTTGGAATTGAGAGATCTCAATTCTGCTGTCTTAGAAGGCTTAAGTTATTTTGTAACTTTTTAAAGTGGCTCTTACTGACTTTTTCATCACTTCGTATTTCTGATAAGATCTCTTTCATACACATTATTATTGGACTGAATATTTAAAAATATTTAAAATATTTTATAAACAAAGATTCTAGGCTGAGCTTGTAAGTGAAACCAAGTTATTGAAATTTGATGGCTCAAGCCATTTGGTATTGAAAGGACTTCTGGTGAAGGTGGGGGGAAAGTGCTTTCATTTCATTTTTCTTTCAGTTTTGTATTCGGATGTAAGGTAAGGTATAGCTGATGAAGTAACCAGACCACCTCTGGTTCATTTATGTGACAGGACACTAGATGGCACTGTCTTCCTTGGGAATTGATCAGAATTCTTTTTAAGTGCATTTTCAGGGATATGTTTCTTTTGTGTTTTCCAGAAATCAGATAAAAATATTCCCTCCACTTGCTGTTCTTAATGAAGTGTTAACTTTGTGAGTAAGCATCTACACTTGAAACACAGCGGACTGTCTGAATAATGTAACTGAGTAAACGACGGGTTGCTGGCTCTTTTTGGCTTCTGGGCACCACGACTCCTGGAACTAGTTTCCTTTTTCATTGCTGTTGATGCTAATAAACTTTGGAACAGTTTCAGGTTTACATAAGCATCTCAGGGCCAGTGCAGGGGGCTCTCATGCACTGTGCCTCCAGGTCCCCGTTATTGCTCCCTTGCTTTAGTGAGGCACACTTGTCACATGGATGAAGTGATGTTAGCTCACTGTTAGCTGAGGTCTGGACCTCACCCAGTTTCCTTAGTTGTTGCCTCATGTGCTTTTCCTGCCCCAGGATCCCCTCCAGATGACTGCTGGACATGTCGCCACCCTGTCTCCTCGAGCTCCTCATGATGGCCTCGATGGTTGCCAGGTCACTGACTGGGTGAGTGTCTGGTGCTCCTTTGCGGGTCAGGCTGGGTTATGGATTTAGGGGAGGAAGACCACACAGGTGCCAGGCTGCCTCCTCGCCTGCTGTCGGGGTGCACCCTGTGCTCAGTCATGTCCGACTCTGAGACCCCATGGACTGTAGCCCACCAGGCCCACGGGATTTCCCAGGCAAGAATAGTGGAGTGGGTTGCCATTTCCTTTTCCAGTGTGCACACTATTTAAAAAATTAATTTATTTTTAATTGGAGGATAATTGCTTTACAATATTGTGTTGATTTCTGCCATACATCAGCATAAGTCAGCCACAGGTATACGTATGTCCCCTCCCTCTTGAACCTCTTTCCCACCTCCCAACCCATCCCACCCCTCTAGGTTGTCACAGAGCGCTGCTCCCCGTGTCATACAGCCAATTCCCACTTGCTATCTATTTTATATATGGTAATGTATATTCTTCCGTGCTACTCTCTCGATTCGTAAGTGTCCACAACTCACACTGTCGATGTGACCAGTCGCTGTGTACATTGACCTTCATCTCCCAGCTGAGGGGTGCTTGTCAGGCTTCCTGTTTCCCCACCATCAAGGTACCTGTCCCCTCCTTTTCTCTACTTTTCTCCTTGGAAGGAAGTCACTTTGCACAGTGAGAACTTGAGGAGGTGGGTGTGATGATTCACCTCTTGGAAAGTGAAGTATCTATTACATTAATCATCTGGAATTTTTCTGCATTGGAAAAATTTCTCTTCTCCTCCACTTATTCACTAGTTTATTTATTTATAACAGTGTAGACCCATGAATATTTATTTTACCCTCTGGGTTATAACTCAGTACTACTTTATTTATTTTGTTAGTCACATTTTTCCAGCTTTGGCCCTTGGGGGATCTTTCAGTTGGCTTCTGTGTGCCTTTGACATACTTCCATCAATGTATTTTTTTCTTTTTAAGCAGTTCAGTCTACAAATGGGATTTCACACCATTATTCTGTGAACATGACTCTTTTCCATTACTGGAGTAATATGTTAATAATGAAAACTAAAAGATAGAGGAAAGTAGAAAGAAAAAGAAACAGTCTACTTTATTAAAAAAAAAAAGTCTTCGTTACTTTGTCAATTTTTGTTACTATTCGTGTGTTCTCTGAAAGTGTTTCTTTTTTCATTATTATTTTGCATACTTTTTTTTACATTTCCTCTTTAAAAAACAGGTTTATGCATTCTTTGTAAATAATTTTATATCCTAATCATTTCTATTTAACAATACATCATGGATATTTTCCCCATGTTATTACATATATATTACTTGAAATGTCCTCCATCAAATTAACCTTTCCTTTAGAGTTGAATTGGCTCAAAAGTATCTTCAGTGTGTAATTCTGGATGCAGAACGACCTTTAACACATAGGAATTGAATAAATTATCTCTCAAAATTATCTGTTTCAACATTTTAGAATTACAGTGATGAAATGAGTACATTTGAGCTTACAAGTTCTTTAGGCACCTTCTCCTTATTCAAGTATTTAACATTGCTAGGAGTTGAGCTAGGTCCCAGGAGAGCAGCCATATTTTTTGAAGCCCTTGATTCATGTTTGGATTTTACAAAATTGGGCAAGCTGTATGAGGGCAGCCTAGGAAAAGGAAGGGGAAGATGTTGTTCAGACTACGCAAATAAGCCAGGGATCAACAGCCAAGAAGCTAAGCAAAATGAGCTGCTTAGTAAGAAACAGGCTTTTCATAGAAATGATGTCCAATTCAGAGGCTGGGTGCTGCCCTTCTCAGCACAAATTCTTAACTCCTTTACTGAGAAATTATGCAACTGACTTAATTCCACGTAGTTCAAGAAAATACAGGAGGAGATGACTCCACATCCTGGGTGGTATTAGTCACCTTATCCCTCAGGAGCTCTCCTAAGTGGGCAGAACAATGAGAACTTGTATTTTTCCCTAAGATCTCTGCTTAATCACACCACCATGCTATCCAAAATATTCATTAAAGTTAACAAAGGTGACTGAAAACAGAAAACATCAGAGGCTAGACTCTTACACATTTAACCAGAGATTGTGCATTAAAAGAATGAAATGGAATTTCTGTCATTTTTTGTTTTAAAATTATTTTTCTCTCCAAGGAGAGAGTTCAGCCCTCGTTTTGTATTATGTGGCATAATAACACGGAATTTCTTTCTGGGGTTTCACATTCAGAGGTTAAACCTCACGCACATCATCTATGTGTTTGGCAGGGAATCCTCACTGCCCCACTCATCCCCAATTCTCCCGTGAGGAGCTCGCAAGGTTTTCACTTCATCTTGTCTCAGCTTTGTCCTTGGGGAGCAGGGGGCCTATTTTCTCATCCACAGCTCTTGTTCCAGAAATTTGTGTATAAGTGAATTCTCTTCTCAGAGGACTTCCTTGTTATACTATTGATTGATAAGAACAAAAATCTTTATTTTTTATTTGATCCTCTGGAGTTGAGGGTTTTCATCTGATTTTTACGTTTTTCACACTCTCCTTTTCTTTAATTCCTATTACAGACTGAGCAGCTCTCTGGAATATGATTGGGATATTTTTAAAGCTATTGACAGATGGGGAGCTATTGTTCAGAGAGCTAAGTGACAAATGGCTGTGGATGTGTGTGTGTGGCGGGGGGCATTCGTGTCGGGGTGTCCTTAGAACGAAGTGCATTCCAACCAGCCAGCAGCCGGCACGGTCCCTGGCACATGGCAAGTGATCCACAACTACCTGTTGACTGAATAAATGAATGAATAGCTGGTATTTTATTGTGACATGATTCCCCAGCTTGAGATTTTGTGGTTGTTGTTCCATCACGGTCATATCCAGCTCTTTGCGACCCCATGGACTGCAGCACGCCAGGCTTCCCTGTCCTTCACTACCTCCTGGAGTTTGCTCATGTCCATGGAGTCAATGATGCCATCCAACCATCTTGTCCTCTGTCACCTCCTTCTCCTCTCTTGGAGCCAAGGGCGGTCCCAGAGAGGGATTCCAAGAAGGGAAGATGATGCTCTGTCCCAGAACCAGAAACTCAGGGGTGGGCCAGGAATCTGTGATGAAGAGGCAATTCTGAGGCCTTTACGATTGACAGTCATGCCCCAACTCTACAGTCTGGGGGGCTCTGTCCTTTGATGTCCACTTCCTTTGGTGCCCTCCTCCCCCCTCGCTTCAGCCTCTCTCTGAAACCCCCTGCAGCCTTCTCATCCGCTGCCAGCACCCTGTCCCTCTTCTAAGCCAATCCTGAAGGTCACTTCTTTACAAAGCCTTTTTGCTGTTTGTCCAGGCCTGTCTTTGTAACCAGTCCCACCACCTCTCCACAGAAAGATCCTCTTCACCTTTTTACCCCACCTTATAATCGTTTCCCTGCACTTGCATGATCATCACTGCCCTTGTCCCCTTAAAGCCGGCCACCTGAGACTGAGTTCAGTGAAGCACTGTAATGAATGACCACTATTAACTACGGGATAACGTTCTTTCAAACTAAATACATTGACAAGAAATTAGGAGTGATGATCCACTTTGGGGAAAAAATGCCTTACAAAGAAGAATTCAAATCCTTTGAAAGGGCAATTTACATCTGTCACCTGTATCCCCTTGCTCACATCAGAGTGACTTCCAGGGCAGTTAGATTTGGGAGTTCACCATCAGTGTACAGAGTTGAACGGAACGCCCCCTTGTGGTCTTTTGTGAAAGAGCATCTCCTTTTGTTTGTGGTCTTTGCCCGCTACTGCGCCCATTATCTATTTCAGCAACCACATCACTGGCATCTTTGTGGTCACTAAAACCACTAGACATTTCTTCCCACTTGAACTTCGAAGTCCCAGGCCTCCCTGAAGTGCATTTGATCAGAGAGTATTTTAATGACTATATTGCTTCAGGGCTTCCCTGGTGGCTCAGACAGTAAAGAATCCACCTGCCAATATAGGAGACTGGGGTTTGATCCCTGGGTTGGGAAGACCTCTTGGAAGAGGAAACGGCAACCAACTCCAGTATTCTTGCCTGAGAATTCCATGGACACAGGAGCCTGGTGGGCTACAGTTCATGGGGCCACAAAGGGTTGGACATGACTGAGCAATTAATACACACACGTGTTGTTTCAAAGAGATGCATAAATATTTTGCATCTTGCAACATAGCCGCATTAAATAAGTTTTGAGTAACCACAACCCCCATGTTGGTCAATTTGAACTGGATACTTCACTAACACTAAAAGATCTCACATACTCTTCAAGTTCTGTGGTCCATCGCCTTAGCCCCGGAAGTCCAAAATACCCCAAACCAGGCATATTTAAAGAACTCATTTGGTGGTAAAACCTGATCTGAAGCTATGTATAGGCTATATTCACTCCACTTCCTATGAACTCAGGTATTTTTCCTACAGAAATGTTTTATTTGTTTAGTGGTTTCTTCTCCAGTGTTCACCGAGAGACATCCACCAAATATTCAGTATATTTATTGTATTAAGTGAAGTGACTAAATCGTGTCCAATTCTTTACGACCCCATGGACAATAGCCAACCAGGCTCCTCTATCCATGGGATTTTCCAGGCAAGAAAACCGGAGTGGGTTGCCATTTCCTTCTCCAATTTATTGTATTAGCCTTTCAAATAAAAACAAAAACAAAAAAAGCAAACCTTAAATCAGAAACACATCTGACCCTGAGGTTAGCAGATGAGGGCTTAAGAACTTATCTGAGCCCCAGCATAAAGTGTAATTTTAAAAATTCATGGATTGTTTTGTTTTGTGACATGGTATTGACTTTTAGTGCTATAAATAAAGCCACCTTTGATTCTAGAAGTTCTGTATTAACAGGGCACAATGACCAATCCAGATTATATATGAAAATCTTATCAGTGGCCTAGAGATGGAGGCCCAAGCCTGCCCCTATCATTTCCAGATTTAAGGGAAATATTCGAGATCACTTGGTGACCATCTTGGGGACCTGTGACATTTTTGGCGCTTGCTCCTACTCCAAGTATTTAGATTCATAAGAATACAGGAAATTAAACTGGAAGGCTTCCCTCTTACACATCTCTCAGATTAGGACTTTCTGGGATAAATTTTCATCAGTTTAATACAACATCAATGTCATGAAATGGAACACAAATGTTATCAAAGCAATTCATTCAAAAGTGTAGTTTCCATAAGTTGTCTTTTTAAAAAGAGTGAATGGTGAGTTAAATACTTGCATGACTTTTCTCCCCAAATTAAAATTTTTAGAAGAATTTTTTTCTCACATCTGTCTGGACTTTAAGTGGTGCATATTGTAAGTAGTTCCTTTGCCTGCTTAGAACATCTAGCCGAGTCACGAAGATGCCACTGTAAAGGAATTTCACTTCTTTTATTTTGCAAGAAAATATGAACAGAAACCACTCTATTCCTTTTGTGGCCCTGAATGCAGTTGATTTCTCAGCTGTGAATCAGCGATCCTAGCGTCCAGGTATTCCAGAGTGACTGTGTGAGTTCAAGGTGATCTTTTTTTTAAAGTGCCAAAGCACTGAATGGAGAGAATGGTGGGTGTATGGGTATCTTTGTGTATCTATAGTCATTATTGCCATCAGGAAGAAGAGCAAGGCACTCCCAGTTCATCAGAAAACTTCACATAGTCAAAGCGTAGAGATAGAGAACTGATATCTCATTCAACCAGCAGAAGTAGAAATGCAGATACAGAATGGGGGAAAAGGTGGGTGGTGTGAGAGATGTTCTGATGGGAATTAAGCATGGCCATGGAAAGTGGCTTTAAAATCATAAAGGTCAGGGGCTGACCCATAGGATGAGCAATTGTTTTAATTCAGTTGAATTTATTAGATGCTGGTGCTTTGCTTCCTTTTAGCTGCAACTTCCTCGGCTATAGTTTGAGCAAAAGGAAAGCCTTCAGCACAGGCAAGATGAGAAATGAGCTCACATTTAACTTCAGTGTCCTTGATCTGTCGTGTTGTGTAAGCAAACAAATATGGCCCCTCCTCTAATCGACCCTCTTCTACGCTCCTGGGTGTAGTGTGTACCCTTCTGTGGTGTACTGTGTCCCCTAAAGGCAGACCCAGACATGCTTTACTGGTGGGATTCCGACAGCACCCCGAGAAGCCTTCTGGAGGGTCTATGGAGGCGCCAAGTGTCCCCTCCTCCCAGGGACACATGTCAGGGCTACGAGCTCTACTTTAGGTTCAGCGAGCTTCCTGTTCGTAAGAAAGGAAAAATCCACACTTCCTCCTCCTTCTTCCTCCTCTACGCCTATAGCCAGCTTTGGGAAGGCAAGCCGTCTGGGGAAAGAGGTCTTCTTTTGAGCAGATCACTTTGCAGTACAGGTCAAAGCTGGGGCTGCTCTTGAACCTGGGCATGCATTTACCCACCTTATAGTCCTGGGAAGCTTTTAGGTTCACTGACACCCCTGTATCTCCCTCACCCAGTGCAGAACAAGAGTCAGGATCTTGGGGGTGGAAGTGGAATAGGCATTCTGTTTTTCAAATTCTCAATAATGACCTGGAACATGAAGATGTAACTGGCCTGCACGTCTCTGTGGACCCCGAGATTAAACAAGCACCTGCCCAGCCCCTGGATCTGCCAGTCAGGAACCCTAACTGTGTGTTGTCTGCTGAGCACCACCGAGTTGGACACAGGTTGAGAACAAGGGAGGAAGCCCAGGTGACAGCAGAGATGCTGAAGGCAAAGGAATTCAGACTTGAGCTGGGGGTGGGGTGAACGGTGGGGGGACAGTTGAATGTAAAACTGCCAGAGGAAGCAGAATGGAGAAAAACAAGGTGACGGTGAATTTAGTCATTTCCTAGAGATGTTGTTTTGCTTTGGGGCTTCCTTATACTCTCTCTTGATGCTGGGTCATGTGTGAGCTTCTGAAATGGAGTGTGAACAGGTGTGTGTATGTCAAAAAATGCAGCGTGGTGCGTCACGTCACCAGCTGTGCAGACATTAGATGGTGATAATAGTTCACCTTTGTGAAGGTGGCTCTTGGGAGTTGAGAATTTTAGAATACTTTACAATGGACCTTTAAAAAACATTATATGGGAAAGGAAGTTAAAATTTAGGGGAAAGCAGAATATTTCATCCTTTTCTCCAGGCACCCAACACCTAGGCAACACATACAAAGTGAAATTGTAATGGTGCTTGATAGATAAGCCCGGTTTCCCTGCTGGCTCAGTGGTAAAGAATCCACCTGCCAGTGCAGGAGATACAGGAGACGCGGGTTTGATCCCTGGGTTGGGAAGATACCCTGCAGGAGGAAACAGCAACCCAGTCCAGTATTCTTGCCTGGAGAACCCCATGGACAGAGGAGCCTGGTGAGCTGTAGTCCATGTGGTCGCAAAGAGTCAGATAGGACTGAGCTACTGAGCACGCACGCATATACTTTACTAAGCCTGTTTGAAAACAAATCCTGTTGGGCCCCCCGACAGGGATGATGGGTGTCTAGGCCACCAACTCCTCGGTTCTCCAATCTGAAAACACTCAAAGGATGGAGGCAGAACTTGTACACATTTTTCAATCGATGTAACCAATGGAATCACCTCCCAACCCCCACTCCCCCACCAACTGGTACCCATTCTTGTATTGACGACACTTGGAAATGTTAAACACCAGTGGAAAACTTGAGATGTTACGGGCCCAGGTGTATTAAAATAAGATCAAAAATAGAAATATTAGGTATATACACAAACAGCATAGGTGAAATGTGATATGACATAGCGTTTTCCATTCAAGCTACAGTAGAAAAATTTAACAAACAAAACCTCTATCTAATTGCTCCAGTGACTCAGAAAAGCCTCCTCACTCATTTAGTTTCCCGCATAGCCTCATATAAATAGACTCACACAGACCACACACAATTTAGAAAAGATTGCTGAATCACAAAAATAGCCCCCGAATACGGCATTTTTACTTTCTAGAGTACAACTAAAATGAATACTTGATCAATAAAATAATGTTCAGAATCATTTGAAGCAATAAAGAAAGCTCTGATGTTTTGTAAGGCCCTAGAAGGTTCCGCAGAGATTAGAATCATCTTGTTCGTCCAAACTACAAGGTCCAAAGAAGTCTGGATAGAGGAAATTGTGGAATTGAAAAGCTGGACTTTAAAAACAACATTCCTTCTATTGGCAGAGCAGTTCCTGAAGCTCCCTTCCAGGGGAGCTGGGCAAACCTGGGTGGTTGGGGAATCCGCATGGCTTAACACGGTGGCCCTGCCTGCTTGCTGATGACACTTTCAAGGAAAGAGATTCCTCTGCCCAGGTGGGGTTCTGAGTGATCTCCGTGGAAGGAAGTGATCTCCAGTCCAGATTTCATGGGGTGGGAGGTCACAGAAATCTGGGAAGGACATGGAAGCATCTGACTTCACCTGCAAATCTAACAGGTTGGATTAGTAGATTTTTTTTTTTTAACAAATAAGCTCAAGCATAGAGAACATACAAGGAAGTGCAATGGAGACATCTGGTTATTTCTGTTGTGCTCCTGTCTGCGACTCACTGAAATGGCCTCCGAACCTCTGAGTCACATGCCCCCTTGTAAACAAGAGGCCGATGTGGGTGCACTTTGGTGGGATAGGTGTTTTCTTCTCAGAAATCCATGTCCAGGTGTTGGACTCGCAGAGCCAGTGTGCCCACTGGGTGCAGGCTGGTGGGCATATTGCCCTTGAGAGGAGAATCCTTTCCCATGGAAGAAGTCCTTCCTGAGTTTTAGCCTTGTGTGAAGGAAGCAAGGAGAGCCGGGGAAGCCAGCCCAGGAAATAACTAGTGACCGGGGATTGTTGTTTTTCCCTTTGGAGGGAGGCGGCGGTCCCGTGCGTGGCTTGAGTCCCCAGCACTAAGGCTGCTGCTGGTACTGGCCCTCGGTGGCCGTGTAGAAGTCGTCCAGCACGCTTTGTAGGTAGTCAAATGTTGGCCTCTCCTCTGCCTTTTCCTTCCAGCACATCTTCATGATGTCGTAGAGCTCATCTGGGCAGTTCTCCATGCGGGGCATCCTGTAGCCCTGCGACAGGGCGGTCATCACGTCCGCGTTAGTTCTCCCTGGAGGCGAAAAACCCACAGGTACTGTTTAGAAGCCTGACTGAGGGTCATGCGATGCAGTGGTACCCACCTCCTTCATCCCTGGTTGGAGTAAGTGTCCGAGGATGGGGTGGGCTAAACTGTGTTCCCACAGTCCCCGCTATCCTGGAAATTCCTATACTGAAGACCTAGCCCCAAGGACCTCAGAATGGGACTGCGTTTAGACATAAGCCCTCTAAAGAGGTGACCAAGCCTTTAGGGTGGGCCTAAGCCCCATCTGACTGGTGTCTTTATAAGAAGAGGAGATTAGAACATGGAGATGCAGGAGAAAGCCAGAGAGAAGACAAATGGAGATGTTGTCTCAAGAGCCAAGGATGAGCCTTGGAGAAAGCAATCCTGTCAACACCTTGATCTTGGACTCCCGGCCTGAGGAACTGTGAGAAAATACATTTCTGTTGTATGAGTGATTCAGTTTGTGGTATTTTGTTACAGAAGTTCTCAAAACTGGCAGAGGGGCTACGGACATTTCTGTAAGCAATGTAATCATATAAAGGAGGTTAGTACAAAGAGGATCTAGGCAGCATTCAGCTGCCAAAGTAAAAATCGGTGAACATGATAAGCGGAAGGCAGAGCGAGTTCTCTTCAACGACAAAAGGACATTGGACCTGACAGATCTTGTGAATAAACACCCGATTCTAACATTTCATCTCACTTTCTTTTGCACTATTTTTTTTCCCCCAGCTTCTACCAGTAATTAAAAAAAAAAAAATCATTTTCTCACCCATTATCTCCCAATACTTTTTCAAAATCAGCTTTTCATTGCAAGTTTACTTAAAGAAGTCAGGGTCCTTAAGTGAGCTAGACCAACTGTTTCATTCCCACTCCTCAAATCATCCTCAGGACAAGAGGCAGAGCTCGGTGGGCTCCAGCGAGGGAACCCCCTGCCTGCTGTGTCACTTCAGTGTCTGACTCTTTGCGACTCCATGGACTGCAGCCCGCCAGGCTCCTCTGTCTGTGGGATTCTCCAGAATACTGGAGTGGGTTGCCATTTCCTTCTCCATGGGGTCTTCCTGACTTAGGGATCCATCCCGTGTCTCTTAAACATCTCCTGCATTGGCAGATGGGTTCTTTACCACTAGCTCCACCTGGGAAGCCCAGGGCACCCACTATTCCTGCCGGGCTCTGCAGGATTGCTGACTGTGGAGGATGGCTTTTACTATAATCACTTGTCTCAGGTTAGCTCAGACACTGAACTGTCCGTCTTTGACACTGAGAAGAACTTTAAGGGGGAAAAAAAGGTCATTTTAATAATATTTTTCTCCATCATTAAAACGGGATAATAAAACATGCTCATTCAGCCATTTTAGTAGGCTCCCCTGGTGGCTCAGTGGTGAAGAATCCACCTGCAATATAGGAGACCTGGGTTTGATGCCTTGGTCGGGAAGATCCCCTGGAGAAGGGAATGGGAACCCACTCCAGTATTTTTGCCTGGAGTACCCATGGACAGAGGAGCCTGGCGGGCTACAGTCCATGGGGTTGCAAAGAGTTGGACACGAATGAGTGAATAAACAACAACATCAACAACAAGGGGCTGGAGGGGGGCAGGCGGGTCGGCGAGTTAGCGTCTAATGGGTACAGTATCAATTTGGGAAGATGAAGACGTTCCGGAGATGAATGATGGTGGGAAGTCCAGCAGGTCAGGGCGAGGTGGCCAGGGTTCCGTAGGAGCCAGTGATGCGGCTCTGGGCCAGAGTCTCCTTCTCCGAGCCCCAGAGCCTCGTCCACACATCGCTGTGGAGCGTGCAGTACCTACCACACAATACTTGTGAGGTTGTATGTTTATTGATCAGGTGTCATATATAGGCAAAGTATATAATCTTTCTCTATAGGTTGTAGATTATAGATAGATATCTGGGCTGATTCAGAAATACCGTCCCCATTTTGCGGTGTCTAGAGCAGAGCAGCCGTCAGAACAGGAAATCTGGCACCGGAGGGTTTCACGGGACCGTCAGCCCACTGTGTAGGCCCCACCCAAAGGCCTCCCCCTCCTACCAGCCCTCCAGGCCCAACAGCAGCAAAGGTGACTAGGAGCCTGGAGGCCACATCACCGCTCTGCCCCAAAGTCTCCCGTCTCTTGCAAAGTCAGAGGTGAAGCCCCTGGGCAGCCTCTGAGGCTCACAGCCGCTCCACGTCATCCCAACACCTCCTGCCCCTGCTCGGGACCCTGTGCTCTGGCTGTTTCCCCCACGGGACACCCAGCCCCGGACAGCCCCTGGGGCTCTCTGTCAAGTCACTGAGTCCCTGCTGCTTTTAGAACCTGCGACCCATCCCCCCAACCCAATCCCTAAACCATCACACCCTCCCCCAACAGCATACTTCCCATCCTACATACGGTCCTTATTATCAGTGATTATTATAAATGATTGTAATCAATACTCAACTATTAGCTCTCAAGGGAGGAGCTGGGACTGCTCCATCCGGCACCTTGGGAATGCTTAGCACCCTCAGATTTTTGAATGAGGGAACGATTTAAAGATTTACTTTTAAACTGGCCATATCCATTGATTTTGTGAAAAGCCCATTAACAAGAAAGAGAAGGCTTTGGGGAAAAGTCCCTCTGCTTCCATGTTCCTGGAAAAAGGAGGGCTGGCAGAATCTGGCTGGGAAGATGTTAGGAATCTGGAAATACTGAATGACGTCCCCACAGCCAGTAAGTTGAGGATCTGAAGAATCATTTGTTTGCAGACAGAGGTGGTTGTCTCTTGAAGTGGCAAAGACTCCAAAGTACATTATACAAATCTTTGTTTCAGAACTGACCAAGAAAGAATCATACAGCATCATTTCTATGTCCATTTCCTCCACCATCCAGTGTGAGGCTTGGGAGGAGCCCTGTGTCTTGTCCTCCAACCCTGTTGCTTCAGCAATATCTGTGACCACGCCAGGCACATTCTAGGCTGTTAGTGGTGGAATTCATTAGTGGAGCGAAAGATACGCACGCAGACAAGAAGGCGGAGAAGTGTCTAAGCATATTTTACAACACCTTCCACTAAAGACAAAGTTCTCACACCCTTGTCTTTCCTCTGGATATTTGTTCATCATTTATGTCTCATACCACCTGGCTTTTTTCTCATATATATCCCGCAAATGGAAATAGGTAAGTAAGCAGTACCTGGGTAGGGAATTTTCCCATAGGTGACAATTTCGTACAGGAGAATTCCAAAGGACCACACGTCAGACTTGATGGTGAAACATCCGAAGTTGATTGCTTCTGGAGCTGTCCACTTAATGGGGAACTTAGCACCTAGGGGAGAAGACACAAGGGCTTTACTTGGGTCTCTGAGCTGAAACAAAAAAGTCACAGGCGTGTGACTCTCACACTTTCCTTCTTTGAGGGGGAAAGTTTTGATGATTAATTTTGAGTGGGTAACACATGCATATCCCAGGTGGCTCAGTGATAAAGAACCCGCCTGTCAATGCAGGAGACCCAGGTTCAATCCCTGGGTCAAAAAGATCCCCTGGAGAAGGAAATGGCAACCCACTCCAATATTCTTGCCTGGGAAATCCCATGGATGAGGAGCCTAGCTACAGTCCATGTAGTCCATGGGTCACTCTTTGTGACCCCATGGGCTACAGTCCATGGGGTCACAAAGAGTCAGACATGACTGAAGCTACTGAGCACACACACACACACAGAGGCTTGTCAAATTCTACAAAACCAATGTAATAAATTGATCTCCTGGGTCTGAATCCTGGCTCTCCCACTTACTATGTGGCTTCAGAAGCTTCTGAGCCTCTCCTTTTTCCTCATATACAAGATGGAAGCAATATACTACTTATCATATAGGGTTATTGTAGAGATAAATGAGATAGCATGAAAAGCACTTAGAACAGCAGCTGCCTCACTGAAAAGCTCACTACCTTTTAGATCGCTGCTGCTGTTCAGTTGCTCAGTTGTGTCTGGCTATCTGTGACCCATGGACGGCAGCACACCAGGCTTCCTGTCCTTCACTACCTCCCAGAGTTTGCTCAAACTCATGTCCATTGAGTCGGTGATGCCATCTCACCATCTCCTCCTCTGTCACTCCCTTCTCCTCCTGCACTCAGTCTTTCTCAGCATTAGGGTCTTTTCCTTTTACCCACTTCTCCTCAAACTGTTTTCCTTGACCCGCCATTTTGCTGAAGGTGATTAAGGCCAAAGATAAATTATAATCCACCAAAGAATACCGAAACTTGAGGCGGGAGAACCACCTGAAGCGTGACAAATGCAAGAGATGTTTCACAAATCAAAGCAATGTTTTCAGTCTGTTTGTCACATCTATGAATTCTGTGGGCACCTTCCAGAAATAACACACATGTTGTTAAATTGATCTTGAACAAGTCTTAGGAATGTCAAGGAAGTGCTTGACTCTTTCAGAAGAGAAAGCACTGCAAAAAAATCCCCAAAACTACTCTCTGAACTTTCAGGAATGAGACTGTCGGAGTCCTCAGATCACAAGCAACACAGAACAGTCTCCACCAGGAGGGCCGGCCTCGGAGCGCCAGGCCAGGGACTCGGGGATTTACGCTGCTCTGGGTGTTCTTTTGTTTCCACGTATAATATGGAATGTGGGGAAATACAGGAGTGTGTTTTTGTAGTGTTACATTTACTTCTGTGTGTGTGTGATAATTTCCATGTTTTAATTTGTATTGGGTTGGCCAGAAGGTTCGTTCGGGTTTTTCCACAAGATGCAATGGAGAAATCTGAATGAAATTTTTGGGCAACCCAACAGTTAAAAGGCCAGAATACAGCCTTAAATAGTATAGTATAGAATTATTGTTACAAATATTCTTTCTACAGTGAAGCAAAGTGTACCTCATTGGGTGAAAAGCTCTGACATGTAATATGAACAAAGAATTACGATTCTGCCAAGCCTCTTCTTGTTTTGCCTCACTTAATTGAAATACAAATGACAGCATTTTAAAATTTTATAAAAGTATCATACAGAGATAATCGAAAGAGTAATTTTTTAAAAAGAAAACAATTAGATATACCACAAACTGCAACTATGGTACATATTGAATATTGTACCAAATGAATTCTTTTTTTTTTTTTGATGCCTATTGTAATCGCTTTGTTAAAAATAGGCAAAAACAAAACAAAACTAAACAATAACCAAACACCTAAAGATGGCTCTGGGAACATACCTTCTCTGGCTGTGTACTCGTTATCTTCAATCACTCGAGCAAGACCAAAGTCTGCGATTTTGCACATGAGAGACTCAGAGACTAACACATTAGCGGCTCGTAGGTCTCTGTGGATGTAGTTTTTCCTCTCGATGTACGCCATTCCCTCGGCGATCTGGAAACAGAACAAGGCTTTCCTTTAGACGTTCTACTTAGGCCCAGAGAGGAAAATCAGAAAGCTTTTGAGTTCTTGTAGATATTTTGATGGTTCAAGTTTTTCAAACAAAGGGTAAATTACAATCGCCCCCTTGAGTCCTCTCTAAAATAACTGCTCCTCCAAATCTCCAATGATGAAAATCAGTCTCAACATGATTATTTAAGTTGTCTCAACCTTTCTGAATGTGTGGAGGTCCTTTTGAAGACTCTGTAGATACAAGTACGTCATTGTCCCAGCTTTTCAGAAGTGAAAACAGAGCCGGGGGAGTGATGTGCTAACAGACCCAAGAGCAGGCTGTACCTGTCACCACATATTCATGCAAGAAAAGTTGATTCTAGATTCCATTAGCCAGAGTAGTCTCTGATTTCTTCCTGCTGTTGTGAAATAGAGAAACAGAGCTGGATTTACTGGTGTCCCTGTCACCACATCCCTGCTGTACAGTTAGTCGACTGCCCACAGGACCCAGGCTCCAAGCTGTCTCTGCACAGTCCCTCCAGGATGAGCAGAAAGAGTCACCCAGACACAAAGCTGACGGATGGCAGGAGAGAAGCAATGAGCCGAAGATAAAACAGGGGAGGTGAAACCACTACACAGCAATTACTGGAAAATCGGGTTAAGGAATCAAAATAGGGTTATTTAGGAAAACATTACCAAATTATTAAGAATCAAGAAGTAAGAAAGGAAGGGAGTAAGGGAGGGATGGAGGGTGGGAGAGGAAGGAAAGAGAGAGGGATGAATGAAGGAAGGGAGGAAGGGAAGGACCAAGGAGCTGTGTCTGGTGAGCAGTTAGAGGGAAAACTAATTAGGATTACTTCACACAGGAATGAGTGTATTCTGCAAATTCTACCTTGAATTCCAGGCAGCTCAGGGTGGCGGACCTGACTCCTTCCTAACTCCATCCTCAACAGCATCCTCCTTATCATTCATCAAAGGCCAGTTCAGCCAGGTGCTGCGGCTCAGCAAAGGCTTAGCTCCTTACTACATGCAATGCTTCTCCTGACTCCAATGACTACAGACTGGGACTATAGACTCCAAAGACTGGACAGGGAACCAGGAAGAGCCGAGGTTTGCTGTGATTCCAAAGCAAGCTGGACACTCCATCAGGGACACTCGCCAGACACGTCTCCAGAATGTGACCCACCACTCCGAGGAGCCCAGGGGACACAGGCTGAATCTCTAACCTGGTGCACCAAGGACTCATGTTTCTCTCATTCTCGGTGACGGATCTGAATGCTCAATTCATGAAAAGCAACCTGGGAACTTGTTGGTAAGGCTCTTCTTACACACTCACCGAGTTCTGCATTTACACAAACCTGAATGCATTTTTAAAAAACATGATTCTCTGAAATAACAACAGACTTGCAGCAAGTCCCACTTATTCTGGCTTTCTTTTTCATCTCAGGGTTTGTTAAGGAGCTCATATTGCAAATAATAATAACAGCGCTCACTGAGATGAAGATTCGAAACAATAGCATTCGCCAAGTGGAATAAACAATGGATATGAGAGCATAACAAAAGCTTTTGGATAGGACTTGTTCTGAGGTCACAAAAGACTACAATTCTCTTTTTATATAAAATGTACTATTTCCCTGGTCTGTATGCATTGGTCTTTCTGGGTTTCTTTCTTTCTTTTAAACCTTAATCTTTGTTTTTTGTTTGGTTGTTGTATTTACTTTGACTAAAGTAAAACCAGCTCTATTTCTCTATTTCGCAACACCAGGAAGAAATCAGAGACCACTCTGGCTAATGGGATCCAGGATCAACTTTCCTTGCGTGAATATGTTCTACCTCCTCTGGGCCACTTAGTCTAGCAGCTGTCAGCATGGAAGAAAGAGCTGTTGCATAAATACATCACCCCCAGGCTCAGCCATCCTCCGGGCCCCAAGGAGCGGGGGATGGTGCTCACCCTCCACTTTCTTTTTAATTAAATTATAGTTCATTTACAAAGTTCCAGTCGTAACTTACCGCAAAGTGACTCAGTTATACCTGTATATTGGATTGGCCAAAAAATTCATTCCGGTTTGTCATAAGACCTTATGGAAAAATTGAATGAACTTTTTGGCCAACTCAATACATGTGTATTCTTTTTCAGATTCTTACCATTGTAGGTAATTACAAGATATTGAATATAGTTTCCTGCACTCTACAGCAGGTCCTTGGTGTTTATCTATTTTATATATAGTAGCATGGATGTGGGGCTTCCCAGGTGCTCAGTGGGTACAAAATCTGCCTGCAATGCAGGAAATGGGGAGACTCAGGTTTGATCCCTGGTTTGGGAAGATTCCCTGGAGGAGAGCATGGCAACCCACTCCAGTATTCTTGCCTGGAGAATCCTATGGACAGAGGAGCCTGGTGGGCTATAGTCCATAAGGTCGTGAAGAGTCAGACACGACTGAAGTGACTTAATATGCATGGATGCATGCACACAGCATGTATCTGTTAATCCCACCAGCTTGGGAAAGGTGAACTGTGAAGGAGTTAGGTGGAGTTGCTCAGGTCTGATGAGGACAGAATCTGATTCAGGAAGATGCCTTTGCACCCAGAGGTATTTTACATAAATGATGATGATGATAATAAGGTGGCTGACTGACAGGTAAATAGATAGATATATAGAGAGATGGTAATAACCATCACTTCTCCCAGCACTAAAGGGGCGCTTTTTATGCACCAGACACTGTTTTACCTTCATTAAACCTACTTCACATTTCATCTGAAAACAATCTATCAGGAAAGTTTTATTTTCATTATACACATGCGAATGAGACTTAAAGAGGCACAGGAACCTCCTGAAAGTCACAGAGGGAGGGAGAGAGCCAGGACTGACACCCAGGAGGGCTGACCTCCAGGTCACATCCCAGAATGTCCCATCAGCAAGAGAGCTCACAATTAGATGCTTCTGGAACTCAAATTTTTCATCAAGAGGAAACTATTCTGCTGAGAAGAGAAAAGAATGCTTTTGACGTTTCATCTTAGAATTCATTGTTGATAAGCCCAAATTTCACAGCTCAGAAATGCTATCACAAACCCTCCCCAGGCAGAGTTCAGGAAGGACATACAAGCTTGGACATGCATGGGTTGTCTTTGTCTGGAACAGTGCTTCTCAGCCTTTTTTCATTATCACCCTCTAAGGAGAAAAATTGGAGGGCAAGAGGAGAATGGAGTGGCAGAGGATAAGATGGTTGGATGGTATCACTGACTCAATGGACATAAGTTTGAGCAAACTCTGGGAGATAGTGGAGGACAGAGGAGGCTGGCATGCTGCAGTTCATGGGGTCGCAAAGAGTTGGACATGATTTAGTGACTGAACAACAACAACAAAATACCAAGAAATAGGATTTTGTCCAGTAGGTCTGAGCTGTGGAGGGCCACAGAAATATCTAAGCTTTCCTCCTCCCCCATGAACAAATTCTGAGTCCCATGGGGGCAATCTTGCCCCATTTTGAATTCTCGGTCTAGAAGCTAAATTAAGCAAAGAAGGTATAAAGTCCATTTTTCCCTATGACTCAAAAGTGGCAAATAAGATGGATGATGATATATTCTTGGCTTGGATGAGGTTAACACTCTGTCAGAATGAAAATAACCAGGCTAAAATTAAGCAGGAAAATATTCTTTCATTCAAGTAGTCCTATATATTGTGAAAAAAAGCAATAACTATCTTTCCTTTTGGAAAATTCGACAAGGCTGAAAGGAAATTATTTTCCTAGAGTCATGCCACAGGTTAGCACAATGGTTTGGAAGTGACTTCAATTTCCCTTCTGCTCATTTAGCAGTTAAATTCAGTTTTAACCCTTATGACCATATTTCTTAACTCTCTCGCTGGCTGTGTCCCTGGGCCTCTTATGTTAACCCAGTTCTCACCCTAAACCACCTAAACCTGCATCCCTAAGAGTGAGGCCTCCCTGGCTGGTTGTGATGGGCAGCCCAGGTGCAGAACTGCCTTGGCCCTTGTCGCTTCCCAGGAGCTTGACTCTGATCCTGATTTATTCAGTAAGAACCCAGATTTTAATAAGCTCTTTGTCTGCACAGTGAACTTGAAGAAGCATTGCATTAGATCCAGTGCTTTTAACTTCAGCTGTCTTAGGATTTGAAGTGCTAGACAGACTGGCATGAAATCTCAGTCTCAGCCTCATGAATGGATGGACGATAGTCCTCCTAAGGCTGGGGAAAGGAGGTCCCCACACAACTCAACTGAGGAGAAATAAGGAGCAAGATGACCACAGCCGGCAGGAAGGAGCCCAGGCAGAGAGGCGAGGGTGCCAAACGGGGGCTGATGGCCCAGATGGTGGGCAGCACAGAACATGTGTCCTGAGCTTCTGTTTCTTTTGTAACTTAGGGAGAACACTAGGCTCACAGCTCAGAGGCAGGGAAACTGGAACCTCTTCCTGCACATCAAGGTTCTGGGGTCAGGCCGTTATTGACAGGGCTTAGAAAACTGATTTAACCTCTCAGCTTTAAATAGTCGGAGGGGATTCTCTACCTCTTGAGCCACGTCGGCATCACGCCAGCATCAGGCTCAGTGATGCGCAAACATGAGAAAACCTTGACTTTCTGAACCACCTGCCAACACTAAAGAAGAACTAAAAATGTCTCTTTCTCCATGGGCTAATTTCCAACTCTGTACTAGAGAGTCTGTGTGTGAAGCAAGTGGAAATTTGAAGTAAAAACCTCCCCTATGACTTAAAATGAGAATAATCATACAAGGAGACAAGGTTGGTGATGTGTCTGGACTCTTGGTTTAAAGCTACCTTGATTGACGGTCACATGGGCTGGCCATTTCCTGAGGTCAAATAGCGTGGCAGGCATACATGTCTAGTTCCTCTTTTTCTACCATCAATGGAAATATATGGTGACATTTTCTCTCTTTAATGTTTCTGTGTGCAGGTGTGTGTGTGTGTGTGTGTGCCTGTAAACTATCCCAAGAAGACAGGGAGGAACCACTTGGGAGTGAACCACTGGGACCCCCACCTGAGCAGTAACCCAGCAGCTTCTGGCAACATTTCCCAGGCATCTGGTACCCAGTAAAAGTTCTAGGCACTGAGAAGACATTAAAAATGATGCTTCCTGAGTTAGAGGTCAATCTCATCTTGCATGCGTGCATGCTCAGTTGCTTCAGTCATGTCCAACTCTTTGAGACCAAATGGACTGTAGCCTGTCAGGTTCCTCTGTCCATGGGATTCTCCAGGCAAGACTACTGCAGCGGGTAGCCATTCCCTGCTCCAGGGGATCTTCCTGACCTGGGGCTCGAACCTGGGGCTCCTGCATTGCAGGCAGATTCTGCACCACTGAACCATGAGGGAAGCCCCAATCTCATCATGGGGCTAAATAAGCAGACCCCCAGCCTCTGGCTGTTCTCCAGGGAGGCCTTTCAACATGCTGTGAGAAGACAAAGTGTGACCATTGGGCGACTGCCAAGCAGCTTCCCAGACAGGACCAGAGAGGAGGCTCTGACCCCACATACCGGGAAGCCGCTGTTCTGAGAAACGGGCGAGTAACAGGCTATCTTGCTCAATGAGTAATTTGTAAAATTTTAATGAGCAGAGCCCACATGAGACAGAGCGGATGGAATAAAGGAACCTAATTGACGGACTTGCTGTGATTTCTCGAGCAAAGCTAAAATCTGCCCCAGGAAATTCCAGCCCGAAAGAAAACTGGAACTGAAAACCCAGCCTGTCTTCGAATTGGCCAGTTGGAAAACATTTGTCACTTAGATGAGCAGTGAGAGAGAAAGAGCAAAAACCTGCCAGAAAGCAGGAAAGACTGAACTTTGGTTTTCTTGCGGCATGTCGTGGCACCTGTCCCATGAGGCATTGTTTGCCTTACTCTCTAGATACGTACTTTCTTCCTACACTTGGGAAAAATAGAATTCAAATAATTAATCACTTGCAAAAACCCTAGGGAGATTACAAAATAATAATAGTGTTAATATTAATAAGCTGAAACCGAAGCAAAGGGTAAAAGCCTCTCAAGCCTATCTGAAGGGTTCTCTCCATCACCCTGGGGTTAATCCTAAATGGATCTGAAAAGACCATTTCATGACAAAAGGAAAATAAAATGCAGAGAAAACAGTCTTTAAAAAGAAAGTTTAAGTAAGAACACATTTCCTTGGCACTCCAAATGGTACAGCATTTACTTTGTGGCAGGTGATACTTCCTATAGATGTACTTTTCTATCAATATTCACTGAGCCTCCATACTGGATCCCTGCACTCTTTAGTCCATAATTTGGATGAAGGAAGGGATGGCTTAGAGAGCTCATTCCTTGCTATGTTGGAGCATCACATTTCTTAGAAATTATGTTTTAGCTTTATTGGGTTATTAAAAACATTCTTCTTTATTCCTCTTTTTCCAGCAAAACTTCTAAGAAATAATGGAAACCATGGCTTTGATGCTGATGGTGATGACAACGGAGATGATGACGAGGACGGTGGGGACAGTGACGGTGATGATGACAAGAGGGGCGGTAATGATGACAGCCACCATGTATTGGCTGCTCACTCTGCCCAGGCACCTCACCAGGCATTTATAATCCCTAAAATAAGCCTGGGAAGTAGCCAACATTCCTAGTAAAGCTGAGTCTTGGAGAAGTGAGATTTTTTCCCCTAGACAGACTTGGATTTGAATCCAAAGCTGGCTGGTCCTACCCCCTGTGCCCTTAATTATGTATCTGTACTAGCTTTTTCCTTTTAAAAGGGCTACAAACTGTAGAATGCTTGCAAGTTGACATCAGGGGAAAGGAGAGAAAGGAGAAATAATAACTAGATCATGTAACAAATGGCCACACTAAAGTGAGCAGTCTGTAATATCTTCATAGCTGAAAGATGAGGGCAGAGTTTGACACATACAAACTTAGGGCTGGTGAGGTTCTCTGATAGATCAAAATTTAATCGGTTCAGGGACTTCCCTGGTGATCCAGTGGTTAAGAATTTGTTTTCCAATGCAGGAGATAGGGGTTTGATCCCTGGTTGGGGAACTAATATCACACATGCTACGGGGCAACTAGACAGCCCGTGCATTGTAGCTGGAGAATTCTTTATGCCACAGTGAAGACCCAGTTTAGCCAAATTAAAAAAAAAAATCAATCCAAAAGCATGCAAGGACCCACAAAGCCTCAGGAAGACACAATTTCCACACAGACAGCATCACAAAATAATCATACTTAAAGCAGTAAGTTTCCATCAAAGAGATTTATCGTCATTAGCAGAAAAGAAAGAGCCATTTGTCAACTAATTCTCATAGACTTTTTCCTGCAAAAATTTACTGGACCAGCTCATATCCATTAGGACAGTTGTTATAAAAACAGTCAAACAACAACAAAAAGAAAATAAACAGTGTTGAGAAAGTAGAGAAATTAGCTATTGCTGATGGGAATGTAGAATGGTACAGCCACTGTAGAAACCAGAATGAGTGTTCTTCAAAAAATTCAACATAGGATTACTGCACAATCCATCAATTCCACTACTGGGTATAAAGCCCAAAGAACCAAAAGTAGATAGTTAACATTTGCACAATCTTGGACAGATGCACCCCTGATCATAGGAGCACTATTCACGATAGCCAAAAGGTAGAAACAACTCAAGTGTCCGTCAGTGGGCGAAATTAAAAAAAAAACAAAACAAATTGCAGTCTATACAAACAATGGAGTATGATTCAGCCATAAGAAGGAACAGAATTCTAACACAGACTACGACCCGGATAAACCCTGAGGACAGTAAGCTAAGAGAAGTAAATAAGCCATAAATCATTAAGAAGGGCAAATACTGAACGATTCCACTCATGCAAGGCACTTAGAGGATCACATTCACAGAAAGGCGAGTGATGGCTGCTGAGGGCCGGAGCAAGGGAGGAGCAGAGTAGCGTTTCATGGGTGCACAGTGTCAGTTCGGCAGGATGAAAAGGGTTCTGGAGATAGATGGCGGTGATGTCCACACAGCAGTGGGAATGCCACTGCAAACCGGATGCCACTGAACTGTGCGTTTAATAATGGATGAAATGGTAAACTTTACGTTATGTGTATTTTATCACAGTTGAAACATAAAACGGGGAGCTTCCAGCCGTGGGAAAGCAGGAACAGAAGGCGGAGAGTCTGCTGGATGCTGCAGACTGGGCCACACCCACCGCACCGCACTGCGCAGTGCATTCTGCGGCTTGTGGTGGCACCCTGGCCAGGGACGCCCATGCACACCTGGGGGGACCACGTCAAACTGGGCAGTGGTCAGGGCTCCTCCCATACCACTTCCTCCCCAGGCCACTCCTCAATCTAACCTCAAATAGACCTGGCTGTGATGTGAATACACAACCAGGGATCAGCAGGAAGTAGACCAACAACGCCTCAGAAGATAGTCAGATGGTTGTGACTGTGCGTCAGAGACTTACAGTAAGTCATCTTGGGTTTTATACAAAACAGGGCAAGTTTCTTCTCAAAATCTCAACTTTTCCACTCTATGAAATGCGATAAGAATAGCATCACCTGAGAGAGTCCAGATGAGACTGAAAAGGAGAATGCAAGACCACTCAATGCAAGATGGAGATGAATGATTCCTAACATTAATACATCCTACTGTACAGCACATGAATCTCTGCTCAGTGCTATGTGGCAGCCTGGATGGGAGGGGAGTTTGGGGGAGAATGGATACACATATATGTACAGCTGAGTCCCTCTGCTGTCCACCTGAAACTACCACAGTATTGTTAATTGGCTATACTCCAGTATAAAATAAAAAGTTTAAATGGTAAAAAAAAAAAAAAAAAGACGAAATGGGATCATAGCAAATAGTAGTGATTTCCCTTTTTTTTTAAGCAATTTTTTTTTTTACTGTGGGAAAATGTACATAACATAAAATTTACTATTTAAACCACAAAAAAATTATTACTACTACTGTTAATAATCCCTGGAGAAGGGCAAGGCAATCCACTCCAGTATTCTTGCCTGGAGAATTTCATGGACAGAGGAGCCTGGCAGGCTACCGTCTGCCAGGTAGGACGGGTCATAAAGAGTCGCATACGACTGAAGCGACTGAGCACGCACTGTTAATAATAAGACCCACATCCAGATGTGGTCGTATTGGTGAATGGAAAGTAGGGCTGATCTCCAAGGGGCAGTGGGCAGAACGCTGCACACAGGTGCCCGAGTGCAGCCTTGCTCACACTGCCTCCCCTGCTGAGCGGCTGCCATCACCCTTGGGAGGATCTGGAGCTGGACTCCATGTCCACTGATGGGTTCCCTGGTATCAGCTGCCTGAGGCTGAAAAGGGATGACCTGGCAATGATCACCTCCTCCCAGTCAGGTCAGGGACTCCCCACTCTGTACCCCCAGGAGAGGGCAGTGAATAACCGACACTAAGATCAGAAATCTCCTTCGCTTACTGTCCCCTCTTCTGCATCAATTTCACTGCTGCTACTGTTATCAAGACGACCTACTCTGACCTGCGGCTAATGAACTGTGCTTATCACCTTAGAAGGAGAAGAAGGAAGCAAAATGTTCTCAACTTATCCCAAGGATGGAGGAATGAGACAAAAGCCACTGGGTCTTCTGCCCAAGCTTTTACAGGGCCAGATCAATGTTGCCTCTAAGGAGGAATGTGGCCTGACGGGGTTTGCCCCACACACCTCCAGCAGAGGGACAAGTCGCGGGATGCAAATGTGCAAATCTGCTCAATGAAAACTAAAACTGTCAAGTGACTTGAAAACATTCCTACTCTGATCTTATTATGTGGCAACTGGGGCATAAGGAAACAGGTGCAGTAAGTAAAGAAAGGTTTTGTTACTTGTATTAATGGAAAAGTGGAGATTCCCCAAACATAAACCAAGGAATGGTAAGGAAATCACGGTACAGTTACAGGAATAGAATACTATACTTTAATAGGTACATACATGTTGATGGAGAATTAAAACTAAAAAAAGGTTTAGTTTATATCTATTTATTTGGCTGTGTTGAGTCTTAGCTGCAGCATGTGGGATCTAGTTTCCTGATCAAAGATCAAACCCAGACCCCCTGCATTGGGAGCATGGGGCCCTAGCCACTGAACCACGAGGGAAGTCCCTGGAGAGTTCTTAAGTAAATGAAAAACTGTAATATTCAGTTCAATACATATAACATAGCACATATGGTACAAAGCTAATATGCAATGAAAAGAATAATTAGAAAGGATGGATAATGATGAACTAATAACAAAAAAAAATGGTTAAAAGCTTAAAGAAAGAATTCCCAGAAAAATAAACTGCAAACAAAGAATAAATATAGGAAAGGATGCATGATTTCATCTATACTACATACACACAACTGACAATAAAGAAACAGTGCATGCCCGCCAAGTTGCTTCAGTCATGTCTGACTCTCTTGCAAACCCCTGGACTGTTGCCTGACAGGGTCCCCTGTCCATAGAATTCTCCAGGCGAGAATAATGGAGTGGGTAGCCATACCCTCCTCCAGGGGACCTTCCCAACCCAGGGATCAAACCCAGGTGTCCTATATTGTAGGCAGATTCTTTACCGTCTGAGCCACCAGGGAAGCATCCTGAATTTAGGGTGGGCCCTAAACCAAAACTGAGGCCAGGAGAAGAGGGCGACAGATGACGAGATGGTTGGATGGCATCACTGACTCAAGGGACATGAATCTGGGCAAACTCCAGGAGATAGTGAAGAATAGGGAGGCCTGGAATGCTGCAGTCCATGGGGTTGCAAAGAGTCGGACATGCCTTAGCAACTGAACAACAACTAAACCAATGAGCAGTGTTGTTTTAAGAGAAGACACATGGAGAGACACACGGAGAGGAGAAGGCCTGTGAAGAAAAAGTGATGCTCTGGCAAGTCAGGGAATTCTAGGAACCACCAGGAGGCAGAAGAGGCAGGAGGATCCTCCACTAGAACCTCTGGAGGGAGTGCAGCCGGCTGACACACTGATGTAGGACGTCTGGCCTCCAGAACTGTGAGAGGATAAAAATTCCCGATGGTTTGGCTACCCAGTTGGTGGTAGCTGGTTATGTCAGCCCTAGGGAAGTACACTGTGCTCTCAATGAGATCACTCAGGAGGTGAATCTGGAGAAAGAGGAGGTCCGAGAACTGACTTCGGGGACCTTCCAGTGTTTAAATGCTGGGAGCTGAGGAGGAAACTGTCAGTGAAGTGGGAGGACACCCAGAGAGCAGTGTCCCACAAGTCAAGTGAAGAGGAATGTCTGGGAGGAGAGAGAGATCAAGCATGCCGCTGTGAGTCTGAGGAATGCCCTTGGACTTGTGTCATGGGGTCACCGAGATGACTTGTCCAGAGCTGTTTGCTCGAGAGCTGTTGGGCTTGAAAGAGAGCCGGAGGGGAAGAATTGTGAAGAGAGAATGTGGTCCTTCAAGGACCTTTGTCGTGATGGGGTGGAGTGAACTGGAGGTAGAGGCAGCTGGAGAGGGGTGTGGAGGAGAAGGGGCGCTGTATCATGGTTCCTATGGGAACGGCACAGAAATGAAGGGAAAACAGCAGGGCAGAATTTCTAGGGCAATGTCTTGAAAGGAGGGCTTCCCAGGTGGCTTGGTGGTAAAGAATCAGCCTGCAATGCCAGAGATGTGGGTTCGATTCTTGGGTTGGGAAAACCCTTTGGAGAAGGAAATGGCAACCCACTCCAGTATTCTTGCCTGGAGAATTCCAGGGACAGAGGAACCTGGTGGGCTACAGTCCATGGGGTTGCAGAGTCAGACATGACTGAAGTGACTAAACGCGCACACACGTCTTGAAGGAAGAGGGGACAGGTCTTGGTGCCCAGTGCAGGTGGCCTCAGTCAGGAAGCAGTGAGCGTGCTGGCTTCTCCTTCCCAGGGACCGACAGCAAGTGACCCAGGAGAGCGGGAGGGGGAGGGGTTTCGGTCTGGGGACACGTGTGTGTGAGTGGGGTCCCTAGGCAGCTCGACCCCTGGTCTAGAAGCAGAAGAGCCAGCGCCTTCCGTCAGCAGTGGTCACGGCTGGTGCACACACATGGGGGCTCAACAGGTGAAGGGCTGGGCTTGACCCAAGCGTAAGTGATAAAGGAGGGGACAGGCGGTGCACAGAAGCCAGGTCAGGGGAGAAAAGAAACATGGGGGGCGTGCAGAGGAGGAAACATGGAGGCCTGGAGCAGGAGCCAGGCAGATGCGGGGTGGGGGACGAAGGGCAGGAATGGGGGCCCGGGGGCAGAGTCTCTGGCCATAACCATGGTGGGGCTCCAGCACGTGAGAACAGAGTCCTGGGGGAGAGGAAGTCAAGAAACAGAAGGACTGAGTGTGAGGGTCTACATGCCTGGATGGCCACCAACAGTGGCTGGGGCTCTGGGGGATGGAGGGGGTGCCTGGGCGAGTGTCGCGCTGAGAGGCAGTGCCTGGGGATCCTGGGGATGGATGGTGGGCTGGTGGATCTCAAAGCCGGGGGTCCAGAAAAGGGGAGATGGAAGGTGTGGAAACGATGAAGAAGAGCAGCTAAAACATACGGCTGCCAACCTGAGTATAATATGATGGTTACCAACCAACGTGCAGGTGGTTCTCCAGCTCAGAGCAGCTCAGATAGTGATGTCATAGACACGACTGTGTGTGTGTGTGTGTGTAACAGGTAACAAGGGCTAGAAACCCCAGTTGCTAAGAAAAGCCTGCCAGCCCCTTCGCTCCTTGAATTCCAGCCTTAAAGGAATCTGAATGGCACTAGAGAGGAAAAACTCGTCCATTTAAAAGTGTTTTCCCGATTAAAAGCATCCGCCACTGGCTGCCATGTGCAACATTTCATTTATAGTTTCTCATCCCCCTGGAGTTCTTTACTCCACAGAGAGTGGAAACAAGTCAGCTCTTTGTCTTTTCAGAAAGGCCTGGCTACTTCTGTTCTACTTCCTTCTTTTTCTCTCACTGTGATTTTGACCAATCATGTGAGCTTGGTAAAGGGAAGTCAGCACGGTCAGAGGGAGGGGAGAAAGTAATGTACCAGGAACATGTTTCATGGGTAAATCCGCCTGAAGAGTGGCCCAGAAAACACCAGAAACACAGGCTCTTCTAATTACTCATTCAGAGTCACGCGAAGCAGGCTCTGTTGTTTTAAACTGAACATGGGCAGCCCCTGCGTGGGTCAGTGCAGTCATTCGACAAATATTTATTGAGTACCTATTGCATGCAAGGCACTGTGCTGAGTGTCTGGGACACAGAGATAAACCAAAACTGCCCAAATATTCACACTGCAGTAGGTGCACTGAAAGAAATAGAAAAGAGAGAGTGGGTGGTCTCCAAGAGTGGGCTTGGGAGAGACACTGAGATAGGACCCTGGTGGGCTGCAAACCTGAAGAAGCCTAGGGCCGTCTTCATCAGGAATTTTTTGGCTTCCCTGGTGGCTCAGATGGTAAAGAATCTGCCTGCAGTGCGGGAGACCTGGGTTTGATCCTTGGGTCGGGAAGATGCCCAGGAGAAGGAAATGGCAACCTACTCCAGTATTCTTGCCAGGAGGGTTTGCTCAAGGATAAGCCCACTGCCACTAGGGTAGGGGGCCGGGCAGGACCTATGAGCCCACCATCTGGGGCTACATCCTCGGGCAGGGCTCTGGGGGAGCTGGAGGCTGAGGAACGGGTCTCGGTGCACGGAGGGGGCAAGGCTGCAGGGTGGCACCTGTGGCAGGGCACCATGTGGCCCTGGGCATCACCTCTCTGCTCTGGTGGCCCTGTGGTCACAGAGTTGCCCTTCTGGCCTTTGAGCAGGACCCCAGGCTGAAAGTGAAGCTGGGGAAAGTGCCTCCAGCTCCACCTTGACCTCAAAATGAACGCCAAAGACAACAAACTCCTCTTAAATTGGGGATGGAGTGACTTTTGGCGACTCAGTTTTAAGCCTTCTGAAGCCAGGGAGTGAGGTAACACAAGTGTCTTAAAGCAGGTATTCCATGGGTGGGGAAGGAAGGACTCATCTGTGAAAGGCTACAAAAGCATCTAAAGATTTTGGGTAAAGGTCACTTGAAGTCATTTTCTTCCATTTTTTTTCCTGCATAGAAAAAGTCAATATGAAACTGCTTTTAAAAACAACGACCAAACGATTCAATTCAAGAAATACCAGGTATCAATTGTTTGGAGAGCATGACTGAGAGAGGCCAGGAGGGGCGTGGGGTGGGCACAGGGAGGAGGAGCAGTCAGGTCTAGGGAGGAGGCTCCGGAGGCAAAGGAAGGGATTCCAGGAATCAGGGACAGAGGAGAAGACCCCGAAACAGAGAAGGGGATGAGGCCCCAGCTCAGCTTCCACTGAAATCATCACTGGAAACCATCCAGCTGTTACCGGGGGGCTTCCTTGTTGCTGGTGGCACCCGTCCAGACGATTTTGTGGAATTGACCATTTCTGCAGACTGGTGGTTCCAACTCAGAGTTATTACAAGGGATGCCCTATCTATACCCTGTTTTCTTGATCAGTAGATACTTCAATGAGGGCAGACTCAGACACTCTAATGTCAAAGACTTTTGTACTAAACAGGCTGAGAATTACATGATCGTAGACTGAGGTATCTGACCTGCCTTGTTCCTCAATTTCCAATTTAAATGTGTCCTACCCTTTAACACGAGAAGGCAAAATGTATCTTGAGTATAATCACGATGTGACACAAAGACCTGCATCTTGGCAAAAGAGATTCTTTGGGGGAAAAAAAAACTAGAGATATTATTAATTCTGAAAATCAAAATCTATAAAAGGAGAAAATACATATCAGCAAAATGTCAGGTGCAGATGACCACAGGGCAATTCTGATCATGAAATTACAGTGGGGTGCAGAGGAAAGGACCAGTTATCTAGAGTCAGAGGAGCCACAGTGGAGCCCAGCAATTCTACCACTAGCTGTAACCTTGGACAAGTCCAAGGTCACCCCTCCATCTGTAAAATGTATCGAAGTGAAAGTGAAGTCGCTCAGTCGTGTCCGACTCTTTGCGACCCCATGGATGGTAACCTACCAGGCTCCGCAGTCCATGGGATTTTCCAAGCAAGAATACTGGAGTGGGCTGCCATTTCCTTCTCCGGGGGATCTTCCCAACCCAGGGATTGAACCTGGGTCTCCTGCATTGCAGACAGACGCTTTACCGTCTGAGCCACTAAACAACAATATAAATGCTTTCAAGGTTCTTGGGCTTGAGTTAAATGATGGAGGTAGAACTGTTTTATCATCCAGAAAGAGTTAAAGAGATGTTACTTGCTGCCATGATTATAACAACAACTTTGATTTTCCCACTTTTACTGCAGTTTTGTTGTTGCTCAGTCGCTAAGCACTGTCTTTTTGTGACCCATGGACTGCAGCATGCCACAACTTCGTTACGGTGAAGGGGCTTGTGTAAGCCAATGAAGCTGTGAGCCATGCTGTTCGGGGCCACCCAAGATGGATGGCTGGTTCATAGTGAAGAGTTCTGACAAAACACGGTCCACTGGAGGAGGAAATGGCAACCCACTCCAATATTCCTGCCCGGAAAATGCCATGGACAGTATTGCAGCTTTACTCACACATAACTGCGTGTTCTTTGACTTTTGGTACTTTTTATACCCCCAAAGCTCAAGAAATGTCTTGATTCCCCTGAATTACAAGATGATTTATCTGACCTCCATATTGCAACTGTGAAGTCCCAACTTCCTTTCCTTCTCTGTTTGATGAGTCTACAAGCCCATTTCCATCTCTGCTGAAGGAAATTCCCACAGATTTCACCCACTCCTCTTTCCAAGTTCATTTTTTTCTCTTACATGAGGCAAGGGCTGGAAAGCAGTTGGACAAAGTTTCTCTGCTTTGAAAGTATCAAACTTCCTTTGCAAAGGGGTCATTTTTCTACTTCAGCACAAGATGGTTTTAATACCAGAAAAGCACTGGATACGGCTGACTCAGTTGGGATTTCTTAATCTCCACTAAGTGGAGAGGAAGACGGGTGGCTGGAGAGGTGGGTTGGTTGATGACACTGGAGCTCCGAGGAACCTTTCAGAACTCATCCTGAGACAGGAAGTGATGAAATCAGCTCTCACAACTCACTTCCTATCTTGACGGGCCCTGAGGGAGCTTGCGGAGGGGAGTGGAGCATGGGGAAGTGGCTGGTGGGGAGAGGGAAGAATTGCTGAGAGGAGAGTCTGGGAAAAGTCCCAACACTGCCCCTCACATGCCCCACCCTCACCCCTGCTTCCTTATTCTTCTGGGGCTGGGAATCAGTCAACTGGTTTATTTCTGCTCTCAGTCTACTGTTGCAAAAACTACTGAATTTAACCATAGCCTCTTGTGAATACTCAGTTTCCCAGATCTCTGATGCTACTGACAGTGCAAATGGAAGAAAGAAAGCATAGAAGTGTTTTATAGGTTACTGATCGTTGAGTTCAAATACCACTCAGACTCACCAGTGCTTCTGTTTTACCCCATTTCCGCTTTCAATAGCCTAGTGGAGGTAAGGGGTAAGAAGGTTGGATTATTAGCAACCTGGGTGTCCTGTGTCACCTTATTGATTGTTGTTGTTTAGTCGCTGAGTCGTGTCCGACTTTTTGCCACCCCGTCAGGCTCCTCTGTCCACGGGATTTCCCAGGCAAGAATACTGGAATGGGTTGCCATTTCCTTCTCCATTTGTCACCTTGGGGCAGCTTTATGAATATTTACTATTCTCAAGTTATTCACTATGGGAAAGCGACAATGTTCATTACCGGCACATGATGGAGGGGAAAAGGAGAAACAATTCAGAGATGACTTTCTTTGTACAGAGATGGTTTCAGAAAGGCCCATGAAGACGGAGGAGGGTGGGGAGCGCCAGTCACAAAGGGAACTGACTATCACAGAGGGATGGGGTGGCCGGCATGGTTGACAGCAATCGGATGCGTGCGGTGTAGGATTTCAAATGGAAACTGAGGCATACATGCCCCACCCTCACTGCCAAGGTGCAGGTCCCTCCAATATTAGAATAAGAAAAGCCAAGAGCAGATGAAATGGGTGACAGTTAATAACAGACAACAGGAGATCTCAGTAGCTCCCCCTAGAGGGGAGGGCTGGGGGGGAGTTGAGGCGAGGTTTGCCCTGTGAACAAAGATGGTCTCAAGGAGATGCAATTCGGTTGTAAGGACCTTGAGCTTTGCGCTGACCTCGCCTGCTAGGGGCTCCCTGGTGCTGCCGACCCTCCACAGACACTCAATTCTCCTGCTCTTAAACTAGACGTGGTTCCCGGCAGTCACTGCTGGGAGAGCCAGCCTGAGACGGATGAAGAAGAGCATCATCCTGTGCGATGGATGCAGTACGCTGGCTTGGACCATGACCAGGGGTGGGTGCCTCAATTGCTCCCTGGCCCCTCCTGGAACCCACAGTCTGAAAGTTAAAGATTAGAGATGGAGGCCTTGACTTGAACCTTAAGAACTATGTCAAGATAAGGTTTTATAAGATAAGCTATACAAAACCAGATACAAAGATAAGATAAGTGTGACAAGATAAGTCCTACCCAGACATAGCACACAACCCGATGTGCTAATTTCCACCCTACAGAACGGCAGGCAAGAATGACCCTGAGAACCCGGACAGGGATGACCATCCAGGCCTCCAGGCCACATGCCCTCCTCCTCCACAGCCCCCTCCCCCTTCTGAGAGGCAGGTGCATAAGCCCTTATGACACACCTCAATGTCCGCATCCAGTGGGGACTCCCATGTCACCAGCCTTGGCAGGGCTCCCCCGCCTCGTATAATGGTGCCGAGAGTGACACGGGCTCATGAGCCTCTGCCTTTGAGACAGGACAGGACCCCTGACTCCTGTCCGTGCGGGGTCCAGAGCTGAGCCCAAGTCATCTCTCCTCTCACTCCCCAGCAGTGGTTTTCAAAGCGTGGGCCTGGGGACTCCCCTGGAGGTCCAGTGGTTAAGACTGTGCCTTCTGATGCAGGGGGTGCAGGTTCAATTCCTGGTAGGGGAGCTAAGACCCCACATGCCTCTCAGCCAAAAGACCAAAACATAAAACAAGCAATGTTGTAACGAAGTCAATCAAGACTTTAAAAATGATCCACATCAAAAAATCTTAAAAAAAAAAAACAAAACACAAAAAAACTGTTGGCCCAGAGCTTGGGGGTCCCACAGAGCCTCACAGGGGCGGCTTAGAGAGTTTGAGAAGACGGTTCAAAAGTCAGGGTGGCCTCCCCAGCCTCCATAACAATTTTTCTTCTTGCCACACTAGATATTGGAGTTGCAGATGCCGTTTGAATTGCCTACTGGGATAAGGAACCTGTAGAGAGCCCCAGCTGTGCAGACGAGGTGAGGGCTAAGCAGGATGACTTGCTCACTCGCCTTTACTGCAGGGAGGGGGACAGTCTCCCCCAGGGTCTCTTCAGTGTCCCCCACTGGCTCTGAAGCACCCAGTTCATGCCAGCTCATTTGACTCTACCCTCAACACCTCTCCTTGAAGCAGGAATGACCACGCCCCTTAAACAGGTGAAGACACCAACCCAAAGAGGCAAAGGCGTCTTGACAGTGGCCACCAAGTGGCTGAGTATTGGCATCAGCTCAGTCCACGATGCTGGGCTCCGACTCTGCCCGCTGACACTCTGCTGCACAGGGTGTGCTCGGGGCCTTTCCTACTCAAACTGCTTTACCTGCGGACTAATTTGTTCCTCTGGTCTCATCTTCCCAGAAAGTTAAAAAAGGAAGGTGTTAGTCGCTCAGTCATGTCTGACTCTATGTGATCCCATGGGCTGTAGACCTCCAGGCTCCTCTGTCCATGGGATTCTCCAGGCAAGAATACTGGAGTGGGTTGCCATGCCCTCCTCCAGGGGCTCTGCCCAACCCAGGGATTAAACCCACATCTCTTGCATGACAGGCAGATTCTCTACCACTGAGCCACCTAGGCAGCCGGAGGCTAGTACTAGAAGTCTTACAAATGAACATTTCTCAGAATTCTAAAGACACATCCAACAAGAAGGAGTGAAAGTGGGGTAGACAGGGAAGGAAAACAGTTCTGTTTCCCAGAACACTGAGGCATCAGAACTTAGTAACTTAAACACTACATATAGGTCACTGAGAAGGTGCCATGCTTATACTGCATGGAGTTCATCTCCAGAATGCACGAAAGTGATCAGCTCAGTGGTGCTGTTTCTATCTTTCATGCAGAAATGAATACAAGTATAAAGAGGTGGACTGGGTCAGACACAAGAGCATCCATGTCATCATTCAACACGTGCACACACATTCCAAGAGAAACACCCATCGCCACCTCCAAGGACCTGTCCTTCGAAGGTCTACTAGGAAACACAACCCTAATGCCTTCCCCCTGAAAGTGCAGTTCCATCCCGAGTATGAAGCAGGGGGACATTTACAGTGCTTTACAGCTGCTTTTTCATATGTCACCTGAGCAGAGAAGTCAATCAGCTTCGGAAGCAGCACCTTGCCCCCCTCATCGCTCTTCAGGAAATCCAGCAAACTGCCTGTTGATGAAGAAGAGCAAATCAGTGCAGTTCAAACATGCACACACACAAAGAAATCCAAACAAAATTCAAATGATCATTCCGACTGGCAGGGCAGGGAGGACGGACCAGGTGAAATGACTGCTTTACCATTCTGTGTGGTCACAGTGCCTTTTCCTGATGTTGGTCAAACCCAGTCCCCTCTGACCTGTCCCCTTTGACCTGTTGTGAGATGTACAAGAGCTCCAGGTAAGAAAGGGTGATGGTGGATGCTCCTTTTCTTGCTACAGAGCATTTGTACCTGCCACCATAGCACGCGTCCTGCAGGGCTTCCCTGGGACAGAAACCAGCCTGTCTTCCCAGCTGGCACTCATCCGTGCCCAGCACGGCTCTCAGGCACCACATAGGTGCCCAGTGAGGATGTGATGAACCAACTGTGCTTTGGAGGAAAGTGAGATATCACTTAAAAGGGAGCAAGTGTGCCCACCGGCATCGTCTGCAGCCTCCCCGGACTTCATCTCTAAAACACGCCCTGCTCCTTCTTCTAGAATTTGTAGCACCAACTTGAGGGTGACCTTGGGCAAGTTCTGTACCTCGTCTGAGCCCCTGTCAAGTGGGCAGTTCCCAGGAACTCTGCCACAGTCCATGGGAGGAGGGTTTTAAAGCACGTGCCAGTGTGATGGCAGGTAGTGAGCACTCAGTGGATCCATAACACAGAACGGCGGTGCTCAGCCTCGACTGCGGGGAAGATGAGAGCGCTCCTCAGGGACGACATCAAGCGCCATCTGGCATATAGTAACTGCTCAGTACAAGGTGAGCACTGCTACCATTTACATTTATGGTTAAGAACACGACTAGCTAATCAATCCCACAGGTATCTATGAACTCCTGCTTAAGCGTCTGATCCTGAGCCTGGTTCCTGAACGGCAGCAGCTAATAGGTAATAGGGCTTTTCCAAAATGTATTTATCTTTTTATATTCATTCTCTTGGCCCTGCTGTACGGGCTGCTCTCTAGCTGCGGTACACGAGCTTCTCATTGCACTGGCTTCTCTTGTTGTGAAGCATGGGCTCTAGGTGCATGGGCTTCAGTAGTTGTGGCTCCTGGGCTCCAGAGCACAGGCTCAGTATCTGTGGCACTTGGGCTGAGTTGCTCTGTGGAATGTGGGATCTTTCAGGATCAGGGATAGAACCCGTGTCTCCTGCACTGGCGGGAGAATTCTTTACCACTGAACCACCAGGGAAGCCCTGATAGGGCTTAAAAAAATATTCTTTTTTTAGAAGGACTCTGGGAGATATTAATATTCTGAAATATATTAAATAAGAAAATGCAATATTCATCTTTCTAACCTATTCAGTTATGGCATCACACTGTAATCTCTATTCTCAGGAGGTCACTGTTAGTTCTGGATGATGGCTTAGGTATCATCTTCATTCCTTCTGAAGATTCTTTAGAAATCACGGGCAGTTAAATTAGCATTTCTCCTGAGCTGGAGGAAGAAGGATGGTAACTTAAGATCCTTGATCTGAAGGGGACAGCAGTGGGAGAAAAGATGGCTTCTTGAAACCTCTACTTCAGGGATTCTGTGATGATGCAGAAACTTGACCTTGACAAGTTTTTCAAATATTTACGTTTTAAAGTGTCATTCTGAACATTTAGATAATGCTAAAGAGGACAAGGAACTGGTTTTCAATTTTGAGAACTCACAATTGGAACCCAAAATAATACTCATATGTGATATCTGTATTTACTTATTTGACAAGTATGTCTGGGGGGCCGTCTAGGTTTAGGGTATCATTCTTGAGGCCAGCAGGTACATGGAGACAACTGCACAGAAACTGGGAAGACAACATATTCATTTTATAACCGATGACTTCCAGTGAGGTGGCTTATGAAAGGGCTTTATTGTCCTGTGTTTTCTGATGTTTTTGTAATAAGCCTGCGTGCTAAGTCACTTCAGTTGTGCCAACTCTTTGTGACCGCATGGATTCTAACCCACCAGGCTCCTCTGTCCATGGGATTCTCCAGGCAAGAATACCGGAGTGGGTTGCCATTTCCTCCTCCAGGGGATCTTCCCAACCCGGGGATCTTCCCAACCCAGGGATCAAACTGACATTTCTTATGTCTCCTGTATTGGCAGGCGGGTTCTTTACCACTAGTGCCACCTGGGAAGCCCTTGTAACGAGCCTGCTGTTGATAGTCTGAATTATCTGAGGAGTCTCTGAATGTCTAAGTATTCTCCTTTCCGAGGGCTGGGCCATCACACACTCGGGTGTCCTTTCTGAGGGCTGGGCCGTCACATGCCCGGGTGTCCTTTCTGAGGGCTGGGCCGTCACAAGCCCGGGTGGGGGCGGGCACTCACCCTTGGCCATGTACTCAGTGATGATGTAGATGGGCTCCTCTCTGGTGACCACGGCATACAGCCGCACCAGCTTGTCGTGCTGCAGCGTCTTCATGAGGTTGGCCTCCTCCAGGAACGCCTGCACAGACATTGTGCCTGGCTTCAGTGTTTTTACGGCCACCTTGGTGCTGTTGTTATAGTAACCTAGGGAGGGAAAAGAAGGGAGGTCGTGATTCATCAAAAACTTCATGCAGACTTAGAAGAATATTTAGCTATAGACAGAAAAAACTTCTATAAACTCTATAGTGTTAACATTATCTAAAACCTTTAGGGACTTCCCTGGTGGTCCAGTGGTTAAGATGCTGAGCTCCCAGTGCAGGGGACCCAGGTTTGATCCCTCGTCAGGGAACTAGATCCCACATGACACAACTAAGAGTTTGAGCCTTTGACTGTGTGGATCACAATAAACTGTGGAAAATTCTGAAAGAGATGGGAATACCAGACCACCTGATCTGCCTCTTGAGAAACCTGTATGCAGGTCAGGAAGCAACAGTTAGAACTGGACGTGGAACAACAGACTGGTTCCAAATAGGAAAAGGAGTCCGTCAAGGCTGTATATTGTTACCCTGCTTATTTAACTTATATGCAGAGTACATCATGAGAAATGCTGGGCTGGAGGAAGTACAAGCTGGAATCAAGATTGCCAGGAGAAATATCCATAACCTCAGATATGCAGATGACACCACCCTTATGGCAGAAAGTGAAGAAGAACTAAAGAGCCTCTTGATGAAAGTGAAAGAGGAGAGTGAAAAAGTTGGCTTAAAGCTCAACATTCAGAAAATGAAGATCATGGCATCTGGTCCCATCACTTCATGGGAAATAGATGGGGAAACAGTGGAAACAGTGTCAGAATTTATTTTTCTGGGCTCCAAAATCACTGCAGATGGTGACTGCAGCCATGAAATTAAAAAACGCTTATTCCTTGGAAGGAAAGTTATGACCAACCTAGACAGCATATTCAAAAGCAGAGACATTACTTTTCCAACAAAGGTCCGTCTAGTCAAGGCTGTGGTTTTTCCAGTGGTCGTGTATGGATGTGAGAGTTGGACTATAAAGAAAGCTGAGCACCGAAGAATTGATGCTTTTGAACTGCGGTGTTGGAGAAAACTCTTGAGAGTCCCTTGGACTGCAAAGAGATCCAACCAGTCCATCCTAAAGGAGATCAGTCCTGGGTGTTCATTAGAAGGACTGATGTGGAAGCTGAAACCCCAATACTTTGGCCAACTGATGCGAAGAGCTGACTCATTGGAAAAGATCCTGATGCTGGGAAAGATTAAGGGCAGGAGGAGAAGGGGACGACAGAGGATGAGATGGTTGGATGGCATCATCGACTCCATGGACATGGGTTTGGGTGGACCCTGGGAGTTGGTGATGGACAATGAGGCCTGGCGTGCTGCGATTCATGGGGTCGCAAAGAGTCAGACAGGACTGAGCGACTGGACTGAACTGAACTGAACTGAACTAAAGATCCCACATGCTACAACTAAAAAGATCATGCATGCTGCAACAAAGACCTGGTGCGGACAAATAAATAAGTGCTTAAAAAATGATAATAAAAAGAAAAACAAAACCTATATATGTAACATTAGGGGGCTTCCTTGGTAGCAGCTCAGCTGGAAAAGACTCCGCCTGCAATGCAGAAGACCCCAGTTAGACTCCTGGGTCAGGAAGTTCCCCTGGAGAAGGGATAGGCTATCCACTTGAGTATTCTTGGGCTTCCCTGGTGGCTCAGACAGCAAAGAATCAGTCTGCAATGCCAGAGATCTGGGTTCAATCCCTGGGTTGGGAAGATCCCCTGGAGAAGGAAATGGCAACCCACTCCAATATTCTTGCCTGAAGAAGCGCATGGACAGAGGAGCCTAGTGGGCTACATACAGTCCATGGGGTTGCAAAGAGTTGGACATGAAATTGGCTGCAAAATGACTGAGTGACTAAGCACAGCACAGCACGTAACATTAGGGGCAACTAAGTAAAGGGTATATGAGAATTCTTTGTATCATCTTTACCAAAAAACTTAAAATTATTCTAAAATCAAAAGGTTTTTATAAAACAATGGTAAAACAAAACTCCATATGCACTGTACCATTTTCTCTAATTAATTTGATTTTCTGTTTCATTAGATTTTTTTCTAATTAATAAAATGTTTTTTATCCCAAGACAAAAAACCCCACACACCATAAGTCTATTAGATACTCTTACACACACACACACACACACACACTCTGACAACTGTCTGGAAGAAAATACACCAGAATACACTGAGTACTGGCTTAATTATGAGTGATTTAAATTTTGCTCACCATATCTTTAACTCTTTACCAACTTTACTACAATGAATATGCATTATTTTTATAATCAGAAAGAAAAGCTTTGCCCTTGAAAAAACTTTACTAACTCTAAAGTACAAAGAATACACAGGAATCAAATAAGTATTTCTCAAAGTTTTCAAAGAGAACTGGACACAGTGATTCTATGCAAAGAAAGGGCTCTGGGTTGAGCCACCTGGGAACCCCTGCCTGCCCCACGCCATCTCACCCAGGAGACACAGCAGGAGTGCAGACAGCCCAGCAAGAAAGATGCCCGTCTGGCTTGGTTAACCACAGCATTTCCCACACTGTCTCAACCTCAGAACACATCTTCATGTACCTTTTATCTTCCAGAACACACTTCGGGAAATACCGCCTCCTTAATATAGTTCCCCCAAGGCACTGATTTTCTGGGACCTGCCTCCATGATGTGGTTACTTTTTCTTGCTTTAAGATTACTTTTGATGTGGACCATTTTTTAAAGTCTTTATTGAATTTGTTACAATATTGTTTCCGTCTTCTGTTTTGGCTTTTCGGCCGTGAGGCAGGTGGCATCTTAGCTCTCCAACCAGGGATCGAACCTGTCCCCGCTCCATTGGAAGGTGAAGTCTTGACCATTGGACTGCCAGGGAAGTTCCCCATGATGTGCTTACTTTGGAGCTTGATTTTCTCCTGGAAAAGCCTTTTCTTGGTGGTTTGGAAAGCATAGAGGTAATCACGCAGCTTTTCTTTCTGTTTCCATAGTTCTCTTGGAAAGACAGGAAAAGGTGAGGATGGAGTGGCAGATGGTCACCACAAATCACCCTCAAGGTCACCTCTACCTGGTGTGTGACAGCCTAACAGCCCCAGGCCCAAGAGAGACAAACACCTAAGGAACAGTGATGTGGAAACGTCCAGTCCCTTTTCAGGTCACACGATTATCAGTACACACACAGCTTACGCTCAGGGAAAACCAATGATGGTGGTCTCCAGAGGACTTCCCTGGTGTGGTTAAGCATCTACCTGCCAATGCAGGGGACGTGGGTTCAATCTCTGGTCTTGGAAGACTCCACATGTCGTGGAGCCACTAAGCTGTGTGCCACAACTACTGAGCCTGTGCTCTAGAGCCCTTGTGCTTCAACAAGAGTAGCCCCCTCACTGCAACAAGAGAAAGCAACGAAGACCTAGAGAAGCCAAAAAAAAAAAAAAAATCTCCAGGAGAAAGAAACCACCACCCAGCACGACAAAAATGACAAAGTCTGACCATCTTGAGTGCTGGCAGTGCTAGCCCCTTAGCAGGACAGCTGGGGCAATTCCTGCAGGTCCTTTCTGGGTTCTCTTCTGAGCATCGTTGAAACAACAGTATCCTCAATGACCCTGGAAGGATGCTGACAGAGCAGGCTCTTTTCTAGAGCAGTTATATTGAGTGACCACCCACCTGACCATGAACCTGTGTACACTGGTGGGGAGGGTGTAACCCAGAACAGAGCTTTAGAAACCAAGACTGCAGCATTTATTGGAGCTGAGGGCTTCCCAGGTGGCTCAAGTGGTCAAGAATTCTATCCCTGGGTCGGGAAGATCCACTGAAGAGGAAATGGCAACCTACTCCAGTAATTTTGCCTGGGAAATCCCATGGACAGAGGAGCCTGGAGGGCTATGGTCTGTGGGGTCTCAAAGAGTCAGACATGACGGAGGGGCTGAGCACTGGAACTGAAGATCTGTATACCTGTGATGCAGTAAATCCTCCCTGGTCATCTAGAGAAACCCATGTACCCTGGCACCAACCAGTGCAAAAACGTTCATAGTAGCCTGTTTCTAATAGCCAGAACATGGGAGTAACTCCAATGCCATTGATAAATAGTAGGGTTTCTTTTATATAAAGTTTAAAACCGGGCAAAAGTAAAGTACTCTGGGTGCACACAGCCCCATACACAAAAGCAGCAGAACTACAAAGAAAAGTCAGGAAATGATCACAAAAGCCAGAATAGCAGCTGCCTTCGGGGGACAGATGGGGTTGTGGTCAGGAAGGGGAGTACAGGGGCTTCGGGTGTGATTCAGTGGTCACCACACAGGTTTTCATGTTGTCAGTAGCTGTGAAAGCGAACGTTCGTGTGGTAGGCACTTTTCTGTCTGCTTCTTATACTGCATGTTAAAGCAACAGAAGAGAAAGAAGCAGGGGTAGCTAGTCTCCTTTTGTCATCACAAAAGCCATGGGACTCACCGAGACTTTTCACAGAACATGAAGTTATGGGTCAAGGATGAAGGAAAAAAAAATGCTCTCCAAGCACAGGGGGAAAAAATCACCAGGAAATACTGCAGCTGCTAAAGATATTAAAAATGTTGATAAGGAGTTTGAAAAGAGCAGCAATTAAAGCAGCTGTGTCAAACCCAACTCTAGGAGGACAGCAGCTTCCACTCATGGCTGCTTAGGGCTGTGACGTTTGCACGACAGGGCAGCTTTCCATCTGCATCAAAGGCATGAGTTTTACTCAGCACTAAGCATCAAATCGTACTTTACCAATACACTGCCCAGTACTGGCAGGTTCACAGGGGTCACAGAGATGTGGCATGACAGATGGAAATACACACATGCTGCTGCTAAGTTGCTTCAGTCGTGTCTGACTCTGTGCCCTTGTTTTTGCACTGGTTGGTGCCATGGACGGTAGCCCACCAGGCTTCCCCATCCCTGGGATTCTCCAGGCAAGAACATCAGAGTGGGTTGCCATTTCCTTCTCCAATGCATGAAAGTGAAAAGTGAAAGTGAAGTCGTGTCTGACTCTCAGTGACCCCATGGACTGTAGCCTACCAGGCTCCTCCGCCCATGGGATTTTCCAGGCAAGAGTACTGGAGTGGGGTGCCATCGCCTTCTCCATACACATGCTACTATGTATAAAACAGATGAACAACAAGGACCCACAGGGAACTCTACTCAATATTTTATCATGACCTGTAAGTGAAAAGGGCTCAGAGGTTAAAGTGTCTGCCTGCAGTGCGGGAGACCTGGGTTTAATCCCTGGGTCGGGAAGATCCCCTGGAGAAGGAAATGGCAACCCACTCCAGTATTCTTGCCTGGAGAATCCCATGGATGGAAGAGCCTGGTGGGCTACAGTCCACGGGGTCGAAAAGAGTCGGACACGACTGAGCGACTTCACTAAGGGAAAAGAATCTGAAGAAAGATTCTTATATATAACTGAATCGCTTTGCTGTACACCTGAAACTACCACAGCACTGTAGGTCAACTGTACTTGAATAAAAAATAAATTTGTAATAATAAATAAATAAAAGGAAGCTGCAAAAAAAATTTTTTTTAATCTTTTGAAGGAAGTAAATAATTTCTTGTGGGTGCCGCTGTGCCATAGGTAAAGCAGAGAGCGCTCCAATGCAGGTGTGGCTGTCTTGCTATACCACAGGACGAAGGTGGTTTTGTTCATACGAAAAGATGAATGCAGTTGCTTTTAGAAGTCATTCAATACAGTTGGCTCCCATGAAGATGGATCAAGCAAACTTCAACGCAAAATCAGTTTCCTTTCTTTCCCAAAGTCTCTCCAGAGGCCGAGCGGGAACAGGAAATGTCTCCTTTTGTGTTACTCATGGGTCAGTTCCCTCAGTGTCCAGCAGCCCGAAGAGGAAAACGGGTCCCTGAACCAGACGGCCGAGGATCACACGGACCAGAGGAAACAGCTTGAGGGACAAACTCCTCTCTCTTTTCTCCCCACCCCTGCTCCCCCAGATCAGGGCGTTCCCTAGTATTTGTCCACTGTGCTTCGGACCAAAGAATCCAGACCATAAACTGTGCCTGGGAGCCTCTGAGCCATTTCTCACGCTTCACGATAATGTTCACTTACTTGATTAAAAGGGATGCAATTCTTAATCTGCTGTCCTTTTTCTAGCCATGAGCAAAGCCAGCCAGCTTATTTATCCCTCGAGAAGTTAAAGCTAATTGCCAGCAGCTCTAAACTGCACAGACAGACCTTGCTTTTACACGGAGCCTTGGTCGGAATGAGACGTGCAGACACGCGTGGGAGGGGCGCGTCCTTTGACCTGCTTCGTAGCACGTCACTCCCCACTGTTCCTTTGGCTTTATTTCCAGCATTCCCCTGCTAAGTGCGTTCAACAAACTGACGTAATTTCAGCAGCGAAGGAAGAGCTCCCTGGCTGGCAGCCAGGTTCACAGAACCACACTTGCACAAGACCCCAGATCAAAACTGTTTTTCTCCTCTTCTTTCTTTTCCTTCCTTCTCTCCCTCCCTCTCTTTCTTTTCTTTCTTTAATACAAAACTAGGGGGAAAGCACCATTTAAAAACAAACAACTTTCAGCATCAACATTCCAGCGGTAATGTTATACCATAGTCTTGCAATATGTTACTTTTGGGAGAAACTGAGTAAAGGCTATATGGGACCTCTCTGTATTATTTCTTTTACACCTACAATAGCTTTATTGAAATATAATTTATATGCCACATTACTTTCCCATTTAAAACATACCATTCGTTGGTTTTGGTATATTCCGATTTGTGGTACCATCACCACAATCAATTATAAGGACATTTTCATGTCCCCACCCCTCAAAAATGGTACCTATTAACAATTACCTATTAACCTATTAACAATTAACACTGCCATCGCCCCCCCCCACCTGAACCAACCACTCATTTCCTTTGTCTCTACAGAACTGTCTTTTACAGACATTTCACATAAATAGGAGTCATATAACACATGATCCTTTGTCTCTGGTTTCTTTTCTTTATTATCATGTTTTCAAGAGTCATCCATGTAATGTGTGTCAGGACTTTCTTTTAATTACCAAATAATATTCCATTGCAAGGAAACACCACATTTTGTTTATCCGTTCATCAACTGATGGACATTTTGGTTGTTTATACTCCTTGGTTATTATGAATAACGCTCTTACTTATGAACAGTTGTGTAAAAATGTTTATGTGAACAGATGTTTTCATTTCTGTATTATTGCAGACAACTGCGTGTGAATCCATAGTTATCTCAAAATAAAAAGTTTAATTGAAAATACCCAAGAAACAGCTCATGTTGAGGGGGGAAATTCTGGGTAATTTCTCCCCTCTATTTCATAGTCTTGGCTCTAATTTATCATACTATCTTCATAATATAATTATTTAAAATAATAACAACTGTTCTTAAATGCTGTCAACTATATTAAATGATTACTTGCATCACCTCATCCTGTTTTTACACCATCCCTATTTTATTGTTGCTGAGCCACTTGAGAGTAAGCTGCTATTGTTCTGTTTGATTTTAAGGAGGTCTACCAGATTTCTCTATTTTTAATGTAACATTTTAATTCCCTATTATAACTGATGTATTCATTACCTTAGGGGAGATTCTTTAAAATTGTTTAAATATCCAAAAGCACTTTCCCCACATGGTTTCAGAATCACGTGCTCATCTGATTCTCATCCCTCTTAGAGGCCATCACCTCTCTAAAAGCTGCAGCTGTCTGTCCTCTGACCTGCCTCCATCCTTCCCGGTGCCCCCAACCCACCCCAAACATGGTTACTCCAACCTCCAGCTCAGTCTGGGAACTAGGGACTTTGCCCTCCCTCCTTGGCCTGTAGGCAATAATGGAACCAACCATCATTCTGTACCCCTGAGGGATGCAGGAAGGCACAGCATCGCTTAGTACTTAGATGCTATTTGTGACCCAGGGCATAATCTGGACCAAGCCACGGGAAACATTGGGAAAGCCAAATGAGAGACATTCTACAAAAGGACAAACCTGTCATGAAAGATGGAGACAGGCCAAGGGACTCTTCCAGATTCAAGGAGACTACAGACAGGTCAGTTAAAAGCAAACTCTAGATCCCAACAGCCCTGGGGACAACACTGGGACAATGGGGAGAATTAGGATGTCGACTCTACACTAGACTCTGCGGATCAATGCAGAACTTCCTGAATGTGACCACCGTGTGGCATGAGCCCATAGCCCTTCCCTGAGGAGATGCCTGCATGAGTATTCAGGGGTGAAGGTCGTCGCGTCTACACCTTACTCTCAAGTGGCTCCGTAAAAATAAAACATGTCTGTGTGCGTATATATAGAAATGATACAGGAAATACAGCAAAATATTAACTGGTGAATCTAGGTGAAGAATATACAACGTATATTATACCTGCTCCTGTTCTGTGGACTTGGAAAAAAATATATTAAGGAATAAATGCAAATATCTCAGGGGAGAAAGAGGTGACAATTTTTTTTAAATGAGTAGATCCCAGTTAAGACAATTCCTTAAAAAGTTTAGCACAGAATGGTGTGACTCAGCAATTTCACTGCTAGGAGAATGTATATCCGTAAGAAAATGAAAACACCTGTCCACACAATAATTTCCATATGAATGTTCAAAGAAGCATTATTCATAATAGCCCAAAGATGGAAACAAGCCAAAGGTCCACCAACAGATAAGTAGATAAGCTGTGGCATACCCATACAATGGAATAGTGTTCGCTCATAGAAGAAAGAAATTCTGACAAATGTGGGTGAACCTTGAGGACATCATGCTGAGGGAGATAAGCCAGACACAAAAGGACAAATGTGTGTAGGATCCCACTGATGTGAGAGTCCTAGAGTATTACAGTCATAGAGACAGGAATTAGAGTGGTGTCCAGAGGCTGGGGAAGTGGGGGTGGGGGTAAATGTGTGCATTATGGGTACAGGGCTTCCTTCTGGACTGATGGAAATATTCTGGAACTAAATAGAAGTGGTGACTGTACAACAACGTGAGTGTGAATTGTTCACTTTAAAATGACTGACCTTCAGATCAGATCAGATCAGTCGCTCAGTCGTGTCCGACTCCTTGCGACCCCATGAATCGCAGCACGCCAGGCCTCCCTGTCCATCACCAACTCTCGGAGTTCACTCAGACTCACGTCCATCGAGTCAGTGATGCCATCCAGCCATCTCATCCTCTGTTGTCCCCTTCTCCTCCTGACCCCAATCCCTCCCAGCATCAGAGTCTGTTACATGAATTTTACTTCAATAAGAAAGGAAAGGTGGACAGAGCAAGGAGGAGGAGGTGATGATTTAGGCAGCAGAGTGGGAGCAGAGACACACCTAGAGCAAGATCACGCCCCCGGTCTGTGGACCCGACCAGAAACAGGGTGCCACGTACTCACACAGACCCCAGTGAGCAAGGTGAGGCTGTGTAATCATGATTTAGCCTGATTCCATTATCATGCTCCCAGAGAATTACAGCACAGTAAGAATTAATTATGGACTTCCCAGGTGGTGCTAGTGGTAAAGAACCTGTCTGCCATTAGAGGAGATGCAAGAGGTGCAGGTTCGATCCCTGGGTTGGGAAGATCCTCTGGAAGAGGGCATGACAACCCACTCCAGTGTTCTTGCCTGGAGAATCCCATGGACAGAGGAACCTGGTGGCCTACGGTCCGTAGGGTCGCAAAGAGTCAGACTCAACTGAGCAACTGAGCACAGGCACACAACCCAACTGTACCTTTCCCTGAGATGCCTGCACTTAACCGTATGTCCAAAGAATCTGCTGATGAGAGTCAGAGAAGAGTAGACAGATAAACCAGGATAAGCACCCACTGCCCCTTCCTTGTAAACATTCATCCAACGAAAGAATGCCTAAGTCTCGAGGAAGATGAAGAGTCTAATCATGAGGACTGTGTGGGCTTGTTCTTGGCACCAGGGGGACAGAAATGAAAGCATCGATGCTTCTGAGAAAACTGACAGAAATCAGCTGGAGCCCTTATTTCTCCAGAAGGGACTCAGGCTTCAGAGCCACACACTCACCCATCCAGACTTCCCCGAACTGCCCGGCGCCCAGCCTTTTCACCAGCTTGATGGACTCTCGGGGGATCTCCCAGGCATCCTTGTCCCATGGCTTCTGTGGTTTGGGGCTAATGCACGCCTTCTCCAATCTCCGGCACAAGCCATCTGACTGCTCTAATTTCAAAGAGAAAGTAAATGTGGAAAAAGTCATCCTTTGTATTTTACCAGTATCTACAGAGAAATCTGGACTATGAGTTTTATCATTTCCAACTCGCCAAGGTCTACAAACTTAAAATGTTTATGGGGGTCTCTTCTGTGTAATCATGACTTGAAATTCTTAAATGAAAGACAGTTTAAGACACACTTGATTTGATTCATCAGTAATATTAATCTATGAAAATAAAAACAATAAAATAAATAGACAAACACAGGCTGGCAGGTTGTCACACTTAATAGACTATAATTTTAATTACTGAGCCCGTGTAAACTCTTTAGGGCACAATGGTGGGAACTTGGTCAGGTCACCAGGGGACACCCCCACCTCCCCGCCCAGTCTCAGAACAGGGCCAGGACTCCACAAGTACTCAACACATATGCCAGATGAATAACTTGATGGGGCTAACAGAGGGGGAAGAAGGACTTACTACTCTAGAGTACTTGCTCTCTCCATACTTGGGGACATAAGCAAATTTTATGTGTTTTACCTTAGAGCAGCTTGAAGAAATAAGCAGTAACAGCTTCCCACTACAACTGACCTCAAACACAAAGGGAATGTACCTAAAGGCTATTCATGGGGTCAGCCTAGCAAGGCTGAAGAGCAGACTGGGGACGAAGGACCACTGACTGGCCACTTCTAATTGTTTTGGTGTTATTGTTATAATTTCTGTTTTCTTTTACCAAGGGTACGTATTACTTTTACACACACACATACACATGTCTGCATTCCTAGTCTGGATATTAAAAGATGTGTTGTAAAGTCATGCACTATATGAAAATAATACTCATTTCTATGTTTGTAATTTTTGAACATTAACTGTTAAACAGCACAAGCTAGGTGGGAAGGACTAAGATAATTATTCACAAAGATCAAATCTGACTTTGAATGTTTGTGTGTGCTCAGCTGCTCAGTCGTGTCCGACTCTCTGTGGCCCCATGGACTGTAGCCCACCAAGCTCCTCAGGCCATGAACTTTTCGAGGCAAGAATACTGGAGTGGGTTGCCATGTCCTCCTCCAGGGTATCTTCCCAACCCAGGGACTGAATGGGTGTCTCTTGTGTCTCCTGCATTGGCAGGTGGATTCTTTACCACTAGTGCACTGTTGAATGTATAGTTATAGGTTACTTTAGGACCAGTTATAGAACATGATCCTGCAACTTTATCCAAAAGAAATATGATTCTCCTTTCTAAAGAGGCTACCAGGAAAACTACTAGAGTTCATCAATGAATTCTATAAAGTTGTAGGATACAAAAATTTTTTATGTAAGTTTGACATCATATATTTATCATAACAGATGTATCTTTCTTTTCTTGTCTGACCTTATGTTTTCACTTACTTTGATAATGCTTAATCATGTCGCTGATACAAGGAAAAGTGATTCGTGGGGAGATGTAATAACCCCCATTGTCCAGACTTCTGATTTTGTAGTGCTTAATCACATCGCCGTGCACGGGGTCATAGTCTCTGACAGACAGAGAGTAACTTCCTGCAGAGGAAGAAGTACAAGCAAAGATTACACTTACATTTTGTAAACAAGATTGGCATTATGGGGAGGCAAGTGTTGGGAGTTTGGGATTAGCAGATGCAAACTATGACACATAGGATGGATAAACAACATGGCCCTACTGTAGAGAACAAGGAAGTATATTCAATAACCTGTGATAAACCAGAACAGAAACGAGTACAAGAAAGATGACATACATGGATAACAGAATCACTTGGCTGTAAAGCTGAAATTAACACAACACTGTAAATCAACTATACTTCAATAAAACGAGGTCTGCCTATAATTCTTTTTTAACAGAATTCTAGAATCATTTCTAAGAATGATTTCCTAAACAGCATTTGAGGCCTTATGTCACTTCCTACCTTTTAATGTCTCGCTTTCTCTGATAAGGAAAGCTCCAGCGCTGTTCCCTGGGGCCAGAAGCTGCCTTTCTGCATCCTTCCTGGTTATATCCTTGAAAAACCACCTGTGAAGACATATTAACATCCCATGGCTGTTGTAATCCCGGGGAGAAAAAAGATGAAGAAAAAGCAAGAAATCCAGCATGTCACACAGAACCATTCCAGACCACTCCAGGTGAGGACTCACTCTTCAGTTTCCAACGTGTTGACTTTGGCCACATAGTTGCTGGGAATGAAGCCTTCTTTCTTTGTCGAAATGGACTTGGCTTTCCACCACTCTCCGTGCCTGGAATAGAAACCCGCATCAGAATGGGTTTGTTGGGCTTCCCTGATGGTACAGTGGTTAAGAACCACCCTGTAATGCAAGGGATGTGAATTCAATCCCCCGTCAGGGAACTAAGATCCTGCATACCATGGGGCAGCCAAGCAACTGCTTGAGCCGCCAAGAAAGAGGCCACACGCCACAGCTAAGACTCGACATGGCCAAATAAATACATATTAAAAAAAGAAAAAAGGGTTTGTATTCAATGACTCAAGAACTACAAGAGCAATTGTCTTAAGGTGTTTGTCTTGTGGGGTGTGGGACAGTGGGGAAGGCCCTGGGACCCCAGAATGCAGGGGGAAAGTTGATGTGTCCTGATGAAATACAAATATGTTTAGTGATGGACCCAAAGCAAAACAGCCTCATGACTGAAGTGTGGGTCTCTGTGTTCAGAGCTGCTGCATAAGAGTTGGTGAAAATGGTTTCCATCTTGCAGAAGCAGAATTCTTAACTTCCCCAGGGATATCTTTAAAATGGGCTTCCCTGGTGGCTCAAAGGGTAAAGAACCTGCCTATAATGCAGGAGACCTGGGTTTGATATCTGGGCTGGGAAGATCCCCTGAAAGAGGGCATGGCAAACCATTCCAGTATTCTTGCCTGGAGAATTCCAAGGAGAGAGGAGTCCATGGGGTCACAAAGAATTGGATACAACTGAACGACTAGCACTTTCACTTTTCACACTTACAGAAATGGGAGTCAAGGGAATAAAAGCTCATAGTTCTTAAGTTATAAATGGCTTTGTTGAAATAGCTAGTGTCCATAGGCTGATGCCATGGGGAAAAAAAGAAAACCATAAAACAGTCCCAAGCAGATGAGCCTTATCACCACCTCGCATCTCCTACAAGAGGCATGGAGCCAGGGAAGGGGCTGGGGAAGGAGGAACGGATGGGTCCCCAACGGATGAGCCTCAGCTGTGTTCCTGTCAGGTTCTCACACCCAGATGGGACCCTCATCTGGCAAGACATGAAGGACAATTACAACTGGCACTTGGCTGTGGTACACTACACGCCTGTGCCATATTTATAAAATGCACACACACACATAAGCCATTTCTGGTTCCCAAGCAAGACACTAAGATACAGAGTGACTTGTCACAGTCACACAGCGATCAAGTGGCAAGCCCAGAATGAGGCTCAAGTTCACATTCAGCCAGTAATGGACAAGCCCTCTCAGGTACTCAACACCTTATACTTAATAAGGGTCTCTTTCCTCCAGCCAACCAAAGGTCTCCTGTTGGCGGGCCAAGGTAATGCTATATGAAGAGCAGTAGAATTACTGAAGTTCCTTATTCTCAGCACAGTCCTAAGCCCTGTGAGTCAACCTGGAGGGGTCAAGAAAATGATGTCCAAGCATCTTCACAGAAGCGCTAAGTGCTGAGCAGGGGCTTTCCCCGAGATGACCACTGCCTTGACACCCCGCCCTGATGACTCACACCCAGTTGGACCCATACATTTGGTGTGAATTTGAGGAAAATAACAAAGTAAAAATGGCATTAAAAGAACATGCAGGGACTTCCCTGGTGGTTCAGCGGTTAGGAATCCACCCACCAATGCAGTGGACACAGTACATATGCCTGGTACAGAAACTTAGATGCACGTGCTTCGAGGCAATGAAGCCCACACGCCACAACTAGAGAGCCCGTGTCCTGCAATTACTGAAGCCTGTTACACTCTAGAGCCCATGCTCTGCAACAAGAGAAGCCATTGCAGTGAGAAGCCTGTACACTGCAACTAGAGAGTCGCCCCTGCTCACGGCAACTAGAGAAAGCCAGAGAGCAGCAACAAAGACCCAGCACAGCCAAGAATAAATTTTACAAACATTTTAAAAAAAGAAATGCAAATTCCACATAGATCTAAACCTCTTAAGGCAGCACAGATGGATAAGGAAAGACAATGGTGTTTGGTTTCAAAGGAAAAACTCTTGGAAACTGCTCACAGTAAAGCCTAAGAGGAAAATCCCTCTGGCCCTGCTCCTTCTGGCAGCAATAAGGCTGGAGTTCCATGCCCACCCCCAGAGGGGTGTCTGCCTTGCTGTGCCGCTGGCGGCCAAGCCCGGGGAGGGGGATAGGCTTCGGGATTTGGTGCCATAGAAGAGGGACACTTGGCTGCACTTACTGCTCCAGGACTTTCATCTTCTCCCCTTTCTTGAAGGACAAGTCGTCTGGGTGGATGCCATCGTACGGATACAATGCGATCACGATGTCCCCTTGCTCCTCTGGATCTGAAAATGAACAAGGCGAGTGAAGACCTTTAAGAATCCACAGCAGAATGTTTAAAATGGATAACCAACAAGGACTGACTGTATGGCAAGGGAACTCTGCTCAATGTCATGTGGCCAGCCTGGAGGGGAGGAGAGTTTTGGGGAGGATGGATACATGTATACATGGCTGAGTCCCTTCGTTCACCTTCCCTGTTCACAACATTGTTAATCAGCTATTCAGTTCAGTTCAGTTCAGATCAGTCGCTCAGTCATGTCCGACTCTTTGCGACTCCATGAATCGCAGCACGCCAGGCCTCCCTGTCCATCACCAACTCTCGGAGTTCACTCAGACTCACGTCCATCGAGTCAGTGATGCCATCCAGCCATCTCATCCTCTGTCGTCCCCTTCTCCTCCTGACCCCAATCCCTCCCAGCATCAGAGTCTTTTCCAATGAGTCAACTCTTCACATGAGGTGGCCAAAGTACTGGAGTTTCAACTTCAGCATCATTCCCTCCAAAGAAATCCCAGGGCTGATCTCCTTTAGGATGGACTGGTTGGATCTCCTTGCAGTCCAAGGGACTCTCAAGAGTCTTCTCCAACACCACAGTTCAAAAGCATCAATTCTTTGGCGCTCAGCTTTCTTCACAGTCCAACTCTCACATCCATACATGACAACTGGAAAAACCATAGCCTTGACTAGACGGACCTTTGTTGGCAAAGTAATGTCTCTGCTTTTCAATATGCTATCTAGGTTGGTCATAATACCCCAATACAAAATTAAAAGTTTTTTAAAAAAAGAATCCACAGCAGAAATGTTGTAACAGCTTGTCATGGGGCACAGAGTGCAGGGATGTACTGAGGAAACAGGCAGCTGGAAAGAAGACGTGTTTTCCTCCCAGATGGCTCGGGGTCCACGTGGTCCGTGGTTGGCCACACACTGTACACAATGGTACATGTCTGTCATCTCAAATCATAGAGACCTATGACCTCAAATGACTTCCAGCTCTAGGTTTAAAATGCGATACACCTGTGCTCATAGCAGCATTGTTTACAAAAGTTAAAAGGAGAAAACCATCCGAAGACACTGTGTATACATACCACAGAATAAAGGAAGCAAAATTCGGACACCTACTACAACATGGATGAACCTTAAAGACATTATGCTAAATGACATAAGTCAGCCGCAAAGGACAAATACCATTTGATTCCACTTAGGCGAGATCCCCAGAGCCCGTCACACTCATAGAGACAGAAAGTAGAATGGTGGGTACCAGGGGCCGGGAGGATGGGGGATGGGAGTTTGTGTTTGATGGGCACAGAGTTTCTGTTTGAGATGATGGAAAGTTCATCATCCCAGATGGAGAGATGGACGGATGGAGGTGATGGTTGCACAAAAATGAGAAGGTAGTTAATGTTACTGACCTGAACACTTCCATGGCTAAAATGATAAATTCTATGTTATGTCTATTTTTCCACAATAAAAAAAAAAATTCGGAGACACATAGTTTTTCAAGGCAGAAGCCTAGTGTGTCTCCCTTTGCCTGATAAAACAATAAAAGTATCCTTTTCTACCTCACCCCACCGCCTGCCCCCCCAAAATCAACAAAAACACCCAGGACAACTATTTTACAGAAACTCGAACAGTAAAGAAAAGAAACTACCATGGCGTTATGAAAACATACCTTTAGTTTGAAACCTCTGTCCTGGTAAAAGCTGAGAGTCTGCAACCTAAAAGAGAATATTCATTAGAAAAATATTTTCTATGTTTAGCGTTTTATGCTTACATTCACACTGTATATTATGTCATTTTCGAACAGAAGCAAATAGGATTTAGATTTGTTAATTTATTAAGCCAGAAAGAAAAGGAGTGCAGAGGAACAGTCCTGCAGAGCTGTGTTCCGATCCCTGCCCCCTGCCCCAACCATGGAAGGGCTTTTCCTTCTTCAGCAGCCACTGGCCTGGGGGTGACAGGACATGTCTGAGCCGCTGCTGATTCAATCAGCTCCCTCCCCCTGATTCGGTACCAGAGCCCAAATATCCTTAGAAGTGGTGGTTTGCCCAGCTCCATGGTAATGCTTCCCCATTATCCAGCCTTGCTAGTTGGCAAGGAGTTGACCTGCAGGCAGGTGATGGGGCTTTGAGATCGGCTTTCTTATTCCCTGGGCTTCTTCTTTCTGCCCAGCAGCAGGTGATGAGCTGGGCTTTCAGCAGCCATGGATACCAGTGACCAGAGACAGCAGAGCCAAAGACGGAGAGGGGTCACCTGGGTCCTTGGTGACCTTGTGGAAGTGCCACCCAGGCCAGGACTGCTGATCTTCACTTTTCCCAGACTTGTTTTAAAAGCTGCTGTAAGGGCTTGGTCACTGGCAGCTGAGAACAAGTCCTAACAGATCCAGGCTTCCTGTGGCTGACCCCGATTCCGCTATGGGGACAGATGGCATCCCTGTTTTTTTAGCTTGGAGCTGAATGATCAGGAAGGGCCTGGCGGTACAAAAGGCCACCCCAATCACCTTGGAAATCAAATTCCTTTTTCCTTCATTGACATGGGGAGGATGTGTGAGACTTCCTGGGCTTCATTGTGTTTCTCTTTGATTAACGTGATTGAATGGAATATGAATCAAAACAGCTTGTACTGAAATTTAAATTTCTGATGGAAGTCAGCCCATCCAATCTCCAGGGGCGGGGAGCAGGGGATTACGTTTTTTCTGGTTGAGAAACTCTTGGCTCCGGATGATCTTTCAATACTTATTTCAAGGAGTTCTATACCGATTTTTAAACTCATTCAGATTTGCATAATTAGAATGTATGATCAATTTTAAAGCAGTTAGAGGAAACAATTAGAAGATGAGAGACTGATTAAATCATTTTGAAAGCAGCAAGCTGATTTTCAAATATCAAAGAGTCCTTAATTGACAAATGATTGAACACATTCTTCAGAAGGCCAAAACACATGTATAGAAAGCATCTGTCACCACTGTTCTTCTCTAAAATGTCTTTTCCTTAGAGAGTTATTGAATTCGATTCAGTTCAGCCTTGCTGTCACACATACAGCCTGTACTCAATCCAGGGGTGTGTTTTGGGCACATCTGTCTGGAACTGAATGTTATCCATGGAATAAGGTCCAACTGCCCAGTTCACAAACTAGGGCACCTGTGACCACAGAAGGTGGAGTGTACTGCGCTCCGGGGGTGCATGAGGGAACTGAGAGATTTCAAACCTGCTTCCTACTTCTGCTTTCTAACTTATCTTTTAACCTCCTTTACTCTTACCAAGAGGAAAAATGGTGTGTAAGTTTGTACTGGTCTCCTTTGCTTTTCTGAATGAAGGACATCTTCTTTAATTACGTTAAAAAAAAAATGGGGGATTTTAAACCATGTAAAATCTACAGCACATGACACTGGAAAAAGTCAGGTCCTTTTTATGACGCCTTTGAAGTCTATAACGAGAAAATTATCTGTGACTCCAAGTCCTTGTATCATTTCATTTTCTGTTAGTCATATTTCCATAGCATAGCTCCACATCTATACCTATTTATGTGATGTGTTTTTGAATATTATGTTTATAGGTATTTATAACTAAATTATAAAAGTTATTAATAATCTTGTACATTTTGAGTTTCTGTTGTAAAATTACAATATTTAAAAAATTTTTTCTTTAGTTTTGGCTGTGCTGGGTCTTCACTGCTGTGCATGGGCTTTCTCTAGTTACGGGGTTACTCTCTAGTTGTAGTGTACAGGCTTCTCAGTGCAGTGGCTTCTCTTGAGCACGGGTTCTAGGGCCCACAGGCTTAATTGCCCTGTGGTATGGGGGTCCTTCTGCACAGGGGATCAAATCCATGTCCCCTGCATTGGCAGGACTCTTAATCAGTGACCACCAGGGAAGTCCACAATGTTTTTCTTGAATTTCTTTTTTGGTTGTGCACCACAGCCTATAGGATCTTAGTTTCCCAGCCAGGGATCAAACCCTTGCCCCCTGCATTGGAAGCATAAAGTCTTAAAAACTGGATTGCCGGGGACGTTCCTAAAATTAACGTTAATTTATCTGTCTAGAAATATCATATAGGGAATTAACAGCATAATGTATTCACTCTTCATCTCTACTTTTTTGCAAGAATATCAGTTTTCTGGTGCAAGCACCGATTTACCAATCTCAACAATGACATGTGGCCTTGACATACACCATACCTGCAGGATAAGGGGGAACGTAGGGGAGGGGGCTGGTACAGGGCATGACAACAATAATATACTTCTAGAATGCCAAGGCATTTAAAAACATGTCAGATTAGAGAAACAATGAAAACTCTTAATGAAGGCATTTGGACTAATGTGGAATAGCTGCTTTCAGCTTAAACGCTGAAACACTGGTTTCCATAAAAACCAGGCAATGGGGGATGTACATATATACAGTGAGCAAACAGAAAGGACCTAAGATCTGAAGTAAAGTGCATTTAAGGTTGTAATAATCCAAAGCTCTGTTCCTTTCTTTCATGAAATGTGATATTAGTTCTTTGCCAAGCATTTCTCAAACACATCAGAGAGCACATCCATCATGTAAAAATGCTGGTACAGGTATTTGTCCTAGGTTAGAAGGCAGAATTAGTTGCTTTTTTTTTTTTATCTTTTAATTCTCTATAGTAAGTCATGACAACTTCAGTGTTCATACTAGTTTGAATTAATTGAAGAATAACATGATGGGATAAAGTATGATGGCTACCCTGGTGGCTTAGCAGTAAAAAATATGCCTGCCAACATGGGAGACGCAGGTTTGATCTCTGGGTCAGGAAGATCCCCTAGGATCTTCCTTCCCCAGGGAAGAAGGAAATGGCAACCCACTCCGGTATTTTTGCCTGGGAAATCTCATGGACAGAGGAGCCTGGTGGGCTACGGTCCACGGGGTCTCAAAGAGCTGGATGTGACTGGGCGACTAAACAACAACATCTACCAAAGGGCATATTAGCACCTATTTTGGCTTCCGACTTGAATTCAGCATTTCCTTCTGCTTCCAGACCACTATTCTTATTGCCCATCCTAAGTCACACAAGCTCATATACATGTCCTTACATATAAAGAGAGGGTATTTGTACCAGTGACAGGAAAGGTGATAATAGCCACACATAAGGTGACCAAAGTCCCCTTTACTGTACATTAAGTGGCCTGGTTGTCTCGAATATATTTATAAACTCTTTAAAGGATTAAGTAACAAAGTATATCAAAAATTATTTGAGGCCCAAGTAATTAACATGATTTTTTTTTTTTTTTTGGCATGCACATGGTAAGATTTGGAGTTTAAATTACGCAGCCATGTTTTGATCCTGCCGTGGGAATGCTCCCCTGAGACTATCTACTTACTGGCCTTTGGTGTTTATTGGACGTTGGATCTCTCACATAAATAGTTCGGTCAGTATTACGTACTGGTTGCGTCTTCAAATCTACTCCATCGTCATTCAGATTGTCTTTCCTTTTTGACTTTATACATCCCATAGTTCCTGTTGGAATACAAAAGCAATGGCATCGTTTTACCATTCCAGAACTGGCTTCCAGCCACCGAAGTCTCTCCATTTAAGAGAAGGTGATAGCGACTCAACAACAACAACAAACACACTTCTATTCTTCATGGCTGATGATTTAACCAAGTCAAAAAGGTGAAGACTGTTCACAAGCCAGGTGCTTGTTCATAATCTGTTCACTCATTCATTCAACAACAATTTATTGAGCATCAATTTCAGGTCAGCATAAATTCCTGCCCTAAGGACGCTCCTATTCTTGTGGTGAAGATACGTGAATTAAAATAACAATGCAATGTGGCAGGTCAACGACAGAGGATGCACAGGACATAGGAAAGGACACTGACCTCAAGCGAGAGGAAAAGGATGTGGGCAGGGGAAGCGTCCTGATGGAAACGCTTTGAGTCAGAATGGGAGTGATGTCAGCTAGGTGGCAGAGTCAGTAAAGGGATTCCAGGAAGAGACAACTTCACATGCAAAGTACTGGCCCCGGGAACACGGCCCCTTCCGGGAACTAGTTCAAGTCAAACCCTTCAGGGAACAAGTAGGGAAGTCCAGGAGTTGGGCTGGAGGGGGAAGCATGGCTGAAGACGAATGTCACTGTGCAAAGTGAAGTGAGGGGACCTGGGGCTTCAAAGGCAAACATGATGAAGAGGCAGGAAGCATAAAGGGTGGCTCCAACCTTATATGGCTTGGGGCCTGGGGCAATGGTGGTGGCCTTCACGGAGACGGGAAATCAAAGAGGAGACACAGGTATGGAGAATAGATGCTTGTAGGAACATCCACATGATCACATCTGTAGACTTCCCAGTGAGACGTGTGAGTGTGGAAAACATGAGAGAGGTCAGAGCCAGAGGCACAGAGGGTGCCGCCAGCCAGCCTAAGGCCTCAGGAAACACGCCCCGACAGAAGAGGGCTTGAGCACAACCAGTGAGACAGATGGAACCACCCTTCTAAAGGCTAAACTCTTATCTGTCTATTCAGTTATACTAGGATGTGCAGAGTGCCACCCAAAGCAAACTGGGAACTTTAGATCTAAAGGCGACTTTAAAACTGAAATTGGATATGACTATTCCTCACAGCACAGCCTCACGGTCAAATTTATACATTAAAGACAAAACAAAATCTGTTACGCACTCCATTACAAGATACTGGAGGGCGGTGTTCCCAAACCTAAAGGCACGCAAGAATCGCCTAGGTTCACAGAGCAGATTCCCTGGACACAGTCCAGGAAGTTCTCCAGGGGCACAGGGGGGTGGGCGCTCCACTGTGACTGTCATTCTCAGGCACTGCCAAAGGGGACCCCTGCCCAGAACATCACACAACAAGGACGGTTTCACGTGGGGAAGGCGGGTGATGGGAGTTCGGAACACCTCCTAGAGGAGGAACGGGTCAAAAAAGCCTCAGGAGCTCGTCCCTATTGCCCCGGCTTGGCCTGCCTTTGGTCCCACAGGCCTCGGAGACCACCGCCTTGTTTATCATCTCATTGGCTGACATAGGAAGCCTCTGAAGACGGCCACGCCTCTTTCTGAGACTAGTGAGCTGTAGTTCCCAAAATAAAGGGGAAGCAAGTACTTCTTTGACTCAAAACAGCACAGTATTTTTTTTTTTTTTCTTTCATGTGCTAAAGTTTCTGAAATGGGATGGGTTTCCTAGTTGATCTGTAAATAAACAGGGGAGCTCTTTTTTGACCCATCCCACCTCCACCCCTACTCCTACCCTCCAAAAAAAATGTTTTTAACTTATTCGCATGAAAACGGGGCTGCATGAAGGAAGGAAGTCGGTATTGGAAAAGGCCAACCCTAGTGGACCCTAGTGGACCCCAATGGCTCCCTGAGCTGTGAAAGGAGCAGCCCAGCGGGCCCCTAGGACACACGCGTTCCTGGTCATGCGCACCTCTCCCCAGGATGTTTCCCGGGAGCCCACTTGTCTCCCCACACCCTCCCTGGCTCTAACACACTCCAGTTCTGTCTTTTTTTCCAGATCTGGACCCAAATGTTACCTCCTCAGATCTTCTGAAGTAGACAGGCTGGGGTCCCAGCCTGTTTCTTCTCTGAAATACCACTCCGAGCAGGTGCTCCAGGAGGGTTTGTGGAAAGAAGGGATGGACCAAGTGCTCAGGCTGCTGCACTCTGGGCTTCCAGTGTGCTCATCCCAGCCCCTCCCACTCCAGACAGACAAGGAAAGGGAAAGAGGACATCCCTGCCCCAGCCGTTGTTGTATTGGAGATAGAGGCACAGAAACCTATAGAACTAACTACTAGTTCACAGGAAACAGAGGTTAAAGGATCAAAATAATCAGACAGGTCCATGATGTGTCAAAAGGTGGGAACTTCAGAAGTATTCCCTAAATGAGCCTTGAATGAATAGGTGAGTGGGGGAGGACACGTGGGTAGGATCATTGGAGATATCTGAATACATGTGGACTTGATTCCGGGGGATTATGCGTTTCATTGATGTGATGATGGTACTGTGGTCATGCAGGGGAAGGTCCTCATCTGAGAGGATGCTCATGAGGCGGGTACGGATGTGGGCTCAGGGTATCTGCCAGCTGTCAACATTTCCACCAAAATGAAAAAGAAAAAAGGGGGACAAGAGAGCAAGAGGAGGGGACAAATGTGGCAAAATAGCTTTAAAAAAATTAGTGACTCTAGGTGAGGATTTTTTTTCTGTAGATTTGAAATTTTCAAAATAAAAAGTCAGATAAGGGAGAACATAGAAGGACAGTATAAACGACTTTATGCCAAAAAATTCCCAGGAAAATATTAGCTACCCCTGTAGTGTGTGCGTGTGCACACACATTTGTGTGTGAAGGCAGATGAGATTAGAAAGTCACTTCGTGGGTGTTAGTGATATGGCACAGATCGGGGAATTGGTGGTTCGGTCCTCTGAAGCGGTGATGGCAATCGTCTGAAGGCCGTGGCCATGGGAAGGAAAACAGAGAATGAAAATTAAAAGTGGGAGGATGTGTGAGGGGGTCGTCTAATCTGCAGTATTATTTATTTATGCATAGTTCATGATTTCCCTCTCTCCCATCACATGGGCTTCCCTGGTGGCTCAGATGATAAAGAATCCACCTGCAGTGCAGGAGACCTGGGTTCAAATCCCTGGGTCAGGAAGCTCCCCTAAAGAAGGGAATGGCAACCCACTCAAGTATTCTTGCCTGGAAAATTCCAAGGACAGAGGAGTTTGGCAAGCTACAGTCCATGGGGTCACAAAGAGTCAGATACCACTGAGTAACTTTCACTTTTCATCACACAGATAAGTGAGAGCCCTGTGTGCACACTGGAGACGAAGAGCCTAACCCACTAGCACTGAGCTTTGAGTTTGGGTCCCTGCAGTTCAAACATTCCAGGAAAAGAGCTCAGATAGCATCCTGTTGCATCAGAGGATAAACAGCACCAGGTCTTCAATTCTTTTCACTGAGCCAAGGTACCAGAAACACACAAAACCCAGTGCACCCCCAACAAAAACTAAGAGCCCAGTTACATGTTTGCAAGTGACAGGAGCTACGCTTTATAAGGATTTACACCTTAGTATTTATTTTTCAATTAAATATCTGTAATTTTCTGAGCATCTCATCTAATCCTTGAAGAAACCCCATGACCCAGGTATTATTAGTCCCATTTTACAGAGGAGTAAATGGAGGCATGGAGAGATTACATGACTGGCCTCAAACCATTGCACAAGTGAATGGTGGACTCACATAGCTTTCGCCTGAAGTATGTGCTTTTTTTTCTTACCCTTTTGCCAAACAATGGCTATTTTGAAACGTGTTTATCTCATTATTAATGATGCTAAAGACACTGTTTTTTATAGCCCGCTTCTTTCTCAAAAAGGATTTGAAATACTTTTACCAAAAAGTGAGTTTAACAAACTGGAAACAGAAAACTCTAGGTGAGGAAAAGAAGACAATGCAAATGTGGATCCAGATTTGCAGTAGGAGCTTTCCGGCAGGAAGAGCCAGAGCCAGCATCACAGGGCACTCTCCTGGGAAAAAGGAAGCTGACCTGGGTCCACAGTGGACGGGCACGCCCCGGCATAAAATTTCTAAAGTTTCATAGGATGGGCTTCACATAAAGTGCCGTCGGCAATGTCTTCGATATTTCTTTTTTAACAGTAAATGAAAGCACATTTTACATGTGGACTCTGTTGTTGTTCAGTTGTTCAGTCATGTGATTCTTTGTGACCCCATGGACTGCAGCACACCAGGCTTCCCTGTCCTTCACCATCTCCCGAGTTTGCTCAAACTCATATCCATTGAGTCAGTGATGCCATCCAACCATCTCATCCTCTGCTGACCCCTTTTCCTTCTGCTCTCAATCTTTCCCAGCAGATATGAATTAATCATGATAATACCTGAGGGTCTCGCATGCAAATACACCCCTAGGATGCTGTTCATCATAGAAGCTCAAGTAGATGATCTAACCAGACACAGACAGCAGGTGACCCTCTGTCACAAAGGGACTGCCATCAACATATCCAGAAATCAGGATTGGGCGACTTTTCTGTCCAGACGTTCACTGGGGCAAATATCCATTAGTGGTGCCTCATCCTCACTGAAGGGCTTTTGAATACTAAAATCTCTGTTTAAAAAAGAAAAACCAGAAGAAACTCTGGGATAAAAGGCTAATTATGACTCCTCATTTATCATCAGGCTGGTCATGGCCAGACCAAATAATGTCCCACAGTTATCGACATGCTCAGCAAGGAAGCAGCTGTCCACCTGGAATTCCACTTCTGAGAGGCTGTTCTTTTTTCTCTCTCTCCAGCTTTTTTTTTTTTTACAATCTTATTGATGTATTGGCTTTGCTGGGTCTTCGTTGAGGCATGTGGGCCTCGCTAGTTGCAGTGCTTGGGCTTAGTGGCCCTGGGGCATGTGGGATCCTAGCTTCCTGACCAGGGCTCAAACCCCCGTCCTCTGCATTGGAGGGTAGGTTCTTTACCAGTGGCTCACCAGGGAAGTCTCTCTCTCCAGCTTTATTGAGATATAATTGACATATACCATTGTATAAGTTTAAGGTGTACAATGTGATGATTCGATATACTTACATATTGTGAAATTATTACCTCAAAACAGTTAACATATTCATCACTTCACATTTTTAGGGGTTTTTGTTGTTGTTGTTGGTTTTTATGGTGAAAACTTGTAGAGGATTTGTTCTTTAGATATGCTTACACAGAGTACAAGGATGTTCATACTGGTCTTATTTATATAACAGACACAGACAATCTAGATGTCCATCAATAGGGGTTGTGTTGTTGTCTGTTAGTTGTTCAGTCATGTCTGACTCTTTGTGACCCCATGGACTGTAGCCTGCCAGGCTCCTCTGTCTATTTCATTCTCCAGGCGAGAATACTGGAGTGGGTTGCCATTCCCTGCTCCAGGGGATCTTCCCAACCCAGGAATTGAACCGAGGTTTCCTACACTGCAGGCAGATTCTTTACCGTCTGAGCCACCAGGGAAGCCTGATAGGGGAGAGTTCATTAAATTAAGCCAAACTGACATTATATCACATGGATCACAGCCTTGCTAACTCAGTGAAACTAAGCCATGCCGTGTAGGGCCACCCAAGATGGACGGGTTATGATGGAGAGTTCTGACAAAATGTGGTCCACTGGAGAAGGGAATGGCACACCACTTCAGTATTCTTGCCTCGAGAACCCCATGAACAGTATGAAAGCAGGAGGAGAAGGGGATGACAGAGGATGAGATGGTTGGATGGCATCACCAACTCCATGGACATGAGTTTGGATAAACTCTGGGAGTTGGTGATGGACAGGGAGGCCTGGTGTGCTGCGGTCCATGGGGTCGCAGAGTCAGACACAACTGAGTGACTAAACTGAACTGAACTGAGCATATTATAAGAGTGAGGTGGGTTAAAAAGAGAGATTTGCATAACTTTGATGCTCTTGACCACCAATCATTTATTGAAAAAAATTCATATATATCTAAGAAGTGAAGTCGCTCAGTTGTGTCTGACTCTGCGACCCCATGGACTGTAGCCTACCAGGCTTCTCAGTCCATGGGATTTTCCAGGCAAGAGTACTGGAGTGGGTTGGCATTGCCTTCTCCAGGGGATCTTCCCAACCCAGGGATTGAACCCGGGTCTCCCGCATTGTAGGCAGACGCTTTACCCTCTGAGCCACCAGGGAAGCCCTAATATATATCTATCAATTTATGTAATCAATCAGCACACACACACACATACATACATACACATACACACACATGCACACATCCATGTATAATTAACATGCACAGAAAATAGTCTGAAAGGATCCCACCATCATGTTGCTTAGGTTCTGAAGTTCATTTGTAAGATGCAACAGCCCATAAAGAAATTTTATCTTAAAAAAATGTCTAAGGAAAGGAGTTTCCTGGAGGCCTAGTGGTTAGGATTTGGTGCTGTCACTATGGTCACCCGGGTTCCATCCCTGGCCCAGGAACTGGATCCCACAAGCCCCACGGTGCAGCCAAAATATATATATATATATATTTTTTAATTCCTAAGGAAGACACCACAATTTGCAAAATATTTTGGAGAAAAGAACTGTGAAGTCAGATTGCTAAACTCAAATCCTGCATCCCTCAATTATTAACTGTGTGATCTTGGCAAGCAACCTAACCTCTGTGCTCCAGTTTCCTTCTGAAAAAAATGGAGATCACTTCATCTAGCTCATCGGTTTGTTATGAGGGTGACGTGCCTTAAATCAGTAATATGTGTAAAGTGCTTGAAGTGTACTTAAGCAGCACATAGTAAGAGCTATATACATCTCTGCTAAATAATATATAAATAAATGTAACCCAAAGCCTAGGTTTCCCTCCATTACTGGGAGGGAGAGAATTCGTGATGAGATGTATAAGGAAACCCCATTTCACCCCAAAGAGGGACCCGCAGCAGCACACTTCCCAAATCAGCTTCTGGCTGGCACATGCCCCACTTACACCTTCTAAATGGAGCTTTTCTCCCCTCTCCCTCCTCCCCTCTGTTAGGCAAGGTAACCTAGACGTCAGGTCACTCTTTTGTCTACGTTTTACAAAAAAATTATATTTATTTATTTTTGGCTGTGCTGAGTCTTTGTGGCCGCGTGGGCTTTTCTCTAGTTGCTGGGAGCTGGGGCCAGTCTCCAGTTGCCCTGCTCAGGCTTCTCACTGAGGTGGCTTCTCTTGTTGTGGGCGCTCAGACTTCAGTAGTTGCAGCTTGAGAGCTCAGTAGTTGTGGCTCCTGGGCTCTAGAGCACAGGCTCAATAGTTGTGGTGCACGGGCTTAGTAGCTATGCAGCATGTGGGATCTTCCTTGATCAGGGATCAAATCCATGTCTCCTGCATTGGGAGGTGAATCCTTTACCACTAAGCCATAAGGGAAGCCCTGCTGTCCACTTTAATAACATGATGATGTGAACATAAATGTGTGTATTCAGTTCAGTTCATGTCCGAGTCTTTGCAACCCCATGGACTGCAGCACACCAGGTTTCCCTGTCTACTACCAACTCACAGAGCTCACTCAAACTCATGTCCATTGAGTCGGTGATGCCCTCCAACCATCTCATCCTCTGTCGTCCCCTTCTCCTCCTGCCTTCAATCTTTCCCAGCATCAGGGTCTTAGAAAAGAGTCAGTTTTTCGTATCAGGTAGCCAAAGTATTGGAGTTTCAGCTTCAGCATTAGTCCTTCCAATGAATATTCAAGACTGATCTCCTTTAGGATGGACTGGTTGGATCTCCTTGCAGACCAAGGGACTCTCAAGAGTCTTCTCCAACACCACAGTTCAAAAGCATCAATTCTTCAGTGCTCAGCTTTCTTTATAGTTCAACCCTCACATCTGTATAAGATTACTGGAAAAACCATAGCTTTGACTAGACGGACCTTTGAGGGGAAGGAATTCTGCAATGAGGTTCCTGAGCTTGGATTTATATAATATACGTTTCAGGTAATATTTTGTTTTTCACCGTAAGTTTCACAAATTTAAAAGATATTCCATCATGTCCATTTCAGCCTGAAGTTCATATAAATTCACCTCTCGGCTATAGAAAGATTTTTAAATCACCAATTTCTCCTATTCTGAGAGCTAAAAGAAATAAAAACAGGAAATTGGACTGCTACTTCCCCTATAAAATCTGAACCCAGATTTTAACAGCTATTTCACACATTTATGTTCAGAATCCTAGATCTTAAAATCGAAAAACAGAAGTACTAGAATTTAACCCCTGAGAACATAAATTTCTTGCCTTTACAAAGTGCTACCAAAGAAATTGGTTTCTTTGCTTTGTTTTTATTATGACAGCATTTTCTTTTTATGATGACCGATGTATTTGCTTTCTTTAAAGGCATCTGTCTTTAAAGACAGCATCCCAGCAGCCACACAGAAACTCAACAAAAACATTTTTTTTTTTTCACTTAACTGCAACTTCCCAGACTGAACGTGTACATTTGCACGGCACTTTCCCAGGAGCTAGTAAATAACGCATCCAGAGGTTCTGAAGTCCCCCTCCTGACCCCCTTTGGCCTGACCTTGCGAAATGTAAGTGGTCATTCTGGAGTGACCAGAAGCATCTCTAGGGCAGGAGACAGCATGTGGGAAATGAGAGGAAGATGAGCACTTGCTTGCTCTGTGACTGGCACAGTGCAGACCAGGAAGACACTACCAGAGATGGACCCATGCCTGGTGATCAACGGTCCCTGCCAAAGTGGACCTGAGCCCAGTGGCCTTGGAGATGCACTTCCAACCACCCAAGGCCTCTTGCCTGACCGTGCAAGGAGCTCACCTCCAGAAGAGCTGAGTGAGGGAGCCTCAGAAGAGAAAGGAAGCCCCAGGAACATAGGGATAGGTGCCTACGATCCCAGACAAAAGTGGTCTTGAGCTTCCAAAGCAAGTTGAGCTTGGTTCCAGGATCATTCACAGGGACTCATCCCCAAGACAATTCTTATCTGGGCAACCTGGTACCGGTTATGTAGCCTGAGAGATGTACCTTGCCTGCCCAAATAGAAACCTTTCAGATGCCCTTTGACCGTTTTCCTTTTTCCTTTACTTTTAAGAATGAGACTTTGGAGGCTTTTTTAGAGATGCAAAGCCCAGGGAGGAATTGGGATCTTTTCTCCAAACTGCTTATACGAGAGAAAGGGGTCAGAAAAGCCTCCTGGGTGTCCGGGGGAAGGAAGGGGACAGAAGAGGAGGGAGCAGCAGAACTCAACTCCATGACCAGCACCATCTATTCCAACTTAAGTAGTTGTCTTTCTCTACTATAATGCCCCTGCTAAGGTCTAAATCACTTTAGACTGACACTACTTTTTGAACAAAGGTCCATTTAGTCACAGCTATGGTTTTTCCAGTAGTCATGTACAGATGTGAAAGCTGGACCATAAAGAAGGCTGAGTGCCTTTGATGCTTTTGAACTGTGGTGCTGGAGAAGGTTCTTGAGAGTCCCTTGGACAGCAAGGAGATTAAACCAGTCAATCTTAAAGGAAATCAACCTTGAATACTCATTGGAAGGACTGATGCTGAAGCTCCAATACTTTGGCCACCTGATGTGAAGAGCCAACTCATAGGAAAAGACCCTGATGCTGGGAAAGATTTAGGGCAAGAGGAGAAGGGGATAACAGAGGATGAGATAGTTGGATGGCATCACTGACTCAATGGACATGAGTCTGTGCAAATTCTGGGAGATAGAGAAGGACAGAGGAGCGTGGTGTGCTGTAGTCCATGGGTTGGACATGACTTAGTGACTGAACAACAATAGGCATTTCCACGTGTGCTAATATCAACCATTTGTTTGAGGTGGGGGATGGCTTCTTTCTCCCCAAATAATACAAGAGAAACCTGCATCTATCTACATCTTGGAAGAGAGCAGAAGAAACAAGAAGGACAACTCTTATCTGGAAGGTGTAGAGTCATGATGGAAAACAGACTGTTTAAAATGGAAATGATTTGACCCCTGTTGGTCAACTTAAGGTTGTTTTCCCACCTGCTGCTACTCAGAGAGCTGGAGAGAGAAGAGTTAGACAATGTGAAGATTTCTTTTCCCTCCTTTTTCCTTTCTTTCCTTTTTTTTTTTTTTTCACAGTTGAACTGCAGTGTGCAAAATCTGCAAGCCTGTTTCACAGAAGATGCATCAGTTTCTGGAATTAGAGAGTGGTGATGGTTTTACAACTTATGAGTATACTAAAAGTGTATCAATAAAAAATTAATTTTAAAAAGCCCCCCCCCCCATGCTGAAATGAGAGACCCAGTACATTACGGCTGATTCCCTCTTAATTAACTCTTCTTCAAGCCTTTGAAATAAAAATCTGATCCATTTTAATTTACTCATGTTTGCCGATGTCTTTATCCAGTTTGAAACCATTTCTTTATTTTGTGCTCTAAGAGCCAGGTGCAGCTTCAGGAAGACCCGGGGACCGGGCAATGAACTAAACATGAATGTGTGGCATAAAAATGTGAACCTAACCTGACACAGAGATCTTTCGAAATAACAGTCAAATACGAAAGACAGCAAATTGACTGCATTTTTGGAACTTTAATAACCTGGTACAATTTTTATCACTACATTAGTTAGAGTGAGTCCAGAAAAGAAATGCAAGACAGTTTCAGAGGTAGATGAAATTCAAACACCTGGAGGTTGGTATCCAGCACAGAGAAAGTGGAAGAGAAATCTAGCTCTTGCCTAGAAGAGAGTGGAGAAGTGACAAAGGTGTGGGGAAGTTAGGAATCTGGGTGTCCAGCTGCAGGTCTGGCCTGGACAGTCCTGTATATGGACAAGACTAAGCCGGTCTCAGGACTCTAATCTCCCCACCATGAAATGAAATCGGTGGGCATGGCGGGAGAGAGTATGTGATATTCTTCACCTTGACAGCACGTAACAAGGGCCTTTACAACGTATCCACTTCTCAACACAACACCCACACCTCTCCCAATAAGAGATTTCTAAGAAAATAACTGGGTAGTTACACAAAGCTCTAAGAAAGGGATTTTTATTGTGAGACTGTATTATAATACCATCCAATCAGAAATAGACTTGCTTGACGTGGAAGAAACCTAAGTGTCCATCAACAGATGAATGGATAAAGAAGATGTGGTACACATGTGCATATATATATATATACCATATATATGCAAGTGGAATATTATATATATATAATAGAATATTACTCAACCATAAGAAGTATGAAACAATGTCATTTACAGCAACATAAATGTACCTAGAGATGATCATACTAAGTAAGCTAGGCAGAAACAGACAAATATCATACATCACTTATATGTGTAACCTAAAAAAATGACACAAATGAACTTATTTACAAAACTGAAAAAGAGACAGAAAACAAACTTTATGGTTAACAAAGAAGAAAGGTGATGGAGAGACAAATTAGGAGTTTGGGAGCAACATACACACTGCTGCTGCTGCTAAGTCACTTCAGTCGTGTCCGACTCTGTGCGACCCCATAGACGGCAGCCCACCAGGCTCCGCCGTCCCTGGGATTCTCCAGGCAAGAACACTGGAGTGGGTTGCCATTTCCTTCTCCAATGCATGAAAGTGAAAAGGGAAAGTGAAGTCGCTCAGTCGTGTCCGACTCTTAGCGACCCCATGGACTACAGCCCACCAGGCTCTTCCATCCGTGGGATTTTCCAGGCAAGAGTACTGGAGTAGGGTGCCATCGCCTCCTCCGAACATATACACACTGCTGTATACAAAACAGATAATCAACTGGATCTACTGTATAGCATAGGGAACTATCCTCAGTATTTTGAAATAACTTTTTTTCTTTTTTTTTTACGTTTATTCTCTTTTTTATTTTTAGTTGAAGGATAACTGCTTTATAATATTGTGTTGAGTTCTGCCATACATCAACACGAATCAGCCATAGGTATACATATGTTCCCTCTCTCTTGAACCTCCCTCCCACCTCCCACCCTATCACAACCCTCTAAGTTGTCACAACACCAGCTGTGGGTTCCCTGAACCATACAGCAAATACCCACTGGTGATCTGTTTTACATACAGTAATGTATATGTTTCCGTTGCTTGTTATTCACTTATTTTTCCTTACTGCTACATTTTGCCTTCAGTAGATCTATTTTTAAAATATTAATCAAGTGCTGCCATCTTTTTTTGTTGTTGTTGCTAACTCTATGGACTGTTTCTTTTTTTTATTTAAATTTATTTATTTTAATTGGAGGCTAATTACTTTACAATATTGTATTGGTTTTGCCATACATCAACATGAATCTGCCACAGGTGTACACGTGTTCCCCATCCTGAACCCCCCTCCCACCTCCCTCCCTGTACCATCCCTCTGGGTCATCCCAGTGCACCAGCCCCAAGCATCCTGTATCCTGCATCGAACCTGGACTGGCAATTCGTTTCTTATATGAAATTATACATGTTTCAATGCCATTCTCCCAAATCATCCCTTTTAATGAAAGAGAATGTAAATGTAGACTATATAGTTATATGTCACTGTCATTTCGTTGCTAAGTTGTGTCTGACTCTTTGTGACCTCATGGACTACAGCCCACCAGGCTCCTCTGTCTATGGGATTTCCCAGGCAAGAATACTGGAGTGGGTTGCAGTTTCCATCTCCAGGGGATCTTCCTGACCCAGGGATAGAACCCGTGTCTTTTGCACTGGCAGGGAGATTCTTTGCCACTAAGCCACCAGGGAAGCCTGTGTGTGTATGTGTATGTAAAACTATATATAACTGAATCCCTTTGCTGTACACCTGAAACTAACACAACATAGTAAATTAACTATACTCCAAATAAAAAAAAAGAAAAAAAGGTTTGGCAGGTAATAGGTCATTGGTTAAATAAATGGAGACTAGCTCTTGAAATTCATTTCACCCAAAACCAATTCTCTGAGGATTTTCACCTTACAAGATGACAAATTTACCAAATTTTGTATCTTTTAACTCTTTGTATAGTGTATATAATTTCATATTTGATGTGATGTTTTAACAGTTTAAGTTTACTGCTGGTTTGTGTTAGTATTCAATAGCTTAAGGGTATAATAATTCTTATCCAATGTAATTGTTTTAAAAGCTTTTGAAGATTTCTATGATGCTTTTTTAAAGGAATGTTCTATTTTTAGAAACTAAGACTTGTTGAGTCTTCTTAGAACTGTATTAGCCTTATGCATGTGTGCATGCTCAGTCATTCAATCATCTCTGACTCTGCAACCCCATGGACTGTAGCCTAACAGGCTCCTCTGTTCATGGGATTTTCCAGCCAAGAATACTGGAGTGGGCTACCATATTAGCCTTGATTACTAGTAATTGGTAGCCAAATTATTAAGAATAATTATGAGATAACTGGAAAAATTTGATCATTTATTGAATATTTGATGATAAGGAATAATCACTTTTATGTTTAATAATGGTATTAAATTTATGTTGAAAATGTGATTCTTTATCTTTTAGAGATGAAAATTGAAATATTTATGGATGTAATTTTGGAAACAGTAATTAGCTTAAGTGTAATAGGAGATATCCTGGAGAAGGGAATGGCAACCCACTCCAGTATTCTTGCCTGGAGAATCCCATGGACAGAGGAGTCTGGCAAGCTATAGTCCATGGGGTCGCAAAGAGTAGGACACAACTGAGCAACTAACACACAATAGGAGATATGATTTTTCTGTAGTTTCCTACTTCATTTCTTAACTTTTAGGACAAGTTAACTTTTAAAAATTCTTTGGACATGACTGAGCAACTAACATACAATAGGGGATATGATTTTTCTGTAGTTTCCTACTTCATTTCTTAACTTTTAAGTGTAAGTGTTAGTCACTCAGTTGTTGCCTGACTCTTTGCGACCCCCTGGACTGCAGCCCACCACGCTCCTCTGTCCATGAGATTTTCCAGGCAAGAATACTGAAGTGGGTTGCCATTTCCTTCTCCAGGGGATCTTCCCAACCCAGGGATCGAACCCGGGTCTCCTGCACTGCAGGCAGATTCTTTACCAACCGAGCTACAAGGGAAGCCCTTCAGTTCAGTTCAGTTGCTCAGTCGTGTCTGACTCTTTGCGACCCCATGAATTGCAGCACTCCAGGCCTCCCTGTCCATCACCAACTCCCAGAGTTCACTCAAACTCTCGTCCATCGAGTCAGTGATGCCATCCAGCCATCTCATCCTCTGTCGTCCCCTTCTCCTCCTGCCCCCAATCCCTCCCAGCATCAGAGTCTTTCCCAATGAGTCAACTCTTCTCATGAGGTGGCCAAAGTACTGGAGTTTCAGCTTTAGCATCATTCCTTCCAAAGAACACCCAGGGCTGATCTCCTTTAGAATGGACTGGTTGGATCTCCTTGCAGTCCAAGGGACTCTCAACAGTCTTCTCCAACACCACAGTTCAAAAGCATCAATTCTTCGGCACTCAGCCTTCTTCACAGTCCAACTCTCACATCCATACATGACCACTGGAAAAACCATAGCATTGACTAGACGGACCTTTGTTGGCAAAGTAATGTCTCTGCTTTTCAATATGCTATCTAGGTTGGTCATAACTTTCCTTCCAAGGAGTAAGCGTCTTTTAATTTCATGGCTGCAATCACCATCTGCAGTGATTTTGGAGCCCAGAAAAATAAAGTCTGACACTGTTTCCACTGTTTTTCCATCTATTTCCCATGAAGTGATGGGACCAGATGCCATGATCTTCGTTTTCTGGATGTTGAGCTTTAAGCCAACTTGTTCACTCTCCTCTTTCACTTTCATCAAGAGGCTTTTTAGTTCCTCTTCACTTTTTGCCATAAGGGTGGTGTCATCTGCATATCTGAGGTTATGGATATTTCTCCCGGCAATCTTGATTCCAGCTTGTGCTTCTTCCAGCCCAGCGTTTCTCATGATGTACTCTGCATATAAGTTAAATAAGCAGGGTGACAGTATACAGCCTTGACGTACTCCTCTTCCTATTTGGAACCAGCCCTTAGGACAAGTTAATTTTAAAAAATTCTTTTGAACATAGTGGCATGTTTTTTGCTATGTCTGAGGCTCAAGTCTTCTGCTTCTTTCTACAAATTCCTCTATACACCCTCACTTCCTTTCCATATCTCAAGATTCTTCTATCCTTTCATGTCAACTGATTTTACAAACAGCCGACAGATCAGCACAGCCTAACTTATCCTTAGAATCCAGAGATTTAGCATGCCATATGTGTTGGGAATGTTTTTTTAAAAGTATTCGTTTATTTATTTGGCTGCACCAGGTCTTAGTTCCGGTATGCGGGATCTTTAGTTGTGGCATGTGGGATCTAGTTCCCAGCCAGGGATCAAACCTGGGCCCCCTGCATTGGGAGTGAGGAGTCTTAGTCACTGGACCACCAGGGCAGTCCCTGTGTTGAGAATGTTTGATCACTTCCAATTACTTTCTGATCCTTCTAAATTTAAATTTAAACTTAAAAGTTTTTAATTTCACAACTCTCAGAGTTGATATGCCATTTGAAGAACTATCAGGAGAACATTAAAATGCCTAAAGTTTCTTTAAAAATAGAAATAATATTCAAGTAGTTCAAAGAAGCATGTCTTCTGGTAAATTGGAACATTTGATAACTTGATCAAACTGGCCTTCAGGCAACTGACTTTTGTAAAATTGGTCTAGAACATGATACCTCAACAAAAAAGGATACTAGTAGTCATTAAAATATTGCACATTACATCTGTTGACTTAAAAAGATATTCACAATATATTTAAGTTAAAAAGCAACATATATAGACAGATGCTATTTTTTTGTGAGGAGAAATGATATAAAAAGGTAGGAAAAGTGTCTAGGAAGAAATATCCTAAAATATCACAATGTTCATCTACAGGTGATGAGTTTGCAGGTATTTTGGGGTTTGCCTTTTTCTTAAAATATATGTGTATATATTTACATGTATGTGTACGTGTGTGCTAAGTTGCTTCAGTCTGACTCTTTGTGACCCCATGGACTGTAGCCCACCAGGTTCCTCTGTCCATGGGGATTCTGTAAGAAATAATACTGGAGTGGATTGCCATGCCCTCCTCCAGGGGATTTTCAAGACCCAGGGATGGAACCTGTGTCTCTTATGTCTCCTGCATTGGCAGGTGGGTTCTTTACCACTGGCACCATCTGGGAAGCCCTACGTGTGTGTGTGTGTGTGTGTATAGCATATATATAATTTCCTATTCAGATATATATATGTATACACACACGTATCAGAGTTTGAAGAACCTTAGGTCATGTGTTTAATTACCTTTAATCTAAAATTTTAAAAGATGTTTTTATTTTGTGTAAATTATACATACATATGCAATGTCTCTAATTATATATAAGTATATATATAACATATAATATGCACACACATACATAAACTTGTACAAAAATTGATTGAAATTTTAAAACAAGAGGACCCATAACCTAAGGTCCTTCAAACCCAGAGAATCTGTAAGAGGAAAGAACTTGGAGAGACTCCAGCTGGAGCCATCGTCCATCTACATTTGCTAAGATCACTTGGAAATGAAATGTCAATCATGCAGACAGTTACGGACATCAGGAAAATGGCTTCGTGTCCAGGAGGCGCATATCAGCATTCCCTGGACGGACAGAAGGCACCTGCTGGCTATCTCAGGAGGTGACAAGCACTCAGTTCCTCATGTGGACACAAAAGGTAGGTTCCGTGGATACCTACAAGCCTTCTTCTCTTTGGTTCCAAGACAGTTGGAAGGTCATGCCAAGCAAGATCCATGCCGGGAATGAGGTAAGAGGTGGGGAAGGAGTGGGTGAGGCTGGAAGAAGGCTGGGGCTGAGCTATACGAGAGGAGGCCAGGGTCCTGACTCTCTCGTGACAACAAACCCACCAAACATGCCGGTGACAGTCTCTGGGATTGAGTACACAAAGCTGATCCTATTTGCATAACTCTTAGTTGAGCAAGTTCACACAGAGGAAGACACGGGGGATTGCTGAAACAAGTGGGGGTTTTTGGTTTCGTTTCTCTTCACAGTAAAAGGGAAGACTATGAAAACAAGATGAGCTAATGGAAAGTTAGGTATCACAGGGAAAACGTGTCACTTCAAGGACCAGAAGAGGAAATTCAAAGCAGAGTCTGAATTCTGTATGCACAACCCACCAAGAAGCAGATGGAACATCAACCTTATTTCTAGCCTCGGAATTTTAGAATCAGTGGTCCAGCTGCTTCTCTTTAGAAATATATAAAATGATATGTTTAAATTCTACTTTAAGAGTTAGTCAGGCTTTGCTGTACAGCACAGGGAACTCTACTCAATGTTATGTGGCAGCCTGGATGGAGGGGAGTTTGGGGGAGAATGGACACATGTATATGTATAGCTGAGTCCCTTCCCTGTTCACCTGAAACTACCACAACATTGTTTGTTAATTGGCTGTACTCCAATAAAAAAAAGTTTAAGTCAGGATTACATACATAGATGTAACAAAATAGAAATTATTATGAAATTGAGAAAAAGTGAAACTAAGCGCAAGATAGCTCAAAGCTAAAGGTCATATCTTAAGTGGTCTGCACAATTGTTATAGCAGACCAAAAATCTCCAGAAGTTTAGGTTTTCTGGAGGCTAAAGCAAGAGGAAAACATGCCCACAGATATAAATAAGTCTGCATCTCTGCAACAGGCTTTCTCAGCCTCAGTACTATTGACATTCTAAACCAAAAAATATATGTTGTAGGCACTGTCCAGTGCATTGTAAGGTCATTAGCAGCATCTTTGGCTTCTACCCACCAGATACCAGTAACACCTCCGCCCACTCCACATGGCCAGATAGAACAACAAAAATGTCTCCAGACATTTCCAAATGTCCCCCCATGGCAGGAAATCTGGTGTTTAAATTACTGGTAATGAGCTTATGTATTGATATGTTCTGTTACAGACTGGGACAGAAAAATATGCTTTGTCAGTCATCAGAGAAAGGCAGGTCTACTATTCCTTTATAAAATGTAAAGGACATTCATAGCCAAAAATTCTGTCCAATAGATGTCTGCCACTCTGCTTACACACACAGATACAGACTCACAAACACACACACACAGACCTGGTGTTTGTTGGACTAGACCCAGAAACTTTCTACGAGAAAATCACCACCCTGGCTTCATACTTAAATACAATACAAACTAGTCTCATGAGATAAAACTAGAACAGTTGTTGTTCAGTCACGTCTGACTCTTTGGAACCCCGTGGACTGCAGCAGGCCAGGCTTCCCTGTCCTTCACCATCTCCCAGAGTTCGCTCAAACTCATGTCCATCAAGTTGGTGATGCCATCCAACCATCTCGTCCTCTGTCAAGAACGATCTATTCTACCCACTCCCTCTTATGAAGAAACTAAGGTTCAAAGAAGTCAAGACAAGAGTAGCTACTAATAGATTCTATTTCCACTGAAGGTAACAACAACAGCAAAAAACCCAAACACCTATACTGTAAAAGTATAGTCAACACTACAACAAACAGCCTAAAACCTGTAGTACTGTATGCATAAAACTGTATAGATTATAGTGGAAATACCATTTTGAATAGCATAAAAAAGTAAAAAAATAAAAGTATAGTCAACAGAATAGACAGCCCAGAAATAGTCAATTTGTCTTTTACAAAGGAGCAAAGGCAATTCCATGGAGAAATGACAGTCTTTTCAATAAGTAGTGCTGGAAAAACTGGACACCCAAATGCAAAAGGAAAAATTATTCTAGATCCATATTTTATACAAAAATTAACTCAAAATGCATAACAGAACTAAGTGTAAAATGTAAAACTATAAACCCCTTGGAAGATGACATAGGAGAAAATCCAGGTGACCTTGAGTTTGGTAATGACTTTCTAAATAAAAAACCAAAAGCATGAGCCATAGAAGAAAAAAACTGATAAAGTTGGACTTTATTAAAATTAAAAACTTCTGCTCTGCAAAAGAAAATTAAAAGACAAGCACGAGCTGGGAGATCTTTTCAAAACACAAAGTAAGGACTGGTGTCTAAAAAAATACACAAGAATTCTTAAAAATCAATAATACAAAAACAAACAACCCAATCGAAAAATGAGTATGAGATCTGAACAGACACCTCACCAAAGAAGGGAGAAAAATGGCCACTAAGACTGTGAAAGATGGTTCACATCATATGTCAATGGGGAGATGTGGATTAAAACAGTAAGATACCACCACGCACCTACGAGAGCGACAAACATCCCAAACACTGACACCACCCAAGTCTAGACAAAAGGCAGAAGGAGAGGAATTTTCATTCAATACCGGAGAATAAAAAATGGTGTAGCCGCTTCAGAAAACAGCTGGGCGATTTCTTACAAAACTAAATATACTCTTAGTACCTGATTCAGTAATTCTACTACTTTGCTATTTACCCAAATGAACTGAAAACTTCAGTTCACACCAAAAACATGCATATGGATATTTATAACAGCTTTATTTGAAACTGCCAAAACTTGGGCACTGCTAATATATCCTTCAGTGAGTGACTGGAGGAACACACTGTGGTCCAACCAGACAACAAAATATTATTTATCAACAAAAGGAAATGAGCTATCAAGTCATAAAAAGGCATGGAGGATACTTAGATGCATATTGCTAAATGAAAAAAAGCCAGTATGAAAAACTACATAATGTATAATTCCAATGACATTCTGGAAGAGGCAAAACTGTGGAAGAGGAAACAGTTAAAAGGTCAGTGGTCGCCAGTGGTTCAGAGAGAGGAAGGAATGAATGGGTGGAACACAGGGGATTTTGTGGGTACTGAGCTATTCTGTATGACACCATAATAGTAGACACATGTCATTATACATTTGTCAGACCCACAAAAAGTACAGCCCCAAGAGTGAGCCCAATGAAAACAGTGGATCTGCATGCATCACAATGTATTAATATTAATACTGGTACATCCATTGTAATAAATGCACCACACTATGCAAGATGTTAATAATTAGGGGAAACCGAGAAGGTGGTGAGCACTACATGGAAAACCCTCTGTACTTTCCACTCAATGTTTCTGGAAACCTGAAGCTACTCCGAAAAATAAGGCATTAATTTTTTAAAAATTAAGTAGATTAAAATTTGTGACAGAATGGGCATGGAGCCACATACTTCTGAGTTGATATTTCAGAAAAATGAATCCTCAATTTTGAAACGACTGTATTACCTTAAAATATTTCTGCTGAGAAAAGCTGTCCACAGCTACTAGCGTGTCCCTTCCTAGCAGCCAATAGTCTTTGCAAAGATCGCAATGATCAAGGGCAGGCTGCTCTGCCTTAATCATCATTATGTAAAATACAATAGAATTGTGTTAAATCCTCTTAACTGAATCCTCAAACTTCTACAATGTTAGCTTGGAAAAATAACTGATAAGAGGTAGAAGTTTACTAATGTTTATTAAAGTCATATTCCTAATGAAACACCTGTAGCCATCTATAATCAATGAAAGATACAACTAAATTAGACATAAAAACAAAAAGACAGAGACTATCAGATGAGGCAGCCCTGAGTACACACACATATTTGCATAATGAACAGGATTTTATCAGAAATTAGCAATCCTGAAGAACCACTGCTGTCAACCAACAGTTCAGTAAGTTGATTAAGTAAAAATAGAACGGTTCAGTTCAGTTCAGTTGCTCAATCATGTCCTACTCTTTGCGACCCCATGAACTGCAGCACACCAGGCCACCCTGTCCATCACCAACTCCCGGAGTCCACCCAAACCCATGTCCATTGAGTCGGTAATGCCATCCAACCATCTTACCCTCTCGTCCCCTTCTCCTCCTGCCCTCAATCTTTCCCAGCATCAGGGTCTCTTCCAATGAGTCAGCCCTTCGCATCAGCTGGCCAAAGTATTGGAGTTTCAGCTTCAACAACAGTCCTTCCAATGAACATCCAGGACTGATCTCCTTTAGGATGGACTGGTTAGATCTTCTTGCAGCAAGGGCTCTCAAGAGTCTTCTCCAACACCACAGTTCAAAAAGATCAATTCTTCGGCACTCAGCTTTCTTTATAGTGCAACTCTCACATCCATGCATGACCACTGGAAAAACCATAGCCTTGACTACACAGACCTTTGTTGACAAAGTAATGTCTCTGCTTTTTAATACGCTGTCTAGGTTGGTAGCAGATACCTAAACTATATGGTAGCATTCAAGAGACTCCACCATGGTGTAAAGCTATTGGAATTGAGGAAAAGAAAGTGGTTGGATCTGGTGAGTAAAACTGGATGATGGATGCTAGGAAGGAGGAGTGAGCATCTGATGTTTCAAAGTGTTTCAGTTGTTTTGGTTTTTAAATTATGTGCAAGTATCTCCTTGAATGATGTGAGTTGGACCATAAAGAAGCCTAAGTGCCAAAGAATTAATGCTTTTAAACTGAAGTGCTGGAGAAGACCCTTGAGAGTCCCTTGGACCAAGGAGATCCAACCAGTCCATCCTAAAGGAAATCAGTCCTGAAGAGTCATTGGAAGGGCTGATGCTAAAGCTGAAACTCCAATACTTTGGCCACCTGATTCAAAGAACAGACTCATTTGAGAAGACTCTGACACTGGGGAAGATTGAAGGCAGGAGGAGAAGGGGATGACCGAGGATGAGATGGTTGGATGGCATCGCTGACTCAATGGACATGAGTCTAAGCAAACTCTGGGAGATGGTGAAGGACAGGGAAGGCTGGTGTGCTACAGTCCATGGGGTGTCCCATGCAAAGAGTGGGACACAACTGAGCAACTGAACAACAACAACATCTCCTTGAAAGTGACAAGCATCCATTTTTAAGAATGGCTAAAAGAACTCTGTGACTGAATAAAACAATGTTTATAATGTAACATTCTAACAAGGCAAGATTAAAACTGAATCCACATTATGATGACATACGTAGGAACAAGTCCGGAAAGGACTATTCAAATCAAATGAAATCAGAACAGGATGGGGAGCGAATCAGTACAGCATTATTATATGTGATGGGTTTTAAAATTACAAGGGGAAAACACTTGGTTATTATTAATACAATAAACTTTAGAAAAATTTTTGTTTAAATCAAAATTAAAAAATTTTCACACTTCTATGGTCATTTTTTTATTTTTCTCCCTCTCCACTGCCAAAATGTCTATAACAAGGGACACTGCTTTACTTTCATAGAAGTATGATCTTTTTATTTAAAATGGATAACCAACCAGGACCGGTACAGTACAGGAACTCTGCTCAATATCATGCAGCAACCTGGATGGGGAGGTGAGCTGGGGACACTGGATACACATATATGGCTGAGTCCCTTTGCTGCCCACCTGAAACCATCAGGACATTGTTAACTGGCTAAGTGTTAGTCACTCGGTAGTGACTCTTTGTGACCCCATGGAAGCCCGCCAGGTTTCTCTGCCCATGGGATTCTCTAGGCAAGAATACCGGAGTGGGTTGCCACGCCTTCCTCCAGGGGATCTTCCTGACCCAGGGATCAAACCTGCATCTCTTATGTCTCCTGCATTGGAAGGCAGGTTCTTTACCGCTAGCACCATTATTACTTTTTTAAATGGTACTGAGTTGTGATAACGAATGCATATGAAGTGGTTTGCATCTGACTCCCTAGGGAATGGGACTCTGGTGCTTCTGTTCTAGGATCGCTGTGAAAAACTTACTGAGACCCTCAGGGGGTCTCAGAGGTTCTCAAGGGGCTGTGAACCAAGGGGGTTGGGGACCTGTGAATCTGTAAGTTTACACAGAGAGCAGCAGCAGGAGGGGGAAGATGCAGCAGGTGGGTGCTGTCAGCTGAAGCAGCCAGGCTGAAAGAGCGTGGAGGGTGGGGCCCCGGCAGGTGCACGTGGGGGGAGGGGGGCTGGTGCGTTGGCGATGGAAACCCACCCCGTCACCTTCCAGGCTGCCCACTGTGCTCTAAGCAGAAACCACTGATTCTCAGGGAGTACTGATGCTGGGCCGGGTGCCCCCTGGTCACTTACAGAAAATTCTAAATAAGTTAAACAGCATGATGGCTATTCTGTTGAATTTCCATTATTCGTAGGGCAAATTTCTCATTTTCCCCCACCATCCTCGTCACCCAGGATCAAAACCTCTGTCATCTTGCAGTCCCATTTTATTCTCCACTGGGCCCTCGTCACTTTCTGTGTAACCTCGCTGGAGGCTTAGGGAAAGGCACGGACAAGGCCAAGAGCGTCATTCTGACGGTTTTCCCCTACGTTAGTCTTCTTTCTCTACTAAACCCTGTGCGCATGCTCAGTTGCTCAGTTGTGGCTCACTCTTTGCGAACCCACTCGGCGGCTGCCGGACGCCTCTGTCCATGGGATTCTCCAGGCAAGAATACTGGAGTGGGTTGCCATTTCTTTCTCCGGGGAATCTTCCCGAGCCAGAGATTGAACCTGCGTCTCCTCTGAGTCTTATTGCAAGCGGATTCTTGATCCACTGAGTCACTAGCCCCTACTAGTTAGTAGGTTAGCCCCTACTAACCCTTACATGATATTAATGACTAAAAGGTCCACTTTAGATGTGACTATTCTGGGTAGTGTGGTTGCCTCCTGGCCAGTATCTGTGGCATCAGGCTTTTCCCGACTCTGGGCTCAAATCTGTGAATTAATCATCTCATCTTTTCATTTACATTCAGGATCCATCAGACCCACCTTCTACTCTTCACCTGATTAAATGAATGAATTCTACCTTTATTCAGAGGCAAACTTCAAAACTGAGATGTGCTCTCATTCACCCACTCCCTGCCCACCACTCTGTATTCACATTTCTCCATGGCATGATCACACGAATTTAGCTTACAGGATTTATTTTAGCATTTGCTTTGTCCCTCCTCGATGAACGGCAAGCCCCGTGAGAGCAGGGATTTTTGTCAGGTCTGTACCCCGTTGGACTGCCCGTCTGGAGAACAGAGCTTGGCACTTGAAAATGCTCATACATATTCATCATGGCACGGAGGACACAGTAGAATAAACACTCAGGAAGTGTTAAGACACCATTATTACTACTATACCATCATCTCAAATTCTGCTACCAACATCTCTAGTACTATCAACAGGAGAAAACTGCCAGTGTTCAGCTTGGCCCACACAGCTCCTCACAGCCTGGCTCCAGTCTCTCTTGCTGCTCAGTGTGACAAGGACAGAAACTTGCATTTATTGACATGGTAACACCATTCTGCCTCCCCATGTAGGCCAATCCCACTGATTCTCCAAAGCCTAATTCAGACCGCGTCTTGCCTACATCCTTCTCTCCCTGACCACTTCTATCCATCATCGATTTGGGATGTAGCCACAAGCCCCAGGACACCACCAACGGTCCTGTTTTATGTGTGTCTGTAACTCCTGCATCAGCTGCTGTTAATGTGTATGCATCTCTCTCCTCCATGGAGACTGTAAACTCCTTGACATACTATCTGATCAGCCTCCTTGTACACCACCCTGCTTCCACCATTGAGACATACACAGTCCCCTGACCCCGTCACCATGACACAGCAAAACACCTCCTTTGAATTGAAGTTGAACTTAGAAATCCCATGGACTATGCTGCGAAAGATTGAAGGTGGGAGGAGAAGCGGACGACAGAGGATGAGATGGTTGGATGGCATCACCGACTCAATAGACGTGAGTTTGAGTCGAGGCCTGGTGTGCTGCAGTCCATTGGGTCGCAAAGAGTTAGACACAACTGATCAACTGAACTGAACTGATACAGTAGTTTGCAGTCAGAAGCAATTCTGTAGGTAGATCCCATTCTTTTTATTAGCTACAATCTATCTGGTTTATAATAGATGATCAACAAATGTTAGTTCCCCAAATCATTTTTGTTTCAGACAAATCTAGACCATGGCAGCCACCTAGTCAGTCTGTGACCATTCAAACAATCTGGGCTGAAATCTCAACTCAGTCATTTCTCCCAAATGAAGGTGCCAAGAGCTTTAGGATGAGGAAATTTGGGTCCAACCTGACTCCTGTATTTCCTGAGAGCCAAACAAACGCCAGCCAGTTACTTAATTGAACTTCATCCTACTCATCTGTACCAAGCAGATAACACTACTCCTTCAAGGGTTATTGTGAGGATTAAACACAAGAGCATATGTTAATCCCTCTACTTCAAAACAGTGAACAATGCATGACTTCCCATTTTCTCTCCCCATCCCCCCAAACAGGGAGAGCCAGATTATAGAGAAGAAAGGCTCATGGGACCTTTGGCACAAACAAAACTGCTAAATAAAAATCACTAGGGAGTCTTTACAAGTGTGGGTTTCACCAACTAAAGTGTTACAGTTTGCACAGCACCACAGACAGGCCTCTAAGGCACCCCACACTCAGCCCCATCCCAGACTTTAGTTCCCTTCCCTGAGATGGAAGCGGGCCAGATTACAGAGCCCTCCCCACTCACACGGGGTTCCCCTCACTGAACTGCTCAAGCCTCTCACTGTCTTACAGCCCCTACTCACCCATCTGGCAGACAAAAGCGCTCTGTACTTACAGGTCTTTCTGTTTCAACTGGCTTTGGGTCTCTCCTCTGATTTATCACCAAAAGAGTAAAAACCTGAAGAATTCTATTTTTGGCCTCCAGGTTGGCTGAAGGACCCAGAGAACTAAGGGGCAAACAGCGGGGACACAATTCAGTCCCCGGGTCCTTCACTCCCCAGGTTTACATCGAACGAAAAGGCAGCTTCGGTGCTTCAGACCCCAAGGCCCAAGCCTGCAGCCTCAGCTACCATGTCCAGAGTTCCTTTTCAACGCGGCCGTTCTCTGCCCATCACCCCTCCACCTCCGGGAAGCCCTCCAGCCAGCCTCACGCTGAGCTGGAGACTCAGACGGGCACAGCAGGCCTTTCAAGCAGCCCCAGGAGGAGGAAGTTTCTTGTTCCCACGGGCCTGGGTTTTTCTCTTTTGGGTGTTTTCTCTTTCTGAAACCAGGAAGCTCAATTTGCCTAATGGTTAAACCCAAAAGGATTACAGATTTTTTTTCTGTAAGAACCCGCAGTCCCATGGTCCATCCCTCCTGGTAAAAAGCAATCCGTTTCCAAACCATCCTGACACAGAGGGGCTTTCTGTTCTCCCAGGGGAAGACTCTTTCATGCCACTATTTGGATGAAAAGTACAACATTTACAGATCATTCATATTTCTGTTTGCCCCTCTCACCAAAACGCTAAAAGTGCAACCACTGAATTACATCTCAATTCCCTAAAGAGACAAAACCTATTCTTTCTTTTCTCCCTGCCTCTGTTTCTTTCCCTGCTTTTAACCAAACTGCTTTTAGGTTCAGACTCTCACACTTAGATCCCTCACATTTCCGTTCATTAGCCCTGACCGCCCAGCAACTTCTGCTTTTCTTGCTGAAATTGAGGTTCTCCTTCTCGCCTATGGTTTTTGCTAAAAATGTGCCCTCCCTTAGTAACACAGCCAAACCTTCAACAATCCTTCCTTGTGCCATCAGCTCCCCTGGTTTTAACCTCTAGGCAAGGGAGTAGGGGGCTTCACCCCCAGCCCCCATGTGGCCCCAAGAGGGAACCACGGAGAAGAGGGTGTCACTCAGGATCAGAGAAGTGTAGACGAAGGCGGAATGTATGACTGTTGAGCTACGGGTCGACCTTGGGCAAGTCATTTACTTCCCCCATCCTCCGTGGACTTACTGGGAAACTGGGGCCACCGCCCCCTTCCCCCAGGGCACCTGCTTTGGGAGGGCTCTCGTCAACATCACTTATGTGTGCTTACTCACAACGGCCTGATTCTTCCCAAAGAATCCTTTCTACATGAGTCACTCAATTCTTTTGTTTAAAAGAAACTTTTTTTTTTTACAATTTTTATTTTTTTTTAATTTTATTTTATTTTTAAACTTTACAATATTGTATTGGTTTTGCCAAATATCGAAATGAATCCGCCACAGGTATACATGTGTTCCCCATCCTGAACCCTCGGAGTATAGCTGATTAACAATACTGTCGTAGACTCGGAGTGGACAGTGAAGGGACTCAGCCATACATATAATGTATCCACTCTCCCCCAAACTCCCCTCCCATCCACTCTGCCACATAACACTGAGCAGAGTTCCTTGTGCTGTATGGTAGGTCCTTGTTGGTTATCCATTTTAAATATACTCAGCTGTACATGTCCATCCCAAACTACCCCTCTCCCTCACAGTGTCACTCAATTCTTTTAAACATATTTTCAGCCATGCTGGTAACAGCAGTACATCCTGTGTTTGCTCTACCAATGTGTTTATTAGGCCACAATTCTTTTATTATTTTTGGAGTTTAGTTGCTTTACAATGTTAGTTTCTGTTGTACAGCAAAGTGACTCAGCCATACGTATGCACATATCCTCACTCTGTCAGCACAGAGCACTCAGTGGGGTTCCCTGTGCTGAACAGCAGGTTCTTGTTATTTATTTTACACACAGTAGTGTTATGTGTAAGGGCCACTTAGGCCTTGATTCTTAACCTGAGCTAAGCATTGAAGATCATGGGGCTTTTAGGGAAAACACATGCTCCGGTTCTACGCCAGACCAGGCTCTCTGAGGGTCAGGCCTGGGTGTCAGTATTTTTCAATCTCCACAGGTGAACAAGTAACTCTAAAACTTTTTAATCATTCCTTTTTTAAAAAGATTTTCTAGATGCATACCATTTTTGAAGTCTTTATTGAATTTGTTACAATATTGCTTCTGTTTCATGTTTTGGTTTTCTGGCCCCAAGGCATTCGGGATCTTACTTATCCCACCTGGGGTAGAACCCGAACCCCTTGCATTGGATGGCGGAATCTTAACTACTGGACCGCCAGGGGAGTCTCCAACTCTCAGACTTTTAGGCGGTGGTGAGTGTGATGCAGAAAGAGCAGGGTAACAGGAGGTGAGGGATGGGACGGTTGGTGAGCAACGTCTGGGTGAGAACATGTTCATGGCGAGGACCCCATGGAAGGGAACAGAACCACTGAGTCAGAGGGCTGGGCTCCCCAGCATCCAAAGTGGGAGGTCTCGAGATGCCTTGTCCCTAGCACCGCAGACTCGCTTACTCAGCCCTTCCTTCGCCTCAGGGCAGTTTTGTGTAAGACCTCAGCTTCCTTCCAAAATTTCCTCCTTTCTGCTTACGCTGTGGCCAGAGCAGGTTTCCATGGGAACCCAAAGACCTACTAATGCCACAGGTTATCTAGTTTAGACTCATCTTATTTGTGGAGCCGTAGCTGACAAATTCCAATCGGAATCTGGGGGCAACTGAGTACAGCGACTACCACTGAGGATCCCGGATGCACTATTCCTTTAGTGCATCCTGGTTTAGACAGCCACTGTCTCCTCATTCACAGTACTCGTGGGTCAAACAAAATGTCCATCTTTTCCAGCTCAAATTCTATGCACCTGGGGTCACTGTGACTTGTTGAATCTACCGTAAGAGACGCAGGAGCTGCAGACGCCTTCCAGACATGGGCCTCCCCTTCTTTCTTCAGTTCATGTCAACAGCTCCCCCTCCTCCACTTTCTCAACAAGTTTGACACAATATCATTAGCGTATCCAGTGTATAAAAATGTTTAAAGAGCAATTGCAAAAGAATGACTCTTGCTGATCTCAGCATGGTCAGTCACTTCAGTCATGGCTGCCCCTTTGCGACCCCCCGGACTGTAGCCTACCAGGCTCCTCTCTCTATGGAATTATCCCGTCAAGAATACTGGAGTGGGATGTCATTTCCTCCTCCAGGGGATCTTTCCCACCCAGGGATCACACCTGTTTTCCTGCATTGACAGGCGGGTTCTTTACCACTGAGTCATCTGGGAAGCCCGTCATCATTCCAAATGAACAGAAACCTGGTCTTTTATTTTTCTGTCTGTACACACACACACACACACACACACGGGCTTCCCTTGGGGGCTCAGACAGTAAAGAATCCGTCTGCAATGCAGGAAACCTAAGCTGGATCCCTGGGTTGGAAAGATCCCCTGGAGGAGGGCATAGCAACCCACTCCAGTATTCTTGCCTGGAGAATCCCCTTGGACAGAGGATCCTGGGGGGCTGTAGTCCATGGGGTCGCAAAGAGTCAGACACAACTGAGTGACTGACAAGCACAGCACGCGCACACACATACACACACACAGTGTTACCATCCCCACATCTCTAGGTCAGTGTGTGCTTGTCCCTCAGGGGTGGGGCATCGTGACATGCAGGACATGATGAGGGGTTTACACTTTCCTTCACATCTGGTGCTCAGGGATCAGCATCAAAGGCAGGACACCCACCTAGAACCCGTGTTCCAGTGGAACCATCTCCACTGCTCTGAGATCTGTACCCTGCACACACACCCTCCCAGAGTGGCATCAGGTCTGGAAATAAGGCATAAACCTTTCAAAATCACCCCTAGTAATCTGACAAAGTCCAGGGGAGGGGGTTGGTGTTTCTAACCAGCCCATGTCCAGAACTGCAGAGCAAAATCATAGAAGATGGGGCAAAGGACAGTAAGGGCTGCAGTGGAAAGCAGGCAGCAGCCAGTTCTAGAATTCAGAGATCTTGGACCACTGCAATGCAGTGCAATGGAAACTGAAATGAGAAGACAACTTTCAAAAAGAAGAGCAGATAACAGATGAGGAGGCTTCAAGGCGAAGCACAGCCTCAGTCATCAACCCCGCGTTAATGTGTGTTATTATAAAATGGATCTTTTACATTTAATTAACAAACCCATCTGGCTTCCCAGGTGGCACAGTGGTAAAGAATCCATCTGCCAGTGCAGGAGACACAGGTTCAATCCCTGGGTTGGGAAAATCCTCTGGAGAAGGGAATGGAAACCCACTCCAGTATTCTTGCCTGGGAAATCCCAAGGACAGAGGAGCCTGGCAGGCGGGCTATCGTCCATGGAGTTGCAAAGAGTAGGACACAACTTATCGACTGAGCGCACACACACACCCATCTGAACTCCCCGTCTACATGGATGTCATTCACTTCTCCTAATTCTAAGCAGGGGAAACCTCAGGCAACAGAGGGTTGAAGCCCCTTCCTAGTCTGGCAGCCCAGGATTCCCCCGACACCAGCCCACTGTCATTGTTCACCTTCTCCACATTTGTTTCAAACTGGGTTCCCACGTTACAAACACAATGAACAAGGTTGGGGAGTGAAAAAAACAGCATTTTCCTTGGTCTTTCTCCCTTCACCAAGTAGGTGAATCTACCGGCTTTTGTTCTGAGATGGTGTTTTCTCACGTCTAGAAAGGAGAGTGAGACGGGTGGAGAGGAGGGACGAGGAACACAGCTCACACGGAGACGCAGATGTGTCGGTTCCCTGCAGAATCTGGAAGACACCCCAGGGCTTGGGCTGGTGCCTGGACGCCTCAGCTGGTCCAAGCAGCGCCCAAGTCAAGGCTGCTGGTTGTGCCAACCCACCTGCAGGGCCCCTACCACCCTGAGACCCAAGGGACCAAAGCCTCTCATACATGGAGACAGGAACATTTTGGCTTTTTCTTCTCTACTCTGACTTGAAGGGAATATTTGCTCTCTGAGGTATGGGGTCATCCCAGCAGGTTTCATGTTAATACTTCAGATGCTTCTAGGGCTGGCCTCCCGGGGCCTCACTGTGCTCTCTGTGCCTCACACTCCCACCAGAGCTGAGTTTGAAACTCTCCACCCTGGCTTTCAGCCCTCTTGTTTCCCCTCTACCCCCACCCCCAGGCCATCCGCCATGCCGCACGGTGCTCTTCCAGTTCTCTTTCCAAAAACAACTGCAGCTCTCTGCCATTTCCTTGTTCCTCACACAACAGAGCTTGGCAAGACTCTCCCTTCACAGCAGCCTACATTCCTGGTTCCACAAGCCGCTCACCTCACCCCACCCACCCTAAGGACCAGCTCCATGGGAACCCCACACCTGAGGGCCCCATTCTCCTCTAACCATCACACCTGCTCCTTCCTAGAATAATGACCCTCCCCCTCTCCACCCCACCAGCCCATAAGCAACCTCCTCCTTCTGGTTTCAAATGAACCATTTCAAATGCCTCGTCCTGTGTGCAAAGCTGTCCGGAGCTACCGGGCAGAACTGACCGTCCCTCCTGGCTCATGTCTTGAACACACAGCACCGTCAGTGCCCAGGATGCTTTCAAGCCCATCGGCAGACCAAACTCTGATGAACTGTGTAACACATGAAACCACTTACGTGCCATTATTTCTCCTTCAATCTCTCAAAAGGCTCTTTAACTCACACCTTCAAGACAGTTGGAATGCAACGACTGTATTTTATTTTTTTAATTATTTATTTATTTATTAACTGTGCTGGGTCTCTGCTGCTGCGTGAGGGCTTTCTCTAGTTGCGGCGAGCAGGGGCGACTCTGTAACGGTGCCTGGGCTTCTCATCATGATGGCTTTTCTTCTTGAGGAGCACAGGCTTGGCTCACTGGTTAGTTGCGCTCGGGTTAGGTTCTTCATGTGGGATCTTCCCAGACCAAGGATGGAACTCTTGTCTCCTGCACTGACAGGTGGATTTTTTTTACCACTGAGCCACCAGGGAAGTCCTCAATGACTATATTTTAATTATTTCACTCAAGCCAGTGTTTTCCAGATTTGCCAGCCTGCGAAAATGGCTGGCGTATTTGTTAAAAATACAGATTCTTGGACCCTGCCCTAGGCAGACCCCTGAATTCAAATCCACGTGAAGCAAGTGAGCATTCATAACACACATTACAGGTGATTCTCCAGGTTTGACTTAGGGGACATTCTGTCTGCCACTGGCAGCTGAGCAACTTTGGAAATAGAGCAACAGTAATAAGCCTTGTTGACTGTTCATATGGAATTTCTGGTAAAATTGTTTTACTAAAAGATTTAAGTAGAAGGGGTGGAGAAAAAGTCAGAGTCATGGCATATGTCCAGTTTTCACTTTTCCAAAACATTCTCGGGATAAGGGGCCATTTTACATCCAAACCCTCTGTAATCAAAATATTTACTTAATCAAGTGGCTTCACCCTACATAAAAATAAAGTCAAGGAGAATGAACTTTACAAGGACCACTTTGAAAGAAATCTTAATATTTGTAGTCCAATTTTTTTTTTAAAGATGTATCTTTTTAATCAGGAAATGCAATATCACAACTGTGCTTGTATACACTTGTTTTTTCTTCATAAAAATAGAAATGAGAGGGCTAAAATTCTTATTTGGGCTAAAATTTCAGAAAATACTTCAGTGTAGCCATGCACTTAGTTGTAGTGTTTGTTTAGTTGCCAAGTCGAGTCTGACTCTTTTGTGACCCCATGGACTGTAGCCCACCAGGCTCCACTGTCCCGGCAAGAATGCTGGAGTAGATTGACATTTCTTCCTCCAAGGGACTCTCCCAACCCAGGAATCAAACCCACGTCTCCTGCACTGACAGGTGGATTCTTTACCATGGAGCCACCTGTGAAGCCCAATTGTAATGTTAGATATTACAGTTGTAATGTCTGGTATAATTGTAATGTTGGATTTTATAAAAGCTGGACTAAGACACTTCTGCACCCAGCTTATTTTGCCTGTCCCTGGTTGTCCACATAACCACTTCATTGCAAAACTGCCCTGTTTGTCCCGTTTCATTATGCCTATCGATGGATCCTTAAAGACACATTGCAAAAGAGGCGCACAGAAATGTTACACAAGGAACTATTAATAGAAATATTCTGTAGCCCAGTCCCTAGGAAGCACATTTCTGTTTTCCCACCATTTCCCTTAGTAGCAGCTTGAAAGCGTGCAAATATTAGTTGCTCAGTCATGTCTGACTCTTTGTGACCCCAAGGACTATAGCCCACCAGGCTCCTCGGTCCATGGGATTCTCCAGGCAAGAATACTGGAGTGGGTTGCCATTCCCTTCTCCAGGGGATCTAAATGTTTATTTAGAAAATAGCTTGTCCCAGTCACCTGTGTCCTGAACTGCTTTTCTCTATTCCTTTGGAGCAGAGAATACAAGATGGGGGGCAGGGGGGGAGGAGGAAGGGGAGACAGTTGGAGGGGTGGGCCTGTACGGAGAAGCAGGGGACAATTCATGAAATGTCTATGTCTTCCTGTTTACACTCCCTTAAACAAGGCTTGTCAGAATCACAACACACACACTTCCCGCCCCAGCTTCTCCAGCTCAGTTAAGGGCCTCCTAGGTGCTGAGGTTGGAGACCCGGAAGTCATCTTGTACTCCTCTGTCTCACTCCCCAGATCCAGCTCATCAGCAAGGCCTCCCCATGGACATCCACTGCCCATTCTCAGTCTGACCTCCCGGCTCCAGCCCCACAGCCTCCCACTGCCAGAGAAAATGCAGGACACCCAGCAACATCGGCATTTCACAAAACAGCCAATCATTGTTTAGTATAAGTGCGTCCCAAACATTGCATGAGATATACTAAAAATTCATTCATTGCACGCCTGAAATTCAAGTGTAACCTGGGCATTCTCTATTTGTATTCGTTAAATCTGGCAACCCTCTCTAGGGCTTCCCAGATGGTACTAGTGGTAAAGAACCTGCCTGCCAATGCAAGAGACGAGAGAATTTGGTTCAATCCCTGGGTTCGGAAGATCCCCTGCAGTAGGAAATGGCAACCCACTCTAGTATTCTTGCCTGGGAAATACCACGGACAAAGGAGACTGGTGGGCTACAGTCCATGGGGTCACAAAGAGTCAGACACAACTCAGCAACTAAACTAAACCACTAAGACATATTGCTGATGAATGAATGAATGAGTTTCCTGTCTGTAAAACGAGATTTCCTTACATTGTAAGCAGTCTTCACTGCAGCATGTCCAACTTTCATAATAATATGTTGACATCCCCAAACTACCTTTTCTGCCCCAAACTCAGACTTTTCCCTCTCAAACAATGAATGCACATTCCTGCCTGTTGCATGGTGCTACCGCCCGCCCTCCAAGTTCAGAGTCACCAGGAGCTCCGTCCTAGTCCCAACAGGTGATAGATGGGACAGTGTCTTATTTGAGCTTTTCATTGTATTTTAAAGTGGTAATTTAAAAAATGTAGTGGGATGCTAAAAGTCCAAGGTGTTGATATGAATGCTAGGAAAAGACACGATGAAAATTACAAGGTAGGTTGAAAGTAGGAACCCTTCAGTCTTAAGCAAAACACTCTTTTCAGTGTATGCTGGTTGCATTTTCTAGTGAAGAAAATGCATGCAACTGAGACCATGGACGGCAATGCTGAACACATATTGAAAACTGTCTGAACAGGATTATGCAGTTTAGAAATGGTACAAACTGTTCAGCTGTCCAGGAATGGAAGCCCTTATCACACACTCTATTTCTGGCTTTGGGGCTCCGGAGAGGAAGAAGGGCCTGCAGGGGACCATCTGTGACTCAGCTGAGAAGCAAGGCGGCCAGGTCCTCCTACTGCAGCATGCAAAGACCCCTCCCCTTATTTTATAATCCTTCTGATTCCTGGCAATTGTTGGAGTTTCTGAAGAAGAAAAACATGAGGTCTTAGTTTGGACTTTTCTGAGCTGCTGGAGGAATGGCTTATTTGCAGTGGTCCAGGCCCTTTGGGCTGGGTAGATAGGCAACCTGAAGGCGGGCCAGGAAACCACAGGACAAGGAGGAAGGGAAGTGCTGAAGGCCCCATGTCGGGTGGGAGAGCCTGAGAGTTCACTTCAGCAAGAAGGAACAGAGACATGAATGCACATGCTAACCAGAAGCAGTGGTTCCAGGAAATTGTGCAAAAGGCTCCCCAGTTCAAGACTCTAAATTGCACATGGTTTCTTGAGCCATTTAACAGATGCAGCACTGTTTTCTTTGAGAAAGCCTTGGAAAGGTACCAGGCTGCGTGCTGACACGAGGACCACTAGGCGTTCAGCGCATGTTCATGGGAGCCTTCCTCACACGGATGACTCGGGAGGACGATGAGCAGGACTGTCTCGACCCTTGGGAGCTCTCGGTCAGTGGAGAAGCAGGCAAGTCCGTGCTGATGTGGAGGGCACAGGTGTCCAGCAGAACAGTGTCCACCACTCTTGGTAGCCGCAGCAGGAAGCAGATGGTCCTGTGTGTCCGGACGTATGAGGCTAACACCTCAGTTACAGCTGAACTGACCTCACCACATGACAGCGTTTTTAGTGTGCTTTTCTTACTGAGGCAAAATATAGAATCTCCTGGAGATGAATGGTGATGAGGCTCGCAGGACAGTGTGAATGTTTTTAATGTCACAGGATACTTAACAATGGTTAAGAGGGACTTCCCTGGTGGTTCAGCAGTTAGGACTCCGTGCTTTTACTGCCGAGGGAGTAGGTTCCATCCCTGGTCAGGGAACTAAGACCCTGCAAGCCAAGCTGTTGTGCCCAGAAATTTTTTAACTGAAAAAAATTAAAATGGTTAAGACAGTAAATGTTGTGTTAGGTATACCACAATAAAAAAAAGAAGAAAAATAAATTTTAATTATTCATCTCCCCAAAATCTATAGAGTAAAATGCACAGATCTTAAATGCTCTGTGAGATCAGTTTTTTGATAATGTCTCCACCCACAATCCCAGCTTCCAAAGCAAGACGCAGAAAGGCCATGTTTGTGGACACAACCTCAGTACCCTTGGGTCCATTTCTAAGTCACCTCCTCCCCATGACCACTGTTCATGACCTTCTGAGAAACAAGATCAGACAGTATGCATTTCTTTCTGTCTGACTTATCAGTCCTTCACTTAATATGATGTTTTGGAGATTCAACCAGTCATTGTTGGAGCAGTGTCTTTTTTTTGGTTTGAGTAGTCCTATTTTATGAATACATCATCCAGCTTTATTGAATCACTCTTCTGATAATGAATATTTGTTTTATGTACAGGGTTTTTTGTTTTATTTACATATTATGAAAAGAATTGCTATATACATCACTGTACACATCTTTTTGTGGACATGCGTCTTCATCCCTTTTGCATAAATACCCAGAAGTAGAAAGGCTTGCCTGGGAGGCATTTGTATGTGGAATTTTATAATAAACCACTGAATGGCTTCCTGCAGTGGCTGGACCATTTCCACTCCAGTCTCCCCACACCCTCACCTTCACCAGCATGCTGTGATTGTCAGGGTTTTATTTTTTTAATGGGCCCTAATGGCTCATGGAACCAACATGAATGATGCCGGAAAGGGGTAACAGCTTTCAGGCAGTCTGCTCCTTCCCCCTAGATGAAAGGGCCAGCACCCCAAGCTGGAGTTTGAATGGGGTTCCTTTCTTTTCTTTCCTTTTCTTAACAAACCATTTTCACGTACTCTTTAACAACCAATCCTAATAAGAAATTCTAACAGATGGTGAGAGAGCAGCTCAGAGATGCGGTAATTTGCCCAGAGCTCACAGGGTAAATCTCACCACCCTGGCCCTCTGCCTGAACAAGCACCCCATCTCTGAGACTTAGGGCAATCTGGATGTTAAAAAACAAAAACAAAAACTTCTGAACGAGCTACAACGGCATTATACTACTTCCTGGCTCCTATATGGACTTCCTTTCTCACTCATGGGTCGCTTTGACAGAGCCTTGCTCTGTAGAGGTCACGAGTGACCCTCAAACCTTGGAGTCCTGGGGAGAGGGGAGTGGTCCCCTAGTGCAAGGGAGATGCTCGGAAGCGGGAGGAGCTCTGTGTACCCACACACCTCACAACACAACCAGGACTTGCTGTGTTGGAGGCTGAGGCTCTCCCAGCAGGTAGGGTATCCCACCCCACCCTCAAGCTTCTGAAGTATGTGGGGGGAGACTGGAGGCGCAGGCTCTCTAAACCCAGGAGACACACCACCCTCCTAACTGGTGCTCAGTGTGGTGGCCCCTTCTCTAGGGATAGGGAGCCCGCACATCTCAGCTCTCAAGACATTTGACATTCAGGTGGGAACTGACCAGATATTAACAAGACATCTAAATTCACTGATCTGAACTTCAATCCATAACAGCCCCGACATCCTCAACGGCTGGATCTGATGAAGTGGTTCAACCTTGGTACACAAGCAGGGTATCAAGGAGAGTGCTAAAAAGCACCAATGGGGACTTTCCTGGTGGCCCAGTAGTTAAGACTTTACCTTCTAGTGCAGTCTTCACGGGTTCAATCCCTGGTCAGAGAGCTAAGAGCCCATATGCCTCTCAGCCAAAACACCAAAACATAAAACAGAAGCCATATTGTAACAAATTCAATGAACTATCTTAAAAATGGTTCACATCCAAAAAATCTTTAAAAAATAATAAAAAGCACCAATGCCTGGGTCCTCCACTATCCCCCTTTTATTAGCTGGGGTGCAGCTTGGGCCCAGGGAGAATTAAATGCTCTCCCATTGACTCCAGTGAGCAGCCAGGGCTGAGAACCATTAGACAAACCCTATACTTTTGACTTCATCTGCTCTGAAAAAGACTTTACAGTCCAATGGTGTTGGGATCCTTTTATCAGACACTGAACTCCACTTCAGAACTGAAATCATAGTAATAGACATGCCATATGCATTGTTGTGTTGTATTCAGTTGCTCAGTCACGTCTGACTCTTTGCAACCCTAGCAACAATAGGCTTCTCTGTCCATAGGATTCTCCATGCAAGTATACTGGAGTGGGTTGCCATGCCCTCCTCCAGGGATCTTCTCAACCCAGGGATCAAACCCACATCTCCTGCATTACAGGCGGATTCTTTATTGCTGAGCCACTGGGGAAGCCCAGATGGGCTATGTGAAAGTGAAAGTCACTCAGTTGTGTCCAACTCTTTGAGACCCCATGGACTATACAGTCCATGGAAATCTCCAGGGCAGAATACTGGACTGGGTAGCCATACCCTTCTCCAGGGGATCTTCCCAACCCAAGGATAAAACCCAGATCTCCCGCATTACAGGGGGATTCTTTACCAGTTGAACCACAAGGAAAGCCCAAGAATACTGGAGTGGGTAGCCTATCCCTTCTTCAGCAGATCTTCCTGACTCAGGAATCGAATCGGGGTCTCCTGAATTGCAGGCAGATTCTTTACCAACTGAGCTATCAGGGAAGCCCAAAGTGAAACTTGCTCAGTCGTGTCCAACTCTTTGCGACCCCTTGGACTATACAGTCCATGGAATTCTCCAGGCTAGAATACTGGAGTGGGTAGCCTTTCCCTTCTCCAGCGAATCTTCCTGACCCAGGAATTGAACCCAGGTCTCCTGCACTGCAGGTAGATTCTTTACCAACTGAGCTATCAGGGAAGCCAAGGCAGGCCATAGATGGTTTAATTTCAGATGTCCTGCTGGCTAGCTGCTACAAAAACCATCTCATATTGCATTACAGTGTCATACTGTTATGCAAGAGTGGACATTGGAATTTACCCACAACCAACCTAACCCCATACCTGAACTCAAATCAGAAAAAAAAAAAGCTCAGCAAGAGGAAAAAAAAAAGCACTGATTAATAAATGGAGCCAACTATTAAAAATTTGCTGGTGCAGCAAAATTGACTTTACTATCACAATTTGTCTTCTGCGGACTTTATTTTTTATTCTAGAAACCTGTGAACTTTTTATTTTATTCTATGAACTTTATTTTGTTCCACTTGGCCCCAAATGGAAAGTTATTTAGTCCTGGATTTGGTTATACTCTAACCATAAGAAAATGGTAGTATTTTCAAAGTATTAGCTTTGGGACTAATATTTTATGAAAAATATTAATTCACTTATACTTATCTCAGGTTTATCTACTATAAAACTATCACTATCATTTTCCTTTAGTTCAAGAGTCCTTCTACCTTATAGTTTATAATCAATGCTCAGAGAATGAATGTTTATGAAAAGCAGAGCTACTTCAAGTTTCAAACCTCAAGATCTACATAAACAACAAAATAGTTTAAGTTCTATATAAACAAACAATAAACTAATCATCACTTATAAATGATGAAGTCTCAATAAACCCAGTGAATTCAGATTATACTATCAACACAGAAATAGAACTTACAGTAAAGAGCAGCTTCCTAGGAAATGAGTTTTCTCCTGACCTTAAATGTAAAACTTAGAACAGCAGAAAATTACCAACCAGTTCATTTCACGAAACATTGGCAGTCAAAAACAACAGAAGCATAGTTGACCCTTGAACAGGGTGGGGCTAAGGGTGCTGTCCCCTTGGAGAGGAAAATCCATGGACGCCTCTACAGTCAGCTCTGGTTTACCACATCCACAGATTCCACCAAGGCAGATCGTAGTACTGTAGTATTTACTAATGAAAGAGATCCAGGTATAAGTGGACACATGCAATTCAAACCCATGTTGTTCAAGGGTCAACTGTAATTCAATTCATTATTCTTCTCTTACTGGGGTTTATTGCATGTTTTTTGATTTTACCTCACGGGTCTGGCATACAGGAACCTTAGTCAATTTCATTGGGAAGCTTTCCTAGTGGCTCAGTGGTAAAGAATCCACCTGACGGTGCAGGGGACAAGGGTTTGATCCCTGGGCCGGGAAGATCCCACGTGCTGCAGTGCAGCTAGGCTCGTGTACTGCAACTGAGCCTGCACTCTAGAGCCTGGGAGCCGCAACAAGGGAAGCCACCAAAATGAGAAGCTCACGCACTGCAACTAGAGAGGAGTTGAAACTAGAGAGAAAAGCCCGTGCCGCAAGTAAAACCCAGCAGAGCCAAAAACAAATAATTTTCACTGTTCCCCATAAGCTCACAATTGTTCTCTTGAAAACTTCAAAGAAACAGTCAAAGAGGGGCTCCATCTAACATCTGGTCTACCGTTTGCATAAACACAGTGAGACATTTTTTAAATGACGACGCATCATCACTCACTCATTCAGCTTTTCTCACCCTAGACTCAATCCCATGTCTATCCAGGAATGAGTCCATTATGACCCTGGGGTAGTTTATTACCCAAGTCACAGTCCTAATGCCCTTTCTGGCTTAGGTTCTTCTCATCTGTTTACATTTGGTTGAACCAGGAAGTGCAATTAGACAAAGAACTAGCACGAACTACTCAGCAAGGAGTTCTCTCCTCTGCATGCAGCCCAGCCTCCAAAAGATCTCAAGCAAGTGGTTGGTCTGGATGGAGTAGCGGTTCTACAGCCTAGAGGTTCTTACACGACCAGCAGCGGGTCCAAACTGTCAGTCAATTGTGTTTATTTCAGGGTATGACTCATGTCGCTTCTGGATAGGCGTCAAAAATATGGACACAAGACTCCTCCAGCTCTACCTTCCTGCCCACAGAAAGCAAGGATGACACACAACCTCTGCTAATGCCCAGCCCTTCAGGTACCATGTTTGGAGACTATTGGTCCTGGAAAATCCCCAGAAGTGGTTCCAGCCAGGCCACAAGATAGACCAGAATAGGATCCTGTAGGGGCCCAAGAATGAACACAAGGACTGATGTGGAGATTAAACAGCAATGTTTATGTTAACGTCAAGGTTAAAACACTTCATCAAGACCAGAAAAAATTGAGATTTTACTTCAAGAATCACCTGGCACCCCAGAAATGAAAGGAAATCTAGGGATCCTAATACATTTTCCCTTCTAAAGAAAGTTTAAGTCTCATCCACTTTCCTTTTAATTTCTTTTTGGAGAGCAATCATTCAGAAATGGAAACAGCCCATCGAGGACCCATAGAGAGACAGCAAGCAAGGGGTACCCAAGTGCTGAATGGAGACACTGTCCAGAGGGTTGACACACTTCCCAGGGAATAAGTCCGTTTAGCTGAGGCTTAACCACAGATGACCTTGAATTCATCCCTGCAAATGCCACAAGAAACAGAGGAAGGTAGTGAGCCAAGGATGGATGTATGACTCACCAGATCCGTATTCTTTGCCTTTTATCCAGCCCTTTGCCATTAGTGATCTATTAACTACAATCTTAATAACTTTTCAAAGTCCAAGGCTTTGTAGCTGCATTTTAAAGAGTTGTGATAATGTAAGATATTGCTTCATTAGGAAGAAAAACACAAGCTAGATGAGTACTTAGCAAAAGAAAAATGTGAGGGAACTATGAAGAAAAGGCTAATCCAATCATGATTCAATCTTTGCTACAAAACAGCTGATTTGCTTTGCTTGGCCAGCAGAGGAAAATCGTTTCTTTCCCAACAAATGGTGACCAGGACACTAGAGAGAAATGGAGTCACCATCTGAAGTTAATGCATATAAAATCAACTGGCTTTATCCTAATCACACTTAAGCTCTTGATTTAATGTTCAGATTTTCAGCTCAATTTCAATATTTCAATTTTATTTGTCTTTGCAAGTTGTGATCATAGTAAGAATGACACCAAACTGTCAGAACTGAGGGCTCTCTCTCGCTTTGGCTGGTTGTGAGTGTCTGGGTTTTTTTCTCCCTCAAGTCAGAGAGGTTGCACCTTGGAATCGTACAGCCGTAGAGTTGGCCTTAAAAGTCAGATTTCCAGGGTTCAAGTTTGAGCTCTACCCCACAGAGATGTGACCCTGGGCAAGTTAATTAACCTTCAATTGTCCACAAAAAAAAGGGGATGATAACTGTACCGATTTCATAAGGTTGTTGTGAGGATTAAGTGAATAAAAACTTAGCAATGTTTAGAATAATGGATGACATACAGTCTGTGCCCAGTAAATGTCCCTGAGCTGTATTTATTATTGATCTCTCAGGAGGAGTTGCATTCCTGTGTTTGCATTCAAGTTAATGTATAAAGTCAACTTGATAAACTATCCAGGATATTACCTTCCACATATTATAACCTGACTTTTTTTTTTTTTATAACCTGATTTTTTTAAAAAAATAACCTTTCAAAGTTAAATAAAACACATCAGCCTGGGAGTCGAGCAGTCTCATATTCCATTTACTTAGTAACCAAAGAAGAAAGTGGACTTCCCAGGTGGCTCAGTTGGTAAGGAACACACCTACCAATGTAGGAAACACAGAAGACTGAGTTGGATCCCTGGGTCGGGCAGAGCCCCTGGAGGAGGGCATGGCAATCCACTCCAGTACTCTTGCCTGGAGAATCCCATGGACAGAGGAGCCTGGCGGGCTATAGTCCATGTGTCACAAAGAGTTGGACATGACTGAGTGACTGAGCATGCACACATGTCAAGGAGAAGGTATTTATTATCTCTAAGCCTTGGTTTCCTTAACAATACCAAGAATATCAATAACAAGTCTTGTAAGGAATGGTCATCTAACAGAGGACACACACTCAATACATGATTGTTCTTTTTATTATATTTTCTGTAAAAGGTAATTATGGCCTGATACAAAAGTCAGGCAAGTAATAACAGTGCTGGCATCATTGTAAGATTTTTCTGGGAAATCCCTGGTGGTCCAGTGGTTAGGACTTGGCACTTTCACTGCCCCGGCCCAGGTTCCAGCCCTGGTCAGGAAACCAAGATCCTGCAAAAGTGTGTGTTAGTTGCTCAGTCGTGCCCACCTCTTTGCGACCCCATGGACTGTTACCCAACAGGCTACTCTGTCCATGGGATTCTCCAGGCAAGAATACTGAAGTGGGTTGCCATTCCCTTCTCCAGGAGATCTCTCCCACCCAGGGACTGAACCCACGTCACCTGCACTGCAGGCTGATTCTTTACCATCTAAGCCACCAGGGAAGCCCAAAAGCCTGTGGCCAAAAAGAAAGAAAGAAAAAAGAAGATTCTTCCAATTAAGAAGGAAACTGGCTTTCATTTTGCCAATTTAACTACTGTGCTCGAACTAATCACTCCCAGCTCCTTTTCTCCTTGGGCCTTGGACATCAGTCTCCTCCACCGAAAGAAAGTTCAGAGTGGCTCACCTTGACCTAGACTTTAGTAAGACAGTCTGAATTTTGGGACCTGCGAGCTAGACAGGCCCTTTAGGTCCCTACAAAGCCCAGGCAGCATGGAAAACCTAAGTCATCTGGTGCGGTCCCTCCTTTGTCCATCGCTCATCCAAACATTTTCTCCCTTTCAGCCACATATGATGTTTCTGAGCTTGAACAAACATTTCCAAATGCACTTCGGGCTTAAGTCCAAGTGCGCACCTAAGTTCAGATGACCACAACCCTCTCAAAACCTCTGCACTCACTTCCATATTGTTGCACAGAATCAGCTCCCTAAAGACTATCATGGCTAAAAAAAATGATCACTTGAATGAAAAGAAAAGCAAATATGAAATATTTGTTAGGTCTCTATTATGTTTCAAGTACATCCATGCAAATAAACACAGCTGAACTTCAAAAGACCTTCTGTTATGAACTGTCACCTAACAGAGGGCCACAGGGAGACGTGGAGAAGTCAGATGACTTGCTCGAGATGACACCTCTGACAGGGAGGGCTCACACCTGCGAAGGTGGAGCCAGGTCACGTGACCTGTCCTCTGTCTGTCCCGCCCACAGGACATTCCTCCCCTCACAAAGAAGAGGAAGCACTGACTCAAATGACCCCATTTCCCTTGATGTTAGTGACAGCCTGAGAGAGGCAATGGCCATAACTGCTCTCCAGGTGAGGAGCCGGGGCTCATGGACACTGCTGCCCAAAGGAAACCCAGGAGTTAAGGGCAGGGCCATCTTCCCTGAGGCAGCAGGGTTGAGGGAGTGGGCAGCAGAATTTTGTAGTTGTTCAGTTGCTAAGGCATGTCTGATTCTTTGTGACCGAATGGACTGCAGCACGCCAGGCATCCCTGTCCTTCACCATCTCCTGGAGTTTGCTCAAACTCATGTCCATTGAGTCAGTGATACTATCCAACCATCTCATCCTCTGTGGCTCCCTTCTCCTCTTCAGGCTTCTCCCTTCTCCTCTCCCTTCTCCTCTTCAATCTTTCACAGCATCAGGGTCTTTTCCAAATAATCAGCTCTCCACATCAGGTGGCCAAAGTAGTGGAACTTCAGCTTCAGTCCTTCCAATGAATATTCAGGGTTGATCTCCTTTAGGATTGACTGGTTTGATCTCTTGCTATCCTAGAGTCTTCTCCAGCAACACAATTTGAAAGCATCAATTCTTTGGCACTCAGCCTTCTTTATGGTCCAGCTCTCACATCTGTACAGCAGCAGTGCAAATGCCCAGAGTTCACCCCTAGAATCTATAGCTCAGCTTCTCAAGGTCTGCTCCTTAATAACTTTCATCCAGGTTGAATAACACTGCCCTGTACCATCTCTGAGGATTCTTGTGGAGAGGACCTTTATTTCTTTTAGGTAGGAGATCTAAAAGAAAATAAGTACTACAAGTATCCTCAAGGTCATCCTGGAGCAACACAGTTCTCAGAAGCTGCTAGATTATTGCCAATGCACACCATAGGTAAGGAAGCTGGCTAAACTGCTTTTCCATCTTTTCTTTTTTTTTTATTCTCAACTGAGGAATGCACTTCTTCCCTGGAAAGCTGTCCTGCTCTGGTCAGTCCCCTTGCTAATCCTCCTCTCCCTCCATCCCTACCTTCCCTCCCGGTTCCAATTCCTGTGGATCATCCAGAGGTGAAAACGCAGACGCCAAACATCAGCAAATGCAGCTGGAGGAAGATGAACCTGGGGCTGGAGCTGTGGGCAGTTCAACCCTGGGCTCAGCAACTGCCCCGGGGTGGGGTCATTCCCTGCCTTGACCTCTGGACCACAACTGTGACTTCTTCGCAGGAAGATGGGTACCTCTGTACTCTGCTACCTGACTGTATTCTTCATATTTCATACAAAATAGAAAGTTACATTATTCAGCCCACTTTAAAAAACATTTTAACTTCCTGAGCCTTTATGGAACAATTCTGCTATTGAAAGGTGATGGATAGGAGGGCAAGTCATAAGCCTGCACATTCATGACCAGGGAGCATCTGAGAAATGTTTCCGAATCATGAACAGATGAAGCATTACTTCATGAGTTAATGCATCCTGCAGGTCAAACGACAGTGCCCTCTCACCTCCAACCAGAATCAATGTCAAACAAACAAGAAGCGGAACAATCAGTCAGTCACAGGGTGCCATGTTCCTTCACATCAGAAAAACGAGTCCCCTTTTATGAGGACTCTCATAACTGAATTCACAAAGCCAGTTGGCACTTTCAAATGTCTGTGTGCACAGCAGGATGTTTGATTACTTGTGGGTCACTGGAAACCACCCTTATCACACCCACAATTTCACATTTGCATTTATACATGTACTGAGCGATGCAAAGATGGATAGAAAAACAAGCTATATATGGTGAGTGCTATCTAATTTTACTAACTAATGGTTGGATAAACAGGCATTTAAATAAGGCTCTGATCAAACCCACAGTGTGAGAATTTTGGCAGCTGAATATCCAGGGTATAAAACCTGACCAGGACCTGCCCTCTATCCTGCTGAACTGCAATCATGCCTGTGCCAGCCAAACCCACAGCTTGAAAACCTGTTCATCTGCCAAGCCAAATGGCTTTGTGCTGCTCTTCAGCTTCTTACACTTTATTATGAAAAAGCCAACATGCGAAACTAAACTAAAACTTGAAGCAGGAAGGCAGATGCCTTTGAGGAGAGAAAGCATTATGTACCGGGGGAGGCACCCGGAGATGCTGGTTGTGTGCATCGTTCTGCTTCTTGATCTGGGGTGGGGGTTACAGGAGGATCTGCTTTGAGCTAGGTTTGTCATTTCCTTCTCCAGGGGAACGTCTAGACCCAGGGATCGAACCCGGGTCCCCTGCATCGCAGGCAGATTCTTTACTATCCACTGAAAATATTCTTTCCTATTATGTAATTTGGAATTGAGGGTCTGTGGCTAGAAATAACATATAACTATCAAATTAGAAATTGCATTTTAGAGCCATCTTTTCTAAAAGGCCCTAAAGAAAGTCACTTGGCCTGTCCTTGTGTGTGTTAGTCGCTGAGTTATGTCCAACTCTTTGGGAAACAATGGACTGTAGCCTGCTAGGCTCCTTTGTCCATGGAATTCTCCAGGCTAGAATATTGGAATGGGTAGCCATTCCCTTTTCCAGGGATCAAACCCAGGTGTCTCGCATTGCAGACAGATTCTTTACTGAGTCACCAGGGAAGCCCATGCTTACAAGCTTCTAACTTGTTTCCAGACCACCCTCATCTATTAATATTTGTACACAGTTCTGCTTACCAGAGGCTTCCCTGGTGGTTCAGACAGTAAAGAATCTGCCTCCAATGCAGGAGACATGGGTTCAGCCCCTGGAAAGATCCCCTGGAGAAGGAAACAGCTACTCACTCCAGTATTCTTGCCTGGAGAACTCCATGGACAGAGGAGCCTGGTGGGCTACAGTCATGGGGCTGCAAAAAGTTGGGCACAACTGAGCAACTTTTACTTTTCTGATTACCAAGTTAACTTAAAAAAATTTTTTTTTATTTTTAAAAGTCTTTTTATTGAATACTGAGTCTTGTTTAGTCTTTTTATTGCTTTTTTTTTTTCTTTTAATGTTTTGGTTTTAGGGCCTTGAGTCATGTGGGATCTCAGCTGCCTGAGCAGGGTCAAACCCACACTCTCTGCATTGGAAAGCAGAGTCTTAACCACTGGATCCCCATAGAAGTTTGACAAATTTTAAAAAATCATTTCTAAATTGTATTAAAATACACATAACAAAATTAACATCTTAACCATCTTTAATTGTACAAATAAGTGCCTCCATAGTCTTGTGTGACCATCATCATGCATCTCCAGAACTCTCTTCATCTTACAATGCTGAAATTCCAGGTCCATCAAACAACTACTTTTCTCCTTCCCCCAGCCCCTGGCAAACACCATTCTATTTCCTGTCTCTATGAATTAGCTTTCTGACTAAACCAGTCAATCCTAAAGGAAATCAGTTCAGTTCAGTTCAGTCGCTCAGTCGTGTCCGACTCTTTGATCACTCCAGGCCACCCTGTCCATCACCAACCCCAGGAGTCCACCCAAAACCATGTCCATACAGTCAGTGATGTCATCCAACCACCTCATGCTCTGTCATCCCCTTCTCCTCCTGCCCTCAATCTTTCCCAGCATCAGGGTCTTTTCAAATGAGTCAGCTCTTCGTATCAGGTGGCCAAAGTACCAGAGTTTCAGCTTCAACATCAATCCTTCCATGAACACCAGAACTGATCTCCTTTAGAATGGACTGGTTGGATCTCCTTGCAGTCCAAGGGACTCTAAAGAGTCTTCTCCAACACAACAGTTCAAAAGCATCAATTCTTTAGCGCTCAGCTTTCTTTATAGTCCAACTCTCACATCCATACATGACCACAGGAAAAACCACAGCCTTGACTAGACAGACTTTTGTTGGCAAAGTAATGTCTCTGCTTTTTAATATGCTGTCTAGGTTGGTCATAACCTTCCTTCCAAGGAGTAAGCGTCTTTTATTTTCATGGCTGCAATCACCATCTGCAGTGATTTTGGAACCCAGAAAAATAAAGTCAGCCACTGTTTCCATTGTTTCCCCATCTATATGCCATGAAGTGATGGGACCAGATGACATGATCTTCATTTTCTGAATGTTGAGCTTTAAGCCAACTTTTTCACTCTCCTCTTTCATCAAGAGGCTCTTTAGTTCCTCTTCACTTTCTGTCATAAGGGTGGTGTCATCTGCATATCTGAGGTTATTGATATTTCTCCCAGCAATCTTGATTCCAGCTTGTGCTTCCTCCAGCCCAGCATTTCTCATGATGTATTCTGCATGTAAGTTAAATAAGCAGGGTGACAATATACAGCCTTGACGTACTCCTTTTCCTATTTGGAACCAGTCTGTTGTACCATGTCCAGTTCTAACTGTTGCTTCCTGACCTGCATACAGGTTTCTCAAGAGGCAGGTCAGGTGGTCTGGTATGCCCATCTCTTGAAGAATTTCCCACAGTTTATTGTGATCCACACAGTCAAAGGCTTTGGCATAGTCAATAAAGCAGAAATAGATGTTTTTCTGGAACTCTCTTGCTTTTTCAATGATCCAGCAGATGCTGGCAATTTGATCTCTGGTTCCTCTGCTTTTTCTAAAACCAGCTTGAACATCTGGAAGTTCACGGTTCACGTATTGCTGAAGCCTGGCTTGGAGAATTTTGAGCATTACTTTACTAGCATGTGAGATGAATGCAATTGTGCAGTAGTTTGAGCATTTTTTGGCATTGCCTTTCTTTGGGATTGGAATGAAAACTGACCTTTTCCAGTCCTGTGGCCACTGCTGAGTTTTCCATATTTGCTGGCATATTGAATGCAGCACTTTCATAGCATCATCCCTGAATATTCATTGAAAGGACTGATGCTGAAGCTTTAATTCTTTGGGCACAAAGAGCCGAGTCATTGGAAAAGACACCGATGCTGGGAAAGATTGAGGGCAGGAGGAGAAGCGGGTGGCAGAGGATGAGATGGTTGGATGGGATCACCAACTCAACAGACATGCGTTTGAGCAAACTCCAGGAGATAGTGAAGGACACAGAAGCCCAGCAAGCTGCAATTCATGGGGTCATAAAAAGTTGGACAGGACTTTAGCAAACGAACAACAGCAAAAGGACCTCATAGATGGAATTATACAATATTTGTCCTTTTATTTCTCTAACATACTGTTCTCAAGATACATCCGTGTTATAGCCTGCATCAGAGTCTCCATCCTTTTCAGGCTGTATGATATTCCTTTGTATGTATACACCACATTTTGTTTATCCATTCACCTGTTGATGGACACTTGAGTTGCTTTCACCCCCTGGCTATTGTGAATAATGCTGCTAGAGTGTGGGTGTACAAATATCTCTTGGAGACCCCACTTTCAATTCTGGGGGGGTCTATACCGACAAGTGGAACTGCTGAATTGAAAGGTAATTCTGTGTTTAATTTTGGGAGTAACTGCCATACTGTTTTCCAAAGGGTCTGCACTATTTTACAGTCCCAACAGCAGTGCAGAAAGATTCCAATTTCTCTATATCCTCACCAGCATTTATTATTTTCTGGGTTTTCTTTCTGTCAGTTTGATTTTTTTGGTAGTAACAATCCTAAGCAACTTTCTTTTGTTCATAACAATGACTACCATTGGCTATGTGCTTCAAATATAGTTTAGTTCTGAACCTATTACATCCTGGAATCCCCACAACCAGCCTCTGAGGTTTAAATCTGAGGTTAGCAAAACCAGCACCTTATGCCTAGGAAGAGACAGACCTGGAATTTGAACCCAAGTGTGATTAATTTCATATACTGTGCTCTAAACACTTCACACACTGCCTTCCTTCTTTACCAGAACTCTTGGTTTCTGTGCACTGATTCAGATGCCTAGGGATTTCCTGAGCAAGGTAACTGTCCCACCCATGACCACAGCAAATTAATTTGTCAGCTTCTGGTGTGTGAACAGCCCAGACAGAATAGAACACAATAAACTCTTTAGGACAGGAAGTTCACACTTATTAAGGTTTATGTTTCCCCCAAGAACCCACCACAATGCTTGACACACAATACTCAATAAATATGCTGCTGTTCAGTCACACAGTAGTGTCCGACTCTCTGCGACCCCATGGGCTGCAGCACGCCAGGCTTCTCTGTCCTTCACCATCTCCCGGAGTTTGCTCGAACTCATGTCCATTGAGTCGGTGATGCCATCCAACCATCTCATCTCTGTCACCCCCTTCTCCTCCTTCCCTCAATCTTTCTCAGCATCAGGGTCTTTTCCAATGAGTCAGGCCTTTGAATCAGGTGGCCAAAGTATTAGAGCTTCAGCATCAGTCCTTCCAATGAATCTCTCTCTGGGTTGATTTCCTTTAGGATTGACTGGTTTGATCTCCTTGTTGTCCAAGGGACTCTCAAGAGTCTTCTCCAGCATTACAATTCAAAAGCGTCATTTCTTGGGTGATCAATCTTCTTTACGGTCCAACTCTCACATTCATATGTGACTACTGGTAAGACCATGGCTTTGACTATACAGACCTTTGTTGGCCAAGTGATGTATCTGCTTTTTAATCACTGTCTAGGTTTGTCATAACTTTTCTCCCAATAAATATACATTTTAAAAAATCCACTGTGATTACAGAAGCCCAGTCATCAGCATTAATTCCACACCGGTCTGTGCGACTAGGACAAACACAGAGCAGACAACCACACACAGTACACATCACAAATTACTGATGAGAAATTACTTATACTATCTCCCTTCCAATTTCCAATTTCCGGACTTTCACATATTGTGTTGTATTTCTTTATCTTTTGACCAGATCTGACTTTCCTTCTCTCCTCTCTCTCCTACACCTTTTCTGTTTGTATCTTAGGACCATCTATGGAGCATCACTTTTTTCACTGATTACCATTCAACCCAAAGTACACCACTCATGAACCAATCACTGGTAAGAATAGTAGCATTTGACCAATCAGAGCCAGTTTATATAGACAGGGATGTGGAAAACTTCTGCAGAAACTTCCATGGAGAAGCTGGATCGTGACATAATCTGGGCTCTGTTAGAAGAGAGGTGAAGTAATAGTGCTGGGTGGACAGTATGAATGTCCCTACACATTCCATACTTACAGCCACAACGGTTGGATAGTCAGTCCAACACCGCTGGCTTCAACTGTGCAGAAGCAGTGTAGAACTAGAACCAACAAGCAGAAACTATAGAAATAAGACACTGCAGTACAAGACAAAAAAGCTTTTTAATATCCACAGCTGGACAAAAGTGAAATGGGCCACTTTGGCCAACAGGAATATACCTGTCACAGTGCTTCTCACAACGTGACCTCCTTTACCACTGTTAGAATCACTGGGACAGACGCTAACTTTTGAGACCCAGTGCTCAAGAGAAAGTGACTGCTTGATAAGGCCTATGTTCGAGAAACACAGCTAAGATATCTTTCTCCTCTGAGAGTCTGATTTTCATGTTGGACACCAAGGTAGACAGGTGATGTCCAGAGTCCAGTGGCTGACAGCAGAGGGGATGAGTCATTTGTTAAATGGGGCTGTGCAGCACGGCCTTAGCTGAAGACAGAACTATAGCAATAAGGTAACATTCAAGTCATTTACCAAACTCCTCAGATATTTTTTCTATTACAAATTTGAAAGGTTATCCACAGATACAGGAATTTATGGAAAATGACCATTAATTTCTCATTTAGTGGTTATCTTCACTTATTTAAAACTTTTAAAGTAATTGAAAACCATAAAATAAAAGGTATGTAGACAGTTATATAACTGAACTTGTTGAATTTTGTTTTTTATGTACACTTGCCATGCATTAAAGTTGAAACAGTTGGAAAAGTCAACATGGCCCAGAGAGACAAAAGCCAACTCTTGGGGTGCGTGTTTAATTACCCTGATGACCATAAACTGTGTATTAGCCACTTATTTGAAGCAGGGAGCACACGCACTATTGTGTTGTTCCATCACTCCTCAGATGATAAAGTCTCTCATTATTTAAGGATGCCTCTCTTTAAGGTCTCCAAGTGGTAAACTCCTTCTCCCCCAGCCCTCCCTGACCAAGCATCATCCCCCGTCACCAGGAGCCCTGTCCTGTTTGCAAGGTGCTGTGTTCACCTGTCCAGGGCAAAAACAATCTCGCTCTGAGAACCACGCTATGGCCCCATGTCCCACTCCTGAGGGCATCTTTGAATGCCAAGAACACTGAGCTTACCCCATAGCCTCTGGTGATTCCTGGTGCCCCAGGCAGATCAGAAGTTCACCTGACTTCTGATTTGTGTCACCTGGTAGACCATCTTCTTTCCACCACAGTACACTATCTCCTCTCAAGTTTAAAACTAATAATCCCTCGGGGCTGCAGTCCATAAGGTCGCAAACAGTTGGACATGACTGATGCAACTTAGCATGCAGCAGGCACTGAATACAGCATGTATTCAACAGGTCATCTCTGATTATGCAAAGGCATTCCTTGCAGAATTGCCCAATTATCCCGTTTTGTCCAACTGTTGCCATTCCTGGTTATGGTGATGTTTTTAAACACACTAATTTGTATATGGTAAGAACAAGGCCAACACCAAGCTGCTGCTGTACAGCAGTCTCCATTTATTTATTTACTTATTTATCAGCACCCTTTGGGAATCTTAGTTCCTCACCAAGGAATTGAGCCCATGTCTCCTGCACTGAGAGCCCAGAGTCCTGACCACTGGACTGCAGGGAAATCCCAACAGTCTGCATTTAAGTCAAATGGAAAATACTAATAACCCTACAGAAACTTAGAACTCAACTCCTTTTTCCCCTCAGCAGTGTTGCCTCATCAGGAAGAGTCAGATAAATGTCTGGGCAAGGTCATCACCTCCCAGGGGAGTGACCAAGTATCTGCTCGCTAGTGTCTACAAACGAGTCTTAGGTCATGTACAAAGGCAATAAATACTACTTTCTGGCCCCAGTTAATCTCCGTGGAAGTCCACGTCCCTCCCCCTGTTAATCATCCACCTATTCAGAGGATGACACTCACCTATTCAGAGGACACTTAGCCATTACTGATTGTCTCCCTGTCTCTATATTTTTTGGCAACATCATCAATACTTTGTTACAGAAGAGTCTAGTCAAGAAAGTGATTGTGATGAGGGAAAAAACAGTTTCCCACAAAGACTTTCCACAAGATTCACCTTGGTCTTCACAGTGAAATCCAACACTGAGGGTCCTGGGGGCAGGGCTCCTTTGTGCCTGCGCAAACTGCCTCATCACTGCCTGGCCGCCCAGGGATGCTGTGCGAACGGGTCTGTTCTCCCCACCCCAGACCCCTTCTCCCCTTCGGGGTTTCCTCCCTGAAACTGGGCCTAAAGGATAGTAGGTTCTCAAGAAACTCAGTACTAAATATGAGTAAATATCAGTAGACACTTCTTTAGGGAAATATTATGTCTGCTTACACCATCTGCAGTGCACGAGTTCCTCTAGGGTCGGTCTGCCCACAACGATATCCACACAACCATCAAAAGGACCACCTTTGCCTTAAAGTTTCTGCTGTCTCGCCAGCCTATTACGCGTCATCGCCCATCACACCACTGTCCTAAAACCACATAAGTCATAATCTTTGTAACAAAAGAAAGATGTAAAAAAGAAAAATCAGCATTCACCCACCACCCAGAGAAAATCAGTATTGAAAACTTTACTATAAAAAAATCACTGATATTCATAGTTTATCATTGTATCAACATAAATATTGTATTTCAGAAATGGTAATATATGATTACTGTTCAGCTTGTGTTCAGCTTTTTAAAGAACATCTTTCACACTAGTAAGTATAATTCTGATGTATGGCAAAACCAATACAATATTGTAAAGTAATTAGCCTCTAATTAAAATAAATAAATTATAAAATAAACATAAAAATAAAATAAAATTGGAATAAAAAAAATAAAGATATTTACAAGGTACACCATTCATTGTATGCCTGCTAATTTGCTTCAGTCATATTCGATTCTTTGTGACTCCATGGACTGTAGCCTGCCAGGCTCCTCTGTCCATGGGATTCTCTAGGCAAGAATACTGGAGTGGGCTGCCGTGCCCTCCTCCAGGGGATCTTCCCAACCCAGGGATCAAACCCGAATCTCTTATGTCTCCTGCATTGGCAGGAAGGTTCTTTACCACTAGCGCCACATGGAAAGCCAGATGTATCTTAATTTGTGTTTGTGTAATAAACCTTATTGGACAGAAGCTTATAGAATAGCTGGGCTCACCTCTGTGCATTTTACTTTACTTATGTAGTTATTTTGGGGCCAAGCTGCTTGCTGGATCATAGTTCCCAGACCAAGGACTGAACCCAGGCCACAGCAGTGAAAGCAGAAAGTCCTAACCACCAAGTCACCAGGGATTCCTCACTTCTGTATATTCTACATCTCACCAAGCTGGCCTCAGAGGACTGCCTGGGGTCACACTCCCCACCCCCTACAAGCTGTGGGGAGGGGCTTTTCACCAAACTATCTTTCTCTCTTCCTCTTTCTTTGCATACAGATGGATGTACATTCTGGCACAAAATAAAACATGATGCTTCTTGATATGGATCAAAGTCAAAGAAGTTTGAAAGGTCACTGATCTACCCCAAGTATTTAAGGAGAGGCTGGTTGCTCAGATAGTAAAAAATCTATCTGCAAATGCAGGAGACCCAGGTTTGATCCCTGGGTCAGGAAGATCCCCTAGAGAAGGAAATGGCAACCCTCTCCAGTACTCTTGCCTGGAAAATCCCCTGGACAGAGGAGCCTGGCAGGCTATACCCATGGGTGTCACAAAGAGCTGGCAATGACTGAGCAACTAACACTCAGAGCTTAAAGACTTTTTAAAACAGTATTGATCCACTGTAGTTAAGATTAAGAAATAATTATACTGCCTGAACATTAAAAGATTTCAAAACCTCTATTCGGAGTTTTGTAATGATTTCCATGATGGAGAATTTCAAAACGAACATCTTTCTGTGGCTGAATAATCCAGCATGGCCGTGGGAGTCTCCCCACCCCAGGAGGCTCTGCACTGAGGACTGGCTTCATTCGTTCCTCCCTCCCCTCCCCTCCTTTCCGCCTTCTCAAGGACCAACTGCAGAGAAGATGGTAGAAAGAACCCCAACCCAGAGGAAAAAGCAGGGCTGGGTGGTGAGGAAGGTGGGGCTGCAGGCAAATGACGGGCCTGGGCCTTCAAAGCAGAAGGAAGTACCACTTTCTTGCGGCCTCCTGCTGCAGCTCTGCGCTCTGTGACCCAGCTTCCCCGTGGAAAGCAGAAGTGAGCCTCCCTCTCCAGACGGTCTCTCTGAGACAGGCTTCTCAGCTGCCCTCGCCCCTGTGTGGGTTAACATTTCCAGGAAGACTGGAGGCACCCAGAAGGCCCAGCATCTGGGAGACATCTCTACTCTGGCTGGAGGCAGGATGAACCCAGACCTGCCTTACCATCTCACTGGGGACCCAGGCCAGCGCCGAAAAGTCACCATAGCTCCCACCAAACACTGGACCAGTGGAGAGAGAACTGGGGAGAGCTGACAATGAGCTTCCAACCAGCATGACTCGGGATCAATACAGAGAGTGAAGTTAGATGCTTACAGGAAGGGAGGAGTGGGCAGCCATTAAAACGAATGAAATAAGGCTATTTGCAGCGACATGGATGGACTTAGAAAGTCACACTGAGTGAAGTAAGCCAGGCAGAGAAGGAGAGATATCATATGACATCCTTTATATGTGGAATCTAAAAAAGAAATGGTACACATGAACTTATAAAACAGAAAGAGACTCACAGACTTAGAAAACGAACTCATGGGTGCCGGGAAGAAGGGATAGTTAAGGACTTTGGGAAGGTCATGTACACGCTGCTATTTAAAAAGAATAACCAACAAAAACCTATTATATGGCACATGGCACTCTGCTCAATGTTATGTGCCAGTCTAGATGGGAGGGATTTGGGGGGAGAATGGATACATGTATTTGTAGGGCTGAGTCCCTTTGCTGTTCACCTGAAACTGTCACCACATTGTTAATTGGCTGTACCCCAATACAAAATGCTTTGGTGTTAAATAAAGTTTAAAAAAAAAGAAAGGGGGGAGTGTGGGCAGGCCCAACAATATCTGACTGTGTCTCAAGTGTGAATGGTAAAAAGGAAATGAGACACTTAAAGACCCTCTGAACCTCTTGATGAAGACTTCTTCCCCAAGTCCTATAGCTCATTAAGAGCAGAGCCCACACCAAGAAACATCCATCCAATGGTCTCTGTTAACATACGCCCATTCATCCATCATTTTATGGAGCATCACTTACACATCTAAGCACAATGAAGAAAGAACACAGTTACACTGAGGTTAACCAATAATGGTCAATTCCTAGCAATGCATGGCTTGCAGGCTCTGTAAGACAGTGAGAAAGGAGTTGAAGAGGGGAGTTAGAGAAGAGAGAGTGGACATACATTGATGGTGAATAAAGCAGAGATAAGTAATCAACACTTTGGAAGAGTTCTCTAAAAGGAAAATTGTATTCTGATTATAAATACAACTATCATTAAACAGCTTGGCAGCAAATCAGGAGTGTTGATGCTTAGTCAGTACTAAGATGCAGACAGTGACTGCAGCCATGAAATTAAAAGACGCTCCTTGTAAGAAAATCTATGACCAACCTAGACAGCATACTAGAAAGCAGAGACATTATTTTGCCAAAGGTCTGTATAGTCAAAGCTATGGTTTTTCCAGTAGTCTTATACGGATGGGAGAGCTAGAGATGGCTGAGTGCCCAAGAATTGATGTTTTTGAACTGTGGTGTTGGAGAAGACTCTTGAGAGTACCTTGGACTGCAAGGAGCTCAAACCAGTCAATCTTAAAGGAAATCAGCCCTGAATATTCACTGGAAGGACTGATGCTGAAGTTCTAATACTTCGGCCACCTGATGTAAAGATCCGACTCACTGGAAAAGACCCTGATGCTGGGAAAAATTGAAAGCAGGAGGAGAAAAGGGATGACAGAGGATGAGAGGTTGGATGGCATCACCAACTCAATGGACATGAGTTTGAGCAGGTTCCGGAAGATGGTGAAGGACAAGGAAGCCTGCTGGCGTGCTGTAGTCTGTGGGGTCGGGAAAAGTGACGCAACTGAGCAACTGAACAAGAACAACAACAAGGCAAAGTGAAGGTCAGGACAAGACTGAAGACAAAGCCCAAGAATGAAGAACCAGGGTGATAATAGCCCCTGCAACCTGCCAGCGTGGGTGAGCCTTTTCCACACGTCATCCCAAGTAACTCCTGAAACCTGTTGTTCTAAATGACAAGACAGCCCCTCCAGCTAATGTAGTCAAGAGAATCTGAAAGAAGGTCCGAGTCTTTAAACTGGTGTGTTCCAAAAATTTGAATCCCTCCATGGGCAGGGCTTCCCTCGCAGCTCAGTCAGTAAATAACCTGCCTGCAATGTATGAGACCCGGGTTCGATTCCTGGGTGGGGAAGGTCCCTTGGAGAAGGGAATGGCATGGCTACCCACTCCGGTATTCTCACCTCGAAAATCCCATTGACAGAGGCGCCTACAGTCAGTGGGGTAGCAAGAGTCGGACAGGCCTTAGCAACTAAACCACCACTATGGGCAGATTTCCATACTATTTTCTACACATGGGCTTCTCCCCCAAATGGGAACTTACTCAAAATAAATGTCAGAAATGATGAGAGACTGAACTCAAGGTTTCACAATTTAAGTATCAGGAAACCAGGCAGCTGTAAGAAATTTTTCAGTACTTCTGACCAACTTCCTCTTCCTTGTCCTTCTCCTCATCAATCTTAAAAGCTGGGAGGGAATGTTTATCCATTATAGGAGTGTGGACTTAGGATGAGCCTGGTCCACAACAGGAGCCCAGGAAGGAGGCTGCATATTTCCACATGCATCCCATGGGCCCTGTCTCCTCACCTTGTATATTCCCCTCGAATGACACCTCTTACTGCTATAACAACCACACAAGGAGGCTTGTAGGGTTTATAAAGAAGCTAGGGGGAGCTTTTTTACAAAGTATCATTGAGTACTTTTATACTGTCCCAGAGGCTTCCCAGGTGGCTCAGTGGTAAAGATTACGCCTGCCAATGCAGGAGACTCCAGCTGGATCCCTGGGTCAGGAAGATCCTCTGGAAAAGGAAATGGCAACCTACTCCAGGATTCTTGCCTGGGAAATCCCAAGGATACAAGAGCCTGGTGGGCTACAGTCCATGGGGTCGCAAAAGGGCTGGGCATGACTTAGCGACTAAACAACATGCTGACCCATAAGCATGGAACAGTCCTGAAGGCAGTCACTAGTGCTGCTCTGACAGTGACCAGGACAGATGTCATCTGGGGAGTTATCAGACCTCCCCCTGCCCTGAGCAGGTAGCAAAGTTGAAAGACACAGAAACTCAGCTCGACCACAGCCTCTGCACCCTACTCACTGGTCCACCTGCTCATTTACTCTAACAGTCCCTTAGTGCAGACCATCTCCATGTGATAGAAGAAGATGACCTTGTGATTCTGTCCTTAAAATGTTTATTAAATGACGAGTTCTTTACTTTTAAGTAATGGAGTACCTACTACAGATCCAAAGGCAGGAAAGTGGGAAAAGCTGTCCGAGCTGGAGTGGAAAACATACCTACTAGGCCTAATGATGTCACTTAATCAGGCCTGTGACACTGATCATGCCAACCCTCCTCACCCTCATTTTTTGGCCCCTGCCTACTGTGCAGGGTCCTGAAAGGTTTGGAGGAAATCAGTGTTCAGAAGGCTTCAGAGCCCTGGATCGGCAAAAATCATCAGTACCACCATTGGCAGAAGGAGCCAAGGAAAGGTCTGAGACTGTCTCTGACATCAACATGTCACCGATAAGCGGCCCAACTAGTGATGCGATGACCTTTTCTTTTCAACTCTCCCCATGCCTGAGGACACGGAGGTCACAGATCAATGGTGTGAGTGGGCCACAGCAATGTTCCATGCTGGGGGGCATGTGCTCCGATTTGTGCAGATTTTAAATGAATATGGGTTCGTTTATGGATAATATGATTTCACGTTGTAATTTACAAACCCATATATTCATTTGAACCAGTTGGCATCTCAAAAGTTTTGGTGATTTTTTTTTTTTAATACAAAAATAATGGAACTAAAAGGCTTTGGGAATCATTGAATCACTACCTCGCTGCACCACTTTTCTGCTAAGAGAATGCCATGGGCAGCATTCAGGTATCACACAAGTACTCTACAAACCTTTCCAACATTGATGATTCTAGGATGTTGTGTGTCTTTTTGATTGCATAACAGCTTGCCCAGATGTCAGCTTTACAGGCTGCATCTTAGCACTTCAAATCAAGACTTCTCTCTCAGTGTTACAAGCATGGAAACCAGTCCTGAGCGGAGAACTCTAGCGCTGGGATAACTTGACAGTCAACTTCCTCCAATTTCCATTTTAAAAGCCAGGACTAGAGGGCCAGTGGCCTACAGATGCCTTAGAGGCCAGCCCTGTTCCTCAGACTTGCACAGGGTGAGGCTTGGAGACCCTCTTTCCTTCTTCCAAGCAATCTTGACCATGTGACAGGCACCAGGGCTGGCGTTTTGGACAAACCAGACAAAGCTGTTTTCACGGACATTTCATTGTAGTGGTGAAAACAGACTACACACATATGGGCAAATCATAATATAATTGTAATTACCATTGTGAAGGAGATGTTGATGGGATAAATGATCCAAGTAATTTATCCCAAATCACAGTTCTGATAAGTGATGGAAGACACCCAAACTCAGGCTTCCTGGTTCCTGTTTTCTCTCCCTTCACATCGGCTGCCCTCTATTCTTCCCTCAGGAAGAAGGTTACCCCATTCTGCATCCAAAGAGGACCAATCACCAAGAACCTCTTGTGATCAAATTAAATGACTTCAAGCCTCAAAACACCGATTTCCACGAGAGAACTAGGAGCCACTGAATCCTACCCTTTTCCAGCAGAGCTTACCTTATCAGGACAGATTCAGAGGACTCAGTAAGTGCCTATTCCCCTCCACCCTGCTTTAGAAGGTGCTGGAGAGAGAGACCCACCCCCCAAACCCCCCCCCCATCCCCCACCCCTTCTGAACCCTACAGCCAGCTGGGGGTAGCCAAGAAATCAAAAGTAAGTCAAACCTCCTCATTGGCTTGTTCTTAGCCTGAGTCAGACTCCGGGCCCTGCTTTGCGACAGTAAATCACTGGTGTATTTATTATGCAGTGTATCAGTAAGGTCACGTGGCTAAATTGGATAAGCTGTCTTAGGTTTAAAATCATCAAATTGCAAAGAACCAGGGAGCCTCGTTGTTATGGATAGAATTATTTGCAATAATAACAGCACCGTTTATGGAATGCCTAGTATGTGCTTGGGGCTTTACATGCAATAAATAGCTCAGAAGGTAGACAAGGAAACCCTAACCGAGAATTTCAGTAACGGGCCCCAGTTCACACTTAGCTAGGAAACTGAGAAGCCTGGGTTCAACTCGAGTTTCTGAGATGACGAAGAAGTTGGGTGGATTTGGGGTAATTCAAACAGACAGACACACACATACACACACACCCCACGATCACGCTTGCTATTAGATGGAACATAACAAATGCTCAGCATCTCGAAGACACCACAGTGGCCGAGATAACGCAGGAAAGTGGGAACTGACGCTCACACCCTTCCCCCAAGGCGAAGGAAAGGCAACCCCTGAATTCTTAAAATAACTCTCGCTTCCTCTCGGCCGCAGGGGGCTCGGGGCTGCGGTTCCGCAGGCCGGGAGGCGCCGGGCTCGGCGGGAGGGTGCGCACCGCCTCCGCCGCAGAGCCCGGACGTCAAGCTCCGCCCGGGCCCCGAGGAGGGCAGATGCCCGCGGTTCGCGGAGGGGCCCCGGGCCCGGAGGGGATACCGGACTGTGCAGGCCTGGGGTCCCCCGGGGATCCCCGCCGCGCGCGCGCTCCGCGTGGAGACCGGCTTCCCCACCCGCGCGGGGACAGCATCCGGCCCTAGGGGCAGCGCAGGAGGGCCCCGCGGTGCGCCCGCCCCGCCCCTGCGCCCGGGGCACTGAGACACCTGCGGAGCCGCCCGCCCCCGCGATCGCGCTCCCGGGGGCGAGTCTCCGCGGGCGGAAGGCATCCGAGCGTACTCACCGCCCCGCCGCGCGCTCCCCCCTCCACCCCGCCCGGGTCCTGCCCGGAACTCACCAGCTCCGTGTGTGAGTCGCGGGGCGGCGGCGGCGCTCCACGGTGGCCGGGGGTCCGAGCTGGGGCCGCGACGGGGCGGCCCGGCGGGGCAGGACGGGGCGGGGGCGCGCGGAGTGCGGGGTGCGGGCGGGGACCCGGGTGGCGCGGCCGCCCCGCCTGCCGCGGGCTGGAGGCTGCAGGGCGACCGGCCCGGAGGCGCCACGGCCCGAAGCGAGCGGCGGCGGCGGCCCGGAGCAGCGGAGGAGGAACTGGCCGTCGCCGAGCTCGGCCGGGAGGTCCCAGCTACTTCCTGGTGCTCGGATTTGCATACCGCGCCTGGAGGGCGGGGAAGTGACCGTTTGGCCCCTGCCCAAGGTTTGGGGCGCTGGCGTGGCTGTCGCGCAGCGCTTTGAAGGCACGGAGACCTGCGTCCCGGTGCGCAGAGCCCGGGAGCCTGGAGACGGACTGAAGGGGCTTCCAGGAGCTCGCCCTGCGCCTGGCGTCCCGCACAGCGAAGGAGCCCCTCGAGTCTCCGTTCCTTCCCTTCCAGCCTACTCCCCAGTGTTAGGAAGAGGGGTGCTTCTGGCAGCAGAGGGGGCGCTCGGGTCCCCCAACATTTGGAGTCCTCTGGAAAGAGGATGCTCCGGGTCTCCTTTAGTTCTTAACCCGTAGAGTCTCTCCTTCAGGGTGTACTCGGGGGCGTACTCCACCTGATGAGGGTGGAGGTGGCCGTGGTGTTAGATGGTCTGGCAGTTTACCCGGTTCCTTAAGACTTCAATTTCCTCCTGGAAAAATAGAGACAGGGCTGCTGGGAGGTTACAAAGGGCACTGCGCCTTGCACAAGGTCATGGTCGCTGTAATCTTTCCCTCTTACCATCTCTGCATCCCTGCGTGCTGCACGTACCTGACCAGTACTTGTTGAAACAAGACTTCATCTTCAAGCTCATGGTTCAACTGAATAAATACCACTTACAAACCCAGGGTAGAGAATCATTGTTCGGCGCTGTGGATACCCACGTGCTCTAAGCAAGATTCCTGCTCCCTGGAATCCCAGCATTGCACTGCAGCTCAGAATTTACAAGGAAATAATTAGTACCCTGTAGTAGATTTTGCCTGGAGAATCCCAGGGACGGGGGAGCCTGGTGGGCTGCAGTCTATTGGGTCGCACAGAGTCGGACACGACTGAAGCAACTTAGTAGTAGTAGATTTTGGAGTTTGTGTCAATAGCAGACACCTGCATAGGGCCTATTGGGAGCCAGACACTGGTTTGACAAGCCTAAGCTTGTCAGACTGATAACCTTTTATTAACAATGTTCTTAGGAAGCTGGCCCCACCGGAGTCTGCAACCACAGTCCTGGGGTCAAGTCTACCATCTTGTAACATAACTCATCGAGTAGTCACTTATTACTGGTACCAGAGGACAAAGGTCTGCAAACTACCGCCTTATCCAACAACACTAAGTAGTGTACTTTGTACCGATGATGATCACTGATATGTAGTCAGTTTCTTGCTGAAGAGGAGAGATTGGGTGACCTGCTGGAAAGTGTTGACTATCTTGGATCCTACTGAGTAATTCACTATGTGAGAGCTCGTTTCCTGGACTTTTCTTCAGAATGACCTTTCAAATATCTTGGCTTTAATTTAAAATATCTGCTATTACCAGTGAGTCCTTGAGATCCTGGCTAAAGGCATCTGGCAGATAAGAACAGCACACAGAATGTTTGGTGTTGGTTAATCCATCTAGAGAAACAAAACATCATTAGGGAAGGTCCAGTGGTTAAGACTGTGCTCCAAATGCAGGGGGCACAGGGTTTGATCCTTGTTCTGGGGACTTAAAAAATGAAACCACCAGGCAGAACTAGGCTTGCACCAAGCTCTACCATTTCTTCTTCTGCCTTTTTTTGTTTTTTTGGTGGTAAAAGTAAAGATCTCCAAAAGAGATCCCCAGAAGTGTTATTTATTTATTTTCAATTAAAAGCTGAGTGCTGAAGAATTGATGCTTTTGAACTGTGGTGTTGGAGAAGTCTCTTGAGATTCTCTTGGACTGCAAGGAGATCCAACCAGTCCATCCTAAAGGAAATCAGTCCTGGGTGTTCATTGGAAGGACTGATGCTGAAACTCCAATATTTTGGCCACCTGATGTGAAGAACTAACTGATTTGAGAAGACCCTGATGCTGGGAAAGATTGAAGGCAGGAGGAGAAGGGGACAACAGAGGATGAGTTGGTTGGATGGCATCACTGACTCAATGGACATGAGCTTGAGTAAGCTCCTGGAGTTGGTGATGGACAGGGAGGCATGGCGTGCTGCGGTTCATGGGGTCACAAAGAGTTGGACATGACTCGGTGACTGAACTAAACTGACTGAATTTTATTTTTATTGAATTATTCTTTAAATTCTATAGTGCTTTACAGTTTTCAAAAGTTTCACACACAGTATAATATGATCTCTTAATAATCACTTTTTGTTAGTTCCCTGCCCCTGAAATGTCCCTCCTCAAGCTCACCCACTTCTCACTCCCCACACCCAGGTGTCCTGGCTAAATTCATCTCTATTCATCCAGAAAACGTACAGTGTGCGACATTCACCACTGTCACAGCATGGACTTACCCCGGTGCCCTTGCTCCTCTCTGGAGCTTCCCTCCAGGGGTTCAGGCTCCTCAGCGCAACTCTAGGATTATCTGTGGAGGCCCCCCAGGTTGGCTTTGCCTGGAAGGGCAGAGTGGAGGCTAAAACTCTCCATCTGATTCTTGCAGATATAGCCACGGACCTGAGCAATAATGCAGATCAGTTGTGCTCAACTGAGTGGAACCTGAAAATCACCAGTCCAGGCCTTCCCAGGTCTTCATTTATTTTTTAAATTTTTATTATTTTATTTGTTTGTTTTTGGCTGCCATGCACAGCATGCAGGATTTTAATTCCCTGACCAGAAGTCAAACCCGAGCCCCCTGCAATGGAATTGCAAAGCCCTAACCACTGGACTCAGAGAAGGCGATGGCACCCCATTCCAGTACTCTTGCCTCGAAAATCCCATGGACGGAGGAGCCTGGTAGGCTGCAGTCCATGGGGTCATGAAGAGTCAGACACAGCTGAACAACTTCACTTTGACTTTTCACTTTCATTCATTGGAGAAGGAAATGGCAACCCACTCCAGTGTCCTTGCCTGGAGAATCCCAGGGATGGGGGAGCCTGGTGGGCTGCTGTCTATGGGGTCGCACAGAGTCGGACATGACTGAAGTGACTTAGCAGCAACAGCAGCAGCAACCACTGGACTGCCATGGAATTCCCTTCCCAGGTCTTTAAAGGGAGGTCTGGAGGGGACCCAATCATCAGATTGTTCCAGTGAGTAGCCATGTTGGAGAGCCATTGGGAAAGACCCCCAGCCAATTGTTCTGGGAGAATATGGGGCAAATGTGCAAAACAGATGGGTTTCTGCTTCTCACCAGTGTTTCTAGCAAAACACACTGGGAGGCTTTTCATCTGATACATTTAGCACTGATGAATCAAACAAGTTGTTTGAAGTGAGGAAATCATAAAAGTGATGTAAATGTGCCTTAAGTGTTTTACTTGAACTTCAGCTAAAGTGCATTCATCCAGGGAATTCCCTGGCAGTCCATGCTTCTATTTCAGGGGGCATGGGTTCAGTCTTTGGTCAGGGAATAGGATCCTGTATGCTGTGCAGTGAGGCCAAAAAAAGAAAACAGAATTAATTAAATAGTGCATTAAAATTAAGTAGTACAAATTAAAAGTGCATTCATTTACCTCAATGTCCCACCAGGGTGTTTCCAAATTCACCTTGCTTAGGTTGCACGCGCTGGAATTGAACCCTGGAATTGCATGTGCTAGAATTGAACTCTGATTGATATCAAAGCTCAACTCAGACCCTTATATAACAAGGCTGCCTATAAAGTTCAGGAGACACCTCAGACACAGCACAGCAGGCCTGGAAGCAAAGAGAGAAATCAAGGCTGAGTCCTCCTAAGTTCCTTTACATTTATAAAGGAAGATCTAAGCTACCTGAATAAGAAACTAATAACACTGAGCCAAACAGTAAGAGTAACAACACCAATAACTAGGATTGGAACCTTCTCAAATTTACGACAAAGTTAATTTGTTGCTCAGTGATAGGCAAGATTGTTCTACATGGTAATGAGACCAATAATAGGAACTATGTCTAAGAAATTCTAAAAAAATAAAATAAAATAAAAAAAAGAAATTCTCTCCTTGGAATATTACTCAGCCATAAAAAAGAACGAAACAATGCCATCTGCAGCAACATGGATAGACCTGGAGATGATCATACTAAGTGAAGTAAGTTGGACAAAGACAAATATCACGTGGTATCACTTATGTGTGGAATCTAAAATATGACACAAGTGAAATTCTCTACGAAACAGAAACAGGCTCACAGATATAGAGAACAGACTTGTGGTTGCCAAGGACGGCACGGGGAGGGATTAATTGGGAATTTAGGATTAGCAGATGCAAATTATTATATATATGTATAACTGAATCACTTTGCTATACACCAGAAACTAGCATAATATTGTTAATCCACTAGGAGCTTGGCAGGCTACAGTCCAGGGGTCACAAAGAGTCAGACATGATCGAGCAACTAACACTTTCACTTTCATACTTTTATGAAATAATTTTTTAAAGAAAGAAATTATCTCCTATAGTCAGGTTGGGGGTTCTTGGAATCTACCAGGGAAAACACAAAAGCTAATTGCTTCTGACTTCATTTCTCTGAGGAGGGGGTCACATTGCCACCTCCCCCTCCTTATCTTCTGGTCGTCAGCAAGGATGCCCAGACCCTCAAATTAAGTTGGTCTCAGGACCCTAGGATCTGCCCTGATCTCGTGTTTAGAGGTGCCAAACCCATTTTCTGAGTGCTCCTCTGGTGTCTAGGAACTCAGGTATTTGGCTTTTCCTGATTTCAGACGTAGAGATAAGTTCCAAAGAGAGCACAAAGGCTCACCAGGTGTCTTCTGCCAGATTCTTTGTCCATGTTTAGCCATCTTTGTGCTCTGTGTCCACTGTAAGCTTCCTATTCTTCATCAGACTTTTCCCCAGACAGCATCCCTTGATGATTCTTCCCTGAGTCGATGGTCACTATGATGGTTGACAAATGCTCTATCCCATGACTTTTGAACTAAAAGAACTTTCTGAAACTCGATGTGTCAGTTAAAGGAGGTGGGAAGAATTTGGAAAAACAGATGGCAAGGATCAGACAGAAGGGCATAGAACCACTTAATTTTCATAGCAGTTTCACGATGTCTAACCAGAGAGCTTTCTTAAGGCTGGTCGACATTAAATACTCTGGCAGTTTAGATGGAGGGACAAGGGGTCACATGGTGCCCAGGTCACCATGAAGGAAGGTGGGCTTTGAGGGGAGTAAGCCAGTGCAGTGCAGGAAGCAGGGCTGGACTCTGAGGGAGGCGCTGGGGGGAAAAGGCTGCAGAAAGAGACCTCCCCCTGGAACAAACGTGGTCTGCTGTTCCAGGTGTCCAGGGGAGCATTGTGCAGACCTAAATCTTGAGACCTGGCTGTGCAACATAATTCCTGCTGGAAAACGCAACTCCACTGGGCACCTGTAATGGTAACAGCAACAAACAAGTTGTTTAACAAAGGGGCACAGTGGATGTGGGGGGCAGCCAGTCAACTCCACGGTCCGAGCTGAGCAGGAGTCCCACTGCAGAAGCTGGGCTGGGGTGGTGCCCGGGATTGGACCAGCCTGAGCTTTATTGACTATGCCAAAGCCTTTGACTGTGTGGATCACAATAAACTGTGGAAAATTCTGAAAGAGATGGGCATACCAGACCACCTGATCTGCCTCTTGAGAAATTTGCATGCATGTCAGGAAGCAACAGTTAGAACTGGACATGGAACAACAGACTGGTTCCAAATAGGAAAAGGAGTTCGTCAAGGCTGTATATTGTCACCCTGTTTATTTAACTTATATGCAGAGTACATCATGAGAAACGCAGGACTGGAAGAAACACAAGGTGGAATCAAGATTGCTGGGAGAAATATCAATAACCTCAGATATGCAGATGACACCACCCTTATGGCAGAAAGTGAAGAGGAACTAAAAAGCCTCTTGATGAAGGTGAAAGTGGAGAGTGAAAAAGTTGCCTTAAAGCTCAACATTCAGAAAACGAAGATCATGGCATCCGGTCCCATCACTTCATGGGAAATAGATGGGGAAACAGTGCAAACAGTGTCAGACTTTATTTTTGGGGGCTCCAAAATCACTGCAGATGGTGACTGCAGCCATGAAATTAAAAGACGCTTACTCCTTGGAAGGAAGGTTATGACCAACCTAGATAGCATATTCAAAAGCAGAGACATTACTTTGCCAACAAAGGTTCGTCTAGTCAAGGCTATGGTTTTTCCTGTGGTCATGTATGGATGTGAGAGTTGGACTGTGAAGAAGGCTGAGCGCTGAAAAATGGATGCTTTTGAACTGTGGTGTTGGAGAAAACTCTTGACCTCCCTTGGACTGCAAGGAGATCCAACCAGTCCATTCTGAAGGAGATCAGCCCTGGGATTTCTTTGGAAGGAATGATGCTAAAGCTGAAACTCCAGTACTTTGGCCACCTCATGTGAAGAGTTGACTCATTGGAAAAGACTCTGATGCTGGGAGGGATTGGGGACAGGAGGAGAAGGGGACGACAGAGGATGAGATGGCTGGATGGCATCACTGACTCGATGGACGTGAGTCTGGGTGAACTCCGGGAGTTGGTGATGGACAGGGAGGCCTGGCGTGCTGCGATTCATGGGGTCACAAAGAGTCGGACACGACTGAGCGACTGAACTGAACTGAACTGAACTGAGTTCTTTTGCAGTTCTGCCAGGCTCTCCTGTTATGTTTTCTTCTCCACCTTCTTGAAGGTCTCCTTCAACTGTTCTATGGGGAAGCATTCCTGGTTACACTGGTTTAGGGATCTCAAGTTGTACGCAGTCTCAAGGCTCCATGTGGGAACTCCAGGAATGGGCTCTGGTGTGTGTCCCACCCCATGGACCCAGGTGACGAGTGTGCAGAGAGATGCTCCTGTCAGGGGAGACCCTCCCCGCTGCTCAGTGATGGTGGGGGTCATGTTTGAGGCCCTGGCATCTCTCATAGACATGACGGAAAATTAGTTAAAGTCGTGAGCATGAAAGGGCTATACAGGGATGTCTGCCCTGCATGAAACAAGCCCACCTCCTTCCTAGAGCTTCCTGTCACTCTGTGTCAACAGAATTGTCCATTGCAACCTTTCATGATGAACTGTCAGGGGCCCTTCAGGGTTGGCTCAGGCCGGAACCCCTCATTCACCCAATTACCCCTTCAGTCAGCCTGTGTTTCTTTCCAGGAGTGAGAGATAAGATAGCGCTTTGAACTCGATCGAGAAAAACAGTGTCAGGTGAAGACATGGCCAGATGAGGATGTCTGTGTGAAGCTGATGACTTCTCTCATCTTTTTAATTTGCATTGGCCAGTGTTACATCACTTTTTTAATTAATTTTTTTTTGTTGCAGTATGGTTGATTTACAATGTTGTGTTAGTTTTTGCTATACAACAAAGTGAGTCAGTTATACATGTACATATGGGGGTGGTGGTGGTGGTTTAGTAGCTAAGTCATGTCTGACTATAGCCTGCCAGGCTCCTCTGTCCATGGGATTTTCCAGGCAAGAACACTGGAGTGGGTTTCCATTTCCTTCTCCAGAGGACCTTCTTGACCCAGGGATTGAACCCAGGTTTCCTGCATTGCAGGCAGATTTTTTACTGACTGAGCCACCAGGGAACCATATATATATATATGATTATATAAAAGAGTGGAGATATATATATATCTCCACTCTTTTTTAGACTCTATTTCCTTATTGGTCATTACAAAGTATTGAACAGAATTCCCTGTGCTATGCAGTAAATTCTTAATATTATATCATTTTTATGCACAGATGTGTGTCTTCAGTTGGATGACCATCTTAGATGTTTCTACACTGCCTTTGAATGATCTCAGCCTCAAATGAATTCGGCTTCTGTTGTTTGCCCTGGTAGAAGGCAGCAACTGAATTCCCCCAGATCTCTTTAGAGTCAGCCTGATAACATGATTTGGCTATTACCATTTCTTTTACACACACAGCCACCTTTGCTGTAAGGAGAGAAGTGTTTCATAAGACTGTCTAGATTCTAACTTTATGGGATGTGTGTTAATATGAGTCCCACGGGCTGGTCTCAGCGCCAGTGTTAGGGGAGAGCCCTAGGGCTCCTTCATTATTATATTCCTTTCCTTACCTCCACTTTCAGAACAAGTCCAGGGAATGCAGAGTATTCCTCCAAGTCACTCAGTAAAATCTCAGCTGCCCTCTAAAGAGTGGATTCACAGCAGGGTGGGTTTCTGTTTTTCTTGAATTCTGGGTGTATCTTTTTGTCAATCTAAATAGTTTATGTGTGTCTGTTCCTCGGAAGTCCTGTTTACTTTGATTAGTTATTGTTAAGCTTCAAGAACACCGCCATCCTAAAAATACAGCTGTCCCATGAGCTATCTGGCTCCCCTGGTGGCTCAGATGGTAAAGAATTTGTCTGCAGTGCAGGAGACACTGGTTTGATTCCTAGGTCGGGAAGATGCCCTGGAGAAGGGAATGGCAACCCAGCCAAGTATTCTTGCCTGGAGAATCCCATGAATAGAGGAGCCTGGTGGGCTACAGTCCGTGGGGTCCCAAGAGTCACGACTTAGTTACTGAATCACCACCAGCACTTGAGCTAACTGGTTCTTACTGAGGGATTCTTCAGATCTGATTGTAGGTAGTAGGATTTAAAGTTACAAAAGGAAAAATGTCACATGAGTAAAGTTAGAACTTAATTCCACCCCATGGAAGAGTTTCAACAGAACGAATATGATTTTGAACCTGAGTTGCTCATTTTCATGACCCCAGGATCAGAAGAGGCTCCTCAGAGATTACTGGGTAAACTGGACTTAATGTGACTCTTTGTCCTTCTATAAACTAAGTCACATGTACCTCCCACAAGTCCTGTGAAGGCAGTAAGTGACCAGTTTTCCTAATCTCTGCACAAAGTCGTGATGGCCTGGGGCAATGGGGTGGGGATGGTGGTGGAAGGAGGAAAAGAAACCCAGCGAATGCTTTGAGGACATGGGATTCGGAGGTGTTCCTGTGTGGTGTAGGCTGCACCAACATATACCCTTATGTCTTTGTGTTCACACTTTCCCTTTCCCTCCATCTTCCCATGGCCAGCTCCTACCCATCCTTCAATGGCCAGTTCGAGTGCCACCTCCTCCAGGAAGTCTTCTTTAGATTCACTGCCTCTCTTTCTCCTTTGAAATCCTGCAGAAAGTTACCTCTAGCTCTCGTTGACACTTGTCACTTTCCACCTTTATTCTAATGCTGTTATTTATCTATATCAGAAGGTAGACTGAAGGGGGATCCAGGTTGTGTCTCTCTCTGGGTTTTTTTTTTTTTTTTTTTTGGTTGATGTTATTCTAAGCTCCAAGCTCAGTACACAGGAGCTGCAGGGACTCAGTGAGTGCCAAATGAAGTGTGAGTGTACAAAGAGGCTGCTACCACATTGCGGGAGCCTAGAGAGGTGACATTCAATCTTGGTTCATTGAGCAGACCCACCAGTAGTCCTTATGGGTTGAATTCTTTACCCCAAAGATACTGATGTCCCGGATTTCCTTGGTTGTCCAGTGATTAAGAGTCCGCCTGCCAATGCAGGGGACACGGGTTCAATCCCTGGTCCAGGAAGATTCCACGTGCTGAGGGGCAAATAAGCCTGTGTGCCTTAGTAGCCCCTCACAACTACTGAGCTCGTGTCCTAGAGCCTGTGCTCCACAACAGAAGCTGCCACGATGAGTGTCCACTCACCACAAACAAACCAGAGAGTAGCTTCCTCTCCCCTCGACTAGAGTAAGTCTGCATGCAACAACAAAGACCCAGTGCAGCCAATAATAATAGTAAAAAGATACTGAAGTCCTGATCTCTAGTACCTGCAAATGCAGTCTTATTTGAAAATGAAGCCTTTGCAGATAATCAAGTCAAGAGAGGTCGTTAGGGTGGACTGCAATTCCACATGACTGTTGCTATGAAGGAGGAAAATCTGGACTCAGGAGGACCTGCCTGCACTCAGGTAAAGGCCTATAAAGATAAAGGCACAGGTCGGAGTGATGCATCTACCAGCCAAGGAATGGCCCGATGTTGCTAGGAAACTATTAGAAGCTGGGAGAGAGGCAGGCAGAGCATTTTTCCTCACGGCCTTTTAGAACAACCCAGCCCTGTCAACTCTCTGATCTTGGATGTCTGGCCTTCACAACTTTGAGTCAAGTTCTGTTGTTTAAGCCAGCAGTTTGTGGTCCTCTGTTACCATAGCCCTAAGCAAGGAACATAGTTCATAAGTCCCCAGTCTGTTCCTGGAGAAGGAAACGGCAACCCACTCCAGTATTCTTGCCTAGTGAATCCTGTGGACAGAGGAGCCTGGTGGGCTGCTGTCCATAGGGTCACATAGAGTCGGACACGACTGAAGCGACTTAGCATGCATGCACGCGTTGAAGGAAATGGCAACCCACTCCAGTATTCTTGCCTGAAGACAGAGGAGCCTGGTGGGCTGCCATCTATGGGGTCGCACAGAGTTGGACGTGACTGAAGTGACTTAGCAGCAGCAGCAGTCTATTCCAGGAGCCGGGAGCTCACTTACATGCTCCATGTGTGTAATACTCACAGGCATGTTGGCCACATGTTTGCTGTTCATCCTGTCTCATAGTCGATGAGCCCCTCCTGCTACAAATGAGGAAAAGGTGACGCGGAGAAAGGAAGAGACTTGCTCACGGTCACGGGACTAGCGAGAGGGGAGCTGAGGTACACTCAGGGCTTCTGAGCCAGAACCAGGCCTTATCCCACTTGTGCCCATACCATCCTTCATTGAAGACCCCCATCATCCTACAGATGCACACGGCACGTGGCCACATCCCCAGAAGGGCCAGGAGGGTCCTGAGGGATTTTACGTTGAAGATGGTGTCCTGATCACCTTCACTAGCACAGCACCAGGCACGTGAAGATGCTCAGTGCGTGTTTGTTAGATGAATGGATTTTTCAGTGTATCAAAAATTAATTTTAATTTTTTCGAATATTTATTTATCTATTTGGCTGTATCAGGTCTTACTTGTGGCAAATAGGATCTTTTAATGGCAGTATGTGGCGTCTAGTTCCCTGACCGGGGATCAAACCTGCGCCCCCAGCATTAGGAGCACAGAGTTTTAGTGACTGGACCACCAGGAAAGTCCTTGAAAGTTAATTTTATATCACAATATCCTGTGATAAATCATAATGGAAAAGAGTATGAAAAAGAATGTATATAGGGATCACTAGGCTATACAGCAGAAATTAACACAGCATTACAAATCAACTATACTTCAATAAAATTTTTTAAAAATTAATTTTATAAATCAAAAATGTTATGCTTTTATGCATCAAAAAGACTAAGCTCTCTGCGATGTCATCTGGCAATGAAAAATAACCTTTCTTTGGTAGAAAGAACATTATCTAGAAATGGTAGGAGCTCGGTTCTGGCCTCAGCTCCACCAATTATGAGCTATGACACGTGGGTCTCCTCATCTTTAAACTTAGGGTTTGGTCTGCCTGGCATCTACAGTAACCTCCAGGTGTCAGAGTCTGTGCTTCTGAAGGCAAGACTTTCTGTAAGGACTTTCATTGCCAGTTCAGAGCATTTTACCCAAGAAAATGATTCATTATGCCCTGGAGCAGTTAATTGAGCAGAATAAAGCAGTATTTTTACTTAGACCAATCAGAAGCAGCTTTTTGTTTCAACAAGGAAAATAATTTCAGGGGCATCTACATACAAAAGAAGTGGTAAGAAGATTGTCTGTATTAAAAACTTTAAATCTCACCAGGTATCGTGAAGGTTTATAAACCAACACAAGTAGATGCTTCTGTGAAACGGGAAGAAAGAAAACCTTGCAATGACTAGAAAAACCAACACTAAATCTCCTACGGTGCCTTTACTACAGACCTTTTGCTATCTGAACCTGACGGTTTAGACTATTGCTGATGTACACACCACAGTCTGGTAGAGTGAAAATGGTCGTGAGAGGTCATTGTTCATTTTGATTTATTTCTTTGGCAGCACCTGGGTTGCAACCTAAACATGCTCCAAAAAAAAAAAAAAAAAAAGGCTCAGGAAATGACTGAGAACTAATTAAGCTGTATCAAACACATTACACTACAGACAGATTGAGAAAAAAATGTCAATTTTAAGACAAATCATGAAATGAAGTTAAAGAGGCCATAGTTATTGTTTAGTTGCTAAATCATGTCACTCTTTTGTGACCCCATGTAGCCCGCCAGGCTCCTCTGTCCATGGGATTTTCCAGGCAAGAATACTGGAGTGGGTTGTCATTTCCTCCTCCAGGGAATCTTCCCGACCCAGAGACTGAACCTGAATCTCCTGCACTGGCAGGTGGATTCTTTACCACTGCACCACCAGGGAAGCCCAAAGAAGCTGTAATTGTGCATATGTATGTGTATGTGTCTGTAGGGCTGTATTATGACACACATGTGACATAAACTTGAAACAGGAGTAAGAAATAGTGTCACCCTCTTCCCCCACCCCTCAGCTGGTCTGGTCAAACAGCAAGTTTTAAGTCCAAAATGGCCATGGCAGAGACCCTCTGTTGAGAAGTAGGAGAATTCAAAGATGCAATGCATTTTCTGAAATTGGGTTCTGTTTCCAGCTTTTCCATCAATTTATCCATCTTGCATGCCTTACAATGCTCTGATCAAGAAACAGTGGTCCAGCCAGCATAAATGATGCTGAGTTGGTTAATACAACAGCTGTAGGATTAATGATAAAATGGAAATGACAGCTATTGTGTTATCGAACCCCTTCTATATGTGCCTAATATTTTCCACATAAAATCTCTTGGATATCAACTATTTTTAATATATGCATCATACTTATAAAATTATTATTTTGGGAAACACTTACAGGTTGAATCGTCTATATATGGTAATGACACCACCTATTTCCTTTCCCCAATAAAAATCTGTAGTTTTGCTGCTATTTTTCACTTTAATGTCACAGAAAAGGATCAGAGAGCCAGGAAAGGAAATATAGGAGCTGCTACCAATGGCCTGGAGGGCCCAGGGGGCTTCACAGGCTGATGTTTGTTTCATCTCAGTACAAGTAGATGGCGGGGGAGAAAAGAGAAACTCATGTCTAACACTGGTGGTGGGGGTGGTTCAGTTGCTAAGTCGTGTCTGACACTTGCGACCCCATGGACTGTAGCCTGCCAGGCTCCTCTGTCCATGGGATTCTCTAGGCAAGCATACTGATGTAGGTTGCCAGAACTGACTAGTGCCAGAACTTCACTAGAGTACTGTAAAAAATCAATGTTTCCAGGACGGAACCTGGGCTTTTCAAATTCAGCACTTATGGTCCTTCTGCCACCTCACACTCCCTTCATTTTCATTCTGTGCTAAGCACAACAACAGTGATTTGCCATTGGGACTGTTAATCCCTAGGTCACAGGTGAGGGAAGCAAGGCTCAGAGATGCTAAGTAACTTGCCCAATGTCACATAGCTAGTAAAGGGCAGGAAAGAATAATTATTGAAGCCATGTAACACCTTAGTGTAAATATATTCCTACCAACAATTAAATGTTGGATCAAGTTCGACTCATTACATGCTTACCCTGTGGACTGTAACTTGAGTTCTGTTATAACTTGAATTGAACTATAATTTCTTGGTGAAATACAATGCTTAATAAATTGAAGGACATTTGTGAAAAACTAAATACATCTTAATTTGTTAATGTTTACTAAGGGTCATCGTTATTAGTTGAAGAAACCACATGTTTTGCTTTTCAGGTAAAACCTAAATAATAATTGGATTAACGTCTTCATTGTTCATCCTTTTTCTACATATTAGGTGATTTTTGTCCTCTTCTCATGAATCCTCGACTATTTTAACTGGTGACCCACTCTGCTGCTGCCTACTTGATTGGGCCATTCTCTCTCTGTTCCACTGGAAGAAATACAAAGTCATTTCAAAGTAGGTTTGGGAACTCTGTAGAAGGCAGTGTGTCACCAAAACAAAATTATACATTCTTCAGCCTTTCAGAGATGTTCCTTATGTCCCAGTAAAAGAGAAAAATAACAGCCAAGACCAAGCACCTGACAAGAGTGGGAGTGAGGGGAGAGGAGAGCATGATGGAATAAAAATCAACAGAAAAGCGATTTGTGCCCCAAATGAAAATGCATTTTGCAGGGGGGATGTGATCAGATCTGTCCTCATCCAATAGTATCTGTAACATTTTCTGTTTTTTTGCATGCAATTGTGACTACAATTATGTTTCAGTATTGGGTTAAAGGGACTCCCCTGGTGGCTCAGACGGTAAAGAGTCTGTTTGTAATACAGGAGATGCACGTTTGATGCCTGGGTCAGGAAGATCCTATGGAAATGGGAATGGCTATCCCCTCTGTATTCTTGCCTGAAGAATTCCATAGACAGAGGAGCCTGGTGGGCTACAGTCCATGGGGTTGTGGAGTCGGACATGACTGAGCGGCTAACATACATTGGGTTAAAATGTGGTTGCCTTTGCATCTCATGAGAATCGAGACAGAATGAGAGAGAGAAGGGAGAGGGAAAGAATTAAAACTTAGAAGCATTGGAAAAACTGCTCAGCAACTACAGGATGTCCTGTTACATTTATCTGGTTAGACAGACCCATGAGTCACTATAAAACTTGACATATCGGAAATGGTTTTATTGTACGTGGTACTTTACTCCTCGTAAATGTGAAACACTTAGATCCGAGGATGACAAGAGAAGTGAGTCCTTATGTGAAGGTATCTGCTGTCATTCTTTTCAAAGTGAAAGAACTTTAACTGTAGACATGGAGATGATGATAGCTCAGAAAGGACATCAGTGTCAAGTTGAGCCTTCTCTCTAAACTCTTGAAAGCTCTGGTACTTCCTTCTTCTTAAATTGTTGATACTAAGATATCTCTTGATTGAATCTCTATGTTTTACCAATGTTTTGCAAAGCTACGGCAGCTGAACTGAAAAGACTTTTTTTACCCCTTGAACCATACAAAAGTGATGTATTGCAAAAGGAAAATTAAAAAAAAATAACAACAACAACAAAAAGTGATGTACTGCAAAACCCCACCAGTAACCTAATAATAATGATGATAATAACAGCTTCCCATTAAAAAGGGATGGCAACGCTTCCATTATGACGAAGCAAAATGAATTCCCTGCTTTCAGTTTCATAATTGTTTAGAAAGAAAAGCTATAACACGCAATATGAAGAAACATAAAGGTGTCTTTTCCCTCCTTTTTTAAAATTTGCAGTCATTCACACGATCTAATTCAGGTTGTCGAAAATGTCTCCTCTGCACAGAGATGTCTCCATAAGAAATGTTGTAGAATTCCTTCTTTCCAGGAAGAAAAGCTTTTATTTGTGTATCCAACCTATATTTACCAAGTGGCAGTTATGGGACCAGCATTGTATTTGGCACTGGGAAGACTGGTGAACACATACAATAAAGAGCTCTGCATTCTGGGACTGGTATTACAATGGGGACAGGTGAAGAGTAAAAAATGAAGTCAATTATAGAGGTTGTTAGAAGGAGAGATACTATGGAAAGTGCTACCTGAAAAACTGGGCTCGCCTCTTGGTGGATGTGGAGCCTAAAGTCACAACCAAGCCAAAGGTCAGGAGGAAGAAGGATTATTAATAACCTTCAGCAAGTTAGGAGAAGATGGAGGTCTTTCCTGAAGACTGCTTGATTACGTTACCTTAACTGACCTTTCTCCTGCGGCTGCTGTGCTCAGTTGCTCAGTCATGTCTGACTCTTAGTGACCCCACGGACTGTAGCCCGCCAGGCTCTTCTGTCCATGGGATTTCCCAGGCAAGAATGCTGGAGTGGGTTGCCACGCCCTCCTCCAGGGGATCTTCCCGACCCAGGGACTGTGTCTCCTGTGTCTTGTGCATTGGCAGGCATGTTCTTTACTACCAAGCCACCTGGGAGGCCCAGACCTTTCTCTTTGGTGTGCAGTTATTGCCAAATCACATTATTTTAAAAAACAAAACAAAACTAACAAGGTCCTACTGTAGAGCACATGCAACTATATTCACTATCCATTATGGATAAACCATAATGGAAAAGAATGTAGAAAAGAATGTAAAAAAGAATGTATATACATGTCTGAATCACTTAGCTGTACAACAGAACTTAATACAACATTGTAAATCATCTATACTTCATTAAAAAAAATTAACAAGAAAAGAAAATTTCCCTCAGTCCCCTCATTGGAATTGCGAAATGATAAAATGCCCTAATTTTTTCATTCATGTTCAGATACCGGCCTGGTTGTGCCTGTGTGCAGTGTGTGTATGATAATGCAGACTGTGTGTGTGTGTATGTGTGTGTGTGTGTATGTAGAGTATGTATTTAGGGACATGTGTAGAGAAATGGTATTTATACATGTGTAGGGGTGTGTGTGTATGGATTTGTATATATACAGACGTATGTGTGAAAGGTGAGCATATGAAAGAAATTTGTGTGTGGGGATGAGTGTTTGTGCTCAGGGGGCTGTGTGTCAGTGTGTGCTTTTATGGAGGAGCATGGGTATGCAGGGATGTGTGGGGTGTGTTATATGCGTGTCTATATGTTTGTGTACATGTAGACACACATCCTAAGTGTAGGGATGTGTGTGTGTGTGTGTGTGTGTGTAGGAAGTGTAATATCTGGGGAAGAGGTTTTGAAAAATGGGTCAGCCATGGAGAAGGGTTGTGGGAAGTTTAGATAATAAAGGACAGGGGGGTTGAGGCTGGAGCATGCAGCTTGAATACCGAGGCCAGGAGAACTGTGACTTTATTTAATGGATAAGGAGTCACTGCTGCTGTTAGGAGGGGTGGGGAGGAACAAGGTGAAGCTACTCTAGGGAATTCCTGCGGACCGAGGGGCTGGCATTGGAGGGCAGGGGTGCAGGGTGAAGGAAGGGTGACCCTGACCGCAGCATCTGAGAGGTCACATGTCAGGGGGTTGGCTGCTGGGTGCTCCCTTAGCCAGAACCCAAAGCTTGCGGACATTACTGAACTCCTCAGAGTTGGGGAGGAGCCTCAGAGTCTGAGTTTTAAAATGGAAAGAACAAGGCTTCATGGGACTGGTGTGAGGCTCAAATGAGACACAGCTCGTAAGGGACTTGGCAGGGCCTGGCTCCTGGGAAATTCTCAGTAGATACTGTTAACGGAGAAAGAGAAGAAGAGAAACAAGGAAATTCAGGGAAATGCAAAGAAGACTTGGTTTCGGTAGAGAAAGAGGAACGATTGTGTTTTCAGCATTTCAAACTCTGTGGCATCCAATGCAGCATCAAAGTCTGAGCATCTCCAGCCTGCGAGCCGTGAACCCTCCAGCACAGCTCAGATGGAGGAGGGAAGGGGAGACGCCGTGGGAGGAATACGGGGCACCCCCACTCCCAGACTGCTTCTTACTGCAAAGGCAGGGGAAGGGTGACTCCTGCACGAGATTTAGAGGGGATTGCTAACGTGTCCCCAAAAAGAAGAGCTGGATTTGAAGACTGGATGCACATCCAAAAAGCAACATGCGATGTGAGGAAAGGATGATGGCTTGTGTAATCTGCCATGCTGATCTATTGATACAAAGCTGTGGGCTGGTCGCCCACAGGAAATGGGCTGCAGTTCCTCTCATTTTTAATTTAGGCTCTTCTACCAATCAGTTGATCCTTCCTCCTAACTATCTATAAATAGGAAGAATAAACCTTGCCTCTTTTCCTACTGCCTTTTTCTTGACGCCTCTCCTGAGCTCATAAATACCTTTGCAGAAGTTTTTGCATCCTTCCGGAGATGTGCTGAAGTATTTGCTCAGTTTATCTCCTTTTAATTCTCCATTTATGCAGCACTAAGTTATTGTTGAGCATCCGCCGCGTGTTGCGAGCCTCAATGCTGGCAGCTTTCCCCACTTTACAGTAGAGGAAACGGAATCTCAGCCAGCTCAACAGTCCTGCTCCAAACGACCCAGCTGGAAGGTGATGGAGCCCAGCCTGCTCAGCTACCTTGGAGAACATTCTCTACCCAGAAGCTGCCTTGTTAGAACACTGCAACCAAAGTGGGAGGGAATATCCTCTGGTCTTTTTCAAAGATTGTGCCACATGAAGGAGAAAAGAGACCAAGAAGAAAAAGAACACTGTCTCTGGTTAACCATAAAACTGAGTTTTCAATTCTTTACAAGATGAAATCACTTTTTTTCCCTCTAAAAATAACTTTAGGTTGATTTTGAGGTTGGTGGCAAGTTTCGGTCCAATGAATACTAAATTTATAAAAAAAAAAAATGAGGTGGAAATAAATGAAGAAATTTGTGTCTGTTCCAATCTAGCTTAGATGTTAACAGAGACAGGGAAGCTTCTGCTTAAACAGAGAATTGACAATGCTGTGAAACAAAGAATGAAGTTTTTGAGGAATAGAAATTTCATAAATTGTTTATGTTTAGTTTGAGGGTCCATCTTAAATAATGAATTTTTAATAATCAACAAATTCTAAAAGGGTGTTTTTCAGGACATTAAAAGTAAAATTAAAATTCTAAATTGAATATAACCATATTCCAAATAATATAGAGAAAACAGCCCTGGAGGAAGCCTGAGAATGGCTTTCCCACCAAAAAAGGAAATTATGATCTTGTTCATTTCTTAAAATCTTTTTTACTGCTTGTTTGGTTAAAGCCTGACTTCTCTTGATTTAGGATATACAGACCTCTGCCAAACTGCATGCTCATTTTTCTGATAAATTAATTGTTATGGGATAAGTTGTATTCTGGGTTTCCATGGTGGCTCAGCAATAAAGAATCTGCCTGCCAATGCAGGAGATGCTGGCTAGATCCCTGGGTCAGGAAGATCCCGTAGAGAAGGAAATGACAACCCACTCCAGTACTCTTGCCTGGGAAATCCCGTGGACAGAGGAGCCTGACAGGTTACAGTCCATGGGGTCACAAAGAATTGGACTTGACTTAGCAACTAAACAACAACAAAAAAATTGTATTCTGCCCTCACCCCCATTCATATATTAAATCCCAACCCATAGTACTTTAGAATGGAGCTGTATATGAAGACATGGCCTTAGAGGTATTTAAATTAAAATAAGGTCCTACAAGTAGGCCCAATCTGATATGACTGGTATCCTTATAAGAAAAGGAGTTCAGAACACAACACATAGAACCAGGGAAGACCATGTGAGGACATAGGCAGAGGAGAGGTCTCAGGAGAAGCCACCTGGTAGACATTCTGTTCTAGCCTCCACAACTGTGAGAAAATAAATTCTGTTGTTTAAGTCACCCACCTGGAGTATTTTGTTGTGGTCATCCCAGCAGGCTCAAACACCAACCAAGAAATGTGTTCAGTCACTAAGTTGTATCTGACTCTGGCCCCATAGACTATAGCCCTCCAGGATCCTCTGTCCATGGAATTTTCCAGGCAAGAATACTGGAGTGGGTTGCCATTTCCTTCTCCAGGGGATCTTCCCGACTCAGGGATCAAATCCATATCTCCTGCATTGGCAGGGGCGTTCTTTACCACTAGCGCCAACTGGGAAGCCAACAAACAAAAGTCAGGAAAGAACCAGGATCCCAAACCTAGGGTCAGCATTGCCCTGTGGTCTCCTTCTGCAAAGACAGAATCCATGTTAAGGAGATATGGACAGAGAAATAAATACGAATGTAATGTGTGTGCCTGTGTGTCTGCAGTGTGTGTATCTACCAATATTCTCTTACTCTGCTCTCCACTCGTGTAACACAGTACTCAACAATGAAAACCTGAAGACCTTTCCTCTAAGATCAAGAACAAGGCAAGGATGCCCACTGTCCCACACTTTTATTCAACATAGTACTGGAAGTCCTTGCCAGAGCCAGTAGGCAAGAAGAAGAAATAAAAGACATCCAAATCAGGAAGGAAGAAGTGAAACTGTCTCTATTTGCAGATGTCATGGTATTATATATAGAAAACCCTGAAGACTCCACCAAAAAAAGTGTTAGAACTGAAAAATGAATTCAGTAAAGTTAAAATATACAAAATCAATACACAAATATCTGTTGCATCTCTATACGTGAATAACAACTATCAGAAAGAGAAATAAAAAAAACAATCCCATTTACAATTGCATCAAAAAAGACTAAAATGCCTAGAAATAAATTTAACCAAGGAAGTGAAAAACCTGTATATTGAAAACTATAAGACACTGATGAAAGAAACTGAAGGACAAACAAACAAATGGAAGAATATTCTGTGATCACGGATTGGAAGACATAATATTGTTAGAATGTCCATGCTACACAACGAAATCTAAAGATTCAGTGCAATCCTTAATAAAATTCCAGTGCCATTTTTCACAGAAATAGAACAAATAATCCTTAACTTTATGGAACCACAAAAGACCCCAAACAGCCAAAAGGATTTCTTTCTTAAGAAAGAAAAGCAAAGCTAGAGGTATCACGCTTTCTGATTTCAAACAGTTTACAGAGCTTTAGTAATGAAAACAGTATGGTACTGGCCTACACATACATACAGATCATGGAATAGAGTAAGAGCCCAGAAATAAACCCACACATATGTGGTCAACGGATTTTTCCCTGGTGGCTCAGACAGTTAAGAATCTTCCTGCAATGCAGGAGACCTGGGTTTGATCCCTTAGTTGGGAAGATCCCCTGGAGGAGGACATGGCAACCCACTCCAGTATTCTTGCCTGGAGAATCCTCATGGATAGAGGAGCCTGGCGGGCTCCATGGGTTGCAAAGAGTCAGACACGACTGAGAGACTAAGCACAAGTGAAAGTGAAAGTCACTCAGTCGTGTCCGACTCTTTGTGACCCCAAGGACTATACAGTCCATGGAATTCTCCAGGCCAGAATACTGGAGTGGGTAGCCTTTCCCTTCTCCAGGGGATCTTCCCAATTCAGGGATGAAATCCAGGTTTCCCAAATTGCAAGTGGGTTATTTTCTAGCTGAGCCACAAGGGAAGCAAATATGTGGTCAACTGATTTATGAGAAAGGAGCCAAGAATGCACAGTGGAACAGAACTGTCTCACCAATAAATGGTGTTGAGAAAACTGTGCAGCCACATTCTTGTGTGTGTGCATTCCCCTGTGGCTCAGAAGGTAAAAGAATCCACCTGCAATGCGGGAGACCTGGGTTTGATCCCTGGGTTGGGAAGATCCTCTGGAGAAGGGAAAGGCTACCCACTCCAGTATTCTGGCCTGGAGAATTCCATGGACTGTATATAGTCCATGGGGTTGCAAAGAATCGGACACAACTGAGTGACTTTCACTTTTCACTTTCATGCAAATATGTGAAGAACTCATACAACTCAATAGAAAACAAAAACAATGCAATTGAAAAATAAGTGAAGGTAGGTGAAATGGGTGTCTTTGTGTGCTCAGCCATATTTGACTCTTTGCAACCCCATGAACTATAGCCCACTAGGCTCCTCTGTCTATGGGATTTTCCAGGCAAGAATACTGGAGTGGGTTGCCATTTCCTTCTCCAGGGGCTCTTCCGGACCCAGGGTTGAAATGTGCATCTCCTGCATTAGCAGGCAGGTTCTTTACCACTGAGCTACCAGAGAAGCCCAGGTGAAATGGATGAAGACAGTCAAAAAGTACAGACTTCCAATTATGAGCTAAATAAATCTTGGGGAGGTCATGTACTGCATGGCGACTACAGACATAATCCTGTTTGAAAGTTGCTAAGAGAGAGAAGATCTTGAAGGGAAAAAAATTTGTATTTCTGTGAGGTGATGTGACTTTGTGTGTTACTCGTTTCATGATATATACGTTTATCAGGCCATCGCAGTGTACACCTGAAACTGATACAATACAATGTTCAATGTCAATTGTATCTATTTTTTTAAAAAAAGATGGGCTGTCAGGTTGTTAATGAAAAACTTCTTACTTTTATTACTTTGTTTTTGTGTCTTAAGAATTTTCTGATTTTTCTGCTTTCTGTAAATGAGTAAAGTTATAAGCATAAATATTAGAGTTTTTGTCTTCTTGTTTCTAAACCTAAAATCCTCATCTTCCTGATCACTTTGTTTTAACCATATATTAGTAGAAATGGCCATATTGGGCTTGAAGTCATAAGGTGGTAATTTGATGAGGTTTGGGCAAGTCATTCAGTGTCTCTGACTCTGCTCATTAAAGTGGAAATAATTTTGGCTTCACAAAACAATTGGGAGGAGGACTGTGGGGCATCGTCCTTAATATGTAAGGTCTTAGAGTCACACCTGTGTTGATAGCACATGATTTTGCTGAACCTCCTTTGCTTTGACTGTAAGATGGATGTGAAAGCATGGAGGGTTGCTATAGAACTGAGAGCAGCCAACACTGTTCCAGACACTGCTTTGCCTTAAAACATGAGAACTAGCATGAGAATGCTGCTAAGGATGCCGGAGTGCTGTGAAAGCACTAAGTTCAGGCTATTATTTCTGCTTCTTCCTAAATGGCTCTCTTAATAAGGAGGTACCATCCTAGACTTCGACATTCAAGGTAGTTCGGGGGCACTCCTGAGACATCCATGGAGCAGGTTCTCCTGGGCAGCGCTTGCAGTGGACAGCGCCCGGGTATGCTCACCATGTCACTCCCTCAAGTACAAATGTGAACACAGATTCATCTGTACGTGCTGCTGCTTCTTTAGTTTCACTACCGGAAAAGCCTCCTTGGGTGGAAAGACTTCATTTGCTATGCTTTCTGCCTTTGAGTCTGCTTCGCATAGTAAGCAGGTGTTTTTTCATTCAAAACATGTTGTGGCCATTGGTGAAAACCATCCTGCAGTAAGTAGCCTGTTCAGTGGGGTGGGGGGATGGGAGGGACTCAATCTGGGGTGGGGTGAGGGGAATCCGGCAATTCTAGATCCATGACAGCCAGAGTCAGTCTCAAGAAATACTTAACGTGAGAAAGCTCCACTCCCTGCCTGTATACCTTATCTTACCCTTATCTTACTGAAGCCAAATAGCCTTCAGTTTCCTGGAATTAACCAGAAGGCATGGTGACCATTGGACATTTCTCAGTAATTCTAGGTTGCAGGTCAGCAAGCTACACCCCAAGGGGCCAAGTCTGACTCAACACCTTTTTTGGAAGGCCTGTCAGATAAGCATGGTTTTCACATTTGTAAATGGTTTGTTGCTGTTGTTGTGGGAGTTTTAAAAAAATGTACAATGTATATCTACAGTTGTTTATATTTTTTTATTTGTAAATAGTTTTTAAAATGGAGAAGGAAATGGCAACTGACTCCAGTATTCTTGCCTGGAGAATTCCATGGATGGAGGAGCCTGGTGGGCTGTAGTCCGTGGGGTGGCAAAGAGTCGTACACGACTGAGCGACTAACTGAGCAACTAACACAGTTTTTAAAAAAAAGAATGTTATTTTATAACACATGAAAATGAAATTCAAATTCTTGTGTCTATAAATAAAGTTTTATTGGAACATCACTCACTGACACACGGCCTCTGACTGCTTTCCTGTTTGGAAGGGCAGAGTGTCACTGTTGGTGGGGAGGTTCCCCTTCTACTCAGTTGAACAAACATAAATAAATAAAACAAGACATCCTTTTGTTTTGATATGACAAATTCTGACCATCCAGTAGTGCCACAGGTCAGAATTTAATCTGTAAATATTTAGGAACTGATCCAAACAAAGGGGAAAACCATGACGAAAATAACCTTTATTCTGTAAACCAAGCACCAAATGGGCACTCCCTAGCCTGTGATTGTCTCTGAAATATTTATTCAAAAAGGGAAGAAACAATTGCTCTAGGGTAAGCCTTAAGCTGAAAAGAATACTAGAAAAATGAAATTAAAGTCTATAGCTAAGTTATTCAAGATTGTAGCAGGAGTTGTTGAAATAATCCCCACAATTCTCCATTTTACTTTGGTGGCAAATCAGGTGAGATTAAGCTAACAGCATTAAACCCCTCCTAGAATCTCAACAAAGGTCCGGATAGTCAAAGCTCTGGTTTTTCCAGTAGACACGTACAGATGTGAGAGCTGGACCAGAAAGAGGGCTGAGTGCCCAAGAACTGATGCTTTTGAATTGTGGTGCTGGAGAAGACTCTTGAGAGTCCCTTGGCCTGTAAGGAGATTAAACTGGCGAGTCCTAAAGGAAATCAACCCTAAATATTCACTGGAAGGACTGATGCTGAAGCTCCAATATTTTGGCCACCTGATGCGAAGAGCTGACTCATTAGAAAAGACCCTGATGCTGAGAAAGACTGGAGGTAAAAGGAGAAGGGGGTGACAGAGGACGAGATGGTTAGATAGGTCACTGACTCAATGGACATGAATCTGAGCAAGCTCTGGCAGATAGTAAAGGACACAGGAGCCCGGTGCGTTGTACATTATGGGTCAGAAAGAGCTGGACATGACAGCGACTGAACAACAACAACAACACAACAGGATCTCAAAGGCTTTACTTCCCAAGACTGGATGCTTCCTGAATGGCTCCAAGATCTATGCATGCATCAGTCTGCACTTTGGCTGCTCCCTCTTTATCTTGGGTGCCCCGAGGAGGAAACGTGTCATTACAGTGTGTGTCTGTGTCTGTGTGTCTTGGGAGAGAATGAGAGAGTGTAAGAGCCACCCAATTCTGATGACTGAGCAGCAGAAGCAAGTCAGGAATGCTATCCCAGGTTCAGAGAGTGTAACACTAAAAAAGTCAGAATTCAGGTGAGAAGGAATTTAAAGGCAAAATACAACTCCCAGTGTAAATGTTCACTGCAATGCTCTTTTGAGTAAAGATTGAAAACAGCCTAGATATCCAAAAACTGAATTGTTTTTATTTTAGTGTTAAATTGGAGGATAATTGTTTTACAATGTTGTGTTGGTTTCTGCCATACAACAACATGAATCAGCCATCATTATGCATATGTCCCCTCTCTCCTGAACCTCCCTTCCACCCCCCACCCCATTCTACCCCTCTAGCTAATTGTGGTACATGCACGTAGAGAAACGCTTCAAGAACTCTGAGAACTAGTGTAGACACACCACGTGAAGCTCAGTAGAGAAGGGGCTTGTGGCCAAACAGGGCAGACCTGGAACTATTGACCTATGGATCCACTCAGGGCCCCAGTTCAAGGCCCACCTCCACTATAAAGAGGCTTTATGTCTCCATCCACGTCTCCTGCCTCCCAGCATCACTATCTACCTCCCTGATACCATGGCCCCCTGACCTTCAACAGTCTCCACAGCATGGACCCTCTCCATTCCAAAGGAATAAGGAAGGGAGAGAGGGGCAAGATAAAAATAATTAAATTGCCATAAATTTATTTATTTACTGTTTTTCACAAGTAGTCATTCATTCCAATGATTATTTGAACTTTTAAACTTGATGTGAATATTTGATACAATATTCCATAGACAGAAAAACAAACCAGGAATTATTGAACTTATTTAGCTGGAAGATAACAAACAATTTAAATAGCATACATTTTTCAGGCAGTTCATCATCAAAAGAACCAAAGAAAGATTTGTGTGTTGGGATCCATCTGAGATTTTGTAAGAAGTCCCTTGTGGCTCATCCCTGGCAACATCTGAACCCCTAGTCTTTGCTGTTTATTTAGTTATTGTCATTATTATTGTTGTCGAGAGCTTCCCTGGTGGCTCAGCAGCAAAGAATCTGCCTGCAATACAGAAGCTGCAGGAGATGCTGGTTTGATCTCTGGGTTGGGAAGATCCCCTGGAGGAGGAGATGGCAACCCACTTCAGTGTTCTTACCTGGAGAATCCCAGACTGAAGAGCGGGGAGGGCTACGTCAATAGGGCTGTGAAGAGTCAGACACGACTGAGGGACTGAGCATGCACGCATGTATAGGCTGAACTGTGTTCTCAAAATCCATATGCTGAAGTCCCAATCCTTGGTACCTTAGAATGTGACTGTATTCAGAGATAGGGTCTTTAAAGAGCTGATTAAGGTAAGATGTGGAAAAGGAAATGGCAACCCACTCCAGTGTTCTTGCCTGAAGAATCCCAGGGACAGGGGAGCCTGGTGGGCTGCTGTCTATATGAGAGTGGATCTGAATCCTAAAGGACTAGTGTGCTTAGGAGCAGAGACTAGGATGCAGACACACACTGAGGAAAGACCACACGGAGGACACACACAGCAAGGGAAGATCACGTGGGGACACATGGAAAGAATGGCCACTCACAAGCCACAGAGAGAGATGCCAGGAGAAACTGCCAATGCCCTGAGCTTGGACCTCCAGGCTCCAAATGCTGAGAAAAAGAACTTCTGCTGTTTAAGCCCCCGAGTCTGTGGTACGTTGTTGTCACAGTCTTAGCAAATTCTCACAGTAATTAGTCATGCACTGGAGAGAGACATCTCTTCCAGGCTCTTTAGTCATTTGACAAGAGCACCACTGAAAAGCTTCTGATGTGTTGATGTGTTTTTTTCCCATCTGGATGGTTTTGAGGGCACTTCAACCCAAACCTATTTAGCTCAGTGTTCTTGTAACTAACTCATCAGATGTTTATTGACTTCACCTAATAACAAAATGTGTAACTCGATACTATGAAAAAAGAAGAAGTGAAAAAAGAGAGGGGAAAGTTAGTAGGGAGGAGACATGACATTTCTATGTGAGTGATTCTTTAACTCAATAATTAAGTGAATATTGAACTAGTGCTGGAAGGAAAGCTTTACCAAGCGATTTTCTTGGACCTAATCTCATGTGCCTGAGTGAGAGTCCCTGTGGATTGTAGCCCACCAGGCTCCTCTGTCCATGGATTCTCCAGGCAGGAATACTGGCGTGGGTTGCCATTTCCTCTCTTGCATCTCCTGCATTGGGAAGCGGGTTCTTCAGCACTACGCACCATGCTCTCCTCACAAAGCCTGGGAGAGAAATGCCACCGTTGGCTGCAGGATGCAGATGAGAACATGGAGCTCAGAGCTGGCTTGCAACTTGGGTGGCACAGAACCTCAGCAGCAGCCAGGGCCCAGGCTGATGGACTGGGGCCTGGGGGCTGGAGAGGGGGGTACCAGTCCCCTGCGTGGCTAGGCGGCATTCACCAAACTCACCCTCTTTGGAAACCAGGAGGATCTGCAAGCCTTGCTTTTCTCAGCTCAGCCCCTTGAAAGATTTAGAACCTTGGACTGGACAGGAGAGGGGGCTGTGCAATTAAAAAGAAAAGCTTTTGTTTGTTTGATTGTTTGATTCCGGGTGAGGGAACCCAGGCGTGGTGCTGATGCAGTGCACTTACTATAGGTTCTCAAAGACTTCTCTGAGCATTTTTTTTCTTTTTCCATTTGCGGTTTTCCGCCCCGGTCAGGGAGGCTGTGCTCAATGCTATGATGCTGAAACGGTCTCACTTCTCCATTCCCCGGGCTTCCTCCTGGCTAACAGCTGGGCCCCTCTCCAGAGACCTGATTTAACTCGCTCCTTCTATGGGGCGGCCAGAGGGCTCCCAGGCCGGCTCTTCTGGATCCAGCCAGCCTTCCTTGAAGGTTGCAAAGCCTTCTTCTCCCTCCTGAAAAACACTGTAAACACAGCGGCAACAGTTGCTGGGGTTAGACACCCGAGCGACTGAACATCCCGAGTAAGGAAGAATTTATTTGCTGCCGCTGCTGCTGCTAAGTCGCTTCAGTCATGTCCGACTCTGTGCGACCCCGTAGACGGCAGCCCATTAGGCTCCTCTGTCCCTGGGATTCTCCAGGCAAGAATACTGGAGTGGGTTGTCATTTCCTTCTCCAATGCATGAAAGTAAAAAGTGAAAGTGAAGTCGCTCAGCTGTGTCCGACTCTTCGCGACCCCATGGACTGCAGCCTACCAGGCTCCTTTGCCCATGGATTTTCCAGGCAAGAGTACTGGAGTGGGGTGCCATAGGGAAGGGATTTTTCCTGCTCTTCAGTAAGTCAGTTAACTGAGAAAAGGAAAGAAAATCACGTCCTCTGACAGCTACTGAATGAGAGCCCCGGACCCCTCAGGGACACGGATGCCCTAGCGCCAGGCCCCATCCCTGCTGGGGGGGAGGTGGGAGTGGGGGTGGGGCGGGAAGGGGATGGGGGGAGACTTGGTTCCTCCCACTTCTCCAGGCAGAGACTGTCCAAGTCGTTGCCCCTCCCCCAGTCTGGCTGGGTTTGGTTCCTAATTTGAATGAAGCCATTTAGGTTATCTTTTTTTCCCCTCTTAATTAATTTATTTTTAATTGAAGTTTAATTGCAATATTGTGTTGGTTTCTGCCATGCATCAACATGGATCAGCCATAGGACAACTGACAAAGGATTAATTTCCAAAATATACAAGCAGCTTATGCAACTCAATAACAGAAAAACAAACAACCCAATCAAAAAGTGGGCAAAAGATCTAAACAGACATTTCTTCAAATAAGACCTACAGACGGCTAATAAACACATGAAAAGATACTCAACATCGCTCATTATTAGAGAAATACAAATCAAAACTACAATGAGATATCACCTCATGCTGGTCAGAATGGCCATCGTCAAAAAATCTACAAACAATAAATGCTGGAGAGGGTGTGGAGAAAAGGGACCCCTCTTGCACTGTTGATGGGAATGTAAACTGATGCAGCCACTGTGTAAGACAGTATGGAGATTCCTTAAAAAATTAGGAATAAAGCTACCATATGACCCAACAATCCCACCACTGGGCGTATAACCTGAGAAAAGCATAATTGAAAAAGACACATGTATCCCGGTGTTCATTGCAGTGACAGCGAAAGTTGCTTGGTCGTGTCCACTTTTTTGTGACCCCATGGACTGTAGCCTGAAAGGCTCCTGTCTATGGAATTCTTCAGGCCAGAATACTGGAGTGGGTAGCCATTCCCTTCTCCAGGAGATCTTCTGAACCCAGGTCTCCTGCATTCTTTACCATCTGAGCCACCAGGGAAGTACAAGTTCATTGTAGTACTATTTACAATAGCTAGGGCATGGAAACAACCTAGATGTCCATTGACAGAGGAATGGATAAAGAAACTGTGGTGCATCTAGGTTAACTTTAAAATTACCTTCTGGATGCCGAGTTCAACTTCCAGGATCTGATAGGAGGGACCGTGAAAGTTTCTTAAAAACAAAACTCTAGAACTGCCCTTCAGTTCCTAGCTAAAAGCTTCCATAATATTCCCGAAACAGAATTCACACCTTATTGTCCTAAGACATCCAAAAAGACTCACAAAAATGCTCTGCAGTCCTCTGCAGCTGAGTGTGGAACATGGCAACTCTCCAACCTGATCTTCTGCCTTGCAGGCACATTGGCTCTTTAACTCGAGGACATCTCATTTTCATGAAAAGCTGGCTTCTTTCAAGGTAGAGCTGGGTGGGGAGTGGGGGGTGGTCTCTGGGTCCCCAGTGCACAGCCCCGCATTGCCACCAAAGCCGATCTCCAGAAAGCTATGGGGTGGTGATTCTAATATCTGGCCCCACCATAAACCCGCAGCAATCTCAGGTCTTTCCTAAAAGAAATGTGTAGCATCCAGGAAGACAGTTGACTGCTGACCAGTTAAGAGCTCCAGCCTACCGAGAGGCCATGCATCTGGCCATACCCATATGTCAGCATCACAGGTCATGCGGTCCAGTTGTGTCCCCTTAGACAGGTTGAGGCTTCTCCAGCACAACGGAGCTCAGAGAAAGCAGCGCTGACCCCAAGAGCCAGACACCGGGGCCTAATCTCATCTAGATTGCATTCCTTTGGTGCCTAGAAAGGAGGAAAATTGACTTCACATTCTTACAGTGCCTATAAAGATGAATCCTTTTGCAATGACTTTCTGGTAGAATAAGATCCCCCCCTCCCCCACCACCTTTTAGGGGATAGAATCCTGGTAAGTGACGAAAGACAGATAAATAACAAGATGGAAAAGACCTGTCTACGTGATGCTCAACAGCTGGGACGTCCAAATGGTCTGTTTCATCTATACAGAAAAAATCTGAAGAATAGGGCTTCCCTAGTGACTCAGTGGTAAAGAATCCACCTGCTAGTGCAGAAGACACGGGTTCAATCCCTGGTCTGGGAGGACTCCACATGCTGCAGAGCAACTAAGTCTGTGCACCCTGAGCACTACTGAGCCTGTGCTCTAGAGCCCGGGAGCCACAGCTACTAAAGCCTGTGTGCCTAGAGCCTGTGCTCTGCAACAAGAGAAACCACTGCAGTGAGAAAGCTGAGCACTGCAACTAGAGAGCAGCCCCTACTTGCCACAAGTAGAGGAAAGCCTGAGCAGCAACAGCGAAGACCCAGCACAGCCCAGACTAATTCATTAATTAATTCACTTAAAAAAAATCTGAAGGACAGATTAAATGTTTGAACTCTTCATGCAAATGTTTGGGCCTGGTGTAAAGACAGCTCTAGATTGATGAAAGTGATGTATTTATGGGAAAATGCTGTAGGTTACTAGATTTATGTCAATCTTGGATGGTGCGGGCAGTCTGGGGGAAGCTCCTGACCCCAGAGGCACCGAAGTGGGCAGCTACACCCTAACACAGACGGCTCCTGATGACTGTCTCTTTTCCAGGTGGCCAAAAGTGTCATTTCCCGAACACAGCACAGCACAGAGCAAACCATCTGCTGAGGTTCAGGGAGAGGCTTCACTGGGTCACACACAGAGAGCACAGTGGACTAGGCAGAACTTGAGCCCGGCTGTGGAGCACGCCAGAGGTCATGCAGCACCCCAGCTGAGACTGTCATCCAAAGCATCAGACAAGGTCTTCACAAAGGGAAATGCAAGACCTTTCTGTGTGCTCATTACCACATTTGCTCTTGGGTTCAACACATGCTGGAGGCCGAATGTCTGGGCGCCTTGGTTGATGCAACATTAAGACACCCCTGCCCCTCAGAAGTCCAGTGCAATGAAAGTGGGCACACCTGTAAATCCTCTTTTTTAAAAGTTTTTTTTTGACCATTTTTAATGTATTTATTACATTTATTGAATTGTTCCTACCTTATTGTTTTTACTATTATTATTAAACTTTTAAATTTTGTACTGGAATATAGTCAATTAACAATGTTGGGATAGTTTCAGGTGGACAGTGAAGGGGCTCAGCCATACCTGTACATGTATCCATTCTCCTCCAAACTCCCCCTCCATCCAGGCTGCCACATAACCTTGAACAGAGTCCCCTCTGCAGTAAGGCCTTCTTGGTTATCCATCTTAAATACAGCAGTGTGTACATGCCCATCCCAAACTCCCTAACTATTCCTTATCCCATCCTTTCCTCCGGCAACCATAAGTTTGTTCTCTAAGTCTGTGGGTCTGTTCCTGTTTTGTAAAAAAGTTTGTTTGTATCATGACTTTCTACATTCCAAATAAAAGGGATATCACACAATGTTTCTGCTCCTCTGTCTGACTTATTTTATTCAGTGTAACAGTTTCGAGGTCCACCCATGTTGTGATTATGATTTTTTGGCTATGAGCCATGTGGGATCTTAGCTCCCCTAGCAGGGATCGAACATAAACCCCAGCACTGATAGGTCAAGTCTTACCCACTGGGCAGCTAGTGAGTGAAGTCAAAGTTGCTCAGTGGTGTCCAACTCTTTGAGACCCCATGGACTGTCCATGGAATTCTCTAGGCCAGAATATTGGAATGGGTAGACTTTCTCTTCTCCAGGGGATCTTCCCAACCCAGGGATCGAACCCAGGTTTCTCATACTGCAGGTGGATTCTTTAACAGCTAAGCCACAAGAGAAGCCCAAGAATACTGGAGTGGGTAGCCTATCCCTTCTCCAGGGGATCTTCCCAACCCAGGAATCAAACCGGGGTTTCCTGCATTGCAGGCGGATTCTTTACCAACTGAGCTATCAGGGCAGCTAGGGAAATTCCTGAATTTTAAAGTAAGCCTACACTTATAGAAAAGTTGCAGGTACCATGCGTGAGTGCATGCTAAGTTGCTTCAGCTGTGTCTGACTCTGTGCGATCCCATGGACTGTAGCCCATCAGGCTCTTCTGTCCATGGGATTTCCCAGGCAAGAATAGTGGGATGGATTGCCATTTCTTTCTCCAGGGGATCTTCCCGACCCAGGAATCAAACCTGAGTCTCTTCTGTCTTCTGTACTGGCAGGCTTTACTACTAGTGCCACCTGGGAAGCCCTGCAGGTATTATACGAAGACTTTTTCCTCTAATCAGTTTAAGAGGAGGGTGAAAAAGTTGGCTTAAAACTCAACATTCAGAAAATGAAGATCATGGCATCCAGTCTCATCACTTCATGGCAAGTAGATGAGGAATGGAAACAGTGAGAGACTATTTTTTTGGGCTCCAAAATCACTGCAGATGGTGACTGCAGCCATGAAATTAAAAGAAGCTTGCTCCTTGGAAGAAAAGCTATGACCAACCTAGACAGCATGTTAAAAAGCAGAGACATTACTTTGCCAACAAAGGTCTGTCTAGTCAAAGCCATGGTTTTCCCAATAGTCATGTATGGATATGAGAGTGGGACTATAAAGAAAGCTGAGCACCAAAGAACTGATGCTTTTGACTGTGGTGTTGGACTCTTGAGAGTCCCCTGGACTGCAAGGAGATCCAACCAGTCCATCCTAAAGGAGACCAGTCCTGGGTGTTCATTGGAAGGACTAATGCTGAAGCTGAAACTCCAATACTTTGGCCACCTGATGTGAAGAACTGACTCAATGGAAAAGAATGTTGGGAAAGATTGAGGGCAGGAGAAGGGGAAGACAGAGGATGAGATGGTTGGATGGCATTGCTGATGCAATGGACATAAGTTTGAGTAAGCTCCAGGAGTCGGTGACGGACAGAGAAGCCTGGTGTGCTTCCCTCGGTCACAAAGAGTTGGACACAGATGAGCGACTGACTGAATCAGTTTAAGCCAAGTTGCTGACCTGTTGTCCCTTCTGTAATAACCATGTTTTTACATTCTGGGGTATCTGAGGCTTTGCTCACCCTAGAGAGTCTGCCCACCCAGGGTAGCCAGTTCCTAGAGGTAACAGCTTGCCAAGGAGAGGCTTTTCAGTGCAGACCAACCAACCCAGAGTCCACACTCACATCTCTGACGCTAAGGCCCTTGCCACCTGCCTTAATCACCAGGGCCAAGAACCAGACAGCCAGGGGAGGCCCTGGCCCCAAGCCCTCCAACAGGATTCAAACTGGCACATTACATCTTCCAGTAAGTGTCTTCTTTGCAAAGATCACAGAGCTGGTATGTATGTTAGATGAGTTTGTCCACATACAGCACTGAGAGCCCTCTCCACCCATGTGAGCCCCACAGTATTCCGTCTTACCATGGTTGGAGTCAGCCACGTGGGGCTGTGTCCCTGCGGAGAGGATACCTTGTGCTGATGTCAAGTTTTCTCTGCTTGGCTGCCCGTGATGATCTAGGGCTGGGCTGGCAAATGGCTCTTCCTGCATCCAGGAAGCGACGCAGGTAAGACCATGTTAAACGTTGTGGTTGTTCAATCTCTAAGTCATGTCCAACTCTTTGAGACCCTGTGGACTGTGGCCCACAGGCTCCTCTGTCTATGGGATTTCCCAGGCAAGAATACTGGAGCGGGTTGCCATTTCCTCCTCCAGGGGATCTTCCCGACCCAGGGATTGAACCTGTGTCTCCTGCATTGGCAGGCAGATTCTTTACCCCTGAGCCACCTGAGAAGCCTTATGACAGGGCAGATGGGACTATACTGGTTGGCTTTGACTACTTGGGGCCCACTCTGAGAACAGGGATGAGGAATCATTAGCACAAATCATAGCGGAGAAACTCAGACCCTTTAGGAATGACTGGTAGGTTGGCAACCACTAATCATATCCTCTGTGATGGAGCATGATTATTGACCCCAAACCATGTGATACTGTACTTCACAGGGCAGTTTAGGGAGCATCAAGGCAGAGTTTAAACTGAAACACTCCAAGTCCACCTTGCCCTTAGCACTGATTGACTTGGGTAGGGGTCTTAATTCAAGTACTGTCTCTAGACCCTTGATTCCACTTCAGGAACTGACTGTTGGATCTGGGTTTAAAAGACCCAGATTGCAGTTTCTCAGATTCCATTCTACTGCTTCTACAGAAGGCAGGAATGATGAATAGCCAGTGAAGGAGTGAACTGTTTTACCCTAACAGCCTGGCATGGATGTTACTATTTTTAAGTTGTTAACTGACTAGCTATAAACTGTCATCTTAAGGCCACATTTATTGGTGTGATCATCTCCAAAGTCTTGCAGTACCTGCCACATTTAATAAATGATAATAAGAATAAATGTATTTCTTCTGTCTGCATACTATTTGTATTTCCTCATGTAAATTAATATCTAGATGCTTTTTTTAAAATTTACTAGAAAATCATTTGAAGAAAATGAAATTGAATGAAGAAAGCCTATGCCTTAAAACAGTTAGTGGTTCTGCTTTCCCTTAGAAGGGGTTTCCCAGAACGCAAGTTCATCCCTCCTGGAATCTGAGCTCTTCATTACCTCCCAGGGAGAGGCTGTCAGGCCTGGAAGAATGCAGATCCATCCAAGCTCCACAGGAAGTCTAGGCTCAGGAACAAGCGGCTGAAACAGTTTTAAAACAGCAATCTCCAGCGTATACATTTACTATTTTTAATCTCAGTTATATAATTCTTAATTATTTAAAGGATTAAAAAATTTTAAATATACTTGTCAGGCCAATTGAACTAGAACCACCGTAATTTGGACTTGCTGAGTACTGGCTTATCTGAAATACTGTGAAAGACCAATCTCTGTATTTCCAGTTGGAAGGAGGAGGAAGAATGTTTAGTGTTTCACCCTGTGCTGTAAAATGTAAATCCGGTCATTTCACTTTCCAGCTTGAAGTCCTATGACTGCCTATCACCTAAGAAAGAAATCTAAATTCCTAAGCATTTTAGATTTAATTATAAGGGACCAAAAGCCTCAAAATGAAAAAAAAAAGTGTTCTTTTTTGTTCTCCAGAAGTCTAGATCAGCACTATTTAAACGGGAGCCAGTAGCATTCAGGCTCAAGTGGCTGTAGCTGATACAAATTGAGATGTACTGAAAGTTTAAAACACACATTGGATGTTGAAAACCTAGTAAGAAAAAAGGTAAAATGTTCCATTACTAATTTTTTAAATATCATTTACAAGTTCATGTATTTTCAATAAAGTTAATTTCACCTGTTTGTTCCTACCTTTAAAGTAGCTACTAGAAAATTTTACAATTACACTTGTGCTTCATATTATTTTTCTGTTGAACAGTGTGGACTTAGATGATTCCCACGGACGTTCTTCAGGATTTCCACTAGGCATCCTGTTTAGTCTGAGTGCCTCCTGCATTAAAAAAAAAATTTTATTTCACTGTGACAGGTGTTACTTGCAGCATATGGGATCTTTAGCCATGGCACACAAACTCGTGGTTGCAGCACGTGCAATCTAGTTCCTTGACCAGGGGCTGAACCTGAGCCCCCTGCATTGGGAACAGAGTCAGGCACTGCACCATCAGTGAAGTTCCACTTTCTCCATTTAAAGCTGGGGATTGACCTACTCTCTTGCATAAAAGATGGTTTTGTGTCTACAGGGACTCTAGACGCTGAGCGCCCTTGGGAAGATGCAGTAAGCAGCTGATGGCCCAGCGGGCTGTGCCTCCCACACCTCCTGGCTCTGCCTCTCCTCTGGGTCCTCTCGCTGCCAGGCCAGGTGCACATCCCTTGACTGTGGGTGGAAGCTTCCTCCAGGTACCACAGAGAGCATTCGGGTCGTCTGTGAATGTGAACAGCAAACACTGAACAAAAACAGGATTTGGGCAGTTCCTGTGCTGTGGCCAATAGAAATTTAGATGTTCTCATGTCATGGTCTAGTTGCTGTGGCTTCTTGAGATACCGTTTACATGGATTGTTGCTCGGAAGCTGCGATAGTTAGGACCCAGTGTGTAGATAATGCAAGGCTTCCCACTGTTTCTGGGGTGCAGCTGGGGCTCCCTTGCTCCTCCCAGGATACCAGCTCACGCTTCTGCAGCTCCTCCGGGAGTCTGACATTCATGGAAGCCTAAACATACTTGGGATTCCTTTGCCTTTGTGTCTTCTAAATGCTGATTCCTTTCCTAGAATGTCTTGTCCCAACTTGTTAACCTGGAAAACCACATGTATCCTCCTGCTGTCCCGAGGGCAGCCTTTCAAGACAGCAAACAGGCCAGGTCACACTTGCCGGCTCCTTGGGGGCCATTTGACTCTGTTGTGTATATTTAGTCACTAAGTTGTGTCCTACTCTTTTGTGACCCCACAGACTGTACCCAGCTAGGCTCCTATGTCTGTGTGATTTCCTAGGCAGGAATACTGCAGTGGGTTGCCATTTCCTTCTCCAGGGGATCTTCCTGACCCAGGGATTGAACCGATGTCTCCTGCACTGGTAGACAGACTCTTTACTACTAAGCCAACAAGGAAGCCCCTGTATCATCTTTGCCACGCATCATTCCACTGTTTCTGAGTGTATACATACCATTTTGGAAGTAAATGGATGCACTTTTAAAATATTAACATACAAATTTAAAAGCGATAGTGATTTTTTTCATTTTTGGCAACGTTTGAATTTCTTTTTCAAATAATTTTGCTTTTTAAAATTAGCTAAGTTAATAAAAAAGCTAACAGTACATATTGACACGACATGGCAGCATTATGATGGTAGCAGACAACTCCCAGAAGGTGGGGAAGCACTGGCTGAGCTGAAGTCTGGCCTGGGGCTGGTTAGACTGTGACCCTGACTGGTGAGGGTTATGGGGACATTTCATGTTACTCCTTGCATTCCTGTAGAATTTCATCCAGAACTGTCTGGGTCTTCTTATAAAGATCCTGAGACAAGACAGTTTTTGTGCTTGTTTACCAACATTTTTATGACAGAAATTATTAAAAAATGAAAAGTTAAAGAATGAAAGCAAATATGAGCTCATGTACTAACTTTTTTCAATAAACCAACATCTAAGTGAACGTGTATTTTTCAGGGAATTAAAATTCAAAAATAAACTTATCAAGACAATTAAAAAAAACTGGAATAAAAAGATTAATGTTATTTAGGACACAGAAAAAAATAAAATACTTTCCAGAGTATTCTGCCAGAACAGCCTAACTCTGATACCAAAACTAAACAAGGCACACACATACACGAAAAACATAAACAAAACAGAACAAAGTAAACTCTTCAAGCGAAATCATCAGTGAACTTAGATAATACAATATGATGAAGCAGGATTTAAAGACAAAATGCAGATGTGGTTTAGTAATTGGAAATTCCAAAAGTAATTTAGTATTTTATTAAATATGAACAAAAAACTCTAGGAAAGGAAAACAGTATCTTGAATTTTAATGCTACTGCAATAACATTCAAAAAAAACGCTTCTAACCTTTCATTGTAAAATAAAAAGCAAGGGAAAAAAACGCCATTATCATGACATTCCTGGTGTCCTAACCAACGCAACAGGAAAAGAATACTAGGAGGCATACATGTCAGCAAAGAGAATAACTCATGTAGATGTCATGACCCCTATTTAGAAAATCAAAGTGAAATGACGGAAAAGCTATCAGAACTATCAGAGTTCTGGCTGGATGTAAGGAAGAACTCAAAAGCTCTGTTTCACACACAAAATTCACTTGTTAGAAAATGTAACAACAAAAAAGATCCTATTCAAAATCAAACAAAAAGTGTGAAGCATCAAGCAATAAACATGGAAAAAAATATAGAAGATTTATACACTTAAAATGACTCGTTATTGGAAGACATAAAAGATCAGAATAATGGAAGGACATTTCATAAGTTTTTGGAGACGAAGATTCAATGCTGTGGAGATATCAGTCTTCCTAAGATGAAAATTAAAAATCCCAAAGGTTGGGGTTTTTAAAATAGACCTTGATAAATCCATGCTTATCTAAAAAAGTAAAAATGCTCAAGAAGAGCCAAGAAAAACTTAAGACACTAATAATAGAAGCCAATACTATCAACACATATAACAAAGACTACAGTAATCAAAAACATACGACACACACACAAAAACATATGGCATCAGAATGGATGAGTGATCAATGGAAAAAAAAATTTCACAAACAGAATATTACACACACACAAAGGTCAAACTTCAAATTGATGGAGAAATGTTAGTTCATTTGATAGTAAATGATGTAGCAATTAGCTATTCATTTGGTGAAAACATTAGATGCCTAACACATGTATTTTAGGTAATAAATGAAAAACTGCTCACACTTACTAGTTATCAGAACATGCAAATTAAAATAACTTTATTCAGACTGGTGACAGTAAGAAGTGAAAATATATGATGTTTTTGAGGCTGTGGGGAAAACCAGTCTATTTCATGCGTAGCTAATGAGAGTATACATTTCTGTAGGGCAACCTAACATGATACACTTAAAAAAATAACCATGACCTTTGACTTAAAAATTCCACTTCTAGGAACCTACGCTACTTAAAAATATACACTGCAGTACTATCTGCAACTGTAAAAACTGGAAACAATATGAGTTCATTGTTGGGTAATGGTTAAAGAAATTCTCATAGATTTGTATTATGTGACTGTTAGAAGACATATATGTATTTATGTGGAAAAATTTGTAAGACATTAAAAACAAAAATCAATCCAATCCCACCCTACCCTACTGTGTGAGGACAAGGTTACACTGAACAGAGAAGTGTCTTAAAGGATACACACCAAAGTGTCAACAGTGATTGCCTTTGGGAAGAGGAGTGGAAATGTGAGCAATGGAGATGCAGAGGAAGGGTCAAGGCAGGGGAGGATGGTAGGGTAGGTGTGTTAACTTTGTATTTAAACTGTTGGAATATATATTCACTTTTATAAAAGTGTTTTTAAAAAGTTTCACAGTAAGAAGAAAAGACCAAAACGAGTTGGACTAGAACATGATTTGGCTTCTAAGGAAGATTTTGTTTGAACAACGGGGTTGCTTGATAAGTTCTTTGGACCACTGGCAATCTATCAGTGAGTCATTTTATAAGTCAGCTATATCTGTGCCATCAGCGGGCAGGCCTATTTTAACCCTGGTTAGGCTTCCTGTTCTATTTGCACACAGTCATGTATGTTCAGTAAGACAAATCAGTTTTAATATTAACAACATACAAGCATGGAAATGCATTGTGGACAAAGTATATGCATGAAAGGTTAAGTGACAAAAACTAAAAATAATTGGTGATTTTGGATATCTGCTTTTACCCCTCCTGTCTCCCACCCCAAGAGGCCAATAAGCATATTCTAGTGCTAAGAGCCATGTATAGAGCTGTGGATGACCAACGCTGCCATTGTTTAAAAAATGGCGACAAGTTTACGGTATAGACGCTAATGCTACCTGATGAAAAAGTATAAAAACCTAGAACGCTGACAGATTTTGATGGTGATTAAAAAGAAATTAATTTAATCCTTAATGATCAGTTCTACTGCTACCGTACTGCAAGGCAAACTTTGTGAAGTTTCAAGAGAACTAAAGTTAGCATTGCTGTATTCTCCAACCCAGTTGCTTTTTATTTATTTTTTTCTAATATTTACTGGAAATCCTCTACTTTATTTCAATCCCCTGGCTCCATCCCAGCCAAAGCCATGTTTTGTTTAATGTTTAATATGCCTGTATTATTTGGAAGATAAAGATCCCACATCCCCAGTGGCCAGAGAGCCCCATGTCCATGAATTCTGACCTACTTGTAAAAATGACCGAACACACATTTTAGATGATTAAGAGACACATTTTCTTCCTCTGCTGACTGCTGTTTTAATAGAAAAAGAATATAAATTTTTACATTATAAAATGTATTTCATTTTTTCCCATAGAAACTTAAAAAACACTAACTATAAAATAAATGGATGCTTAAAGCCAAATTTCACATAGTACTGTACCAGTGAGGGAAAATGTGTATTTGGGCACAAATACCCACTAGACTCGGGGCACAAAACATCAGTGAGCACAGAGAGTAACTCCGGTGAATGATAATCTGACTGCTACATGATCTTTTGGTCTCTCTGTCCCACCTCACTTATGATTCAGAGGTTGATCTTCGGATCAGGTCCCCAAAATAAGCAGTGATTGTCTTCAACCTATTATTAAGAAAGTTTTGTTCTATTTCCACTTGCCCTCCAGGCCCAGCCAAGGATGCCACCTGAAAATGGAACAGAAGAAAGTCATACGCACATAAGCATGACTTCAAAATGAACCTTCCATTCAGATGCTTTATCAAGACAATACCACTCAGGCTTTTAAGACTTTCAAATAATGAGGCATCTCAAATGTTCACTGTCACTTTCCAGGTGAGTATTAGTGAAGTGTTTGGTGGCAGAAATACTTGTTGTTTCAGATACTTTTGACATTATGGGTAGGATCACAGTGCTATGTTATTGTATAAGACCTAATCTCTCCAAAGCCAGAAGTTACAGAACTTAGAGGAACAGAACCACATATCCTTCCCGAATATCAGGTTATTTATTAAGATAGAACATATCAGAGAGCGAGACAGACCTGTCCATCTCTCACAGGAGCTCCAGCTTCTGTGATCTGACTCTTGCTTCCTCGGTGGGCTCTGTGCTGTTCTCCCAGCTTGAATCACCTCCTCCACCTGCTGCTCTTGCGTGTGTATATTTTTAAGTCTCCCCTCCCCGCTTTACTGTGATTAAATATACTGCTCTTTTTGAGGTCTACTCGTATACGGTGACTGGCCCTGTTATTGAGAAGCTAAAAGTACCACCAACTCTTCATCTCTGAAGAGTTAACCTCAAAAGGATGCTTCACAAGAGCAATGCTTTACTACCCTAAATCCTTACACAAAGTTTCATTTTAGTCCAGCATCTTTTGTCTAACCTCTCAGGTCTATTACTAGCAAATACACTCCCTTCTAACCATCACCAGAGACCAGTTTGTTGAGGGTGGCAGGGGGGTGAAGGGAAAGGGGGACAGAGTGGAAGCCTGGGAGTCAGAGACCTGGAGACAGGGAGTGGGGGAGAGAGGGCTTCCGGAGTCCCAGGGACTGCAGTCCGGTCCTTGTAACCGGAAACACTGCAGCTGTGTGTTCTGCACAGAGAGGTGCTGTTTGGAGACAGGGAGTAGGGGACAGAGGGCTCCCGGAGTCCCAGGGACTGGTTTGGAGGTGAGACATCTCATCTCAGTGGTATTACATGTGCTCCACCAGCTTCCAGCGGGAAGTAAAATTTACTGTGTATCATCAATGAGCATGTATTCTACAGTACTTCAACTTCTCCTTAGAAAAATGTCACAGATACAGAAATAGGGAAGAAGCAAAGGTCATTCCAGGGTACACGCTGAAAGAAAAAAAAGAGGCTGTCCCACTAGGAAAGTAACAATGTTGATATCAACCTCTTCCAGAGATGCAAAGAGATGGCTGTGTTTTTATCAATAGGGATAGATGGCAGCAGAAGCCAAACAGTACCTGCTACAATGAGAAGATGCACGTATACATCCCACTATTGACTAAAAAGGCATAAAGTAATTAAAGTAAAACTAGAAGTGAAAAATAGTGAAGTCATCTCAGAGCAGCAATTATCAGGAAGAAAGAAGTGTTTCGTTTTCTATTCTGATATCTTTGTGCCTAGGCAGTGTATTAAAAAGTAGAGACATCACTTTGCTGACAAAAGTCTGCATTGTCAAACATAGGGTTTTTTCAGTAGTCATGTATGGATGTGTGAGCTGGACAATAAAAAAGACTGAGCGCCAAAGAACTGATGACTTTGAACTATGGTGTTGGAGAAGACTCTTGAGAGTCCCCTGGACTGTAAGGAGATCCAACCAGTCAATCCTAAAGGAAATCAACCCTGAATATTTATTGGAAGGATTGATGCTAAAGCTGAAGCTTCAATACTTTGGCCACCTGTTGCAAAGAGCCAATTCATTAGAAAAGACCCTGATGCTGGGAAAGACTGAAGGCAGGAAGAGAAAGGGACAACAGAGGATGAAATGGTTTGATGCCATTGCGGACGCAATGGAAATGAGTTCGAGCAAATTCTGGGAGATGGTGAAGGCCAGGGAAGCCTGGCGTGCTGCAGTCCATGGGGTCACAAATAGCTGGACATGACTGAGCGACTAAACAACAGCAATCTTTGTGCCAGTCTGATTTTTCACGAGAAAGGGCAAATGAAGAATTTTGTCTTTAACCAATGAAAGGCGTATCGACTAGTATATTTAAAATATAATTGCTTTACAGTAATTTATCTATGAATTAAGATATAACTTAAGCACAGTATTTCTCCCATTCCTTTAAATAATGATTTACATAAAAAAAGTTGAGACTGGCAAAGCAGAAGTCTTCTCTGGGTGTGGGGTGGGGATTGAGAGGAAGAGGAAGGAAAGGAGAGACGAGGTGGGTAAAGAGAAGCGGCGCTGAGCTGAAACAGCAGCAAAAAATCTACCGGAACAGGGAGAGCAGAGCACCCAGAGGCAAGCAGCAATATCTCAGTTCTACCCGTAACTTGCTCATCAATGCAGAAAGCCATTAAGATGAGGTTTGGCTTCCTAAATCTAAAAAGGAGGAATATTACCAATCTCCCTGAAAAGAGCACCCTGTAATTCATACACAGAATTACATTAAAATGAATCTGAGAAGGTAAGGTTTCCTGCACTTGGGGGTTTTGGGTAGAAAAAGGAATGAAGATGTCTTACATGGGAGTTTTTGAGGTCTATGACAGATTATTTTATTCAACAACTACTGAGTAAATGGCTTAAGGGTTTTTCTTCCAGGCAGTGGAGTGCACCAAAACCAAAACAAAACCAAAGGAAGCATTCGTGAATCTCTCATTCTAGCCAGGAGACTCAGACGATGGACAACTAAAGCAAGTATCAAAAACACCCACCTAGTGTTTAGCAAGAAATTTAAAACAGAATTAGTATGTTACTTTAAGTGTTCTATTTAAAAATGATTTCTAACCTTAGCCTTTTTGTGCTTTTAAAAGATATTTTCACAAGTACATACATTTTCAAGGTTAGAATTCTGGAGTTGAAATTGTAACTATGTAACTAAAAATTATGTAGTTCAAGGCAATAAATAATATTTTGTTTCAAGCAAACTTATTGCCATCAATTTACAGCTGTCTTTATTTTTCACTAGTAGGTTTAACTGACAAAATGTCATCTGGTTCCTTCCCCTTTTTTAAGTTTAATAAATTAAGAGGGGTGGGGTAAGGAGCGGGAGAGGAAGAGGAAGGAGGGAGGGGAGGGAAGGAAAGAAGTAAATAGATAAAAATCAGCAGTTCCCAATTACAGGCTATATTTTTGGTATTGGACCAAAATATACTATGATTACCAAAAGAAACGCCAGTCTGTTTGGACAGGAAGTACAACTAAGGACTGGACTCTCATGAACTCGACTTCATGTCAAGCATGCCACTCTGCTCTTTCTAAACCCTGCCGTACCATCTCTTCTCTCATTTAAAAAATCCTACATGTGGTCTACCTGTGGCTGATTCATGTGGATGGATGGCAGAAACCAATACAACAATGTCAAGCAAGCATCTTCCAATTAAAAATAAATTCAAAACGGAAGTTATTAAAATATATCAAACAGATTAAAATTGGGAGAAAAAATCCTATATGTGGATAATTTTCATTTTAAAAAGAAAAGCTGATTTCCTATAGTAATTTGATCCAAATTCAATACCAGTATAATGCATTTGAAATTTCAAGTTTTTTTTTTTACTTTTATTATTCTCTAGTATCATTACGCCCTCTAGCGGTAGAATATGTGAATGAGCTAGCTACCAACTGCAATTCTGCCATGTGTGTGAAAATCAAAATCCAAGAAAAAAAGTTCACTTTGTCCTTGGGCAAGTGTTCATTTAGCTAGAAAAAATGTACTCACTCAAACTTTCGTGATAGTGAATTTCCTATTGTCATTCAAGTACCCAAATATCCCATCTAATGTTTCATAGAAGGATCATTTAGCCTCCTGTGAGACTAGTTATGATGTACAATTATTTTTTCTTAAAAATTTTTTTTTTCCTTTTCTTGATGTGTAATATTTACATGCGAGAAAAACAGAATTATGGAATAGACTCAGCCTTATCTTGCAATCTAGAACTGAGTCACATGAATAGCAGATGTTAGGTTTAATATTCAGTTTGATATAAAAATACATAAAGCCAGGAGAGAGTGCTTTTTCCTTCTCCTGTCATAGCACACACTACCTGAGAGACCTGATGTTTAGACACAAAGTCTCACCAGTAGATGACAAGCACCAAGATCTAAGATTATCCCCTTAAAACTCAGAGGAGAACTGATTTGTTCATTCTGTTTCCTCTTCTTTTAACCCAGAGAATCTCACTTCTGGCTGCACATGACAATCACTTGGGGTGTTTTAAAAATTCATGTGTGGGCCTCATCCTAGAAAACAAACTGGAGAGAATCTTCCCCAGTAGACTTGAGTATCAGTAGTTTAAAAAAGCTACTCAGTGACAACTGTACCAAGAAGAAAACAGGAGAACATCTTCAAGACACTGAATTTAGCCATCGTTTCTGGAGATGACATCAAAAGCACAGGCAACAAACAAAAAAATTAGCTAAGCTGAACTTCATCAAAATGAAAACATTTTGTGCATTAGAAGGCATTACTGAGAGAGTAAAGGGGGACTTCCCTGGTGAGCCAGTCCCTAGGACCCTGCACCCTCACTGCAGGGAGCTCAGGTTCAGTCCCTGGTTGGGGAACGAAGATCCCCCAGGCTGTGCGGTGTGGCCAGAACAAGAGTAACCAAAAACACTTCTGAGGCAACCCATGGGATGAGAGAAAAAACTGGGAAAGCATATATCCAATAAAGGGTTAATACCCAGAAGACACGCACATGAAAAGACGCTCAGCATCACTTAGGAAAGCACAAGCTAAAAGCACAGTGAGGTACCGTTCCATACCCACTAGGATAGTTATTACCAAACAAAATAACAAATGTTACTGAGACTGTGGGCAAGTTGGAACTCTTGTGACTACTGTTGGGAATGTAAAATCATTCTGCTGCTGTGGAGAACAGTCCAAAACCTAAAAATAGAATCACCATCTGATCCAGCTGTTCCATTTGTGGATATATAACCAAGAAAGCCGAAAGCAAGGACTTGACCAGATGTGTGTACACCCGTGTTCATAGCGGCATTATCCACAGCAGTCAAAAGGTGGAAACAACCCTGAATGTCCGCAGACGGGTAACAGGATGAACAAAACGCGTGTGCATACAACAGACTGTCATTCAGCCTTAAAAATAAAGGAAGATTCTGACACACGCTACAACACAGATGAACCTTAAGGACAGTATACTAAGTGAAAATAGCCAGACACAGAAGGACAAATATCGTATGGCTCCACTCACTGAGGCATATACGAGCAGTCAGATTTACAGACACAGCGGGTAGAAGGCGGGCGCTGGAGGCAGTGGTGGACGGGTGTGGAATCAGTCTGTGATGGGTACAGAGCTGCAGTGTCAGAAAACAGAAATGTCCCAAGGCACATGGTGCTGACGGCTGTCCCACAACACGAATGTATTTAATGCTCCTGGACCGTATGCTTCAGAGTGATTTAGGGTGAATTTTGTCATGAATGTTCTACTACAATTAAAAAAAAAAAAAGAAGCTATTCAGGTGATTTAATTTGCAGCCAGATCTGAAACCCAGCATTCCAAAGATTAAGCAGATGAAGCAAAGATGGGAAAGTGTAATAAACAAATACAAGAACATGTTTAGTACGTAAGTGTTACCGGTTAGTAGAGGAGAAGAGAAAAATCTGCAATCTGGAATGTGTGTTTATAAACTAGATTCTGTCATTTTACAGTTTTGGGGGGGCGGGGGTGGTGTTTGCACCTCATGGCTTGTGGGATCTTAGTGCCCTGATCAGGGACGGAACCTGTGCCCTCTGCAGTGGCAGCAGTCTTAGCCACTGGACCACTAGGGAAGTCCCCGTTTTACAAATATTAAAGATGTCCATTTTGCCCTCTAGGGAAATCATGACATCTTTACCTATTGTTCTTCTTCCAAATCTTAGTAATGTTTACATTCTTTCCACAATAACTTTATGGCAGGATCTTCTGAGTAACAGACACAAGAATTTTTGAAGATTTATGGGCTGGAGGGACTGTGAAAACTGGTTTACTTATTTCATTTATTCTTCAAAAAACACATTAGATGGGATAGAAAGAATTTATATATGTGAGGAATGAAGAACAGACAGAAGTAATCTCCCAGAAGGGAAAAGGAGACAAAACATCAGAAAGTACAGTTATGGGACATTAACTTTCATGTAATAGATGTCCTGATAAAGAGAAAAAGATGGTGAGAACATAGCTGAATAAATAATGGAGATAATTTCAGAGTTAAATATGATGAACAAAGCTCAATGAGAGTCAGCTCTCAGAGTACCAAATGGGAGAGAAAGGAAAAACCAACACCCAGCAATGCTGGAGTAAAACTTAAAGATGAAAGACCAAAGATTCTCAACAGCATACTTAGCACAAAGCAGATATGTGATGAAAGTGAAAGTCGCTAATTCAGCTCTTTGCGACCTCATGGACTATATAGTTCATGGAATGCTCTAGAACAGAATACTGGAGTGATAGGTGCTTACAAAACACATCAACGAAAGCATGAAACCAAGACATCCTCAGATCGCTGTGAAGCAGTTATTATTCTAGGGAAAAAACCAACATGTTTAAAATAAATGTTTGTGATATGAACAGAACAAGGATATGTGAATGTTAGTCAAGTGCCCTACACCTCAAGACCATAGAAAAAAACTGTTGGTCACATTAAGGTTTCATCTGTCTGTGTATCCATCAAGGCTGTCATTTTCAGGAATACCTAACACCTATTCTCAAGGCAGGCTTCAGTAAAGGTATCTTGGCTATGTCAGGTGTGCAGGACTGGAACACAACACACTCATCCTTTCAGGACATGGAACGAAAAGCCCTGAGTGTTCTGCTGATGGTCATGTACGCCGGGAGCCAAGGAGATGAGCAGGATGAAATGGGCATGGGTAGACTTAACTGCTGAGACTTGTAGTTTTCTAATAATAGGAAAAAAAGCCAGGCATTTCTCATAAATATGCTCTCAAGTAAACAAATACCCTGCATCTTTTTCTGTCTAGTCTCTGTAACAGTCACACCAGAGGTTCATAGAAGATCTTTAGTAATGGCTTACCTGGTCGGTATCAGCATTTCTTGGAAGAAAGAAAACGATATTATTAGTGATCTTCTGGGCAAGTCTGAAAATTTCAAAGGTAGACAGTAGTTAAGGAAAAGTAACAAAAACAGCGGTTGATTTCTGATCAGAGATATGTTCTTCAACTGTGATATCATAACCCAAGTGTATTCTGATGTGGAACAGCGCTCTGTGTGTGTGTTAGTTGCTCAGTCATGTCCAACTCTGAGACCCCATGGACTCTAGCCCTCCAGGTTCCTCTATCCATGGAATTTTCCAGGCAAGAAAACTGGCGTGGGTTGCTATTCCCTTCTCCAGGGGGTCCTTCCAGACCCAGGGATTGAACGGGGGTCTCCTGCATTACAGGCAGATTCTTTACCACTGAGCCACCTGAGAAGCCCAACAGTACCTCGAATGGGACCTAAAGGAGAAGAAAGGTCTGTCTTGTCAAAGTTATGGTTTTCCCAGTGGTCATGTATGGATGTGAGAGTTGGACCGCAAAGAAAGTTGAACACCGAAGAATTGATGCTTTTGAACTGTGGTGCTGGAGAAGTCTCTTGAGAGTCCCTTGGACTGCAAGGAGATCCAACCAGTCCATCCTAAAGGAAATCAGTCCTGGGTGTTCACTGAAGGGCTGATGATGAAGCTGAAACTCCAATACTTTGGTTACCTGATGTGATGAACTGACTCATTAAAAAAGATTCTGATGCTGGGAAAGATTAAAGGCAGGAGGAGAAGGGGACTACAGAGGATGAGATGGTTGGAGGGCATCACCGACTCAATGGAGATGAGTTTGACTCAACTCCGGGAATTGGTGATGGACAGGGAGGCCTGGCGTGCTGCAGTCCATGGGGTCACAAAGAGTCAGACACGACTGAGTGACTGAACTGACTGAGCTGTCTCTAACAGGTCAGGGATTAGAAGTTTAATCTATGTATTGGATTATCCTAGGGTAGCAACCGAGAGCTAGAAACACACACTTTCTTTCTGCTATTTCCTAGTTTTTGTGAAAACAGGATGAACGGGAAAGCACAATAACCACATCTTTCTAGTAAAGAATAAAGACAAGTAACTCTGTCTACTGTACTTTTTCTAAATTTTAATTAGTGATTTAAAACAATTCCAGTTAAGAGCCGTAAATGACTCCTCTGGGGAATTGAGATAAAAGGAAAAATAACACATGCTGCTGCTGCGTTGCTTCAGTCATGTCCAACTCTGTGCGACCCCATAGATGGCAGCCCAACAGGCTCCCCCGTCCCTGGGATTCTCCAGGCGAGAACACTGGAGTGGGTTGCCATTTCCTTCTCCAAGGCATGAAAGAGAAAAGTGAAAGTGAAGTCGCTCAGTCGTGCCCTACTCTTCACGACCCCACGGACTGCAGCCTACCAGGCTCTTCCATCCATGGGATTTTCCAGGCAAGAGTACTGGAGTGGGGTGCCATTGCCTTCTGGAACACATGCTAGTCTTCCTGAAATAAGGGGCTGCTCCAGTAACCTGGAGAAGTAACAGGAAGAACTTGGAGACACAGACAACTTAGGTCAGTGTGAGCCGAAGATAAGTCAAGGGACAGTCACCCAGAGCCCAGGAACAGGTCCTGAGGAAACCCCTGATTTCCAGACAGTAATTCCAAACAATTAATGCCCTTTAGTTCTTATTTTCTAATGGGACAATTGGAGAGCAACCAATGGAAATATAACCTCATATTTGCCATAACTTTTGGAGATCAATCACCAGTTAATTTTTATGCAAAACAAACTGGAATCTATCAAGTGCTATTAGCTAACATCTCTCCTGTTCACTAATTTCTCACACACACACATACACACACACACACACACACACACACACACACACACACACACAGACGTTTCCTCTCCACAGCACCGTTTGAGTGAACTCTAGGACTTCCAAAGGATATCCATCAGGAGACATCATGGTGCTGATGTCGAAGATCTCGGCAGTGGCGTAGTCCGGTCCTCCCCAAGGCGGGCTGAGAAACACGACATCGGCCTTTAGACTAGAAGCCAGCTGCAGGAAATCTCCACAGATGAACTCGATCTTGTCCACTACGCCATAAATTTCTGCATTATTGCGAGCAAGATCGATCTTAACAGGATCAATATCGATGGCAATCACTAAAAATAGGACAAGAAAGAGGAGTTCAATGATACTGATTGTCAGTTATATGGACGACTGCATCTTCTGAGCAGTCTTTATTTTCTGTGCGTTTAAGTCCCGTTTTTAAAGGGAGATTTGGCCACATAAATGAGAGAATTTAATTTAAAAATTTCACCTAACCTAGGAAGATTCACTTCCTAGAGAAGGAAATGGCAACCCACTCCAGTATTCTTGCCTAGAGAATCCCATGGATGCAGCCTGGTGGGCTACAGGCCACAGGGTCGCAAAGAGTCGGACATGACTGAGCGACTTTACTTTCACTTTCAGGAATATTCACTTGTGCTGTATCAAGAAAATGAGACCAAGGATGTGGCCTGCAGAGCTGTCTCACTTAGGCCGCTGGGCCAAGGTAACCAGTGAGGTGGCTACCCAGCAACCCAAGCCTGGTCTGTGGTCAGAGCTGTACGGTAGACACTTGGGAAGGTGATGGCTGCACAGACAGCTTAGAAATGCTAAGATTTCACAGAAGACCAATTTCCTCAAGATGAGGCAATGTCCAAAAGTAGACAGATTTGACAATGTCTACAAAAAGGCAAATAAAACATTTTGACAAACCTATGTAGCTAACTTACGAAGAAGAGTTGCAAAAACACCTGCTGGTGATGTTTAATGAGACATTTTAGGTAGAGGGAACAGACGTCATGTTTTTACCACACGGGCTCTCATTTAATTTACTCCAATTTCATAATTAGCAACGCAAACGTAAGTTAATTCCGACTTACTCATGTCTTCCAGTAAATTACTCATGTGCACCTGTGTGTGCAACAGGATGTTAGTGGCAATATTTTATGTCTGCAAGGGCGGAGTGCAATCCTGATGCATATACCATGGTTGACAAGGAAATAGCTGTATTACAGAAAATGTTGGTTTCAAGGTTTGTTAATGCTTTGGGGAAATAATGCACTAAGTACATCACTGGAACAGTGAATACAGGCACCAACCCTATGTTGCAAAATCATCCATCCACAACACTATTCTTCTAAATAACTTTCATATTTATAAAAGGGACAAGGTCCTTTTAGCTGCTTAATCTGCTGAATTGATAGCATGGAGACAGATGTAGAGATACACTGTCAACAGCAAAAATTCAACAGAAAAAAAGTGACTTTCAACACCAACTGTATTTGGCTAATCGCCCTGTTTTCACCTGTGCTCTCTTGGAAGCCATTTTTGTTTTCGGGCCTAACAGAGTGTGAGCAACTCAATCTGGCAGGTGAATGAAGTGCTGATAGGTGCTGGAGATACCGCGGGGAATAGCAATGTCCAGGAATGGCGGCCACTGGCCACCTTGTCCAGTCTCATAAAGCCTCCCCCTCAACCCATCTCTGGAAACAGCACATGTACCACCTACCTGACACAGTTCCTGGCAGATATACAGTAACAGGTTTTCTTTTCTGGGATTCCAAAGTCAAACAACCATGAGGACAGTCTAATATTTAAAAGGTTCTTAGTGTCTTAGGATGTCAAAGCTGAAAGGTATCACAGCATTCTCTCAGTTTAATCTCTCCTTTCCATTAAGATTAAAGGTAGTCTAAAATCATACAGCAGGTGAGGGCAAAGCCGGACCCCACCTCCCCTGCTGCACTATCTACGCTTCTCTTCTTTCAGAGAAGTCTCCCCCATTTTAATAGTTTTACTTTTATATCATGTTATAATCTTGCCGCTACTGAGCTGGGTCTGTGTGATCTTGGGCAAATTACTGCATGTTTTATTTCTCAGTTTATTTGTTAAACACAGAAAGTATAAAAGATACATATCACAAGACTATTGACTAAATACACTGATACATATTAAACACAACAGTACCCAAAGTGTAGTCTTAATATATGCTAACTATTATTGTTAAATATTTGGCATTAAATTATCTATGATTATATTTGAGTAAAGATAGGGCTGAAGGAAAATGAAACATCTGATGAATAAACTGAAATTAATTAATGAGTAAACCACTGATGACCAATTACCTCTCTTCCCTGTTAGGGCAAACTGAATGGTATTTCCTCCAACTCCACAGAAGGCGTCCACAATGGTGCCACTCTCCAAGGACTGGCTGACCCTGCCCGCGATATGCTCGGCAATCTTCTCGGGAGTAACTGAAAACCAGCCCTCTGCAAAGGGAAAGGCTTCTGTTAGGACATTCAGTGTCAAGAAGCCAAGCCAGACACAGACACAGCAAACATCGATGTATACTACTGAATAAATACCCAAAAAACAACTCAGTTTCTCTTTTCAAAAAATCATATATTATCCAGTTTGAAAGAAAGGTCTACAAATTTTGTTATAAATGGAGCAGTACTATCCCCAGTCCCAATTTTCACATAAACAACTAACCACCTCTATTCTTGCCTGATTCTTTTACAAAACGCCTCCAATAACTGAAAGCAATACTGATTTTTCTGTCTGAAGTAGTAACAATTGACTGCCTATTGTGGGAAATAGAAAGGTAGCTGTTCTAGCTGATCAACTCCCCAAACTTCACTGAGGCTCCCAATTCATTCATTCCTAGAGGGGAAGTAATGAACCAGATTTGTACCAGACACTTGGCAAAATCTGCAGAAAGCAAGGATGTGACAACACGACTCTAGGGTTGTCTTCATCTTCAGTAATGAAGTCCTGTGTCCACTCCACAAGAAAAGGACACTGCCCTCCTCCTCCTTGTCCAACAGAAGGAATTTATATTTTTCAGAATATTTCTCTGAACAAAATGATGTACCAATTTTCCTATTCCCTCTCCCTTTTTTAAACCAAAACTTTAAATGGCTCCTCACTGGTAGAAGAATAAACTCATAAACTCCTATTATAGAATTATCAGCTTTTATCCAGTCTTATTTCCCCAACAAACTCTATGTATGCTCCCTGATATACAACATTTTACAAATAATTTTAAGAGGTTCAAGGAACCCCGGAAACTCCACCACAGATCAGTACCTCCTGATTTTGACAGTTAATAAATATTAATAATAAATAATATATAATAAATAAACGGTAGAAATATTTAAGTAGCGCCAACACGAAAATAAGCATCAGTTTGTGCAACTGAGTATAAGCTAGCTGTTTAAGGTCATGGTAGGAAAGCTGGAGAAAGAATTCAAACTTTCCAGTGTTAACTGATTAACTTACAGCTTTCTGCTCATCAGATGTTCTGTTTAATCATCTATCAATTGTGCTAAAAATACAGAATAAACCTGAGTCTGAGTTTAAAAAACACGTTTATATCCAAATTGAGAGACACTGTGGAAGATGACTGGCAGCTATTCTCTAGAAAATGTCAAAGTCATGAAAGGCAAAAAGGTTGAGGAACTGTCCCAGATTAAAGGAAAAGAAACATGAAAATAAATGTAATATACGATCCTACACTGGAAGGAAAAAAATGCTGCAAAGGACATGATTAGGATAATTGATGAAAGGAGAGCACTACTTTGTTGATTATAACATGGTAACAATGTTAAACTTCTAACCTTATCACTGTTACATCATTGTTCTTAGAAAATATACACCAAAGTATTAAGGGGTAGGAGTAGCTGGATCAGAAAATACACATACACAGAATGACAAAGCAAATGTGGCAAAACGGTAGAAAGAGCTCAATCTGAGTAGAAGGGATATGAAAGTTTCTTACAATTCTTATAACTTTTCTATAAATCTGAAATTATTTCAAAACCAAGTTAAAAATTACACATCCACGTTACCTCTGTCTAATTTAATCCCATCATCGAAACGGGAGAAGAGCCTGTACCTCTGAGCCCAGTACTTCACAAGCTCAGGCACGGCAGCGATGTCAGGGGGCAGATTCAGCTCCTTTTTGTTCTTCTTTTTCTTTTTCTTCTTTTTCTGACTTTTAGCTAGAACAAAAGAACAGAACCAATACAGATGGTGACTACAGAAAGAGGAAATCACAGGTGAAGTTGATAAAAGTGTGGTTACATCAAATAACTAGAATTTGGGGCTGCGCTCCAGAACACGCAGCCTACAGAGCAGTGTGGTGGCAGACGCCAGTCTAATGGCATCGATGGAAGTGCTCCAATAGCTCCCTATGTGAGTTAACTTTTTATTTTACCGTGCTTGTGCAGCCAAGGGGGCTCTGAGTCTGGAGGTGTAGATGATCGTAAACGGTAACGAGGGAAAGGCACACTGAGAACAATGACCTTCCGCCCGTGACAGTGTGAGCACATTCTCACCTTCAGCCTCTTCCTGGCGAGGGTCCGAAGCAGCCTGGGGCACGCAGCCCTCTGTATCTGTCCCGGCGGCTTCTGGGCTGGTCCCGTCATGCGTCTCTGCTCCCACTTCCCCGGCTGGACACACAGCAGGATGCTGTCCAGGTTTTGCCTCACTCATTTCCACCGGGTCATCCCCCTTCTCAACAGACACTTCTGGTTCCTCTGAGCCACTGCTTGTGCAAGTGTCTTGCATGTTGTTATGAGAAACCGACTCTGGCGATGCTTCTTCATCCACTGGTTCCTTAACCCATTTTAGAAATTTTTCTACCTGAAATGTTAAAATGTTACAAGCATGAATTAATTCTTTGTTACAAAGAACATGTCTACCTGCTTTACCATTTTTGACCTGACAAGCTGCGTCACAGTATTAGCTCAGATATGTACATTACATCATACAAGTTATGTAATTCCAACCTAAATGTTACCTGGATATACCATGACCTCACTTAAACACAAGACGATGACCTTCCTGCATGCAATCAACACTAAGAGGATAAAGGTCTCTGTTCCAGTAACTTTCCATTAGGTCTTCTAACAATATAACCGTAATATACATTACCATTACAAATGCACTCACCTACTGTTGAGCCATAACTTTTAGTTTTTCCAACTATACAGAATTTTCTGCAATGGCCCAGGCTATCTGATCTATGTTAAATGGTACTCAGCATCAGAGAAGAACTCTACAAAGATTTAGTGTCAATCCGTCTAAAGAAAATGTGAGCTGCCTTCTAATGAAGCAGCAGAGTCAGTAAAGTGATTCCTAAGAAACAGGTTTCTTCTTTGAAATGCAAACAAGGCTCAAGGTCAGATGATGCACAATTTCATGCAATTTTCTAACGTGAATATTCTTCGTTAACAGATCTTCCTGATCTTCCTAAGAGTCAAGAGATGAGAATAAGAGTGACAGAGAGGCAATGGGCGGAGACCACAACCCAGAACCTTCCTTTGGGGGCACCAATCGGATACTAAGGGCACAACAGCCACACTGATTTTACTTTCTCAGCCACACACAGCAGTTATGTTTCAGCTCTTCAGCTATGGACGAATGTATGGGACTACCACATCCAACACAGTTTAGGAAGACCTGTTAGACTGATCAAACTGGTACTAGGAAATTTGTTCCAGATATAGCCAGGGCCACTCACATAGTAAAATAACACCACAAACCAAGCAATCTGAAATACAGTAAAAATAAAACCAGCGATAAATCTGTAGGATGTTTTAGAAGGATGGTGAAGTTAAGGAAAGATAATGTACACAAAGGATAAAACAAAGTCATCATGGGGCTTGAGACTTTGCTTCATTGCTCTACAGAGCTGCCCCAAAGGTGGCAGACACGAAACTGCTCACTGGATGGAGCTCTTTTTCTATAACAGAGGAGGATCACTCAAGAAACGAAGCAAAAGCAACTCTAATTACTTTTGTTTCCTAGGTACTCAGAAGGCTGGTATAGCAAAATCCGAGAGGGGATGTGTGTGCTCCAGTTAACACCGTGAGTCACTAAATTAGCTGTAGGGCTCATGACAGTAGGGTGAACTTGTCTGCAAAGTTAAGACTGATCACCTCTGCTGCTGCTGCTAAGTTGCTTCAGTCGTGTCCAACTCTGTGTGACCCCATGGACTGCAGCCCACCAGGCTATTCCGTCCATGGGATTCTCCAGGCAAGAACACTGGAGTGGGTTGCCATTTCCTTCTCCAATGCATGAAAGTGAAAAGTGAAATTGAAGTCGCTCAGTCGTGTCTGACTCTTAGCGACCCCATGGACTGCAGCCCACCAGGCTCCTCCATCCGTGGGATTTTCCAGGCAACAGTACTGGAACGGGGTGCCACTGCCTTCTCCCCAATCACCTCTAGGTGACCTCAAAATTAAGGCTTACAGTAGCTGCTGTCAGAAATCAGGCCTCCAGGATGGTACTTAGCCTGAAACAGATGAGACATCACTGCACACATCAGACAACATCCCCTATTTACTGCTCCATATGTTACTACTTTGTAGATTTCAAACATCCCCATCAGACCACCCCCAAATTACCTATTCTGCAAATTCCATTCACACAATAAAAGCCTTGCGGAAGCAAATGGAACAGAATTTTTGGTGCCCTCACCACCAGAAGAAGCAGGGTTCTCATTCACAAACAACAATTAAGCGGCCAGAGTCACAAACTCAGACTAGGTTTGTAAATATGGAGCAAATGTTACACACACCTTACTCAAAGTTCTGCTTTTCTTAAAACCAGTTTTCTCTGACTCTTTAGTGAAGAAGATGTGCTTGTTTTTCATATTGATTTGTCGTCTCATGTCCAAGGACTTTGACTTCTGCTTCATGTTCTTCTGCAAATACCTGACCCGCCGGCGACTGAAGTTTGAAATTCCTCCATATCTGTGACCAAACCAAAAGGAGTGGACTCAGACATGAGGGTCTACGGATTTCTTTATACGAAAAGAGAAGAAACTAACAATTTTCACTATTTCCTATTAGCAGTCAATACTTTTATTTCATTTTTTTAAATTATGGAAATTACAAAATAAAGTTAAACATGCAGAGGACTGCAGAGGACTTTTTAAGGTCTAGCTTGTAGATTAATTCTCAAGGAAATGTGAAACACCAATGGTGGGAATAATATCAACACATCTTACCTAAAACAGAAAGGAGAAATTATATTGTAAAATGTAACAAAGAAACAGCAGGAAACTATAATCCCAATGTTCATTGGGGAAAATACAATTTTTTTCACAGTAAGGTGATGCCAAAGCTCTTCTAACCCTGTTCTGGATATCTTCAAATTATCTTGAAAGTGGCCACTAGATTCTTAAATCAATCTGAACTCACCTAAGAAGTAAACCCCCATTACTAAAGTTAACTAGAGAACATCTGCTGATCTAACCATGTGAATTTTTCCAGTCCTAGAAGACAAATGTCCGTTGTGAAGCCTTCATTGACTCTCTGAAGCCTCACTAACTGCCTCTCCTACAGACTATTAGGGACCTATAGTATAACATACAATTTAGCACTTAAACTCTGAAGAGTTTGGCTTTAAATGTCAAGTGTATCTTCCACCCATACTATAAACTTAATAAAAAGTATATCTTACCCTTCTCTTTTACTGAAATTGTGTGCTCCAAATAGAAGAACAGTTAAGTTAAATTCCAGGTAACAGAATAAATCTCTGAATATATACCAGCAAGAGCTACCTAAGTGATTTCTCAATGAAATTACATGTGGCTAGAAATAAATTCTGCCAGGAATTTTAAAATGTGGCAGTTATCAGGAAAACCCTTTATATTATTAACTTCTATAAACTCTAGCCTTAAATGATTATATGGCTTGGAGTACAAAGAGATGATTACAATTTTGTAGACTAAAAACACTGGATTTTAGTTATTAACACTGAGTTAATAATGTGAATATATCAACTGCAGTGTTAGCTCTACAATTCTTACTAATAAGAGAGGTTAGTGCTTTGACTGTAACACCTCAAATGCCATGAAATATGTAACCACCATTCCCTATCTGAGTATCAAGAGAGCTTGAGGACTGCTTCGTGGTTCAAGATTTCTAGAAGACAACAGCGTTGATGGAACATTACTTTTGCCCTGAGCCGTGCTTGAATCCTAGAAGAGAACCATCGTTGTCAAAGTCTGAGTCCGGGTTTTCATCGAGGTCCAGCTCATGACTAAACAAAGCAAACAGTGATAAGCCATTAACTATAGAGTCCACTAGTTCAGGCAAATATTAAAAGTCAACCCATGCAAACTTTCCCATCACAAACCCAGAAAGACAGGAAGAAGTGCAGTTCAATCAGGATTTACCAAATGAGATCAATTACCTAGCAGTGTTTGGGACACAGTAACAAGCATTCAAATCTTAAGTCAAGTAATTATCTCTATTCCTGAACATGGTACAAATAAAGATTTCTCCATTTTCTTTCGGAAAAACACCAGTTCACCTGTAGCCTTAACTAATCTCCTAGGTGATATCTCTAGAGGTTTTCCTTAAAAGCAAACAAGGAAATACAGAAGAAAAAATAATGTTAAGAAGGTTCTGATGTAAGTGATATTAAGTAACTCAGCGTTGTTGTTTAGTCACTAAGTCACAGCCCACTCTTTTCGACCACATGGACTATTGCCTAGTAGGCTCCTCTGTCCATGGGATTTCCCAGCAAGTGGGTTGCCACTGCCTTTTCCAGGGATCTTCTTGACCCAGGAATGGAACCCATGTCTCCTGTGTTGCAGGCGGCTTCTTTAGCACTGAGCCACCATCACCACCTTTTGTGGAAATCTTCTAGTGACCTCTACTACGTGGGTGACAGTAACAAATGAAAATGATAAGAAATAACTCTTACAAATTAAGTTAAGCTCACTGTATGTGTATGTAGAACCTACGAGGTCCCAAGAATATAAGTACACACAATAGTCTCTGCCTCTAAGGACCATTAGAAACTGAGGAGTTAGCAAGAACATGTGCTGTTCGGGAAGAGCATGTAGAGGTGTGCTCTCCTGCAGTAAGCTCCTGAGTTCTAAAGAGTGCTGGTGTGTGCTGGAGAGAAAGGTGGTGAGTGACTCGCCTCCTCTTGAGTTTGCTTCGCTTCTCTTCAGGCGGATCGTCTCCACTCTCGTCCCCATCAGTCCCACTGCGGTGGCGTCCGTCTCCGACTGTGTTTGCTTCTGAGGACTCCTGTGAATCTAAAGAGGTGGAGGTATCACAGTGAGTTTCTGTCCCTGGTTTGACAACTCTTCTGTCATTTCCAAAGGCAATCAACATCTTCCAGGGCCTTTCCTGCAAAGAACTGCATGGCAGACCACACCTATTTATTCTGTGTATCCACATACAGAATCCTCAGCTAGGTCTATGAAAGTCTGAAATTTCCCATGATCTAACTACTTGAAATGTCAACTCTAAGAAACGCCATGGTGGTCCAGAGGTTAAGATTTGGTGCTTTCATGCCTTCACTGTTCTGGCCTGGGTTTGATCCCTGGTTGGGGAACTAAGATCCCTCAAGCCAGGGGGTAGGCAAAGTGAAAAAAAAAAGTGAACTATGACACTACTTTTGCTCATGGCTGTCCAAATCTATACAAATTAATCCACAAAGTTACCTCTGTGACATCTGTTAGCTGTCACACTTTGATGAAATCCTAATCTAAGTAACTCTATAGATGGCATGGTCACATTTAATTAAAAACAACTTCTCTTTCTTAAGAGGCTGCTGCTGCTAAGTCACTTCAGTTGTGTCCAACTCTGTGCGACCCCATAGACGGCAGCCCACCAGGCTCTGCTGTCCCTGGGATTCTTCAGGCAAGAACACTGGAGTGGGTTGCCATTTCCTTCTCCAATGCATGAAAGTGAAGTCACTCAGTTGTATCCGACTCCTAGCAACCCCATGGACCGCAGCCTACCACGCTCCTCCGTCCATGGGATTTTCCAGGCAAGAGTACTGGAGTGGGGTGCCATTGCCTTCTCCGTCTTAAAAGGCAAATATATCTAATGGTCTCTAATAGAGCTCTTAAATTAATAACGGAAATTAAAAAAAGGCAAGCACCAAAAAATCTAGGCCAGTCTTACCCTGAGCTGGCTGGTCTGTGCTTCTGCTCCCAGACAAGCTGCTTTCCGTGTTTCCTCCATGACTCGGTTCACTGTGGCCAGAAGCAGGGCATTCTCTTCTGCTGGGAACTTCACTCAAACACTGACGTCCATCACAACTTAGGGAGGGATCTAGTTGTCTCTGTTCTACTTTCTCTGAATTCAGACTTAGGTTACTAATTCCATTGAGAATTTCACTGTGATCTTTATCACTTGAACTAGAGCTTTCGCTGCCAACAGATAAAGGTGGAGAAAAAAGTTCATCTGCTTTCATGTGATTTTCATCTTTCTTGTTGTCAACTTCTATTTCAGACCCACCAGGGTCTGTATCCTGGCTTTGTGAGGCATCAAAAGTCCAGCCCTGAGCTTCCCAGTACTGAAACTGTTCCAGATAGTACCAATACATCTGACTGTAGTGCTGCTCCCACTCCTCCTTTGTGTCTGGAACATTCCATGGTTCTGGACACAGGGTCTGATCTGCATGTTTCTCTTGCCAGCTTTGCCACAGCAGTCCTCCACCGTATTCATTCCAGTACTTTTCCCACATCTCTGTAATTTCCAGCTTTGGACCTACTGTGTTTTCAACGGGAAAACTTTCAGCCTCAGTGCCTTTTTGGCTTTGAAGTTTGTACTTTCTAGTGTTCTCATTCTCAGATGAAGAAGGATCGTCCGAAGCCGAAACGTCATCTTCTTCACATTGTCTCCAAGATTCTCTCTTAATCTCATCTAAGTACTTCTTTTGATGTTTTTTCTTTTTCTTTTTCATTGTTTTAACTTTGTTTCTAGTATTCATAGATTCCTACAAAGAAAAATAACTTGAATATAAACTGCACTTCAGAAACTATAACAATAGGTAGAATCTAAATCTATCTTGACATTAAACAAAATACCCTTAACCTCCCAATCTGGGTTTTAATGACACAAACAAGTGAATGGTACTATCTACGTTTCTAAAAAGAGGAATCCTCACGCACGAGACATATCACAACCAGAACCATAAGTTCTAGTTATCTTATAAATACGTACATACATTTAAAAACAGGTGTATGTGTGTGTGCTAAGTCACTTCAGTCTTGTCCGACTCTGCGACCGTATGGACTGTAGCCTACCAGGCTCCTCTGTCCATGGGATTCTCCAGGCAAGAATACTGGAGTGGGTTGCCATGCCCTTCTCCAGGGGATCTTCCCAACCCAGGGATCAAATCAGTGTCTCTTATGTCTCCTGCGTTGGCAGGCTGATTCCTTACCACTAGCACCACCTGGGAAGTGGCCTAATTCAAGAAAGCATTAGATTTGGGGTAAAAAAAAATTCCATGTGATATTTTATGAAGAAAATTAAGAAACAAACAATTAAAGTAAACTAATACTTACCTCAAAATTCTTATGTGCGGACATCCTACCAAACTGAAGGGGCAATCCCATACTCCTCATGAGTTCAGCCTCGGAATCCAGTTCACTCTCATCTGGGTCTGGGCATCTGTTGTCATGAGGCTCTGCAGGGCCCTGGGAGTGGCCGCCTTCCTCCTCTTCCGTGGCTTGTTCGCCTACACACAGTGGTTGTTATGTTAGCTTAGTTTCAGAGAAGATTTAAATGCAAGTTTTATCATCCTCATTTTAATGAAAAAGAACTTGAGATCCAGAATTACTACATGACTTTCTCAAAGTAAAGGTGTGCAAATGTGACAGTTTTTAAGGGGAAGAAAAATAAAAGGAAGAAAAAAGGAATTGGTGGGACTGTGGACTAGTGAGGAAACAGCCTCCTAGAGCCAGGAGACAGCTTCTAGTGTGGCTCCGCCTGCCGCTGTCCACCCAGCTGCCCACTCAGCTCACCGCACAGAGTGCCTCCTCCTGCTCAGCACTGTGCTGGGACTGAGGATGTGTGAGGGAACACAGCAGGGAGGCCCTGGGGAAAACAGCCCCATTTCCACATTTCCATCTGCAGCACCGCTGCACTAGAGCCATGGGTTTAACATGATGACTTGGGGAGTTATTTTAGGAGTTGGTAATAAGAGAAGTGAGAGGCGGGTCTTTAGGCCCTTCACGGGTACTTCAATCTCAACTGGCATTTACAGCCTGGGACTCTGTGGGAAAGTTCATTTAATGAAAGGTTTCACTATTAAAAAGGTCTGAAATCTACTGAACTGGAAGATCCTTTCAAGCTCCTTGATTAGAGAAAACCTGTTTTATTACAACAAAACGAGTTTTACTTTATCCTATTACAGTTATCCAAAAGTAGATCATAGCACTAATTGGATAAAAGCCACTCAAATGCTCTATTTAAAAAATGTGAGACAAACACTCTATATGAGCATACTCAATTAGGGCTGAGCTGCACCGCAGCTAAATAATCTTAGGCAACAGAATGGAAATCTTACACTACACAGATGAAGCCTGAAAAAAGGAGATCCTATGGGCAGAAATTCTACTAAAAGCCAAAGGGGGAAAGATACCGATTTAGGTATTAAAGGAGACTCCACTCGCCAGCCCACGTAATGAACTCATGGAGGCTCAGGAGCGCAAACAGGGAAGATGGATCAGCTACATATGCCGTAAGCTCCCTCGGGCTATGCATATTCCCTCAAGTTCCGTGGGACCCTAGGGTCTAGAGGACTCTTACTTGTATAGTGTCACACTGAAACACAACCAAACATTCTACCAGGTGGGTAAGTGACGATGCAATGATGGCTCCGTCACGTGAGAGCTGGGGAATTTCTCGGGCACATGACACGCCACCTGTGCTGGTTTTACCTATACCTTGGGCTGCAGTCTTCCCTCTGTGTCTGGAGGAACATAAAGATCCAAGTGGAAGGGACAAAAGGGGTCCTGACAGGGAAGTCTGACAGAGACCCAGGTGGTTTTCGGGTGAGGCTCAAAGTGTAGACGAGATTCTACTTGTCACGTGGGAGAGTTAATACAGATGGTAGCCACCTTACTTCAGGCCAGACTGTGGATGTTCACGTGGAGTTGACCCTGAACCATTTACCTATAAAACTGCTAAAGGACTGAAACAAGGAGGCCGTAAGAGTGAGGTGGCTCCAATGCCTGGGGAGCCTAACCCAGCAAACCAAAACCCAAGCCAGCGCACTGGGATCCGAGAACATGAAACTTAAGCACACCATGCATGAGCAGCCAAGTAAGCTTTCCCAAATAAGGCAAGTACTTAAACTACGACCAGTCAAAGAACCTCCCTGCTTCGCTTCCGCATCTTCTCTACACAGTATTATGGCTAATTTTAGTAAAAAAGGGCTATACGGCTTCATACCGTATTACCTGCACTGTTGTCATCATCTTTAACGTAGTAGCCTTTTAGTCCCAAATTGTACAATTTCCGATCTCTGTGAAGCAAAGTAAAGAGTCAATACTGACAAAATTAAACTAGAGCAAAAACAAGGGTAAGGCAGCACAGATTAATAACAAGGGTAAAAAACAGAAAAGCTCTCTGCTAACACATTATTCTTATCTGTAATACAGAGGTGATAATACATAGCTACAGGGTTCTAACAAGGATTGACTGTACATGTAAAACACTTGGTATAATCCTATACAAGGCACACTATAATGATAACTACTAATTATTAAAGTTAAGTGGCAGCTCTGGATATTGGGGGAAGAATCTGATCCTCCTTGTGATATACAAACAGGGAAAGATTCTATAAATTTGCAGTAAGAAGTCAGCATAAATGTCAGAAGATTTATCTTACAGATTTACAAACCCATGTGCAGACACTACTTCACCTGCAAATAGGACTAGGAGACAAGACAGTCATGGTCTGAGCTGGTTTTGGAGACTAACATAAAATGAAGTTCTTACTAAACTGAAACATAAAATCAAGATTAAACAATTTGGTCTCAGTGAGTTTTAAAAACAGTGAATAGATAAAACTTTTCTTTACATATCTTTTAAATTTTTTCTTTACTAAGAGAGGAATTTCATAACCAAAATAAACCTAGCAGAACACTTAAAATAAAGGGGGGCGGATTTTATTATTATCTTTCTACCAGGAAATCAAGCTGTAGTACATTCCCCTGTATCTGCCATGACAAGGCCATCTGCAAGAAGAGCTAATACAACTTTTCTAATGGAGTAACAATAAATCCAACAAAACAAAACTCTTGTACACTTGCTGTATTTCATATTCCCTGTTTATTTATTTTTTGGTACTTCATGAGATATAATGTAGATGGTGACTTAGAAGGACAGTGAATGGGGAAGGGATGAAATGCAATTAGCAATATGCCCTCTGACCCCCAACAACTTGGGGCCCCAGTGGGTGGGAGGGCAGCCACAAAAGGGCCTCAGTGGTGTGCCTCCCAAGACCCAATGACATGGAGCTCTGTGCTGCCCACAGTGGCAGCCTGCCTGCCTGCCTTCTGGAGCCTGGGGCAGCCTAGTAGGCCGTGCCAGGTCCAGAGGATGGAGCAGAAGACCCTTGTCCGTGGCTAAGGAGCAAGGGAGACAGGTGTCCAAGGTTGTCACCAGTCTACCCCAAAGCTACAGATGATCTGAGGGAGAAAGACTGCCAGCTCTCACATTTCTATGGAAATTCTTTTCCCCACTTAGGGCAACTTTCAAACATCTCTAAGAGTGCTCATCACCAGGGAAGGTGCATTTCTGATGCAGAGTATTCGAAGAATTTCCTGTTACACCTAAGAGATCTCTACAGAGCAATCTTTGAGTTTGCTAAGTATAACTCAGTTCACAAAACAGAGTGATTTGGGACGTGTCATCCGGACCTGGTGGGCTTCCCTGGTGACCCAGCTGGTAAACAATCTGCCTGCCATGCAGGAGAGGCAGGGTTGATCCCTGGGTTGGGAAGATCCCCTGGAGAAGGTAATGGCAACCCACTCCAGTATTCTTGCCTGGAGAATTCCATGGACAGAGGAGCATGGTGGGCTATAGTCCACAGGATCACAATGGGAGACGACTGAGCGAGTAAGCACATACACACATACAGCTGGACCTGGGATATGATAAAGACCAAGTGAACTGTAACTGCTGAACTGAATTGTAAGGCTGGAGACCAGACCTGCAGTGGAGGGACGCCAGGAAGACACTGCCCTCTAAGAGGCCTGGCCAAGCAGCTCATCATCATACCTTGAATACAACGACAGTCACAACCGTTTCTAAGTCGGCTTTTTCTCACAGCACCAGACACGTGGGTAGTCAAAATACACGCGAGTAAATGACTCTTGGAAATCTCTGAAGTGGAAGTAGCCATTTCTCTACTGTAAAGGGATCATGCATTCATGAAAGCAGTCAAAAGGAAAGGGAATCCTTTCTGAAACGGCTGAAAGGGGAGCATAGAGATGTTTTGACTTGCCCACTGCCCACACAGCTCATTTGCCCCAGAGCTGGGATGTGAAACCAGATATTCTGTCTCTAAGGACAGTGCTCTTAAATTCTGGCTTGAGCATGTGTTGTGGGGAAAAATGCCCAGGGGAAATGACTTGGTTATGCTTTGTATGAAATCCTAGGGATCACCACTAGACAACATCACATGGGTGTAATACCAGAAAGTATATTTCACTTTCTTCAGTTTCCAGAGAAAGTGTTAGTCGCTCAGGCGTGTCTGACTCTTGGCGACCTCAGACTGTAGCCCGCCAGACTCCTCCGCCCATGGGATTCTCCAGGCAAAAATACTGGAGTGGGTTGCCATTTCCTTCTCCAGGGGATATTCCAGACCCAGGGATTGAACCCGGGTTACCTGCATTGTAGGCGGATCCTTTACCATCTGAGCCACCAGGGAAGCCTAACATTTTTTTTAAAAAAAGATGTTAACCAAAAGTCAGTCATCTTCAAACCTTCACCGTGTGACGTCACATCCCTGATCAATTTCATTCGCATTTCACTCCCCTTGCTTGTAACCGTCCTCTCAGGTGGCGAGTGTAAAATAACACCCACCGGCCACCACGTTTTCCCCTAACAGCCCACAGAGCAGATTTCCTCCTTTACTTCAGGGCCGCAGGCGACCACCCCCTGACGCCCGAGGACGTTTTCCCCTTTTTCGTAAGCATCACGGTACCCGAGGGTTGGACGCGCTGGCCGCGGTTCTAGGGCTCCATCACCACGGGTCTGCAGTCCCCACAGGTCGGGGACCACGGGGAGCGGCCCGTGTCCGACTTACTCCACAAACGCCCGCGAGCAGAGGCAGAGGATGCGCGAGCCCTCCCGCAGGTCTTCGAGGAAGAGACACATCTCCGCCACAGGCCTCCACTTCTTGCAGTACATCTCAGCGCCTCAGAGGAGGCGGCCACGCTGCAAACGACGCGGGCCGGCCACCCCGTCGCGGTTCGGCTGCCCGGGGCCGAGGGGCGGACGGAGGAAAAACCCCTTGCTGCAGGGCACGAACCGGCCCGGGACGGCTCAAGCTGGTCGCAGGCGAGTAGCTGCCGCCGGAAGTGGTTCGGGAGGGCGGTACAGGAAAGGGCGGGACGACGAGCGGTGTAGCACAAAACACTGTCCGGGATGCAGCCGGCGCTTGGCTTTTCCCTCCCGCGTCGCTCGGGAAGAACGGCTGCTCGAGTCTCCGCTTCCCTGGGTGAGCCATTGAGGAGCTCCCGCCGCTGCTCCAGGGTGAGGGCGAGCCGAGCCGCCTCTGCTTTTCGCTCTAGGTGCGTCGTCCACGTCTGGGCTTCCTCGAACTCTGCGCTCCTCGGCCCCCGGCCAGTCTCCCGGGCCGCGCCTCCAAGGCTGTGCGTCTGGTCTTACGGGGCCCCGCGGAGTCCCCAGGCTCCCCCTGGACTCGGGGTTCGGCTCGGGCCCCGGAGTGGCCGGCAGGGGAGGCCCTGCCTGGGTGACAACGAGCCGGTTCACCTTGGCCTGCATCTCCCCCCGCCACTCCCCAACGCGGGTTCGGCGGGTGTGGCCTCCGCTTGGGTTGGGGGCGAGGTGTCTCCGCTCCCTGCCTGCCTCCGGGGCCGCTCTGATGGGGATGCTAGTGGCACCCCTTTGTGTGATGTTGGGGAGGGGGCCGCGTCCGGCTCGGAGGGAGTCCTGGTCGATGCCCTTCATACCACCTTCGTGACCAGGGCGGGCCACTTGACCCCCCGAACCTGTCTGTAAGAGTCTGTAAATAGGAGTGATGAGTAGCACCTGCTTCGTAGGGCGGTTGGGAAGATGGAAGAGAACCATGAGCATCAGACTTCTCACCAGAGCTGTTAATAGTCTGGGTGGGTACCTACTCTGGAGGCGCCTGGCACTGTCTCGGTCTCCGAATTTTGCAGCCTGTAAGACAGGACTGCTGATCAGTACTTAAAGATACGTATGTCCAAACCAGGATGTGGAAAACTGGATCAGCTCTGCTGAATTTGAAAAAAGCAATGCTTGGCATTGGTTGAGATCGCCCAGGCACGTTCATACTTGAAGCTTGTGGAGCACTTAGGACTTGGTTTGTGCTGTGGGCCCTGAAGTTGGTTTGGTATTCCTTCCTACTCCAGGGGATCTTCCCAACCCAGGTATCGACCCCCCTTCTCTTGGGTCTCCTGCGTTGGTAAGCGGATTCTTTATCACTGAGCCACCAGGAAAGCCCAGAATAAGTAAGAGCTGGAATGAAATCCAGAGGTTTAGAATGGCCCCTCATGTTCTGGCTGCTTTTACTGGTCGGTGGAAGTAGAAGTTGAATATTCAAATGAAGTGTTTATTCCCTGATCGTTTGTTGTGGTTCAGTTGAGTCCGCCTCTTTGCGACCCCATGGTTGCAGAATGTCGGGCACCTCTGTCCTCCATTATCTACCGGAGTTTGCTCTAATTCATGCCATGCCTCCTTACTGCTTTCTTACTCATGTTAGTGACTCAAGAAGATAAGAGTGCTGCACAATTACAGATACACTAGTATGGATGTGTAACATTTGGGGGATAAGGGCAGTTAAAAAAATAAGGGTAGAACATCAATTATCAAACAGAGTGGAAGATTTTAACTAGGAATCGAGGGACATTCTAGGATTGAAAAAGAAATACATCTTGAAAGGGAATTCGGCCAGAACTTAAAGAGTCTGAAGCTTGAAAGCCAAAAGATAAGATGGTTGATTTTGCCAGATAGCATAACTGAAATATTAGATAACCAAACTTCTGCTCTATTGATGGTTTGAAGTAGAATGCTTATTCACTGAAACAGTGTGAGAGCCCTGTTAAACCATTATGAAATACACAAAAAGAAAAAGGGAAAATTAATTAGTGTTTCAGTGAGTATTTCTTGTAACTGGCATTTTCAACATATCTGCAATTTGGCTCCTATACTAAAAATAAGAAATGAATCTGCTACCATCCATGGTGATGAAAATACTGGTAATGATTGAAAAAAAGAAGAATAGATTTATTTCCTGAAGGTTTTATAGAAAACAAAATAGCCCTCTGTTTTACTGGTTTTTGAAATATTCTCATTTTAACATCTACAAAGTCAGTTACTGTAAATGTTCCTCATCAGCAACATCGACATGCTGATATTTCAACTTGGCAGCTTTTCCTCACAAGTTACATGAATTCCAGATGGGAAAGTATATGATACATAGAACTGTGTGTCATTGGAGAGTTTTTTTGGGGGGTGGGGCTTAGGAAATACTCTGGAATCTTGGTAACTAAAATAAATCTCCTCCAAAACATCTTTTAAACAGGGATAGTTTTTATTGGATGAAAATAAAGTGGTAGGGAGTCATGTATAGTCTGTGGCAAATTGGAGGGGGCAAAGGGCCAGGCAGAAGTAGAGGAAAGAGAAATTACAGTGTTAATATTTTTAGCCTTTGTGTCAGAGAGGGAGTGAGACTTAAAAAGTGTAATGAAAATCAAAGTAGAAAGTAGGAGGACTGGGTTTTAATTTTGACTCAGTTTTTCACTGAATTAGTTTAGTAACTGGGTAAGTCTACTTGGCTTTCTGTTTTTAACTTTTCTGCACAATTAAGAGGTGGTATTCATTGAGATCTAAAGCTATTTTCTCATTTTCTTACGAGTATTCTATCAGCTCAAAAGCTTGTTATTTAAATTCCTTGGTTAGTTCTCTCGCGAAAGAACTCTATCTTGGTCCATATTTTTGTTAAAGATTTGGATGAACAAATTCACCTCTACCTGTATTTAGTTAGCCAGCATTGCTTAGGTGACTAACATGTCCTGGGCATATTATCCTAAGTACTTTTGCATATGTTTTCTCATATAACCATCTATTTTGTTTACTGATACATTCCTGTGTTTAGAATAGTGCCCAGCACAAACTACATACTTGCTTGATGGCTATTGAATACATGAATTCATAGTCAGTGATGTAAGTCTTCTTCGTGCCATCCTCTTTCTTGTACGCTGTATTCTATCCCCTCTGGCCCAGGTCCCAGCAGTTATCTTCTCTCTTGATCATCCGTTTCTCGTTCACCCATTGACACATCATCATTGGTATTAAAAACTGCAGTAGTTTGATTCATGGTGAGACAACAACAAACTTGACCCACATTCCCCACCAACCTGTTTTTCTGTGCCTTTACGCAACAGCATTCCTCTCCAGTTCATTCCCTCCCACTCTTTCTTAAACTTACTTCACCTTTTATCCCCCACTGAATCAAAACTGTTCTAACAGGGCTGGCCAGTGCCTCTGTGTTGTGAAATCCAAGGATCACTTATCATTCCTCATCTTACTAGACCTCCCAGCATCATTGAGGACTCCTCCTTTCTTATTCTGATGTCCATGATGTCGCTCCTGGAAGGAGGATATTAGTTGCTCATTGGCTTCCCAGCTTCTAAAATGTTGAGGGCCCCAAGGCTCAGTCATGGAAGCTTTTTTATTTTATGTTCATTCCCTAGAGGAATATTCTTTAGTTTTCCAGTTCTCAATACTGGTCTATATATTGTTGACTCCCAAATGTATTACTCTAGCCCTGACCTTCCTGTGAAACTCTGCTGTGTCCAGCTGCCTGTTGAACATCTTCACTTGGATGTCCAGTACAACCTGGACGTGTTCAAACCTGAATTCCTAATGGCCAGGATTTCCTGGGATGCCTAAACCTGTTCTTCCAGCAGCTCCCTCTTTTTACAAGCAAACTGATTATAGTCATGCTTGTTTAGTGCTTTTCTGGTGGAAGGCACTCTTCTAAGCTTTGTTCACAACAGTCTTATTCAGTTCAGTTCAGTTCAGTCGCTCAGTCATGTCTGACTCTTTGGACCCCACAGACTGCAGCATGCCAGGCTTCCCTATTCATCGCCAACTCCTGGATCTTGGTCAAACTTATGTCCATTGAGTCAGTGATGCCATCCAACCATCTCATCCTCTGTCGTCCCCTTCTCCTCCTGCCTTCAATCTTTCCCAGCATCGGGGTCTTTTCCAATGAGTCACTTTTTCTTATCAGGTGGCCAAAATATTGGAGCATCAGTCCTTCCAATTAATATTCAGGACTGATTTCCTTTAGGATTGACTGGTTGGATCTCTTTGCAGTCCAAGGGACTCTCAAGAATCTTCTCCAACATCACAATTTGAAAGAATCAATTCTTCAGCGGTCAGCTTTCTTTATGGTCCCACTCTCACATCTATACATGACTACTGGGAAAACCATAGGTTTGACTAGATGGACCTTTGTCACAAAGTAATGTCTCTGCTCTCTAGGTTTGTAATAGCTTTTCTTCCAAGGAGCAAGAGTCTTTTAATTTCATTGTTGTAGTCACCATCTGCAGTGATTTTGGAGCCCAAGAAAATAAAGTCTGTTCCTGTTTCCATTGTTTCCCCATATATTTGCCATGAAGTGATGGAACCGGTTCCCATGAATATTGAGTTTTAAGCTAACTTTTCCACTCTCCTCTTTCACTTTCATCAAGAGGCTTCCTCTTTGCTTTCTGCCATAAGGGTGGTGTCATCTGCATATCTGAGGTTATTGATATTTCTCCTGGCAATTTTGATTCCAGCTTGTGATTCATCTAGCCCTGCATTTTGCATGATGTACTCTGCATATAAGTTAAATAAGTAGGGTGACAAATATATAGCCTTGATTTGGAACCAGTCTGTTGTTCCATGTCGGGCTCTAACTATTGCTTTTTGATTTGCATACAGATTTCTCTGGAGGCAGGTAAGGTGGTCTGGTATTCCCCTCTCTTGAAGAATTTTCCACAGTTTGTTGTGATCCACACAGTCAAAGGCTTTGGCATAGTCAAAATAAGCAGAAGTAGATTTTTTTCTGGCACTCTCTTGGTCCAGTGGATGTTGGAAATTTGGTTTCTGTTTCCTCTGCCTTTTCTAAGTCTAGCTTGAACATCTGGAAGTTCTCTGTTCACATACTGTTGAAGCCTAGCATGGAGAATTTTGAGCATTATTTTGTGAGATGACTGCAATTGTGCTCTAGTTTGAACATTCTTTGGCATTGCTTTTCTTTGGGATTGGAATGAAAACTGACCTTTTCCAGGCATGTGGCCACTGCTGAGTTTCCCAAATTTGCTAGCATATTGAGTGCAGCACTTTCACAGTATCATCCTTCAGGATTTGAAATAGCTTAGCTGGAATTCCATCACCTCCACTAGCTTTGTTCATAGTGATGCTTCCTAAGGCCCAGTTGACTTTGCATTCCAGGATATCTGGCTCTACCTGAGTGTGATCACACCATCGTGGTTATCTGGGTCATTAAGATATTTTTTTGTATAGTTCTGTGTATTCTTGCCACCTCTTCTTAATATCTTCTGCTTCTGTTAGGTCCATACCGTTTCTGTTCTTTATTGAGCCCATCTTTGCATGAAATGTTCCCTTGGTATCTCTAATTTTCTTAAAGCGATCTCTAGTCTTTCCCACTCTATTCTTTTCCTCTATTTCTTTGCACTGAAGAATGAGAAGATGAATGCACGTTCTTCTCCTCTGCCATCTTGGACTTCAGGACAGTCTTATTCGGTTGATACTGTTATCCTCATTTGTAGATGGAGAGACTGAGGCAGAGAGATGTTATGTAACTTGTCTTGGGTTCCACAATAAGGGGCGAACCCTGCCGTGTCCCCACCCATGTTGCCTGAAAACATGTGGCCATCCAGACTTCTCCTCTTATTCACGTTCTACATTCATTCACCAGTGCATCCTATTGGCTTTATCCTCAAAATATATCCAGAAGTTTACCGTCTCTTATAGCCTTCCCTCTGCATGCTTGTCCTGCCACCTTCATGACTCACCTTGGTGACCGCAGTAACTTCCTGTTGCCCCCTGTGCAGCGTATTCTCGACATAGCATCATTGAGAACTGAAGTTGGGAATCTCATCCTTCTGACACCTTTTCCCTCTCACTTAGGTAAAAGTTAGCCCACAAAATTCTACAGTGCTCCCTGTTTCCAACCGCCCACCCCACCCCTCTTCCTCCGCCTGCCTGCTTTTCTGCTCCTCACTCCACCCCAAAGTGCACATCGCTTGTGCTTACCATTCTTTCAGTCAGGAATTCTCTTCCAAAGGCGCACATGGTTTGCTTCCTCACGTCCTCAGGTCTTTGTTCAAACAGGTAACACAGTGGTAAAGAATCTGCCTGCTAATGCAAGAGATGTAGGAGACACAGGTTCAGTTCAATCCCTGAGTCAGGAATATCCCCTAGAGTAGGAAATGGCAACCCACTCCAGTATTCTTGCCTGGAGAATCCCATGAACAGAAGAGCCTGGTGAGCTGCAGTTCACGGGGTCACAAACAGTTGGACATGACTGAGCACAAACGCAGACCTTTGAAGGTGGAACGGGCACCTTTTGAGTTTTCTGTTCTGGAATATTTTAAGTCGAAGGGTTGGCCATTTGTGGAGGTGCGTGGGGTGCAGTTACCGGGTGGCGGGATCTTGTGATGGGCCCTCGAAGCCTCTGTCCCCAGGAGTCTACCTGTGGACTGACCCTCTCCCCTCTTCTGTGTGTATGAAGCATGTGTAATAGGTCAGAATGTGGCCGGGGTAAGAGTAGAGTTCTATTACCAGTTTGGGTGGAGGGAGGCACTAAAGGTTTTAAAATCATGAGATTTTAGAATCCTATTAAAAATTGGAAATGAGACTAGATTACTGGGACAGTTCTATTAAACAGTAAGGGTCAGCTCACCAAAATGATTGGTTTTCAGGCCTGGGAAAAGCTTTTAACATATTAGAGAGGCTATCATAAATTTTAATGTATTAACAATATTCGAAAGCTCTCTCTGTTGAGATATAATTCATCATAATATTCACCATTTTAAAAATGTGCCACTCAGTCGTCTTTTAGTATATTCACAAAGTCGTACAGCCATCACTACCATCCAGTTCCAGGACATTTTTATTGTCCCTCAAAGACACCTCTGTTTCCATTGGCAGTCGCTTGTCATTGCCCTGCCGCCAGCCCCTGGCAGCTACTAACCTTTGTGTCTGGGTGGATTAACCTGTTCTGGGTGTTTCATAGAAATGAAATCATGTAAGATGTGGCCTTCAGTATCTGACTTTTTTTTTTTTTAACCTAGTATAATGTTATTATACTGTATAAGTGAAATATTGTGGTATGAACTTATATTGTGGTATGAACTAGTACTTCATTTCTTTTTGTGCCTGAGTAATCTTTTTTCTTGGAGAAGGCAATGGCACCCCACTCCAGTACTCTTGCCTGGAAAATCCCATGGACGGAGGAGCCTGTTAGGCTGCAATCCATGGGGTCGCTAAGAGTCGGACACGACTGAGCGACTTCACTTTCAATTTTCACTTTCATGCATTGGAGAAGGAAATGCAACCCACTCCAGTGTTCTTGCCTGGAGAATCCCAGGGACGGGGGAGCCTGGTGGGCTGCCGTCTATGGGGTCGCACAGAGTCGGACACGAATGAAGTGACTTAGCATAGCAATCTTTTTTCTGGCTATAGCATATTTTTATCCATCAACTGATGGACATTTGAGTTGTTTCCATATTTTTGGCTCTCATGACTAGATGCTGCTGTCAACAACTATATGCAGATTTTTCTGTGAATATGTTTTCAGTTCTCTTGGGTGTATACTTCGGATAAGAATTACTGGGTCCAGTGGTAAATCTGTGTTTAACTTTTTGAGGACTGCCAAACTGATTTCCACAGTGACTGCACTATTTTATATTCCCACTGGCAGTGTACAAAGGTTCTCATTTTGCGATATCATCAGTATCACTTGTTATTTTCCTCTTTTTCTTTTTTTTTGATGATAGCCACCCTAGTGAGGAAAGCTCTTATTTTAAAAAGTAGTAAGTTTTGCTGTGTTGTTTTACTCTGAATGCTCAAACACTGATAAATTTTAGTGGTTTAACTCTGGGTGTGTTTATGTTTAGACTCAGTTGTGTCCAACTCTCTGCGACCCCATGGACAGTAGCACGCTAGGTTCCTCTGTCCGTGGAATTCTCCAGGCAAGAATACTGGAATGGGTTGCCATTTTCTTCTGGTTGACTCTTTTGACGGGTTGGTTAAAACGTGATGTAAATAAAACACAGATTGTGGGCTCAATGTGGGCTGTGTCCACCTGCTTTTACCACCACAGGCCCAGATTTCTCACAGATAAGTGCTATGGATTACCAGGAAATTAGACACATCCTCCATCCCTGGAAGAATAAGTCAATTCTGTGTGCTGCCAACATGCTAGTTTATTAGCAAGACAATCTTGGCTTCAAGACATCACGTGATTGCTCTTTTATACATCTGTCTCTCTCTCCCTCAGTCTCTTTCTTTCATTTTTTTCCTTTCCCACCTCATCCACAAAGGATTTGAGATGATTTTCGTTAAGGTTATATGGTATGGAATAATGATAAAATATCTCTAAGAATAGAATCAGAAGCAGATAACATAGGAATGGAAGAAGGATATCTTACTTAGGACATTGTAATCATGAGGATTAATACAGTTGTGTCATCGAATATCATGTTTGACCTTAAGCTTATCCAGCAGTTACTAAAAAGAGACATTGCCTGTTATACATCCTAACTTCATATTGTTTCTCTAAAGAAGCACAGTTTTCTGTAACTCTGAATTAAAAAACATCTTAGGTGGGGGTGTTTAGAGTAAAGGGGCTTCCTAAGTGGCTTAGTGGTAAAGAATCTGCCTGCAATGCCGGGGATGTGGGTTGATCCCTGGTTCAGGAAGATCCCCTGGAGGAGGAACTGGCAACCTACTGCAGAATTCTTGCCTGGGAAAGCCCGTGAACGAAGGAACCGTTTATAATAGAGAGCTAAAACAGTACTAGGGGTCCTCACTGAAAGCTTTGGTAGCATGAGTATAATTTTGAATTATGATGCACTGGTGTAGGGCAGGAAACATGTTTGTCACACACTGTGTTTATGTCTCTTGCCATTTATTTTATGGAAAGTCTATCTCTAGGTATTAATGGTTATCTTTTTTTAAATCATATATTTCTTCCATTTGTATATGGTATTTTCCAGAATACAGACATTGAAGCTTGGGACAAAATATTTATCTAATTTCTGGTAAGTTAAGTGAGTGCTTTAGGGAGTGACATAAAATAATTGTATGCTGTTTCTTCAGTCATTTAAGATACAAGAGAAATTTTAGTGACATATAAGATAAAAACTATGTTGGTAAATTTTTATTATTGTATAACATAAAAGGAACAGAGAGCTTTTCTTTAAACCTGCTTGTAAAAGATAATACCCAAAAACATATGTCATCATTTCCTAAAGAATTGGGTTACTTTTATTGAATCAGATAATTGATGTTTTCTTCTGTGAAGAATAGTTATCTCAACATAACTCAGTTTAAGATACAAATGCTGAGTATGATTCACTTAAGATATAGTCAAATTATTCAGATCAAGCTGCATTTTCATTCATTGGCTTTGTTTTCCTCTTGTAACTGTAGCTTGTGAGTTATTTTCAGAAGCTAAGCCCAGCACGCTTCATGAGTGGACAGAGGATACCCATTTTCACATGTAGATCTTCAACGAAGTTGAGAGTTAACAACTGACTCATTTTTGGTATTAAGAAATGACTCTGCACCATATTTTTATGTAGACCAAAACATTTAACCTCTCAGCTGCAAAGAGAATCACGTTGGATTATTTTTCCCTTCCAGTGGCTAAGTTGAAGACCTGCCATGACAATGAAGAAAGAGACCGCGTTTGCTGTTTCCACCTAAAAAAAAATGACCAACAAGAACCAAAGTTTTGGTGTGGGACAGGACTCCATGTCCTCCATGACTTGTCTAATCCACGTCCTTGAAGCGTGGTTTGGTGTGGAGCACTTGGAGGACTACTGGAATTTTGCAAACTACCTCTTGTGGGTTTTCACACCACTCCTCCTTTTAATACTCCCTTACTTCACCATCTTTCTGCTCTACCTTACAATAATTTTCTTACACATTTATAAGAGGAAGAATGTGCTAAAAGAAGCCTACTCCCATAATCTGTGGGATGGTGCGAGGAAGACGGTGGCGACCCTGTGGGACGGACATGCGGCTGTCTGGCATGGTAAGCAGATCGCTTTGTGCTCTGAGGTCCTGCTGGTGTGGGTGCACTGACACCCCATCACTGTCCCTGTGGTTGATTGAAGAGATGTTGAAAAATATGGAGGGGAGAGTTATTGTTTTCTGTTATCTGTTTGCATGTGTGGTGCACATGTATGTCTTTATTAAAGTGGTTTTCTTCTAAATACATTCGTTTTCATTAAACAAAGAACCATATAGCTGTGTAGAATATGACAATAAGCTAAAATTAAAAAATGAATATTTAACATCTAAAAGAGTAACAGACAAAATAGTATAGAAAACTGTTTTGAAAGTGCTTTAATTATTTCATGTTTATTCCCATTTTGTTCAAAGTAAGTTTGACTTTCCCAGTATCGAGATTTTTAAACAATGAAATATTAAGTAATAATATTTTTAAATTAAATATAATCTATATACCAAAATTTACCCATTTTCTGTTTGCCTCATTTCGGAAGTCATTGTGTGACTTACTAAGCTAACGTGTTGTCACTTTAAATCTACATATGCCTGCAAGTCATTTTTGAGCACTTGACCATGCCATCCGGTGTCCAATGCTTAACATGCATCAGTTCTTATAACACAGTAGATGGAGCCCATGTATTAACTCCATTTTACATGTTTCTCATAAGGAAACTGAAGAACAGAGAGGTTGTCATTTGCCCAAGGCTGCTAGGACAGCAGGGAGAAGAGCCAGGACGCAGCCCCTGGTTTCCGGGTCTCGGCCTGTGCGTCCCTGACCTGTGCTGTGCAGCAGGTCTGTCCCTGGCTGGGGGCTCGGACTCCCAGCAGTGGTGGTCAGAGGGTATGCAGACAGGAAACACACGCTACTGATGTAGGGAATTTACTATGTACCTGCTAATACCAATGCCCTTGCCAGTCAGCACAGCCCTCACACTCTCTGGTGGCTGTTCACCCACCGTGGGATGGTGTCTCCGCATTCCATGACCAGAGCCTGCGTCTGTGTAGACGGCTATTGTTCATTGTCTATACAGCAGTGAGACAGAAATGCAGTGGCCTGGTTTATAGGACTCAGGAGTCTATGTCCCTCTCCCACTTGTAACCGCCCGTATTTTAGGATAATGCATATAGTAAGGAATTTGAATTTATTTATATTTCAGGAGATATTTAATTTCTATAAATTCCAAGTGTTGAACTTATTTTGTAAGCAAGTATATAATTTTGAAGTATTTATTCTTTATTTTTCTGATGTATTTCTAAATATGCCCCTATGGCTCAGAGGAAGTAAAAATATAGATTACTACCCTGTTTTAATGTCCTGTTATGATAATTTAACATTGTATTTTATTGGGATAGGTGATGCTTTTAAAAACGGTTTTCTCCACTCTTTTAGTGACATACACAATAGGCATTTGTGTGCACATTCAGATTTTGTATTGATGTGAAATCAGTTCTAATTTATGCTTTGTAAAGAATCTTCAGAGAAGTTTTTAACTAATAAAAATGTTCATTGTAGAAAATGTGGCAAGTAAAAATAAATATGGAGAAGAAAATAACAGTCACCTAAAATTTGCCAGGCCATTGAATTCTGGTATGTTTATTGCTTTTTATTTGTGTGGCAGACTAGTATCTTCATGTCACCAAGCCTTCTTACTTGAGTGGTAATGACTGTATCAGATCAGATCAGTCGCTCAGTCGTGTCTGACTCTTTGTGACCCCATGAATTGCAGCACGCCAGGCCTCCCTGTCCATCACCAACTCCCGGAGTTCACTCAGACTCACGTCCATCGAGTCAGTGATGCCATCCAGCCATCTCATCCTCTGTCGTCCCCTTCTCCTCCTGCCCCCAATCCCTCCCAGCATCAGAGTCTTTTCCAAAGACTCTGTAAATCCTATAGCTAATTTAGTTAGTTACCTGTTACACTGTTGTTTATTTGTAATTGGTTTACTATAAGTATCTTTATACAAGAATCTATCCAGTGTTTCCTGTTTTGAACTTAAATTTTACCCTCTACTGTATATTATGTAAGTGCTCTGGCATTTTGCAAACCATTCTCTGATTCTACTACATCAAGGAACATGAATCTGATATTTTTTTAAATACCTGCGTTTTTAGGTAGTTTGTCAATGAGGTCCCTACCTTCAAGTTGTTTACAGCCTTTAAATTATAGCAATTTTGACTTCTTTACTTCACATTTATTACTATTTTTTAAAAACATGGACATATTTAATTCACTTAAAGGGTCCTCCAAGTTAAACCACAGGCAGTAGTTTTTTTTTCCTTTTTTTTTTTGCATATATATATATTTAAATTTATTTTTTAATTGAAGGATAACTGCTTTATAGAATTGTAGAAGAGTTTTTTCATGGAAAATTAAATTGGGGTTTCAAGAGAACCTTCCCGCTCTCCTTCAGGTGGGTTAGTTTTCTTTCACCTCCTGCGTCTCACACAGGGAAGGATGCCTGGGCCACCGGCTGGAGCTCAAACCAGCCTCTCCCCAGTCACAGCTGGGTGACCTCCGGCAGGTGACCTCGCTTCCTTTGCTGTTTCTCCCTCTTCCTTTTCAACAATTAGGACTTTTTTCTTTTTTTTCAATTAGGACTTTTTAAAACTTCATTTAAAAAAAAATTTTAGAATTACAGAAAAGTTGCAAAAATAGTGCAGAGTTCCTGCTGTTTTTCACTCAGCTTCCCCTAATGTTGGCATCTTATATAACCGTTTCTACAGTTATCATATTAACAGTGGTACAACATTATCAACCAAACTACAGATATTATTCGAATCTTACCAGGTTCCCTGCCAGAGTCCTTTTACCAGGATCCCATCCTGCATTTAGTTGTCATATCTTCTCCAATTTAAAACAGGTTTTTCGTCTTTATCACCTTCACACTTTTGCAGAGTACTGCTCAGTGATTTTGTGGACTGTCTCTTAATTTAGGTATGATGTTTTCCATAATTAATTTGAAGTTGTGCATTTTTGACCAGAATCTCACTGATGGTGCATTCTCAGTACATTGTATCCGAGGTGCCTGATGTTAACACGTGTTATGACCGGTGATGGTGACTTTGATCACTTGATTGAGGAGGTGTCTGCTAGGTTTCCCCACCAGAGAGTTGCTAGTTTTTACTTTTCAATTGATAAATGTCTTGGAAGAGCTCCTTTAAAGCTATGTAAATAACCTTTCTCTTCAAACAAGATACTAAACTTTCCTGAACTTCATTTTCCTCTTCTGTAAAATGGGTTGTTTTAAGGATTCATTGGATCTTGATATAAAGTACTTAGAATAATTTCTATTATGTAATAAAAATTCAACAAATGTTAGCTCTCATAATTATAGAGCATCTTGCTCCAATAATTTGGAAAGCACTAAAATACATTACTTGCCTCTTGGTCATTATTAAGTTCAACTTCACACACCTACTGTGTTCAAGATTCCTAGTATTTTCAAAGCACATTTTTAGGCTGTCAAGGTTTTGACTCTTGTTGCTAGCAAGAAAAGCATTCTGCCATCCAGTGTATACGCACAGGTATATCTACTTCATCGAGTGTGTAGAGACTGTCTTCATGTGATCTGCTCTGTTTTCTATCCTGCTCTCTCTTATTTAAAAAGAAAATGCTGACAGTAACTCACTAAAGAGACTGCACAGCTCAGTGAGTGGATGGCCACGAGCATTCGACAGTCTCAGGTGCAGGTTAGCCTGCACGCACCTCTGGTAGGAGGTGAGGTGAGGGGCAAGGACACAGCCGCCCTCCCCCGGCCCCCTCCCCGCCACCGTGTGACCTTGAGTAGTTGGTTATGTGGGTTTTGCTTCCTTGGGTTTCCTCATCAGTGCAGGAATTCCGTGAGGACCATATGACATAATTACTATGGGTCCAATACAGTGCCTGGCAGGTGAACCCTCAATAAGTGTCCATTCTTGTTTCTATGGGACAAAAGTGAAAGCACTATTCATGGAGGAAGTAGTTTTTAAACAAGGTTTTGAAGAATGAGTGGGGAAATAACTGAGTAACTATTTCACAGAGTCCACCTGCAATGCAGGAGATCCTGGTTTGATTCCCGGGTCGGGAAGATCCGCTGGAGAAGGGATAGGCTACCCACTCCAGTATTCTTGGGCTTCCCTGGTGGCTTAGCTGGTGAAGAATCTGCCTGCAATGCGGGAGACCTGGGTTTGATCCCTGGGTTGGGAAGATCCCCTGAAGAAGGGAAAGGCTACCCACTCCAGTATTCTGGCCTGGAGAATTCTGTGGACTGTATAGTCCATGAGGTTGTGAAGAGTCAGACATGACTGAGTGACTTTCACTTCACCTCACTTCACTTCACACCATTATATTTAAAAATTAAGTACATAGTTTTTTTTGAAGGAAAAGATAAATGATCAAAATTGGTTCAAGAAGGAGAGAGAAACAGAGCAGACCAATAATCATACAATAAATATTGAAACAATGATCAAAGTCTATACCCTCCTCTCTTCACAAAGGGCTGAGAGCCCACAAGTTATGCTAAACTTTTAAGTAACAGATAATGCCCCTCGTAAAGTGAGAGTGTAGGAAAAAGTGGAGTTAAACAGTTTATTTTACAAGGATAGCAGAACTTTGCCAAAGAAACTAAGGAGAACACAAAAGGGAGATTTGTAGGTCAGTCTCAAAGTAGTTTTATAAAATTCAGTACTTATGATAAAAAGAAAAACTTAGTGAAGACTAAAGGTATTACTTTAATAAAGTTCCAGAAATATTCAACAAAAATGATCCACATTAGAGAAGTAGTAAAAGCAATTCCCATAAGAAGAAAATAGGACAAGGATGCTCTCAACCTCTACTATTTAACATTCTATTGGAGCTCCTGGAAATAAGTGAAGAGATGAGAAAAGAGGCCTGAAAGAACTAAGTGAATCCACTTACTAGTACTGATAAGTTTGTTAAACACAAAATCATATACTACCAATAATCATTTTTAAAATGGAAATAAAACATTCTGTTTGAGACTAAATCTAACAACATGTAAGAACTTTAAGGAGAAACTATATGCTTTACAGATGGAATTCAAAAAAGTTGAAGTGGATACAAAGTCTTGGTGTAATATAGATGTCCCTTCTACAGTCCATACTCCCAGTTCATTTACTAATTCAATATAACTGATTTTTCGTCAACTTCTAAAATTCATACAGGAGGACGCCGCCCACCGCGAGCACGACGGCCATGCCCACACGCCCCGGCGGGAAGTTAGGAAGGCCTGGGCTTTAAAAAAAATAAATAAATAAAATAAAATAAAATTCATACAGAAGAGTAAAGAAGAATAACCAAGGAAAATTGGAAATAAAAGAGGGCATTTCCCCTATCATATCAAAAGCATCAACATTTATCATGATTAAAATTACAGTGTTGGTCCAGGGAAAGGATTATCACAAGTAGATCAAACATTAAAAAGTTAGAAGCATGAATGTAGTAAGTGATAAAAGTGGTGTTTGAGGTCAACATGAAAAGACAGGAAAATACTTGATGACCTTAAAGTATGGAAGATCTTAAAGAAGATGCAAAACAAAAGCTATTGGGAATAACTAAAAATTGTGTCAGAAGATGGGGCAGATCAGGGTAGGTCATTTACAGCATAACTTCAGTTCAGTCGCTCAGTCATGTCTGACTCTTTGCGACCCCGTGAACCACAGCACGCCAGGCCTTCCTGTCCATCACCAACTCCCGGAGTCTACCCAAACCCAGCCCATCAAGTTGATGATGCCATCCAACCATCTCATCTTCTGTCGTCCCCTTTTCCTCCTGCCCTCTATCTTTCCCAGCATCAGGGTCTTTTCCAGTGAGTCAGTTCTTTGTGTCACGTGGCCAAAGTATTGGAGTTTCAGCTTCAGTCCTTCCAATGAGCACCCAGGACTGATCTCCTTTAGGATGGACTGGTTGGATCTCCTTGCAGGCCAAGGGACTCCCAAGAGTCTTCTCCAACACCACAGTTCACAAGCATCGATTCTTTGGCACTCAGCTTTCTTTACAGTCCAACTCTCATATCCATACATGACCACTGGAAAAACCATAGCCTTGACTAGACAGACTTTTGTTGGCAAAGTAATAGTAAATTTAAAAAATCCAATTTAAATGGTCTAAACATGTGATCTGAAAATGACCCAAACATAAATGCCAACAATTATGACAGATTCACAAGCCCCCTAGTAATTAGGAAAGTGCAAATTAAAACTTATGCTAAGATATCATTTTTACTCAAAATATTGGCAAAAATTAGTTTGTTGACATTAAAGAGTAAGAATGTGGAGACAGGGACGCTCAGCGCCTTTAAGAAAGTACTGTAGTGCAGCCAGTCAGGAGGACCATTTGGTAGCTTCTGTTATAATTTAAAATGGGTGTATCATATGGTCAGTTGCCCTTACTATCCAGTTGTCTCAGTATCCAGTCTAGTGGTAAACTCCCACAGTGTACAGGATGCATATAAATGAATGTTCATTGCAGCAATTATTTGTGAAAAACTGGAAACAGTCCAGTGTCCCTAAATAGGGAAATGGCTCAATGAACTGTGATAGGAATTCATTATGGAATACTTTATAGCCATTAAAACATCATCAATAAGAGATCACTACATATGTTTATCCAGTAGATGTCCAAGATACATTGTTGCAGGAAAAAAACTAAGATTCATTATTACAATCACAGTAGGAAAACCACCTGTGTTCAAACATTCAGACACCCCGGTATTGAGTAAAATGCAGGACGTATTCAGGACCAAAAGAGGGGTCATTCTTCTTCTTGGGTGAGAACTATGTGGAAGGATGAACCTGGAAAGGTAGACTGAAATTAAGTTGTGAGACAATTGAATGCTGTGCCCAGCCAGGAGTTTGCCTTTATTTTGTGTGCTTTTTAGGTCCGTTTGGTTTCCTGAGGAAGACCCAAAAGGATGGTATTGTCATTTTACTATAGTGTGTAGGTGTACAGCCTTACAAACGGGTTTTTGGTGTCATATTTAGAAGGGATCATCTCTTAGGAGATTAGCCTTATCTGAAATTACGCTTGCCTGCTCAGTCGCTTCAGTTGTGTCCCACTCTTTTCAACCCCATGGACAGTAGCCTGCCAGGCTCCTCTGTCCATGGGATTCTCCAGGCAAGAATATTGGAGTGGGTTGCCATTTCCTCCAGGGGATCTTCCCCACCCAGGGATTGAACCTGTGTCTATTGCATTGAAAGGGGGCATTCTTTACCACTAGGCCACCTGGGAAGCACGGTGGTAGGCAGTTATCTCATTTATTACATAATAAATAAATCCCTGCGAGTGAAGCTCTGGGGGAAACCAAAGAATCTGAAAAGTTCTTAAGATCAAGGCGCAGAGTAGGGGAGGTAAATAAGTATGCATTTCATGGCATAAAACAAGAGAGCCACATTCGTCACAGAGAAGGGCTGTTCTTGGTGAAGGGGACCCAGACCACTGGAAATGTACACAAACGTGCATATGTCCAGGCCCCCTTCCTGAACAGCGGAGGGATGGACGGTGGTAACAGCCGTCTTGGAGAGTGATGTCTTTCTCTGAGTGCTGGAACCCATCACCCCTACCCAGGACGGGTCCTGTAGGCAGAAGACGGGGTTGCACTTCAAAACCCACGTCGGGGAGAGGGAGTGATATACTTAAGAGAGTGGAGGTAAACACTCGGAACGTGGTGACCAGAAAAGAGAGTCCAAGGGAGGAGCAGGTAAAGCGCCCCAGCATTTCTATGAACGTGTGACAGGAAGTGCTCCATTAGAGGCGGTCACGTGGGCAGCGTGGAGGTGGGACGCGCCCTGGTCCATGTGACACAGGAAAGAATGTGACATCACTTGATGGGCCTTTTTGGGGTCTGAAAGGCCTTGACAGTGTTTGACCAGTGTGACCATCCACTGGTGCTTTCTGAGTGGACCAGAAAGCACGGTATGACCACATCCATGCTTCACGATCAATGCAGTTGAATATTGGGGCTTAAGGTTTAGTGGAAAGATGGTAAATTCTAGTTGTCGATAGTGAACTGCTGAATTGAATTTTTCTGCTTTCAACCCGGTGGTTTGGTAATATGGAAGCAGTTCAATTAATTGTCAATTCTTTTAAAAGAAAATTATTCTGGAAAACAAAGGGGAAGCGAAGGAATAGTCTGTATAGAATCCCTTAAAGAAGTATTTCTTTATTTATTTCTTAGAATGTTTGTCTGCTGGGATGATCTATCCTTTTGATAACTTCAGGCAACTTCAGTGACTGATTCTAAGTAAATTGAATTACTTGAACTAAAATTAGATAATTGGGAAGAAATGTTAGCAGTACAGAAACACAATTTTGAAATATCATTAAATTTAATTTTTAAAACCGTTCTGTTGAGTTTATTTGATATATTACCAAATAATTTATTTCTTCAATACTAGAATCAGTTACCACACTTAATCTATTTGGTGAAGATATTATGTTGTTTAGTCACTAAGTCATGTGCGACTCTTTTGCAATCCCATGGACTGTAGCCTGCCAGGCTCCTCTGTCCATGGGATTTCCCAGGCAAGAATATTGGAGTGGGTTGCCATTCCCTTCTCCAGGGGATCTTCCTGACTCAAGGATCAAACCCGAGTTTTCTGCATTGGCAGGTGGATTTTTTACCACTCAGTCATCTGGGAAGCCCAAAGATATTATAAACTACTTTAAAAATGAATCTCTTAAAATTTACACCTAAATCTTTATAATTTAAATGTTTGTTTCTTAGCAAATCTAACAAGGGATAAACTGAAGGAATACAGAGTGAAGTAAGCCAGAAAGAAAAACACCAATACAGTATACTAACGCATATATATGGAATTTAGAAAGATGGTAACAATAACCCTGTGTACGAGACAGCAAAAGAGGCACTGATGTATAGATCAGTCTTATGGACTCTGTGGGAGAGGGAGAGGGTGGGGAGATTTGGGAGAATGGCATTGAAACATGTATAATATGTATGAAATGAGTCGCCAGTCCAGGTTCGATGCACGATACTGGATGCTTGGGGCTGGTGCACTGGGACGACCCAGAGGGAGGGTATGGGGAGGGAGGAGGGAGGAGGGTTCAGGATGGGGAACACAGGTATACCTGTGGCGGATTCATTTCGATATTTGGCAAAACTAATACAATATTGTAAAGTTTAAAAATAAAATTAAAAAAAAAAAGAAAAGAAAAAAAATGGATTTTAATCAAGAGATTTTTGAATAATACTATTAATGTTTTTACTCTTTGCAAGTCAACTATGGGACAAAACTGAAATTAAAGGTTTTTTTTTTTCTTAAAGAAGCACACTGGCAGTTTCAGATTTCTGTATTCTGGACATCATGTCTTTCGTGTGTAAGTTGCAGTCTTGGGTCAGCAGTTCTGTGTGGGAGAGTCTGGCCACAGGAACTTGCTTTTCCTTCTCCCCTTTAGTCACTGAAGACTTCCTTCCTTTTTCTTTGGGCCTCATTGCCCTTGGCCGTGGCCTCTGGATGCTCCTGTTTTCTCTTTGCCAGGTCCAGCTGAGGCTCTGATCTATAACAACCCCCCCTGGTGGAGAGAAGGGAGGCAAAAGCAGGTCTTAGACCAGGGCCAGGATCGCATGCCCTCTCCTGCACAGTGCCATTTCCCACCTCCTGGGATGAAACACGCAGGGTAGTTTTTACTGACACGTGTGGAGCTTACCTCAACCTTTTATATGTGTTTCCCATAGTCCACCCACAGCACAGAATGGTGGGAGGAGAGGTGAGGGCTGGCATGTCTTTAGTCCCACTCATACTACAGGAGAGAGATTTTCTTGACATTTAGTTCAAATCTCTCATCACATTTTTTTCTCCACATGTAGTAGTTAGATCCTATAGAGTCATCTTTGTTTTGAATGAATAGAATGGGAAGAATTTGTGAAGAATGATGTATATGTATATATTTGTTGTTCATTCGCTTAGTAGTGTCCGACTTTGTGACCCCATGGACTGTAGCCTGCCAGGCTCCTCTGTCCATGGGATTCTCCAGGCAAGAATACTGGAGTAGGTTGCCATGTCCTCCTCCAGGGGATCTTCCTGACTCATGGATCAAATCTGGGTCTCCTGCGTTGCAAGCAGATTCTTCACCATCAGAGCCGCCAGGGAAGACTTAGTATAAATAGACTAATGTTAAATACATTTTAACTGTCTGCTTTGTTTTTCTAACAGGTTATGAAGTTCATGGGATGGAGAAAATACCAGAAGAAGGACCAGCACTGATCATTTTTTATCACGGAGCTATTCCCATAGATTTTTACTACTTCATGGCTAAAATTTTTATTCATAAAGGCAGAACTTGCCGAGTAGTAGCGGATCACTTTGTCTTTAAAATTCCAGGTAAACTTTCACTGTAGCTGGTGATAGAATATTTAATGAACACGACCAATTATGTGACAGTCTGTGTATCTTTGAGTTCTCTATTAATAGTATTACATGGAAAATCTTTTTGCCTTTTTAGGGTAGTACACTTGGAACTCCAATTTGGGAGTATCTGTTTTAGGTAATATATCTAAATATAAAAACATTATGGCCAAAAATGTTATCTAATTTCTTTCTTTATTAATAAGTATTTAGTCATTATTTTTCAAAGTTAAATCCTAAAATAAATTGTAACTTTTGCCAAACAATATATATTTTGGTATAGAAGGTAGTTAACTTTTCATATGGTGAATTTTTCTATGAGGTATTGATTTGAGAGTTTACTTCTACAGTAATCAGGTTTTGATTACTGTCAGTTGGATAGCAAATGAAAATTAGTGAAATAAGCTAGCCAGGATATATTTTGTCTTTACATAGTAACATAATATTGCCTCAAAAATCCTAATCTATATAGCCTATTATGTCTCTTATCGTATTTGACTTGCGTGGTAGAATTAAAACTCTTGAGATTGAGGACTACATTCTTTGTAATATTCATGTTCCTAAAGGCTTTGTGCCTTGTAAAAAAGATTCATAGGGGGACTTCTCTAGTGGTCCAGTGGTTACGACTCCGTGCTTCCACTGCAGGGGGAACAGGTTTGATCCCTGGTCAGGAAACTAAGACCCTGCATGCTGTGTGGTGTGACCCCCCAAAACACAATAAAATAAAAATAAAAAGATTAATAGGAAATTCCCTGGTGGTCCAGCAGTTAAGACTCTGTGCTTTCGCTGCTGAGGGCACAGGTTCAATCCTGGTTGGGGAACTAAGATCCCACAGGCCATACGGTACAGCCAAAAAAGAAAAAAAAAATTAGTAAACTGAATGGTTTCAAACATGATAAGAATTTTTAAAGAATCATTCTAAAGTAAACTCACTGAGATTTTCTTCTGTCACTACATTACTGGGAACAAGCCAAGAAAATTTATAGCATGTTTTCTGGATTAATAAAAGCAAAAGCCAACCCTCAGCCAGCTAAGCCCCAGACAGTGCATGAAATAACAGTTCACTTAGTGCCTCTCACAGACATGGTTAATGCTTCCAGTGTCCCTGTGTCGCTACAAAAGCCATCTTTTTTTATACACAAAGTACTTTGTGTATAAAGTAAGTTGGCTATAAAAGATATTTCTTTAGAAAGTAACATGATCACTTTATAATAGACTTGGAAACTAGAGGAAATAACATCATTACATGGTCTTATCACGCTAACATGTACCCAGTTATCATTTTGATGTATTTTGCTTCATTTTTAATTTGTACTTTTTCATTTTATGTAAACTATTTTGTGTTCTTTTAAAAAAAATTAATGCAACATTAACATTTTTCCATGTTTTATAAAGAACATTTTTAACATATGACTAAAATATTTACTTGTTTTCTCTTATGAAACATTAGGTTGCTTCCATTTTTTAAATATACACAATAGAATATGAGGGGCTCCCCTGGTGGCTCAGCAGTAAAGAATCTGCCTGTAGTACAGGAGCTGCAGAAGATGTGGGTTTGATCCCTGGGTCAGGAAGATCCCCTGGAGGAGGAAATGGAAACCCACTCCAGTATTCTTTGCAGTCCTTAGGGCTGCAAAGAGTCAGACACAACTGAAGCAACTTAGCATGCATGCAAAAGAATGTGAATATTTTTATTTAGCATTTGACTCTAATGTTTTCCCTCTTTATAATCTTTATGATCTTATAATATTTTATTAAACCTTCCCTATTTATTCATTTACCTTGAGAGTGCATCGAGTGAGATCAGTGAGCTTTTAACAGAAGATAAAAATTATTTCTTCTCAATAGTACTGATAATCTTGCCTCAGACCCTTAAACCTATGAGCAGTTTGGCTATTCTGCACAGTTTTCACTCTCCATCCACGTATTTCCCAGTCTCACAGGACTATGTTATGAACATCAGTCCTCTAAACTTTCAGTTTAGAGTTTGGTTAAAATATTTAATTACTGATAGGATTATTTCTTTCATCCATAAGTAGTTGTAATTTGAAAAACTGTACCATATTAAGACTGGAATGAATTGTTCCCAAGCCAAACAGTAACATTATTAAAAGCTCTTAGTGATATTGCTATTATTGTTGAATTAAAAAGTTTTATTGTTAAATTAGGTCTATGTAACTTTTAATTTTGGGGGCGTCTGTGGTGGCTCAGATGGTAAAGTGTCTGCTTGCAACACAGGAGACCCAGCTTCAATCCCTAGGTTAGGAAGATCCCCTGGAGAAGGAAATGGCAACCCATTCCAGTACTCTTGCCTGGAAAATTCCATGGACGGAGGAGCCTGGCAGGCTACAGTCCATGGGGTTGCTTTTAATTTGGATAGATTTAACTGTGGCCTGCCAGTTTGGGTAGGTCCAGGTCAGTTAGATTCACTTTCTCCTCAGTGACTCTTTCATGGGGTTAATGGAAGGCTAGATGGGTGGTTGCTGACCCCTGTCATAAATGCTGTGGACAGTGTTTGCCTATGACACGCACTGGAAGAGCTTTAGACTAGACACTCCTAGACCGGAATCTCTGCCCTGCCCTTTGCCAAATATGTGCCTTTGAGCAAGCCTCTCAATTCTCTGAGCCAACTTTCCTCCTCTGCAAAATGGGGATAAAAATCCCTATTTTCTCAGGTTCTTGGGGGTTTTAATTAAGAATTTGGATATGCAGCCAGAGTTGTAGGTGATTGTGAAGGAGGTGATCAGTAAGACATTGCTATTAATTTACCAGCAATATTGATCTTAGATTACCCTTAAGAGTTCCTGTTGGTTTAAAAAAAGTAAAAAAAGAGCTTACTGATTTAAGTATAGCGACTACATTATGTAGGTTGTGAAAACTTTTGTTCTCAGAAAATTGGACAAAAAGTACTTAAGATGTATCTTCATGCTAATATATCTTACAGGGTTTAGCTTATTACTTGATGTATTTTGTGCTATTCATGGACCGAGAGAAAAATGTGTTGAAATCCTGCAGAGTGGTCACTTGCTAGCTATCTCACCAGGTGGTGTTCGGGAAGCACTGATGAGTGACGAGACCTACAACATTGTGTGGGGTAATCGGAAAGGCTTCGCTCAGGTTGCAATCGATGCAAAAGTGGTGAGTTGTATAAAACTGATTATTAAAGGAAAGCTAGGTCAACTTTAAAATAAATGCTTAAGTAGCCAAAGTATATCAGAATTTAGATCCTGTCTTTGCACTACTTTAAAAAGTAGTGTCTGTAACTCATAACAATAGAGAAATAGTCCTTATACCTGGGAAGCCATCTTTATAAAAATTCAGTCTGGGAATTTGCAAATACCTAGAAAAGCTTTATTTTACACTTCAAAATCCAGCTTCTTATATTCAGATTTATGAAATTTTTGTATTCCTTCAGTTATACTCTTTTCATGAGTATAATCAGTCCAATTCTGTGTAGTTTAATCCTTTGAGTTGACATATTTCAGTGATAGCTGTTAGTTGGTTTCATTATAATCCTTGTGTCTATGACCAGTTTATAACAATAGAACTCAAGTAATATATGACTCCTACCATTTTTCATCAGCAAATGTGATCAGCTATCTAATAGTATGAATAAAGATGAGAAATAGATATTGGTGTAATTTAGAGCTTTTAAAAAAGAATGAATTTGTCAATAAAGTGACAGTTCCTCTGGGAGTCACTGTAATTATTCTTAGTAAACTGGAGAATCTGAATGTCATCTGTCCTTTTCTTTTGCTTTGGAAAGTATTTCTCAGCTTTTTGGTCTCCATAGTGTACTTTGTCCTATGAAACACTTACTACTTATGGGATGTTTCTTCTTTGTTTTTTCTTTATTTTCATTTTAGATTGTCTGTCAGAAAAAGAAATCGTGGCACTTGCCAAGGTGGTTTTCTTTTTCCAGGCCAGTTAGAGACTGCTGCCCATACTTTCACATTTTTGTTTTTTTGTGTGTGTGTTTCCATTGCTGTCATGTAGACACCAGTTTAGACCCTTAACTTGACTATTTATCTTGCAAATACAGACCTTTGATTAAAAAAGAAAGGATTATGGATGTCTCCTTCTAACCCAAAAGCAACATTTAAGGAAGAATGGACATTTTTCCTTTATTTTTTAAATCACAGAGTTACAATAAAATATAATACATTGCGCTCTATTCTCTACTGTGCATATTTGTATGTGTAACTCCTAGAAGATAGTGCTTTATCAGTGTGATCTTGGTGTGAGTTAATGTACTTGGCCAAGTGTTCTCTAATGGGCAACATAAAAATTTAAACTCTATTGTCCTACAGTAGGCTATACACTTCCTTAGGACAAAGCCATCTTTTTATAGTCTGAGTTCTGAGTACAATGATTAGCACTTAGGCTCTGTGTATTTGTTGAATTGATTTTGTAAACACAATATTAAACACTGTAAGAAAGGACCCTTTGGAATTTAAGTCTAGGTTAATAGTATTACTGATACAGAAAATTAATTTATAGCCTATTTTCTAAAAAATCTTATGTATTAAGATAGAAAACAAAACTTTAGACTTTATGAATACTGTGGACACAAGATGATATATGCACAGTTGTTCAGAAATTAAGGCTAATCAGTATAAATGTACACTGAGCCAATGATAAAAGCTAAAAACCTAGCTCAATTTTCAGGTTTATATTTTGAGAGAATTATTTCTTCCAAGGTGTAAGATAAAAGCTAGAAAAGCTTTATTTTACACTTCAAAATCCAGCTGTAAATCTATTGACGAAAATAGATTTGGAATCACCCACATTGATCATGGGACTCTAATTCCTCATCCTTAAGTAACGTTTTAAGGACCTTTGCCTGGAAGAAGGCTTGATAGAAAGAAATCACATAAAGAAAGAAACCCTTTCATCAATCCTTGAGTTTCTAGGTAAATAAGATAACCTAGATCATTTAAGGTTTTGGTACAAAACTTGAGAAAATTTAATGAACAGTCCTTTACAAGTTAATCAACAAAAATCTTTAACGTTGCTGGCTTACATCATAGCAGTGTATTGTTGATAAGACTTACATCACCCCCAACCTTTCTTAGCGCTTTTAAAGGCTTTGCATTGGTGCCCTGAACAGTAAGTAGGTGACGTATGTGATTATTCCAATGTTGCAGATGAGGAAACTCAGGCACAGAGAGATGGAGGGACCGAAGCAGAGCTTGCAGTTCAGGACGGCAGGCAGCCAGTGCACTTCACAGTGAGTCCGCCCACCCTGAGCTTAGAGGTCCTTCCAGGCCCAAGAGGGAAGCCTTTCAGTCGCATGTGGCCATAGCTGTAAATGGCACCAGTAACTTATTTAGAAAAGCCTTTGCTCGGTCTCACAGAATTACCATAAACTTTGAGTCAGAATTTAAGACAGTCGTTGCAGGGTTAGCTGCATTTAAATTGTATAATAACAAAGTAATGGAAATTCAAATGAAAAAAATCTAGATTGTCAATGGAGGTTCACAGAATATTGATAGCAAATATTTAAGGTTCATGTGAAAATTATAGGCGTTTTGGTATAATCTACATCACTCTTTTGTACTGTGGTGTTGGAGAAGACTCTTGAGAGTCCCTTGGACTGCAAGGAGATCCAACCAGTCCATTCTAAAGGAGATCAGTCCTGGGTGTTCTTTGGAAGGAATGATGCTAAAGCTGAAACTCCAGTACTTTGGCCACTTCATTCGAAGAGTTGACTCATTGGAAAAGACTCTGATGCTGGGAGGGATTGGGGACAGGAGGAGAAGGGGACGACAGAGGATGAGATGGCTGGATGGCATCACCGACTTGATGGACATGAGTCTGAGTGAATTCCTGGAGTTGGTGATGGACAGGGAGGCCTGGCGTGCTGCGATTCATGGGGTCGCAAAGAGTCGGACACAACTGAACGACTGAACTGAACTGAAATCATTTTTATTTTGTGAATTCCTGAGAATTCCAACTTTGTTGAGAATTTTTAGGTAACATTATACCTAAATAAGTTGGGATAAAAATGAGCCTGTGTACTCTAATTGGAAAACAGATAACAGATGTAAAAGAAGATAGCATTTGTTTCAGTAATATTTTTATGTGTATTATCTTAATCTATAAAAAAGCTTGAGATGGGATAATTCTTATTACTGTCCCTGTTTCATACATAAAGAAACTGAGGTGTAGTGAGTGACTTGCCCACTTACATTTTTGTGGCAAAGACTCCAAGACCACTGTATTTCCTGAGAGGAATTTTAACAAAGTACACAGTCTCTCCCTCTCACATACATGTACAAATTGTTAACATACATTAACAATTTGATTCTAGGTTACTGATGCAACTACCTTGTTATACGAAGCGTCACAAAGAAAGGAGTGAACTACAGTACTTAATTGTAATAACGGTAATGCTTGTAGCTGTAAGGCAGCAAGCTTGAACATGAATATAGAAACCACAGACCCAGGGTACAGCCTGGAGTACTAAGCCTGTAGGGTAAGCTTTCTCCTGTTTAGTGTCTTCTAGAAATGCCCAGCCTCTGGAGAGTTAGCCATTAAAGGATGATAATGCAACTTAAAGAGCCTTTTGATGAGGGTGAAAGAGGAGAGTGAAAACAGTGGCTTGAAAAATCAGCGTGAAAAAAACAAAGATCATAGCATCTGGTCCCATCACTTCATAGAAGGGAAAAAAGTGGAAGCAGTGACAGATTTTATTTTCTTGGCTCTGAAATCATTATGGACGGTGACTGCAGTCATGAAATTAAAAGATGCTTGTTCCTTGAAAGGAAAGCTATGACAAACCTAGTGCATGTGTTCTAAGTTGCCTCAGTCGTGTCTGACTGTGACCCTGTGGACTGTACCTCACAAGGCTCCTCTGTCCATGGGATTCTCCAGGCAAGAATACTGGAGTGGGTTGCCATTCCCTTCTCTAGTGGATCTTCCTGGCACATGGATTGCATCTACATCTCTTATGTCTCCTGCATTGGCAGGTGGGCTCCTTACCACTAGCACCACTTGGGAAGCCCCATGACAAGCATAGACAGTATATTAAGAAGCAGAGACATCATTTTGCTGACAAGGGTCTGTATAGTCAAAGCTGTGGTTTTTCTAGCAGTCAAGTACAATGTGAGACTTGGACCATAAAGAAGGGTGAACACTGAAGAATTGATGATTTTGAATTGTGGTGCTGGAGAAGACTCTTGAGAGTCCCTTGGACTGCAAGGAGATCAAACCAGTCAATCCTGAAGGAAAGTAACCCTGAATATTCATTGGAAGGACTGATGCTGAAGCTGAAGCTCCAGTACTTTGGCCACCTGATGCGAAAAGCTCACTCATTGGAGAAGACCCTGATGCTGGGAAAGATTGAGGATAGGAGGAGAAGGGGGTGACAGAAGATGAAATGGTTGGATAGCTTCACCAACTCACTGGATGAGAATTTGAGCAAACTCCAGGAGATAGTGGAGGACAGAGGAGTCTGGTGCGTTGTAGTCGGTGAGATCACAAAGAGTCAGGCATGACTTAGTGACTGAACAACAACTACAAATGCATCCTGAAGAATCTTTATAAAGTACACCCTTCGATGCAAACTTTGGGCTTAATGCCAGAGTAAATCTGGCAGAACTGGTTGGAGAAGGCAAAGTGGTATATATGTGAGCTGGAAGTTTTCTGTTCCTTCTTGGGCATCTTATCTTCTCAACTCTGAAGACATTATGCAACTGTTTAAAATATTAGGATTCCAGCTGTCACTTTATTCTACAAAACTAGTGGTGGTTTTAGAAAAATCGTAATCTGGATTTTTTTACAGAAGAGTCAGTCTACTTTGTCTTAGGTGTTAGCTTTGTGAATGAACTCCAGCAGATTTTAAATTCTTCCTCGGACTGCTTTTCTTTACATGACTTCCCTCTATCCTAACTGGTTTTTAAAATGCCTGCTGTCTGTTTCCTACCCTTTGTTTTCAGAGAACACAAGTGAATTCCTCAGAATTTTCTTTCTGTTCTGTCGATTCATACCTTCTGTGGTTTGTCCATTACACTGTCTGTTAGCACCTACTTTTTCTGGGCAGTGTTCCAGGTGCTGGGGATCCAACTGTGAATGAAACAAAGTCTCTGCTGTCGGCTACAGAGATAATAAATAAGTGATCAGTTAGGTATATGTGAGGGAGTAAGTTTTATGAAGAAAGCTGTGCCTGCAGAACCTTTCCTTCAGCCCACCACTTTTTACTGCTTTCCAAAGCTGAAAAGGAACAGCTTTTTAAGTGTCAGCTTATGTAAATGTTTCAAGCCCTGCTCACTAAGGCAGGTCACTCTGATTTAGCAAATGCTGATGGTAGACTGTAAGTGAAGTGACACTTGCCCTTCCCCACCAATTTTATCTATTCTAAACATCATTTAATTCAGTATGTTTTGTGTACATTTTAAAGTATTTTATTCAATTTTTTATCTACTTCAGTTTCATATGGCATAATCTCCTTACATGGTCCTTTGCTACTTAATCCATTATTTTATGATTAGATAAGGCCTCCATTTTAAGTGAGTGAAGTCGTTCAGTCATGTCCGGCTCTTTGCAACCCCATGGACTGTAGCCTGCCAGGCTCCTCCATCCATGGTATTTTCCAAGCAAGAATACTGGAGTGGGTTGCCATTTCCTTTTCCAGGGGATCTTCCTGACCCAGGGATCAAACCTGGGTCTCCCACATTGCAGGCAGACTGTTTATCATCTGAGCCACCAGGGAATCATATTTAATCATTGATATTCATGGAAAAATAAAAACCATGAACTCGTGAACAGATATCCTCCAAAATTAATGATATGAAGAGTTTATATATATACACACACACACACATATACACTTTTCCTATTTTTTTGGTGTTGAGTCTTACACGTGGGTTCCTCTGGTGGCTCAGCAGTAAAGAATATGCCTGCCAGTGCAGGAGATGGGGATTCAATCCCTGGTCTGAAAGATCACCTGGAGAAGGAAGTGCCAACCCACTCCAGTACTTTTACCTGGAGAAACCCATGGACAGAGGAGCCTGATGGGCTACAGTCTATGGGATCACAAAAAGAGTCAGACACAGCTTAGCGACTTAACAACAATTTATACAGTTTTCATTGATATTGAACATTTTCAGATTTAATAAGCTCACACCAAAAAAAATGGTGTTTCACTAATTTCAGGACAGCATCTTGCCAAAACTTATTTAAAATTATATAAATTTCCCCATAGAGAGAATTTCTGTCTTGTAACTTTTTCTTCAGTGAGCATACTATTCAGTACCCCCACTAAAACCAGTTTAATTATCATTCATTTTACTCAATGACATCGATGATTACTTTAATCCTTGAGTTTCAGGAGTTCATACAGAATGATAGCAAAGTTGGCAAATGAAATATTGCATATTACCACTAGAGGGTAGTGTTTCCAATTTATATATATATATTTATAAATACCACGTTAATTTTACTCAATAAATCACACTAGTGGTAACAGTATATTTTTATTTTTTAAAATACCTTAGTTTTGTGACTTAAACAGGCCCTTAAAATTTTGCAATAGTGACTTAATGGAGACATCAAATGGATTAATGTATTTACTTTTTAATTCAAATTCTCTCTTTAGCCCATTATTCCTATGTTTACACAAAATATTCGAGAAGGATTTAGATCACTTGGAGGAACAAGTAAGTTCTGATTCATATGGTTTTTCTAAGTATAACTGTAATATTTAGAATGTAATATTTTAAATATTTGGACTTTTAAATGCTGTGCAGAAACCTTTTGAATTTATTTTAGAAAATGCATATACTATCTAGGTATTTTTCTTTTTTAAATCTAAGTGATAACTGGTTCTAAGTGATGGCAGTTCTAGGTGTTCAATTTTTGTTGAGTCTCATATATACTGAAGATTATTTACCATGGGCTTTTAAAAATTGCACAGTAAATTTTCTAATTCTGTGTTAAACCATATTGTTGAGGTTTAGAACAGACTTACATATTACCCAGACTACATTCCTAACTCATTCCTGAAGAAGTTACAGCTTTAAAAATGGATGACAACAAAATACTGAATTAAGATTAGCAACCTAAGGAGATACCATTTGCTTTCATTTATTACTGTTACTTCTTGTTCTTTTTATTTTTTTGAACCATGATAAACTTACATCAAAGAGTTCTTTTTGCCTACCTTTAATTTTTGATAAAAATAGCTTTGAACCTAGCTATAGTAAGGATCGGAGAAGGCAATGGCACCCCACTCCAGTACTCTTGGCTGGAAAATCCCATGGACAGAGCAGCCTGGTAGGCTGCAGTCCATGGAGTCGCTAAGACTGAGCGACTTCACTTTCACTTTTCACTTTCGTGCATTGGAGAAGGAAATGGCAACCCACTCCAGTGTTCTTGCCTGGAGAATCCCAGGGATGGGGGAGCCTGGTGGGCTGCCGTCTGTGGGGTCTCACAGAGTCGGACAGGACTGAAGCGACTTAGCAGCAGCAGCAGCATAGGAAGGATAGCAATTAGATGTGCTTTCTGTTTGGAGTTTGTTGTTGGCTTACTTATTTCTATGAAATTTTCATGGTTTGTTTTGTACCCTGTGGTTTCTGTATTTGATTATATTTTGTGTCCTTAGCACTGTATTGTTAGTGTTCCTATCATATATAAATCCATCCTGAAAACCCTAAACTTCTACTGTTCCTTTTATGTCTAATGTGGGTGTGTAGTTGATATTATATTATGTTTTCTTAGGTCTTTTTTTTTCCAAATGTGAAATAGAAAGGCAGGTTGATGTGATGTTTAACTTCTGTTGTATAATTGTTCCTTCTAATTTTCTTTCAGGTCATTTCTTTAGAATTTAAGTTGCATATCAGAAATCATTCCTAATTTTGTTCCTTTAACTGTAAAGTGGTTTTAAAATTTTTTGACTGCCTTTTTTATTTTAAAAGTTGAATATCTCAAAAATTTATGTGTAATAATGTATTGTTTTGAGTACTACTCTGAGTCTTATGGTATATTCTGTGTTTCCACATATAAACAGTGTTTTAAACTTTCAGTACAATTCATAATTGTATATTCCACGTTCCTTGCCTTTTGTGGATTGTTTTGTAAACTTACACAGTCTTAGCCCATCAATTTATTTTACATTACTACGACTTTTAATCTTGCTAAATTTCACACTTGGTTCTTAGCACTAATAATTCTTTTCCCTAATTTACAGTATTTTTAGTCTTAGTTTTTCAGTGTATTTTGGTCTCATGTTTATTTGAATTTATTTTATGGCTCCATTTTTTCTTTTATTCATGTAAGTCACATATTTATGAGCCTCTAGACTGTTTAGCCTCTAACTTTTTGTCTTTATCTGTTTTGCAATAATAGTAATTAGTTTGTCTTTTAAAATTCTTATTTTTTGAAAGCTCATCTCCACTTCTACCCCCCATTAATAGACCTTATTTATTGAGCATTTTTAGGTTGACAGAAAAATAGAGCAGAAGGTACAGAGGGGCCCGCACACCTCACCACTCCCCAGTTTCTTCTGTCACTGACATCTTGCATCAGTGTGGCACATTTGTTACCATCAGGGAAAAGCTCCCCTTTAAAAAAATTGTATTAATTGCCAGGAGATGATACTGGGTGCCACCTTCCTTGAAGTCTTACATAATTCATTTGAAAGATTACAATTATATGCTCAGAATATGTAACACTTAAAAATGATTTCATTTCCTTTAAAACAGGGCTGTTTAGGTGGCTTTATGAAAAGTTCCGCTATCCATTTGCCCCCATGTACGGAGGTTTTCCTGTGAAGTTGCGTACGTACTTAGGTGATCCCATTCCATACGACCCAAAGATCACAGCAGAAGAACTAGCCGAAAAGGTAAATTATTCTTTCTTTAGTTTTAGGACATATTTTTACTTTTACTGAAAATGAACTCATTAATTCCACAAATGTGTTCTGGATCAGCAGTGACTTTTCCCCCAAGGGACATCTGCCTGTGTCTGGGGACGTTTTTATTGTCACAGCGGACAGAACTCGGGAGGTGGTGGTGCCCTTGGTGTTCCGTGGGTAGAGGTCAAGGATGCTGCTAGATATTCTGTGGTGGGCAGGGCAGTCCCCACAGCGAAGAGCTGTTCTTTCTAAAATGTCAGTACTGTTGAGGTTGAAGTTCTTGGCCCTGATATTTAAAAAGTTTTTTAAGTGATGTTTAGAGGAAGAAAGCTTTGACCTCCATGAAAAGAAAGAAATTGCCTTTGTCTGGTAGAAGTACCTTGGGAGGAAAACGGACGCTTGTTTGTGAGTTGCGGAGTCAGGCTGTTCCAGTGCTGCTGTTTGCTCTGTGACTCAGGCAGGCCCCACCACCCTGCTCTAGTCTAGGGGAGAGACACGGAGCCCTCTCACTTGTACCCAGAGGGTCACAGGCGACTGATCACGTTCATTGTTGAAAAGTGTCTGCCGCCCAGTAAGTGCTCTGTGGATGCTGGCTACTGCTGCTATCCTAGGAACATACAGCCCCATGTAGAAGGTCAGTAACTAAATTGATGTTTTTAAGGTGATGTGTTAGCACAAGGGGGCTTCCCAGGTGGTTCAGTGGTAAAAGAATACACCTGTCAATGCAGGAGACGTGAGTTCAATTCCAGGGTTGGGAAGATCCCCTGGAGAAGGAAATGGCAACCCTCTCCAGTATTCTTGCCTGGGAAATCCCATGACAGAGGAGCCTGGTGGGCCATAGTCCGTGGGGTCACAAAGAGTTGGACACGACTGAGCAACTGAGCATGCGAGTGAGACTTTAGCACAACGCTGTGCTTGTGGCTTGATTTCTCAACCTGAGCACCACTGACATTTTGTTGTGGGAGCTGGAAAGGGGTGAAACATCCATGAGCCTGTCAGAAAACTTCCTACTACTTTTTCCCTTCTGATTTCCCCCCTTCAGTTCTTTTTAGTGTTTACGGTGTGTAGGGCATTGCTGTGCACAATGCTAGGAAAATGCTAAGGTGTATCTTAAGGTATAGAAAGTTGCCATGCAGACAGTACCTGTAATTGAACTGTAATGAAGTGAATGAGGAAATATGGGTGCATAATATACCATTATATATATGTACCACAGCTTCATTATGCATTCATCTGTTGTTTGACATTTAGGTTATTCACATGTCCTGGCTATTAAAAACAGTGCTGCAATGAACACTGGGGTACATGTGTCCTTTTGACTTACGGTTTTCTCAGGGTATATGCCCAGTAGTAGGATTGCTGGGTCACATGGGGGAGGGGTTGGGAAAGAGGCTCAAGAGGGAGGGGATATATGTATACATATAGGCGATTCACTTTGTTATACAGCCAGAAATTAATGCAGCATTGTAAAGCAATGATAGTCCAAAAACAATTAAAAAAAAAATTAAAGAAACATGCTATGCACCTTGAAGAGTCACTGCATGAATGAAAGTTGAAGAACCTTCTGTACTAAACACAGTTTGCAACACTTCGTTATTTTTTGTATGTTTAGAATGCTGAAAGGTTTTTGAAGTTAAATTAACAGTATTACATTAAAAAACAAAACTGAGAAAGAAGTCATTCATTCTGAGGATTGATAGATGCTAAGTTTGGGCAGACTTCTTTAAAGTACTGCTGCTAAGTCGCTTCAGTCGTGTCCGACTCTGTGCGACCCCATAGACGGCAGCCCACCAGGCTCCCCGTCCCTGGGATTCTCCAGGCAAGAACACTGGAGTGGGTTGCCATTTCCTTCTCCAATGCATGAAAGTGAAAAGTGAAAGTGAAGTCGCTCAGTTGTATCCTACCAGGCTCCTCCATCCATGGGATTTTCCAGGCAAGAGTACTGGAGTAGGTTGCCATTGCCTTCTCCGCTTTAAAGTACTAGTATATTAAAAAAAAGTATTAAAGTATAAATATAATAATAAATAAATAATAATTTATTTATTATTAAATAGTAATAATAAAGTATTATATTAAAGTATACTATATTAAAGTACTATATATATCCTTACAAACTAAATATCTACATTGAGAACTAAAAGAATAACGGCTTTTCTTTTGCTTTCTTGATAGACGAAGGATGCTGTTCAAGCTCTGATTGACAAGCACCAAAGAATACCCGGAAACATAATGAGTGCTTTGCTAGAACGTTTTCGTAACAAACAAAAGATCAACCAGAAGACTCTTTAATACATTTATATTAATCTGTTTGTATCTATAGGACTGTATTCTGAATTTTGTAGGTTCTATAATTAGTATTTTTTTTTAAAAATCATGTCTAGAAGCATCTTTCATTGAACTTGTTTGCTTAAAATTATGTTGTCAATTATGTTTCTGCAATCAGTTGTGTCAAATTTAAACAGTAACTCACTACATGCATCATAATTCAGAAAATGATCATGGTTCTTTTTATAATTTTCTAATCATGTATCATAAACATAGATCCTTCAATCTATGATCTTCCCTGGTAGCTCATCTGGTAAAGAGTCTGCCTGTAATGCAGGAGACCCAGGTTTGATCCCTGGGTTGGGAAGATCCCCTGGAGAGGGGAATGGCTACCCACTCCATGCCTCATAATTTGGAAAATGATCATGGTTCTTTTTATAGTTGCCTAATCATGTATCCTACACATAGATCCTTAAAGTTTAGTTTATCAATAATAGCAGTGGAGGTTAAACAAACATTCCTAAATAATGCATCTAGTTTCTGCATCTCTTGCACTGAGCTAGTTTTGCAAGATGGCTTAACCTAGGGTTTTAGTACAGATGCTTAAGTTAGAGAAAAACAAGCTCTTTCCTCTGCTTCTCATTCCTTTCATGACCTTCAGCAAATCACATATTTTTGTGCCTCAACAATTCACTTTTTAAAAACATGTTAATCCTTTGGTGAGGAATATTGTTTTAACTCTCTATATTTGGTGTGATTGATATCCATAGTATGGAAATTATGACTGTATAAACTAAACAATACCAAGATCTTTTAGAAGTTTGTGTATTTATTTTGTCCATAGGATGTTTAAATTATTCCTTCAGATACGATGTCAAGTTGCCAAGCAACAATGAAAAAGATGTACTGTTTTTCAAACTGAGTAAAACAGAAATTAGGGAAAGTAAAATTTCTAATTATTGTGGTTATTCTTTTTAGTATTATATTTTTAATGAGAATCTGTAGACAAACCATAGAAGGTATGCTCTGCGTCGTCTGCCCTGTAATGTGGCATTTAATAGTGTCAGGTTAGAAATCACAGTCATGCCCTGCATTTCGTACTTTAGAAGCTGACTCTAGGCTGATGACAGCCCCGGGAGAAAGCTCTGCTCTTCTCAGCATTCTGGCTCATTCAGCTTGACTCTGCATCCAGACGGATGGTTTATTGTTTCAATAAAAATATACTTGAATGATGAATTTATGTGAACATAGGGCTCTCTGAAAAATTAATGGGTTTCGATTTGTTGTCTCTTTGAAATCTGAATTTAAAAGTATTTAAACAGAATACTGCCAGGAATCAAATGCAGTATGTCCCTCTCCCTTTTTAAGATATTAAATTACTTGGATTTTTGTATACACTTTTGTATAACAAGTATGTATGTATGATATGTGTAATGTATGTACAATTAAGAAAAATTAAAAAAAGTAAAGCTGAATTGCAGTTCCTCTTCTTGTGAGATTACATATGTGACATTTTTTTAAATTTAAACTGATTTCTTGTTTTACTAAATATGCTTTTCTCACCTAGAGTCATATTTCATCAATCTCAGCCATAATGAATAAACCTGACTTTTCACTGTAATAAATATATTTTAATTTCAGTGAAAAGTATCAACTAATTTGCAGCTTTTTTTCCCCTCTCGAGTAGTGAGCATTATTTTTTTTTAAATTCATCAATATTTCCAGAATAAAAAAATGGTCATAATATGAATGAGAATAATGTTTTTTTGGCAACTATTAGGTTTTAAAACCTGAAGAAAGAAGAACATTCATTGCTAATGTAGCAAAAGCCTTTATTTTTTTTTACAGTATTGAAGTATACTGCTTTCCTTAAAACTTTTTTCTTCTCTGATACTCAGACAAGTATTGATAAGAAGGCTGTCTCATTTAATACAAAGTCTTTATCTATGCTATTGAATTTAAATGCCATTTAGAAGAATGAGGGGGCTTCCCTGGTGGCTACCCTGGTGGTAAAGAATCTGCTTGCAATGCAGGAGACCCAGGTCCGATCCCAGAGTCAGGGAGATCCCCTAGAGAAGCGAATGGCTACCCACTCCAGTATTCCTGTCTGGAGAAGCTCAGGGACAGAGGAGCCAGGTGAGCTACAGTCCTGGGGTTGCAGAGACACAACTGAACTTCTGTCACTTTCACTAGAAGATGGAAGGAATGCGACTAAATATAGACATAAGTAATATTATTATTAACATTATTGCGTAATAATAATAGATCTATAATGAGACCCTCTGAAGTTAATGACATTTATGAACCATTGAAATAATAGATGTCTACAGGGATAAGTTGGGTGTGTTTTGTACTTGTGTATACGATTACTATTTTTAAAATACATTTTTTTTCTTAATGTATATGTTTTATGGAAGTACAGTTGACTTACAGTGTTTCAGGTGCACAGCAAGGTGATTCAGTTGTACAGGCACACATATTGTTTTGAAATTATTTTCCATTATAAGTTATTACAAGATACTGACTGTAGTTTCCTGTGCTATACAGTAAGCCTTTGTTGGTTGTTGCATGTCTGTTTTTTAAAGTTAGTAGTCTAGCATTCTATTCATACTAAGTGGGTGACATCTTTCAAGAAGCCCTGAATGCAGAGCTCTAAGGCACACCTATGGTCTTTCCTCAGAATGCACTGCGTGTGTGTGTGCACGCTCAGTTGTGTCTGACTCTTTGTGATCCCGTGGACTGCAGCCCTCCACTCTCCTCTGTCCATGGGATTTCCCAGGCAAGAATATGGAGTGGGTTGTCATTTCCTTCTTCTGATAAAATATACTTTTGTTACTTCTTTGTTATGGCAAAATATACACACCCAAATTTACAATTTGTTAAGCCCAGTTCTTCACTCAGGATGTCCATCTCCCCAGGAAACTAAGCGTTAAGTTAATTAAGATGACAGTTCTGTGTTTCTGGTCTGCATTTGGATCAAGTTCCGTGTTATTAGAGGCTTCCCAGGTGGCTCAGTGGTAAGGAATCCCATCTGCCAGTACAGGAGACAAAGGAGACATGGGTTTGATCCTTGGGTCGGGAAGATCGCCTGGAGAAGGAAATGACAACCCACTCCAGTGTTCTTGCCTGGGAAATCCCATGGACAGAGGAGCCTGGCAGGCTACAGTCTGTGGGGTCACAAAGAGTCGGACACAGCTGAGCAACTGAGCTCACACATCTGTGTTCTTAACAAGGGTGACAAGCCTACATGTTACTACTCTCCCTTTTTCCCTCTTCCCATCACTTGATTTTACTCATACATATTTTGTATTGTTTTAGTTTTTCTGCTCCTCACCCCCACTTTTCGACCCAGGGACTAAACACGCATCTCCTGCTTTGGCAGGAGGATTCTTTAAGTATATGTGTATATCAGATCAGATCAGTCGCTCAGTCATGTCCCACTGTTTGTGACCCCATGAATCGCAGCACGCCAGGCCTCCCTGTCCATCACCAACTCCCAGAGTTCACTCAGACTCATGTCCATCGAGTCAGTGATGCCATCCAGCCATCTCATCCTCTGTTGTCCCCTTCTCTTGCCCCCAATCCCTCCCAGCATCAGAGTCTTTTCCAATGAGTCAACTCTTCACATGAGGTGGCCAAAGTACTGGAGTTTCAGCTTTAGCATCATTCCTTCCAAAGAAATCCCAGGGCTGATCTCCTTCACAATGGACTGGTTGGATCTCCTTGCAGTTCAAGGGACTCTCAAGAGTCTTCTCCACATATATATATATATATATATATATATATATATATAGTGTTTGGCTGCACTGGGTCTTAGTTGTAGCATGTGCAGTCTTTAGCTGCAGCACGCAAACTGTTAGTTGAGGCATGTGGGATCTGGTTCTCTGACCAGGGATTGAACCCAGGCCTCCTGCTTTGGGAGCATGGAGTTTTAGCCACTGGATCACCAGTTAACTCCCATCATTATTAGTATCAAGAATCAGCAAATTAAGAGTTGTATCACCGACTGTTGAGTCCTTGCTTCCTTGAAGAATACTTTTATAGTTACTGAATAAATGAGTGTATGAGAAGACCAAAATATTTTCTTGGGATAAAAAAATCACTTGACTGACTTCATATAAAAAAGCAATTTAATTGATTTGTAGAAAATGCACCATGGTATTTAAATCCCAAGCAAGAAGTTCTACTAGTTAAGAAATTAGAATCCGTTCAAAAATAGTTTGCTTTATTGATAAATCAAAAAAGTCTTGATTCCCCTAAAGATCAATGTCCAGAACTACATGAAAGCTAGAATGTAGACAGCAAATAAATTCTCCGTGTAAAATGTATTGAGTATCCTGCAAATCGAATCTAGGAATTGTTCGTTTCATTGATTGGTGCTGCCATCATGAAATGCTATAAAGAGGGATCTTTCAAGTATTCCAGGAAACAATTAAATGGATTTTGTGAAACCTGTGTGGGATAACTTTGGGAAATGAACAGTGTTTTCTGTGTGTGTTCAAGACTGCAAAAGAATAATTGGCCTTAAATTTAGGCAAGTGTGGTATTGATTAAGTTTCTTGAGCCTCAAGCTGATGAAATACTATAATAGGCTGCACAGGGAGGTTGTGAATCCCAGAAAAGTTGTTGTTTTTTTTTTTTTAAAGATAATACTACATGAAAGACACATTCCATCCATTTCCTCCTGGAAAAAACTTTACTTTCCCTCCTCCACCTGGGTCACATTTGAACCTGTATTCATTCTTTCTTTCCTACTAACATGGTCGATGCTAATTTTTATGAAAAAGATGGTTGACAAGATTTCCTTTTTGCATTATATCGTATTTATCTTGTTTTCATTTATTTATTTGGCTGCACTGGGTCTTCCTTGTGGCACTCGAAATTTTCAGTTGTGACACGCCAACCCTCAGTTGTGGCATGTAGGATCTAGTTCCCTGACTAGGGATCAAACTCAGGCCTCCTGCATCGGGACTGAAGCATCTTAGCCACTGGACCACCAGGGACGTCTTATAGGTTCACTCTCTGGTTAGGAGCTAAGATCCCACATGCCTCGCATACAAAAAAACAAAATATGAAACAGAAACAGTACTGTGACAAACTCAATAAAGATTTTTAAAAGTAGTCCACATTGAAAAAATATTTTTTAAAAAAGACAAGAGCTTTGATTCACAAGTGAATCGAGTGGCCTGAACCTATTAAGTTTGAACTCCAACACGAGAGAGTCCATTGGTATCTGTGCTCTAGAGATTTTGCTTATTTTTAAAAATTTTTTCACTTTTATCTTTTCCTTTACTAGACTGCTGCTCAAAATAAACATAACTTTATTTTTTCTTGTAATGAAAAGTGAAAGTGAAGTCGCTCAGTCATGTCTGACTCTTTGGGACCCCCATGGACTGTAGCCTAACAGGCTTCTCAGTCTATGGGATTTTCCAGGCAAGAGTACTGGAGTGGGTTGCCATTTCCTTTTCCAGGGGATCTTCACGACCCAGGGATTGAACCCATGTTTCCCGCATTGTAGACAGACGCTTTACCCTCTGAGCCACCAAGTAACACATTAATAGAAATAAATCCAGACAATACAAAAAGGTGTAAAGTAAAAATGAAAATTACCACCACCCAGAGAGAAATCTTATTAACATTTTGATGTGTGCCTTTTCATATTTTTTCTATGCATATAAAAATGTGATTATATTACAGTGCTGTTTTGTAATCTTTTTATTAAGCATAACATATTAGGAGCATTTTTCTTTATAATGAATATTGATCTTCATGATTATTTTTGAATCTATCATAACAATAGTCATGCATTGGCTGAACCATGATGTATTTAATGAGTTCCCTATTGCGAACTGAGAAAACACGCTTTTCACTTTTTCACTATTATGAATAACAGCATGATGAACATATCTGTACATGTAACTTTGTATGCCTTACTAGTTCTTTCCTTGGGATAAATTCACAGAGGTAACATGGCTAGGTAAAGGATATGCATATTAAAAAACTGATTACATATTGCCAAATTACTCTCTAGGGAAGTTGATTTTATTTACATTACTGAGATGTTGGCATGGGAATATGCTGCTGTTCATATTACAAATACCAGCTCATAGTAATCTTAAAATTTTGTCAATCTACATAAATACACTACCACATGTAAAATAGCTAGCTAGTGGGAAGCTGCTTACAGCACAGGGAACCCAGCTCAGTGCCTTGTGATGATCTAGAGGGGTGGGATGAGAACAGGTGGAGTGGGAGGAAGGATCAAGAGGGAGGGGATATCTGTATACATATGGCTGATTCACTTCCTTGTACAGCAGAAACTACTCAACATTGTAAAACAATTCTACTACAATAAAAAAATTAAAAATTTTCAAAAATCTCCTCCCCTGCCCCCTAAAATTTGTCAATCTGTTAGGCAAAAATGATTCTTCTTGTTTAATTATTTTGCTTACTCAATGGTGAAAGCATTGATCCAATTCTGGACATCACTAGGATAGACAAAGTAACCAGTGACCTGACTCTGATAAAGGCTAACATGATAGCCTGCTGACTCCCTTTTTTGTTTTAACTCATCTACTCCTGAGGTCTATACAGATTAAATTACTGACTGTATTGATTTTCAGTTCCCTCTTTGGTCCCAAATTTCCAAAAATAAATTGGGAAGAATTTGGGAGGATCTTGAAAAATTTATATATTACCAGTGTATCCCCCTCACTTCAGTGTGAGAGAATGAAGCAGGTCTGACCCTTCTTCACCCCCCTGCAAGCCCATCACTTTTCTTTGCGTCTTCACATTATCTGCTTGAAATATTTTTTTTTTCCCTCAAAAACACTCTTTCTCATCTAACAGTGACTTGTTCATTTCCCCCCATTCCACTGTTCTTTTGTTTTAATTTAACACACATGTAACTGTTGGTTATTTTACATCATACAATTAAATGGTCTTTGGCACACTCACAATGTAGTTCAACCATCACCTCTATGTAATTTCAAGAACTTTTCATCACCCCAAAAGGAAGCCCTGTGCCCTTTGAAGCAGTCGCTCCCCACTCCCTCGTGTGGGAGGCTCTCGCCAGCCTGACAAGGGAGCTAAGACACAGACCCTCAAAAGAAAAGCCACTGAACATTACATGTGTTTCTGGTGGGGTGTGAATCTCAGTCAGGAACGCAAAAATGACCTCCCTTGAGCTGCAGCTCTTGCTAAGGAGAAAACAGTGTGTTATCCTTTTGTCAGAACTGGATTGAATCTGATCTATTGAAAATGGAACTTATGATACTAATGCTAGAAATCTCTTAAGTTGGAATTTGAGTAGCATGTAATATGATATTATGGAAATATGCATAAAATATGTTTCCTTCTAGGTTTTGTTCACATTGGCTGTAGAACTCTGTAAAAAATTGTTGACTGGATTCTTCTCAGTGAACAAAAGCACTTCAAATACTAAATAATACTATCACCTATTTATATTCTATTTAATGTCCATTTTATTTTATTTTTTTTATTTTTTATTTTTTTTAAAGACCAGGCCCACGGATGACGGTACACGCTTCCACCCAGCAGACAGCGACGCCAGGGGCTTCCGGAGCAGTTCCCCGCCACTCGTTTCAAAAGGAACGACGCAGGACGCCATCGCGCCTAATGTCCATTTTAATATTATGATTTATTTCAACTTCCTTCATACATGAAACATAAATGATTGATATTTCTCTAAGTATTTACATGTTGCTTAAGATGAATAAATCAAAACTTACACATTTAACAAATTAAATTATCTAAACGCTTAAGCATTGATTGCAAACTAATTTAATCAAACTCTTCTAAACATCAAATAAAATCATGGATTTCACTCACCCAACGCTTCAAATCTGGAGAAGGAAATGGCAACCGACTCCAGTATTTTTGCCTGGGATATCCTACAAACACAGAAGCCTGGTGGGCTGAAGTCCATGGGGTCGCTAAGAGTCGGACACAACTGAGCGACTTCACTTTCACTTTTCACTTTCATGCATTGGAGAAGGAAATGGCAACCCACTCCAGTGTTCTTGCCTGGAGAATCCCAGGGACGGGGGAGTCTGGTGGGCTGCCGTCTATGGGGTCACGCAGAGTCGGACACAACTGAAGCGACTTAGCAGCAGCAGCAGCAGCAGGAATGCTTCAAATACTTTAAGAAGCAGAAAAAAATGCACAAAAGTATAGTGATGATTACCAAATGGATTACACTTACTAATACCGGGGCTTCCCTGGTGGCTCAGACGGTAAAGCATCTGCCTGGAATATGGGAGACTCGGGTTCGATTCCTGGGTGGGGAAGGTCCCCTGGAGAAGGAAATGGCAATCCACTCCAGCACTCTTGCCTGGAAAATCCCATGGACAGAGGAGCCTAATAGGCTACAGTCCATGGGTTTGCAAAGAGTCGGACACGACTGAACGACTTCACTTTACTAATACCAGTTTCAAATGTGCTAATACCGTGTGAAAGGTGCTCAGTCGTGTCTGACTCTTTGTGACCCTATGGACTGGACCGTAGAGTCCATGGAATTCTCCAGGCCAGAATACTGGAGTGGGTAGCCGTTACATTCTCCAGGGGATCTTCCCAACCCAGAGATCAAACCCAGGTCTCCTGCATTGCAGGCGGATTCTTTAGCAGCTGAGCCACCAGGGAAGCCCATGGTTCCAAGCTAATATTGTAGATTGACTGATTATTTCTTGTATTTTTCTGGAATTGTCTTCCTAGAGTTGTAGAGAGTTTTAAAAATTCTAAGAGAAGAAGACTACCTCCTTGGACTAGCTGAGCCTGCAGGATTTGGTTGTCAAGCAACTGACTCCTGGTAAAGGCCCAGCAACCATTGTGAGGTCCCAGACTTTTAAATGTGAGCCTCTGTAAAAAGACCTTGTCTCTTTTTGTAATTCAATTTTTATTTTACATCAAGAGGACTTTTAAGTCTGTCTTTTAGGAGCCTTTTAGTTCTTGAGCTTCGTGTATTTCCAAGAAATAATATATTTTCTAACTTTCACATGGTCTGCATTATCAAGCTTATTTTGCCATTATGACCCAATTTCTTAGTGTTACTGGAAACTCATGGATTGTATGCATTATATTTAATAAAGTTATTCAGAGTTTTTTCTATAGGTGAATGAGGGATAATTTCATCTTTGGGACATCTGGCTAAGTGATTATCTTGGAACAGTTTTATGTCTGACCACTAGCATGAATAGCCTGCTTTCACCTGCAAGTTCCCTCAGGTTCCCTCATAGTTCCCTGAGGTTCTGTTCATTTTTTAAAATATACGTTTTCTCTCTCTGCTTTTCTCAACATATTTGAAGATATTAATTTTTATCTCTTTTTTAATTCTGACATTCCCAATCAGTTCTTAAGCTTATCCAATGAATTTTTAAGTTCAATGATTAAACTTTTAAGTCACAAAATTTTGATTTGGTTCTTTTTTAGGGTTTCCATTTCCTGCTGAGAATTTTTTCTCTTTGCATTGTTTTCTGTTGTGTGCTGCTACATAGTCTTAATAGCTGCTTTAAAATCTTTCTCAGTTAATCCCAACCTCTGGACCATTTCAGAGTTAGTATCTACTGAGTGTCTTTTCTTTTAAGTATGGGTCATGTTTTCCTGTTCCTTTGTATGTCAAATAATTTTGAAAGGTGTCCTGCATGTTATGATATCCCATGCAGATCTGGACTCTGCCATGTTACTCCAAAGAGTGTTGGTATTTTGTTTGGGCAGATAAGTGACTTGTTGAACTCAAGCCACAAACATCATCTTCTTTTTCACTCTCCCTAGAGTGGGCCTGTGCAAGTGTGATTCGGAGGTTGGCAAGGGGTCTGGGCCATGTTTATATACAGAATTTGTTCTCTGGCTCTCTCATTTCTGAGATTTTCTTCCTCGTTTTCCAGCTGCTAGTTCTAGCCAATCTCAGTTCTCTTATTCTTCAAGCAAATAAGTTTTCAAAAAATTATTTCTTTAATCTCAAGTGAGGCATGGGACTCAAGTGGACCGGGACCTACCCTCAGGTTAAAAGCCATAAAAATGGAAAATTCATCCAGAGCCTTCCCTCATTCCTTGTGTTAATCTTCTTCCTGCTCTTGTCTGTTCTTTAGTGTCTTCAGCTAGTTGTTTTTAAATTTTATCCAGAGTGTATATTTGTGGAAAGATTAGTCCAACAATACAACTTGTTGGACTATACAATACTATACAACTTGAAGCATCATGCTGCTAGTTTGGTCATGTGGACTGAAGTATCAGAGAGGGAGGGGAAAAATGGTGGGGACTTTCCACTGAGCATCCCTCACCCCAGAGCTCCAGGTTTATGAGTTTAGGAAGAAAAATATTTTTTTTATTTTTAAAATATTTTAGAAATGTTTATATATATATTATCACATATATATGATTATTAAACATATATATGTTTAAACATATATTAAACATATGTACATTATATGTATATAAACATATAAATTTATATACATATATGTTTGTATGTATATAAACACACATACATTGAAGTGAAGTGAAGTCCCTCAGTCATGTCCAACTCTTTGCGACCCAGTAGACTGTAGCCCACCACGCTCCTCTGTCCATGGGATTTTCCAGGCAAGAGTACTGGAGTGGGTTGCCATTTCCTTCTCCAGAGGATCTTCCCAACCCAGGGATCGAACCCAGGTCTCCCACACTGTAAGCAAGGCGCTTTACCATCTGAGCCACCAGGGAAGTCATATATACATTAATATATACATATATATTAAACATGCTCATGGCATACAGGGCAGCCTCTGGGTATTTCTTATCTGACTCAATCACTTCCCACCTAAAATCCTGGAGGCATGGAAACTCCAGGGAATATGTTGTCCCTGGATAATATATATATATAAATATTATATATATATATATATGTTTAATGTTTATATGTTTAATGTATACATATACATTTTACATATATATAATTTTACATTTTACATACATACATATATATAATATATATACAGTGTTTAAAGTATATATATATTAAACATAAACATTATAAAATTGTAATATATATATTAAACATATAAACATTGTAAACTTTTACATTTTACATATATATATATAATACATATAATGTTTAATGTATATATATTAAACATATAAACATTAAACATATATATATATTATGTATGTGTATATATATATATATATATATGTATACATATATAATCCAGGGACAGCATATTCCCTGGAGTTTCCATGCCTCCAGGATTTTAGGTGGGAAGTGATGGAGTCAGATAAGAAATACCACGAGGTTGCCCTGTACGCCATCAGCATGTGGTTCACGCCTACATGTCTCTGATGATAACTAGTAACTCCAGGGGTGGGGTCTAAAGTAAGCTGCAAGGGAGGATGATCAGGATGATTATTCTGGCTATTGTGTTCTGCTTTTCCAGATTTTAGGGAAGTTACCCAGAAGACTCAATGGATATGCGTGCGTGTTAAGTCGCTTCAGTCATGTCCGACTCTTTGCGACCCCTCAGACTGTAGCTCTTCAGGCTCCTCTGTCCATGCGATTCTCCAGGCAAGAATCCTGGAGTGGGTTGCCATTTCCTTCTCCAGGGCATCTCCCGACCCAGGGATCAAACTCGTGTCTCTTGGCAGGAGGGTTCTTTACCACTAGCGCCACCTAGGTAGTTAACACTCAACAACTCAGAAGACTCAATGGACATGAGTTCCAGCAAACTTGGGCAGAGAGTGAAGGACAGGGAAGCCTAGCATGCCCCAGTCCATGGGGTTGCAGAGAGTCGGACACGGCTGAGCAACTGAACAACGAACAACTCAGAAGAGACAGAAAAGGAGACAATTTGAAGTCCATCCTTTATTGCCTGTGTCTAGGCTTTGCAGAGATGTGCACATAGCCGGGAGGGTCAATGAGAAGAGAGGTTGGAGAGTCTCAGCAGGGGTCTCACAGGTCTCCTCTGGTCAGGTTCCATCTGGCAGGAAGATCCCAGCTGTAACCCTTGTGTTAGCAGTTCCACTGTTTTGAGAGAACAGATGAATATTCAGTGTTGATACCTCTTTTCATTCATGCTCCTGTCGGGAAATCTGGAAAACTCACCCCAGTGCTGTGGTTTGAAAACATGATGTTCCAGTTGTCAGGAAAGATCTGGATAAGAAAAGTCAGGCAATTGAAGTCAAATTCTCTCCCCCAAGGAACTACAAAGTCTGTTCCAGGGGATGTTCCTGCAAGGACTGCCCCGGTGGCCTGGGGGCTCCCAATGTGCCTGTGGTCCCTGGCTGTTCTTGTGCTCAGGGTTCTTGTGGGAGGCCAGCTTGCCTCCTGCCCACATGATCTCCCCTCCCTGCTTCCCTGCAGGTTCTGAGCCTCAGAAGATCTAGAGCCTGTTGTAGAAATCTGCCTCTTTGACAAGGTGGAAAATTTCAGATGCATGGCTAAGGGAATGCCACAGGCATGGTATAGTTAGGTCACACATGTTAGATGGCAACATCATATTTTAAAAATATCTTGACACTATATTTACACTAATACAAACAAGAGGAAGTTGAAGAGAATAAATGTGATGAACTCTATTAAGAAAGCAATTGTTTGTTGGTAGCTCTAATATGGTTGTATTAGTAGCTCAGTTGTGTCCGACTCTTTGCGACTGTAGCCTGCCAGGTTGTCTGTCCATGGAACTTCCTGGGCAAGACTATTGAAGTGGGTTGCCATTCCCTTTTCCAGGGGATCTTTCTGACCTAGGGATCAAATATGGTTAATGTATTTTTTAAAAAGGTTGTAGGATATAACTTCTTGATGGCTCTGAAAAATACAATATAAATACAGGGTTCAGGACGACTGGTGTTAGTGTACAAGTCAGAGGATCTGGCAGTTCCCTACTGTATACTTTTTACGTGTACTCTGGAAGATAGTAAGGGACAGGGAAGCCTGGCATGCTGTAGTCCATGGGGTCGCAAAGAATCCGACACGACTGAACACCACCACCACCAACACTTACACGTCCAGTGTGGTTATTACTTTTTGAGAGAGCTCTTTATGAATTGAATCGCATCATTAAAAGGATGACCAGAATTAGAATGGGGTAGAAACCATCAGCTGAAATGAACACCTCCAAAATGTTCAGTGTTCTGCAGCAAAGGGGTTGGATTTATTCTGTACAGACACAAGGCATAGAACTCAGACCCACTGGGAAGTTCATGGAGAAGTGGATTTTCCCTTTATATGAGGAAGCTCTTTCTAATAATGAATGTTGTTCAAAAGTGGAGTGAATTTTCTTGAATCACAGAAAGTATTCAAACAGAATAAATAATCACAAGTTGGAGATGTCGTAGACGAAATTTCTAAATTAAGAAGACACTCAAACTCACTTCAAAGATATTTCCTCATTCTAAAATTCAAAGTCAATTTTTAATCCTTGTAGGACAGTAATTTTCTCATAGGTAAGATAGTATACACTTCATAGAGTTTTATTAGTATATAATGATTCTTTTTATTGTAAAAATATAAGGCTATTTCAAGTGACTAGATTCTTTTTCTTCAATCATGATGATACTGTTTCTTTGGAAATAGGAGCAAGAATCTGTACGATTGCACAGGGTAAATCAGATTTCCACCCTGATGCTAGTGTCAAATATGGAATGGTCAGCTTCTTGCTACTTATTCCCAGCCTTGAGACATCCAGCTTGGCCTCAGTGGTCAATTTCATCCCATCAGTGGGCTCTCAGTTTTGTAAATGTGAACAATGAGAATAGGGGTTGAAGACAGGGAGGTAGAATAAGGCTTTCCAATTTTACTGCTGACTTTTTTTGTTTGAAGACCTTCAATCAAAAAGCCTCTGCTACTTTGACAAGTTGCTTGTCTTTCTTTTAAACAAATTGTTGTTGCTGCTTAGTTTGCTACGGAGAAGGCAATGGCACCCCACTCCAGTACTCTTGCCTGGAAAATCCCATGGGCGGAGGAGCCTGGTAGGCTGCAGTCCATGAAGTCGCCAAAAGTCAGACATGACTGAATGACTTTACTTTCACTTTTCGCTTTCATGCATTGGAGAAGGAAATGGCAACCCACTCCAGTGTTCTTGCCTGGAGAATCCCAGGGACAGAGGAGCCTAGTGGGCTGCCGTCTATGGGGTCACACAGAGTCGGACACGACTGGACTTAGCAGTAGCAGTTTGCTAAGTTGTCTGACACTTTTGCAACCCCAAGGACTGTAGCCCACTAGGCTCCCCTGTCTATGGGATTTTCCCAGCAAGAATACTATAGTGGGTTGCCATTCTTCCTCCAGGTGATCTTCCTGACCCAGGGATCAAACCTGCATCTCTTACATTTTCTGCATTGGCAGGTGGAATTCTTCACCACTGCATCACCTGGGAACTTCAGACACACCGCCTTTATTTGTCTGATAATGCTTTCCTCATTATCATAGTTAATTAGACACTAAACTTAATTAAAAGCCTGATGAATACTTCCTGCCACCTGAATTCCTCAAGGTCTATTATAACTGATGGCTATTTTGTTTATTCATAATAAATCCATTGGAGGGTTTTCTCTGGTTGGACTCAGGAGAATTCTTCTATATTCTTTTCAAAACTTTTACAACTTTTTTTCCTAGACAAAGAAAACAGGTAAAATAAGAACTATTGTGGCAGGAGTGTTGGGTTGAATCTGGGACCCCTACTTTCTGGCTCTTCTCTTTCATGTGATTCCACTTTAGAACACACTGGTCTGTCCTGTATTTAAGCAGGAAAAGTCTTTATTCCCCTAAACTACTGACTCACTTTGAATATTTCGTCTAATGATAGCAGTAGTTCCTGACAACTGCCAGATTTTTGTCAAGCTATTAAGTGGCTGCCGAGGACCAGCCCCGGCTGATCCAGGGTATTCGAAGGGGAGACGGCGTCGGCGACCTATTCAAATGGTAATTAGAGATATAAAGAGTAATAGAATGAGGATAGCTCAGTAGGAAAATTCAGTGGAGAAAAGAGGCTGAGTAGCTTGGTTTACGCGGGAGACCAATAAAACTTCAAGACAAGAAGTTTGCACCACTTATGTAGGCCGCAGGCGCCCTCTCGAATAGCGGAAGGTGCCCCACCCTAGACACCTTCTCGAGTGGGTCTTAGAAGCCCAGGCATAATTAGTAAGCGTGGTGGGTTCCGCACTCCAGATGGAAACTCAGCTGGAAGTTAAAGGGAAGAATGACATGGGGAGACCAAGCATTGGTGAGCAAGGCCCGTAGCTTTATTTTTAACAGGGGCTTTTATACCCTGAGTTACACATAGAGGATAATAGGGGATGCAAAGTCAGCAGTCTTTGATTCTTATCAAAAACCAGGGTTTCTTTCCTGCAAATTTATCGTATACAAATGGTTTAGGTGATTTACATCATCTTCTGGCCAGAAGGCCTACTAACATTTTATGACTCTTGACAAGAACTTATCAACAAAGACTTATTTTCTCTAAGAGTAATTATTTTAAGGTTTGGCGTCATCTTCCAAAGATAAAATTGCATTCCTATAGGGCAGATGTGTAATGGGTTTACAACAAAGAAAATAATTTATTACCTTAAGGGTCTAAAGTTACTAACACCAAGGCCACTACTTATTTTTTCTACATACCAACTATATTAATTAATACACATTCAAGGATACAATTTAGGGGATGTGAAAACTTGGCAACAAGCATTGACTCATCAATGAAATCCTTTACTAGTCTTATTCTGACAGTTTCTAACTCTCTGAGAGGCTCTAAGCTATTTGAATATCTTAAGCTTCCCGTGCCTCTGGAGGCTGGGAGACTGTAAACAATCGTATGCATGCTGCAGGAGTCCGGGTAAACTTGTCAGGCGAGTTAGAGAGCCATCTGAGGGGTTTGGATTTAAACACTCCTAATTGCCCAGGAACTTTATTAATTGGAGCTGTAAGTTAACTCTTTGACAGAGAGAGCGAGATGGTGGTAGGGGACAGCCCCCAGTAAAGTCAGAGGTGAGAGCACAAAGCAATAAAGTAGGCAGACTCTGGTTTTTTTGGTGGGGGGGAAAATGCTCGAGAATATCCGGGCGGGCTCCTGAGGCTCGATCCCGCCTTTGCGTATGCCGAGCCTCCTTCCTCATGACCTTTGTCACGAGCGGAATGCCTCACCGGCTCCCGGCAAGTAGCCTTTGAGAACTTATTTTATTATTGATTGCTGTTATGGAGAAATAGGTGAGGGCCTAGATTGTTCACCATTTTAGCTGCCTTTGATTTTGGACAGACACTAGTCAGAATAGGTCACGTGGACTGACCCTGTATCTCGGTCAGTGATGTACACACGTAACATGTATCTAATACTATTGTGAGAGTCAAAATCAGCCGCAAAGATAGTCTCCTGAGAGGTTAGATGAGTATACATAGTTTAAGAGAGGAATATATTTTGCTTTCCTTTTACACCCTTTGTAAAACATATACATTCATGATTTGAGCCACTTTCAGACTCATTAGAGTGGTACCCCTCTGGTCCTATTTGCCAAAGATATGGGTTTATAGTCACAAGCAGAAGTAGTCTCAGGAGTGATTTGGCTCTATAAGGACTATCAGAAAGAATGCTTTAAAACCAACTGCTCTAAAATCTTTTAGATCAGCATTTGGGAAATGCCTTCAAAATCTAATTGTCAACAATTTTGTGTAGTTGGATCAACTCAGATGCTCAGGAGTATGTTTTCCAATTCATTTTGCCCTGGAGGTTTTCCAGGACTCTGTTTAAAATTAATTATTTCATGGGTGCATCTTTGAGGGTAATTTTTATGGCAAAGGTGAGAAGTCTGTAAGTGTCTTATTTTTTTCCAGGCCAAAATGACATGAATAATGTTTTCCAGGCCTTCCCTGGAGGTCCAGTGGTTAAGAGTTCATTCCCAATGCTGGGGCCCAGGTTCAATCCGTGGTCAGGGAATGAGATCTCACGTGCTGCAACTGAAAAAAAAAAAAAAAAAAAGGCAGAAAGTGGAGCACATCTTATATTCAGATGCTTGGTTCAGGTATAGACAAGAACCCAGAGGATGTGGGACTTTGGTTGGCTCTCTCTACCCTGCTCCAGGTGTTCATCTGCCCAGTCTAACTCAGCTTTCAGTGGAGGTGGCCTTGTTCTCTGAGCTCAAGACAAGATGAAAACAGACTCGTCTCACATCCCCGTGAAATCGAACGTCCTCCCTGACTTCTCCATGGATTCCTGGCCCAAAGTTCCTACTTTGTGGGTTCTGGAACACCTACCATCTCTCCTCTGGGGCTGTTCTCGTCTCTTTGTGCTGTGCTGACCCAAAGTGTAACATGGTCACCTCTCATGTGTGGGAGGTTTTAGGAGGGTTTGGGGAAACAGAGACTCTTTAGAGGAAGGATCTCAAACCACTTAGTGCTGATCATCGGGCGCTCCTGTCCCTACAGGTCCTCGGGCTGCCCTGCTCAGGACACTGCTCAATGGCCAGGGGCCAGGCTCATGGCTCAGCTCCTTGCCCTGTTCCCCACCCAGGGGCTACACAACTGAAAATTGGGCGTTGGAGGTGTGGCATGAGGATGGAGAGCTTTAAGGTCATCCACTTTAAGACCATAAATATGTAGGACAACTGCGGTGCTGGAGGAGGCCCCCTGTGGTTCAGGTGATCTCTTGCTTCCTTCCCCACTCCCCTTTCATAATGGCCCCTGTCCTGCTTCACAGAAGGAAAGTGCCACTCTCCCCCATTTCCAAATCTTAGTATAGCATTGCTCTGGAATGTTAAAACTTCCATGCAAAGGGATCCTTTGAAATATAGATGTGGGTCTAAGAAAGAGATAAACTCTAGTGGGTGGGTAACTATTCCTTTCTGAGTCAGATGGTTTCCAATTCTTGGCTCCCAACAAAATTGAAGGAGAACTTGACTGAGTTGTCAGTTGACAGACCATTTAAAAATACATTTTGAGGATACAAAATCGTGCTGATTTGAGGAAGCAGAACTCTGAGAGAATTCAGCTGTTGAGTGATGTTGTAGCCCATTCCCATCTACTTGTTTAGATGATTAAGGAATTTGCAGCATTTACATTAAAAAAGAGAAAAGTCAATGCTGTTCCCTGTGTCATTTCAGCAATAAGTCGTCATCATCTAAGAATACAGGAAAGCATCAGGAAAAAAGGACTTTGCAAAATCTGTTCAGATGAAGACTTCCAATTTTTCTTCTACTTTTCATATATTTGATCATTCTCCTCAGTGGTGTACTCATCATTTGACTGATAATTCAATCCATACGTTTTACAACATTTCAAACTTTAGGCTCATGGGAAATAAACAACCAACTTCTAATTGTAAGTTTCCTTCATTTAGGGTAAACAATAAAAAGGCTTTCACATATAAAAATATATTAAATTTGAATAAAACCCTATGATAGTAATGGGATGGAGATCCATATTTAAGGGTAAAATAAACATTAACAATGAAAAAGATAAACAGAAGCCTGAAAAGAAATAAATGAAGTCCTAGTGTTTTTTATTTTTTTCCCGCCTCAGTAACTTACACAGAGCTTAGTGTAAAGGTTCCCAAACCACGTGGTGGTGGTGCGGCGACCAGTGGATGCACCTTCTGCGCATGCGTGAGGGGCGGAGTGGGGGCATTGTGTGTGGAGGGCCTGTGGGGCTGATTCATGATTCTTCTCCTGCAGTGTCACTGTTGCGGGCTGGGTGTTCTCTGTGTTCTTGACCTTGTAGTTATTACCTAGTTTTTCTTTTTTCAATATACTTACTCTGCACTGAAAAACAAAAGGCTTTACAAATACTACCTAGTAAAAACCATCTTATCTCTTTCTCCCAGATGGTGCAATAAAAACCTAAAAATATCAAGGAACTTTTCTGAAATGTTACAACTAAGTGGAAGAAAGAGGAAGCATCCTGATTCTCATGTCCTCATTCCCAGGTTATTAGACGGTGATTTGTGACCTTAGGTGTGAGGGGAGTCACATGGCTGGGGGAATTTCACATCACGGTTTAGAGTGATTTGTTAAAACTCTGCTGAATACCAAGTTCTTTCCTTTGACATTTCCTGAAATTGCCTTTTGAATCAGGACCGATCAGGCTTGTTCCTGGGGGGTCTCCTGCACCCAGTTCCTCTGGTGGTAACATCGCAGGTAACTACAGAACAATATCCAAGTCAGGACACTGGTGGCTAAACAGCAGAGGAGATTCTCCCGGGTTGTCTGGCTACTCCTTCACCTCTTGGAGCTCAGGTGAGGTGATGGTGAGGACACCATGGAGGAAGTGCGGGAAGGTGGGTGGGGTGAGGGGAGGGATATGCCAGGAGCCGGAGGGAACTGTTGGGGAGACACCTTTGCTGATTCAGATGATGCGATGGTCCCCAGGGCACGGAGCCCCTGGAAATTTGGGGGCAGCCTCTGTCCTCCCCAAGAGGGATGGTTAAGGGCACACCCATGTGGCCCCACCCAGACAGGAAGGAATCTGTGACTCTGAGGGGCTGGTGTGGGATGGGGCTTGGCAAGTTATGCCATCTCTGATTTCCCCTTGAGATGCAATTCAGATACCAGAAAATTCCCTCTTTTTAAAGTATATAATTTAGTGGGTTTTAGTCTGTCTTCAGAGCTGTGCAACCATCACCATTGTCCAATTCCGGAATATTTTCACAGCTCAAAAAGAAACCTCAAGCCCATTGGTTATAACTCCCTATCCTACCCCCTTCCCCAGCACCCCCCATCAGCCTCAGGCAACCATTTCTATCTCTAAATTTGTGATAGAAATTTAGTGGAAGGCTAGAAAGTTCGTGCTGGTTGTTGGCAGGGAGACCACAGTTTCTTTATACATGGCCCTCTCCTCAGGACTGCTTGAGTGTCCTTACAACATGACAGCTGAGTTCCCCAAGAGCAATCAACACAAGAGAAAGGGAGGCAGGAAGCTCAATGTATGTATAATTAAGATTCAGAGGTCATACACTGTCAGCCTGTCAAGTATTTTATTGGGTATAGAGGCCAGACGTGATTTAATATGGGAGGAGACTGCAAGGCTATGAGTACTAGGAGCCAGGAATCCTTGGGTGCCGTCTTGCAAGCTGGCTACCATATGTACCATCTTTAAAGCATGGAAAAATTAAGTGAATGAAGGACAGGCATAGTAGATAAAGTATAAATATGGGATTGACATGAAGCAAGTAAGCTGATAATCTTTGTGTATAATGTGATCTGCTGCAAAAAAGATGTAGCATCTTAGTTTTATGAAAAATAAGCCTATAGATAGATCTTAGTAATATTCTAGGATATTGTTTTTAGGGTTTTTTGAGTTTTACACATTGACTTTATTATTATTAGTGACTTAATTAGGGGATCAGTAAACAAAGGTACACATGAATGGAAAAGTGCAAAGTTTGAACCAATGCATTACTGAGGTGTGTGTGAATAAATGATTTGGTTAAACCCTATAACTCTGAGGTCAGAGACCTAGTTAATGCCTGTACAACAGAAGTTAATGCTCAGGATTTTGTTCTCAGGCTATTAATATTCATAGATCTGGATGGTATTACTATAAGTGAATTAATGAATGAGTAAGTATATCTATATAGAAGACAAGGAAAGCCATATGTGGTCCAGTTATGAGTGTTTAATATATTTTTGCTATTAATACATTTCTAAAGTGCTCAATTCCAATGTAAATCTGTTTGGATAAATAGCATACAGAGATAAATACCGGAAATCGATGTTCTGCATTATTTGAGAAGTGCTGACTGCTTATTGAAAATAAAAAGATATGATCTAATTGGTTATGTCTGGGAGTAATGACAGAGAAGGCAATGGCAACCCACTCCAGTATTCTTGCCTTGAAAATCCCATGAACGGAGGAGCCTGGTAGGCTGCAGTCCAGGGGGTCACTAGGAGTCGGACACGACTGAAGCGACGAAGCAGCAGCCATGGACATTTTATATAAGTAGAATCATACAATGTATGAGCTTTGTGTTTGGCTTCTTTCACTCACTCACAAGGTTCTTCCATGTCTCAGTCCATCACGCCTTTTAAGGGCAGAATAGTATTTCACTGAATGGCTCTAGTACCATCTGTTCATCTGCTCATCAAGCAATGGGCATTTGGGTTTTTTCCACTTTTTGGCTATCCCAAATCATGCTGCTATGAACATCTGTTGAATTCAATTCAGTTGCTCAGTCGAGCCTGACTCTTTGCAACCCCATGGACTGCAACACGCCAGGTTTCCCTGTCCATCTCCAACTCCCCGTGCTTGCTCAAACTCATGTCCATTGAGTCGGTGATGCCATCCAACCATCTTATCCTCTGTCGTCCCCATTTCCTCCTGCCTTCACTCTTTCCCAGCATCAGGGTCTTTTCCAGTGAGTCAGTTCTTCGCATGAGTTTAATATTTTTAAAGTGCATGTTACTGAGAGCTCATTTTAGTTGAACAATGCTGAGAGACTCATCAGGATTCATTTCCACTAGACTTTACATTTGGCTGATCCAGAAGCCATTGTGAATTTGTTACCAAAAGTGGGTTCTGGCTGCTAGCTGCTCAAAAGCCAATAAAGAGGCAAGGTTGGTGGAAAAGAAAGTTTGCTTTATTTTGTTTTTTTTTGTTTTTTCTTTTTTTTTAGTTTTATTTAATTTAATTTTATTTTTTTGGATGTTGGCAACCAGAGAGGGGGGAGTGGTCTTCTTCCAAAGACCACCCCTTCCACTACAGTGACAATCAGTGGGCAAGAGCTTTTAAAGGCTGAAGGAGGGGACTACAGGCAGAAACAATGTGGTCAGCTCTGACAGTCACCTTGAATTTTGTCATTCGGTGGTCTGACCAGCATCATCTTGATTGTTTTAAGTACAGTTAATATTCAGTTCCAGGGTCCATTTGTTGCCATTTCCTTGAGGCCAGTCCTCAGAATTATGGCAGCTTATGTCATGGTTATAGTCTGGTCATCATGTAGCCAACTTCATCACCTGGTGGGGGTTTCAGTATATACAAGACAGCTCACAGGATATGGCTCAGAATACTGTTTACAGCCCTTGAGAAGGAACAAAAAGTCTTTGACTTTATTTAGTGACTAAACGTACTGTTTTGTTCTGTTTGACTGTTTTCCTTTGCTTCTGTATTTTCTCACTTTCGTGATTAAATTTATTTTTTGGCTAGAGGTTTTCCACAAAGGCAGGCTGAGGACCTGGTGGGGTAAGGACCATAGGGTCCTGTCACATTTCAAATTAAGAGAAAGAAAGAAAATAATCTCTATTTACTTCATTATGCATCCAGGATGTGAAGAGAAAATGTTATTTTCTTGTCCCATCTACCTGTTGAATATTTTCAAGTCTCCTTTAGAAATGTAGTTCAAAGGTTTTGGTTGATTGTATCTTCACTTTCATGGCCGTGTCACATTTGTGTTTCAGAAACGTACCCTATGTGTTTCTCTGTTTGAGTTCACCTTCTTCATCAGCCCAGCGTTTCCCAGACAGTGCTGAGGTGCCTTTATGTACCACAAGAAAATCGTGGAGGTACTGCAGGAATTTCTGAAATGTTCATGTTCAGGATGCTCAAAGCTTAGTACTACTATTAGAAGCTAAGGATAGGTTACAATTTCAGCATCAAACAGTGGCACATTCTGCTGGAGTAGTATCTTTGTGGAGCTGGGATTTTGGTGGTTGCTTGATAAAAAGAAAGCACCGCATGAAAATCATTGTGCAACAGGAAGCAGGGTAGTGATGTCCAATCTGGTTTCAAAATCTGAGAAGTTATTGAGTAACCAACTGATGTACACATCTCCCAAATAAGTAATTGCAGTTATTTAAGAGTGAGATAAAAGTATGACTTTCCTTTATTGCATCTTAAATGTTATGTGAACTCAACTGCTTGATAAATAAAACGTTTAAAAATTTCTTTTGGCTTCAGGTGTGCCATGGAAAAATTACTGAAAAACGCAGGTTGCAATAAAAGAAGAAGTTTGGGAATCTTTCATCTAGTCTTTCCCCCCTTAATTTCTAATCTTTATTGTGTTGAATTCTCATTATTTTAAAAATATATCCTGCTCTTTCACAAGTCCATGTGTCTCTTTAACTTGTTGTTCCTGCCTTCTTGCCATTCTTCCTTTTCCTGTAAAAAGTTTTTTTTTGTTTATACACTTCAAGACTCAGCTCAAATACCCTCTCCTCTGGGAAGCTTTCCTGGACTTCTCCAGGCATAACTGATTGCTAAATCTTCAGGGATTTCACAACATCCAGTCCATCCTTCCATTCCAGTGCCCACAGGAGGTCACTGGGCTGTAGTTGGCCTAGGTTACTTGGCTTCTCCCAATCTGAGTTCCACAATCACAGAAACCACATCTTAGCACCTCTGTGTCCCGAGCCTGGTGCCCCGTGTGTTGTGAGTGACTGGTTAGCCGTCTGGATGGGCTGAAGGATAATGCAAGACATCTATCAAGCTGCTGCCACTTCTCCTTCAGGATTCACATTTTTCATTGGAAGCAATTTACTGCGGCACTGCTGCAGAGGACTGTGAATAATCATGATTGCAGTGCCAATAAAGCTTTAATCAATCAGAGAGACCATTGGCATACTGAGTGTGACCATTTCAAAGGTAATTTCCTGACTACTGCCTCAAAGTACATGTCAAACACAAAAGTTGTGACATCTTAGATCTCCGTTTTAAACCATAGAGTTTACTGCAAGTTCAGCCTGAACTGGGCTTAAATGAAATGAAATTGATAGCAGATGAAAGCTCAACAGGTTCCAGAATAATTATATACTTGTTATGATGTTCTCACTAATTGGAGCACCAGCTCAGTGAACCTCAGCTTCTGGAACTGCTCCTGGGGAAACTGGCAGATACATCTGTTTGGGACAAATCTGCATATTTGCTCATTTGCCAAAAATGTAAAGTAGAACCCTGAATTAGTCTCAGTTCGCTTCATCACTGCCAAGCTGAAAAATCAGCTGATATATTACAGCACTTCTCCTTCCCCTCCACATGCCAAATTTCATCCATAAGTGAACATTCAAAAAAGGCCATTTAAAAGCAGGTTGTCTGGAATGGCATTGCCCGGAGGCACAAACCTCCTTTGGACGGATGTATGGAGCTCTCATTAATCTAAATAGGAGCTGAGCACTCACACCGCAGAGGAACTGGATGAAAAAAACTTTGCGGAAGCTCTTATTTCCAAGAGTAGAATGAAGCTTGCATCTTCTTACAGGAAAACCCCTTTAATTCATATTCCATTCCCTGTGGCAACATGTGCATTGATAGATAAGTATTGGTTACAGGGCTTCAGAAGTTGGACTTCTCATAGAATTAAAGACTAACCTTCATTAGTCCTAGAGGTGTTTTCACTAAAATAACTTCTGTCACAGCCCTTGAAGGCCATGTTCATTTTACTTTATCATGGTTCTTAAATTATAGTAATCCCCCACCTCTTCAACTCAGTATAAAGCAATTTCATATTTATATTTTCCTTAGGCAACTCAAGTTATCTTCGAGTGTTCTACAAAAATATGACTATCAGCTCCCAGAGCTGTAGCCACCCCATGGAGGTGAAATGAGAGATAAGAAATAGCTTCACTTCCAACTCACAAAGTCCGACCATTAGAAAAAGCCTCACTTTGCTCCTCTTGGTTAATATTTACAGAAGCTTTATTCTGAGTGTGAGGAGCAAGGAGTGACTGAGTTACGTTTGGGGTAGAAATTCACTGACGGAGAATGTCCTCACCCACTAGGCCAGCTCCGTGTGCTGGTGCAGGGTCCTGAAACTCTTCCTCTCCAAGCCCCCGCCTGTTTCCTTGAAGTGATGTGTGATTCCAGGATCCACTGGATCCCACCGTGGACTCTCTCACAGGTGCTGCGTGTCCAGCAGTGAAGAGAGACGGTCTGTCTGCCTACAGTCTAATAGGAGCCAGACTGAAAGCAACAGACCCCACAAACAGCAAGATCAGAATAGAATGATAATATGGATGATTGGGTGGTGGGAAGGGAATAATTTCTAGATACAAGGAGAGTGCTGGTGGTCAGAGGAGGGTCTTGAGAGGAGGCAGCGTCTAAGATGAAGCCAAGGATGAGAGGGAACTGGCCTTGAAGAGAGCCTGGGGAAAGGCCATTGCAGGTCTAGGGAGCAGAAGTGTAGACCCCTGAGGACCGGGTCATCGAGTCCCTGTCCCTCCACCCCGTCCTCTTCCCGGCCTCCCACCAGCACCCCATGCTTTGTTTCATGTATGTCAACTGACCAAAGGTTCTGTCTGATAGATGCCCTGCATGGGGCAAAGGTTTTGGTGACCACCCCCCAAAGTCAGCCATACCTGATACCCAGGAGGCAGGGGTCTTAATAAATTATAGGAACTAATATTTGAACCCATGAAAAGAAAAACATAGAGCTTTTCTAAAAGATAGTTTTTCTTTTGAACTTTTCGTTTTGTGTTGCGGTCTAGCCAATTAACAATGTTATGATAGTTCCGGGTGAATAGCGAAGGGCCTCAGCCATGTATATACTAGTTTTGTGGGGCGTGGCTGTGTGTTTCATCAGGGAAACTGACAGACCCTGTTCTAACATTCGGTGAAGTCTACTTACCCATGACTTCTGGACAGAGGTGAGGAGTTGCTATTTTGCTTGCTTTGTCTCTGAAAGCTCGCCCTCCCCTCGGATTCTTTTTAGGTACAGGTGTCTGAACCAGGCTGACTCAGCACTGATGGCTTTGCCCCACCTGTGGCCATCAGGCGTTCCTGGGCTGCGGGGGCCCCCAGCATCTCCTAGTGACGTCATCTGCAGTCATCACATTTTGGTCCTTCCTGCTCCCAGAGGGTGTTTCCACCAAGGACAGGTAAGACAAGCACCAAGGATGGCAGTGCCACTGGACGACCTGTTGCCACCTGCCTGGGGTCGAGAAGCAGAACACAAGATGGGGCAGCTTTGCTTGCTGGGAGGGCTGGGCTAAGGGCTGATGGTACCCTTCTAGGAGCCTACAGAATTCCCGCCATTGTACAAGACCAGCCCAGATGACTCCGAACTTTTGCCTCATCACCCCTATTCCCAGCCCTGATGTCACCATTAGTCTGCATGGTCTCTCTGCACCCAGGAATCTTGGCATTTGCTCATCCCAGTGAATCAGGGTCTGACTCTTTGTGACCATCTATCATGGGATTCTCCATTCAAGAATACTTTAGTGGGTTGCCATTTCCTCCTCCAGGGGATCTTCCCGACCCAGGGATCAAACCTTATCTCCTGTGTCTCCTGCATTGGCAGGCAGATACTTCACCACTGAGCCAACTGGGAAACCTGAATCAGAGTATATCTCGCTGTAAACCTTAATCACTATTTGGACTGTGAGCTCATCTGTATTTTGTTCATTTAGCTCACTCCAGAGTGCCTGCTCCAAAGATTTTTGTTGTGAATAAGTCAGTAAGTGCATGATATGTAATACGGACAGCTCTACCGAAGCAATATCAGAAATGTCAGCTGCAAACCGGTTGCAGAGCCCCGCACACTGTGAAAACTGGAGGAAGAGGAGTTCTTCCACAGCGGAAGCCCCCTCCTTGTGAAATAGACACCATCTCCCACTTAGGATTGTTCATTTTTCATCCATGTAGACATTTGTTTTGCCACTGCTCTGGAAAATAGTGGGCAGAAGAATGAGGAACTGAGATGTTTTGATGAAATCATCTCATTATTTAATGGGTTGGTGGACAGTCTGCCAAGATGTGTTTCAGCCTCAGTCTTAGTCACCTAGTAAGTGCAAGCTTCTGAGCAAAATGGAATCTTTTTGTGCAGGTTGAAGCTGTTGTAATGTCCTGAGGCTGTCATAACATCCAGACCCCTGCCTTGGTTTCTTCTGGAAAATGCATAGGAAATATAGCCAAGTCTTCACTGACCCCTGGGCATGACGGGCACAGTAAATTTTTGAATAAATCTGGAAATAATCTGGTTTCCTTATGACCCATGCGTTTCTTTCCAAAGTCATAAGCTATAAAAAATTCGGATGGGTTTATGTCTCTGGTTAATCAAGGTTTACTGTCCGCTTCAAGCTTAGTGCCAAGTGACACCCAGTAATCATTCTTTGTTTGGAGCATCCCAGCAGCAGAGAAGTCAGATTCATCACCAAGTGACAGTTGCACTCACATTCCAGAAGAGAGACAATTCATAAACCTCTCATCTTTATTTATTCTTCTCTTACCCCCATCAGGGACTCTTCTAGCCTGATGCTATGAGTAGACACAGCATGACCTTGCACACTAGTGTAATATTTCTTCCGTTGGTGTGCTTGGTAAGACGTCTCTGGAAAAAATGGATACGGAGAAAGCAGGATGTATAATTCCTGCCTTCCTCGAATATGTCACAGTGATAAGTGGGTGATGAATGCTGACGAGCACTGACTGCTTCCTCAATCAAGCCCTGTGTGTGTGCGCATGTGTGTGTGTGTGTGTGTGTGTGTGTGTGTGGTTTGCAGCTGCTGTCTAGACTATACTCTCTATTACTAAACCATCAGGATGATCACAAATAATCAAGGGGAAAAATGAAATGACATCAGATGAATCATTGTGGAAAGAAAAGTGAAAGGCAAAGAAGAAAAGGAAAGATATACCCATTTGAATGCAGAGTTTTAAAGAATAACAAGGAGAGAGAAGAAAGTCTTCCTCAGTGATCAATGCAAAGAGATAGAGGAAAACAATGGAATGGGAAAGACTAGAGACCTCTTCAAGAAAATCAGAGATACCAAGGGAATATTTCATGCAAAGATGAGCACAATAAAGGACAGAAATGGTGTGGACCTAACAGAAGCAGAAGATATTAAGAAGAGGTGGCAAGAATACAGAGAAAAACTATACAAAAAAGATCTTCACGATCCAGAAAATCATGATGGTGTGACCACTCACCTAGAGCCAGACATCCTGGAATGCAAAGTCAAGTGGGCCTTAGGAAGCATCTCCATGAACAAAGCTAGTGGAGGTGATGGAATTCCAGCTGAACTATTTCAAATCCTGAAAGATGATGCTGTGAAAGTGCTGCATTCAATATGCCAACAAATTTGGAAAACTCAGCAGTGGCCACAGGACTGGAAAAGGTCAATTTTCATTCCAATCCCAAAGAAAGGCAATGCCAAAAAATGCTCAAACTACTGCACAATTTCACTCATCTCACACTCTAACAAAGGAATGCTCAAAATTCTCCAAGCCAGGCTTCAATAGTACATGAACTGTAAATGTTCAGATGTTCAAGTTGGATTTAGAAAAGGCAGAGGAACCAGAGATCAAATTGCCAACATCCACTGGATCATGGAAAAAGCAAGAGAGTTCAAGAAAAGCATCGATTTCTGCTTTGTTGACTATGCCAAAGCCTTTGACTGTGTGGATCACAATAAACTGTGGAAAATTCTTCAAGAGATGGGAATATCAGACCACCTGACCCACCTCCTGAGAAATCTGTATGCAGATCAGGAAGCAACAGTTAGAACTGGACATGGAACAACAGACTGGTTCCAAATAGGAAAAGGAATACGTCAAGGCTGTATATTGTCACCCTGCTTATTTAACTTATATGCAGAGTAGATCATGAGAAAAGCTGGGCTGGATGAAGCACAAGGTGGAATCAAGATTTCCAGGAGAAATATTAATAACCTCAGATATGCAGATGACACCACCCTTATGGCAGAAAGCAAAGAAGAACTAAAGAGCCTCTTGATGAAAGTGAAAGAGGAGAGTGAAAAAGTTGGCTTAAAGCTCAACATTCAGAAAACTAAGATCATGGCATCTGGTCACATCACTTCATGGCAAATAGATGGGGAAGAAATGGAAACAGGGAGAGACTTTACTTTCTTGGGCTCCAAAATCACTGCAAATGGTGACTGTAGCCATGAAATTAAAAGACACTTGCTCCTTGGAAGAAAAGTTATGACCAACCTAGACAGCATGAACAGTATTTTGGACTCTGTGGGAGAGGGAGAGGGTGGGATGATTTGGGAGAATGGCATTGAAACATGTATAATATCATATATGAAACGAGTTGCCAGTCCAGGTTCGATGCATGATACTGGATGCTTGGGGCTGTGCACTGGGACGACCCAGAGGGATAGTACGGGGAGGGACGAGGGAGGAGGGTTCAGGATGGGGAACACGTGTATACCTATGGCGGATTCATGTTGATATATGGCAAAACCAATACAATATTGTAAAGTTAAAAAATAAAAAAAAAATAATAAAAAGCAGAGACATTGCTTTGCCAACAAAGGTATGTCTAGTCAAAGCTATGGTTTTTCCAGTAGTCATGTATGGATGTGAGAGTTGGACTATAAAAAAGCTGAGTGCCAAAGAATTGATGCTTTTGAACTGTGGTGTTGGAGAAGACTCTTGAGAGTCCCTTGGACTGCAAGGAGATCCAACCAGTCAATTCTAAAGGAGATCAGTCCTGAATATTTATTGGAAGGACTGATGCTGAAACTCCAATACTTTGGCCACCTGATGCGAAGAACTGACTCATTTGAAAAGACCCTGATGCTGTGAAAGATTGAAGGCAGGAGGAGAAGGGAATGACAGAAGTTGAGATGGTTGGATGGCATATCACTGACTCAATGGACATGAGTTTGAGTAAACTCTGGGAATTGGTGATGGACAGTGAGGCCAGGCGTGTTGTAGTCCATGGGGTCACAAAGAGTTGGACAGGACTGAGTGACTAAGCTGAAATGAACAATATTAACCATGTGGCTTAATAAAATGCTCCTGGAACACATTTTTCCTTAAGAATGTATCGGTGGCAATGACTGCAGAGAATTCCTGAAATCTCAATCAAGAACCGGTTGAGGACATGGATTACTACATTAATTCTTTTGATAGAGAGTATACAGTGTAAGGGGTTTCATTTGATGCTGACTCTTATTTAGATCATCTACATGGGAAGACATAAGGACCTGGACCAAACACCTGCTGCCAGGGTACTTTGGTCAGGTTCTTAATCCCCCTAAACCTTGAAACCTGACTCAAGGGGCTGTTGGGAGGAGAAGGCTACAGAGGAATTGTGTCCCTGAAGGACACAGGACTCGGGTTCTGATCACCAAGCTTCACTTCTCAGCACCTGAGTTACATTGGTCCAGCTGCCTACATTTTCTGAGTTCCAATTCCTTATTTGAAAGTGAAAGTGTTAGTCTCTCAGTTGTGTCCAACTCTTTGGGACCCCATGGACTGTAGCCCGCCAGGTTCCTCTGTCCAGGGGATTCTCCATGCAAGAATACTGGAGTGGGCTGCCATTCCCTCCTCCAGGGGATCTTCCTGACCCAGGGATCAAACCCCAGTCTCTGCATTGCAGGCAGATTCTTTACAGCCTGAACCACCAGGGAGGTCCCATTTCCTCATTTAATAGATAACAATGTGGTCCTCACAGGACTGCTGTGAGGAATCAGATGAAGATATGCCAAGTTAAACACCTGGAATATATCAGGTGTTCCTCAGGTGTGCAGGCTGTTCAGTCTCCCAGTAAGCCTGTTGTTCAGCTGCTCAGTTGTGTCCTCCTCTTCGTGACCCCATGAACGGCAGCCTGCCAGGCTACCCTGTCTTTCACTACCTCCTGCAGTTTGCTCAAACTCATATCCGTTGAGTCCGTGATGCCTTCCAACCATCTCATCCTCTGTCACCCCCTTTTCCTACTGCCTTCAGTTTTTCGCAGCATTGGGGTCTTTTTCAATGAGTCAGCTCTTTGAGTCAGATAGCCAGAGTATTGGAGCTTCCGTCTGAAGAAACCGTATTCCTTCTATGAGTCTTGGATCAACTGAGGCAAATCTTATTACTCAACACGATCAATAAATACTGAGTAATGAAGAACAAGGTGAAAGCATTCTGCCACTATTCATTATTATTAATAGCAAAATTTAATAATCAAGAGCCTTTCTTTCCCACTAAAATGTTTCAAACTGGATACAACATACGAGGCAAATCTTTTCAGGTTCTGGACAATGGGCTAAACTGCCTAGTGTCAATGTCTGAATACTTATTTCATATATTATGCTTGGCTTTTAATTGTTTCAGGTGAGATGATAAATCCAGTCCATGTTACTCCACTGTGGCTGGACATGGAAGACTGGCAGTGGTCTGTCATGAATTAAAGATGCACCTACTCTGATAGCTCAGTTGGTAAGGAATCTGCCTGCAATGCAGGAGACCCCGGTTCAATTCCTGGGACAGGGAGATATGCTGGAGAAGGGATAGGCTCAAGTATTCTTGGGTTTCCCTTGTGGCTCATCTGGTAAAGAATCTGCCTGCAATGTAGGAAACCTGGGTTCGATCCCTGGGTTGGGAAGATCCCGTGGAGAAGGAAAAGGTTACCCACTCCAGTATTCTGGCCTGGAGAATTCCAGGGATTGTGTAGTCCATGGGGTCACAAAAGACCGGACATGACTGAGTGACTTTCACTTTCACTTTTTTCACTAGAAGAGTAGTAATAAGCACAGCTAAAAAGCCAGCACAATATTAAATATTAAAGAATATTAGAAATTATTTGATTAAACCAAATGGAAGCAGGAGGACAGACAGAGGAACCAAAAATATGAAAAAAGTAGAAAACAAACAGAGATGGTAGAGAACCCAACCATATTAATAATTAGACTAAATGTAATTTTTTTCTTTTTTTAAATTTGTTTTTGATTGTGCTGGGTTCCCATTGCTGTGGCTTCTCTTGCTGTGGAGCGTGGACTCTAGATGTGTGGGCTTCAGTAGTTGTGGCTCCTGAGCTTAGTTGCCCCGTGGCATGTGGAATCTTCCTGGACCAGGGATCAAACCCACGTCCCCTGCATTGGCAGGAGGATTCCTAACCACTGTACCACCAGGGAAGTCCTAAATGTAACTACTAATCACAAACATTCCACTTAAAGACAGACTGGAGGAAATGAAGATTGTGATTTACACAAAGCTGCTCTACCAGATCTTCTTCATGGAGGGCTTGTTGCTCTCCTCCCCAGTGTGGTCCGCATCCAATCCCTGGATGAGGCAAGAGCACAAGGCCCTGGGCATTTCAGCCAAGGGTCTCATGACTCAGACAAGCCCCGTCTGCACCAGAGCTTCCTGTGGGGTGGGCTGAGGCGCCTTTAAGACTTCAGTGCAGCTTGGCTTCTTCTGCCCCACCCTGCTTACTCACCACCACCTCCCCTCATCCCACAGTTGCTGACCCCAACACTTACTCTGCACAGCAAACTCCAGCTTAGCATATGCTTTTGGAGAATCTGACCTATGACAAAAATCCAATTACATGCTGTCCATGAGAGGCGGACTTTAAATGTAAAGACAAATAGATTAAATAAAAGGTCAAGTGAAAGGAACCAATGTGAAGAGGCCACATGCTGTAGGATTCCCACTTCTGGCAAAGACAGAACTATGATGACAGTAAAAAGATCAGTAGTTGCAGGGGTGTGTGCAGAGGGAGGGGTGAATTGGTAGTATACAGAAGAGTTTTAAGGCTGTGAAAATACTCTAGTACCATAGTGATGGATACATGTCATTATACATTTGTCCAAAGCCATAGAACACACAACACCAAGAGTGAACCCTCATGTAAACTATGGACCCTTGATGATAATGTTTCAATATAGGTTTGTCAGTTGTAACACATATACCATCTGATGGGGGATGTTCAGGGTGGTGGGAAAGCCATGTATGTGTGGGAGCAGGGGATTTATGGGAAATCCATACCCCTCCTCCTCTACCTATAGGCTTCCCTGATAGCTCAGTTGGTAAAGAATCCATCTGCAATGCCGCAGACTCTGGTTTGATTCCTGGGTGGGGAAGATCCGCTGGAGAAGGGATGACTACCCACTCTAGTAAACTTGGGCTTCCCTTGTGGCTCCGCTGGTAAAGAACGTGTGGCTCTACAGTGTGGGAGATCTGGGTTCAATCCCTGGATTGGGAAGATCTCCTGGAGAACGGAAAGGCTACCCACTCCAGTATTCTGGCCTGGAGAATTCCATGGACTGTATAGTCCATGGGGTCCCGGAGTCAGACACGACGAAGTGACTTTCGCTTTATACCTTCCTCAGTTTTGCTGGGACCTAAAACTGCCCTAAAATAATTGTCTTAATAATAATCAAAAAGAAAAACACGTCATATGGTTTATTTAATCAATTAACAAACACAAGGCAAGAAAAAGCAGAGAAAGAGCCATAGGGTATTTGGCACATGTTGGAAACCAGGCAGGCAGGTAGAAGAGCTGAATCCTGGGCTCTGCTGTGTTCCCCTGGCCTGTTCTCCATCTGCCTCATCTGCTGGCCCCATTGATGATGTGGTTACAAGGACAAGAATTGAGGTTTGAGCCAGAGGCTCACTGGAGTGATGTAGACGTGGTAAAACTTGGCCACAGCTGTTGATTGTTATTTGCTTGTTGAACAGGCTTGGGTTTTGTTTCTTTTGAGGCCAAAATGAAGGTCAGCAATGATGGTCAATTAAGGCCTCTTAAATATTGAGTGCCCATGAATATGTACTGTAATCTGAATATTTTGAGCTTCTTATATATTTAGTACTATATATGCCTTGTAAATGTTAATTAATCCTGAATATTTAGTACCTCCAGGTATCTAGTGTATCATGAATATTTAGCATCTGGGTGCTGCATAAATATTAGGTATTTTTGCTCCTTCTACCCTTTTTACCTATGTTTAGCACACACATGCTCTACTTTGTAACTCCTTATCTTTGCTTAACACATTTTACAAATGTTAACATTTTGTGAATTGTTTATTTGCACGAAGATTTTGCTTATGAAGTTATCTGTACCTAAAACACTTAGAAGTTTTTGCCAGTGTTTTGCAAACTACAGACTTTTTCATCTTTTATAATAAAATTGAATATTTTCAAGATAAATATACATTGCATGCACAAGGCCTCTATACTGAAATTATAAAACTGCTGGGAGTAATTTAAACAGGTTGACATAAACAAAGAGATACACTGTGTTCATTTTTTGGAAAACTCATTATTGATGAGATATCAAATCTCTCCACATTGATTCATAGATTCAGCACAGTTTCAACTTTTAAAAATTCTAGGGGCCTTTCTTTGGCGGGTGAGGTGAGTAGAAATTCACAAAGTGATTCTAAAATCTACATGGGGATGCAAAATGATTTTGGAGAAAGGAAAACAAAGTTGAAGGACCTAAACTACCGGGTTTCAGGACTTCCTTCAAGACAGTGAACTGTTGGATACACGTGTAGAATAGAGCTCAGACACAGCACACTGATTTTCAACAAGAGTTTCAAAGTAATTCAGTGGGGATAAGATAATATTCTCAACAGTTGAAGGTGGTGTAACTGGATAAAAAAATGCACTGTAACCAATACCTCACACTATATGTAAAAATTGATTTGTTGCCAAAGGGGTGGGGGCGTGCAGAATGGGGAAGGGATGGAATGGGAGCTTGGGTTTAGCAGATGCAAGCTGTTATAGAATGGATATGCAACGAAGTCCTACTATATAGCATAGGGAGCTACATTCAATATTCTGTAATAAATCTCTGTGGAAAAGAATATGAAGAATACTATATCTATCCATACATTCAGGCATGTATACATATATAATCACAGATCACTTTGCTGCACCCCAGAAACTCATACAACACTGTAAATCAATCAACATGCATGCAACATTACATGTTTTTCTAAATCAAAAAACACATGTGCATGCATGCTCACTCGTGTCTGATTCTTTGAGACCTCTGTAGATTGTAGCCCACCAAGCTCCTCTGTCCATGGGATTTCCCAAGCAAGAATACTGGAGTGGGTTGCCATGCCCTTCTGCAGGGGATCTTCCTAACTCAAGGATGGAAATTGCATCTCCTGTGTCTCCTGCATTGGCAGGCAGATTCTTGACCTGCTGAGCCATTGGGGAAATTCCCCAAAACTATACTTTGATAAAAATTTTAAATAACGAATTTGACATGTATCATTACCCTAAATGTAGATGCTAAAAAGCAGAAAAAAGTAAGAAAAAATATTCCTTGTGATAGACAAGTGTTTCTTAAACACAGAACACACACGAAACTTGCTAGTCCTCTTGTTTTTTCCTTATCCCCAAAAGCCAGGAATCACTCTTGACTCATCCACTACCCTCATGATGGTCCCCCAGAGAGGTCGCTGGCCTCCATCAGAACTCCATAAGGACTGGGCATGCCTGTGCTCATGAAGGGTCTAGGGGGAAGGTGGGGCATGGAAGCCCTGGTCCACTGGCTTATGCAGCTGTAATTATGAATAGGTACAAGTGTGGACCTTACTACCTGTTTAGTTCAAGAGGGATCCTGAGATTTATAACAAGGGAATTACACAGGAAAAGAAATCTGGTAACCAGGAAAATAATTTAGTTTCAGTGAAAGGTAAACAGCTCGTTCTTAGCTTTTTGGAGATGAGAATAAATAGGATGAAGGGGAGAAAATTGCCCTAATAGGGGAAGTGGTTAATTCAATTTCCCTCTTATTGCCTCACAGACATGGTTCATGGATTTCCAAACTAATCCAGGAAAAAAAAAATAGGTTGTCTTCTTAGGGAAATATCATCTTGCTTTAGTCCATTCATCACTTGAAGGCAACAGAGTGAAACCACGTCTGCCTAAGCATCAAAGAGAGTTAGAGAGACTGCAGTTACAGAAAGAAAACTGTGAGTGTTTATAACCATGAGTGTGAAGGAAGCCCATCTGGTCAAGAAGGGACATGAAGAACAACTTGGGACACACATGGGATGCTTATGAAAGACGAAAGAACGGTGCAGAAGAAAGCCTGAGAGAGAATGAGTTAGAGCTCAGAGAAACGAAACATGAATATTGCAAAAACTGTCTCCATAAGGAATTTTCAAATCACTGAACACAGATAAATAAAAAATAGCATGTCTTCACAAGAGTGGTTTTCAAGGGCTTATTTCAGATGATAAAACAATGCAATCATGCAACTACAGCAAGACAATTGTTCCTTTGCATTTGTTTGAGAAAAAGGACAGAGAATGAAGATGGACCTCAGATCAAAACCTTAGTGTTCTCCAGCACCTATGAAAACAGAACTAAGCAATGTTCCGAGATAACAAAGCCACTGATGCGAAAGGAAACACATTGTCCTGTTTCCATTGTCTTCTGACTGTGGGTCTGAGAGCAATGAATTGGTGAGTTCTTTACAGATAGGGCTAGATATGAAACTAAATGTTGGATCATGAATTTTAGTTCTGGCCTCGTTACTGGAGAGGTCCTTGATCTTGGATAAACATTCTGCTTGGTGTCTCATTGTTTTAAGCCTACCTGTTGAGATTGTTTGCTTTCTTCCGCAAGCATTTCTGAGGCCCCCATTGTGTGCTGGGCTGCATGGTGCCTATACTGATGGGAGAGGCTGATTTTAGTTCTCATTCCTCACTTAGAAGATGGTGTAAACTGAGACTCAGAGAGGTGAATAAATCAGTTAAGATGTGTCAGCCAGCACAGAGCTGGGGTGAGAGTCCTGATGCCTGCTGCCTGGCAGCCCTGCCCTGCTGTGGGCTGCAGTGAAGGCTAAGTGCAGGGTGCTTCCTGAAAAACGGAGAGTTCCAGTTCATGTGGAGGGAATGTTCCTTTACTTCATCTGGTAGAAAAATATTATCAGCCTTGGGGGAGTAGTGGGATCAATTGGGAGATTGGGATTGACACATATACATGTTGATTCTATGTATAACATAGTTAATTAGTGAGAACCTACTGTATTATTCAGGTGTCCCAATACAATGGAATATTACTCACTTCTAAAGAGGAACAAAACTGGGTCATTTGTAGATACATGGGTGTGTGGCTTCCCAGGTGTTGATAGTGGTAAAGAATCTGTCTGCCAGTTCAGGAGACGTAGGAGACATGGGTTGGTTCCTTGAGTCAGGAAGATCCCCTAGAGGAAGAAATGGCAACCCCCTCCATATTCTTGCCTGGAGAATCATATGGACAGAGGAGCCTGGCAGGCTACAGTCCATAGGGTCACAAAGAGTTGGGCATGATTGAAGTGACTGAGCACACATTCTTATTTGCAACTGTATGCTCATCTGTATGTGAATTTGTTTCTTGACTCTCTTTTCTACTCCAATTGCCTTATTTATCCACAACACCGGTCCTGTTCTGTTAATTATTGTAGCTTTGTAACATTTTAAAACTTTTTGGAAGACTAGATTTCCCTATTGTTCTTATTTTTAGAGGAGTTTTACCCATTGTTTTTGTTTGTTTATTCTGCACTTACTTCTTAAAACTTAATTTTATACCAGCGACATTGATGTGATTGCATTAAACCCACTGATAACTTCACTTTGGGCTTCTGGACCCAAAGACCTGTGAGCTGCCTTTCGACTGTAACCTGATGGTAGAAATGATGCTGTGCTTTGTACTGTCCGGTGCAGAGCACAGAGCAGTTAACCGAAGAAGGGGAAATTGGAAGGAGAGATACAGAGCTAGAGGGTAACCTACGATTGCCAGAGATTCAAGAATATTAGGTGTGGCAGGGATCTTAAAGATTAACTTGTCTCTAAGTGAAAAAAAAGTGAAAGTTGCTCAGTCGTGTCCGACTCTTTGCGACCCCATGGACTACAGCCTGCCAGGCTCCTCTGTCCATGGAATTCTCCAGGCAAGAATACTGGAGTGGGTAGCCTTTCCCTTCTGCAGGGGATCTTCCCAACCCAGGAATCGAACCCAGGTCTCATGCATCGCAGGTGGATTCTTTACCATCTGAGCCACCAGGGAAGCCCAAGAATACTGGAGTGAGTAGCCTATCCCTTTTCCAGTGGATCTCCCTGACCCAGGAATCGAAACGGGGTCTCCTGCGTTGCAAGCTTCATAGATGAGGCAACTGTTTTGTTGTTGTTGTTTGTTTGTTTGTTTTTTAATTTAAGTGTCTTGGCTAAGATCATACAATTAGTTGGTGGCAAAATCCAGGCTAGACTGGCCCAGGACACCATCAGTCTACTGAATATTCTTTCTACTTATCCCTTCTGGAATCATAAGCAGAGGATTTAAAAAAAATTATTTTTATTGTGGTAAAAGTCACATAATACAAAAGTATCTTAACCATGTTTAACTTTGTGTTCAGTGGCACTAACTACGTTCACACTGTTGTGTAACTCTCACCATCATCCAGCTCCTGAATTTTTCACCTTCTTAAACTGAAACTCTGTCCCCATTATACACTAACTTCCCATTCCCCCTCCCCAACTTGTCACGGCAAACCCCTAGCCCATGGCATCTACCAGTGAACTTTCTGACTCTATGAATTTGATTATTCTAAGTACCTTCTACAAGTGGAATCAAAAAGTTCTACACCTAGTATGTTTTTTTGTTTGTCTTGAATGTTCTTAGTTGCATCCAACTCTCTGTTGTCCCCATGGACTGTAGCCTGCCAGTCTCCTCTGTCCATGGGATTTTCCAGGCAAGAGTACTGGAATGGGTTATCATTTCCTCCTCCAGAGGATCTTCCTAACCCAGGGATTGAACCTGCATCTCCTGCATTGGCAGGCAGATTCTTTACCACTGAGTTACCTGGGTACCTGGTACAAGTAGAATACAAAAGTATTTGTCTACATGTAATGTGTATTCCAATGTATTTTTAAAGTTTAAGTTAATATATGTCCTACAAACAGATCGTACCTTCTTTCCCTGTCCTGAACTATAAGAGGGTTTTTGTTTTTGAAATCAAAGTGTGGGAGACTTCGGTTCTTCCTAGTCCCTGCCTTTTAAACTTTCAATGAAAGGTACATACGAAAAGAAAATGTACCAGTTCTGAAAATTCCATGATATTGTCATTTATAGACTACTTAGTGAGTTAGCAAGAGTTGAAGCATAAAACTGAGACTCTAGAATGTTTTTCTCTTTGTCCACATTAGTAAGGGTACCACATACTTTTGATATGAAGGGAATACATCTTTACTGATGCTTTTCATTTTCCTGTTGATAAAATACCCTAAGCCATCTGGAGAGAGCTGGAACTTGGCTTCATTTCTGTTTAGTAGCAATCTGGGCAGTGAGGGGAGGGGAGTGAAACATCTCTGGAGTAATTGTGTCCCCAGCCAGCTGCTGCCAGGTCTAGAGATAACTTGATATTTTCCCCTGCAGTGGTTTAGCTGGAGTTTGCAAATATTTGCTTGGGGAGAAGACCTCTCAAATACATAATCACTTTACAGGAAAAAAAAATTTTTGAATGATATCTTCAGACAGCTCACAAGAGGCAGGTACTTTCTACATTAACATTGACAAAGTATGATTCCGTGTGCAGTTCATCTTCCTAGATAACCCTTGGTTTATCTTCTAGGGTTAAAAGTGGATAAGAAGGTTGATCTCTACATGTCATGTCATGCTGATGACTTGGGTGATATATATTTGTGTTAATTATTTTCTATTTATATGAAAAGCAGTTTAAAATGTGCTAAAATGTAGACTGGATGTATCCAGCTTTCCCTCGTCTGAGCTTTTTTTTTTTAATGTCCCATTTTCCAATAATACATCTTATTCCAGGAAGAAATGGAGACTCTCAGCCGGAGTTAAGAATATTGGATATTAACAGTCTGCGGGTTGCACGTGGCTATTTATAAAACGCTCTATTTTTGCCATCTGTTCATATTCCCTGGTCTCTTTATGTCCTTCTTTTCCTAAAAATGTTAGCTATAGCTTCTAAATTAATTTCCAAGTCTTTTTTTGGAGTCTAGGATTCCTTTTCAATATTTGATATTATTCAACATTATTCAGAGTTTTTCTAATGAAATGTCCTTCATTCTGCTCAACCCCAGGTTTTGTATGGTGTTTTTGTCCTTCCTTCTGCTCAGAGTTGTGCAGCATCCTCTCTTTGTGTCCCCTGGGCCCAGAGTGGACAGGAGACTCTGGAGGGCACAGGAGGTCTCTCCCGCAGCTGGTGAGCCTTGAGGACAGGCAGGCCTCCTGTTCCTAGTCCCAGCTTGGGCCTTATTGCCTGTTGCTGCAGCCAAATGCTGCTCCTCAGAATAGCTCCTTCCATCAGATCTGAATCCATTTTTAAATCACTGCATTTTATTTTTTAAATTTTTATTTTATATTGGAGTATAGTTGATTAACAGTGTTGTGTTGGTTTCAGGTGTACAGCAGAGTGATTCAGTTACACATATACACGGTTCTGTTCTTTTTCAAATTCATTTCCCATTTAGGTTATTAGAGTATTGAGCAGAGTTCCATGTGCTACGGGCAGTAGGTCCTTGTTGTTGTTGTTGTTGAGTCACTAAATTGTGTCTGACTCTGTGTGACCGCATGGACTGCATGCAGCATGCCAGGCTTCCCTGCCGTTCAGTATCTCTTGGAGTTTGCTCAAACTCTTGTCCATTGAGTTGGTGATGCCATCCAAACACTCATCCTCTGTCATCCCCTTCTCCTCTTGCCCTCAGTCTTTCCCAGCAAGTGTATATGTTAGTCCCAAACTCCCAATCTGTCCCTCTTCCCAACTCTCCCTGCCACTGTTAACCAGAAGTTTGTTCTCTAAGTGTGTGTGTGTCTGTTTACGTTTTTTTAAAAAATAAGTTCGTTTGTATCATTTTCTTTTTTTAGATTTCACATATAAGCAATATCATATGATATTTGTCTTTGTCTGACTTACTTCACTTAGTATGACAATCTGTAGATCCAGCCATGTTGTTGCAAATGGTAATATTTTATTCTTCTAAATGGCTGAGTAACATTCCATTGTATATAAGTACCACATTTTCTTTATCCATTCCTCTGTTGATGGACATATAGATTGCTTCCATGTCTTGGCTATTGTTAACAACCCTGCATTGAACTCTTGAGTGCATGTATGCTTTTGAGCCATGTCTTTCTCCATATATATGCCCAGAAATGGGATTGCTGGATAATATGGAAGCTTTACTTTCAGTTTCTTAAGGAACCTCCATGCTGTTCTCCAAAATGACTGCACCAATTTCCATTCCAACCAACACTATTGGGCTTCCCTGGGGGCTCAGACAGCAAAGAATCTGCCTGCAATGTGGGAGACCAGGGTTTGATCCCTGGGTTGGGGAGATCCCCTGGAGGAGGACATGGCAACCCACTCCAGTATTCTTGCCTGGAGAATCCCCATGGACAGAGGAGCTGGGAGGGCTACAGTCTATGGGGTCACAAAGAGTCAGACATGCCTGAGCGACTAAGCACAGCATGCAGCACCAGCAATATAAAAGGCTTCCTTTCCCTCCACACCCTCTCCAGCATTCACTGTTTGTGACTTTAAAACACAGATTTTAGATGACCGTGATTTTCTTAGAAATTTCAAATTTAGTCTCCCCTTTTTATGGATGTGGAAACTGAAATGCAGAGCAGCAAGTGGCTTACAGAAGGGTCCGTGAGTGTTGGTAGAGGAGAATAATTTCATTAGTAGAGTGTTACCCATGTTTATGACAGATTTAGAACACATGAGTGAGAAACAAAATTAACAAATCCTACAAATGAAATACTACTGTCAAATCCACAAACCCTTTTGAACTCTCATGACTACCTTGTATACTAGTTAACTGGAGCTGTCACAACAGAACACTGCAGACCAGGTGCCTTTAACAACAGAGCTATGTAATCTCACAGTCCTAGAGGCTAGAGGTCCAGCATGAAGGTGTGGGCAGAGCTGGTTCCTCCTGAGGTCTTTCTCCTTGGCCTGAAGATGGCCATCTTCTTCACACAGCCTTTCCGCTCTGTGCTCTTCCCTGGTGTCCCTCATATGTCCAAATTTCTTCTTTTTATAAGGACACCAGTCAGATTGGACTTAGGGCACACCTACATTTAAATTAATTAATTTGGCCGCATCGGGTCTTAGCTGTAGCATGCAGGATTTTCATCGCAGTGCATGGACTCTCTAGGCTCAGTAGTTGTGGCACACAGGCTTAGTTGTTCCAAGGCATGTGGGATCTTCCTGGAGCAGGGCTAGCACCTGAGTCCCTTGCATGGCAGGGCAGATTCTTAACCACTAAACCTTCCCGGGGCCCACCTGAATGGCTCATTTAGACTTAATGATCTCTTAAAAGGTCCTGCTCCAAGTATAGTAACAGGCTGAGTAGGTCAAGGCTGTATATTGTCACCCTGCTTATTTAACTTATACACAGAGTATGTCATGCAAAGTGCCAGGCTGGCTGGACGAAGCACAAGCTGGAATTGCAAAGAGTCCATGCTGGGAGAAATATCAGTAACTCACATTCACACATGACACCACCATTATGGCAGAAAGAGAAGAGGAACTAAAGAGCCTCTTGATGAAAGTGCAAGAGGAGAGTGAAAAAGTTGGTTTAAAACTGAACATTCAGAAAACTAAGATCATGGCATCCGACACCATCACTTCATGGCAAATAGAAGAGAAAGCAATGGAAACAGTGACAGATTTTTTGTTTTGGGCTCCAAAATCACTGCAGATGGTGACTGTAGCTCCTTGGAAGAAAAGCTATGACCAACCTAGATAGCATGTTAAAAAGCAGAATTACTTTGCCAACAAAGGTCTGTCTAGCTAAAGCTATGGTTTTTCCAGTAGTCATGTATGGATGGGAGAACTGGACCATAAAGAAAGCTGAGCACCGAAGAATTGATGCTTTTGAACTTTGATGTTGAAGAAGACTCTTGAGAGTCGCTTGGACTGCAAGGAGATCAAACCAGTCAATTCTAAAGGAAATCAGTCCTGAATATTCATTGGAAGGACTGATGCTAAAGCTGAAACTCCAATACTTTGGCCACCTGATGCAAAGAACCGACTCACTGGAAAACACTCTGATGCTGGGAAAGATTGAAGGCAGTAGGAAAAGGGGACAACAGAGGATAAGATGGTTGGATGGCATCACCAACTCAATGGACATGAGTTTGAGCAAGGTCTGGGAGCTGGTGATGAACAGGGAAGCCTGGTGTGCTGCAGTCCACGGGGTTGCAAAGAGCTGAACATGACTGAGCGACTGAACTGAACTGAACTGAGGTGCCTGAGATTAGGGTTTGAACACATGAATTTTGAGGGGAAGAGTTTATCCCAAAACACCATGTGAAGTCAGGATTATTAATATCCCCATTAACTGATGATGGAAGAATGACACAGAGATGTTAAGTGACTTGCCCAAGGTTGCTCAGCAAATAAATAAATGGTAGAGCCAGGTTCCCTGGTGGCTCAGACAGGAAAGAATCTGCCTGCAATGCAGGAGACCTGGGTTTGATCCCTGGGTCAGGAAGATTCCCTGGAGAAGGAAATGGCAACTCTCTCCAGTGTTCTTGCCTGGAGAATTCCATGGACAGAGGACTCTGAAGGGCTACAGTCCATGGGGTCACAAACAGTCGGATATGACTGAGTGATATACACACACAGGATGTGAACACACTCCAGCCTCAGAAAATCTGCTGAGAATGTTGCTTGGAGCTCAGAGTCCTGCTTAGAAATGTTTCATAATGACACTATTATAATGTTAAAAATTTTCCCTGAATAATTTGCACTAAATAAAGATCTTATTATTATTTAAAAAGGGCAGTTTTTGTTCATTTGCCATGACTTTTTCAGGTCCATTTGATAGAATTTTGCTATAGTCTATAATGGAAATGCTTCTGAAATAGTCCTACAATCTGGAGGAAATTTCCCAAGGAAATTCAATAGCACAACCAAAGAGGTGAACATCTAGGAAAGAATGATTTCCTATCTTGAAAGCTGTAAGTTCATCATCATTTCTGGTCATCCTGTGGTCTAATGTAGCAGTAAGCCTGTCAACGCTCTTCTTAATTGTAACTTTAACACATTGAGGACAAAAATAGCTGTCCTCACTTCCATAGATCTTCCAAGGGGAAAAATGAGCTGCCCAGGCTCTGCTGTTATAAAATTTTCATGGTCCCTGTCAGCACCAGTGAAACACGTAGAAGGAAGAACCCAGGTCTTTTTCTCAGTGAAAGGGGGGTCTGGAATTTAACTTCTGCTTAACTCTTGTGTTTGAAACAAGATGAAATCGTGTGCATGAATTTACACAGCAACAGCAGAAAGTTCATATAATATTAAAGTATTTTTCAGTCTTACATATCAAATATCTCAGTGAATCAAAAAGAAAATGCATTTATTTCTGCATTAAATTTTTAATCCTTTTACCTCCCAACTTTAACCACTAACTGCAATATCACAAAATAAAATGTGAGCCTTTGTTATGGGAAAACCCCATGACAGTAGAACAGATGCTAAGAGACTCAGTAATAACTGTGTTTCTAAAATAAAGCTGAGCATGAGTAAATGCAGTGTCTGTCTCAGCGTTAATGACTAAAGTATAGAACAATTAGTTGTCATCTCTTTTTCTCTGTGGCTCTCAGTGGTTGGCTTCCAGTTCTTTGAAAGACACCTCAGTACCTTCAAACAGACACTATCACATAACCTTAAGGAGAAGAGAGTCAAATTTCTGATTTGTTTATGAGGAATTTTAGACCCAGACAAGTGTCATCTGTTTAAGTCATGAAGCTGATGCCATATGCTGGGCCAGGACTAAAATCCAGGTCTCCAGATTCCTTGTCAGCCTTATAACCACCCTTGTCTTTATGGAAAGATGATACTGGAAAACTTTCCCCGACACTGAGAACCTTATAGGGTCTTTGTTGTTGTTCAGTTGCGAAGTCGTGTCCAACTCTTTGTGACCCCACGGACTACAGCATGCCAGGCTTCCCTGTCCTTCACTGTCTCCTGGAGTTTGCTCAAATTCATGGCCATTGAGTCGATGATGCCATCCAACCATCTCAACCTCTGTCATCCCCCTTTTCTCCTGTCCTCAATCTTTCCCAGCATCAGGGTCTTTTCCAAAGAGTTGGCTCTTCTTTTCGAATCAGATGGCCAAAGTACTGGAGCTTCAGCTTCAGCATCAGTCCTTCCAGTGAATATTCAGGGTTGATTTCTTTAGGATTGACTGGTTTGATCTCTTTGTTGTCCAAGGGACTCTCAAGAGTGTTCTTTAGCATCACGATTCAAAAGCATCAATTATTTGGCACTCAGCCTTTTTAACCTTAGAGAAATTATGATCCTTTCACCAAGGACAGTTTTATTAAAGGTAATGATATCATTGGCAAACCTGGTTACTTAGCAATAAAGAACCTGCCTGACATTGCAGGAGATCCGGGCTCAATCCCTGGGTCAGGAAGATCCCCTGGAGGAGGAAATGGAAACCCACTCTCCAGTAATCTTGCCTGGGACATTCCACAGACAGAGGAGCCTAGTGGTCTACAGTCCATTGGGTCTCAAGGAGTTGGACATGACTTAGCGACTGAACAACAACAACAATAGTTATATCATCTAGGTATTTCTATTAAACTCAAATATATTTTCCCTTGTTCCTAAAACCACATTCACTACGATAGTTACACTTCTAAAACCAGGTGCAGCTTTTAGACCTTGTGCCATAATTAAGTATGGGAAGCAATCTGAAAAATCCCAAAGCATGCAGGCTCTACTGCAGCTGCAAACTTGTAAATCTAGTGAGTGAATACTTACAAACAATTGTAGCTGATTAGTGAGAAATGCCAGCACACTTCTTCCCAAAAAGGATTTGAAGAGCAAACACATACCTGTCTATGTAGAAACGTCTATAGAAAAGGAGTCATTTTTTACGTTCGGAAAATGATGTCTTTCAAGATACAAAAACCTCAGGTAGATTGCGGTTCTGCAGAGAACAGGATAAGTTTATAAAAGTGGGCTCCAGACACACAACCCTGCAGTGTACTGGTAATTTGGGGTTGACGTGATGGTCTTGTGGTTGGGCTGTAAATCCCAATCGCAGGATTGCAGAGACCAGGACAAGCCCTTGGACTTTCTCCTGAAGTCTGCACAGACTGAGATGCTTGGTGAGAATGGATAAGCCTTGCCGGGCTGTCCAGTTCTGTTCAAATACTGGTGAGACTTCTCGGCTCCCTGGTGAGATGGACTCATGCACGGTTGTGCGCTGTCATCCAAATTATTTGAATTCAGAGGAAAAGTCATAATTCTGCATGGGAGGGCTGAGGAAGTGTCTGCATAGGTGGAGCCTGTCCTGAAGGAGAAATCTGAAGTGTTCAACCAGGCAGAGCAGAGACGTTGAAAGAAGAGTGAAGGTCTCCCCAGGAATGAACACATTAAGTCACCAACGTGTCAGAGGGCAGACCCTGGTCAGGTCAGGAGTCCTGGGAAGAGAATATATGAACAAGGAGTGGACGAGAAGGCTGACCAGGGCCAGCTGACAGGTTATGGTGAATTAGTGGACCAGCACCCCTAAATGATTCTGTGAGGGATGTTTTTACTCTGGTTTCATGGCTTCACTGCCTTCTGGTTGTAGGTTTGGAGCCTGTCAGTCATCTTACCAAGGATTGTTCAGACATCTTGAACCAAAGTTGTACCCAAAGTAGAAAATTAGTTACCAATGTGTTTTGCACCTCATGGGATGTAGTGGTTAGTCTTCTGCGGAATGTACCTCCTTTCAAGTCAAGGAGATAAATTGTCTTGGAGATCTTGGCTTAGTCTTGGAACGTTGAACAAGAAAACCAGTCCTCTAATTCCTTCCCCTTCTCCAATGGGGCACATAGAACATAATCTAATCAGAACCAAGAAGCAGAGTATGGCACTTTCAAGGAAAAGCTTCTTTTTGCTGAGACAAGTGATACCACCAGGGGCACCTTCTGAGACAACTCTGTGTTTAGAAATGTGTTAGACGTCAGCTGTGGGCACGTTTCTGTCTCCATCTAAAGCAACATTAGTGTTGGTGTGTGAGCTTCTAGCAGTGCAGTAACTTTTCATTTATATCTGTGGTTTTCAAACTGTGCAGTGGTGGAGGGTCGAGGAGCACGAGGAAGGGCCTGGCAAGTTTTTGGCATCTGAATAGAATTTTCTTTGAATGAAAAGTTCCAAGGGGAAAAAAAAAAAGGAAAATACTGTTTTAAATCAACCAAAGCCTACAACCAAGCACATTATTGGCAATTAAGCAAGCAGAGGTTTTGGAAAGGGAAGCAATCTTCGTCTATAAATAAGAACCTTCGGCAATAAATTAATGTCAATGCTAAATTAAGAATAAATGGCTTTATTCTTAAAGTTTAAAGCCTTACTGAAATCCTCAAAGCCAATTCTTTTCCATCTGTCAAAATCCTACCCTTTTTCTTGTTTGTTTGTTTCTATATAAAACAACGCAAATTTATTTTCTCACAGTCCAGGAGTTTGAAGTTGAAAATGGGTTGGCAAGTTCCTTTGTGACTGGTCCTTCTTGAAGCTTCTTTAAAAAAATTAATTACTTTTTATTGGAGTATAGTTGCTTCACAATATTGTGCTAGCTTTTACTGTACAGCAAAATGAATTAGTCATACATATATATATATATATATATATATATATATATATATATATGCTTCCCTGGTGGTTCATAAGATAAAGAATCCACCCACAATGCATAAGACCTAAGTCGGATTCCTTGGTGGGGAAGATTGCCTGGAGAAAGGAAAGGCTACCCACTCCAGTATTCTTGAATGGGAAATCCTGTGGACAGAGGAGCCTGTGGGCATATACATATATCCCTCCCTTTTGGACTTCCTTCTCATTCAGGTCACCACAATGCACTAAGCAGAGTTCCTGGGCTATACAGTAAGTTCTTGTCAATTGTCTATTTTATACATAGAATCCTACTCTTTTTAAAAGATAATTTTTACACCTAAGTCCTTGTTGCAACTTTTCTCTTCCAACAGAACATCCCAGATCCTCAAGACATTAATCTGTTCCTTCCCAGTCCTTCTGAAGCCTTTGTTAATATCTGCATTGCCCTGCACTTTCACTTTCCACTTGCATGCATTGGAGAAGGAAATGGCAACCCACTCCAGTGTTCTTGCCTGGAGAATCCCAGGGACAGTGGAGCCTGAGGGGCTGCCGTCTATGGGGTTGCACAGAGTTGGACATGACTGAAGTGACTTAGCAGCAGCAGCATTGCCCTGCAGGTCACAGTGAGCCCTGCATTCAGCTTCCAGGGTCCGTGTTTCTCTTTCCCAGGACTCTGACCACCCTGCAGGGCTCCTGTTCATCTGCATGGCCTCTTTCACCTGTCTAGGAATGGAAATTAGTAGAGAGAAAATCCTAAATAAATGTGTGTTTCCATGAATTCTCAAAAGTCATAATTTTCACATTATTTCAGAACTTTTCGTTATTGTTATATCTGTTACGGTGATCTGTGATCAGTGATCTTTGATGTTACTATTGTAAGTGTTTTGGATGCCAGTGCTCCCATTGGTTGTTGACGTTGTTTAGTCACTCAGTCATGTCTGACTCTTTATGACCCCATGGACTGTAGCCTGCCAAGCTCCTCCATCCATGGGATTTTGCAGGCAAGAATACTGGAGTGGGTTGCCATTTCCTTCTCCAGAGGATCTTCCAGATCCAGGGATCAAACCTACGTCTCCTGCATTGGCAGGTGGATTCTTTAATACTGAACCACTTTGGAAGCCTAGTGCTCCCATAAAACACAGCAAATTTAATTGATAAATGTTATGTGTGTTCTAACTGCTCCACTTATGGGCCACTCTTCCATTTCCACACATGTCCTCTGGCCTCCTTACTCTCTGAGGCACAACAATATTGAAATCAGGCCAAATGAAAGGAAGAGTCCCATATAGCATTGCATGCCTAGAGAAGTCTTTCATGAAAGGAGGAGTCTACTGATGGGGCAAAGCCCATTACTGTCTTATTTTAAGAAATTGCCATGGCCAACCCAGCCTTCAGCAACTACCACCCCGATCCATCAGCAGCAGTCCACATCGAGGCAAGATGCTCCACCTGGAAAAAGATTAGGACTCACTGAAGGCTCAAAATAATGGTTACTATTCTTTTAGCCATAAAGTATTTTTTATATAATTGTTAGTTATCTATATGTTTATTTTTGGCTGTGCTGTATCTTCATTGCTGTGTGGGCTTTTCTCCAGTTGCGGTCAGCTGGGGCTAGTAGTGGTGTGCAGGCTTCTCATTGCAGTGGCTTCTCTTGCTGCAGAGCAGGGGCTCTAGGGCACCCAGGCTTCAGTGGTTGTGGCTCCCAGGATCTAGAGCACAGGCTCAATAGTTGTGGTGCATGGGCTTAGTTGCTCTGCGTGTGGCATGTGGGATCTTCCTGGATCAGGGATGGAACCCACACCTCTTGTATTGGCAGGCAGATTCTTTACCACTGAGCCACCAGGGAAGCTCAATAAAGTATTTTTTAATTAAGATATGTGTGTTGATTTTTAGACATAATGTCATATACTCTTCATAGACATGGTATAATGTAAACATAACCTTCACACGCATTGGGAAGCTAAAAGTTCATGTGACTCAATTTCTTTTGATATTTGCTTCATGGAGGTGGACTGGAAAGAACCCATAATTTCTCCAAGGTGTACCTGAATGTATATAGCATTCCCCACCACTTTTCCCTAAAGTAAGCTCTCAGGGAAAAGCCTAGGAAAATGGAAGCATGCGAATACAGGAAGTTTCATCTTCCTTTCAAAGCCCAGAGGCACACAGGAAGTAGAGACACTGAGTGAGTGAGAAGAGAGCCTCTTTGTGCATCTTGCTTGTGCCTCTTGTGTGCATCCTTGTCTGGATCCCTCTGTGTGCATCCTTGTCTGGATCCCTCTGTGTGCATCCTTGTCTGGATCCCTCTGTGTGCATCCTTGTCTGGATCCCTCTGTGTGCATCCTTGTCTGGATCCCTCTGTGTGCATCCTTGTCTGTGCCTCTGTGTGCATCCTTGTCTGGATCCCTCCTTCCATTTGGCTTCCTGTGTCCTGGATGTGGATGTTCCAGCTGCTGCTGGAAAACTGTTTGGTGCTAATTAGAAGCTTTCCTCCTGAAATAATTACAAACTCCTTGGGTAGAATGGTTGACATCATCACAGGATCAGATGGGGCAGTCTGACATTTTCAGCGTTTTATTTAGACTGTTTTAGGACACAAAGAACACAGATTCCAGATTTAATCAAGTTAGTGAATAGAATTAGACATTTATTGTAAGTGAAAGTTGACTGTTAAGTGTGGCTAGTATGAATTTTTCCACCAGGCTGGAATGAAAGGAAATGAATATGAATGAAAGGAAATGTTTTTTAAAACATATTTTTATATTATTTGTATTATTTATTTATTTTGGCCATGCTGGGGATATTCACCTGGCTCCCCAATAGGCTCCCAAGTGGAAGAGAGATTTCTCTCTTTGTCAAGTACTATGTGCTTTCCCTCCCCCAAATCAGTGTCCCAAGAAAAGCTATGACAAACTGAGATGGTATATTAAAAATCAGAGACATCACTTTGCCAACAAAGATCTGTATAGTCAAAGCCTTGGTTTTTCCAGAAGTCATGTATGAATGTGAGAGTTGGACCATAAAGAAGGCTGAACGCTGAAGAATTGATTCTTTTGAACTGTGTTGCTGGATAAGACTCTTGAGAGTCCCTTGAACAGCAAGGAGACCCAACCAGTCCATCTTAAAGGAAATCAGTCCTGAATATTCATTGGAAGGACTGATGCTGAAGGAGAAGCTCCAATACTTTGGCCACCTGATTCGAAGAGCTGACTCGTTGGAAAAGACCCTGATGCTGGGAAAGATTGAGGGCAAGAGGAGAAGGGGGCAACAGAGGATGAGATGGTTGGATGGCATCACCAACTCAATGGACAGAAATTTGAGCAAACTCTGGGAGATGGTGAAGCACAGGGAAGCCTAGTGTGCTTCAGTCCATGGGGTCTCAAAGAGTTGAACATGACTGAGCGACTGAACAACAAAATGGATCAGTTGATGTAATCAACTCTCCAATAATTTGGACCAATGGTAGATGTGTGGAAAGAACCAGGGAAGAGTAATCTGAGTGTATACTTTAGAGTCAGACAACCCTGACTTGATGTTGAGTTCTTGAGTTCTGCTATTGCTTATCTGCCTTGTCTTGGCCAAGTTGCTGAACCTCCATGGGTCTGTGTGTGGTTCACCATTTGAAAATGTTAACAGTATCTTCCCTTTAGGGTTTTAATGAAAAGTAAATGAAATGGCATAAATAGAACTACCTTCCTGCTCTCCCACCCCATCCCTCCCCACCTGCCTTCCTTTCCCCCTCAGCTTGTCACTCTCTGACTGGTACTGTAACTGAGCAGGACCCAGGGACTATCCCGGAACAGGCCTTCCCAGCTATCCTCCGCTTTAGCTCCTCTCTGAAGGACCTAGATAATAGTATTGGATGCACATTTCCTGAGTTGCTTTGTAGATGTAAAAACCCTCAGCAAATGGGAGATGTTAACTACTTGAAGACCATGAGCACACAGCCCCAGGCCTCCTGGAGCTTAAGGACTGCCAATGTGAAATCCTGTGACACCACCCTGTGACCTCACCACCAGCCAATCAGAGAATTGTGTCCAAATTGGTCACAGACACTGCGACCCAGCTCAGGGTTTTTAAAGTATGAGCTACCTATCTCTTGGCAAGGCCCTGGAATAAAACTTTCTCTGCTCCAAACTCAGACATTTCAACTTGTTTTGCCTCACTATGCGTTGGGCACACAGACTTGGGCCAGCAGTACTAAGAATTCTAGGAAAGCAAATACAGGTCTTGAGAAGACATATTATGCTATCTAAGTCTGGACAGTGAGCATGAAGCATCTGGGAATGTTGGATAAAACAGCTTTAATCTTAGAGGGGGAAAAAGAGAATTTTAAAAACAGCTTATTTTTAGAATCTCAGTCAAGCCAAGAACAGCATTCTCTATTAACAAATTAAAAGTGCACAAACACAAAATGAAAATAATGTGTCTTCAAAGCTTCTATGTGCTGGTTTGGGATGATTAAGTATTCCCCTACATTAAGTACTCTATGCCTTTCTTATAAATGGTTGGCAAGTAAGTTAAAATTGGAAGGATATCCAAGAACCACTCCTGTGAAAAAGACTTATTTTGGTATGGAAAACAGCACAATGGTCGTTTTTAGATTTTATTTTAGTTTTTACTGAAGAATAAACTGGTAAGATTTTATGCTCAATCTTCTTTTGAAGCTGATAATTGGATAATGCAAAGGGTGTTCAAGCCCAAGTGACATAGTAGACATACATTAATATGACTGCTTGAAATAAGGCATTTTGGAGGGACCACTTCTCTAAAGTGGTTTGTCCAGGTTCTTCTAGAACTCTGTAGTCAGGCAACCCTGTATCTTGCATATTTTCCACTCTATTACTGCTCAGGTAGATTTAAGAACCCTAACTCTATTTATAGAGTTAGTTTCTTCTTCACATTTAGACTTGTATTTGCATGAACTCTTTTGGAGAGTATATATTTTTCTCACCACTGATTTTTTTTTTTTCAAAGTGGAGTGGTTCCTAATTAAACAATCACTAAACTATATGTGGGGTTATGTTGTGAACAGCTGAAACTCAAAATGAAAGGAGAGTATCTAATCAAAAATATTTTAGAAAATTTAGGGAAGGAGGAATCTCATGATGTGCCTGGAGCTCATCTCTTTGTTTCTCACGCATCTGAGTGATTGGTTTCCTATTATATAACCTGCCCTATTCAGTACAGTACTTAGTATTTTTTAATGTGATGCATTAATGTTAATGAATTCTGTGTACATTGATTAATTAAAAATTATATATTTCACCTGAATATATATATATATAATATAAAAAATTATATATTTCACCTGATTTATGCCTGCACGTTTTATTTACTGTCTTATTCCAGTGTGCAGATTGTTATGGCTTGAACGTTTGGGTCCCTTACAAATTTATTATGTTGAAACGTTAACCCCCACTGTGATGGTATTGGGAGCTAGAACCTTTGGGAAATGATTTGGGTTAGATGAGGTCATGAGGGTTGGTGTCCTTGTAAGAAGAGGAAGAGGCAGGCACCTGCCTTCCACCACCATATAAGGACACAATGAGAAAGTGATTTCTACAAACCAGAAAGAGGCTCTCACCAGGAATTGAATCAGTCCATATGGATCTTGGAATTCCCAGCCTCCAAAACTGAGAAATACATATCTGTTGGGTAAGCCATGCAGTCTATGATATTTTGTTACTACAGCTGGTTAAGACACAGGATTTCTCTTCTTTTAAAGGAAAGCTGGATTGGCTCAGCTGTTTGTTAACCCTTCCTGATACTTGAAGTGTGGCTGAAAAACAGGGGAAGATCTTAGTCAGTTAATGAAGCTGTCTAGCCAGGCAGAAAGGGGAGCAGGGGGATAACACACCCCAGTGAACATTTGAGAAGGATGATGATGTGGGTGGTGTGAACTTCTCTGAAAAAAACCTGAACAATGATCCAGAAATGGTATATCAAAAAAACACAATATTTTTTTTTCTTAGAATTAATGAATCATCCCCTTTTGGGGGATTATAGCCATGATCATTTCAGTATCTTTCTATGATTGTAAGCATTGTTAATTAATGTCATAATTTTGCAAGTAAATTTTTAAAAATTATTGTATTTGATACGCTAAGGAACTTCCAAATGGGAACATCTGTTGTTTTCCTGTTATTCACAAATTTTGTTAATCTTAAAAATAGAGCTATCAAATTTGTTGGAGACAGTTTATTAATTTTCTGAACTCATGACATTATTTTCTTATTATTTCAGTTGCAATCCTCAAGCCCCAGGGAATTAAATCATGGAAGTAGAGGGCTCCTGCTCTTTCTACACATCCCAATCTCCCTTTCTTGTCATGGGGCCAGGGGCATTGCAGGTGGTGCTAGAGGTAAAGAGACATGAGACTCAGATTCCATCCCTGGATCCGGAAGATCCCCTGAAGGAGGAATGAAAAACATTCCAGTATTCTTGCCTGGAGAATCCCATGGACAAAGGAGCCTGGTGGGCTTCAGTCCATAGGATCACAAAGAGTCAGACACAACTGAAGCAACTTAGTACCCATGTACCACAGGACCAGTAAGATTCAGGGTCAGCAACATTGAACTCCCTAATAAATTTGAAGGGGACATATTGATTTCAGCAGTCTAGAAATCCATCTTAAAAATGGAAATAAGCCATGAAGGATAATTATTAAATAGTCAATAAGGCTGTTCCCTTAGACAGGGAACAGGGAAAAATCCCCTTTGCCTTACTGCAGAATTTGCCTCTTAATATTGTAAGTTTGTGTTGATAAATAACTTCAGCCCAATATTTTCCTTTTTTTGATTCAAGCAGTTATCCCTGAAGGGATGAACTATGGGTGAAGAAGTTCCTTCTAATCACAGTTTCCTAAAGATGAAATTTTAGCAGAAACCATAATTTGGGCAAGAGCGACGTCAACCACAAATAGGATGTACCCTCAGGATTTGAGAGTGAAATGAAAATGGGAACATCACCTTCAGAGATAATTTGTTACTGATGAGACCAGAAAGAAAGCCTTTTAAATCATCTGAAAAAATTCTCAAGGAAGTAATATGAATATAATTTAATAAACTTGGTCCAATTAATGATGACATTTATTATTGTCAAGATAGGAGGGTGATATTCTGCATAGAAATTAGAAAAGAAATAAGGAAGGGTAAGACTTTTTCAATATTTCTTGAGTACAGTACAGTTTCAGGTGACTTAGGAAGAAATATTTTCCCCAGAGCAGAGGAAAAAAAAATTATTAGGAAACATATAATATCCTGCCAGTTTCATTGTCATTGTAAATGCATCATTTTGGCCTTTTGGCTTACAGATATGAATCTTGGTGTATTAATCAGAATCTTTTTGTGAGTAAGTAGCAGAAATCAACTCAGACTAGATTACGCAGAAGTAGTTATGGTCATATTCCGAGTCTTCCTGCACCTAGTATGACTCACCTGTTGTAACCAAGCAGGACCCTACAGGGCCTTCCTGAGACAGGCCTTCCCCAGGTTCCTTCGCTTTGAAGGGAAATGAAGTGTTAAGTCGCTCAGTCGTGTTCGACTTTGCAACCCCGTGGACTGTAGCCTGCTGGGCTCCTTTGTCCATGGGATTCTCTAGGCAAGAATACTGGAGTGGGTTGCCATTTGCTTCTCCAGGGGATCTTCCCAATCCAGAGATTGAACCCAGGTCTCCCACATTGCATGTGGCTTCTTTACTATCTGAGACACCAGGGAAGCCCTTCTTCGCTTTAGCTCCTCTCTGAAGGATCTATATATGTTTTGCAGATGTAAAAACCCCCCAGCAAGTGGAAGATGTTAACTACTTGAGGACTGTGAGTACACAGTCCCGGCCCTCATGAAGCCTAAGGACTGACAATGTGAACCCCTGTGACACTGCCCTGTGACCTCACCATTGGCCAATCAGAGAACTGTGCAGGAGCTTATCATACACACTGCCACCCGCCCCTCATCCCCCCACCCCATTCCCCTCCACCTGTTTTTTGAAAATGCTTTGCAGAAACCCTTTAGGGAGCTTGAGGCTCTTTCACAAGGTCCCGCAATAAATCTTTCTCTTCTCCAAACTTTGTTTTGCCCTCACTTTGCTTCAGGTACACAAACGTGTATTAATACTCTGAATTAATTCATGTAGTTGACGTTTGAAAGTACAAAGTTTGACAGGGACCCCACCCTGCTGTGACCTAGTTCAGTTCAGTTCAGTTCAGTTCAGTCGCTCAGTCGTGTCCGACTCTTTGTGACCCCATGAATCGCAGCACACCAGGCCTCCCTGTCCATCACCATCTCCCGGAGTTCACTCAAACTCACGTCCATTGGGTCGGTAATGCCATCCAGCCATCTCATCCTCTGTCATCCCCTTTTCCTCCTGCCCGCAATCCCTCCTAGCATCAGAGTCTTTTCCAATGAGTCAACTCTTTGCATGAGGTGGCCAAAGTTCTGGAGTTTCAGCTTTAGCATCATTCCTTCCAAAGAACACCCAGGACTGATCTCCTTTAGAATGGACTGGTTGGATCTCCTTGCAGTCCAAGGGACTCTCAAGAGTCTTCTCCAACACCACAGATCAAAAGCATCAATTCTTTGGTGCTCAGCTTTCTTCACAGTCCAACTCTCACATCCGTACATGACCACTGGAAAAACCATAGCCTTGACTAGACGGACCTTTGTTGGCAAAGTAATGTCTCTGCTTTTGAATATTCTATCTAGGTTGGTCATAACTTTCCTTCCAAGGAGTAAGCGTCTTTTAATTTCATGGCTGCAGTCACCATCTGCAGTGATTTTGGAGCCCCCCAAAATAAAGTCTGACACTGTTTCCACTGTGTCGCCATCTATTTCCCATGAAATGATGGGACCAGATGCCATGATCTTCGTTTTCTGAATGTTGAGCTTTAAGCCAACTTTTCCACTCTCCACTTTCACTTTCATTAAGAGGCTTTTTAGTTCCTCTTCACTTTCTGCCATAAGGGTGGTGTCATCTGCATATCTGAAGTTATTGATATTTCTCCCGGCAATCTTGATTCCAGCTTGTGCTTCTTGCAGCCCAGCATTTCTCATGATGTACTCTGCATAGAAGTTAAATAAGCAGGGTGACAATATACAGCCTCGACATACTCCTTTTCCTATTTGGAACCAGTCTGTTGTTCCATGTCCAGTTCTAACTGTTGCTTCCTGACCTGCATATAGGTTTCTCAAGAGCAAGTCAGGTAGTCTGGTATTCCCATCTCTTTCAGAACTTTCCACAGTTTATTGTGATCCACACAGTCAAAGGCTTTGTCCCCCCATGAACAGTATGAAGAGGCAAAATGATAGGATACTGAAAGAGGAACTCCCCAGGTTGGTAGGTGCCCAATATGCTACTGGAGATCAGTGGAGAAATAACTCCAGAAAGAATGAAGGGATGGAGCCAAAGCAAAAAGAATACCCAGTTGTGGATGTGACTGGTGATAGAAGCAAGGTCTGATGCTGTAAACAGCAATATTGCATAGGAACCTGGAATGTTAGGTCCATGAATCAAGGCAAATGGAAGTGGTCAAACAGGAGATGGCATGAGTGAACGTTGACATTTTAGGAATCAGTGAACTAAAATGGCCTGGAATGTGTGAATTTAACTCAGATGACCATTATATCTACTACTGTGGGCAGGAATCCCTTAGAAGAAATGGAATAGCCATCATGGTCAACAAAAGAGTCCGAAATGCAGTACTTGGATGCAATCACAAAAACGACAGAATGATCTCTGTTCGTTTCCAAGGCAAACCATTCAATATCACAGTAATCCAAGTCTATGACCCAACCAGTAATGCTGAAGAAGCTTAAGTTGAATGGTTCTATGAAGACCTACAAGACCTTTTAGAACTAATACCCAAGAAAGATGTCCTTTTCATTATAGGGGACTGGAATGCAAAAGTAGGAAGTCAAGAAACACCTGGAGTAACAGGCAAATTTGGCCTTGGAGTATGGAATGAAGCAGGGCAAAGGCTAATAGAGTTTTGCCAAGAGAACACACCCTCTTGGTGTGTTTGGTCATAGCAAACACCCTCTTCCAGCAACACAAGAGAAGACTCTACACATGGACATCACCAGATGGTCAACACCAAAATCAGATTATGTTTTTTGCAGCCAAAGATGGAGAAGCTTTATACAGTCAGCAAAAACAAGACCGGGAGCTGACTGTGGCTCAGATCATGAACTCCTTATTGCCAAATTCAGACTTAAATTGAAGAAAGTAGGGAAAACCATTAGACCATTCAGGTATGACCTAAATCAAATCCCTTATGATTATACAGTGGAAGTGAGAAATAGATTTAAGGGACTAGATCTGATAGATAGAGTGCCTGATGAACTATGGATGGAGGTTTGTGACATTGTACAGGAGACAGGGATCAAGACCATCCCTATGGAAAAGAAATGCAAAAAAGCAAAATGGCTGTCTGGGAAGGCCTTGCAAATAGCTGTGAAAAGAAGAGAAGCGAAAAGCAAAGGAGAAAAGGAAAGATATAAGCATCTGAATGCAGAGTTCCAAAGAATAGCAAGAAGAGATAAGAAAGCCTTCCTCAGCCATCAATGCAAAGAAATAGAGGAAAACAACAGAATGAGGAAGACTAGAGATCTCTTCAAGAAAAGTAGAGATGCCAAGGGAACACTTCATGCAAAGATGGGCTCCATAAAGGACAGAAATGGTATAGACCTAACAGAAGCAGAAGATATTAAGAAGAGGTGGCAAGAATACACAGAAGAACTGTACAAAAAAGACCTTCACGACCCAGATAATCACGATGGTGTGATCACTCACCCAGAGCCAGACATCCTGGAATGTGAAGTCAAGTGGGCCTTAGAAAGCATCACTATGAACAAAGCTAGAGTAGGTGATGGAATTCCAGCTGAGCTATTTCAAATCCTGAAAGATGATGCTGTGAAAGTGCTGCACTCAATATGCCAGCAAATTTGGAAAACTCAGCAGTGGCCACAGGACTGGAAAAGGTCAGTTTTCATTCCAATCCCAAAGAAAGGCAATGCCAAAGAATGCTCAAACTACCGCACAATTCTCCAAGCCAGGCTTCAGCAATGCGTGAACCGTGAACTTCCAGATGTTCAAGGTAGTTTTAAAAAAGGCAGAGGAACCAGAGATCAAATTGCCAACATCCGCTGGATCATCGAAAAAGCAAGAGTTCCAGAAAAACATCTATTTCTGCTGTGACCTAAGGAGATCCAAATGTTCTCAGTGCCCCAGCCTGAGGGAACTTCATGGCAAGCCCTCTCATAAAGAGAGCAAATGTAAATCTGCTTATATTTAGAGTTGCCCCACAGTCACGCCTAGGGGACTCTCAGATGTGTAATTTCCTCCCTCCTAGTCTTTTCTTTGCTTATCAGCAGATGTGTCTCAGGTTCCAGGAGCTAGTCCTAGGACCTGAAGCTTACCTGGGGGAGGAAAGTCTGTAACCTGGAAACCTTATTTGTTGTTTGCTTTTTAGTTGCTAAGTCAAGTCCGACTCTGTGACCCCATGAATTGTAGCCCGCCAGGCCCCTCTGTCCATGGAATTTTCCAGGCAAGAATACTGCAGTGGGTTGCCATGTTCTCCTCCAGGTGATATTCCCAGCTCTGGGATGGAACCCTTGTCTCTTGCGTCTCCTGAATTGGCAGGCAGATTCTTTACCACTGAGCCCCCTGGGAAGCCCTGAAACCCTATTAAAACTGCTTAAAACTGTCTAGTAAGTTCACAGCAGGGGAACAGAGATCGAGAGTGCTTTTTCTCCCCTTCCTCCCTTCCTCTCTCTCAGGTCTTCTACAGCCTCTTATACATCAGAAAGCTTTGGGGTTCCCCTTGTTCCCTTTATCATGGTGTTACCTGCAGATCCCTGAGCCTGCTGGTCCTCACACCCTGGTGCCTGTGCACACCCTGCCACCTCTGCTTGTAGTGAAGTGGATCCATGAGAACTGGTTGAACAAACTGCTTGAAAGCTGTTTAATAGGAAAAATAGGACAGAGTGTTCAGTATTGCAGTGGAATTAGAATAAACATATTGTGCTAGCTTGCTAAAACTCCTGTAACAATGCACCACTATGTGGCTTAAACAGAAACTTATTGCCTCAGTTTTGGAGGCTGCAAGTCCAAGGTGTTGGCAGGTGTGGTTTCTCCGAGGTTGCTCTGCTTGGCCTGTGGGTGGCTTCTTTCTCGCCATGTCCTTATAGGGAGGACATCCCACAGGGTATCCTCACTGGGTCTTCTGTGTGCGTGTGTCCCTGGGGTCTCTTTGGGTCCAAACCTCTTCTTATATTGGATTCCCATCCATCCCAAAGACTTCATTTTAGCTTATCACCTCTTTAAAGGCTCTCTCTCCAAGTACAGACACATTCTGAGGGACTATCGGTTGGGACTTCAACATAGGAATTGGAGGGGACCTGACTTATCCAGTTGGGGCTCACTTTCCTGGTGGCTCAGTGATAAAGAATCCATCTGCCAATGCAGGAGATGCAGGTTCGATCCCTTGGAGGAGGAAATGGCAACCCACTCCAGTGTTCTTGCCTGGGAAATCCCACAGATAGAAGAGCCTGGTGGGCTACAGTCCATGGGGTTGCAAGTGAGTTGGACACGACTTAGTGACTAAACAATGATTCAGCCAATAACACATATCAATGAAAGAAAGTTGGCAGTGGGAGCTGGAGGATGAAGGAAGAAGGGAGAGAGACAAGATTGAACCAGACACTGGGTATTTCATGTCTTTCTTTCTTTTCCCTATCAATCTTTCCCCCACCCCCACCCCAGCATCCCCACCTTCAATTTGTTTGGACTACCCTCACCACACCAAGTGGTGTGGTGCCTGGAGAAACAGGCATAAAAGTTCCAAGAAGCATAGAATTCTCAGTTGAGCAGCAGCATTAATAGGACAGGTCTGTCCACCCTCAAGAAGAGGATGTTTGGTAAGACTGGGGGAAGGCTGGCAGGTGCTTTATTTGGATAGAGATCTGGTGTCTTCCCAAAGATGTTGGGGGTCCTCCCATGGAATGCTGGGAAACTCTCTTGTGCAATTTCATTGTTAGAAATCATCTCTCTCTCTCTCTCTCTCTCACACACACACACACACACAATTGTCATTGCAAACCACAGCACCCACTCAGTTTCCAGCCCCTGCTCCTGCTCCTTGCCTCCCAGGCACTTCTTCCAATTTTGCTTCACGTGAAGAATGGCAAGAATCAGCAGTCATCTTCTCTAAGCCCAGTATGACTATATTTCCCAAAATATCCCTGGATATCTGGTTCTGCTGAAAACAATCATGAGAGTCAACTTATACACTGTGTAAAAGAACTGCTCTTTGCCTCATGTGGCTGCATACACTAAGACACTGAAACTCACATGTTCCAGGAATGGAAAAAAATAGGGAAAAACACCTATGTGGATCAGTAACTCCAAAACACAGAACCTGTGCTTGTTATGACATTTCCAAGGCACTCTTACCTGCTTAAAAAAAAATAATTTGCTGCATTTGGCAAAGACTTAATTCCATCCTAATTTCCCTAAATCTCTTTTCTTGTTAAAGGTAAGTTTAAAAGTTGAATTCATTATCTTAGAAATTAACAAAGACTATAGTTTTTTAGCAACTGCCTGTCACCACAGTGCTCCTGAGGAAGCATTCATTCAAAGAAATCTGTAAAAATGTTATGTATTTAAGAGGTTCAGTTAAAAGAATAAAATTTCAGATTTGGGGATGGAAGGATGTTACAGATTGCTCTGGACTGAAATATGTGTCTCTCAAATTTTATATGGTGAAGCCCTAATCCTGAATGTAGTGGTACCTTTGAGAGTTAATTGGTTTTAGGTAAGCTCATGAGCGTGGGGTCCTTAAGATGGGATCAGAGCCCTTGGAAGAAGAGACAGTGAACCTCCTCTCTTTCTCTCTCTGACTGAGGAAAAGCCATGAGAGCACCCAGAGAGTGGGCAGCCATGGAGGAGCCAGAAATGGATTCTTAGCAGGAAACCAACTGCCAGCTTCCAGAACTGAGAGGAATAATGGGCTGCTGTTCAAGCCACCCGGTATACAGGATTCTGTTCGGGCAGACTGAGCTGACCAAGATGCAAATACTTACCCACAAGGAGCATCTTCGAGGTCACTCTCAGTTCCAAGCTTTCTGAACTGGAGAAGGTGTCAGAACTGTTGGAGAAACAACTGAAAGCATTTCTTTCTGGCTAGAACACAGCCAGGAAAGAGAGTCACAAGAGATGAACCTAACAGAGTTACTCACATCTAGACTATGCAGGGCCTTCTTTTCCCTTATAGGTTCTTACAAAATATTGAGTATACTTTCCTGTGCTACACAATAATGCTTGTTGGTTATCTATTTTATATATAGTAGTATATACATATTAATCCAAAACTCTTAATTTATCCCTTCCTCATTTTCCCAAAATAGCTATTTAATACAGTAAAGATACTTTCAGAGTATTTATTACTTTTAGTTGTGAGAGGGTGTCTCAAGGTAAGAATGTACTGTAGTTTATTTCTTATTGTTTGCTTTTCAGTTATTTCCAATTTTCCCTCTTATGAATATCATTGCATATACATTGTAGGGTATTTGTCCAATCTTCTAGGTTCAAGATTTCGGTTGATGTTTGGGCATTTGTATTTCTCCTTCAAGGGAAATAATGGAGATCAATCTATCACCTACTTATCTGTGTCTTTATAGCCTACTTTCATATTGATTATAAACTCTATCTCTTTATCTCAGTTGGAATAAAACTTAGAAAATATTTCCCACCTCAAGTGATATTAATATAGTAGTTTTGTAGTTGTGGTTTTCTACAATTGTATCTTTAATCTGTACGATCTGATTTTTGGGTAGGAGGTGTCCCTAGTGGTGAGCTGGTTATCTTAATACCATCTACTGAAAAGACCATCCTTTTTCTCGTTTTTGATTATGCATTCAATTTATTTATATTATATGTACAGATTCTGTTTTTGGACTTTAAAGTGTGTTCTTTCATTGGTGGTGGTTGTTCAGTCACTAAGGCACGTCTGACTCTTTTGCAATCCCATGGACTGTAGCCCGCCAGGCTCCTCAGACCATGGGATTTTCCAGGCAAGTATACTGGGATGGGTTGCCATTTCCTTCTCCATCTTTCACTTGTAGTAAACTTTTACGATTATTGCAACTTATGATAGGTTGGGTGGGAAAACCTTCATCCATATTCATTTAAAAACAAGATTTTAGGTTTTCTAGTGTTTTTATTCCTCCACATAAACTTTACAGTCATTTTGTCAAGTTTTATAAAATATCTTTTGGGCTTTGTTGCATTATGTTTCTGGGTTAAATAGAAGCAAATTGCATTCTTTACCAAATTAAAGTTTTATAACTCAGGAGTATGGTGTGTTTTTCTTTCTTTCTTTTTTTTTTTAAATCTCCCCTTAAATATAAATTTCGTTTGCAGATTATAGTAACAGCACTCCTTCATTGTAGAGAATATGAAAAAACCAGACAAGTAGCTATTTCTTTTCCTCCTTGATTTTGGGCCACAGGTAGAGAGAGTTGAATTAATTGTACTGATGGTTGAGGGCTTCCTTGTTGGCTCAGACAGTAAAGAACTCGCCTGCAATGCAGGAGACCTGGGTCTGATCCCTGGATTGGGAAGATCCCCTGGAGGAGGAAATGGCTACCCACTCCAATATTCTTGCCTGGAGAATCCCATGGACAGAGGAATCTGGTGAGCTACCATCCTTGGGGTCACAAAGAGTCAGACATGACTGAGTGACTAACACTTTCCCTTTTTCACTTTGTACAATGATGTACAACTAATTGTACATCACTGGGCCATGGAATACTCCATAAAAGCAGAAAGTAGAAAACAACCCCAAATATCAGTTGCTCAACCCAGTGGAAGCGTATGTTTTGCTGTTGTCCAATGTGGTTCAGCTGAGGGTGGGGGTGGGGGTGGAGTGGGGCCTCTGCTCCATCTACTCATTCAGAGACTCAGATTCCTTTCATGGTGTGGCTTCCCCAGCTCTACCCTCACAGGGCTTATTAGAAACTCCCATAAGAGCCTGTGCCTGTCTCTTGCTTTTACCACCAGATAATACAACTGCTGCAAGGAGATCCAACCAGTCCATTCTGAAGGAGATCAGCCCTGGGTGATCTTTGGAAGGAATGATGCTAAAGCTGAAAGTCCAGTGCTTTGGCCACCGCACGCGAAGACTTGACTCATTGGAAAAGAATCTGATGCTGGGAGGGACTGGGGGCAGGAGGAAAAGGGCCGACAGAGGATCAGATGGCTGGATGGCATCACCGACTCAATGGACATGAGTTTGAGTGAACTCCGGGAGATGGTAATGGACAGGGAGGCCTGGCATACTGCGATTCATGGGGTCGCAAAGAGTTGGACATGACTGAGCGACTGAACTGAACTGAACTGAACTGAATCAACTACTAGCATATCTGGACTCTTTGTGTTTTGTTCATATTTATGACTCCATATGGTGCATGTCAGTTGGTTGTGATGTTCAAAAACACTTTTAAAAATTGCAATGTAAAAAATATAGATGCTTCCAAAAAGACTGGAAAGAGTATTTCCAGTATTTTTAAAATACCGGATGGGCTTCCAGTATTTTTACATTTAACATGTGTTACTATTGGTCAGGAAAAAAGAAAGCTCTGATAAATTTCTCTAAAAAAGAAACAAGTGAATTCTTGATTATTTCAATTCTTTGTTCTTTCTAATAGTTTTAAACTTTGTTCCATCTGTTGTGTATAGCAGTTTCTCTACACATATAGCTGATGCTTCAGCTCCTTTTAAACATTCTACAAAGAAAGGCTACATGAACCAGTAGAACACTTACCTAACTGTATAGAAAATGGAACATTTCTTTAAAAAATTAAAATATTTTAAGAAAAACAATTATATATAGCATAAACCCTAATTTCATAGAAAAATCAGGCACTTAGAAACATTGTCCTTTTAAAAAGTACTTTTGTTCATTGACAATGTTTCCTTTTATTAATGTTTAAACCAATGATTCACATTTTTAAGCCTCTTTGTGAGCTGAAACATCTCTTCATTTTTGTAGTCATTTTAGAGAAACGTTATCGCTTTTTAGGACTAAAATGTATAGATGAAACATATCTTAGAAATTGATATAATTTAATTTTAAATTTATTTCAGATTCAACAGAACTCAGCTCTCTTTGCAGGTTTCAGTCACATTGTTGGGAGACTGTGCCCATGAATACAGCCTTCTTTCACCTTCTCATCTTAGACCCACAATGTCCTGCCCTCTTCCTAGACTTAGAAAGAATCAGGAACTCAGACTTTTGTTAAAATGACCACAGTGTACTTTATTTAATGATTTTGGTACCTTGTGTTGCAATAAAATAAAAAAAAAATCTACAAAATCCAAATATAGAAAATTTCAAGTCTTCTTTTTTTTTTTAAGTTTTACAAGAAAAATCATGTAACCAAGGAAATCTGTTCATTATGAAGCACTACTTTCCACTTTGTTTCATCACAAATTGCAACTTACTCAACAAACCAAAATGACGATGGTACTGCAGTACAGCGAATATTCCACACACTGTGCTTTCCACTACAGCGGGTGGAGACTGTGCAGGGAAGCAGCAGCCTCCAGCCAATAAAGACACTCTTACAATCCAAACGCTAAAGGAATGTTTGTATACCTGGAATTTGAATATATATATTTACAGGAAGAAAAAAATTTAATAAGTAGTTTACTTCTTCATTTCAAATAAAATCCCAAATACATTTGTACAGTGTTTACAAAGTAAAGCACAACAACTGCCAAGGTTATCACTCGGGTCCAGGCACTGTGCTTGTGCTGGGGGCGGGGGCGGGGGCTGGGGAATGCCAACTCCATCCCCTAAACACACACACACACACAAACACACACACACGGGTCTCTCAGACCTAATTTCAGTGTTGGTCACAGGGTGGGCAGGGGAGAGGGAAGCACAGGAATGGGCATTCCCCACACTTGGAAGGTCATGCAGAGAGAGTTGACAACAGAGAACTGAGAAATGATGGTCCATTCTCATCGCTGGCTGTTCCCCTCCCACCTGGTATATGTTCTCCTTAAAGATAAATTTAAAAGAACAACAGCAACGACAAAAGATCGAACTGGGAAAGGAGCACAGAATGTTTAAGGCAAATCAAGCAAATATAGAGCAGCTTCTCTTGGTGTTGAGTGGAAATGAGGATTTCACTCCCAATGGAACTTAGAAACAAAATGTAGGACAACCTCTTGAGGTTGGGTTGCTTATGTCATGTACAAATTTTTTTGAAAATTGCTTTGCACCGAGTGTATCTTTTTGGAATTTTAAATGAAAAACTTGTTGGTTACAAAGTGCATGGTTTCACCTTTTGAAATAAAACAGTAGCTGAGGTAGTTCGATGTGAAAATTATTTACTTAAAATAACAGGAGGATGAAGAACAAATGTCAGCAGCAAAAATCCTTGCTGTGAGGAAGCCGGTTTCAATTATGCAGTGGTTTAATGCTGAGTAAAATGCTTCTATTTCCCTTTCACATATTATTAATTAAACTGGAATATTAGTAGTAGTATGGAAAATCTACTTGGTAGGATGTCAGTACAGAAATCTATAGCCCCAGCAAATTTTATAATTCATGCTTTCCCAATTTCTGCACTGAAGCTATAACATAAAATGGCACTAGTTAACATTCCTAGAAATTTTGAACTAAACTGTAAGAAGAGTTTAGTAAAGATGGAGAGACAAATCAGTAGGAAGGATGGTTTCACTCTTACTTGGAGGACGTGTTTGTCTTTAGCCCTGAATTCAAAGTACCATTTTTTAAAAATTTATTTTTTATTGAAGGATATTTGCTTTACAGAATTTTGTTGTTTTCTGTCAAACCTCATAATGAATCAGCCATAGGTATACATAGGGGGAGGAACCTCCTGGCTTATCTGCTGCTCAACTTGTTCTGAGAATGGGAAATCCTACTTTATACCTTTAACTCTCTCTCTCCAAGCCGGTGAGCAGTCTGCTAGCTGAGAAGAAGAGCAGAGAGTAGGCTCTCTCTCAACATCCTGCCTAAAGAGAGGCTTCACATGGGCCCTTCAAAAAGCAGTTGACGGAAAGTTTCATTTTTCAGCGATCTCATACCACCTAGATATGAAAGGAGTTTTGTGGTAATAACATGCTAAGGATAAGAAGGGATATAAACAAGGTGGGAGACATTCTTTTTGAGCAAAACAGAATTTTACATGTGTTTTTTACTCTTACAAGATAAAATGTTAACCAGAAATAGCCATGGAACTTGAAGACTGCATTTAAAACGTGTCACGTGTGATGAGGACATGACTGGTCCACAATCATATGATCAGATTTATCTTTGTTAAAAACCTGCTTTTCTGAAAGAGTATCTTATTTTTAGGAAGGATATTGGAAAGTTTTACATGGACTGAAAAGTCTTAAAAAGACTGAAATGTTTGGGGCGTTCAAATCCCCCTTTCCCCACTGATCAGATTTAAGCCTACATGTGATAACAGTTTGACTCCACTTTTTTTAAGTTTAGAATTTAGATTCTAGCATTTTGAAGAATGGTCCAGCTTTCATCCCTTCGGATTCCGTTTTGTGCCTTTGGGGTGAAATATCCCAAGGGCGTATTCTGCCCACTGACCTCCTTCTCTCCTCCCAGCAAATCCACCTGAGAGGCTGCTTCAGCCCTTGCATCTCCAGGTCCTTGCACCAAGGCCACTCAACCTCAGTTTTCTTGTACAAAAACAAAGACACAGGTATTTCCCTTCACAGCGACAAGGATAGTCTGCTGCACTTTTGGTTGAAAGAGTCTTGATGCTAGGAACTGGGGAAAAAAAGCCCAGAGAAGTTCAAGTTATTTTGATTCACTTATTACTACAATCATATTTTGAGTCTCAAAATCCTGCAAAACACCAACCAAAACAACAGCAAAATGATACTTGAGTCTGATGTGGCAATATAATTTTTTTTGATGGGTCAGATAATCACCTAGGTTAAATTCATGCTTCAGGAAACTCAATACCATGCATTAGACATGTTTATCCAGTCTGAAGTTTTAAGCCTTGGTTGTATCACTAGCAACAAGATTTTAGAATCCAGAAGAGATTCTGTTGAATATGTACGTTATGCAAGCTCCAGACCCACTTATCTAGTAAACATTCTGAAGCCCTATTTCATAGTTTTAAGAGCATGCAATCTTTTTTTGCAAAGGATATAGTTTTTAAATAAGGGCACAATGATAATATTTATGTACAACAACTTCGCCTCATAAAGTCACATCATGAAAACATTCTCTGCACTGTTAGTATAGTTTCCCGGGTATATTCCCATGAATAATATTCTATGATTACCATATCGCCTCCCTGACTCAAAAATGACAAATCATATTACTTAGCACTAGTTCTTCTCAGGACTAAATATTTGAGAGGAAACATGTTACTTTGGCAGGAAGTAAGTCGTACAAGCTGCTCTTCTTGGCAAGGCCTCCCCCTCCACCTCCTCTGTCCTGGAGCAGAACTCAGGTCTGTGTGTAAGTACAGATGTGGATCCATGTACGGCTGAAGCCCTTGTGTAAACAAACACTTCTCTGAAATATTTAAAATATATTTATACTCTGAAAATAAATCAGCTCAGAAATTGGGGAAGAAATAAGGCTCTGGTTTCTTTTATTGGATCATAAAGGGAGACATGTGTCCACTTAGGGGTGAGAAAGAATCTCATTGTAAACAAGAAGAAATCTAACCTCAGTAACAAATTCTCCCTCCCAGAAGTGGGTTTCAGAGTACCACCTGCCAGCATTAGTACTGAATTGGGTGTTATGCAAGCATTCTGGAAAATGTAGCTTGGGATCAGGCATGAAAATTTTTCAGGCATCGAAAGAAGCCACCTTTTCTGGGTACATTTGATAAATATTTAGTAACATTCAGTTTCACTAAGAGGAAAATTGTCATTCTCAGTGTTTGTATGAAAGGAGTAAAATTTCTTATTAAAAAGTTGATAATTTAAAAGAATTTCTCCATAGACCTTTGAAGAACAAGTTGCGCTTTGATCAGGAATCATCAGAGTCTTGGCTGGCTGAGTGACTGCTTTTCTATCCCTAACCTTCTTCCCCAGCCTGCTCCCTCCCAACCCTGAGTTCTTCTCTGTGCGAACACTAGTCACCAGGTGTCAAAGCACTTTTCCAACTCACATTAATCTTCCCAACACCCCTGTGAGGTAGGTAGATGAACATTCTCTCTTTCATGTGTGCGAAAAATGTGGCCAAGGATGGGGACGATGGGCATTCATGTTCCGTCACCTTGCGTCCCCATCACTGGACCAGCCCCTCTGTGTCCTCCTCTGTGTCCTTGTTCCCAAAAGGGAAATAGTTTAACTATTTTTATGCTTCAAAGGTCTAAGAAATCCTTGAAATAAAAACTTCCTATTTGAAGAATAAAACACACATTTGTATTTCCCTTGAACGATTCTGTCAAGTAGACTCTGTGAAGGATTAACAGTATGTGAGCAGCAGAGGAGCAACTAGAAAATTCTAAAAGATGGAAAACAGCTGAATAGTAAGCTCCCTTGCCAGGCAGGGCCCGAGAGGCAGGCCTCTGGAACTTTCACCCTGCAGGAAGTCTGTTCCACAATCACCTCCCAGGACCCCAGGACCGCCTCCCGCAAATCTCCCATTCATGTTTGCTGAAAGCAAATAAAAATCAAATGGTGTTGACTCTGCATTATTTATTTCTCTTTGCACAACAAAGAGATCTATAGCAGCAGAATATTGCCAGCAATAGATTAATGCACAAGAAAGTTTAGTTCTATTACCTACAACACCTGAGCATTTTCTGTCTATCTAGGCAACACCAGACAAGCAGAAAGAACACAAGGATTCAAACATCCGATTTTCCCAATGCTCCAGATGTTTGACATCACAAATGCCAAATTTGCTCCTGGAGTGACTGACTTCTTTACTTTTTCTTGGGATATTTACATTCTTGTAGGACAGTCCTTTTATTTTTTAATAACACCATGCTGTCGACTTCTGTTTTTGAAGATGAGTTGGCAATCATTTGGAAAATTCAGGTGCTGAAAGCCCTCAAATGAAAAGAAACATAGTCATGAGGAAAAATAAAGCTTTTAGGGCTGCTGGTGGTCCAGAGGTTTTGTCTCCCTTGAAAAATTTCTTCATTGTCCACCTTTCTTCACTTCCGTTATTCTGAAAACTGTTCTCCCGAGAATTATTTTTGCTATCTGGGGACAAAGATGCAGTCTAGGTGATGACAGAATCAAGGTCCAAAATATGTTGAAATGATTCAAGTAATAAATTTGTTGACCCGGTTTAGTGGGTTTGAACTCAGAGGTTCTTGGGATGTCATGATGTACTTATAATGGGATGGTTGAATAGGGCCGTGGTCACCCTGAATCTCACTGTTGTTAAGACAAAGGATGATTCAATGGTCATGTTTTACAAGCAAGGGTACTTACTGTACCTTCAAATATCTCAGTTTATAACCCATCAGAAGCCCTCAGCACACAGAGTTGGCTAGGAGGGAACAGGCCAATGACCAAGGGAAACTGTCAAGCAGGAGAGTCCCCTTAAGGACAGAGTTAGTCTCAGACACAGAGCCACCGAGGTCATCTCTGTCCTCCTTGTCCAGCCATGCCCTGGCCTTTCCTCAGTGGATGCGTCTATTGTCATCACCACAGAGTAGCAGGGTCCACAGCGACCTCTGCTCTACAAAAGGCAAATATTCCTAATGAACCTCTGACAGGTTTCCTCCGCGGTCCCCACAACTGCGCATTTACAATAGTGGGAAACTTGTGTTCCAACACCTCTCGTAGTCACTTCTACTCAAAAGCCTTGTTTTAGAGGATGATTTCTTGTTCCTATGTGACAACAGCCAACCAACTTATTGGACAAGATAGAGGATAGTTGTGCCTTTTTTGGTTTTAGAGATTGAGAAAATTGACACTTTCTTCAACTTCTTAGTTTTCATTGCCTTGCAATTGAAAGTTGCTTGGTGGCAGGCCACTATTTCACCATTACACTTCAGTGCTTGTGCTCAGAGCTAGATTTGCGGAAGTACAGGACAACCCTGGTGCCTAAAACTGGGACTATCACTTGGTACCTCTTGGTACGTCTTGGAGATCATCACCAAGATGGTCACTGATGAAGGAGAAACACCTTTGGAAGAGGTATAAAAAGGACCACAACATCGTCTTCTTTTTCTGTTAGATTGTTCATTGTTCAGATATATCTGAAGACTTTCACTCATTCTTCTAGTGTTAATGTCTCAAGCTGTTCTACTGAGAGGTTAGACAGGAAACTATATAACAAATGGATGTCTGACTCTTATAAACTTTGATCTGAAGTACATCTATCCCTACCTTGCAGCTGAAACCTTTCCTTAAAAAGAGAAGCAAGTGGGAACCAAGCATGATTTTTAATTAAGAGATCACCTGTTTATTTTTCAGTGAACACTCAGGTGCTCAGAATGTCAGCTTGGTGATCTCAGAGCTGGTAACCAAGGTTACACAGGGTTGGGGAAGCAACGGGAGAGCCAAGTCCCCATACAAAAGTACTTCAGTTTGAAACTGGCAATGTCGCCACCTAAGAAGGCAGGAATCAAAGGGTTCCACAGCTACAGCCATGCAGATTTTACCTCCAAAACTGAATTATAAATTTAATTTTATAAATTGGTTATTACAATGCTGACAACGAAACTATCAGGAAATGAAGAACAGCAACTGTACTCAGATCAATCATTAAACAGATGACAGTGACTTTTTCCCCCTCATTTCCAAACACAAATAGATTTGCATCCATTTAAGGCGAGTCTCCATAACCCAGTGCACTGAGCTACGTAAGCCCCCAGGAATCCATTCACTTTTTTCTCTTTTTTCAAAGTTGTTATCGTTTAGTCACTATGTTGTGTCCGACTCTCTGCGACCCCATGGACTGCAGCCCACTAGGCTCCTCTATCCATGGGATTCTCCAGGCAAGAATACTGGAGTGGATTGCCATCTCCTTCTCCAGGGGATCTTCCTGACTCAGGGATCGAACCCAGGTCTCTTGTGTCTCCTGCATTGGCAGGCAGATTCTTTACCATTGAGCGGCTAGGGGAAGGCCTTTCAAAGCTGTGCAAATGAAGGCAAAAACAAATGAAGAAGGTGGAAGTTCATCACCGGAGTGAGAAGCAGGGAGCAGGGATTCTGGAGCACCCTACTTCACAGAGGCCTTTCTCTCCAGGCCTGAGGACCTCACCACACTGAATGAGCGCTCCTTCCTACTAACCGACTCATTTCCCTTTGCACTAGCTTGACTGCAATCTCACAAGTCAAGAATTCCCAAGATTAAAGGGTCTGTTGAATTAATTAATGCAAATCACCTTCAGTAAATCTTGACAAGTTCCAAGGTGTTTCTGTAAAAAAGAGAAGGGAATCAATAGCATCAGCACTGTGAGGCTTTGTGCAGCGGAGGCTCCTGTTTCTGGCGTGGCTAGTTCATCTTCGGCTCCCTTCCCTTCCTCCAAACAGGAGAAACTGCTGTCTCCAAAACTCTGGTTCAGACCAAAGAAGACATTTAACCCCAGGCTTTCAAGACAAGACACACTTGAGAGTTGTATTTCTTTTTCTAGGTACAATACCTTAGAAAGGTTAATAAGGGGAGTTATTAGATATCTTAGTTCTTTGAAAGAAGGATATGAAATGACAATTCTTGACTAACTGACAGATCTCCGTTGATTATAGGATGATGTGCTATTGCTCCCAGTTTGAATAGAAGAACTCTCAGCAACACAAATAGAAAGCCACAGGTGGAAGGTTAATTGCTAAGTTATCATAGTGGTACCCAACTGCCAGAACCACAATGGACTGAAACTCCAGTGTTGATTACAACCCATTCTACTGGCTTGCAATCAAAATAGGAATTTCTTACAATGATAGAAACCCAAAATGGATTTTCAACACACTTAAAGGTGTTTTAGAACTTCCTGATAGATGAATTAATTTGAAACAATTAAGAGCGTTGATTTGATACAACTTGATACCAGACTGCCACTAGAACAGCTCAATTAAATTAGCTTAAACACAACATCTTCACTTATTAATATTTGTAGCACTTAAATGAAGTAAGAATTTGATTAGTTTCATTTGAATGCAAATCAAGCAACAGAGAGAGCGAATGGCCACCAGGTGAATTTGGTAGGTAGAAGCAAAATAAAAACAGTAAACCTTACATTTTCTGAAATTCTAATAACAGAGTAGGTGACAGGCTTCAATATTGGCATGAGAGAAAATTTTGTGTTGGTACTGTGCTGGTAGTATTTGCTTATCAAGTTGATTATTGGTTCTGATGTTGATCTGTTGTGTTAAATGTGATGTTTCTCTGCAAACATCAGTAAGTGTACTCGCCTTGTCTGTTACCACCCCTGAGACGGGGGCAGTCATTGTAATGAACCACTCATGGTGGCAGGAACCAAGACTTTTGGGCTCTGACTTAGCACTATTATTAAGTCAGCTGTTTTGGTGAAGGGATTCTTGGTGTTATTCTGGGCTCATAAAAATGAATATGCTTTCTTTTCTCTTTCCTTTTATTCCACAGAGGACCTATGAGTTTATAGCCTTCCCTAACCAGAATTATTTAACTCAGAGGAAATTAGTTATGTATGTCAATAGTTATCTTTAAATAAGATGCTCTTTTACATCTATGGGAAGCCAATCAGTGTGGGCCATATTGAAGGAGAGACTTGGAATGGGTACCATGCCAGCATGTGTCCACACAGGGTGGGGCTGGCAGTCTTCACTCCTGAAGTGTGATGCAGGTCACTGCTGCTCATCTGGGCATGGGGCTTTAGAACATCCTCTCAGGTTGCAATAACTGAGGTTTATGTCTGAAAATGTGTTCTTCCTAAATAACATGTATGCTGCAGACTATGTTCTGGGGAAACCTACTGGGGCGTCTAACTTTGGTGTACAGAGAGATATCGTTTTGCAATGAAGTTCTACTGATGATGGGAAAGGGAGATCTTTGACAAGCCTGCACGCCCCATGTGCACTTTTATAAACGAAATGCCCCTTGTCCAGAGGGGGTTTCTGATTCCCTCACAACATATCCTCATTCTGTCTTAACTGTAGGTCCCTCTTCCATTCCTCTGTGGCCAGCCAGAACTCCATTAAAAACCATAATTGGGGGCTTCCCTGGTGGTCCAGTGGTTAAGACTTCTGAGCACCATGGGGTGCTGGTTTGATCCCTGGTCAGGGAACTAAGATCCCACATGCAGCATGATGTGGCCAAAAAAAGAAAACCAAAAACCCCCAGAATGGTGACTGGGACAAAAAGGTATCATAAGTGCTCATCAAAGATGCTTCCTGAAGGTCAGAGAAGTGCCATCTCAGAAGCATGCTGATTTCACATCTCTTCTTAAAAATAAATCCTCAGGAATATTTCCAAAGCTGATTCAAAGATGATTGGTTTGAGTCAAATATGCATGCGTGCATGCTAAGTCACTTCAGTCGTGTCCAACTCTGTGTGACCCTATGGACTCTAAGAGCCCACCAGGCTCCTCCGTCCATGGAATTCTGCAGGCAAGAATACTGGAGTGGGTTGCCATGCCCTTCTCCAGGGCATCTTCCTGACCCAAGGAGCGAACCTGTGTCTCTTGTGTATCCTGCATTGCAGGTAGGATCTTTACCACTAGCACCACCTGGGAAACCCTTGAGTCAAATACTTTATGCCAAAGAGTGTCTTGAAATTTATTTTTGCTTTGTGGTCTTGACTTAAAAATATCTAGTGTTGAAAAGGCATAAGAACAAATTACAAAACTACTTTTCTCTTTATCAGCAGCCATCTATTGTTGATTTATCTTTATATTTATACTGTAACCTTATGTTTGCCACTATGCAGGCTAACTGTGTATTGCGAGGCTTATGTAACACAATCTTGGAAAAACTTGTTTCTTTATTGCTCTGGTATGGAATTAAATGTAGACATTAAGAAGAGAAGCGGTGTAATAGGATAGAAAGAACTATAGCTGAAGTCAGACGACTCTTCTGCTACCAAAGACCAAAGTGTGAGCTGCTAGAATATGGAATTCCTTCCACGTGTGACTGTGTATTGCCTGGCAGTGCCAGGCATATGGATCACACTTGATAGATGAATGGCTGAAGGAATTCTGATACTGAAAAATGCCTGATCCCTTTGGATCTCTGTCACCCTCATTTCTAAAAGAAGTGTTCTTAAGTAACATTGAAATCTCATTTAGATGCTTTCTCTATAAAAGTTCATGACATCTAATTTAACCTAACTTCATAAAGATCTGTTTAAGTCATATCAAAGTCAGAAGTCAGATTGCTTGTATTTTTAACATATTACATTTGGACTGATGGCTGTGTCTATTTTTTAAAATAAACATCAGGATTGAGATCATTTTTAGTTTATTGCTATGGCCACCTTTTTAGCATGAATTCAGCCCACACACACTACTTCCTATACAACAGAATCACTGAATGGGTCACAACTCTGTCATCCTGTGGATCCCAGGCACATTATGTCTAAGTTGAGGATGGAGAAGACACATACGTTATTTTATAATCCAACTCCACAAATATTTGGTAAATGCTATATTCTTTAGGTATAAACTTTTCATCTAAGAGGAAATTTCCAGATTTATATGATGGTTCAACTGGTGGTATAGTAATCTGTGTACATATTAAATTTTGTGACCTGCAAGATATTAAATGAAATTTAGGGTAAATTATGGCAGTGGAATAGAGTTATTTTATAATATGAAAATAACAGTGGCTCAGACAGAAAAGGATCAGCCTGCAAAGCAGAAAACCTGGGTTTGATCCCTGGGTTGAGAAGATCCCCTGGGAAAGGAAATGGCAACCCAATGTAGTATTCTTGTCTGGAGAATCCCACGGACAGAGGAGCTTGGTGAGCTACAGTCCATGGGGGTCACAAAGAGCCAGACACAATGGAGTGACCAAAACACACACACATACACACACACACACACACACACGCACACACAGTGTCACTCAAAGATTTGTTAGATTCATCTTTCCTTCTTCCTTTCCCCACCCCCATCTCTCTTTTTTTCCCGAGTCTGAAGGTCAAGGCAAGTAGTAGGGTTTGACTGTCTTTCCCTTTACCTAACTGGAAGACAGTAGCATACATATAGAGAATACAAGAAAAGAACCATCAGGCTAATTTGTATTTATCACTTATTTTAGTGCAAAGTAGAGCCATGGAAGTGGGGAGAGACAGTTGTTTGGAATGAAATACAAGCATTTATCTGCCTACTCTGAATTAGGGGGTCGCAGTAAAATTCAATGACAAGTGATAAAGACGTTTCTCATCACTGACTTTTTTTTATTTTTAACTTCTAATCTTGAAGGACCTTTTTGATTTTTAAATGAAATTCTCTTGAAAAATTGGATCGTCAGACCACATTTTTGTTTCTCCTGAGATCTTGCCAAGGACGGAAGAGATTTTGGTGGGAAAATATTCCTTGGTTTTCTAGAAGGATTTGCGGTTGTGAGAAGTCATGACAAGTTGTGTTTATCTCTCAGCTCCAGTGTTTCCAGCTATGGGACCCTTGCCTAATTTAGTGTCTGTGAGCTTAAGTTTTGTCTGTAAACGGAACTTAACTCATAGATGACAGAGAAGATGGAATGAGATCATGGAGATAAAGCTGGCTAATCCTTGATGCTCTTGGGCTCAGTCAGTTCCCATTAATACAGGGAAATGAATGGCGTAAGTCTTAGAGGGGTAGGGCAGGGGAATAACCAAAGCAAAAATTTGATTCAGTCAGTGTTTCTGACTTATGTTGGTATATTATGAAAATGATATCAGCAAAGCAGCTAGATATTTCAAGGACATTAACTGACCCTTATTTAGCAGAATATAGACCCAGAAAGGGGGCTTCCTAGGTGGCTCAGCAGTAAAGAATTCACCTGCCAATGCAAGAGACACAGGTTTGATCCCTGGGTTGGGAAGATCTCCTGGAGAGGGAAATGGCAGCCCACTCCAGTATTCTTGCCTGAAAAATCCCATGGACAGAGGAGTCTGGCTGGCTATAGGGTCACAAAGAGTGGGACACAACTTAGCAACTGAGCAACAACATATCCAGAAAAAGTTAAAGGTTTGATTTCTTGGCTAGATCGTTACATGCAATATTACAGAAGTTTGATTTTTTTTCCTTACGGAATCTAGAGAAAAAGCTTCAGATGGATGGTGAAACAACACGATGTCTCAAACACTCAAGGGAGAACTTCCGAACCCCTCATTTCTGTGGGTAAACGGCTGTTTGCCACGTCCTCCATTTGGCTTTCTGCTGTGTGAGAGCTTGCCTAATTGCTACAATTAGCAAAATTAAATGGCTCATTGTGTTTTTATACAATTCCACCCACATGCCACAGTTTCACTTTGGAGGCTGTTGATCACAGACACTTACTGCATCTTTCCATGAGCTCATTTTTAGGATAGCCCCTGGACAAGACAAATGTCCACAGAGAGCACTTTGTGGGAGACAGTGCAGCCTGCCCAGTGAAGGAGAAGAGGTGCCACCCCAATGTCCAGATGGTCTGATACAAGTGGGGACCAGAAACTTAGAACGGAGGGATGGGTTGGGGTGATAGAGAGGAATGGCCTATCCTTAGCCAGTTTAAAAGGCTCCTGCTTCAGATGGGTAGAAGTGGGGGGGAGGGTGCTATGAGTCACAAGCTGACAGAAGCCAACAATTTGATTGTTTTCAAATGTGACTCTGAGTTGCTGAAGATAAACAAACATGAGTCGATTTGCGCCCATCACTGAAATTAGAGAAATGACCACCTCAGTCCTGCTGTGTTTGCATTGCACACATCAACCATTCTCTGAGTTGTTTTTCTGAAAGACAGCCTGAGATATTTTTTTTTAAAGGCTTGAAAAACATTAAAATGCAGGCACCTCATCCAAACTTTATACGGAAACAGCAATTGTTAAGGGCAAAGACTCAAGAGAATGCCGGGGAACATATATGTAATCTCAGAAATGGTTCATCAGATTAAAAAAAATCTCTGGATTCTTGTCCAAACATTGTGTCAGAACTTGTTTCCCTTAATGGTATTTGGTACACTGAAAGGCAAATACATAACCTTACATAATCCTGCTAAGGACACCAGATGTTTTCTTTACTCCATTCAATATGTTCAGAGAAAGAATCTTTGAAATGACTCAAAGGTATTCTCATCTCTCTAAAAACAAGCTCCTTGAGGAGTGGGAAAACTCATTCAAGTTAAAAATGCTAAATTATATCTAGATATTTCCAACTGAAGAAGACTCTTGAGAGTTCCTTGGACTGCAAAGAGATCAAATCAGATAATCCTAAAGGAAATCAACCCTGAATATTCATTGGAAGGACTGATGCTGAAGCTGAAGCTCCAATACTATGGCCACCTGATGTGAAGCTGACTCATTGTAAAAGACCCTGATGCTGGAAAAGATTGAAGGCAAAAGGAGAAGAGGGTGGCAGAGGATGAGATGGTTAGATAGCATCACTGACTCAATGGACATGAGCTTGAGCAAATTCTGGGAGATGGTGAAAGACAGGGAAGTCTGGTGGGCTGCATTTCATGGGGTCATAAAAAGTCAGACATGACTTAGTGACTGAACAGCAACATTTCCAACCCAAGTTCAAGTGTGTTGATGTCTTACAGACATGGATTCTACACTTAAGCTGATGCTGAAAAGGAGCGGGAAAAAACTTTTTATCTAAAAGTTTATGTGTCAATAACATACATTTATATGCATTAACAACAGTATATATTTTACTTTTTATCCATTAGTTGAGTGTGTACATATATTATATGTAATATGTGTGTTATCCATACTAAACACACGTCTATACAATATTTTTTTTAAAAAGTCATTGAGATTTCAATTATTCCTATTCACTTTTAATTGGTCAGTGCTATTACTTCATTTATTCATAGAGCCAAAGAAATGGGCCATTTAGAAATTAAGTATAAATACATCTTCAGATCATCTCTGTATTTTTCTTTTGCTAATACTTGAATTGCATATTCTTGCCATGTCGGTAGGAGAATTTATTTCATTTGTTGGGTTCACAGCAACATCATAAAAGAAGAGTTACAAAGTGTCTACAAAGTCCAGGTTACTGAACTAGATAGTACATAGTTAAGAAGAACAACAGGAATGGGAGAAGATTTAAAGGACATAGTCATTTTGAGGGACCAAACTTTGACTTACAGTGAAATTTTTTTTTTTTTTTTCTTCCACACAAATACTTAAAGTCTCAGTGTGGTTAGGATACATACAGTCCTCAACTTAAGTTTCATTGAGAAATGTTCATTTAAAAGTGAAGAAGATTTATAATATTTCCTTTTAGAAAACTCATGGTCCTATGCAAAATTAATTACTAAGGACAGACCCTTCACCGCACCCCTCCCCCAAGTGACCCAACAGACCCAGCACATGATGTTGGAGCTCACAGATAAAGAATCCAGTGTTTCTGATTTGTATCCTAACAAATTTGTAGGTTCCAATTTGTAAGGCCTGTTCCTTTTGGATTCTTGAGCTACTCTTGTGGAGAATTTAGTGGTCAACTGAAAATAAAATCTTAGGGTTTACACTAGAGTATAAATATGAAAATCAAACTTTGTTCCTTTGTACATTGACAATGTCTCTTTAAATCCTAATACTGGAAATGCTCTGTTATCAGTGTATCTGAAACAAATACATGCTCGATGGCAACACAGTGCTTTCTGAATCATGGAAGCAAGATTAAGCCATGATTCTCCTTGGAAGTAACATTTGTTGTCGTGTTGTTCTTGACGGTAATCTTGAGAAGTCTTGTTATTTATGACATGGTGGAGATGTCATTTCCTTAACAAGTATTTTTGATTAAACCCTCACCTTTTAAGTATGTTGGATAACAGAGTATTTACAGTATTTGGTAAAATCACTGAAAATATCAAACTTCTTGCACTCTCCTGACTGCATTCTCACTTTGAAGACAAAGCACAGTACAGCGTTTTTTTAGTCACACCACGCTCATTTTGATTCTTCACCTGTTAAACGAAGGATCAAGTTGAGAAATAACTTAGGATTTACATGATCGAAGAGTGATGGGACCTGTTGTGTTTGTTGACTGACATTATCATCTGCGATTTACTCATGGAATCAAAGGGATAGTTCAACTGAGCAATTTGGTTTCCAAAAGATCATTAATTATGAAGCTAATGACCCACGGGCTGGCACCAAAGTGAAGAATTTGCCAATATAATCATTTTTCCCTTCTAGAGTGGGGAGTGGAATGTTTTTGCCTATTGCTGGCAGGAAGAGCATCTTTCTGGGCCTTTCCTGGTGACCAGGTAACGTTTTCACATCCAAACCAAAGATTATTTTTTAGTGGACTGCTGCTTGGAGGATCCATCATGGAGTACTAGGAAAATACGTCTACTGATAAAAATCATCTAATTTTTAAACACTGCCTTTGGACTTAGTACCAAAAAAAGTCCTAGTTCGAGCCCTCTGTCACTTGCTGTGGGTGTCGTCATAGGGACGGCTGCCTCTGTACGACACAGTCATGACAGGTAGTGGCTCTAGAACTTGACTGTTTAAGTGAATTGGACAGTCCAGATAACTGAATAATTAAGTTAAACTGACTTTTTTTTTTTAAAAAGTGACTTGACTAATATTTAGTGCATCAGTTGGGTAGATATAAAACTGGGAAAGGACATCCAAGACATTGCCCGCTGTGGTCAGGTTTGTCATAAGAGATGGAAGAGTCATCACTTCCATCATTGGTTTCCTGGGAAACATTGGCCAGTCTTGACAAGCCCTTTCTAGTTAAGCTGATTCTCTTGTCCCCTGATATTCTGATAGCACCCCTGGCCAGGTTCCTGGGGGCACCGACATGGCAAAGTAGGATGATCTTGCAAGAAACATGTGTTCTCGATCTGCTGAGGCAGGCAGATGGGATCTGTGGACCAGTTTCTACATCCCAAGTAATTATGATGCTTAAAGTATTTTAAACGATCCCAGGTTTATAAAAAAAGTGATGATGCCTATATGTATACCCTATATTTTTTATTACAAAAATATTGAAATAATCCATGAGTTATTCCACTCTGCACCAACTATAAAAAAATACTATCAAAGTTTGACCGGCACTTTTAATGCAACAAAAAGCACCATGACTGGGGGTGGGGGGGGACACTGGGAACAGAAAGTGGGGAATGTTTACTTGCTGGACAGAGGTATTTAAAACCCAGAAGCTTGTTGTAAGAGTGGGACTTTACAAAATGACTGAAATACAGATCTTAGCTGGATCTAGTGATAAGCCCTCAATCAGTTCACAAGGGTTTTCTCACAGCATATTCACTGCACCTGTGGGCTCATACTTACAAAAATGTGTCCCGAAGCCTCTAAAAGACACATCACTTCGACCTTGGGGGTGGGGGGAGAGGGTCACCTTTACACAAAGAGGACTTGACTGTTTGAGCAGTCTTCTGCTTTGGTGGGGCTCACGCCACCCATGCTCAGCCGTTCAGGGCTTTCCCGTCAGTCTCGTGTTGGATGGACTTTGGCACTAGAAGGGTGTGGCATGGCGTATTCTGAAATCCTGCCTGCCCGCCATCACATAGAACCTCCATTCCTGCACCTGAACACTGGCTGTCTCTCCCGCCGCTCCACCCTGACCTTCCCGTGTGAGCTGCACAGGCCAGGAAATCAGACACTCATTCTGCCTTTTGCTCCCACTTCCTCTCCGTGGTTTTATTACGTGTTTTTGCAACTGAATACTGCATCCTGATTATCACTGAACTTACATCACTAAGGTATCAAGCTCCTTGGTCTTGTCAGAAGCCATCCATGGGCTGCATAGGATTTCTGTAATAGGAGATGTTCTCAACTGAAAATTTAAAATGAAAAAAAAATCCTGATGTGTGTTGAAAATGAACCATTTCATCAATTCTAATACATGTGTAAACACACTTGGGTTTTCTGTCCATTGGGTAAGGTTTTCACATGAGGATGGTTTATGAATTCTTTCTAAGCTTCACTATATTTTTTTTTTATTTGTTTGTTTTTTGTTTTTCTGGAGTCTTGAGGGATATGTTTTCTCTCTTAGTTTTCCTGCAGGAATCACAGCTTTGCATCAAGAGAAATCACCTAAACTGTTTTGACAGAGGATTGGCATGTGTGTTAGTGTGTGTGTACTCGTGTGTATGTGTGATTCAGTATATTTTTATGCAAAGATCAGTTAACTCATCCAAACACCCTACTGATTGGAGGCAGTATTTCCCATCACAACAGTACCCTTGGATGGATGTGCTGAAGATTGAGCTGGAGGGGTTGGCGGCAACAAGGAGTCCCACTGAGCTGGGCTGTTCCCTTCAGACAGAGTAGGAGGGTCTTGGGGCTGCTCTTTGAAAAGAGGCCAGCAGCGGGCACTCTGCTGTCCGAGGGTCAGACACGTATCCGATGAGGGTCAAACTGGGAGTCTCACAGCCCAACGCCCTGCTCTAGGGGAGAGTTTCCTTATTGCCACAGCCCTGCTGTCACCCCTCTGTCTGGAGGTCGTGGCCCCTCCAAGTCCTCTCGTTTTATAAAGTGGTCTCATACTCCAGCCGCTCCTGAATGAGAGCATCGTCTTTGTACTGCAGCCTAGGAGGAGACGGCGAACATTCAAAGGCTAAGATGGCCTTTCGGAGGCTTCGGTCCAAAACGTGTCTCTCCCACGCTGGGTACCTATTCCTGAACAGGTCAATCTTAATGACGGATTCTTCAATCCGTGGTGGGCGAGAGGATGGGGTGGATGGGGCCGTGGGCCTCACCTGAAAGACAGGGACACACCCATCTCGCTCTGCGAATTTCTGGTCGCGGTCGCCGGCGACACTGCGGTTGTTGGAGATGGACCGCAAGGTGCTCGTGGCCACGTCTGGAGGCAGAGCGAAGGCAGCAGAAGGGTCCTCGCAAGCACAGCTTGGTGACTGCCCAAATCGGGGTCCGTTGGGGTGAAAGAAGGCATAATACATCAGCATAAAAACCACGCCGGTTAAGAAGCTGCTGAAGACCACGCACAGAGCCGGAATGGCAAACGCGTCCGCGATCTGGGGAGCCTTGTAGAGGTACCAGAGAGCACTCAAGGCTGTGTTTTCCAGAAGGATCACGAAATAGTAAATGAAGAGCCTGCAGCGTGTCCTGCCTTCCTTGACATTGAACCAGCTGAAGATGTAGATAATCCCCACCACCATGTCGAACACGATCTCCTCCCACTTGGTGATGCAGAACTCCGTCTCACAGTGGACGATCCAGAAGGTCATGATGCACCAGTGAAGGACAATGAAGATCCCAAAGTAGAGCTGGAAAACCGAGGCGAAGAGGGCAAAGGTGATGACCCTGGCCGCGATGGTGAAGAAGTGCCAGCAGAACTGGATGACCACGGCCATGTAGCTGATGGGCTTCTTGTCATCACGAGAGTCCCGTAGGGCCTTCTGGTAGGAGGCCAAGGCCCAAGCCAGGGATACCAGGGAGGCTGCCGCTGTGAAACCTACAAAGGCAAGCAGGAAGACAAGCTGTCAAAGGTGCAACACACTGGAAAGGAGTCACATGGGGCTGGGGGTTTGGGACAGGCTAGCTTCCACCGCAGCAAAGCACTTCATTTCTCTGAGTTTTAGCTGGACTGTAGATGGGACTCCTAGGATCTGTCCTCCACGGTCCCCCACCATATGCAGAAGACATGGAGCTGATGAGAATGCTCCTCACGATGAGAATGGGATGTGGGGGCTGGAAACGGGGAGGGGTGTTAGCTTTCTGTGTATTCAGCAAAAATAGATTCCGGAGGTCGTTTTGTTTGGTGGGAATATAACTGTGGACTGCATGTTGATAGAACTGGGTGGCTGTTTCAACTTTGCCACTGATGACCTCCATGACTTTGGACAATGATTTAAATTGGAATCCTCATTTAGAAGGTGGATAATCTCCAAGGCTCCTTGTCAGCTCTGGGATGCTGTGATTGAAAGGAACTAATAATCACAGGAAAGGCAAGGGGCTCGTTGGTTACCTTTCTGGTTCTAAACAGGAATAAATGTAGCTCAATCCCCAAAGAAAGTTAATTATTTCTTGAAAATAAGGCAAGGAGTCCATGGGGTTTCTTGTGGCACCTGGTGTGCTCTACGCCCTCATGTGATCTGGGACTCTTTCTACAGCTTCTTTCTGCTTCGAAGAAGAAATGTCTGCTCATTGTCACTCGTCCTGTAATCTTTCACAGATTAAACATTGTGCAGAAATCACTTATCAACTGTTTTTCTTATTAGGCAGTGAGCCCATTTAGTTAGTATTCCCCCTAAAAGTATGTTTCCAGATAAAAAAAAATATATTCTTACTGCTTCCCTCCACTCATGCTCCACCTACTACACTTGAAACGTCACCTTTGTGGTCCTGATGTGGAGAAGGCTCTTCTAAAACACACCACCTCCTTCAGGAGGGAGGGAGAATTCCACTTTGTCACTGAAAGGTCAGATCAGTCTGCCCTGCAATTAGTTTATTAATAACGACCCGTAGCACGAGTCGTAACAATACTTGTGTATGTGTGTGTTCTCAGTCTTATCCGACTCTTCGTGACTCCATGGACTGTAGCCCAACAGGCTCCTCTGTCCACGGGATTCTCCAGGCAAAAATACTGGAGTGGGTTGCCATGCCCTTCTCCAGGGGATCTTCCTGACCCAGAGATTGAACCCGGGTCTCTTGCATCGCAGGCAGATTCTTTACCATCCGAGCCGCCTGAGACCACGTGGGCTCGTCCTTTCAGTTTACTTTAATCTAGAATGTTTCCATAGGCTTTGTCTTTTATCACTGGACAGTTTTTGAAGAGTACATTACCTAAAGAAAAGAAAGAAAGAGAGAAGGAAGGAAGGAAGGCAGGCAGGAAAGAAGGAAGGAAGGCTTCTAAATACAGTCAGAACCACAGGAAGAGATATGCAAAAATTTTGCCCATTCTTCATTGCTCTCCTCTTCTGCTTTTGCAACTTCAGTCTGAGCTGCAAATGCCAAAACATTACGAAATAAAATCTGTTCTCCCGTTGTGTTGTTTGTGGCTTGGGCATAAACAAGAATTCTTGGAAAAACCCAGAGAATGCTTTATGTGGATTTATAGCCTAATTCCCTAGATGTAGGAGGTTCAGGGAACTGAACCACGCACTCTAAACAGAGACTCTTTCCCTCTCCTTAAGGAGTATAGAAGGGCAGCTCTCCTTGCCCCCTCAACCTTAACACAGGCCAGCCAAGGGTTGGTCTCAGGGTTAGGACCCATGTTCACAACCGAACTGCAGCTAGTGAGAAAGGGCTTTTTCAAAAAGCTGTTATTGTGTAAAATTTCAAGCATATACACTAGCAGAAAGAATCACAGAACAGATAAACCCTGCACGCTCAGTCAACTCAAGGGCCTAAGTTCTGAAATTCTTCCCGAGGGAAGTGTGAGTTTTGGTCGGCAGGGGGCGCCTCTTGACAGCACCTCGACGGGCGCCTTCCTGAATCTTCCGAATGCTTTGTCTTCCTTTACTGGGAGACAGAAGAGCTGTGCTGGGACCTGATGTTTTCTCCGCTCTTCCTGGGAAGCCTGGCCTGGTGGCTCTCGGCCCGACTTCCTCCGGCTAAGTCGGTCCCCCAGCCACCCTGCCAGGTTTCCCTCTTCTAGGAAGATAGAAAATGCTGTGCTCAAACTTGAAAAAAAAAAAACCCCACTACTCAGTGAGAATTTAAGCGTCATTCCTTTCCGTAGGGAAGCCAGTCCCAATCCCTAATCTGAGTCCAGCACCCCACCCCCTGCTGACTACAAGCGCACACCACACCCTGCACTCTGCACACTTGGAAGCACTCAGGGAAACAAAGACCCAAAGGGAGGCTAAATAACTTGCCTGAGCTGATGTAAAGCAGACAACCAAATTCACAGATTCCAAACTGTGCACCACGACCACAGGCTGGGATCGGATTGGGGTTCACGACAGGTGAGAAGACGTATAGACTAGCGTGTGCGAGGTGTAGAACTCCAGGGCTAACAACCTCGAGGGGCGAAGGTGATCCTGGAGTGGTGCCGCCTCTCAGGCTCTGGCTCTGAGGGCTCCTATCACACCCGCTCCTTCAGGCCCCCCTTGAACATGCTTGTTCCCAGGTCAAGGGGTCCCATTCTGGTTCTTTTCACAAAATTGACCAGAAGCACAAGCTCCTAGAAGGAAAACCAGGCCTTTTTCATCTTCACATTTTCTGGACTAAAACAGTCCTAATTTTTCTGATTTTTTTTTTAGGCTTGTGGGATATTAGTTCCCCTCTCAGGGATCGAACTCAGGCACTGGGCAGTGAAAGCATGGATTTCTAACCACTGGACCTGGATTTTTAATCTGTGGAAAAATGTTGCCCAATTCAAGCTGATTATAGAGCAAAGAGTAGCAGGTCATGAAACCAGAATGGTTTTCCATTTCTTCAGCATGCTTAGAGCTTGTCTCTTAGTTACAGATATAAAAACCAGAGATCCACTTGGCTGGACTCTTTATCGAATTCACCTAGTTGAAAGAGTATAATAATTGAAAAAAACATAAAACCGCCTATGCTGTGATCTTTGTGGAATGAGGTAAAGCAAAGAAAAGTCATATGAACTCCACTGGGTCTAAGATGTTCGAAATCTCCTTGCATGGAAACCGTTTTATCTCTTTTTTAAACCTTGTAATAGTTCTGATTAAAAATATTTAAATGCTTTAATATGTTTAATTTTGGTAGGGATACGCATTCTCCTCGTAATCCATCCCAAGGAGTTCAGCTTCTTTGCAAGGCAAATTGTAAGGCTGCTAAGGAGTTGATAAGGGAAATACTGAATGGAAATTTAAAAAAATATTTTACTATGAAAGCAGTTGAAGAAAGTTGTGGGAAGAACCAAAGTGTCTTCTTCTCTTTAAGACATGTGAAAAGGAATTTCCTTTCTTTTTTAAAATTTTTAATTGGGAGATAATTGCTTTATAATATCGTGTTGGTTTCAGCCATACGTCAACATGAATCAGCCATATATATATATGTATGTATGTGTGTATATATATAGGTCCCCTCCCTCTTGAAACTGACTCCCACCCCCCACCCCATGCCACCTCTCTAGGTTGTCACAGAGCACTGGGTTGAGTGCCCTGTATCACACAGCAAACTCCCACTATTTTACATATGGTAATGTACATGTTTCCATGCTACTCTCTCAACTGGGATTTCCTTCTGAATGGAAAAAACACAAGTTAGGTGACCCTGCGTAGCTGCAGCCCATTTCAATTTTTAAATTATCTTTAGATTAAAAAACAAAAATTCCCAGGAAAGCAAACATTCTGTATGTAAGAATTTGAAAACATCTAATACTGTTTCTCTAGGGAAAAAACATTCTGTTCTTAGGAGAAGGCAAGGAGTCACCCTTCTTTGTACAATATTACAAACTTCAACCTATATTTACACTGAACATAAAAAGATGATAGAAATGACTACTCATAAGACATAAAATAGGGCTTCCCTGGTGACTCAGTGGTAAAGAATCTGCTTGCCAAAGCAGGAGACACAGGTTTGATCCCTGGTCTGGGAGGATCCCACATGCGGTGGAGAACTAAGCCCGTGTGCCACAACTACTGAGTCCACATGTGGCAAGAGCTGAAGCCCAGGCGCCTACAGCCCGTGCTCTGCAGCCAAAGAAACCATGGGAATGAGAAGCCCACAAACCACAACTACAGAGTAGCCCCCTCTCGTCACCACTAGAGAAAAGTCTGAGCAGCAATGAAGACCCAGCACCACCAAAAACAAATACATGAATATTAATAAAAAAGAAATATCCAATGCAGATGTTTAAAAAAGACACAAAATAAGTAATCTGAGATCCCCAGCAGAGTTAAATTTTCCTTTATGTGAACATGAAGTTGCTCAGTCGTGTCCGACTCTTTGGGACCCCATGGACACCAGGCTCCTCCGTCCATGGGATTTTCTAGGCAAGAGTACTGGAGTGGGTTGCCATTTCCTTCTCCAGGAAATCTTCCCAACCCAGGGATCGAACCCAGGTCTCCTGCATTGTAGATAGACACTTTACTGTCTGAGCCACCAGGGAAGTCCTTTAGAGTCAGTTTGTTTCCCACACCATTTATTTTTTCACAATCACTCTCTTTTTTCCTTTAAGTTTTTCTCTGCTGGATGGTAGGGAGCTTAGTGAGGGCAAAATGAAAAGAAATAATGGTATGGACCTAACAGAAGCAGAAGATATTAAGAACAAGTGGCAAGAATACACAAGAAAACTATACAAGAAAGATCTTCACGACCCAGATAATCATGAAGGTGTAATCACTCACCTAGAGCCAGGCATCCTGGAATGTGAAGTCAGGTGGGCCTTAGGAAGCATCACTACAAACAAAGCTAGTGGACGTGATGGAATTCCAGTGGAGCTATTTCAACTCCTGAAAGATGACGCTGTGAAAGTGCTGCACTCAATATGCCAGCAAATTTGGAAAACTCAGCAGTGGCCACAGGACTGGAAAAGGTCAGTTTTCATTCCAATCCCAAAGAAAGGTAATGCCAAAGAATGCTCAAACTACCGCACAGTTGCACTCATCTCACACGCTAGTAATGCTTAAAATTCTCCAAGCCAGGCTTCAGCAATATGTGAACCGTGAACTTCCAGATGTTCAAGCTGGTTTTAGAAAAGGCAGAGGAACCAGAGATCAAATTGCCAACATCTGCTGGATCATTGAAAAAGCAACAGAGTTCCAGAAAAACATCTATTTCTGCTTTATTGACTATGCCAAAGCCTTTGACTGTGTGGATCACAATAAACTGTGGAAAATTCTGAAAGAGATGGGAATACCAGATCACCTGACCTGCCTCTTGAGAAACCTGTATGCAGGTTCAGGAAGCAACAGTTAGAACTGGACATGGAACAACAGACTGGTTCCAAATAGGAAAAGGAGTATGTCAAGGCTGTATATTGTCACCCTGCTTATTTAACTTATATGCAGAGTACATCATGAGAAACGCTGGGCTGGAGGAAGCACCAGCTGGAATCAGGATTGCCGGGAGAAATATCAATAACCTCAGATATGCAGATGACATCACCCTTATGGCAGGAAGTGAAGAGGAACTAAAAAGCCTTTTGATGAAAGTGAAAGAGGACAGTGAACAAGTTGGCTTAAAGCTCAACATTCAGAAAACTAAGATCATGGCATGCGGTCCCATCACTTCATGGGAAATAGATGGGGAAACAGTGGCTGATTTTGTTTTTCTTGGCTCTAAAATCACTGTAGATGGTGATTGCAGCCATGAAATTAAAAGACGCTTACTCCTTGGAAGGAAAGTTATGACCAACCTAGACAGCATATTAAAAAGCAGAGACATTACTTTGCCAACAAAGGTCTGTCTAGTCAAGACTATGGTTTTTCCAGTGGTCATGTATGGATGTGAGAGTTGGACTATAAAGAAAGCTGAGTGCTGAAGAATTGATGCTTTTGAACTGTGGTGTTGGAGAAGATTCTTTGAGAGTCCCTTGGACTGTAAGGCGATCCAAGCAGTCCATCCTAAAGGAGATCAGTCCTGGGTATTCATTGGAAGAACTGATGTTGAAGCTGAAACTCCAATACTTTGTCCACCTGATGTGAAGAGCTGACTCATTTGAAAAGACCCTGATGCTGGGAAAGATTGAGGGTGGGAGGAGAAGGGGATGATAGAGGATGAGATGGTTGGATGGCATCACCGACTCGATGGACATGGGTTTGGGTGGACTCCGGGAGTTGGTGATGGACAGGGAGGCCTGGTGTGCTGCTGTTCATGGGGTCGCAAAGAGTCGGACACGACTGAGTGACTGAACTGAACTGAAAGAGGAGGAAACAAGGACAGCGCCAGGTGACCTTCTGCAAAAAGAGACACAGATGGACAAGAGCAAAATGAAAATAATAATTTAAAAAATCCTGATATGTACCAAACACTGCTCTGTGGCTCACCTTCCACACTCATTACTCCATTTATTTCTCACAGCATCACTCCCTTGATGTAAGTATCATTGCCCATTTTACAGATGAGGAAACTGAGGCTCAGAGAGTGAAATATTCTCACTAAGGGGCAGCAAACATTTCTGTAAATATAAGAAATACTTTGGGTTTCGCAGGCCCTGGCTCTCTGTCCGAAGCATTCAGCTTTGCCCTTGTAGGGAGAAAACAGCCATAGACAAGAGTTAAACAGAAGAAAAGCAGGTGGTGGGCTGAATTTGGTCTAGGGGCTTTTGTATTCCAACCCCTCAGCTGACCCAGGGACACATGTTGAATAAGGAGCCGGGTTAGGGTTTATACCCACATTTTTTCTGTCTTTAAACTCCTCACACTCTTCCCTACACTCACGGAAACATTCTGGGCCACTGATGAAAGCTGGCCCCTTTGGGGACCCTTTCTGAAGTGGTTTCAGGGTGCTCACTGTTGAATGAAAGCCCAAGGCCCTGTCACCATCCACCCAAGCAAGGAAAGAAATGAAAGTCCCTCAGTCGTGTCTGACTCTTTGCGACCCCATGGACTATACAGGCCACGGAATTCACCAGGCCAGAATACTAGAGTGGGTAGCCTTTCCCTTCTCCAGGGGATCTTCCCAACCCAGGGATCAAACCCAGGTCTCCCGCATTGCAGGCAGACTCTCTACCAACTGAGCCACAAGGGCAGCCCAAAGAAACAAGCCCACAGGTAAGTGTGATTGTGGCGTGTCTTGTGCACAGGATGACATCTGTGCATTAACACACCCACTGAAGGTCAACTGTAAAGCCATCTAAGAAGGAGCACAAGGGCCACGCCTCCACAGGCTGGCTCATTTTCAGGGAAGCAGGCTGTTCAGTCACTAAGTCATGTCCGACTCTTTGCGACCCCATGGACTGCATCATGCCAGGCTCCTCTGTCCTCCACCATCTCCTGGAGTTTGCTCAAACTCATGTGCATTGAGTTGGTGATGCTCTCTAACCTCTGCCGCCCCCTTCTCCCTTTGTCTTCAATCTTTCCCAGCATCAGGGTCTTAAGCAAGTAGCCATTCGCAAGAGCAAGATGGCACCCTGGTCCAGGCTGGCCCCCACCCATGGATACACCAGCTCCTGCACTTGGCCATGCCTCAGCCGCACCGGCCGAAGCATCTGAGACAGTCTGTGGCGGTTTCTCTTCCCTTGCGTCTCAAGGTACTTCTGCAGCCTGCCATGCGTGTAAATGTGATGGCCACAAGTCACCTGCCAGTGTCACCAGTATTGACAGTCACTGGCCTATTTAGAAGGATCTGTGATCAGGGCATCTGTGGGAGAGTGACAGAGTCTGGGTCCCTGGGGTTTATAGTCAAGTGTTAATTCTAATGAAGGCTACTGTCTACTCACCCGCATTCAGAGTTATTCATGCTTAGAGGACTTGGAAGGGGGCCCAGAGGATGCAAAAATGGTGACACTAACCCAGGGTAAATAAAGTGAAGAAGAATGAGGTGCGCTGGGGGGTGGCAGGTGGCCGTGTCAGGTGGGTGGCATGGTTGCGGCACAGCCAAGGATCTGTCAGGGGAGGGGCACCGGCATGTGATACTCATGATGACATAAGTTGGCGTTAATATTTGTGCTGATGGACCCTAAGAGCCAAGGTCCTTTCTGGTATAAGACTCTGCCTGTATGGGGTAGAAGGAGATGAAAAGAATGCCCCTGATGGAAGAGGGTCCCAAGGAGAGACCTGGGAGGACACACCAGTCAGCCCGGGTGTGAACACAAGTGCTTGGTGCCATCGTCCAAAGATAAAAGGATAACAGGTTTGCAACCTGCATCCCAGACCCAAGTGCTCCCCTTCTTCCCTCCTGTGTCTCTCCCTCCACTCCATCCTCACACAAACATTGACACTGATGAAGTGCCAGGTGCTGAGGACACAAATGCAGGTTCCCAGGGACGGGGGAGCCTGGTGGGCTGCCATCTATGGGGTCGCACAGAGTCGGACACAACTGAAGTGACTTAGCAGCAGCAGCAAAGGGACAGCAGGTCAGTGTGGGAAGCAGACGCTGCTCCAACCTGTGAGCGGAGCGTGGAGGAGAAACAGCTTGTGTCCTGGGAGAGGCAGCCCAGCCACGAACCAGAGCTGAAGGTGCAGCTGAGGCTGAAGTTGGGGTGTCTGGGGAGTGCAGAGCTGGCCAGGGAAGTCAGGAGACTGTGGCCATGGCGTACCAGACAGAAGGACATGGGCCTCAGGGAGTCAGGGACACCTTTGGTAGCCTCCAGGCCAGGTGCCTGCAGGCCTTGGGTGGTGGGAAGACATACTCGGCTGAGGTGGGTGACTTGGCAACACTATCTTGGAGGGGCGGTGGTGAAAATGGGGGAAATTCTCTGCCCGCTGGCCCTGAATCTCTGGGCCAGTTGCTCATTACGCCTGTTTTTCACAGGTTTGAGTGAGAGTCAGTGAACTGGGGTTCCTTATTTTGTGAACAGAAAACATTCTATATAAATATGATTAGCTATTTCAAGGCTTAGCTTTCCTCTTAATTTTTCTCCCTTTTGCTTCCTCCCCAGGAGCTCTTTCACACCTGGACTCAAAGGAGGTCTCCCTGGAGGAAGGAGAATAAGAGGTACAATCTATATGATAAAGAATTTTTTTTCTCTTTACAGATATGAAAGCAATTCTTTGATAGGATATTATTTCTAAAAGTCACTTGAAAATAGGAGGAAATATAGTTGGCATTATTTTCATAGGTGGAATATGTATTCCATTTTATTCAGATTGCTGCTGCTAAGTCACTTCAGTCGTGTCCGACTCTGTGTGACCCCATAGATGGCAGCCCACCAGGCTCCCCCGTCCCTGGGATTCTCCAGGCAAGAACACTGGAGTGGGTTGCCATTTCCTTCTCCAATGCATGAAAGTGAAAAGTGAAAGTGAAGTCGCTCAGTCATGTCCGACCCTCAGCGACCCCATGGACTGCAGCCTACCAGGCTCCTCCGTCCATGGGATTTTTCAGGCAGGAATACCGGAGTGGGGTGCCATTGCCTTCAAGCTGATAAAATAGAAGCTACTCAGCTAAAGGAAGGAGGGGAGGTAGAAATATGGTGTCAGGGATGCAGGAACATCTGAGACAGGATCAGGTTTCTGTGGCCGAGTCTTGGGAAAACCCAGGTGACAAGGACAGGGCTGGTCAGAGCATTTCCCTGAAATGAGTACAAGAAAGGAGCCTTCCTGAAGGAGGGGGGGCTCAGCCCTGAGCCAGGCAGGCCCCCACAAGGATGGAGAGGAGGTAGGGGAGGAGAAGATGCTGGGCTTCCCAAGAAAGACCAGGACCAGGAGGGGAGCATATTGCAGCCCCCAGACCTGGCCGAGGCCCTTGGAAGGACACCCAACACTTCATTTATCTGCTTTCGATTGCTGATTGCTTCTATCCCCTGCCTCATTCCCCTAACAATTTCTGGCAGAAATGGATGCCCTTTAAAATAAAAGGCCTTTTACTGTAAGCTGTAGATTTCTCTAAAGATCACCAGCATCCATTCATGGGGTTCCCACAGGCTTCAAGGAAAAGGGCTGCCTTTTCGGCAGGTGGCGATGGGGCTGGAACCCCCAGCTTCTGCCCTCATTTCCCGGTGCCCTACCCTCTGGGTTGCCTCAGTTTTGCTCTGTCAATGCGAAGGCCACACCTTGTGCTGGAACCATATGATAATGCAGCAATAAATGCAAGCCGGATGAGGCCTTTCTGGGTGATTTACCAAAGAAAATGCCTCAATCCTCCGAGGACTCCGATGTGCAGCATTATCTATTCTCACAGATGGACTGGCTGGGAGAAAGCCCACCCGCTGGGACCTGAGGGGCGCACAGGAGCACCCGCCTCACAGCCTCAGTATCACTCAGCCTCTCAGGGATCACGGTCCTCCCTGCTGGCCAGCGGTGGGACCCTCTGTGCTTCTGTGTGTGTGTGTGTATCCACGTTCAGTCGCTAAATCGTGTTGGACTTTTTGCCACCTCAAGGACTGTAGCCCACCAGGCTCCTCTGTCCATGGAATTCTCCAGGGAAGAATACTGGAGTGGGTTGCCATTTCATTCTCCAGGGGCTCTTCCCTTCTCAGAGATGGAACCCACATCTCCTGCATTGGCAAGTGGATTCTTTACCACTAGCCACCCTATAGGCTCAAGTTGAGAACCCTGTCTTGAATCCTTCAGGTTTCTGACCCATGTCTGGGCCTTGACCTCCATCAGGATTCCCCCATGGACTGTTCTGTGATGGCTACTTAAACTACACGCTTTGGAAAGCCCGTCCTGCCTCCCCGTGGGTTACAAGCTTCACTGCTGTGCTCCATTCCAGCCTGGCGTACAGCTTGCTTTTGATTTTCGAGTTGTTTACTAACCTTTCTCTTTTTGTGAGATCCGTGAAGGTAGATACTGAGTCCAATTCCTTGTTATACTCCCAGAGACTTTGAAAATGCCTAGCACACTGGAAAATTACTTGATAAATTGCGCTGAATGGAACTGAACTGAACCTGGCTGCTGCTGCTAAGTCGCTTCAGTTGTGTCCGACTCTGTGCAACCCCATAGACGGCAGCCCACCAGGCTCCGCCGTCCCTGGGATTCTCCAGGCAAGAACACCGGAGTGGGTTGCCATTTCCTTCTCCAATGCATGAAAGTGAAAAGTGAAAGTGAAGTCACTCAGTCGTGTCCGACTCTTCGAGACCCCGTGGACTGCAGCCTACCAGGCTCCTCCATCCATGGGATTTTCCAGGCAAGAGTACTGGAGTGGGGTGCCATTGCCTTCTCCGGAACTGAACCTGTAGATGCTCTAAATTGGGGCATGGCATGGTTGCCGTTCTTGACTGTAAGGAAGAGACACGAATGACCTGGATCTGGGGCTGTTTCTTAGCGTCCCAGGGCTGAACTTACCCTGAGGCACAGACTAAGTCACAGAATCATTGAGATTCCAGTGTGCATTCCGTCCCTAACCAAGGCAGGTCCCTAATAGAACAGAAGAAAATTAAATGCATGCCATAACCAGGTGTAAAGGTTTTTCAATTAGGATTTTATATGCTAGCAAGCAGGAAAAGAACAACAATTTCCCTAGACAGAGACCTTGAAATAGAAATGACCAATTCCAGATTCAAGGCTTTCTCTAAGTCTTCTAAAATTGGCCAGAAGAAATAATTTTAAACTTTCTAAAATACCTAGAGGGGTGATTTTGATTGTATTAAGGATACTTAAGTCTGAGTTCTCAGCAAAAACTCTGGGATTATACATGTCTCAGAATTTGTCAACTAGTACAATACAAAGAACTGTGCAGTTTGGAGATACTGATATGTAAGTGATCCGATATTCATGACATTTACAAGATAACTCTGAAAAAACAAATTTTGGTTTGAGTGATAAACTTGTAAAAAAGACTTGAAACAGATAGTTATAAAATAAACATAACTAAGTAAATGAATAATAGTGCATAAGGAAAAAAAAAAAGTGGCACCACAACCCTAGACTAATATTATTATTATTATAGAGCATTTAAATTTATCTCTGAGCTTCCAAGATGCCAAAGTTAAAAAAGTGAGTCAAATAATTTAAAAAATGAGTTATAATTAATTAAATATCAATTAATTGTAATATTAATATAAAAACATCTACTCAATAATATTAATTAATAGTTAAATAATTCTCATTGTTGGAGAAAGGAAGTAGTATTTGTCCTGGTAAAATATTCTTAAAGTGGGGAACCATTGCCCTTCTCGTGGGTTTCCATTACACACTTTCCAGACATCTAAGATAGCTTAAATACACAGTAGGCCTCTTGTGCATGGACTTTTCTGCTCAGGAAAGGAGAAATGGCAGAATGGACCTAAGATCTGGATCAAGCAGGGCATGAAGCCAGCTTTTATCAGACATTAGTAGGGAAAGGGGATGGAAATCATGGACTGATAATGAAGCAGTGTGTATGGAATATGGTCTCTACTTTGCCAAAAAGATGGGATTTTTAAACAAAATCAGTGTTCTCTGCAAGGTGGAAGACAGGGGGTTGGCCTTTCTGAGGTTGGAACAGGTTATTGATTGGACACTGAGAGAAGGCAGGCAGATAAGAAGAGCCTGCTGCAGCTGCTGAGAGTAGTGATTGAACAAGGCTTGCAGAACAGGCCTACTGTGCATGTGTGACTCTCAAAAGTGTTCCTTCCAACTGAGGTCTCGAGTGAGGACACTTGCAGCTGGTATGTGATTTCCACTGTGAGCCCTTCAGGCCCATCTATTTGGTCTTCAGACAGTAGAGACCCCACACCAGCTCAGCAGTCCTTATTCTGCATTACCCACTTTCCTAAGCCCCCGGGATGCCCTGTGGTTTGGCAGAATTGCATCTGCATTTTAATGTATTCATAGCAGGGGGAACACGAAAACTCTTATTAGGATACAGCTATGCTTTGGGACGACAATGGTATTTTGCCCTTATATTGTCCCAGGGCTATGAAAGGGCCTACTGGTCTGCTGAAAACAAATATCAGTTGCACAAATCCATATTGGATAGTGTACACTCTTCATGACTAAATAATATGATAGCCGTGGACACAGTTGCTTAAAAAGATTCTAACACAAAACAATCCTGTGAGCACTAATTGAATAAAGTTGGAGGATACAAAACCAACAGGTAAAACTCAGTTGCCTTTCTCTACACTAACACTGTATCACCTGAAAAGGGGAGAAGGGTTGCTGAGTTATTGTATAGAGTTTCCATTTGGGAAGATGAGAAAGTTCTGGGGAAGGGAGGTAGGGATGGTTGCACAACAGTGTGAATGGACTTAATACCATTGAAACAAACACTTAAAAGTGGTTACCATGGTACATTTCATGTTTTGTGGCTTTTATCACAATAAAAACAATCAGGTGCTGTTCTGAGCTAAACTTAATCCTTAAAGCAGAAGTTGCACAGAATACCCTGAGTGTTGCACCTTGTCTGTTTCACTTAACTCATTACCTGTCAGGACCTAAGAGTTAACTGGGTTGGAGACTCACGTAGTTCCACCTTGCCAGCACATGCCTGTGGGTGAATAGCTGTTCCTGGCTATCTATGGGAATGTGCGGTAGAATGGCAAGAAATTGGGTTTGGGACCTCTGTTTAGACTAAAAATTGAATGCTAGATCTGCCCTCGTGAATCCTGCAACACGTGAAGTTTCAGTTTTCCTTAAAACCAGGTTGGGGCCTTCCCTGGTGGCCCAGAGGTAAAGAATCTGCCTGCAATGCAGAAGACGTGGAGATGCGGGCTCGGTCCCAGAGTTGGGAAGATCCCCGGGAGAAGGAAATGGCTACCCACTCTTGTGTCCTTGCTCTGAAAATCCCATGGACAGAGGAGCCTGGTGGGCTACAGTCCATGAGGTCTCAAAGAATCAGACTAAACGACAGTAGCAACAACTTGGGTGGGTTAGATGAGGTTGTAAATACAAATGCAACTAGTATGTGCCTGTGGGCACCAGAGGGTGCAGCAAACATTTGTGTCCTTCTTCTGTTTCATAAGTGATGAGTCTTCCCATGTGAGAGAAAGATGCCCCAGCCATGTGATTTGCACAGGTTAGTGGTGGGAGAAGACAGGAGAGTGGTTTTGGTGGTTTGCATAATGGTGTCCTATGGTTAGCTAACTGTACAGTCCTGGATGACAAGGACTGGCTGTCTTTGTCTTTCATCTAAGACATGCTGCTTAGTACACGCTTAGAGGATAATGCATGAATTTTGTCAACGTGGCAAAAATAAGCATCAAAATGGTATTCACTGAGCTTTGATGACTGGGAGAAAAAAATAGGTCATCTGGAGCCTTAGGAATAGAATATGACTTTCAGTACCAGGGAAGATAATGCTTTAGGCTTGCAGAAATCTGGAGAAAAATTAAAGCTAGGAAAAAAAGGGAGCTCAAGGATTAAGAACTTATTCATTTTTTCCCTCTTGCTGCAACATTTCCATTTCTTCTAGTGTTTTGGCCCAATTTTCAGGAGCAGATGCTTTTCCCAGAGCCTCTGACCAACTTGCTCCAAAACGGTCCCCTCCTCCCTGGACCTCGGAGCCTTCAGGGCTTACATTTTGGGTGGTCACAGCTTTTCTTCTCACCTTCAATCTCAAATTCTAGATGGAAGAACTGAAAGAAGAAAATGAATGCTATCAAATATTTGATGCTGGCTATTATAATTTTTTTCTTCCTTCTTACTTTCGGGAGATACATACACTCTATTCCTACAGAGATGAAGGAGGCGCAGGGATGGATCAACCAAAAAACTGGAGGAAGGTATCTGGGCTGCATCTGGATTCCAGCGGTAGTCCAAAGAAAACAAACTCAGAAAGAAGACCTGTACTCTGGAGATGGAGAACAGCTGGATGTTCAGCCGATCACTGTGTCAATACGTAATTAGAGTCTAAATTAGTGCCATTGGTGCAGGATCGCTCTCTCTGCCACCACTGCCATCAGTCATTTCGAATGAGCCCCACCACCTTTGCAAGTCTCAGCATCTGGTCTGTTAGGTCCTGGGGCTCATCCTACAATAGGTCACCGCAGACACAGAGGGTGAGCTCTCTCTACTTGTTAACTGACCACCTTTCTAGAACACTTTCCAAGTTCTTGTAAATTTGTAAAAAACAAACAAACAAAAAAAAACCCCAAACAAAGGTATTTTACCAATCACTATATTCTTGCCTGGAGAATCCCACAGACAGAGGAGCCTGGCAGGCTACAGTCCATGGGGTAGCAAGAGTTGGACAAGACTTAGTGACTAAACCACCACATTTTTTCAAAGATGAAGCCTTCTGGAGCTGAAAAACTCTGCTCCTAGAGTCCCAAGGACTAACCAGTGCAGGACTCCTGGTAGGCAGGAAATGCTTTTCTGAGAGCAAGAAGGACAATAATTGAGAGAAGGTTGCCTTAATTTAAGGAACATGTTAATAACTCATTTCTTTAATGAACCTCTACACTCCAGGCATTTGAAATAATGATAATGACTCCTTGATCTCAAGTAATAGTATTTTCAGTGTTGTTTTTTTTTTAATATGTTAGTGCAGACTGTGGTTTGATATTTTTCACATGTGGTGTTTAACCTTTGTGCCTGTAGTTTCTATAAGATAACTATATAGAAATCAATCAACACTTTTCTGGTTTCTGACGATATTAAAGTTTTCTTATCTTTTCTTATCTCAACAGAAGATGACCAAATTTAAAAAAAAGAGTATTTTATTTTATGTTTGATTCAAATATCAGCAGATAAATTTGCAGAGGCTTATTCATGGCCAGTGAAGGCTTCTTTTTCAGGCTAAGTTTTGCCACCTGGGAAGGCGGTTCTGAGCAGGGTCTGGTAGACACGCTGCCTGGGTTGAATCCTGGTGCTGAGACCTTAACAAGTCACCTCCCATCTCTGAGCCTCTACTTTCTCGTCTACAAAATGCGCGTTCAGTTATTCAACACATTTTCACAAATACCTACTTGCAAGTTTCCTAGTGTTGGGATGGAGCAGTAAGCAAACCGAGCATGCTCTGCTTTCCTAGAACTTAGGATTTATGGCGGGAGGATGCCACACACACAGAATCACGACGGCGAACGTGTTCTGAAGAAAAGTAAGCCGGGGAAGAGGGATGGAGAAGGATGGATGGGGAGGCTGGTTTTCCAGCGTGAGTGGGAAGCCCCATCCACGCCCCATCCAGCCCCCAGAATGACATTTGGCAGAGCCCCTGGAGACGTCTGGGCTTCACAGGTGGCGCTAGTGATAAAGAATCCGCCTGTCAATGCAGGAGACAAAAGAGACAAGGGTTCTATTTCTGGGTCGGGACGATCCTCTGGAGGAGGAAATGGCAACCCACTCCAGTATTCTTGCCTGGAGAATCCGACTTAGCACTCTTGGAGATGTCGGGACGAGCACTGCCGAGTCTGGGGGCAACTGTGCAGAGGAGGAAGCGGTCTTTGCAGAGGACTGAGATGGAAACTCAAACTGCCGGCCTGTTAGAGGAAGAGCAAGGAGGCCGGCAGGGCGATGGGGCCCCGCGCAAAGTGAAAACGGGAGTGGGGAGCGTCACCCAGGGGTCTTCCCCACCCCGCCGAAGGCCTGAGAGCCTGAGGCTGCGGACTCCCACCGCAGGGAGCGCGCTGGGCTGGACGCGCGCTGGTGCCAGTGTCTGGAAGTGCTGGGGGCGCTTGGCCACTCGGGGCTCCCCTTGCCTCGCCCAGGTCCCCGCCGGGATCCGGGCGGCGGCGGAGCGCAGCCTTCCGGAGGATCCAGCGGGCTGCGGTGTCACAGGTCTTCGCTTACCCGACACCCATTCCGAGATAAAATCGTGAACGTCAGCGCCTAGAGCGTTAAACCCCAAGCTGGGGCCCCTCGGAGCCCGCCGGCTCCCGGGCTCGGTGGGCGGGGCGGCCGGGGACGGGGTGTGGCTGGAGGAATGAGTTTGTGGGGGCGCGCGGGAGGGGTTGGAGAGGAGGGGACTCTGGCCCCGGCCTCGCCTGGCGGGGCTTGCGGGCCAGCGTGGGACTTCGGGGTTCACTCTGCGTGGGGCTGGAAGGTATAGGACGGTCTCGAGCAGACGGTGACACGGTCTGTCCGGCTTGGGCTTCTGTTTGTAAAAATGTGTGGTCCCTGCCGGGAGGAGGAGGAGGCCTGGGACGCGTCAGAGGAGGGCGCCACCAGAACAAGCCAGGTGTCTTGGATAGAAACATAAAATTCCTCATTTTCAACTTGTTAATGATTGGGGTGTGGTGTGGGAATGAGCCTGAAGAATCAGTGAAAAGTGTTAGTCATTCAGTCGTGTGCAACTCTTTGGGGTCCCACGGACTGTAGCCCCATGGACTGCAGCCCGCCAGGATCCTCTGTCCAAGGGATTCTCCAGGCAAGAATACTGGAGTGGGTTGCCATGCCCTCTTCCAGGGGATCTTCCCAACCCAGGGACTGAACCCAGGTCTCCTGCATTGCAAGCAGATTCTTCGCCATCTGAGCCACCAAGGAGGTCCTGAGAAGAATCAGGGATGATGCTAAAGTTGGGGGCTGAAGACCTAGAATGATGGTGTTCATATTTTCTGAAATGGGGTCTTCTTGGGATGGAAATAAAGATGATGATGGGACCTACTTCACTGGATTGTTTTGAGGGTGGAACGTAAAAGTGTTAGTTGTTCAGTCATGCCTGACTCTCTGCGACCCCATGGACTGTAGCCCAAGAGCCTCTTCTGTCCATGGATTCTCCAGGCAAGGATACTGGAGTGGGTTGCCATTTCCTTCTCCAGGGGATCTTCCTGACTCAGGGATGGAACCCCGGTCTCCAGCATTGGCAGGCGGATTCTTTACTGTCTGAGCCACCAGGGAGCTGACATATAATAAATGTTCCGTAAATATTAGTTCCTTTTCTCCCCAAAGCAAAACTACATTTTAAAAAACCCAGCAGATTAGATAAACTCCATTTCCGTTACTAGAGTATATTTTAAAAATATTAAAATGAAAAAAACAAATAAGCAAACAATCCGCCCACAGCAGTTTTGTAAAGCTAGTATCAGGGCCATTCTCATAATTATATTCTGATTGACACATACATGCTTATAGTCAATCTTTTATGTGACTTTCAGTGTTCAGATATAGCGCTAAAAATAATAAGAAAAGGGCAATTTGATAAATGGACATCTGGGAGATACTGCTCAGCACTGTGGTTTTCAAGCTCAAAAATATTTTTTACTGATCACTGAAGAGAAGGGAGATGCCTTCATGGACAAAACTGCACTGATAAGTCAAACTCCTTATCCTGATTCCTATGCAAAAGTGTTTATTTAACTTTTAGGTGTGGGGTTGGACAAGCTCTCACAGGATTCATTTTTTCTCTTAGGGCGATGGGGCCTCGAGCAAGGAAGAACAGATTGGGTAGACTGGCATGAAATTTTGATTTAATTTTTTGTATTTCAACTATTCAGATCTACTGAATAAATCCTGATGTATCAAATGCTACTTTATGATGATGGGATCATAATTTATGAAAATATTTCACACATTTGAGAAATATCACATGAGGGAAACTAATGTCCCACTTCATCCAGAATTATATATTTAGTGTTTTGTTTGAGGTGTATTTGTCGTATGGATGACACATAGATATTTAAATTCAAAATCACATTCAAAATCCAAATTGCCTGCTTTTGGGAGTCTAGCTTTCAGTTTTAGTTTTTAGGGCAGATAATTGATCTGGAGTTGCCTGTACTTTTGGGTTGGTTTTATAATAAAAATATGCATTACTTACATGAGTACTCTGCAAACTTGAAACATTATTGTCAATGTCCTGAATTTTCAGAAGAGCCATTTGAAGCTTGAGAAACTGTTTTAAGATCCGTTGTCCAAGGCAAAGGATCAGAATTTGAACCCAGATTTTTGGCTGGCTCAAAGGTGAACGTGAGAGTGATAGTCACTCAGTCCTGTCGACTTTTTGTGACCCCATGGACTGCAGCCCACCAGGCTCCTCTGTCAATGGGATTCTCCAAGCAAGAATACTGGAGTGGGTTGCCATTTCCTTCTCCAGGGGATCTTCCCAACACAGGGATCAAATCCGGGGTCTCCTGCACTGCAGGCAGATTCTTTACCATCTCAGCCACCAGGGAAATCCCAAGGCTTTCATAATGACAATAGTATTTTATTTGGGTGGGGGACTTCCCTTTAAAAAGATGGTCATGTTATCAGTTCCTGGTCCAGGAATTGGCTGAGATGCCGAATAAGACATAGTGATTCTGTTGGTTGTGGAAAAGTTTCCAGAGGCTTAATCTCTATGCATTAAGCGTTATTTCTTAGAAGAGTTCTCTTTAACTTGAACAGCTCCATCCACTCAGTACAGCAAGTACTTCCTGCCCTCATTACTATTAATTATCATATATCAAATGCCTACCAATGCCATGGCTTCCTTACAGATGTTATTTCAAAGGCCCCCCAGTGCCAGTCTGGAGAAGGAAATGGCAACCCACTCCAGCATTCTTGCCTGGGAAATCCCATGGACAGAGGAGCCTGGTGGGCTACAGTCATGGGATCGCAAGAGTCAGACACGACTTAGCGACTAAACCACCACCACCACCACCAGTGCTAGTCAGGCTCTCAGAGGGTCAGCAGGAGAGCCTTCACTGAGAAGCTGAATTAATTTTTTAATTAAAGTATAGTTGATTTGCAATGTTGTGCCAATCGCTTCTGTGCAACAAAGTGACTCAGTTTTACACATACATGCATTCTTTGTTAAAAAATATTTTTTTCCATTATGGTTTAGCTCCAGAAACTGGATACAATTCCCTGTGCTATAGAGTAGGACTTTGTTGTTTATACATTATAAATGTAATAGCTTGCATCTATCAACCCCCAATTGAGGCCTCCATCCCTGTCCTTCCCCCCTTCCCCTTGGCAGCCCCAAGTCTGATATTTCTATCTGTGAGTCTATGACAAACTGAATTAATTTGTAAGCAAACATTTTTGAGTTTGTGTTCTCAAGTTAGTTTGACCTGTTTGTTATGCCTGAGGCCATTTTTCTAAAATAGTTCTCATATGATGCTTTTGAGGTATGTGGGCATATGCATTTAGTAAAGAACTTCCTTTACTGTGAATGGACGGATACAAAGGTTATTAACTTACACGGTGTTTGGGGACCACAAGCAATTAATATCACAGTGAGCAGGAAATCAATACAATCTTTGTTTTATCTGACCCTGAATGGGAGAATGAGAACTGTGTGGGTGGGGAGAGTTATGGGGTAAAAGGCAGAGTCACCTTTTCCTCTCTCTCTGTAGGTCAACCAGATTTTCATTCTATTGTTTTCATTTCGTTCAATTATTTACTAACTAATAATGACCACCTGATGTGAAGAGCTGACTCATTTGAAAAGATTCTGATACTGGGAAAGATTGAAGGCAGGAGGAAAAGTGGATGACAGAGGATGAGATGGTTGGATGGCATCACCGACTCAATAGACATGAGTCTGAGTAGACTCCAGGAGTTGGTGATGGACAGGGAGGCCTGGCTGCAGTCCATGGGGGTCACAAAAAGTTGGACATGACTGAGCAACTGAACTGAACTGAATAATGACCAAACTCTTGTGAGTTTCTTATATGCCAGACACTTTTCTAAGAGCTTTATAAACTATAGCTCCTTTAATTCTTGCAACAACCCTATGAGGTACATATTGCTATCATCACGACTTTATGAATAGGCAGACTGAACCTTGGCTTCCCAGGTGGTTCAGTGGTAAAGAATCCCTCTGCCAGTGCAGGGTTCGATCCCTGGGTCAGGAATATCCCCTGGAGGAGGAAATGGCAACCCACTCCAGTATTCTTGCCTGGAGAATCCCATGGACAGAGGAGCCTGGTGGGCTACAGTCCATGGGGTTGAAAAGAATGGGACATGACTGAGCACGCACACACATTCTGAATCTTAGTAGGTGGAGTGTATGGCCAAATCAACTCTGCCAAGTATTGCCTGTGGAAAACGCCCCTACTTGGCCTTTTAAATTCTCCCCTAAACCACTGTGGCTGGAAACCAGAGGACTGCGTTTTCCAGACTCCTTGCTTGGCTGAAGTCCATGGGAGACAATGGTAGGTGCGTATAACCCATTAATTGTGAAAAAGAAAGCAGAACTACCCTGTTTCTGGCAGTTTCTGGTGACTGCAGACGACCACGGTAGGTGCCAACAGTTCTAGTACAACCAGATGAAGCCAGTGTCGTGTTCTGGTTAAGAGTTGTTCAGCTGACTTGCATGGAAATTGTCTTCCTTATAAGAGTGAGAATCTTTCTAATAGGGTTTAGTTTAACAACAGTTAAGAGAAGTAAATTTGTGACATTAGCATTTTGGAGTAACAAAGACTGTTTAATGCACTTGTAATTTTTTCCACAAGTTTCCATATTTTAAAATTTTTTAATTGGAGGATAATTGTTTTACAATATTTTGTTGGTGTCTGCCATACAACAACATAATCAGCCATAGGTATACACATGTCCCCTCCTTTTTGAACCTCCCTCCCACCCTCCACCCCATCCCACCCTCTAGGTTGTCACTGATCACCTAGCTGAGCTCCCTCTGTTATACAGCAACTTCCCACCAGCTATCTATTTTATACACAGTAGTACAACAGACTGGTTCCAAATTGGGAAAAGAGTACATCAAGGCTGTATATTGTCACCCTGCTTATTTAACTTATATGCAGAGTACATCATGAGAAATGCCGGACTGGATGAAGCACAAGCTGGAATCAAGATTCCAGGAGAAATATCAATAGCCTCAGATATGCAGATGACACCACCCTTATGGCAGAAAACAAAGAAGAACTAAAGAGACTCTTGATGAAAGTGAAAGAGGAGAATGAAAAAGTTGGTTTAAAACTCAACATTCAGAAAACTGAGATCATGGCATCTGGTCCCATCACTTCATGGCAAATAGATGGGGAAACAGTGGAGAGTGACAGACTTTATTTTTTTGGGCTCCAAAATCACTGCAGAGGGTGATTGCAGCCATGAAATTAAAAGACACTTGCTCCTTGGAAAAAGTTATGAACAACCTAGACAGAATGTTAAAAAGCAGAGACATTACTTTGCTAACAAAGGTCCATCTAGTCAAGGCTATGGTTTTTCTAGTAGTCATGTATGGATGTGAGAGTTGGACTCTAAAGATGCTTTTGAACTATGGTGTTGGAGAAGATTCTTGAGAGGCCCTTGGACTGCAAGGAGATCCAACCAGTTCATCCTAAAGGAAATCAGTCCTGAATATTCATTGGAAGAACTAATGTTGAAGCTGAAACTCCAATACTTTGACCACCTGAAGCAAAGAACTGACTGATTGGAAAAGACCCTGATGCTGGGCAAGATTGAAGGCAGGAGGAGAAGAGAATGACAGAGGATGAGACGGTTGGATGGCATCACTGACTCAATGGACATGAGTCTAAGTAGACTCCAGGAGTTGGTGATGGACAGGGAGGCCTGGCTGCAGTCTGTGGGGTCACAAAGAGTTAGACACGAGGGAGAGACTGAACTGAAGTGTGTATATATAGGTTTATCGGGTGACACTAGTGGTAAAGAACCCACCTCTCAATGCAGAAGCCACAAGAGACACAGGTTTGATCCCTGGGTGGACGACCCCCTGGAGGAGAGCATGGCAACCCACTCCAGTGTTCTTGCCTGGAGAATCCCAGGGACGGGGGAGCCTGGCAGGCTACAGTTTGTAGGGTCACAAAGTCATGACTGAAACAAGTTAGCCAGCACAGTGTGTATATACGTCAATGCTACTCTCTCAGTTCATCCCACCCTTAGTCTGTTCTCCACATCTGCTTCTCTATTCCTACCCTCCAAATAGGTTCGTCAGTGCCATTTTTCTAGGTTCTATATATATATATATATATATATGTTAATACATGATATTTGTTTATCTCTCTCTATCTTACTTCACTTTGTATAACAGGCTCTAGGTTCATCCACCTCACTAAGACAGTTTTACTACTTGAGCAAGTTTACAAAACTTTGACAGATTACCGAGTACTCAGTTTTCCCTTTTTCCATTAACAGTTAGAAGTCTGGACAAAGTATATCAAATGACTGATTCTGATGCTGGGCAACAGGTAGCACAAACCTGCATTCTAGATAGAAAGGAAACAAATCAGGTGAGATGGACAATTAACGTGGCTTTTTGCCTGGGAACATTTTCTAAGCTATTAATATGGTACATGAAGGGGAATTCCAGTGGAGGACTGCTCTGAAAGACAGACATTGGTATTCAGGAAAGCTTGGATGAATGAAATTTGTGGGGAAAGGATGAGAGAGAAGGAATGATGCTGGGAAAGAGCTCTAGAAATCTGTATTAGCATCCCTTTGAAGTTTTTGCTGAATACCAAGCTGTATGTGTATAAGCCAGGCCAAAAAAAAAAAAAACAACAACAACTGGTGCTGAACAATTCCCAGAGCTCACATGGGGCTGGAAGACTGTAAATTCTGATCAGTCAGGCATACAAAACTGGATGGAACACCTGGAGCATTCAGAAAAGAACCTGGAAAGAGCATGCCTTAAAAAATAGGACTAAGCTGGCCCCAGAGTATCTGGTACTCCAGACCTGGCTTACTGCTTAAAAACAAGTTCATCTGAAGTAAATTAATTGCCTTCCAGGGAAAAATTCAACTTTCTTCTACAGAAAACAAGAAAATTCAGATTCGCGATACCAATAAAAAATCACTGGCCATGGAAAGATGCAGAAGAATATGGCCCATAACCAAGAGGAAAAGCATCCAACAGAAGCAGAAGCTGAGAAGAGAGAGATGATGGAATTAACAGCAGAAACTGCTTGTCATAAATTTGTAAAAACTGCTATTATAAATTTGCTTGAGAATATACAAATTAGAGAACTTGAGTTCTTAGCAATAGAAATCATCTAAACTGAAGCATAGAGATTAAAAAAAAGGTTGGGGGAAAAAAAGCTTTGAGCTGCAGTTACTTATGAAACAATAGAAAGCTGTCATATGTGTAACTGGAGTGTCAGAGGGGATCAGGAAGCAGAAAAAATATTGGAAAGTACAATGGCTGAAAAATGTCCAAATTTGATTAAACTATAAACTGTTAATGGAGAAGGCAATGGCACCCCACTCCAGTACTCTTGCCTGGAAAATCCCATGGATGGAGGGGCCTGGTAGGCTGCAGTCCATGGGGTCTCGAAGAGTCGACATGACTGAGTGACTTCACTTTCACTTTTCACTTTCATGCATAGGAGAAGGAAATGGCAACCCACTCCAGTGTTCTTGCCTGGAGAATCCCAGGGACAGGGGAGCCTGATGGGCTGCCGTCTATGGGGTCGCACAGAGTCGGACATGACTGAAGTGACTTAGCAGCAGCAGCAGCATAAACTGTTAATAAGACCTCAACAAACTACAGGCAGGAAACACACACACCATACACATTCACCAAAGCACTTCATGGCCAAACTACTAAAAGCTGTTGGAGATAAAAGACTTGCTATAGGCACCAGAACAGAAACTGGAAACAACGAAAGTCAGGAGACCATGTAATAACACCTCTAAAGTTCTAAAAGAAACAAAGCACCTGATGACCTGGAATTCTGTACCCAGAACAAATGTTCTTCCAAAATGAAGGCAAAATAAAAACATTTCAAACACACGAGACTGAGGGACAATCTGTCACAAGTCAACCGGCACTACAAGAAATGTTAAAGAAAGTTTAGATTGTAGAGAAATTATATCAGATGCAAATTTTGAGCTACACAAGATAATGAAGAGTGCCAGAAATGGTCAAAGGTTGAGTAAATAATCTCATTTAAAATGTATTTAAAGATAACCAACTGTTTAGGCAAAATGATTACAGTGGATTATGGAATTTATATTGCATGGGAAAGTGAATGTACTATGATAATAGCACAGAGAGTGGGGGTGGCAGATGAAAGTACACTCTTGTGAGAATTTTGCACAGAGTGATATAATCTGAAGGCAGGTTATGGTAAGTTAAAGATGCCTCTGTAACCAGTTTGATGTGTAATTCATTTTGACTTGCTTTTTATGCAGAGAACAGAAGTTTATTCAGTTAAAAAACCACAGATCATTGTATTTATAAACGATATACTTCTAGGAATTATTTGAAAAATTCTGAATATGTTGGATCCATGAAATACTTAACAAAGAAATTGAATATATTAAATGCACAGAGTTTAAAATGTTTGTTGCATCACCCACCCTATTATTTGTTCTTTTCTTTTTAAAAAAGTGTTAGACGGAGGTTTAATGAGGTTGATTCACTTACCTAAATTTATACAAAATGAAGAACCAAGACTTCATCTTTTCACTTCTTGTTTTATTTTTAAACATAACTAACTCTCCAGGCCTTTTTATTGCAAAAATGTCACCATCCTTTATTATAAATGTTATTTTTAATAGATAATCAATATTTGAACCCCTCTTTTGTGGAAAAATCAGTAAGAAGAGTTTGAGAGGGTTTTAGTTACAATTAAGTTATACCTTTAAAAAATTAACAGATATATATTATTTTCTAGAGCAGTTTTAGGTTTATAGAAAAATTGAGTGGAAAGTGTAGAGAGTTCCCATTACCAACAACTCTGGCCTTTGCAAGTTTCCCTTGAAAAAGAAAGTGAAGTCACTCAGTCATGTCTGACTCTTTGTGGCACCATGGACTGTAGCCTACCAGGCTCCTCCATCCATGGGATTTTCCAACCAAGAATACTGGAGTGGATTGCCATTTCCTTCTCCAGGAGATCTTCCCAACCCAAGGATTGAACCCAGGCTTCCCGCATTGTAGGCAGATGCTTTACGGTCTCAGCCACCAGGGAAGAACATCTTGTAGAAGTATGGACATTTGTTACAATGGGTAAGCCAATATTGATACATTGTTATTAACTTAAGTCCATAGTTTACATTATGATTCACTGTCGGTTTTGTGTATTCTATGAGTTGTAGCAAATGTACATGGGCATGTATCCACTATTGCAGCATCAAATGTAATAGTTCACTGCTCTAAAAATCTCCTTTACTCTGCCTGTTCATCTCCTCCTCTCTTCCTCCCCCACTGCCCCCGGCCATAGTCACTGAGCTTTTCACTGTCTTCATAGTTTTGCCTTTTTCAGGTGTCATTAGTTGGAATCATACAGTTTGCAGCCTTTTCAGATTGGCTTCTTTCACAGAGTAATAGTCATTCAAGCTTCCTGCACATCTTTTAATGGCTTGATGGCTCATTTATTTTTAGCGCTGAATAATATTCTATTGTCTGGATGTACCACAGTTATTTATCCATTCACCTACTGAAGGTTACTGCCAAGTTTTGGCAATTATGAATAAAACTGCTATAAACATTTGTGTATAAACAGGTCTTTGTGCAGACATAAATTTTCAGTCAATGTGGGTAAAATACCTAGGAGCCTGATTGTTGGAACATTTGATGAGACTGTGTTTAGCTTTGTAATTAACTGGCAAACCATCTTCCAGGGTGGCGGGACCATTTTGCGTTCCCAGCAATGATGAGTGGGACTTCCTGCTGCTCCATGTTCTTGTCAGCTTTTGGCATTGTCGTTCTTCTGGATTTTGACAGTTCTAATAAACATGTCAGGCTAACTCATTTTATGTGGTCTTTTAAATGTTATTTACTTTCCTTTCCTTTTTCTTTTTTTTGTGCTCAGTCATGTCTGACTGTGTGACCCCATGGATTATAGCCCACCAGGCTCCTCTGTCGATGGGGTTTTCCAGGCAAGAATACTGGAATGGGTTGCCATTCCCTTCTCTAGGGGATCTTCCCAACCCAGGGGTTGAACCTGTGTCTCTCGCATTTCCTGCATTGGCAGGTGGATTCTTTAACACTAGCACCACCTGGGAAGCCTGTTATTTACTTACATGTTATAAACTGTGCGACAGGATCATATTCCTGGATTGTTACTGCATGTTAATAGCTCTTACTTCACGTCCAGGAGGCAGGATTGCTACAGAAGAATAATGGAAATTCAAAGTAAAGGGCCAAGCACCTTGTGCTGGCAGGGTTGTGCTTAGTGAGAGTGAAGGTCTCTTGGTCTTGGAGAAAGGGGTGTGAGAAGGCAATGAGAAAGTCCCCTGGAAGTCCCTCTTCTGTCTGTTCAGGCCCACTGGCACAGAATCCCGGGCCAGATGGGTTTGCATTTGTTGCTGTTGTTCAGTTACTCAGTCATGTCTGACTCTGTAACCCCAGGGACTGAAGCACTCCAGGCTTCCCTGTCCTCTATCTCCCTGAGTTTGCTCAAGCTCATGTCATCCAACCATCTCATCCTCTGTTGCCCTTTTCTCCTCCTGCCTTCAATCTTTCCCAGCATCAGGGTCTTTCCCAGTGAGTCAGCTCTTCACATAAGGTGGCCAAAATATTGGAGCTTTGGCTTCAGCATCAATCCTTCTAATGAATATTCAGGGTTGATTTCCTTTAGGATTGACTGGTTTGATCTCCTTGGAAAATAGGCCATTTCCCTTTCTCCTCTTTGCAGCTTCTTTCCTCTGCCCTTTCTAAAATTTTTTATTTTTGCTTGGAGGACAGTTGCTTTACAATGTTGTGTTGGTCTCTGCTGTACAATAACATCAAACAGAAATCAGCTATATGTACACATATATCCCCTCCCTCTTGAACCTCCCTCCCATCTCACCCCTCTAGGTTGTCACAGAGCACTGGGTTGACCTCACTGTGCTATACAGCCACTTCCCATGAGCTATCTCTTTTGCATATGGTAGTGTAAATGTCAGAGACTTTGGTTTCTAGACTGTATGGTAAGAGTGCTTAGTTTGAAGAGAAGCTGGCAAACTGTCTTCCAAAGTGCCTGCACCCTGTTGCATTCTCACCAGCAGTGAATGAAAGTCCTGTTGCCTCACACCCTCACCAGCATTTGGGGCTCTCAGTGTCTAGGATTCTGGCTATTCTAATAGGAGTACTCCAGACAACCCGCTCCAGTATTCTTGACTGAAGAATCCCAAGGATAGCAGTTCATAGGGTCGCAAAGAGTCAGACACGACTGAAGCGACGGAGCACGGCACACAGCACATATCTTCTTTGGTGAAGTGTCCCCTAAAATCTTTTGTCTATTTTTAGTATGGCTGTTTGTTGTCCTATTTTTGAGTTTTGAAATTTCTTTACATATTTTACAGTCCTTTATGAGATATGTCGTTTTTGGATATTTTCTCCTAGTCCATGGTTTGTCTTCTCTCTTGATGTTTTTCACAGAGCAGAAGTTTTAAATTTTAATGAAGTCCAGCTTATCAATTATTTCTTCCTAGGGCCTACCTTTGGTGTTGAAGACACAGTTTTGAGAGAATGATGAATTCAATTCTGTGTTTGTTAGACCACGTGCCCTTTGCATGCCTGTGAGGAGGCCCCCTTGGAGGCCTCTACATTCGGGAGGAAGAGCTTGGCGAATTAATCGGGACCCTGCTTCCCCTTGTTCTCCTCCCTAGCACTCACATGCCTGGGTCAAGCTCGTTTCCTCCCAAGGGGGTTATAGCCCACGAACCGTCTCTCTCAGAGGCCTCCTCACGCTGCCTTCAGCCACCTCCTCTTCAGAAGTAACACGACAGCATACAGAGACAGGAAAAGCTGCCATTCCCTTGGCATTCCAGGGCCAGTTTTCAGTCTGCCATCAGGCAGCAAAGCTTTCTTTATGAGCTGTTCTCAAGGGAGATCTTGGCCTCACACCAGGAGATTCTGGGCTGTGGATTCCTGAATAGGGTCTGGGAAATCTGATTTTCAGCTGCAAGATGGCATGTGAGAGAGAATGGTTTAATTTGGATTTTCAAGGGGCTGTGGCTCAGAGGTGCCTATGGATTTTCAACCAGAAAAAAGGGAGATGGTAGCACGTGATAAGGCAGCAGAACATAATGAAGGACGTTAGCCCCCCAGGACACCCACAAGAGGGTAACTTTTTCTTTCTCCTAGAACTAGGGGAAGAGTTGGTGTCCCACGCTAGTCACATGGAGTATGCCTGGCCATGCGGTGGCTAGCCCCATTTTGTGTTATCAGTTCTCTGGCCTCTCTGGATGGGGGTTTGTCTGAGTCTCAGAAGCTGTCAGTAGGAATGCCACTCTGGCTCTAGACTTGGATCAATGCATCGCTAATGCTTAGAGGTGAAGTGGAAAGAGACTCTGTAATTAACCACCTGAACAGAAGTGTCATCCCCAGCACCTGGGCAAAGCTAGGTATTGACCCTAGAAGCTGAGATTCCCTCCCGGGAGGAGCCTGTGTGCCTGTGCGTGCTCAGTCATATCTGATTATTTGCAACTGTAGCCTGCCAGGCTCTTCTGTCCCTGGAAGTTTCCAGGCAAGAATACTGGAGTGGGTTGCCATTCCCTGCTCCAAGGGATCTTCCCGACCCAGGGATCAAACCCACGTCTCTTGTTGTTGTTGCTGGATCTCTTTAGTTTGCTCTAACATTTATCCCAAACAGACCAAGTCATAAAACAAGAACTGAGTTGCCATAAAGACTGGGGTAAAGATTTTGTATTTCTCTTTTCCCTCGTCCTTAATGTAAATCACTGCTCCAGGGCAAATTAAGATGTGGAAAACAAAGTTCTGTTTCTGTAAACTGATGTGGTGTGTGACAGTTGGCGTCGTCTTTACAAGTGCCCGAGTCACTGCTGGAACATGCCACTCTTTCTTTGGACTTTCTTGGAGTCCATACTGTTCTATCACAGCATCGTTTCCTAACTTTATCCATTCTTCCCTAGCTTTTCTGATATGACAGCAAGTCCAACCCCAGCCCCTAGTAAGGGTCTGCTTGAGCTTGTTCCCCGACAGCATCTGTACTTGTTTCAGTACATTTCAGTATCTGTGCTGGCCTCTTGTGCCTGCCTTTAACCTCAGAGTCCTTGACTTGTTAAATCGCCACTCATTGTAGCCACAAAGTAACAACCTGCAGGCCTGCTCAGTCCCTTCAGTCATGTCCAGCTCTTTGCAACCCCATGGACTGTAGCCTTCCAGGCTCCTCTCTCCATAGGATTCCCTAGGCAAGAATACTCTGCTGCTGCTAAGTCACTTCAGTCGTGTCCGACTCTGTGCAACCCCAGAGACGGCAGCCCACCAGGCTCCCCCGTCCCTGGGATTCTCCAGGCAAGAACACTGGAGTGGGTTGCCATTTCCTTCTCCAATGCATGAAAGTGAAAAGTGAAAGTGAAGACGCTCAGTCGTGTCCGACCCTTAGCGACCCCATGGACTGCAGCCTACCAGGCTCCTCCATCCATGGGATTTTCCAGGCAAGAGTACTGGAGTGGGGTGCCATTGCCTCCTCTGAAGAATACTCTAGTGGGTTGCTATTTCCTTCTCCAGGGGATCTACCTGGACCTGCATCTCTTAGGTATCCTGCATTGGGAGGCAGGTTCTTTCCCACTAGTGCCACCTGGGAAGCCCGCCAAAGGTCTAACCTCCCTGCTATTTTTCTTTCTCCTGTTTGGGAAAATATTTCCTTGTTTGTAAGGTTAATTTATTCCTTTCCACAAATGCTGTCTGCACCCCACCGCCCCCCCCCCAACATTTTTAATTGCATTCTCTTTTCCACAACCATCTTTAGTATCTTCCTTTTCAGATGCCTTTCCTTCTGCCAACAAACTTGCCAGGTCTCTCCTACTTGCGTGTTTAAATTTTTTTTTTTTAAATAAAAAATTTAAACCTGAGGCATCACCAAGGCATCTTTTGCAGCGTTCTTGGGAGGCGCCATCTTGTCCAACTTCATGTTATCCTGCAACTCATTCCTGAAAATTTTAATTAAAAGTTTTCTCACTTGCTCTCACTGTCTCATCACCGTATGTGCCTTTCACCTTCTGTAGCTTTGTGGATCAATTCCAACGTGTCTCGTTTCTCCCAGTATTTCATCTCCTATCCCCGGTCTGCAGTGATCCACACTTACACTTCTTTCTAGAGTTTATCCACGTTGTCCATTCCCCAAAGTGCATTGACTGACATTCTCGAGATTTCCTCCTTCTCAGGTGCCGACCATCCGTCTCGCCTTCCTGCTCCTCCAGGCGCTGTGTTCCCAGGGCATGCAGGCTGCCGCTCTTTCCAAGAATTGTATCAAACCTGCTTGATCTCGGGGCTCTCCTTCGACTGGGGATTTCTAACTCACTCTGAAAGTCTGCCTGTTGTTCAGAAGTTCAGCTAATGTATTTTTAAAGCTTTCCCTTGAGACTTCATCTTTGACCCATTGTGAAGTGTGTTGTTGTTTAGTTTCCAGCTGGCCTCTACTGATGAGGTAGGAGAGAAGGGATCAGCTCGGCTTTCACTTTTTAATAATCTTTATTTATTTTTGGATGTGCTGGGTCCTTGCTGCTGTGTGCATTTTCTCGAGTTGCGGCGAGTTGGGCTACTCTCTAGTTGTGTGTGTGGGCTTCTCCTTGGAGTGGCTTCTCTTGTGGATCACGGGTTCTAAGCCCATGGGCTTCAGTAGTTGTGACTCCCCAGCTCTAGAGCACTGGCTCCGTAGTTGCGGTGCACAGACCCAGTTGCTCCTTGATATGCTGGATCTTCCTGGACCAGGGATAGAAACTGTCTCCTGCACTGGCAAGAGGATGCTTTACTGAACCACCAGAGAAACCCCGATTTGTAAATTTTTCTATTGAAGTGTACCTGAATTACAGTGTTGCGTTAGTGACTGCTGTATAGCAAAGAGACTGTCTTATATATACTGTATATACATTTTTTCATGTTCTTTTCCGTAACGGTTTATCACAGGATATTGAATATAGTTCCTTGTGCTCTAGAGTAGGACCTTGTTTAATCATTTTTTAAAGTCCTTCACAGTTTGGCTCAGTCTCTTACAGCCCCCTTCCCTGTTACTGCTTGCAGTAGAAACCCTATTTCCAGACTAAGTTACTGTCCCACACCACGCTCTGCATAGTATCTTGGGTCTTGCTGGCTTTGTAATGTTTGCTTATATTTAGAATTCTTTGACAAAGAGTTGTTTTGTTTTGTTTTTAGGTTTCCCAAATAATGGTTGCAAAGTCGTTTTAAGGCCATTATATTTCTTAGAATAAAATTTATTTGAACGAAATTGTATTTGAAGTTATGGAAATTTAATAAAGAGTGATGATTCCAAGAGAAAAAATATAGACAAAAATATAAAGAATGATGAGGTCGGTGTCCACAGTTTGGGTTCCTGACTATGGGCCCAAGTGGTCCCCAGCCACACCTGGAGAATGTGTGATGATGCCATGGTCAGTTCTCACTCAGGTTCATTTGCTTTGAGATTGTGAGTAAGTTTTTTCATGTTTTCTGAGTTTCTTTTGAACGGGGCTAATAATGATTCAATTGCAAAATGCCTGTGGAAAGAAGATCTCGTATCTGCAAAGGTTTGTTTTGTTTTGTTTTGTTTTTAAGAAAGATAATTAATAACAGCCTGGCATGAAGTTTCACAGAATATTATTACAGTATTTAATCTGAGAGAACAAATACATCTAATTGAGGCTTATTAAACAGAGAAGAATAAAAACTTCTTCTTTTGAAAACCAAAATACATTCAATGAAAATTATTAGGTAGCAAATTTAATGCAAACAATTCCATTTTATTATAACCCTTTGAATTTACATTGTACTTATTTCTAAATTCATAGAATTTAATTGATTTGTTTTTTACAAAACCAACATATAATCATCCAGTAAAATCTACTGGTTTTAGGTTGGTGCAAAAGTAATTGCAGTTTTCTGTTGTTGAACTTTACCATTTGATACTGGAATACATTCTTAAATAAATGTGGTTATGTTATGCATAATTTTAATGCACATTTGTTGCTTTATTTTTTTTGCTAACAACAAGACACTACTTGTTTATTTTATATTTATTTTGTACTGGAGTGGGGTGCCATGGCCTTCTCCGATATTTATTTTAGACTATATAAATGATGTTAGACAAAAAGCAAATTTGAGCGATCTTTTTATTCAGGTTCAAAATGGGTTGTAAAGCAGTGGAGACAACTCACAACATCAACAATGCATTTGGCCCAAGAACTGCTAACAAATGTACAGTGCAGTGGTGGTTCAAGAAGTTTTGCAAAGGAGATGAGAGTCTTGAAGGTGAGGAATGAAGTCGCTGGCTGTTGGATGTTGACAACGACCAACTGAGAGCCATCAGTGAAGCTGATCCTCTTTCAACTATATGAGAAATTTCGAAAGAACTCAACGTCAATCATTCTATGGTCATTTGGCACTTGAAGCAAATTGGAAAGGTGAAAAAGCTTGGTAAGTGGATGCCTCTTGAGCTGACCGAAAAAAAAAATCGTTGTTTTGAAATGTCTTCTCTTATTCTATGTAACAACAATGAGCCATTTCTTGATCAAATTGTGATGTGTGATGAAAAGTGGATTTTATATGACAACCGACCAGCTCAGTGGTTGGACTGAGAAGAAATTTCAAAGCACTTCCCAAAGCCAAACTTGCACCAAAAGAGTCACGGTCACTATTTGGTGGTCAGCTGCTGGTCCGATCCACTATAGCTTTCTGAATCCTGGAAAAACCGTTACATCTGAGAAGTATGCTCAGCAAATTGATGAGATGTACTGAAAATTGCAATGCCTGCAGCCAGCACTGGTCAACAGAAAGGACTCAATTCTTCTTACGACAACGCCCGACCACACGTCACACAACCAAGGCTTCAAAAGCTGAATGAATTGGGCTATGAAGTTTTGCCTCATTGCCATATTCACCTGACCTTTCACCAATCAACTACCACTTCTTCAAGCATCTTGACAATTTTCTGCAGGGAAAATGGTTCCACAACCAGCAGGATGCAGAAAATGCTTTTCAAGAGTTCACTGAGTCCTGAAGCCTGAATTTTTATGCTACAGGGAAAAAAAAAACTTATTTTGTTGGTGAAAATGTGTTGATTGTAATGCTTCCTATTTTGATTAATAAAAATGTGTTTAAGCCTAGTTATATTGATTTAAAATTCATGGTCCAAAACCACAGTTACTTTTGTACCCACCTAATAAATGAATCATAGAATAATACTTATCTTTATTAGGTTTGTATATGTGTTTATAATTTGTAACATGAAATTTCACCAGTTAAAATGCTACCTGTTTCTTGCTTTGAGTGGCATTTTAACCTTTGGAGGGATCATTCCAGAATTACAATCCCTTTCTCTGTACTACTTTTTTTTTTTTTTTTTTTTTAGGCTTTATGCCATAGTTTATTCACCTGCAAAGTGGGGTCAAAAGGTATTTTAAAATAAGATGATTATGGCAAATTTCTTAGCACAGTGCTTGGCAAACAGGAAGCACTAGAAAACCACATAGATGTCTATACCCCTTATTCCTGGTGTTTGGGAAGACCTGTTGCTGACTTCCCTCTTAGCTCGCAGGCAGCTGGTGTCTGGGGAAAACCCTTGGTGGTGGGCCTCACACTGGGGTCCTTGAACTCCCTCTGTCCTTTCGAGACTTATGAAAATGCACTTTTCTGGGCTCTACCCACCCGCCCCCACCCCCAGCCACAGAATCAGAATATACCAGAGTGATCCTGGAATCTCTTCTTGAGAAAACCACTCTAAGTAAAATCAGAGCTTATTAAAATTCATGAATCATTGGTCTGACAATCCGTATTCTCAAGGATGCGATTTCTGTGTGCTTAGCGTGATTTGGTTCACCTGCTGCTATCCCTGGGGTATTGGAGGCACTATGGCTATAATTCTAGTAATGTCACTCTCTGTGTCTGGGTGCCCTACAGCTACTGGGGACAGGAAAGTATCTAAGTCTTCCTCCTTTCCTACTGTGTATCTGTGTACTGCTGTGTATGATTGATTACCTGGTGTCTCAGAGGACTTCTCTGTGGCTCAGTGGTAAGGAATGTGCCTGCATTGCAGGAGACTCAGGTTCGACCCTTGGGTTGGGAAGATCCCCTGGAGGAGGGCATGGCAACCCACTCTAATGTTCTTGCCTGGAGAATTCCATAGACAGAGAAGTCTGGCGGGCTATAGTCCATGGGGTTGCAAGAGTTGGACATGACTGAGAGACTTATACTTTCACACTTCTCACTTTTTCACAGGTTCTTAGGTTATTGTTTTAACTTGCATAACTTGTGTGAGTATGTTTTGTTTCCCTCACCAGATTTTAAATTCTTTGAAGACTGAGCGAATGGCTTGTTTCTTTAATATTCTGAACCAGTGCTTTGTTCAGAGCTCTGAGGCCAGTAAGTATCATTAAGTGCATTTTAACAGACTGGTTTCCTCATTCACATACCCAGTTTTGGAAGAGCAAGAATTCCCTGGGAACTCTGCGGTAATGCAGGGACTGGATGTCCATGTATAGGTTACCTAACGAGACACGTGGACACAGCTCAGTCAGCCCTTGTGCAGGGAAGGGGCCATGCTGGTGGGGCCTTATTAGCATCCAGGGGAGACTGTGATTAATTAAAAATATTAGTGATCATCAGTGCCTGCGAGTCAGGGGAGATGGTTACTCAGCATCTTCTCTAATTATAACTGAAACGCACCCCCCCAAATTTGCCTATATTCCAATCACCTTAATATATGGTTATTCCAGGAAAATCTTAGAATAATAGATGATAATAATAATTTGCTCAAGCCAATTAGCATTTTCTAAAAACCCAAGGCTGCTTTAGTTTTATCTGCTTAAAAAAATTGTACTTTTTTCTCAAGATGGTAGAGTGTGTGTGCATGTGTGTGTGTGTGTGTTGTGTGTTTAGTGTGTATATAAGTGTGTGGACCTTAGCAAGGCTACCAGATTTTTAGCACTAATGAAGGGGGAGCATATTCCATTAATATGTGCTAATTAGTGCATGGCTTTTAGCTACAACCATGAAAACCGAAATCCTGTTCAAGACGTAAGGTTTTATATCCTTATGGTAACTGCCTGTCAGTGATCAGTAAATTAGTATGTTTGCTTGTGTTGAAGTTAGTTTTTCACTGAATGTTTTATATGAAGTTTTGCTGAAGGAAAGCGTTAGAAGCTGCCATATGAGATCTTGCATTACCTTTGTTTATAGAAATGCCCTCTCTGTGAAGATGTGGGTATGCAGTTTCATTTAGAACTTAGGCAAGGAGGGGATTCTGGCTTCTCTGAGAAGCTGGCACTCTTATTTCTTCATGAAAATAGGAACTGCATAACTGACGGCGTCTGCCTTTTTGTTTGGTTGCCAAAAACTCAGAGCTAAATTTACAGCTGAGCTGTTCCAATTATGTGGAGATTTAACAGCTGAATATCTGTGTTCTTTTATCACCTAGTCTTGACATTCTTCTCTTATTTTTTCAGACTCCCCTACCTGGAGTCCTTCATGGAAAAATGTGGAACGAATACATTAATAACACAAATAAAATAGGATAGTTGCATTGTCATGAAGAACAAAAAGATATTGAACAAATCATAGTATCTCAATTTTCATCTGCAGGATAAGCATCATAATATTTTCCTACCTGCTTCCCAGGAGGGCATTGGGGATTGATTTAGGGCAACTCAACTGTAGGGAACAATACTTATGGTATTTTTGTAGAGAAGGTCCAAGCTTTAAAGCCTGAGCTGTATTTGCTTTGAGGATTCAGGCATGTCATTAGGGTATGTGGGACAGGACAAGAGGATGAGCAGCATAAGAAGATCAGAAAAGAAGCCATCCTCAGTAATGGGAAGATTAAGGTGAGCTCAGTTGTTGTCTGGGATCAGTGAATCCCCATCAGCTGGTGGGATGATCTCATTTATGTATGCTAGCCCTTTCATGCCATCCTTATGGCAGGGCCCTGGGGAGAGAAAGTACAAGAACGATTTTCCCAAAATTTCTATAAGATACAGAGAATATAAGGGACCTTTTGTATCCAAGGAATAGTACAAAACATAAATCTACCCTCACTGCCCCATTTCATCACCTCCTATTTCTGTTTCAACCAGCTCACTCTCTTTTTTTGACTTGCCAGATTGTCCCTGGTTGCTCTACAGAAATACTTTGCTAAGTTCCATGATGGCCTTCTATGAGCCAAGTCCATGGTCTTCTCTTTCTGGCCTCTGGGATATGGCAGTGCTCTTGACTTCCTCTTAGAAATTCTTCCTGTTAACTTTTGGGGACACCATCCTGTACGCCTCCGAATGTCTCTCCTCCCTTCTTTCTGATTCCCCTGATGAAGCCCACGCTCCAGGATTGGAGAGAAAGAGAGTCAGCCCTGAAACTTGTCCCCTTTCCACAGTACACTCGTTAGGATTGTGTGTATCCTGTTTGACAGGTTCTACATATGGTGACTTGGAATAACAATGTAGGTTAATTCTTTATTTTTTTTTAAATAGAATATACTCATATCTAATAGATCAAATTTGCACTTTGAGATGCCTCATTCAATAGGATAAAAAAGGAACTAGCATGTGGAGAACTGCACCCAAATCTAGATACTCCTCTCAGCATTTACAACCTATCCAGTCATCCATTCCCGGCTAACATACCACCGAAATTCTGATGACTTTAAATCTGCATCTCCATTCCAGTACTTTCTCCTGAGTTCTAGATGGGTACTCCCAACTGGATCATAATGATTGAATATCCCTCCAGAACTCAAACTCAGGCTCCTTACCTTTTTTTCCTGTGAATATGCTTCTCCTTCCATCCTCCCCCACCCACCTGAGTTGGCCCAGATTCGTTCTCCCTCTGTATACCCCACGCTTGGCCAGAGCTGCTTGTATTTCTATACACATTTTAGAGATCTGTCCCTTCCTCTAAATCAATGGTCCATCACCCTTTGGTGAGTATCAAAATCCCCTTCAGGGCTTGTCACAGAGTAGATGGCTGGGTGTCATTCTCAGAATTTCTGATTCAGTGTGTCCGGGGTGTGCTGAGCATCTACATTTTTAACAGGTTCCCAGGGATCCAGTGTTGATGGGTGATAGACTGGGAGAGTGTGAGTCACATTGGAGAATCTCTGGTTTACATCTCTGCTAAGTTGTGCCTTCGTCTTTTCTCTGATCCTTTCTCACCCGTTCTGGGTGGTGGTCCCCTGCTTTTCATTTCCCATCTCACAAAGCTCCAGTGCGTCCTCTGTACCAGTGCTGTCCAGTAAGACTTTCTGTAAGGACAGGAATTACACCCTGTGTTATCTCTACAGTAGTCATTAATCACATGTGGCTTCTGAGCACTTAAGAGGTGCCTACTGCAACTGAGGGACAGAGTTTTTAATTATTAAATTATTATTAATTTTCAACATGTGTAGCAGTTACTGGATTGGACACTACAACTTTATATTGTTGCAAAACTCTTCCAAGACAAGAATCCAATCATAATTCTTCTTCGTTTCAAATACTTGGATGGTCCATATTGTCCACAGACTAAAGACAGACTATAGTGTAATCCAAATATGTTCAGCTCTGAAACCAAGAGGACCTGATTCGAACATTGACTCCAATACTTAATAGCTATATTACTTTAGGCAAGTGAGTTTACCTTTGATTCTAACGATCATAGCAAGTGATCAATAAAAAGAACTGATTAATTATAATGAGAAATTGATAATCATTAATGAAAAATGGTAGTAACAATCATCATTGTCCCAAACTCCTTTGTAAGGTATTACAAGTCCCTTTACAATTTAGAGCTTGCTTGCTTTTAATTTTAATTTTGATGTGCCTTATCTTTTACCTTAACTTCCAGACTCTCTAAAGTGTTTTCATTTTCCCAAATGCTTTCATCTAATCCATGCTTTTGTGCCTTTGCTTGCATTGATTCTTTGCTGGCTACCCTGGTGTACACAACTTTTCTTTTTCTCTTAAGCCTCAGGGGTTATCTTATCTATGAAATCCTTCCATTTTGCCCTGTCACGTCAGGGAGTGCTGACTACCCCCTCCTTTGTGTCTGAACAATGCATAGCTTCTATCACAGCACCTGTCAGCTTGAGTACACAGATCTGTCCCCACATATCTCCTCCTCCTGTACTGTGTTTCTAGAAACCATTTCATTTCCACATTCCCAGGACCTGGCATATCACCCATTGAAGGCACTAAAAATTTGGTCCTGAGCAGCTGTGTGACCTTAGTGAGATGCGTCAGCTTTCTAATCTTTTTCAGTGGGAGACTGGAGTCCCAAGGGTTGGAATCCTCCACCTCTACCACACCCAGCGTTCAGTGTCTTCTGTACAGATGTTTTATCTTAAAATTCTGCTGCATTTCACTGATGTGTGTGTGTTGCTCAGTTGTGTCCAACTCTTTGTGACCCCCATGGACTATAGCCTGCCAGGCTTCTCTGTCCATGGGATTTTCCAGACAAGAACACCGGAGTGGGTTGCCATTTCCATCTCCAGAGGATCTTCCTGACCCAGGGATCAAACAGTTGGCTCTTGTGTCTTCTGCATTGGCAGTGATTCTTTACTACTAGCACCACTGATGCGTATTTTTTTTTTTTTTTTGACCCCAAGAAAAAGAAATACTGAGCTTTTTCAGAATGAGAATAAAGATTAAAAATGATGACTTTTCCCCCTTGTTTTAGCTCAAGTAGGCACCTCAGACATTTACAGAACTTTTAAACACTGAAAATAAGAATTCAAAATTAAACCAAAAAGGCAAAGACAGAGCAAAATATTCAGGAAGTACTCAGGAAATCGCAAGGTCCTGGGCATGAGTGGAGGAGAAGACGTGGAAAGCCAGGCTGGCCACATTATGTATAGTAGGGCTACACTGCCAGACTGTGTAGTCTGTTCTTAATTCATCAGGAGCTACAGGAACGTCATTGTGGCTGCAGTGTTTTGGATTCCTCACTTCAGAACAAATAAAGAAGAGAAATATTTTTCAACATTAGATCCTGAGATGACATACTAGGAGACTGAACTGATATGTCGGAAGGAATTGAAATAAGATTAAGGAGACAAATATTGCAACAAATATTCTGGCCTGGGATACTGATTAAATATGGAGGGGAGAGAAAGATGATGAAAAAAGAGCTCTTATTTCAAGTTTGCAAACTGAGAAGGAGAGTGGTACCAATTCCAGGAATGTGAAAGCCACGAAGTTTGACAGGGACTTAATAGTAATGTTTTGCAAGAGTACATAGCAGGTTTCTGGAAATTAAGAGAGGGAGGCATCTGAAGGCAAGACTTTTTACTGGGAGTTTGAAAGAGCCAAAGAAAAGATGTAAACAGAAAACCTTTAGTTGAACACCAAGTAGAATCCAGGTGTTAGATTTGAGTAGGACCTCAGAGATCAGCAGATGCTATAGAATCCACCTTCTACGTGGGACACCTGGGTTCAATCCCTGGGTCAGGAAGATCTCATGGAGAAGGGAATGGCTTCCACTCCACTATTCCTGGCTGGAGAATTCCATGGAGAAAGGAGCCTGGCAGGCTATAGTCCATGGGGTCAACAAAAAGTCGGACATGACTGAGCGACTAATGCTTTCAGAGATCAGCTAGATTAACTTTCTCATTTTCTAGACAAGGAAATTTAATACCCAGACTTCAACGAAGTCTTAAGGAACTTAACTTAGATTCTTATATTATGATTTACTCATCTATGAATGGAGGAGGGACTTGAGGCTACTTTTTTTAGCAGATAAATCATAAAGTGATTTTGTTTCTGCCAAGGAAACATTCGGAGAAGGCAATGGCACCCCACTCCAGTACTCTTGCCTGGAAAATCCCATGGACAGAGGAGCCTGGAAGGCTGCAGTCCATGGGGTTGCTGAGGGTCGGACACGACTGAGTGACTTCACTTTTCACTTTTCACTTTCATGCATTGGAGAAGGAAAAGGCAACCCACTCCAGTGTTCTTGCCTGGAGAATCCCAGGGACGGGAGAGCCTGGTGGGCTGCCGTCTCTGGGGTTGCACAGAGTCGGACACAACTGAAGCGACTTAGCAGCAGCAGCAGCAGCAGCAAGGAAACATTTCATCATTATCTTTTTAATTCAACAAGGAGAAGTGATTTCACCTAAAAGACATACTTTCTTGGTTATTTAAAGTGATTTCTTTTTCTTCTTTATTTTCTTTTAATAAGACTATTTTTAGGTCCCGGGTTAAAATGGAACTAGTGACTGCAACATGAAATTAGAGCTTAGAGATGCGCTAAAACTCAAGACCAAGGCTGAACATTTTGGAAAAAATCTGATCTCATCCTTCAGTTTCTTTTCAAGTACTCAGAGCTATGATTCAGTAGCCCAAAGACAAGAAATGAAAAAAAAAAAAAAAGCTGACACCCAATGTCCAGAATTGTTGGCAGAACAATGTGGTCTACTCTCCAGGGCCAACATTTGAGAGAAAGATGCATCACAGCTCTGGCTGGACACCTTAGGTCAAGAATCAGTTTATGTACAACTAGAAGTCTGATAGGCAGTACGTTATTGGCAACTTCAGCTTTGTACACGATTCATTCAGTATAGAGTCCCTAAGTATCTTCTGAGATAGAAACTGGAAATTCCAATGGATTCCTTTACATCTCTATTCTTAGAAATTAAAACACAAGAAAACATGTTAGAGAATAAAATAACACAGGAAAGAAACCATCAACAATTAGTGGTTTGTAGGTCTGATTATGAAAGTGAAGCTTTTTTTTTTTTTTGGCGTGATGCAAAGCACTGTATCCAAGTTGAAAAGAAAACACATCAGGAGAAAATACTTGCTATATGGGCTCTTAGAAGTTAATATTCTTGACATTCAAAATGGGATGGCAAAGTGGTCAATAACAGAAAATTAGCCCTAGAGAAAACAATGAAGGATATGGATAGATAGACTGCAAAGGAAAAGTAAAAATTACCAAAGACCATAATAGTCTTAATATGAATCAAAAATGCAAGATTTGTTCTCTTATTGATGCTTCCTGTCCAAGGGCCAGAGCTAGTAATATCTGGTACAGATTAAGAATAATGAAAATATCCATAATTATATTGGATATATATATATTGGTCGGGGAAACAGGCATGCTGTGACATGGGGATGGGGTGAGAATAAGCATTATTCAGAGAATTTAACAATTTAAATCATAATTTTTTAAGGCACACTGTAGCCTTTATTAATTGGTTTCCATTTTCATATTTTATAAGCAAATATCCTACAGTTGTATTGTTTAATTGCTAAGTCATGTATGACTCTTTGTGACCCCATAGCCCACCAGGCTCCTCTATCCATGGGATTCTCCAGGCAAGAATACTGGAGTGTGTTGCCATTCCCTTCTCTAGGGGATCTTCACCACCCAGGGGTCAAACCTGTGTCTCCCGCATTGGCAGGTAGATTCTTTACCACTGAGCCACCAGGGAAGCCGTTGAATCACAGTCTTCACAAATGTGAAATCTCGTGACAGGTGAACTTCTAAGAGCACCCCCCAAGCCCGCGATTTTCTGTCTGCCTGGGGTACAGATCTGTACTGTCCCACCCTTTGAGTGAGGGTGGGACTGTCAGTATGATGGGTGAGCATGCTTGGGATTAGGTTATGGTAGTTGACAAAGGTGCAAAGATTTTGCCGAGCTAATGAAGGTTGCCAGTCAGTGGGCTTTGAATTGATCAAAGGGAGATTATCCTCAGTGGGCCTGACCTAGTCAGGTGAGCCATTTATTTAAGGATCCAGAGGTAAGTGGTGAGAAGCAACTACAGATACCCTCATGCTGGCCTTGAGGAAGCAAACTGTCACACGGTGTCACCCACCACATGACAGAGAGTGGCAGCTGGCCTCTGCTTGCTGCAAGTCAGCCCTACAACCACAAGGAACTGGACTCCACCAGCAGCCTTGAACTTGGAAAGGACCCTGTGCCCCAGATGAGACTGTCTCCTTGAAAAGTGTTGTGAAAGTGTTAGTTGCTTAGCTGTGTCTGACTCTTTGCGATCCCATGGACTGTAGCCCACCAGGCTCTCCTGTCCATGGAATTCTCCAGGCAAGAAGACTGGAGTGGGTGGCCATTCCCTTCTCCAGGGGATCTTCCAGAGCCAGGGTTTGAACCCTGGTCTCCCGCTTTGCAGGCAGATTTTTTACCAAGGAAGACACCTTGAATGCAGTCTGCAAACCTTGAACAGAGAATCCAGTTGCTCAGACCCTCAGCCTACAGAAACTGTGAGATAATACGTGTGTTTTTTAAAGCTACAGAGTTAATGATTCCACAGTAACAGAAGACTTATACAGCAGTAGAAGAGTGATAGATACTTTGAGTAAATAAGTCTGACTTTGGGATTTATTCTGAGATAGTAATCAGATATTCAAACAAAAGCATACATATAAGGATGTTTGTTTTAGCACTATCTATGGGTGAAAGACAAACAACCTAAAAATCCAGCAACAGTGGACAGAGCTATGGGACTTGGACTCACTTTTCCACCTCCCTCCCCCACAGTTGAGTCAGACCCCTCTGGTAGCAAAGCAGATGGTTTCCATTTCCACCCCGAGGCTGGTAACACCCATGTTCTCACTTTCTGAACTGGGAGGAAGGCTGGGGACAGTTGGTGTGAAGGAGGTCACAGACGCCCACTGCCCTTGCCTGGAGCTCAGAAAATCTTCAAGGATAAATTCATTTCAATTTGCTGTCTGCCTTTAGTCAGTTTCCAGAATCCTAAAGTATTTTTACAGCTTTATACTTTCTTTTACCTTGAGTGGATTTGCTGAGCTCTTAACCTCACCATGGCTGGAAGTTCAAGTCATCTCTTGTTTATATAATAAACAAATCATAAAAAGAGGTCTTAGGGCTGTTGGAAGAGCTTAATATAAGGCCTAATGTAAAGTTTTGGGTCTGTAAGATCGTTGCTCAGAGTCACATGTGATGGTGTATCCTTGCATGGCCACTTTCTGATTTCTTGATTTTTCTGATTTTCTTTGTACAGGACTGTCCTGGCTGGTTCACTGTGGTCCCTTATAATGTCACGAGGAATATATAATATTCATGTTTGGTCTCTAGCTCATCCCTGTTCTAGGAAGCTAAGTTCTGGCTGACTAGACTGACTGCCTTGCATTCCAGCTGACTGTCATTGTGTAGTTCATATGGAAGATCTTCAGTAGTGGAGATGGATGGTGGGCAAGGAACCAGAAAACCAAGAATTAAACTCATTTCATTAAAAAGAAGATTCCTAACAAGGGAAAAATAAATAAAATGTGCTAGTTAGTAAACCCCACCTGGAGTCTGTTCCCTAAAACCATTCTCTCTCTGCTGATTAAGCATCTCACATATGACTTAGAGGCTACTCAGATGAGTAGATTTTGGTTTAATTAATCAAACTCCAGTAGCATGTTTGCCTGGATTCATGTGGATTGCAAATATCCATTCAATCAGAAACTTATAAATGAAATGTTTACGTCTTCCAGCCTAAGTTTTATTTTGCCTGAGATGGTTTATGTTTCATTGACTGTTCATTGTATGCACTGTATCTTCTTCTCTGGCTAGGAGTCCAGGTGTTTGCGAACAAGAGCCCTTCATTGAGTCACCCTTCTCCAGAGCCATGTCTATTTTCTATGAATAAAATAAAATTTAATACATTATCTGGTAATGCCAGGCTTATGAATAGGAATATATAAAGCATAGAAAAGGAAACTGATTTCTGCCAACCTAAAAATACACTGAAAAAAGAAAGGAACTGCAAGATTGTACAAGCTTGGCTGTTCCTACTTTTACTGTTCTTTTTAGCAAAATTGACAGGCAGCTCGCCCATCAGGGAGCTTTGTCCCAGCAGCCAACTCAGTCTCAGGAGTGAGGGTGGCAGCTCAGTGGGATTCTCTTCCTGATGCCCTGATATCCCATCAGGGGGATTTGATGGACAGGCGCTGTTTACTGTGAGGGGCTAATGTTACCCTCCTTCCAAATGAATAGTTTAATAAACTAAGCATCCAAATGATGTTTAGGAAGATTCAAATCCTCCAGTCTCAAACTCCCAATTTTTCCACTAGAGAGAAAAACACAGATGGAAATGTAAGGAGAGTATTGGCGGTTTCTTAAAATCCTACAGGTTAAAAAAAAGTCTTAAGGAAAAAAATCTTGATTCTCTATATACACGTTTACTATATTAGTTTTTCTCTTTCTGACTTACTTCACTCTGTATGACAGGCTCAAGGTCCATCAACATGTCTACAAATGACCCTATTTTGTTCCTTTTTATGGCCGAGTCATATTCCATTGTATATATGAACCACATCTTTATCCATTCCTTTGTTGATGGACATCTTATTTGCATGGCAGAAATAGAAACACCGACAGAGAATAAATGTATGGAGATACCAACAGGGAAGGGATGGGGTGGGAAGAATTGGGAGATTGGGATTGATACATATATACTATTGATGTGTGTGTGTGTGTGCTCAGTCACTCAGTTGTGGCCAACTCTTTGTCACCCCATGGGCTGTAGCCCACTGGCTCCTCTGTCCATGGGATTCTCCAGGCAAGAATATTGGGGTGGGTTGCCAGTTCCTTCTCCAGGGGATCCTCCTGACCCAGAGATTGAACCTGGGTCTCTCACATTGCAGGCAGATTCTTTACCATCTGAGCCACCAGGAAGTCCAGTATGTATAAAATAGATAACTAATGAGAACCTACTGTGTAGCACAGGGAACTCTATTTAATGTACTATGATGACCTGAATGGGAGGGAAGTCCTAAAGGGGGTAATATATGTATATGTATGGCTGATTAATTTTGCTGTACAGCAGAAACTAACACAACACTGTAAAGCAACTATACTTCAATAAAAATCAATTAAGAAAATCTTGCCTGAATTTTATTGCATGCCGTAAAATGATTGCTGGTGAAGAGCAGTTTCTCTTCTGTGAGGGGAAGACTATGAGGTTGTCTTTTAGACAGTAGAGGACTGATGCTGTTCCTCAGCATTTAACAAATTTGCAATGAGAGAATAATGACCATGGCAGATAGTGATACTAAACTAAGAGTAAACAATAATGTCGTGAGTCTTGGCGAGCAGAGTCTTTGCTTCCAGCCCCACTGTTACCCTTGCTCTTTCCTTTCTTTCTTGGCCAATCTTCTTGGAAAACTGGTTTATATTTGCTATTTTTGCTTCTTTCCCTCTCAACGCATAATGAGAGCACTGGGGGTAAGAATACACCATTTATTTTCCACAATTTCAACCTTGGAATAATACACAGGGTTGGTTTTCACTGTGTATCTGCCTTAAGTTATTCCCCCTTTACACTCTTGCCATACAAAATGCTTTCTAATCTCCCGTGTTCTCTGGCCTTTTAACTACTAACACATTCCTATTAATAGATTAGCTTTGATTGTCTCCTAACTGGCAGGTCATACAGATTCTGTCCAAATAAATATAGATTGTATCCAGGTAAATATAGGTCTCCATCTCTGTATTTTTGTTATTAGGGACTTTATTCCCGACTTCAACCCTCACTTTATGGTTTTTATTTTTCCAACCAGATTGGCTATACCATTATTTCAAAAAAATTGGGTGATAGAGAAGGCTCAGTTTCTTCTCTGAGGTAAATGCAAATTAGATTCCCCCCCTGATTTTTCACAGAAGAGGGGCTGAATTTTTTGACAATAACATGCAAATGGGAATCACAGTATCCTTTGCTGGGAGGGTCTGCTCCCCGGAGACTCACTGTCTCTCACTTTGTATGTGTCATTCCATCCAAGCCTGGGGGCATTTTGTTGGCTGGTTGCAGGACTCCCTTCCAGAAGGGACTGTCTGATCATGAGCTTGGTTTTCACTGAACAGAAGCTGGTTTGATGGTGGATACAGCTTTTAGGGGCAAGTTCATTGCAATGAAAGTATACTATTACTGATTCTTGCTGAAGTTTGTGAGTTAAAGCAGATCTGTTTCAGTCTACCTCTTGGATAACCTCCCAGTGCCAAAATTCTGGAGGAGCTACCAAGCCTGCTAAGATTGGGCCCCCCCCACCCCACTAGAGCATGCAGACCTGGGTCCCCAGGGCAGTTTACAGTGATGCAGGTATCTCCCGTGATGGGCGAGTGGACCTGCAGCGTACCTGACCTCAGCCATCCTGAGGATAAAGCTGCAGATGTGGGATGGAGGCCAAGCCAGGTGTTGGGGTGGGGAGATTCAGGGGGACACAGTCCAGGAGCACAGGGGCTCCAAGGACAGAAGTTCGCTGTTGTTTGACTGGATCAGTCAATCCTTCACACGGAAATGGTTCAGAGCCCCAGGCAGCCCAAGGAGACTTTCCTCTGGAAGATTTTCACGGGCATTCAGGTGGGGCATCTTCTGTGAGAGGATCTGAGCTTCTGCAGCTAGCCCTGTACACACAGAATGGCAGCCTGTTTAGCAAGGCCCTGTGTGGAGCATCTATGCACCCGGAAGAATGCCTGGAATGGCACTGCTGCAGTTACCGTGGGGACAGCTAACTTTGGTGATTGTCTTTCCTACTTGTCAGGAGGATGTTGGGGGCCACATCTTCTGATTTGATTGGGGCGCTCACGCCTAGTCAGCAGGCTCGGCGGGAAGCCACCCAATTACATCTTCCTCCCCAGCCAGTACATGCTCTGAGGAACAACTTTCATTATGTTCCATGTTTCAAAAACACACCCTAGATGATGTAACTTCAGGCCAGACAGTTGAATCCATGATTTCTGTGCTCTTTTCTTTCAGGGAAGACATATTTGGCAAGTCTTCTTTAGTTGAGTGAGAGTCTCAATTCATGGAGCAAAGTATTTATATGTTTTTATGGTCACTTTTTGAAAGGCACCACTGGGATTTGAACCCAGGATCCCCTGTTTACTAGACAGACTCTTTAACCAACTAAGCCAAGGGACCAAAGATGCCATTTGGGTTTCCCTTGTGGTTCAGTTGGTAAAGAATCCATCTACAGTGCAGAAGACCTGGGTTCGATCCCTGGGTTGGGAAGATCTCCTGGAGAAGGGAAAGGCTACCCACTCCAGTATTCTGGCCTAGAGAATTCCATGGACTGTATAGTCCACGGGGTGGCAAAGAATCTGACATGACTTTCACTTTCATAGTCACTTTATACAAAAAATGAAATATGTGCCATCCTGGATAGTAGGGGGATTTAGGGGAGAATGGATACATGTATGGCTGAGCCCCTTCACCTGAAACTATCACAACACTGTTAATTGGCTATTTTGTATCCCAATACAAAATAAAAAGTTAAAAAAAATTTACTTATGTTAATATAGCTGTAGTGTACTCACTGTCATGGCAGTATAGGTTTCCGTGGTGATTACACTCCATTTATAACCATTGTTCCTTTCAATATATTTATATTTATCATGTAACTTATGCTTTAGAGTTTCCCCTACATTTTGCCATTTGAACTGAGAGTTCCAAAGAAGAGCAAGGAAAGATAAAGTCTAACTCAGTGATCAATTCAAAGAAATAGAGGAAAACAATAGACTGGGAAAGACTAGAGATCTCTTCAAGAAAATCAGAGATACCAAGGGAACATTTCATACAAAGATGGGCACAATAAAGGACAGAAATGGTATGGACCTAACAGAAGCAGAAGATATTAAGAAGAGATGGCAAGAATACACAGAACAACTATACAAAAAAGATCTTCATGATCCAGATAACCACGATGGTGTGACCACTCACCTAGAGCCAGACATCCCTGGAATGTGAAGTCAGGTGGGCCTTAGGAAGCATCACTACAAACAAAGCTGGTGGAGGTGATGAAATTCCAGTTGAGCTATTTCAAATCTTAAAAGATGATGCTGTGAAAGTGCTGCACTCAATACTATAGCAAATTTGGAAAACTCAGCAGTGGCCACAGGACTGGAAAAGGTCAGTTTTCATTCCAGTCCCAAAGAAGGCAATGCCAAAGAAAGCTCAAACTACAGCACAATTGCATTCATCTCACACGCTAGCAAAGTAATGCTCAAAATTCTCCAAGTCAGACATCAACAGTACATGAACCATGAAATTCCAATGTTCAAGCTGGGTTTAGAAAAGACAGAGGAACCAGAGATCAAATTGCCAAGGAGTACATCAAGGCTGTATATTGTCACCTTGCTTATTTAACTTATATGCAGAGTACATCATGTGAAATGCTGGCCTGGATGAAGCACAAGCTGGAATCAAGTTGGATCATTGAAAAAGCAAGAGAGCTCCAGAAAAACATCTACTTCTGCTTTATGGACTATGCCAAAGCCTTTGGATGTGTGCATCACAATAAACTGTGGAAAATTTTTAAGCAGATGGGAATACCAGACCACCTTACCTGCCTCCTGAGAAATCTGTATGCAGGTCAATTATAACCAGACATGAAACAATGGACTGCTTCCAAATTGGGAAAGGAGTATGTCAAGGCTGTATATTGTCACCTTGCTTATTTAACTTCTATGCAGAGTGCATCATGTGAAATGTCTGGATTTCAAACTAAAGGCTGGATGAAACACAAGCTGGAATCAAGATTACATGGAGAAATATCAATAACCTCATTTATGCAGATGACACTACCCTTACAGCAGAAACTGAAGAGGAACTAAACACCCTCTTGATTAAAGTGAAAGAGGAGAGTGAAAAAGCTGGCTTAAAACTCAACATTCAAAAAACTAAGATCATGGCAGTCAGTCCCATCACTTCATGGCAAATATATGGGGAGACAGTGACAGACTTTATTTTCTTGGGTTCCAAAATCACTGCAGATGGTGACTGCAGCCATGAAATTAAAAGGCTCTTCCCTGCTTATTTAACTTATATGCAGAGTACATCATGAGAAACGCTGGACTGGAAGAAACACAAGCTGGAATAAAGATTGCTGGGAGAAATATCAATAACCTCAGATATGCAGATGACACCACCCTTATGGCAGAAAGTGAAGAGGAACTAAAAAGCCTCTTGATGAAAGTGAAAGTGGAGAGTGAAAAAGTTGGCTTAAAGCTCAACATTCAAAAAACAAAGATCATGGCATCTGGTCCCATCACTTCATGGGAAATAGATGGGGAAACAGTGGAAACAGTGTCAGATTTTGTTTTTTTGGGCTCCAAAATCACTGCGCATGGTGACTGCAGCCATGAAATTAAAAGACGCTTACTCCTTGGAAGGAAAGTTATGACCAACCTAGATAGCTATTGAAAAGCAGAGACATTACTTTGCCAACAGAGGTCCGTCTAGTCAAGGCTATGGTTTTTCCTGTGATCATGTATGGATGTGAGAGTTGGACTGTGAAGAAGGCTGAGCGCCAAAGAATTGATGCTTTTGAACTATGGTGTTGGAGAAGACTCTTGAGAGTCCCTTGGACTACAAGGAGATCCAACCAGTCCATTCTGAAGGAGATCAGCCCTGGGATTTCTTTGGAAGGAATGATGCTAAAGCTGAAACTCCAGTACTTTGGCCACCTCATGTGAAGAGTTGACTCATTGGAAAAGACTCTGATGCTGGGAGGGATTGAAGGCAGGAGGAGAAGGGGACGACAGAGGATGAGATGGCTGGATGGCATCACTGACTCGATGGACGTGAATCTGAGTGAACTCTGGGAGTTGGTGCTGGACAGGGAGGCCTGGTGTGCTGCGATTCATGGGGTCTCAAAGAGTCGGACACGACTGAGCGACTGAACTGAACTGAAATGTTCCTTGGAAGAAAAGCTGTGACAAACCTAGACAGTACATTAAAAAGCAGAGACACTACTTTGCCAATAAAGGTCTGTCTAGTCAAAGCTATTGTTTTTCCAGTAGTCACGTATGGATGTGAGAGCTGGACTATAAAGAAAGCTGAGTGCCAAAGAAATGATGCCCTGAACTGTGGTGTTGGAGAAGATTCTTGAGAGTCCCTTGGACTGCAAGGAGATCTAACCAGTCCATCCTAAAGGAAATCAGTCCTGAATATTTATTGGAAGGACTGATGTTGAAGCTGAAATTCCAATACTTTGGCCACCTGATGTGAAGAGCTGACTCCTTAGAAAAGACCCTGATGTTAGGAAAGATTGAGGGCAGGAGGAGAAGGGGACGGCAGAGGATGAGATGGCTGGATGGCATCACCGACTTGATGGACATGATTTTGAGCAAGCTCTGGGAGTTGGTGGTGGACAGGGAAGCCTGGCATGCTGCACTCCATGGGGTTGCAGAGTCGGACATGACTGAGCGACTGAACTGACTGACTGATTCTCATCCAAATCCAACTCCCATCCAGCCTGGAGCATAACATTGAGCAGAGTTCCCTGTGCTATAGTCTTGGTCCTTGTTGGATATCTGTTTTAAATACAGCGGTGTGTACATGTCCATCCCAAAGTCCCTAACTTTACCTACCCCCCAGCAACCATAAGTTTGTTTTCTGAGAGTCTCTTTCTGTTTTAAAAGTAAGTTCATTCGTATCATTTCTTTTTAGATTCCACATATAAGGGATGTCAAATGATATTTTACCTTCTCTGTCTGACTTACTTCACTCAGTGTGATACTCTCTAGATCCATCCATGTTGCTGTAAATCTAGCCCTTCTGTTAAAACATAATTTTATTTGATATATACTTCTAGGTTGATTTTTTCTCTCTCTCCACACTTTGAACATGTTATTCTAACATTGTCTGGCTTCCATTTCTGTTCTTGAGAGCCGGGCTGTTAGTCTAAAACTAATTTATTTGTAAATAATCTGTCTTTGTTCTCCTTCCTCCCACTCCATGAGTCTTCTTATATTATTCATCTTTGTTTCTTTGGTGTCATAGAGCTTTACTATGTCTCAGTGTTGAATTAGGAGCTTGCTTTTATTTTTTCTATTCAAGATTTATTTTTAGGCTTCTTGAATATGAAGATATGCTTATTTAATCAAATCTGGAAAATTCACAACCATTGCATCTTCAAATATTGCTATCTCTAAACCCAAATAATTCTTACCCTTTAGCTGATTTCTTTGGAACTATAAGTAAGTATATGGTAGCCCCTTTAAGTTCCATCTTCTACACATTTTAACATTTAAAAAACACTTTCTGTGTCTTTGTTTTCTTGTATTGCATCAGATTTCTCTTCCAACTCAACAATTATCTTTGGTTGTATCTCACCTGCTGTTTAATCCATCCATTGAGCTTTTAATTTTGAATTCTTAATGTTTCACTTCTAGACATTTTATTTGGTCTGATTCCACCTGATTGCCTCTTATTTTTGCAACACACTTTAAGTTTTTGAAATACTAAACATACTTTATATTTTGACTTGTTCTAATACCCTCCAACTTAGCAGATCTGTTTCTGGGGTCTTCTGACTCTCGCTCCTGGTGCCTTGCTCCCTTGCATGTTTAGAGCATCACGGCTGGGAGGGAGTTCACGTCCCTTGAGATTTTGTATGTGGGCATTATGTGCGGCACAGATTCAGTGTGCATTTGTGTTTCCTTCTGACAAGTGCTTGGGGAAAAAATCAATCCATGGCACTTTCAATTAAATTTTTAGGATTTTCCAGCCCCACAGGTAATGTGAATTTAAGGCACATGTCCAGGACATTTTAATCATATTTGCTTCTCTGCTCAGAGTCTAGGATGAGCCATTCAAGTTCCCCTGTGCAGAATAATTCCTTCCACCTCCCACCACTTCTCTGGTCTGGTTTCTCCATATTTGGAGGCTCTGGTTTGCATGGGGGTCTCTGCTTGGCTCCCTTCAATGCTTGGGCTCATTAAAACTTGGGGATGAGCAGACGCTTTCAGTCAACTGGCTTCAAACACACTCTCCTGGGTTACACTTTCTTGTTCCTGTAAATTCTCCTGTCCTTACCTTTTTGCCAACTCAGCCATGCTCAATATTTTAAAATATATTATATCCAACATTTTATGAGTTTTTGTTCCAGAGGGTTTTCTTTATCAAGGTACTAGGCCACATTGCCTGGCATAGAAGACCACTGATTCCTTCTTTAAATTAATTTGGGTGCACTTATTTCTCAGCTTCTTCTTTTATAAGCCTCTGTCTTTTTTTATCCTCTCTTTGGGTTTTGCTTCCTATTTCCATATTTTATTCACCTTCAGGCCAGGAAGGAGGCCAGTCTGAGTCACTGCTCACTGAACACGCAAGGCTATTTTAGTATATTGCTTTAGGTGTTCCCCTTTGAATTGTGTTCAGACCTAAGTTAACTTTCTTCATCAGGTAATGTGCCCCTGGTGTCCACTCACCGAGCCGTGCTGGATCCAGCCTCTCTCTGCTCTTCAGCTGCTCTAGTTGTCACATCTTCTCTCATGAGTATACTCTGAACTTTTCCAGTTTGAATCCATTCATCTTGTTTCTACCCCGTCCTAGTTTCTTTAAAGGAGGCCCCGTGATTCTTCACATTTATGTGTCTTGCTCTTTGTAACTCACTTAACATTTCCTTTCTAAAATTTCTCATTCGTGTTGTTCAGTCTAAATTGCCAGTTGGGCCAATTTGTAAACCACATGCAAAACAATTCTTGCTCGGTCATGAATTTTACTAAACAGAGACATCTTGTTTGCTAACTTTACTTGAGTGTCTTCTTTGAATCTTGCTTTAATCACTGTAGAGTTTGTAGTAACTCCCCTACATAAGAACATTCAAGTTGTGAACTTTCAAAAATATGAACATGTGTTCACATGTCCAATCACAGAAGTTAGTTCACACATCTGGTGTACATTGTCGTGTGTGCACATCCTCTACAAGGGGTTGTGGTTTTGTGTACTTTACTGTACGGTACTCTATAAAGCACAGTGTATATAGGGTACAGTATGTTTATTGCAAGCCCAGGATGTCTGGAAGCAAGAAATAGTTAGAATTGAATCCAGCAAGGAACCAGAACCTGAGCCATCAAACTCAGGTATGAGTGACATCACAGCTTACCCTCCATCCCCTATTGCTGACGATCCTTCAGCTCTACCATCTCCCACCTCCTCTCCCTCCTCTAGTCAGTAACTCCTCTTGCCTGTTCACTCAATCCCAGCCCTCGTATGCCAGCTGTTGTACTGTACCACTGTACTTTCTAAGGTACAATACTGAGAGATTGAAAATGCTTTACTTTTGTTTGCTTTTTATGTATTATTTGTGTAAGAAGTATTATACACCTATTACAGCATGGTACTATACAGCTGATTGTGTTAGGTGGGTACTTAGGCTGATGTTGTTGGACTTACTAACAAATTGGACTCTCAGAACAGAGCTCATTCTTATGTAAGGGACTTACTGTCTCTCATTTCATCCTCTCAATCCTCTCCTAAGAAGTAGGTATTACTTAAAATCTCCATTTTATAGAAGAAAATGCTGAGGCATACACAGATTAACTATCATGCCTACATTTTCTTGACAGTGAATAACAGATTTGACCTAGACAGTTGATTTCAGAGCTCACATCTTTACCAGTATAAGCACTGCATTTCAATAAATAAAACAATGTATGTATACTAACTAGCCCAGTTTGTGTCACATAATACCTTGTTCATATCCTCAGATATGTATGATTTAGGGGGACTTGTGTGGTTTTGAGGGGCTTTCCAGGTGGTTCTAGTGATAACAAACCCACCTGACAATGCAAGAGAATAAGAGATGTGGGTTTGATGCCTGCATTGGGAAGATACCCTGGAGGAGGGTAGGGCAACCAGCTCCAGTATTCTTGCCTGAAGAGTCCCAAGGACAGAGGAGCCTGGTGGGTTACAGTCCATAGGGTTGCAAAGAGTTGGACATGACTGAAGTGACTTAGCACGCATGACCATGGGATCTCTTTATAGCAAAAAAAAAAAAATTGGACTGGATGAAGTAAAAGCTGGAATCAAGATTACAGGGAGAAATAGCAATAACCTCAGATATGCTGATGACACCACACTTATGGCAGAAGGTGAAGAGGAACTAAAGAGCCTCTTGATGAAAGTAAAAGAGGAGAGTGAAAAAGTGGACTTAAAACTCAATATTCAAAAAACAAAGATCATGGCATCTGGTCCTATCAATTCATGGCAAATAGATGGAGAAACAATGGAAACAATGAGAGATTTTACTTTCTTGGGCTTTAAAGCACTGCAGATGGTAACTGCAGCCATGAAATTAAAAGACACTTGCTCCTTGGAAGAAAAGCTATTATAAGCTTAGACAGCATATTAAAAAGCAGAGAAATTATTTGCCGACAAACGTCCATTTAGTCAAATGTATGGTTTTTCCAGTAGTCATGTATGGATGTGACAGTTGGACCATAAAGAAAGCTGAGCACTGTAGAATTGATGCTTTTGAACTGTAGTGTTGGAGAAGATTCTTGAGAGTCTCTTGGATAGCAAGGAGATCCAACCAGTCAATTCTAAAGGAAATCAGTCTTGAATATTCATTGGAAGGACTGATGCTGAGCTGAAACTCCAATACTTTGGCCACCTGATGTGAAGAGCTGACTGTTAGGAAAAGACCCTGATGCTGGGAAAGATTGAAGGTAGGAAGAGAAGGGGATGACAGAGGATGAGATGGTTGGATGGTATCACTGACTTGATGGACATAAGTTTGAGCAAGCTCAGTGAGTTGGTGAAGGACAGGGAAGCCTGGTGTGCTACAGTCCGCAGGGTTGCAAAAAGTCGGACACAACTGAGTGACTGCACTGAACTGAAAATTGACCATGTAGTAGCTGGAAACCTAATTACAATAAGAGAAACTTTGGACTTGTGTTATAAACTCTTGAAATTAGATCAGAATCCTTAGACCATCCTCCTTATGGCTACTTAATCCCAATTCAAAAGCCACATGCAAACTTTTAAATCTGATTGGGGCTAGAAACCTCCCTTTTTAATATAGCAAATTGAATAACCTGCTTGCTAAAACCATCTCTTGATTCAGGTTGGATATCAGAATCCTGCTATCAGTACTGTTATGCACAACTTACTTCCTTTATAGAACTTTTTTTTTTTTAACCATGAAGAACTCGTATTTAATTGTTAATCTCTGCATTGAACTCTGAGCAGAAGCAGCAAATCCCATAATTCTTGAAACACAGATTTTTTTTTTGTTTAGAAACCTGGATATGGCAGAAAGCAGTGAAAGTAATGAGAGCCTCTGTGTATTTGAGAGCTCTCTGTGGGGCACATACCCTGGTCTCAGGTGCACTACGGTGGGACCATGGTGTCTGCATCCATCAGCTCCTGGAGCTTGAAAGGCCCTTGAAGACAGTCAAGTCCAACAGCTTTACTTTGCAGGGGGAAGTGGAGCTCAGAGAAGAGAAGTCATGTGCCATCACAGAAGCGTGGGTCTGAACCATTTCTCTCTCCCTCTTTTTCTGTGGTTCAGAACAGAGGAACTTTATTTGGCTTAATTGTTTTTTACAAATAGTTTTGCAACTGAACGTGACAGCATCACAAACTGTCTGTTATTTCTATTTGTTTCGTTAAGTCTGCACATACTTTTCTATTCTCCTGCAGGATGAAGGCCCACAAGAGACGGAGGGTTTAGCCCTAAAAGTGGAGACTCAGTTTGGCCAGTTTTCAGATTCTGTGATTATGAATTTATGAATGACAACTTACAAGATGAACTGCCCGCTTGCCTGCAGTTCAGAAAGCTCAGGAGGAGAGTCAGTGGGGACCAGAATCATGGGTGTTTTCTGATACTGAGTCATCCCAGGCATTCTGCTTCATGCTGGTACTTTAACAATGTTCCCTGTTACAGAGATCTGGAATAGCTGCTGGAATCTAAAACCAAAGAATTCGACCCATTATATGTGTCTAACTCTAACAGTGCTGTAGTTTATTACTTAGTGGAAGTGAAAATGTTAGTCACTCAGTCTTGTCCAACTCTTTGCAACCCCATGGACTGTAGCCCACCAGGCTTCTCTGTTCATGGGATTCTCCACGCAAGAATACTGGAATGGGTTGCCATTTCCTTCTTCAGAGAATCTTTCCAATCCAGTGATCAAATTCGGGTCTCCTGCATTGCAGGCAGATTCTTTACCATCTGAGCCACCAGGGAAGACCCAGTTTATTACCTAATCTTATTTGAAAACCATTGTTATAACTATGCAGAATTACCTATTTGGCATTTAGGAAAAAACAACAACAGTTTTGGGACTTCCCTGGTGGTCCAGTGGTTAAGACTCTGCTTCCACTGCAGGGGGAATGGGTTCAGTCCCTGGTTGGAGGCTAAGATCCCACATGCTACACAGCTTGGCTGAAATATCTTGAAAAGAAAAAGTTTCCTTTCCACATGTGCAGCTGTAGTAGAAATATGAGTTATGCCAAGGAATGGCCATTTCTGACAACATGGACTTGACAACGGCTTGGCCATGTGGGAAGTTAGAGGTCAAAGACCATAAGGAGAAAGGTCTTCTTTGAGTTATAAGAAATAGTGTGGCCCAGAGAATCCCAGATAGCTTTCCAAAGTCATGGACAAAGACTTTGGAGGTCAAATCCGAACACATCTCAGGAATTTTCCAGGATACACTTCAACTTCTATGCAACACCATTCTAATTTGGTTGTGGTAAATATAGGCTTCTGATCAGCAACTTGTCAAATACATTTATTTTTAAATCCCTCTTTACTTAAAAGCACATCTGCGGACTATTCTTAGCAGAGCAGTAACATCAGTGACGCTCTTTCTAACAGACTGCGACAATGAAGGGCTCTCAGGGGTTAAATTTCGGCTGGCTAAATCGTGTCTTGAAAATAGAAACTCTGCACAGTAAAGTGCCCTGGCCTCTGTGGGCATCAGGAACCTGCCCTTTTGTCTTAATAAGAAAAATGGTTGTGATCAAACATATTCTGTGGCTCCTTTTAAAACCCAATCTGTAAAACAGCTTGTATATTAAAGACATAGATAATGCATTTGCATGAGTAAGGAAAGTGGTGTACTTCATAAATACATTGTTGTTCGGTTGCTCAATGGTGTCCGACTCTTGCAACCCCATGGACTGCAGCACCCCAGGCTTCCCAGTCCTTCACCATCTCCTGAAGTTTGCTCAAACTCAGGTCCATGGAGTTCGTGATGCCATCCAACCATCTCATCCTCTGTCGTCCCCTTCTCCTCCTGCCCGCCATCCTTCCAAGCATGAGTCTTTTCCAATGATAAATACATAACATCTGAGAAAATATACTGTACCGAAAGGTGATTCGTAAGAGGGCAGCTTGTTGGAATTAAGCTGTCCTTCCACGGGACAAAGGGAAAAGCATTTCAGTGTGCAAAAACCTTTGCAGAGCATTTGTCTTTTTGCCTCAGAGCACAAGCAACCCTTTGAGGGTCAGCTAGAACCTTTCAGAGGCAGCTAACTTGTTTTCTAAGATTGTATTTTAAGTGGATTGAAAAGTTAGAATGCCTGTTAGCTCTAGCCATCGGTATGGCTATGAAATGGACCAAATTTGCCTGTAAGTTCCTTTCCTCCCACTGCAGTCAGATGCAGCTGCTTCATGCTGCTCTTTGCTCATTCCCTGGGGGCCTCACAGGGTCCCCGAAGCCCTAAGCTTCCGGCTTGTCTCCTTCCCTCCACTGTATTCCATTCTAAGGAAGGAGACCACTCCTCTGACACAATGGGTACTATTTTTGGTGTTGTTTTCTTTTGAACTTTTTATTTTGAATTGGAGTGTAGCCGATTAACAATGCTGTGATAGTTTGAGGTGAACAGTGAAGGGACTCAGCCAAGCATATACATGTATCTATTCTCCCCCAACTCCCCCCCTCACCATCCAGGCTGCCACATAATATCGAGCAGATTTCCCTGTGCTATACAGTAGGTCCTTGTTGGTTATCCATTTTAAACACAGTAGTGTGTACATGTCCATCCCAAACTCCCTAACTATCCCTTCCCCCTCATCCTTCCCCTCCACCCCTCCATCCCCAGCAACCATATGTTAATTCTCTAAGTTTGTGATTCTCCTTCTGTTTTGTAAGTTCATTTGTATCAACACAATAGGTAATGGGTCTTCAAACTGATCCTGGTTAATGTGTCGAACCAATATGTTAACCCTGTAAATGGACTGAATGTTTTATCCCAGATAAAATGTGTGCGTCTTCTGAAAACCCTGAGCAAGTGGCGCTGATGTTGGAATGGGTACATCCTCTGGTTGGTTGAGCAGCTAAGACTTCTGGTCCCATTATGCGCATGTGAGGGGCCCTGTTTTCAAAAGTATGACTATTCTTTAGACTTAGAAGCACCTGTACGCACGCTTAGGTGTTTATATAGCAAACACATGGGTTTTCATAGGATGAGAAGTTGTGTGATGGGCATCAGGTTTAACCCCACTTTTCATGTCAGGAAAGAAATGGCCAGTTGGGCCCCCAGATAGTCTTAAAAGCCAGGCAAGGGACAGCCCTGGGGCTTAAATAGGCAAGCACAGTGTACCTCTGTGAAGACTTTCAGAATTCAACTGTCTTTCCATTGAACAAATAAAAAACAGTCAAGTCGAAGCACAGTGGGATTTACCTTCACCACATTGAGTGGGTGGAAATCCCATTACCATGAACAGATTTACAGACGTAAGTCCGACTCATCCACAGGGGACCTTTTGCAAACTTTGTATGATGAATAATAATGATTAAAATAAAGTCTTAGGACTGAATATTCTGTGCATATTAATGGGAAGTAGCTTTAGTTTTCATATCACCAATTGCAGAGTAAAATCTTATTTTCAAACTGGCTCCTATACTGTGATTGGATTTTATCCAGTTAACTAATACTTAAACAGGCTTCAAGGCCATTTGTCCATATATATCCTGACAAAACTTAGTCTCAAGCAAAAACACCCAAAATGAAGGTCTTAAAATTCACATTACGTTATTTCATGTTGCTGTTGTTGTTTAGTTGTTCAGTTGCTCAGTTGTGTCCAACTCTCTGCAACCTCTTGGTGAGTGTGTGTGTATATATATATAAGAAAGTAAGTAAACTAAAGAAAAAGTTAGATTTTTCTCTGGTGGTAGCTAGTTATTTAAAGAACTGGACACTGTCCATTAACAGACGAATGGATAAAAAAGATGTGGTACATATATACAGTGAAATAGTACTCAAAATGATACAAATGAACTTTCAAAACAGAATTCAAATGAATTCACGAACATAGAAAATAAACTTATGGTTACCCAAAGGGAAAAGACAAAGGGATAAATTAGGAGTTTGGGATTAACATATACACACTACTGTATATAAAAGAACCAACAAGGCCCTACTGTAGAGCACAAGGAACTCTATTCCATATCTTGTAGCAACCCATAATGGAAAAGAATATATATGTACATATACATAACTGAATCACTTTACTGCACACTTGAAATTAATACTTTATAAATTAACTACACTTGAAAAAAAGAAGTAGGCCCTTGCTCCATTCCATTCTTCATTTAAAAAACATTTATAGGATTTTTTTCATTTAAGGAAATATTTTCCCTTTGTAGAGAAGACAATGTCTTTTTTTTCTGGGTTGAAATACGGACTCACAGAAACTGAAACTTCTCTTCATTTATGAATGATCATCAACAGACCCATAAAAAGGGAGAACTTCACTCAAATCAGTAGTCTTGAAAAAAAGAGTAAAAAAGCTAAATAAAGCTCGAGTTAGTGAATGGGTTTCCTATTATTGTCTGTTCCTATGTTAGCTGCTGTTCAGTCACAGTTATGGTACAAGCCACTCCTGATCCCTTGAAATACCATCATTTAGTGAATTCTGTATAGATTTGCTATTAAGTTCAGTTCAGCTCAGTCCCTCAGTTGTGTCCAACTCTTTGTGACCCCATGGACTGCAGCACGCCAGGCCTCCCTGTCCATCACCAACTCCCAGAGCTCACTGAAACTCATATCCATCAAGTCGGTGATGCCATCCAACCATCGCATGCTCTGTCGGCCCCTTCTCCTCTCGCCTTCAGTCTTTCCCAGCATCAGGGTCTTTTCAAATGAGTCAGTTCTTCACATCAGATGGCCAAAGTATTGGAGTTTCAGCTTCAGCATCAGTCCTTCCAATAAATATTCAGACTGATTTCCTTTAGGATGGACTGATTGAATCTCCTTACAGTCCAATGGCCTCTCAAGAATATTCTCCAACAACACAGTTCAAAAGCATCAATTCTTTGGCACTCAGTTTTTTTTTTTTTTTATAGTCCAACTCTCACATCCATACATGACTCCTGGAAAAATCAAAGCTTTGACTAAACAGACCTTTGTTCGAAAAATTATTTTTCTGCTTTTTAATATGCTGTCTAGTTTGGTCATAACTTTTCTTCCAAGGAGCAAGCGTCTTTTAATTTCATGGCTACAGTCACCATCTGCAGTGATTTTGGAGCCCCCCAAAATAAAGTTTCTCCCTGTTTCCAGTGTTTCCCCATCTATTTGCCATGAAGTGATGGGACCAGATGCTATGATCTTCGTTTTCTGAATGTTGAGTTTTAGGCCAAATTTTTCACTCTCCTCTTTTACTTTCATCAAGAGGCTCTTTAGTTCTTCCTCACTTTCTGCAGTAAGTGTGGTGTCATCAGCATATCTGAGGTTATTGATATTTCTTTCATCAATCTTGATTCCAGCTTGTGCTTCATCCAGCCCAGCACTTCTCATGATGTACTCTGCATATAAGTTAAATAAGCAGGGTGACAATATACAGCCTTGACGTACTCCTTTTCCTATTTGGAATCAGTCTGTTGTTCCATGTCCAATTCTAACTGTTGCTTCCTCACCTGCATACAGATTTCTCAGGAGGTAGGTCAAGTGGTCTGGTATTCCCATCTCTTTCAGAATTTTCCACAGTTTATTGTGATCCACACAGCCAAAGGCTTTGGCATAGTCAATAAAGCAGAAATAGATGTTTTTCTGGAACTCTCTTGCTTTTTCAATGATCCAGCAGATGTTGGCAATTTGATCTCTGATTCCTCTGACTTTTCTAAATCCAGCTTGAACATCTGGAAGTTCATGGTTCATGTACAGTTGAAGCCTGACTTGGAGAATTTTGAGCATTACTTTGCTAGCATGTGAGATGAGTGTAATTTTGCAGTAGTTTGAGCATTCTTTGGCATTGCCTTCCTTGGGATTGGAATGAAAACTAACCTTTTCCAGTCCTGTGGCCACTGCTGAGTTTTCCAAATTTGCTGCCACTTGACTGCAACACTTTCAAAGCATCATATTTCAGGATTTGAAATAGCTCCACAGGAATTCCATCACCTCCACTAGCTTTGTTTGTAGTGATGCCTCCTAAGGCCCACTTGACTTTGCATTCCAGGATGGCTGGCTCTAGGTGAGTGTCATACTGTCATGATTATCTGGGTCATGAAGATCTTTCTTGTATAGTTCTTCTGTGTATTCTTGCCACCTCTTCTCAATATCTTCTGCTTCTATTAGGTACATACCATTTCTGTCCTTTATTGTGCCCATCTTTGTATGAAATGTTCCCTTGGCATCTCTAAGTTTCTTGAAGAGATCTCTAGTGTTTCCTATTCTACTGCTTTCCTCTATTTTTTTGCATTGATCACTGAGGAAGGCTTTCTTAACTCTTAATGCGATTTTTTGGAACTCTGCATAAAATGGGTGTATCTTTCCTTTTCTCCTTTGCCTTTCACTTCTCCTCTTTTCATAGCTATTTGTAAGGCTTCCTCAGACAACCATTTTGCCTTTTTGCATTTCTTTTTCTTGGGGATGGTCTTGATCACTGCCTCCTGTATAATGTCATGAACCTCCATCCATTGTTCTTCAGGTACTCTGTCTATCAGATCTAATCCCTTGACTCTATTTGTCACTTCTACTGTACAGTCATAAGGGATTTGATTTAGGTCATACCTGAATGGTCTAGTGATTTTCCCTACTTTCTTCAACTTAAGTCTGAATTTGGCAATAAGGAGTTCATGATCTGAGCCACAGTAAGCTCCCAGTCTTGTTTTTGCTGACTGTATAGAGCTTCTCCATCTTTGGCTGCAAAGAATCTAATTAATCTGATTTCAGTGTTCACCATCTGGTGATGTCCAGGTGTAAAGTCTTCTCTTGTACTGTTTGAAGAGGGTGTTTGATGTGACCAGTGCATTCTCTTGGTACAACTCTATTAGTCTTTGCCCTCCTTCATTCTGTACTCCAAGGCTAAATTTGCCTGTTACTCCAGGTATTTATTGACTTCCTACTTTTGCATTCCAGTACCCTATAATAAAAAGGATATCTATTTTGGGTGTTAGTTCTAGAAGGTCTTGTAGGTCTTCAGAGAACTGTTCCACTTCAGCTTCTTCAGCATTACTGGTCAGGGCATAGACTTGGATTACTGTGATATTGAATAGTTTGCCTTGGAAATGAGCAGAGATCATTCTGTCATTTTTGAGATTGCAACCAGTTACCACATTTTGGACTCTTTTGTTGACTATGATGGCTACTCCATTTCTTCTAATGGATTCTTATCCACAGTAGTAGATGTAATGGCCATCTGAGTTAAATTCACCCTTTCTAGTCCATTTTAGTTCACTGATTCCTAAAATGTCAATGTTCACTCTTGCCATCTCTTGTTTGGCCACTTCCAATTTGCCTTGATTCATGGACCTAACATTCCAGGATCCTATGCAATGTTGCTGTTTACAGCATCGGAGTTTGCTACTATTACCAGTCACATCCACAACTGGGTGTTGTATTTGCTTTGGATCCGTCTCTTCATTCTTTCTGGAGTTATCTCTCCACTGATCTCCAGTAGCATATTGGGCACCTACAGACCTATGGAGTTAATCTTTCAGTATCATATCTTTTTGCCTTTTCATACTATTCATGGGGTTCTCAAGGCAAGAACACTGAAGTGGTTTGCAATTCCATTCTCCAGTATACCACATTTTGTCAGAAAAGTTCACCATGACCCATCTGTCTTGGGTGGCCCTACACGGCATGGCTTATAGTTTCATTGAGTTAGACAAGGCTGTGGTCCATGTGAGTTTCCCCCTCAGTCAGTCTCTCCCATCAGGAAGCTTCCATAAGCCTCTTATCTTTCTCCATCAGAGGGCAGACAGATTCATCGTTGTCTATGACATTAATGAAAAAAATTCCCTCCATGATGTTATAATACCAAGGCAAAGTTTGTGAACTAATTTTTAAGAAAATAAGCCAATTGCATTTATAATTATTTAGGTCTTTTCCTCTGTGATATAGCTTTGTCTCAATATTTTGAATAGAAAAAAATAATTCTTTGGTGGCTTAGATGGTAAAGAATCTGCACACAATGCAGGAGACCTGGGTTCAATCCCAAGGTTAGGAAGATCTCCTGAAGTAGGTAATGGTAACCCCCTCCAGTGTGCTTGCCTGGAGAATTCCACAGACATAGGGGCCTGGCAGGCTACAGCCCATGGTGTCACAAAGAATCAGACACAACTGCACGGCTGACACTTTCACTACTGCAAGAAAAGTGCCATATATACTTACAAAAATATATCTGTATTTTAAATTTAAACTGTGAATATTTTAAGTAAACTGAAAAGCAATGCTTCTTTAAGAGCCAGTTTGTCTCCTTGAAGACTGGACACAGAGGGCTGGGGGGGGATCAGTGGTTGAATGGCAACCAGGCAGGTGAGGAGTGGATGCCAGCTGAGAGGGGCCATTGGGAAAACCACGGGATGACCCAGACTGAAACAGGTCCCCTGATCTTCCTTTTCTTTGCCCTTCTCTGATGATAAGAGGGAGATTAAGTCAAGGAGAGAAGGAGCTTAGACCTAAGTGAGCCAAGTATGGACTTTTCACGGAAAAGCTGATAAAAATAAGGTCAAGGGTGGCAGTTAGATAAGAAGGCTTTCCAGAAGAAAGAGTAATAATAAAGATGAAAGTAACATACTTTCTCTGATATGTGACATTTTCTGAAAACTTCAGATTTCCCACAAATGTTTTCATGTCTATAAACTATATAAATATATATGTATCAAATGACCTGTCAATTAGTTTACTCAAAAATTACTGCTAAGACCAGTGTAGCTTCCATTCCCCGCCCCTAACTTCTGCCACCATTGTCTGTCTTTTTAAAAATATATTTATTTTATTTATTTATTCAGCTGTGTTGGGTCTTAGTTGTGCCATGTGGGCTGCCAAGGTATGTGAGATCTTAGTTCCCTGATCAAAGACTGAACCTATGTCCCCAGCATTGCAAGTAGGATTCTTAACCACTGGACCACCAGGGAAGTCCTTGCCCTTTTCTAATTGGAGAAAAAGCCAGACTGGGTACCAGGACGATGCAAGGAGTAGGTCATTTACAACAGATCAAGGACGAAAGAAAATGCACTTACGTTGCTTTCTTTTTGCAAGTGCTGCTTTAAAATGTTTACAAATGTGTAATTTTCACCAACCTCCTAGGAGGTAGGTACTATGATTATCATGATTTTACGAATGAAGAAACTGTGGTTCAGAGAAGTTAGACTAGTTACCCTGAGTCACACGGCAAAGAGATGGTGGATACTGTTCAAGCACTTAGGCAGGCTCCAAAGCTCAAGCTCATGATTACTACACTTTGCAAAGACAACCCTGCCCCCAGCACCCACCACACTCATGTCCATGTTCAGATTGCAGGGAGCCTCTTCCTGGATAATACACAGAATTAAAACCACAGGAGATGGCATTTGAAATCAAATGCTACAATCCATAGTATTATGTGGGCATGATTGGATTAATTGTCCCCATCCACCAAGAAAGAATCAGATCTCAGCATAGTTGAGTTGAACTGAACTACTTATCTGATAAGAATTTTCCTTGAGTAGTTCATCAGCTTTTCCAAGAAGACACTTAAGGAAAAGATATGGAAGGAAGTATATGATGCTGAGTGCTTCCCCGATGGCTCTGTGGTAAAGAATCCACCAGCCAATGCAGAAGACTCAAGAGACGTGGGTTTGGTCCCTAGGTTGGGAAGATCGCCTGGAGGAGGAAATGGCAACCCGCTCCAGTATGCTTGCCTGGAGAATTCCACGGACAGAGGAGCCTGGTGGGCTAGAGTCCATAGAGTCGTGAAGTGTTGGATAGGAATGAAGTGACTAAGCATGTGAACATATGACGATGAAGAAAATTTAGTACAAAAAGTGTTGATGTCAGGAACTGAAATATACAATTTCAGATTAGCTGTATGTAGTAACAGTGCTTGAAATTATTTATTCATAGGGTTAAGGATCTGCAAACATTACGTATAGATCAGAGGCTTTTGATAAACACCAACAAAGAATTCACTTTTATGATGTAGACATGCATACTTTATGCTCAAAATAATAAGAGCAACTGGAGGTGTTCTCAAGCTATAAAGAGCCTACATACCTGAAATCTCAGCAGGCCAAGGTAATTGATCTTTAGTTATAGCTAAATGATATCATTAAATACTGGAATTTAAGAGTATTTTGAACTTTGATTCGAATTCCTTTTAACTTGAAGTGAATTCACATTCAATCTATACATAGCATTACCCTGCTAATGATGTTTCAGGATTAAAGAAATTCTGTCACTTAAAATCATGAAAAGGCTTCTCTCTCTAGATAAAGCAAACAGAGATACTTAGATATCCTTTCTCTCTTCTGATAAACTTTGCTTTATTGCAGGAAGACAAAACTTCAGTGTGAACAACCCTAATTGCTTCTCCACTTAATCAAGGTCCAGTCACTTCCACTGCCTTTGACTTACTCCTTCATCAAACATTTCTATGCCTTCTTCTCATTTTGAGATAATTTTAAGTTGATATGCAGTTGGAAGAGATAACACACAAAGATCCCATGGAAACTTTACTCTGATTTCCCCCAATGGTAACATCAATTTAAGCACAAAATCACAGCTAAGGTGTTGACACCATGAAGATGCAGAACAAGCCCATCAACATTGGGTCCTCTTGAGTTTCCCTTTTAGAGTTATGCCCACTTCCCTCTGTCTCTGTCCCCTCCTTCACCCTGTCCTTCACTAGTACCATCTTGTTATTTCAAGCGTGTTATATAAATGGAAACATACATTTATTTAGCCATTCACAGGTTGGAAGAAACCTGAGTTGTTTCCAGTGTCTAAGTATTATGAATAAAGCTACTGTGAACACTTTTCTATAGCTTTTTATATGAACGTGATTTTTCCTTTCTCTAGGATGAATACCTGGATGTGCAATTGCTGGGTCATTTCAGATTTACATAATTAGTTCTTTAAGGACTTCCCAGGTGGTGGTAGTGATAAAGAACCCGCCTGCCAATGTAGAAGACATGAAAGGTGTGTTTGATCTCTGGCTTGGGAAGATCCCCTGGAGGAGGGCATGGCAATCCATTCCAGTACTCTTGCCTGGGGAATCCCATGGACAGAGGAGCCTGGTGGGCTACAGTTCAGTTCAGGCACTCAGTCATGTCTGACTCTTTGTGACCCCATGGACCGAAGCACACCAGGCTTTCCTGTCCATCACTGACTCTTGAAGCTTGTTTAAACTCATGTCCATCAAGTTGGTGATGCCATCCAACCATCTCATCCTCTGTCGGCCCCTTCTCCTCCCACCTTCAAACTTTCCCAGCATCAGGGTCTTTTCCATTGAGTCAGTTCTTCGCATCAGGTGGCCAAAGTATTGGAGCTTCAGCTTTAGCATCAGTCCTTCCAATGAAAATTTGGGACTGATTTCCTTTAGAATTGACTGGTTGGATCTCCTTGCAGTTCAAGGGCCTCTCAAGAATCTTCTCCAAAATCACAGTTCAAAGGCATCAGTTCTTCGGTGCTCGCCTTTCTTTATGTCCAACTCTCACATCCATATTTGACTACTGGAAAAACCATAGCTTTGATTAGATGGATCCTTGTGGGAAAAGTAATGTCTCTGTTTTTTAATATGCTGTCTAGGTTGGTAATAGCTTTTCTTCCAAGGAGCGAGAATCTTTTAATTTCATGGCTACAGTCACCATCTGCAGTGATTTTGGAGCCCAAGAAAGTAAAGTCTCATTGTTTCCATTGTTTCCCCATCTATGTGCCATAAAGTGATGGAACCAGATGCCAAGATCTTAGTTTTCTGAATGTTGAGTTTTAAGCCAACTTTTTCACTCTTCTCTTTCACTTTCATCAAGAGGCTCTTTAGTTCTTCTTCGCTTTCTGCCATAAGGGTGGTGTCATCTGCATATCTGAGTTTATTGATATTTCTCCAGCAATCTTGATTGCAACTGTGCTTCATCATGCCCGACATTTCTCATGATTTACTCTGCATATAGGTTTAATAAGCAGGGTGGCAATATACAACGTTGACGTACTCCTTTCCTGATTTGGAACCAATCTGTTGTTCCATGTCTCGTTCTAACTGTTGCTTCTTGACCTTCATACATATTTCTCAGGAGGCAGGCCAGGTCTGGTATTCTCATCTCTTGAAGAATTTTCCACAGTTTGTTCTGATCCACACAGTCAAAGGCTTTGGCAGTCAGTAAAGCAGAAGTAGATGTTTTTCTGGAACTCTCTTGCTTTTTCAATGATCCAAGGGATGTTGGCAATTTGATCTCTGGTTCCTCTGCCTTTTCTGAATACAGCTTGAACATTTGAAGTTCATGGTTCATGTACAGTTGAAGCCTGACTTGGAGAATTTTGAGCATTACTTTGCTAGCATGTGAGATGAGTGCAATTGTACTGTAGTTTGAACATTTTTTGGCAAAGCCTTTCTTTGGGATTGGAATGAAAACTGACCTTTTCCAGTCCTGTGGCCACTGCTGTGTTTTCCAAATTTGCTGGCATATTGAGTGCAGCACTTTCACAGCATTATCTTTTAGGATTTGAAATAGCTCAGCTGGAATTCCATCATCTCCATTAGCTTTATTTGTAGTGATGCTTCCCACTTGACTTCACATTCCAGGATGTCTGGCTCCAGGTGAGTGATCACACCAGTTCATGGTGTTGCAAAGAGTTAGACATGACTTAGCAACTAAGCAACAACAGCTTCCACTTATTGAATGTCTATTCTATACATGTTGGAACATTGTTTATAACTGTTTTGAGATAACTGCTGAAAGATGAAATTCAATAATGCTGCTATTCCCTAAATATATGTTCATGTGAATGCAAAATAAAGTTTACAGTAATAATCTAAAACACAAAATATTTTATATGATGTGCTGACCTAACTTGCTTTTACTACCTGGAAATTCTGATAAATAATTGGCTGTGAATAGTGTCTGTTGGCACTGGTACAAAATATTATTACATCATTTATGAATTTGTAGAAAAACAGTCAATATTCAAAAAATAAATTTCTCTCTTTGATAGAGGACACTATTCCTTTGCCTAAAGACATGTGGACACAGAGAAAATGTATGTAAATGCTTAACTTAGTAGCACAGTTTGGGCTGATGGTGGAGGTGGTTACAAATGTCATTGGATTTCAAACTGGTAGTTTGAGTTTGAGTTGCTTTCAGCTCAGTTTATCATAAATAGCCTTTTAGTATCTGATACATATTTACATTTTCTGGCATCATCATTGGTTTGCTCATTCATTCATTCATTCATTTAGGAGTTTTCAACCACTTTGTGTATGGTTCTGGGGATCAAAGAAGAAAAATACACAATCTTTGCCTTTAAGCATGTATGCTGCTGCTGTTGCTGCTAAGTCGCTTCAGTCGTGTCTAACTCTGTGCAACCCCATGGACAGCAGCCCATCAGGCTCCCCCATCCCTGGGATTCTCCACGCAAGAACACTGGAGTGGGTTGCCATTTCCTTCTCCAATGCATGAAAGTGAAAAGTGAAAGTGAAGTCTCTCAGTTGTGTCCGACTCTTAGCGACCCCATGGGCTGCAGCCCACCAGGTTCCTCCATCCATGGGATTTTCCAGGCAAGAGTACTGGAGTGGGGTGCCATTGCCTTCTCCGTAAGCATGGATAGGGAGATATAAATGCAGAAAGATAATTAAAATATGACATTAAGTTCCATAGTAAATGTATGTATAGATCCTCAGGGGAACAGACATGAAGGGTACCGAATCTAGCCTGTGTATTGTGACTATGTGTTTGAGAGAGAGATAGGAAGAGAGAGACAGAGAGATGGGGGTGAGGGATGCTATGAGTTTTAGGAAAGGTTTCTGGGAAAAGTTGCATGGGTAAAATCTTAAATATTGTGAAGAAATTAGCCAGGAAAAGCAATTGAGTTATCTTTACAGAAGTAAAAGAAACTCTCCAAGTTGTCCATATTAAACCTTAAAAAATCAAGTTCTTTTTGACTGAATCGTAGACTTCCATTTTTATGTTGAAAATCAAACCTCTTTACTCAGCCATAAAAAAGAATGAAATAATGCCATTTGCAGCAACATGGATGAACTAGAGATTATCATATTAAGTGAAAGAAGTCAGAGAAAGACAAATATCATATGATAGCACTTGTAAAGAGAATCTAAAAAATATGGTACAAGTGAACTTATGTACAAAACAAAAATAGACTCACAGGCATAGAAAACAAACTTATGGTCACCAAATGGGAAATGGGAGAGGGATAAATTAGGAATATGGGATGAACAGATACATACTACTATAGATGAAATAGATAAACAACAAGGACCTACTGGATAGCGCAGGGAACTCTACTCAGTTTCTTGTGATGACATATAATGGAAAACAATCTGAAAAGGAATACATTTATGTATACATTTTATGTATAAAAATTTGTTTGTCGCTCAGTCATGTCCGACTCTTTGCAACCCAATGGACTGTAGCCCTCCTCTGTCCATGGGGTTTCCCAGGTGAGAATAGTAGGGTGGGTTGCCATTTCCTCCTCCAGGGGATCTTCCCAACCGAGGGATCAAACGAAGTCTTCTGCATTGCAAACAGATTCTTTACCATCTGAGCCACCACGGAAGCCCATATATGCATATATATGTATAACTGAAGTATATGAATCTCTTTGCTGTATACCTGAATCATTGTAAATCATCTATACCTCAACTTAAAAAAATCCTCTATACCTCAACTTTAAAAAATCCTCTTACTTACAAATGTCTGTACCTATTTATGTTCCCATTCTTCCAGTAATCACTCTAGCCATTCACCTCTTGGTTATCCAGGGAACTTGAAGCCATTTGGTGTTGCTGAAGAACCAAGAGGGAAGAAAAATGGGGTGGAGATTCACTCTGGAGATAGGGTCGGGGTGGAGGGCCCTGAACACTGAGGGCCTCTCCGCTGGCTCGAAGGGGAAAGGTAGGTCAGGTATGAGTGTTAAGAGCTGGGGTTACTTAATTACATTTAATTTTTAGCTTGATCACTGATGTTTCTGTGCTGGGTGGCCTTGGAGAAGCCTTGGACAGGAGAACAGCTGTTACAGAGGAACAGGTAAGAGCTATGAAGCTCAAACTAGGACTTGGCAGACTGGATGGAGGAGAGAAATGGGCGTGAGAAATATTTAAGAACTAGTCATCTGGTCCCAGTGAACATGGTAAGATGAGAGGAGGAAGTCGTGGACACCCCAATTTCTGGCAAGGGTGACTAAGAGGAGGCCACCAACACATGGAGACCAGAGAGGAGCAGAGTAAGAATGAAGAAATCTAGAAATTTGTGTAAAATATCCCACTTTTAAAACCTTCACAGCTAATTAAAATCTAAAACTCTATGCAAGGGCCATGGGGAGGATAACAGTGTTTGTGGTCTGCCACATCAAGCTCTCTGCTGTTGGTGACTTGAGCTGAGATGATCGAGGGTGATGCCGAGGATCAGGAAGTGGTGACGTCTCATCCATGAGACCGCATTCCATCAATAAGTGCTCACTCACTTCATGCCCGATCTGGGCCAGATTCAGGGGATTTAGTGGTAATAAAAGAGTCAAAAGTCCTGAAAACCGAGTTACACATAAGGAGATTTTTTTCCCCCTCTGTGGTTATTTATTCTCTTTGGGATATTGACATGTGGTTGAAACAATCCCCAGTGCTTATGATGTACTCAGCTGCTGGTATCAGCTGGGTTCCTATTTACCTTATCAGATGCCATGGATGTAGCTCTGCAGCTATTAGAAACAGACCCAGGGAAGGTTCTTGAATTTTCTGTGCTCCTGTTTTCTTGCCTGTAAATGTGCATAATGATACTGCCAATGTACAGAATTACTGTGAGAATGAAGTGAGATGGTGCATATGACATGGTCAGTCCATGTTCTGTCTCCTATTAGCCCTGCAAAAGCTGGCTGTATTAATGATTATGCTGTCCAATTTCGCACCCTGCCCATAGGTCTAAAACAGTGATTTTATGAGTCTTACAGGAGAAGGACTGTTGCTGAAGCTGAAGCTCCAATACTTTGGCCACCAGATTTGAAGAGCCGACTCATTGGAAAAGACCCTGATGCTGGGAAAGACTGAAGGCAAAAGAAGAACGGGATGACAGAGGATGAGATGGTTAGATAGCATCACCTACTCAGTGGACATGAATTTGAGAAGATTGGGAGATGGTGAAAGATAGAGGAGCCTGGCAGGCTGCAGTCCATGGGGTCACAAAAAGTTAGACGTGACTTAGCAACTGAAGAACAACAGCAACAATTGGATGGTGAGCATCAGGTCAGATACAATATGGCTAAAAGCAGTTGATGGAAGCAAGGTGGTTGCTCTGACCTGGCTGCTCCCATGACGACAGCCTCTCCTGTTACCCTCTGTTCACAGTCCTCCAGTCTTGATTATGAGCCAGAGGAAGAAACCAGGTCCTACTGCTGCCCTGTATGATCTGACCCAAGTCACTTCCAGCATATTACTGTTAATGACTTTCTATCTTCAAAATTGATCTCAGTCAGGTCATTTCCAGTAGTATCCTTGAGTGCTCTGCAGTTGATTCCAGCAATGAAAGCTGTGAAGCTATGGTCCATGCAGGTCATGGAATTATTAATAGCATGTAATTCAAACCTACAACCAAAATGCCTTTGAAAGAAGCTGATGTTAATTCAGAAGCTTCTTGTATACTTAGTCTAAAGGAAGTGAGTAAGAACCCATCCTTTCTACATCTTTAGAGTCCTTCACAGCTTTTCTTTTCCATATTTTTTGGCTCTATTTGATCCCTGGGTTGAGAAGATCCCCTGGAGGATGGCATGGCAACCCACTCCAGTATTCTTGCCTGGAGAATCCCATGGACTGAGGAGCCTGGCAGGCTGTAGTCCATGGGGTCACAAAGAGTCAGATATGACTGAGGTGACTTGGCATGCAACAGATGTAGCTCTGTTTCTTTTGGGCTGTTCTCATTGACCCAGTTCTCCAGCCCTTTAATCACTTGCAGGGGACGCCTCCAGAGAGCTCTCCTAGTTCCCCATGTTCCTTGTACCCGCAGAGTTCCAGCCAGACCTTTAATTACAAATTTTAAAATAATGGCGGGAATGGAATCATGACCTCATATTGCTTGTGCTGTGCTTGCTCCTCAGACAATATCAAGGTTTTCCTATTATATTAGCTCTGTTTCCACATCACTCTAAGCCACCAGGTTATAATTCTCTTTATATGTGATTATTATTGTAATAATTTTGACTTCTACTTACTGCAGAGCTACTGTATTCCAAGTCGAGCTCTACAGGATTTTCAAGAGTCACATTAGTTAAGTGTTACAACTCTATGCATTGAAGTCTATGTCTGAGGTCAGTTTATAACTTGAAAGGCCAATGTTAAACCTAGGTCTTTCTGACTCCATAATCTGTGTTATCTCTTCATTATCACTCTGTCCTTACAAAAGTTTTCTAATGAGGCTCTAATTGTTTGAAAATTGGAAAATTAAAATGTAGTGGACCAGGAATTCTTCTGTAATTGGAGAATTCAAAGGAGTCTGATGGTTTCCAAACACAAAAGAGGATATTGGTTTTCTATAGCAATAAATTGTTGGTGTATATTCAGATTTTTTTCCTTCTGCTTCATCCCAGGATTCAGTACCTGACCTGTAACAGGAACTCAATATAATATAATGCTTGCTGAATCCAAAGCAAGGGCTAAGAATCTATTTCTTTTCTCACATTACATGCAGATAACCTAGATGTCACGCATTTAATTTCTGATGTATTCATGACTTTGTACAACCGTGCATTTTCTGACCTGTTAATATATTCTTTTTTCTAACTCCTTCCCCCTGCATCATGTGCAGGCCTGGCCCTCCCCATCCCCTGCCCTCCACATTCACACAAATGTAACAGGGAAATCAGAAAGGGTAGAACTCCCCTTGTTCCTGATCTGAGTAATCTGAGATAAAATCGTGACTTTGAAAAGGCAGTACACATGGTCTTCTTGTATTTCTTTGTTAATCTGTCTTTAAGATTTCAGTTCTTTTTCTGTGTGATCACAGACTATTCTTAGCTATGCAAGATTCACTCTGTGTGTTTTGACAGGACAAAACATTCTGAACAAGAAACAAGGAGAAGAGATGGGTAAAGTTCTCCTGCACACCTTGGCTCCCTGTCTTGGGGGCACTTAAACACCACATTACTTTCCAGCACCTACCTCAAGATGGCTGGAAGAAACAAATCTTATGATTTCTTAATAACATATAGAAAAGGCAGTAAGACACACAGAAGGTTTGTCCTCTTCCAACATTCTTATTAGACTTCTGATTGAAGATGGGTTTTGAAAATTGACTGGGGAACTCCAGACACAACAATATTTAATAGGAAATAAGAGCATTTGTGGCTGGCAGCCTCTGAGATGGTCCCAATGGTCATCACCTTCATATGCTTGTGTAATGTACTATCCTTGGAGGTGGGCTGGACTTAGTGAATAGGATACTTCACATGGAGATTAGGTTATTGAAAAGCTGTGGCTACCATCTTGGGTGCTGTTTCTCAGACCATGTGTCACAGTGAAAGCTAGTTGTCATATCATGTGGCAGCACCACAGAGAGGCCCAGGGGGCAGGGACTGAGGCTAGGCGACAACCACATCAGTGAGCCTGGAAACAGAGACTCCCTCCCCACCTCACCTCAGCTGAAACTTCATCTGACTGTAAGCTCAGGAGAGTGACATCTGACTGTAAGCTCAGGAGAGACCTTGAGGCCCAGGAACTGAGCTCAGCCACACCCAGATTCCTGTAGAGTAGTTAACTATGAGATAACAAGCTTTTGTTGTTTTAAGCCTCTGAGTTTTGGGATAATTTATGGAGCAACAATAAATAAATAATATAAAACAAAAGATGCAAAAGTTTTTGTTCTACTAAACTCCAGTTGTGTTTTCTGCCTCTTGTCCTTTGTGATAAAATACTAACACATTCACTTATGACAATTACCTTTTAAAATCTTTATTATAAGTATGTGTCATTTTCTCCTGTTTGTCTATAAATTTCTGGAGAATAGAAACTCATTGCTACTGAGTTTCGAATTCTTCTGGGCCGCAGAAATGAGCATCACACACAGCAAATGCTGAATGAATATCTGATTAGCAAGTATATGGAAAATGGTCCTGCCTTTAAGGACCAGCTGGGTAGCTGGATGTTAGACAAGGCTTCCATTTGACCTGCTAATCATTTCCTGATTCTTCACACATCTTAATATATTAATAGCTGGCTTTCAAGGATGATCTCTGCTGAGGTTTCTCTTTCTACTGTAGAAAACACAATTAAGACTTGAGTAAATGACGTGGTATCATTATTTCTTTATGATGTAGGGAAACTGTAACATGCAATCATAAATCAAGGCATAATCTCTATTTCTACTTTCAGAAAGCCACTGTGTACGTAGAGATGAGTAATCATTTGAAAGTACATAGGGAATTAGCTTGTGTTCATCAGCAATGCATACAACCATTACTAATTAGCAGCAAAGTAATATTTTCACCTAAAATGCAGCCTTATATTCTCATTCTGTATTAGTTTGTCACTATTATCTTTTCATACAAAACATAGCTGGTAGAGGAAGGAGAGAAGGGTCGCTGAGACTGATGGGAGAAGCAGAAACCGTGGGTCTGGGATACACAGATGTCACTTGTTTAACAGAGCACGCTGCTCTGGTGATTATGCAAATTGATAGAAATCAGACTGAGTTTTGAAGGATCTGAACAGAGTTTTTAAAAAGTTGTTTCTATTAAAGGACATTTAAAGGGTGCTGTTCTGCTGCCATCACAAAAGGAAATAATAAGGGAAAGAAACTTTAGGGGAAGATTGTCAAGAAAAAGTGAAGATACGTTATTGTCCTAGGATCAATATAGCATCTGACTTTTTCATCCTTGTCTTGTCTTACGTAAAAAAAAATCTGTAAAATGCTGCCATATATATGATTATATACATGTGTATGTATATACATATGATTTTATATATGCTTGACTTCCCTGGTGGCTCAGATGGTAAAGCGTCTGCCTACAATGTGGGAGACCCAGGTTCAATCCCTGGGTTGGGAATATCCTCTGGAGAAGGGAATGGTAACCCACTCCAATACTCTTGCCTGGAAAATCCCATGGACGGAGGAACGTGGTAAGCTACAGTCCATGGGGTCACAAAGGGTTGGATACGACTGAGCAACTTCACTTCACTTATATATGCTTATATACATGTGATTTTGGACCAAATACTACTAACGAAAGGAGCAAGAGGTGTTGATAGAATTACCCAGGGTGAATCTGGTTTAGTTTGTCTTCTGATTTCCATCTCTGGATTGACCATCACTGTCAAAGATTTTGTCATCTGACTCAAATGTGAAGGTGGTTCTGCTGGTGACATTAATTATCTTCTCATCAAAGCCACTTTGGACAGTCTCAGAAACTTCTTCTTTGCCTCCTAGGGAACCTTAAAGGACAAGTCATTCTTCCTCAGTTGCTCATCAGAATGGCAGAAAATCATTTGACTTCTACACCTTCCATCAGGCTCTTCAGGAACAGTGAGTGCACGGCAGGGGTGGGAAGCGGGTGTGGGGGCATTCCCCAAGTCTTCTCACATCCTGAACTCTACATGGTTGTCTCTTCTTGAGCCAAGAGTCTCTGATTCAAATCAGGCTGACGACAAGAAGGAACCTGATGACTCTGTCTCAATTGTTTCATATCTTTATATAAATGAGTCTTTTGAGGGCTTAAAACGTTTTGGTTTCCTTGGTGTCATACAACCTCTTGTGACTGAAGGAAAGAGGCAGTGTGTGCTGGGTGAGCCAAAGGCACCTGGTATAAAAGTGATAGGTGAGTATTGGATCAGGGGTCAGGGCCCTGCATAGTTATGCTTGGCTCTGCCATTAACCCTGGGTCAGGAAGATCCCCTGGAGAAGGGAGTGGCAACCCACTCCAGTATTCTTGCCTGGGAAATCCCATGGACAGAGGGGCTTGCTGGGCTACAGTCCATGGGGTCACAAAGAGTTGGACACGACTGAGCACCGCCATTATAACTTTCTAGATTTTGTGCTTTTTGGAATAAGAGAGATTGTTACATTCTCTTCTACTTATCTGAGAACTAGGGACTTATTTTGTTCACAGTTTACAGGAAGACAACTTAGTCGTCTAATCGCCTCCTCCTTCCTCACATTTGTAGAGGGGTGGGTTCTCATTTCCGTGGTTGATCAGTGGATGCTAGAGCTTGAGACAGAGCTGGTCCAGGACACAGCCCACAAACCACCAGCCCTTGCTTCGTCTCTTTCCTACTTTCTCTTGGGGACTGGTCACAGAATCCCTGCGCAACTCCAAGTTAGTCAGCACCTACCCAGCTGCCAGCCACAGGTTTGCGAGTACCCTATGTCTGGAGCCCTGTGACATTTTTTAAGGAGTTGAAATGTGATGCCACGTTTCTCTGAGTAGTTTCGCTGCCTGATCTGGGGAGATGAAATCTGAATCTCCTAAGCTGAGCATCTTCCAGGGAAGCAGGATTGTCAGGAAAGCCACTTGCGTGTCTGTGAACTGCCGCTGTCCTTCATGGCTGAGTGCAGCCTGGGAGTCACCAGGCAGTTCTGAGCCTGCGGACTAAGATGCCCATTGTGAGTGATCACAACTCCACCTGGGCCACTTCGCCACGTGGGGTGGCTGTCCCCTTTATCCAACTCCATTTCACTCGGCTGGAAGACAGACGCTGATTGTCAGGGACAAGAAGGGAGCTGACCCACTTCTCCAAGCTGGCCTCAGGCCCACAGCACTGAAGGGCTTGGTCTCTCGTTTCTAGCCTGTTTTTCCATTTTGGGTTTTGAGCATCAGTGATAGATAGGTGAGCAGTCAATTGACCAAGAACTAGCAGAAATGTTCTAACCCCACACTGTTCCCAGATAGTCTGCATGTGACACGGAGTCATGTCTTATCTCTGTTCTGTTAATAAAACAAGAGCCTGTGGGTTTTAAAAAATTCTGTTTCTCAATGGAGGAACAGATGCCTCTCTTTATTTTGGTGGAGACTGGGACTTGTGGCTTTTAAAAAATCACTTTTGAGTAGGATTTATTTTTTGTTTATATTTTTAGAATTCTCTGCAGCAATATTTAAGACCCAGGTTTTAAGAATGCTTTCTTGGAAGAATTCAACTTGTTAAAAAAATCATGTGTGTTTTCCACCACTCCAGGTGCATGTGTGCTAGGCTGCTTCAGTCGTGTCTGACTCTTTGCGCTTCCATGCATTATAGCCCACCGGGCTCCTCTGTCCACACGATTTCCCAGTCAAGAATACCGCAGTGGGTTGCCACGCCCTCCTTCAGGAAATCTTCCCAACCCGAATTGAAGAGATCAAACCTGAGTCTCTTACATCTCTTGCATTGGTAGGCGGATTCTTTACCACTAGAGCCACCTGGGAAGCCCAGTCCAGGTACAAAACCAAATAATAATAATACTGAAGAATCAAAGCTCACACTTATGAGCCTGTGTCGTAGACCAGGCTCTGTGCTAAGCACTTGGCATATGTGACGCTATTCAGTCCTCAGGAGACTCTGATGACAGAAGGTCAGTTATGAGCCTCACTGCGCACCATCAGGGCAGGGAAGTGAGAGCGAGTGAGTCACCTCCCAGCAACCCAGAGCTCATAGTGCTGGCCTCAGGTTTCAGGCCCCAGTGTCCTTTTCCAGGGCCTGGCCCCTTAACCACCACCTGGGACTCAAGAAATGTACAGCATCCTTGGGGACAGCACTCCACAACTTTCAGAATCATGAGGGAGGCCAACAATCAACTTCGGTAAGAGACAGATTTCAACAGTCATTAGAGAGTGGTGGAAGCAGTATGACATGGGAGCACATGCAGGGGAAACTAGTTTCTAGCTCGGGGGCTGCTGGCTGAGGCCTCAGCAAAGGATGAATGAGCGAAGAGGGCAGGGGCAGGGGAGCTGCATCTCAGGTCCCAGGGCTCGGCCAGCTGGGAGCCCGTGCCCTGAGGAGGACTCGTGTAGGAGAACAGCTCGGCATGCAGTTTGGAACAGTCATGAGTGAGTCCAAATCAATGGTGTGGGTTTTCTTCTGTAGGCAAAAGTCACCAACTTCAGATCTTAGACATGGACGCTGTGAGCGGCTCTGTGATTTAGGGAGATCACTTTTGAGGTTGGTAGGCGGATGCAGGAAAGATGGAAGCCTGTCAGGGTCCAGGTGGAGGTGGGAGATGTCCAAGTAGAGCAGGGACAAGCGAGGATGGGTGGGAGGAGTAGAGACATGGAGCCAGAAGGTGGTGACAGGTCAAGCATGCAGGGGAAGAGCCCTGGTTACCAGTCTGGATGGCAGAGAGGCTGGAGCAAGAGAGGGTGACCCAGGGAAAGAGAGACCATGGGAGGTGCTACAAAGCTGAGGATTCTACCCCCTGAGACAGGCCCCATTTCTGTGACCCCATAAGAGCTCTGCAGGTAACTCTGCAGAGCCCAGAGTGGACTCTCAGAGCCCAGGAAGAGAACAGGGCTGCAGTGACTGGTGTAGAGGTGCCTGGAAACATCCCCATGGTGGCTGGATGGTCGAGGAAGGCGGAGGAGGAGAGGGTTGAGCGCCTACCCTGGTGAGCAGCAGAGGAGGACTTGGGAGTAGGGCAACGTCTGAAAGATGCAGTGAGAAGGAGGGTGAGTCCAGCGATGGAAAGAGAAGCCTTCAAGGAAGAGAAAGAACGTTTTTCTCCATTTCAAAAGGCCCTACTATTTTTTCCCAAGACAAATGATAGAGAGGAATCAACTTCCTGTGGTAAACAGACATAGAGCAATTCGCCATCATCGCCCAGCTCCAGTCAGACTGTTCCACACAATTTATTTCAAACAGGTGAAGATATGCGTCAGCATAGCCGGGAGCAGTCAATTAGAGGGATTAAAGGCAGGAACGCTTCTGCGGCAAAAGTATTTAAGTTTTAGTTCTTGTACAGCTGTGTTTTCTCTGCTTCTCAGCGATCAGAATTCCCTCACCCAGTGCTCTTCCTGGATGTTGGAACTGAATGGAAGATGCTTCTTTTTCTATTACAGGTTTTTTAAGTGGCCCTAGAGCCACAGATTTCCAGCATTTATGTATTTTCAGTATTTATGCTATGTATATGGTCTAAGTGTAGGAGGGCTTTATTTGATATAAATTACCTTAGGTGCTTAAAGGACTCATTGCCTGTATCCCCAGTTTATAGCTGAACAAATTACTATTGGACCACAAAGATGGCTGAGTGTTAAGAACTGATGCTTTTAAACTGTGGTGTTGGAGAAGACTCTTGAGAGTCCCTTGGACAGCAAGGAGATCAAACCAGTCAATCCTAAAAAAAATGAAACCTGAATGTTCATTGGAAGGACTGATGCTGAAGCGGAAGCTCCAATACTTTGGCCACCTGATAGGAAGAGACCCTCATTGGAAAAACCCTGATGCTGGGAAAGGAGGAGAAGCAGGTGGCAGAGGATGAGATGGTTGGATGGCATCACCGACTCAGTAGGCATGAATCTGAGAAAACTCTGGGAGATGGTGAAGGACAGAGGAACCTGGCATGCTGCAGTCCATGGGGTCACAAAGAGTTGGACATGACTTAGCGACTGAACAGCAACAAATCAGTGTTAAAAGTTTTCCTAAAATTAAACACTATAGGTTCAGTTCAGTTCAGTTCAGTTGCTCAGTTGTGTCTGACTCTTTGCAACCCCATGAATCGCAGCACGCCAGGCCTCCCTGTCCATCACCAACTCCCGGAGTTCACCCAAACTCATGTGTCTCAAATTGGTGATGCCATCCAGCCATCTCATCCTCTGTAGTCCCCTTCTCCTCCTGCCCCCAATCCCTCCCAGCATCAGAGTCTTTTCCAATGAGTCAACTCTTCGCATGAGGTGGCCAAAGTATTGGAGTTTCAGCCTCAGCATCAGTCCTTCCAATGAACACCCAGGAGTGGTCTCCTTTAGGATGGACTGGTTGGATCTCCTTGCAGTCCAAGGGACTCTCAAGAGTCTTCTCCAACACCGCAGTTCAAAAGCATCAATTCTTCGGTGCTAAGCTTTCTTTATAGTCCAACTCTCACATCCATACATGACCACTGGAAAAACCATAGCCTTGACTAGATGGACCTTTGTTGGCAAAGTAATATCTCTGCTTTTTAATATGCTGCCTAGGTTGGTCATAACTTTTCTTCCAAGAAGTAAGCGTCTTTTAATTTCACAGCTGTAGTCACCATCTGCAGTGATTTTGGAGCCCAAAAAATAAAGTCTGACACTGTTTCCACTGTTTCCCCATCTATTTCCCATGAAGTGATGGGACCAGATGCCATGATCTTCGTTTTCTGAATGTTGAGCTTTAAGCCAACTTTTTCACTCTCCTCTTTCACTTTCATCAAGAGGCTTTTTAGTTCCTCTTCCCTTTCTGCCATAAGGGTGGTGTCATCTGCATATCTGAGATTATTGATATTTCTCCTGGAAATCTTGATTCCAGCTTGTGCTTCTTCCAGCCCAACATTTCTCATGATGTACTCTGCATATAAGTTGTAGGTTAGGCAGCATCAAAAAATATTTTGTCCCAACTGAAGTCTCTTTTTTTTTAACCATTCATATTTTTCAGCATATCACCTGCTTTCTCCTTGTGCAAAAACACCATGTGGAACATAATGGAGTGACACTTCTTAGCTGAAATAGTTAACAAGAAGGAGGAGCCTGTGCAGGGCTTGGTGTCCATTGACACTTCTTTGGAGTTTCTTGAGCATCCACTGGAACCTGGTCTTCTTATCTATTTCTGGCAAAAGCCCTGGAGGAGGACTCTTTAAAACTCAATTTGCAAAAAAGGGAAGCTTAGTTTCAGAGAAACTGATTAACTTCCCTGGTGACACAGGAAGGGAGTGATGGAGCTGGGTTTTAAGCTCAGGTGCATTTGACCTGGGCTTCCCAGGTGGCGCTAGTGGTAAAGTACCTGCCTGCCAATGTAGGTGACATAAGAGATGCAGATTGGATCCCTGAGTCAGAAAGATCCCTGGAAGGAGGGCATGGCAACCCACTCCAGTATTCTTGCCTGGAGAATCCCATGGACAGAGGAACCTGGTGGGCTACAGTCCGTGGGGTCGCAAAGAATCAGACGCGACTTAGCTACTAAACAACAATAATATAAAATCTACATATATTTTTAGGATGGTTTAACATCATACAGCCTTGATGATATTCATTAGTGTTGTGTCCTGATGTTGCTTCTCCTGCATGGAAACAGAAGGACTTAGAAAGAAGGACCCAGGCACTTAGTCATGGAGGCCAGTTTCCCCTGGACAGGTTGTCCTTCAGCAGAGGCCCTCAGCACACACGCTGTAAGTGGCCACAGTGGAATTATTATTATAAAACTACTTTGGGGTAAGTCATACCCTTCTTGGACTCAGAGTGTGCTTCTGAAGGAACCTCCTTGTCCAGAAACCCTGGAGGGAACCAGATTCCAAGATTAGAAGATTAGAGGAAATGAAAAGCATCAAGAATGTATGTATGAATGATGTATGTATGTATGAATGAATCACGTGGACTCCACACTGGCTCATCAGAGCTACTGAGGTTTCCTCAGAGTCAAGTGCCATTCCGATCATAACTTAATGCTTTTCTCTCTAAACCTGTTGCTTTATAACTGAGAGCGTCTTGGAAGCTCAGAGGTGATAACAGGCTGGCATCGCTCCACTCTCGTCACCACAAACAAGGTGATGGGATTTTTGAAGTTTCACAAAGCCAGCAATAAAATCAGCTGTCTCTGCTCTCTGGATGACAGCTGGCATCAGGACCATAGTTTAAGGTTTTGTCGGGAGCATATCCCCAAATGTGAGCAGTAGCTTTGCGGTTGGCTGTTATTAAGAGCTCCTCATCCTTTCTCCTGCCCACTTTACGCATGCCTACCCAGGCTGTCACACCTAATGCTTTGCTTCACCTGTCTAATCTGACCATTATACCTCTGACTGCTTGACTTCAAAAGATGCGAGCTCTGGTCCAAAGAGTCTTAGGAGAACTAGACCATCACTGGTATTTCAGCCGAACAGGTCTTCACTCTCACGCAGCAGAGAAACACTTTAAAAGAAATGTCTAAATCACCTGATGTATTAAGGTATCAAATTCTTGCACAAATTGTAACAGACATTTTTTTCGTTGTGGAGAGACAGATTTTGCAAAGATGTCAAATCGCATAAAGCCGCAGCACAGCACAGCCTCAAAGACATCATCTCTGCTGTTGCCTTGTGAGACAGGAAGCCAAGCAGGCATTCACCCACCCTCGAATGAAGTGGATCCAAACAAAGTTTACGCCTCTGCCGTGATGGCCAGGTGAACGCCTTGCAAGAGTTACCATTCTCTCTGCCCCTAGATATCGATTTTCTTCTTTTTATTTACAAGGCAGCTGGCAAGACAGGCAGGAAACAAGAGCTGTATGCATTAAGGCTGTGAGAGACCCGTGTGCTGAGCCCAAGCCATGCAGGTTTGTACAAGTGTCACTCTGGTCATGTACTGATCATGAATATTAAAGTAACAATAGGGCCAGGAAGATGAGTGGACGTGAGGGCATTTCTGTCATTAGCATGGAACTGGATGTTTACGGAGAACTCTGAGGAAAGGATTCTCCCCAAACCTCCAAACACATAAGACACAAGATGCAAGACAACAGGCTTGCTGCTCATCACGAAAGCTGCATATGACCTCAGGTTAGATTTTCTGCTCCCTAATCCGCCTGTAATGCAGTAGATGCAGGTTCCATCCTTGGGTCTGGAAGATCCTCTGGTGGAGGAAATGGCAACCAGCTTCAGCATTCTTGCCTTGAAAATTCCATGGACAGAGGAGCCTGGTGGGCTGCAGTCCATACGGTCACAAAGAGTTGGACACAACTGAACAACTGACCACATACACAACACAATCATGGAAGGAAGGTATTGTACTCTAAACACCTATCTATTGCTTCTATCTATCTATTAATCATCTATTTCTACACACACACACACACACACACACACACAGTTTAACCTTGCTAATCTTAACAGATACAAATAGAAGCAGAGTCAATATTTTGAAATAATATAAGGATACTATAAAACAGAGTTTAAGGTAATCAAATATGTATATACTTATAGACAGAACACACACACACACACACACACACACTCACACATATGGACTTCCCTGGTGGCTCAGACAGTAAAGAATCTGCCTGCAATGCAGAAGACCTAGGTTCAATCCCTGGGTTGGGAAGATCCCCTGGAGAAGGAAATGGCAACCCCCTCCAGTATTCTTGCCTGGAGAATTGCATGGACAGAGGAGCCTGGAGGGCTACAATCATGGGGTCACAAAGAGTGGTATATGACTGAGCGACTAACACTTTCACTTTTCATATATATGGCTAGCTAGCTATTATATGTATGGGCTTTCCTGGTGGCTCAGACAGTAAAGAATCTGCCTGCCATGCATATATGCACACACACACACACACACACACACACACACCCCCTCTCTCTCTCTCAATTTCAGAAACAACTCCTGGGACTGCTCTCTGCTTTTCTCTTTCTCCGAGATGGTAGCTGGCTGGTTGAGGGCATAAATGGGTCCTGGAAGAGTGAATGATACAGGCTGATGTTGTCAAACCGTGAGGGGGCAGTGGCTGTGCTCAGGGCACTCTACGAACTTCTGGGGTGTGACGCCTGCCTGGTCTCAGCCATGAACACCTTAAAGCTCTTCATCAGGGAAAACCCAGAATTCCTAACTATGTATGGGTTCTTACTACATGTTTATTAAATGAAGGAGGGAGCAAGGCAGCAGAAGAAAAATGGATAGAGAATGAAGGGGAAAGGCAGACAATGTCTGCTTGGAGCCCTCGGAAGGCCGATCATGTTCAACTGTCTCAACAAACAATGTGGTTTCCACAGTTTTGTTTATGAGACACTCAGTACAGACTATCCTGATGAATACATGGTGATGAGACCAGTGGAAACACAACACTGTAATCACTTAACTGCTAGCCATCAAGTGACAGCTGACTGCCAAAAGGCTAACGCTTGTCTGCCAGCGAGTGACATTTTTCTAAAGTCTGTGTATTTGTCCTTCATGGGCAGTTGTTCGTAGTGTGAATAAGTTACTTCTAATTTACGTATTTTGGGCTTCCCTATGGCTCAGTGGTAAACAATCTGCCTGCCAATGCAGGAAATGTGTGCTCTGTGGTTCGATCCCTAGGTTGGGAAGGTACCCTGGATGAGGAAATGGAGATCCACTCCAGTATTCTTGTCTGGGAAATCCCATGGACAGAGAACCTGGAGGGCTGCCATCTGTAGTTTTACAAAAGAGTTGGACACCAGTTAGGGATTAAATAACAACAAACGAAAATTTACTTATCTTACTTAGACTATCAATTATTCCCACACAAGTAGTCTAGCTGTAAAAGGAGAAAATGTTAAAAAATTGGGAAAGCTATTAAAAGCTGAAGTAATAGATAAGAGATCACTTTGGTCCCTACAGGCAAAATTTGCGAAGTTAATGGAAACCGCAGTTCAAAAAAGATATACATAGAAACCTTTAAATGCTCAAAGCTGACACGAACTATTATTTTTTTTTTAAATCAATAATGTTGAGCTGCTGATAAAGTTGACATAAGTACCTAATATCCTATTACAGAAATGGGGTTAGATGTATTCTGTAGGGACACCATATGGCATCAGGTGGGGCAACCAGCAAAGCAGAACCCCGACATTCGAGAAGCCGCTTGTTTTAGAATGACAGCCAAACCCTGGCCTACCCTTGTCCTTCCTGGCTCTGGTCTATGATGCTGCCGACCTTGAGCTGAGCTGGCGGGAGTCTATTTTCCTGACAGTGGTTCAGTAGTCAGGCTCCAGTGGGTGGATCTGGCACTGCCTTTCCCCACCAGGTTCTCGTCTCTGTTCATCTCGCTCTAGCTTGTTAACCTGACCTTGGATCCAGTCTGATTCCCTTGCTCGCAGCTTCAGTTTGACAGTCATTATCCGGAATGCTACCCTGACTGCTCAATCCCACAGAAGGGGAAAAGCAGGTGGTGCCCACACTCTGCTCCAGGACATACAAAGGTCCACGTGTTCACACTGAAAATTGGAAATAGCACTTGGTAGTAAACACACCTCTCACCTTCTGAACACGTGCTGCGGAAGTCGATACACCACTCATGGCTGACTATGTGTGGTAGGGGAGGAGAGTGTGTGACCTCCTGGGCTGTGGCAACCCCTATTCCTAAGAGGCCCAACCTTGCAGGCATCGTAAGAAGGACAAGGTTACTCTTTGGGGCCTACATTGGTAAATGAGAAACCCTCTTATCCGCATATGAAGCCTCAACCCTGAGACCCTCACAGTAGTGTTTCTAAGACTAACTTGCACAGTAGTTCCTGGCTGGTGGCCCCTGTGTTGGTGAGGAGGTTTCCGCGCAAACACAGCCAGGGGATCCGCACAGGGCAGACCCAGGCTCCACTGACACAGGTTTGCGGGTCCCAGAGTGGTGGCCTCACAGAGGGATCTGGAGACCCTCAGGGTCTCTGACACTCTTCTGGGGGGTCTCTGGGGGTAAAAAACTCTTCAAAATCATATTATGACCTTTTTTACTCATGAGTTATCCAGTGAAATTTGTAAAGGCTATATGATGATACTTCAACAAATTGAATGCAGAAGATACAAGAATCTTCTTTCATCCATGCATTAAGAAGATATGCAAAGATGTAAAACAACATCATGCTCAGTAATTTTCTTTTGTTTTGAACAGTCATTTTTCTTAAGATGGGATATTTTTAACTTGTCATTTTAATTTTATTACTGTTCATTCTCTGGTGGTCCAGTGGTTAAGAATCCACCTGCCAATGCAGGGGACATGAGTTCAATCCCTGACCCAGGAAGATCTCACATGCCACAGTGCAACTGAGCCCATGCAGCACAACTACTAAAGTGGGGACCCTCTAGGGCCCCTGCTCGGCAACAAGAGAAACCACCGCACAGAGAAGCCTGCACGTTGCAACTAGAGAGTAGCCCCAGCTGCAGTAATTAGAGAAAGTCTGGCCCAGCAACAAAGACCTGCTAAGTCGCTTCAGTCGTGTCTGACTCTGTGCAACCCCATAGATGGCAGCCCACCAGGCTCCCCCGTCCCTGGGATTCTCCAGGCAAGAACACTGGAGTGGGTTGCCATTTCCTTCTCCAGTGCACAAAAGTGAAAAGTGAAAGTGAAGTCGCTCAGTCATGTCCGACTCTTAACGACCCCATGGACTGCAGCCTACCAGGCTCATCCGTCCATGGGATTTTCCAGGCAAGAGTACTGGAGTGGGGTGCCATTGCCTTCTCCACAAAGACCTAGCATGGCCAAAAATAAATGAGGTAGTAAATGCATATTTCAAGTTTTCTCAGTTTTAATATCTAATATAGTAAATATTGATATTGTTCATCAAAACAAGCAAAGGTCTTCGGAGGGGTCCTTAACAACCTTTGAGAGAGTAAAGTGTCCTACCCACAAAAAGCATATGAAGCAGTGGTGCCTGCAGCCAGCTCCCAGGTCCCTCAGCTGCTGGCTGGCAGGAGACTGACTGCATCCGTCCCTCGGTCCTCAGCCTGGCTTGAGGAGGACGTTACTTTTGGTGAACTTGAAGGACCTGCATCACTCCTGTAGACTCCTCTCCTCGTCATCCACTGTCTCCTGAAGGTTCGGGATAATTAAAACGCCTCCCTCTCTCTCTGTGCTCCAGATGGCAGGAGCCGGACCATTTCACTCACGAAGGGAGCTGCCCTCAGGATAGTACTAGGAACAGTCAGCTCGGCTGGGGCATCCTTTTTGGTTACAGGTGGAGCAAGTGGAGCGCAAAGCACCTGACCGGCATCTACTCGACACTGAAGTGGGGAGTCCACAGCGACTCACTCTTCCTCTGCCTCTCTGTCTGCCACTGACCCTCGGCTGCTCCAGGCAGACACCCTGCTTTCCCTGGGCAGGTGCTAATCAAGTGACTTGTCCTATGAAAGACAGGCAGCCTGGACCCGCCAGGTGGGAGTTGCGCGAGGGAGGCTGAGTTGATGCACAGCCCACTTGTGTTCCTCGCACTGCCTGCCTTTAAGGCTCTGACCTCAAGGTCTTTCTCTGAGTGATGCTGGAGAGAAGGTCTCGCAAAGCCTGCCCATCAGCTCAGCACAGCAGCAGGCGAGCTTGTGGAAACACTGGCCAACTGGAAATGCAAAGCAGGACTCCTCCAGATTCCAACAGCTGTGGGTCAGTGTATCCTTGTCCATATGCTTCAGGAAACCGATGACCAGCAAGGATGCAGATGCTAGATCCTCTGTATCAGTGTTGGGATGGGAGACTTCTCCAGATGCGCAGGAGAGCCTGACTTGGCTGTGGATGCTTGGGTCTCTCTGCTATTCCTTTGCCTCAATCCTGCTCTGACCCCCTCACAACCACCCAGCTGGGTTTTATCCTGTCACCTTGTCCCACGATGTCAAACAGAAGATGATCCCATGGGGATTGTGTGTGTCTTGTGGTCCCTGGATCAGTAAGGTGACATTTCTCCAAGTATGATCCAGTAATCACCCGCCTCCTGGGACCCAGCTCAGATAGGCTGCACTGCAATGATCAGGGTGAGGAAGCCAAAGGGGAATTGTATTTACAAGGCCCCAAGGGGGTTCTAACACAGCCTTTGTTTAAGAATCATTGCCAAATTATGCTACATATTTTCATATTGTGACCTTGAATTAGAGGCTGTTGTAAGAGCACACTTGCCAGAGGCTATTGATCAGGCCTTATTTGAGTATTTTCATAAAAGATTTACTCCAGTATTTTTGCCTGGAGAATCCCATGGACAAAGTAGCCTGGCAGGCTACAGTCCACGGGGTCTCGGGCACAACCTAAGAGACTTAGCACACAGCACATAAAAGATTCCAGAGGGTACATAGCTGATAACCAGAGTGAGGAAGGAATGGATGGTTTGAGGGTATAATGAATTGAGTTCTTCTGTGAATGGGACACTGGAAACTTATTGGGGAGGTTTGGGGAACCTCAGTCTGAATTAGGTATTTTGGGCTTTTCTTGGACAGTTAGATTCCTACTGTAGGAAAGAAGTAAGATGGTGTTGGTGGAATCCAGGGAGGGGAATTGGAGGCAGCCTCTCCTAGGCTGGAGAACTTTAGGTCTAGGAAGCCTCTTTGCTCCTCCTGGTGGTTTCCACAGATTTGAAGCCTGCAAAGGATCTGCGATTTGGGAAGCTGACTTCTGTGTTGGCTGGTGGTTTTCTCTTTGTTTTCCTTCAGTGTCTTTCTCTGGGGGACTGCATGTGGCACTCGAGGTCAAGACTTCCAGGACAAAGGTACAGGCGATGTCTCCTGTGTCCTAGTGGGTGAGCTTTTATGAGAGAGCAGCATACACTTGGCACACTGAGGACAATGGGGAAAATCCAATAGGGTAGGAGTGGACTGGGGGCCTCCAGGCCTCTTGAAGCCCCCTCCCCTCCAGTGCCCTGGGCATGGGGCTGCTTCTGTGTCCGCTCCATCCTCCCAGCCTCACCATGGCTGCGTAAGGCTCACTCTCTCTCTTCTGTTTTTGGGTTTGCTCTGCTCACCCAGACCTTCTGCCCAGGAAGAAGGTACGGCACTGTGGGTTCTTCTGTCTGGTCTGAGGCTGTTGACCAGCCAGCTCCACCCTTCCTGGCAGCCTGACCAGCAGGAGTACCAGGTCATGTTGAGAACTGTGTGAACGGTCTCCTTCTCAAGATTACTTATTGAGACGCCTGTCTGTGCCCTTAGTCTAAGATCTCAAAGTCTCTTGGGCATTTCTACATATTTTAAGGGTGGGGATTGGAATAGAAACATGCATTTTAAATGATAGCAAGAGAGGTTTAATAAAATCAGATTACAAGGGCCATTCTCCTCACACAGAGAACAGGTAACTTATGAGCTGTCACTGTCTGGTGAGGCTCAGTCATGTCTGACTCTTTGTGACCCCATGGGCTGTAGCCCACCAGGCTCCTCTGTCCATGGGATTCTCCAGGCAAGAATACTGGAGCGGGTAGCCATTTTCTTCTCAGGGGATTTTCCCAAACTAGGGACTGAACCTGGGTCTCCTGCACTGCAGTCAGATTCTTTACCATCTGAGCCACTGCCATGATGCATAATAAAACCTTGCATTTCAGACATTATGGAATGCAACAGGCATATGAACGTTGTGGAACTGCTGCTGTCACTACAAAGCCTCAAATAATTAATTTTTTCTGAATAAAACAAATGTTTAAGCAAAACAGTACTTTTTCAGATCTTACTATCCTGAAGGCAAAAAGAATTTTAAAGGGTGTGAGAAGGTCACCTGGCTGCTTTTGTAATGAATTTGCCAACATGTTTTATTTGGCTGTAAATTTTTAAATATGCACATCCTCAGGGTGCCATCAACCTCATTTCCTTTCAACCTTGTCTTTTCAGTCCTAACTCCTTCTTTTCTCCTGATGGTTATGAATCTGATGCTGGATGATGTTTTTTCCAAGGTCTTCATTTTAAAGAGGAAGACCTAAGGAGGTGAAAGGTTTTGCCTAATGCCACATCTTTTCAGTGGACATGAGTTTGAGCAAACTCCAAGAGATGGTGAAGGACAGGAAGCCTGCCATGCTGCAGTCCATGGGATCGCAAAGAGCTGGACACGACTTAGTGACTGAACATCTTTTCAGATGCTGGAAAATACTCTCAGAGAGGTTTCTCAGCAGATTTTAGGCTTTATTGTAAATGACACGAATACGACTCAGCCAACTGCGACAGTTGGAAAATCAAAGGAAATCCACGTATGTTCCTTTTGAACAAAAGTTTCGTTCTTGGAGTGCGGGTAAACCTCTCTAATTTATTCCAAAAAGCCTGGGCTGGAATGGGATGTGAACACACATATGTGCATATAGGAGAGATTCCTCCAAGACGTCATGAGAAAACATTTGCAGTTCTGCTTCTCTTGCTCACCCTGAAGTCAGCATCCAAGAGTGAGCAGTGAAGAGATGCAGAGGAGAGGCCGCCTTCTGTGGGGCAGGAAGGGGGGTGCAGGTTCTTCTTCTTCCCAGGTTCTTCTACTGTTCAGTCTCTGCCACCCTCGGGCACTCCAGTGACATTACTGGCCTTCCTTCCACTGCAGATGCTCTCCGTCTGTGCCACCCCCTCACCCGCGAGAAACCCTGAATTTTCCACGACATCAATTTTATCCCTTACAATAGATCTTCCCCACGCCCTTCATCCCAACAGAACTTTGGCAGGAACCTGCCAAGCCTGAGTGGCAAACCACTGAAAACACCATGCAGGTTTACTGTGTTGAATGTTCTCCAGCCAAACAACAACTTGCGTTTCAAAGGGGGCCCGAGTCCCAGAAGGATTGAGTGATATAAAAATCAGCAGCATTATTTCAGGGTCGGGGGACAATGTTTTGGGAAGGGCAGTTTTCTCCACTGCCTTCAGACCATCCCTCCTGGGTGCTGCATGCTTTATCCCAGACCTCAGGGGGCAGTGTGGACCCACCCAGGTAAACACTCTCACTTCTCACTTCTTCAGCCTATTCATCCTGCCCATTGCACTGAGGCCACCGTGCCCAAGGAGTCCTGTATTCTAGACGTCCTGTGGGTGGCCCGTCTGCCTCTTGTTTGATGAACTCCAGCAGGAATCCCTGCCCCTCAAGGCATCACCCTGCTTTCCTCTTCTCAGCACCTGCAATTTCCTACTTCATGGTCATGCCTGGCCTCCACTAGAGAGATTGTCTCCTCCTTTAGCCTCCACGTGAGAACTACCAAATCCGCATTTCCCGGTTTACTTGGTTTATTCACTTGCTCTGTCTCCATGGAAGCCCAGCCTTAAAGGCTCAATGTACCACACTCTTCCTCCGGTTCTCCATGGAGTGGAGGACTTGTCATAGTCATTGGAGGAAACTTCTCAAATGATTCCTATTCCCGGATCATTTCATAAAGTTCCTCCAGTGATGTGATATCTGCTAGAGGAGGGGGCGCTGCCCGTGACAGCTCTGATGCATAGAGGAGGGCTCATCAGCTGAGCGCTCGCTTGAACTCTTCCACTTCACAAAGAAGGAAAATAGTTCTAATAAACTGACTACTTCCACAATTAGCTCCCTCCATCATGCCTCCCAGAGTGACTGGCAACTATTTTTGCCTGTCTCTCTTGGTCAGTCTTGCTGGGTTTGGATGACAAAATGCAAAGTGATAATGAAGTAAAGGTGAAGATATATGGAATTAGGACTTCCCTGATGGTCCAGTGGTTAAGACTCCCCACTTCTTATGTAGGGGTTGCAGGTTCTACCCCTGGTTTGTGAACTAAGATCCCACATTCTGTGGGGCACAGTCAAAAAAGAAAAAAAAAAGGAAAGGAAAAAATGGGAAAAGTACATTAATAAAAAAGAAAATGTACAGAATTTCATCAAGTTCATGAAACTGATGCTAGTTAGTGTTAGTTGCTCAGTCGTGTCTGACTCTTTGCCACCCCACAGAGTGTAGCCTGCCAGACTCCTCTGTCCATGGGATTCTCCAGGCAAGAATACTGAAGGGGGTAGCCATTCCCTTCTCCAGGGGATCTTCCTTGGATTGAACTTGTGCCTTCTGCATTGGCAGGCAGATTCTTTACAGTCTGAGCCACCAGGGAAGCCTGAAACTGATTCTGGGGAACCCTAAATCACAAGCAAAATAAACAGGTTTTGGCCAAGAAAGACTAGACAGTTGAAGAAGAGAAATTTAAAAAATGATAGTTATTGACGTGATAGGTGCTTCTAAAGAGAACGATTTGAAGAGAACTGATTAAGAGATGCTTATGGGAAAGCTGATGAAACGTGTGTGTGTATGCTTAAATAATGCTCTTTATTATCCTGCTGTGAGAGTCAAACAAGGAATGAAGGTATTATATTATACAATTACACAATTTGTTGGTAAGATTACGCCCACACCCTCCATCAACATGTGTAACTCTGTTTTATGGATCTGTGCATGGTGTAGTATAAACTATGTCTTATTAAATACAATAACACAAATCTATTTTCACTATGCTTAGCTTCACTTTTTGAAGATAAAGATTCAATAAACGTTTTTTAGCCCTCATTTTTTTCAGTGAAGTTTCAACCTTTATTTATGAGAACTATTTTAACTTGATCTTTTCTGGTTTCAATTTTCTTCAAATACTGCATGCGTGCTCAGTTGCTTAGTCGTGTCTGACTCTGAGACCCCACGGACTGTGGCCTGCCAGGCCCTCTGTCCACAGGATTCTCCAGGCAAGAATACTGGAGTGGGTTGTCATTTCCTCCCCCAGGGGATCTTCCCGACCTAGGGATTGAACCTGCATCTCTTATGTCTCCTGGATTGGCAGCCACTAGCGCCACCTGGGAAGCCAGTGATGCTGTAGAATTCTCTGCTTGATTCCTTGTGCTGTTATTTAACTTGGTGAGATTTTTCTTACTTTCTGGAGAGGAAGTGGTGGTGAGTCCTTCACGTTGCTCCATTTAGAAGGATACACAAGGTCTTGGTGTGCACTTCCTATGATGCTCAAACAGTCTGGTTTCTATGTTATGACTTTTTCTATCGACCTATTCTCACATGGCTTCATTCATTAATGATGCTTACTGAATCCATGATTTCCTTTGGAGTTTCAAAATTATGACCTTTCTCTCTCTATCATTCTTTTCAGATTCATTAACTGAAATTCTTTTTGAATAAGAACACATTGTGTAACTATTTCATATTTTTTTCAACTGGTCCTTTATTAATAGACATTTGGGATGATTCCAATATTTATTATTATAAGTAATGCTGTAATGAATGAACCATTAAACATTGTTTCATATTCTTTTAAAGATTTTTTTGATGTGAACCATTTTAAAGTCTTTATTGGATTTGCTACAATATTATTTGCATTTATGTTTTTTTCCTTTGGCCATAAAGCATGTGGGATCTTAGCTCCTCACCCAGGGATCGAACCCACAACCCCCATGTTGGAAGTGAAGTCTTAACCACTGGATCACTGGGGAAATTCCTGTTTTATACTTTGAAAGCATATCTCCAAGATAATTCTAAGAAGTGGATTTGCTGGGTCCAGAACAGAATAAAGATAAACTTACATATTGTAAGTTTACATATGAGGGCTCTTAACTCTTCTCCACAGGTTCCCCAACAGAAAACACTGTCAAATATTTGGATTCTTGTCAGTATCATAGGAAAGAATGTCTCAGAGTTGTTACTCTTACTATAAGGGAGGCAAGCCATTTTTGCATGTTTCATATGCCAGCAGAGAGTGTTGTCAAACTTTGGGAGTTTTTAGAGTAAAGCACTTAATCAAATTCACCATGTAACCTGCCAATTTGGGAACTCAAATGTATTTTTACATTTAAAAATTTGGTAGCAGGAAAGGAAAAAGATGAGAAAGACTTCCGAGTTCCTTTTTTCCCATAATCTACTGGGGGGCTCCTTGGGTAATTAAATTCCTCAGTGTACCTGGCAACAAACGGGAGCCAAATCCTTGTCAAGGTCACTGCTATGGCCCTGGAGAAGCAGTCACCTTCAGGGGACTTAGGGCCAGAAATTGGTGTGTGGAGAAGATCAGCAGGAGAAAGCAAAACAGTGTGTTGAAAATCAGTATGTGGGAAAGCGATTTAAGCAATAACTTGTGTGCAGGGCACTTAAGCTTAGTGAAACTGGAGTTTCCTCCCCACACCCACAGTCTAGACTTATTCAAACAGGAGAAAGTTCCAAAGATTCAATTTTACGACATCAGGCTCTCCTATATATGGAGGAAAATAACCACCTGATGCGAACTTCAATGTATGTTGGGCTTCCCATGTGGTTCAGTGGTAAAGAATCCACCTGCCAATGCAGGAGACGCAGGAGACGCGGATTCGATCCCTGGGTCAGGAAGATCCCCTGGAGTAGGAAATGGCAACCCACTCCAGTATTCTTGCCTGGGAAATCCCATGGACAGAGGAGCCTGGTGGGCTCCATGGGGTTGCAGAATCTGACAAGACTGAACATGCATGCATAATCTATTTCAATGGAACAAAAATGCTGTGATTTCTTTGAGAAGAACCCTTTTCAGAATTTTCTAACTAGGCAGCACATGAGAGATGACAAAGACTAATTTCTTCTTGATATGAAAATTAAATTTACTATTAAGGCTTATATCGCTAGTCATAAACTTTATGTTGAAATTGATGATTTCAAGCACATGATACTACTTACCTAACTCCCTCAGTTTTTCCGTGTGATTCACAAAAACACTAGAAATCCAAGGTTAAGGAGTTAACAAGCATTAAAAATATTTTTCTTTTTGTTTTTAAATATGCCTCAGCCAGAAACCTCCACAGGCTCACAAATGAATGGTTAAATTTATCTCTTGACCTGTGGGCAACCTCACTGGAGATTGAGATAACCACAGGACAGTTTCCATTTGTCAGAATTTGGTTCTTTTCCTTAGCATTTTACCCTGGGTTCAGGGGTTACTGCAGAGGCCTTGGTTCAACTTGAACATAATAATTACAGCACGGAAGCCAGCCCCTGGCAGGGCCTCTGACAGCGAGCCTTAGGCAGATGGAGAGAAAGAGAGATATTAGATGTAAGGTTTCAAGCAGGCTCTGGCAACCTGAGGGCATGGATGTGTTTCCAGGTAACTGGAAGGAGCAGTAACTACGCAGGTTGCCAAGGACTCAAAGACAGGCTTGTGGCTTCACTTTGCTTCAAAAGACATTTCATATTAAGTACTGGGAGGAGAAGAGCCTGGCAAACTAGAGGTGCTTGATAAATATTTGTTAAATGAATAAATGATTGTGAAACCCTAGAGCAGACTCCGCAGGAGATAAAATCTAGCACCGAATTTCTGATTCTCACTTGTATGGTGCGTTCGTGTCCTTTCTTTACTACTTGCCAGTTGATTTTTTGCATTTTTCCCTTGGAAGCTTCTTATGAAAAAGCACTTCGTCCAACATATTTTCTCTCGGACTCTAGGAGACAGAAGTCATTAGCGACTATGAAATCTTCTATGGCTCCTTATTTTATTTTTTTAATTAATTTTTATTGCAATATAGTTGATTGCACTGGTGTGTTAGTTTGAGGTGTACAGCAAAGTGAATCAGTTATACACATACACATATCCATTGTTTTTAAGACTCTTTCCCGTATTGGTCATTAGCAGGGCTTTGGACTGAAGGGCTTTTAGTCAGTAACACCTGTCTCTTTATAATAATCACTTTCTGCTGGACCCTACAGCATATTGCAAATTTAGATTATCATTCTTTAGTACACTCAATTCTGTAAGTTTTTAAAAAATATTTCCCAAAGATCACTCCTACTCTCAAAGAAAAAAAGTACTATTTGTTTTATTGTTGTTGTTCAGTCACTAAGTCATGTCTGACTCTCTGCGACCCCATGAACTGAAGCCCACTGGACCCCCCAGTCATTCACTATCTCCTGGAGTTTGTTCAGAGTCATGCCCCCTGAGTCAGTGAAGCTATCTAACCATCTCATTCTCTGGGACTGGCAATCCCCAAGGAGATCCTGGTGTATTTTTAGCCATGACGCTAACTCACCATGCTTACCCACAGAATCTGTTTTGGACGTGACAATAATTATTTGGAATTTGTACAGTAGGTGTATTTGCCAAAGAATCAGGCTTACTACCTTATGAACACACCTCGTGCACGCTGAGGATGCTTTCAGAGGCTCCTTGCAGTCACTCTCTGTTATTGGCTTCAACTGAGTTTCTTGACAGCCTGTATTTACTGTCATTACACCTAATTCCCTGTTTACTAATTTGTAGGTAAATGTCTCCAAGGTGTTCTGCCGCCTCCATGTTTTCAAGGATCATTTTCCTCCAGTTGGAATAAATGCAACCATTCTATGCAATGGTTCAGTGAAAAACAAAGTAAAACACCCAGAGTCCTCACCTGGAGTTGCCGTTTCTCGTCCTATCTTTTGGTTATTATTTTCTCCCTTGGTAAAGATAATTCTGCAGTCAAATTGTAAGTTACAAGGCTACTATTTCTAGGACTTGTTTGCTCTGACCCTGTGGCCCTTCTTGCTCTAACCATGACCTGACAAGGTAAACAAAGCCAATGAAATAATGTAAAATAACACATTTGACATCTTACTCAGTTTTCCCTGAATGTGCTTCTTTTTCCCCAGAGAAATGAAGAAATATTTTTCCCTGAATGGTTTTTCTGCCTATGATCTGACTCTAGTGGCGTTTCCAAGCTCAACCCACAATTTCCCATCAACAGCTCTGCTGGTCACTGCCAGGCACGCATAGCAAGTTGCTGCTCCCAGAACACGCCCTCCTACCCTGCCCTGTACTCTGCCATAAGCAGTTTCTCCTCTTGAAAGTCTTCTCCATCCCAAGTTACACTTTCTGCAACCACATTCTATGTGCCCAAATGATATGGGAACACCAGTGACGATTTATAAGAGAGACTTATGGAATAAGACTCAGGATTCTAACTCGACTTCTCCCCTCTCTAAATATACATCAAAATATGAGACAGAATGGGTGACAATTAATGGTGAATACAGTTTGCAGTATAGAGGAGCAGGTATGTATGCTATTTCTGCAGTCAGATGGCCTGTGTTTCAATCATGGTTCTGCCCTTTTTTTCCTATGACCTTAGACAAGTTATTTTTCTGCAGCTCTATTTCCTTTTGAGTGACTTTGGGATAATAAAGTTCCTCCCCAAACTTCTCATCATACTCTTAGGTAACAGGGGGATAATACTAGAACTTTTAAAGACCACTGGGAGAGGGCGTTAAGTGAAATTCATGCCTAAACAATGAGGACTTTGTTCTAATTACCAGGAAAATGGGAATCATTTCAGAAATGTGAACTAGTTAATACTTCTCATCTTAGCAAATTCCAAATCGTGATACCAATTCACCTAAAATAATAATCAGTCACACTAAAAATTAAAAAAAATTCCAACCAAAAATTCCTGCTCAACCAAATGCCTAAACTAAGGTGTTTCAGTGGTTTCCTTTACTTGACTTGACTTTACTTGACTTTACTTCCTTTCCTATACTTGACTTCCTTACTTGACTAAGTGGTTTACTCTCCTCCTTGGCTCTTAGGCAGTTCCTGTAGCTTTTGCTGGGTGTACTGAGGATCAAAAAATATGAGAGATGTATTTTGAGATATGTAAGAACCTCTTGAGGTCAGAGGTGCAACGAGGCAGATCAGAGCTGGGGGAAAGCAGTTGCTTTCAGTCTGCTTAGGTTTGAGCATTTGACATTCACTTACCCCCTCAATAAAGGCAGTGTCTAACATCTACACATCTGACTCTCCCCACTATCACCCAGCACACCGTCCTCAGTATTTTGGGAATTAATAGACCAGGTACTTAATGTCCTGAGTGATAAAATAAGAGATGCTACAAAAATAGCAAGCATCAGTGAATGACATTTCCCTCCAGGAAACCAGCTGAGAAAGCTCAGTATATTAGCTGGTTACCCATCCATCCTTCTGCAACAGAGAAAAAAAATTTTTTTTTTTTTACAAATAAATTTTCCACCTTTAGGCCGCTGTAAGTGTCAATGCCATCAATACCTAATAGAAATCTTCCACAATCGAAGCTCTGACCTTCCCAACGCCCTCTCGTTCTCCTCCCTTTAATGGCTTCACTGCAGTCTCTTGGCAACATTAAGCATCACCTGATTACCTTTATTGCTACCAACTCTAAAACACACCACCTCAGCCACCTCAGCCAAAATATATCATCCCTCAGTAACTCAGTATTGTATTTTATTCTGCTTCTCAAAACCTAGTAGCTAGCATTTTATCCTTTGGCATATATTCACAGCAGCTTTTAAAAAGCAGTTCACTAAAAATAAATGCTTCCACTTTGTGTAATCGTGTCATGTTCAAAGTAATCTCGTTCCAGGTCAGTGATCACTTCCATTCATGACTGCATACTCTTGTTGGAATAGAGTTAAATACAAGTCACACTTTGCGTTCTTCTACTAGAATATCAAACCTCAGCATCAGAAAAATAATTATTGCCTTTCTTGGCCATTTAGGATGAGAAAAGTTGACAAAGGCATCTCCAGTTGAAACGTTACAAAGATTTACAGAAAAAAATCTCTTCTTTAGTATCAATATTTAGAATTTGCATAATATTTAATGTTTTTGGAGGAAACACAATGTAAGTGGAAGACAAGACATGGGTCTCTTTCTGACTTTGATCTGATATCTTCTCTTAGTTCTAGAGTTTGACCTCTTGGATCTTTGCACCCCATTTGGAAAATAAGAATAAGAAGAAAAATTTCACTGTGGGGAGAAGAGGTGTGATGGGGGCGGAAGTGCTTTGATGAAATAATTCCATGTAAAATGTTTATAGTGCTTCCCTGGTGGCTCAGCAGTAAAGAATCCACCTGCTAATGCAGGAGACACGGGTTCAATCACTGGGTCTGGAAGATCTCCTGGAGGAGGACATGGCAACTCACTTGCGTATTCTTGCCTGGGGAATCCCCATGGACAGAGGAGCCTGGCAGGCTATAGTCCATGGGGTCACACAGAGTTAAACACGACTGAGAGATTAACAACAAATATATTTTTATGTATTTTGAGATGATCAAGTTGGGCCATTTCATCAAAGGCATAAATCACTTCTATTCTGTTGAGATTAACTATGTTAATAAATAGTAGTTGCCATATGCAGAGCAGACACTAGAGAAACCAAGGACACCTCTGCAGAAGCAGCAGAGGGATGTTCTGGGAGTGGGGGTGGGGGCTTTGGGCCTGGTTCTCTTCTGGGTGACAACTTGGTGGACAAAGCCCAGTCTCTGCTTGCATGTCCTGCCCCACAAGACATCACTTGTTGGTTTTTGAAACAGATTGAAACTATTAAAAATAACTGGGAATGAAGAAAATGAGAGAAATACAGCAGCTAAAAGTTCATCTAAATTGTATGTTTTTTTTTTTTTTTTTTTAATGCAGGATACAGGAAGCTTGGGGCTGGTGCACTGGGATGACCCAGAGGAATGGTATGGAGAGGGAGGTGGGAGGGGGGTTCAGGATGGGGAACACATGTACACCCGTGGCGGATGCATGTTGATGTATGGCAAATCCAATACAATATTGTAAGGTTAAAAATAATAATAATAATAATAAAAAATTAGAAAAAAATAAATAAATTGTATGTTTTTGTACTATCTGGCTTTCTACAGAAGCAGAACAATGCCATGGGGCTCAGACTTAATTTCCTGAAGGGTTTCCCTTTTCCCTTTCCACATTTAGAAGGAACGTGTCTTTTCTCAATTGTGTTTATTATTGTAGAAATGGCTTTTACCCTTTTACATGTTATCACAGAAGTTTTGCACACAGTTCTTACTCATCCTTACACTGAACTCCTATTGAAGGAGGTTGGGGTAAGGACAGTGGCCAGGTCACCTCCAAACTAGCCTGTCGGTGACATCGGTCTTTCATTTTTGCTTGCTAAGACGCCACATCACATTTGGTGTTCATCCCTGCCGCCCTGAAGTTCAGCGTGGGCTTCAGTTTGATTATTCCTCAGGATACTTGGACAGATTTGGGAGAACTGGATGCTGCCAGATTCCCTCAGCCTGCCTTTCATCAGAACCAATGAAGCAGCGCAGACGCAGGCAGTTCTTCTGAGGACAGAAGCTTTCCCTTTGAGACACGACTGTGAATTTAATTTTGTTAGAACGGTAAGAGGAAGCACATGAAATGTTTTCTGAGTTAATATTAAGTGTCAGGCCTCGAGCTCAGGGTTTTATGTGTGTTATGCCATAATAAGTGTTCATTGTAACACTTGAAGTAGTTCCCCACCTCAGAGGAAAGAAATCGAGCCTCTGAGAGTTACCACAGTTTTCAGAGGCCAGGCCATGGGTTCTGTGGCAGCCTCCCACCCCAACCTAGTTCTGCTTGGAAAACCACCCCAGGATGTGATGCAGGGCAACAGAAGGACATCCTGACTCTTTCTTTGACCCTAGAGCCTCAAACAAAACCAGGAGTGAAAGACAGCAGCCCAAATTTATCTATGCTTCTCTGATATTAGGATCTAAATGTGGGCAAGTGAATAGAAATGCCTGGGAAATTTGCACTGCAATAGTCATACCTCCTGTCTGTGCTCTGAGAAATTAAGTGGGAACCAGCAGCCAGCACTGTGGTGCTGGAGAAGACTCTTGAGAGTCTCTTGGACACTAAGGAGATCAAACCAGTCAAATCTAAAGGAAATCAACCCTGAATATTTTCATTGGAAGGACTGATGCTGAAGCTGAAGCTCCAATACCTTGGCCACCTGATGCAAGGAGCTGACTCACTGGAAAAGATTCTGATACTGGGAAGGATTGACGGCAAAAGGAGGAGGCAGCAGAAAATGAGATGTTTGGATGGCATCACTGACTCAATGAACACGAGTTTGAGCAAACTCTGGGAGATAGTGAAGGACAGGGAAGCCTGGTGGGCTGCAGTCCGTGGGGTCACAGAGTTGGACACGACTAAAGTGACTGAGCATGTACTGTGTGCATAATAACAAAAGGAACAGAAAGCCAGTCAAAGAAACAGTTCCAGTATAGAGTCAGAAGTGACTTCTCCCAGCAACAGCCTGTACACCCCAACTAGAGAGTGGCCCCTGCTCGCTGTGCCTGTGCAACAATGAGGAACCAACACAGCCCAAAATAAAAATAAGTAAAATAAATAAATAAAATTTTAAAAAAGAAGAAATGGAATGTAACCAATGTCTTTGAAACCCCTTTCTCCCTCCACTTCATTCCCATGGGGAACCACTTTCCTGAATTTCAAGTTAATCATTCTCTTGTTTTTCTCCATAGCAGGCAACCTCTCTTGATTTGCAATATTTGTTTTATTATAGAGCCAAATGCACAGATGTTTCCCGAAGCACAATGGATATTTTACAGTTCTCATATAAGATCAGAATTTTAAAGCCATAAAAATAGCCAATTATGCTTGCAGATCAATCCTGCCTTTGAACCCCATTTGTCTCCAGCTCAGTCTCTCTGGCTGGGACATGACACCGCTGCTTCTGACCATTAAGAACTTGCTTTTCGGCATTTCAGCACCCTTTGATAACACAAATTTATAAGAATAATGAGCTCCTTTGGGGGATTCTTTGTTTCTCTAAACTCATTAGACTATTTGTGTCCTATTCATTTTAATGTACTATTGTTTCAAAACCAGAAAACAACAACAAAACTAGACCTCTTCTCCTTTCGAGCACTCACACTGCTTACTGGGACCAACGAAAACAGTGACACTCAAATGTTGTCAGTTTTAATTTCTATTCCCCCAATGAAGATGAAATCTGATTGGTACCATGGCAACGTGTTGCCTCGAGCGTCAAGTAGGTATTACTCGTGCACAATCTTGCTCACAAATTCTCTTTATAAGTGTTAGGAGAGGTGTGATCTTCTCCTAGAACTCACTAAATTAAAAAGAGCTGAAGAAAAATCCAATTAGTATTTCCAGAAGTACCTTCTGGGGTCTGATATTATCAGATTACTGTCTCACTTTATCCCCCCCCCCCCCCCCGTGCCCTCGATGTATAGGAGAGCGTTAGATATCCTGACAAGCATCAAGTAAGTGGAGAATTGGGGCACCACTGGGGTATGCAGAATTTATGGAGCTCTGGTGCTTTTCTTTGGCCTCTGATATTTCAGTGTGTTGAATTTTTCATCCTTCTTTCCTTCCTGGAAGAAGCAGTGATGTAGCATTTCCAGTTCCCTGGATTAGTAGTATAGTCTTGGTGGTAAGGTTGGTTTGTTGTCGCTGTTCAGTCCCTAAGTCATGTCCAACTCTTTGCGACCCCATGGACTGCAACATGCCAGGCTTCTCTGTCCTCCACTATCTCCTGGAGTTTGCTCCAATTCATGCCATTGAGTTGATGATGCCATCCAACCATCTTATCCTCTGCTGCCTCCTTCATCTACCCTCAATCTTTTCCAGCATCAGGGCCTTTTTCCAATAAGTCAGCTCTTCACATCAGGTGGCCAAAGTATTAGAGTTTCATCTTCAGCAACAGTCCTTCCAATGAATATTCAGGGTTGGTTTCCTTTAGGATTAACTGGTTTGATCTTGCTGCCCAAGAGAGGCTCAAGAGTCTTCTCCAGCACCACAATTAAAAAGCATTAACTCTTCAGCACTCAACCTTCTTTGTGGTTCAACTCTCACATCAAACATGGCTACTAGAAAAACCATAGCTTTGACTATACAGACCTTTGTTGACAAAGTGAAGCCCTCACAGGAACCTACACACTGGAAAACCCTACATTTCAACCCTACACTGGAGAACTTCACACCCAAGTGTGTGAAGTGATGATACTGTGAATGTTTTAAAAGTTTTGGAGGTTTGGAGACTCCTTAGTCTCACAGACTCTTGGACTTTTTCTTCAGCTGAGTGGAAAGCTGCGGAAATGAAGAATCACAATGGAAGTGCTGACAAACCCTTCTGAGGCAGCTCTCAGCAGGCCTGTCCTCCTGCAATCAGAAGCTCATTGTGCGCCTTGGGACTGAATCTCCACGTGCTTTTATGCTAAGGAGCATTTACAGACCAATTGAACGTTGCTCCTTTTTCCTCCTGCTTTGCATCTGGCTCACTGAGATGGGATCTCATCTCTACCGATTGATTGCATACATATGGGCTCCCATGCATGCCTGAGTGGTTCAGTGGAAAAAAGGCCTTTCTTAAATCAGTCAACAGGAAACGATCCCATGTCTTTACTCCTGCTGAGTCATCAAGAAAATATTAGCTTCCGTGACTAAGGAATGCTTTAAAACTCAGTCTAACTTTCTAAAATATTTCTAGACTCAAATGCACGTTTTGTGGCGGCAAAAGTTTGTCATTGAGAATGGGTTTCATGATGAAAGCAATTTATGGTTTTGGGTGCTTCCCTTAATCCACACCCCCAACCCGAATTGGGAAAGAAAACCCTGAGCATGCCACTCTGTCTGTGGCTTCCTAGAAAAAAATTGGGAAAATCCCAAAGTAAGCCACTTTTGAATTTTTTATGAAGTTGACCTCACTTCAACCCTGCTCAGAGAGCACTTGGGGTAGCTATTTTTTAGTTTTTAGAAATAACAATTACAGTATGTTGATATTCAAAGTAAATACCTGCACTGAGTGTGGCATAAAAGTTAGATGAGTGGGCTGCTATTTCCTTTGTAAACAAACAGCAAAAAAACCAAACAAACCCAAAGAGCATTGCTCCCCACCCAGTTCTGCAAAGGTTAAGTCATCAGTCTCTAAGAGTGATGAACAATGGACACTAGAAGGATTTAGGATAAAGTCAGGATGAAGCACTCTGTGCTTTGGAAAATCAGGCCCCACAGAAAGGTAGATGTATATCTCAGGAATAATTTTATTTTTTATTTTAGGTTTTTTTAAATGTAGACAATTTGTTAAAAGTCTTGACTGAATTTGTTACAAAATTGTTTCCACTTTTGGTTTTGGTTTTTTGGCCCCAAGGCATGTGGCATCTTAGCTCTCTGAATAGAAATCGAACCTACGTCCCCTGTATTGGGGAAGGCAATGTTTTAACCACCGAAACACTAGGGAAGTCCCAGGAAGAATTTTAATGAACCCTGATTCTTGCATTTTCCATATATAGAAAAGCACTAAAATCATTAACTTAAGGTACCTGTTCTTTGGGAGCAGCAGCAACCTTTTAGCAGGATGTATGCTGGATTGCACACTTCCCAGGTGAGGCTAGTGGTAAAGAGCTCACCTGCCAATGCAGGCGGAGAAGGTGATGGCACCCCACTCCAGTACTCTTGCCTGGAAAACCCCATGGATGGAGGGGCCTGGTGGGCTGCAGTCCGTGGGGTCGTGAAGTCGGACACGACAGAGCGACTTCACTTTCACTTTTCACTTTCATGAATTGGAGAAGGAAATGGCAACCCACTTCAGTGTTCTTGCCTGGAGAATTCCAGGGATGGGGGAGCCTGGTGGGCTGCCATCTATGGGGTCGCACAGAGTTGGACACGACTGAAGCGACTTAGCAGCAACAACAGCAGCCAAGGCAGGACCCATAAGAGACATGGGTTCAACCCCTGGGCCATGAAGATCCCCTGAAGGAGGCATGGCAACCCACTCCAATTCTTGCCTGGAGAATCTCCATGGAAAGAGGAGCCTGGACGGCTACGGCCCATGGGGTCATAAAGAGTCAGACACGATTGAAGAGACTTAGCAAGCATGCATGCATGCTGGATTGCATGCATTCCCAGTCAGAAATCATATCCAAACTAGTTCCTCCTTTACCCCTTTGGAACAGTTTCCTCAGAGTTGCTGAGAGGCCCTGTCCTTGGTTATTACCATCAATAAGGTCCTTGAATAAAACCGAGACTCACATCTCTTCAGTTCAGTCGCTCAGTCGTGTCTGACTCTTTGCGACCCCATGAATTGCAGCACACCAGGCCTCCCTGTCCATCACCAACTCCCGGAGTTCACTCAGACTCATGTCCATTGAGTCGGTGATGTCATCCAGCCATCTCATCCTCTGTCGTCCCCTTCTCCTCCTGCCCCCAATCCCTCCCAGCATCAGTCTTTTCCAATGAGTCAACTCTTGGCATGAGACGGCCAAAGTACTGGAGTTTCAGCTTTAGCATCATTCCTTCCAAAGAAATCCCAGGGCTGATCTCCTTCAGAATGGACTGGTTGGATCTCCTTGCAGTCCAAGGGACTCTCAAGAGTCTTCTCCAACACCACAGTTCAAAAGCATCAATTCTTTGGCGCTCAGCTTTCTTCACAGTCCAACTCTCACATCCATACATGACCACTGGAAAAACCATAGCCTTGACTAGACGGACCTTTGTTGGCAAAGTAATGTCTCTGCTTTTCCGTGAGTTTATGCCATGAAGGTATGAAGGGCTGAAACATTACTGAAATATTAGGGGAGAGTGGAAGTTGTTGTTGTTCAATCACTCATTTGTGTCTGATTCTTTGTGACCCCATGGACTGCAACATGCCAGGCTTCCCTGTCCTTCACTATCTCCCTGAGTTTGTTCAAACTCATGTCCATTGAGTTGGTAATGCCATCCAACCACCTCATCTTCTGTTGTCCCCTTCTCCTCCTGCCCTCAATCTTTCCCAGCATCAGGGTCTTTTCCAATGAGTTGGCTCTTTGCATCAGGTGGCCAAAGTATTGGAGCTTCAGCTTCAGCATCAGCCCTTCCAATGAATATTCAGGGTTGATTTCCTTTAGGATTGACTGGTTTGACTCTTGAGTCTTCTCCAGCACCGCACTTCAAAAGCTGGAGGTTGGTAAACCAGGAATCCACAAGAAAGACAAAGGAACAGTGGCTGTTTGGGGACCCCTATTCACTGTAGACAACCCTTATTTCTGTTTGCTTCTTTATTGCACCGACCGCCCCACAACTTCCCACCAGGTCTCTGGTCTTGCGGGCCATGTGTGTGCAATTGTTTGATCTGTCACCCCACCCCCACAGCACCCAGTCTGTCACCACAGCCTGGACACGCATGCACGCTCACTCCCACCTCACTGAGGAGGAGAGAGAGAGAAGAGGAATACTGAGTGGAAAAATACCAAGATTTGTGCTTGATTATTGGAGATAATTAAGTAGAACCTAAAAATAGTCAGGCCCTTATTTCATATTATGTTCAAAATGATTCAAATTCAAAACTGTTCACAGCTGTGCTGGGGGCTGCTACCACACAGAGTTGATTTCAAGCACTTGAATCAGTGATCAGCAAATGCAGCTTCTCCCTGTTCTTCTAACTTGGAATGGTACCATGACTCAGAGGTGATTGAATGTGAAATACAGGGATCAATAATATCATTATCCCATGGCATCCATCGTTTATTCTGCCAATACTTTTCAACACAGTGGAGCAGTGTGGCCAACAAGCCTGTCGGGTGTGTGAGCCTCTCCTTACAGAGTTATTGATGATAATAGGTCTTCAAAGGAGCCCCTGGTGGTCCAGGGGTTAAGAAGCCGCCTGCCAATGCAGGGTTTGATCCCTGGTCTGGGAAGATCCCACATGCCATGGAGCAACTAAGCCCGCGTGCCAGTTACTGAAGCCGGTGTGCCTAGAGCCCATGCTCCACAAGAAGAGAAGCCACTGCAACGAGGAGAAGCCACTGCAATGAGGGGAAGCCACTGCAACGAGGAGAAGCCACTGCAATGAGGAGAAGCCACTGCAACGAGGAGAAGCCACTGCAATGAGGAGAAGCCACTGCAATGAGGGGAAGCCACTGCAACGAGGAGAAGCCACTGCAACGAGGAGAAGCCACTGCAATGAGGGGAAGCCACTGCAACGAGGAGAAGCCACTGCAATGAGGAGAAGCCACTGCAACGAGGAGAAGCCACTGCAATGAGGAGAAGCCACTGCAATGAGGGGAAGCCACTGCAACGAGGAGAAGCCACTGCAATGAGGAGAAGCCACTGCACGGACACCAGAGAGTAGCCCCCGCTTGCCACAACTAGAGAAAAGCCCACAAAGCAACAAGGACCCAGTGCAGCTAAAAATAAATTTAAAAAATTAAAAAAACTTGAAAACTCAACTCCATATATGTAGCGATTAAGCAGATTGGCAATTTACTACTTAAATGGTTAATTTATTGCTAACCCCAAGTAATGAACAACGTAAAAACATAGGCTGAAAAGTAATATGGACAGAAAAATCGGTGTATTTTTGTAAAGTATATATGCAGGATATACCCTGCTACTAGAAATATCTTTCAAATAGCAGGAATAAATCTATTATGTGCTGTAAGTAACACCAGCAATCTCATTGCTTTGAGGAGATGTTATCTGCCAGCATGGCTGAACAGACAGGTGCAGACAAACCCCCTGACCTCTCTCTTCTGGTTTTGTTCATGTTACTATCTTTTTTTTATTGAATGTGACAAAATACTCCACACGTTTGTGACCCAGCTCAAAGGTCTCTCTTTTCATGGAAGCTTCCCTGATCCTTCCAATGTGCCCTGACGTCATAGACAGTGCAGCTTTTCTACTTGCTCTGTATCCTTTTCTATAAGAGGTCATTCTGTGTGACCTTATGCCCACTGACAGAACACAGCTTGCTGAGCCATAACAATTTTTTGGTTTTTCTTTTTCTTAGGTTGAATTCTCTGAGAGGAGGACTGTGCCATTCGATTTTGGGTCAAGCACACCTAGCAAAGGGCTTTGTCACCCAGCAGATAATCATTCTTCCTTTGATTCAACAAGTACCCACCGGTGGTTTACAGTGGGCCCCCTGTGTGCACTGGGTCCATGCAGCCAGGAAGGAATGTGTAAAGGGAAGCCAGGTGACAGGTACAGAAGCAGGTGGACTTAGCAGTGGGAAAATACAGCAGCTCTAACTTAATTAATTGCTTCTCTTTTCTCACTGAAATAGGAAGTGAGACCAGCAGTTTGGAGTGATGGTGGTAGACAATTGGAAGTGTGAGAACATGGAAGAAGGTAGGAAGCAATCTGTTTTGGAGCAGGAAGGCGAGTTTCAAGGAGAAATCATGCCTGATGACGGACAGCGCTGAGTGACCACTGAGCTCTGGTTGGACATCTCAGGAAAGATGTGTCACCTCCCTGATTCGGCTACGTGGATATGTTTAACGCAACGCCATTGCCAAGGTCTAAAGTGCGTGCATTTGTCTCTTATGACAGTTTTTCCAGTTTTCACTCACGAATAGCTTTAACTAGCTTGATGAGCGAATCTCTTAGGTGGAGTCAGGCAAAAGGAGCCCAGCTGAGTGGGGGCCCGGCAGGTGGGAGTCCCCAGACCCTTGACACCAGCTTCGTGCTAGGCTTGGCCAAGAAGGGACCCTGGCAGGAGCTTGGAAGGTCGGGGGGGAGGGGGGCAGGTAAGAAGACGTTTTTCTGGCTTCCAGCTCAGATCAGCCTACTCTCATCCTCGGACCTGTCTGGTCTCCAGCCCTTGGCATGCCAGGGGGCACAGCTCCACCGTGGCAGGGGGAGCAGCTGCTGGGACAGGCCCTCAGAAGTAAGAATATTCCTATGAGCCTTGCTCCATCCTTTCCTGGTGTCCTTCCCTGGGCATCTCTGCAGTAGGTAGGCTGGCCTGTCTGGTCACCCAGCACTCGCCAGGCTGGGCCCCTCCACAGAGACTGTGCTCCTCCTTCTCATTCGTCTCACCCCAGTGCTGAGAGCTGCTTCCTTTAATTAAGAATCTCTGACTCGTTTGAGCATCCTCTTTTTGCCCTCTCAGCTTCCTGTGTAGATTCCCTGATTTAAATCCCCGCTTTTTGACATACCTAATGAGAAATGGAGTATTTCCTGCCTTATCAATAAACAAGGATGTCACAGCCATCAGCGATTGCAACCCTCCTTTGTGGCCTGGTGAGCCTTAAGGGAACTCAGGAAAGAGAAGAATACCTGTGATCTGACAGCCATCAGACCGTAGCCACTCCCTTCAGTGAGCCCCTAGAGAGCTCAGATTGAGAAAGCACAAGACACTGGCCCCAGAGAGCTGAGCTGCATATGAAAGGAATGATTTCAGTGAGCCCAGACTCTTGCATCTTCCCTTACATAGAAAAGCACTAAAGTCTTCAACTTGGGGTATCTGGCTTTCTTTAATTCACAAGAATCTTTTGATGTTCAGATTACCTGCCCTTTGTTGCAAAACTTCTATATAACCTGGTTGCTCTCCTCACCTCCCTGGAGCACTCTCCTAGGGTCACTTTTGATGCTGCCTCCTGGGCTTGAAGTCCTAAAAACTACCACCAATTAAACATAACTCTCAACTTTTAGGTTGTGACTAACAAAAAAGCAAAACACACACCAGTTAAGGATCAGAGAGACAACAGCAAACCCCTGAGTGGTGTGGGCATTAAAGTAAGTTCACAAGCTCTTGGCAGGTGTTGTGCAGGAAGAGCCAGCGGGCCGGTGCCCACAGCAAGATATAGGAGAGCTGGGCAGCAGGTGCAGACTTCCCGGCCCGCAGCATCCTCAGACCAGACACTAGGAGAGGGGTCCTGATGCTACAAACTTGGAAATGCACTGTCCTCTCTGGTCTGCTCCACTCTTCCCAAAGTTATGAGCATAGATTTCATAGAAACAAACTTAACACTTGCATTTCCTAAGTCCTAATTGAACTAAATGGCTACAAGAACAAGGACCTTAAAATAAACAGCTTCAGAAACCCAGACTTAACTCTTGTTAAGTGTTCAGCTCAACTTCAGGAGACAACTGTGCCCATGGACTGGAGCTCACCTGTTTGGCATGAACACTGAGTGCATTAAGGGCATTGGGAAGAACACTCTGCAGAGGGGATGGGGAACAGCCTGCCCAGCACTGGGGAAGACAGCTTTTGCTACATTGGTCTTGGGGTGATGAGCAGCCTTCCGGTGGGATGGTGGACCCTCAAGTTGCAAGGTGAATGGAGACAGAATAGGTCAGAGACCCATGTGTCAGGTGGTGGTGGGCTGGACGCCCACGACTTGCCTTCCACATAGAGTCTGTGACACAGTGAGATCTGTTCCCTAATGAACAATTGGCTCAAGTAGGGGCTGCGTGGCCCCCTCTCTGGGGAAGGGGAACCAGATGCACTGTGGGATTCCCCTAGTTTCATATCATCCCACCTAGAAGGTGGAACAGCTCATTCTGGAAAATACCCAGATAAATTAGGCATTTCTAAATATGTTTTGTCACATTCTTTACAACGTCACATTACAAACTTTTAATAAAAAGTAAAGTTTTAGGACAAATTTTCGAGCACTTCACATACCAGCATGCACTCAATAGACATTTTAAAAATGTGTTAGTGAATGAATGAGAATAACAGTGGAAAAGTAGACAGATCTGAAGGGACGAGCACAGTCCCCCTCGAGGCTGGTACTGTCACTGGAGCTTCCCCTCCCCAGAGGAAATCCAGGGGTGGAGCCGGGCACAGAGATGGGGACCCAGCACAAAGGACTTGGGCCTGGGGGCGGATGGGTTCCTTGTCTAACCTGACCTTGGGGAGGCAGCCCGCTGTCCTACCTACTTTATATCGAGGCAGATTCTTTACCCTCAGAGCTACCTGGGAAGCACTGTAAAGTGGAGCAACTGGAAATCCAGGGATTTGGGTCTAGAAAGTCCTCATCAGGATGTGACAAAGGAGGCAGTTGTCACACCCAAGTCGTCTCTCATCCTGGTTGGCTGGGGACAGTGTCTGTTTAAGGGAAACCTCTTAGCTTCTGGGCTTCCCAGGTGGTCCTAGAGGTTAAGAACCCACTTGCTGATGCAGAAGATATAAGAGATATGGTTTGTTCCCTGGCTCAGGAAGATCCTTCAGAGAAGAAAATGGCAAGCCACTCCAGTATTCTTGCCTCGAAAATTCCAGGGTTGCAAAAGACTGACACAACTTCTTGACTAAACAACAATTTACTCTGTTTTTGTTGTTGTTGTTGTTGTTTTTAAGCACAACTTTCTGCCCACTTCCCTGCTTAGAAGATAGCTACCATACGAGTGGCTGAGCAGCTCAGTGGTCTTATCTCTCATCTGTGCTCAACAACTTGGTTGATCCTAGTGATCTTTGGATCCAATTGTCTCTAGACCCTCTTGGGGGAGACACAGAGCATGTTTCCCCTATGTTTCTCTGATTTTCCTAGCAAGGCTTGCCTTGGCCAAAGATGAGGTCCCAATCCCAAAGTCTGTAGTAGACCTGATGCAATAGTGAGCTTAGCAGCTAAGCTGGGAACAGCATTAGGGAAGAGCCACAACTCCAAGAAACACGTGGTTTGATTCCTATATTAAGGATGAACAATCTGATGAAGCCAGCGGATTGCCTTTTCTCTGTTTGTTTTTTTTTTTTCTCTCTAAAACTTTACATCAAACTCAGATGGAAAAGATGAACTCATATCTTATAACCCACCTTCCCTTCCCTCCTCCATCTCTATCATTTTTAGGGTGAAAAGTTTTCTGTGATTTTTCAAATCTTTCAGGAAACTAGTGGAGATGCCTAGTAATCTTGGGCTACTGGACAGTGGCTTGCAAGCCCCCCTCCGCTTGTGCTTGGGGTTTTCTCTTTTAGAGAGTTTTCAGGTGTGCAACTATATACCAAGAGGGGCTCGTGAGTTGTTCTGGAGAAGAGCAACCTGACAGAGGCTCAGCTTCATATTGCCTCTGCATTTGTATCCTCAGGTACAGACCCCCTCTTGATGCCTGTGCCTGACCCTGTAAGGATGCAACAGTACGGCCATGCCGTCAAGGAGTTTGTAGGCCATCTCTTCTAGTTTGTGCCCTTTACATTTGAGAAATGGGGACCCAGAGAGCTTAAGTGACTTGCACCAGATATCACAGCAAGGAAGTGAGACATGCAAAGCCAGAGCCTCCCTGTGCAGCTCATGGTCTTTCATCTCTAAACGTGCTCCTCCACAGACAATTCATATGTCTCGCGTTCTCCAAGCTTATCTCTTCTGTTTCTGTGCTAACACCCGTCTTCTCTTCCAATTTGCTTTCTGGCCTGTGACACTCACACCCCGTGGTTCTCTTTGACTCTCTTCTCAGACTTCGTGCACTGCAGCTATTCTTGTGTAGAGCTAGGGTTGGGCCAAGAACTCATAAGTCCACGGGTCACTGGCTACCAGCACCCTCTCCACTTGTCTTTTCCTGTCATATGTCTCCCACCCCTCCCCGCAGTTACTAGGTTAGTGTGCTCCTTGCAATAAAGAGTTATAAGGACATTGTAGGGATTCCCCAATCAAGTCTCAGATTAGAAGATGGCCTAGTACACAGAGAAAGTCACAGCCAGGCTCTGCTGAGGTTGAAACAAGATGCACACATCACAGAACGTTATCTATTTAATATCTATCAATTACAGGATGGACATATTACCAGGAAACTATTTAGAACATGGCTACGTATCCATCATCCTCCACATATATTCACCTGTCTACCCACTGGCCTGTCTAATCTTCTTGCTTCTGAAAAGATTGGAGCAGCAGGCCCTAAGGAAATGGCAGGGCAGATCTGTTATTAATTGAATCATCTTACTGACAAGGTGATCCAACAAGATAGTAAAACACAAAAATATTAATCTGATGGTAATATTTGTTTCATAAAACTTTGTACTACACAAACAATACATTGTTTAATATTGACATTTTCCCATGTGACCTTGTTTTTAAATATATTAAGGTAATCTCTATCATTTCTTTTTAATCTCTCTCTCCCTTTGTCTCTTAATGTCAAAAGGAAATGGTAGAGATTACCCTCATATTCAAATAAATATAAAAATTTACATATATAATGTACATAATATCTCATATGCATAAAACATTCAAGAGAGAGAAGACTATAAGTCTTTCTTGAAATGTTTGGAAATTATCATACAAACCAGAAAACTTCAGCTGATTCTGTTCTCATATTGACCAAGTGTAAAATCATAAGGATTTTTTTCCTACTCAGAGGGCAGCTTGAGAGCAAAACAGAATTGTCTTTCCGTAAATTACCCACGATAAGTGAAGGCGAGGAAGAAAACAAGCCTCGTTCACAAATGCAGGTGTCAAGCAGCCGACATTAAGCAGGAGCACCATGACCGGCGTCAACAAAGGCTATTGGAACGGTCCTTGGGTTGTGCAAAGGAGCCAGACAGTCCTTCCCCAGGTGCAGGGAGCGAACTGGAGCCCTTACCTTGCAGGGCCTGCAGGCTGTGTGTCTGTACGATAATGCAGAGCTGCAGCACCAGCTGTGGGGCGCTCTCCAAGAAGGTGGCCAGTAGGTGCAGCATGCTCACGTCCGCGTACTCATACACCATCTTCCAGTAGAACCTCCACCGGTCGTTCTCCCCACTCTGCCGACTTCGAATACCTAGGTATATCGTGTGGAAATACCTAGAAAGGAAACAGGAGGATAAGAGACCGGAGTGATGACTGATTCTGTCTGCTCTTCCGCAAACCACAGTATCTGTGCAAGCACACACAGGAAACAACGGCCTTAGTGGCTTATCAATTAGAAGTGAAAGGGAAAGTGAAAGTCACTCAGTTGTGTCCGACTCTTTGTGACCCCATGGACTATATAGCCCATGAAATTCTCCTGGCCAGAATACTGGATGGGGTAGCCTTTCTCTGCTTATCACTTAAGGCCCCAAGTTAACCCTTATTCTTAAAGGTTCACTTTGAGGAGTCATTGCAATTTTCATCCTCATTGAAGGCATCCTGTGAGTGCTAAGTCGCTTTAATCATGTCCATCTCTTTGTGACCCTGTAGACTGTATCCCGCCAGGCTCCTCTGTCCATGGGATTCTCCAGGCAAGAATACTGGAGTGGGTTGCTGTTTCCTCCTCCAGGGGATCTTCCCAACCCAGGGATCAAACCTATGTCTCCTGTGGCATTGGCAAGCAGATTCTTTACCACTAGTGCCAGCTGGGAAGCCTGAAAGCATCTCACTGCCCTGCAGTTTTGAGGAGGGAGATGAAACTGAGGTATAGAAAGGATGTGCTATGTAGAAAATCTACAAATACCCTTTCTGGTCAGTGCCTCTATGTGCTTTACAATATTCAAGAGACATGTCTCCAAGGACAGAATGCGTGTCAAGTTCCAGAGTGTATATGCTTGTAAGTTTTCCTGATACCTTTTTTTTTTAAGTAAGAATTATTTATTTATTTAGTTTTTATTTTTGGCTGAGCTGTGTAGCATGCAGGATCTCAGTTACCCAACCAGGGATCAAACTTGCATCTCCTCCAGTGGAAGCACGGGGTCTTAATCACTGGACCACCATGGGAGTCCTTTCTGATAACCTTTTAAAAAAATATTTACTACTGAAAATTTCAAACAAATACAAAAGAAGAAAGAAAACCAGTGTGTTGAATCCACAATAAAATTACCCCACTGCTTTAAAAATATCCTGAGTAGAATCATCAGTGTGGTAATGGTAAGCATTACATGTTAATTTTCTAATGTGTTTGGGAAAGTGGGAGAATGAGAACAAGCTTGACAATCTTAAAAGCCAACACCACTTCCTGTTGGGTGTGAGAGATGCTGTCTGTGAACAGTCATCACATTTTATTCTGACAAACTTGTATTTGTTCTTTGATAGCATGAAAAAAGAGCTTACCCTAAACATATACTTTATATATATATGTATTTATATTCACATTATATATACAGATTAACATGAATTTGCAAAATATTTCAGAATTTAAAAATTCAGAACATGCAAAAAGTTCCAAAAATGCCCATGGGAACTACATATGTAGAGACACAAAGATGAGGAAAATGCTCTGAGTTCTGATAAGCAATGCATTGGCCTGAAATGGATTTTGCACATTCACATTACGTTTTCTTAGAGTTATCTTCTCTCTTTTCTCCACTATAGAAACTTACAGTTGTGGTTTAAAACTGCTGAGAAGACCTTCCTTTACGACCCCTGCTCCTGACTTGTGCAGACCACCAGCATGGAAGCCACCTCACTGTATGAGCTTGACTGCTTCCAGTTGGCTTCTGTCCTAGCCCCCCAAGGCTGGGGCGTGACCCCACATCACTGAAGCTGTACCAGTGAGCCCTGTTTTCTGTTCATTCTGGGATGTACCAACATATATTACACTGAACTGGGGGGGGAGTCTCAAGTTTTATTTCTTTTTTTAAAAAAATTATTTATTTGGCTGTGCTGGGATTTAGTTGAGGCCTGCAGGATCTTTAGTTGTGGCATGGGAACTCTTGGTTGAGACATGTGGGATCTAGTTCCCTGACCAGGGGTTGAACCTGGGCCCCCTGCATTCTTAGCTGCTGGACCACCAGGGAGGTCCCGCAAATTCTATTCTCTAACAATTAGTTATTTGCATGAGATGGACCAAGGGCCTCCATCATATCACTTTTGCTTCCAGTTGGAAGTGCAGAACAGTTGGTATGTAACAGACATTAGCGTGCAATCTCAGGAGAGTTTTCCACTTTCTCTAAATCAGCAGTGATGGACATCAGGAGTCTTACACTCACAACTTAGTCATGAGGAAAATGTCAGCCTCGGCCTTTTCTCTAGTTTGTACTCTGAAAAATGATGACAATAGAGAGGCTTTGTGATCACAACTGGTTCTTGTCCATCTTCTCTATATGTAAGTGGTTTACCTCATTTGATTATGTTATTTAATGTTTTATCTTAACTGGAGAATAATTATGATAGTGTGATGGTTTTATGTGATACATCAAGATGAATTGGCCATAAGTATACATGTGTCCCCTCCCTCCTGAATCGCCCTCCTACTTCCCTTTCCACCCTATCCCTCCCAGTTGTCACAGAGCACCGGCTTTGGGTGTCTTGCATCATACATCGAACTCTCACTATCTATTTTACATATGGTAATGTATATGTTTCAATGCTATTCTCTCAAATCATCCCACCCTTTCCCTCTCCCACTGAATTCAAAAGTTTGTTCTTTACATCTGTGTCTCCTTTGCTGCCCTGCACATAGGCTCATTGGTACCATCCTTCTAAATTTCATATATATGTGTTAATATTCTGTGGTGTTGGAGAAGACTCTTGAGAGTCCCTTGGACTGCAAGGAGATCCAACCAGTCCATTCTGAAGGAGATCAGCCCTGGGTGTTCTTTGGAGGGAATGATGCTGAAGCTGAAACTCCAGTACTTTGGCCACCTCATGGAAAGAGTTGACTCACTGGAAAAGACTCTAATGCTGGGAGGGATTGGGGGCGGGAGGAAAAGACTCTGATGCTGGGAGGGCTTGGGGGCAGGAGGAGAAGAGGATGACAGAAGATGAGATGGCAGGATGGCATCACTAACTCGATGGACGTGAGTTTGAGTGAACTCCGGGAGTTGGTGATGGACAGGGAGGCCTGGCATGCTGTGATTCATGGGGCTGCAAAGAGTCGGACATGACTGAGCGACTGAACTGAACTGAACTGATTCTTTATTAGCTGCCGGAGGGAAGATTGGAAAACAAGAGGCCCAGTGAATGTGAGCAGAAATGTAGACCATGCTCACATCTGTTCCCACCCGTTCTTCATGCCAAGGGTGAGAAAGAATTGCCACAGGTGAGTGGGGGATGAAAACACACATTTGAAGTTCAGTGTCACGTTCTTCCCCTCTGCCTCTGCCACCTCCTGTGTGCGCTGTGCAGACACCCACCTCAAGAGAGGATCATGCAATTCCACACTGCCCTGCCATGGAACGTATGGCCAGAGGTTTGATTTCAGAAAGACCTGGTTTCATAATAATTTACTCTCGTAGGGTAGGAAATTCTGTACCCATTAACACAGAGCCCCCAACATCTATCTAAAGAGACTCCTGTGGACTGTCTACTAACAGGTAATAACATCTGCTCTAGAGACGAAACACCAACACAGGAAGCAGAGGAAGATGGGCCGTGTTTGTCATTCAGTTCTAACAAATGGGGCCAGATGTTGGGTTGGGCAAAGAAGCTGAACTGACATTCCTTTACGTTTTTAGATCAAGTAAACTGCTTAGGGAATTGAGAAATAAATACAAAAGAATAGGCTCATGAGTTCTTATCCATAGAAATTTAGAATGACACAAGGAAGGACTTGTGTTCTGAGAAAAGTCACGGTGTTCCAGAAACAGGAACAAAACTGTCAAGTTAACTCTTCTGTGCAGGTGTTTGGGCTTGTTTGTCTTTTAAATAGCTACTAGGCCAAGAGCCTTGGAGTTACTCCCTGTGTTAAACACCTTGAGGCTTTACTTGGGCTCCAAAAAGGGAAGATGTTTTAAAACAGAAATATTCTGTAAAGAATTAGAATCCCTTTGGTAAGAACTAATGATGCAATGGGTTTCTCTGGTGGCTCAGTGGTAGAGAATCTGCCTGCCAGTGCAGAAGTTGTGGGTTCAATCCCTGGGTCAGGAAGATCCCCTGGAGAAGGAAGGCAACCCAGTCCAGTGCTCTTGCCTGGGAAATCCTGTGAACAGAGGAGCATGGTGGGCTACAGTTCATGGGGTCGCAAACTGGGCGGCTAAACAACAGTGATGCAGTAGACATGAGGTTTCTCATCTGGAACTGAATCCCAGGAAACTGGAGACAGATCACTTGGAATAATAACTGGGGCAGAAGAAACTGGAGAGGTGCCTAACTGCACCCTTGGTCAGAGACAAACACAATGGTGACATTAGCCTACATCGTCTGCCCTTCCACGAAGTGGCCTCATGGCTGCCTTGGCACCTTCACTCAGCAGATCTGACAGCTGCTTCCACTGTACTCCAGCCAACCTACCAGTGAAGTCTGAGAACTTACGATCCTAGTCAGAGACATGGCATTGCCTTGATCCATGTGACTCCACAAGTTAGCTTTTTAAAAACAAACAAACAAAAAAACACATTTATTTATTTGGCTGCACTGGGTCTTGGTTGTAGCACAAGGAATCTTTAGTTGTGGCATGTGAACTCTCAGTTGCAGCATATGTGATTTAGTTCCCTAACCAAGAATTGAACCCTGGTCCCCTGCATTGGGAGTGCAGAGTCGAAGTCACTGGACCACGTGGGAAATCCCCATAAGTTAGCTTTTTAATGGTTCTTGGCAGCAGTCTACCGAGTAGACAGAGTTGAGAAGTTCGTGATTGTACACTACTAGCCTAGATGAATCTAGATACTTTATATTACTTTACAAACACATGTTTGCACTGGGGGAGAGGAGGATGGCTGACAGCCTGTTCCTGGAAAATGCCCCTTTGCCTACTTGAAGATACAGACTGAGCAGTCTTGTCCTCTTGGTATACAGGCTGTCATAATTTAACTGGGAAGGATTTTCTCCCCTCTGAGTCTCAGAGCCACTTAGCTTCTGAGCCAGACTTCTTTATCTGAAGGTGGAGAGAACCATCCTCCTTCATGGCTGGGTGAGCGCCAGACGAGAAGCTGTGTTCTGTGCACGTGCCGGATTCATGATGTACGGGCATGTCGCTGCTCACCAAGGTTACCTGCATCCTGGGCTCATTTGCAATGCCATCTCTTTGATATTTGTCATTTAAGTGGCTTTATGCCTTTAGTCCTTCTCATTTACTTTAAGCATTTTACTCTGACAGGTGTTCCCATCACACTGAACTTGGCCTTGGCCTGATTGAGGGCATATGAGGAAGGTCAACACTCTGCTGGGAAGCAAAGAAGCTTCTAGACCTCCTGGCAGTCAAAAGGACCCAGTGTTGGGTCCAGGTGGGGACTGGAGGCGGCTCACTAAGGTTCTTCTTAGGATTCTGCTTTGCTATGTTAATGAAAAGACAAATGTTGCCCAAGAGGCATAGATGACCAAGGAAGTTCATGGTAATGAAAAGATATTTATACGGGGAGGATTTAGAGAAAGTCATATTCATAGTAAAAATTTTAGAATAGTTACCAAAGAGCAGCATTTAAGAGGAAAACAAACTTCCAGTCTTTGTCACTGACGATGAAGTTCATGCAGTGAGCATGAGAGGATAGTGGCTTAAACACACGGCTCTCATTCCTGCTAAGAGATGTTTCCTAAAACCCACTCAGAAATTTCAGCGTGTCCATCTGTTCCTCCGAGGTGGACACATTTGGAAGACGTTTGCCATCTTTGTTGTATGACTAATTTTTCTGATAGGGTCATTCTTACTAATTACTGTCTTAGGGAGCATGCTAGTGGAAGATAGACTTTTCCTTACATCATGAAAGGACACCAGGAATTCACCAATTTTATCAACATAATCGCAGTCCTAGCAATATCTTAATTTTGTAATTTCTTCTGTTACTGATGATGTAAGCACACAAACATACCTAGAATTCCCTACCATGCCTTGCACACAGACACCCATGCCTCACCCACACCCCTCACACACTATCTAATCCAATGACACAAAATGTAATCCAATGACTTTCTGAAGATGTAAATAGCATTTGAATTCTCGACTCCTTTTCATCAGTAGTTTCCAGGTGTAATGAGCAACCTGGACCAAAGTTGCAGACTCTCATATTACCAACTTCAGACCTAAACAAAATATGGCAAAAGTGATAAGCTTGGGAGGAAAATTCCAAATGTCCAGTGTATCAAGCATTATATAGCTAGTATGTTAAATTATATATATCAAGCATTATATAGCTAGTTTAACCCACTGTTTAATGTGATGGAGACAGTCTTTACATTACTTGTAAGGAAATGAGAAGTATAGAACATGTTTCAGATGGTTCATATTTATAAGGAACACTTCAGTCCTTAAACAATATTTAATCAAATGTTAATTACTAATATAGCTGAATCGGAAATCATTACTAGCTATGAGGATGCTATGCATATATTTTCTAATGTTGCATTTTCTTTCTCTAGCTTATAGCATATTAAACAGTTTAGCTGTTATCACTGTTATTTTTACTACCTGAAAAATGCAGAGTAAAATCTGTGCATAAGAGTTCTAAAGAAATAACATTAATAAAGAGTGATTCTAGCAACTTGTATTTTCTTCTGCTGTCTGGCTACACACAAAGCTTTACAGTATTATATATATATATATATATATATATATATATATATATATGTATCTCATCTCACACGCTAGTAATGTTCAAAAGTCTCCAAGCCAGGCTTCAGCAATACGTGAACCGTGAACTTTCAGATGTTCAAGCTGGTTTTAGAAAAGGCAGAGGAACCAGAGATCAAATGGCCAACATCCTCTGGATCATCGAAAAAGCAAGAGAGTTCCAGAAAAACATCTATTTCTGCTTTATTGACTAAGCCAAAGCCTTTGACTGTGTGGATCACAATAAACTGTGGAAAATTCTGAAAGAGATGGGAATACCAGGCCACCTGACCTGCCTCTTGAGAAACCTATATGCAGGTCAGGAAGCAACAGTTAGAACTGGACATGGAACAACAGACTGGTTCCAAATAGGAAAAGGAGTATGTCAAGGCTGTATATTGTCACCCTGCTTATTTAACTTATATGCAGAGTACATCATGAGAAATGCTGGGCTGGAAGAAGCACAAACTGGAATCTAGATTGCTGGGAGAAATATCAATAACCTCAGATATGCAGATGACACCACCCTTATGGTAGAAAGTGAAGAGGAACTAAAAAGCCTCTTGATGAAAGTGAAAGAGGACAGTGAAAAAGTTGGCTTAAAGCTCAATATTCAGAAAACTAAGATCATGGCATCTGGTCCCATCACTTCATGGGAAATAGATGGGGAAACAGTGGAAAGAGTGTCAGACTTTATTTTTTGGGGCTCCAAAATCACTGCAGATGGTGACTGCAGCCATGAAATTAAAAGACGCTTACTCCTTGGAAGGAAAGTTATGACCAACCTAGATAGCATATTCAAAAGCAGAGACATTACTTTGCCAACAAAGGTTCATCTAGTCAAGGCTATGGTTTTTCCTGTGGTCATGTATGGATGTGAGAGTTGGACTGTGAAGAAAGCTGAGTGCCGAAGAATTGATGCTTTTGAACTGTGGTGTTGGAGAAGACCCTTGGACGGCAAAGAGATCGAACAAGTCCATCCTAAAGGAGATTGGTCCTGGGATTTCTTTGGAAGGACTGATGCTGAGGCTGAAACTTCAATACTTTGGCCACCTCATGAGAAGAGTTGACTCATTGGAAAAGACCCTGATGCTGGGAGGGATTGGGGGCAGGAGGAAAATGGGACGACAGAGGATAAGATGGCTGGATGGCATCACCGACTCGATGGACATGAGTTTGGGTGAACTCCGGGAGTTGGTGACGGACAGGGAGGCCTGGCATGCTGCAATTCACGGGGTTGCAAAGAGTCGGACACGACTGAGTGACTGAACTGAACTGAACTGATATATGTATCTGCAGTCACAGTATATACGTGTCATAACACACCATCTATTTATCTATCTGTCCTCGTCAGTCACTGATAAGGAGCAAAATTGCATGGTTTGTCATCTTAAAATTTCTGTATTGAATATGTTAAACAACAGCTACAACCACAAAACCTTTTTTTAAACACCAGAACATTAAGTTTCTTCTGTCTCCTTTATGCCAATAATAGTATTAATAAAAATGACAGTATTCTGTCCTATATTTCTATGGTGGAAAGTTGCGTAGTGGAAAGTCTTTTAAAATTAGATTCTGTTTCCTATTAGTCATCCCAAGGGGGACAGATACGCATTAGGAGGGAAAGAATGCATTGGATGACCTCACATTTGACCCAAGCCCAAAGAGGCCAGCCTAAGCCACCCTCCCCCAAGGGGAGTGGCTGAACTGTCACCTGCAGAGCCGCCCCCTCACATGGTCTGTGGTCGCGCCTCTGGGCACCACAGTGCCCTGGGGACCACCTCTCACCAGGAGCCACTAAGAGCTCCAGTGCACATGTGCATATTGTGCATCTCGAAGGCTCTTCATGGGAATTTGCAATAAGGAAAGAGATGGAGAATGTCCTCCCAGAAGTCCTCCAGTGGGACAAGAACCTTGACACCTTTCCCTCATTCATCGGAGTTTTATTTCTCTCCCCTAGGCAGCACTGCCTCTCAGACTAACAAGTCTTTGGCTTTCTCTGCATGTATTTGACCCAAGAGCTGTATTTCCATCACCTCTCTCTCTTGCTCAGATAATTAGAATTAATTTGGGTTTCTCAGAGGAGTCTAGTGCTCTAGTGCTATTAAGATACTAAGAGCTTCATATCATGGTACCGAGTATTTTTATACAGTACGAGCTTACACAATGTAAAAATCATACCTGGTTGGCATCTTGTGTTTGGCAAAAAGTCCCTTTTATTGATTTTATTTTTAGTCTTCTCTGAAAATAAAATTTACCTATGAGATATGGTTATTTTTGTTTCATTTAATTTTCATGCACACCTCTCATAAGGATACATATTACATGAACATGTCCTCATGTATTTCCTCAAACCTGGAGTGGGAAGTAATAGAGCCTTGTTCTCCACCAAATAATTGTCTTTGAAATGGGCAGTGTGGCCAGGGCCTCTTGGGCTACCGGTAAGTTCAGGTGAAATATATGGGAAAATTACTGAACTTGAAAGGAAGTTTCCTTACTCCTTTTGCCCTCATAGCAACTGGTACTCAGCCCTCAGAGAACAAAAGGAGCATTTCTCCCCCAGTTACCCTCTTTAGAGTCCCAATATACTAATATTTCATAGTAAAATCAGTATTCTAGTATTTTAATGGTAAGTATGTATTAAAATGGAGAAGAGTGGCTTGGGGCAAATATAGAAGTGACTACTATTTGACATGATATTGACATGGTACAACTTAAATTCATGTCATCAAAAGATTAAGAGACTATTAGCAAAAATTGTTGTTGCTTTTTACTTGCTATGTCATGTCCAACTCTTTGCAAACCTGTGGACTGTAGCCCACCATGCTCCTCTGTCCACGGGATTCTCCAGGCAAGAATACTATAATGGGTTGCCATTTCCTTCTCCAGGGATCTTGCCGACCCAGGAATCAAACCTTGTCTCCTGCATTTCAGGAGGATTCTTTACTGCTGAGCCACCAGAGAAGCCTTACAAACAATAGGAATACATTAAATAAATTATTAACTATGCTTAAAAAAAAAAACAGATTAATACCGTGTTTGTTCTTATTACCCAGGAAGTAACGATTGTGATAGAATCAAAACCTTTATCCTCAGCCCTGTTGAATTGACTGATTTTATGACAAATGAGGAAAGTTGTGTGTGTGCCTAAGTGTAATAATGTTTTATTCTTTTTAGAAGACAAGATACTGCCTTGCAGCTTTGAAATCCCTTCACTGGAACAGAATTATGGCCATTTACAATTTTAAAAGTTGGCTGAAAACTCCATAGACCTGGGGCATCTGACCCATCACATCCATTGGGGGACCAAGTAGGGAGGGAAGAGAGAAGGAGGAGTGGTCCAGGGACACACTGTTACAGCCCCAGTGGGCTGGGGGCCTGCCTGCAAGGTCTCCAATCTGATGCACATTGCAGGGCTAGATTTCACCAGGACAATTGGATTCTTAGAGTTGTTCTGGTCCAAACCTCATGGTGAGCAGCATACCCCTCTCTTTGTTGGGCAGCCTCACGCTCCATGGAGCCATCAGCTGTATCTTATATAGGCAGATGCTGAGAAGAGAACACTGAATGTTCTCATGTTCCAAGCCTACATTGGCTGGTTAAGTCTAGAGTTTATCCCAGTTTCACCCTGAGCACCTGATTTCTGATAGCAGAAATCTCCTCAGGCCAGAGTGTTGTAGTCCGCAACATGAGCTCAGCGGGAGAGCAGGGAGGTTTCCTGTGCTGACAAGCACTTGTTCTGAGCCTGGAATGTTCTCTCCAAGAGGCTCATGGAGACAAATAAAGACAGGAGAAGAGCCTCCTCCATCATCATAGAGATGGTTATTTCCTTATCCTACTTGCTCAGCCATCAGTGCTCTCAACTGTGTTTAATAACCCAGAGAAAATTGTCATATCACAATTAACTGCAAAAATTTAGTGAATAGGATGTGAACAAACAGTGTGCTGAACACGACAGGGGCTGGTCCTCCATCTGGGGAATCAATAGCATGTAGAGCCCCATTTGGGCTTTCCAGGTGGCGCTAGTGGTAAGGAACCCGCCTGCCAACACACAAGACATAAGAGACATTGGTCCGATCCCTGGGTCTGGAAGATCCCCTGGAAAAAGAAATGGCAATCCACTCCAGTATTCTTGCCTGGAGAATCCCACAGACAGAGAAGCTTAGAGAGCTATGGTCCATAGTTTTGGAAAAAGTCCCATTTGGGAAGACCCCAGTCAAAGCTTCCATGACCATCTACCAAGCTAGTAACTACAGAGATGGTGCCCTAGGAAGTGAAAGTGTTAGCCACTCAGTCATGTCTGACTCTTTGCGACCCCATGGACTACATCTATCCATGGAATTCTCTAGGCAAGAATACTGGAGTGGGTTGCCTTGCTCTCCTCCAGGGGATCTTCCCAATCCAGGGATTGAAGCTACGTCTCTTATGTCTCCTACATTGGCATGTGGGTTCTTTACCACTGGTGCCACTTGAGAAACCCATTCTGGGTCCTAACATGGAGCCATCTGCTTGTCAACAGGGCATGAGATAGTTTGATTATTATTTAACTTTGTCACAAGCATGAAAGTGCTTGAAAATGTTGAACAGTGTTTCCCTTGACCCTCCATGGCTGCCATGTGCCCTGGCTCCCAGCCTCTGTCTAACTTTATTCAAGCTGTTGTTGTTTGTTGACCTAATACAGGGATAACAGGATGCAGCCTTACTGGAGCTGCAGTCATTTCTCCTAATTTTTGCCCCAGGACCTGCCATTCTTGGGACCACCCTTGACCATGAGGATCAGAGGGGTCCCTGGATCAGAACTCCCCTCTTGCCTCCCCCAGGCGTGTCCAGCCCATCGCCCATTATGGAGATCATCTAGACAGTGCACCTCAGGCTGTGGTCCCTCCTTTCTTGTCTTCTCTTCCTTGGAACCATCTCCCCAGTAAACCACATGCCCCCTTGCTCTTGTCTCAGACTCTGCTTTCTGGTAAATCCAAGCAGAGATGTTGCCTTTATATTAAGATGCCATCAGGGAACATAGAGCTTTATTTGTCTCCTCAAGGATTATGCAGGAGGAGGAACTAGGTAGGTGAAAGTTGTCCAAATTCAAGATGCAAATTCAAAAACAAAATTTGGGAAAGCAATTAGCATTTTTAAAAACAGATTTTTTTTTTCTTTACATTTTTAAGAGCAGTTCTCTCTAAGGTTCACACGATTTTCTATTTTCATGGTGCCTAACAAAGTTCTTACATTTTTAACTTATTGCTCAATTAAGTTCGTCATACAGGGCATGGCAAACAAGCCTGTTTCTGTAATCGGTTTTTGTTTCCAGCCAGCTCAGGCAAGAGACAAAACGGAAGACATGCTGTTCGTAACGAAAGAAAGCCACTTCCTATTGAATATGGCAGCGGGGTAACCCAGTGGAACATGGCTGACTTTCTTATAACACAGTGAGGGAAATGTCTTGCCTTTCTTGTCAAGAATAAGAATGCAACTTATCCTATTCTCAGAAGGATCACAACATTTGGAGATGAGAAAAGCTAGCAGAGGGTCCTGTTTTAGAAAAATTCCCTCCCTCCCATTTTAATGTTGTTTTCAGACCATGTGAACTTTCAGAGTCTCCCTCTTCATGTCCACCTAGTAATTAAAAAACCCATTATTTTAACATCAGCCCTCTCACCACGTACAAATTGTCTCTCCCACCCCTTCCCTAACTCCCTCTCTTGCTTTCCCTAGTTTCCATCTTTTCTCCATGTCATCATTTTATATGAAGCGCTCTTCCTAGATGTTTTGAACAAAGAGTGAGAAAATATGGTCTGATTATTTCTAAGCAACCTTCATTACACCTTTAAGGACTGCAGTCACTGGTCAAGATATAGCCTTGATTCATAAAATATCATAAAGGAATATTAAATTACATGTAAGCCCACTTGAGGTGAAAGAGGAGCATGAATAAAATACAAAAACTAGTGAAACAAAAAATGTGATTTGATGAACAGAGCATCTTTACTCAAGAGCCCAGTTTGGGTTCCAGAAATCTCCATGTGGACATTTCTAGGAACTATCATTTCTTTTCTATTGAAAGATACACCCTGGTGGGAAGAGACATTAAGGCTCTTTGAAGACTGTATTGTCCGCCCCTCCCCCTGCCCCCTGCCACCCCATCTGCTATTTCTACTGCCTACTGGTGGCAGTTGATTCCACTTTTGGGGAAGAGCTAGGTAAGACGTAACTTCATCTTCGACTTCACACGGAAATATTTTAGACCTGAATATAAAGCCCCTGGTGGCTCAGATGGTAAAGAATCTGTCTGCAATGTGGGAGACCCAGGTTCTATCCCTGGGTCAGGAAGATTCCCTGGAGAAGGAAATGGCAACCCACTTTAGTATTTTTTGCCTGGAGAATTCCATGGACAGAGGAGCCTGTTGGGCTACAGTCCATGGGGTTGCAAAGAGTCAGACACGACTGACTGACTAACACTTACACTTATTTATAAAGCATAATGGTTAAAGGATATATTCATGAAATATCAACATTTCTACCAAAACAGACTTTCAAATTTAGGATTGTTTGCTTTATAGAGTTCGGCTATGAAATAGATATTCTCACGAGTTTACTTTTTTAATAATAGAATGAATGTTCATTGTGAACCTATATACATGTTGCTATGCTAGTCCCTGAGAGATCCAAAAATGACTTATAAATAGTTCTTGACTTCATGGTGTGTATAATCGAGTAACAGATAACTGTAATGTCACCCCTTAAAATTATAAGTCAAATATTTATATAGACTCTGAAATATCTTTCTCCCTCACCCTCAGGTCCCTATTTTTTTCTTCACATAGGCAACCATGAAAACATATTTAATATACATTCCTTTAATTGGCATTTGTTCCTAAAAAAAAAAAACTTTTCACTTAGAAATAATTTTAGACTCATATAGAAGTTGAAAAAAATAGTACATAGTTCCCAAGGGAACTTCTCCCAGAATCCCCCAATGATAACATCTTATAATAGTATTACAATTGTCAATCAAAATAATGACGTTGACCTTGGAGCAATACTGTTAACCAAGCTACACACATTATTTTGAATGTCACCAGTTTTAACAAGCACATTATTTTTGTTTTTTGGGTATATAGCTTTATTACGTTTTATCACACATGTAGATTCATTAAACTGTCACCATAATCAAGCTAAAGTTATGCTAAATAAACTCCTTGTGGTTTCCATTTATAGTTAAACTCAACCCTCACCCTTATCCTGGCCACTATAGGTCTGTTCTCCAACACTGTACTTTTGACATATTGAACATGTTATACAAACAGATTCATACAGTGTTTAATATTTTGAGATTAGGTTTTCTTCACTCAACTTGAGACTCATCTAAGTTGTTGCCTGTGTCAATCATTTCTCTTATTGCTGAGTACTATTCCACTATATGGATGTACCATAGTTTGGGCCAGTTTCTGTCGTGTAGCGGTTATCATGTTCACCTCACACAGCTTGTTTATCATTTTACCCTTTGAAGGACATTTGGGTTGTCTCTATGTTTTGGTGATTATAAATATAACTGTTGTGAATACTTAAACACACAATTTTGTGTGAATGTATGCTTCCTTTCTCTAGAATAAATAGCTACAAGTGTGATTGCTGTGTCGCATGGTGAATGTATATGTGACATTCTAAGAAACGGATATTTGTTCTTATCTTTGTTCTATTAGCATGCATTTGTTTATTAAATGGCATTGTATTAAAAATATTTTACTCTTTTTTTTTCATCCAGGGCCATGTTTTTCAGATCCAAGTACGCATGTGCATGTGCTCAGTTGCTCAGTTGTGTCCAAACTCTTTGTAACCCCATGGACTGTAGCCCACCAGGCTCCCCGGTCAATGGAATTTTCCAGGCAAGAATACTGGAGTAGGTTGCCATGCCCTTCTCAAGGGGATCTTCCCGACCTAGGAATCAAACTCCCATCCCTTGCATCTGCTCCATTGGCAGGCAGACTCTTTATCACTGCACCACCTGGGAAGCCCCATTTTAGGATCCATAGGTGTTGTTATATGTACATCTAATTCACATATATCCCTTAATTGCTGCATAGTATTGCAAGGAACTCTTTATTTCAAAGAATCCTACAATTAGTCATTTTTTAAAGCAAGTGATTCTTTGGAAGAAGTGTGTCTATCCCACAAAGAGTTTGTTTAATAGATTTAGGTTTCTACCTTTTAGATTTTCTAATATAATGTGTGGCTTTGGTGCTTTTGGATTGGTTTCATGTTCTTACACATCATCAGGTACTAACGGCAGCTGTCTATGTTCAGAAGAGGCCTGGGTACCCACAGCTCAAGGATGTGGAGGTAAAGAGTCAGGAAGTTTAGGATCTTGGTATAAAGCTTCAAGGGAGTATACCTTCATTACTGCTGGATTTAGTCACTTTGGACAGAAAAAGCAACCCTTCAAATGCATTACATTAAGAGGATTTAAATAGCTTTTGATGCACTGTGGACCCTAATATTTGTTTTTATAGAACAGTACATCGTTCCCAAGTTTCTACCCTGAGAGAATTCAGTACTAATGAAAATGATAATTGAGTGCTTCTCATGTGCCAGATACCCTATGGGCATTTTCTTATTTAATCCTTGTTTCTTGCCTCAGAGATAAAGACAATGATTTTCCTCATTTTTCAGGTGAGGAAACTGGATCTTTGTGAGATCGGTAGCTGGAGAGAAGTCATATAACTACGAAGTGGCACGGCTCTACATTAGCATAGTCTGGACATTGCCTGGCTACACAGCCTCATTTATTTTTGTGACAGGTCCTAGGAAAAGAGACATATTATATGCCAATTAAAAAGCCACCAATAAAGTCTGCTCTGGGTCAAAGATAATAATGATGGTGATGATGATAATTATATATGATTTATAACCATACCCAATTCATAAAGCCCTTTTATATATATTCTTTCACTCCATCCTGAAATGAACTCTGAGAATTAGTTATTTTTCCCATTTTCCAGATTCAGCCTGAGGCTTGGTGGGGTTAAATGAAAACCAGGAAGTGTCAGAGCTCACATTTAAACCAAACTTCTGTACTCTATGGCTAGTATCTGTCATTACATCATGTTGCCTCATGGAATGTCTTTTGATAGTTGAAAGTGGGTCAGACATGTCAATACAAAGCCACAGTCTGAATGATAAAAGAAGATGATTTATTTTCATGAGTGGACTGATGAAAGCCTTATCATTTTATAGTTATCTTTTATGGGGAACATTGGGAACCTTTAATGCATCTCAGAGAAAGAGCTAGGGAGAGTGCAAAAAGTCTAAAAAGCAGATTAGGAAATAGAAATTAAATCTTTATAATCCCTAATCATGAAGTTAAGATATGTTAAGTGCAATCATTTTCTTCCATTTAGTGTCCTATTTCATTGCTTAAATTTGGTCCACGAAGAATACGTGGACTCCATGGGCCCATTTTTGTGTGGCTTCCCCAGTGACGCAGACAGTAGAGAAACAGCCTGCAGTGCAGGAGATGCAGGTTTGATCCCTGGATTGAGAAGATCCCTGGGAGAAGGGAATGGCAATCCACCCCAGTATTCTTGCCTGAAAAATCCCATGGATAGAGGAGCCTGGCAGTCAACAGTCCAGGGATTCGCAAAGAGTCGGACACAACCTAGCGACTAAACAACAATAGCAACAGTCATCACACAATACCAGCATTTTGATTGCAAAGCTGTATCCCATTTTCTGAGACTAGAATTATCATGCGAATTTGGCGATTGGCATCTTATTTGTTCTGGCTGAAAGGTCAGGCAGACTACTTTTCCCAGTGTAAAATGTCATAAAAGTCGAGGTTATTGTAGAGAACATTTGTTTTTACTATGATATTTTGCTGAGTTCTATGTCAAATATTGTTCTTAATAACTAAGGAATATTAATAAAGTTTGAGGCAATCATTTAAAAAATATGGTGCTACACTTCTATTGACCGAAGGACACAAACACTATTTGACCGCAAGGTCTCACTCAAGAATGACTTTGGCAAAGTACCCCCTGGAAGCAATTTAAACCTATAAAGATTGTAATTATCACGTGGTTGAGGGGCTTGCTTTAACTCTGGTTTGACTTCTGTGTCATCTCTAGCAATGAATTAAGAATATTGTTAGTTAGAAATTAAAGAGAATACTGCCTTAAACATAGTGCTTGAGCAGTTTGTATACTTTATTTATTTTTGGCTGCACTGAGTCTTTGTTGCCGAGCAGGCTTTTTCTCTAGTTGAGGCAAGCAGGAGCTACTCTCTAATAGTGATGGGAGGGCTTCTCATCGTGGTGGCTTCTCTTTTTGCAGAACATGTGTTCTGCAAAACACTTGCAGAACAAGTCTAGGGCACCTGGACTTCAGTAGTTGCAGCGCATGGGCTCAGTCATTGTATCTTGAGGGCCCTAGAGTGAGGGCTCAGTAGTTGTGGCTCGTGGGCTTTAGTTGCTCCACTGCATGTGGGATCTTCCTGGACTAGGGATCGAACCTGTGTCCCCTGAATTGGCAGGTGGATTTTTAACCACTGCACCACCAGGAAAGTCCCCAGTTTGTATAATTTAATGGCACTGATTTTCCCTCATCATCTTGATTTGGTGAGAATATAATGTGGTCTTCTAAGCAAGAAATGGATTTTAAGCATACATTGAAAATATTTAATTTTTATAAATGGGGAAAAATCTAGCACATTCAATAAAAGGGCCCTAACCCAAAGGCCTGGAGAAGACAATGGCAACCCACTCCAGTGTTCCTGCCTGGAGAATCCCAGGGACGGAGGATCCTGGTGAGCTGCCGTCTATGGGGTCGCACAGAGTTGGACATGACTGAAACGACTTAGCAGCAGCAGCAACCCAAAGGCCAAATTGACCAAACTGTGATGTATATCATGGCTCTTGTGGTTGCTCTGCGCCCCTACATAGGTGCCAGCTGACCTCATTCTGTGGTTTCTGCACAAGGCAGTCAAACCCTTTCATCCAGAAATGATCTGATGTGCTTCCTATATACCCTGCATGCGTGTGTGCTAAGTCGCTCGGTTGACCCCGTGGACTATAGCCTGCCAGACTCCTCTGTCTATGGGATTTCCCAGACAAGAATACTGGAGTGGGTAGCCATTTCCTTCTCCAGGGGATCTTCCCCACCCAGGAATCAAACCCACATCTCCTGCATTGGCAGGCGGAGCCACCAGGGAAGCCCAACATAATTAATATACTTGAATTTAAAATCCAAATAAAGCCCTTCTACTTCTGTGAAAAGAAGCCCACCCACTGTGAGTTTTTGCAGCACTTGTGCAAAAAACAGAGCAATCCTCTTTCCTCTCTTCTTTCCCGAAACAACTGGCCTTCACTGATTAGAGCTGTGTATTGGTTGGGGAACTCTTGGCTGTTTTTTGATGTTAAGTGAGTGACCTAATTTATATTGAACTCCAGTCCCTTTCCTCATCCTGGATACTTAGCTAAGGGCTAGGTAAGAACATCCACTCTTGCAAATTACCAGGGCAACTTCTGAGTCCAAAGGTGAAGTGCTGAGGTTATACAAAAGTCAAGTAACTGATTTTGCTTTTATTTTCCTCACTAAAAGTAGTCATTGTTTGAGCCAACCAGTTAGCTCTGTTGCTTTGCATCGTTAAGGCACTGTTTTTCAAAGCCTGTTTGTCAGATCAATATAGAATAACTTGGATTGCTCAGCCTGATATAACCTATGGCAGTGCACTGGCTGCTGGCTTCTGAAGCCCTCTTGTTCTGCAAAGACTGCACAAGATTGGATGCAAACATGAGAGCAGGCAGAGGGAGAAGCCAGTTTCACTTTGCAGCAAGGAATTGGAGGCAGGGGGTGGATCATAGTAAGTGCTGTTAAGGCTCATCTTTAATTTATTCTTCAACCATTGCTGCCTCCTTTGTGATCATACTTCTTTGCTGAGAGGTATCAATTATGGGTCGTGCAATCAAATAGACATGATTTTCATCTCTACCACTGCCTAACTAGGAAAACTCAGGAGACCACTGCATCTTTCCAAGTAACTTTTCATTATCTCTAAGATAAGAATTAATTACTGACTTTCTAGGATTGTAAAGGGTAAGAGATGAAAATAACTTTAGCCTAGTGTGAGTCCTTTATGCGTCACTGTATTATGTATTGTGTTTGTGTGTGTTCAGTCACTCAGTTGTGTCTGACTCTGCGACTCCCCGGACTGCAGCCTGCCAGGCTCCTCTGTCCATGGGATTTTCCAGGCCAGAATACTGGAGCAGGTTGCCATTTCCCTCTCCAGGGGATCTTCTCAACCCAGGGATTGAACCCTCATCTTCTGTGCCTCCTACGTTGCAGGCAGATTCTTTACCACTGAGCCACCTGGGGAGCCCATTGCATTATATTTTATAGCACTTTCCATGATTCCCTCGAGGTTCACAGATACGTGTGCTATGTAGTTTCCTCCAATACACTGCAAGCTCCTTAAGAGAAGGATCATGACTTACTCATCTCTGTAGGCCACCATCGACATATTACTGCTTCTTCCCCACGAATTAATGTAAATTGGGAAATGATTATTTTCATATTTTTATTCTTACAACAGAACAATCCTTAATAGCTTCACAAATGACTTCAGCGTACTAACCTGCAAGCACCAAAAGAGTGATATATTTGATATGGGAAAAGAATTTAGGTGCTTATATTTCATAATAGGTTAATAGTTAAGCAACAGTGCTTTGTTTGTTTGTTTGTTTTTTTGTGTGGTAAAACTACTTAAAATTCACCAAAGAATTACAGACTGAAAAATGTTCTTCTGAGTATCAGGTAAAAATGTATGAGTCTAGGTTTTACTTTTCTTTTGAAATTTTCTTAGGAAAAAAAAACCCCAAACTTTTCTCAGAAAAAAAATAGGTACTGTAAAAATGCCTTTGATCTGACTTGATTACAAAGTTTTCTCAGTGTTTTGCTCTTTTTTTCTCTCACTCAGAAACATAGAATGTCACAATGGCCTTAACAGTTTCCCATGGAAAAAAGTTAGATGCAGAGAGAGCAAGCTGCCACAAAGATGAAAATGAACAAAAGTCAGATAATTTACAGTTTCTTAGGAGACATTGCTCTTCTGTTTTGACAATATGTACTGTGCTGGAACATTCTTATTCTACAATTTCAATCTTGAAACCAAATTTTATTATCCCTGGCTGTTCCTTCTTACTGTGCAGCTATTTTGCCCCGTATGTTAATTTGTCACAACTGAGAATAGAGAAGGCTTTCCAGGTGGTGCTACTGGTAAAGAACCCACCTGGTGATGCAGGAGATGTAAGAGAAGTGGGTTCAATCCCTAGGTCAAAACCTAGGTTCAATTCCTGGAGGAGGAAATGGTCACCCACTCCAGTATTCTTGCCTGGGAAAGTCCATGGATAGAGGTACCTGGAGGGCCACAGTTCATGGGATTATAAAGAGCTGGATACGACTGACGCGACATAGCACAAACGATGATGGAGAAGCTTATAACAACTCTTCCTGAAAACGGGTAAGCACTGTCTTGTATGGGGCACCAGTGTTGAGCTTAGGTGTCTGGTGGGAGAAGACACGTTCACTCCCAGGAAAACATCCTGTGAGTGTGTCTTGTCTCTCTGACCATTTCAAGTTGGTGACCATCTTGTGCTCATCTTTGTGTCTCAAGAGTCCAGGACCACAATTGACACTTCATAGGTTCTCAATAAATACTTCCAAATGACAAGCATAAGCCCACATTTCTGAGATAGCTCATTTCACAAAAAGTCAGAATTGCATGTGGTCTACAGCCTGGTTTGGGGCCAGGCCATGGAGAGAGATCCTTCAGTTTCTGTTTGAGGTTGGACGACAGAAGCGAGGCACTTCAGTCAACACCAGTTTATGCCATCAGCACTGAAGAAACAACTTAGCACTACATTTTCAGGACATGGCTTCCTGCCTTTTTTTTCTGGGCTCTGACTCCATTTAGATTGTAGCCATCACCCTTGGGCTCCCGTCCTGCTCTGGAGATCAATCCCCCTGGGTTGAGCTTCCTCCCACAGACCTCTTTGCAGCCAATCAACTCTGTACTGAGCTCAGTTGCTTCAGTCATGTCTGACTCTTTGCAACCCCATGGACTGTAGCCCACCAGGCTCATCTGTCCATGGGGATTCTCTAGGCAAGAATACTGGAATGGGTAGCCTTTTCCTTCTCCTTTGGATCTTTCCAACTCAAGGATCAAATCCAGGTCTCCCGCATTGCAGGCAGATTCTTTATCATTTGAGCCACCAGGGACACCCCAATCAACTCTGTACTGCTTATGTTATCCTGACATTATGCTTTTCCTGACCACCTGCTGCCCAGGTTGTCCACTGTGGTCTGTGTCACCCAGAGCAGCATAGAGATCTCTAGACACTGAGTCTCCCAGCACTGCCTTGGGCCCAGCATGGACCAGACCACTGTCTGTTGTGATCACCGGCAGCTGAAAGCCCAGGACTGACTCTCAACGAACTCTGAGCTGAAAACTCCACAGCACAAGCTCCTGTCCATAAAGATATCAGAGTCAATATTAATAGTCAACATGGAAATGCTATATATATGTAATGTCAATCCTGCTTTCTAAGATGTGGTATGAATTATGTTTTCTAAGAAATAATAAGGGGATATTTCATTTTACCAAAACCTTGCTCAAAAAACTTAAAACCCAAGACCCAAAGACACACAATAAATCCAAGGGTAAAAATATTATGACTAACTGTGGGAAGAGGGTTGGGTTTTTGAAATTTATTTAGTCACAATCAGTCTTTCAGAGACATTTTAGACGTGAAACAGACTAATTCCAGGCTACCTTAGATGTAAGTAATTTTTTCGGCCACTCGTCTCCTATGATAGCATGCCAAGTTTGTTGTTTAGTTGTTCAGTTGCGTCTGACTCTTTATGGCCCACCAGGCTCCTCTGTCCATGGGATTTCTCAGACAAGAATACTACAGTGGGTTGCCATTTCCTTCTCCAGGGCATCTTCCTGATCCAGGGATCAAACCTGCATTTCCTGCATTGGCAGGTGGATTCTTTATCACTGAACTACCAGGGAAGTCCTAGCATGCCAAGTAACTCAGATAAATATTTGAAATGAGTGTCTATCAAATCCTTCAGAAGTGAAGAAGCTAAAGATGATCTCAATTTTGAATTTCTCCTGTTTGCAAATTTCCAGAACAGATGTCTCCATATATTCTGATATAAATGAGAGTTTTGTTATTTTAGAGGGTAGTGGAGGAGGTAGGGTGGTGGGGATACTGTGGATGGGGGGAGAGGAATAGTGGGAGAAAAAAATATTTGTTAAAACACAATAAATTGAGTTGTGTTTATTCTCAAGTATAGGAACAGTAGCTGTTTTAAGCTATACAAATCTGCACAACAAGGCCACAGATATTTTTCTAAGGATGACCTTATAGAAAGTTCCTATGGGCAACCTCCTTACTCTGTCCATGAGGAAACAAGATCAATGTGATAAGTGAGAGCAAGAGGTGCCAGAATCAGAGTTCGGGTCTCTTCCTGCAGTTTCCCTGCCCACTGGGTCATTTAGATATTTTCACACTCCTGTGTTGAAAATCCTCTCTCTTCTGGAATCACATCAAGGTTTGTTGGCTAAACACTGCACTTCTGGTAAATCACGATTACTGTCTAGTCTCTATGTGGGACAGGTTCTGTGAGTGAAATTTCAGGAACAATTTGTCTTACGGGACAATGGCCCAGAAAAGAAAGGACACAGAAAGGTAAAATGATATGACCAAGGATAGAAGGCAAGAGATGCTTACAGTTGAAAACTTTACAATGTAATAAGCTAGTGTTCTATTTTATTTTAATTGGAGTATAATTGCTTCATAATGTTGTGTTAGCTTCTGCTGTACAATGACATGAATCAGCTGTATGTAAGCTAGAGTTCTGCATGCATATGTACTCAGTCACTTCAGTCATGCCCGACTCTTTGTGACCCCATGGACTATAGCCTGCCAGGCTCCTCTGTCCTTGGGATTCCCCAGGCAAGAATGCTGGAGTGGGTTTCCATGCCCTCCTCTAGGGGATCTTCCAGACCCAGAGATCGAACCTGCGTCTCCTGCATTGCAGACAGAATCTTTACTGCAGAGCTACCGGGGAAGCTCCAAGCCGGCGCTTTAAACAAACTCAGTTTTAGAGAATACTGATGAGTTAAGCACAGAGCACCATCCACCACTGACTCAGATCTTCCTAAAACAATCATTTCATCTGAGATGCTGGCTATGGATTTAATTGACCAGGTACCTCTCATGCGTCAGGAAGAGAAAGATAAGTCCTTAACAATTACAAGTAAATTTAATCAATCTCCGGCTATTTTTAACAAAGGTTATAGAGTTGTCTCCAGCTTTCCCCTCCCCTTTCTGGCTGCCTTATTTTTAAGCCATAGAAAGTAAATGTTTATTAAAAGCTTCTCAGCCAGCAATTCCTTTCAATTAGCAGTCCCCTTAAGATCTGATATCCTTCTGTTATTCCCAGAAGAACCATTTTAGCTGCAATCTGCACTTAATATTGAATTTGCACCAGAGAAATTCATTAGCTACAAAGTGCATAGGAATTCTTTCTGCTTCCATCCTTTTAGTTCAGTCCAAACCACTGTGCCTCTAAGTCACCTCAAACATGCTAGAGGCTTGAGGTGAGGCATGGGTGGTGGGGAGCAGGACCAAAGGAAAGAACAGAGGAGGAGGACCTGGGCATGGAGTCAGGCAAGTGCAGGTGAGGGCAGATGCATGGCTGGGGCTAGGTGGAGCAGGACCAGGGCAGGGGACAGAGAAAAGGGGGTTGGGGGGAATTCAAGCAGGTTAGCTTGCAACAGGGCAGCTGAGCCTTGTAAACCATTTTTCCAAACCAAAGGCAATGTGATTGTCTTTCAACACCATCTCTAAATGATAAATCTCCTTAGCATTGTTTCTGTTTTAAATAGATTTGTGCTATAATCAACTTTGAACAAGGCAAGTCACGACTTTAAGCCCAAATCTGTGTCATGTTGCAGACACATGTCAGAAACTGTGGGCCAAGGGCTGTGGGATGGACCTAAAGTGGCCAGAGCTTGCGTGTGACTGTCTGCTTCTTCATAACCTAGGATTCGGTGCTGTTGGTCACAAAAGTCAGGACAGGAAAGGTTTAGTGCTTGGGTGAGGAACTTCTTTCCATACATTCTCAAAAAGAAGAGAAAACACCTGAGAATGTACTTTAGACATTGCAAAAGTTTAGGTAGCAATGAGGTAGCATTGCTCTTTTGGAAGGAGTCTGCATAAAATGGTTACTCTGAAATTGGGCAGATCCTTGTGGTTTAAAGCCTCCATCAATTCAAATAATCAGTTTGAACAACTTCTTTACTTTCGAGCTGTTTGTTTTAGTTTCATGCAGCCATGAGCCAAGGTTTAACATTCCAGGATGGCAGGGACTTCATGAGGCTCGTCAACGAGTTTCTTGCTTTTAATTCAATTCACAGTAAACCATGAGGGTCCACCCACTTTTTAGGATTTTCAGAGATGCTATAGTGTACTTGGGCTGAGGTTTTTGGTGCTAGTTATAAAGAACCCGTCTGCCAGTGCAGGAGACATAAGAGTGGTGGATTCTATCCTTGGGTTAGGAAGATCCCCAGCAGAAGGGAATAGCAAACCAATCCAACATTCTTGCCTGGAGAATCCCATGGACAGAGAAGACTGGTAAACCACAGTCCCTAGGGTCACAAAGTTGGCACAGAAGCGACTTAGCAAGTATGCATGATGAGATTTTTACTCAGGGGGAGCACTGAAAATATGGAAAACATGCAAAAAGCTCCAGTGTTTCTTTACATTACTAAAATCATGGATAGCCACTTTCTTCCCAACATATTGCTTAAGCACATCATGGGGATTTTCTGGACTGAAGAGGCATAATGAGGTGGTTTTTAGCATCAACAGTTCTTCCTGCTTAAATGGGTTCTATGACCTTCGGGAAATGACTCAGCCCAAGGCCATGGTCACTAGCAGCAGACTGCCCAGAGGTGTCCCTCAGAGAACAGGTAAATTGTCCTTGGAAAAAGTCTGTTTATTTGGAAACATTGCTCAGAAAATGTTCCTCGCCTGCACTGACTAAGGTTGGACAGGATTTTTCAAAAATCCCATTGGTGCCATTAAACCATAAACTCCCAGCGTTTAGCACCTGGCTCACTCATCTATGTGTCCTTGGAGCCCAGCACAGAGTTGGGTACACGGCAGCTGGTCCATAGATGAATACTAATTGCTAATAAAATTAGTACCTGTCACTTAAAATAGGTCTCCCCATCCCATTCCATTCAGGTATCAAGTGGACACATTGCTCTAACCTGGAATTGCTTTTTTAGTAGAACACTCAGGAAATGAAATTTTTGTCTAAAAGTTTGTTGGTAATGAAAACAATGCTATAAAATCAACTAGTTCAGGAATGGCATTTGCTGGCCTTTCTGCCTTCCCGCTCTTCTCCCATCCCTGCAGTCAACCTAATTTGTCCATGTGGGTCTGCACTGCAGAAGTACCCACCTTCCCTCCTTGACCTGTTAATAGTTAGCATATCCTCCCCCTTTTATGGAAGCAGAACTGAGGTTCAGAATATGAGATATCTCTCCCAATGGTTGGATAAGGGGAGAGAGGATTAGCTGTCAGACTTCAGAGGGCCGTTAATCATGGTCTCTCTCTCTCTCTCTTTCTCCATCTGTCAATTTTTTTTTTCTTGTTGCTGTTCTTGTGGAAAAGAGTAGGAACATAGGAAAAGTCAAACTTTGCAAAAGTACACATTTTCTTGTTTATTTTCTTCTATTATCATGAGCAATATGAGGGCAAATTAACTTGAAGATTCTGAAAAAAAATGGAAGCTTGAATTTATTTTATTTTTAACTGTGCCTTAATTTCACTTCATAGATACCACTGTGGCTGCACACTTGTTGTCATATAAAAATATCTTTGTTTGACATACTGACATGGAGATGTTTGACTATATATGATTTTTTTAAAAATTTAAATTTCTTTATTTTAATTAGAGGCTAATTACTTTATAATATTGTATTGGTTTTGCCATACATCAACATGAATCTGCCATGGGTGTACATGTGTTCCCAATCCTGAACCCCCCTCCCACCTCCCTCCCCATACCATCCCTCTACATGCCAATATCACTGATGAACATAGATGTAAAAATCCTTAACAAAATTCTAGCAATCAGAATCCAACAACACATTAAAAGATCATACACCATGACCAAGTGGGCTTTATTCCAGGTATGCAAGGATTCTTCAATATCCACAAATCAATCAATGTAATACACCACATTAACAAATTGAAAAATAAAAGACATGATTATCTCAATAGATGCAGAGAAAGCCTTTGACAAAATTCAACATCCAGTTATGTTAAAAACTCTCCAGAAAGCAAGAATAGAAGGAACATACCTCAACATAATAAAAGCTATATATGACAAACCCACAGCAAACATTATCCTCAATGGTGAAAAATTGAAAGCATTTCCCCTGAAGTCAGGAGCAAGACAAGGGTGCCCACTTTCACCACTACTATTCAATATAGTTTGGAAGTTTTAACCACAGCAATCAGAGCAGAAAAAGAAATAAAAGGAATCCAAATTGGAAAAGAAGAAGTAAAACTCTCACTGTTTGCAGATGACATGACCCTTTACATAGAAAACCCTAAAGACTCCACGAGAAAATTACTAGAGCTAATCAATGAATATAGTAAAGTTGCAGGATAAAAAATCAACACACAGAAATCCCTTGCATTCCTGTACACTAATAATGAGAAAATAGAAAGAGAAATTAAGGAAACAATCCCATTCACCACTGCAATGAAAAGAATAAAATACTTAGGAATATATCTACCTAAAGAAACTAAAGACCTATATATAGAAAACTATAAAACACTGGTGAAAGAAATCAAAGAGGACACTAATAGATGGAGAAATATATCATGTTCATGGATCAGAAGAATTAATATAGTGAAAATGAGTATACTACCCAAAGCAATCTATAGATTCAATGCAATCCCTATCAAGCTACCAATGGTATTTTTCACAGAGCTAGAACAAATAATTTCACAATTTATATGGAAATACAAAAAACCTCAAATAGCCAAAGCAATCTTGAGAAAGAAGAATGGAACTGGAGGAATCAACCTGCCTGACTTCAGACTCTACTACAAAGCCACAGTCATCAAGACAGTATAGTACTGGCACAAAGACAGAAATGTAGATCAATGAAACAAAATAGAAAGCCCAGAGATAAATCCACGCACCTATGGACACCTTATTTTTGACAAAGGAGGCAAGAATATACAATGGAGAAAAGACAATCTCTTTAACAAGTGGTGCTGGGAAAACTGATCAACCACTTGTAAAAGAATGAAACTGGAACACTTTCTAACACCATACACAAAAATAAACTCAAAATGGATTAAAGATCTAAACATAAGACCAGAAACTATAAAACTCCTAGAGGAGAACATAGGCAAAACACTCTCCGACATACATCACAGCAGGATCCTCTATGACCCACCTCCCAGAATATTGGAAATAAAATAAACAAATGGGGTCTAATTAAAATTAAAAGCTTCTGCACAAAAAAAGAAACTATAAGCAAGATGAAAAGGCAGCCTTCAGAATGGGAGAAAATAATAGCAAATGAAGCAACTGACAAACAACTAATCTCAAAAATATACAAGCAACTCCTGCAGCTCAATTCCAGAAAAATAAATGACCCAATCAAAAAATGGGCCAAAGAACTAAATAGACATTTCTCCAAAGAAGACATACAGATGGCTAACAAACACATGAAAAGATGCTCAACATCACTCATTATCAGGGAAATGCACATCAAAACCACAATGAGGTACCATTTCATGCCAGTCAGAATGGCTGCGATCCAAAAGTCTAGAAGCAATAAATGCTGGAGAGGATGTGGAGAAAAGGGAACCCTCTTACACTGTTGGTGGGAATGCAAACTAGTACAGCCATATGGAAAACAGTGTGGAGATTCCTTAAAAAACTGGAAATAGAACTGCCATACAACCCAGCAATCCCATTGCTGGGCATACACACCGAGGAAACCAGAATTGAAAGAGACACGTGTACCCCAATGTTCATCGCAGCACTGTTTATAATAGCCAGGACATGGAAGCAACCTAGATGTCCATCAGCAGATGAATGGATAAGAAAGCTGTGGTACATATACACAATGGAGTATTATTCAGCCATTAAAAAGAATACATTTGAATCAGTTCTAATGAGGTGGATGAAACTGGAGCCTATTATACAGAGTGAAGTAAGCCAGAAAGAAAAACACCAATACAGTATACTAAGACATATATATGGAATTTAGAAAGATGGATAACCCTGTATGTGAGACAGCAAAAGAGACACAGATGTATAGAACAGTCTTTTGGACTCTGTGGGAGAGTGGAGGGGGATGATTTTAGGAGAATGGCATTGAAACATATATAATATCATATAAGAAATGAATTGCCAGTCCAGGTTTGATGCAGGATACAGGATGCTTGGGGCTGGTGCACTGGGATATATATGATTTTTTTTTTTACCATGCTCATAGTATCTAAATAATAATAATATTTTGTACCAGTAACAGTACTTTAAAGGCAGAATGTTGTTGTTTAGTCACTAAGGCATGTCCAAATCTTTTGCAACCCCATGGACTGTAGCTTTCCAGGCTCCTCCATCCATGGCATCTTCCAGGCAAGGATACTGGAGTGGGTTGCCATTTCCTTCTCCAGGGAATCTTTCCAACCCAGGGATTGAGTCAGAGTCTCCTGCTTGGCAGGTGGATATATATATTTAATGCTAAAAATATATTTATATGAAATATATTTATATATTTATATGTATATTCTATGGTCCAAAATTCTACTCCTTAAAGGAAATCACTTCCACTTCAAGATCTTGTCAGAAATACTAAGCAATCTTCCTGAAATCTTTTTGTAATAAACATAGCAAAAGAAACTATGGCCATCAGCAGGGTAGTTTCCCAAGGAGGTGAATGTCAGAACAAATGGTGTTCACCTCCTGTTTTCCAAGGTCAGTGCCCTGGAGATGTGGGCTTGGGACAGGAAGGGCATCCCAGGACATCCTTAGCCCAAGAAGACCTATTACAACTACCAGGTTTTCTGGGGTCAGAACCTGCTTGCCTGGAGCTGGGATGTCATTGAATTACCCCCACAATAAAGGGAATAACATCCCTGACCTAAATTCAGGGTGTCTGGTTGCCAGCTTTTGGCACAAATTTGGCTCTGAAGTCGACTCAACATTTTAAAATCTTAATTGCTATCATAATTGGATTTGCCAAGTTCACCAGTCGGCCAAGGTCTTAAAAAGATTTTAACCAAAGGATGGAATTTCCATCTGCTGTTGGCTGAATCCTCAAACCACTGCCATTCTGCTGCTGCTCCTCCTTCTTCACTGATTGAGGGACTGAGTCCATTTGGAATTCACTTAGAAAGCAGAGGGGCTTCCCTGGTGGCTCAGATGGTAAAGAATCTGCCCACAATGTGATAGACCCTGTTTCACCCTGGTTCGGGAAGATGCCCTGGAGAAAGAAATGACAAACCACTCCAGTATTTTTGCCTGGGAATCTTATGGACAGAGGAGCCTGGCAGGCTATAGTCCATAGGGTCACAAAGAGTCAGACGTGACTGAGTGACTAACATAAAACATAAGTTAATGTCGTTATTGGTGGCTGCCACTGGAAGGATAGAAAGCTATAGACATTCAGGGTTTCCATAACTAGGCCAGAATTGCTCATAACTCAGGAGAAAAATGGAGCAAAACTCCTAATCTCTATGCTAATTAGTCATTCTGTACTGATCAGTTTCCTAGAGGAATGCCATTCTCAATCAGGAGCCCCAGCCCTCAGCAGATCTAAATGGTGACCCTTCCCTACTCAAAGTGTGTGAGGCAGCAGGTGACCCCGGCCTCCCTTAGTTACTCTCTTCTTCTTTTCTATCTTTAAAAAAAATTTTTTTATTGGAGTACAGTTGGTTTACAGTGTTGTTCAGGTGTACAGCAAGGGGAACAGTTATGTATATATGTGTGTGCCACTGTTGCTGCTGCTGCTAAGTCACTTCAGTCGTGTCCGACTCTGTGCGACCCCATAGACGGCAGCCCACCAGGCTCCCCCGTCCCTGGGATTCTCCAGGCAAGAACACTGGAGTGGGTTGCCATTTCCTTCTCCAATGCATGAAAGTGAAAAGTGAAAGTGAAGTCGCTCAGTCGTGTCCGACTCTTAGTGACCCCATGGACTGCAGCCTACCAGGCTCCTCCATCCATGGGATTTTCCAGGCAAAGTACTGGAGTGGGGTGCCATTGCCTTCTCCGATATATGTGTGTGTGTGTGTGTGTGTATAAATATATATATATATATATACACACTCCTTTATATTCTTTTCCCATATAGGCTATTATAAAGTACTGAGTAGAGTTCCCTGTGCTCTACAGTAGGTTCTTGTTGGTTATCTATTTCATATACGCTGCTGCTGATGCTAAGTCAATTCAGTTGTGGCCAACTCTTTGTGACCCTATGGACTGTAACCCCCTAATCTCCTATGTCTGTGGGATTCTCCAAGCAAGAATACTGGAGTGGGTTGCCAGGCCCTCCTCCAGGGGATCTTCCCGACCCAGGGATTGAACCTTCATCTCTTCTGGCTCCTACACTGGCAGGTCGGTTCTTTACCACTAGTGCCACTGGGAAGCTCATATATACACTATTATGCATAAGATGACTGATGAGAACCTACTGTACAGCACAGGGAGCTCTCCGTAATGCTCTGTGGTAATCTAAATGGGAAAGGAATTCAAGGTAGAGGGTATAGTGGATTCACTTCTCTGTACAGCAGAAACTAACACAACATTACAAAGCAACTGTATTCAAAAAAAATTTGTTTATCAAACTAGCACTCCCTTCATTTTAACCATTCCTCTAATAGCGTCCTCAGAATGGGTCAGATACTAAGCTTGTGCAAATCTATGTTATAGTTCTTTGCCAATTACTGTTTATCCTACCCTGAAATATTCCTCCTACTCACGATAGGAATGTTGTAAAAAGCACACAACGTATATAGCAATTTTATTTCAAAGAGTGAATTAGAGAATCTATCAAAGCACTAACAGACTGGGAAATGCATAATAATAACACTTTTTACTTCCATGGATTCCTTCCACCAGGGGAATTATGTATGCTTTCTATAAAGCACAAGATTAAAACAGCAATTAAAATGCTATAAGCCCAGAGAAAGGAAGGAGAAAAATGTAACCAAACAACTATGTCATATAAAGTTCTTTAAGAAAAACTAATCAAATGCTTTGTCTTGTTTAAGGAATCTAAATGCAAACCTATCCTAAGGGGTGAGACTGATAGATTCCTGTCTGACAACCACACAATCTGAGTCTTGGTTTTCTCCTGGTCTTGATTCAGCCTCTAAGATCAGAGGGGCTTAGACTGCATCTGACTTTTGGAGTCTAGGGAGTAGAGCTTTATCAGAAAGATCTGCATTAATTCCAGAAGAATACAAAAATCACATTCATTATAAAAAAAGATACTCATGAATTTCATAAAAAGCATTCTAAGCTAGATTCTAATGGGCGTTAATGACATTGACGACAGACTATTTGTGATACCAATATTCCAACAGAAGAAATAAATGCTGGTATCACTATTAAATTCCAGTGATCAAAACTCAAGTGACTGCAGTTTTGTATTTAAAGACTGCCAACTGTTCAAACTCCACCAAAGGTGGTAAACTGTGACCCTAAGACAGAGATCTCAGTAGTGGCAGATACAATCATAATTTGAGGGTTTCTATCAGCGTGACCCTAAGACAGAGATCTCAGTAGTGGCAGGTACAATCATAATTTGAGGGTTTCTATCAGCGTGTTCAATGTGCAAAGCAATGGTAAGCTGTTGTAATCAATTATGTAAATAAATGAAACAAATATCAAATTTACTGCTTAAAAAGTCTCATGCAATGAACTTAGAAAAATACAAAGATTTTTATTGTAGGTTGACAAGGTATAAATTATTGCTATTGCCTTTAACTAATTTGAGGAAATAGTTCAGTAATCTTTATCAATAGAAATATCCAAAGGCAATCTCCTGTTTTCAGACAGAAATCTCTGATTTTTCTTTTAAAAAAACTTGGTCCAGAGGTCACCAGCAAGCACTTTATTGTATACCCACCTAAAAAACCACAGAAGAGGCTACATTTGTGGCTGAAAATCACAAGAGGCTCAAGGCTAAAAGCTTTTTGGAATAATTATCCTCATTTGACCATGAAATTAAATTGTGCTAGAACAGGCTGTCTCAGAGCAAATCTAAACGAAAATCTACAAATTTAATTCAGTAGATGGTAGACTACTCTGGACCACAAAATGGGGAAAATCCATAACATTATTAACATAATCAACCATAGAAGCTCTTCTTGTGTGAACTTTTTTCTTTTTTCCTAAGCTAAGTCACAGATACATTTTTAGATGTTTTAGACTCACTATAAATTTTCTTTTACCTTCCAGCATGCAAAGAATATAAAGAGAAATTTAAACCTACCCAGCTTCAATTCCTTCAAAATGATGGTGTATCCTCAGTGAGTCCCTTCTCTGTAGTTCGTGGATGTTAAGGGGAAAATAGGATCCAGGCTACAGGTTATTGTCTTTTTGTAAATGAAGGAATTTGCATCCTCTTCTCAGCTGACACTGGCCTCTGCTTGACTTGTGTGTGACCCCGAGACCCTTCAAGTCAACTCTCATTGTTTCCTTCCGGAGCCAGCTCCTCCTCACCTCCCAGCCCATCTCCAGCCACTCCTCTTTCGATCTGGTTAGACTGGGCTTCCTTTAATTCCCCGAATGTCACGTTTTCTAGGGCTTCACTGATGCCTCAGTGGTAAAGCATCTGCCTACCATGCAGGTGACCCAGGTTCAATTCCTGGGTTGGGAAGACCCCCTGGAGGAGCGCAGGGCAACCCACTCCAGTATTCTTGCCTGGAGAATCCATGGACAGAGGATCCTGGTGTGCTACAGTCCACACGGTTGCAAAGAGTCGGACAGGACTGAAGCGACTGAGCAGGTATACATGCACATCCTCTAACTGCTTGAGCCACACTCACCTCTCAGCACCTCCTGATTTTCCTTGGCTAATTCCTTCTCTCTCTTCACTTGCTCCTAGGAGTGCTCCTGGCCCCTCCCTAGCAGCTAGGTGAATTAAGGTCATCTGGTCTGTATTCTCTGGGACCCTGTGTGTATCTACCCGTGTCTAGCTACTTGTCACTTTCCCCTACTACCTTATTTTTTTCAAGGGTTTTTTTTTCTTCTTTTTAATGTGGACCACTTTTAAAGTCTTTACTGAATTTGTTATAATACTGCTTCTGTTTTATGTTCCGGTTTTTTTGGCCTCGAGGCATGTGTGAGATCTTAGCTCCCCGTGCATTCGTGCTGTGTTGCTCAGTCATATTTGAGTCTTTGCGACTCCATGGACTGTAGCCCACCAGGCTTCTCTGTCCATTAGATTTTCCCGGGCAAGAATACTGGAGTGGGTAGTCATTCTTCTCCAGGGGATCATCCAAACCAGGATCGAACCCCAGTATCTTGTGTCTCCTGCATTGGCAGGTGGATTCTTAGCACTATACTACCTGGGAAGCCCTTAGCTCCTGGACCAGGGATCAAGACCACAAGTCCTGCATTGAAAGGTGAAGTCTTAACCACTGGCCTCCAGGGAAGTCTCTCCCCCACTACCTTGTAAGTGTCATTAACAGAGAGTAAAGTTCCACCTTGCAGATGCTGCTGATCCTCTGTCCTGTTCCCTTTGGATCCCATTTCAATTTCAGGCAAGTAGCTCACCACGTGCTTTCGCTCCTCTAAAAGCCAACACTTGCATCCTTTTGCCAAAGGGCTGCCCTCAGGCAGTCAGAATTTGCTTTGCTGGCTCCTGTACAGAAGAGGTGGTGTCTGGGAATTTACATAAATGTGAACTGCCATGAACAATGACTACTTCGTACAGGGTACAAATATCCCAGCTCCCTGGCCTCTGATGGGGAGGATGCTGGGGTAATACAAATCACCTCTAGCACTCTCTGAAGGACTGACCCTAAGCCACATTCCACGGGTCTTGGCTTGAGTTTTCCCTCTTCTTTGCCCCACTTCTCCATTTTCTCTAGTTCTCTTGGATCAGATCAGATCAGGTCAGTCGCTTAATCGTGTCCGACTCTTTGCAACCCCATGAATCGCAGCACGCCAGGCCTCCCTGTCCATCACAAATTCCCGGAGTTCACTGAGACTTACATCCATCGAGTCAGTGATGCCATCCAGCCATCTCATCCTCTGTCGTCCCCTTCTCCTCCTGCCCCCGATCCCTCCCAGCATCAGAGTCTTTTCCAATGAGTCAACTCTTTGCATGAGGTGGCCAAAGTACTGGAGTTTCAGCTTTAGCATCATTCCTTCCAAAGAAATCCCAGGGCTGATCTCCTTCAGAATGGACTGGTTGGATCTCCTTGCAGTCCAAGGGACTCTCAAGAGTCTTCTCCAGCACCACAGTTCAAAAGCATCAATTCTTCGGCACTCAGCCTTCTTCACAGTCCAACTCTCACATCCATACATGACCACTGGAAAAACCATAGCCTTGACTAGACAGACCTTTGTTGGCAAAGTAATCTCTGCTTTTGAATATGCTATCTAGGTTGGTCATAATTTTCCTTCCAAGGAGTAAGCGTCATTTAATTTCATGGCTGCGATCACCATCTGCAATGATTTTGGAGCCCAGAAAAATAAAGTCTGACACTGTTTCCATTGTTTCCCCATCTATTTCCCAGGAAGTGATGGGACCGGATGCCATGATCTTTGTTTTCTGAATGTTGAGCTTTAAGCCAAATTTTTCACTCTCCACTTTCACTTTCATCAAGAGGCTTTTGAGTTCCTCTTCACTTTCTGCCATAAGGGTGGTGTCATCTGCATATCTGAGGTTATTGATATTTCTCCTGGCAATCTTGATTCCAGCTTGTGCTTTTTCCAGTCCAGTGTTTCTCATGATGTACTCTGCATATAAGTTAAATAAACAGGGTGACAATATACAGCCTTGACGAACTCCTTTTCCTATTTGGAATCAGTCTGTTGTTCCATTTCCAGTTCTAACTGTTGCTTCCTGACCTGCATACAAATTTCTCAAGAGGCAGGTCAGGTGGTCTGGTATTCCCATCTCTTTCAGAATTTTCCACAGTTTATTGTGATCCACACAGTCAAAGGCTTTGGCTTAGTCAATAAAGCAGAAATAGATGCTTTTCTGGAACTCTCTTGCTTTTTCCATGATCCAGCGGATGTTGGCCATTTGATCTCTGGTTCCTCTGCCTTTTCTAAAACCAGCTTGAACATCAGGAAGTTCATGGTTCACATATTGCTGAAGCCTGGCTTGGAGAATTCAGAATAAATTCTTTTTCATGAATCCCTGCTCAGGATTCATGAGACCTTCTGGGGACTTCAGCCTAAGAGCCTAAGGGACTCCCCTTAAATGCTTGTTGAGTGAATTGAGGCATCTTGATGACTGGTGCAGAAAATTACTCCAAATCACAAAGCTTTAATTCTCTTGCCTTATGGATTGAGGAGCACGTGATGTGTCGAAATTTATTCAGTGAGCCAGTGGCAGAGCAGGTCTACAACCCCAGTGTTCCTGCCACTAAATTATTTTCACTCTATTCTGTTATTTCAAAAAGTTCCTCTGAAAAGAACAATCAGAACTTTCATTTCTTTCCATTTTAACCATAATAGCAAGACCACTTATAAGAGCTGAAGTTTATTGAGTTCTTACCATGTGTAAGGCACTATACTAGCTGCTTTATATACATTTCATTTGAAACTCGCAATAACCCATGAAATAGAAGGCATCATTTTCCCCATTTTACAGATGACAAAGCTGAGGTTTGAAAAGGGTAGTAACCTTGCCATAGGTCACACATCTAGTGTATGATAGATCTGGGATTTGAAACTTCAAAATCTGACTCCAGACCCCATTCTACTAAAACCCATTCACACTTTTTCACATTAAAAAAAAAATTGATACAATTGTGCACAATATTACTTTAAATAGCTCCAAAGACATATTTTTAAAGTTTATATTTAGTGTGTTTCTAGGGAACTTGTTTCTAAATTATAGGATTTCTAATTTCTGAGGCAATAACTCTGACCTTTTCTTAAGGGAGGAACAGAAGCTTTTGAAAAATCATAGGTCCTTTGAGAGAGGCACGCACATACACACGTAATATTGAAAACAATCTCCAGGTGAGTTAAAGACCTCCTGAATCCGCAGAGATAACTTAGCATTTTGCTCTATTGTACATTCAGACGTATCACCATTAATTAAAAAAAGAACATCCAGAAAAATAAATGACCCAATCAAAAAATGGGCCAAAGAACTAAATAGACATTTCTCCAAAGAAGACATACAGATGGCTAACAAACACATGAAAAGATGCTCAACATCACTCATTATCAGAGAAATGCAAATCAAAACCACTATGAGGTACCATTTCACGCCAGTCAGAATGGCTGCGATACAAAAGTCTACAAGCAATAAATGCTGGAGAGGGTGTGAAGAAAAGGGAACCCTCTTACACTGTTGGTGGGAATGCAAACTAGTACAGCCACTATAGAGAACAGTGTGGAGATTCCTTAAAAAACTGGAAATAGAACTGCTTTATGATCCAGCAATCCCACTGCTGGGCATACACACTGAGGAAACCAGAAGGGAAAGAGACACGTGTACCCCAATGTTCATCGCAGCACTGTTTATAATAACCAGGACATGGAAGCAGCCTAGATGTCCATCAGCAGATGAATGGATAAGAAAGCTGTGGTACATATACACAATGGAGTATTACTCAGCCATTAAAAAGAATTCATTTGAATCAGTTCTAATGAGGTGGATGAAACTGGAGCCTATTATACAGAGTGAAGTAAGCCAGAAAGAAAAACACCAATACAGTATACTAACGCATATATATGGAATTTAGAAAGATGGTAACAATAACCCTGTATACGAGACAGCAAAAGAGACGTATAGAACAGTCTTATGGACTCTGTGGGAGAGGGAGAGGGTGGGAAGATTTGGGAGAATGGCATTGAAACATGTATACTATCATGTATGAAACTAGTCACCAGTCCAGGTTCGATGCACAATACTGGATGCTTGGGGCTGGTGCACTGGGACGACCCAGAGGGATGGTATGGGGAGGGAGGAGGGAGGAGGGTTCAGGATGGGGAACACATGTATACCTGTGGCGGATTCATTTCGATATTTGGCAAAACCAATACAATATTGTAAAGTTTAAAAATAAAATAAAATTAAAAAAATTTTTAAAAATTAAAAAATAGAACATCTAAATGATTAAAGATATATAATGCTGAGGGATCTAGTATATAAAGGTCATGAGGTAGCCTTTCCCCAATCTTCTCAGTTTTAACTAAGACAACTGAGTCATTCCTATGCTAAGACGCAGTACAGTCAAGATCACAAACAACTTCATCGCTACAAATACACACCATGTTGCTCCTTCATAACAATACCAACTTCCCCCCACCACTTTCACTCCAAACTCCCGTTCTCAACTCCAGGCAACCACTAAATCTCCTCTTCTAACATGCTGTCACACCATCAATGTCATCTAACTGGAACCTAAACCTCAGGCTCTGAGGCTTTGGGACTGGGTTCTCCACACAGTAGCATTTTCTGGAGTTCCATCCAAGTAGCTGCAGGTATCAACAGCTCACTCTTTCTTGCTGAGCAGAACTCATGTGCATGCATTAGTTTTCTATCACTGCTGTAACAAAGTACCACAAATTCAGTGGCTTGAAAGTGAAAAGAAAAGTTTTCTCTTTACGTATTTGTAGCGATGCAGTACTCTTGCCTGGAAAATCCCATGGACGGAGGAGCCTGGTGGGCTGCAGTCCATGGGGTCGCTAAGAGTTGGACACGACTGAGTGACTTCACTTCCACTTTTCACTTTCACTTTTCACTTTCATGCACTGGAGAAGGAAATGGCAACCCACTCCAGTGTTCTTGCCTGGAGAATCCCAGGGATGGGGGAGCCTGGTGGGCTGCCGTCTATGGAGTCGCACAGAGTCTGACACGACTGAAGCAACTTAGCAACAGCAGCAGCAGCAATGGAGTTGTTTGGCATCTTGACTGGGATGTTGTATACACACACCTCTGCAGGTGATAAAATTGTACAAGACTAAATCCACACACAAATAAGTTCAAGTGAAACTGGGAAATACGAGTAAAATTGGTAGATGTCAATATTCTGGTTGTGATCTTATACTATCATTTTGCAAAATGTTATTATGGTGGAAAACATTTTGCAAAATGAAGTGTACTTAGGTTTCTGTGTATTATTGTAACTGCCTGTGAATCTACAATTCTCTCAATAAAATTTTCAAGAAAAACATTGTAGATAATTCTTAGCCTAGTATAGCCATGACTGAATTTAAGTCTTTGTTAAAACTTAGAAGGTAGGGGCAAGGTCAGTTGTTCATTCTTTGTTAGTGAGCAGCACTCATGTGTGCACTAGTTTTCTATTACTCCTGTAACAAAGTACCACAACCTTGGTGGCTTAAACCAACACAAATATGTTATCTCATGGATCTGTAGGTCAGAAGTCCTGCATGGGTGTCAATGGGTGAACATTAAGGTGCTGGCATGGTTGTGTTAGTTTCTGGAGGCTCCAGGAAGAATCCAGTTCCTTGCCTTTTCTAGGTGTTAATTCATGTTTACCACGTAACATACCATAGTCCAGCTTCTAGATATTAGGACATGGACATCTTTGAGAAGTCATTTTTCTGCCCAATGCAATATGCATACACCACAGTTTGTTTATCCATCACCTATTGAATAGTATCTGGACAGAGTCCAGTTTTTGGTTATTTTAAGTAGAGCTCCCGTGAACATTCATGAACAGAGTTTTGTGCAAACATAAGCTTTCACTTCTCCAGAGTAAATGCACACAGACAGAGAAGGAAAGAGAAGAAAATGATAAAACAACTTTGGCCCATGTACTGGTCTGCACCAACCCCCCCAGGCCTAACCCAAGAGAACATAAATTCCTTGAAGCATTTATTCGCCTGTCTAGAATGATGTGTGACACAGAATAGGTTTTCACAGAGCATTATCTGTTGTTGACAAATCTGATTTGACATCCTTATTTTAAGAAGAAGAAATGCAGACCTGGCAGTGAAATGCCTTGTTTAGGACCACACAACTAGATATCCTCAGACAGTAATAAGAACTCTGAGTTCTTATTACAAGCTGCTGCTCTTTCTTTGGTAATGTGATTCTTTATGAACCAATGTTCTTTTTTAAAATCATATGAATTTCTTTTGAATGTCTACATGTGTTCACAAGGGGCTTCCCTGATGGCTCAGCAGTAAAGACCCACCTGCCAATGCAGGAAACTTGGGTTCAGTCCCTGGATCAGGAAGATCCCCTAAAGAAGGAAATGGCAACCCACTCCAGTATTTTTGCCTGGGAAATCCCATGGACAGAGGAGCCTGAGCTACAGTCCATAGGGTCTCAAAGAGTTGGACACAACTTAGTGAGTAAACAACAACAACAACAACATATGTTCATAAAGATGCAAATGTTTTGATCCAAAACAAGAGCTGTTGTGAGTGTGAAAATTGTGGATTTTATCTCAGCAGTCCTATTTTATTTTCCCCATCTTCAGGTCTTCTCTGATCCTGCCTTATCTTAAGGCAATTTCTTCATACCTAAAACTGCTACTTCCCTCTTTGATCTCAATAGGAGTTCAACTATGACCTTTCATGGACATGACTGATTCATTATTGCTCATTAACTCTCTAAATGCTCATTGGAATTGGATTCCAATGATGAAGTTCTGTGTGGTATTTGCATTTCTTTTCAACATAAGGGGAAAAAATGGTAGTGGCAAATCAGGCAGAAGAATGAAGGAACAAAAGGTCTTCATCAATGAAATGACTAACATAATTTTAACAGGTAATTATGACAGAAAGCATTAGCTGCAGCCCAATATCCAATCTACACTTTTAATCATAGAATGCCACTTTTAGCTGGTTACATGGATCGTGGTGGTTTAATTGCTAAGTCATGTCCGACTCTTGCAACCCCCAGGACTGTAGCCTGCCAGGCTCCTCTGTCCACGGGATTCTCTAGGCAAGAATACTGGAGTGGGTTGCCATTGCCTTCTCCAGGGGATCTTCCTGATGCAGGAATTGAACCCGGGTCTCCTGCATTGCAGACAGACTCTTTGCCAAATGAGCTACGAGGGAAGCCTAGGTCACATGGATGGTCAGTCAAAAGCTTCATTTTGCCATATCCTTAGCAACAGCAGCAGTTGAGGTGGCTCTATGACTAACTTGATACAATATCTGGTTCATCCTTCTAAGTGAAAAGAATATGCTCCCACCTTTCTCTCATTCCCCTTGTGCTAGCTGGAATCCTGGTATCCGGTGGAGGATGGAGCCTTCATATTCAGCACTAGACAGAGGATGTGGGACAAGGACGTCAAAGTCACAGGTGTAAGAAGCCTGGATCCCGGATGCTGCCCAACCCAAATAGTAGCCCTGGACCACTTACCTTCCTTTTGTATGAGAGAGAAATAAACCTCTGTCTTATCTATGTCACTATTATTTTGAATTTGTCTGTTATAGCAAGCAAACTGATAGCTTATAAAATACAATCTTCATTTAATGCTCTTCAATCAAAGTCTTAATAAGTTTGTGGAGTATGAAATCATAAAAATGGAATAAAACATTAGCTAAAACCACTTGAACATAAAGTGAATGCATATGATCCATAAATCTACCCCATCAACAAGCTCCCGGGAATAGACAGATAATTAGTATTTAGTCTATTGAGCATTTTAATTATCTTTTTTTGAAAGTTAGCTTAGAATACAAAATTCTAACTAAGAAGTTTGAAATCCAGTGAGCAACAAGCAGACATTCCCTGTAAGTGAACAAGTGCTTGTTCTGATTTCAGTGATCCTGTTTTGCACATACATAGCTTTTACCCCTTATTTCCAACCACCCATTCACACAACTCTTTGCTCTAGCTCAACTGAGTTATTTACAGTTTGATGCACAAGTCACTTAATATACTGTTGCCGATTCTTTGTCCATGCTATTAGCACATAGTAGGTTTAAGGAAGACCACCACTCATGAGCCAAGATGGAGAGAGCGTGTGTATGTTAGGGAGGGGCATGGTTATCTTGGAGTGACGATGGCGTGAAGGAAAACAGGCACTTGACCAACACAGGAACAGTTAGTTTGAAATTTACCACTAAGGTAGCACTCACTATAGGGAACTGATTTGAAAATCATTCAATACAATTCATGATGGTATCAATGATGCACAGAAAACATTTGACAAAATTCAACATCCACTCGTGATTTTTAAAAATCCCTCAGAAAAATAGGAATGGAGAATGTCTTCAGTTTGATAAGGGGTAGCTACCAAAATCTGTCTGTTTCTATTTGTAGATGAGATGATTATCTGCATGGAAAATCTTGAAGAATATACCAAAAAAACCCCCAAAAAAACCCCACTCCTAGAACTAATAATTTGGATTCAGCAAGCACACAAGATAGAAGATAGCATATAAAACTTGACTGTAATTCTGTGTTCTAGAAATACACAGCTGGATAAAACAATATCATTACTTTTCACAATCACTCAAAAGAAACGAAATACTTAGGTGTAAAGCTAGCACAATGCTTAGAATTGTGTGCTGAAAGCCACAAAGTGCTGGTGAGAGAAACAAAGATCTAAATAAATCTAGAAATGTACAAATGCCCTTGGATGGGACTCGGCATAGTAAGTAAAGATGTCAGTTCTTTCAAAATTAACATACAGTTTTAACAAAATGTCTGTAAAAAAAATCCCAGTAAGATTATTTGTAGACATAGACAAGATAACCCTAAAATTCATATGGAAAAGTAAAGGAACTAAAAGAGGTAAAACATTTTTGATAAGAAAATAAAGTAACAGGACTCAGCCTACCCAATTTCAGGACTGTTATGTAGCTATACTAATCAAAACTGGGGCATTGGCAAGGGGTAAACATAGATCAGTGAAACAGAAGAGAGATCCTAGAAAAAGATCCACACAAACATGCCCAGCTAATTTTTGAAAAAAGTTCAAAAGCAATTCAGGGAGGAAAGATAGCCTTTTTAACAAAGGTGTTGGAACAATTGGACACTTTATAGACAAAAACGCCCTGTGTGAGATTTTATACTGTATATACACATTAACACAAAATGGATTCCATTCTTAAATGTAAAATGATATGACTTTTAGAATAAACATAGGAAATATTTAGAGAAACATGGGAACTCTTAAAGATCTCGGGCTAAGCAAAAGGTTCCTAGATTTGACACCAAAAGTGTGGTTTGACACCAAAATCATTATCCATAAAGATTATTATATCATATATTATATCACGATTAAAAACTTTTGTTCCAAAAAAGTCTGTTAAAGTGATGCAAAGGAAAGCTATGATCTGGGAGGAAGTATTTATAAACCAAATATCTGACAAAAATCTAGTATCTAGAATATATTGATATAAAATCTAATATCTAGGACATATTAATATAAAAAACTTTTCATACTCAACACTATGTATATAAAAATAAACAATCCAATTAGAAGGTGGGCAAAAACGTTATACACAGATGGCAAATAAGCACATGAAAAGGTGTTCATTGTCATTAGTCATTAGGGAAATGCAAATTAAAACCACAATGAGATATCACTATCTAATAGGTGTTTACCTATTAGAATAACTAAAGTGAAAAATAGCAACATTGCCAAATGCTGGTGAGGATGGAAAGAAACAAGATCAGTCATTCATTACAGGTGGGAATGTAAAATGGCTTGACCACGCTCAAAATAATTTGGCTGCTGCTGCTGCTGCTAAGTCGCTTCAGTCGTGTCCGACTCTGTGCAACCCCATAGACGGCAGCCCACCAGGCTCCCCTGTCCCTGGGATTCTCCAGGCAAGAATACTGGAGTGGGCTGCCATTTGCTTCTCCAATGCATGAAAGTGAAAAGTGAAAGTGAAGTCACTCAGTCATGTCCGACCCTCAGCGACCCCATAGACTGCAGCCTAACAGGCTCCTCCATCCATGGGATTTTCCAGGCAAGAGTACTGGAGTGGGGTGCCATTGCCTTCTCCGAATAATTTGGCAGTTTTTTATAAAACTAAACATGCAACTTCTGAATGATCCAGCGATTGCCCTTGTAGAGACTTATTTCTGAGAAATTAAAATTTATGTTCATACAAATGTATATAAATGTTTATAGGAACTTTATTCATAACAGTAAAAACTGTCAAACCACCCAAGTGTCTTTCAACAGTGAATGGTAGAAAAACAGTGGGGAATACCCTTGCTACAGAATACAACTCATCAGTGAGAAAGAACAAACAACTGATACATGGAGCAACTTGGATGAATCTCCACGGAACTACACTCAGTGAAGAAAAAGCTAATCCAAGAGGTTACGTATTGTATGATTCCACTTTTAAAACATTCTTGAAAAGAGAACAGATTGATATTGTCAGGGTTTAAATTAAAGTGTTTGATCGCTCACTTGTGTCTGAGTCTTTGTGACCCCATGGACTGTAGCCCGCCAAGGCTCTTCTCTCTATGGGATTCTTCAGGCAAGGATACTGGAGTAAGATGCCATTTCCTTTTCCAGGGGATCTTCCCGATCCATGGATTGAACCTGGGTATCCTGCATTGCAGGCAGATTCTTTACCATCTGAGCCACCAGGGAAGAAGAATGAGTGAAAAGAAGTGACTGTTTATAAAAGGGTCACACGATGCTCCTTGAGGTGGTGAACAGTTCTTGACTGTGTCAATGTTAATATCCTGGTTATGACCTTGAACTCAAGTTTTGCAAGATGTTACCCTTGGGGGAGGCTAGACAAAGGGTGCAAGGATATATCCCCCAAATTATTTCTTACAACTTCATGTCAGTCTACAATTTTTTCAAAATAAATATCATATTAAAGAATAAAACAGAAAAACAACAGTTAGAGGATACTGGGCATTTGCTTTAAAAAAAAGTTTGCTCAGTACTGAACTAAAATATTCTCTGAGAATGAAATTTATTATTATTTGGTACACTAGGAAGATAAAAAATTTATTTATTTTCAATTGAAGGACAATTATCTTACAATGTTGTGTTGGTTTCTGCCATACATCAACATGAATGAGCCATAAGTACACATATGTCCCCTTTCTCCTGAACCTCCCTCCCACCCCATTCCACTCTGCTAGGTTGTCACAGAGTACCAGGTTTGAGCTCCCTATGTTGTACAGCAAATTCCCACTGGTGAGAAAAGACAGAAGAACCAGAGATCAAATTGCCAACATCCATTGGATCACTGAAAAAGCAAGAGTTCCAGAAAGACATCTACTTCTGCTTTATTGACTACACCAAAGCCTTTGACTGTGTGGATCACAACAAACTGTGGAAGATCTTAAAGAGATGGGAATACCAGACCACCCTACCTGCCTCCTGAGAAATCTGTATGCAGGTCAAGAAGCAACAGTTAGAACTGGACATGGAACAACAGACTGGTCCAAATTGGGAAAGGAATATTGCAAGGCTGTATGTTGTCACCCTGCTTATTAACTTCTATGCAGAGTACATCATGCGAAATGCTAGGCTGGGTGAAGCACAAGCTAGAATCAAGACTGCCAGAAGAATTATCAATAACCTCAGATATACAGATGACACCACCCTAATGGCAAAAAGCGAAGAAGAACTAAAAAGCCTATTGATAAAAGTGAAAGAAGAGAGTGAAAAATCTAGCTTAAAACTCAACATTCAAAAAACTAAGGTCATGGCGTCCGGTTTCATCCTTTCATGGCAAATAGATGGGGAACAATGGAAACAGTGACAGACTTTATTTTCTTGGGCTCCAAAATCACTGCAGATGGTGACTGCAGCCAAGAAATTAAAAGATGCTTGCTCTTTGGAAGAAAATCTATGACAAACCTAGACAGCATATTAAAAAGCAGAGACATCACTTTGCCAACAAAGGTCCATCTAATCAAAGCTATGGTTTTTCCAGTAGTCATGTATGGATGCGAGAGTTGGACCATAAAGCTGAGCACCGAAGAATTGATGCTTTTGAATTGTGATGTTGGAGAAGACTCTTGAGAGCCCCTTGGACTGCAAGGAGACCAAACCAGTCAATCCTAAAGGAAATCAGTGCTGAATATTCATTGGAAGGACTGATGCTGAAGCAGAAGCTCCAATACTTTGACCACCTGATGTGAAGAACTGACTCATTGGAAAAGACCCTGATCATGGGCAAGACTGAAGACAGGAGGAGAGGGGGACGACAGAGGATGAGATGGTTGGATGGCATCACCAACTCAGTGGACATGAGTTTGAGCAAGCTTCACGAGTTGGTTATGGACAGGGAAGCCTGAAGTGCCACAGTCCATGGGGTGAGTGACTGAACTGACCTGAACTGATCTCTTTTACATATGGTAGTGTATATGCTTCCATGTTTCTCTCTCAATTTGTCCTCCCTCTCCTTCCCCCACCATGTCTATCAGTCTGTTCTCTATATCTGCATCTCCACTGCTGCCCCGTGAATAGATTCATCAGTACCATTTTTCTAGATTCCATACATATGTATTAATATGTACAATATTTATTTTTCTCTTTCTAACCTACTTCATTCTCTGTAACAGGCACTAGGTTCATCCACCTCAGTGGAAAGCCTCTTTTAAAATGTTCGTAACTATCTAGGAATGATATACTTCTGATCAACAGGGCTTTCAATTCCCACAAGCAAAGCCCCCAGGAATGGCATTCTATGTAAGGCCCTTAGAGAGAACAGGAACAGGAGAAGAGGGCAGAGTGGATGTTCTTCTTCCTCCAGGAGGGTGGGCAAACTGTTATTCTACAAAGAAAGCCTCTAGGGAGGCTGCCATGCCTAGCCTTGTTAGGACCACAGGATTTGGTGAGCACACAGCCCCTTTCAGCATCAATTTCCCAAGATTGCCCCACTCTCTTTAAATAAAAGATTTTCTTATGCTCTGGGTTCCCTGCATGGAATCCTAATGTCTCTTAGGAGGAGTTGAAACATCTTGGTTGTTGAGAGCTAGCACCTAGGTGTTCTTAATATCTATTCATATCAGCACTTCAGGCTTAGCAGGGGTGCCTGAAGTCTCTAATTTGCAAATATGCTTAGATCTCAACTGATTTTCTAAATACGTCCTTGAACTTGGAAGCCCTACACAGGATTGTCCTTTTGCAATCTCCAGTGGTCCGTCTCTGATCACTGGGTATACGGATTGTATTCCAACTTTTGGCATTTCTAATTTGCTTATTTATATTTTTTATTTTTTGAAGATATAAATAGAAATGATTGAATATGATAAATTGAAATTTAAAAATGTTTGGTAATTTACTCTCATATTTTAATTTAAAATGCTTCCTGAGTTGTGGAAGTTTTTTTTCCAAGACATACTTGAAATGCCTTGTTTTGACAATTAGATTTCCAACTTCAGAATATAACTTTTCTATACTCAGTGGTTTACAGGAAACCAAAACAGAGACTCTAACCAACTGGATTTTGTTTGCCTGTTTTCACAGAGTGCAGGTATGGGGTGAACTAGAACCAACTTTTTAAAGAGAATCTTTGAAGCACGAGGAGGAAAAAAGAAACCCTGAAAATGAAAAACAATGTAAACTAAGAAGTATCACAGACCTATGCTGCATTTTTTGACGTTAATAACCTCTAGACCAAATAATTCTATTGACCAAGAGTTTAAGGACGATTTTTGGAGAACACTAGTTTGGTCCCGAGCAGAAATCTATGCCAGGTCACTTCTTGTGTCTTTTCTTATACCACAGACCCTTTAACATTTGGTTCTAAATATTTTAAAATCTCAATCTTTTGAGGAAGGGCCCTCCTATTTGACAAGAAAGTGAAAGTGTTAGTCGCTCAGTTGTAACCGCCACTTTTTTTTTCTTGTCTTTTTTTTTTTAAATATAAATTTATTTATTTTAATTGGAGGTTAATTACTTTACAATATTGTATTGGTTTTGCCATACATCAACATGAATCCACCATGGATATACACGTGTTCCCCATCCTGAACCTGCCTCTCACCTCCCTCCCCGTATCATCCCTCTGGGTCATCCCAGTGCACCAGCCCTGAGCATGCTGTATCATGCATGTGATCACCACTTTTTGACCCCACAGGCTATATCTCACCAGGCTCCTCTGTCCATGGGATTTCCCAGACAAGAATATTAGAGTGGGTTGCCACTTCCTTCTCCAGGGGATCTTCCAGACCCAGGGATTGAACCCAGGTCTCCTGCATTGCAGGCAGATTCTTTATCCACTGAGCCACCTGGAAAGCCCTTATTTGACAAAACATGGGTCTAATCACATTTAAGGATATTCCCCATCATGTACATGAAGGAACAAGCTTGAAGGCTCTGTGATCCTTTCAAAGGAGGAAAGGAGCCCATCCTCCTGAATGTCATCCGCTTTCAGCTCTAGGCACCCTGCCAGAGAGGCGAGCAGATTCTTTCCTGGACAACATGGCTGCTGGCCTGGTGCCTGGGGCCCTGTGCCAGCCCTGCTGCTGGGGGCTTTCCCTGCCCAGGGATGCTCGCTCCTGCCTTCCTGTGAGCTCACCACCCAGAACACCATCCTCACATCCCGTATCTCTGTAAAGCTGAAACACACAGTCTCCCACCCAGTGCTCCAGAGCAGAGCGGCTGCACTTGGCACCATGCCTTTGCAAAGTGCAGTTCTGTGCATTCACAATAGGGACTTGGGAGCAGAGATGCTGCCTGCTGTCCAGTGGTAGCCCTGAAGACTCATTCTTTCTCTGGGTTGGTGTCTCTCTTCCCATTTTCATAACTTCCACATCTTCCTTCACGGGCCGGCTGTACCTCCCCATTCTCTGACCTTCCCAGATATTCTCATTGTGGTGTGACTTCTTTCTCTTCCTCTGTCCTGGTTATTTTCAGAACCAGAACCAATGACCTCACAATTGTCCTCTTGAGGCAGGAGACCATGGGTAATCCTCTTTGTGTTGCCCTGGGGGACTCGGATGAGACCTATGACAATTCTCTCCTCATGCAGGAAGTGAATGTGACTGTTATTTCCAAGCTAGTTTCTGGAGGTCTCTGTGCAGCCTCCTCAGAAGGTAGGCTCATACATGCAACGGATGAAAAATCAATAACACCTGCAGAATTCCTGTGAGCCCCCTACACAAAGCAGCTGGTGGCAGGGCTGCTATTCACAAGTGAGTCTTCTAGAGTACAGATGCTCAATATTGCTGATTATTAAAGAAATGCAAGTTTTAACTTCAGGAATTTCCCCTCCTATTTTAGACTTCAAGAATCCCTCTTCTCTCTCTCCCTACTCATATATGTTCCTTTATGAGAAGATAAGATGAGACGATAAAAGATAAAGTATGTTGCTGAGTGGGCTTCCCTGGTGGCTCAAACACAAGGTAAAGAAACATCTGACAATGCAGGTGGATCCAGGTTTGATCCTTGAGTTGAGAAGATCCCCTGGAGAAGGAAATGGCAACTCACTCCAGTATTGTTGGGAAAATCCCACGGACAGAGGAGCCTGGCAGGCTATAGTCCATGAGGTCACCAAGAGTCAGACACAACTGAGTGAGTAACACACATATGTAAAATAAATAGCCAGTGGAAATTTTTGCTGTATGATGCAGGGAGCACAGAGGAGGTCAGACCAGTGCTCTGTGACAACCTGGAGGGTGTGGGATGGGGTGGTAGGTGGGAGGGAGGTTCAAGAGGGAGGAGGAATGTGTATACCTATGGTTGATTCATGTTGATATATGTCAGAGACTAACACAATATTATAAAGCAATTATCCTCCAATTAAAACCAAATTTCAACTTAAAAGATTTCAAAAATCTTGCGGTTATTTATAAGCTGATTAACGGCAAAGAGTTCACTGCCAAATGTTTGTGTTCAAGTACCAGGACACCCTGAGTCAGCAGAAGCTCACCTACTGGGTTTGCCCGCTAGTACATTTACTAAATCCTGACTACACTCTCAACTCCATATGTGATGACTCAGTACTCAGAGAGTAATTCTCCTTTTTGCCAGATGGAAAGACTGACTCTGACAAACAAAAACACTCCAACTAATTCTTAGGCTTGAAATACACCATTGGATCAGGAACACTGGAACGCTTTTCCACCCTCTCCTGACTCAAACCCTAACAAAATGGTTTTATTTTTATTTCAAAAGTGGCCCTTCCTCTAATCAGGTAGCTTATATTTGAATGAAACACAAATATACTACGAAGCCAAAGAGAAACATTCTTGTTACCTTTAGAAATTTGACGCATCTTTTCCAAAAGACAGTGAGAAAGCTCAGCCTACTCTCTGTTCACCCTATGCTCTCATTACTATTGGCTCTCATTTGAGAGAAGAGCAAATGCATGACTTAATTCTGCAAAAAAGCACAACTGCTTGCATCTAACCCACCCACGTCTAGTCATTTGTGTGTCGGCCTCCAAATGATAAGTCCCTGGGGGAACAGCAACTCAAGCAACTGGCAACATTCCGGAGGGAGCAAGTGTGACTTCGTGCTGAAGGCTTGGTCACAGTAGGTGATGAGGTTGAGAAGAAGGGCTGTCCCCAGTGCCCTGCCCTGGCTCCCTCTGCCAGCATTTGAATAGGTGACCCAATCAGAAACTAAGGGCTCTTCTCAGAGACTGGCAGCTTCCAAACCAGTGACACTTAAACTGGGTGACATGTGACAGCTGGATTGAAACTAGATGTGGTTTACTAACCATATCATTGGCTACTTTATCATTTCTATGTATCAAAGTGCAGCAGAAAACAGGATGACAGGTTCATCTCAAGAGCAGCTGGCTCACTGAAAAAGGGACCAGTAATCAAGACTGAAGAAGCATTACTAGCACAGCTAGTGGAGGTGATGGAATTCTAGCTGAACTATTTCAAATACTAAAAAATGATGCTGTTGAAGTGCCGCACTCAATATGCCAGAAAATTTGGAAAACTCAGCAGTGGCCATAGAACTGGAAAAGATAAGTTTTCATTCCAATCCCAAGAAGGGCAATGACAAAGAATGTTCAAACTCCAGTTGTCATGTACGGATGTGAGAGTTGGATGATAAAAAAGGCTGAGCACCAAAGAAATGATGCTTTTGAACTGTGGTACTGGTGAAGACTCTTGAGACTCCCTTAGACTGCAAGGAGATCAAACAAGAGTCAATCCTAAAGGAAATCAACCCTGAATGTTCATTGGAAGGACTGATGTTGAAGCTGAAGCTCCAGTACTTTGCCACCTGATTCGAAGATCTGACTCACTGGAAAGGACCCTAATGCTGGGAAAGATTGAGGGCAGGAGGAGAAGTGGGTGACAGAGGATGAGATGATTAGATAGCATCACCAACTCAATGGACATGAATTGGAGCCAACTCCGGGAGATAGTGAAGGACAGGGAAGCCTGGCATGCCGCAGTCCATGGGGCCGCAAAGAGTCGGACATAACGTAGCAATTCAACAACAACAACAAATCAAGATTTGTTCGCTGTTAAAATTGATGTTCTCTTGCGTAAGTGTGTCATTCAGTCATGTCTGACTCTTTGGGACCCCATGGAATATAGCCCGCCAGACTCCTCTGCCCGTGGAATTTTCCAGGCAAGAATACTGGAGTGTTGCCATTCCCTTCTCCAGGGGATCTTCCAGACCCAGGGATCAAACCCGGGTCTTCTGCATTGCAGACATATTCTTTACCATCTGAGCCACCAGGGAAGCCCATAATCTTTGGTGTATGAAAGTGAAAGTGAAGTCGCTCAGTTGTGTCCAACTCTTTGCGACCCCATGGACTGCAACCTACCAGACTTCTCTGTCCATGGCATTTTCCAGGCAATAGTACTGGAGTGGGTTACCATTTCCTTCTCCAGGGGATCTTCCCGACCCAGGGATTGAACCCAGGCCTCCCGCATTGTAGACAGATGCTTTACCGTCTGAACCACCAGGGAAGTCATGGTGACTACTAAAACAATGGGAGAGCATATGTAAGAGAAAAGAATATGAATTAATCTTCAAGCTGTTGCTGCAGAAGATGTGTACACAATATGTTCTTGAATAATAGAGAATTTTTTCCCAGTAAATACTGAATGCCCATTTCTTCATGTTCCAATTTTGTGGTTCCTGAGACACTTGTGAAATAGCATAGTGTCTCAAGGGTTTCCCATGGAGAACATTTTGAAATGTTAAGTATCACTGTATAATTAAATTTGTATATATTATCTATGTTTTGACTGTGTGGATCACAAAAAACTGTGGAAAATTCTGAAACAGATGGGAATACCAGACCACCTGATCTGCCTCTTGAGAAATTTGTATGCAGATCAGGAAGCAACAGTTAGAACTGGACATGGAACAACAGACTGGTTCCAAATAGGAAAAGGAGTATGTCAAGGTTGTATATTGTCACCCTGTTTATTTAACTTATATGCAGAGTACATCATGAGAAACGCTGGACTGGAAGAAACACAAGCTGGAATCAAGATTGCCAAGAGAAATATCAATAACCTCAGATATGCAGATGACACCACCCTTATGGCAGAAAGTGAAGAGGAACTAAAAAGCCTCTTGATGAAAGTGAAAGAGGAGAGTGAACAAGGTGGCTTAAAGCTCAACATTCAGGAAACGAAGATCATGGCATCCGGTCCCACCACTTCATGGGAAATAGATGGGGAAACAGTGGAAACACTGTCAGACTTTATTTTTCTGGGCTCCAAAATCACTGCAGATGGTGACTGCAGCCATGAAATTAAAAGACGCTTACTCTTTGGAAGGAAAGTTATGACCAACCTAGATAGCATATTCAAAAGCAGAGACATTACTTTGCCAGCAAAGGTCTTTCTAGTCAAGGCTATGGTTTTTCCAGTGGTCATGTATGGATGTGAGAGTTGGACTGTAAAGAAGGCTGAGCACTGAAGAATTGATGCTTTTGAACTGTGGTGCTGGAGAAGACTCTTGAGAGTCCCTTGGACTGCAAGGAGATCCAACCAGTCCATTCTGAAGACGATCAGCCCTGGGATTTCTTTGGAAGGAATGATGCTAAAGCTGAGACTCCAGTACTTTGGCCACCTGATGAGAAGAGTTGACTTATTGGAAAAGACTCTGATGCTGGGAGGGATTGGGGGCAGGAGGAGAAGGGGATGACAGAGGATAAGATGGCTGGATGGCATCACTGACTCGATGGACGTGAGTCTGAGTGAACTCCGGGAGTTGGTGATGGACAGGGAGGCCTGGCGTGCTGCGATTCATGGGGTCGCAAAGAGTCAGACACGATTGAGCGACTGATCTGATCTGATCTGATATTTGTATATGGCTTTCCCTTGTAGGATAGACAGTAAAGAATCTGCCTGCAAGTTGGGAGACCCAGGTTTGATCCCTGGGTCAGGAAGATATATGTAAGTGTAGCTGTTAACACGAGAGAAGTGCCAGGACAATTCTTAATTAACTGTATAGATTCAGGTATTGTTAACAGCAGTGGTGAAAACAGTATGTTGTGATGGTTATTTATTAATAAAATTAGAATATTTTGTAATATTTCATAAAATGATGATAATTTTCATACATGACCAATTATAATATTTGAATATAAGCATGATTTCTGAATCTAAGTGTTGCTTTAAAATTTTCATTAATAATCCCAGTTGGTACTTCTTTATTAGAATGATGATTGTACAAACAGAAAGATATTAAAGAAAACTAAAAATTATAATAATTCAAGAAAAACCATTAATTAGATATATTAACTTTAGAATAGAATTCTGTGAAGGTATAGATTATAGAAACATGTTACTGATTTTTATTGAAATAGTGAAAATAATATTTTGGAATAAATATATAATAATGTGAGTTATAGATGCTTTATTGCTTAGTAAGTGCTGCTGATTCACAGCCTAATACTTAGACTTGTGCATTAATAATTAAGCTCAGTCATCATTGTTATTTTGACAACACATAAGAGCAATATAAGCAATATTTGATATTAACACTATAAGCAGTATTTACCAGCATTTGCTACTTTGAAGGTATATTTATCAGGTAGGAGGATAAACACAATAGAACATAGTTCATTGAACAGTTTGTAAAATTGATTTATGACTTTTAAATATGTAGCCATGATACATGGGCTTCCATCTGTCATCTTGTGCCATACCCAGGAATGTTTCAGGAGATGTGCATGTGTAAGAATGTATGTACCCTCACAAAGCAGTCATCACATAGTGTATCAGGGGATCATCACTCTGGTCCATTAGCATCATGGATTTATCAATGATGTAGAGCAGATGTCTGAGAGAAGCACATAATTGAACCACCATCATTTGAAAGATTGTAAGTCCACAGCTCACACTGACCTCCATGGAAGCCAAGTGAGTGTTTGCAAGGGCAGGATCTGGACATCAGTCCTGGGAGACAGTCTTTTCATCCAGCATTGCTAGTAATCCAACTTGACTTTTAATTGCCCTCTCCAAGTGCTGCCAGCCTCTGTTACTCAGAGGAAGCCAATGAAATCTAGTCCTTTGGTATAAATCCTCCATAGTTATACAAAAAATATGTTCCAGGCAATACTGTAGTTTACATAGCTTTGTCTAAAATACAATTCGTTTTTTCTATTGTCTGATTGGATTAATTTCATTCTTTCCCTTCCCAGTTCAGTTACTGAATATTGATGTATCTTTGGAATTTGCAAGAAAAATAAAATTGCCTTTAAAAATTATTGCAAGATTGAATAACAGTCAATGATTTGTTTCTATCTTGACATTTCAAAAACAATTAATGTGTCCAATCTTTACTGAAGTAGTTTAAATCAAATTGGTCTGCAACTACTTATTTGGAAAACAGTTAAGAAAAATGGTTGACCATTTCACAGCAGGACTCTTAGAAATTGTAGGGTTCTAAGGAATCAATAGAAAAGAGAAATTACAGTGGATTTTATCTTTGCATCTCTGTCTACAAATCAATATGAAAAGTTGCACTATGGTTTCCTGATGTTCAAGGCATCTTCTGAAAAATGGTAAAAGATAAGGGTGGTGATGTTTCCACATGAAATCACTCACTGGTTGTTACTCTTAATATTGTCCTGTTTGCTATCTGTGCTGGGACTACTTGAGCACAGAGAATTAGAAAGGTAAGTGACCTTCTTGTGCACTTGTTGGGCCACTGCACAGAACGGTCCTCAATCTACCCTTCTGGGAAGAGAAAAATTCATGCTGAGAAGCTTGATTTTTCCAGGTGAAAGAACCTTTGGTTTCCCACTATTAATCACCAAACCAAGAGTTTTCAAGGATACTAAGCATGGAGGGTATTCCGTTAAATATAACCTAAGATACCCAGGAAAATATTTGCATTTAAATGCCCTGTGATTTATGTGCACTGCCCATTGAGTCATTTTGGATTTTCTAGAAAAGGAAATTGTTTTTGCCCATTTGCCAGAGGCCTTAAAAATCCTACACTTAGCAGCACAGAAAGGGGAGGTTTGGAAGAATTAACATGTAAATGAGCAATCGAAATGTTAATATGAACCACCTTTTCCGTCTAACAGGGTGAGGGAAGACCTGGAGAAGGAGACCTGTTAGCCAAGCTGGCTCACGTGGGCTGGTTCTGGCCAAGGTCTCTAATCAAGAGGTGTTTTTTTGATGAAAAAAGTGAAAGTGTGAAAACTGGAAGTCCCTCAGTCGTGTCCGACTCTTTGCAACCCCATGGACTATACAGTCCATGGAATTTTCCAGGCCAGAATACTGGAGTGGGTAGCCGTTCCCGTTTCCAGGGGATCTTCCCAATCCGGGGATATACAGTCCATGGAATTTTCCAGGCCAGAATACTGGAGTGGGTAGCCTTTCCCGTCTCCAGGGGATCTTCCCAATCCGGGGATCGAACCCAGGTCTCCCGTATTGCAGGCAGATTCTTAACCAGCTGAGCCACAAGTGTTTCATGAGGAATTAGACAAAAGAAAAGCACATGGTTGTACTTAGATTCAACCCTACACATCAGGTGATTTAGACTAGTATAAAGTAGATAAACTTGCATGAGAGCTAAGATGCTAACTGAATCATGTCCCTTTCTAATTCATAGGTTGAAGTCCTAATCCAGGCTAAGCACTGAAGAATTGATGCTTTTGAACTTCGGTGGAGAAGACTCTTGAGAGTCCCTTGAACTGCAAGCAGATCAAATCAGTCAATCCTAAAGGAAATCAACCCTGAATATTCATTGGAAGGACTGATGCTGAAGCTGACTCTCCAGTACTTTGGCCACCTGATGCAAAGATCCAACTCACTGGAAAAGACCCTGATGCTAGGAAAGGTTGAAGGCAAAAGAAGGGGGCGACAGAGGATGAGATGGTTGGATGACATCACTGACTCAATGGACATGAGTCTGAACAAACTCTGGGAAATAATGAAGGACAGGCGAGCCTGGCAAGCTGCAGTCCATGGGGTCACAAAGAATTGGACATGACTTAGTGACTGAACAACAGCTAATCCAAAATGACTAATGTCTTTACAAGAAGAGGAAGCTAGGACAGAGACACCCACAGAGGGGACATCGGTGAGGACACAGGGAGAAGGCAGGGGTCTGCCAGCCAGGGGGAGAGGCCGCCAAAGGAACTGGCCCTGCTGACACCCTGATCTCTGACTTTCAGCTTCCAGAGCTCTGAGAAAATAAATTTCTGTTGTTGAAGCCCCCGGTCAGCAGTGCTTTGTTATCACAGTCCGAACAGACTAATACAGCCCTAAACGTAACGTGAGCCACGGTGACACTGTTACCATTTTATTTTTCACACTGCTGGATTGATGACTCCAATATTCATCATCTTTTTATTTTATCTATATCCATGAACCTGAACTTGAACTTGTTCAGTGCCCTCATTTTAGTTTGCTGAAATTCTTGTGCAGGAACACAGTAGAAGAAAGGACTCTAGGCTAACAAGGTTTATTTATAGATTCCTCATCTTTAGGGGTAAGAATTTGGAATTAGAAAGCATTGCTTGTACCATCTGTTTTGAACTTTACTAGCTGGTGCTCACTTCTGACACATCTAAAAAAAGGCATCAGTCAGTCAGTTCGGTCACTCAGTCATGCTTGGCTCTTGGTGACCCCATGGACTGCAGCACTCGAGTTTCCCTCGCCAACTCCTGGAGCTTGCTCAAACTCATGTCCATTGAGCCGGTGATGCCATCCAACCATCTCATCCTCTGTTGTCCCCTCTTCCTCCTGACTTTAATCTTTCCTAGCATCAGGGTCTTTTCTAATGAGTCAGTTTTTTGCATCAGGTGGCCTAAGTATTGGTGCTTCAGCTTCAACAATAATCCTTCCAATGAATACTCAGGACTGATTTCCTTTAGGATGGACTGGTTTGATCTCCTTGCAGTCCAAGGGACTCTTAAGAGTCTTTTCCAACACCACAATTCAAAAGCAACAATTCTTCAGTGTTCAGCTTTCTTTATGGTATGAAAAGATATAAAAAAGGCATAGTCAGTGCCTTTGTAGTTGGTGAAGGCATGGCAACACACACACACACAGACACAGACACACACACAGACACACACACAGACACAGAGAAATACACACACACGCACACAGAGAAACAGATACACACTCCTCTTTTCCAGATACTTTATTGCCTTCATTATACTCTGTTCTTATTACACTTGCGGAAAAAAAAAATTAAGCAAACAGATGCTGTAATGATTTCTCCTGTTCAGTGAGACTATGTCACCTCATCACACCCAACAGAGACACACTGAAGCATTCCAGGCATTTTTTGTCGAAATACTGCTAACTGGCCTCAAGTGGGTATTATATATCCAAGGAGTCTATGTCCAATAGTTTAGGTACCTCAGGATGTGATTAATTAATAGAGAAAAGTAAGTCACTCTACAGCTAATTAAAATTTAGTCCAAAACATCATTCTTCGAGTTCTTCTTTAAGGGCCAGAGTGGAGTAATTAACTATCTGCCATGACGATAGCTGAACACAGAGGTGTCATCTGCAGCAGGTTTTAAGGGAATGAGAGTGTTGGAGTGGAACGTGGCACTTGTGTTTGCTGATTTAGCATCACTCGGGGGCAGCAGAGACAGAAACCAAGGGAGAGGCAGGTGCCAGAGACAGATTTCATGAAAGATCCTGGGGGCAGAGCTGAGGCTGGCAGATGGATCATTAACAGAAATCTGGTGTGAAGTGCAAAGGCCCCGATCACAGGATGTTCTAAAGCACTGATCCAGGAAGCTGGCTTCCATGTAAACCGAGGGGCTGTCATGAACCCTGTGGCAAATGGTTGAATAGCTCCCCTTTGCCACCACTGTCTGTATTGGGCTACTCCATTACCCAGCGGCTTCACCTGGCAGCATCTTTGAGACATTTTACCCACAAATCTTAAGTTTATTTTCTGTCCAATTAGTTCTTCCATTGGGTTACTAATCTACTCAATCTTTTTTTTTTAGGGTCAAAGTCTTCAATTTTGTACCTGCTCTAATAGTGGTAGCATTTGAACCTGTTCTTGTAGGGAAACGTGTCTGTCGCCTTGGTGCAGCTTGTCTAATGGAGAATGACATCATTTATTGTGGCTTGCTCTGTTAACAGTTTCTTCCCTTAAGGTCTATCCCCACATCTGTGATCAACTCTCTCCCACGTACCCTGCTGCCACTACGCTTACACATAAGACAGCAAACTCTTAGTTTCCATCTCTATCTTGAGAAACTAGATATACAAATGGACAGTGGCCAGAGGACATGTATAAAAATAGAACTTTGGCTCACGACCTGCAGCAACCTGCCCAGGAAACCAACCCCTTGTCTACCATAAACAGCCCAGTTTGCCATCGTCTCTATGTCAAACTTGTAGGAAGTGAGGCCACTGTCTCCAGTGACAATCCAGGAGGCTAGACTATTAACTCCTGTAACAATTATCCCAAAATGGTGAGGACATGATTAATAGCTAACAGCTTCCCCAATGTGTGTCCCTGCTTCCAATTTAGGACAAACCAGCTAAATATGCTCCCCTACTGATTCTGAATCCCCTGCTTCTATGAGCTATAAGCTTCCCCAGGCCAACAGCCTACACTCAGGGTACACGCTCCTGAAAGCATGCCCTATTTTGCACAGTAAATCTCTCCCGCCCCTCCCTGACTTTGGGTCTTTCCCAGAATGTCAGTGATCTTCTTGTTAGCTCAAGCTCAGAAGATTCTTTGGTTTTCTCATTTGTTTTTCCTTCACATATTTCTACAATATTTTCCTGTTCTGTCTTCTCTCTTTATTGTTATTAATACTATTTGGAGTAAAACAAAAACAAGACATGAAAGATATATGTATCCTTAGCCTCGCCTTTCACGATTTCATTTCACTGTAGGGTCCACATTTACTTCATTTAGCGACAGTTGTTACTGTTATTCAGCTTGCCAACACCCTCATTCTTTTGTATGTCTTCTCAGCTGTGTCTGACTCTTTGCGATCTCATGGACTGTAGCCCACCAGCCTCCTCTGTCCATGGGATTTCTCAGACAAGAATACTAGAGCAGGTTTCCATTTCTTCCTCTAGGAGATCTTCCCAACTCAGGGATCAAACCCACATCTCCTCCATCTCCTGCATTGGCAGGTGGATTCTTTGCCACTGAGACACCTGGTAAGGCCTTTATGTTAATTCACAATTGACACTGAGATATTCTATGCTTTATTGAACTAGGAAGGAAGCAGTGGAGAAACAACAGGAACTTCATGACCTGATGCCTTTCTAGGTGGGAGAGGAGAGAAAGGAGAGTTAGAAGTCAACGAAGACTGTGATATTTTGAAGACCAATGATGGGACTATGGTCATGCTTATAAAAGCAGAAGTGGCAGACTGAGCAAAGGGCCTTGTAGTAGAGAATGCCTGCAGTCCACTGGAATGATGCTCTCCACTCCTTTTGAGCACAAAACAGAACCCCTGTTGCAGCCCCGTTGCTCTTAGATGTGTCCAGAGGTTACTGTTCTGGCCAATGTGGTTGAGCAGAAATGCGACTATGGGCCAGGGTCTTTAAGATCAAGGTCTACTTCCTCTTCACTGCCTTCTCCTGGCCAAGATGGCCAAGGGCAGAGTGGCCTGGAAGCCATGTGTTGAAAATGGAATCAATGACCTTGGGAACAGAGCCATCAGCAAAACGGAGCAGCTGTCCTGGTTGATTACCCATTCCAGACTCTAACACTCGGAATACTTTGGGACATCTTGTTAAAGCAGCTTAACCTATTTTTTTAATGCAGGTAAGTTTGAATCATATATTTGAGTACTTGTAATTCTCTGGGCTTTATGTGAGGCCCCCAGAGTATAAACCTGGATAACACGATGCTCACGGTGCACAACACAATCAACACCCTAGCATGTTGGCCATTCACAGCTCACATCTCAGAACCAGAAGGAAGACCAGAAACCAAGAAAATGACTAAAAGCCAGAGAGTAGCCACACATTTCTTTCAAAAATGCATTACTCTATTCAGAGCAAGTTCACCTGAACCTCACTCAGAGATCATTTACTCTTATCTGACATATAGTTCTAACTATTTTGATTCCTGACTGTCTGACACCACTCAGAATGGGGCCCAGAGCCATGAAATCACCACATGAAAGCAAAATGAAACGTTGGGTGCACACCCTCCTAGGTCCTCCAAGAACGGTTTCCAGAATCATGTTGCATGGAACCTGTGCCACAGCCTTTAGCAAAGTTCATCCAAAGTGACCAAGACCAATGTAGGGACTCTGGATATTTCTTCATGTATCTGGAAATTTATTTGGGGGGGGGAACTACTTGTTCTCTGACAGCTGGATGAGCTGTCTGAACCTCCATTTCCTCATCTATAAAATGGGATAGAAATCTATGCCACTGACAAGGTCAATGCCAGGTTCAGGACTTTGTACAGGTAGAAACAATTAGCACAGTCTTGGGACATGGTTGACAGTCAGCAATGGTTGGCATCCCTATAGTTGTTATTATTATCGATTGTTGCAGGGGTGAATATCACCTCCCTAATTAGATCATCTCCTTTTTGAAGGCAGGGACCATATACGAAAATTCTTTTTAGTTGCTCTAGCTCTTGGGCTAGAGTCTTGCTTTTGGTACATAGGTAATAAATATCTGTTGAATGAAGAAATCTGATTGTGTAATACAGTAATTTACATACCACGTATTAAAGTATTGACGATAGCATCATTAAAAGTACCAGTGTCATTTACATTTGTCTTTCCTTTATGTGCTAAATGTCTTCAACATTTTACCTGGAGGCTACCATGGCTGTCATTATACTTATTTACTGAGAAGATAGAAATGCAGTCCTTTGAAAATTATTATCTTGTAAAGTTCTCCTCTGCTAGATCTCAATTAAAGGGCTGAAAGTATGACATCCTTTCCTTTCTCAAGATGAAAATGAATGACTCTAATTTATGGAGAATCTTGTTACTCTGCCTATTCATTTTAATCTCCAGACGGTAAGAGGATAATGTACTCATGATGGTAAAATCAATAGCCTTGTGTACTGTTCTAACAATGAATTCTCGTAATTATATATTATCCATTCGTTGATGTGATGAACATCTCAGATAGGGCAGGGCCAATGGCACTGTTTTTTTCTCATTTCCATATGTTTCTTTACCTCTTCGTTTATTCCTCAGCCTAGATTTTTCTCTCTAAATCAACATCATTCAAAAGAGAAATAAGTGTCAGTTTATACATAGCTACAAACTATTTTGCACACGTTCTCTGAGACCACTCTTTCTCCTGCAGAATTCGTACTCTATGAGAAGTGGGGAAAATCATGCCACGTGAAGCACAGACTTCCTTAAATGAGCCCATCCTCCCAAGTTCAGAAAGTGATAAAAAGGATTGTCTTTTGTCAGTTATTAACTTATTATAGTCGTTATAAAAATAATGAAATTATATTAGAAGAACCAGAAACAATAAATAAAAGTCAAAATCATATGCCCATTACACATATGCCCAACAACCCCTGTTAACATGCTGGTTACAATTTAATCCCTGAAATTAGTAGTTATGCTGTAGTTAGCTTTTTTAGTGGTAAAACATAAGTAAGATTTGCCATTTTAACCACTTTCAATGTGTAATTCAATGGCACTAAATACATCATAGTGTTGAGCTACCATCACCAAGTATCTATTTCCAGAACATCGTCTCAAACAGTAGCTGATTTTATATATGTATGCATGTGCATATGTACACCTATATGTATGTATCTGTCTGTCTATCTATCTATCTATAACAAGAAGTAGGTTCTGCTTACTAAGTCAACTCACTTTGGGAATCACCTGTTTCAGCAGCCAGCATGCATTCCCCTAACCAAGACAGGTTCTGTATACCAGAGAGTCTTTTAAGGTTTCCACTTCAACTGAATAGAGACAGCGTGATCACACCACACCTGTTCTCTAGGTTTGCTGGGATGAGAAAACTACATCATATGCAGATGTGCTCTGTAACCTATACAGTGTCACACAAATGTTACTTATTTCTTTAGTCCCCTTGTGTGCTCAAATTTTCTCTATTTTGCTTATAATACCTGAGAGACCACAGATGCCTGCTGTCTAGGAACCCACAAGCCTTTATTCTCTAGTTGAAATGTCTGCTTACACTGTATTCCTGCCTGAACCTCTGCAACAGTCCCACTGCCCCTCAGCTCCTCTCCCTTTTCCTCCCCTGACCATCCTCAGACTCTGGTTGTACTGACATCTGCAAAACACTCCCCTCTGTCCCCCACCCAAGTTCTCCAAAATCTTTGTTCCAGCAGGGATTGAAATATCGCCTCCTCTTTGACATCTTCCCAGCTAATAGGAGAAGAGGTGGCAAATGCATGTTGATCCAGGGCTAGCACAAATCCAGTCATTTCTCTCTCTCAGTCACCAGTTTCCCAGGTGGCTCAATGGTAAAGAGTTCATCACCTGCCAAGGCAGGAGATGCAAGGGATGCAGGTTTGATCCCCGGGTTGGAAAGACCCCCTGGAGGAAGAAATGGTAACCCACTCACTCCAGTGTTCTTGTCCGGAGAATCCCATGGACAGAGGAGCTTGGCATACTGCAGTCCATGGGGTCACAAAGGACATGACAGAAGGACCAGACAACAATAACAACTGCACACACAACATGGTTAATCCCACAGGAACATGGCATTATGATGCTCAGATCTGTAAACAACAATAACAACCACACATACAACATGGTTAATCCCACAGGAACATGACATTAATGATGCTCAGGTCTGAGGTTAACTTTTATCTGTGCTTTCTGCCTGGTTTGAATAAGTGCACCTCAGAGAAAGAGACCCTGTCTCTCTAAGTGGATGGAATCAACCTGGGGCAGGGAGGGGGCTGGCAGGGAATGGTGGGGGGGAGTCCCAAGTATGAGGACCCCCTGAAACATTGGGGTGTTCTGATGATTGCTCTGACAGAGACTCTCAGTTTCCTGATCCTTTAGCAGTAAGATGTGGGGCGCCATCTAGGAAGTCACAAAACCTTTCCTTTCTGATCCTGCATTTGAGCAAATGGCTTTCCCTCTCTATATACTCCCTTACTTGACTGTGGGCTTCAGCTTTTCCCAAAGGTGTATTGAACTTCGATTTTCCCTTGAAAGGGCTACACACTCCTCCTTTCTCGGTGAGCTGTCATTAATAAATGTCACAGGCGCTTTTTCTGCTTTGTAATCCTGCTCGTGGGGTTAGGAATGGCCGCTCCAACTGTGGACCTTTAAGTCAGGCCCGTCCAGAGTTTGAGATCCACTGGTGGGTGGAGAGGCGCTCCAGGATACAGGCCACTGGAGACAACGCCCTGTCCTTCTGTCCTCCTGCACTCCTGACAACACACCCAACTCCCGGTTCGCTTTGCCTCGAGACAACCCCAGGGCTGCGGCTCCATCTGACCAGCCACCAGACTCGTCTGTTTCCACTTCTCACTCTCAGACTGGAGGTGGTTCTGACTGTCTCTTGGTGTGTTCCCTCTTTTCTTCTCTGAATGACTGATTTCATCCTCAGTCCAACTCTGGCCTTCAGGATCCCACTGCTGCAGCACCAGCAGTGCCGGTGTGCTGGTGCAGATGGTGTGACTGGGTCATTTAAGAGAACTGAACTCCTTCATAGTCGCATGTGTGCTAAATTATTTCAGTCATGTCCAGCTCTTTGTGACCCCGTGGACTGTAGGTCACCAGGCTCCTCTGTCCACGAGATTCCCCAGGCAAGAATACTGGAGTGGGTTGCCATGCCCTTCTTCAGGGATGTTCCCAACCCAGGGATCAAATTCAAGTCCTTTTCATCTCCTGCATTTGCAGGTGGTTTCTACACCACTAGCACCATGGCCTCCAAATTAGCGTCCATTCAACACTAGCTCAGCCCTGAAGCAGGTGCCCATCTCATTCATGTTTTGAAGCAACTGTAGATCTCACTGGCCAGTCCAGTGAGGACACTCAGCAGAGATGACTGTCTGACAGGGGTCTGTCTGTGTGACACTAGGTCTCTAGGTTCTGAGCAGCTTTCTATGTGGCTCCCAGAACTGCCCAGCTTGCCAAGACTGAAGTTGTAGAAGAGAATCGCCTCCCTCCCTGCAACTCTGCTGGTTGGTGCCCGCTGTGTGGTGGGAGAGGGTGGAACCAGCCAACAATAGGAGGCCCAGCAGATGTCCACAGGGAGCGTAGACAGGGCGGCCACTAAAAGGCTCCAAGTCCTAAGTTAAGACAATACAGACGGCGGCAGGATCTGGGAAACAACTGCTGCAGATAGCACCATCTGGCAGCAGCAGAAGAGTTTTTGCTTTGAAAAGAGTTTGAGATTCTTTACATATATCACTAGGTCTTAAAACTGTGTTTTTAGAAGCAAACAAAGCTATACATGTCCTATGTGATGTGATCAGTCACTCAGTCATGTCCCATCTGTGAGAACCCACGGACTTTAGCCTGTCAGGCTCCTCTGTCCATGAGATACTCCAGGCAAGAATACTGGAGTGGGTTGCCATGCCCTCCTCAGGGGATCTTCCTGACCCAGGGATTGAACCGGTGTCTCTTATGCCTCCTGCATTGGCAGGTGGATTCTTTACCACTGCACCATCTGGGAAGCCCATATTTTATATATAGCAGTGTGTATATTGGAGAAGGCAATGGCACCCCACTCCACTACTCTTGCCTGGAAAATCCCATGGACGGAGGAGCCTGGTAGGGTGCAGTCCATGAGGTCGCTAAGAGTCGGACACGACTGAGTGACTTCACTTTCACTTTTCACTTTCATGCATTGGAGAAGGAAATGGCAACCCACTCCAGTATTCTTGCCTGGAGAATCCCAGGGATGGGGGAGCCTGGTGGGCTGCTGTCTATGGGGTCGCACAGAGTTGGACACGACTGAAGCGACTTAGCAGCAGCAGCAGCAGCAGTGTGTATATGTCCCAATACCAGTCTCCCAATTTATCCCTCCCTCTTCCCCTCTCATAACCATCAGTTTCTTTTTTACATCTGTGACTCTATTACTAAGTGAGACAGAGAAAGGCAAATATCATTTGCTATCACTTACATGTGAAATCTTAAAAAAAGGGTACAGATGAACTTCCTTAGCTTCAATCAAGGGCATGAGAAATGGCCCTCATGGACCTTGGGCACAGCTGTGCACACCTGAGTGCGGTTGCTGATGGCAGTCACTCAGCTGAAATGTATATTTCAGTGTGTATGAAAACAGACATGGATTGACACATGTGACATCTGTGTTAAGTAACTAGTGGTCTATGCTAAGTAACTCAACAGAACACCCAGGGATGGTTTGGAAGGTGGAAGGGAGAGAGATGCTCATGACTTGAAATAGCATTTATAGCACAATTTAATGGAAAATGGCGAGGATTAGAGCATCTCTGTAGACTGCTTTGCTGTCTCTGGGTGAGAAGGTGTTATACAAATAGCATTACAGTGATTACTATAAATATGCATCATTTACATTTGCATACAATTCCTGCTTCAAAATCATAATGGTCTATTTTCGTATTTGTTTCTGCCTGTATCCCTGGCAAAGCAGAAAAGACCTGCTTACTGGATCTGACTGATCCCACAGACAAGAGCAGGGGAGGGACTTAGAAGAACAGCATCAGGTTAGGCAGAGGAGAATAGCCTCAGCATCACCTGGTGATGGGCTGTATTTCCTGCAAATGTAAGGATTACAATTCCACCCACCTGACACTTTCTGCTTTCAGTGGCTCAATGACACTCTCTTTCCCTGCTTTGTAACATGTACCACTGAAGGATTTCAAGCAGGAAAATAACATAACTAAGTTTTAGTTTAAAGAGATCATTTCAGGGTTAGGATGGGTGAAAGGCATAAGACTGAAGGCAGGAAGGCCAATGGGGAGAGAAGGTGCTGATGAACTAAAGCAGGAAGGCCAGAGGTGGCTGGAAAGATGGATTTGACCGAAGATGAAGAGGTAGATGCCATAGGACTCAGAGGCTTATTTGAGGTTGAGGGACAGATCATGTGTGGGAAAGAGAAATCTAGAAGGGAGCTCCAACTTTCTGGGTTTCTACTTTGATGTTGTTGCTCAGTCACTCAGTCATGTCCAACTCTTTGCAACCCCATGGACTGCAGCATGCCAGGTTTCCCTGTCCTTCACTATCTTCCTGAGTTTGCTAAAACTCATGTCCATTGAGTCGATGATGCCATCCAACCATCTCATCCTCTGTCCCTCCCTTCTCCTCTTGCCCTCAGTCTTTCCCAGGATGGGAGTCTTTTCCATTAAGTCAGCTCTTTGCATCAGGTGGCCAAAGTATTGGTGCTTCAGCTTCAACATCAGTTCTTCCAATGAATATTCAGGGTTAATATCCTTCAGGATTGATTTGTTTGATCTCCTTGCTGTCCAAGGGACTCTCAATAGTCTTTTCCAACACCACAGTTCAAAAGCATCAGTTTGTTGGTGAGAAAGCAGTTAATCTTGTTAGGCTCTAGCTCCTTAGGCCACAGCAATCCCAAATCCTGTGTGCCTCCACCCAACCCAATCAATAACCCCTTACAGCTTCCTAGACCCCATATCCTTGTCAGCATGGATTTTGAAATTGGACAGAGCTGGCTTCTAACATGACTGTCTTAGCTTGAGCTGTTATAACAAGTACCACAGATTGGGCAGCTGAAACAACAGACACATATTTCTCACTGTTCCGGAGTCTGGGAAATCCAAGATCAAAGGGCCAGTAGATAAGACTCCTGGTAGGACTCTCCTCCTGGCTGTGTGCTCAGATGGTCATGTGTGCTCTTAGACAGCAAGCGAGCTCCAGTCACTCTTTCCTTTTGTAAGGAAATGAATCCCACTGTAACAGCTCAACCCTCATGACCTCACCTAAACCCAACCACCTCCTGACACCATCACACTGGGAGTTAGTGCTTCAACATATGAATCTGGGGGGACATAAACATTCAGTCCATAACAACTCATTAACTTTGGTCTTAGGCAAGTTATTAAACCTCTCAGTGCCTATTTTCCCAAGCATTTTATGGGAAAATAACACCTTCCTCACATATTTGTTGCATGGATTAATTTAGGCAATGTACAGGAAAGGCTTGTTCTGAGAAAGTGCTTAATAAATGTCAGTGCCATTCTACTTAACATGTTTCATTAATGAACCAATTTATTTATCAACATCCTGCCTATTTATTAATGTCCAAAAAATATTTGCATGGACAATCTCCATGAATCCTACACAAAGTTAAGCTCATTAAAAAACTTATCTAAGGCAGTTTTCAGATGATAACCAGGAAATGTTGGCTTGGACCTTGTTCATCAAATTTTCCCAACTTAATGCTCTCATGATCTCTCATTTTATTAAAACTAATAAACTCTCTCTCTTCCAGGACATGGATAAAGATTGATTACAATCTAACAGGAAATCCTTTGTATGAATATATATTTTGTAAGCCAAGTCATCTATTCTTCAGTGGAGAGAACTTAATATTACCAGCCAAATCTCATATTCCGTAAGAGTGACCTGGTAGCCTATTAATGATCAAAGCCTATTTTTAAATTCCTGGCATTTCTCCCCCTCCCTCCCCCCCACCCCATGGAGAGTCAATGTGACATTTACAGAAGGAAATCTGCTTGGCTGTGTGTTTCCAAATGTCCATTTGTCTCAAATCAATGTTATTTTCAAAGAAACCTTCTAGTTTTATTTTAAATGTTTTGCATGAGCTTAGAGAACACATTTAAAAGGTTGCCAAAGGCCACCTTCCATCAGTTTGGAAAATTCTGACAGTTTTGCTTCTATTACTTTTCAGAAAATGAAGAATCTGCTTCGGTGCAAAGGAATTCAGAACACAAGTCTTTACTGCTCTAACCTTGTTGGAGCAATACTTACACCTATGAAAGCAAAACAATTTCCTCAGCATCAAAGAAAGAAGTAAAACCTGTAAAATGTTCCTGACATTATAAAATACATTTTAAGTTAGCTTGAGGCATGGAGCAGTTAGGGCTGGTTAGACCTCCTAGTCCATTTTTAGACCTAGAATGGGGCTTCCCTGGTAGCTCAGCGGTAAAGAATCCTCCTGCAATGCAGGATATGCACGTTCAATTCCTGGGTCAGGAAGATCCTCTGCAGGAGGGAATGGCAACCCACTCCTGTATTTTTGCCTAGGAAATCCCAGGGACAGAGGAGCCTGGCAGGCTACAGTCCATGGTGTCGCAAAAAGTCAGATACAACTGAGCGACTGAGTGTGCAAGCAAGACCTAGAACAATAGACTTTTGGAGACATTTGAGGTCATCTGGACTGACCACTTATCCTCCAAGGAGGGAAAGTTAGTTCTGGAGGAATTCAATGCTTTCCTAAAGTCACATGAAGTAACTGCCAGCATTAGAACCCAAGTTCCTGACTCCTAGTCTCCCATCCTTTCCACAGTGTCTTTTCTTTCCCTACCTTATTTACTTTGGACAAAATATGATTTCTCTGAAGTCTCATCTCCCTGGGTATAATGATAGAAATACTAAACAATTTTGTCATATCTTTCAGAAAACTAAATGTAATACTTCTACGGCAAAGCAGACTCATATTACTTACTTACTAGTTTAGTTGAGGTCACGACAGGAGATGGATAGGTGTAAAATACCATAAGGAATTTTAGGAACAAATCGTAAAAGGAGGTATCCTGATAAGCTGAAGAACATAGATTCTGTGGAAGAGGCAGGCTGAAGAGTGATCAGTTATAGGGGAGACAAGGCGTGTGTGCATGCGTGCTCAGCCACTCAGTCGTGTCCGACTCTTTTCAACCCCATAGACTGCAGCCCTCCAGGCTCCTTTGTCCATGGGATTTTCCAGGTAAGAATACTGGAGTGGGTTGTCATTTCCTCCTCCAACCCAGGGATCAAATCCATACATCCTGAGTCTCCTGCATTGTCAGGTGGATTCTTTACCACTGAGCCACCTGGGAAGCCCTTTAAATGCCAGATCCAAGGTTAAATCCCTTCTCTATATTATCTAGTTTAATGTTCATGATAAAGCAGGTCTTATCATCACCATCTTACAAACCTGGAAACCAAGCATTAGAAGGTTAAAGAATTTTCTCAAGAAGGATCTGAGCCTAGAATCATGGGTCTGAAGCCCCAGGTGAGCTCACCACTTGGCTGCGTCCCCTGCCTGGGTCCCTCTGTGGATGTAGGGGCTTGACTGCACTGACTCCATCTTTCTTGTACTCATGCATTGAGTTTAAGATCTGTGAGCTTAAAGAGTCTCAGGTGTTTTTCCAATGTGGTAATGTCTCTGTGAGCAGACTCTAATGCACTGGCTGAACCAACCCTCTCTCAGAGGCTGACAGCACCTGCCACTGAAAAGGGAACTAGCTTGGCCATTCGCATCAGATGAGCCCCCTACCCCCATTGGCCTACATACACAGTGTATGCCCATAAAATAGTGTTTGGGCTTAGTGTGCAAATCAGAGCCTTATTTGTTCAATGTTTAGGATACTTCTCTCTGTGATCGAGAAAAATATAAGAGGTAAAGACCAGAGGGACTTCCCTGGTGGTCCAGTGGCTAAGACTCTGCACTTGCAATGTAGGGGGCCTGGGTTTGACTCCTGATCAGGGAACTAGGTCCCACATGCTCAACTAAGAGTTTCCTTGCCACCTCTAAAGACCCAAGGCAGCCAAGTAAATAAATAAAGAAATATTTGGGACTTCCCTGGTGGTCCAGTGATTAAGACTTCACCTTTCAATGCAGAGGGTTTGATCCATGGTTGGGAAGATAAGATCCCACATGCCTTTTAGCCAAAAAATACTGAAACATAAAACAGGAGCAGTATTGTAATAAATTCAATAGAGACTTTTAAAGCGGTCCACATCAAAAAACAAACCTTAAAAAAAAAAAAAAAAAAGGACTAGAAAGGTCAGTAGGGACTGTTCAAGCTCATGTAAGTTGCTACTTCCTAAATGGAAAAAGAGTCCCTGCTTAACTTCTTCAATGTCTCCTACGTGTGTAGTCTGTCTTTGTCTAGGTGTTTAATGTTTGACTGTAAATCTTATATATGTGCGCATGCTAAATTGCTTCAGTCATGTCTGACTCTTTGCAACCCCATGGACTGCAACCCATCAGACTCCTCTGTTCATGAGATTTCCCAGGCAAGAATCCTGAAGTGGGTTGTCATTTCCTCCTCCGGGGCATCTTCTGACCCATGGATCAAACCCATGTCTCTTGCGGCTCCTGAATTGCAAGGAGGTAGGTGGATTCTCTACCGCTGAGCCACAAGAGAAGCCCGAATCTTATACATACACAGCTGTTTATTATTATTATCATCATTATTTGACATTACACTTTCTTGCTGTTGTTGTTCAGTCACTAAGTCATGTCTGAATCTTTGTGACCTCATGGCCTGCAGCACACCAGGCTCCTCTGTCCTCCACTATCTCCTGGCATTTGCTCAAATTCACATGCATTGAGTTGGTGATGTTAACCATCTCATTCTCTGTCTCTTCCTTCTCGTTTTGCCTTCAGTCTTTCCCAGAATCACTTTAAATTTCATTTACACTCATCACTTAGCAAGTACCAAGTGCTCTTTCTCTGCATAAACAACACCGTTAATGTTGAGAATTCAAACACAAAAGATCTAGTCTCTGCTTTGTAACATTTACAATAAAATATCCATTTATTAATTGGGTCATTTGGTGAAAATAAAAAGTTTTTAGGATATATGCCAGAAAATGTGGAGCAAATAATCACGATCACTAATATTAATAATGAGTAGCTAATTTGAAAAATGCTACCTCCATTGAACTCATTATTTACCAGGCATTGTTGTAGGCACTTCACCTACTTTCTCTTTCTATTGTTCTTACTAGGAAGATCCCCTGGAGAAGGGATAAGCTACCCATTCCAGTATTCTTGGACTTAACTTGTGGCTCAGCTGGTAAAGAATCTGCCTGCAATGCGGAAGACCTGGGTTCTAATTCCTGGGTAGGGAAGATCCCCTGGAGAAGGGTGGCCTGGAAAATTCCATGGACTGTACACTCCACGGGGTCGCAAAGAGTCAGACACAACAGAGCAACTTGCACTTCACTTCACCTCATAGGCTTTAAGAAGTAAGATAACTCACTTAAGGTTATTTACACAGCTGGTCAAATTAAAAACCAGGTCTGCTAGATTCAAAGCACATACCCTTCACCACCCAGTACCAGAAAATACATATGTAAATCAGAGTTTTCTCTAAAACCTAGTAGAGACATGGAGTTAGCTAACGGAAAGAGTGCATTTGTACTCCAGAGAGTTGCGCAGAATAATTTAAAACCTACTTATTGTGCTTAATTTCACTTAAATTCCACAAACTGAAAGTGCTTGTTCTTGTACAATAGCCCAAAGCTCAACTCGGCTGTCAGGTATGACACTGGCTAGCAGAGAACTGGTATTCCTACTTCAGCAGTATAATTTTTTGGTGGATACAATCTTTCGACATTGAGGATCTGTGACAAGAAGTGGTAAGAGGAGCCCTTGGTCGTCAGGATACTTGTCACCAGCAGGTCAGGCTGTTGACAGGCAGAGTAAGTCACTGGAGCCTGGACTCCATTCCTGGGAGCAAGGGCCATGCTTGGGGACATACTGTAAACAGCGTGTAATTCTCAAAGTCATGGAGACAGGTCAGTACCCGCTCCGCAGCCTCCAGCATCCCCAGAGCCTCCCAGAGCCAGGGACGAGGTCGTCCGGGGTGTTTCTGGTCTGATTCTCTGTTGTTACTAAAGCATGAACATCTCTTTCCATTTTAAATAGGATCTCTTGTTCCATGAGATTCTTTTAGCAAGGCATTGAAAAAGAGCAATTTACAGATTTTTCTCGAAAAGTGAAAAACACTTAAAGTCTGTATTTCATCCTGTACTCTGAGCTGCTTTAGAGCTCATCCATGACAACCATGTGTAATGGAGACACACAGGCCAATTGTGATGGGATTACACACAACGATTGTTTGGTTGGGAGAAGCAGTTCCAGTGTGTTTAAGATCAGTTCGGGTCCATACTCACATGCACCACACATGTTAATAACTTTTTATATTTGGAGAATGAGAGGTGAGGTGGGAGAGCAGAAAAAGCCTATCTCATCACTATTCTTTCTTTCTTTTGGCACAAAAAACACAGACAGGAGGAAGAAAGACTCAAGTGAAAAATGGAACCTGTATCAATTTCACAACTCTGCAGGAAGCACTTTCAGGTGATGCAGAGAAAAAGACTAAACATGAGTGGAAGAGGAAGGACATTATGTACAAGAGAACCTGAGAGGACCTTTAAGAGATGCTCAAGAGTTTGAACAAACTCCAGGAGACACTGAAGGACAGGCAAGCCTGGCGTGCTGCAGTCCATGAGGTCTCAAACAGTCGGACACGACTAAGCGACTAAACAACACCACCAAACACAATGCCATGTGTCCCAAAGACAATGACACCATCCCTCCTGGCTGTGATCTTCTCTGAATAAAAAGTGACTTGCTGCCTGCACTGAAGCTCATCATAAATCCTTGAAATAAGACTCTTGGAATGAGATGCCATTTATGCAGTGAACAGATGAGAACAAACATTCTCGAACTGGGCTGGCTTTTCATTCTGCTTCATGAGCAGTCTGAAAAAACACCCATGAGGTTGACTATTATTCTACCAGTAGTTTAACTACTGCTGAAAAATAAAGCCAGTAAAAAAAATAAAAACACTCTAATGAAAGTTACTATAGAATTGGGTTTCCTTCACATCTGTATGATAAATGGAATAACTCCATCTTTGTAAAGAAGCGTCCCAGTGCATAAAACATGGCAGCAAGTTGCCACTGCTTTGCACTTGGCTTCCCTCATGGATAAGTTTACCGATAACTTTTTTACCACCTTTGAGCTGAGAAAGAAGTAGCATCAGCTCGGTTCAGTCTCTCAGTCGTGTCCGACTCTTTGCGACCCCATGAATCACAGCACGCCAGGCCTCCCTGTCCATCACCAACTCCCGGAGTTCACTCAGACTCACATCCATCAAGTCAGTGATGCCATCCAGCCATCTCATCCTCTGTCGTCCCCTTCTCCTCCTGCCCCCAATCCCTCCCAGCATCAGAGTCTTTTCCAATGAGTTAGCTCTTCGCATGAGGTGGCCAAAGTATTGGAGTTTCAGCTTTAGCATCATTCCTTCCAAAGAAATCCCAGGGCTGATCTCCTTCAGAATGGACTGGTTGGATCTCCTTGCAGTCCAAGGGACTCTCAAGAGTCTTCTCCAACACCACAGTTCAAAAGCATCAATTCTTTGGTGCTCAGCTTTCTTCACAGTCCAATTCTCACATCCATACATGACCACTGGAAAAACCATAGCCTTGATTAGACGGACCTTTGTTGGCAAAGGAATGTCTCTGCTTTTGAATATGCTATCTAGATTGGTCATAACTTTCCTTCCAAGGAGTAAGCGTCTTTTAATTTCATGGCTGCAGTCACCATCTGCAGTGATTTTGGAGCCCCAAAAATAAAGTCTGACACTTTCCACTGTTTCCCATCTATTTCCATAGAAAAGGAAAAGCAAGGCATGGCAAATAAAAATCTCAGATCACCCAGACACTCCATTTTTGCAAATTGTTTCTGCACAAAAAGTTCTTCAGTGAAGCAGTTAAAATCAGGCAGATTCATTTGACTTGTGTTTTTACCACTGCCCCATCCTTTCCCATATCATACTCCATTGGCTTTGGTTTCAGGAAGTCTGGAGACCAGGTTAACCACTTTCCATCCCCTGCTTGCACAGAGTTGAACAAGACAAGGAAGGCTGCAGGTGTGAGCTCCAGGAATGGCCTCTGCCATTTCGCCTGGTCTCTGCTCCTTCTGATTTGATTCCCAGCTATTCTCTGTGGTTGCTTTTGCCCCAGATAATCCACCTGGACACAGACATGGGCTAAGTCCCAGCTCCTCACCTTTCACATCACCCCAGAGACTTCAGGAGGGAGCTCTTCCTCCCAAGGATGTTCCCCTTAGACCAACTGACCAGTAATCAGTACAACACACGGCCCCTCTCTCCCATGGCCCTGGGGTGACCCATGTGGTGCGGGCAGCCCTCGGCAGTTTATGCACAAGAATGAACTGAGAATTCTTAAGAGTTTTCTGATTATTTTCTGCAACACACTTGATTTCCCATCTATGGAAAACTTGTCCACATTGTGCATTCCCTCACGCTGTAGCCCTCCTCCCTGGCCAATGACTCAAGTAGTCAGCAAACACTTAAATGCCTGCATTGCTCCAAGCTTCAGCAGTCAAAATACAACAATAAAACAAAAATAGTCCCTGCCTGTCAGGCTGCATGGTTGAGATCCTTCAGTGTGGAGAAAAACAGGAGAATCAAGGCAAACAGTTTATCCCATTCTACACCTGCTTTTGTGTGACGAGGAAATAGCAGACTTCTCCAACTTGTTGCCAAGAATCTAACCGAAAAGAAGACATCATAGACTAATTTTTTGTTCTCATCCTGTGTTGCAGTTGCTGCTGCTCTGAACAGCTCACTTTCTTAAACCATTGGGACGTACTGATTCTAGTTGGGGAAAAATTCCTGCACAGGCATACAATTTAAATCTGTTGGAAGAGGAATAACATTTTACAAAGTTAAAAAAAATTTTTTTAAATAAATATCTCTGACATAGATATTTATTTAATTTTTAGCAGAGAATTTTATTTTTAAATTAATTTTTACTGGAGTAGAATTACTTTATTGCAAAACAGAAATAGATACAGATGTAGGGATCAGACATATGAGCACCAAAGGGGAAAGGTGGGGTGGGGGTGAATTGGGAGATTGGGATTGACACATATATACTACTGATACTATATATAAAATAGATAATAATGAGAATGAGAACCTACTGAATAACACAGGGAACTCTACTCAGTGCTCTATGGTAACCTAAATGGGAAGGAAATCCAAAAAAGAAAAATAGGTATAGATATAGCTGATCCACTTTGCTGTACAGCAGAAATTGATACAATATTATAAAGCAACTATACTTCAATAAAAATTAATATTTTTTTGGTCATACCACATAGCACGTGGGATCCTAGTTCCTCAACCAGGAATCAAACCTGCACCCTCTGCATTGGAAGCACAAAGTCTTAACCACTGGACCACCAGGGAGTCTCATTTTTACAGTTTTATCCATTCAAACCCAATGTGGGACAAATATAGATTTTCCATCTGAGAGGAAACTGACCTGTCTATAGAAATACAAGCCCCTGGCATTCATGGGATTGCCAGTTAGTATAATATGCTGGGGAAAAATGACTAATAATAAACAGAACAAGTATATGATATAAACATTGGCCAGATATTGCAGCAAGATGGACTTGAGAAATCTGTTGCACTTGTTTTAGAGACTGATAAACTATGCTGGAATATTTTCTTACTAGTGGTTCAGGCCAAACATCTGTGAAGTCCCTAAGGACAAGATAAATGTTCCATTATTGCTGTATCTGAGAAGAGATATAAGGAGTGAAAGTGTTAGAGCAATAACTTCATGCTTATTCGGATCCTCCTGGGCTACTCTGTTAACTTTAAATAGAGGATGATTTAGTGGTTTAGATCTTGACTTTGAAAAAATTTGTGGATTTTTTTTTTTAACTCATCAAGCCTGCAAATCACAAATGAACAGCACTCACTGTCTCCCAAAGCTACATGGGTCCCTAAGACCCCTTCTTTTCTAGCTCCTTAGCCAGTTGTCTCACTCAATGGTATTTATGTCTGTGTGTGCTGTGGCTAAGTCTCTTCAGTCTTGTCTGACTCTTTGGGACCCTATGGACTGTAGCCTGCCAGGCTCCTCTATCCATGGGATTCTCCAGGCCAGAATACTGGAGTGGGCTGTCATGCCCTCTTCCTGGGGATCTTCCCAACCCAGGGATCGAGCCCAGGTCTCTTACATCACCTGCATTGGCAGGCAGGTTCTTTACTACTAGTGCCAAGCAAAGTCAACAGGTTAACATTGGCAAACAAAGACAATATTCTGTATAAACCTTGCAGAAAAACCAGTTCCACTTAAATGCAATTTGAAATTCAACACCCTTTTAGGATCCAGCCACTGAAAGCTGTCTCTGACTCCATTCATCTTGACCTTAAATGACTGAGGGTGATTTTCAGAGGTCTGGATGTTGCCAGAAAAGTTCAGTCATTGGTTGGAGCAGGTAACAGAAAGAGATCTTATCAATGGCTTTAGATGCACTTATTTCTATTCCTATGCTATGCTAACTCACTTCAGTTGTGTCCGACTCTGTGCAACCCCATAGACGGCAGCCCACCAGGCTCCTCCGTCCCTGGGATTCTCCAGGCAAGAACACTGGAACAGGTTGCCATTTCCTTATCCAATGCATAAAAGTGAAAAGTGAAAGTGAAGTCGCTCAGTCGTGTCCGACTCTTAGCGACCCCATGGACCGCAGCCTACCAGGCTCCTCCATCCATGGGATTTTCCAGGCAAGAGTACTGGAGTGGGTGCCATCGCCTTCTCCGTCTATTCCTATAGGTATAGCTTTTGGAGGGCATATCTAGTCCCTGTTGGACCCTTAGCACTGCCACAGTATGTGTAATAAATACCATGAAATCTATGAGTACCTTGTCTCCCAGAAGCAAGAATGAATTATGATGACCACCGAAAGAGGCATGATACCAATTTGCTGTCAAAGTACTTGATAGCAGGGTCTGCATTATTTGAAGGTAAAGGATCATTCATTGAAGTATTCAAAAAATACTGATTGAAAGGCTGGTCAGTATGTCCTGAGTCCTGGCTTCATTTCTATATTAATCAGACATCCTAAAAGTGACATTCACTGTTGATATTACAGTTTTATTCCATTTCAAACAAAGATGATCATAAGTCAGAAAATGCATTAGACATTAGAAAGTGAAAATTGTGAAATGGCAGGTACTAAAAATCTTTTTCATTTAGGGCCATCTGTAGCCAGTTGTCAGAGAAGGCTATGGTACCCCACTCCTGTACTCTGGCCTGGAAAATCCCATGGATGGAGGGGCCTGGTGGGCTGCAGTCCATGGGGTCGCTAAGAGTCGGACACGACGGAGCGACTTCACTTTCACTTTTCACTTTCATGCATTGGAGAAGGAAATGGCAACCCACTCCAGTGTTCTTGCCTGGAGAATCCCAGGGATGGGGGATCCTGGTGGGCTTCCGTCTATGGGGTTGCAGAGTCAGACATGACTGAAGCGACTTAGCAGCAGCAGCAGCAGCAGCAGTAGCCAGTTGTGATGGGTAGGATGGACTAGATGAGCATAGATGTTGGGTTCATACAAGGTGATTCCAGGTCCTCATGGGAATTAGGGTACACACCCAACACTCTTAGAATGGTTTCTTCTGAAGTAATAAATTAGACATCCAAAGATATGGAATTAGGACATCCAAAGCCAGAATGTGGGGAAAAAAAAAAAAAAGAAAGAAACCAAATAAACAGAAGGAGAGTCAAATGACCCATTTTTGTACTCATTCCTCAGGCGCTATGGTTTCTTTTTTTTAACAGTAAATGTGAGTCATTCTGTAGTGTTATTGTTGGAAGAGAGATAATTTTGTTTTTATGTGTGGAAACCAACCTTCTGCATCCCTTCTGAAAAAAAAAAAAATGTGTTCTCTGATTCACATGCAACTACCCTTGTTGTTGTTTAGTCACTAAGGCATGTCCAGCTCTTCAGGACCCCATGGACTGCAGCAGGCCAGGCTTCCCTGTCCTTCACTATCTCCCTGAGTTTGCTCAAACTCATGTCCATTGAATCGGTGGTGCCATCCAACCATCTCATCCTCTCCTTCCCCTTTTTCCTTTTGCCTTCAATCTTTCCTAGCATCAGCGTTTTTTCCAGTGAGTTGGTGCTTTGCATCAGGTGGCCAAAGTACTGGAGCTTTAGCTTCAGCTTCAGCATCAGTCTTTCCAATGAATATTCAGGGCTGATTTCCTTTAGGATTGACTGGTTTGATCTCCTTGCAGTTCAAGGGACTCTCAAGAGTCTTCTCCAGCACCAGTTCAAAAGCCGTCAATTCTTCAATGCTGTCGTTGAGCTGTCTCCAAAGTTCACATGTCTTCAATATCCATAGTAACTTTCTAGTCAAACCATCAGAAGCGGAAGACATTTTCTCTGACAGAATTATGAAATTTTACAATGACCTTGAAAAATGTATATTAACTTAAATGTCATTAAGATTTTGGTGGATGAGAAAAGGCTCATGTAACTTGCTAATGCTGGAAAAAAAGACCTACTTAACTTTCTAATATTTTCCCTGATTCAGAAGGTGTAAGAAACATTAGTAAGTAGTTCCTTGGTGTTGAAGTGTTTAGTTTCCCGTTCATATTCTTATACGTGAGAATACAGCAAGTCAGATGACACTATTTAATAGTGTTCAATTCTATATGCAAACAAAGGTAGTCAGTATGGAATCATAAGAGATGACACATTAATTCTCAGAATAATAAGTGTAGGAAAGTGGGAAGGAGAAATGATGAGGACAGATGTGGCACAAGGCCTTGAATACTGGGAGGAACTTCACTGAGAAGCAAAGGCAAGTGGTAGGCAGATGGGGCACCAGTAAAAGTGTGTCTGGATTAACCAACATTGAGTGTGTGCCTACAACGCAGGAATTTCCAGAGGTAATGAACAGAGGACTTTGCTTTGCTGTTACGCCTCAGTGACTTAACCACACCTTAAAAATCCAACCTTCCTTTCTTTACATCCCCACTGAGACCTGACAGTGAGGAGGAGCAGCAAAGGAGTGTCTTAGCCTCATTGCTCTAGGCCACCTGGGCTGAGACTCCAGCCTGCCTACCTTGGCCATTGAGGTACTTTGTATATTTTTCAAATTTATAGGGACAGGGGAGAGTCTAGGAAAAGCAGACGCAAAAAAAAAAAAAAAAAAAAAAAAGGAATAGGAAGCTTAGCTTATGTGAAGGAATACTAAGTTTGAAAACAGGCTGATACACATATCTACTCATATGAAAACATTTAAATAATTTATATGCAGATGCCTCTATGAAACACATGACAAAATGGGAGATAATTGAAGCAGAGTGATTGAATACTTTGAGAAGTAGAAAGTCTCTCTATAAACACAATGCACTTTTACTATTAAATATTATTTTGATACACAACTAAATATTAATCACTGAATGAGGGATATGGAGGGAAAATCGGCATGTAATGCAATCTGATTTTCAAACTTGCCTGACATGCCTGCTAATTCTGAACTATGATGATCATGGAAACAATCACATGCATGTGGGAATGTCATGTGACAGGAATTAAATTACAGAACAGTGGAAGAATGCTCTTCGGTGGGGTGAATCAGCTATTTGGAAAGCAGATCTAATCTTGCGTGCCTATGAAAAGAGAAGACTAAAAACTTTGGAAACTGGGCTTCATGGGGAGGATGCTAAGCATTCCAGAATAGCTTTCCATAGGCTTCAGTCTAGGAACTGAGAAAAGGTTGTTCCATCGTGGTTGCTCAGAGGAGACCTGTCGAGCTCGTAAGAGAAAGGGGAAAACACTGAATGGAAGAGAAGAATCCAGATCTTTAGTCTGGCAGAAAATGCAAATGGGATGAAGGCTGGCAGGTCAGGGGCATTCCAGCACCCTCTCCTCAAGTGCTTAGTACTGTTTCTACGCTAAGAGAATAAGGGACCTAGAGTCAGAGGGCTTAGGTTTCCACCCAACTATATCATTTCTTGGCCAGCTGGGCTCAGGAAGGTCATTTACTTTCACTGGACTTGGCATCTTCACCAATAAAATGATGCTAGGAAGGCTTTTTCCCTAAGTAAAAAGCTGTGAACCTCAGTGGGCTAATGTTTGTAAAAGGATTTTCAAAATTGGTATCATAAAAACTCAATCATTACAAAATTTCCTTGGGAGATTCCTAGGGCAAAACTGGGGTCAGGCAGTTTGAGGAGCAGCTTAATTGGCAGGGAAAAGGATTTCTCTCCCAAAACTTTCAGAATTCCCCTTTCTGTTCATTGTGGTTATTGTTTAGTGGCTAAGTCATGTCTGACTCTTGCAACCCCATAGACTGCAACCTGTCAGGCTCCTCTGTCCATGGAATTCTTCAGGCAAGAGTACTGGAGTTGGGTTGTACTGGGTTGAAATACTGGGTTTGGAGAAGGAAATGGCAACCCACTCCAGTATTCTTGCCTGGAAAATTCCATGGGCACAGGAGCCTGGTGGGGCTACAGTCCATGGGGTTGCAAAGAGCCGGACACGACTTAGCGACTAAACAACAACAACAACAACAATACTGGGTTGTCATTTCCTTCTCCAGGGGATCTTCCTGACCCAGGGAGGGAACTCATGTCTCCGTCATTGACCAGTGGATACTTTACCACTGAGCTACCAGTGAAGCCCTGCTTTTCACATTAACACAATTTTTGTCTTTGGCTTAGACATATTGGAGAGGAAGAGGAAGAGGAAGAAAAGCAAAACTGGGGACGATTTTCCTTAGACAGATTCCCCACAAATGCCGCTGCCTTTCCGTCCTCCTCCTGGTGTGGATTTTCTATGACTCTTCTCCAGACACTAACAGGTCTTATCTTTCCCTCTGCAGCTCTGCACTCAGCTCACCCCTGGGGATCCGCCCCCGGAAGCCTAATGTGCAGTGAACGAGGAGGAACCTCCATGTCACTCTGGGAGGTGGATTGTGACAGCTCTGATAATTTTCCTATTACTAGTGAGGAAGGTTAGGTTGGGGGCTAAAAGGCTGAGGGATTGATTCAAAGAATGGCTCTGAGTCACTGAGGAAGCTGAAAATGGAATCTGAATCGCCTCAATCTGGACTCAAAATTCAATGAGGTCTTTCTTCTGAAAGCCCAGAAACCACCCAGGATACTCATTACTCAATGCTATTTGGATCAATTTGCTTTGCAATAAATCCCAGCTTGAGGAACAAAGGAACGTTTACATGCCCGACATCAACAATACACTTGGTGGGTAGAGGAATTCCTTTCAATTAGAATTAGATTAGGATGAAAACCTTCTTGTGCGTAAGCCATGCAGTCAAGGACTGATCAGTCCATCTGATTTGTCTGCCCATGCAACTAGCCAGGAATAAATGAAACAAAGACTTTCATTCATTTCTTTCCCCGAATTACGTTCTGGCTGCTGACATGCTGGGGAAACCTCAGCCATGTTCTCTTGTGATGGACTTTCCCCCTGCTCCTCCTTGCCCTGTGTGTTGCACTAAGGGCTTACCTCAGATTGTGTCCACTGGCAGTGGGGCATGGAGCAGCTAGAGTTTCTCCTCCACTCCCACCTTGCTGATCCTCTTTCAAGTCCTCACCCACTTTCTCAGTTTGGGGCTATTTCCCAGACACTGCTAGGTCTCAGGGATACTGCAATGAACCAAGTAGATATACTCCAGGAATAAAAATATGAAAGACAGAGGCTTCTGAATGGGCAAAGCAAAGGGAGAATTGGAGTCTGGGAGGTGTGAGTGCAAGTGTGTACACCTGTGTGTTCAAGTCTCATGTGCATTATCTCGGCTAGAGTGGTGTGGAAAAACGAGAGCTGAGTGGACACCAGAAACAGTGATGGAGGAAGTGTGTGGATAGCTGGGCTAAGAACATTCTGGGGGAGGGAGCAGTAAAGGTAAAATTCCTGTGGTCCAAGCCTGCTGGTGACTAGAGCAGAAGGGATAGATAGACTGAGAGGCTGGAAAACAAGGAGGAGGGGAGCGGGGGAGGGTCAGAGAACTGGGGGCAGGGAGAGTGGGACAATGTGTTGAAGGTCTTATTAATACAAGCCTTGGTATAGACTTTGAATTTCATTTCAGAAATTCAAATTTCAGATGGGAAGCACAGAGAGGTGGTTTTAATTTTCTCTCCCACTGGATTGTTTCGAGCAGAGAAGTGAAATAATCTGCCTAGAATGAGAAAGCTGTCACTGCAGGTGGAGAAGGAGACCCATCTCAGTGCAGAGTCCAGGCAAGAGGTAACAGTGACTCAGGCTGGGGTGCTTTGGAGTTGACATGGTGGGAAGTGACTATTGGCATTTCAGAGACAGAGGTAACTGGAGTTGATGACAGATGTGCATGGAGTGTGGGGGAGAAGGGGGTCAAGGAGGACATGAAACTCATGGTCTGATTCACTGGGGATCTTCAGCCCCTCCTTAAACAGGGAGACCCTTGAGCAGCAGGTGTCTGTGGACAATTCAAGAGTTCTGTTTTCGGTTTGATAAGCTTCATTTGCCTGCTTAGCATTCACATAAAGACACCATCTTGACATGAAGAGAAAGAAAAACAGGCCAGCAAAAGTCCCCCCAAACTGGGGGAACAGTTGGTAAACTAAAGAAAAAGAAAGGGTTGGGATTGATAAGCTGGGAGATATGAGGGCCATTATTTTAAGTTTTTAGTCCACACTGTAGAATTTTGTTGTTCAGTTGATAAATCATGTCCAACTCTTTGTGACCCCATAGACTGCAGCACGCTAGGCTTCCTGTCCTTCATTATCCCCCGAGTTTGCTCCAATTCATGTCCATTGAATCAGTGATGCTGTCTAACCATCTCATCCTCTGTCACCCCCTTCTCCTGCCCTTAATCTTTCCCAACATTGGGGTCTTTTCCATTGAGTCAGCTCTTTGCATCAGGTGGGCAAAGTATTGGAGCTTCAGCTTGAGCTCAGTCCTTCCAATGAATAGTCAGAGTCGGTTTCCTTTAGGATTGACTTTTGTTTACTCAGACAAAACATAAGGATTTATTTGGGGGAAATATAAAATATTCAACAAAGAAAAAAAGCATCAGAATATTTAGTATTTAGTTTCTAGCCATTGCTTATTGTTTTCCTAAATGAACACTTATGCATGTGTGTGAATATAATTATTACTATGTTTATTGAGTGCTTATCATGTGAATAGCAGGCTCTATGCCTGCACTTTTGGGCATCATCTCCTTTAATCCTCACCATGGTGAGTCAGGGAGACCCCATGAATCACCCCCATCCTAGAGTCCTCAGCTTGGCAGAGCTTTGTCTGGAACTCAGGTTTTCTGATTCCAGATCCTGGACTTTGCCTACTGCACCCTCGAGCCTCCCAGAATTGCAATTAAAATGTGTGGATCAAGCAGCAGGAACGCCTCTTCATAGCTGGTGGGATTGCAAAGTTATGCGGCCCCTTTGCAAGACAGTCTGGTAGTTTCTGGCTAAGTATACTCTTACCATACGATCCAGCAGTCAAGCTCCTTGGTATTCACCCAGATAAACACAGAAACTTAAATCCATGCAAAAAACCTGTTCACAGATGTTTATAGCAGCTCTACTCATAATTGCCAAAGCTTGGAAGTAAATGATGAAAAGACTTAGAAGAAACTTAAATGTATATTACTAGTGAAAGAAGCCAGTCTGACAAGTCTTCATACTGTATGATTTTAGCAACATGATCTTCTTGAAAAGGTCCAACTACAGGGATAGTGAAAGTGTTAGTCACTCAGTCGTGTCTAACTCTTTGAAACCCTGTGGATTGTAGCCCACTGGGCTCCTCTGTCCATAGGATTCTCCAGGCAAGAATACTGGAGCGCGTTGCCATTCCCTTCTGCAGAGGATCTTCCCGACCAGGGATCGAACCCAGGTCTCCTGCACTGCAGGTGGATTCTTTACCATCTGAGCCACCACAGAAGCCTCTGTGGCACATTCAAAAAACTAAGACCATGGCACCCAGTCCCATCACTTCACAGCAAAAAGTGGAAACAGTGGCAGATTCCATATTCTAGAAGAGAACGTGTTCTAGAAGAGATCAGAACTAAAAAGATTTTCAGATTTGTAGACATTTAAAATCACAATTTATTATTATTATTTTCATCATTGCTATTGTTGTTGTTACATATAACTAGGATGTTAGAATCATGTTTAGAGTTTAATCTAAGTACTAATCATAGTAATTATATATTAACTATAATAGCTATCATTTACTGTCTACATGTCAGATGTTGAACACTTATAAGCGTTTCATTTGATTAAAATCCAGCTCTGGAACTCTGAAATATCAAGGTAGCCCAGAAGTGGAGGTTTTTAACCTCAAGTTCCTTAAGCCAAATATGAAAAATAATGAAAGTACCTCAGCTGAATGATTAAAACACTGACATTTCATTATTAAGATTTTGGAAAGAAGAGGGTAGGAAGCCAAGGCAAGCCCTGAGACAGTCAGGAGCTCCCTGCCTAGGAAACAAAACACACTCAGGGACTCCCAGGAGTCTCCAGGTGAGTCCCGGAAGGAACGCGTTCTTGGGCGGAAGGGACCACAGTGAAGATGGAGACAGGTTGGCTGTTCAGGGCTCCAGGGAAAAAACTCTCCACTCACAGCTAAAATTTTTGTGCAACTTTGAGAGATGTGAGCACAGTAGCAATGAGAAGACAACAAGGCTGCTGCAGGGCATGGAAAACCTCCATTGAGTACCAATTTCACGGCCTGGATCAAGACCCCAAGGAAGGAGAAGGGGCTTGTACATACACCCCATGAGGGCAGGAACACACACGGGAACATACAAAGTACAGACGTGGAAAATATAAACCCGGATGGAAAATATGAACACAATGTCGTGTGAAGAATGAATGATTGCATGAGGGAATCATTAGGTTTGAAGTTCCAGTAACAAAAACATGAGGGGCTAAGTGCCAAAATCTGCCATATACTCAATGAATGTATGCTGTTAAACCAAAGGCAAATGCAGTAGTTTTGGAATAAATTCTGTTTCTTTAAGTGCAGAAAGTCTTTATCCTTAAGATGAGCTGGATGCTAGGTCCCTGCTGGCCAGTGAATCATTCTGGTCAGAAGGAAAAACCATCTGTTACAAATGAGGGCCTGGTGGTCCTCTGCAGGGTTTTTAGGATGGCTTACTTTCCCACTACACCAGAGAACAGCAGTGAAAGTCAGGGAGCCCTCTGATTGCAAGCGTTTCCTCCCCATGTGTAATTCAGCCACTGTTTTGCTTTTGAGTCATGTGGGTCTTTGGGAATGTTGTGATCCTGAACTGAAATGAGCGTGTTGTGAAATGACAATTTATTTGGAAAAAGATTTCTTTTCAAACACTTGTCTCCTAGAGACTGAAAGATATCCCCTTGCCTGTGTGTGCTGGAATCTGATCAGCCTCCTGGGCTCAATTTCCCCAAGGGTAAAATGAGGGTTTATTTTCCTTTTGGTACCCTTTATAATAGGATGAGACTCAAAAAATTCTGGGCCACCTAAAATTTTACTATTCCATTCCATTTCATTATGTTCTCTCTTCCTTTTTAACCCTTATTATTTTTTTAATTTCCCACACCCCATATACACCCTGAGGGCTTCCCTGATAGCTCAGTTGGTAAAGAATCTGCCTGCAATGCAGGAGACCCTGGTTTGATCCCTGGGTCGGGAAGATACACGGGAGAAGGGATAGACTACCCACTCCAGTATTCTTGGGCTTCCCCTGTGGCTCAGCTGGTAAAAAATCCACCTGCAATACGGGAGACGTGGGTTCAGTCCCTGGGTTGGGAAAATCCCCTGGAGAAGGGAAAAGCTACCCACTCCAGTATTCTCGCCTGGAGAATTCCATGGACTGTACAGTCCATGGGGTTGCAAAGAGTCTGACATGACTAAGTGATTTTCAGATACACCCTTGGCAGACTTCAAGCCCCAAATCAAACAGCCCCCCAAATTCTTGGGCCTTTTTAAAAAAATCTCTCTGCCTTGCTGTCCTCCTTTGATTCTGATCAAATTGCCTCAAGATTCACCCACGTAAGTGATAAAGCCTTTTAGCTCTTGTCTTTCAATAATTTTTCTTTCATGTATCCAAGAACCTGTAGACTGCTCTTGTCGGACAGTCGCTAAGTCGTGTCTGACTCTTTGAAACCCCGTGGACTGTAGGATGCCAGGCTTCCCTGTCCTTCACCATCTCAAACCTGTGCCCACTGAGTCAGTGATGCCATCCATCCATCTCATCCTCTGTCATCCTCCCCTCCTGCCTTTCATCTTTCCAAGCATCAGGCTCTTTTCCAATGAGTCAGCTTTTCACATCAGGTGGTCGAAGTATTGGCGCTTCAGCTGCAGCATCAGTCCTTCCAATGAATATTCAGGGTTGATTTCCTTTAGGACTGACTGGTTTGATCTCTTTGCAATCTATGGGGCTCTCGAAATTGCTTAGTACCTGAATGAATGTTAACCTTGGTGTCCAGTATCTTTCATTTTATGAAGACTTTGTATTTTTAGAGAGCTTTAGGTTCACAGCAGATTCTCATATACCCCTGGCCCCACACATCCATTATCTCTCCCATCATCAGCATTCTGCACCAAACAGTGCAATTTGTTAAAGTGATAAATCTTCGTGGACACATTATGATTACCTAAGGTCCACAGTTTACTCGGGCTTCACTCTTGGTGTTATGCATTATTTGAGCTTGTTGTTGTTCAGTCGCTAAGTCATGTCAGACTGTTTGCAACCCCAGGGACTGCAGCATGCCAGGCTTCCCTGTCCTTCACTATCTCCTCTAGTTTGCTCAGATTCATGTCCATTCAGTTGGTGATGCTAACCATCTCATCCTCTGTTGCCCTCCTCTCCTTTTGTCTTCAATCTTTCCCACAAATGTATAATGACAAGTATCCATTGTACGATACCATACAGGGTATTTTCATTGCCCTAAAAATCCTCTATGATCTGCTTATTCATGCCTCCCTTCACACAAACCCCTGGCAACCACTTATCTTTTTATTGTTTCCATAGTTTTGCCTTTTCTGGAATGTAATGCAGTTGAAATCAAACAGTATGTAGCCTTTTTCATGGCATCTTTCACTCCGTGATTTGCAATTAGGTTTCTTCCATGTCTCTTCATGACTTGAAAGCTCATTTCTTCTTGGCACTAAATAACAATCCACTGTCTGGATGTATTTATTTATCTGTTCACCTGCTGAAGGGCATCTTGATTGCTTCCAAGTTTTGAAAATTATAAATAAAGTCACAATAAACATCCCTGTGCATGTTTTCGTGTGGCCCTAAGCTTCCGGTTGTTTGGGATATATACCGAGAAGCTCCATTGCTGGGTCATATGGTATGTTTTTAATTTTGTAAAATAACCACCAAACTGCCTTCTAAAGTGGCTGCACCATTTTATGTTCCCATCAGCAAAGAATGACAGTTACTCACCAGCCTTTGTTGTTGTTAGTGTTCTGGATTTTGGCCTTTCTACTAAGTGTGTAGTGGCATCTCGTTGTTGTTTTAATTTGCATTTCTCAAATGACACATTCTATAGAACATGTTTAGGCTTACTTGCCATCTGTATGTCTTCTTTAGTGAGTGGACTGTTTAGGTCTTCAGCCCATTTCTTATTGTTGGATTGTCTGCTTTCTTATGTTTGAGATTTAAAAGTTCTTTGTATACTTTGAGTTGTGTCTATGTATATATTTTAAATCCTCATGATCCTTACTGTTGGGATTATTTAATAAATCTGACCTTACTCGCTGACTCATGAGAAATCTCAGAAAGAGAAGGATATGCTTTTTTCAGCTCAAAGTTTGTGTACAAAGACTAGGATCTGGGCACTATACCAGGGGCTAGGAACAGACGCATGACCCTACCTTAGACTTTACAATTTGGAGAGGAGACAGAAACATTTCTAGCTCAGTGAGACGTTCTAAGTACAACGATAAAATGCAAGCAAGATCCACGGGCTCACAGAAGCAAGGCACTTAAATTAGCCTGAGGGTGTCAGAGGGGGCGAGATCTAGGAAGACAGCAGTAGGTCAAGTGTGAATAGGAAGTACTTTGGGGAGATGCTGTGCAAGAGTTTATGCTCTTGGGAGCTGCTCTGAAGTGTCAACTGCCAAGCAACCTATGTGAAAGAGGCCACTTGTGAAAGTAGCAGGATGGAATGGGAACTTGGGTAGAAAAGCTGAACAGGGGATATTAGGAAATGATTACACTACTGCAGACGGGATCATGGCTAGATATATACATTTGGTAAATTTCCAAATGATTGAAGAAATGTAAGAATGGGTGGGTTTCTAAAAGAGAACACACAGCATGAGAAGAGTTAAAGGATGCAGAGACCAAGGAAGGAGGAAGAACACAGTGATGGACATGGGGACCTTGAGAAGGAGCAGAGATGCACAGAAGCCCAGGGCACAGAAATGTGCCCCGATTCTTGAGGGGAGGGGAGGCCATGTAAAGATGCTGCTCGATTTTCAACAGGCAGGAGGCGTTTCTAAATTGTTCGGGCTGTGGGCAGTATGTCTTTTGCATATTAAAAAGAACCATCTGTAGGGCCCAGTGCTTACGCTATTGATCTGTCTCCACCCTTTTCTATCTGAACACAATTTGAGCTACCACCCATGACCAAACAACAAGACACTTCATGTACAAAGTGACACAAATCCATGCCATCTCTACCTACACCGAGCAGGGATGCTAATAGAGCTCTTCTGGTAGGCTAAGACTCTGTTAACACGTATTTCAAATGCCTCTATAACAACAGGACTTCCCTGGTGGCTCAGATGATAAAGAATCTGCCTGGAATCTGGGTTCAGTCTCTGGGTTGGGAAGATCTCCTGGAGAAGGCAATGGCTACCCACTCCAGTATTCTTGCCTGGGAAATCTCATGGACAGAGGAGCCTGGAGGGCTAAGGTCCATGGGGGTTACAAAGCATCGGACACAACTGAGCAACCAACACTATATATAATTCAAGGTGGCACAATGGTAAAGAATCTGCCTACAAATGCAGGAGATGCAGGTTCAGTCGCTGGGTCAGGAAGATACCCTGGAGGAGGAAATGGCAACCCATTCCAGTATTCTTGCCTGGGAAACCCCATGGTCAGAGAAGCCTGGTGGGCTACAGTCCCTGGGGTTTCAAAGAGTTGGACACGACTGAGCACTCACTCAAAGAACAAAGAACATTACCTCAGGGACTAATTATTTTCATATGGGTCAACATGAAAAAAACAAAATCTGGTTAACCATGGAAACTGAAAGTTAATCTTAACATGTGCATAAATGCATTAAAACGCATAAAAACCTAGTAGAATAAAGGGGAAAGGTGCAGATTTTGATTTAAGATTTTACATTTAAGACTGAATTTTAACTCCACCATTTAATTATTTGCTATCTTATGAACCCAGATAAATGATTCATATCCTTGAACCTAATTTATTCATCCTTAAAAAGGAATAGCCTGTTGTCAATATAACTGGACAATATTTGAGGTTTCAGCTTATGTTGTTTTAGTTTTCCTAGTGAGAGACAGCCACTGGTGAGCACTGGGCATGACCTCTGTCCTTCTCCTTTTAATAACAGAACCACCCCTCCCGTTGGGGGTTTCAGCTGGGCTTGTGACGCCAGCTCCTGACCCGTCTCCTGACCCTGGTCTTGCAGCTCCCTGTGGCCGTATTTAGTTCAAGGCAAAGGGAGTGAGAAGAAACACATGTGTGTAACTCCAAATCATTCCCTGAGACAGGCTTGCCCTGAATTCAGCTCCCTGCTCCCTGCTGGCTAGAAGATGCTGTGGCTGAACAAGCAGCCTCGGACCCAGAGACAAGAGCCACGTTTTGAGAATGGTACCACAGAGCTTAGCTGTACATCTGACTGGGTGGCTTACCCACTTTCAGATTGTTTTTTGGGAGAAAAGGAGCGGGGGTAAGAGGCCTGCTCCGGACAAGCAGGTACTCCTTCCATGCTTGCATTAGGAAAGATCTTGAGTCTCGTCTGGGCTGTGCTGGAGTCAGGTGGGATAAACCATTGTAGGGTTCGTATGATGTCTCGGGGCAAAGGGCACTAGAAATCCAGGAGTGGCAAATAAATGTAGGCCCCTGGTGTCTCTTTTCATGACATTCCCTGTACAGTGGAGAGGAGACAGGAAGACAGAAAAGCAGGTAGCCCACGCCTCCTGTTTAGTTTGCACCACCCCCTGCCTGCATCTCAGTGGTTGTGCACTGGTGTCTCCATGCCCCCCACACACCCAGCTCCCATGTCCTGCAGGCAAAGCACAGGGTATGCAGACTGGAGCCCCTGTACTTTACGATCAGGGTGACCAGGTATGATCCCTGCACTGGCCAAGGTATGGGGTTTGAAACCGAGGCAGATGGCTACAATTTTATGCCAAGAGGCTGAAGCCGGCTCACCACGGAGCCAAACTCAGTATGAAAAATCATAGCCCGCAGCTCAATCAGAGGCAATTTAATTAAAGTGAGTTGGTTATCCAGGTCCAAAAAGGCTCGCCAATTTGTAACTTGGCAACCAGCAGCCATGCCTGGTTTTGACGGACTTTTTGTCCTCTGTTACCCAGGAGGAGCTGTGGGTCGGTCTGGCTTTCCTTCCCCTTCCCATCACGGTGGCAGCTTCCTGCCAAGGTTTGCTTTCAGAGCTGGGCTTTTTTTTTTTTTTTTTTTAATTCATGTGGGCAATTTGCAGGTAAAGGAAAAGGGAGGTAGGGAAAGAGTGGGTGTTGAGTGGAAAGGTGATGTTCTTATAAGTGTACCTGCAAATGTATCTATGACATCTAAAAATGAACTTAGGTTTATTGAGTAAGTGTGAGCTTTTTACTCCCCACTATAATTAATAACTGAAATACACACACTGCTTGCCACTAAATGCTGTTCCTCCCCCCTCCCCCCGAGTGCTCTTTTAAGCACTCTTTCTCCATCACAACAACCTATGAAGAGGGTGTTTTCAGCATCCACCATCCATGGGGTTGAACAGTGATCCCTCCCTGCTCCCCAAATTCATGTCCACCAGGAACCTCATAATGTAACCACATTTGGAAATGGGATCTTTGCAGATGCCATTAGAATAAGGTGAAGGTGAGAGCATACTGGGTTAGGGTGACCCTAAATGTGATGACAGGCAACATTATCAGGAGAGGGCACACACAGACACAGAGGAGAGGCCAGGAGAAGATGGAGATAGAGAGCAAAGTGATACACCTACAAACCAAGGAGCCCCAAAGACTGCTGGCCACCGCCAGAAACCAGGAGACAGACAGAGAACATGTGATTCTCTCTCAGGGCCTCTAGAATGGACCAAAACATCCTGCCAACACCTGGATTTCAGACTTCTGGCCTCCTGAACTGTAACAGAATACATCGCTGCTGCTTTAAGCCCCCCAGGTTATATAATTTTTTTATGGCAGCCACAGGAAACTTGACATAGCAACTGAAGCCCTTGTCCAAGGACACATGGGCATCAGTAGATGCTGAGCAGTCCTGACCCAGAGTCCGTGTTCCTGTCACTCTCCTAAGATGCCTCCATAGCTACTGGGGTCTGTGGATGCCCTGGTGATGGTGGTTTAGTTGCTAAGTCGTGTCCAACTCTTGTGACCCCATGCACTGCAAGAAGCCAGGCTCCTTTGTCCATGGATTTCCCAGGCAAGAATACCAGAGTGGGTTGCCACTTCCTTCTCCAGAGGATCTTCCCGACCCAGGGATCAAATCCACATCTCCTGCATTGGCAGGTGGATTCTTTCTGCTGAACCATAAGAGAAGCCCGTGGATGCTCTGCAGGGATCCCTAGGGCCATCATACCTGGTTCTCACTGTGTCTTTAATGCATCTGATTATTGTATTGTTGGTGATAAGTCATTCAATATCCCCATTTGCTGCAATAGTCCTGTGTTCGCTTCACTGGCTGCCAGATTATAATGCCTGTTAAAATAAATATGCTTCAATTACCTTAAAATCACTCAACATCACCAGTGTTCCTGCTGATATAAAACTACTGGAGTGATACAAATTTTAACAAGAGTTTGAATTTGGAAGTAATAAGGTTTTGTGATATGTGTAATGTAGAGTCATTTCAGTAGAAGACATTTAGAAATGTCGGATTCAGACTGAAGACAGTTAAGTTCAGAGGCAGTCTTCACGCTCAGCTTCCAGAGGTCTTTAATTTGCAGTGACCCAAAAATCTGTGCCTCTTCTGTTTTCACCAACTATTTTTGATTAAAATTCATGTTTTGTTTCAGTGAAAAGTACTTTCAAGGTAGCTGCTAATGGACAAGGATGGAAAACAAAGTATTTTTCCAAAAATCTGATGTTTCATGCTCTACATACAATTAGGAATTTTTTTTTCTTTGAGAAGAATATAGAAGCCTATAGGTTGAATACAAGCCTAATAACATTTTTACATCTGAGGAGCTCCAGGCTGTTAAAATTACACCAGTGTGAAATTGAAAGCTGCATCTATGTGGGTAATGAAAGCTTCTCCCTTCCTGGACCATCAGAATTGCATCTTGTTAAACATCTTTTTTGACCACAGTTTCCTAAATTCCATGCAATATTCATTTGGACATCAGGGGACTGATAATGATATTGACTCTGGTACTGGCCCACAAGCTCCTCTGGCTCTGATTCAGTTTTCTGGGTTCCCTATTTAGGGCAATTTTTCTTACCCAGTTTTTGTATTTCATCTCTAAGTCTGCTAAGGTAGTAATCACAACCTGTGAAATACTGTCTTCTGCTTCTGCATTTTTTTTTCCAGTTTGTTTAGACTTTGCAGTAAGTATGAACATGTTGCATCTTTTAGCCCAGTATTAAGACAAGATGGTTCTGTACCCCAGTATTCACTGCAGCACTGTTTACAATAACGAGGACATGGAAGCAACCTAGATGGTCACTGACAGATAAATGGATAAAGAAGTTGTACATAGTTACAATGGAATACTGCTGCTGCTGCTGCTAAGTCACTTCAGTCGTGTCCGACTCTGTGCGACCCCATAGACGGCAGCTCACCAGGCTCCCCCTCAGCCATAAAAAGGAACGCGTCTGAGTCAGTTCTAATGATGTAGATGACCTAGAACCTATTATACAGAGTGCAGTAAGTCAGAAAGACTAAAACAATATTGTATATGAAAGCATATGTATGGAATCCAGGAAGGTGGTACTGATGAACCCATCTGCAGGGCAGCAATGGAGATGCAGACGCAGAGAGCAGACTTGTGGACACCGTGGGGGAAGGAGAGGGTGGAAAGAATTGAGACAGTTGCACTGAAATGAATACATTGTCATATATAAAATAGGGAGCAAGGGGGAATTTGCTGTGGCACCCCACTCCAGCACTCTTGCCTGGAAAATCCCGTGGACGGAGGAGCCTAGTGGGCCGCAGTCCATGGGGTCACTAAGAGTCGGACAAGACTCAACGACTTCACTTTCACTTTTCACTTTCATGCATTGGAGAAGGAAATGGCAACCCACTCCAGTGCTCTTGCCTGGAGAATCCCAGGGACGGGGGAGTCTGGTGGGCTGCCGTCTATGGGGTCGCACAGAGTCAGACACGACTGAAGCGACTTAGCAGCAGCAGCAGCAGCAGGGAGTTCAAACGCAATGCTTTGTGACAACCTAGAGGGGTGGGAGGGAAATTCTAAAGGGAGGGGACATATGTACACCTATGGCTGATGCATGTTGATGTGTGGCAGAAACCAAACCAATATTGTAAAACAATTAATTACCCTCCAATTAAAATTTTAAAAAATAAAAGGAAAGCCAATATATTTCTTTAAAACATAAAAAGAGGATGTTTCAGTGAGGTTAAGGAGACAAGGGGCAAAAGCAAATGCAGGAAAAGCTTGTGACAATGCATCAGATCTCATCTGCAGGTTCCTTCAAATTCCCAGTTCAGTCGTTTGTACACACTGGGGGCATTTCCCCCACAAGTGAGCTCTGTGACTAGGAAATTGGGTCTGACTTACATGGCAAATGTCACGACTCTAGACCATGCAATCACATGTGCCCTGCGCACGAGGCATGTCCACACCTCAGAGAATGCTTTCTTCCCACAGTCGGTGGACTCTCTGAAGAGCTGATCGATCCCAGCACTGTTCCTGACCTGAAGGGGAACCATCCATGGACTGTCCGTCCTGGTGAAAAGAGGGTGGACTGGATTGGCCCCTCCTCCAGGGGATGGGGAGTAGCATTAGAGACTAAGTCAGTAGCAGGACTGGGACCGTTGGGCAGGAAGGAATGCGGATGAATTTTATTCTCTGGGGAGCGCTGGACTGAAATTCCATCTCTGCTTCCTGCTCTTTCTGAGGCAGGTCTGTGAGATGTGTCTGGGTCCCTATAATGAATTCCCCTTTCCAACTGCATGGTTTTAATTTACAATCAATTTCCTGGATCAAAACCTAGAGTGAAAAGTGATCTCTGAACAGAACTTCCCGCAAACCAGTTTGGCCAGCCCTGCATTCGCCTACATCCTCTCCCACAGAAGCACCATCCCTTCTTTCTGCCCATGCCCTACTGGGGGAGGGGGGCAGAAACAATGGAGATGGACACAGTCTGAAAAGGAAGCAGGCTCAGAGGTGGCTGTGAGAGACAGAGGACCACACAGAGTCAGAAGGCATAGGGCAGGGAGCGGGAGTGGGGTATGAAGGTGCACAAAGTGGAGAGAACCAGGCGGGTGAAGGTGAATCAAGCTGTGAATAGCTCACGGATGCCCACAGGCTGATCCTGTGATGGCTAATTTGACTGGGCTGAAAGGGAATGTGATTTCTGGGTGTGAGTGTGAGGGTGTTCTGAGCTGAGCATGTGATTCAATGTATTCGGCGAAGCTGGTTTTCCCTTCCCAGTGTGGGTGGGCACCATCTAATCCACTGAAGGCCTGAATGAAACAAAAAAGATGGAGGAAGGAGAAATTTGGCTTCTCTGGTGGTTCAGATGATAAAGAATCTTCCTGCAATGCAGGGGACCCAGGTATGATCCCTGGGTTGGGAAGATCCACTGGAGAAGGGAATGGAAACCCACTCCAGTATTCTTGCCTGGAGAATTCCATGGACAGAGTAGCCTAGTGGGCTACAATCCATGGGATCACAAAGAGTCAGACCCAACTGAGCAACTAACACACACATGGAGAAATTTGCACTTTTCATTTGCTAGGCTCAGTCACTCAGTCGTTTCCAACTCTTTGTGATCCCATGGACTGTAGCCCACCAGATTCCTCTCTCCTGGATTTTCCAGGCAAGAATACTGGAGTGGGTTGCCTTTCCTCCTCCAGAGGATTGAACCTGTGTCTCTTGCATCTCCTGCATTGGAAGGGCCACGTAGGAAGCCCTTTCATTTTCTACTTGAGTTTTTCCTGCTCTTGGGTGGAGATTTACACCGTGGGCTGCCCGAGACTCAGGGGAGGTCTTTGAACTTGGAAGACCTCTGGACTCAGACTGGAACTATACCACGATCTTTCCTAGGTCTCCAGACTGTGGAACTCCTCAGCCTGCATGATTACATGAGCAAATTCCTAATAATAAATCGATTGCTATGTACGCCCTATTGGTTCTCTTCCTCTGGAAACCCTGACTAATAAAATCCCTTATCTCCTCTTTGGAAACGCCTACAAATGAGACAAGAGGTGTGGAGAACAAAACAGACGTAGAGAAAAAACAGAAGTAGAGAACAAAACAGATGCTTTAAGACCATGGAGAGCCACCATCCTAAGATTTTGATACATCATTGTTACTGTTCGTTTTTTCACTTAGCTCATCAATCATTTTAAAGCATGGGTTTTGCATTTAACAAAATCTATGATGGGTGAAGGCAATGGCACCCCACTCCAGTACTCTTGCCTGGAAAATCCCATGGATGGAGGAGCCTGGTAGGCTGCAGTCCATGGGGTCGCTAAGAGTCGGACACGACTGAGCAACTTCACTTTCACTTTCCACTTTCATGCATTGGAGAAGGAAATGGCAACCCACTCCAGTGTTCTTGCCTGGAGAATCCCATGGATGGAGAAGCCTGGTAGGCTGCAGTCCATGGGGTCACACAGAGTCGGACACGACTGAAGTGACTTAGCAGCAGCAGCAGCAGCAGCATGGGAAAAAGGCAGATTTCTCCATGATTCTCTATATGTTCATAAGGATAAAAACACAGTGTAATTCAGTTGATCTTTTCAAACAAGCTTTGTGCACACTGAATGCATGGGGTGCTGCACAGTCTTCATTTCTCTCCTGTCTTTTTGATGTCTTAAGGACTAAGTGATGGTGGGGTCTAATTCACCTTTACATGCTTTCCAGGAGAGAAGCCCAGTTTCTGGACCTTATACATACAACATGCTCCACATTCCAGACCATGGCTAGAAGCTGGTGTTAATGGGCTCTTCCCAGCTGTGTGCCTTGCTAATGGCCTCTGCCTGGCACTCGGTCAAGTATCGCTGACGCCCAGCAAGTCCTCTGCCCACAGCCAGACTGAGCATCCACTTCCGTATTTAAGAGCTAGCCAGAGGTCTCTCCCTCAGGCCACGAGAGAGCCGGAGAACTTGGATGCACAGCCTGAGAGGAAACGACTTTGAAAGGCGAGGTGTGCTCGGTGATCAGGAATGACAGGCTTGTGAAGGGATTCAATTCTGAACCAACAATGCCTTGTCAGGAAGACATCCAATTGGAACGACAGATCGTCTTTCCATTAGGAATCCATCCATCAGGTTGATCAGGATGTCGATATCAAGTATTTATGGAGCCCCCAGTTACACTGAATGGATCTGAAATGGTAATAAAGGCTCTCGGGGCTGGAATTCTGCAGGTGGATGGATCGGAGTGAACCATTTCACACTCTCTCAGCTCCTCACACACAGAATGGTAGGAACTCTTTCAAATGAGATCAACTGGGCAGAGTTTATAGGGTTGATCCTCCTCCTGCTCTCCAGGTGGGGTGCCCACGTAGACCCTGTAGCCACGTCCCTCTGCTCTTTCTAGGTAACACTGGAAGTCTGCAAAGCAAACCCCTGAGATCACATCCACCTTTCAAGATTGGGGTCCCAAGCCTCATCATTCCTTTGCTGAAAAAGATGAGTTGGCATGATTGATGGATCGTCCCCCCACCCTCCTGCTTTCCTTGGCTGACGATTTGAGCTCTGCCTCCGTCTGAGTGGAAAAGACAGGGTGGACTGGAGGAGAACCCAGCAAATCAAAGGAATTAAAAACCACAGTGTAAGTTAAATCAATGGGTCCTTTGAAGCTAAAAGAGGTAGGAGGGCAAATATTCTCTGAGGACGTCAGTGATGGTTTTATTTTTTTTCCCCCAGACGAAAAGGATTTGCATAAAATGGAAATTTTCATCATCTTGTTCCATTCACTCAGAATGTTTTCTGCTTCCTCAGTTTTCAGATACCAAGCTACCCAGGGGAGAGTAATGAACAGTTTCCATTTCATACTTTGATTTATACCTCATCTTCTGTTGGGAAAAATCCTTGCCTTTAATCCTTGATATTTTAATTTGAGCTTATGCAGTGCTAAACCAGATTATAGAACTAGAGCTATCACCCTGATTAGGTCAATCAGTCTACAATGTAGTCTTGAGGACTGGAAGAAATCTCACTGTCAGTATCATCAGTGGCAAAGCCTTCATTTTAAAAAGGAGAAAACTGAAGTCAAGTGACTTGTCCTATGTCTCCTAAGCAAAATGGCTGATGCTCTGGTGTGATCAGAGCGGGCAGTTGCTGGTGGGAAGAGAAGGGAAGTGAAGTGAAGTCACTCAGTCATGTTCGACTCTTTGCGACCCCATGGACTGTAGCCTACCAGGTTCCTCCATCCATGGGATTTTCCAGGCAAGAATACTGGAGTGGGTTGCCATTTCCTTCTCCAGGAGATCTTCCCAACCCAGGGACTGAACCTAGGTCTCCTGCATTAAAGGCAGACGCTTTACCGTCTGAGCCACCAGGGAAGAGGGCCAAAGAGATGCCAGGGCTCCTTGGGGCTCCACAGGGCAGGGAAGTGACTGCCGCAGGGGCAGCATCACCAGTCCAGGGGACAAGGACATACGGTGGCCAGCAGTTGAAGGTCTTCACAGAAGCATTGCTTCCAGTGTGAGAGGTTGTCTTCTGAGATTGTCCTGCCTACCACTTACAGTTAAAATGTAACAATGGATTTCACTGACAGTGATTTAAAAAGTGTTTTTACTAGGAAAAATACGTGACTTCCCTCCCTAGTTTTTTTTCTAGTTTTGATATTTTTATAGGTTTGATTTTTTTTTCTAATTGCTTTATTTACTGCTCTATCATATCTAAAACTCTAGGAAGTCACTGCCTTCAGCTAGAACGAGTCACTGGAGATTTTTAAATCAGAGAGTAACATGAACAGAGAAGTAATTTGGGAAAATTAATTGTTCTTCAGTGCATAGTATCAACTTTGGTGGGAAGAAAATGGAGTCAGGAAGCCTGTTTAGAAAATTGCAGCACAGTCAGCACAGAGTGAGAAGAATGAACTGGGGTGGGGGTAGGAGGTGTAGGGGCTGAGACAGAATCAGGCAGAGGGGAGGCAAAGAGATAATGATGACTATGGGATTTCAAGCCCAGCTACCCAAATGATAATGGTTTACATGGGGACTGGGAAAACCTGGAGAACTTTGAAGAAAGAAACACCCGATTAATTTGGTGATAGCTGTATTTGGTTTGGGGAAATGGTAGATGCATGACGGAGATCGTACAATTGGAGTTTGGTGACATAAACCCAAGATGCTATAGGAAGACCGAGGGAATCCTGGGGGACCCCCAGCCCTAAATGTGACAATCATAAGAATGGAGAGAAAAGAGACTCGCCAAGGACCAAGGGCTGGAGAAGATAAGATGTCCTTCACAGAAGATAGTGATGAAGATGGAGAGATCAGCCCAAGGGAGCGGAGACCCAGGAAGCAAGAAGTTTTAAAAGGGAAGAACTAGTGTTCAGTTCTTTTCTACTTCCCTCCTTCCCTCTCTCTTTTCTTCTTCTTTTTAATCCATCCAATCATCCATCCATCCATCCAACTATTTATTGAGCACTTAATATATTCCAGACCCTGAACTTGGCTCTAGATAAACCAGAAGCAACAATCTAGTTATATAGAAGGCTGAAACAACCACAGGAAATGATCAGATTTCAAGAAAGGGTGGGGTGCAAGGTTCTTCAGTCCAGAGCCCCCCAGCTCCCTCTTTGCCTCACTGGGGTTTCTTAGCTCACAACCTCTGGTCATGCCCAGAAGCATCAGTCAGAGTTTTGGTGGAAATTCACAAAATGTGGACAGCAATACCAACTGTCAACCCATTTAGAGTGTAGGGCAGGCTTCTATCACAGCCTACGTTACAGGCAGAATAAATTTCAGCAAGGACCATTGGGATCTCTACCCAAGGTAGGTGGATTCAACTCAGGAACCTGGCCACAGACATCTGACAGCACGTGTCCAGTCAGGGGCAGCACCTCTGCAAAGACTTCACTTATTTCTTTAGACAGAAAAAATAAATGCTTTAGAGACAAGATATAGAAATTTCTGACTGAAGTGAAGGGATTCCTTTTTAACTAAGCATCAGTCAAATGGAAGAAAGCACCATGATCAGTGTTGTTTAGAGACAACCTTTTCAAAAATTCCTGGATCCAGAACCACAGTTTAGATACAGAAATAGCAGTGTGTGTATGTGTGTGTGTGTGTATGTGTCTACATATACACATACACACATACATATATACACATATACAGAGCTTCCCTGGTGGCTCAGATGATAAAGTATCTGCCTGCAGTCCAGGAGATCCAGGTCTGATCCCTGGGTTGGGAAGAATGGCAACCCGCCCCAGTATTTTTCCTGGAGAATTCCATGGAGCCTGGTGGGCTACAGTCATGGGTTCACAGAGAGTCAAACATGACTGAAGCGACTTAGCAGGCACAAGATGCATACATACATTTCAACAAATATTTAATGAAATGCATGAAATGAACAAATAATTACAACTGCAATCAGCTATGAGGAGCATATACACAGTTCTACTATATTAGGAGTAACAGGAGGGGGTCTATATTAAGTTAGATTCAGTCCCCTCATTGTGGAGGCAAGGGTAAAAGCCTTATTAAGTTCTTTTTGTTGTTACATCTTTTAAGTGACTTCTTCAATTAAATTGTAAACAATAACATTACATTGATTTTTTTCCCTTGTAGGGATTCTAACTATTGCTTTAATTATGCTGTTCACATTTCACACATGTGCTCCAGGCTTCTAAGAAATGAGAACACTGGTAATAAGTCAAATAAATAAAACACATCCTCAGATATCTTTACATTAAAAATTGACTGTCCTCAAAAGTTGCCATTTCCTGTAGGTTCATCCTCTTCTGATAAAGAGTAGTTCCTTGTTCTTCTTTCTGACATCTGATATTTTTAGCAAATTATTCTTAAAGACTGTGTTGTAAACTTTGCTTTATTCAAAGATACGGATGCCTATGATCTCTTCTCTCTGACCACCTTAGCCTCCTCTCTCTGACCATCTCAGTCTCCTGTCTCTACCTCAGTTCCCCCATGACGGTAATGGCAGGATGTGGTGTTCCACAAACACAAAGATAAGCTTGAGCTTCACATTCCAGGTCATGGAGAATCGTGGAGGGCCCACAGCTGCACCAGCAGAATCTATGAGCCGTCCCCCTGACCTCCCCACCCCCAGCCCCTCCCCCCTGTGCTCAGGGCCCTCTGCCTGCCTGTGCTGAGTTGCCACCAAACTGTCCCACTGTGACCACGAGTCAGGCAGCCACAACCTGAGGCCTTCCAAGGCTGATGGGTTCAGGCAACTAACGTAGTTCCCACATTTCAAGGAAGAGAGTAGATCAAAAGTGGACAGGGCTGGATTTGGATTCAGGCCAGATGAAGACTCTTCTCCTCATCTGAGAGCAGGACAGTGAGTCTGAGCACAATGTCCCTGCAGATGAAGTCAGCCCATCGAGCTGCAGCCTCAGTGCTGGGCCTGCCTTGGCCCCTCACTGGCTATTTACTGAATGAAATCACTGTCTGGAAATTGCAGATGCTGAATAAGTGAAAATTCTCATGTCTTTGTACACACTGCAGTGGGACCATTCCATCACTAATGCACAATAATGACAATCAGAAATATCAGGAACTGGTTGCAGTCCATCAAAGGGCGGAATTACTCATGATCTAGGGAAGGTCACAGACAAGAAAAGAGTCGAAATGCATGTGATAAAGGTCATGAGAAAGCTACACCCAGGGCACCCTGGCAGAAGCACTGGTGGCATTGGGGTGTCCTAGGAGGGCTTCTCAAATGAGCTGGTGCCCAAGAATATGCACAGATTAGTAAAAGAGGGCCATGTATACAGGGTGCCTTTTAGGAAGCAGCTGGGTAGGAGAGGCAAGGTAGTAGAGGTCCCCACATGTCTTGCTCAGGTTCTTGAGTTTCATCTTGCAGGTGATGGGTAGCCAGGAAAGGATTCTGAGTTCTAGGATGACATAATCAGATTCATATTTTTAAAAGATCACTCCATCAACAGTGAAAGTGTTAGTTACTGTCCTGTCTGATTTTTTGTGACCCTATGTACTGTAGCCTACCAGGCTCCTCTGTCTGTGGAATTCTTCAGGCAAGAATACTTGAGTGGGTGCTTGCATGCATGTGTGCTAAGTCGCTTCAGTCGTGTCTGACTCTGTGTGACACTATGGACTGTAGCCCCCCATGCTCTTCTGTCCATGGGGATTACCCAGACAAGAATACTGGAGTGGGCAGCTATTCCCTTCTCCAGGGGACCTTCCTGACCCAGGGATGAACCCAGGTATCCCGCCTTGAAGGCATATTCTTTAATGTCTGAGCCACCAGGAAGACCAACAGAAGGATTCTTCTATTAAAATGCATTTGGGGGGGAGGGGTGGGAGATTTCACCTGTTAGACGGTGGTTTTGGTGGTCCAGGAAGGAATGATGGGGATGGTGAGGCTGGAGAGGAAGGCAGACAAGGAGGTGTGGAGGAAGTAGGACAGGTCACGCTGGATGATGGACTGGACATCAGGAGTGCTGGGGAAGAGGAGAAATTCCAGGAGGAATTTTTGATACATGAGTTGAGGAGGCATATTTCTCACCCACTCCCATCTCCAACACTGTCACCATTTCTCTTGACATCAATGTAGAAACATTTCATTCTATGAGTAGACAATCGCATCCCAGGTCACAGACTGTGTGAAAGCCCTCCTTCATTGTTCAATTTCACACTCAAGAAAATATCTCCTTCAGTTTAATTTATATGCTCAGTCACTGGGTGTGCATTTTCTCTCTTCCGTGAATTAATGCATAATCCCTGTAGATCTGAAAAAAGATTTATATTCTTGACTTAATTTTGAAGTTTCTTAAAACAGGCTTCTGTCTTGTTTCATGAATCCTTATCAATGATATGTTGGTAATCTTTGTATATAAAGATGATATTGACCTTCCTCATGAGGTGTGGTGCAGTTCTTGGTTATACTTTGAAGGACTTTTAAAAATGCTGCTTCACTGGTTGCTGTGATCCAGCTGCCCATGTGGACCATGGTCACCAGTGGACATAGAGTGGGGAGCTATGGCAGAGGGCTGAGTTGTCTGAACTCTATGAGTTCACATAGGGGACCCTAAGATGTCGGCCATCTCCACTTTTGGAAGCTCTGATCACTAAATGCCTCCTGTATTGATTCACCTCTTACATAGCAAAGCAAACTTCCTTATTTTTAAAAAAAGCAAATAAACGAAAACACTTGAGACAAGTAAACTAAAATGCTCGAGACAAATAAACCAAGACAGTTGAGACTCGGAACAATACATTACATGTGGAGTGTCTCGTTTCACTTCCTGGTTGGTATCTGTATTTAATAGTCTCTGGAAAACAATGACGATTGTCAGCACCACACTGTGCAATATCATTTATTCCAAATGATCAGTCATTGCCCTGGAACAGTTGATGGGCTCATGTTCATGTGGGCTTTTGCTAAGATGTGATGGTTTCCAGTACCATTCGACTTTTGGCATTGGAAGAATATGTCTAGAATGAAAACAGGGGTCTAGGAGCTAGCTCTGGAGGTTACTGCCAGACCCATAATTTGTCTCTGTAGGAAAGGAATGGTCCCACAGACTCTTTCCAGACATGGAGTATTATTCTTATAACCGTGGTGGGGTCCATGACAGCAATGAGCTAATGATGCTGCCCATTTAGGCTGAAGGAAGTGCGACACAGCGAACAGGTAAAGAGCACTGTGTAGCTCATTATGGGGTCTATGCCACTGAAAGTGCAACCTCTCAGCATTACAACTGTGCAGCACAACACGTATGCTTATCTGGAAATAATTGTTTAACTTGTAGAAAGTTCTGACTTGAAACATTGTACCTTCTCAAAATAAAAAACAGTCACATGAGGAAATAAGAGATTCAAGCCTATGAAATCTGGAGCGTGCATGGTCGCAGGCATTCTCCAGGCAAGAATACTGGAGTGAGTGGCCATGCCCTCCTCCAGGGGATCTTCCCAAACCTGGATTCGAACCCTCATCTCTTGCATCTTCTACACCAGCAGGTGGATTGTTTCCCACTGGTGCTACCTGAGAAGTTTCTGTAGGATCATTTACCTTCTCTCTGTGAGTATTACATGGAATTTTCTTCATTTCTTCCCATCTAAATCTTTACTCCTTGACCATGAAAAACCAACCTCTAAAATGGTATTTTTCATTAGAAATTGACCTTTTTCCAAAATCACAAATATGACAAAAGTCAAATGCCTTCCAAAATGATTGATCCAGCTTCTTTTGTGACAATCTTTGTGGTTTACCTTGGCAGCATCTCTTTCTCAGAGGCTAGGATTTTCTCTATCACTGTGGTCGGCTTGTCCCTCCTCACATCCCTGGCTCAGAGTCACTCAGGAAACATACATGAATAACCCCCTCCCAATTGTTTTTGTGTATTGTGGACAAAGAGAATTTCCTGGCCTTCCTATGCTACTTGTATGTGTCATAAGAAGATGTACCACATAAAGTCTTCATCATGAGATGTTCCAGAGACCAATCACTTAATCACACATCTGATGGTTTATCAAACGTAGAAACTTTATTGAGGATTTATCTCTGCCATAAAATAATTGAATAAACTGTTTTGCAAAAGAATGGAAATTAAGCAGTGTTGACTTCTCATGGTCTAACTTTTCACTAAGAATTAATTTTTCAAAAGAAGCTGGAGGACACATTCTTTGTCTAGTACCCCCTAAGAGACAGGTGGGCTTCCCCAGCTCAGCAGTAAAGATTCTGCCTGCAGTACACAAGCCACAGGAGACACAGGTTTGAACCCAGGGTTGGGAAAATCCCCTGGAGAAAGGAATGGTTTACCCACTCCAGTATTCTTGCCTGGAGAATCCCATGGACAGAGAATACTGGCAGGCTACAGTCCATGGGTTCATAAAGAGTCAGATACAACTGATTTGATTTATCACGCATGCATCCCCTAGGAGAAAATCCTGAGCTGCTGCTTCTTCTTTCTGCATTTGCTATTTCTGATTTACTGATATCCTAAGTACATTGATTCACTTATTCCATGAGTCTTCATTGAGCCTTACAGCATGAAAATAGAATAGAAGGAACATTCCCCGACTCTGAATTTGAATCTAATTGTATCACGGGTGCATGTTAAACAAGCTAGGTATGAAACAAACTAAAACATCTCAAAGTGCCATATGCATGTTGCATGACATGAAGATCTTGAAATATGACCCATTAGGCAGGAAAGCATTTCTCCCCTCAATAAAAAAAGAAAGAAATATAAGAAAAGAGACTGGGCTAATAGTTATCTCCTTTACTCAAAATAAGAATGGGGGATGTTTCTGTTTTAGTGAACATAAGAAAACATAGAATCAAATGAACATTCTTTACGTTTCCATTCGTGCTGGCGTACATCAGAACACTTCTGAACAGACTTCTAGACAGCTGCCTTCACAGCTAGTCAGGGCAACAATTAGGAAAACGGGTTACACCTGACACCCTTGGTCCCAGTGAATGCATAACTGATTCCAGTGAATTTCTAATGAAGCCCGAAGGATAGGCTGAACTAGACTTCCAACCAAGTGGCCCTGTGAAAAGTTGACTCGGCGTTTTTTATTTACCTTTGGAAACAAAACAATGTATCACAGGTTCATTCCTGTTATCTTTCATTTGGTCATCTCTGTTACTATTAGAAACTAGGTATAGAAAATACACTTCTATGTTTTTATCCAGTATCCCCAGGGATGAAAAGTTGTACACCTGATATTCCAGGTCAAAATATACTTTCCAGGAATCATCCCCTTTACTTGCTCTAAATTATATTCTTTCTCCACCCTCTGTGCCTTCCCTGGTGGCTCAGATGGTAAAGAATCTGCCTGGAATGCAGGAAACCTGGGTTAGATCTCTGGGTCGGGAAGATCCCCTGGAGGAGGGCATGGCTAGCCACTCCAATATTCTTGCCTGGAGAATTCCATGGACAGAAGAGGCTGGTGGGCTACATTCCGTGGGGACGAAAAGAGCCGGACACAACTGAACAACTAACACTTTCACTTCCGCTGTGCTCTCAGATGGATACTCTTCACTTCTGACACCACTGCATATTCTATTTGTTGCTCAAGAACTGAATTCATTTCCTGGTCAAATCTCCTCCAGCAAACCAAACCAAAGACTCCAGAAAGGCAGGGATGTTGCTGTCACTTAAAATAAGGCCACACAGCTTCAGAGAGGAAAGTTCTCTGTACATAAATGTCAAACGAGTGCTTGTTGGGATGTGGGTTTTCCCAACAGCTGGAAACTCCTCTCAGAGTCATTCCCTTCAGTCCAGGGGTTCTTAATTTTGACTACACATTCAAGTTCCCTAGGGACTTTGAAAGACACCCGTGCCTGGGTCCCATCCAAAGACCATAAGTTAACTGGTCTGGGTCTGGCCTGGACCCGGGGGCTTTTCTGGTCCCCCAGGTGTTTCATCTCCAGCCAAGGTTGAGAAGCATTGCTCCAGCTGCCATCTTCCTCAAACTTCCCCCAAAGAATAACCTGGAAGCTTATTAACTACACAGATTACCAAGACCATCCTAACAACTTCATTTTGTGGGTCTGAGACACAGTTGCCCCACATACAATCTAGCTACCTCCTTCCAGGAATCTTCATCATCAGGGAATCTGAAGAGGAAAGAAGATGACTCATGGCTCCCCTGAAAGTGATGAGATGCACTATTGCCAGCTCTTACTCATCAGTGCCCAGTGAATCAGATATGAGGTATGCTAAGATGCCACTTGGGCAGCAGGCCAGGCGGGGAATGGGGGGGTGGAAGGGGAGGACAGCATGTTAGTAGTACAAAGCCAAGCCACAACTTTTGGAAGCAGGACAACAGCTGGCAGGCATTCATGTCTGCTTTATTGTTACAGACAATGTCACAGCTGACGTCAGCCAACGGATATGCACACTACATGACTGCCACTTCAGCAAACACCCTGGTACCTCTTCTGCGCCAAGCTTCTTGCTCCACATTTTGCTAAGCCTGCAACTGTTTGAACTTTGCCACTTCCCGTGTGGCACTAGTGGTAAAGAACCCACCTGCCAATGCAGGAGACATAAGAGACAGGGGATCGATCCCTGGGTTGGGAAGATACTCTGGAGGAGGAAATGGCAACCCACTCCAGAATTCCTGCCTGAAGAATCCCATGGACAGAAGAGTCTGGCGGGCTACGGTCCACAGGGTGGCAAAGAGTTGGACATGACTGAAGTGACTTAGCGCACACACCTGCATAGATGGAATAAGCCCTCAGTGACGTGGTCTCATCAGTTATCTCAGCCACCTGCACCTCTGGGCCCCCATCCAGCCATGGCTGGATCCCAAAGCTCTCCCCAAAGGTCCAGGTGGGTGAGAGGGCAGAGCTGCTCTACAGACTCTGCAGTGACTTTGGGAATTGCCATCTCTAATGGCTGCTCTATTTGGCCTTGTGAAAAGAGTATTTGTATTTGTGTTTAGAAATGGTCTCATTTTTTTCTTGAAATCTTCATCAATGATGATACATGTTAGTCTCTCTTTTGCTTAGAAGCAGAATAGAATCTTACCCAAATGGAGACATTGATGTTTCCAAGGGATTACAGGTGTGCTGAGATCGCTGGACATATAACAGAGGAGGACAAACCTGATGCCACGTTGAATCCACTCTCAGCTCTAACCCTTGTGCTCTAGTTACCTGTGCTGAGTCATGTGGGCTTTGCACCTTTTTGTAGCCTGAAATCCACAGGACAGCCCATTCTCAAGGATTTGACTTAAACATTACAACACTTTACCATTCATAGAGAGATAACAGAGAAAAACATTTTGTCTTATTGGAGATTTATAGGAACATTGTGACCAGACCTACCTAGATAGCTAACTATCTAAGATATCTATCTAAGATAGCTATCTATCTAAAAAGCAGAGACATCACTTTGCCAGCAAAGGTCCACACAATCAAAGCTATGGTTTTTCTAGTAGTCATGTAGAGATGTGAGAGTTGGATCATAAAGAATTCTTTGGCTAAGTGCCAAAGAATTGATACTTCCTAACTGTGGTGCTGGAGGACTCTTGAGAGCTCTTGGACATCAAGGAGATCAAACCAGTCAATCCTAAAGGAAATCAACCCTGAATATTCTTTGGAAGGACTGATGCTGAAGCTCCAATACTTTGGCCACCTGATGGGAAGAGCTCATTTATTGAAAAAGATCCTGATGCTTAGAAAAATTGAGAGCAAGAAGTGAAGAGGGCGACAGAGAATAAGATGGTTGGATGGCATCATGGATGCAATAGACATGAATTTGAGCAAACTCCAGGAGATAGTGGAGGACAGGGTAGCCTGGCATGCTCTAATCCATGGGATCGCAAAGAGTCAGACATGACTTAGTGACTGAGCAACAAAAAGAAAGAATTCCAGCATAGAGAAGTTTGCGACAAACAGCTATCCCTTTTCAGTATAAAAGAAGCCTGAATTCTAATTCTGGTAAATGGTTCTTTGACACACTAATCCACCATCTTCTCAATGTGATATCTTTTCAAATAAAGTCGCTATTCCTTGTCCTAACAACTTGTCTCTTGATTAATAGTCCATCAAGCAGTACAAACTTGGACTGGATAAGAGACAGGACATTGGAGTCATAGGAAAGCCCAGGACTCTCACCCGCAACCATAAATGCTGGTCACTTCCAGGATGTCTGTGATGACAACACTTTGGAAGTGCTGACTAAGGAGGCTTCCCATTGAGGAAAATGCTGAGCAGTGAATGCAGCATGCACGGGAGACAAGGATTGTATGACCAGTAAACCTTGAAATGTTCCTTGTTGTCTGCAATCCTTTGGACGGCACTGGAGATGAACACCAAGTCTGCAATGGGGCCCTTGGTGAGGACATCCTTCCAGGGTACCGCTCAGTCTAGAAAGTACATTGTGCAGCCCTTTCCTATAAACCTCCTAAGGCAACTCCCCACCCCCATCAGCAGCCACCCCACGCAGGTCCTATAAATCATTTCTCTTCCCCTAAGGCCTCAAGCCAACTGGCATAATGACATATCGAACTTTTCTTCCCTTGTGCCCCTGGCAGATTATATATTCACTAGCTTTTAAGAGGCGAGTCCAAGCTATTGAGTACTCTTCAAATTTGGGGCCAATTCCCTTGCAAGGTTTCATCCTTATTAGAATTTGAATGGCTGTTGGCACTGTGTCGCACACCGTTTGCCTAAATGAGAAAATCCTTGAGCAGTTATCCTGCTTTAATGCAGGTAACATGCAGCAAACCCATACCAAAGCCTCCATTAGGTAAAGAAAGAAATTAGGTCTCCAAAGAGTGATGCTCCTTTTTAATGTCAAGAGGACGTCTGGGACCTCCCTGAGGATCCAGTGGTGAAGACTCTGTGCTTCCAAAGCAGGGTTCAGATTCAATCCATGGTTGGGGAACTAGGATCCCACATGCTGTGCGAGACAGCTGAAAGACTGAGAATAATAATACTATTAATAAAATTAATTAATGGATTTCCCTGGTGGCACAGTGAATAAGAATCCTACCAATACAGGGGACTGGAGTTTGATCCTTGGTCCAGGAAGATTCTATATGCCTCAGAGCAACTAAGCCTGTGAGCCACAGCTACTGAGCCCACATGCTGCGACTCCTGAAGCCCCTATGCCCTGGAGCCCATGCTCTGCAACACGAGGAGCCACCACAATGAGAAGCCCGAGTACCACAACTAAAGAGTGGCCCCTCCTCACTGCAACTAGAGAAAGCCTGAGCTCAGCAACGAAGACCCAGTGCAGAACAAAACAAACAAAAAGAGGATGTCTGATTTAATACCACATTTCCCAAATCACATAAAGAGAGGCCCTATTTGGAGAATGAGATATTGACTGGACAGTCTCTTCCTATAAATGTGCAATTGAGTGGACAACAAAAGGCCATGCAAACTCAATGGGCAACATCAGTGCCTCTCCAGGGCCATCGGAATGTTGGCATTTGGTTTGGTCATGCAGTCATCCTTCATTTCACAAAGTACTGGAAAATTCCAGAATCGGATCTAAAGCTTCACTCCTTCTCTCTCCTGATTACAAAGCTCCCTTCATGGCTCGCTCTCCCGGAGCTCTCCTAGAGAAGGAGTGAAAGGAGAAGATGGAGGGAGGAGATGGCTGCCCGCTGCGCAGCCACTGTGTCCTTCCCTGTGAATTATAACAAATTCTTCGTGTCTCAATTTTCCCAGAAATGCTCTGAGAAAAATGATATATTTTAAATTACCCTGAGTCCAGAGAGGACAGAGATATATAACTGTAACATAGCATTCTCCTTACTGTTCAGGTTAAGCTAAGTTTGCATTATACCAGCATGAGCTCTGTCACACACTGGTTGTGGGCACAGAAGCATGCCAGTGACGTGACAATGTTTCGAATGTGTTGTCTTCTCAATTCAACTGAAGCCGCAAATATTTCTGAGCACCTTTGATTTGCCTGCACTGCCCTAGGCTCTTCAGATAGACACTGAAAAGAAAAAGTATTGATTAATTTTTATTTCTTCCTGATTTTCAACTAGTAATTATAAAGCCAAACTTACTCACTGGATTCACTTTTAGATTCTTGTTTGTTTCATTGTCTGTGTTGGAGCCAACATTTACCCTTAAAAACACAAGCGAGCAACAATAACAGCAAATGAAATCACCAAAGTTCTGCAATGAAATCTTGCAAAGTTCTGCTGAAAGGAAATTTTGCTTAAATCAGTAATACCTCATTACTAGTTACTACAAACTGAAAGCATATTTGAGTTAGACTCATCTGGTCTGCCATTAACAAGGGTTCAGTATTGGTACAGCTTAGAGCAATTGCTTGCAAATACTTAGTCGGTCTTGGTTTGTTACATTCTGTTTAACCTGTTTAGGCATCACTAACACATAAAAACACTACTATTTCTACTGGCAAATGCTCCAGAAATCAAGAAGGTGTCTACCCTGGTTGAGGTTTCACCCTCAGCCATGCTACAAAGAGCTTCCCTCCACTATAACTTTCATAAGAAAGGTTCACCTTTTTTTCCCAATAGTAAAAAAGTGCTACCTCACACTATTGTGTCAACATATTATAGAAAATCTGATTAGAAAGTGATCTGATTTGTTAGATAAAGTGATTTTTAACTCATTCCTAAAATGCTTGAAAAAAATCATGATCACTTCTCTTTCAAAAACCATTGTACTGATATCATTTTTACATTTAACTTTTCTGGCAAATAGATCAAACATACATTTAGGAGTGCCAAAAATACTTAACGGAAGTTCTGAATATTTCACTGTAATTGTAATAATTTTTCTGGCTACCTTTATTGTTACTATCTTTTATTAGGGTGATAAATAGGGTACAGGCTTATCCACTGAGTATCATATAACTGATGCAGTGAGATTGTTGGGAACTGAGGGTTCTGGGATCAACTAGGATGTTGGATTCTTTTTCTATTGGCATATAATGTTGTCTTAGTTTCTGCCGTACATCAAAGCAAATCATCTATATGTATACATATATCCCCTCCCTTGGGGACTTTCCTCTTTCCCCCCTCCCCTGCCACCATCCCATCTCTCTAGGTCATCACAGAGCACCAAGCTGAGGTCCCTGGACTATCCAGCGGCTTCCCACTAGATATCTATTTTACACAAGGAAGAGAAGGCAATGGCACCCCACTCCATTACTCTTGCCTGGAAAATCCCATGAGCAGAGGAGCCTGGTAGGCTGCAGTCCATGGGGTCGCTAAGAGTCAGACACGACTGAGCGACTTCACTTTCCCTTTTCACTTTCATGCATTGGAGAAGGAAATGGCAACCCACTCCAGTGTTCTTGCCTGGAGAATCCCAGGGATGTGGGGGCCTGGTGGGCTGCCATCTATGGGGTCGCACAGAGTCGGACATGACTGAAGCGACTTAGCAGCAGCAGCAGCAGCAGTGTGTATATGTCGATGCTACTCTCTCGACTCTCCCCGCCTTTTCCTTCTCCCCAAGTTCACAAGTTTGTTCTCTACATCTACATCTTTATTCCTGCCCTGCAAATAGTACTGATAAACCTATTGCAGTATGTTTGATTCTAAAGTTCTAAACTTGCCAGCAACATGATGTCAGGCAAGTAACTTAACCTCCTTCAGTCTCAACATCTTCATCAAGAAAGTGGAGAAAATGATAGCACTACTTCAAAAGGATAATGAGAAGGTTGAAAGATAGTGCAGGTAAAATGCTTAGGCCAATACTTGTCAATAGTAAGCCTAGGATAAACATGAGCAGATAATACAAAGCAAACTATTTTATGTATGTGTTAGTTGCTTAGTCGTGTCCAGCTCTTTGCAACCCCATGGACTGTAGCCCACCAGGCTCCTCTGTCCATGGAATTCTCCAGGCAAGAATACTGGAGTGGGTTGCCATTCCCTTCTCCAGGGGATCCTTCCAACCCAGGGATCAAACTCAGGTCTCTGGCATTGCAGGCAGATTCTTAACCAACTGAACCACCAGGGAAGCCCAGTTCAACACTAATTGATCGAATTAGAGGATTTGTCTATTTTCTCCAATGTTAATGGTACAGAGTTATGCTCAGGAAAACTGGCATACTATAGAGGCCATCAATGGAGTTCAAAGCTTTATGAACTGATGCTATTACTTATTAACTCAAATTCTGTGGAGCCCTGGGCATCTGTCCCCTCATCTACACAATGAGGGACATAATTCATAGAAAAGTTTGTGATGAAGATGCAAAAAAGCAATCATATGCAGAAGTCTTTTGGAAATTTCACAACACCTAAGAGAGATAAGTTATTATTAATGAATGCTTTCGATAAAATGAAATGATGAATTGGTGAAGATAATTAATTATTTAGTGCTTCCCGTGAGGCTGACACTGTGCTAAGGACTTCACATGCATCATCACTTGTGCCCCTAAGTGTAATCTAAGATCATATATAAAGGGTATTTCACAGTTTCACAATCTATGAATAGTTGAATTGCTTGTTTGAATTTCTCTTCTTTTACCTTATTATTATTGTTTTAAATCAAGGTCTGATCCATTCCACTGGAGTTTTGGGAAATGCCTCTGACCTTCTGTCAGCATGCTATTACCTCCAGCTCCATAATGGACCATTTTACAATGTACATTAGTATGTAACAAGTGGTACTACAAATGCATTTATTGCTTTAATCTTGTTGCCTACATTGAGATAAGTTTTTAACAGCTTCTTTGTACGTGGATTGAATACTCTCTTTGCTTTATAAAATTACTTTGCATATCCTTTCCAGCCACAGGAAGCTGAGGTGTTTATAGCTGGTTCAAAGGTTAGACTATCAATTTGCTAAATTTAAGGTCAAATTATATGTTTTGTAGACATCAGAATACATAATAACTTTCATCATAAGACAGAGAGAGTTGAGGTATATTTGTTATATTTGTCCTAATGTTCTGGAAGGGCTGTCACCTACATTTACAAGCTTTATTTTGTACAACTATATAAGTGCCATTCACATTGTAATGACTATTTATTATGAGAGATATTAGTATATTTTTCTAACAAAATTTTCTTTATTTTCTTGGGCTCCAAAATCACTGAGGATGGTGACTGCAGCCATGAAATAATAGACGCTTAGTCCTTGGAAGAAAAGCTATGAAAGCCTTAGGCAGCATATTAAAAAGCAGAGACATTATTTTGCCGACAAAGGTCCATATAGTCAAAGCTATGATTGCGCAGTAGTCATGGATGGATGTGAGAGCTGGACCATAAAGAAGGCTGAGTGCCAAAGTATTGATGTTTTTGAATCGTGTTGGAGAAGACTTTTGAGAGTCCCTTGGACAGCAAGGAGACCAAACCAGTCAATCCTAAAGAAATAAACCCTGAATATCCATTGGAAGGACTGATGCTGAAGCTGAAGCTCCAATACTTTGGTCACCTGATGGAAAGAGATGACTCACTGGAAAAGACCCTGATGAATGAGGGCCAGAGGAGAAAGGGACAACAGAGGATGAGATGACTGGATGGCATCACTGATTCAGTGAACACGAAATTGGGCAAACTCTGGGAGATAGTGAAGGACAGGGAAGCCTGATGTGCTTCCCTGGGTCACAAAGAGTCAGACATGACTTAGTGACTAAACAACAACTAACAAAATCAGCATTTTATTATAATTTTCTAATTAATGACAAGTGAATTCAAAAATGGAATCCACTTCTTTTACTCAAAGGCACCTTTATGGGTTGTATCTCTATAAATATGTATATTTATAGATCATGTACCTGTATATAATAAAAATAAAATGTCTATAAGTATATTATAAAGTTATATTCATTACTATTCTCGAATCAAACCCTCAATAATGTAATTCTCATTATCAATTTTAAACTGTTTCTTTTACTATTGTTATGGATTTTTGATCAGCTCTTCTGTATTCCATAAAAAAGGTTATTGAAGGTCAAGAAGCTGTGTTTCAGATTTGACATCTAACAAGTTAACCAGGCAGAGGAGATGAGAGTTAACATCACTGTCATGATCAGTCATTACTCTGATAAAATCACCATCAGGATAGCTCCGATATCTCAGCCCATGGAGACCCAATCTAGTTGATACATCTGGGCAGAGAATTTTTACTTTTCATTTTATAGCTGGTATCTCAAAAATCAATGACAACCATGAGAGAGATGAACCAAAACTTTATGAAAAACATGTAAGGAAAACCAAGGCCTGATATTGTCAACTAGGCAAGTGGTTGCTCAGTGGTAAAAAATCCACTCGTCAGTGTAGGAGACACAGGCTCTGTCCCTGGGTCGGGATGATCCCCTGGAGAAGGAATGGCAACGCACTCCACTATTCTTGCCTGGAAAATTCCATGGACAGAAAAGCCTGGTGGGCTGCAGTCCATGGGGTTGCAAAAGAGTTGGACATGACTCAATGACTAAACAACAACAGAGACTTTTGGCTTGGCATTTATTTTTTCTGAAAGTCTCAGGATTCTTAGGACCACCATAAAATTAGGCAGAGTGAAATTTCATACTATACTTTTAGTCAGGGATCTTAGTCATAAAACTTCACTTATAAAAATCTGGCTGAAGCCTCTGTTTCGGTGTTGGACAGATTCCATTTTGAAGTTTAAAATATAAAGCTCATAAGGAGCTTACAGTCTCTATCCATTTTATTGCATTAAAATTATCACAAAGTGAATGATTTTTGTCCATAAAGTAACAGAAATCCAATTTTTGCAAGCTCATTAGTGGTTGCTGTGGCTAGGCCTGAAAGTGAATGTGAAAATGTTAGTTGCTCAGTTATGTCTGACTCTTTGTGACCCCATGGACTGTAGTCCGCTAGGCTTATCTGTCCATGGGATTCTCCAGGCAAGAATACTGGAGTGGGTTGCCATTCCCTTCTCCAGGGGATTTTCCCGACCCAGGGAACAAACCTGTTCTCCTGCATTGCAGGCGGATTCTTTACCATCTGACATACCAGGGAAGCCAGCGGCTCAGCCTATTTCTCACTAAATATTATTAATACACTAGCAATGCATTTCCTGGGCTTCCCAGGTTGTGTTTGTGGTAAAGAATCTGCCTGCCAATGCAGGGAATGCAAGAGACTCTGTCTCAATCCCTGGGTCAGGAAGATCCCCTGCAGTAGGAAATGGAAAAATGGCGATCCACTCCAGTATTTTTGCCTGGAAAATCCCATGGACAGAGGAGCCTGGCAGGCTACAGTCCATAGGGTCGAAAAGAGTCAGACACGACTGAGTAACTGAGCACACACACATTACTTATTACAAAGATGTGTGGATACACCCTATTAAAAGAGTAACAGAACAAAAGCAGCTGTTCTTTTCAGAATTCAGTACTTTCAAGGGCCACGTAAATAGGATGAGAATTGAAGGAGTTCCCTTGTCGCGACCTACTGAATTCATTGTATTCTTTTCAAGTCGTGTGTCCCAAATCACATGGTCATCAGTCATGAAATACAATTTTTAATCATCTGTCACCCGACCACAAAGAACTGGAAGCCAGCTAGCTTGGGAAGGGGTTCATGAGCCGTAACCGTTCCCCATTCATCAGTATCACTGGTTTCTTTCAACATCACTCTTCGAGTTATCACTCTGACACCTGGGAGGTGGTGGAGCCCCACGGCTATGAATCACACTAGGGTTCCCAGTGGGTGTGTCTATCTCTTACAAAGTTGGAAAAGCCTGGCTGTGAGAGGAAGAGTAGGAAAGGGAGATGTGTGTAGGTTAACCTGGGGGTCAGTGCAGAGGGAAGCCGGTGATCTGAAAACTCTCCGAGTCCACAAACCCTGGAGAAAGCCACCATGTTTCTCCAAATGTATGTTTCTCCCATGTTATAGACAGCTGTTTTGAGGTGTGCTGATGGCCCCCTACAGCAGACTGGTGCCCGGGGGCTGCTAAGGCAAAAATGGTGTCAGGTAATTGTGACGGATGGGTCTCAGGCACCGTCAATGTGAATCCTCACTGGGTAGAAGTGATGCCTGCCTGCCTACCTGCCTCAGTTGTAAGGTCCCCTAAGTGGGTCAGCCCTGAGATGCTACACAGAACCCAAGACTTCCTCAAGGAAGGAAGGATTTCCTTGAAGCCTCCAGAGAGAGTGGACTGGCACCTCAGGACCATCAGGGGTTCTGGGGAGCTGACAAAAATAGTCCACAGCCTCTGCAGGGCTGAAAGACAATCAATTCCATGGCTGCTGAGGGCACCAAACTCCAGGACGGCCAGATCACTCAATCTGGATTAAGGAAACAGTTCTTCTCTGAGACATGAGGAAATCCGACCCAGCACTGAGTTCCTCTGCTGATCCTGAACGCAGGTGAGGTGCAAGGTGTCCAGGACATAGGTAGAAAGGCAGCTAGGAGGGACCCCTGAAAAGGGAGCCCTAGGACTTGGGCAAAATGCCAGAGATGCGGCCCCACGGGAAGAGGATTCATGTCAGCAAGGAGCCAGTGGAGGCCTGCGTTCTCAGCCCTGGTGTGTGAGTCGGGAGACTAGCCGATCATGGGGAGTGCTTTCTGGACCTTCAGAGGCACAGTGTCTGTCTCTCAGCTGTCTCATCTCCAGAGCCCCCGAACACCAGCAGGCAGAGGCTCTGTCCACAGCAGTCCTGGTGGCCTGAAGGGACCTCTGGGCAAATGACATGGACACTCCGTCTTCCCCGGGGCTCCTTGGGCTCTGCCTTTTCCAACCCAGAGATTCCGGTTTCTGCAGACCAGCAGTCACTGCTGGAGGGAACCCCAGCAACATGCTCCTGGAGAAGAGGGGGGTCAAGAAGGGGACTGAGGCTGTGGGACCCCAGGAGGTGACAGAGGCTCCCACAGGGGGATTTGGTGAGGGGCAGGGGCCAAAGGTGAGGACACAGAGGGACAGATGCCTGGGGATCTTCCAGCAGTTCTGGGAGCACACAAAGTGAGGAAATGTACTTGTGATCACAGGAGGAACCCAGGGAGGCCGGGATGGGAATCAGTCACAAAGGGGAAAGAAGACAGAAGTTTAAAAAGCATCCATGAGATTAACTACCATAGAATGGTTGGAGTTAAATAGAGAATGAGGGGCATATATAAATCAGGATATCTGTCTCAGGCAGCAGCGTGATGGATGATGGGGAGAGGAGTCGTAAACCAGCCTGGACCATCCAGTCTTGTCATCTCAGGACCCACGCACAGTCTCCCAGGATGGGCAGCTCCAACATCCCTGCATCCCTCTGACCTGCAAAGGGGGAGGAGGGGAAGGACGGAGGGACGAGAGTCTAGGAGCGCCTCCGAGATGGGGTGGGGGCCCTGATGCTGCTCCATGCTGCCCTCCATCTGCCACGTGGGGACTTTCATCCATGAAATTGGGATCTGGCTCCCCCAGCACCACCCCACACCTCCCCTCCAACCCCACCACTCCCGAGACCCAACCCAGCTGTGGAGCAGACTTTCTTCAGTGGAGGCTGGTTATCCTCACTAGCTCTCACCCTCCTCCCTCTGCCCCTACCAGCCCCCATGACTCTAATTGGAAAAATGGCTCCATTAAGATGAATGAAGTAATTACTACATGTTCATTTTTGTACAATATACTTGCACAATACCAGCTTTTATGTTGTTACATAGCTGGTAACTGAAAAATCTCGAATTCCCCACTCCACCTGCCCGCCACCCCTACCATGGTTTGCCTCAATAACCCAAGAGTCTCCCGTTACTTCTGGTTGTCACTCAGTTGTATCCAATTCTTTGTGATCCCATGGACTGTAGCCCTCCAGGCTCCTCTGTCCATGGGATTCTCCAGGCAAGAATACTGGAGTGGGTCGCCGTGCCCTCCTCCAGGGGATCTTCTGGACCCAGGGATCTAACCCTTGTCTATTACGTCTCCTGCATTGGCAGGTGGGTTCTTTACCACTGGTGCCACCTGGGAGGATGACATGGGGATTTCAACAAAGAAGTTAAGGAGCTCTGCAAGAATCATATTTAAAACAAAACAAAAAAACTGGCCATGGAAGCATAGTCTTATCCTAAGGGTCACCGTGTATGTTTACACACAGTTGAATGACTAATTGGTCTTGATTTACTTGGACACTAAGTGTTTTAACAGGTGCTCCTGGAAAGAGGCAGAGCCATAGACAGCAGGGCATGGTCTTCAGTGAAAGGCAGGTTCTGGGCAGTTGAAAATGTAAGGTCTGATGGCAGAGATCTGGCTTCAAATAAACCTAAGTGACGAAGTATAACCTGAGCAAATATTGTCAGCTACAGAAAGTTGGCCACTGTACCAACCACGCCCTGAGCTGCGATCCAGGACAGTAGCAGGACTTGGGGGAGGGGAGGGGCAGTCCCAGCAGATGGAAAAGCCAACAGGGCCTGGGGTGGCCGGAGTCGGTGGTTGAGGGTCTGCACAAAGGCTCAGAGTGCAGAAGGCTCCTGGGAACTCATGAAACAGGACCCAGACTCCCCCTCTCCACAAGGCTTTAAAGGATGGAAAGGTATTTTCCCATAGAGCTATTGAGTGAGGCAGCCTCGATTGCAAATCTTAGGAAAGACCAGAGAAATCCTCCTCTTGTTAGTTCCAAGGGGCTTCTGAAGGGCCAGACGTTCATGAAACAGCGGCTTTCCCTTCCAAGCCTATCACGTCAACTTCAGAGACCAGCAGAAGCATTCTGCTGACACAGAAGGTTGATACTATGGATAAGTCTGTATAAAATGAACCACTGGTAGAGAGAGAGAGAGAGAAAAGATGGGTCCTGTTTTGTGTTGTTTCAGAGACTGAAAAAGTCCCTTTTCAGTATCTTCAAAAATCACAGTTCTCAGATTCATCAAGACTGTACATCACATGTTTTTCTACAAAGCAGAATCATTCTGGATTCTGACGTTCGATTCTTTTTACCGTTGATCCAGAACAAAAGTCACTTGAGAAATATTTGAAGGCCTGTTCTGTCTTAGCATACATGTTATCTTTCAAAAATTATTGTTTCTTCTCACATACACTTCTGTTCTCTTACTTTTATCCAAACCTACATAGCAATGTCTCCTAAACTCAAGTAATCGTAAGAAATCTCCTGAAAGTGTTAGTTGCTCAGTCATGTTCAACTCTTTGTGACACCATGGACTGTAGCCCGCCAGTCTCCTCTGTCCATGAGATTCTCCAGGCAAGAATACTGGAGTGGGCTGCCAATTCCTTCTCCAAGGGATCTTCCCAACCCAGGGATCCAACCTGCATCTCCTGCATTGTAGGCAGATTCTTTACCATCCCAGCCACGAGGGAAGTCCCAAGAATCCCCTGAGTTCTTCTTAAAAGCACAAATCCAGAGGCCCATCTCCCAGATGTTCTTATTCTCTAGTCCACTAGCAGGTCCAGGAGTGAGATTTGTAGACAGTTTCCTGGGTGAATTTAGGCAGAATTGGAGAAGCATTGTGATAGTCGTTGCTGAATTAAACAAAGGATGCTTTCTCTACCTCATCCTTTTGGAAAAGAAACACATATTTTCTTCATCACAAAGCTATGGCCACCGGCAAGGATTTGCTCTTTCTTTACTGTAAGTCTTCGAAACCCAGTAATTATTTCCCGTTATCACTGGGCCTAGAAAATTCTGCTTGGTAAGAAAGATGTTTGACAGCGATTCTTGCTGTGAGCTCAGCCATTCCAGTCTCCTGCTCCTGTGCCCTTGGGAAGAGGAGAATGCAGAAACAGACACAGAGAGCAAAACCTTCCCAGGTTCCCCTCATAAACATGCTCCCATAAAAAGCTGTTTCATGAGGTCCCAGTATAGATACAGATCAAAGCCAGTCAGTGGCAGGTGGATTTGGGCTTTATTAGGTCTAGTGATGTACTCTCTTCACCTCTCTGGACAAGGGACTAGGTAATTCTTTTCAGAGTTGGCACTGTGGTCTTGGTTCATGAATACCTTTCTGAGTAGCAAAACCAAAGAATAAGAAATTCAGTTTTAATTAATCAAACCAAGACAGAGTGCCTGCCATATGGATTTTCAGGCTGTTTCACATTTCTAACTCTCTCTTCTTCTCCTAATAAGAGATTCCAACTAATAAAAACTCGGCATAGATTGTATCACAATCAAAATGGTGGCAGAAGGGAGAGTTTGTAAGGAATTGGAAACATAAATGAAGGAATTGCAAACAAATACAAATATACATTAGCTGTGCCTTGGCAAACATTCCTTAAGAAATTTCAGACATTTGCATCTTTGAAAGAAAATGTGAGAGAGTAGTATGGAAACATACATTACCATATGCAAAACAGGTAGCCAGTGAAAATTTACTATATGATGCAGGGAGCTCAAATCTGATGCTCTGTGACAACCTAGACGGGTGGGATGGGGTGGGAAGCGGGAGCAAGGTTCAAGAGGGAGGGGACATATATCCCTGTGGCTGATTCATGTTGATGTATGGCAGAAACTAACACAATATTGTAAAGCAATTATCCTCCAATTGAAAAAAAAAATTTTTTAAAGATTGTCAGTTAACATAAAGCAAAGCGCTATCTTTTCCAGATGATGCTAATCTCCTTTTTTAGGCGTATATCTAGATGTGCTCATTCTTGGGGGGAAAAAAAAACTGAAATAAACTAAGTTGAACAGGGGTCACAGTTCCATTGAAAGTACAATTAACTCATCAGCTTAGGAGTCAGGGACCTGGTGGAGCAAAGAGAGAGTAGTTCAAGGTTTCGGTCCTATGTCTCTAAACTTGTACATGGAATCATAACTGAGTGTTTATATTTCTGGTTTCCCGTGAAGATCAAGAAAGAGTTTTGTGTATCCTGTCACCTAGCATAAATCTGGTACTCCACATAGGTAAGTCAAATATATAATAACTGACAGTAATTGAATATTTGCTAGGAGCTAGATTCTGTGCAAAGGACTCTAAGTTACATTATTTCATTTAGTCCTCCCAACAACTCTATAAACAGATACTATTATTATTATTTTCATTTTATAGATGGGAAAACTGAGGCTTAGCAAAGCTAAGTAACTTAGTCACACAGTTAATAAGCATTGTCAGTCACTTACTTGTCATCTACCTAGGAAGTGGTAGAACAAGGTTTCAAGCCCCAGGAACTTGACCCTAGTCTCCAAACTCCTGATCATTTCTGTCTCCTCCTTATATATAAGCAACAGCAGGAATTTAATTTCTCCATTTTTAAAAACTTCAAAAAAAAAAGACCCCATTTAAAACTTAGAGGATTGATGAGGACAGGTCTGTTGAACTAGTGGGCTGTCTTGGGAAAGTGTGCACTTCCAACTTGGGGTCTTACTCTTACTGTTGGCTTCTTTTAATCACTGAGGACAGGCTTCCCTGGTGGCAAAGAATCCACCAGCAATGCAGGAGCCACAGTAGATAAGGTTTGATCCTTGAGTCAGGAAGAACCCCTGGAGGAGGGCTTGGCAACCCACTCCAGTATTCTTGCCTGGAGAATCCCATGGACAGAGAAGCCTGGTGGGCTACAGTCTACAGGGTCACAGAGGTGGCCATGACTGAAGCAACTTAGCATGCATGCATGCAATCACTGAGGATTAGTCCTAAAAGATGATGCTGTGAAAGTGTTGCACTCAATGTGCCAACAAATTTGGAAAACTCAGCAGTGACCATAGGACTGGAAAAGGTCAGTTTTCATTCCAATCCCAAAGAAAGGCAATGCCAAAGAATGCTCAAAATACTGCACAATTGCATTCATCTCACACGCTAGTAAAGTAGTGCTCAAAATTCTCCAAGCCAGGCTTTAGCAATATGTTAACCGTGAACTTCCAGATGTTCAAGCTGGTTTTAGCAAAGGCAGAGGAACCAGAGATAAAATTGCCAACATCTGCTGGATCATCAAAAAAGCAAGAAAGTTCCAGAAAAACATCTATTTCTGCTTTCTTGACTATGCCAAAGCCTTTGACTGTGTGGATCACAACAAACAGTGGAAAATTCTGAAGGAGAAGGGAATACCAGACCACTTGACCTGCCTCTTAAGAGACCTGTATGCAGGTCAGGAAGCAACAGTTAGAACTGGACATGGAACAACAGACTGGTTCCAAATAGGAAAAGGAGTACGTCAAGGCTGTATATTGTCACCCTGCTTATTTAACTTCTATGCAGAGTACATCAGGAGAAACGCTGGGCTAGAGGAAGCACAAGCTGGAATCAAGATTTCTGGGAGAAATATCAATAACCTCAGATATGCAGATGACACTACCCTTATGGCAGAAAGTGAAGAAGAACTAAAGAGCCTCTTAATGAAAGTGAAAGAGGAGAGTGAAAAAATTGGCTTAAAACTCAACATTCAGAAAATTAAGATCATGGCATCTGGTCCCATCACTTCATGGCAAACAGATGGGGAAACAGTGGAAACAGTGTCAGACTTTATTTCTGGGGGCTCCAAAATCACTGCAGATGGTGATTGCAGCCATGAAATTAAAAGACACTTACTCCTTGGAAGAAAAGTTATGACCAACCTAGACAGTATATTAAAAAGTAGAGACATTACTTTGTCAACAAAGGTCCATCTAGTCAAGGCTATGGTTTTTCCAGTAGTCATGTATGGATGTGAGAGTTGGGCTATAAAGAAAGCTGAGAGCAGAATTGATGCTGCTGAACTGTGGTGTTGGAAAAGACTCTTGAGAGTCCCTTGGACTGCAAGGAGATCCAACCAGGCCATCCTAAAGGAGATCAGTCCTTGATGTTCATTGGAAGGACTGATGCTGAAGCTGAAACTCCAATACTTTGGCCACCTGATGCGAAGAACTGACTCACTGGAAAAGACCCTGATGCTGGGAAAGATTGAGGGCAGGAGGAGAAGGGGACGACAGAGGATGAGATGGTTGGATGGCGTCACCAAGTCAATAGACATGGGTTTGGGTAGGCCTGGTGTGCTGCGGTTCATGGGGTCACAAAGAGTCGGACATGACTGAGTAACTGAACTGAACTTAACTGAATACATTTTGGCTTCTTTTAATGATTGAGGATTACTTTTGACAAATTGTGGATGATTAAAAAGTCTTAAAGAGTTGTAAGTTGCTTTTTTTTTTAAGGGAAATCAGTAGATACTTTCTTGATAAATTCAATCCCCATCATTAAAAAGTAAAATCATGAATAAATCAAATCAAACTGACTTTGTGGTTAAAGGCTAGAAGTCTAAGACAATAAATGTGACTCTTTCTCATTAAACACTATTCAACGACTTAAAAGGAGGTTAGTTGCAAGTGATGTTCCATGGATTCAATTCCAGTTTAACTTAAGTACATACAGTCCTATGAGTGAATCCAGACCCAAGTGTCTATTTCAATATCTGCATTTCTGAAACAAAATTAATACCATTCCTTTAACAGATTATTTCTACACTTTCAAAAATCTATGCTGGCACCAGGGAAAAGTTGTGATTTTTATCTTCATTGGAAAAGGCAAAAAGCAGATACACACACACACACACACTGCAGAAAGCTCTTAAATTTCCAAGTAGACACAGAAAAATTCAATCTGTTTTTGTGAAAGAGATGGCTTTTATAATTAATTTGAATTTAGAAAGCAAGGGAATGTTTACAGCTAATGGGAAATGAAGCTCCTGGAAATGTTTCACAGGGCCTCCCTTGCAACTCATGATCCATCACAGGATCTTCTCACTGGAGAGCTGGTCTTACTCTTTCTTTCCATGTCTCTGTGCTGACCATGGAATGAATTAACACACTGAATTACCTGGGATCTGAAGAACATACAACATCTCCAGAGACATATGGAAAATAACAGCCTCGAGGTCTATCTGAAATGTGTTTTTGCTTAATAGAATTTTTTTTTAATGTTATTATCTCTAAAGTAAAATTCTTATGTCACATTTTAGCAGTGAAAACAAGATTTTGATAGTCTAGATTTCTGGGGTGGAGGGGAGGGGACTGCTCATCCCCATTCACATGTCTAACAAGGTCTCCAAAGCCACTTCACATTCACAGGCTCATGTTCCGAGAGCTCTGAGAATTTCCAAGTTCAGTTAAACAACTTCAGTGTATATTCCCCCTCAGTGTTTACTTTTTCCATGTGCTTACTATTGCCCTAGTCCATTCCAGCTGCTGTAACAAAAATACTGCAACAGTGTGCATGCATCCGGCGTCTCTTACATCTCCTGCATTGGCAGCCAGGTTCTTTACCACCAGCACCACCTGGAAGCTTATAAAGAGCAATTTATTTCTCACAGTTCTGCAAGCTGTAAGTCAAAGATCAGGGTGACGGCACAGTTGGATAGATTGCAAGCGGACTTCATCTGATGTCCCCACTCAGTCCAAGGGGCTACAAGTTTGCTGAAGTGAAGGGTTTTTGTTTTTTAAGGCACTAATCCCATTCTTGAGGGCTCCACCCTCACTACTTAAGAATCTCCCAAATGTCCCACCTGGTGCTTCCCTGGTGGCTCAGTGGTGAAGAATCCGCCTGCCAATGCAGGAGACCTGGGTTCGATCCCTGGGTAGGGAAGATCCCAGAGAGAAGGGAATGGCTACCCACTCCAGTATTCTTGCCTGGGAAATCCCATGGACAGAGGAGCCTGGCAGGCTATATAGTCCATGGGTTCACGAAAGAGTTGGACATGAGTTAGTGACTAAAGAATGCAATACAAAAGGTCCCACCTACAAATACCAGCACCTTTGGGGGTCAGAATTGTAACACATTTAACAAATGAATTTAACATGTTAAAATTTGAATTTAACATTTTAACATATGAATGAATTTGCAAGGAAACAGACTTTCAGACCATAGCAACTATGTTTCCTTAGTGCCATCACCATCAATATGGAATATTTTTATCTTTCTGTCCTGACACAGGGCTTCTCCCACTAGATAAGAGACCCCAAGTGTCAGGACTTGGGGGTATGATGCTGCAGTGTCTACATCCTTGCATTGAAAACACTGCAGCTAGTGAGTGATTCACATCCTTGCTATAGAGTAGTTACAAGCAAGCCACTGTCCTATAAACCATGAGCCTCTGGGTTGAAACTAAGAATATCAAATTCATCAATGCCAAGGTTTTCTGTACTACACTGGGCATGACACACACACATTCTCTCAGACCCAACCAAATATTCTCTATGGATTAGGAACTGTGTTATATAAATGCCAGTCTTAAGAGGGGAAAAAAAAAAAAAGCACAACTAAGAGGGTTTATCTTTTATCCTAATTACTTCTTTAGTAATCATAGCTCATATAATTGCTTGTTCCCTAGATACTGGCCACTTATGACTACATAATTACTGATTACAAATATAACAGTCTATTATTTCATTACTATTATTATCTTAATCTAGGGAACATAATTTCCTTTAAGAAAAGCAGGATATATCCTGGAGCACATTGGAGGGTGAAAAAAGTCTACACTCTGTATAAAAGAATTCACAGTTGTTTATCTCAGATGGATCACCCCATTTCAATTTTTAAAGGTAAATCTTGTTTTTAGATTCTTACATATATTGTCATTGCTTTGGCTTAATTAAGTACTTGTTAAGGTAATTGGGGGGTCCACATAAATAAAATTAGCAGTTTTGTTATGAGGGTCGAATGTGTGCTTATACTGATCTTTTGCATTATTCAGAGAGGTGAAAGAGTCCATGGCCCACCAGGATGAAAACTGGAACACAGTTGACTTGTGAACAATGTGGGGGTTAGCAGGCACTGACCTTCAGAGCGGTGGGAAATCCAAGTATAAATTACAGTCAACCCCGCACCCCTGTATGTATCCACAGTTCCTCTGGACACACAATCCTGCAGCCAGGGACTCAACAAACTGCAGACCGTGTATTGTAGTATCTACTACTAAGAAAATCTGTGTATAAGTGGACCCTCCCCAGTTCAAACCTGTGTTGTTCAAGGACCAACTGAATAGAGTTTGCAGTTTGTTTTTATCAGACTCTTTGGGATAAACTGGATGTCTAGAACTTTTGAGAGTGATACCCTTTTGATGTAAATATGAAGCATTTCTCAAAAAAAAAAAAAGAATTTAATAATTACTACCCATTTTTTGATGATCAGCTTCATGCTTTGTTTCCATTAACAACCTCATTGGCTTTTTTGAGCTTAAAAAGTTCACAAGAGGGCTTCCCTGGTGGCTAGATGGTAAAGAATCCACCTGCCAAGGCAGGGGACATGGCTTTGACCCCTGATCCAGGAAGATCCCACAAGCCGTGGAGCAACTAAGCCCTTGGGCCACAACCACTGAGCCTGCGAGCTGCAACTACTGAAGTCTATGTGCCTGGAGCCCGAGCTCTGCAACAAGAGAAGCCCCTGCACCCCACAGCTAAAGAAAGCCCTTGCAGCAACAAAGAGCCAGCATAGCTAAAATAAATATAAAATTATAATTATAAAAAAGAAGTTCCTAAGAACTCAAAAGTTACTTGACTGCACGAAAGCTTTGGGTGGGCAAAGACGGCAGAGAGTTAACTGTCAGTCAGCCTCCCTAGGTGGAATCAAACTCTTACTCTCTTTTCTGGGAAACTGCTACCATCCATTAATAAGTTGATAATCTGTTATTTCAGCTACAGACATGATGCATGCAGTTCCGTAACCAGAACTACATATTTTAACCAGGTACTTTTCATCTAACCACAGAAAGTGATGGCAGACCCTTAAGAATCCAGAGTTCCAAAATTTCAGATAATACTTAAATAGTTACAACTGCTTTTCATAAAAAACTCACCCAGGTCCATTCCTAATACTCTAAATATTATCCTGATGGGTGTGCTAGCAAGGAATTTTATTAGCTGCTAAATCACCCTACAATTTTTAAAAGATAATTCAAATTGTGGTTATTTTCTGTTTGTATGCAAACAGAAAACTCAGGATATGAAAAATAGCTTCTTGAAAGGAAGCCGGATGTAAAAGAAGTGAAAGGAAGAACAAAACAGTAGAAAGTAACCTTTCAACAGGAATTATTGCCTCAATGTCGCTAGGTAGAAGTGGGATTTCTAAATTCAAATGTATCAATCCTGAAAACATGACTCTAGGTCATTTACATAGTGACAGATGGGTTTTGCAAATGAGACTGCTTCAAGGTGTAAAAACAGGATTCCCATATTTCTCTGACCCCTTTTCATCAAGCTAAGCTATTTCAAAATAAATAAATTCGCTTTGTGTCACTGCTTACCAATACAATGTCTCAGATCAGCTTATATGCAAAACTATTGCTTATGTCTTCTTTTTACAATTTTAAATTGAATCTCAAATGATACAAGATTAGATGAACTATAACTAATGATTGGCATTCATTGCTGAATATTAACATTTGATAATATTAATATTCAAGTAATAGTGATAATTTTACCTTTGGGCAGTTAAGAAATCCTTCAGTTTTACATTCCTACATTGTTTCTAAAAACGGTTTATCCCTATAAAAGGAAAAATAGAAGTACTCCTGAGAAGATTTCTATTATCTTAACACAACAGACATCCGAATAGAAGACAGAAGAGGTAAGGTTAATGCTGGAGAAATATTGCTTTGGAGACTGTAAAAGTGGGTGATGTTTACCACTCACTGAGATCATCATCACCTTTGTTTAACACATACTCAACAGTATTGTCTAACATGGCTCAGAGATTCAAAAGCAGTATTTCTTTTTTAAAAGCACAAGTGTAATTGTACACAGAAAAGATACACATGAATATAATGTACTAATCATACTATATTAATATCAATTTTTAAATTTTGATAATTAGACCAAGATTATGTAAGGTGTTAGCGGTGGGGAATTCCAGGTGGAGGGTATATACCAGGATGCACTTTACTATCTTTGCAACTCTTGTGTATGTCTAAAATGACTTTTTAAGCAAAAATTTTAAATGTATTTGTAAGTTACTCAAGGATTTCTGACCCCTTTCAAGCTGTTGTATAGCAGCTTGAAACAGTCACAGAATTGGAGGGTCTTCAGATGTAAGAAAATTAAACAGAAGAGTAACAGGTGTGTTCAGCACTAAACAGGGATTCAGTCCCTGGTGTCTGCAAGGACTTGTGACCATCAGGCTGTGTGCAGGAGAAACTGCACTGCAATACTGATTCATGTATAGCCTTGGGCTTGAAAAGATCATAAATCTTTACTATTTATGATCAATAAAAACAAATACATCACATCATTGATGTTTACATCAACAGAAACAAGCAATTTTAATTCAATATAATGTGTTGGAAACCAGGAGAGCAGAGTAATTAATTCTATCTGGAGGAGTTCACAAAAGATTCATGGAGGAGAGGGGAGAATTTTTAAGCTGGTTGGGCCTAAGATTGTCCGCTGAGCACAGGAATCCTTCTTTCCTCTCTGCCCTCATTTCTTTAATGTACACCTCTCCTTCTCCAACAGATTGATACCCCCCAAGTCCTCTTCATCCTGCTATTCATTCTGCTTCTTTCTCCTTCCCTTTCTCCCAAAAGTCCAGGTCCTTATCATCTCCCACTGGCATGGATGCACTGGGTTCCTAATAGGTTTCCCTGCCTCTCAACCTTTACACAAGGTGTCCCTCTGGAAGGGACAGGATCCTCATTCATTCCAAAAATGTGTATCAGGTGTCTACTACCTGTCAGGAAGTGGGCCTTTAGGTAACTTAAAACATTTCAATAAAAATCCCCAGTAAATGAATGGAATGGAAGAAAGACAGAAAGAAGTAAAGGACGCGAAGGAGAAAGAAAGACTAAGGGTCAGAGAAGGAGGTACAGAGCTCACGGAAAAGTTATCAGAGTGATCCACATATAGGACATGGTGGAGGGGTGGGGGCTGGAGATGACGCTGCTGAAGAGTCTAGGACCAGAATGAAATGTGTGGAGAGAAAGAAACAACAATTTTAAACCCAACCATTGAATCCCCACAAAGAATAATCTGAAGACTCTACGTGCTTATTTGACAATCAAACCTAAGTACTAGAAGAAAACCATGGGAAGCCAGAGTAGGGATGATGAACAAGATGCGGTCCTTTTCCTTGGAAATGCAAATTGATTCCATTGAGACAAAGTAAGAATGTGGGTCTATTCATAGAAGACCTGCCAATAGGTCTCTAAGTCCAAATCCACTTTAAGGTGTGTGTTCAAAGGGTTCATTGATCAACTTGCATTGATATCGTCAAAGGACAACATCCTTCATCAATATTACTCTTTAGTAAGTTCGTTGTGATCATGTCAGGCAGCTTCTCATTATTTGAGAGAAAATCGCATCTCTCTTTTATAGAGAGGAAAGCCTGAAAAGGGAGAAACAATTACACAAAAGTACATGATATTTTTGTACAAATATGCACAGTCATACTTTAAAAATGATTCCGAAATTCCTTTGGCCACATTGACAACTGTAAGGTATCACAGCACACGAAATGCATAGGGAATGAATTTCCTCTTAAAGTAGGCAGTTAGCATCCTTTAGAGCTCTGAAATTTGCATATTCATTTTCCTTACTAAAGACTTCAGTATACCAGCTGCACGTCCATCTAATTCATGCTCACTCACATACAGGTGCAATCACACACCACTGCACCCCATCGAGTCTGCAAGGATAATCTCTGATGGATTAACGATCAACACATACTAATATATGTGTCATCGTTGGTGGCCTTCATAAAGCAACTTTGGAGTCATGAATCTTTCCAACTATCCCATCTAAGATGATTTAGTTCATTTGAACTAGTATTTAATTCAAATAGAAACGTTTATAATCCATGTGTTGGCATCAAGATATAGCTCATTATGCATATAATTATAATACTATTGTGTTCAAACATCCCTGCACAAGAAGAATGACTATAATCAAGGCCTTCTGGGATAACATTGGATAATTCTAGTTTCTCTAGAAGAGGAAGAAACTCTCCTATAAATGCTTCTCGGAAATTTCCTGGTTAAAATATGATCATAGTTAAGTAAGTTACAAGTAATTTTTATTATCAGATGGTATTAATGGAAAGAGCACAAAAGACAGATAAAAAAGGGTGAAGTGCGAGACTTCCTCCAGCGATGCATTACAGCAGACACAATTTGTTGTTTATTACAGTCTGTCCTGTACCACCGCCCTGTGTCCAGGAAGCCAAAGAAAAGCTGTGCGATTACCTAGGCAACAAAAATAGACTCACAGATTTTCCAGTGAAAAATGCAGAGAATAAACACCCTACCTCAAGTTACCTGGGACTTTGACATTTGTAGATCAGCATGGAAACCTGAAACTTACTTCCTCAATTTTTACCAAAAGTCGATTAAAAAGTCAGAGTTTTAAAAAGCAATCATTTTTAGGCTACTAATCTCTTTTTTAAAAACTTTAAACTTCTAATTTTGTATCCGGATATACCCAATTAACAAGGTTGTGATAGTGTCAGGGGGACAGCGAAGGGACTCGGCCATACATATACAGCTATCTCTTCTCCCCCAGCTCCCCTCCCCTCCAGGCTGCCACATAACATTGAGCAGAGTTCCACAGGCTATACAAGAGGACCTTGTTGGTTATCCATTTTAGATATAGCAGAGTGTACATGACCTTCCCAAAGTCCCTAACTATCCCTCCCCCCTCGGAACTATGAGTTTGTTTTCCAAATCTGTGAGTCTTTTTCTGTTTTGTAAGTTCCTTTACATCATTTCTTTTTAGATTCCACATAAAAGGGATGTCATGTGATATTTCTCCTTCTCTGACTTATTTCACTCAGTGCGACACTCTCTAGGTCCATCCATGTTGCTGCAAATGGCCTGATTTCATGATTTTTAATAGCTGAGTAATATTCCATTGTATGCATGTACTACATCTTTCTAATGATCAGCAGCACAGCTCAAAGGCAATTAACAGGTAGAAATCCACGGATGGATAGCAATCTGAAAATGAGAGAGATGACTTGTTTCAGGGGCAAAACACTACCCATCTTGCAAAAACTGGTGAACCTCAGGACTGAAAGAGATTTTTGAGAAGTCTTGCGTATCACTGGCATACAGCAGGCACTCACTTAGTGCAGGGTAAATGAGTTGAAGAATAGGTAGGGTTCCTCAGGCTTCTGTCATTGGACAGGGCTGTACTTAAGCCATCAGGAAAGTGGATCTCTTTTATTTTTAAGTTTCTAAGGTAGACATTCCAAACATTGCTTGATAATGGAATTTGCAGTTAACATGGCCATGAATTTTTCTATTGACAAGCTCCAATATTCTATTCCTGTATAACAGCCTTTGGTCCCATGATTTCTAGCTCAGCCTGCTGTGCTGAACTTGCTTGCTCTCATCTAAGTTTTCAAAGAAAATGAAGAATTTGTTCTCACTATTCTTCACAGTTCCCTGCAACTCAGATAAATCCACTTTCCTCAGCATATTCCACTCACAAGAAGCAAATAAGTGAACATTCTGCATTCTTCATTACTTAGAAGAATTATTGTTGTTGTTTAGTTACTAATTCGTGTCCGACTCTGTGTGATCCCATGGACTGTAGCCCGTCAGTCTCCTCTGTCCATTGGGTTCTCCAGGCAAGAATACTGGAGTGGGTTGCCATGCCCTCCTCCAGGGGATCTGCCTGACCCAGGGATCCAACCCGTATCTCCTGCATTGCAGGTGGATTCTTTACCACTGAGCCACCTGGGAAGCCCTACTTAGAAGAATAGGACTGGATTATCCTGTGGAGGAGGCTAAGACCCTTGGGATCATGATAAGAACCAGTAGCCTGAACCAATAGGACGGCTATTTTCATATTTGTAGACCAAAACTGTTAGAAATGACAAGAGTTCTAAAAAGCTTTTTCTGTTTCCTAGTATTTTTATTATAATGGATTGTAGTTAATTAACAATGTTATGTTATTTTCAGGTTCACATATACATGTATCTATTCTTTTTCAAATTATTTTCCCATTTAGGTTATTAAAGAGTATTGAGAAGAGTTTCCTGTGCTGAATGGTACATCCTTGTCAGTTATCTATTCTAGAGATATCAGTATGTATAGTCTGCATGTTGTATATGAGGAAACAAAGGTCCAAAGAAACACGAGTAATTTTCTAAGGTCACATTGGCAAATGAAAATCCAGCCAGGGCTAGAATACATGTTCTCCAGTGGTTTGCAGGGTTGTCTTCCACCACAGGACACAGACCCTGGCAGGATATTTCACCAGGACGACACGTCAGCATCTGACAGAAGAAACCCTCTGCCTGCTGAAGTTGGGAGATATGTTAGCAACGATGCTCATAGTTGTTTCAGCCTTGGAATTCAGCTAAGAGTTGGGAAAGTGCTTCCTAGGTCTGGAGTATAGCTGGCACCCAGGATGCCTGGGACAGGTGAGTTCTCAGACAACTGGCATAAACTCAGGAGCTGGAACTTTGTCAGCAATGGTAACGGGGAGCTATAGAGGAAGTGGGAGCAGGAGATGGGCAGGGCCACATCTGGTGTTTCAGCAGATGGCTGTACATTGTGAAAGGGCCCAGGAGGTCCCAAAACAAACTGTAGCCTCAGATTTCTGATTTCTCTCTGCTTCTGGCCAAGTAGAAGTTTGTGTTAGGAAGGGGGGCTACACAAAAAATGATTATAATAGTAATGAAAACAATAACTTGTTTGTCTGTGATACTCTCACTTTTCTGATGTTCTATAATTTGACTTTGTCCCCATTGCAACCCCAAGAGGCAGGAAGGGGCAGACCTGCCATATCTGTGGGCTTCCCGGGTGGAACTCATGGTAAAGAACCCTCCAGCCAATGCAGGAGATGTAAGAGACTCAAGTTCAATCCCTGGGTCAGGAAGATCCCCTGGAAGAGGAAACTCCCAGTGCCCCTTACACTCTGTGCATTTGTGTCCACGGGCATAGTCTCTGCAACCTTGGGGAAGCCAGAGGACTCTGTGAACACTGTTGACAGTGGTCCCTCTCCCTGAGAAAGCAAAACCCTCAGAGGGTTTTGTTTTGATCCTTGAGCAGCTCTGTAGGGCATTGGTCCTTGGCTGCCTACGTGCCTCTGGCCAGTGGGATTTGAGGGGAGGGACTGGAGCTGAACAGGGAAGCTGTGTGGACATCATATCTGTTAAAAATCTGCTTTCAAGGAAAGAACATAATGAGAAATGCAAAGCAAACCAGAACCAACTGGAAGCCCACAGTAGCTATGCTGCAACACCAAATCCTTTGGGAAAGAAGCAGGGTGACATTTCTAACTTCAGAACAGTGACATCTCCTGGGTCAGTGTCAGTGAACACTGCCTACAAGGGATGGCAAAAAGAACATGTCTCTTCTCAGTGGTAGAAATGGGCTGGGACTCACCTGCCTACTGGCGGTGACCCCAGAGCTAACTCAAGGCAAGTTCAAAGCCACAGGAAATCAGGCAGAATCAGCTTTTGGAGGATTGTGTCTGGGAGGAAAGAGATTCAGGGGTGGATACAAGATCCTTTTCCTGCTGATTGTCTGCTTCTTCATGCTCAGGGGCTGACTGCATCCACTATGCTGGTCATGACCCCTGAGTAGGTGCCTTACTAAACTATGTTATTAGATATATTTTTCTTTTATTGAAGTATTGTTGATTTACTGTGTTGTGTCCATATAGTCAAAGCTATGGCTTTTCCAGTAGTCATGTACCAATGTGAGTGTTGGAACATAAAGAAGACTGAGCACCAAAGAATTGATGCTTTCAAACTGTGCTGCTGGAGAACACTCTTGAGAGTCCCTTGGAGAGCAAGGAGATCAAACCAGTCAATCCTAAAAGAAATCAACCCTGAATATTCATTGGAAGGACTGATGCTGAAGTTGAAGCTCCAATACTTTGGCCACCTGATCCAAAGAGCCAACTCATTGAAAAAGATCCTGATGCTTGGAAAGATTGAGAACAAGAGAAGAAAGGGGCCACAGAGGATGAGATGGTTGGATGGCATCATGGACTCAATGGACATGAGTTTGAGCAAGCTCCAGGAGATAGTGAAGGACAGGGAAACCTGGTGTGCAGTGATCCATGTGGTCACAAAGAATCGAACACGACTTAGCAACTGCACAAAGTTAATTTACAATCTTGTGTTAGTTACTGCTGTATAGCAAAGTGGTTCATATATACATATATTCATATATATATACACATACATTCTTTTAAAAATACTCTTTTCCATTATGGTTTCTCTTGGGATACTGAATACAGTTCTTTGTGCTGTACAGTAAGACCTTGTTGTTTATCCATTCTCTATATAAACCTTACATTGCTAACCCCAAGCTCCCACTCCATCCCTCCCCCAACCCCTCCTCCTTGGCAACCACCAATCTGTTCTCTATGTCCCTGATTCTGTTTCTGTTTCATAGTTAGGTTCTTTCATGTCATATTTTAGATTCCACATGTAAGTGATAATATATGGTATTTGTCTCTCTCTTTCTGACCTACTTTACTTAGTATTATAGTCTGGAGTTGCATCCATGTTGATGCAAATGGCATTATTTCATTCCTGTTTATGGCTGAATAGTATTCCACTGTATATATGTACCACATCTTCTTTATCAATTTATCTGTTGATGGACATTTAGGTTATCTCCATGTCTTGACCATTGTGAATAGCGCTGCTATGAACATAAGGGTGCATGTATCTTTTTGAATTCTCATTTTCTGCAGATACATGCCCAGGAGTGGGAGTGCCAGATCATTAGGCATTCTTTCAAATGTGAGAGATAGTCAAGGAGAAGTATGTTGAATTACATTTATGAAGGGTAGACCATTGACACTGATGGATTTAATGTTTCTACTTGTGGTTGTTTGAAAATTATTAGGCAGTTACATCTGTCATTTTGTAATTTTGACTGAGCACAAACTTGCCTTGTGGACCCTGAGATGGATGTTGGTGTGCAAATGTAAGAGAGTTAAAGAGTGAGATAACTGACCAAGCCACTACCATCATCCTGACTCATGAGTCCCATGACAACAGCACATCATTATTTACTTGTGAAAGGAAATAATAGAAAGTAGGAGAAAATTTCAATAGATGCCAAAAATATAGTAAGGTGTGCTGTGAACAGGAAACACAGGATTCTCAATGGAAATAAACTCAGATCAAAGTCCACCCTTATGGGAAATTTCAGTATTTACAAAGGTCTAGGGAGAAGACCCTTCTGAATGGCAGTATCCATCAAAATAATAGATTTCTTTCAGAAATAATGGTTTCGTGCACTGTTTCCAGACCTGGAAGACAATCAGAATGAATTAGGAGGCTTTTCTACATGTGCACACACACTCACACTCCAGTTCCCCATCCTAACCACAGCGGAGACTCTGCGTTTAAGTGTGTCTCTTCCAGAGGCAGTGGTCCAGGGACTGAGCACAGGATGCAGAGCCGGGAAAGCCTGATCCAGAGTGAGCCTTTTTGGTCATGAGAGATGTGACCTGTGCAGGTGGAGATGCTAATCTCCGACTCAGGATGCTACATTTAGAAAAAGCATACTTCTGAGCTCCATGAAAACTGACACGACGTTAAGTAATGTAAACCTGAGATCAACATCAGTGGCGCTGCGCTATCTGTCCTTTCGTTCTGACAACATAGGCCTGTGCTTTGTCACAGGACACCTGCATCTCTATGGTTTACCTAATTAGGTGACTTAGAGGATGTGTGCTTATCTCAAGTTTACAAGGGAGTCTCAACACATTTGTGGAGTAAGGAGAGAAAAAAGTCTCCCGTTTATTCAATGTTAAGGATTTCATTCTCTAGCATATGAAGTGACTATTAAGAAATTTAACTTCTTTGCCCTAATTATAGTAACTCATAGAGTGCTTAGTCACTTCAGTCGTGTCCAACTCTTTGCAACCCTATGCACTGGAGCCCACCAGGCTCCTCTGTCCATGCAAGAATATTGGAGTGAGTTGCCTCCAGGAGATCTTCCCAACCTAGGGATCGAACCTGCATTTCCAGCATTGCAGGCTGATTCTTTACCACTGAACCACCGGGGAAGACTTCCAAACTTAAATGTGCACTTTCCCTAAACTTAAGAACCACTCTCATAATTGATACATGCTTATTTTATTATTTGTTTTGAATATTTGTGCATACTGGGTATGTGATTTCTTATTTCAAGGGGGTGACTCAAAGGCAGATCACTTTATATAAATAGAACCTCAAAGAAAGCTCAATCAAGCATAATGCTCTATTTCTGTTCTGACACCACTGATGCTCTTCAATGTCTCTATTTCCATGACAAAGGCTTAGCCATTAAGAAAGCTGAAATGCTGAATATGATGCTTTTTTCATGGATCAAGCATTCAGACATAACCCTGAACATAAAGTGCCTTAAAAAGATTTTTTTCTTTAAAAAACATTTTTTTTGGAGTATGGTTGATTTACAATATTGTGTTGGCTTCAGGTATACAGCAAAGTGAATCAGTTCTACGTATATGCACTCTTTTTTAGATTCTGTTCCCGTATGGGTCATAGGGGCTTGCCTGCCAATGCCAGAGATGTTAGAGATGCAGGTTTGATCCCTGGATCAGGGAGAACCCCTGGAGGAGGGCGTGGCAACCCCCACTCCAGTATTCTTGCCTGGAGAATCCTGTGGACAGAGGAGCCTGGGGGGCTACGGTCCATAGGGTCACACAGAGTCAGACACAACTGAAACGACTTGGCAGGCAGGCATAGGTCATTACAGACCTTCCTGGGCTATACAGTAGGTCCTTATTATTCACCTGTTTTATATGTAGTAGTGGGTATGTGTCAATTCCAATCTCTCTCTTTATTCCTCCTCCCCTCCGCTCATCCCCTACCCCCCAAGCCCCCCCCCCCCCGCCACAAAAGACTTGTTGAATCATTGAATGGCCAAGCATAAATCCTGATTATTTCAGTAGGATTTTTTAATAATAAAACTGGACATTTAAAAAATTAGTCAGCTTTCTTTGATCCAGTAGCTGCATCTCTTACCCATATTTCCAAGCCTTTGGAAGCTAGAGCTTAGATTCTTCTTATACTATTCATAATCTGCCCAAACTGACTCCATAGCAACCACAATACTGGATACAAAACTGCCTTCTGACAAAGCCAATTTCTATTATAGCTTTGAGTTACAAGCCTAAGCTGCTCATTAAAACATCTTAAAAAGCCTCTTCAACCATCAGGTAAAATTTTGGTTTTAAATCTCTAATCGTTCATGGCAGACCACCTTGGTCTGGGTTTTCCGAGATAGATCACGATCATGTTCAAAATGCTATCTATGGGTGTATTCCAAGCTGAAGGTGGTGTGTTTTATTACTTGTTGTTTTGAATTATATGGGCTTCCCTGGTGGCTCAGATGGTAAAGAATCTGCCTGCCATGCAGGAGACACAGGTTCATTACCTGGTTTGTAAAGATCCCCTGGAGAAGGAAATGGCAACCCACTACAGTATTTTTGCCTGGAGAATCCCATGGACAGAGGAGCCTGGCCAGCTACAGTCCATGGGGTCACAAAAAGTGACTGAACAACTAGCACTTGAATTATACAGTTTGACATTAACGCATACATGTGTATACAGTTGGGCTTCCCAGGTGGCTCAGATGGTAAAGAATCTGCCTGCAATTCAGGAGACCTGGGTTTGATCCCGAAAGTTTCCTAATGAAATTACTTTCTTCCAAGTCACCACTGAAAGGAACGTGGACTTGGTCACATCTCTCTGATTGTCTTCTCATCTGAGTAGGAACCAAAGGCTCCCAGTAGATCCTGGAGGACAGTCTGAGACACACACACAAGTGGCCTGCCTCTGGTCCCTCTGTGCGAGAGCCTTCTGGCACTGTTGCATCAGCCCCATCACAAACCTCCTGAATGACAAGCAATCCCTGAATTATCTTATGTAGTGTATGATTATCCTGTCAACTGGAGAAGATTTGTGACAGTCACCACTCCATCTGGATGATACACAAAGTGATCAGCCTCAGTCTTCAAATCTTTCCCTTGTACTGTCCAGCACCTCATGATGAGGATGGATGGAGGGTAATAGGAATTAACCTAAAGTCACTGGATGGTCACTGCATATTTTTTTTCTTGAATACAGTGTTCAGTTAGACATTTAATGTGCTGTGCTAAGTCACTTCCGTCGTATCTGACTCTTTGCGACACTGTGGACTGTAGCCTGCCAGGCTTCTCTGTCGCTGGGATTCTCCAGGCAAGAATACTGGAATGGGTTGTCATGCCCTCCTCCAGGTGATCTTCCAGACCCAGGGATCGAACTCAAGTCTCTTATGTCTCCTGCATTGGCAGAGGGTTCTTTACTGTTAGCGCCACTAGGGAAGCCCCTATGTATCATAGTATTCAGAGCAGAGGGAAGCACTGGACACTCAGAGATATACAGGTGGTCTCCACGATTCTGCTCTAATGCAAGCAACACCCTTGTGTTCTTTGGAAGGAGTTCAATGCAGGATACAAAGAAACCTGCTTTATACTTCTCTTAGGTGGATGTAAGAGCCATTTATACTGTTGCCTGTACTGGAAATAGAAACTGACCTATAAAAGTCAGGTGGCTCGATATCTTAGGATGATGGGTTTATGCAAGAAATCTATAGGCCATTTTTTTCAGACATTTTTCTGATATGAAAAAGTAAAACTGACATTTGATATATATATATACACTGCCCATTTGGAGCAGAGAAGCGACTGTGAGTGGGGCCGGTATGTGATTCAGACTTATTACATTAGTCTGATTTTTGAACAATGGAAATATATTACCTATTTTAAAACAAATGTTTTAAAACCTCTAAAGTTGTCTACTATTATCTTCATTTTAGAGATGAGGAAACCGAGGCAGAGAAAAAGTGAGTCACCACCTAAGACCCTGATCCTATAAGAGAAGGGAACTACTGAAGGATTTTAAGAACTGGGTATATGTATGCTATAAAGATCTGGGTGGGGACAGAGGGAAGAATGAAGTGGATGGGCTGCAAATGGAGACCAGGAGGCCAGCCAGGGAGCAATGATAATGGTTCAGGTGATGGGAAGTGAGGACCTAAACTCAGGAGGACAGAGGGAGAACAGGGCATGTAGGTCAGGCTGACAGAAGGAACATAGCTAACCTTGTTACCTGATGGGCAGGCAATGGGAAGGAAGAGTGATGGGAATTCTTGGGTCTGGACTGTAGTGTGAGTGAATTGTAGTGTCCCAGACAGAGAGAGGGAAAACAAAGCAATGATCTGATGAAGAGCTTAGTCCCACCAGCCAGCTATGCAGGAGTACAAGTCAGGGCTGGAAATAAAGAATGGGGTGGCCTCAGTGATGACCAGGTAAAATGACACAGCACCCTGATCAGCAGGTGGAAGGATGCAGCAAACCTAGGGAGTAAGCTGTTGTCCCATTTTGCAGATGGACCTATGGAGACCCTGAGCTCCTGAGAGACTTTCAGAAGGTCTAGATAAATATCAGATGGAATTCCAGCCTAGGCTATCCTGTCCCCCAGCCCCATTTTCTCCTCCCTCTGCTCACACTGCCTTCCATCAGATGTTGGAACAGATGCTGCATTTGTGTTCCATCAAACGCCTCACAAATAAACTTCAGCATTATTGTTCTTATTTAGTCACTCAGTCATGTCTGACTCTTTCCAACCCCATGAACTGTAGCTCACCAGGCTCCTCTGTCCATGGGATTCTCTAGGTAAGAATACTGGAGTGGGTTGCCATTTCCTCCTTCAGGGGATCTTCCCAACCCAGGGATCAAACTCACGTCTCCTGCATTGGCAGAAGGATTCTTTACCATTGAGCTACCAGGGAAGCCAACATTGAGCATTAGCACCTCAAAAATATTCTTTAATTCTTCAGAAATATAGTTTTATTTTATACAACTACTGAAATCCATCTTCACTATTTCCCGAGCTCTTTTTCCGCTGTATAGTGTATTATACATGTACATATTTTGATCCATTTTTTGCACTTAACTGAAGAACTATAATGTATGAAGTAAATATATTATCCATTTTCAGTTAATATTAATTTCTAGAAGGCATCTTGTGCCAAATGCACCACAGAAGACTTGATGGAAGATTATTAGGTAGCCCTGCCAGAAAGTAGAGTTCACTGCTCAACAAGAAAAGGTTGATAGATTCTGACCTTCTGAGATCTGACAGGAAAGCTATGAGCTGATCCTCACCCTCTGCTGGGGCCAAACACAGCAAAGACAGTAGATAGGATGATTATTTATTGACAAGATGACATTGATTGGGGCATCACCAGAACCATCCTTCATCCCAGCTCCAACTCATCTATTTGACAGACACAGCCAAGTCCACACTTTGAGACATATATACATTTTCCTAGCCATCCATTCATTTTGCTCAAGGTGATGCCCAAAGTCACTTCTGACTGCATCCTACTTGATCCTGAGTGGGACAGATAGACAAGGAGCAAAAGTAAAATGTGTCCCGACTCATTTTATACTTAGTAAAAGGGAGTGGAACTCAGTCATCTGCAGTGACATGGATGGCCCTAGAGTCTTTCATATAGAGTGAAGTAAGTCAGAGAGAAAAACAACCATCATATACTAATGCATATATATAGAATCTAGAAAAATGGTGCTGATGAACCTATTTGCAGGGCAGGAATAGACACACCAATGTAGAGAATAAACTTATGGACACAGTGGGGGAATAAGTGGGGGGGATGAATTGTGAGAGTAGCATTGACATATATATATTCAGTTCAGTTCAGTTGCTCGGCTGGGTCCAACTCTTTGTGCCCAGGGACTGCAGCATACCAGGCTTCCCTGCCCATCACCAATTCCCAGAGCTTGCTCATGTCCACTGAGTCAGTGATGCCATCCAACCGTCTCATCCTCTGTCATACCCTTCTCCTCCTGCCTTCAATCTTTCCCAGAATCAGGGTCCTTAATGAGTCTTCGAATCAAGTGGCCAAAGTATTGGAGCTTCTGCTTCAGCATCTGTCCTTCCAATGAATATTCAGGACTGATTTCCTTTAGGATTGACTGGTTTGATCTCCTTGCAGTCCAAAGGACGCTCACGAATCTTCTCCAACACCACAGTACAAAAGCATCAATTCTTTGGCACTCAACTTTCTTTATGGTCCAACTCTCATATCCACACATGACTACTTGAAAAACCATAGCTTTGACTAGACTGATCTTTGTCAGCAAAGCAATGTCTCTGCCTTTTGATATGCTGTCTAGGTTTGTCATAACTTTTCCTCCAAGGAGCAAGCGTCTTTTAATTTCATGGCTGCAGTCATCATCTGCAGTGATTTTGGAGCCCAAGAAAATAGTCTGTCACTGTTTCCATTGTTTCCCCATCTATTTGCCATGAAGTTATGGGACTGGATGCCATGATTTTAGTTTTTTGAATGTTGAGTTTTAAGCCAGCTTTTTCACTCTCCTCTTTCACTGTCATCAAGAGGCTCTTTAGGTTCTTCACTTTCTGCCATAAAGGTGGTGCCATCTGCATATCTGAGGTTATTGATATGTCTCAGCAATCTTTATTCCAGTTTGTGTTACATCCGGCCCAGCAATTAGCATGATATACTCTGCATAGAAGTTAAATAAGCAGGGTGACAATATACAGCCTTGACATACTCCTTTCCCAATTTGGAATCAGTTCATTGTTCCATGTCCAGTTCTAACTGTTGTTTCTTGACCTGCATACAGATTTCTCAGAAGGCAGGTAAGGTGGCTTGGTATTCCCATCTCTTGAAGAATTTTCCACAGTTTGTTGTGATCCACACAGTCAAAGGCTTTAGTATAGTCAATGAATATATACATTACCATATATAAAACAGCCAGTGGGAAGCTGCTGTATAGCACAGGGAGCTCAACTAGTGTTCTTTGATGACCTAGAGAGGTGGGATGTGTGGGTGAGAAGGAGGTTCAAGGGGGAGGGGATTTATGTATACTTATGGTTGATTCAGAAAACGAAGATCATGGCATCTGGTCCCATCACTTCATGGGAAATAGATGGGGAAACAGTGGAACAGTGTCAGACTTTATTTTGGGGGGCTCCAAAATCACTGCAGATGGTGACTGCAGCCATGAAATTAAAAGACGCTTACTCCTTGGAAGAAAAGTTAGGACCAACCTAGATAGCATATTGAAAAGCAGAGACATTACTTTGCCAAAAAAGGTCCGTCTAGTCAAGGCTATGGTTTTTCCAGTGGTCATGTATGGATGTGAGAGTTGAACTGTGAAGAAGGCTGAGCGCTGAAGAATTGATGCTTTTGAACTGTGGTGTTGGAGAAGACTCCTGAGAGTCCCTTGGACTGCAAGGAGATCCAACCAGTCCATTCTGAAGGAGATCAGCCCTGGGATTTCTTTGGAAGGAATGATGCTAAAGCTGAAACTCCTGTACTTTGGCCACCTCATGTGAAGAGTTGACTCATTGGAAAAGACTCTGATGCTGGGAGGGATTGAGGGCAGGAGGAGAAGGGGATGACAGAGGATGAGATGGCTGGATGGCATCACTGACTCGATGGACGTGAGTCTGAGTGAACTCCGGGAGTTGGTGATGGACAGGGAGGCCTGGTGTGCTGTGATTCATGGGGTCGCAAAGAGTTGGACACAACTGAGCGACTGAACTGAACTGATGGTTGATTCACACTGTTGTATGGCAGAAACTAACACAACATCCAAACAACAAAGTAGTTACTTTTTCTCAGACATATAGGCACTGATATCCTATTTCCCCACAAATCTATCTCATTCTCCACTACTGTATTCTATAAGCTTTCAGATGAAGAGATGAAGATTTAGGTCATTTTGAAATGCCTCTTCACTGACCCTGATGTGACACCAAAATTAATTGTCAGCATCTAGAATTTAGCAAATGATTGGTAGATTATTTTCAGTTTTTGACTTTCCTTTCTTTTTGAAACATACATCAAGACATCTGCAAGTTTCATACTGCCCAACTCTTATATAAATTCAGACAAAAATACCTTATTTGCTGGTACTGATGATTAATGTTTTATAACATTAAGAAAATTAAAAATACATAATTGTCATGAATACTAATGGTGCATAATATGGATGAAGGTCATTACATGGTCAAGCAAAGGTCTTAATATAGCTGGCATCTTGATGATGAGCCCCGGTCCTCTTTTGTCTTCCTGTACACCGATTCATTAATACACCTCTAACATGTCATTAGTCTCACATTGAAAGGTTCTTATACATTAGCACTCTAATTTCAAATAAAGGCCAGTTAAGCAACGTTGTGTCTTCATCCAGGAAGGAACTATGGGGAAAATAAGCAGAGTGCATTTTCATTGTCTCACCTTCTATGCAACTGGACCATCCCACTGGCCAAGGCTGCCCCACTTCCTCTGTGCCATAATTTCACAGATTTTTGCCTCTGACAAGAAACGAACACCTGGGCTCTGGGTGAATTCAAAGGACTGACCCTGAGCACCAGCCCTGAAGGACACTGGAGGGGCAGCGGTGAGTCAGGAAATCATCTCTGGGGATATGAAAAGGAAAATACTCCACTTCTGGGTGAGAAAAATGGCCTTCATTATCAACCTGATCAAGGAGATCAAACCAGTCAATCCTAAAGGAAATCAACCCTGAATTGGAAGAACTATGCTGAAGCTGAAGCTCCAATTCTTTGCTCTCCTGATGCAATGAGCTGATTCATTGGAAAAGACCTGATGTTAGGAAAGAATGAGGGAAAGAGAAGGGGGTGACAGAGGATGAGATGGTTGGATGGCATCACCGACTCACTGGACATGAATTTGAGCAAACTCCGGGAGATAGTGAAGGACAGAGAAGCCTGGCATGCTGTAGTCCATGGGGTCAAAAAGTCAGGCACGACTTAGTAACCGAACATTTATGACATTGTGCTAACAACTATGGAGAACACCCAGATAAATCTCTGTCCTCAAGGTACTCACATTTCACTCCTTTAGAGATCAATGACCAAAACATGAAGAGAAGTTTTTTGTAGTCTGGATCTTTGAACATATGAGAGATATTTCTCTTCCAGGGGCATTTCCCCTACCTGCCAACCAGGAGGGCAGAAGAGAGTCAGGGAGGGGAGGTGGGGGAAGAAGGCTGGATCCCTGTGCCCAGGAATGCAAGAGGGGTGCTGAGGAGGGGCCACCTGTGGGCCCTGTTAGCCATGGTCGGGGTGAGCCCCTTTGGGGCTGGTCTGGGACTGTGTCCTGGGCAACAGAGAGGACAGGAGTCTCAGGGGGTCTTCCCTGATGGCTCAGACAGTAAAGAATCTGCCTGCAATTCAGGAGATCTGGGCTTGATCCCTGGGCTAGGAAGATTCCCTGGAGAAGGAAATGATAATCCACTCCAGTATTCCTGCCTGGATAATCCCATGGACAGAGGAGCCTGGCAGGTTACAGTCCACAAAGTTACAAAGAATCGGACATGACTGCATGACTAACACCTTCACCTTTCAGGGGTCACAGGAAATGGTGAAGGCACCTTTGAAGTAGTTGTGTGTGTGTGTGATGTGTGTGTGTGTGCAAACCCACATTCACCTGAGAACATTCATGTGAACTTAGTGAGCTGAGGCTTCTCTACCAGCTGGCTTCCTCATTCTATTTTAAACAGTACTTATTTCATATTCACAATTATTTATAATAATGTTAGTTACTTAATGTGGTTTCATGAGGTATGGGATCAAAAGTCATGGCATCCATAGAGATATGTTAAGAATATTTGGAAGTTTGTGTTGAAGTGAAATTCTGTTCGGAACCACACAGGTCACCTATGAAACCAGAAATTTCCCCTTTTGCCATTTTGGTCCCCGATTTTCCCTCTCAGACCCACAGGGTCTCTGCTGTCTCTTCCTGCAGCCCTGACTTAAATATCCTATTTTAAGGGAAGAATCTGAGAGTCATTCACACTTCAATGCAAACGGCTACAGTCAGTTGATCTTTTCTTCCCAGGGTTACCTGAATGTTAACGGAGATCGGAGCCTTAAATTTAAAGAATCAAACTTTAGTTATTCCAGCAGGTATTACCAGGGATGGGTGTGGGTTTGTATTTGGGAAGGGCATTCTCTGAGCAATGAAATTACAACATAAGTATTCTTGCCTGGTTACAGGGAAAGACAGGACTAGAAGTCTATATCATTTCTAGCTCTTTATCATGACATTAAAATGTAAAACATCATACAATATTACATCTTTGTATAATATGTATTTCATAATATTAATACTTTGGGTTACTATATTTTAAAATTGTGTTCACTTATATGTACATACTATTAAGGTATACACACACATACACACATATGTTGTTGTTTAGTCACTAAATCGTGCCCCATTCTTGGACTATAGCCCACCAGGCTCCTCTGGCCATGGGATTATCCAGGCTAGAATACTGGAGGGGGCTGCCATTTCCTCCCCCGGGGATCTTCCCAACCTAGGGATCAAACCTGAGTCTCCTACATTGGAAGGTGGATTCTTTAATCCTGAACTACCTGTGAAGCCTAGGTATATATACTTAGGGTTATAAAATAAGTAAATATTGGGGATGTAATATACAGCATGATGACTACAGTTAAAATTGCTGTGTGGTATATTTGATAGTTGCTGAAAGGGAAAATAGTAAAAGTTCTCCTATGGAATAAAACATTTTTTTTTATAACTCCATGAGGTGATGAGTGTTAAACTTTTATGGTAATCATTTTGCAGTATATGTGCAAGTCATATCATTATGCTGTACACCTTAAACTTATACAGTGCTGTGTGTTAATTATATCTCAATAAAACTGAAAAAAAGGACTTTTTCATTAAAAAAATTTTTTTTTGGTTCCTGTTTTTCACAATGGGAATGTTCTAAAGCCAGGTGTTTTTTGCTGTCTCTTCACACTAAGGGTACCTGTGATTTTGCTTTTTCTGGGGTTGTTCACCTTCTTCTGAGAACACGGAGGTGCATCCAGCTAGTTGCAGGCTCTCTGGGTGCCTGAAACTCACAGATCATCAGGCAGCATTTATGCTCCATCTTTTCACTCTTCTGTCTCTATTCTCCCCTCCCCTGCACCTGTTGAACAAGTTGAAGCTCTCCAGATTGACTCCTCTAGAGAATCAACTTTCTAGTCTACAGAGAGAGTGAGGAAGAAATGCCATCTGTCCATCCAGGTAGAAGAGGGGACTCTCTCAACTGCCTAGGACACCCACGTATTTTCTCAGCCATGTGTGTGAACGCCAGTCTCCTCCTTAGTCCTCCCACTGGGCACTGGCTACATTTTCTGACTGTGAGAATATGAATTTTATAGTGATCCTTTCCAGTCAATATGTATCCCCCAAATCTCCATTTAATTAACCTATTTCCTTCCTCAATAAATAAGCTGCTTTAATTATAACTACTTTCTACTAAAGCATTTTAAGTGACTTTAGGTTATTTGCAGTTGCTAATAACCTAATGATGAGAATAGTTTCTTGTCTTGATTAAAGTTCAGTGTCCTGATGAATAGGACTTTGACCTTGTGTATCTCCAGTAAAAGCTTTTTGGAGGGTTTTTCCTGGTACCATGAACCCAGAGAGGATGCTGTGAGGTCTGAGTTGAACCAAAGGAAATTGATTAACCATTTCCTACCCAGCACCGTACAAGGCTTGGTGGAATCTAATAACTGATGTCACTGACATAAAGACATTTTTCTTGGGAATCTTTAACTTTTTAAAATAGAGTTTTGGAATCCCTTGGGAGTCCAATGGTTAGGACTCTGTGCTTTCACTGCCAAGAGCATGGGTTCAATCCTTGGTTGGGAAACTAAGATTCCACAAGCCACACAGCATGACCAAAGACAAATTAAAATAGAAGAGGTTCTCCCCAATATTTAGAAATATCAACTTTTGCTAGGTTTTAAGGTGGCAATACATAATGACAGCAATTAATATTATACCTGGAAAGCATCACAAGAATGATGTAAATCTTTCTCATTGTTGTTGCTGTTTAGCCACTAAGTAGTTTCTGACTCTTTTGTGACCTCATGGACTGGAGCCCATCAGGGATTCCCCAGGCAAGAATACTGGAGTGAGTTACCATTTCCTTCTCCAGGGGTTTTGCCCAACTCAAGGATTGAACCCACATCTCCTACATTGCCAGGCGGATTCTTTACCACTGCCACAAGGAAGACCAAACCATTTTTATAAAACTTTCTCAAATTTTTATTTTTATAGACATTCAAAAACAATGACTCATATTGCCACATTTAAAATATATTATTAAAATCTCTTAAGAATGATATTAAGAATGTCTCTTGAAACATCTGAATTAGTAAACAGAATCAGAAAATAGATTCTCCGGGTCAAAAGTGTATGAAGGTCAGGGTGGAAATGCTATGGTCTTCTCTGTGTATACACGGGGAGGGATTCAATCTTCTTTCCTATCATTAAGAGCCCTAAACGTAATCAGTGGACCACATACTCTCTAATCTGTGCCTGGAGCTATGAGAAATGTCGATAGAAACTGTGTTGGAAGATCAAGGCAATGAGTTTATCAATGTATTTGCCCTTCCTGGGAATACACTCTCATCAAAAGTACACTCTAAGCCAATATACTTCGTCATTTTCCAGTATCTTTGAATTGTCTGTACATCTAATATCTTCATGGATTAACAAGGCTGCCTTTCCTTGTTTCAGATAGATTTACATAGACTCAAGACAGCACTGTACCTATCAGTGGCAGAGAAAATATTTGATCCACCTGCACCAAGGACTTAATCTCTGCTTCCATGATTAGAAGGGTGACAGAACTGGGTACTTAAAGTTTGTTAAGATTTGACATCAAAACAAGCTTTTCAAAGAAAGGAAAATTGGTATTAATCTGAACTTATTGTCTTTGTCCTGGGACTCATGGAATACTCTCAGGGCTCCCTGTAGGCAGTAAAATGTGAAAAAACAAGTGATTCACCTGACCCACATCCCATGTGTTTTATTTTTATCTTGAAAGTAGATACACATCTATGAAGACTGTTCTTCTCCTAGCAATAGGGGTGCTAAATTCCTCCTGGTCTTCATCCTGGAAGGTGAGTGTTGGTATATAGGTTTTTTGAAGGCCCAAAGGTCATAGAATAGTCTTTGAATATTTTCTCCCACTAGGAGTCCAAAGCTTTAAGAAATAACTGGCTCTCTGTCCCTTATATCTTCTCTTGAGAGAAAGACTAGAAGGTGAAAGCACTGAAAATGTCAGATTTGTAATGCTGGTTCCAGTAAAAGGTTTTACGTACTTGGACCAAGAATTGTATGTAAGTGGTGGCACTAGTGTTAATGAATCTGCCTGCCAACGCAGGAGATACAGAAGATGCAGGTTTGATCCCAGGGTCAGGAAGAGCCTCTGGAGGAGGAAATGGCGACCCCCTCCAGTATGCTTGCCCAGGAAACCCCAGGGACAGAGGACCCTGGTGGGCTACAGTCCATGAGGTTGCAGAGAGTCGGACATGACTGAGCACAGCACTATGGAACAGAACAGGTAAACAAGAACCCAACCCATTTAAAAGTCAGGAGATCCTTGAAAGGCCAATATGATGCCAAATGATGTGGAAATTAAGGTGATAAAGGTCAAATCTAGTGTGAACTTGGAGTTGTGATCATTCTAAATCAAGGAAACTCACTCAATTCAACTCAGCACCAGCCTAGACTCTCTCAAGGAAGCACCAGAAAAACACTGCTCAAAAGGCATCCCCAGGAATAGGATGCCCCAGTTCTTCCCCTTGTACATCTTAGAGCCTTGGGATCATACTTATAAAGAACAGGTACCACACTGTAGGACTTCCTCTATGGCTCAGTGTGTAAAGAATCTGCCTGCAATGCAGGAGACGCAGGAGACGGGGGTTTAATCTCTGGGTCAGGAAGATCCCCTGGAGAAGGGCATGGCAACCCACTCCAGTATTCTTGCCTGGAGAATCCCCATGGACAGACAAGCCTAGTGGGCTACAGTCCATGGGGTTGTAGAGAGTCAGACATAACTGAGCATGGCACGGCAAAAAAACAAACCAAAACAGAACCTTTAAGTCATGCTCTCCAGCTGCAGTATTCAATCCTCACTCTTCACAGGGGAGTAACTGGGGCTTATAACCATGACTTCACTTACCCGGGGTCAAGTCTAGTTAAGAGAGGAGCTGAGACTGGATGCTAGTGTCTAGTCCACTACCTCATGTGGTCTGTCCAGTTCTCTGAGAAATATCACTTCTCATTTGCATCTGATTGCTGAACAGATTGAACTCTCAGCAATAAATCAGTTGACTTTCCCCTTCACTTTTTAATCAATGGCCTGGATGTTTCTAATTTCACAAGTCATCAGCATTAATAACTTTTTTCATGTTTTCTTTGGATGACTACCATTGCCAGATTTGGTATATGATTTAACTCACATGGAAGTTGGAAAAGATCAATTAAAAAGTGCTCTACACTTTATATGTATTAAGAACTTAAGAATCTAAATGACTGACCATTTATCATTACTTGAAGACAAAACAGAATTTTCACAGCCTGTGTAATATTTCTTTTTTTAAAAATATTTCTAACTTTCAAAATACACTTTAAGGAAATAACCATTCATGGAAAGAATTATATACATGAATTCCACTGACTCATTAACCACAGTAATGAAAAATTGAAAACCATTCAAATGTTCAATAATTACATTATTATTGTTGTTTGTATTTTTATTTAAAGACCCAATTCTGTTTTAATTGTTTTGGCCATGTCACATGGCATGTGGGATCTTAGCTCCCCTGTGTGTATTAATCACTCAGGTGTATCTGACTCTTTGCGATCCTGTGGGCTGTAGCCCACCAGGCTCCTCTGTCCATGGGATTTCCCAGGCAGGAATACTGGAGTGGGTGTCCATGTCCTTCTCCAGGGGATCTTCCCAGTGCAGGGATCAAACCCATACCCCTTGTATTGGAAGCATGGTGTCTTAACCACGGGACTGCGTGGGATGTCCCCAGTAATTACATTGATGCATCTTATATAGATCTATTCAATAACACATTTTTGAAGAGTTTTTCAAAAGAGTAAAAGCTAGTATGTTAAATAGAAAAAAAATCAGGAAAACTTTAATGCTAAATTTAATACACAGCCTATGTAATATTTTCTTCATTTTTTCCTCAATACAGGGTCTATATAAAACCTGCCATTTTTCTATGAAGGGAAGATAAATGGTACATAATGAACATATTACCAGATTTTGAATCAGGCCTTAAAACTCTGGAGATCCCTCTAAAATTATACTGTATCTGTCATCTAGCTTTAAGCAGAGTTTAAACTATCAAACTTACTACTCATTAACCTCTGGAAAATCTGACATCTAAGGTCCTCTTTCATAAATATAGTTCATGTTGAAAGCACCTTATTCTGTTAATATTCCCTTAACTAGGCAATTTTCTAGCTAAGGTTAATTCAAAACTACTTTTTTTTCCTTGTTGCTAGAGTGGAAATTATTTTCATTTAAGTAGATTTTTTTGTTGTAAGAAGACACGGGTTAGAAGATGGGCAAGGTGGCATCCAATCAGGAAGTGTGTGTGTGTGTGTGTGTGTGTGTGTGTGCACGCGCTCAGTCACTCAGTCTTGTCCGACTCTGTGACCCCATGGACTGTAGCCCACCAGGCTCCTCTATCCATGGGATTTCCTAGGCAAGACTATTGGAGTGGACAGCCATTTCTTTCTCCAGGGGATCTTCCTGACCCAGGAATTGAACCCACATCTCCTGGATTGCAGGCAGATTCTTTACCATCTGAGCCACCTGGGAAACACTATCAGGAGGCTTACAAACCTTCATATTTTGACCCAGCAATTATGCTTCTGGGAATTTAAAGAAAGAGATACACACACACAAAAAATTACTCACAAGATTCTTCATTCTATTTTGACAGTAACATTAGTGACAATGTGAGAGTTATATAAATATTCACTCATAAATATTAATATGGCATTAAAATCATGGTTTTGAGAACTATTTAATGATATAAGAAAACACTCATCATGAAATGGTAAATAAAAATAAGATACAAAAACATTTACAGTTCGATTCCAATTCTAGGGTCTTCCCTGGTGGCTCCGACAGTAAAGAAACTGCCTGCAATGCAGGAGACCTGGGTTCCATCCCTGGGTTGGGGAGATCCCTTGGAGGAGAATATGGCAGCCCTCTCCACTATTTATGCCTGGAGAATCCCATGACAAAGGAGTCTGGTGGGCTCCAGTCCATGGGGTCGCAAAGCCAAGACATGACTGAGTGACTAACACTTTTACTTTTTCCAGTTCTACGGATGGATCAAACTGTCTCTGCAGTTCAACAAAAATACACAGAAATACTGAGAGTGAGTGGAGGGCATAGAGTGATTTAAATTTTCCTTTTTTATACCTGTCTAAATTTTTATAAGAAACATGTATTAGTTTTGTACTTATGAGAAACTATCAATATGGTTTTTAAGTGCACTCTAAATGATAACTAGCTATCTTTGCCATAGGGCTAGATGTCTGTGCTCGAAAAGACAGTAAAATGCCTGCATTTCTGTGAGGCTTACTCCCTGATTGCTGTGTGGTGCAGCCATGCACATGAAAAAGAGGGTCCGGGGTGTGCAGCGTAATTGGCAGTGGGTCTTTTGCTTCAGAGGAAGCAGATGTAGAAATTCGCCTCACATTCTCCCATTTTCCCCTCAATCTCAGCTTCTTTTTCAGTCCAATCTATTATCGGTCCAGATAATTTTTCAAGCCAGACATTGTCTTCTCAATATACTTGTAAATTTTACTTTGCAAACCAGAAATGTAGGTGTCAATTCTAGATACACAAAGATATCAAATATGAATATGCTGCTGGCTGAGGTGGGTCTTCATAGGCAATCTGATTGGATTTCGGTGTGTACTTCTAGAGCTTGAGAGACAATAAAAAAGGAAAAGACAGTCTCGCACAGACAAAAAGCACTGCATTACTATTATTAAACTTTCTTTAAATACTGAATGCAAGTCTAGTAATTACTAATCAAACACTGTTATTTTCAAGCAGTTATACCTTGGCCAAGCACTTGTTCCTTAGAGAGCTGAAATGGAATGGAGAGGGAAATATTAACTATCTCACTCACTGACACAAACTCAGACAAGTGCATTTATTCATTCTCTCTTCATCCGTCTGCTCCTTTGTTCTTTCAAACGATGCCCTTTGGCACCTATTGTGCACCAAACACCGAGGAGAGCGGGGAGGTGTCTCTGAAAAAGACACCATCGTCTTGCCATGGACCTCACAGTTTATGGGAGGATGGAACCGCACAGGCGCCTGTGACATGTGATACACTTACATGAGAGGTACTTACGATGAACTGTGCAAGTCCAGAAGAAAAAACATTTAGTTGTCTGGTAGCTAAGGTTTCCTGGCTAAAGAGGAGTTTGCTGAGCAGGAAAAAGGAAAGAGGGACAGAGCACAGAGCGGGTATGGACAGAGGGCTCAGCCTCAGTGCTGTGAAGACACAGGGTCTGCTGATGAAAATAGAGATGGTCGGGTAGGCATGGGCTGGGGGCCCTGGTAGGGGTGGGGGGATTTCAGTTGAGGAATGGGAGAATTAGGGAGGATCCCACATGCCTTGCTAAATATGACTGATATCTTCACAAAGTGCACCCCATAACTGCTGGATGCTACAGTTCTATTTTATCTATGTAGTCTGGAATAGCTAAATCTAACCCTCTATTAACAACTTCCTCCCTCCCACTTCCTCCTTCAGCAACTCATACAGTATACGAAAACATACCAGCATCACTCTGCAATAAATCTGCTGTGTTTAACTTATAAGCACAGATTTGCATGTAAACTGAACCAAAACAAGAAGGGAAGGAAGTGGCAGAAAAACGTGGCTTGCAGTTCCACTTACCCAAAGTGCTTGAAAAGCGTAGCTTGCAGTTCCAGTTACCCACAGTTGCAAAATGTGCTTTATGATAAAACTACTGTTCTGATTAATTTTAAGACTCAGGTATATCAATCAATGATAATTAGCAAGTAACCCATGAGTGTTTCGATCATCTTAGAGCTGTACAGCATAACTGAGGTCATATTGAAAAGACGGAGGCTTTATGGGGGCAATCCAGGAATATAAAGCCAGAAGGGGAATGGTCAGTGCTAGGGCTAAATCTCCAAGTTCATGGGGCAGGGTCTGACTGGTACACCATGATGTACAGTTGGAAGGCAAGCATTTCCTTGACAGATAGCAGATCAATGTGGTTTCCCCTTGTGTGGGATTATTGCCAATAAATAGCCACCATGGGTTTTGATAAGCAAGCCTCCTTGGACCCAGCACCGCATGCTGTTATACAAGGTGCTTATGAATTGCCCCATCAGACAGCCCTGCTTCTGCAGCAGGTTGCATAGAACCAGGCTCAAATGTAACAGCCAACTCTTTCCTAGTTCCAGGGTGCTGGCTTCTGCCCCACAGTGGCCTCAGCTAAGCTATAAATACTCCAAAAGGCAGAGCCTGTGGCAGCTTCTGAAATGCTCTTTTCAGCTGGTGACCAAGAGGAGAATGATCATCCTGTTAACTATCAAAACCGATCCCCACGTCGCCGAGAGAAACCCTGAGCAACATTACGTAATGTCTAAATTTAAACTCTGTCTCCATTCCAAAGGCTCCCCATCGCCCCCTCCAGACCCACTTCTTTTCTTCCTTTCTCCCTTCTCACTCTTTGTGTGTATGAAGCTGGTCAAATGCATCATCTCTGTGACCCTGTCCTGGCCTCTGGCCTCCCTGCCTTTCCCCCTGCTTCACATGCTCAGGGCAGCTCTTTATGACAGGACTACAATTTCCTTCCTCACTGGCCCTTAATCTAAGGAGTTCAATTGAAAATGAGAACTAGCTGACTGAAGTAAGCAAAGGAGACAAATTAGTGAGACAATTCAGTGGACAATTAAGAATATTCAGATGGGTCAGCATGACATCACAGAAACTTGGATGGTGTAGACACAGCTAGCAAACACAAGGAAAATGGCTGTCTGAGGAGGCCTTATAAATAGCTGTGAAAAGAAGAGAAGTGAAAAGCAGAGGAGAAAAGGAAAGATATAAGCATCTGAATGCAGAGTTCCAAAGAATAGCAAGAAGAGATAAGAAAGCCTTCCTCAGCAATCAATGCAAAGAAATAGAGGAAAACAACAGAATGGGAAAGACTAGAGATCTCTTCAACAAAATTAGAGATACCAAGGGAACATTTCATGTAAAGATGGGTTCAATAAAGGACAGAAATGGTATGGACCTAACAGACGTAGAAGATATTAAGAAGGGGTAGCAAGAATACACAGGAGACCTGTACAAAAAAGATCTTCACGACCCAGATAATTATGATGGTGTGATCATTCACCTAAAGCCAGACATCCTGGAATGTGAAGTCAAGTGGGGCTTAGGAAGCATCACTATGAACAAAGCTAGTGGAGGTGATGGAATTCCAGTTGAGCTATTTCAAATCCTGGAAGATGATGCTGTGAAAGTGTTGTACTCAATATGCCAGCAAATTTGGAAAACTCAGCAGTGGCCACAGGACTGGAAAAGGTCAGTTTTCATTCCAATCCCAAAGAAAAGCAATGCCAAAGAATGCTCAAACTACCACACAATTGCACTCATCTCACACGCTAGTAAAGTAATGTTTAAATTCTCCAAGCCGGGCTTCAGCAATATGTGAACCGTGAACTTCCAGATGTTCAAGCTGGTTTTAGAAAAGGCAGAGGAACCAGAGATCAGATTGCCTACATCTGCTGGATCACCAAAAAAGCAAGAGGGTTCCAGAAAAACATCCATTTCTGCTTTCTTGCCTATGCCAAAGCCTTTGACTGTGTGGATCACAATAAACTATGGAAAATTCTTCAAGAGATGGGGATACCAGACCACCTGACCTGCCTCTTGAGAAACCTATATGTAGGTCAGGAAGCAACAGTTACAACTGGACATGGAACAACAAACTGGTTCCAAATAGGAAAAGGAGTATGTCAAGGCTGCATATTGTCACCCTACTTATTTAACTTATATGCAGAGTACATCATGAGAAACACTGGGCTGGAAGAAGCACAAGCTAGAATCAAGATTGCCGGGAGAAATATCAATAACCTCAGATATGCAGATGACACCACCCTTATGGCAGAAAGTGAAGAGGAACTAAAAAGCCTCTTGTTGAAAGTGAAAGTGGAGAGTGAAAAAGTTGGTTTAAAGTTCAACATTCAGAAAACAAAGATCATGGCATCTGATCCCATCACTTCACGGCAAATAGATGGGGAAACAGTGGAAACAGTGTCAGTGTCTGGGGGCTCCAAAATCACTGCAGATGGTGATTGCAGTCATGAAATTAAAAGACGTTTACTCCTTGGAAGGAAAGTTATGACCAACCTAGATAGCATATTGAAAACAGAGACATTACTTTGCCAACAAAGGTCCGTCTAGTCAAGGCTATGGTTTTTCCAATGGTCATGTATGGATCTGAGAGTTGGACTGTGAAGAAAGCTCAGTGCCGAAGAATTGATGCTTTTGAACTGTGGCGTTGGAGAAGACTCTTGAGAGTCCCTTGGACTGCAAGGAGATCCAACCAGGCCATTCTGAAGGAGATCAATCCTGGGTGTTCTTTGGAAGGACTGATGCTGAAGCTGAAACTCCAATACTTTGTCTACCTCATGCGAAGAGCTGACTCATTGGAAAAGACTCTGATGCTGGGAGGGCTTGGGGGCAGGAGGAGAAGGGGACGACAGAGAATGAGATGGCTGGATGGCATCACCGACTCGATGGACACGAGGCTGAGTGAACTCTGGGAGTTGGTGATGGACAGGGAGCCCTGGCATGCTGCAATTCATTGGGTGGCAAAGAGTCGGACACGACTGAGCAACTGAACTGAACATAACTGAGATCCAAGACAAGGGACACAGCCTATTATTCAACTAATTTAATTATGAACTTTTTCTCAGCAAAAACTAAATAGGGCTCTGTCTTAGGGGGGACAAAAGTTAAATAGATTCCTGACCAGTTTCTTTTGACTGCCATCTAGTTAAGCCACAGGAGTATTCATCTTATTTGTACTTGTGTCACCAACATTACCTGCATTCTCAAGAATTTAAGTGTTAATAATAGGAAAGAAAAATCTCTGAGCAGGAAAGCCCATTCACTGCTAAGGACTCTTTTCTAGGTCAAAGCCAAGGCTATGTATCAGCTTTGAGAACTAACTCACCAACTTTAATGCAGCTGCACATAATTTTAATTTTCCTGGTTTGGGTTTTGATTGCGAAAAGAAATAAAGAAAAAATTTTCATTATTTCAAAGACACTATAAATTATAATCTTCTGAAAGTGAAAGTAGCTTAGTCGTGCCCAACTCTTTGCAACATCATGGACTATACAGTCTGTGGAATTCTCCAGGCCAGAATACTGGAGTGGGAAGCCTTTCCCTTCTCCAGGGGATCTTCCCAACTCAGAGACTGAACCAGGTCTCCCGCATTGCAGGTGGATTCTTTATCAGCTGAACCACCAGGGAAGCCCAAGAATACTGGAATGTGTAGCCTATCCCTTCTCCAGCGGGTATTCCTGACCCAGGAATCAAACTGGAGTCCTTTGCATTGCAGACAGATTCTTTACCAACTGAGCTATGAGGGAAGCCCGTATATATATAATCCTCTAGATAATTAAATTGGATAGAATTCAGCATGGTTTGTTGGGGCAGGGTTAGGGGTGGTTCAAGACAGAATTTAAGACTTTCACTTTGTCATATATTTTACATTCTTTGACCTGGTGGTTTAACTGTGACTTAAATGAGAAAGTGTCACATTACATTCCAGGACTAGACACGAGACATTCTTCTTACCAAGGAGACAGAGATCCTCAGTCCCTGGTCAAGCTAAGCTCTGGTCATTCTTAAGAAAAAGAAGCTATGTACCTCTGTGCAATGTTTTCTTCTCAAACCCAAACCTTTTAAAATACATACATCAGAGCTCTTGTACTTAAGAAACCACGTGTTTGTGCACTAGTGCTCGTAACTACTGTTACGTGGACCAGTGCGCCTGGAATGTCCCTCCTCCCTTTTCAGTAGGTTAGAGAAACCAGGAACGAGAACCCAAGGCCACCAGAAGTCCCAACCCTTGTCCCTTCCCCCTACAGCCCTGTCCTGCAGAGTCAATCACAGCTAGGACTCCACAAAGGTCAAAAGTCTTGGTTCACAGATACAGTGGCTTTAATTTTCCTGGTTTATGTCATTCATCTGGTTATAGTCCCCTCTTTGGGCACAGCTTCATATTTATGCCACAGCTTCATAATTATGGAATTATAGAATAAACAAGATAGGAGCAAAGTACCAAAGCCTGAAGAATTTGTAGTTTTACTTCTTGCCCACCACTGGTCATGTGTTGACCTGCCATCGCATGTTCCAGAGATTCTTCCAAAGTCTAGATGTCAATGCTCTAGGAAAGACTATGGTTCTAGCCAAGTACACTGGTTGAGAAGAATGAGGAAGGGATAAGCAGTCTCCTGCCTCCCGCCTCTTCAGAACAGAAGTTTCACAACAATAGGCAAAGCCCCTCCATCCTGCATCACCACATCCAGGACTTGCCAAAGTCATACCTCCTGCTTTTGATATTCTGGAATTAATTCAGTTTGTCATTGAAGAGTCTAGAGACTCCGTAAAGCATGAAAATTAAATCTGAATCATGAGCTTCAGCATAAAACAGGATGTTCCTCATAATTAAAAGAAAAAAAGAGGGTATTAGATCTCTTCCCTCCAGGTCTTTAAAAATCGAGGAGAAATGCCTCCCTTTCAGTGTTCTCTGCTCATGCTTGAAGCTGGTCTAGCCAACTTCTCCAAACTCCTACTTACGGGATTTTAAGCAATCGGATGGGGTGCTTTGTTTGGTTATTTTATGATCAGAATTTTTTTTTTTCAAATAAAGCTTGTCTCTTCTAATGAAAACAGATGTTAATTGAAGCTGTAAGATATAAAATGAAACAGATGTAAATTGATTTTCTTATATATCTGTTCCACATTCACTGGGACATACGCTGAAAAATAGATGTTTGGATTTAAAGATGCCTAGAATCCACTTTAATGATACTCATGAATATATTTAATGCTGGCACCTATCAAATTGTCTTGCCCTTGACTTCGGGAAAGTGCTTGGGGTTATTTTCCAAGATAGCATTTGGTTGTGTGGAATATAGCGGCTTCTCCTTCTATGCGATGATTCTCTCTAAACGTGCGACAACTTCTAACCCAGAGGCACATGCGAAGTGTTGGCCTTCTTCCCCTGGTCAGCATCTCACTACCCATTTCCTATCTTTTCCTCAACTCTCTCCTTTAGAAACTAATAAGCAAAGACCATCACTGAGGATATTTGAGGTTCTCAACCCAAAAAAAAGAGAAAAATTATTTTAAGCCTGCTTTACATTATCTTTTTAAATTTTATTTTATTATTGGAGTATAATTGCTTTACGAGGTTGTGTTAGTTTCTGCTAATAAAGTGAATCAGCTGAACCACTGGGGAACTTTGCTAAGTTACAGAGGTGTTTTAGGAGGGCTCCCAGGGGAAGTCTGGCTTTTCCTCGGGAATTTCAGTCCTTTTTTCAAAGCAAGTGAGGAATGCAAATTCCAGACTCCTGCTGCTGCTAAGTTGCTTCAGTTGTGTCCAACTCTGTGCGACCCCATAGACAGCAGCCCACCAGGCTCCCCTGTCCCTGGGATTCTCCAGGCAAGAACACTGGAGTGGGTTGCCATTTCCTTCTCCAATGCATGAAAGTGAAAAGTGAAAGTGAAGTTGCTCAGTCATGTCCAATTTAGTGACCCCATGGACTGCAGCCTATCAGGCTCCTCCATCCATGGGGTTTTCCAGGCAAGAGTACTGGAGTGGGGTGCCATTGCCTTCTCCATTCCAGACTCCTAGACCACTCAAAATCAAATCACTTTGCAGAACATAAGAGGTACATCAAAAACACTGTCACCTTAGATCACATTTCATGCTTGTGGTGGCTCAGGTTACAATGTCCTTCCATTGTTCACATTCCCAAAACATCAGCTTTATTTCACAGCTTACCCAGACAATAAAAATAAACCTAAGATAATATTTATACATTACCAACTAAGCCTAAAACTCCGTCCCCCCAAAATCTAAATTAGTGACAACGCCTTTGTTTCACAAATAGACCTGCTTCCAATAATGAAACTATAAAAACTCCACCAGACCACTGGAGTGGACCCATCAGCCAAATTGAAGGCATCCTGATCTACAGCTGACAAGGTTTATGGGATGAAAATATATAAATAGATGGCCCTGTTCTTAAGGACTTCACAAGGCAAATGTACCTTCACAGGCATACATGTAATTAAAAGTGTTTGTTTTAAAATCCAGACTAAATATGTTCCAGGTTCTTAAACAGCAAACACAACATCTTAAGTCAAAGTGCCTATCTATCACAACTAACTGAACGGTTGCTAAAATATCATGATCATTTTAAAGAGCTGCAGATGCTACCTCACATTTTATATAATCCATCAGCCAACAAAACAGTTACTGAACACTGTCTTGCTGCTGTTATTTTTTAGTCCCTAAGTCGTGTCCAAATCCTTTGTCATCCCCTCGACTGTAGCCCCTCCAGGCTCCTCTGTCCATGGGATTTCCCAGAAAAGAATACTGGAGTGGTTTGCCACTTCCTACTCCAGGGAATCTTCCTGACCCGGGGATAGAACCCGAGTCTTCTGCACTGCAGGCAGATTCTTTACCACTGAGCCACCTGGGGAGTCTAAATGCTCTATACAAGCCCCAGATTATGCCAAATATTGCTGGGTGAAGGGGCCCGGTTCTCAGATAGATCGCAAACACAAGAGCCAATAATTCTTTTAGGGAAATTACATTGTTAAAATGTTATGGTAATTTTAGTACCGGCGACTTTAAATAAATCTGTTCAGAAAAATGAGGAATCAGTATATTCCGCCTGCAGTATGAAGAGCAGCTTCATGGACAAAACGGGGTGTCTTTGAGCCTTAAAGGGAAGAAGGAAGTGAGAGGGCTGGGGGTAGAGAGCATGAGGGGTCGATTTCAAAAACAGTCACAGGAATGGGTGAAATATTCTTATTACTATTAGTTAATATTTATTGTTTAGCCACACCAGTCTAAGCTGCAGCATGTGAATTCTTGGCTGCAGCATGTGTTCAGTTGCTCAGTCGTGTCCAACTCTGAGGTTGAGAACAGAGTGGGTCGCCATTCCCTCCTGCAGGGGATCTTCTCGACCCAGGGATGGAACCCAGGTCTCCCACATTGCAGGCAGGTTCTTTACCATCTGAACCACCAAGGAAGACCCGATTATATATTAAACAAGCAAAATCAGCCGCTACTTCTTAATACAAATAATACCATTACGTGTGCCCTCTACACTAGACATTATTCTTTCATTCTAAGATCGAGTCTTCACTTTTCTACAGTTTCCTGTGAAGTGTCTGTGCCTGTTACCATCCAGTTTTGGATTATTATTTATTCAGATTTTAAAAAAATTTTGTTTCTAATTACATCATAATCCATTAAAGTACTTGAGAAAACATGTTATTTTTCTGATTTCTCTTTAACTTAATTGAACACCTTCATTGGAGTAGGTGCTCAAAATATAATTTGATTGGATAACAATGGACGATGGACATCATCACCTTAAAGGTAAAATTTAAGATGCCTTGACAGAGATTAAGAAGCGTGGAAGGAATTCCAGAAGTTCTCTTGTTTATCTTCTTCTTCCCCTTTCTCTCTCTACCTACTCACCATCCAATGTCACCAAATTTCTTTAGACGTTAGATAAATCTGACCTTTTTCTAGCAGATTCTCTGGATATCTTTGCAGGAATTGACATGAGAATCTAGTGTTAAAGATCTCTAAATAAAATGTTCTCATGGTAAGTTCAGCTCCAGGATTTAAACACCGTAGTTCTCAGAAATGTCTAGCTTCATCTTTTCTTCTGTGTTTAAGGCCACTTATAACTGTAACACACAGGAGAAGCCCAGGAGTATTGTTTAAAACTATTTTAGGAGCTCGAATTGTTTAAACTTTAGCTGAAAGGATTTAATAGGCTTTCTCGTTTCTTCATATAACTACCATTGTAAAGCCTTCATCTCTAATTAAAGAAACACAATTAATTTGTTAAAACACACTGGATTTACCCACTAAAAGGAAAAACTGCAATCCGTTTAATATCAGGGAACAAAAATCATGAAGACCTATGGAAGTGAATTATTCCAGTTATTATTAAGTAGCAAACTTTCTGATAACATGCCCAGCATAGGCTTTTAGACTGTTCTTAGAAGCATGACTTTTATATTAAACATACTACCCCACATACTACCCACTTGCTCAAAATGCTTAAACACATAACACTTTGCTCCTATGAGAAAGAAAATTAAAACTTATGGACTTTATTTTAAAGGCACAGGTTTACAGAAAGCCTTAGACCAGTAGTTAACCAGAGGAAATCCTTGATGGGTAAGTCATTTATCTCCAATCTGTAAGGGATGGGCCAATGAATATTTAGAAATTTTAGATTGTTCTGTCTGAAGGAAGGAAGGAACATCTTCCAATCCCAAACAAATTATCTACCGACTCCAGGCACATCCAATAATTATGCGCCAACTCTAAAATAAGTATGTAATCATACTGTGATTTGTTTGCAGTAAAAGCAAACTCTTGAGCATGTTGAGAGAAAAATCTAGACCAAAAAAAAAAGATGTATATCCAATCTCTTCTTTGAGGAGGCTTCCCATCTCTTAAGACAGGTGGGAATGAGCAGACAACAGGCAGTAAGTGCATGAGTAGCCCTGCCCAGCAGGCCTGGCATCAGAGAGGTATCCAAGAAGAGTGTGCCCAGATCCCTTGTCTGGCTCAACCAGCACATTTCCTTCACCTTGACTCTAAGCTTGCAAAAGAGTCCCCCAAAAATCTAAAGCTGATGCTGTGAGCATAGTGGGATCCATGGCAAACCTCAGCTGTGGCTTCACTCCCGTTCTTTGACAACTCAATTGCCCTTGGCTTCCCTTCACCAGCTCGTTTACACATGGCGGCCACAGAAAGTCATGCTGTCATTAGACAGTGCTGCTTGTTCTCAACTGAAGCAGAACAGTTAACATTACAGGTAGAGAAAGACTGAAGCTGTTGGTTCAGATAAGGTTTTTGGAAGATTTGCAAATTTCATTATTCCTACTCATTATTCACAAAATACTGAACAAATATTTATTGCTAGCTACTATGTAACAACTTTTATCAAATACAGAAACATTATAATGTAAGAGAGAGCATGAGATTTAGATTAGTGTTTTTCAAATTGTGCATCATAATTGATTTGCATAATCAATTAAGTACTTCATTATCATCATAAAAAAGGATATATTCTATTCCACGTATATTTATAATGGGGCTTCCCTGGTTTTAGAAAAGGCAGAGGAACCAGAGATCAAATTGCCAACATCCGCTGGATCATTAAAAAAGCAAGAGAGTTCCAGAAAAACATCTATTTCTGTTTTATTGACTATGCCAAAGCCTTTGACTGTGTGGTTCACAATAAACTGTGGAAAATTCTGAAAGAGATGGGAATCCCAGAGCACCTGACCTACCACTTGAGAAACTTATATGCAGGTCAGGAAGCAACAGTTAGAACTGGACATAGAACAACAGACTGGTTCCAAATAGGAAAAGGAGTACGTCAAGGCTGTATATTGTCACCCTGCTTATTTAACTTATATTCAGAATACATCATGAGTACATGAGTACATCATCAGTATGCTGGGCTGGAAGAAGCACAAGCTGGAATCAAGATTGCCAGGAGAAATATCAATAACCTCAGATATGCAGATGACACCACCCTTATGGCAGAAAGTGAAGAGGAACTAAAAAGCCTCTTGATGAAAGTGAAAGTGGAGAGTGAAAAAGTTGGCTTAAAGCTCAACATTCAGAAAATGAAGATCATGGCATCTGATCCCATCACTTCATGGCAAATAGATGGGGAAACGGTGGAAACAGTGTCAGACTTTATTTTTGGGGGCTCCAAAATCACTGCAGATGGTGACTGCAGCCATGAAATTAAAAGACACTTACTCCTTGGAAGGAAGGTTATGACCAACCTAGATAGCATATTCAAAAGCAGAGACATTACTTTGCCAACAAAGGTTCGTCTAGTCAAGGCTATGGTTTTTCCAGTGGTCATGTATGGATGTGAGGGTTGGACTGTGAAGAAAGCTGAGCACCGAAGAATTGAGCACTTTTGAACTATGGTGTTGGAGAACTCTTGAGAGTCCCTTGGACTGCAAAGAGATCCAACCAGTCCATTCTGGAGATCAGCCCTGGGATTTCTTTGGAGGGAATGATGCTAAAGCTGAAACTCCAGTACTTTGGCCACCTGATGCGAAGAGTTGACTCATTGGAAAAGACTCTGATGCTGGGAGGGATTGGGGGCAGGAGGAGAAGGGGATAACAGAGAATGAGATGGCTGGATGGCATCACTGACTCGATGGACATGAGTCTGAGTGAACTTCAGGAGTTAGTGATGGATAGGAAGGCCTGGAATCCTGCGATTCATGGGGTCACAAAGAGTTGGACACAACTGAGTGACTGAACTGAACTGAACTGAACTGGTGGCTCAGACAGTAAAGAATGCATCTGCAATGCAGGAGACTCGGATTTGATACCTGGGTTGGGAAGATCCCCTGGAGAAGGGAATGGCAACCCACTTCAGTATTCTTGCCTGGGAAATCCTATGGACAGAGAAACCTGGAGGGCTACAGTTCATGGGGTCCCAAAGAGTTGGACACAACTGAGCAACTAACAACACACACACACAATATATCCTAGTCCATGCACATGTGTGTATACGGTTTGCATCACACAAAGTAAATGTGACCATCATTTCATGAAATTTTCATTTCTAATTTACATGAATACATATATAGATACATGTAGATACACATGCATATATATAGAGAGATATATTAGACACATATCTGTATTTATCATGGCTATCTGTACTGAGTCACAATCTAAAATGTATTTTTTACTATGCACATTGTAAAAATTGAAAGAAAGAAAGACCATTCAAGATCCCTGCCACTAGGGTCCAAATAGCAGTTTCTCCACCTACTAGCTCCGTGCCTTCCAAGTTCTGTGTAGCTGGTACTCTCCATCTGCTAACTAGGGCTTGGCTTGTGAGAATTCCGATAAACCACCTGCAGTGCTCAATGCGGTACATATATATATGCTCTTTTAACAAAGGGAGTGAGATGATTTCACAAAGCTTCTTCATTTGGTACAAGAGCTTGCTGAGACAGGGTTACAGATGTAATTACCCAACTTACAAATGAAGAAAGTAAGGCTCAAAGACTGTAATCCCCTCCAAGTCAGGCCTTGGCCGATGAAGAGCAGTGAGAAAGCAGAATGCAGGTCTGTGATGTTCCATTACACCCCACTGCCTCTTTGCCAAGAAGACTACTCTACTGGAGGTTTGATAGCTGAATGAATGACCGAACAAGTGTAGATAACATTAGTTCAACTGTCTTTGTCTTCCTTTTAGTCTGTCCTTTCACAGGCTTTACCTGAAAGGAGTTATTTGCATGTGAATGTATTGACCTTTTAAAATCTTACTTTACTTTCAGAGTGCAAACTGGCTATTGTCATCTATCTAAACGTACACAAATAGCTTTGCATAATTTCAGAAATATCTTTGAATAAATATAACTAATTTTAAAAGAAGGCAAAGAAATGTCCCATTCCAAATAGCCATCCATCAAGCTTGCCTGGAAAACCCATGGACGGAGGAGCCTGGAAGGCTGCAGTCCATGGGGTCACTGAGGGTCGGACACGACTGAGTGACTTTACTTTCACTTTTCACTTTCATGCCTTGAAGTAGGAAATGGCAACCCACTCCAATGTTCTTGCCTGAAGAATCCCAGGGACAGGGGAGCCTGGTGGGCTGCCGTCTATGGGGTCGCACAGAGTCGGACATGACTGAAGTGACTTAGCAGCAAGCAGTGTTCACCGACTTTCTCTGCTAGAATTTGGGTAAACTGATCTGGACAGTTCAGTTCATCTGGGCAGCTCTTATTTGGGCAAAATTTTTATTGTATAATTGATACTGATATGTTTTAACAGTGTGGGGAAAGTATTTTTTCCCTAATCAGTTGTTTTCAAAAGTCTTTCACTTTTCAAATTTAGTAATTGAATAAACCTATTTTCTAAATTGATTTTAAGAGAAAAAAAAATCTATCTGGCAGGAAAATTTTTCTAAAACATCTAAAAAGTTGAATTTCTGAGTCTCAGGTCTCTACGGCTATTGTGGACTTTCTCACTTTCCAAGCAATCCATAACTGAACAGGCTCCAACAATTTTAACGTGGCTGCCTCTCTCAGAATGTCAAAATATCTCTTATAAATCTTCATCTCCATTATTTGTGCTTAAATATTCAGACAAAATTAAGAGCAACATAATTCCCTCTATCCATCTCTTCTTGTTAATTGATGACAGTTGCTGGGTGAGCAAACACCATCCATTATGTATCAAAATATCTCATTCAAGACTTTGACAACTTGGGCAAGTTAAGTACATTCTCAGTTTCCCTATGCCCTGGGGTGTTCACTTATTATACAGTCATCTTCAGCATCAGCTGCTACAAGAATCAGTCACTCTGCTTAGTCACAGACCCAGGTACCTCAGCGCATGGTCTCTATTCATGAACTGTTCTTTCACCCTCATCCATTACGTTAGCTGCTGAACCACATCACCACGGATAACACATTTAGGTCCTATAGAAGGGAATTTGGTGAATTGAATGGGAGCTGCATGTATGGGTCATGAACAGGTTCCTGCCTTGTGCCCGGAAGCCTGTTTATCCACTTGCTTCTGTGCAGGTGAAACACGTGCCCCCAGGTCTCCACGTGGGAGTTTAGTAAGTTGTACCTTCACCCTAGCACTTAACCCTTTACCCTTTAAAAAAACTTGGACATCCCTGGTGGCACAGTGGGCAAGAATCTGTCTGCCAATGCAGGGGACACCAGTTCGATCCCTGGTCTGGGAAGATTCCACATGCCAAGGAGCAACTAAGCCCATGCTGCCCAAAGACTGAAGCCTGAGTGCCTAGAGCCTGTGCTTCTCAACTAGAGAAGCCACTGCAATGAGAAACTCGCACAGCAAGAGAGTTCACTGCACCCCCAGTTGACTGCAACTAGAGAAAAATCCATGCAGAGCAGTGAAAACCCAGTACAACCAAAACTAAGTAAAAATAATTCTTTTAAAGGATCTCTTGCCTACCCCATCCTCTCCTTCTCCGTAAATCTGTGGCTATTTTCTGATAACCATTCTTGTTATTATGACTATGTATTTGAAGAAATGGAAGGAACAAGGCAGACAAGCTCTTTTTTTTTCCTGTTCAGGCTACATGAACCTCTCTCTTCCATCCCTCCCAAATGTGCTCCACCCCCCAAACGTGTCCAAACATGAGTACCTTCCAAGGTCCGGGCTGGTCACAGAGTCGCTTCTCATCCATAGGCTGAACCTCACCCAGGCAGGACCAAGCCTGACCGATGATCAGATATTTCCGGCCATCCTCACCCATCTTCGATGGCTCTAGTTCAAGTTGCACACCTGAGCACCCCAGTTTGGGGAATTGGACACCTGCCTTTCTCCTGAGCCTCCATCTCTTCCCTCTTCCTTTTACTACACTTCTGTTCTGATAACATACTGCATATGCCCGCCCTCCCATCTTACCCTTGAATCTGCCCACTCAAGGGCTCCTCTTGTGGCAGGCGCTGTCTACTACCACTAAGCTCCTTGAAGTGAATGGCCTGAACCCCCAGTTTCTGACAGCTGGTTCTAGCACAGAGGTTAATAACATGTCCCTAGAGTCAGGTACTCCTGGATCAGAAGTTTCACTTTGCTTATTGATGAAATGACCTTGGACAAGCCTTCAACTTATCTCTTTATAAAATGAGCAAGTGACAGCTTATATCATAGGGGTGATGAGAATGAAAGATCATTTATGCAAAGCACAGTTACCAGCACTTGTTAAAGGCATGTTCTTAGCCCCTGCCACCATGCTTTGCCCGTCCGTGAGGATGCCCAGCTGCTTGGACAGTCACACTGCCAACTCATGACATGGTAGAGTCATACACTTAGTTCCCGTGCTTTAGCTCCTGGATGAACCCACTCTGCTGTGTTCTGCCAAGGCAGAAACAGGATCACTTTCTCTCTAGAATGACTTTCCTGAAGCCACACAGAAGCCAAGCATTAACAGCACTCAGCCTGCAACTAATATCAGGAAGACGCTGGGAAATTTTTACAAACATCCTTTTGAAAAGCATACTAATCAAGCATATAAGATATTTAACTCAACCACATTCACGGGAAGCAGAAATGAGATATCTGATGCAGCTGAAGTGGTCCAGGCTTCAAGGCAAGAAGACTCTCATCTTGAAAGACGAAAGGAGCTGTATCTTGAAAGAAAAGATAAGATGAAAAAGGAAGGATTTCCCATTATACAAGTAATTAGAAGATGTGTGCTCCACTTTGTAGCAAGGTGATTATACAAATGTTACTACTATGTTCAAAGAACTTAGAGAAAGCTTGTTAGAACATGCTCAGAAGAAGAAGGATGTTGGGGAAATGATTTTAAACAGGAAAAATAAATGCCCTTCAGTTTTTGTTTGTTTTCTTTTATTTCACTTTTGAGGATCTCAAAAGCAGTGCTTCTGGAGTTTAATATGCATACACATCACCTGGGGATCTTGTTAAACTGTGAACTCTGAGTCTAATCCTTTAGGTTTACGGCCCAAGAGTCTACGTTTCTCTAACAAGCAGGTAAGGACTGAACTTTGAGGATCAAGGTCCAGGGTACTGACGGGGCAACAAAAGGAAACTACACATCAGCCCACTACATCCAGATTGTCAAGGGTTCAACTTTAACTTGGGCAAACTCTGAGACATGGTGAGGGACAGAGAGGCCTGGCATGCTGCAGTCCATGGGGTGGCATAATCAGACACAACTTAGCAACTAAACAACCTCACCTGCCCCTGCCAAGCAGCCTGTGTGTTCTGCACACGCTCACACACACACACACACACACACACACAGCACAAGTTACATAAATTCTCACAGATAATGGGAGTCTGGTCATCTGGGCCTTCATGCCTCAGGGGATTAAAGTCTAGAAACAACACCCAAGGCAAGACCACAGGCAATATACACAGACAGGGCCAACTGCGGCCCAGTACAACGGGCTCATGTGAGGCAACTAGAGAGAAACTGGGGCACCTCCAGCCTAGGTGTCCACTCCCACTCACTCCACTCCAGGTAACAAGGCCTCTGTGTGAGGCTGTGTCCCTCCTGGCACAGGGCCCCCGTGTCAGTGCGCTGGTTGGTCACCTGCACCACTGACTCCCATCCAGCAGGGCGCTGCCACCAGCGAGCATGCAGTGTGTGCAGGACCGGAGTGACCCCCTTCGCATTGTCTTCACATCACTGACCCCAGCCTCCCATACTTCCAGGGGGCTTCCTCAAACACCCACAATGCAGTTGTCCCCCAGGTTCATGAGATGGGGGAGCCCCGGGCTATTTCAGTTCCCTGTAGTTGCAGCATTAGGGCTCATAGCTGTGGCTCATGGGCTCAGTTGCTGCATGACACGTGGGGTCTTCCCAGAGTAGGAACAGAACCTGCGTTCCCTGCACTGGCATATGGACTCCCAACTACCAGATCATCAGGGAAGTCCAGTAAAACCAGTCTTACTCACATGACCAGTGATCAGGCACCTTGTCCTCAATCTAAGGAACATTTTGCAGTCAAGTAGCAGGTGAAGATCCCCATGAAAATGAAAGTCAATGTGTTAGTCTCTCAGTCGTGTCTGAACTTTTGTGACCCCATGGAGTGTATAGCCTGCCAGGCTCTCAGTCCATGGAATTTTCCAGGCAAGAATACTGGAGTGCATTCCCTTCTTCAGGTGATCTTCCCAACCCAGGGATCTAACCTGGATCTCCTGCATTACAGGCAGATTCTTTACCATCTGAGCCACCAGGGAAGCCCCAAGCTCCGCATAGTCAAGGCCGCATCATTGTAGTCAGTGAAGAGAAGGGTTCATAAAGTGACACCGTCCTTTAACTCCGCCTCACATCGAGTGGACATGCAGCCGGAGGGAGCAGCCATTATGCCTTCTGGCACCAGACTTGCCAGAGGGTTTGAGAGAATTATTTTATAGGAATTTACCCAGAGGGGAGAAGTCCCTTGAGGCCATCACTTCTTTATCCTGGAAAATTCTTTTCTTGACTCACAATATGGGCTCTCAGAATATAATATGAGTAACCAGCCTTGTAACTAGGAAGAAAAAAATATATTTTTTTTTCCTTTAAAAGAGATCTTTGAGTTACATTTCCATTTTCAAAACAGATATTCATTTTTTCTTAAGATTTTGCTGAGAAATATTTTTTCTTGCTGCAAGGTCATTATTTCCCTATTTTGATTCAATAATCTTGTGAGGTGACTGGAATATAGGATGCTTGTAGAAGCTTCCAGTATGCCTGGGGTTGGTTCCTTGTCCATCATGACATGTGAAATGATCCTATAAACAAAAGTTTGGAGTACATTGCCCTCAAATCCCAATTCTTAAACCACCCTTGTGGCTAAGCACCTGTGTTTCAGCATCCTGAACAATCATGTCACTGTGTGAATCCTGCGTGGGGCCATTTTGATCCGTGGTGCTATTCCTTTTATGGAAAGATTTTTTTTTTTTTTTAACCATAAAACTTCTCCCCAAAGAGAAATCGGTAATCTCTTTTTTGCACAGTTCAAACATAAAGAACAAAAATATCAGGGATCGCTGTATGTTTGGTTTGTCAGTAGAGAAAACCTCCTGGACCGTATTACTAGCTTTTTTCTTTTCTTTCCAATTTGATAAGATTTCAGTGAGCTGAAAGTATATACAGTCATCAAGATCAGACTCAAAAGTCAGTTGCTCTGATTTGCTTACAGTGAGCAAGTTACCTTCTTAAAATGAAGCTAGTTAATCACCTCTGCCAAAGCTTGCCTCAAAGGGAGACTTGACCAAATCTTTTCCCAAAGAAGTGGGAATGAATATTCTTGGCTGAAGCACAGTCAAGGCTGGCTTCATAGCCTCTCTGTCTCCGGGTTCCACTTACAGAGAATGCTTAGGCTTCCATGTGCAAAACTGTAAGGAGGAACACTCCAGAGGAACACTAACTCTGCTTTAAGGCTCAGACACCCAAGCTGAAGTGATGGGCATCCATAGGTTTTAACACTTCTTTTCAGGGTATGCTTCTTGCCTCATTACAGAATGGTTGAAAAGAAATCCTGAGTCTGTCAACCAGTTTCTTGCATTCTTCTGTGTTCCCAGCACACTCCATGCAACCTGCCACTGGGGAATTCATGATGCATTGTTATGATTGGTTTTCTAGCCTGTTTATCCAACTGGATCAAATTTCTTTGAGCCTGAGAAACTGCATCCTATTCATCTCTGAATCTTCTTTTACATTTTTTAAAGGATTCCCGTTAAGGTTTTTTGAAAATAAGAAGCTGTTATTTGGGTATATACATTTCAAGGAAAATAAGAAGCTGTTACTTGGGTAAGGACCATCTTATTTTGAAAATAAGAAGCTGTTACTTGGGTATATACATTTCAAGCTGTTACTTGGGTATATACATTTCAAGGACATACATATCATCAACATCAAAGTATGCCTGAATTCTGTAATTGCAGGTTAATTTGATGAAGCACTTAATTGATATATGTTATTTCACTAAATAAATACGTGTCTAAAAAGTAACATTTTATGATATTCCAATGAGGAGACCCAAAAGCAAATTTAGCTTTAATTTACAGTATGTTTCAGCAGTCAAATAGTTTGAACTGAAAATCTAATGGAATCTTTTTACAGAACTCCTCTTGATTTTGATTGATTGGTTTATTTATTTATTAATATATGCCTGTGTTCTCTGCTCCATCCTCCACCTCTACCATCTAGTTCCCAAAACACAATTTTACTTTTGAAATGTATCAGTTGACTGCACTCCAGCCAGTTTAAGACATGAAAGATTTATTACAAGGTGTTAGACAACGTGAAGAATGTCTGCAGTCATCAAGGAAGGGTCAGGATGCCCCACAGTCAGGAGCATCAGCTGGAAGACAACTGTCCACATCTGAGACATCACTCCCAGCATCTTTGTGTCGCCACCACCCACCGCTCAGCAGTTAGGACCACAAGACCAGGCACCACAAGCTCTATAGTTTCCCAGAAAAACAAAACACTTCCTGGCACACAGCCATTGCCTTCCCTTGCTCACATCATCATTTCAAGTTATCACAGATGCAGCTTTTTGGGCAGAATCAGGTTCTCTAGCTGCATGAGAGGATTGAAAATATTCCCTTCCTTGGTCCCTGCCCATCTCCTCACTTTCTTTTAAGCTTTCTAGTTTCTTTCACATAAGACTCACTAGAAGGGAGCTAGAGCATGCATTTGATATTGTTGTTTAGTCCCTAAGTTGTGTCTGGCTCTTTGTGACCTTATGGACTGCCAGGCTCCTCTTGTCCATGGGATTTTTCCAGGCAAGAATACTGGAGTGGATTGCCATGACCTCCTCCAGGGCATCTTCCTGACCCAAGGATAGAACCTGTGTCTCCTGCACTGCAAGCGGGTTCTTTACCACTGAGCCACCAGGGAAGGCCCTGGGTATTTGATGAGCCAAATTGAAATATCAGCTACATACACAAAGGAATGGAAAAGCATCTCACTTTCCTATGTGAGGACTACAGAAGGGTCTGCTTCACACGTGTACAACCTGGGCTGTTTTCAAGGCCCCACATTTGCTTTCAAGAGACCAGAGGCAGATCCTTGATATCAAGCAGATGCAAACAGAGCTTGAAAACAAAAGTGAACTTCCTCCAACCGGAAGTAAAATTGTTCACCTTTTCTATGCTAAAACATTTTCCCCCCTATATACTATCTACACATGTTCTTTGCCCATTTTTAAAGTGGTTATTGGCCACTTTTTGGTAATGATTGATGAGAATTTTTATGTTAGGAGAAAGATCCCTTGTCTAATGAATTATTGAGCACAATATTTCAAACATGGATAGATGAATTATTATCGAAGAAAATGGCGGGGATCTTGTATAACATGTGGAAACCTCGATCTGACTTTCCAGTTAAAAATAAGGATATTTAAAATGGTTCAGATGGTGTCTATGAATCAGAGGAGAAAAACAGTAAAATGGCAGTCAAATTTCCAAGTTACACAGATGCTGAAAACTCTCCTGGGTCTCAGCAGTTACTCTGATGCTGTGGGAAAATCGTAATACAAATACAACTAGCTGTAAAAATGCTGTGAAGATGAAAGTTAAACCGTACTCATACAATATCACTACCACTATTACTAATACTGTTGTTAACAGTCATGGGCTTCATACCTTACCGCAGTCCTGGTGTTCACAAAAAAACTGAAAGGAACTTGGGCAATCGGACCAATCAAAACCCCTGGTGACCTACCTTTGGGAGGGATACAGTCAGCTCTGTGGGACCCGGCGTCTGGGGAGAAGGAACTGAGATGTAGACTCTGCTCCCTTCCCAGAAAGAGTGGGGGAAATGGGACAGGCAGTGATAGCAGCAGATGAATGATTTAGGAGCACAGGGGAAGGGACATCTAGAGAGAGGACAGTGACCAGGAAGGGAGGGGTGGGCCCTGCATTCTAAAGCAGGCAGGGCTCAATCAGAGGGACCGTCTGAAGTTAAGATTATAGCACTGGGGAGAGGGGGAGGGGAGGAAGGTGGGGCACAATTAAAACATGAGATTGCTGGTTTTACAAATGGCATCAAAGTCAAGAAAGCAGACTTGGAGGGATCGCTCCAAATGAGTGGACTTTATGGTGACTCTTATGCATACTCAGTGGCTTCAGTCACGTCCACCTCTTTTCTACTCCTGTGGACTGTAGCTGCCAGGCTCCTCTGTCCATGGGATTTTCCAGGCAAGAATACTGGAGTGGGTTGCCATGTCCTCCTCCAGGGGATCTTCCTGACCCAGGGGTCGAAACTCTGTCTCCTGCATTGTACGCAGATTCTTTATCCACTGAGCCACCTGGGAACCGTTATGGTGATGTGCAAACAGGTAAAAATGATGAGACACTATGATGACTACTGTCATGTATGTTTGTCCAGTCAGAACTGCTTAGCGTCTAAGAAAATGGTGCAAATTGTATCTCCTGTGCTCATGCCCTACTCCACAAGCCAAAACAAGAAGAATAGGACCACATGCAGTAATAAATCTTGGCTCTCACTAGGGAGCCCCAGGGGGCCTTCCTGGTGGGACTCACACTGCAGGAGAGCATTGTGCAAAGACAAGTCTGAGGCTGCTTCTGGGAACTGGCAGCATAGCCAGTATGTCCTTGTATGTCCAAAGTATGTCCTTGTGAAGGGCCAGGCCCATCCTGGGTCCAGGAGAGAAGGCACAGGTTATCTCTGAGAGTAACTGCTCCCGGAAAATTCTCAAAGGGAGCACACTTACATAATGCCATGTCTTTTCAGGCTGGGATTCTAAAGACCTGGTGCAGATGCTCTGGGGTCTGACTCAGTCCTGACCCAGCAAAAGTCCAGCCCTTCCATCCACTGGGCTGATGCCAACTGTAAAATTCAATGGGGAGGTCTCCAGGCACACAACAAGGGGATGTCCTGGAATCATAGGCTTTTTCAATCCAAGGGTAAATTCACAAGTAAAACAACAGACCATAGAGAAATTAGCAATGTACCCAAGTATTTTATTGGAATGGTGACTTGTAAATTTGCATTTTATTCATCTTCAGTGGCTCAGTGGTACAAGAATCTGCCTGCGGTGCAGGAGACACTCAGGAGACCCAGGTTCAATCCCTGAGTCAGGAAGATCCCTTGGAGAAGGAAATGACAACCCACTGCAGTATTCTTGTCTGGGAAATCCCATAGACAGAGGAGCTTGGTGGGCTACAGTCCATGGAGTTGCAAAGAGTTGGACATGACTGAGCAACTAAACCACACACATACACACACACTCTCTCACACACACACACATACCATAGGGAAGAAAGGGCACTTTGCTGCCAGTCATAGTAAGTAGACCAGAGTTGGTGTCAACTGTGTTTTTTTTTCCTATTGTTAATGTATCTCCTTCTTGATCATAATTTGGTAAATTTTAGAGCTTTTGTGTCTTCACTAGATAAAACTTTGTTCTTCCTTTCAAGCACATGAAAAAGTGATTCTTCAGCATTTCTTTGCTAACCTCCCCCATTTTGCAATGAAGTGCCCACAAACTGCCCATTCACAAATCCTCCCATTGCAATCAACAGACATACATTTATCTTCATGACAGAGAAACAAACATCTCGATTCCTTTCAAAGCTGGGGTCTTAGTCAGAGAGAATGACGGATTCTACTTAATGAAATTAGTAAAGTTTTACTGGCCTTCTCAGCCAGATAGCCTTACTAGAAGTGTTGTCTCACACCATGTAAAAATTTCAGCTTCACAAATATTTGCATACACTTTAAAACCAAAAAAGTTGGAAATATGGAGATACATGTGGGGGCTTGGATTGAAATGAATATGTATGCAGAAAGTAAAGATATTTGACATGGATACTCAAATCATTTCTACATAGAACAAAGGAAACAAAATTACCTGATTATATAATTTAGGCTAAAAAGGGTTAACACACTCATCTTTTTTTGTTCCTTTAGTCCAACAGATGAGAACAAAATTTTTAATTCATTGTTTTCAAGAATTGCAAGCATAATTCAGTTCAATCTTCGCTAATACTATCACAATCCAAACAAAGGTTTGGACAAGGCCTTTATTGCTATTCACCTGCGTATGATTTCCATTCAAGCCCATTGGAAGCAAAGCCCAAGCTGAGTTGGCACAAGTCAGTCAGGCGCCACTACCCAGGGCAATGATTCAAGTCTCCAAAACTCCAAAGTATTTCAGAGGTGTGTGGGGCGGACAGGGGCTGTGTGTGTAGGGGGCAGGGGGCGCGTGGGGGTGCTGTGTGTGTGCATGTGTGTGTGAGGCTGTGCATGTGTGCTGTGCATTTTTTCTGAAGAATAGACATTATTTATCCCATGATTACATTTTTAAAGGAAAAATTACCAACAAACTTCATAAATCCATGAAGATCACTAATCTCAAATTTACATTTAAAAAGACTGATTTTGTTCCAATAGTTTTTTACACCCATGCGAAACCAGAGTTAGTACCAGAACTCAATGTCTAGGTAGCCAGCATAATAATTTCATAAAACTACTCAAATATGTCACTGGAACAACTAATATTGTATAGTAATTTATATTTTTATTATTTTACCCATTTCTGATTTAAGAATAATTATATGATTTATACTTTATAAAGCCTAGATCTCAACCAGCAAAATCACTCCAAAATTTTAAATTTAGAACTTGTAACTTGAATAAGTTCATGGTATTTTAACTCTTTCGAGAAAAGCATCTTACGCCCTGGTTCACTAATTCCGTACTCTCAAAGAAGGCTAAAGGAAATCAACCCTGAATATTCATTGGAAGGACTGATGCTGAAGCTCCAATACTTTGGCCACCTGTTGCAAAGAGTTGACTTACTGGAAAAAACCCTGATGCTGGGAAGGATTGAGGGCAGGAGGAGAAGGGGGTGGCAGAGGATGAGATGGTTGAGTGGTATCACTGACTCAGTGGAGATGAGTTTGAGCAAACTCTGGATGAGAGTGAAGAACAGGAAGCCTGGCGTGCTGCAGTCCATGCGGTCGCAAAGAGCCAGACATGACTTAGCAACCGAACAACAACAACAAACAAGGGGCATTTGGCACGCTCAAATGTTATTAAGTGTGGGAATGTAAAATGGCACTTTAGACAGACACTTTAGAAGGCAGTTTGCTAGTTTCTTATAAAACTAAACGTATTCTTCCTATGTGCTTAGTCACTCAGTCATGTCTAATTCTTTGTGACCCCATAGGCTGTAACCCACCAGACTTCTCTGTCCATGGGATTCTTTAGGCAAGAATACTGGAGTGGGTTGCCATGCCCTCCTCCAGGGGATCTTCTCAATCCAGGGATCAAACCCAGGTCTTCCACATTGCAGGCAGATTCTTTACCACCTGAGCCACTGAAGAAGCCTATTCTTCCTATAAGACAAAGCAATTGTGCCCCTTGGTATTTACCCAAATGTGTTGAAAACTATTGTATCTACACAAAACCTGAACACAAATATTTATGGTAGCTTCATTCATAATTGTCAAAACTTGGAAGCAACCAAGATGTCCTTCAGTAGGTAAATGGGTGAATAAACTGTGGTGCACCCATACACTGGAATACTATTCAGCACTAAGAAGAAGTGAATTATCAAGCCACAAATACATACAGAGAAACCCTAAATGCACATCACTAACTGTAAGAAGCCAATCTGAAGAGGCAGCATATCCTATGATTCCAACAACATGACATTCTGGGAAAGGCAAAACTATGGAGATGGTAAAAAGATCAGTGGTTGCTAGGGTTGGGGGGAAGCAAGGAGAAATAGGTGGAACATGGGGTTTTTAGAGCAGTAAATTGTCGGGGGTGTGTGTAATTTCCTCAGTTCTGTCTCATCACAACAAAAATCTGAAGCGATGGACCAGTGTTACAGCTCTTGGACAGACCAGTATCACAGCTCTGTGTTATAGCTCAGTTTTATTTAGAAAATAAAGGAAAATACATCCTTGAGGCTTGAGGGCATGAGGGCAGAAGACCCAAAAGACTCGAAGAGAAGAGATAGAGACCCTGGCCCTTTGGCTCCTCTTTTTCTGTTTTTTCCTATTCTGCCTACCTAACAAAACTATTCTGTATCATATTGCCATAATTCATACAAGCCATTATACAGTTGTCAGAACTGATAAAATTTACAACACAAAGAGTAAATTCTAAACTATGGATTTCAATTAAGAATAATGAGAAATGGAGTATTTCCTGCTGTATCAGTAAGCAAAAGATGTCACAGTCATCAGGGATGATGGTGAGCTGGTGAGCCCTGAGGGAGCTCAGGATGTGAAAACACAGAATACTGGCCTCAGATAGCTAAGGTGCATATCAAAGGAATGATTTCAGTGAGTCCAAGTTCTTGCATCCTCCTGTACAAAGAAAAGTGCTAAATTCTTCAACTTCAGATATCTAGATTCATTTTATGAACAGTAATCTTTTGTTCCTTCTACATGCCCTCTGTTGCAAAACTCCTATATATCTTAACTCTCCCCTTGCATGATCGGAGCAGTTTCCTCAGAGTTACTCAAGATGCTGCCTCCTGGGCTTGAAGTCCTAAAAACTCCTGCAAAGTAAAACAGAACTTCCATATTGTGCTTTTTTTTTTTTTTTCAGTCGGCTAATCTATCAATGTTGGTCCATCAATTGTATCAGTGTACCACACTAACAGAAGATGTTGGTCTTAGAGGAACCTGGAAGTGAAGGGAGAGTATATGTCAATTCCAATTTTTTCTGTAAACCTGAAACTGCTTGGAAAAAAAGACTATGAATTAAAAACTAAAAATTGAGAAATTTTTAAATGGTGATAAATGAGGATTTATTGAAATAAAAGAAGTCCACTAGGTCTCAAAAGAACCATCCTCTGAGGAATCTTTACTGAGCTAAGTATCCAGGTGGAATATCCACCATATCCTAATGGCTTGATGGCCTGGCCCATTCAGGGAAGATTCCATCACCTATGGCAGTCTGTCTCAGGTATGGCACACCTACCCACAAATAGAATAGAAGTTCATTTCCTAGAGTAAGAAAGGGAAATCCCACTGAAAGCTAACATAACATGCAGAGCCGAGAGAGTCAAGGAATGGGAGAAATTAATTTACATTTACAATCAAACTTCTTTTAGGCTCAACCAGAAGCCCAAGAACAACTACCAGCCACTCACCGCTACTTGGAGGTTGTTGTTCTTCAGTCGCCCAGTGGTGTCTGACTCTTTGTGACCCCATGGACTGCCACATGCCAGTCTTCCCTGTCCTTCACCATCTCCTGGAGTTTGCTCAAATTCATGACTATGGCGTCAGTGATGCCATCCAACCATCTCATCCTCATCCTTCTCCTCCTGCCTTCAGTCTTTCCCAACATCAGAGCCTTTTCCAATGAGTTGGCTTTTCATCAGGTGGCCAAAGTATTAGAGCTTCAGCTTCAGCATTAGTCCTTCGATTGAATATTTAGGACTGATTTCCTTTAGGATTGACTGGTTTGATCTCCTTGCTGTCCAAGGGATTTTCAACAGTCTTCTCCAACACCACAGTTGGAAAGCACCAAATATTTGGTGCTCAGCCTTCCTTATGGTCCTACTCTCGCATCCATACTGGAAAAATCATAGCTTTGACTAGACAGTACTTTGTTGGCAAAGTAATGTCTCTGCTTTTTAATGTGCTGTTTAGGTTTGTCATAGCTTTTCTTCCAAGGAGCAAGTGTCTTTTAATTTCATGGCTGCAGTCACAGTCTGCAGTGATTGTTTCTGCATCTGTTTGCCAAGAATTGATGGGACTGGATGCCATGATCTTAGTTTTTTGATCATGGCTAATCTTAGTTGGAGGTTAGTCAGCATGTTATCGAGTCCAAGCTTACTCTGATTGCTGCACCACAGGCCAATGAATATGAGAGATGAGGTTTTGAGGCAAGGAAGAGACTTTAATCAGGGAACTAGCTGACTGAAAAGATGACAGGCTAGTGCCTCAAAATAACCATCTTATCAGGGTCAGAATGCCAGGTTCTTTTATGGATCAGAGTTGGAGGGGTGAGGAAACAAAGTAAAAAGACAATTCAGTCCTTGCAAATGTCCCCTAGAATGTGTAAGTTTCACTTCCTTCCCATCCTTCACAGGTGAGTGGCTTAGGTTATCTCCCTGAAGCAGGCCATTATGTATGTTTATAATAACAAAAAAGGGTTAAATTCACCAAAGTAGATCCAGTGTAAATTTAAAATTAACTCTTCCTGGTTACAAGCTGGCTCCATTACCAGGAATCCCTAATTAACTTCTGTGGGGAAATTGCCCAGCTAGGGGGTGGGGTGTTGATTGTAAAAGCAAACCCTTCTCCTGACATGCACATATGTTAATGCCCTATTGTAGAAGTTCAGGGTAGTTATTACTGAGTTGTCACTGGCCCATTAATTATCCAGGATACTGTATTTAGCTTTACTCTGGTAAATCTTTTTTAATTGCCTAGCATACATTACAGAGCATCTTTATTTAACTCTGTTTATGTTTATGCCTTTTCCGATAGCTCATTAAGTACTATCGGAATCTTTAGTGAGACTCGTCAGGCCCTTCTGTGCATTCATTTCACTCACTCATTCCATTGCATCTTAAAGTTCTGGATATTTTTCGAGTCCACCCCTTGCTCACATTTTCTTTTCCCTGCCTCTGAAGGGTGCAGGCAACTTCCTTCTCCACTATTTTCAGACTGCGATTCAATATTTCCCACTACTGAAAGGTACCTGTTTGAAAATATGTATTAATATCTAAATGTGTCCCTGGAGCCTCTGTTCACCAATAGAATAGAGTCCAGATTCCTTAGGAATACACCCAAGGCTTTAGCTAGTTCAGCCCCAACCTCACAACTCATCCACTAACTATCTTTCCTTCCTGCTTTCCATTTCAGCTCTTTACAAACAGGGCATGAAATGTCTTTGTCTGTTCTTTGTTTTCTGCTTGAAACACTCTCCCAGGTTCTGAGAAATGGAACACTTCCTGCCATGTCAGTAAACAAGGATGTCACAGCCATCAGCAAATGCAGCCCTCCAATGTAAGCCAGTGAGCCCTGTGGGAACTCAGGAAGGAGAAGAACACCTGCCATCTAGCAGCCATCAGACTGCAGCCATTCCCCATGGGGGAAGCTCAGGATGTGAAAACAGGATACTGCCCACAAATAACTGAAGTGCATATCCAAGGAATTATTTCAGTGAGCCCAGACCCTTGCATCTTCCCATACGTAGGCAAGCATTAAATTCCTTAATTTGACATGTCTGCTTTTAATTAACAAAAATCTCTTGATGTTCAGATTACCTGCCCTTTGTTAACAAAGCTTCTATATATCCTGGCTCCTCCCCTCGCTTCCTCAGAGTAGTTTTCTCAAGGTTACTTGAGATGCTGCCTCCTGGGCTTAAGTCCTAAAAATTCCCACCGAAGAAGTTGCATGTATTGTTTTTCAGTCAACAGTTCCATTCAAATGTTACCCCTTCATGGAATCTCCTGGACACGTCCCCCATCTCCCCACCACACAGTTCTCCCCATCAATCCTGTTCCTGCCATTGTTGATGCTGTGTGACTCTCTGAAGTGTAAACAGGTATAAATGAGACAGACTCTTGCCAGACAGTGAACTCCTTGAGATCAGGGAGTATGTTCCATTCATCTTTGGGTGCCTGGAGCCTACCCGGGGTGAATGGTTAAGAAATATTTATTGAATGATTGAATGAAGGAGTTTCACTCCAGACTATCTCAGTTTAATCACATCATGTCTGTTCTTTCCAGCATATCTTCACCTACATAACTGCATGACTAGGAGTATCAGTTCAGTTCCATTGCCCAGTCATGTCCAACTCTTTGCAACCCCATGGATTGCAGCATACCAGGATTCCCTGGTCTTCACCATCTCCCGGAGTTTGTACAAACTCATGTTCATCAAGTCGGTGATGCCATCACCATCTCATTCTCTGTCGTCCCCTTCTCCTGCCTTCAATCTTTCCCAGCATTAGGGTCATATTATATGGTCATTAATATGCTGTCTAGGTTGGTCATAGCTTTTCTTCCGAGGAGCAAGTGTCTTTTAATTTCATGGCTGCAGTCACCATCTGCAGTGATTTTGGAGCCCAAGAAACTAAAGTGAAAAGCAAAGGAGAAAAGGAAAGATATTCCCATCTGAATGCAGAGTTCCAAGAAGAGCAAGGAGAGACAAGAAAGGCTTCCTAAGTGATCAATGCAAAGAAATAGAGGAAAACAATAGAATGGGAAATAGTAGAGATCTCTTCAAGAACATTAGAGACACCAAAGGAACATTTCATGCATAGATGGGTACAATAAAGGACAGAAAGAGTATGGACCTAACAGAAGCAGAAGATATTAAGAAGAGGTGGCAAGCATAAATAGAAGAACTATACAAAAAAGGTCTTAATGACCCAGATAACCACAGTGGTGTGATCACTCACCTAGAGCAAGACATTCTGGAGTGTGAAGTCAAGTGGGCCTTAGGAAGCATCACTACGAACAAAGCTAGTGGAAGTGATGGAATTCCAGCTGAGCCATTTCAAATCCTAAGATGATGCTGTGAAACTGCTGCACTCAATATGCAAGCAAATTTGGAAAACTCAGCAGTGGCCACAGGACTGGAAAAGGTCAGTTTATTACAATCTCAAAAGAAGACAATGCCAAAGAATGTTAAAACTACCACATAATTGCACTCATCTCACATGCTAGCAAAGTATTGCTCAAAATTCTCCAAGCCATGCTTCAACAATATATGAACTGTGAACTTCCAGATGTTGAAGTTGGATTTTTGGGGCTAGTGCACTGGGACGACCCACAGGGATGGTATGGGGAGGGAGGAGGGAGGAGGGTTCAGGATGGGGAACACATGTATACCTGTGGCGGATTCATTTTGATGTTTGGCAAGACTAATGCAGTTTTGTAAAGTTTAAAAATAAAATTAAATTAAAAAAAGAAAAAAAAGAAGAGGCAGAGGAACTAGAGATCAAATTGCCAACATCCGTTTGATCATAGAAAAGGCAAGAGAATTCTAGAAAAACATCTACTTCTGCTTCATTGACTACATTAAAGCCTTTGACTGTGTGAATCATAACAAACTGTGGAAAATTCTCAAAGAGACGGGAATACCAGACCACTTTACCTGTCTCCTGAGAAATCCGTGTGCAGGTCAAGAAGCAGCAGTTAAAACTGGACATGGAACAATGGACTGGTTCCAAATTGGGAAAGGAGTACGTCAAGGCTGTATATTGTCACCCTACTTATTTAACTTATATGCAGAGTACATCATGCAAAATGCTGGGCTGAATGAAGCACAAGCTGGAATCAAGATTGCCAGGAGAAATATCATTAACTCCAGATATGCAGATGACACCACCCTTATGACAGAAAGCGAAGAGGAACTAAAGAGTCTCTTGATGAAAGTGAAAGAGGAGAGTGAAAACCTGGCTTAAAACTCAACATTCAAAATCTAAGATCATGGCATCTGGTCCCATCACTTCATGGCAAATAGATGGGGAAACAATGGAAACAGTGACAGACTAATCATGGGGAAAATAAATATAGCATAGATATGCATCTATACACATATATATAGATGTAGGAAAAACCCTGAGGCTGGGAAAGTCTGAGGGCAAGAGGAGAAGGGGGAAGCAGAGGATGATATGGTTAGATGGCATCACTGACACAATGGACATGAGTTTTAGCAAATTCTGGGAGATATGAGAGGAGCCTGGCAGTTGCAGTCCAGGGGTTGCAAAGAGTCGGACATGAGTTAGCAACTGAACAACAACAGATACGCATGCTTCTTAGAACATACTACTGGGGATTAAAGAAGAAAAAAGTCAGAACCCACTTCATGTCATGAATATTAGAAATATACTTGAAAATTAGTCTCTGTGGAAAAACTATGCTTTCCAAAGATGCCATTGAACTAAAAAGAAACATGACATTATGTAATTTTTCATGGAATGTCACCAAATAATACAAATAATAGCAAGCAGATTGCAGTTGGCAAGCCCTTCCAAAGCAAGTCATATCCACTTGGGTGGGGGGCATATTTTGAGAATTTTTTTGATACTTAGAAGTGAATATTTGGAATTGCTTTTTCAAAGACTAGCTGTGTCTGATTCTGAAAATTTTGAATTGTGTGCATTTGAGAGTGAATTTTTGAGCACTTGCATATGCCAGAGTTGGTCCTCTGAGACAGGTCTTAGGAGCTGATTTTGAAATTATGTCACACAGATGTAAATCCTGCTGGTCTCAGAGAGAGATGTGACTGACAGCAGGGCTTGCCTTGCGCAGTTGTAGTTGAATTCATAATTTATGAACATATGTGGGGTAGAATGCTGGCATATGCAAAGCATGACTGCATGCACAATGAGGATAAAAATACAGGTTAATTACATACTATTCACATGGGACTGGAGCCTGCTTAGTATTCTTTAGTGTCACTCATTTCCCAATGGAAACAACATGTATCTTACCAGTAGGTAGCAAATGAAAGTGACCTGTCTTGGATAAAACAGATCCTCAGTATCTGTGTTTGAAGTTTGGTGTGAAATACCAATTCTAGGAGTAGTTAATCAGAACCCCAGCCCATGTTAATAAAACATGCATATTGCTCCCCATGTGGATATTTAGTAAGGTGTATAAAGCATTGAGATGCTCCATTTAGATACCAGATTTCATAGAATTATAGAGCTGGGAGGGATTTTGGAAATGACCTGATGTAATCCTCAACCCACTGCTTTGTAGCTGAGGAGTTCTCAGTCAAGTCAAGACTCAAATCTGACCTCAGAGGAAAATCCCACCATTGACCTGACTAATTCCCACTGATGTCACAGTACAGTTGAGTTCACTGCAGTTTTCAGCACAGTTGCCAGTCTGAAAGGTCAGGAAATGCTTCTCCAAGTAATTCTCTTGGATTGATCTTGTAAGACACAGTGGGACAAGCATTCAGAAGCTGAAGTTGAGAACGTGAGCACAGCTACTTGCTGCTAGGGAACTGTGTGACCTCGGGGAAATCCCCTGCTTCTCTGAACCTTAGTGGGTTCATATTCACATGGCAATGATCATAATTCCTACCTTGAGAGGCTGGTGAGAAGACTCGGTGGTAAATAGGCATAGATGTGCTTGGCAAGGTGTTGAGTTGGCCAAAGAGTTTGTTCGAGTTTTCCCATACGATGTCATGAAAAACCCAAATGAATTTTCTGGGCAATCCAACTACAACAGCACTTACAAAGATTTAGTCCTTATTGTCATCATCAAATACTATTTATTAAAATATCAAAGAAGAACAGCAGGTTGCTGGGCTTTAAACAAGGCAGGAAGCAGGGAAAACCATGGGGCTGAACCCACATTAGGGGCTTTATCTCCTAAAGAGCCAGTTTTTACCAGCAGGCAATCTTGTCTGCAAAACCCATTAAGTCAACCTGCCTCAGTGGCGAAATAGTCACTGTCCTTTCCCTGGCTGTTGTTGCTATTCAGTCACTAAGTCATGTCTGACTCTTAGTGACCCCATGGATTGCAGCCTGCCAGGCTCCTCTATCCTCCCCTATCTCCTGGAGTTTGCTCAAACTCATGTCCATTGAGTTGGTGATGCCATCTAACCACTTCATCCTCTTCTCCCCCTTCTCCTCCTGCCTTCAATCTTTTCCAGCATCACAGTCTTTTCCAATGACTCAGATCTTTGCATCAGGTAGTAACTTCTGTAAATTCTAATAATTTCCCTGGTAACTTCTAGCAAATTCTTATCTTCATATTTTGGATTTATTATCTTCTCTCTCTGCAAGAATGAGCTCTAGAATCATCTACAGCAGCTCTGTCCAATAGAAATACAATGTAGGTCATGTCTGTAATTTTCTTGTAGTCACATTTAAAAAATTTTAAAAAGCAACAGGTGAAGTTAATTTTAGCAATATATTTTATTTACCCCAATATATCCAAAATGTCATCAGTTCAACATATAATCCGTATGAAGGTTATTAATGAGACAGTTATCATCCTTTTTTTTCACATTAAGTGCTCAAAACTCCCTGGATATTTGACACTGACAGTATACCTCTACTGGGAATAACTACTATTTGACGGTCATGTGTAGGTAATAGTAGGTAATGGCTACTATATTGGAAAGACATGCAGGTCTAGAGCCTGGCCGGGTGACCATGCCTACTGATAAAGCAGACTGAGAAAAATTAACTTAGTAACTCTCACAGAAACACTTAAGAACACTGAACCAAACAATCCTGGCATAGAGATGGGGAGGGAACCCTGGCAACAGAAATGACAGCCTAGCAACACCAGCTGTTGTTCGAAAGGGAAATCAGAAAACCATTACTTGGAAAAGACTTTCTGGGAAGGTCATCGTTTGCTATTTTGTTTAAAGGGAAATAAGGAAACTGATCACACATCTACACAAATGTACATTTCATAAGGTGCCATTCTCATTGCTTATCCCACAACACAGGCACTGACATATTTTGTTATATTGTTGATGCTATAGTGCTCACTTAGGAAGACAAAGAGTAAGGCAGGAAATCGGGCTGACCATCATCACATTTCTTCCCAGGGTGTAGCCTGCCTGTAGGCCTCATGGGTCATAGTAAGCTTGGTCCTCAGAAGCCTTTCCACATCATTTTCTGAATATAATATACCCTGATAACTCCTGGCTAGGACCTGGTCTTGCCTGGCTGGGTTCCCGATTCATCTCCTTTATCCCTCCATTGGTTCCTCTTTCCTGTGTGGATGCAGAGCCTCCATCAGACTAAAAGCTGCAGAGAGATGCCCGAACCTGACTTCCCAATCCAGCATCTCTGATACCCACTTATGGGATGTCCTTCAGTTTTATACTTTGAAGCCCAGCTGTCATGGTTAGCTTGTGTGATGACCTTGACCTCAGAGTCTCACCTCCCTTTACTATTATCAAGTATGTTTCTGGTCCTTAGATTCCCAGGTTCTTAATACGTTCCCTGTTCTGAAGATCTGCCCAGGTCTTGGCCCTCTGTGAGCTCACTTTTGGCTGACTTCTGACCTGTGTGATAATCCAGGACTCAGGTCAAAGTCGCTCAGACTGCAGGCCCTGCTGGTGCTCTCAGTCTCAAGTTGATCCCATAAACTTAAACATATCAGAGCTTGAGTTTTTGCCTTCTTGGCTCCTAGAACAAACTCATTTAAAGGAAGCTTGGCCTGGCTGGTGAAGCTTTGCTGTGATATTGTATATATTGGGTCAGTGAAATTTTCCCACTCCTACAATCCAAGGATTAAAAATTCATCCTCTTATTATGGAGTGAAATTCTCCATCTTCATTCATTTATCTTGTAGCTATATTTTCCTTCTTGCAACTAATCAATGCATATTTTACTGAAAACATCCCCCTACTTCTATTAGCAGATCAGAGAAAGGGATGAATAAATTTCCAGAGAATTTGAACGTACTTCCTTAATAAAAACGTCAAGTTTCCTCCCTCTTACTCATTTTATTCCAATCTTATTTTATTTATTCAGTTTTTATTGAAATAGTTGATTTACAATGCTGTGTTAGTTTTGGTATACAGCAAAACAATTCAGTTATATGTATAAATACATTTATGGTTTATTACAGGATATTTAATACAGTTCCCTGTGCTATACAGGAGGATCTTGTTATTTTTTTTGAAGTCTTTATTGAATTTGTTACAATATTGCTTCTGTTTTATGTTTCCATTTTTGACTGCAGGGCATGTGGGATCTTAGGTCCCTGTCCAGGGATTGAACCCACACCCCCTGCCTTGGAAGATGAAGTATTAACCACCAGAATGCCAGGGAAGTCCCTGTTTATCTTTTTTATATATAGTAGTTTGCATCTTCTAATGCCAAATCCCTAATCTATGCCTCTATGCTTTCCCCTTTGGTAATTCTAAGTTTGTTTTCTATGTCTGTGAGTCTGTTTCTATTTTGTAAATAAGTTTATTCATTTCATATTTTAGATTCAACATATAAATGATATAGATAGGTATTAGCCTGTGTGTGCTCAGCAGCTCAGTATTATCTGACTCTTTGGGACCCCATGGACTATAGCCTACCGCCTCTGTCCATGAAATTTTTCAGACTAGAATACTAGAGTGGGTTGCCATTTCCTTCTCCAAAGATCTTCCCAATCCAAGGATCGAATCTGTGTCTCCTGCACCTCCTGCATTGGCAGGCAGATTCTTTACCACTGTGCCACCTGGGAAGCCCAGATATTAGTATATCCTTAAGTAATTGTAATGATTTACTTTTCAGATGTAGGAACACAACTAACATTTAGGCTTTCATTGGGATGGTGTTATATCACTTAGAACTCAAAATTTTCAAACCCAATGATCACCAATCAAATCAGGAAAATCCCATAGGATATCTGTGACTGTCATTCTTAATAGTAGAATATCCCCTGGAAATCTGAAACCCTGTGGGATATCCTTCCTAATTTATGTGATAATAACAGACCCAAGTACTAAAACTCACTTTGGAGAGTCTTTGAGAATTGACCTACATTTTAAAAAGTGATTGTTATTAATTTTACTTTAGTAAAACAGTAAAGTAATGAGCTGAAGACTCTATCAAGAGGAAACAAGCATTTACAAATCCTTTCCCTTGCTTTCATAAAGGACCATTTCTTCCTTATTACTGTTACATTGATGCAGTGATTATACCATGAACTAGTGATGGAAGTGATGAGAGACTGTTTTGTTACTGTTACTGCCACAATGGCTGCCTTTGTGTTGAGTATTGACTCTCTGCTACTGAAAAAAGACCAGGAAAGTAGAGAATTCAGTTCAAAACTGATATCTTTATTCATAATCATTATCTAGGCAGCAGAAAGAAAAATCAGACTGCTATTTACACGGATGAAATCTCTGAGGCTAGGGGTTCAGAAAGGTGACTTTATCCTTCTTACATAATATACTTGATGGGAAGTCAAATCAAAGTCATCTCAAGGCTTTTTAGACTCTTATTCACTGTAGATCCTACTTTTTCTATACACGCCTGATTTTGATTGACTAATCCTCACCCACCCACACACTGCCCACTGCTGTTTGTGTAGAAAGATTCCCCTGACACGAAAACAGGGCATGTACATATATTAAGCAAAAGAAGCAGAACTTATTCAGTCTACTTATGAATCATAAAAAGGAGACAACAGTTTGACATACTTCAGACAATTTTTAAATAGATACTTAAGAAAAAAATTTTTTAGTGTAAAAATCTGAAAGGTTGTTGTGAGGTTGAAAATTGCACAGTGTCACGACAGATCTGTAGCATCCTAAAGATCCAGGTGATCGCCAGCTGGGAAGGGTTAAAGGGTAGATCTCTGCTTTGAGCAGAATGTAATACAGGCCTGTTTTTCATCAGCTGCGGGCCTGGATACAGTCTCTTTGTATAAAGTTTAATTCAATTTCCAGCATATTAAATCACTGACAGTGTAACCCGGGACAAGCTTTTAATTTAAAAGCAAATCTAGTTCTGACAACAGCCTTCTCGTTGATATAATGGATAGTTCTTTTTAAGCCTCTGAAGCACTGTTCTTATTTGCTAATCGTAGCCCTCCAGCTGTGTGGACCTCACCACATGAAGCACAGAAGGAATTCTGGCTTCCCAAGTCTATATGGCACATCTCTTAGAATCGGTGATATGGAACACTTTGAACGTCAGCTTCAAATACTTAGATAATGGGCTTTAATGAAAATGGTTTAATTTCATTGGAAAAATTGGAAATGCCACAAAATAAGTTGCATTATACAATTAAGCTTAAGATTCTCTATGTGCTAAGTAATACCAGTTCCTGGGTTTTGGATGTGAATACCGTCAACTGTGGAAAGCACCTTGCAGATCCCCTTTGACCCACTTATACAACACCACAGTGATGACCTGAGAACACATGTTCTGGTGCATATACTCTGAGGCCGGATAAGCAGAAAAGAGTTTATAAGAGGGTGTATATTCAGTCATGTCTGACTCTTTGCAACCCCATGGACTGTAGCACACTAGGCTCCTCTGTCCATGGGATTTTTCTGGCAAGAACACTGGAGTGGGTTGTCATTTCCTCCTCCAGGGGATCTTCCCAACCCTGGGATCGAACCTGCTTCTCTTGCGTCTCCTACATTGGCAGGTGGATTCTTTACCACTAGCATCATCTGGGAAGCCCATAATAAGAGCAGGATCTATATTTCGAAAGAACATAAAGGTTAATTTTTAAAGATTTTTGTTTAATATCTGCAGAAAGTAGACTTCCACATATGGACCTGGAGACTTCCAAACACTGTTTTTGAGGCTCAGTATATGTTTAATGGAACTTTGCTGAAAATGGGAGCTATATTGTACTTTCTTGTGCTGCAGGAGTGGGGAGTCAAGGGGGACAGCAAAAAATATAGATTCTCAATAGGCTTCCCATACTTTTTTCTACATTTGCTTCTTTTTTGTCCTCCTCTACTTTTCAAGGATGGGGTTTAAAAAAAAATTAATGCACATTTAAGTTACTTAAAGTGACAGAGTTTTAAACATGAAAAGAACCTTAGATATTATTTTTATTGTAATATAATTGTTTTACAATGCTGTGTTAATTTCTGCTGTACAGCAAAGCAAATCAGCAATATGTGTATGTATATGCCCTCCCTGATGAGCCTCCCTCCCACCTCCCCCCACCCATATTATTTTTGACCAATCATATCATACAGGCAGAAAACTAAGACCCAGAAGGAGGAAACCAAATGAAGATGTACACCAGTGGGGCCATCAGCAGGTGCTGTCACATGTAACCCAGGACAGGAGGTGACCACCTGGGGTCTGAGCTACCGAGTGGCCCCATCATCTCTTCCGACTGCCCATTTAGTCTGATTCCCCAAAGGCAGCTTGCCCTTCTAAATAAGATCCATCACTGATATTCTAACTATGCTCTCTCCCTTCATCTTCATCTTAGAAAAGACCTAATGGTGTCTTCAGACCACCTCTTGCCTCTAGGGGATTCCCAGAATGATTCTTTTCCATTTTAACCCAACTTTTCTTCCCCTTGCGATCAGTAATCATGTGAGTTCTGTACATATATTGGACATGGAAGCAACATTTCATGGTTATAAGAATTATGGTGATGATGGTGGTGGAGGCTGTAATAGTAGAAGCTACAGTCTTTCTTGGAGTAGACAAACAGGGGCACTGAAAATACTAACCATCATTCTGTATAAAGCATATACTCAGAAGGTCAAGTGTAGGTAAGAATTAAGTGAAAAATATCCATCCCAAAGCGCCCCCAGTCTGACTTTTCTATCAGAAAGAACAGGACAGTAAAGATGGGCTTCTAGCTGCATCTTTATCAGAGGATAGCCAGCATTTTGTCAATGGTAATCTACAAAAGAGCTGGGCAATTTGTTACATTACACCTTTTCTGATTCACTATAGCCTTAGAAACCCAGAAGCAAGAAGGCAGGAAGTGCAGCCACACTCTTACAGAGAAGAAATAACAACCCCTCTGCTTCATTCAGTTCAGTTCAGTTCAGTTCAGTCACTCAGTCGTGTCTGACTCTTTGTGACCCCATGAATTGCAGCATGCCAGGCCCCCTGTCCATCACCAACTCCCAGAGTCCACCCAAACCCATGTTCATCGAGTCGGTGATGCCATCCAGCCATCTCATCTTCTGTCGTCCCCTTCTCCTTCTGCCCCCAACCCCTCCCAGCATCAGAGTCTTTTCCAATGAGTCAACTCTTGGCATGAGGTGGCCAAAGTACTGGAGTTTCACCTTTAGCATCACTCCTTCCAAAGAACACCCAGGACTGGTCTCCTTTAGGATTGACTGGTTTGATCTCCTTGCAGTCTAAGTGACTCTCAAGAGTCTTCTCCAATACCACAGTTCAAAAGCATCAATTCTTTGGTGCTCAGCTTTCTTCACAGTCCAACTCTCACATCCATACATGACTACTGGAAAAACCATAGCCTTGACTAGACGGACATTTGTTGGCAATGTCTCTGCTTTTCAATATGCTATCTAGGTAGGTCATAACTTTCCTTCCAAGGAGTAAGCGTCTTTATTCACAGATGAGCAAATATTTGCTGGACATGTATTCCTATATAAGTTAAGTCCCACAGTGACTAGAGTAACTGTATGATTTTCCTTCCTGACCGGCCATGCTAACTGGAAGGGAGTCACATGGTATGGTGGTCAGAATTACACATGACATTCAAGAGGATGTTTCCTGTTGAGAATTATTGAATGCTTTTTCCCTTGAAATTTATCAACATATTTCAATTGTTTTACAAGATTATACCTATAAGCACTTTCTCATGACTAGTACCACAATGCACCTTATATTTGATGGTGCATTAGAGTAATAAATCCAATTCTAATTCCTAATCTTGCTTCCGTCAGCTTAGACTGTGTTCAAATTCTAAAACAAGTCAAAGAAATGTGCTCATCAGGTTAGCCCGTGATTCCGTAGAAAGGGAAATCATTCTATTCATCTGTTACTCAGTGACTGGTGCTATTTAAACTCATAGGTACACTGTTCCATTCAAACTGATAAAATATAGAAAATATTTAATAGAAGTCATGTGTTTGGGTATTCGAACATTAAGGAATTTTTTGGTAAGTGACTGAAGAAAGACCTTCAAAGTTACTCACCCAAGAATTGTGGACACTTCATTTGTATAGATATTACTTTCAACTGTTCTGTGAAAATAGACTGAAATTTGTATAGATATTACAATTTTTTGGTAAGTGACTGAAGAAAGACCTTCAAAGTTACTCACCCAAGAATTGGGGACACTTCATTTGTATAGATATTACTTTCAACTGTTCTGTGAAAATAGACTGAAATTTCATGGGGTATAATAAGTATAACATTTTTTTACCCTTGTAAGTATATAGCTCAAGTGAATGGAAAAATTACAACTTTTGCATTTATTACAAAGATATTTATATCTGTGTAGTCTTTTATTTTTTTGTATCTCTCCCACCTCAGTATTGAATTCTAGCCCAGGATCTGTGCAGAGCTACATGACCTAAAGAGGGAAACATCCAAAATTCTATCTCAATTTCTACACTGAAATTGCAAAATGAAAGTAAAATGAAAGTATTACCTCAAAGATGAACCTGAGGATTACATAAGAAAGAAAACATGGAAACTCCCTGAAAATTGAAGTGTTCTACAAATATAATGAACAATGTTCTATGGATTTCAATAAGGTGAAGCCCACCGTATCTTAAGGAAAAATCTCTTCAAAATGTAACACACAACAAACTTTTACCAAGAACTTACTTTAGTATAAGTACAGTTAATTTTAGCCAAGCTGTTTTTCTGAAAAAACAACTCTTGCATGAAAATTACAACTCTTGCTCCAATTACATCCACACTGAATCCTTTAAAATCAATGAAGTTTTATGAATGAAAGGGATATGATCCAGTTACAGAGGAATTGATGACATATCCTCTGAACATTTCAACTGTTTGCCCCTCCTTGAATAAAACAAGGTTTGAACACTTTTCAACAGTCCTCACCCTTATAATCCTTCATTGGTTTCTCAATGTCTTCAGAATAAAAACTAAATTTATTTCATTGTCTAGCCCATCTTCACCTCCAGCTACTATCTCACAATTACTCTCTGTTCAAAACACACTTAACCTGCCGTGTTATTTCTTGCCTCTCTGCCCTTTCACAGAATTATACCCAAGACTCCACAGCCAACACCCCACTTTATTCAGATAGTAGATCTTCCCACCAAAACCTCTGCTCAAGCATCTGCACCAGAGTCTTACTTGAACCACTAAGGTGGATCGAGCTTCCTGTTTCTATCACAGTGCTTATTTTCCTGTATTGAAATTGTCTGTTTACTATTCCATCTTCCTCAGTCAGACAGTAGATTTTTTGAAAGAAGATGTGTATTTTATTCATTTTGGGGAAATAAGTAACTAGCATAGTGCCTTGCATACAGCAAGTACTCAACACAGATTAAGAGATAAATTAATATGCAGTAGACAGAACACTAACATAAGGGAAATGACCATTCCATTAACTCAGGAAAGGGCACCAATCTTGCATGACCTACATCAGAATTCAGGACTAACTCAGAATCAATAAAGTACTTTTTCAGTAGTTGAAGCTGTACCCAATACGCTACTTTCTTACCCATTCCTTATCTCTAGAACTTTTCATCATTGACAAAGCACTTTGTGCTTGTTCACATTCATTATGCCTTTTAATGCCACTACAAGATCATGTTTCTCAGCTGGGTTTTAGTGCAACATCCTCAGCATGTCCAAGTGGTATGGGAAGAGAAACACTGGATAGACGCTCTGCGCTCCAGCCTCTATTCTGCCATTGAACCACTGTGTGTTATTAGGGAAACACCCCAACTTGTCTAAACTTAGCTCTCTCTTGAACTTTGCCAACCTTGTGTGTGTGTGTGTGTGTGTGCGCACGAGTGCTCAGTCACCAAGTTGTGTTCAACTCTTTGCAACCCCACGGACTGTAGCCCGCCAGGCTCCTCTGTCCCTGGGATTTTCCAGGCAAGAATACTGGAGTATGTGGCCATTTCCTTCTTCGGGGGATCTTTTCGACCCAGGGATCGAACAACCTGCGTCTCCTGCATTGGCAAGCAGATTCTTTACCACTAAGCCACTTGGGAAGCCCTTGCCAACCTTAGTGAAGGTAGACTGTCATTTTTAAACACTGTTGTCCTTATTATCCAAATTGGCATTTGGAGGTAGCTAACTGAACCAGTAACAGAGTTTAGGGTAAGACAAGGCTGGTTTTGACTCCAAGACACATCACATAATAGCTGTGTCATCTTGTGCCAGTTAGTTAATCTCTCTGAGCCAGTTTTCTCCAATATACATAGAGGTACCAGTGGTTGATTTTATTTTTCTGGGCTCCAAAATCACTGCAGATGGTGATTGTAGCAATGAAATTAAAAGACGCTTACTCCTTGGAAGGAAAGTTATGACCAACCTAGACAGCATATTAAAAAGCAGAGACAGTACTTTTCCAACAAAGGTCCATCTAGTCAAGGCTATGGTTTTTCCAGTGGTCATATATGGATGTGAGAGTTGGACCTAAAGAAAGCTGAGTGCAGAAGAATTGATGCTTTTGAACTGTGGTGTTGGAGAAGACTCTTGAGAGTCCCTTGGACTGCAGGGAGATCCAACCAGTCCCTCCTAAAGGAGATCATTCCTGAGTGTTCATTGGAAGGACTGATGTTGAAGCTGAAACTCCAATACTCTGGCTACCTGATGCGAAGAGCTGACTCATTGGAAAAGACCCTGATGCTAGGAAAGATTGAGGGCAGGAGGAGAAGGGGACGACAGAATATGAGATGGTTGGATGGCATCATCAACTCGATGGACATGGGTTTGGGTGGACTCCGGGAGTTGGTGATGGACAGGGAGGCCTGGTGTGCTGCAGTTCATGGGGTCGCAAAGAGTTGGACACGATTGAGCGACTGAACTGAACTGAACTGAATGATTAGACAAGATGAGTACAAAAATTTTTGTAGGTTTTAAAAGAAAAAAGTACCATTAATAAAACTCTTGTTAATATGATTCTTGTTTGGCCAGAACAAAGTTTCACAAAGAGCTCTGTACATCACATGATTACAAGGATGTAATAGATGTGCCTTTAAAAAGTTATTGACAATTTCACAACAGCTTAGTAAGTAAAGGCTCAGATAAGTTCTACTGTGAAGAGATCTGCTTAACTCTGTTTAACCCATGCACTTGAACATGGAACACATGCTAACACCTGGTGGGGGATCAAGCATGAGAAACCCAAGAAAGCTGTTCTTCGGGTGACTCTCATGACAAGATATTCAGAAACAAAACCCAAAATGGTAAAAATATTCTCCATTCTACCATCCACTGAGTTATCATTCGGAACATGCCTATTTGCTAGAAGACAATGAAATATGTACGTAGCTACACGTGTACACGTGTAGGAGAAATTCAGGTCAAATTTTAAGAGTAGGTCATAAACTCTAAAGGAGGAAGACTTCTCGATATAACTGACCACAGGTCTCATGAGGACTAAAAGGTGTTCCGATTGGGCATTTCTGATTCCCACAGGTTGAGCTGCATGCTTGGTAACTTCTGGGAGCATATGACATGAACACAAAAGAAAAGTACTTCCTCATTCATTCACCAGCACAGTCCTTTAAAGGTTTTTAAAGTCCTTTCTTCACATGGTAGCAAAAATTCACTTCATTATTTCAATGGTTCATTCCCAGTATCAACTCCTGCGACTTTAAAAGCTGCCATTAATTTCCCATTAGCAAACTTTAATTAAAATGAATATGTATCATTGCTTTAAGCAGTTGCATTTGTAATAAATGTATGAGTACATGCAAATCTTGTCCAAAATGTTTCAAATAGCTATTTCAGAACAAGCACTTTGATGGTTTTTCAAAGGATTTTGTCTACAGAGAGCTTTTAGAATTTGGCCCTTATCTAAAATAACTTGAATTCCATGCAAATACAATGGACAGTTACCAACCTACCTAAAATCTATTTTATTGATCTTAGAAAGTAGCATGTTTAAAATAGGAGTAATGACCTCTTAGCTTTGAACTATTCACACCTTTGTGTTTCTGCAACTTTTGTGTAAAATGCACTGAAAAGAAAAGCCAGAAAGAGCATAGAGATGCTCCTAATTTAAAGAATCATGGCAATTAAAGATAATTGTCTAATATAACAACCTGAGATGAACCACATTTCAGCAGTTTATTATCAAAGATGCACCCATACCCTCAAGTTCTATGCAAATATTCTACACCCAGAAAAGTTGAAATAATTCAGAATGCATCTGAGTGTTAAATTCCATGAACTCTCTGACCCCATTTTAATTTCCTACATTAAGCTAAAGTTTGTGGTGTTTTGTTTTGTTTGCTTTGTTTTTAATATTATCAGGAGAAAATGAGGTTGAGTCTGAGATGATGCTTCCACCAAGTTACCCCACCATCCTCCAAATATCTTAACCAGAATCCAAGAACAGAAAAGATTAGACAACTCACATATGAATTATTAAATGATTATTCTGAATAAGTAGACAAACATGTAAAAACATTTCCAGTATTACTTCCTCCCAAATGACCACGTGTTAGCAGAATAAACTTCTGAGCCTTTATAGAAAACATTGTAGAAATGCTTAGCAAAAATGAACCCTATGTCCCCACAGTTTCTCCAAGGGTTGGGGTGGTTAATGCATTTGTCTTACAGCCTGTGATTTTCCTTCTGAAGTGAACCTTACCGGTTCTGCCCCATTCCCCATAGCTTTGCTGTATGGCCAGTTGACCCAGTAGCTATGGTCTCACTGAGATGTGTCTGGGAGGCCCTTTTCTTTTCCTAATTATTTCTCACTTTCTGCATTTTATGTTCTGAGATATTCAACAGCATTTTTCAATTGGGAAAATGTTTGGTCTGGAAGGTCCAGTAAAAACAACTACAATTTGATACTCAGTTTTTCATAAAGTATCAATTGGTAAGAAACATGGATAGTTCTTCAGTTAATGGAACTGAGAAGTGTTTCCCTTCTTTACATAAATCTAGAAATTTTAAAGGTAAAAGGGAGTGATTTTTCAAATCCTGCATGAAATTTGCAGAAGTTAACAAATGGAATGTTAAGCTTCATTTACCACATTATCAGATTAAAACTGCTAATCATATGAATCCCAGCCACTAAACAATTTCAGTAATTAAATCAAGCATTTGAGTTCTTCATCAGACTTGAAGGCACCAAGCTGTCTTTGCAGTAGTCAACCATGGGAAATAACAGTTATCACATTTAAGTGACTTTTTAAAAAGTCCTTTAAATCCAAAGTATAGAGGTTTCCAAAATCAATTTGTCTGACTGCAAAGCATATAGCACTTTTCCAGGTAGTATCTGCTTGGAAAAAAAAAAAAAAAAAAGTTTCTCAGTTTGAAAGGTCACTACCTATGCAATGCTTACCCTGCTTTACAAAGCAATGGTCCTAGAAAAGGTTGAAAAATTATCACACGTGCTCTTCTCAATGAAAACACCGCACAGTTCACCATAAAGAAAGAGAGATTTTCAGTTCTGTTCCACAAATTCTCTGAGTTGTTTCCACACAGGATAACTTAGCATAGTTAATGACTTGTAGTTTTTTTTTTAATCACAAAAATAACTACAAATGAAATCGTAAAGGACACTAGCATAGCAGAATGTAGCCCCATACCAGTGCACTTGTGAGGAAGTTTCCTCATTTTACTTCTACTTACTAAGCTGTTTAATTAAAAAAAGGGGGGGGGGGACCCAAAAGCAAAACTCTAGGATGTTAGCATTTAAATTGTTCAACATCAAGAATTTTTGTAGCTGTAAAATATCACTTCAAAAAGCCATCAAAAACACACAAATTTCAGAGAAACGTGTTCCTGAGCAGATTGCTTCATTATATTCCTAAATCCAGGCAGTGACATCTCCAATGATGATTCCCTCTGCCCAAAGAGTTGGCATATCAGACAACAAGCAGAAAAGCATGTCAGTGAAGATGCCAAGTGTGATCAAAGTTTACAAGGTGCATCACCCTTTCCCAAGGGTTCTTAGTTCTCCAAGAAATCAGATATGGGGATGTTGCAAGATAATCAGGAAGTGCACCATTGGAGTAAGTCTCAGTCCAATCCCAGGGACAGGGAAGCCTGGTGGGCTGCTGTCTATGGGGTCGCACAGAGTCGGACACGACTGAAGCAACTTAGGAGCAGCAGCAGCAGTCCAATAAAGTGTACTTGCTTTTATGTGGAGATGGTTATAAATACAGATATAGATATAGACAGTCTCCAAAAGAGACAAGTGTGTCCCTACTACGCTCTCTACTTGAAATACTTCTCTAGCGGTTATCATTAAAATGTGGCTACTTTTGAAAAGCAACAACTCCCTTCTAACTAGAACCAGCAGATTCTTCTCAGGGAACAAAAGAAGCCATCCAAATTGCAACATACATTTCAAACCCAACATAATTAAAGAGGATTTTTTTTTTCTTCTTTTAGAAGATGTAGTCGGAATCCTCTCCTCCTCGCTGAAACAGTATGAAACAGTATCTCTAAAAATGTGTTAGGGATGATGAGGGAAGGGTGGTAGTGTATAAAGAGAGAAGCTAGTGAAGCAGAGGGAAGACGGAAGGGATGGAGTGCTCAAAGCCACTTAGTTGCCCTTCCCTTGCTTCTCACTTCTCTCCACCCTAGGTTCTGATTGCAAATTTTAAAATGCAAAACCCAGTTTTAAAAACAAACAAACAAACAAAAAACCCCAACGAGATTGTGACTTGGGTTACCACCAAGGCAACCCTAAACAGGTCTCGTCAAAAGCAAAGCGGTGGGCATGTAGTAGCGGCAGCCAGTCCCCGTCCCCCCACCCCTGGTACGGTACCTCCAGAACTGCCCAAGCTGCAAGATGTGGGTGAGTGACTGCAGGAGCCAGATGCAGAAGGAACAGGACGCAGACCTGGGTTTGCCGCCGGCCCGGGCGGCCCCGCTGCTGTTGCTGCCGCTGTTGGTGGCGGCGACGTGGCCCTTGCCGGCGCTGGACGCCTGCCTCTGCGGCGTGGAGGGGCGAGCCTCGCCTTCCGCGGCCGCGGCCCCGCCGCCCACCGCGGTCTTGCCCTCGGCCCCGGGCTGCGCGCAGCCGGCGGCGGCCGCGGCGCTGTCCTCGGTGCTGAAATCGTGCACGAACCAGCGGAAGCTGAACACCTGCACCGAGAGCGAGCCCAGCACCACGAAGAAGAGCGTGAGCCCGAACCACCAGCGCTGGCCGCGCAAGTAGTAGTCCACGGCGAGCCAGATGTCAGTGCCCACGTCCGCGAAGTACACGGCCACGGCCGCCAGGATCCAGAGGCAGTCCCACAGCGAGTAGCGCCGCTGCTCCGGGCCCAGGCGCAGGCACAGCGCCGCCGAGCCCGGCCCAGAGCCGCCGCCCGGGCCGCCCGAGCCCCCGGAGCCGCCGCCCGAGCCGCCGCTCCCGGCGCAGCAGCAGCAGCAGCAGCAGCGCGAGCCGTCCGGGCAGCAGGCGCCCCCGGCCGCCTCCTCGTCCTCGGCCCCCGACCCCGACGGCAGGCCGGGCGCCAGTCCCTGCACCGAGCCCGAGTGGTCCGAGTTCTGCAGCGGGGTGAACGCCACGTCGCTGCCCTTCTTCATCTTCAGCCTCCCGTCTGACTTAGCGGCCATGATGCCTCCAGCGCGGAGGAGCGCCCTCCTTTATGTGGCACCTTTCCGCGCTGTCTCCTCCTCCCGCCACCTCCTCGCCGCGCCCCGGCTTCCCTCCCGGCGTGCGGCTCCCCTCCTCCTGCCCCTGCGCCGGCTCTCCCGCCGGGCTGGGCGCTGGGCCGGGCTAGCGGCGCGCCCTGAGCCGGCAGGAGCGCCGCCTGGCTGCCTGCGCGGAGCCAAGCTGCTCGCGGCGCCCGGCGCGCGCCCCGGCCCGCCGCCCGCGCCCCTCGCCGTCCCGGCCCCGCGGCTGCCGCCCGAGCCGCCGCCGCCGCCAGCAGCAGGAGCAGCAGCGGCCGCCGCGGCGCTCCTCGGACCTGCACATTCCTCTCCTCCCCTCGCGCGCGCTCCCTCCTCCCGCTTCCTCGCCTCCACCAGCTGACTCGGAGCGAGAGGATGACCTCATCCTTCTCTTCCAGCTGCCGCCGCTCCCGCCCCGGCTGCTCGGGAGGGGCGAGGGAGGAGGAGGGCCCCGGAGGAGGGGCCGCGGCCGGGAAGCGCTGCGGGATTGGGATGGGGTTGGCGAGTCCCCGGGGCCCGGAGGATTGATGGAGAGAGACGGTCGAGGGTCCCGGCTCACGGGATTGCGGAGAACGCCGGGTGGATTTGACCGACCCCGGGGAGGGGCGGGAGGGCGCGGAGAGAGGAGGGGTCCCCGAGTGCAGCCCGCGCGGAGGTCGGCGGAGAGTGGGGACGGCGGGTGTGGCACGGCGCGGGGCTCTTTGTGTTCAGTTCTGAGCTACGGAGATCTGGAGAAGGGCTAGGTGTGCAGCCGGGGCCGACGAGGGTTGGGAGAATGGGCTCGATTCGGACACCAGGGCCCTGAAAGCCGACAGCGGCAGTGGGTGTGCCCGGCCCCGGAGAGCCGGCGAAGGCGCGGAGGACCGGCGGGTCCGCGGGGAACCCCGAGCCCGCGCTCTCGGGAAAGGAGCGCGCGGCCAGGTGGCTCCGGCTTCTCCGGAGAGGCCAGGCGCCCAGGATCGGGAAGAGGAGGGGGCGGCTCGGATGCCCTCCGCCGCTCAGGCCCGCGCCGCCCGGCCGATACCCCCGCGCTCCCTCCTCGGCCGGGAAGCGACCAAGCCTGGTGGAGAGGCGGACCGGCGGGCCAAGCCGCAGCCCCCGGCCGCGTCCTCCTGTAGGTGGGAACCGCCGCACCCCTGGCGGCTGCTCGGGGCTCTGAGGGCTGAGGGGCGGGGCGGCAGCCGTGGGTAACGGGGCCCGGCCCGCGGGAGAGGAGTGGCGGAGCCCGGAGCTGACGCCACCTCCCCGGTCCAGAGGAGAATTACCTGCTCTTAAAGCGACAGGAGTTTCAGGCTTGTGTAGTCCCGCCACTCCAGAAATGACTGGAATAAATTAAATCTGTGATCACCAAGTTATTATAGTAACAGATATAGAGAATAGGCAAATTGAAAAGACTCTTTGAAATGCAGTCGATATAGGGTTCCGCTCCCCTTTTTTGTTAAGAAAACTTAGTCTGATTTGTTTCACTTAACTTTTGCAAATGTAAGAGAAGGGGACTGTAATTCTTAAATTATACTATGACTCACATGTTTTAAGCCCAGAGGGAAGTGAGGCAACACGTGTTACCCCGCCACGAAGAGCACCAGCGTGGTCTTCTAAATCTGGAGGCAAAACCTCACACCCTCGCGCTAACTTGCAGACACCAGGCTCAGTCTGAACTAGTATGTGCGCCATTCTTAATTGGTAGCCTTATGAAAATGTGCACACATTTCTCTGCAAGTAGAAATAGCCGCCCCAGGCATCTCCTACTACAGTTATCTGCTGTTTGAGCACCAACCTGATCAAAGTGGGATTTGCCCACTCTCGCCCTTTGTTCTTATAGACTGGTGCCTGCCCTGGGCCCCCTTATGGTGAACTCTGCCTGACAGTCTGGCAGGAGGGTGTTGGGCCCAAGAGCCCATAAATATTACCTGCTGCTGCTAAGTCACTTCAGTCGTGTCCGACTCTGTGTGACCCCATAGACAGCAGCCCACCAGGCTCCCCCATCCCTGGGATTCTTCAGGCAAGAACACTGGAGTGGGTTGCCATTTCCTTCTCCAATGCAGGAGAGTAAAAAGTAAAAGTGAAGTAGCTCAGTCATGTACGACCCTTAGCGACCCCATGGACTGCAGCCTACCAGGCTCCTCCATCCATGGGATTTTCCAGGCAAGAGTACTGGAGTGGGGTGCCATTGCCTTCTCCGAAAAATCATCTAGCATGTACAAATCCAGTATTTCTATCACAGTTCAGTTCAGTTTAGTCGATCTGTAGTGTCCAACTCTTTGCGACTCCATGAATCGCAGCACGCCAGGCTCCCCTGTCCATCACCAACTCCCAGAGTTCACTCAGACTCACGTCCATCGAGTCAGTGATGCCATCCAACCATCTCATCCTCTGTCGTCCCCTTCTCCTCCTGCCCCCAATCCCTCCCAGGAAAGAGTCTTTTCCAGTGAGTCAACTCTTCGCATGAGGTGGCCAAAGTACTGGAGTTTCAGCTTTAGCATCATTCCTTCCAAAGAAATCCCAGGGCTGATCTCCTTCAGAATGGCCTGGTTGGATCTCCTTGCAGTCCAAGGGACTCTCAAGAGTCTTCTCCAACACCACAGTTCAAAAGCATCAATTCTTCAGCATTCAGCTTTCTTCACAGTCCAACTCTCACATCCATACATGACCACAGGAAAAACCATAGCCTTGACTAGACGAACCTTTGTTGGCAAAGTAATGTCTCTGCTTTTCAATATGTTATCTAGGTTGGTCATAACTTTTCTTCCAAAGAATATGCATCTTTTAATTTCATGGCTGCAGTCACCATCTGCAGTGATTTTGGAGCCCCCAAAAATAAAGTCTGACATTGTTTCCACCATTTCCCCATCTATTTACCATGAAGTGATGGGACCAGATGCCATGATCTTCGTTTTCTGAATGTTGAGCTTTAAGCCAACTTTTTCACTCTCCACTTTCACTTTCATCAAGAGGCTTTTTAGTTCCTCTTCACTTTCTGCCATAAGGGTGGTGTCATCTGCATATCTGAGGTTATTGATATTTCTCCTGGCAATCTTGATTCCAGCTTGAGCTTCTTCCAGCCCAGCGTTTCTCATGATGTACTCTGCATATAAGTTAAATATGCAGGGTGACAATATACAGCCTTGACATACTCCTTCTCCTATTTGGAACCAGTCTGTTGTTCCATGTCCAGTTCTAACTGTTGCTTCCTGACCTGCATATAGGTTTCTCAAGAGGCAGGTCAGGTGGTCTGGTATTCCCATCTCTTTCAGAATTTTCCACAGTTTATTGTGATCCACACAGTCAAAAGCTTTGGCATAGTCAATAAAGCAGAAATGGATGTTTTTCTGGAACTCTCTTGCTTTTTCGATGATCCAGCAAATGTTGGCAATTTGATCTCTGGTTCCTCTGCCTTTTCTAAAACCAGCTTGAATATCTGGAAGTTCACGGTTCACGAAATGCTGAAGCCTGGCTTGGAGAATTTTGAGCATTACTTTACTAGAGTTGTGTAAGTCCTTTATTATGTAAGTCCCTTAAGTCCGCACAGAGCGCTGGCGGCTGCGACGGAGCACAGAACGCAGCGGAGAGGAGCTACCCCACGTCCGAGGTCAGGGGCAGAAGCCGGGAGGACACCATGCCCAAGGGGCGGCGGCCAAGAGGAGTTACCCCACTTCCCAGGTCAGGGGCAGCGGCCGAGAGTGCCAGGCTGCGACGGCGCAGGAATGGCCAAGAGGAGCTACCCCATGTCCGAACGCAGGGGCAGCAGCCGGGAGGAGCAACCCCAGGTCCAAGGAGCGGTGGCTGCGCGGGAGCAGGAGGGCCTAGAGGAGCTATTCCACATCAAGGTCAGGAGGGGCGGTGATGAGGAGATACCCCTCGTCCAAGGTAAGGAGCAGCGGCTGCGCTTTGCTGGAGCAGCCTTGAAGAGATTTCTATCACAAGGCGTGGCTAAATGGGGAATGAGGGTCAATGCAGGACCACGGAGTGAGTTAGATGGCCAAGCAAAGGGTATGTTTTAAATCTAATTTTAAAACTGGGCCCTCTCGGAGACTTTCTGGTCGTCCAGTAGCTAAGACTCCATGCTCCCAATTCAGGGTTCAGGGAACCAGATCCCACCCGCCTCAACTAAGAGTTTGCATGCTGCAACTAAAAAAATTAAAAAATAAAAGACCCCACACCACAAAGAAGAACCTGCCTGTGGCAACTAAGATCTAGTGCAGCCAAATAAGTAAATATTTTTTTAAAAATTAGACCCTCTTGAAGTAGGACCATCCCTTTTATTTATTTATTTTTTGAAAACACCCCAGTTCTTTTTCCTCAAGGTCCAAATCTTAAGAGTGCATCTCCAGGGCACTACAGCTGATCCTTGTGCCAAAGCACTAGGGAGAGCAATGATCTCTTAGGTAACTGAGTCCTGAGGGATAAGGTATATTCTAGGTCAAGTGCAAGGCCTTACATTGCACCAGGTATGAAAAGACAGCTGGTATTTGGAGGTCTGGACCTGCCTCAAGCTTCCTCTAGAGAAGGGATGTTTCTTATTCAGTTGTACTCTCTGCCTCTAGCACAGCGCCTGCACAGACGATTCACTCAATAAACATTAGCTGAATGAATGCATGGATTTATAGGAAAAAAAAAAAACTTTCCACAACAGAAAGAATGCTGCATTCTGTACTAATGTTCCCATGGAAACAGGAATTAGGAGACTTATCCTGTTAGGTTCTAAAAAAGAAATAACTAGTAATATTTTCCTTATTAGTACATTTATTCAAAACCATTTAGATTTTTTTTTAAGCTTCTGTCTGAACCATCTCTGGAAAGTGGTGGAAGTCAATGGGAAGAGTACATGAGTTGGAGGTCAGAGTAGGAGGTTCTTCCTCTTATTGGCCTCACAATCTGGGCAAATCACTCAATACACAGGATTAATATGAGGACTGGATAAAATAATGCATATTACTGCGCTTTGCGTACAATAGTGTTCTTAAGAATCTCTTACCTCCTATTACTCACATCTCAGGATGAGGGTTCTAAAATCACCTGCTGTACTGTCATCACTGGATCTGCCGAGGCACATGGATATGTAGGTCAGAAGCTCAGAATTTAGACTCAGAGGTGTCCTGAGTCATATTATTTAACTCCCCACTCCATCCTGGCCCTGGGGTTCATCATTTGTAAACTAAGGCTGATCACAATCTCTAGCATCCAGTGTTGTTGCCAGGAGTAAATAAAATGATGCAGGCAAATTCTTTGACACCATGTCAAGCACTCGCAATCCACAAAGTTCAGTTAATATGTTTCACATTTCTTCCACCCCTTCATGTTTTCTGGTTTAACTCCAAAACTTTACATTGAGCTAGTCAACTCTCCCTCAAATAAGCTTTCTTCAGAGCACAGCTATTGGACCCCATGCATCAGAATCAGATGATTTTTAATACAGATTCCTGGCCTGTCAGTGCTGATCCCCTCTCCTTCAGTGATCTTGTCTTCCATCCTATCCAAGAGGCCCTCCCTTGTTGTTCTAACCCTAACCTAAACCACGCCATCACTCAACAGCTTCATAATCTCAATTTCAAGCATTCTTCTGACTTATTTCTTGTAAATGGTCAGCTCAGACCCTTCAGTGCCCATGGACTCAATTCTGCCAGGTTTTTGTGTCCCTTAACCCCTTCATACTCTCACCTTTCTCCTTGCCCAGCTTAAATCCCATGGTCAAGCCCCATCAGCAGTTTCTGGAACACATCCCCATTTCTGTTGTCACTCAACATCAACGTGGCTTCAGCCCTGCTCTGACTTCACGTCTGAGCCTGTGCAGCTGGCTGTGTCTAGAGAAAGGGAGGCCATGCTGACCAGCTCCCACAGATGTGAGCCCATGAACCTGAAGGAAGCCTCGGGCTTCTCAGCAATCACATGGGGTCCTCCCAGTCATTGGTGTCCTACCTGACTTTTTTTTGGCTGCACTGGGTCTTTGTTGTGACACAAGGACTTTTCTAACAGTGGCATGTGGGCTTAGTTGCTCCCCAGCATATGGGATCTTAGTTCCCCAACCAGGTATCAAACCCCCATCCCCTGTGTTGGAAGACAGATTCTTAACCACAGGGCCACCAGGGAAGTCCCTGTCTTACACTTTCAAATTATTGTTTCTTTTCTTCTTTTCCCTTCTCAAACTTTTAACACCTCCTGCATCCTTACTCTCAGCTAATGACTGCTTCCCACATCACTGAGAACAATGAGTTGACCAGAACAGAATAGAGCCCCCGAAGCTCCCACCACCCCCCCGACCACTGGCCAGCATCTGTACCCATACGCCCTTGCCTCCCCAAGGGGATCCCTTTACTTGTTCACCAGCTCCCATCCCCTCCTTGCTCAAGAGCACTATTCAACACTAATTTCCATAATCATCAGTTTTCCCTCTCTTCTAGATTACCCCCATCCCATTCAAACACACTCTTATTTCACTAGTTAAGAATCAAAGCCAGCCAAAAATACTAAAACAGAACAAAAACATTTCCTTTGATTCCAGTTCCCTTTCTAGCTACCACTGCATGTCTCTGAAACCTTTTACAACAAACTTCTTGAGTTGCCCAACCTGGCTTTCTTCAATTCCTGTTCACCTGTCCTCTTGAATGCACTCAAATAAACCAACAGCCACCCACTGAAACTGCTCTCACCAAGTCGGAGGCTGCCTTTTCCCACTTCACTAAGCATCTCAGCTGGCTTCTTACCTGAACGCTTCAGCAGCATTTGCCCTAGTTGATCACTCCGTGCTCATTGAAATGTGTCTTTCTCTTGGCTTTCACTACACCATACACTCTTCCTTTCTTTCTGCTCTCTCCAAGCAGTCTCAGCTAATTCTGGGTCCTTTGCTAACTCTTTATCTTTTCCTCTGTCTTTATATAGTTTCATTTCTCAAATCTTCCTCTATGTACTCTTGTTCCCTCAATCACTTCATGAAATCTTACATTTTAAAATGCCACCCATATGCCAATGACTCTCATGTTTATTTCTCCAAGATTGAGATTCTTTTCCCATATAGGTCATTACAGAGTATTAAGAAGAGTCCCCTGTGATGAAGCATTTAAAATAAAAGACATGATTAATTTTCCATTTTAGTGTGACCATTTGGGCTTCCTTGTGGCTCAGCTGGTAAAGAATCTGCCTGCAATGTGGAAGATCTGGGTTCAATCCCTGGGTTGGGAAGATCCCCTGGAGAATCTGGCCTGGAGAATTCCATGGACTGTACAGTCTATGGGGTTGCAAAGAGACAGAGCAACTTTCACTTTCACTTTCATTCTGGTAACAGAACAGAGAGGTAAGGAATTTTGTACAAGACTCTTGGTGCCTTGTGATGGTCCACCAGCACACCACATATACTCTGTGCCAAGAGCCAAATGCTGTGTCTGACATATTAGCAAGAATTTGATAAATACTCTGGGACACTTCATTCACTTCACTTCTGGGACAAGTTTCTCAGACAAGCTGTCTGCACCTGTTCAGACATTAGAACTACAACAGTGGCTTTCAAAAGGCTAGAGCTGCAAAAGCAGAGAGACTTCTGAAATGCTAAAAAAATCAACAAAAATGGACTTTTATACAAAATTTGGAGCAACACTAAGGAATTTAAATATTAGAAGTCAGTTGAGGAAGGACCAGATAAATGCTGAGGGATACAATTACCAAGAATGGTGAGAGGAATTTAGAGGGTTGAATTGCCTAAATATTTTCATTTTCAAATTGGCGTAGCAACCTGGGCTGAGTAAAAGAAATAGAATGGGATGCAATTTAGTGTTTGGAATGAAGTATCTCCAAAGCTTAGGACACAGGCTTAGATATGATGCAGAAAGAAAGAGAGGGGTCCTGGGCTTCTTTCTATATTTTACAATAGCCTTTGACGGGGAAATGTGTTTTGTTTCTGAAGTATGTTAGTGAGTCATTTAGGTCTTAAAACATCTTCCCGTAAGAACAAAATGGTGATTAAGTCCCCAAGCCAAGGAATAAAAACCTGTTTGACCCTGACATAGTTGGAATGTACATTTGCAACAAAAAAAGCAGAAAACACATCATTTCCTTACTAGCACTGAAATGAAATTTAAAAAACAGACAAACAAAAAAACAAAAACCAACACAACACTATTGAATAATAAAAAATTTTATTTGTATTACACGCTGGTGCTCAGGGGAAACCAGGCGAATGTAAAAGTATAGGAGCCCCTTCAGAAGGAGCTCAACTCCCCCCGCCCCTCCCCTGCTTGCTTAGTCCCGCTGAGCTCTTTGCAACCCTTTAGACTGTAGTCCACTAGGCTCCTCTGTCCTTGGGATTTTCCAGGCAAGGATACTGGAGTGAGTTGCCTTTTGTCCTCCAGGGGATCTTCCTGACCCAGGGATCAAACCTGTGTTTCCCATGTCTCCTACGTTGCAGGCATATTCTTTACCCACTGAGCCATCAGGGAAGCCCTACACTTAGTGACTTGCTGTCAAATAATAGAGAACAGGAAGAGAAGGAGAGTATTTTGTAGCAGAAAAACCTAGAAACATCCTGTGGCTGGGTGATCTAAGTCAACATCAGCAGAAACGTCATGGCCGGGAGGGAGGAGGGAGGAAGGTTCAGGATGGGGAACACATTTGTACCTGTGGCAGATTCATTTTGATATATGGCAAAACCAATACAATATTGTAAAGTTAAATAAAATAAAATTAAAAAAAAAAAAAAAAACCGTCATGGCCATAGCAGATACTCCTGATAAGATGGGAGGAGGAATTCTCTGTGGTCTTCTTCCCACCAAACCTCTGAGGTTTCCTTTCAGGAAAACATTACACAAATCCCAGCTGAAAGGCATTCTACAAAATACCTGACCAATTCTCCCCCAAACTGTCAAGGTCATCAAAAACAAGGAAAGTGAGAAACTGCCACGGCCAAGAGTCGCCTAAGGAGACTCGATAACTGAATGTGATGTAGAAAACTATTATCTATATGATGGGTAAGCAACAGGGTCCTACTGTATAGCACAAGGAAATATTTTCTATATCCTGGGATAAACCATAATGGAAAAGAATGTGAGAAAGAATATATGTATAACTGAGTGAGTTTGCTAGACAGCAGAAATTAACACAACATTGTAAACCAACTATACTTCAATTCAAAAAGAAATGTTTCCCATAAAAAGAAATGAATGTGATATGGAATCCTGAGTGGGATCCTGGAATAGACATTAGGAATAAGTGAAGTCGCTCAGTCATGTCCGACTCTTAGTGACCCCATGGACTGCAGCCCACCAGGATCCTCCGTCCATGGGATTTTCCAGGCAAGAGTACTGGAGTGGGGTGCCGTTGCCTTCTCCGTTAAAAGCGGCTAGGCATATTATATTTACTTGGAGCTGGTATACTTGGTGACAGCCTTAGGAATACACAAGTGTAATTGGAATAAAATCCAGACTTTGCTTAATAGTAATACATTAGTCTTGGTTTCTTAGTTGTGATGAACTCACTAATGTAAGATGTTAATAAGAAGGAAAACAGAGTGAGAGGTACATGCAGGAACTCTCAGTGCCATCTCTAACTTTTCTGTAAATCTGAAACTATTCTAAAGTTAAGTTTATTGAAAAATTGAAAAAAAAATCAGTACTTTGGGAAGATTAAGAAAATCAATAAATTTAAAAGCAAAACTGTTCAATAAAACAAGGGGAAAACGGGGGTATAAAAATACCCCTATCAGGTGTGAAAGAGGGGCATCACTTCAACTTCAATGTTTACAGACATTAAAAGGATAATAATACATGCAACTACATATGGCCCAGCAATTGTCATCCGGGTATTTGTCCCAGAGAAGTGAAAATTTATCTTCACACAAAAAGGAATCTTCATGGAAGCTTTATTCATAATAGCCCGAAACTGGAAACAATCCAGACATCTTTCAATAGGTAGATGGCTAACCAAACTGGGGCATTTCTACATAGTGGAATGCCTGTCAGCAATTAAAAGACATAAACCAGTAACGTGGGGAACAAGTTGGGTGAATCTCCAGAGAACTACTGCTGAGTGGGGAAGAAAAAAAAAAGTCCCAAGAGAATGCATGCTATGGGATTTTTCTTTACACAACATTTTTCAAATGATCACATTTAAAAATGGAGGTGAGAAGAGTAGTTGCCAGGGGTTAAGGATAGCGGTGATGGCTAGAAAAAGACCCTTTGGTGATGAAACTGTTCTGTATCTTGACCATGGTGGTGGCTACATGAACCCACCCAGGTGATAAATGTCACAGAGCTGAGCACATACATGTGGATGGTGAGGGGTGATATGAACAACTTTATGCCAATAAATTTAACAACTTAGAACAACAAATGAGAGCCTTATAAACATACTGAGGGAGACCCTCCCACGTTCAAGAACATTAGAAGCTGAAGGCAAGGGTTCTTTATTCTAATTTTATTTCAAAACTTGGAGTCTTCCTTCTCCTTGATGCAGATACATCACTGATGTTTTTAGAGTTAGGGCTTCAGGGATGTAGAGGGTAATAGGGTTCATGTAAGACAAGGGAGAGGAAATAAGAAAGAAGGGAGGCAAACTTTTGGTAAGAGATCAGCTGGAATTTGGAAAGGGAGGAGGAGGAGGAGAAGTAGAGAGAATTAAAATGTCCTAATAAACAGATCAACTTACAAACTTCACAAAAGGTCAGCCCACTGTGGCACAACCAGTCCAGGAACAGCTTGGTACAGAGGGTGAGACAGACACAATGGAACCTCAGCAAAGGCTGCACCCTGCCGCTCCAGGACAGATGCACCTTTGCAAGCTGCCAGTTGGCAGTGCATTCTTCCAGTTGCGTGCAGGTCCCTGGAGGGCAGAGCAGAGGAGACCCTGGTGGGGAACACAGCTAAGCGCAGGTGTCCAGGGGACTGACTCCACGGCTCAGGTGTGCTGGCAGGGAACAGACTGAGGCCAGCCTGGTGAGAAGGCTGGGGCTGAAGGTGCAGTGGCAGGCACCACACCTCTCATGTGAACACGATCCTCCGTGAGCCATGCCTTTTGAGAAACTCCCCTACGCTGTAGAGGCTGGGATAGCATACCCTCAAAATTAGTATCCACTTGGGACCTTGGAATATGACCTTATTTGGAAATAGGGTCTTTGTAGATGTCTTTAAGTGGAGAAGGCAATGGCACCCCACTCCAGTACTCTTGCCTGGAAAATCCCTTGGACAGAGGAGCCTGATGGGCTGCAGTCCATGGGGTTGCTAAGATTTGGACATGACTGAGTGACTTCACATTCACTTTTCACTTCCATGCATTGGAGAAGGAAATGGCAACCCACTCCAGTGTTCTTGCCTGGAGAATTCCAGGGATGGGGGAGCCTGGTGGGCTGCTGTCTATGGGGTCTCACAGAGTCAGACACGACTGAAGTGACTTGGCAGCAGCAGCAGGTGTCTTTAAGACTGGGATTAAATCACCCTGGATTAAGGCAGATGCTCAATCCAATGAGAATATCCCTATCAAGGTAGGAAAAGAGGCATAGAGGAGAGGGTCACGTAAGAGCAAAGGCAGAGGAGAGTGACATGGCCACAAGCCAACGATTGCAGGAGCCACTAGAAAATGGAAGAGGCAAGAAAATCTGCCTCCCCAAAATCTTCTGAGGGGGCACAGCCCTGCCAACACTGGGATTTCAGACTTCTGTCCTCAGAACGATAAGAGAATTAATTTTCTATTATTTTAAGCCAATCAGTTTGTGGTAAATTGTTACCGCAGCCTTCAGGAAGCAATAAACACAGTTACCAGAACATCTCAGGGAGGAGGTCATAAGGATGCAATCATCTGACTACCTCATTTGGACTCATTGTGGATTTGTTTCCATTTTACCATTTAGGTACACTTCTGTGTATTCTTGCTACCTCTTCTTAATATCTTCCGCTTCTGTTAAGTCCATACCATTTCTGTCCTTTATTGAGCCCATCTTTGCATGAAATTTCCCTTGGTATCTCTAATTTTCTTGAAGAGATCTCTAGTCTTTCCCATTCTATTGTTTTCCTCTATTTCTTTGCACTTATCAGCAAGGAAGGCTTTCTTATCTCTCCTTGCTATTCTTAGGAACTCTGCATTCAAATGGGTATATCTTTCCTTTTCTCCTTTGCTTTTTGCTTCTCTTCTTTTCACAGCTATTTGTAAGGCCTCCTCAGACAGCCATTTTGCTTTTTTGCATTTCTTTTTCTTGGGGATGATCTTGCTCCCTGTCTCCTGTACAATGTTGCAAACCTCTGTCCATAGTTAATCAGGCACTCTGTCTATCAGATCTACTTCCTTAAATATATTTCTCACTTCCACTGTATAATCGTTAGGGATTTGACTTAGGTCATACCTGAATGATCTAGTGGTTTTCCCTACTTTCTTCAGTTTAAGTCTGAATTTGGCAATAAGGAGTTCATGATCTGAGCCACAGTCCACTCCCAGTCTTGTTTTTGCTGACTGTATAGAGCGTCTCCATCTTTGGCTGCAAAGAATATAATCAATCTGATTTCAGTGTTGACCATCTGGTGATGTCCATGTATAGAGTCTTCTCTTGTGTTGTTGGAAGAGGGTGTTTGCTATGACCAGTGCATTCTCTTGGCAAAACTCTATTAGCCTTTGCCCTGCTTCATTCTGTACTCCAAGGCCAAATTTGCCTGTTACTCCAAGTGTTTCTTGACTTCCTACTTTTGCATTCCAGTCCCCTATAATGAAAAGGACATCTTTTTTGGTTGTTAGTTCTAGAAGGTCTAGAAGCAGAAGATATTAAGAGGTTGCAAGAATACACAGAAGAACCGTACAAAAAGGATCTTCATGACCCAGATAATCACAATGGTGTGATCACTCACCTAGAGCCAGACATCCTGGAATGCGAAGTCAAGTGGGCCTTAGGAAGCATCACAACGAACAAAGCTAGTAGAAGTGATGGAATTCCAGTTGAGCTATTTCAAATCTTAAAAGATGATGCTGTGAAAGTGCTGCACTCAATATGTCAGCAAATTTGGAAAACTCAGCAGTGGCCACAGGACTAGAAAAGGTCAGTTTTCATTCCAGTCCCTAAGAAAGGCAATGCCAAAAAATGCTCAAACTACTGCACAATTGCACTTACCTCACATGCTAGCAAAGTAATGCTCAAAATTCTCCAAGCCAGGCTTCAACAGTACACGAACTGTGAACTTCCAGATGTTCAAGCTGGTTTTAGAAAAGGCAGAGGAAACAGATAAAATTGCCAACATCTGCTGGATTATTGAAAAAGCAAGAGAGTTCCAGAAAAACATCTATTTCTGTTTTATTGATTATGCCAAAACCTTTGACTGTGAATCACAATAAACTGTGGAAAATTCTTAAAGAGATGGGAATACCAGACCACCTGACCTGCCTCTTGAGAAATCTGTTTGCAGGTCAGGAAGCAACAGTTAGAACTGGACATGGAACAACAGACTGGTTCCAAATAGGAAAAGGAGTACATCAAGGCTATATATTGTCACCCTACTTATTTAACTTATATGCAGAGTACATCATGAGAAACGCTGGGCTGCAGGAAGCACAGGCTGGAATCAAGCTTGCAGGGAGAAATATCAGTAACCTTGATATGAAGATAACACCACCCTCATGGCAGAAAGTGAAGAAGAATTAAAGAGCCTTTTGATGAAAGTGAAAGAGGAGAGTGAAAAAGTTGCCTTAAAGCTCAACATTCAGAAAACGAAGATCATGGCATCTGATCCCATCACTTCATGGCAAATAGATGGAGAAATAGTGGAAACAGTGGCAGACTTTATTTTCTTGGACTCCAAAATCACTGCAGATGGTGACTGCAGTCATGAAAGAAAAAGACACTTACTCCTTAGAAGAAAAATTGTGACCAACCTAGACAGCATGTTAAAAAGCAGAGACATTACTTTGCCAACAAAGGTCCCTCTAGTCAAGTCTATGGTTTTTCCAGTGGTCATGTATTGATGTGTGAGTTCGACTATAAAGAAAGCTGAGTGCTAAAGAATTGATACTTTTGAACTGTGGTGTTGGAGAAGACTCTTGAGAGCCTCTTGGACTGCAAGGAAATCCAACCAATCCATCCTAAAGAGATCAGTCCTGAATGTTCATTGGAAGGACTGATGTTGAAGCTGAAACTCCAATACTTTGGCCACGTGATGTGAAGAACTGACTCTCTGGAAAATAAATTGATGCTGTGAAAGATTGAAGGCAGGAGGAGAAGTGGATGGCAGAGGATGAGATGGCTAGATGGCATCACTGACTCAGTGGACATGAGTTTGGGTGAACTCTGGGAGTTCGTAATGGACAGACAGGCCTGGCATGCTGCAGTCCATGGGGTCGTAAAGAGTTGGACACGACTGAGTGACTGAACTGAACTACCATTTAGGTGATGCATCAGAAACTGGAATTCACTTTTAGCTTCTTCTATTTACTGCCCCCACAGCATTGTTTCTTTGGTATACTTTTGACCAAACATTTTTTGGCATGTTTGCAAAGGAAAGGAAAAGCCAAGTTGGAAAAAAGAAGGGAGAAAAACATGAAAGATCAAAAGAAAACTATTAATTTAATAAAAGGAGGGATGCCAGTGGGTGTGTGTTTGCAGGTGTGCATATGCGGGTGTGCATAAGCCATTGTATGTTGCATTTTTACCACTGTACCCAAATCATAGGTCATACAAACAAATTGGAAATAAATTGAGTTTCTTGTTACATAGCTTTATAGATGAAAGATATACTTTCAGAGTCGGATATTATATTATTGTTATATATATTATGTTAATACTATAATAATATAGTATCCTTATTTTATGTAATAATAAGCTTTCCAATCTGTTTTCCAGGTCCTTTAACATTAGAAAAATGTTTTTATATATAGTAATTCCTACTTATATTTTATCAAATGGTAAGAAATCACATTCTTACTGGAAGTAATTTTTTACAAAAAAATAACATATAATAGAGTTTGATGATCAACTAAAGAGAAGAATTATAGTACTTCTTTAGTACATTTATAGACTTTGTTCATATGATTTTATGAATATAGGACTGGCGTGCTGCAGTCCATGGGTTCACAAAGAGTTGGACATGACTGAGTAACTAAACTGATATGATTTTAACATGTTTTCCCTCTTCTCTCTCTCTCTCTGCCTTTCTGTTTTTTTCTTTTTGCACCTTCGCATAATCCAGTGATGTGATTGCAATGCTGTTTACCTGATTCAGTGGGAGTAATGCTTTGTTTGGAAGTTTTGTCTTCTAATTGTCCCAGATACCAGGTAAAATTATTGCTTAACTCCAACAGTATTTTCTTTTGCAGAGAAGTTCTTAAAACACAAAAGTAAGAAGAAATTAATAGCACTATTTTAAAATAAATGAGTGTGTTTAATAAAAGCACAAAAGTACAATTTTAATAAAGAAGCAACATCATTGTTTTTTAATGAGGATATTGGCTTTGAAATAAGCCAGTAGGTTGACTTTATCTCTGATTTATGATTAAGCAGAACTACAGATCAATTGATTCCATGTTCAACAAAATCATCACCTTAAAATTCTTTTTTATGGTGTTTGAGGTCTGTCACTGTTCTGCATTGTTCTGAAAATATGGAAGCTTAAGTTTCCTAATCAAGAGATGGGGTAGTAAGACTGAAATGTCTGTATCAGGAGCCAGGAAAACTGAGTGCTAAGTGCAGTGTATTTCAGGATCCTCCTGTCTGTGCTTGTGGCATTTGAGGCTCCTGGTTAATAGAGAAAAATGGATGTGTGTTCCTGGGTTCCATCCCTGGTTGGAAAGATGCCCTGGAGAAGGGAATGGCAGACCACTCCAATATTCTTGCCTGGACAAGTCCATGGACAGAGGAGCTACAGTCTGTGGGGTCTCAAAGAGTCAGACATAACTGAGTGGCTGACACCTTTACTTTCACTTTCTAGCTCACAGACCATAGAAAAATACTGTGATGTGATTCTTCTAGCCAGCATTACCAGGACAAGATTTAGATGGTCTTCAACCTCACTCAGATACAGAATCTGACTGCAGTGGAGGAGACCTGGGTTCGATCCCTGGGTCAGGAAGATCCCCTGGAGAAGGAAATGGCAAACCACTCCAGTATCCTTGCCTGGAAAATCCCATGGACAGAGGAGCCTGGTGGAGCTGCAGTCCATGGGATCACAAAGAGTCGGACATAACTGAACAACTAACACTTTCAACTTCACTCAATCCAGTGTTTTGGCCCTAGCTTATATACCAAAAAGACATTCTCCAACAGTATTTCCAAATCCTTTCCTCGGTTTCCTCTGTCTTTGTGCTTTCTGCAGGGGCCCCTCCCGTCACATCTCAGAACCAGCCACTAGGGCACTCTCAGGAGGATCACAAGTGTAACTTGAACTGCCATGTCTGCTTTGGGTGCCTCATCCCCGTTTCCTGGGTTCTCATCACCACATGCCCAGAGCTTGGTTAGGCTGGCAGTGGATCTGGGCTCATTTCACGCTTCAGAACTGAGAGACGTTCCACAAGACATCTCACCCCTTGAGCCCCATGATGGTGAGTCATGTCTGACTCTTTACAACCCCATGGACTGTAGCCCATTAGGCTCCTCTGTTCATGACATTTTTCAGGCAAGAATACTGCCTCAGAACCCAAACATGTACAAGTGAAGGCACAGTGACTTACGACAAAGGGGATATAAGTTATCAACAGTTGGTCCTATTTCATAAAGAAGGAAATTCAGGAAATTGAAAGGCTAATATGCCCAGAAATAAAGAGCAGAGGGAATATGTAGTAACCAAAGCATTTGTCAGCTCCACATCACAAAACTAAGCTCTCTGTACTAGTCCCTCTGCTGCCTGGTAGCCAGTTAACTCAAACATGCCCTCTAGCCTGTGGGTCTTTGCTTATATGACCATTATGAAGGTTCGGTCTGTGTTCTGTGGACCCCATGCTTCCTACTCACAGCACCTATTCCAGGGGATTAGGTGCAGTAGATCTGCCTTCCAGGGTCTATTATTTCTAGAGACAGGCCTCTTTCTTATTGACAATGAGAAGATCACAAGGACCAAGAATGGTGTGTACTGTTAAAATCAATTACTTCATTAATTCAACAAACTTTGGTCAAACATCGTCTAAGTGTCTGAAAGAGCGATCCGTGTATTGATCAGCAGAACGTGAGCACTGTGGTGCCAAACATGAGCCTGGACTTTGGGGTCTGCTTGGCCGTGACTTCATGCTGGACTGGACTTCTTGGTGCTTCCACTTGGGAATGTTGCTTCTCTGAACAACATTTTTGAACATCAGTTCCCTCACCTGAAAAGAAATTGGAGCTATTATATCTTCTTTAGGTGATGGCTGTGAAACTGCTGTAAAAATTAGCCACAGGATCAACAGTTTTGGACAATAACTTGATTTATGTATTTATGCTGCTGCTGCTGCTAAGTTGCTTCAGTCGTGTCCGACTCTGTGCGACCCCATAGATAGCAGCCCACCAGGCTCCCCCGTCCCTGGGATTCTCCAGGCAAGAACACTGGAGTGGGTTGCCATTGCCTTCTCCAACGCATGAAAGTGAAAATTGAAAGTGAAGTTGCTCAGTCTTGTCCGACCCTCAGCGACCCCATGGACTGCAGCCTTCCAGGCTCCTCCGTCCATGGGATTTTCCAGGCAAAAGTACTGGAGTGGGGTGCCGTTGCCTTCTCCTAATTGTCTATAATTGTCTATTTATGTTGTCTATAAATACAATAAACCTGGCACTGATTAGAGGGAGATGAAGGTAGAGAAGATGTGAATGATTCTTTCAAAAAGCCCAGTGTGGCAAATAGATACATATATTAGTGGTTCTGTATGAAAAGTATCTTAGCAATATGGACACAATAGAATAAGGATTCAAGGTTCCATATAATTAACCCTCTGGAATCAGGATGACTTTGTAGAGGACATGGTATTTGATGAGGAGCCCCAGCAGTCTAGCAGGGATTCATCAGGCAGGCAGAGTGAGGAATGCATTCAGCACAGATCAAAAAGAATATGGGAAGAGAGAGGCATGAAACAGTTGGGCATGTTTGCTGAACTAAATGTTTCATAGTTATTTCACAAGAGAGGCATATAGGGACAGAAGAATCTTCAAAACCATGAGTCCAAATGGCATATACTCAGGATGGCTGGTGAAAAGTGGGTCTACTGAAACCTTGTTGTTGTTTAGTCAACAGAAATTCTCCTGTCCATGAGATTCTCCAGGTAAGAATACTGGAATGGTTTGCCATTCCCTTCTCCAGGGGACCTCCCGGACCCAGGAATCGAACTCATGTCTCCTGCATTGCTGGCAGATTGTTTACCATCTGAGCCATCAGGGCAGCCCCATTAAAAACTGGGAGTAATTGAAAAATCCATTGGCCTTGCATTTCAGCTTAACTTCTTCATAAATTAGATGTAGATTTAAATTCTTTTTAATATTTCTAATAAAGAGATATGATTAAACATAACGGTTAAAATGGGCAATGCTGGAGTAATTCTCTTTTCTCTCACACTGCATTTTCCAAACAAACAAACAAATAAAACCAAACACTCAAATAAACAAAACCACCCAGACACACTCGGCCAGGACTATAATAGATAGTTAATGTTTCTGCAGCTTGCAAAATGCTTGGGTGTATGTTATAGATAAATCGTGGAAATATAATAAACCACTAGTCAGGAAAAATGAAGAGGTGATCATCTTTTACATAAACAGTCTCAGGAGAATTTGAATTCAGCTGAATTAAACTGAATCATGACAGTTTTTAAAAGGTGATAATAAGCAGACATTGGTTAGTAAAACATCCACCAAAATATATAGATATTATCTGGACAATGGGAAAATGCTAAGCAATCACATAGCTATATTGGAAATGTACAGAGATTAATGTGAATAATTAAATAGCATATAAAGCTTACCAAATAATCTCTCTGCCCAATACAGTTTTTATTTTCTAAATTTAAAAGGGTAGATCGCATTCTCTGATTCATACTTAACAAGAACAAAGAGAATTGTAGTCTCCCATGAAATAACTCTCAGAAAGCAGATTCCAGTGAGAAATTTGGTCCAGGTATGCTTGATGAAGGCTGTGTGGACTGTCCAACCATTACAACCTCCCAAGAACTTGAAAGCCCTGGGGTTAATTACTGAACAAATGTCACAACTCGTATTCAACTCAAGTACGTTTCTGAAGAGGCAAGTTATAAACCACACCACGTGCTTCACTCACAGATGGTCTGGTTCTGGTTGAGCCCTGCTGTCATGGAGTCCAAGGGCATGAAGGTCAGTTTGACTTTGTTCTTCAAAAGGTAGGATTAGGTTTTCCGCTTTTCAGAACTTGAGGAAGTCAACTGATTTCTCTGAATGAAGCTAAGGGAGCATCTACAGCTTTTTTACAGGTGACAAATCCAACATGAAGTCATGGCCAAGTGAACCTCAAAGCCCAGGCTCACTTAAGGCATCACTGTGCTCACTTCCTGCAGATCAATACACAGATCACCATTTCAGACACTTAGATGGTGTTCAACCAAAGTTTGTCGGATTAATGAAATAATCAATTTTGACAATTCACACCACTTTTTGTCCTTGTGATATGATCCTGGTCAGTAAGAGAGATGCCTGTCTTTTGAGTGTAGGTAAAGGAGCAGGCTGGGCTTCCCAGGTGGCTCAGTGATAAAGAATCTGCCTGCCAATGCAGGGGACCTGGGTTGGAACTTGGAAGTTACTCTCCCTTCTGAAAAGTTATGATCCCCAAGGACAGTCTCTGAAATTAAAGAGCAAACTTGCCACCCTTACAACTTGGTCATATTTGAGTGGATTTTAAGGTGAAAACACATTTTGCATGTTATTGACCGATAATGAATATGGACACACTGATCAATCAGGCAGATGTGGTAGAGGAATGAATCCACACAGTCGCTGATGGAAAGTATTCTTTATTAGTAATGGAAAACAGATAGACTAAGCAGGGCCTATTTACACATGAAAATCAAATCCAGTATCGAAGAGAATTAATATGACACACAGTTAATGAAAGACATTAATTAAACAGAGCACATAACAGGTCACAACAAAGAGGTTTAGTATAATGAACACTGATATTAAGTAACCAGATTATACTCCAGCGACTGGAGTTAAAATCCATTCCCAGCCCTACTGTAGTAGCACAAAGGGAAATTATATGAAGAGTTATTATCATGTCATGATTTGTCTACACAGATGCTCTCAGTTGTTGTTCTGTCGCTAAGTTGTGTCTGACTCTTTGTGACCCCATGGACTGCAGTTCGCTTCCCTGTCCTTCACTATCTTCCTGAGCTTGCTCAAATTCATGTCCATTGAGTCGGTAATGCCATCCAACCATCTCATACTATGTCCCCCCTTCTCCTCCTGCCCTCAATCTTTCCCAGCATCAGGGTCTTTTCCAATAAGTCAGCTCTTCGCATCAGGTGGCCAGAGTACTGGAGCTTCAGCTTCAGCATCAGTTCTTCCAATGAATATTCAGGATTGATTTCCTTTAGGATTGACTGGTTGGATCTCCTTGCAGTAAAGGGACTCTCCAGAGTCTTCTCAGTCCTCTTAGAAAGCACTTGAATTATTAGGACACAGAGAAAGATCAATTTCCAGGAATACCCTGTGGTTTTCTGTTGGGGAGAAAGCTTACAGCCTATGGGAGATTGTCAGTCAGTAATCAGTCCTGAGTCTGATTTTTAAGAACTAAAGTTTTCATCTTAAATTTGGAATTAGTGTTATCACAGCATATAGACTTTATATTAGGCAAATGATGGTTGTGAAAACAGGATGGGTCGGGACAAACATTTGGTCTCTAGGGAAAAATCAAGAGTGCTTAGGCAAGAGCTGGGTCTACATCTGATATTTGAAAGTTCAGGTTTATTTTTCTAGTTAATTTCTCCAACCTCTACACTTTTATTTCTGATCGCAGCAAGAGGCAGATGCCAAATCTTCTGAGAGAGGCTGTTCACAGGGTATTTCTAGCCTATCTGAAAATAGGAAGTGCTAGAAATTTCATAGGAAAGTCAGTTCTTGTTAGCTTTCTGATTCAATTTTTACAGACCAAACTCACTTGGATAATTAAAGACTGGGAAAAACAATAAAATCATAATAATTACCAAAGGTAGTGACAATTTGAGTGGAGTGTAATGGAAGACCGCTGGACTTTGCATCAGGAACCAGGAATTATTTAAGATGAGGAGGTTGGACTATGTCAGCAATTCATATATTGTACTTAACTGTGTAAGAATTTCTTCAAAATAAGCATATTGAGGATTGTTGTTACTGTCAGTCCCTAAGTTGTGTCCAGCTCTGTGACCTAATGAACTGCAGCATGCCAGACTTCCTTGTCCTTCACCGTCTCTCAGAGCTTGCTCAAACTCATGTCCATTGAGTCAGTGATGCTATCCAACCATCTTGTCCTCTGTCGCCCCCCTTCTCCTTTTGCCTTCAATCTTTCCCAGCATCAGAGTCTTTTCCAGTGATCCAGTTCTTCACATCAGGTGGCCAAAGTATTGGAGCTTCAGCTTTAACATCAGTCCTTCCAATGAATATTCAGAGTTGATTTCCTTTAGGATTGACTGGCTTGATCGCCTTGCTGTCCAAGGGACTCCCAAGAGTCTTCTCAAGCACCACAGTTTGAAAATAATAAAGGTAAAAATAGAGCTGCTCTTTTCGAAGAGAGGGCAGCTGTCACATCGTACATGTTCAGTAAATATTATCAATATTTGTTAACTGATTCTCAAAGTCCTTCAAGAGGCAGATGATGAACTCTACAGAGCATTTGGCTAAGTTACTTTTGAAGTTTTGAATAAAGAGAGTCAAGGCCTCTCTGACATAGAAATTCCAAAGAAAAAGTGAGAGGATCCTGAGAAGACCACTACCAACAGGAAGTAGCCTTGTGGCTCTTTCTTAGATATCTGGAAGGCTGCATTCGTTAGTGTGCTTTGGCTGCAGAAACAGAAAGCATGATGCAAACTGGTTTGAGCAAAACTGGTGATCTATTGATTCAAGTAAATAAATGATAGTCCATCTGGTTCAGGAGAGGCTCCACCAGGGATTTCCAGGTCGTTCAGCTGTGGCTTCCTCCGTGTGTGGTTATCACCTCTAGGCTCACTTATTTCCCTCCTGGAGGCATCCTAGCTGTAGAAGTTCAGATCTCAAATCCACAGCACGCTACCCAGAGAAAGAAACAGTTTATCTTCTGGTCACCTGCAAAGAAGAGAGAGGCAACTTTTGTTCCAGAGGCAACCTCAGTAGGTATCTCAATTTATTGGCTCAAAAAGCAGCATGTGTTCACTCATAACAAATTCCAGAAGGATGGGTCCCATTTACCAAGCTAAGTCAAGGCTCACTTTTCAGTGGGGGCACTCGGGCAATCCTGTGCCAGGCACACAGCTGGGAATTTATGAAAAGGGAAGGAGGGAAGGCTTTCCAATTAGTGTCCATTTCAACTATGATGGTAATTAATTTAATGCATTGCTATGATTCTCCAGTAGCCCTAGTAAGGAATTCTTTAAGAAAAAGAGCATGTCCACATATAGTCATTATCTCTCATATCATCTCACATAAAGCCACAAAGACAATCAGCTATCAGATGGAAGGACAGGTCTTAGTTCAAAGGGCAGAGTCTGAGCTAACTGGAGCATATCAAAAATATCAGTGCACAGTGACAGCAGGCTCACAGCTCAAGTCATTTGTTCTTTTTTTTCTTGAAGGAAACTTTTATTTTACTTTTATAATAATAAATGTACTTACTTTAATACATAAATTCTCAAGCAAAATATATTAGAAAATAAGTAGTAAGACACTTACCTCTGGATTTGTGAATTCAGTGCCATACGTGTGACATATTATTTTTTTAATTAATTTTTATTGGAATATAGTTGCTTTATAATTCTGTGTTAGTTTCTACTGTATTTATTAACACATGGTTCTAACAAAGTACTTAACATCACTGTGAATGGATTACATATTAAAGAGTCTTCTACTGCTAAGTTGCTGCTAAGTCACTTCAGTTGTGTCCAACTCTGTGCAACACCATAGACGGCAGCCCACCAGGCTCCCCCATCCCTCGGATTCTCCAGGCAAGAACACTGGAGTGGGTTGCCATTTCCTTCTCCAATGCATGAAAGTGAAAAGTGAAAGTGAAGTTGCTCAGTCGTGTCCGACTCTTAGCAACCCCATGGACTGCAGCCCACCAGGCTCCTTTGCCCATGGGATTTTCCAGGCAAGAGTACTGGAGTGGGGTGCTATTGCTTTCTCTGATTAAAGAGTCTAAAACTCCACAAAGAAATTAATATATTGTTTTGACATTCTTCATAAATAATTATGGTCCCCTTATAATTTCCCTAGGGCTTCCCTGATAGCTCAGTTGGTAAAGAATCTGCCTGCAATGCCGAAGACCTAGTTCAATTCCTGGGTTGGGAAGTTCCACTGGAGGTGTAGGCTACCCACTCCAGTATTTTGGGCCTTCTCTTGTGGCTCAGCTGATAAAGAATCTGTCTGCAATGTGGGAGACCTGGGTTCAATCCCTGGGTTGGGAAGATCCCCTGGAGAAGTGAAAGGTTACCCACTCCGGTATTCTGGCCTGGAGAATTCCATGGATTGTATAATCCATGGGGTCTGGAAGAGTTGGACACGACTGAGTGACTTTCACTCTCACTATAATTTCCCATAAAAAAATATGGGAAATCAAATTAGCATTTATTTGAACAAAGAGAAGTTCATAGAGAATAAATGTTGGGAAAAAAAAAAAAAGCAGGTTCACTGGTAAAACTTTGTAACAAAGAGTCAATTGCTATCACCGGTGGCCAACCAGTTGTGTGCAGGAAGGGAGAAAACACATTTGCCTTAGTAACATAAGGCTAACATAAGTCTGAGAGGCACTTAGCAAATACCAGTTTCTCTGACCACATGATGGGATGATATGACTCATTGGGAAAGACCCAGATTCTGGGAAAGACTGAGGGCAGGAGAAGAAGGGGGCAAGAGAGGATGAGACAATTGGATGACATCATTGACTCAACAGACATAAGTTTGAGCAAACCCTGGTAGAGAGTGGAAGACAGGGAAGCCTGGTGTGCTGCAGTCCATGGTGTTGCAAAGAGTCAGATACAAATTAGTGTCTAAACAACAAAACTGTAAGGACTCACCACCCTCTCTCCCATCCTTCATCTAAAACTCAGCTGCCTGGCTTACACTCTGCACCTGAACTAATTGCTGTTTCGAATTTCCATCCTGAAGTTGGACAAAATAATTGATTGCCATCAAAGACTTTCCCCAAACTACATGCATGCAGTGATACCCAATTAAAATCTACTTTTTGCTTCCAGTTTTATTTAGGTGCCATGAGAAAATAGAAGGGAAAGATTTGGGATTTTGTGAACAACTTTTTTTTTCGCAGATATTGTTTGTTTGGTATGAACTTCTACTGCAGGAATAAATAGCTGGCTCTTTTAAGATACCACTAGGACCATAAGAATCTGAGCAGCACCCAGAAGCCAGAAAAAGAAAGGGAATGGATTTTTCCCTAAAACCTCCAAAAGGAATGTAGCCCTGTCAACACCTTGATTTTGGATTTCTGACCTCCAGAACTGTAAGAATATATTTTTCATTGTTTTAAGCCAGAAAAAAAAGATACCACTTGGGCTCATTATGTAGGTGAATAGTAAGTACTGACTAAAGGATGTGGAAGTAACTGTTAAAATCCAGAGACAATCGACAGATCAATGGATAAAGAAGCTGTGGTATGTATAGAAGCTGTAGTACATATATACAATGGAATATTACTCAGTCATAACAAGGAATGCACTTGAGTCAGTTTGAATGAGGTGGATGAACCTAGAGCCTATTATACAGTGAAGTAAGTCAGAAAGAGAGAGACAAATATTGTATGCTAACATATATATATGGAATCTAGAGAGATGGTACTGATGCAAATGGTATCCTATTTACAGGCAGCAATGGAGAAACACATATAGAGAATGGACTTGTGGACACAGTGGGGGAAGGAGAGGGTGGGACAATTTGAGAGAGCAGCATTGAAACATATACATTAGCATATGCAAATAGATAGCCAATGGGAATTTGCTGTATGACACAGGGAGCTCAAAGCTGGTGCTCTGTGACAACCTACAAGGGTGGGATGGGGTGGGAGGTGGGAGGGAGTTTCAAGAGGGAAGGACATGTATATACCTATGGCTGTATGGCAGAAACCAACGCAACACTGTACAGCAATTATCCTCCAATTAAAAATACATATTTTTTTTTAATGCAGGGACCATAAATACTTTCCTTTGAAGATGTGGTTCAGTAACAGTGAAGCAGGGAGGCTAGGCTTGAGCTGCTTGGCAGCTGAGGGCCAGCCGCAGATGAAGGAGCATCCTGCCAAGGAGAGGGAAGGTGGCTCTCACCCGGAGAAGGCTGGGGTCCCTGGAGGAGCCTCACATGCCCGTGACTGCTGGGGACACCTTGATGCTAACTAACTGGTATCTGGGGAGTGTCCAGGTGGAGCCCCACAACAGTCTCATTCCACGTCTCGGGAGGGAGATTTCATGAGCAGTGTTTCTCTGCTCTGACCTAGGTGCAATTCAAAAGCCTTTCTAAGGCTTGTTAAATGATTTCAACCATTTTAAGTGACTAAAATCCTGTGTATTTCAATGATGCAGATTTCTGAGGTGCATCCTGCCAACACATGAGACCCTGTTTTTTCATCTTTCTCCTTGACTTACCAGTGAGAGAATTAAAATAATTTGATCTCTCTGAGCCTCAGTTCCCTCACTTGTATGGTAAAAATATTAATATGCTCTCTGGAATGTTTTTTAGTTTTTCAATGTAGTATGTACAACCTGTCTGATACCATATCTGGTGGAAAGGTGTTTGGAAAACCCTGGTTCTTTTCCATTTCCTCCTGCATTTCATCCAAACACAGATTCTTTTTTGATTTTGAACTGGCTGTCCCAGGATGTGTGTATTGAGACATAAAGCTGAAGACATAAAGAGAGCAAAGAGCCCAGCTGAGAGATTTACTGTTTGATTTTTTTTTTTTTTTTTTGGCGGATGAATTATTTGGATATTTCAGGACAAGAGAAAATCCTTACTTTATGTTTCCTACAAATGGGATGGTCCTTGAGCTATAAGCTTACTTCCTGGTTCATAAATCTCTTGTACAACAGTCAGGAAGGGCGATCAGTAAGGATTTGAGGGGCACACTGAAGCAAGGAGAACAGCTGAGCAGCAACCTATCAGGTTTGAACACACAGAGGGCACAGCAGGAAACACCTCCTTGTTTCATCACACTTCACTTTATTGAGGGCAAGAAGGAAGATAAGATGGTTGGATGGCTTCACTGACTCAATGGACATGAGTTTGAGCAAACTCCCGGAGGGAAGGCTGGCGTGCTGCAGCCCATGGAGTGGCAAAGAATCAGACACAACTTTACTTTGCTTTGGTTTTACAGATTGAGGGTTTGCGGTAACCCTGTGCTGAGCAAGTCTACCAGCCTGGAAGGGACAAGTAGCCGTGTCCGTGATACCTAATTTCCTCCTCCTCTACCCAAAAACCTAGAAAGATGAAACAAACAAGAAAAAATCCTACTGGACAAATGGTGTCTCTGAACTAAGTCAGAGAGGGGAGCAGCAGTTGGAGACAAGCACTGGAGTGGAGCTCTCAAGACGGCAGAGACGGACATCTGTCATTTTGTTATGTGTCCCGGTGTCAGGAGGGAGCAGAGCGTCAGAGTCTAGTTGGAAGAAAGAGAAGATTGAAGCAAACCTATGGAGAGAAGCAGAGAAACCAGGAGGTAAGATAGAGCTGGTCCCTAAAGACAACTTGGTATCTGTTTTTCACTCATCTGTTTATTTATCCAATTATTCCACATATTTACCAAGAGCTACCATGGACTGACGGTTGAGGGGGAAGGAGATAACAAATGAACATAAAGGTACATGCAAGTTAAGTGCTCTGAGGAAAGATAACTCAGGGTAAGGGGGATAAGAATGAGGAATGTGTGTCACTTTCCATCAGATTTTCAAGGAGGGCTTCTCTGACAGGTAACACTCAGCTAAGGATGGAGAAGCAGCAGGTGAGCTAAGATCTGGAGTGGAGTATTCCTTCATTGGTGTTGGATGTGAAAAGCTCTTAGCACATTGACATCATGATGAGGAGGCCAGGGGGCCAACGAGGCAGGAAAGAGGGGAAGAAGGAGTCAATGAGAGGACTGGGGTTGGAGACTGGAGAGGTGTTGGGGTCCTTTAATGGACCGGAACCTGGTGGTCCGGAGTCGACCGATAAGAAGGTAAAGGAGAGAGAGAGAGGCTAATATTCCTTGGTTTACGCAGAAAGCCAATAAAGCCCCTGCATTGGGCTTGCTCTGTTCACGAAGGCCTCAGGCACCCTTTCGATGGGGTGAAGGCGCAGAGCACCTTCTCGAGAGGGTCTTAGAAGCCCGGGGAAGGAAAGTGAACTCAGAGAGCCTTTGCGCTTCAGGGGATCAACCTGAAAAAGAGAGAGAGGGGGAGAGAGAGAAAGAAAGCAAGAGAAAGAAAGACATGGGGACCAAAGCTCTGATGGAGCAAAGGTGTTTTAATCAACATGGTGTGGGCATATATACTGTAGTTATTCTCAGCAAAGATAAAGATTAAAATTACAGACTTACCAAAACATAGGTGATCCATATTAAAGAGATAGAGAGTTGTAACAATCACTTTTACAGTATGGTTCACAAGAAGGAAGAGGGTAATTGTCATCATATTGAAAAACTAATGAAGTAAATGCCTGGATCCCTCAGCCCCGGGAGAGGCTTGCCTCTCCTTTTAATTCCTGAATATTCAGGAATTAATAAGAAACAGAGGATTTCTGACAGATCCAAAACAGCACACATGAAGCCTCCTGTTAAATGCTTCCTGACAGAGAGGGAGGTGATGGGCCATGCTGCTGGTGAAGCCTTCCTATAGTTTCACAGTTTTTTGTTTGTTTGTTTGTTTCCCCTGGGCTCTTGTAAGATCTATTTGCCTCCTTCAAAAAAAAACAGAAGACTTTCCTGCTTTATTTGAGTAGGTTTGGATGGATGTTAGGTCTGAAACAAAAGAAACTTTTATGGAAGCATATTTCTCCTATCGTGTTTCAGTTTCTAAAGTCTGTGATTAGGTCTCCGTCAGTTAGTGAGCCCACGCCCTGGAACATGGTCTTTGTAAGCACTTCTCGGTTGCTCTTGTTGATATCTGTTTAGATGAAACAGGAAGGCTAGATGAGGCTGGCATTGGGTATTTCTCATTCCCCAGGTTGGTTAGGCACTGATGAAACTCCAATAACTTAGGCTGTGGTTCAATAGTTTCTCCCGAGGGCAGATCTTATTAAGAAGAACAGAGGACTCCATCACGTTTTATTTAGATTTGTTCCTTTTCTCGTCCCTTTGCTAGGAGCACAAGGAGATTCTTCTCTGATCTTTACTGTAATAACCTGGTTTATGGCTTCTTGAGATGAAACTCACAAGAGTGTGGGGTCTGTTAGGACTAAGCCACCAGCTCAGAGCACTTTGTCAGTTTCAGCTGAGGTTTCCTGCCCTGGAGCTAGGTACCTGGGAGTCTCTGCCCTGAGCTCTTGCTCCCAAGTCATGACTCTGTCTGTCTCTCCAATTCTTGGGGCAGTACTGTGTCCTGTGACCTCGGTTCTCTGCTGGATCTGAGAAAAGTACTTGATTTCCGGTTTGTTTAGCTTTTTTTTTTTTTGGCTTTTGTGTGGATGGGAGAGAGTTGACATGGACAGTAAACAGATTGAATTAGTTAAAAAAAAGAAAAGAAAAGAAAACACTAAAAACTAAACAAATCAAAAAAAAACCCCAGACTTGAAGGCTTCAAGGGTAAGTTGTAGCAAACATTTAAAGAAGAGTTAATGCTAACACTTCTCATATTCTTCCAAAATATAGGGAGAGGGAGAATAATTCCTAACTTATCCTTTGAAGCCAGTATTACCTTGATAACAAAACCAGACATTTATTCTCAAGTTTCTATTTACTTTAAAATTGTGTATCCCAATCTGTCCCACCCCATTTTAGAGTAGAATTGCCCTTTGAAGATTGTACATGTGAAATCTTGTATTCTTTTTCTTAGCACAATGTTGTTTGGTAGGATAAATGACTAAAATCTACGTAACATTTCTTTTGCTGATAATTGATATTCTCTTTTTCCTGTGTATGTAAGGAAAAGAATGTCTGATAATCAAAAGGTAAAAAAGTAAAAATGTTAAGAGCTAAGATGATATTTCTAAGTCATCTCATGGACCCATCCTCTGACATTTAGCAATGCTCAAGTGCGTTGACGTGTCTCACCTACATGTGTTTGCTGCTCTCTTCAAGAGAGCTTCAAGATTCTTTCCTAAAAGAAAGTGGGAATATCAGAGAAAACTGAAGGAAGCTGAAAATTGAGTTTAGAACAATAATTAAAAATTAAATCCCTGTGTCAGTATTGTATAAAGAGTATTTTATAGGGTGATATTTTGAGTAATCAGATGTATGTTAAAATTTCAGCTGGTAAAGAATCTGCCTGCATTGCAGGAGACCTGGATTTGATCCCTGAGTTGGGAAGATCCCCTGGAGAAGGGAACAGCTACCCATTCCAGTATTCTGGCCTGGAGAATTCCATGGACTGTAGAGTCCATGGGGTCGCAAAGAGTCGGACACGACTGGGCGACTTTCACAAAAACAAGCAAGTTAAAATTTGGGGACTTTATGGGAAGGAGGATAAACTAAATAATAAATAAGCAAAACAAGTTTGCATTCAAACAGAAATTTCTGAGGATATCAATTTCTAAAGATTAAAGATTTTAAAGATTCAAAGAGAAAGCAGATCAATTTATTCTTTAAATGGGCATTATTGTTTCTTTTTCTCCTTAGACTCTCTAATAATTGCTGCCTTTGGGCAAGGATGTTATTTCTTTTGTCAAAAATACAATACATTTAAAAGATACCTTTGACTTCCTAGTAGTTCTAAAAAGACAGACTTTAGTATTTGTCACCCCAATCTTCTTCTTTTTTCTTTCTTTCACTCGGCTTCTCTCCCTTCTTCTTAACTTTGCTCTCCTCTTTCCTCTCAAACAGGTCACAGCCTGCCAGCTATTATCACCTTTGGAGACAATCCCTGGCAAAAATGTTCAAAACCTCAGTGACCTAATGAGAATTGTCAGGGTCTTCTCAGGCCACTGTTATTCCCCATTATGCCATCTGATTAGCAAGGCCATATTCAGGCACATGCTGGGCTCCTAGAAAAATAAGTTTGTGCAATGTGGTATAATTAAGAGAGAACAGAATCAGGAGACAGAGAACCTATGTTTGAATCCTGTCTCTGTGACTTACCTGTTATGTGACTGATAAAATCACAGTCCCACTGAGCTTCATCTTTCTCACCTAAAAACTAGATACTAATGACATCCAACTCAGTGGGGGCTTTGAAGACTAAATAGGAGAATATACAGCTATTGTATAAGAGCACTTTGTGCACAGATATAACAACATGTCTATCATGGTAACATCAGGCTCTTAATTCAAGAGGGTACTACCTTCCCAAATAGCTATTCATCATCCCCAGTTTGAAAGCAGAGAGCAGGAAATAATAAAATAATATTCTTGATAATAATGGTAACTCCTGCTTATTAAGAACTTACTTGTCACCACATGTTATGCCATATGCTTTACATATATTATTTTAATTTGTTGTTGTTCAGCCACTCAGTCATGTCATGACTCTTTGCAACCCCATGGACTGCAGCACACCAGGCCCCTCTGTCCTTCACTATCTTCCAGAGTTTGCTCAAACTCATGTCCATTGCGTTGATGATGCCATTCAACCATCTCGCCCTACTTTTCTGATTTAGGTAGAGCCGTAAGAAGGTCAATGAGCTTGGTCAAAAGATAACTAGTTTTGTGATCCTCATCTTTTGGAGTTTCAGCTACTTGACTGATAAAATTATAAGACTGTTGTAATTCATTTATAAGACCCACTAAGCTTTCTTCTAATACAAGTACCAATACGCAAAGAACAATGTTGTGAATTCCTCTCACTTGTACAGAATCAGCCTATTCTACATTAACATTTAAGCACAGTTCTGTCATTTAATAAACATGAACAGTTGTTTTCTTGGCCTAAGTGATCCTGACAGTCTAGTTGATTTGTGTTCATAAAACATAAGAATTATACTTTCTTACCACCATTCCAAGGAGAAATGCTGACATGTAATTCATTGCTTTGACTTATGACAAAACACATGAAGAAAACAGTAGACTCAAGCATATTTAAGTGCATTTATAAATGTTCACTGAAATTTGATTGAAATGCATGGCTTTCTGCATGCTAATATTCCAGCAAAGACTATTTGTATATACATATAGAAATTGGTTCCCAAGGTTAGTGAGCCTCTAATTTTTTTAAATTATGGGCGAAAGGGACACCTAAATATTCTACATATTTTTTTCCATGACCTTTCAAATCCTTATGATCACAACCAGGAAGGGGAAGATGAACTATTAAAAACTGATCAAAGAAATTCATCAGTCAAGTCTCTATTGCTGGCAAAGTCCTAGCCAGTTAAAATACCCTGAAAACTGGATTTTGTATATTTTGTAGACTATTATGAACTATGTACAGGCTTCCCAGGTGGCTCAGTGGTAAAGAATCTGCCTGCCAATGCAGGAGATGCAAGTTCAATCCCAGGTCAGGAAGATCCCCTGGAGAAGGAAATGACAATGCACTCTAGCATTTTTGCCTGGAAAATTCCATGGACAAAGGAGCCTGGCCGACTACAGTCCATGGGGTCCCAAAAGAGTTGGACACATCTTAGCGACGAAACAACAAAAATAAGCTATCTACAAACTTGTATACATGAAAAGAAAATTTTCAAAGCTTTATTTGTATTTATTTGTATAATTTGTATGTGGTAGTGATTTGATGTAGATACTACTATAACTCATTGTATGGATCATTTAACTGAAGGAGAGGGAAGATGAATAGCTTCTAAAGGACTTGGGCTCACAAGGGACAGAGCGCAATGATGACCTTGGGTCATAAATCTCCAATGTCCCACTTGTGACCCTGCCACCAGTGCCTCCCACCAGGAGGAGGAGAAGGACAAGGATTGACTTTGGTGGAATTTGTGTATTTCAGTTAAGTTTATGAATGCTTTAGGATGGTTTCCACTGAATGTTGTTTATAGGGAAATTCCAGCAGGTCCTCATTTGCTCCAAGGACATCCTTGATAGATGAGAAAAGGTTGAAGCTGTATGTGAGCTCTCAGCATGGAGCATGTAAGCTGACTAGCTAAAAGGGAGAGGACATCAAGAGACAAAGTCTTCCAGCAACACAGAAGGATGCTGAAAGGTGGGAGTGGTGGTCTTTAATGTCAGTGAACATAGGCCAGAGGCATAAAAGCCTAGAGCCTGGAAGATTATTCAAGACATTGTATTCAGGTGGCCAGTCACCACAAAGAAGAAGAGTAGGCAGAGGGAAATAGATGTTACAAGTCATCTACAGAAAGCCAGAGGCCAGCCAGAGATGCTACTGAACTTGCACTTCCTTGCATCTCCTTCCTTCACCAATTAACGTCTGCAGCAGTCATCACTCTCTGCTCCGGGGGCAAGAGGTCCAAAGAGCAGAACCCAGCACTTCTGTCAAGATGCAGCAGCGTTCCTGGTGGGCTGGAGGGGTGTCGAGCTCTGGTCTAAGTGCCGATGGACTTCGGAGTCCAAAGCCATGGTGGGGTTGGCTTACCTCACTCTTCACGTGCACCCTTCTGGGCGTCTTAACCACTGCTACCCAGGAGCCAATACCCATTAGTAGAAGTCTGCTGTGTACTAAGTCATGTCCAACTTTTTGTGACCCCATGACTATAGCCCACCAGACTCCTCTGTCCATGGGATTCTCCAGCCAAGAATACTGGAGTGGATTGCTATTCCCTTCTCCAGGGGATCTTCCTGACCCCGGGATGAAACCTAGGTCTCCCACATTGCAGACAGATTCTTTTCCATCTGAGACACTAATAAGCCTCTAGATGGGAGCCAAAAAGAAATGAAACTTTGGAATGCAGTGAGCGAACTGACTCTCCTGAGCACTAGCTTGCAAATTCTGTGCTGCTGCAGGAGTGAGGTTAACATGTAACTGTGGATTCAATAAGTAGCGAATGCAATCAGTGAGCAGAAATAGGGAACAAAAGACCTGAGCATATGCAGTTCAACCATCCTAAGCCAGGAAAAGTGGACAGAGAGCCCCCTGGGCAGGGGGCTACCAGAGATGGCCTGACTTTTTCTTTCTATTCTTTTTCTTCTTTGTGATAAAGGCAGAATCAAAAATAGTAACACGCTCAGCAAACAGCGTCTACAGCTGCTAAGTAAGAAAGAACAGGCTTCATTCAAATGCACTGCAGAAGGGACAGCTGGTCACACTGGTCTTTTCAGCCATCCGTCCTCCATCCTCCGCACACATTTAGCAACAGTCAGTGGCAGTCTCTTTGAATATAAAAGACACTGATAGTTATCTGGGGTAACTCCAATTCAGTTACATTTTCCTTAAGGAGAATTTACCAAGTCCTTTCCGATTATGCCCAGTTCAATTCTCTCTAGCTGTCCCAGATTCTTTGTTTTAATATGGAGTGTCTCAGCCTTTAAAATAGCAAGAGAAGGTTATTAAAATATGGAGAAGTTAGAACATTAAAAATTGAGATCTTGGCTGGTTCAGGTTCATGACTGAACCGAAGAGATGGATGAAGGATGCTTTCTGGATTTGTTCAGAGTTCATATTCTCTTCTTTAAATGTGAGAAATGTGCTTCCCAAGTCATCAACCGAGAATTCTTCACTCTGAAGAGGGATAAGGTCCCTACCCAGTTATCATTTGACAAAAAGACTCAGCAGACAGGTATTTAGAGTCACTAAAGCTGTGTGACACTACACTGCAACACTAGAGACTTCGGAGGACACTGAGTGATGTGGTTCATAGCACAGGGCAGAATGGACAGAGTGTGCACATGCACACACACACACAAACTCAAACCTGAAAATGTGCTGAGGGCACAGAAAAAGGGAGAGTTTACATCAAGGAGAAGGAAACAAGAAGTGACTTGGAGATAGATCTTTAAAAGTTAGCAAATTTTTAAAAATTGAAGTATATTTGTTTTATAAAATCATGAAAAGACTCTGGTGCTGGGAAAGATTGAAGGCAAAAGGAGGAGGTGGCCAAGGATGTGATGGTTAGATAGCATCACCAACTCAATAGACTTGAATTTGAGCAAAGTCCAGGAGATACTGAAGGACAGGGAAGCTTGGCATGCTGCAGTCCATGGGGTCACAAAGAGTCGGACACCCACTTAACGACTGAAGAACAACAAAAGTAGAAAAGCATAAAGTAGGGTAAGGGCTTGGGATTTGGTCATGTTGCTAAAGCTCCTCCCTCTTTTTTACTTTGGAAATGTAAGATAATTTCTCAGGATTCATTTACTAAAATGATAAGCAATAAATTTCTAATTAAAATCTTTCTTCTGCTGCTGAGTCACTTCAGTCGTGTCCGATTCTGTGCGACTCCATAGACGGCAGCCCACCAGGATGCCCCGTCCCTGGGATTCTCCAGGCAAGAACACTGGACTGGGTTGCCATTTCCTTCTCCAATGCATGAAAGTGAAAAGTGAAAGTGAAGTCGCTCAGTCATGTCTGACCCTCAGCGACCCCATGGACTGCAGTCTTCCAGGCTCCTCCATCCATGGGATTTTCCAGGCAAGAGTACTGGAGTGGGGTACCATTGGTATTACAAATACATACCACAAGAAAATGAAGCCTGGTCCTAAAGACAGTCCTGTGATGGTAATTAAGGTAAGATGTTCTGCTCTCTGCATTGTCAGAATGGGAAGCTCATGTTTCTTGCATGGGTGTGAGACCCCAGTCCCATCTCCCCTCCATCCTCGGTCTCCATGACCTCCCTCTGACCCCTTCATTTACCCTGTTTTCTTTCCTGAACTTCCTCTCGAGGAGTTGGTCCACTGAGGTTTTGACATTTAACAATATCTTTAGAAGGGTAAAGAGCCCTTCACTAGCCTTTGTCTCTCTGTCTTCCTTTTTCATAAATCTATTTTGGAAGACAGTCTGCAAAGGTGGTTGTCAAAGTCAACATTTCTCATTAGAGGAGAAAATCTTGAAGGATTTGTAACTGACTAGCACTATAAGGTGGGCTTCTCTGGTGGCTCAGACAGTAAAGGATTAGCCCACAGTATAGGATTCCATCCCTGGGTCGGGAAGATCCTCTAGAGAAGAGCATGGCAACCCACTCCAGTATTCTTGCCTGGAAAATCCCAGGGACAGAGGAGCCTGGTGGGATAGTCCATAGGGTCACAGAGTCAGACCTAACTGAAGTGACTTAGCACCCATGGATGCCCCAAAGTTCAAATCTTTTATAGTAGAGTTCCAGACCCCTGGCTATTGGGGTTGAGTGGGGTGGTGAAAAGATGGGGTTTCCCATTAGCTCATATGCCATACCACCTCGGTCTACAATTGAGTCCAGCTCTATAAGGATCCAGACACTGCTGACTCCTAGTCATCTTGTCAGGAGATTATCTAGGACTGGGGTGAATCAATGGACTGGTGTTAGGCACATTTTCCAATTCAGTTCTGACTCTCACTGGCCCTGTGACCCCAGGATGGTAATTTTGTCTCTTTCAGCCTACATTTCCTAACTGATAAAATGAAGATAACAACCATAATTTTTAAGGTAATGATGGCAGTGCAAATGCACACTGTTAGTTACACATTCTAACATGAGTGGAAGCTCCAATTCCTGCCCTCTCCCACCACAGTCCTTCTCCTCAATTCTGCCCCATTGTAGAACAAGACCTGTGAGGTCACAGTTTAGGATAAATAATTTAAAAGTCCTGTTTCTACTTGATGTGTTGTTTAATAGCGTAGGCCTTTTGTGTGTGTGTGCGTGTGTAGTCGCTTCAGCAGTGTCCAACTCTTTGTAACCCTATGGACCGCAGCCTGTTCATAGGATTTTCTGGGTAAGAATACTGGAATGGGTTGCCATACCCTCCTCTTGGGGATCTTCCTGAGCCAGGAATCGAACCAACTTCTCTTGTATCTAGTGCATTGGCAGACGGCTTATTTACCACTAAAACCACCTGGGAAACCCTAGACCTTTTGTATCCCTATTTAAAAAATTAGTAATGCTCTTCCTCGGTTGTAAAGGGGCTTTGCATGCCTGTCAATAGGAAAGGAGAAATCTCCTTTACTATGACCCCTGCCCGTCTTAGAATAAGAAGGCGCAAAGATGAGGAAAAGGAGCCTGAGGAGTGGGCTGCTTAGGTCTGTTCTTAAACAAGATTGTAAGCAGGTGTCCTCTCATGATGTACCAGAGAGATTCTGAAGCATGTCTGGGTCATTATGGACTACTGGAGTCTCGGTGTGTCTCATGGAATCAGGCCATGAAATCGCCCTCCCTGGTCCACTCAGGGTCAGGAGGACAAGCATCTAGGTCAGAACTCGAGGCTAAGCCTGTAGCTTAATAATGCAAGAAACATTCCTGCCTTTAGTGTCTTACTGCTCTGCAACCAGAGAAGCCACTGCCAGTGAGAAGCCTACCCGCCTCAACTAGAGAGTAGCCCCCGCTCACGGCAACTAGAGAAAAGCCCTCCCAGCAATGAAGACCTAGTACAGCCCCAAATAAATAAATACAAATAAAATAACACACCCAAATGAAAGTTAAACAATTTTTGCAAGAGGTAACATGTTTTAAACTTTTACTGAATATGTAATGATTGTAATGTAGTAGCAATGGCAAAGTAAATGTTTTATTTCAGAGTTCTATAACATGCCTTCATATACACTTTCCATATAGTCTGTGAATATATGTATATTTATAATATATGAGATTCTGTAAGCATAGAGATAATGTTTTTCTCTCATTAAAATATGTTTTGGTTCTTGAAGCTTTAGAGAACAAATTATTTAAGAGGAGATAAATTCTGAGAAATCAATGTCAGTTAATAGTTTGCAGCTATGATTCAGTAAGTCCATAAAGTGTGGACATTTTATGTATTAATTCAGTTGAGCGTCTTTTGAACCTGAACTTTGCTCCACGTGCTGTATTTGGTGCTAAGGATACAGAGATAGTAGATTGAACCATAAGCGCTCTTTCTATAAGTTTAAAACAGTTAATAGCAATTTAAACAGCAATTTAACATGATTTAACTTAATAAGTAAAACATAATCCTTGCTCTCATGGGGGAAAATCTGTAAGGAAAACAGCCTCATAAACAGATACGTGCACATGCAGAGTGAATAATTAGAGTGGGTTTTTAATGTCGTGTCCGACTCTTTGTGACCCTACAGACTGCAGCCTGCCAGGCTCCTCTGTCTGTGGGATTCTCCAGGCAAGAATATCGGTATGCATCTTTTAAAGTAGGAGCGAATCTGTGGTCCTGCAACAGGTGAGTGAGGTCACAATGGATTAAGACATTGGATAGGAGATGAAGGGATGGAGACAGGAAATGTAATATGTCATTTTTTTAAAGTTACCTGTGAAGCTGAGCATATCAGTTGTATCTGGGCATGGGAGTGATTCAGGATGTGTTTATTTATTTTTCTTTTAAGGTGAGAGAGGACATTTATGTGTTGAGTGGGATGGGGACCAGGAGGAAGATGGTGGAGAGTGACCATGGAGAGGTGTGATGGGAGAGTTTGTGGCACTGAGAGTTCAGTTGCATCGTGTGGGCTCTGTGTGCCATGGAAGTTGAGGCACATGACCAAAGGTTTCTTGAACTGAAATGAAAACAGTGCTAGATTTTTCTATCTAATTTGAATAGCACCTTGTTCTTCTCTGGGGAAAATAACTCATGAGAGTCAGTTCTGGTGAAAAGTCTTGAAATTTTATTTCTAAATGCTTTAGGTAAATAATGTTATGAAGAAAGAAAGAGGAAAGAAGAGGAAGCCAATATTTTAAAAGATTTTAAACAGAATGTAGTAACAGAGGAGTTTGTAAATGCAGGGGAGAGCTCAAGCTTATATGCGGAGAGTATGAACCTTGCATAAGAAGGATTCATGGGTGAAGACCTGGACGAGAAAGAAGCATTAAAGATGAAAAATATCATAAAAACGAGAGAGGTTCTTTGAAGCTCAGAGCATAATATTCTAGAAAAGGCAGTATGAAAACTATTAGTCCCCGATGACAGAAGGAATGTTGCTATTAATTACTGGTTGGAATACAGAAGTATGCTCTTTGTCTGATGGAAAGCTGGTCCATGGGATGTGTGAATGGAGACAGAGCGATGGTTCGAGCATGCTGGGCTCTGCTGAGAAGGCAAAATGTAGAAGGAGGTGCATAGCCAGGGTGAGTGATAGGATCAAATTAATAGGAGAGAGAGGGGGAGACAGAATCACAGAGACAGAGGGAGATTTGAATGGTTCAAGAATACAAATCAAATAACAGAAAATTCTCAATGGGTCTTTACATCATCTGTGATTAGTTTCCAAATATTTCCGGCCGATTCAACACCTGTTTCAAAGCTTGTCCCCCAAGGCTCACCCCCCCTTAAAGGACAAAGCTGGCACTTTGTCTCCACTGTGCAAAGAGCCACCAGCCAGGCTCTGCTTGTGGAGCTCAGGGACCCAGCATGGGTGCTTTGCAAGCTCCGTCTTCAATCTGACCCTTTCTTCAGACTCCTGTCTGTTAAGACATCTCCACAGATCTCAGCTTTAAAACTACCCTGTAATTTAGGTGGCTTTTTTAAAGTGATCCTTGTTTCTGAAAATTCTATTTATTAGATGAGCCCTATTATATTTAAGAAGAGATGGCAAGAATACACAGAAGAACTGTACAAAAAAGATCTTCACGACCCAGATAATCACAATGGTGTGATCACTGACCTAGAGCCAGACATCCTGGAATGTGAAGTCAAGTGGGCCTTAGAAAGCATCACTATGAACAAAGCTAGTGGAGGTGATGGAATTCCAGTTGAGCTATTCCAAATCCTGAAAGATGATGCTGTGAAAGTGCTGCACTCAATATGTCAGCAAATTTGGAAAACTCAGCAGTGGCCACAGGACTGGAAAAGGTCAGTTTTCATTCCAATCCCAAAGAAAGGCAATGCCAAAGAATGCTCAAACTACCACACAATTGCACTCATCTCACACGCTAGTAAAGTAATGCTCAAAATTCTCCAAGCCAGGCTTCAGCAATATGTGAACTGTGAACTTCCAGATGTTCAAGCTGGTTTTAGAAAAGGCAGAGGAACCAGAGATCAAATGGCTAACATCCGCTGGATCATCGAAAAAGCAAGAGAGTTCCAGAAAAGCATCTATTTCTGCTTTTTGACTATGCCAAAGCCTTTGTGTGGATCACAATAAACTGTGGAAAATTCTGAAAGAGATGGGAATACCAGACCACCTGATCTGCCTCTTGAGAAAATTTGTATGCAGGTCAGGAAGCAACAGTTAGAACTTGACATGGAACAACAGACTGGTTCCAAATAGGAAAAGGAGTTCTTCAAGGCTGTATATTGTCACCCTGCTTATTTAACTTATATACAGAGTACATCATGAGAAACGCTGGACTGGAAGAAACACAAACTGGAATCAAGATTGCCCAGAGAAATATCAATAACCTCAGATATGCAGATGACACCACCCTTATGGCAGAAAGTGAAGAGGAACTAAAAAGCCTCTTGATGAAAGTGAAAGTGGAGAGTGAAAAAGTTGGCTTAAAGCTCAACATTCAGAAAACAAAGATTATGGCATCTGGTCCCATCACTTTATGGGAAATAGATGGGGAAACAGTGGAAACAGTGTCAGACTTTATTTTTCTGGGCTCCAAAATCACTACAGATGGTGACTGCAGCCATGAAATTAAAAGACGCTTACTCCTTGGAAGGAAAGTTATGACCAACCTAGATAGCATATTGAAAAGCAGAGACATTACTTTGCCAACAAAGGTTCGTCTAGTCAAGGCTATGGTTTTTCCTGTGGTCATGTATGGATGTGAGAGTTGGACTATGAAGAAGGCTGAGCACCGAAGAATTGATGCTTTTGAACTGTGGTGTTGGAGAAGACTCTTGAGAGTCCCTTGGACTGCAAGGAGATCCAACCAGTCCATTCTGAAGGAGATCAGCCCTGGGATTTCTTTGGAAGGAATGATGCTAAAGCTGAAACTCCAGTACTTTGGCCACCTCATGCAAAGAGTTGACTCATTGGAAAAGACTCTGATGCTGGGAGGGATTGGGAGCAAGAGGAGAAGGGGACGACAGAGGATGAGATGGCTGGATGGCATCACTGACTGGATGGAGGTGAGTCTGAGTGAACTCTGGGAGTTGGTGATGGACAGGGAGGCCTGGTGTGCTGTGATTCGTGGGGTCGCAAAAAGTCGGACACGACTGAGCGACTGATCTGATCTGATCTTTTTCTATTTACTAGGTAAAGACCCTATTTACTAGGGACTTACCAAGTGAGCCCCCTAAACCCAGTTTTCATTTTAACTTTTTATCTTAGAACATAGTTGATTAACAATATAGTGATAGTTTTCTGTGTATGACAAAGACATTCAGTTATATGTATACTTGTATTTTTTCTTTTTCAAATTGTTTCCTCGTTTAAGTTGTTACATAATATTGAACAGAGCTTCCTGTGCTATACAGTAGGCCCTTGTTGGTTATCCATTTTAAATATAGCAGTGTGATGTATATATATCATATATCTATAATATTTATGTGTATATATATACAGTTCAGTCCAGCCGCTCAGTCGTGTCTGACTTTTTATACCCCATGAACCACAGCACACCAGGCCTCCCTGTCCATCACCAACTCCCGGAGTCCACCCAAACACATGTCTATTAAGTCGGTGATGCCATCCAACCATCTCATCCTCTGTCGTCCCCTTCTCCTCCTGCCCTCAATCTTTCCCAGCATCAGGGTCATTTCCAATGAGTCAGCTCTTCACATCAGGTGGCCAAAGTGTTGGAGTTTCAGCTTCAATATCAGTCCTTCCAATGAACACCCAGGATTGATCTCCTTTAGGATGGGCTTGTTGGATCTCCTTGCAGTCCAAGGGACTCTCAAGAGTCTTCTCCAACACCACAGTTCAAAAGCATCAATTCTTCTGCCCTCAGCTTTCTTTATAGTCCAATTCTCACATCCATACATGACCACTGGAAAAACCATAGCCTTGACAAGACAGACCTTTGTTGGCAAAGTAATGTCTGCTTTTTAACATGCTGTCTAGGTTGGTCATAACTTTCCTTCCAAGGAGTAAGCATCTCGTAATTTCATGGCTGCAGTCACCATCTGCAGTGATTTTGGAGCCCAGAAAAATAAAGTCAGCCATTGTTTCCACTGTTTCCCCATCTGTTTGCCATGAAGTGATGGGACCAGATGCCATGATCTTACTTTTCTGAATGTTGAGCTTTAAACCAACTTTTTCACTCTCTTCTTTCACTTTCATCAAGAGGCTCTTTAGTTCTTCCACACATTCTGCCATAAGGGTGGTATCATCTGCATATCTGAGGTTATTGATATTTCTCCTGGCAATCTTGATTTCAGCCTGTGCTTCCTCTAGCCCAGCATTTCTCATGATGTACTATGCATATAAGTTAAATAAGCAGGATGACAATATACAGCCTTGATGTTCTCCTTTTCCTATTGGGAACCAGTCTGTTGTTCCATGTCAAGTTCTAACTGTTGCTTCCTGACCTGCATACAGATTTCTCAGGAGGCAGGTCAGTTAATCTGGTATTCCCATCTCTTTAAGAATTTTCCACACTTTAGTGTGATCCACACAGTCAAAAGCTTTGGCATAGTCAATAAAGCAGAAATAGATGTTTTTCTGGAACTCCCTTGCTTTTTCGATGATCCAGCAGATGTTAGTAATTTAATCTCTGGTTCCTCTACGTTTTCTAAAACCAGCTTGAACATCTGGAAGTTCACGGTTCACGTATTGTAGAAGCCTGGCTTGGAGAATTTTGAGCACTACTTGACTAGGGTGTGAGATGAGTGCAATCATGCGGTAGTTTGAGCATTCTTTGGCATTGCCCTTCTTTGGGATTGGAATGAAAACTGATCTTTTCCAGTCCTGTGGCCACTGCTGAGTTTTCCAAATTTGCTGATGTATTGAGTGCAGCACTTTCACAGCATCATCTTTTAGGATTTGAAATAGCTCAACTGGAATTCCATCACCTCCACCAGCTTTATTTGTAGTGATGCTTCCTAGGCCCACTTGACTTCATATTCCAGGATGTCTGGCTCTAGGTCAGTGATCACACCGTCATTATCTGGGTCATGAAGATCTTTTTTGTACAGTTCTTCTGTGTGTTTTTGCTACCTCTTAATATCTTCTGCTTCTGTTAGGTCCCTACCATTTCTGTCCTTTATTGAGCCCATCTTTGCATGAAATGTTCCCTTGGTATCTCTAATTTTGTTGAAGAGATCTCTAGTCTTTCCCATTCTATTGTTTTCCTCTATTTGTTTGTATTCATCACTGAGGAAGGCTTTCTTATCTCTCCTTGTGTTCACATATATATATATATACACACACACACACATATATATATGATGTACACACATATATATGTGATATATATATATGTGATGTACATATATATGCATACATTGATATATATATGCATACATTGATATATATATGCATACATTGATATATATATGCATACATTGATATATATATATATATACACACACATCACACACACATATCTATATGAAAAAAAGTGAAATAAGTGAAAATATAGTTGCTCAGTCATATCCAACTCTTTGCGACCCCATGGACTGAAGCCCCCCAGGCTCCTCTGTCCATGGGGTTTTCCAGGCATGAACATTGGAGTGGGTTGCCATCCCCTTCTCCAGGGGATTGTCCCAACCCAGGGATTGAATCCTGGTCTCCCGCAATGCAGGATGACACAGGTGAAATTCCCAGCTCAGGAAAACCTCTAAATAAATAATGAACAGTTATTAATACTATTTTTTCTATGGCTTATATTTTCTCAATTTTTCTGGAATGTCAATGTTCCCAAAAGATTATCCTGTCACATGAGAAAATGGCTTAGGACATGCAATATATCAGAGTTAGTGTAATGTCTACACCCGAGTTGCCTGCTGAAGAACATACCGTGGGCGGTTTGATGCTTCTAGCTTCGTACTTCCCTATCATAACATTCTACTAAAACAATCAATAGACAAATCAGAAGACCTTAATGATTTAGCATATTATTAGCATAACGCAGTGTCTGCTTGGAATGAGACTTTGAACTGCTCTTGGAAATTTGAAGCAAGCGATTTTTTTAAAGGCCACTCGGCTCTTTTGGCAACTCTCCACTGACAGCATGTTACTTTTGCTTTCTTTGTCAAGCTCAGAAAAACAGGAAGCACAAAATCAATTTAGACTGGAGGTGGGGGTGGGAGAGACGGCAGAGCTGCAAGCTGTTTCTAGCAGCAGAGTCTGACCCACGTTATATGGCAGGAGATCTCTCTGACCTTGGACTGGATTTCCCACTGGGCTGTCCTTTTGAGAGTTACTGGACACACGGAGAAATTCCTCTGTCCACGTGTGTTTCTGGTTATTGCCCCCCACCACCTGGTTCTTTTTCAATGCCTACTGGGTGTACAGGACAGTGGAGTTAAGTGAGGAATGGAAAGACTAGACAAGGTTCAGCTATGCGATTAATTAGCTAAATGACTTTAATAAAGTAACTTCACATCCTCTGACCTCTGTTCTCTGTTTCTTCGTCTACATGAGCACTAAACAAGAATGAAGAGTTTCATGCTCAAAATCCAAACAAAGAATGTATCCTAGGAAAATGGAGGTGACCCAGAGAGGCTGGTTTGGGCTGTGGCCAATGGGTTATCTTGTGCCCAATCAAAAGACATTAGAACTCCAATAAAAAAGAGTCATGTTCCAAGATAGAACACGTGTTGGCCATCAATTCAAGCCCTCTGGACCAAGTGATGTGTAAGGTCTTTTCCAGATTTATGATTTGGGCCCCCTGGCACCAGAATGTAGCACCAAAGGATACTGAAGGATGTAAAACATAGCAACTTGCCAAATACCATTTAGCTATGAGTTGTAAGAAAAGCTTAAGCGTGTAAAAAAAAAAAAAAGCTTGCTTAGTTATACTAATCCTAAAACAAAAACTAAACTAATTTCAATTTAATTAATATTAAATCTAGGATTAAGGCAAGTTACTCCAGGAATTTTTAAATATTAAAAAAATAGAGTGCTTTGAAAAAAAATGTCTATTAGATGATATTAATTCCAGAGTCATTTATCATCTTCTGAGCAGCTAGAGATATACCAGACAGAGCTCCCCTTAATGGCCACTCAATCCATCTGTCTCCATTAAAAGAAAGAGGAAGTGTTTTATTTATAGAAGACTAAAAGTATCCATGGCTGCTTTCTTCTGTGCTTTAAAATGGTGAAGAAATAGAAGTTGCTTCCCAAACTCTTCAGCACAAGGCAGACTTTATTGATCGGTCCTAAGTTAAGGCTTCCCAGGTGGCGCAGTTGGTAAAGAATCCGATTGCAATGCAGAGACACAAGAGACAAGGGTTCGATCCCTGGGTTGGGAAGATCCCCTGGAGGAGGAAATGGCAACTCACTCCAGTATTCTTACCTGGGAAATCCCATGGACAAAGGAGTCTGGCAGGCTACAATCCATGGGGTCACAAAGAATAGGACAGGCCTGAGCACAAGCATGCAGGTAAGTCAAAGATATCAAAGCCTAGAAGGCAGTGACCCAGATCACCACCTGATGGGACCAGCCTCTCAGGGAAAGTCACATGTACTTAAGTTTGAAGGACTCCTTGACTCTGTGACACAGGGTGTCCAACATACAGCAACTTCCTTAGAATACCAGGGCTGAATTAGGATTAAAAAAAAAAAAAAAAAAGCTTTTTTGAAATATTTATAGATCGGTAGGAAATTGCCAAGATATCTCAGAGAACATCTCTGTACCTTCACCCACTCCCATCCTCCACCACTGTTACCTCTCGGGTGAAGTATGGTATCAGAACCAGGAAGCTGACGTTGATGTGAAGCGTGGGGATGGTCTTGCCCTGTTACTGCATGTGTAGATTCATGTCATCATCACCACAATCAAGATCACCACAAGTTTCTCCCTTGCCGTAACATTTGTGGTCTCACTCATCTCCCTCTGCCCCAGCATTCCTAAGCCCTGGCATTAATTTGTTCTCCATCTCTATGGTTTTGCCCCTGTGAGGATGCTATACAAATGGAATCATATGGGAAATTGCACAGTGGCTTTTTCATACTGGATTTTCCTCACTTGCCATGATGTCTTTTAACTCTCTCCAAGTTGTTCCATTCCTTTTTATTCGTGTGCATTCCTTCATATTGCAGGTTGGTTTCCATGGAACAGGTTCATTTAACTCTTCACCTAGTATAGGACATTTTTGTTATTTCCTGTTTGGAGCTATTTCAGATAAAGCTGCTGTGAACAAGCATATATGGGATTTTGAATGGACACAGTTTTAATTTCTCGTCAATAAATGCCCAGAAGGGAAGTTGCTGAGTCATATGGTAAGTGCATGTCTAGTGTTTTTTAGCAAACTGTCAAACTGATTTCCAACATGACCAGACCATTTTACATTCTCACCAGAAATGTATGAGAAACCCAGTTTCTCTGCATCCTCATCAGCATTTGGCACTGTCACTGTGTTTTAATTTTAGTTATTCTAACAGGCATGCAATGCTGTCTTGTTGTAGTCTTAATGGCTGGTGATGTTAAACACTTTTTGTGTCCTTACTTGCTTTCTAGATATCATCATCAATAAAATATCTCATCATATTATTTGCATTTTCTATTCTGATTTGTTTGTTTTTTACTGAGTGGTTTGAGAGCTCTGTATAGAGTCTCAATATTAGTTGTTTAACAGACACAGAGTTTGCAAATATCTTTCCAGTCTGTAGCTTATCTTTGCATCATCTTAATAGGGTCTTTTGCAAAGCAAGATTTTTAGACTCTGATTTACATTTTTCTTTTATGGATCAGTTTTTCTTGTGTAAGAACTGAGTGCAATGCTAGGTGATGAAATTTTTGCTTATGTGGTCTAATTGCTACAATGCCATTGTTTGAAAAATCTTTCCTACCTTCTCTGAATCACTTTTGCATTCTTACTAAGAATCAGTTGGGTGCCTTTGTGTGGGGCTATTTCCTTGTCTTCTAATCTCTTTCATTGATCTATGTGTTTATCCTCCACCAGAAGCATTCAGTTTTGATTACTATAACTGCATAATAAGTCTTAAAATTGGGTAGACTTATTCCTCTCACTTTACCCCCCTCTTTTTTTAATTTAACTACTCTGTTTCCTTTTTCTCTCCATATATTATTTTGAAATAACATTTTATATGTCTGCAAAAAAATCTTGCTCTGAATTTGATAGGAATTGCACTAAACCTCTATATAGATTTAGGAAGAATTGATTTCTTTATTATGTCGAGTTTGAATTGATATTCCTCTCCAATTATTTGTAACTTCTTTGATTTTTTTTCATCAGCTTTTTGTAGTTTTCAACAAGCAAGTCTTATATATATTTTGTTAGATTTACAGTTAAATATGTTCCCATTGTTTTGAGAGGTATTGTAAATGGTATCATATTTTTAATTTCAGTGTCCAGATGTTCGTGGCTACTATATAGAATACAATTGTCTTTCATCTCTTGTATCCTATGACCTTGCTGAATTCAATTATTAGTTCTCAAAGTTTCTTTCCTTTTTTTTCTTTTTCTTTATTTCAGATTCCTTAGAATTTTCTACATATAAAATCATGTCATCTATGAATGTTGATATTGTTTAGTCACTAAGTCATATGTGACTCTTTCAACCCCTGGACTATAGCCCACCAGGCTCCTCTCTCCATGGGATTTCCCAGGTGAGAATTCTGGAGTGGATTGCCATTTCCTTCTCCAGGGAATCTTCCCAACCTAGGGATTGAACCCATGTCTCTGAGATTTTAATCATGAATTAGCATTGAACTTTGACAAATGATTTTCCTGCATTAATTGATAGTATTACATAATGTTTTGTGTTAATACTGGTGGACTCCCTTACTGATTTCCAAATATTGAATGAGCCTTGAATTCCTGGAATAAATCTCATTTGACCAAGATATAAAATTATTTCTATATATTTCGAGTTATATTTAGTAAGTTTTATTAGTCTTTTTTTTGTCTATGTTCATGAGTGCTATTGGCCTGTAGTTCTTTTGTTTTGTTTTGTACTGTCTTTGGTCTTGGCGTCAGGATAACATTAGCTTCATAAAATGAATTGGCAAGTGTTTCCTCTTTTATTTTCTAGGAGATAATGTGTAGCATTGGAGCTAATTTTCCTTTAAGTGTTTCATAGAATTCTCTAGTGAAAACATCTGGTCTGGAGGTTTTGGGGGGAAGGTTTTTAATTACAAATATAATTTCCTTAATAGTGGCAGAGGTATTTAAATTATCTAGTTCATGTTGGGTAAGCTGTAGTGTTCATGCTTCTGGAGGAACTGGTTCATTTCATCTAAGTTATCGAATTTGTTTATGTATGGATGTGTATAATATTTTCTTATTGCATCTTTGAGGCAGGATCTCTAGTGATATTGCAGTTCATTTCTGGCATTATTAATTTGTGTCTTTTGTCTTGTTTGTTTTTCTATCACTCCTAGTTGATAACTGTATTGACTTTTTAAAGAAACAGTTTTTGTTTCATTGATTTTCTCTATTTTATTTTTCTATTTTTGACATCATTGATTTGTGCTTTTTATTGTTTCTTTCCTTCTGCTTGCTTGGGATGATTTTGATCTTTTACTTCTAGATTCTTTAGGTAAAAGCTTAGATGATTGATTTAGGACTTTTCCTCATTTCTAATGTAAGGTATATAATGCTGTAAGTTTCCTGCTCAGTTTTTACCTGTGTTCCACCTATTTTAATATTCTGTGTTTTTATTCTCATTCACTTAAATGTAATTTTAGTTTTTTCCCTCAGACTTCCTAACTGACCCATGGCTTAGGTAGAAGTGTGCTGTTTCCAGGGTTTTTAGTTCTATTTAGTGGCAGGACTATAGAAAAGTATTTCTATTCCATCTATGTGGAAGCAGTAAGTGAAAAAATAGTGAAAGTGTTAGTCACTCAGTTGTATCTGTGTGACCCCATGGATGGTAGCCCACCAGGCTCCACTGTCCATGGGATTTCCCAGGCAAGAATACTGGAGTGAGTTGCCATTTTCTTCTCCAGGGAATCTTCCTGACCCAGGGATGAACTCAGGTCTCCTGCACTGCAGGCAGATTCTTTACCATCTGAGCCACCAAGGAAGATCCATCTGGAAGCAGACATTCCCTCAGTACAGGTGTAATTAGCCAAAATTTTTCACATTTTTTTTTTACTGATTTTTCTTCTATCTTTAGGCATATTTTCCATGAGATTTCTGACCAGATTATCTAAAGCTTCCCGGGTGGCACTAGTGTAAAGAGCTCTGCCTGCCAATGCAGGAGACAATAGATTCTCGTTCCATCCCTGGGTCGGGAAGATCTCATGCAGGAGGAAATGGCAACCCACTTCAGTATTCTTGCCTGGAGAATTCCATGGACAGGGGAGCCTGGCAGGCTACAGTCCCTGGGGTCACAGAGAGTTGGACATGACTGAACGCACTGGTCATAGCAAACACCCTCTTCCAAGGACACAAGAGAAGACTCTACACATGGACATCACCAGACGGCCCACACCAAAATCAGATTGATTATATTGTTTTCAGCCAAAGATGGAGAAGCTCTATACAGTCAGCAAAAACAAGACCAGGAGCTGACTGTGGCTCAGATCATGAACTCCTTATTGCCAAATACAGACTGAAATTGAAGAAAGTGGAGAAAACCACTAGACCATTCAAGTATGACCTAAATCATATCCCTTATGACTATACAGTGGAAGTGAGAAATAGATTTAAGGGACTAGATCTGATAGAGTGCCTGATGAACTATGGATGGAGGTATGTGACATTATACAGGAGACAGTAATCAAGACCATTCCCAAGAAAAAGAAATGCAAAAAAGCAAAATGGCTGTCTCAGGAGGCCTTACAAATAGCTGTGAAAAGAAGGGAAGAGAAAAGCAAAGGAGAAAAGGAAAGATATACCCATTTGAATGCAGGGTTCCAAAGAATAGCAAGGAGAGATAAGAAAGCCTTCCTCAGTGATCAATGCAAAGAAACAGAGGAAAACAATAGAATGGGAAAGACTAGAGATCTCTTCAAGAAAACTAGAAATACCAAGGGAATATTTCATGCAAAGATGGGCTCGATAAAGGACAGAAATGGTATGGCCTAACAGAAGCAGAAGATATTAAGAAGAGGTGGCAAGAACACACAGAAGAACTGTACAAAAAAGATCTTCATGACCCAGATAATCATGATGGATGGTGTGATCACTTACCTAGAGCCAGACATCCTGGAATGCGAAGTCAAGTGGGCCTTGGGAAACATCACTACGAACAAAGCTGGTGGAGGTGATGGAGTTCCAGTGGAGCTATTTCAAATCCTAAAAGATGATGCTGTGAAAGTGCTGCACTCAATATGTCAGCAAATTTGGAAAACTCAGCAGTGGCCACAGGACTGGAAAAGGTCAGTTTTCATTCCAATCCCAAAGAAAGGCAATGCCAAAGAATGCTCAAACTACCGCACAATTGCACTCATCTCACATGCTAGTAAAGTAATGCTCAAAATTCTCCAAGCCAGGCTTTAGCAATACATGAACTGTGAACTTCCAGATGTTCAAGCTGGTTTTAGAAAAGGCAGAGGAACCAGAGATCAAATTGCCAACATCTGCTGGATCATCAAAAAAGCAAGACAGTTCCAGAAAAACATCTATTTCTGCTTTATTGACTATGCCAAAGCCTTTGACTGTGTGGATCACAATAAACTGTGGAAAATTCTGAAAGAGATGGGAACACCAGAACACTTGACCTGCCTCTTGAGAAACCTGTATGCAGGTTCAGGAAGCAACAGTTAGAACTGGACATGGAACAACAGACTGGTTCCAAATAGGAGAAGGAGTACATCAAGACTGCATATTGTCACCCTGCTTATTTAACTTATATACAGAGGACATCATGAGAAATGCTGGGCTAGATGAAGCACAAGCTAGAATCAAGATTGCTGGGAGAAATATCAATAACCTCAGATATGCAGATGACACTACCCTTATGGCAGAAAGTGAAGAAGAACTAAAGAGCCTCTTGATGAAAGTGAAAGTGGAGAGTGAAAAAGTTGCCTTAAAGCTCAGCATTCAGAAAACGAAGATCATGGCATCTGGTCCCTTCACTTCATGGTAAATAGGTGGGGAAACAGTGGAAACAATGGCTGACTTTATTTTTCTGGGTTCCAAAATCACTCCAAATGGTGATTGCAATAATGAAATTAAAAGACGTTTACTCCTTGGAAGGAAAGTTATGACCAACCTAGACAGCATGTTAAAAAACAGAGACATTACTTTGCCAACAAACGTCCCTCTAGTCAAGGCTATAGTTTTTCCAGTGGTCATGTATGGATGTGAGAGTTGGACTATAAAGAAAGCTGAGGGCAGAAGAATTGATGCTTTTGAACTGTGGTGTTAGAGAAGACTCTTGAGAGTCCCTTGGACTGCAAGGAGATCCAACCAGTCCATTCTAAAGGAGATCAATCCTGGGTGTTCATTGGAAGGACTGATGTTGAAGCTGAAACTCCAATACTTTGGCCACCTGATGTGAAGAGCTGACTCATTGGAAAAAACCCTGATGCTGGGAAAGATTGAGGGCAGGAGGAGAAGGGGACGACAGAGGATGAGATGGTCGGATGGCTTCACCAACTTGATGGACATGGGTTTGGGTAGACTCCAGGAGTTGGTAATGGACAGGGAGGCCTGGCATGCTGTGGTTCATGGGGTCCCAAAGAGTCGGACACAACTGAGTGACTGAACTGAACTGAAATGACTTTGGATGCACAAATCCATAATAAATTTAAGATAAAATTACTTTCATTTTAAAAACAGATAACCACCCCCTAAAAAAAATTCAGGAGAAGGAAATATATTTTACTTTGTTTCAGTCAAGCATTTTTCTAGGCAACAAAACTCACAACAAGTGTTCTTTCCAATGCTTATATTGCTTCTACTTTAAATCAGAAAGACAGGCCTTTGGGAGAAATGAGCTGTTTTAGAAAATTTATGTTTCTTTTGGTGTGAAACTTACACCAGATAGTAGCTTAAAGACCCAAAAGAAATTGCTGTAATAAATAAAAATGTTTATTCTGACTGGATAATGTAGTCTAAATATAGCTCCATTTTTGAGTAGCCTAAAGAAAATGTAAAAAGATTTTCCTGAAAAGGGCAGTTCTCACGTATCAACAGCTAACATATGACCAGATTGAGACTGACTGGGGTCGTATCTGTGGCAGTGGTATAGGTCCCACCCGATTTCCACTATTGGTGTTTTAGTGGCAAGATATCTACATTTCTGCTTTCCTGTGTTTCTAATTGAAAAGGAGATTGAAATCCAAATGAACATTTTGACAAAACAGTATCTATAGAATAATGAATATTCATTTGTGGTTAAGCGATTGAGCATCAGGTTTCTCAGCTTGATTCTCTGTGGTGACCTAGAGGGTTGGGATGGGAGGGGATGGGTGGGTGGAAGGGACGCTCAAGAGAGAGGGGATATATGTATACATATAGCTGATTCACTATACTGTACAGCAGAAACTAATACAATATTGTAAAGCAACTACTCCAGTTTTAAAAAATATTAAACTGAGAAGTCTACTATTTGATTTTTCTACTTAACTTCTCCCTCCTAGACACTGCTCTGCACAGCTTGCTGGTTCTAGATTGCACACAATACTTGTAAAAGCTTTAGATCCAGACACTCACTATTTTTCACTTTTAATTATTCATGCTTCATTTACATAATTACTGCTCTCACTGGTTTAGATGTGTGAATTAATCAGGTACTTCTAATACCAAACTAATTACTTAAATCATAACAAGATACAATGGCATACAATAAAATGTAACTTTCTCTTCAAAAATTTGTTGGTAAAGTCAATAAAAGGCCCTTTTTGTTCTGGTACATCATGAAATACTTCAGACCAAATTTGTAATATCTATGCTCTTTAAGTATTTTTTAAACTATCAAGGCTTATTCAAGGTTTCTAATAGCACATTGGCTATAACTTAATTTGCTATAAGCAGATGACAATGATTCACTTCCTTTCAAAAAAGTAATAAAATTAAGGCTAGATAATTAAAAATTAGGTAACAAAACACATACCAACAAACATGAGCAGATCACCTCAACATCCTGTGGAAATAATGCAGAATAAGTATCAATATATTTTTTTGTTGTTTTCTTGCAAATAAATCATAGGCCGTGTAAGAGGTAAAGCATTTTGCTGTTTGCAACTGGATCACCCTGGGATCTCTTGAGAACAGTATGAAATGGATCTAATAAATCCCCAGGCTTCAGCTTCCAATTGCATTTCCTAATTAAACAAGATGAGATGCAGGGATGTTGTGTCGTGTGGATGTTGTTGGGTCTTGTGATGAGTTTTACATGCATGGACCATCTGAGTAAACCTCCCATTCCCTCTCAGGGACCATAGCTCCGAGAATCTAAGTTTTATTGTTGTTGGAATATATGTATTGTTATCTTTTTCCAAATTCTTCCAATAAGCAAGCTCCAGAATTGGACATAAAATTAAGTTCTGCTGACTCCAGCTCTGCCTGTTTCGCTGAGTCTATGTTTGCTGTAAACTGGAGACAGTTACGATGCTGTCTGGGGACAACAGCAGCAAAGGTACTTGGCTGTGCCACTTCTCTCAAAAACTGTTTTAGAAAATTATTAGCACATTGGTATTGCACTAATAAGAATAATTTTATTAAGATACTAATTTTACTAAGAGTAATTTATCTTAATAAAAGGAAAAACAAATCACTTGTGATTTTTCATGTAGCCAGTGAGTATTCTGTTTTGCTTCCTAGCAGGTCTGAGCCAGAAAGAGAAGTTCCCTTGCAGCCATGGGTGCTTTTCCCGCAAAGCCTCTTTCAAATGCCAGCCAAGGCCTTGTGGGTTTCCACACCAGTGTTTGCAAAAGAACAGAGACACTTGCTTCCACTCAGAACATGCCTACCTGACGGAATTTCCACCGTGGTTAGCGAGGATGGAGTCCTCACTGCACTCTGAGAGAAACAGGACAAAATTTTCATTCTAGGGAAAGCATCTGACTGAGTTAAGCTGAGTTATAAGCCCCCACCTCCTCTCTTTGTGAAATAAACTTGAGAGCCTGTAAGCCTTTCCAAGAGGGGCACCCTTGACCAGCTCTCCCCAAGAAGAGAGTCCCTATGATGGAAGAAACTGTAAATGCAGGGACCTCCTCAGAAATGAAGAGGGACCTTCAGAATCGAGAAAATCACAGCTCAATACATTCGTTGTTTTGACTTTTGGAGTTTAAGGGCAGGTGACATGCCAACTGAAATGAAGACGCAAACACCCTTAGCATGAAGTTCTTCCAATTGAAAGGTCAGTGTAAGCTGTACACTGATTCAGAGGAAGCAAAACAAATTATTGGTGGGAGAAAAAGGAAGAGAACAAAAATGTATTGAATGTCACTGTACATAATTTTATGGAGACGGCAATGGCAACCCACTCCAGTACTCTTGCCTGGAAAATCCCATGGATGGAGGAGCCTGGTGGGCTACAGTCCATGGGGTCGCTAGGAGTCGGACATGACTGAGCGACTTCACTTTCACTTTTCACTTTCATGCATTGGAGAAGGAAATGGGAACCCACTCCAGTGTTCTTGCCTGGAGAATCCCAGAGACGGTGGAACCTGGTGGGCTGCCGTCTCTGGGGTCACACAGAGTTGGACATGACTGAAGCAACTTAGCAGCAGCAGCAGTACATAATTTTACCATTTAATCCTCCTAACACCCCTGTGAGGTCGATGTTGTTTTCTCCATTCTGCCATTGAGCATAAACAGACTCAGAGAGGTTAAGTAATTTTCTCAAATTCACAAATCTGATAAGTTGCAGATAAAATAGAGAAACAGCTCTACAGGTTTGTCATTGTCAAACATCTGTTACTATGCTAGACACTGTACTTACACAACCCTAAGCTGTGTTGTTCCTTATTTGGCAGGTGAGTAAGTTAAGCCTTGGGCTTTCCAGGTGGCTCAATGGTAAAGAATCCACCTGCCAATGCACGAGACGTGTTGGGAAAATACCCTGGAGAAGGAAATGGCACCCCACTCCAGTATTCTTGCCTGGAGAATTCCATAGACAGAGGAGCCTGGTGGACTATAGTCCATGGGGTTACAAAAGAGCTGGATGTGACTTAGTGACTAAACAACAAAGTTAAGCCCCAGACGGGTTAAGTGACTTGCCCTGTGTCCCATGACGACCAAGTCAGGACTCCCAGAGATGCTTGGCCTGACCGTAGTGTTTACTGTAATCCCATCAGGCCCCACTGCTTTCTGTCTGCATGGTTTCTAGGCACACTGATTGCCACTACATCTCTGTGCCTTCCAGCAGCAAATACGCATAATCAAGACATCCAGTGCAGAGACTGTGAGCTCTGGAAACCAACTCAGTCTCTTCAGAAAGAGTTTGAGAAGTTTGCTAGTAAAACACAAGATGGAGAAACAGGAGTCTGGGTCTGTGTGTGCTGTTCTGAAAAGACGGTGGAGATATAGATTCGGAGCAGCTTAGCCTGAACTCTGATCTAGCCTCATTTCAATGGGCCTGATTTTGTCACTTACAAAGTTATGAAAATTGACTTAACAGTAAAACTAAGACTTTCTGAATTTTAAAGGCTATTTATAATAACTAGTGGAGCAAAATCACTGTTGTACCCATTTATAACTGATTTCACTCTGAAATATAAAATGTGTAGAAACCCTAGTTTTCCTTAATAAACTTACCACTCTTAAAAATAAAAAGAAGCACTGTATGCGAGACAGCAAAAGAGACACAGATGTACAGAACAGTCTTTTGGACTCTGTTGGGGGGGGGGATGATTTGGGAGAATGGCATTAAAACATGTATAATATCATATAAGAAACGAATCGCCAGTCCAGGTTCGATGCAGGATACAGGAAGCTTAGGGCTGGTGCACTGGGATGACCCAGAGGGATGGTATGGGGAGGGAGGTGGGAGGGGGGTTCAGGATGGGGAACACGTGTACACCCGTGGAGGATGCATGTTGATGTATGGCAAAACCAATACAATACTGTAAAGTAAAAAATAAATAAATAAAATTTAAAAAAAATAAAAAGAAGCAAAGAAACTGAGGTCTCTCCTAAACTTTAGATCACCTTGAAAAAAAATTTTAAGTAGATCATTACACATGAAATCAGATGAAAAACAGAAGCCTGATGGCTAATGAAAAGGAAAGCTGGGATTATTGACTTGAGTTCTGAATGCATCAGGTGGGAAGCTCAAAGATACTTTGTCAAATGGAGACATTTTTTACTGTGATGATTTAACACTTCATTTAAAGAACTTCAAAATAAAGTGTGGGTCCATGAGTAACTTCTATCCCAGGGGGCTTGTCTGTGGTTGCCCAAAGGCTGCTGCCAAGCAAGCCAAGGGGTCTTTCCATACTAATTGAAAACAAATGGAGAACAGCCAATATAAAATAAAAAGTTTTAAAATAATGAAAAAGAAAAGATTACAAGACAAAAAAAAATTAATTGGAAAAAAAATGTAGCGAATTGGTTAACCAGTACAATAAAGTGTTCCTTAGCAGGATTTTTTTCTGAAGAATAAAAAGAAGATGATACACAGGTGGTTGGACTACACAGACCAGTAAGAGATTAAACAATGTGTAGAGAAGGTAGTAAGATGGCAATTGGTGGGAAGGGGTCCTAGGAGCAGCAGTTTGCAGTGAGAGATGATAAATAACAACCAGGAAACTAGGAAAGGAATTTTCAGAAATATTTGAGGAATGACTGGATTTTTTGATAGTAATGCCATACGAGAGCCATAAAGTATTTTATTTGGATATTAAAAGAAAGGTGTGATCCAAGATTATAAAACAAGATAACCAATCTTCACAGAGAAAGAATGGCCCAAGATTCAAATACTGGTCCTGCCTGTTGATTTAGCCAATAGACTCAAGAATGTTATTCCAATGGCAAGATAATCATGACTATGGAGATAAATGCATCAAACTGTCTTAGTCTGATACCCTTGAATATTTAAATCACTTATTGCTTTTCCATTGATCTGACTCTACATTCACCCAGCAAACTTCTGATTATATCTGGCTTCCCACATAGATCTTACCAAGAGACCTGGCCCTTCAACGTTTATGAGAGTTCATCGCTCACTGTGAATTAATGAATCGATCTTCTGATTTTATCCATCAACCTCATGCATGTGTTTATCTTAAAGATGAAACCCCTCCCCATTTGCTGTTGGAATCAGTTTTCAAAACTAACAAGACTAAGAACTAGTTTCTGTACTGTGAAAACGCTATTAAGGAAGTGTTGTCTTATGAAGACCAGTCTGAGTGGGGTCTTTGTAAAGTGAGCCTCCTCTATCTCTTTTGAGTATTTTCTTTGTTCATTCACACCTACACACAAGGATCTGTGTTTAAAACATTTGTTATAAAAATAAATATAAACATGGTCCCTTATTCTGAGTTTATGGCATACTTAGGAAGAAGAAACAAGGCTTCCCAGGTGGTTCAGTGGTACAGAATCCACCTGTCAATGCAGGAGATGCAGGTTCAATCCCTAGGTTGGGAATATCCCCTGGAGAAGGAAATGGCAACCCTCTCCCCTATTCTTGTCTGGAGAATTCCATGGACAAAGCAGCCTGTGGGGCTACAGTCCGTGATATTGCGAAGAGTTGGACATGACTTGGCTACTAAACAGTAACAAACAGGAAGAATAAATATCTTTAGAAACACTTTTGTTCATTCAAAATATTTATTGACTGAATAGTACTATGTGCTAAAAGATACAGAAAATAACTATGCTGCTAAGTCGCTTCAGTCGTGTCCGACTCTGTGCGACCCCATAGACGGCAGCCCACCAGGCTCCCCTGTCCCTGGGATTCTCCAGGAAAGAACACTGGAGTGGGTTGCCATTTCCTTCTCCAATGCATGAAAGTGAAAAGTGAATGTGAAGTCGCTCAGTCGTGTCCGACGCTTAGCGACCCCATGGACTACAGCCTACCAGGCTCCTCCATCCATGGGATTTTCCAGGCAAGAGTACTGGAGTGGGGTGCCATTGCCTTCTCTGGAAAATAACTATGAGAATATGTAAAATTATTTTTAAAATAAAATAAAATAAGTACATTTAAGAGTCAAAACAAACAAACAAAAAAAAAAAACAAAAAAAACTGTCATCTCCAGTTAGAGAAATCAGGAAAAGCTACATGCAAAAAGAAAGCATTAAGCATCTCACGGTATTTCTTGAGCAGGTTGCCAAACATCCTGACTCCCTAATAAATGTGAAAAAAATACATTTCCTCACTATTTTAAGGATCAGTATCTCAAAGAGAAGATCCATTTCCTCCTTTTTAATAGCAAGTTTATATGAAACAAAATACATGATATTTTAACCTGGAAAACATATTTCCTGCCTACTTGCTCTATCCTGTTTTTATAAATTAATTCTTTGGCAGTCAAACCAGTCCATCTTAAAGGAAATCAGCCCTGAGTATTCTTTGGAAGGACTGATGCTGAAGCTGAAGCTCCAATATTTTGGCCACCTGATGTGAAAAGCTGACTCATTGGAAAAGACCCTGAAGATGAGAAATACTAAAGGCAAAAGGAGAAGGGGGCAACAGAGGATGAGATGGTTAGATGGCATCACTGACTTGATGCACGTGAGCTTGAGCAAACTCCTGGAGACGGTAAACGGCAGGGAAGCCTGACGTGCTGCAGTCTATGGGTTCGTGGAGTTGGACACAACTTAGCAACTGAACAACAATTCTTTGGTGTTTAATTCATATTTCTCAGTAGAACAAGGAGAAAACAGCCACAAGGCTGGTCCCATTTCCTGAATTCCTGTGGTTTTTATATTCTTTTCCCCTCAAATGTTTGTGACCAGATTAGCTAGAAGTTTAGATCAAGGGCCAAAAGAGACCCTTTCTTTTGCCAGTAAAACCATATTTTCCAAGATTTTTTTGTTTCTCTTTATAAAACTATAGAGAGTGATGATGCAGAGCTGCTCAGATCATTATAAATTCCTCTAGACTCAAACAAGAAGATAAAGTCCTCACATTCATGAAAGGAAAACCAATGACTTTCTATTCTTTTCTGAGAAGCATTATGAAGCCCTATGACCACATCCACATAGCTCACCCATTGAATGTGCACTTTGAGCACTTCTGAACAGAGCTGGGGAGTGGGACGTCCAAGACAAAGCACTTAAATATTTTTAAACTAAGAACCACCTTGAAGCCAGTCTGAGTTCCGTCTCAAGTGTAGGCTAGTCTGCAACCTGTGAAAGACCAACAGAGGTCACATCACATGAGAAACTAGAAAGTCTCCTAGAAGAGAAGGGAAAACTCACTTCGAAGGAAGAGCAAGTTGAGGTGCTCGAAGCTGAGGGTCCTTGAGGGGGAAAGGTGCCTTTAAGGCTTGTGTCATCTGCCTGGTGCTCAGTGTGTCTCTGGGGTGCCCGCCAAGGGCTCTGACCACATCCTGGGAAAGAAGAGTGCCATCAGAGAATGAAGAGGAGCTTTTCCATAGTCACCCTGGTGTTGGCATAGCGGTCACTGCGGCAACCCAAGGACGAGGTCTAGCACCTTCTGGGTGCCTGTGATCAAAAGATAAAGGCCTGGGGGAAGAAGCAGCAGTCGCCGGGAGGGGGCTCAAGGCCAGAGAACTTCCTGTTCTCTGCAGGAGCTGCGACACTGGACCCCAGCCTCTGGTGATCACTGAGGGTGTCAGCACCTCTCTGGGCTTTAACCCAGCTGAAGTGAGCCAAGCTCTCTATAAAGAAGGGAATGGTGAACAAGCCATTTTCTTTGCTGGTAAACAATGCACGCTTATTTTTAGATCTCAGGAGAGACCACTTCCTGGGGGTTCCCAGGCCCATTTGAGGAGTGCTCAGAGATGTGAGAGCTGAAAAGGGTGCAGGTGATGGACCAGATCATCTGATCTAGCACAGGCCTGGCCCTTGCTGCCTCTTCTGCCACATTGGACCTATGTCCATTCCTGGAAGGGGGACTGTGCCCAGCTGTCCTGTCTGGAAAGCTGTCCTCTGCCAGCTGGATGGCCTGTCCCCCCATCACTCAAGTCTCAGCTCTTGACATGTCAGTCTTCCCTCCAGCCCAGCCATGTGAACACTGCCCCCAGGGGTAGTTTTCATCGCTTGCATACATAGCATTTTGCAACGGCTCAGTGGGTAAAGAATCCGCCTGCCAATGCAGAGGACATGGGTTCTATCCCTGGGTCAGGATAATCCCCAGGAGGAAGGCATGGCAACCCACTCCAGTATGCTTGCATGGAGAATCCCATGGACTGAGGAGCCTGGTGGGTCATAGTCCAAAGGATCGCAAAGATTTGGACATAGCTAAGCGAGTATGGATGCATGCCCTATCTGTTTACTATCATTGTTTACCCTTGTATTCTATCATCTGTCTCTCGATCCCAGTGAACTGAAGCTGGGAAGATGGTACCCTGCTGTCTTTTTTCCCTTTTCTATCTCTAGTGCCTGAAACAGTGTCGGGCAAAAGGCAAGCTCCCAATTATTTGACTGGATGACTTCCTCCATCAGATCAGTGTGTGGAAATCCCATGGAATCAGATGTGGGAGCATGAACTTATTATATCCATATCTTATTATAACGTGAGCATCTAGGATAATCCTGAGACTCAAAGTGAATAGGATTTATTAAGGCCAAGGCAGCATTACTGCAGATCAGGGGAGCCTGAATCCAGGTGGGAGAACTAGAACCCAGAGGTTCATTTGCATCCACATTTCAGCTGTTTCTTGGGCTTCAGTGGGACCAGGCGACAGTGGTGTTTGGGTGGCCCGCCAACCCAGTTGTAGGGGCCCAGGAGTAGCCGGGCATGTTACTGTGGCCAGGCCATATCTTTAATCCACTTGAGATGCACTAAGTAAGCACCTCTCCCAGCCTGCCAGTGTCTGTCCTGCTAACATCTCTTTGTGCAGTGGTTGCCATAGCACCGACCTGCCTGGTTGACGTCTAAATATAGTGATAAAAGATTTCATCTGCTCTCAACTACTAAAAGACAAATTTGAGGAGCAAAGAAAAATAAATGTTCTTGTGTCTTTTTTTTTTTTTTTTGAGGAAGAAGGATACATTTTAATCTATTATTTTTCTGATGTAAGGGAAAGAGTGAATGATAGTTTTCATTTATATTTAAGAGGTTATCTGCTGCATGATCATATTGATGTAGTATTAAAGGCTTTCTTTTTTTAGATCATGAGCTTTTTTGGAGGTTGGGGGGAAACGTAAACAATTCTGTTTTAGAATGGCTATTTTAGTAATTCTCAAGTAGGTATGACATACATGGAAATGACCTGGGAGCTCAAAGAATTTTAGACTGAAGGGAGAAAATACATATTAAGAGGGTGATGAGGGAGATTTGTCATCTGAAGTCATAACCTGGAGAAAGAGGCTGCTGTGTTGATTCATGGCACGGAAGAGCTCTCTGTGTATCACAGGACAATTCAGGCGGGAGCAGCCAACATGACAATCCTTTACAATGACTGTATCTATCAAAAGGCCCTTAAATATCTTATAAGGCATGTTCCTTCCCTTCTCCAGAATACTGAGCAGCAACTTGAACTCTGAGAGAACTCACAAAATGTAAAGCAAAAGTAGTGGAAAGAAAGAAAGTGAAGTCGCTCAGTCGTGTCCAACTTTGCGACCCCGTGGACTGTAGCCCACCAGGCTCCTCCATCCATCCATGGGATTCTCCAGACAAGAATACTGGAGTGGGTTGCCATTTCCTTCTCCAGGGGATCTTCCCTACCCAGGGATTGAACCCAGGCCTCCCGCATTGCAGGCAGACGCTTTAACCTCTGAGCCGCCAGGGAAGCCGGCCCTGGTACATTTTTGTTCATGCAGAGCAGATTAATGTATTTTAAAACCAGTCCCTTGGAACAGCGTGCCAACCAAGTTACCCCTTTGCCTGGAGAGTCCTTTCCCAAGATGCAGTTTCCACAAGAGCCCAGGCTTCAGTTCAGAACCCTGGGGTGCCTGACTGTAGTAGTGGGGTCTGCCTATCCATCCTATACCCCCAGACTCGCCCCGTGCCTGGCACAGGGAAGGACCTCTGTTATCATCTGGACAGTGGTCCTTCTGAGGCTACATCCTGACAGTAATGTGGGTTTTGAACAAGACTCAGCATTGTCTGTGCTCTGCCACTAGCAAACTTGCCTGCAGGGGAGCGTTTACTCAGGCTGCAAGCCCTGGGCATCCCAACTTCAAAGTCTTAGAACCACAAGGTCAGAGGTAGGAAATGGGTTGGGAACAGTCCCCTCTCACAGGGCAGGGGTGAGAGAAGTCCTGAGGAAGATCTGCTTGGGTCAAGACCACCCTCCAGGTGTATCCCATCAAAGTGGTGCTTCAGTGGGGTGGGAGCTGAGGGCACAGTGCTCACAGGAGCCACATTTTTCATTCACTCCAGACTCCACTGGGTTGGCTCCATCTCTCTCCACAAACCAAAGAATCAGCACCCTTGCTGCACACACGTTTCTTTCCACCATCAAAACCAGAAATCTGAAAAATTAATATTTTCCACTAGAATATTAATCATATAGTAGATTTCAAGGTCGAGGAGTTTTTTTTTTAACTTTTGAAAAGATAAATGAAGAAATAGGATAAGGTTTAATCCAAAGACTGAAATGGCTAATTCCCAGTCTAGCTGTCTCCCAAAATGTCCATATCTTATAACATAAGCATTCAGTTCAGTTCAGTTCAGTCACTCAGCCGTGTCCAACTCTTTTTGACCCCATGGACCCCAGCACTCCAGGCCTCCCTGTCCATCATCAACTCCCGGAGTCTAATCAAACTCATGTCCATTGAGTCGGTGATGCCATCCAACCATCTCATCTTCTGTTGTCCCTTTACCTCCTGCCTTCAATCTTTCCCAGCATCAGGGTCTTTTCAAATGAGTCCATTCTTCACATCACATGGCCAAAGTATTGGAGCTTCAGCTTCAGCATCAGTCCTTCCAATGAATATTCAGGACTGATTTCCTTTACAATGGACTGGTTGGATCTCCTTGCAGTTCAAGGGACTCTCAAGAGTCTTCCCCAACACCACAGTTCAAAAGCATCAATTCTTCAGTGCTCAGCTTTCTATATAGTCCAACTTTCACAGCCATACATGACCACTGGAAAAACCATGGCCTTAACTAGACAGACATTTGTTGGCAAAGTAATGTCTCTACTTTTTAATAAGCTGTCTAGGTTGGTATTAACTTTTCTTCCAAGGAGTAAGTGTCTTTTAATTTCATGGCTGCAATCACCATCTGCAGTGATTTTGGAGCCCCCCAAAATAAAGTCTGTCACTGTTTCCACTATTTCCCCATCTATTTGCCATGAAGGGATGGGACCACATGCCATGATCTTAGTTTTCTGAATGTAGAGCTTTAAGCCAACGTTTTCACTCTCCTCTTTCACTTTCATCAAGAGGCTCTTTAGTTCTTCTTTGTTTTCTGCCATGAGGGTGGTGTCATCTGCATGTCTGAGGTTATTGGCATTTCTCCCAGCAGTCTTGATTCCAGCTTGTGCCTCTTCCAGCCCAGCGTTTCTCATGATCTACTCTGCATAGAAGTTAAATAAGTAGGGTGACAATATACAGCCTTGACAGTCTGAGAATATACAGACTGGTTCCCAATTTGGAACCAGTCTGTTGTTCCATGTCTAGTTCTAACTATTGCTTCCTGACCTGCATACAGATTTCTCAAGAGACAGGTCAGGTGGTCTGGTATTCCCATCTCTTTAAGTATTTTCCACAGTTTGCTGTGCTCCACACAGTCAAAGGCTTTGGCATAGTCAATAAAACAGAAATAGATGTTTTTCTGAAACTCTCTTGCTTTTTCGATGATCCAACAGATGTTGGCAACTTGATCTCTGGTTACTCTGCCTTTTCTAAATCCAGCTTGAACATCTGGAAGTTCATGGTTCACATATTGCTGAAGCCTGGCTTAGAGGATTTTGAGAATTACTTTACCAGCGTGTGAGATGAGTGCAATTGTGCAGTAGTTTGAGCATTTTTTGGCATGCCTTCCTTTGGGATTGGAATGAAAACTGACCTTTTCCAGTCCTGTGGCCACTGCTGAGTTTTCCAAATTTGCTGACATATTGAGTGCAGCACTTTCACAGCATCATCTTTTAGGATTTGAAATAGCTCAACTGGAACTCCATCACCTCTACTAGCTTTGTTCGTAGTGATGCTTCCTAAGGCCCACTTGACTTCACATTCCAGGATGTCTTGCTCTAGGTGAGTGATCACACCATTGTGATTATCTAGGTGGTGGAGATCTTTTTTGTACAGTTTTTCTGTGTATTCTTGCTACCTTTTCTTATTTTTTTTTTTTTTTTTTGCTACCTTTTCTTAATATCATCTGCTTCTGTTAGGTCCCTGCTATTTCTGTCCTTTATTGAGCCCATCTTTGCATGAAATGTTCCCTTGGTGTCTCTAATTTTCTTCAAGAAATCTCTAGTCTTTCCCATTCTATTGTTTTCCTCTATTTCTTTGCACTGATCACCGAGGAAGGCTTTCTTATCTCTCCTTGTTATTTTTTGGAACTCTGCATTCAATTGGGTATATCCTTTTCTCCTTTGCTTTTTGCTTCTCTTCTTTTCACAGCTATTTGTAAGGCCTCCTCAGACAGCCATTTTGTGTTTTTGCATTTCTTTTCCATGGGGAAGTCTTGATCCCTGTCTCCTGTACAATGTCATGAACCTTTGTCCATAGTTCATCAGGCACTCTGTCTATCAGATCTAATCCCTTGAGTCTATTTCTCACTTCCACTGTATAATCATAAGGTATTTGATTTAGGTCATACCTGAATGGTCTAGTGATTTTCCCTACTTTCTTCATTTTAAGTCTGAATTTTGCAATAAGGAGTTCATGATCTGAGCCACAGTCAGCTTCCAGTCTTGTTTTTCCTGAATGTATAGAGCTTCTCCATCTTTGGCTGCAAAGAATATAATCAATCTGATTTCAGTGTTGACCATCTAGTGATGTCCAATTTGCCTGTTACTCCAGATGTTTCTTGACTTCCTACTTTTGCATTTCAGTCCCCTGTAATGAAAAGGACACCTTTTTTGGGTGTTAGTTCTAGAAGGTCTTGTAGGTCTTCATAGAACTGTTCAACTTCAGCTTCTTCAGCATTACTGTTTCAGGCATAGACTTGGATTACTGTGATATTGAATGGTTTGCCTTGAAAACAAGCAGAGATCATTCTGTCATTTTTGAGATTGCATCCAAGTACTGCATTAAGTTGACCATGATGGTTACTCCATTTCTTAAGGGATTCTTGGCCACAGTAGTAGATATAATGGTCATCTGAGTTAAATTCACCCATTCCAGTCCATTTTAGTTTGCTGATTCCTAAAATGTTGGCATTCACTCTTGCCATCTCCTGTCTGACCACTACCAATTTGTCTTGATTCATGGACCTAACATTCCAGGATCCTATGCAATATTGCTCTTTACAGCATCGGACCTTGCTTCCATCACCAGTCACATCCACAGCTGGGTATTGTTTTTGCTTTGGCTCCATCCCTTCATTCTTTCTGGAGTTATTTTTCCACTGATCTCCAGTAGCATATTGCGCACCCACCAACCTGGGGAGTTCATCTTTCAGTGTCCTATCTTTTTGCCTCTTCATACTGTTCATGGGGTTCTCAAGAAAAGAATACTGAAGTGGTTTGCCATTTCCTTCTCCGGTGGACCACAATTTGTCAGAACTCTCCACCATGACCCGTCCATCTTGTGTTGACCTGTCCATGCTGTGTCCCTACAAGGCATGGTTCACAGTTTCCTTGAGTTAGACAAGGCTGTGGTCTATGTGATCGGATGGTTAGTTTTCTGTGATTGTGGTTTTCAGTCTGTCTGCCCTTTGATGGAGAAGGAAAAGAGCCTTATGGAAGCTTCCTGATGGGAGAGACTGACTGAGGGGGAAACTGGGTCTTGTTCTGATGGCAGGCCATGCTCAGTAAATCTTTAATCCAATTTTTTTTTGATGGGTGGAGTTGTGTTCCCTCTGTGCTATTTACCTGGGGCCAAACTATGGTGGAGGTAATGAACATAATGGTGACCTCCTTCAAAAGATCCCATGCATGTACTGCTACACTCAGTGCCCCCAACCCTGCAGCAGGCCATAACATAAGCATAAGTCTCAGCAGAGTCATACCACTTTCAGCCAGAGGAAAGGTGTGTCGGAGAAGAAGAATCAAACATTGAACTTGGTTAAGACTGAAAATGAACTTTGGGGGATGTCTCAAAAATCACCCATGTTAACTCTATTTTTCCCTGTGATTTATGATTTACTGCATCATGAATGAAATCCACTGTTGCTCTTTGATTTTCCTATGAATTTTCTTAGAAGTCCTTCTCCCAAATCTCTCCTTGTTGTCTGTTTTGTACCTGCAATTATTTTCTTATCCAGCGTTCTTACAAGATAACTTCAGCCCTGGCCTGTCCAATATTCTCTAGTTTCACAGTTTTGAGGCCTTAGGTAGTTTTCAACTTGTCTGTTTTACCTTCACCTTCAACTCATGTGAACATAAAGTCTAACTTCTAACCCTTGCCCATTAAGCCTCTCTCTTCGCAATATTCTCATTTTTATCAAATGTCCTATCTTACCACACTGTCATTTTTAAAAATGGAATTGAAATAAACTATAATTGATTTAAAACATTGTTATATTCTGGTGTACTGCAAAGTTATTCAGCTTTATATATATTCTTTATATGTATATTCTTTTTTGTATTCTCTTTTTTTTTTGTATACAATGTTATTTTTTTATTTATTTATTTTTTAATCCATAGACGCTTTTATTCTCTTACACACTTTTTTTGGCAGAATATTGAATATAATTCCCTGTGCTATACAGTAAGACCTTGCTGTCTATCTTTTCATATATGGTAGTTTGTATCTGCTAATCCTCAACTCCTAATTTATCCCCTACCCCCGCTTTCCGCTTTGGTAACCATAGTTCATTTTCTGTGTTTGTGAGTCTATTCGTTTCATGAGTTCATTTGTGTCGTATTTTAGATGCCACATATAAGTGACATCATGTGATATTTGTCTCTCTCTGTCTGACTCAGAGTCACTTAGTATGATCATCTCTAGGTCCATTCTTATTGCTGCAAATGGTATTATTTCATTCTCCTTATAGCTGAGTCCATAGAGTCATTTTTAATTTACACATAAAAATTCTTTTTTTCCTTCCAAATTTGTCTTTGCTTGGTCCCTTTCTCTCTAGTATACTGTCAGCTCTCAGGCCTGGAATGTTGTCATGAGTCCCAAAAGGGAGCCTGCCTCTCAGCTTCAATCCAGTGAAAGGATTTAAGCAAGAGGTTAGTGTGGATTGTTGTATCTTCTGTCACAGATGAGTATGAAACAACCAGCCCCACCTTAACACAGTTCAGTCTATTACCTAGTGCATGTGAAAGAAACAGAGGAACCGTAATTGAATTCAGCCCCCAGGTGCCTCAGGCAGACAGGCACTGTGGTGACCCTCTTCAATTACAGGGAGCAGAGGCTGGAAGACTTCATCCACTGTTGCACTGCTTCTCCCCTCCCCACTGGACGCTTTACCATCTCAAACAATCTGATCAACTTACATAGATGATCAGGGTTAGCAAGTTTAGAGTCCAATCCCTATTCCTAAATAAATCTTTCTTTGGAGAGAACCTGTTAAAAAAGAGTGATTTTTTTTTAAACACGTTTAGGCTCTTTAACAAGAGGAAGCAACTTATGGCTCTGTCGGTTGATAGAAAAAAAACCTCAAACACATTAAAAGTATATTATCTCTCCATATGCTCTTGAAAGATGCAGCTTAGCTAAAACTCTATGACATGGTTCATCAGCATTTTGAAGACTTCTTCTCTCAATCTTTTTAAACACAGAGATCAGCTGTGAGGATTTCCTTCCTTCCTTCAGTTGACAAGCAGATACTAAGCACATATTTGATGTGTAAGGATCTCCTCTGATCATCTTTGGGACAAAAGTCCTGGGGATGGACGACATCACTGAGATGTGTCCTTTGCTTTATTTACCTGGCCTATCTGTGGCTCCTGAATTTGATTTTCCTTGTTACTGTGTTTGAATATAAAACTGAATGTGAAATTTAATTTCTATGGACCCTACAGCTGGTGGTTGGCTCACAAGGGGGAAGAATCTATCGGTTTCTAAATGAGCTTTCAGTTCATGGCCAATCCATTTGAATGCTGATGTTTTCCACTCTCCTTTGGACCTTGCCGATCTTAAGGGTAAAACAGACCTAGTATTTGTGTGCTTAATAGCTGGCTTCCTATGGAACAAATTTAATATTTTGACAGCACATTATTTCAATGATAAAATATAATTACTGTTTACTCATATATTTGAGGCAAGATGAAGTCTTACAAGAAAATATAATTTTTCTTAAGTTTTTTATGTTTATAAGTTCTATAATTTTTTTAAGTTTTTCACAAACTTAAAAATTAAAATCCCATATCTGTTAGTCTCACAAATACATCATCTTTAGTCCTAATGGAGCATTATTCCACCTGAAAACTAGGAGGAACGTAGGCACAAATAGCAAATACACCTTTTAAATGTTTTTTTCAAGTTACTAGCCCAAAGCCATAATATTTAGTTAATCATGGAACCATCACTGCACTTAATGAATTTTATTTTTATTTTCACCAGATAGTAATTCCTATGCATTGTTTTTTTGGTATTGAGTGATTTCACTAGAGTTCAGGTAATAGTTCACTATAAGAATAGTGACTAACAATGAAGTTCTTGGAGACAGTGGGCTAGGGTTGGTGTTTTGTTTATTTAATTTTAATTTGTTTTGGGTTTTATATATATATATATTTTGACAGTGCTGCATGGAATGTGGGATCGTAGTTCCCCAACCAGGGATTGAACACCCACCTCCTGCATTGGCAATGCAGAGTCTCAACCACTGGAACACCAGGAAGTCCCTAGGGTGTTGTTTAAATTTAGAGTTAGAGTCCGGCTTGGGTAAGGCTTAGTTTTAGTGAATGAGCTCAAACTTTGGCTTTTTTACTTTCTAGATGTGTTTTACCATCAAGAGCAAGATATTAATTGTACACAAGTTTCTACATCACACAAAGGGAATATTAATAGTGCTCGAGTTATGTAATTAATTTACAGGTTAAATGCTTCATACATATAAAATCCTTAGAAGAGTACCTGACACAAAGGAAGAACTTCGTTCAATTTGTTTTGTTTTTGTCAAATGTAAATCCTATGACAATGTTAGGCCTAGTCAGTGTTGCTTTAAGATAAATGCTTGTTGTGAAGTCTTTGTAATGACTGAGAAGAGAAGGTGAGGAGCCCTCTTACCCGGGAGGGTCACTTCAGCGTGTGGAGAGTCCCGTTCAGAAGCAGGGGATTACGATTTAAACCCATCAATAGCATCTTAAAGCCCAGGGGCTCAGACAGCCGGGAAGGCAGGATCTTCCAGGCTCTCTCACTTCCAAGGACACAGATTTCAAACTAAAACCTGTCTTCAAGTTCCAGGCATGTGTTTCATCAGGAACCACCCACAAGATGGGTGTGATTGATGGAACAGGGGTTTGGAAAGAAGTCCACGGGTACCACAGCCACTGAGAGCCTAATGATGTGGCTAAAGGTTAGAAGCTGAGGGCCAGCATCCATACACTGGTTATCCTCTCCATCAGCCAGAGAGCCCAGAGAAATCCAAAGATAAACAAACACACACCGAAAAGAAAAGGAAGGAGGGAAAAGAGGGAGGGAGGGCAGAAAGAGGGAGGAAGGAAAGGCCATAGGAATGTTTCTGTCCTCAATTTCCTGGCTCAGGGGGTCAGTGGTTAGGTGAGTGGCCAGGTCCTCTCACTGCTGTTTGAATCAACCTCCTAAGGTTTGTCATGGCTTACCTCTATTATCAACGTCTGTGGTTCTCAGGCTGTGGCCAGGGTCCCTGGAATACACCAAGGAACTTCCAGGGAAGGAGACAACTTCTTGACAGACAAAAGACAGGAAAAGGGGAAGAAAGCCATATTTGTGTGTCCTATACAATTTCAGCCAATAAATTAGTAACAGTTGGTCAGTCTCCTAATCATGCACCCTTAGCTGTGCTGGTTCCCTAATTCTTATTTACTTATGACTGTGCTGGGTCTTCACTGCTGTGCAGGCTTTTCTCTAGCTGTGGTGAGTGGAGGCTACTTCTTGTTGCAGTGAGCGGGCTTCTCATTGCAGTGGCTTCTCTTGTTATGGAGTACAGGCTTTAGGTGAGCAGGCTTTAGTAGTTGTGGTACTTGGGCTCAGTAGTTGCAGCTCCCTGGCTCTAGAGCACAGGCTCAGTAGTTGTGGTACATGGGCTCAGTTGCTCTGTGGCATGTGGGATCTTCCCAGATCAGGGATTGAAATACACTGGCAGGCAGATCCTTTGCCACTGAGCTGCCAGGGAAGCCCTGTTCCCAAGTTCTAATCAGCCACAGCACCCACAAAGGACTTGTGCTCAGGAGTACAAACTATCCTTCTCAGGGGCAGCGTGTTATATTTAAGAGAGATGTTCCTTTTTGCATTTAGAGGCACCAGTGGTCCCAGGACAAGGCGGCTGCTTAACTCAAGGAGAGACATCCTTTGGGGATTTTGACAAGCTTCTAAGAAGCCCAAGGTCATTTTCCAATTTCCTCCCAGGAATCAGGGAGGAAGACACTTACTTTTGAAGGTTTGGTCTCATTTAAGCAGTGGAATTCTATTTTGATTACTGGAGCAGTGAACTATTTCCTAAAGAAAATGGCAACAACTTTGAAGCACTCATTCACCTCCAGAAGGTGAAGGCAGTGTCAGTTGGTGTAGCTTATGCAGTCAAAACAGATCCTCATGGAGACTGTAATTGTCAGCCTTGTTTCTCAAATGTGGAAAATGAGGCACCAAACTGCACTGATTCTGCACAGGTCTGGAACATGTCTGTCTGTGTCTGAGACACTGGGCACAGACATGGCCACATGCAGTGATAATGCAACCAACACAACTGGCCCTGGGTGATGATGGATGCTGTCCTGAGGGTTTTACAGAGTTCATCTTCACATAAGCTCTAGGAGCTTGGTGCTACTTTCATCTGTGTTTTATAAATTTAAAGAGAAACATGGCACAGAGTAGTTTCATGTGGTGGGGCTTGGGTTTGAATTGAGACTAGAGACAAAACTGGTCTTGAGTTAGTGAGCAGACAGGGAGGGAGAGAGGAGAGAAATATGAGGAGAAGGCAGACAAGTGGGAGGGCGAAGGAAGGATGATGCATTCAGCCAAACAGAATAAGCATCTGTGTGTGCTAAGTCATTTCAGTCATGTTTGACTCTTTGCAACTCCATAGACAGTAGCCCACCAGGCTCCTCTGTCCACGGGATTCTCCCCACAAGAATACTGAAGTGGGTTGCCATTCCCTTCTCCAGGGAATTTTGCCAACCCAGGAATGGAACTCACATCCCTTAGGTGTCCTGCATTCACAAGCAGGTTCTTTACCACTAATACCACCTGGGAAACCCTGTGGAGAGATGCTAAGAGCATGGTCTTTTTAAGGCCAGATACCTGGTCACCTTTCCATGTTACAGCCACCAAGGGAAAAAAAAGAGTAGGTACCGAAAAAAAAGTAATCAATAGCAGAAAAATTATCTGATTCCTTGAGAAATAAGTTGCCCCAAATAATATACTTAAATGTTCATTCCAAAGATGACCACAATTCAGAAGAAAGGAAATACAAGTAGAAGTCAGGAAATCTGAAAAAGTATCACCCTCTTTCCCTCTTGTTGGTTGACAAGACAGTTAAGAATTTTCTCCACTTCTGAGAATCCAGAAATCAAGTCTCATTCCATGGAGAGATCCTGTCCACCATGGCTCAAGGGGAAAATAACATTTTATCTGAGCTTAACCTGGGTTTGCAACACCAATTTTTTTCTAATAACTTTCCCCTGCCCCACCTTTTCCTCTTAAGAACAAACTTCATACCCAAGGGAGGGAAGAATTTTAAGTCTCCTTGGAGATCTGAAAACATAATAGGAAGTTTTGCTGAATTAATAATTCTGGCTTTCTTCCACATGAATTCTACAGACCTAACAGAAATTTCAGAGGAGATATTCCATGACTGAAAAAGCGGGATAGTTTTAAGTGAGCAATCAAGAAGATGGATACTAAAGCAAGTAGATCTGGCTTAAAAACACTTCCTCTATAAATATAAATGTATAAAATATAGACAATTTTAGAAAAATATTTTATACATACCAGAAGTTTCTTTCAGTCTTTGATACACAAACCAAGGATTATGGAACCTCTTGTATTTTGTTTAATTTTTGGCTTTATACAGTCATTGTCAATTCTACTATTTCCTATTTACAATCCACATGACATGTGATACTCTTCTGGTTAAGAGGACAGAAAATATACTGTCTCTTATCTTAATGCAATTGTTTTTGCGTTTGCCATTAATTAATTGACTGGCACAGATGTCAAGTTTAATATCATTACCAGCACCTTGCTGCTCACACCTTAAAAACTAATTCACCAGTGGGCCAAGTCCACTGAGCCAATAAACCAGTGGGGTCCCTTGGTGAGGTAAAGCCTACCAGAATGACAGTGCCCTGGTGATGATATTAGGACCTAATAAAAAAATGCAAATTTAAAACCTAAACCCACACAGCCTTTCTTCAAACAGTGACACCCCCACTAAGCTGGGATCAGAATTTGAAAAGGGTGAGGGGGAAAGATACAAGTAAGTCATTGATACAGAGATGCCACATGGCTCTCCAGTCATATAAGATTTATGTAGCTCCTGGCATGTGTTAATTGCTCACTTGTGTCTGGCTCTTTGCAACCCCACAGACTGTAGCCCTCCAGGCTTCTCTGTCCATGGGCTTCTTCAGGCAAGAATATTGGAGTGGGTAGCCATTCCCTTCTCCAGGGGACCTTCCCAACCCAGGGATCGACCCAGGTCTCCTGCATTGATGGGCAGATTCTTTACTGTCTGAGCCACCAGGGAAGCCCTGGTAGGGATGATGCTAATCTTCTCCACCTTGACTTTCTTTATCCTGGCCTCCCTTGCCCCCCACCCCCACTTGCTGGGATAGTCTCTCCTTTCCCAGTCTTCTTAACTGGTTAGGACTTACTTATACTTTTAAATTTTAGCCCAGTTTTTATTTCCTTCTGACAGTGTTCCCTGTTCACCCCTGACTGTACCTCTAAGTCCTACTGCTTCCTCTTAGGGTTTCTGTAATTCCCTGCTGCCTCTGCACACTTTTGTCAGAGCTCCTTTTACTGTATCCCAAGTATGTCTTAGTACCTAATACAGTTCACTCACCAGAGTGAAACGCAAAACGCAAAACGCAAACGCAAAAACAAACATAAATCTCAGTGTATGGCCCATGAATGAGAGCACCACAATCACTTATTAGTGTAATATACCATTTCAGAAGAATAAAGAACAAAACCACATGGTCAGTGCAATCATCAAAAGAAAGGCACATGACAAAATCCAGCACTCTTCCTGGATTAAAGCAAAACAAATCTCAAAAGCTCAACAAACTCCCTCAACCTGATAAAAGACATCCATGACAAACCCCCAGCAGGCAGCATAACTAATGGTGAGACTAACGTTCTTGCTTCCCCTAAAAGCAAGAACAGAACAAGGATGTCTAATCTCACTAGTTCTAGTCAGTACTGTGTTGGGGGTTTAGCTGGGGCAATTTGGTAAGGAAAAAAACGTTATCCATATTGGAAAAGAATAAGTAAAAACCTTTTTTTCCCACATATGACATGAATTTATATAGAAAACGATAACAATTCAAATTTCAAGAACACTTAAAAGACTAATGTCAGGGAAAATGGAGAGTAGATAGCTCAAAGGCCTCCTCTTTTCACAAAAATATCAGAAAAATATCCAGAATAGGTAAATCCATAAAAATGGAAGACTGACTGGTGGTTGTTAAAGGTGCTGTGGACAGAGGACTTTATTTGTGGTGAACAAAAATATATTGGAACTAGAAGGGGTAGTGACGGCATAACAAAGTGAATGTCCTAAATATCATTGAATTGTACACTTTACAATGATTAATCTTATGTTTACTTCATCTCAGTAAAAGACTATTAGAACTAATAAGTAAGTTCAGCAAAGATTCAATATCAATATAAAATCAATTGTATTTGTGTACCCTTGTAGTGAACAATGCAAAATGAAATTAAGAAGACAATTCATGTTACAACAGCATCAAAAATTATGAAACACTTAGGAATAAATATGACAAAATAAGTCTGAAACTTAAACTTTGAAAATAGAAAACATTGCTGAAAAAATTAAAAAGATCTAAATAAATGAAAGGACAACCATGTTCACTAATCAGAACACCTAAATTTGTTAAGATGGCAATACTTCCAAACTGACCTAAAACTTTAACACAATCTCTAGTGAAATCCCAGTTTCCAAAAACTACAAGCAAATATCAAATACAAATATAAAAACAGAGTCACAAGTTCTCATATGGGAGGCCAAAAATAGAGGTGACTTTGCTTCTATCAAAATGCCTATTAAATTCTAACCAAAAACTGCCTCCATCTCAGAAGGCTAACCACTTGTCCCTTTAAGCAGTTTAAACTTATCAAAACACTTTATTAAAAAAATCAGGTTATTAAAAAAATATTGTCTTGGTACCCCATGTCAGAGAACTGAAAACATCACAACTCTAATTCACAGATGTGGACATAATGCTCTGGGAATTTATGTCCTACACATGGCCAGTAAACACTGGTCTCAAATCCAGGCCTCAGATCCCCACAACTGTGCTCCCCCTACAGTAGCTGTGGAAACGGAAACCATGGGGTTCAGGACCAAAGAGGACCAGTTTCAATTTCAGCATCATCCATTCCCAGATCCATTGTCACCATCCATCTGTACCCTGAAACCAAGGCCCTCTAGAGGAGATGGTGAAGAACTCCTGAAAGATAAAGATCTAGTCTTCAAGGTATGAACCTAGGGCTGCGGTAAAACACCCACTGTTTCAATTAGATGACTTCTGTTCTTATTAAGAACAGAGCTGGAAAAGGCAGTGTAGTCACTGCTAAATGGCTAAGATGTGAATTGCCTTTATGAGAAACAAATGGTGAGCCTGGAAGCACTGGTCTGCCCCTGGCAAGAACCCCGGGGCTTTATTGTTATTCTGTGCCTGGTCCTCTGCTCCTCATAACACCAGGTGTTCCCAGATGGACACATTCTATTTTGGAGACAATGAAATGCTGGAGCCGAAGTAGCCCTAAGCACACACTCCATTCTAGAATGTCACCGGAGCGACAGACCATTAGGATATGGTCCCCAGACAGGCTGCAAGTCAATACTGGGCCAGACCACTGGGGGCTTTCCGACGTCTATGGTTGATCAGTCCTGTCTCTGTGGACACATGGATGTCAACCCTCAGTAAGTACACTTGTTTCATTTTCACTGCATCTCTACTGCACCACGAGGTACACCGCCACCTGGGAACCAAGACCTCCTTGCAAACACCTCATACAGCTTCTCCCACGCCGGGCTGTACAGGGGTGGACACACGCTCCAAAACCCACCCAGATCATCTCCTTTTTAATGTTACGGGAGGGTCAAGTCAGCAAATATATATTCAAAGTAAAGACTGCTGAAAATTGTGTTTTTGTTGGAGATGGCAAGAGGACGTGATATTGATGGCATCATATTGATGACATCTGAAAGACAAGCACCCCTTATGTAAACTAGGGGAAGAGAAAAAATTTGAAAAAAAGAAACCTACTTTTGTGAGTGTGAGGGATGCTCATGTATTTAAATGCAGCATGCACAAATGTACATTACTTTATGCCTGGAATTACGAGGCTGATACTGAATACTCCTGACATTCCATCTAATTGAAGCCTGTGTGACCCTGAGTGTATTCATCACAAAGGGCTTTCCAGACAATTAGCTAATAGCTCCTGTGGGGCAGACCCAGAACCCAAAGGGTGTGATTATCATTAAGCTCTTCAGACCTGAACATGCTGTGTAGAGAGACCCCACTCTGTGTTTGTCACAAGAAAAGGACTGACATCTTTAACAGCTCAAGTGAACAGAAATGCCAAATTGACATGCCAGCTGTGAAAACCTTCAGGGTTGAATTATTATTATTACTGCAGCAGCTCTTTTTGTAACATGGCTTTGAATCATCCTCCAGCTTTAGCAGAGGGTCCCGTGCCAGCAGTTAATTACAAAGTTCAGCCCCAAGACTACTCCCGCTACTGAGATCGCCAGCCGGTGAACGCAGTCTTGAAAATCACTTTCAAATTTGCCAACTGGCCTGACATGAGCATCCTTCTCTAGAGGATGAAGGTGAAATTGGCAGGTGGGCTTGCAGATGAATGTCTGCTATTTATATCATCATGCTACCTGTTTCAACGCTTAACAACTGATAAAGAGGTTTTCTTCCTAGTCTCACAAAGAAAAACAACAAGATACTCTTAGATACAGGCTTGTCAACCTTCCAAGGTGAGTTTTCATCCTTGCTCTTTTTTTTTCTTTACCGCCAAGACAAATGGATCAGGATCTAATCTGCTTACAATGGTGATACTTGCACAGCGATTTTGATAGGATCCGGGGATTAGCTGCAGCATCTCAGACCCTTAAACTATTCATTTCATTTTTAGCACGTCAACCAAAGTGGCAGATATTTTCATCAAAGGCATTTCCAGAAGCTCAGTTTATTGCCTCTTTGGGATTATATGTCTGCAACATATAACAGCCAATTTGGAATTATGGTAATAATCTCTCGCTTGCTCACAAAAGTGAGAATGGATTGAACTGAGACAGGCAATCACCTGCTCTCCAACTAGAAATAATTTTACAATTCATAGATCTTCTAATAAAAATACACAAAAGGCATGTTTTCCCATCACATATAAAATCTTGAACGCTGAGACTTAGCCACTAAACTGTCTTTTAAAAGGAAGAACATTGTGTGATAGCACAGGTCATTAGCACAATTCTAGAAGAGCACATCTAATCAGGCTACCTGTTTTATGGCTGAAAACAACCTGCCAAATTCCTGCCCATGTGGAACCGGAGGCTGGGCCCAGGCAACACTTCCTGCTCTCCAGGAACATATAAGTAAAGGCAAAACACACACCCAAGAGAACAAGTGATTTCATCCTTTATTTGATGGCAGTGATGGGTTTCTCCATGTGGGCCATCCCACCTCTATGCGCTACTGCCTCACACTTGGCTCTCTGAGAGGTTTTTGGAGCCCAAAGACTGACCACAGCCAACGACAAAGACCATCCCAGGGAGCAGGTATCTTCAAGAACATCACTAACCTCCACACTGATTCCCCTGCTTTCTATTTTTTAAAGCACAAAAGAGAAAAACAAATAGTGTATGTTAACACATAGATGTGGAATCTAGAAAAATGGTATCAATAAGCCTAATTTGCAGAGAGGAATAGAGACACAGGCATAGAGAATGAACATGTGGACACAGTGGGGGAAGAGAAAGAAGAGACAAATTGAGAAAGTAGCATCAACATATATACACTATCACACGTGAAATGGATAGCTAGTGGGAAGCTGTTGTATTGCACAGGGAGTTCAGCTTGGTGCTCTGTGATGACCTAGAGGTCTGGGAAGGTGGGGGGAGGTCCAAGAGAAGGGGGCATATGTATACATGTGGCTGATTCACTTCACTGTACAGCAAAAACTAATTATACTAATTATACTGCAGTAGTAAATTCTTTGGAGAAGGCAATGGCACCCCACTCCAGTACTCTTGCCTGGAAAATCCCACGGATGGCAGAGCCTGGTAGGCTGCAGTCCGTGGGGTCGCTAAGAGTCGGACACAACTGAGCGACTTCACTTTCACTTTTCACTTTCATGCATTGGAGAAGGAAATGGCAACCCACTCCAGTGTTCTTGCCTGGAGAATCCCAGGGACATGGGAGCCTGGTTGGCTTCAGTCTATGGGGTCGCACAGAGTCGGACACAACTGACATGACTTAGCAGCAGCAGCAGCAGTAAATTATTTAAAAAAGGAAAAACACAAAAAGATACATACACAGCCTTCGAAATGCACTGCACTCATTTCAGGAATTGTAAGGATAAAGAAAACTCTTGTTTCCAAGCAGAGTTGGCCATTCTCCAGAAGGTACCTGAAAAGGAAATAACAGTATTGAGAGGCTACCTTTGTTTCTGGTCCTGCTCTAGAATGATCCAGAACAGCACTCTCTGACGTAAATGGAATAGACATGACCCATGTGTACAGTTTTATATTTTCCAGAGTTAGTTGTTCAGTCATGTCCAACTCTTTGTGACCACACAAACAGTAGCCCGCCAGGCTCCTCTGTCCATGGGATTTCCCAGGCAAGAATACTGGAGTGGGGTATCACTCCCTGCTCATAGGCAGGGACTGAGTAAGTAAGACAGATATGTTTATCCCTACATCGCAGGTAAAGAAGGTCAGGTTCAGTGTAGTTGGTTGACCTGCCCATGCTCACACATGTGCTCAGTAGCAAAGTGGGAAAGGAGACCTCCTGGACCCTGGGCTGCACTAGCCCATCTCATCCCTAGGAGGCAGGCATATCCAGATTTTGGAAACCCTTTGTGCCAGGCATCTTTAGTTCCTGAAATGACAGCTCAAGGATCCAAGCTTGGTGACTGTTGGCCTTTAGCATGCTGCTGTGCACAAGACAAACATAGTATTTTATTGCAAACATTTGATTCATGCTTTGCAGTAGAATATGATACATACACAGTCACCAAACATGGAGAAGCAAGAAATTATGGCTATTTCCATTTCCAACCGTACTAAGTATTTACTTCTGTTATTTCAAAAGCAGATCAGTCTAAGAGCCTGACAAGGTAATTTGAGGGAACATTACAAATGATGCCTTTGAAACTACTGTTGTGGCTTTGGGTTTTTCTCCTGTTGTTTCCAAAAACCTAGTATTTTCTGTGGGGGAATAAAATGTTGTTTTTCTTTGGGAAATTGCTGGTATTAACGGAGTGAGTCTGTTGGTTAGCAAAGATTTAAAAAAAGAAAAGACCACATCATGACACACAGGAATCATTTCGTTAGAATATGTTGCCTCTAAAATCCAAGTGAAGTGAAGTCGCTCAACTGTGTCCAACTCTTTGCGACCCCACAGACTGTAGCCTACCATACTCCTCTGTCCATGGGATTTTCCAGGCAAGAGTACTGGAGTGGGTTGTCATTTCCTTCTCCAGAGGATCTTCCTGACCCAGGGATCTAACCCAGGTCTTCCGCACTGTAGGCAGATGCTTTACCATCTAAGCCATCAGGGATTCCCACCAAACATTGTATTCCTTTATATATGGTGTGAAATACAGGGTGAAGCAAAGCAATAGATCTCCCATTTTAGAAGAGGTATCTTGGAACCTCCCTGGTGGTCCAGTGGCTAATATTTTGTCCCCCCAATGCGGGGAGCCTGGGTTTAATCCCTGGTCTGGGAACTAGACCCCTCATGCCACAATTAATGATCTTATAAGTAGCAATGAAGATCGGAGATCCCAAGTCCCACAACTAAGACCTTGTGAGCCAAATAAATACAAAATAAATATTAAAAAAGAAGAAATACCACAACATGTCAGAGATTCTCGGGAGTCTGGAATCTTCCCTGGTATGACAGGTCCCTGGATCATCTACCCCTCAGCATATATAATCTTACTAAGGCAGCTAGGATGAGCCCTACCTCCTTCCTCCAGGGTCCAGTTATTTTAATTTCATTGATTTAATGAACCCCTACAATGTTCTATTGGTTATCAATATGACTTAGTTTCCTCGAGACCAATATTGTCCAACAGAAATCTAATGTGAACTGTAAATGCAAGCCACCTTTGCCATTTTAAATTTTCTGGTACCCCCATTAAAGAGTAAAATTAAATAGAGAAAGTTCCTTGAATAGTGTGTTTTATTTAGCCCAATGCATTCAACATATTATCATTTCAACATGCAATCAGCACAAAATGTTAACGTATTTGACATTTTTTATACCAAGTCTTGAAAATCTGGTAGATTTTATTCTCATGAAGAATGTCTATATCAGCTATATGACCAGTGGTCAGCCTCCACGTGTGGCTGGTGGCTACCAAAACCAGCCAGCACAGCTTCAGGCTGTGTTGTGATAAAGAGCAGAGGGTTTGATGAAGACCTTCCCCTCATCTCTGCTACTGGAGACAAACTGTTTCTGGTTATCTATGCTGATATCCTGTTTGGCAGTAAATAGGTGTCAGGGGCTGTATCTATTTCTGCAATAAAGACACAACACCTGGAACCGCAGCTGTGAGTGTATCATCACCTGATAAGTTTGGCGACAATGTAGACTTTTTCCCCCGCCTCCATCTGGCTTTGTATTGTCTGAAAAGACAAATTAAATGGAGATACCAAACTCCCTAACTATCCTTTCCTTCCATTCTTCCCGGCCTCCACCGCCTGGCAACCATAAATTCTTTCTCTAAGTCTGTGAGTCTGTTTCTGTTTTGTAAATAAGTTCATTTGCATCATTTCTTTATAAATTCTGTATATAAAGGATGTCTAACCAGCAAGGACCTACTGTGTAGCACTGCTCAATGTTATGTGGCAGCCTGGATGGGAGGGGAGTTTGGGGGAGAGTGGATACATGTATATGTATGGCTGAGTCCCTTTGCTGTTCACCTGAAACCATCACATTCTGAATCAACTACACCTTAATACAAAATAAAAAGTTTAAAAAAAAATGGAGACACAGTAGGAATAACTACTCCTGCATTTCTAAGTTTGTCAACACCACAAAAACTCTGTAGTTTCCTTAGGACGTGGTAGTGCTTTGGCAGTTTACTATTTTGTAAACGAAGTTGTTGCTAAGAACATCTATTCACACTATATAGTTGGGGCTGGGGAGAAACCACAGGATGGGTCTGCCCTCCTACTGAACTCTCTCTGAGACAGCTGCAAAGAGTTGAACACGACTGAGTATGCACACAATATATGTTATTACCAAATAATATTATATAAATTATAACTATATAGATAATTAACAGTCTAAGTGAAAGTTAAAGTTGCTCAGTCATGTCTGACTCTTTTTGACCCCATGGGCTATACAGTCCATGGAATATTCCAGGCCAGAATACTGGAGTAGGTAGCCTTTCCCTTCTCCAGGGGATCTTCCCAACCCAGGGACCGAACCCAGGTCTCCAGAACTGCAGGTGGATTCTTTACCAGCTGAGCCACAAGGGAAGCCCAATTAACAGTCTACAATGTAAATTATATAAAATACATTTATATATTTACTAGATAAATAAAAATTGGTTCCAAGCTTTTGCCATTGCAAATAACACTTAATGAATATCTGTATTTATTTCATATCTACACTTTACACATATGAAAGTGTAGGTATAAAATAAATACCTAAGGTGTCTTGACTTAAAATTTGGATGCAAATTCACAAAGAGCACTTCCCACCTGAATTGTCTTATTCTATAGATCAGAGCTCCTCAATGGGGATTTCACAGCATAATACATGGTGGTTTACAATGTGTCATCAATAACAGTGTGGGGCTTCCCTGGTGGCTCAGTGGTAAAGAATCTGCAGGAGACACCGGTTCAATCCCTGTTCTGGGAAGATCCCACATGTCACGGAGTAACTAAGCCTGTGTGCCACAACTATTGAGCCGGTGCTCTACAGCCCAGGAACTGCAACTACCGAGACCAAAAGCTGCAACTATTGAAGCTCTTACACTTTGGAGCCTGTGCTCTGCAACAAGAGAAGCCACGGCAATAAGAAGCCTGCACACCACAACTAGAGAGCAGCCCCTGCTTGCTGCAACTAGAAAAAAGCCCGCACAGCCATGAAGGGCCAGTGCAGCCAAAAACAAAATGCTAGACAGAAGGTGCTGACCATGTTGATATGGAAGAGAGAGGGAGGATACAGAGGAGGATACAGGGCAGACACTGAGAGCTTGAGATGGAGTGAGAATCTGATGGACCAAGTTCCAGAGGAGGAGGGGGAGGAGGACAAGTCTAGGGATGATGCTTCACTGAATCTTTCCATATAGAGCAGGTCAGAATGTGTGCAGCAGCACATGGGAATGGAGGCACATCACAGCTCACACCTGCCCAGCACCAGCTGAAAGACATTGGCCCCATGCTACCTGGACAACCGGGGGCTCACAATTCAGCATCCTTTGGCCATCTTCGGTACAACAGTTGACGTCAGTAAAGAGGCCCTGAAGGAACAGAAAGGTTAGATTTGGTCAGAAATGTCATACACATTCTTTTCATTTGCGATGTAAGAAGAATAGCAGAGCTATGAAACAGGTGAACTTTAAGGCAGACAGATGATGTGGGATGTTTAATAACAATTATTGGATTAGCCGAATCTGATTCGTCAGGCTCCAGAAACACTGTGGAAAACCTGATCATAATTCTTATGTGGTAACTGTAAAATGACAGGGAGAATCTATCTCTTAATCTTGGGCTTATTCTGCTGTGATCATATCGACACAATTTTTAATTCTCAAAGAAAATGCAAGTAGTATATTAGATTCTCATCATTCCTCTTTTTAATCTAATTTTTTCAATTTTCTAATTAAAATTGGATGTTTCTGTTGTAGTGTTTTAGGCTATTTTTTTCAGATGATCTAACTGTCTATCCGCCTTGCACATGAGTAGCTGGACACATGGATGAATGAAGTAAAAAGAGCAGGTAAAAGAGATAAGCACGAGGTTCAACCCTTTATTGTCAAGCACTGCACAATTCCAGGAGAGGAAGTGCCAAAGACCAGGTGACACAGGTAGAAGTGGTACCTTGTCCAGTTTCCCTCTACCACCTGGATCTGCTATCCAGGATGGAGCTTGCTAGTCAAAGAACCCATGGAAAGAGAAGATGTGGAATGAAGACAGGATGTTTGCACCACAGTCGATTCCTCTGCATCACTTCAGCTTTTCCAAGTGAGCCTGGAAAAGAGAGAGAATAAATAGAGTACTCTAAAAAGTGTTGTGCCCTCAGATCTATTTTTCTCTTTTTCAAAATCAATAAAGAACAACTGATTTATCAGTCTTAATGATGTTTCACTTAGAAAAATCTAGCATACCTGACTTTTGTTCACATTTTTGCCTACAACACAATTCAGATGGAAATTCATCATGAGCTCCATATTTGACACAATAATTAGACACCAATGGACACAATCAGTCATTGTTTTGAGTGAATTCTTATCATATTTTCCATTATAGCAATATGAAGCCATATTTTATACACATCATGTCTACCATCTTGGTTGTTTTTTTTTAATATTTTCCCTAGGCTGGGACTGATTTCTCTAGTACAATTAAATGATCATATAAAATTTTCAAATCTGAATAGTCTTAAAATGGTTAACCTACCTTAAATAAATCAAGTAAATATTGAAATTTTCCCTCACAGTAATCCAAGAATATAGGCCAAAGATAAAAACAATTAAGTCTGTACTCTGATACTAAATTCACATTAAGAAGTATGAAACTCTGCAATTTACTGAAATTAATCATTAAAGCAGAATAAATTACTAACCTATGACAAGGTCATCATTTCAATCAAACAGTATTTTGAGAGTTAGAAGGAGTGTGTCATAATTTTCAAATCAGTTCAGTTGCTCAGTCGTATCCAACTCTTTGCGACCCCTTGGACTGCAGCATGCCAGGCTTCATTGTCCATCACCAACTCCCAGAGCTTGCTCAAACTCATGTCCATCGAGTCAGTGATGCCATCCAACCATCTCTCCTCTATCATCCCCTTCTCTTCCTGTCTTCAGTCTTTCGAAGCATCAGGGTCTTTTCCAATGAGTCAGTTCTTCATATCAGGTGGCCAAAGTATTGGAACTTCAGCTTCAGCATCAGTCCTTCCAATGAATATTTGGCATTGATTTCCTTTAGGATTGACTTGTTTGATCTTGCAGTCCAAGGGACTCTCAAGAGTCTTCTCCAACACCACAGTTCAAAATCATCAATTCTTCGGGGCTCTGCTTTCTTTATAGTCCAACTCTCACATTCATACATGACTACTGGAAAAACCATAGCTTTGACTAGATGAAACTTTGTCAGCAAAGTAATGTCTCTGCTTTTTAATACGTTGTCTAGGTTTGTCATAGCTTTTCTTCCAAGGAGCAAGCATCTTTTAATGTCATGGCTGCAGCCACCATCTGCAGTGATTTTGGAGCCCCCAAAAAATAAAGTCTGTCACCGTTTCCACTGTTTCCCCATCTATTTGCCATAAAGTGATGGGACCAGATGCCATGATCTTTGCTTTTTGAATGCTGAGTTTTAAGCCAACTTTTTCACTCTCCTCTTTCACTTTAATCAAGAGGCTCTTTAGTTCTTCTTTTCTTTCTGCCATAAAGGTGGTATCATCTGTCTATCTGAGGTTATTGATATTTCTCCTGACAATCTTGATTACAGTTTGTGCTTCATCCAGCCTGGAATTTTGCATGATGTACTCTGCATAGAAGTTAAATAAGCAGGGTGAATATACAGCCTTGACATACTCCTTTCCCAATTTGGAATTAGTCTGTGATTCCATGTGTGATTCTAACTGTTGCTTCTTGACCTGCCTACAGATTTCTCAGGACTTATTTTCAAAAGAGGTAGCTATTAATAAAGTCAAAAAAATAGGTTTATTCCATTTTTATTGACATAAAAGTTATTATATTCAAATTTATATCATACTATCTAATTATAGATATTAAACTGATGTTTAACCAACACTGTCTGCATTCCTAAGGTAACAGTAACACTTTATATACTATTTTAACCAATATTAAGTGAGTCCATATATAGTCCTCTTAATGACTGACTGAATTTTGTACAGTATAGAGCAGAAGTAGGAAATAACCATCTGGTCAGACAATTAAAGGTCTCCTATATTCCTACATTTAGAGGAATGTTGTGCTTTTCAAGGAACTTTTTGGGCTTTCCTGGTGACTCAGCTGGTAAAGAACATGCCTGCCGATGAAGGAGATGCCAGAGATCCAGGTTCAATCCTTGGGTCAGGAAGATCCTCCAGAGGAGGGCATAACAACCCAGTCCAGTATTCTTGCCTGGAGAGTCCCATGTACAGAAGAGCCTGGTGGGCTACAGTCCATGGGGTCACAAAGAATCAGACAAGACAGTGTGTGCATGTGCATGCACACACACACACACACACACACACACACACACATGCAATGAACTCCTGGTTTTACTTTTGTCAGCAGATCTATTTGTTTTAACTCCTTTTCCCATTGTGAATAGTGTCTACATATTCTCAAATGTGTATTTAACTGTTCAAAGAGAAGTTGCTGTGTCTTCACAGGTATTTGACGTAGCTTGTAATTTTTCAAGATCTGATGTTTTCATAAAGCAACAAACCCTTTACAAGGTTGACTATAGTGTCAGTCCCAACATCAATATCCAGGAAGCATCAACAAAGAAATGAAAAAGAAAGAAAAACATTACCAAATTTTAAAACATCATTCACAGAATATTTTCAAAGAATTACTCTTGTGGACATATTAAAAAGTTATTTCAGTCACTTTTGTTAGACAAATGGTACACTAAGAGGCTGCGATATGAGGATGTACACTGACAATACTGAAAACTGTCTTCTGCATTTTCTACTAAGTTCTCCTTTCTCAAAACAGGCCTCTGTGCTGGAGTAACTGAGTTTTATTTTACAGGGATGATCATTTTCCTGAAATAAACAGTGCCCTGCTCCAGATGTAGACTCACCTCTGTATGGAGACTGGCCAAGGAAAGCACAGCTGTCACAAAAGAACTTAGTGGAATAAACTGCATGAGAAACAACCTTGAGGTCTTTGCTGATGCACACACCAAGAAAGAAGCCTTATGAACAGATGTGTGTTGTTTTCTGGATCTGGAATTAATATTGGGAAATATTTTAAGATTATTTTTCCTTCCAATATGATCATGAGTCAGTCATGTCTGCTTCCCTCCAGATTTGCACACAGATGTGAGAATCTTTAATGAGAAGATTTATAGACTGAGTTACTCTATTGAAGGATCTCTTATGACGTCATATACTGTCCATTCTGAGATGGTCACTTTCCAGGACTCCAATTAGCATATTCATTTTCTTAATCAGGTTTCTGTTTAAACCAAAGAGCACTTCCTGAGTCTGGCTAATTATAGTTTTACTTACCTGCTCCAGTGGAGAAGGAAATGACAACCCACCTCAGTATTCTTGCCTGGAGAATTTCATGAACAGAGGAGTCTGGCAAGCTACAGTCCATGGGTTGCAGAATCAGACATGACTGGGTGATTATCACTTTACCTGTTGTAGAACTTTATTCATGAAAAGAGGAAACTTCACCATGAAAAATGTTCAGTCTTTCTTCCAGATGAGTAGTAAGCATGGGTGATGAGGGAGATAGTCGCTGTCACCTCCAATTAATATGGTCTTGAAAGGGGTTCCACCGGCCCATCAGGATGTGTTAGCAATTTTCATGCAGGATAGTAATGATTGGTTTAGCAGATCAGATTTCTGCAGATCTGATCCTTTAGCAGATTTTCCAGAAGACAATATATAGATAATTAACACATCATCCTTAAGCAGCCTGTCAAGATATTTGAACAAGTATTGCATAAACTCTGTGTAGAATTGAATGCCTTGAATCACCTCAGTGTGTAATTTCACTAAAGTCCTGAATCGGAAACACATGTATCAGCCTGCTGTCTGTAGGATTATTGATCAACATTCTCCCAAGTGGACACTCAGAAGCAGATTCTCTGTGGGCCACAAAGACTCCATTGTGTCTATACTGCAGAAACTGATATGTATACAGATGGTCTCACCTGACTTGCTGCAGATTATGTGGTCAAAATCTCTTTCATTTGTTCCAAACTGTGTCTGGTATTTTCACAGTATCTTTGCTAAAGACACTTTTGCTGTGTAACTAGTTGACCATGAGGCAACTTTGCCCATAAAAGATAAAATAACAGAAAACTAAAGGAGGACATGAAAAAAGATAGGGAAACGTGAGGAATGAAAATTAAATAAAACTGAAGACTTTGTTGTGAACAATGTATTTGAATATGTGTGGAATTCACTGCAGAACTGCAGAAATAATTGGTCTTAGCTGATGGGTTGTACCCAAGCCCTTGTCTTCCAGTTCTTTCATTCATATCATTTGTTTTTTGGTTGCTGATTCATCTCCTTGCTCCACATCACAATGTGAAGGGAGGTCACCGGTGACTCATGACTTCTGCACTGGGACCAGACACAAGAAATAAACCTCCACACTGCTAAGACTGAAATTTTTGGTCTATTTGAAATTGCAACTAGAATTACTATAAGTAATGTACTTAGTTCAACCCTTGTTTTTACTTCATTTTGAAGTGCTGGTTTTCATTTGGGTTTATTTGGATCTTCTGGTTTAATAGCCATTGTAGCAGAGGAAGATACTTCACAAAATTACATAGAAATCCAAAGGAAGACCATGCATCATTGTTTATACTAGTATGATCTTGCTACTGATTTTTCAGTGCGTTTTATTCACTGCAAAGGTTTTTTGTTGTTGTTGCAATTCAGCTTATAATTATGTCAATCAGTTGTTCTTGACAACTAATAGAGAAGGTGTTCAGTTTATAGTTTAACAAATGGAATGAATATTCATTAAAGTACTCAATTGGAGTTTTTATAGAGATTAGAAAAGTCTGTTTCCAAGTTTCTGAAGTTTATATTCACAAATATTTTTATAGGCAGCACATATGTTGTTTCTAGCAACTAATATCATAATGGAGGGAATATTTCCAGTTAGCTGCTTTTGAAATTATCTTTCTGTGGCATGAGTTTCTTTTGAAAATTAGTAAAAATACCTTTTTTAAAAGTCACTTTAATCTTTAGAGGGTGACTGCATTTATTTTTTAAAAACCAATTGTGCTTGATAGGATAAAACTTATTGTAGAAAATGTCTGCAAATTTGGAATGCCTTTTTAAAAAAACTTTTTATTTTGTTTTGGGATATAGCTGATTAACCCAAAGTTGTGATAGCTTCAAGTGAATAGCAAAGGGACTCAGCCATACATATAAATGTATCCATTTTCCCTCAAACTCTCCTCTCATCCAGGCCGCCAATAACATTGATGGAATGCCATTTTTTAGTAAAAGAAAAAAGCTAACATTTTAAAACTCAATAATTCTTTTAAGTGTTTTGCCATGAAATAATAAACGAATCATGTGTTTCAAATATTTAATGATCACTCCCTATTTCATTACAAAATATTATAAGTATCCTGCTGCTGCTGCTGCTGCTAAGTTGCTTCAGTCGTATCCGACTCTGTGCGACCCCATAGACGGCAGCCCACCAGGCTCCTCTGTCCATGGGATTCTCCAGGCAAGAACACTGGAGTGGGTTGCCATTTCCTTCTCCAACGCATGAAAGTGAAAAGTCAAAGTGAAGTCGCTCAGTCGTGTCCGACTCTTAGCGACCCCATGGATTGCAGCCCACCAGGCTCCTCCATCCATGGGATTTTCCAGGCAAGAGTACTGGAGTGGGGTGCCATTGCCTTCTCCAATAAGTATCCTACTATATGTTAAAGTTTAACTGTACAGATATAGATGTTGTCCTGTAGAGCTTTGTACATTCCTTTCAGCTTCTTTGCTATAATAACCTGCTGATGAAAAATTTAGTGAATACTATTACAAGAGGCTTTATCTCTGTAACCTTAACCTAAGGTTCTCTATCATCACAGAGCCATCGCTTCATTAGTGATTATACTGACACATCTTTTCCACAAAATGTAATTTTTATTAAAAAGATCATTCACTTCTTAGATCTTCTCTGGTATCTCTTTCCTTTCTTCTTTTTGCACGTGTGCTCAGTTGTGTGCAACTCTTTTTGACCCCATGCACTGTAGCCCTCCAGTCTCCTCAGTCCATGGCATTTTCCAAGCAAGAATACTGGAGTGGGTTGCCACTTCTTCCTCCAGGGGATCTTCCCAACCCAGGGACTGAACTCATGCCTCTTGCCTTTGGGGGCATATTCTTAACCACTAGAGCCACCTGGGATGCCTTCTCTTTCCTTTAGTGATCCACGAAAAAGTGATTTTTCTTGCATTTCATAGCTGTTTCATTGAGTATCACAACCATAACACATTAGAAGCATGTGTTTACTTCCAACTAACTATATAGAGTTAGCACTTGTTCAAAACTGCGTAATTTATTCTAAGTACTTTTTCATCTTTAAAGCAATATATCTATGTGTATCCCAGTTATATGAGCATTTGCTCACAAAGGAATACACTTTAGATTGTTTTCAAGTTGTTACCCATTTGTGACTTTTTAAGTCACAAAATTGTGTCCAACTCTTTATCCCCCGCTTGCCTGCAGCACATCAGCCTCCTATGTCCTCCACCATCTCCCAGTTTGCTCAAATTCATGTCCATTAAGCCAGCGATGTTACCTAATCATCTCTTCCTCTGCTGCCCTGTTCTCCTTTTGCCTTCAGTCTTTCCCAGGATCAGGGTCTTTTCCAATGAGTTGTCTATTTGCATCAGGTGGCCAAAGTTTTGGAGCTTCAGCTTCAGCATCAGTCCTTTGAATGAATATTCAGGGTTGATTTCCTTTAGGTTTGATCTCTTCTTGACTTTAGCTAAATTTATTGCTACAACAGGAAGAATAAGTATGTCTCTAACAGTATGTGGCATTTTTTTCCTTCTGGTCTTACTAAAAAAAGAAAATCTCAAACTTTTAAACATTTAGCATAAAGTTGGTGAAGTTTTATAAAATATGGATTGTGGATTAAATAATTTATACTTGGTAGAAATAGGTAGACATTTGTTTTTCATAATCTATTTGTTCAGTTTTTAAATGCCTTGCACATCTGTGTGCCATGGCTTCATTCTACTTTGTGCTCATAACTAAAGGTACCACATAGACTTTAAGAAAAATTTTATTGTTAAAGATAGTAAGTGTAAATCCATTTTCTCAATAGCCTTCTTGATCATTTAGTTTTGGGTTTTTTTTTCATGACTTCTTGTCAAATTTCCATTTATTTTTATCTGTAATATGGCCCCAAACACCATTTCTTTTCTTACTTTTTTACACTAAAAACAAATAGAAAAAATAGAGATTCTAATATTTCCTTCCCAAGTAGTCTATTGGATCAAGTTACAACCCTTTGGTTGTGTTCTTCTTCTTTAGAGACTACTCATGTTGCTGGTAAATGCAACAGCAGAAACTTATAAACTCCTTTCAATTTGACAACAATGAGAATTGGCTCTATATCATGGCCTGCTCACACACACACACATACACACACATGCTACAAATGAAGAAAAGTTTTATAAAATATTACTATGAGTGATGCACTGCAACAAGCTTACTCTTTTGTTTTACGACAGTGGCTTCATAAAATGTAAGCAGATCTATTTTCCCAATAAAGAAAGGAAGCCTCCGAGGTTCTTGGTGCCTACAGAAGTGGTGGAAATGGTACGCCTTGGGGGTCTCTAATTGTACAATGAGCTGCCCTTTCACCCTTATCTTTCTGGAAGAGGCACAACCCAGACAGGCTAGGAGGTCGGAAGCTATTACACAGGACTCGGACACAAGGAGCTCCCTCTTGTCTATTTTCCTGAATTCCAAAACTGTCTAAGATAGCTGTTCTACAAGAACCCAGTCTGGGGAGCAGCAGTTGAAAAATCTATGTCTCCTGAAGACCTCAGAAAGGCTTCTGATCAAAGGACACAAGAAAGGGGACTGGGGACTCCTGGAGGTGATATGAGCAGCCAGTTGGCACCTCCACTTCAGGTTTGGAATTGCAATGCTCCACTCCTTGGAGGATCTGCTACGATATCCTGCCCCTGAATATTCCTGGGCCATCTCCAGGCCGGAATGTTTTTGTACCTTCCCCCACTTTCAGAAATCTTAGCAATCAAGCTGAGTTTGCAAGTCCACTGGCTTCTTCTGGTCTTCAAACTGGAACCACAGTTCATAAATAAGCTTCAGGAATCATCTTCAGGCAACTTTCAAAGCTCATGTCTCTCCCACAGGTTTTGGTTTCTGTCAAATGCAGCCTTTCTCCTTTTGTCATCCACTGCTACATCAATATCTTATATTACCCTGATCTGTTAGCAGTTCTGCAAAACTGTGTATGTATAATTAGCATTTTGTTATAATTAATAGAGTTATTCTGAGGCTGTATCTCCTAGGACATGGCAGAGAGGAAGAGATGTTTCTACAGTGAACTATTTGTACAGTTTTTTGAATCAACATGTGGGTAATCTAACAGTTCCTACTCCCAGTGGGACCCTGCAGTGGTAATGACCAACAGTACTCATTTGTTCTTTATTCTCAGAACAATTCCTGCTTTTCCTAGAACTATTCAGCTCACCCAAAATTTCCAATATTATGCCACCTCTCCTTATAAAGAAAGAAGAATGCAGACCAATACTTTATAAGCCAATATATATTTGATAGAAAAAATCAAATACTCAGATGCAAAAGTACTCACTCAAAGCTTATTAAAATAAATGTCCTCTGATGTGTCCCTTAATTGTAGTAAAAGTAACTCTTATATGCTTTATTTTTTTTTTCTAATTTTATTTTATTTTTAAACTTTACATAATTGTATTAGTTTTGCCTATATGCTTTATTTTTAATTTTTCTCTCCTTGAATATCATTATCCATCCACATCTTTTCATAGATACAGACTCAATTTTCTTATAATTAATAATAACTTTTTCTTGTTGATGCGCAAGTATTTACATCTTGGCCACTAGTAGCAACTTTTCAGTGGCTCTTTGTCCTTTCAACGTTACCCTAGACAATTTCTTAAAGTGTCTTTGTTTACTTGCAACGAGAAAATATTCCTGGATCCTCTTGTTTCCTCCCTGTTTCTCAAAATAGAATGGGCTACTTGAAAAGCAATCCACATTCCTTTATCTGGAAAATAATTCTAAAGGAAGGTGGTGGTGTTGTTTACTCAATAAGTCAACTCTTTGCAACCCCATGGACTGCAGCACGCCAGGCTTCCCTGTCCTTCACCATCTCCCAGAGTTTGCTCAAACTTATGTCCATTGGGTCGGTGATGCCATCCAACCATCTCATCCTATTCTGCATGCTTTTCTGTCTTCAATCTTTCCCAGCATCAGGGTCTTTTCCAATAAGTTGGCTCTTCATATCAGGTGGCCAAAGCAGATGGTGTCACCTGAGTTATGCTGTCTGGAGATGAATTAAGTCACTTACCTGAGGAAGACAGGTAAAAAAAAAAAGTTTTTTCAGGAAATAAAAGAATATTAACCCCCAAGTTCACATGACATTTCCAAATTAACTGTAAAATTACTAAATCATATCTTTTAAAGATTTTGTTCTAATATAAAACTTGCAGCTTTGTGCATCACTTTTTATTAACCTCTTACCTATGAAAATAAAGTTTTATCTACGTGAAGATCTATTACATGGACTAGAGAAATTACCTTAATTTCATTGTCATAAGAAGTATCATAAAAGAGAGAAGTGCACAGCATTACTCAAAAGCTTTGATCTGTTATTTATATGTCACTTTGTTGGTTGTTGTTTTAGTTGCTAAATTGCATCTGATTCTTTAGTGACCCCATGGACTCCTGCCAAGCTCCTCTGTCCATGAAATTCTCCAAGCAAGAACTCTGAAGTGGGTTGCCATTTCCTCCTCCAAGGGATCTTTGCAATCCAAGGACTGAACCCATGTCTCTTGCATTGGCAGGCAGATTCTTTGCCACTAAGCCACCAGGGAAGCCTGTGTATGTCACATGCATCTATTTAACAAGTGAATACAAATAAATACACAATATGAAACAATACTGTGTAGAGCTTAATTCCTCTTTTCAAACATAGGCCAGATACTAGGCAAGAAACTTTAATCATAGAACCATGCCCTCAACACACATCTCTAAATGACAAAAAAAGAAAAAGAAATTGAATGGAATAGCATTCTGAGCAAGAACCTTTCCATAGAAGGGTTCAAAGCATATTTGGTTGTTGGCGTTTTCTAAAATAGGATGATATCTGAGCAGTTTCGCTTCCTCTTGACACTGCTGCACGTAGCATCACAAAGCCCAGTGTCTGGAAGATGATTTAGAGCAGCTAGACTGAATTATCAAGGAGTCTGCCAGGATTCTCTGGCATTTGGGATTTGGCAGGATGCTGCAAAATAAATTTTCTTAGACAATTCTGGGTTTCACTACATACCCGAGTGCTCCTCTGACTGCACACTTCCCTCCACATCTCTTGATGATGTGACTTTTTCATCTGCCCGGGTTAGAACAGCAAATCAAACAAACCTGGGACGAGATCTAATGTCATGATTCCTTACTCTGTTTCAGTCAACTCTCGTATTTTCTTTGAAAAATGAATATGATTAAAATTAATATTTAAAAGTAAACTTACCAAAATATGAGTCTTTTCTTAAACAACTTTATTTTTTAAATAGCAGTTTTAGGATCTTGGAAAAACTTAGAGGAAGGTTTTAAAGAGATTTCTCATATAACCCTTATCCCTACCCAGGCAGACCTTCTCCATCATTAACAACTCAGCAGATGGTGTATTTGCTGTAACTGATGAACCTACATTGACACGTCATGATCACCCAAAGTTCATCATTCACACAGGGTTCACTCAGTGCTGGTTCCTGTGGGAATTCAGCTCCTGAGTGACTGCCCTGCTGAGCTGCAGTTCTCTGTTTCTGCCTCTTGGTCTTGTAACTGAGCAGGACCCCATAGGGCCCTCCCGGGACAGGCCTTCCCTTGTATCCTCTGCTTTAGCTCCCCTCTGAAGGACCCAGATAGACAGAAGAGCCTGGCGGGCTACAGCCCCTAGGGTCGCAGAGTGTCAGACATGACTGAGCAACTAGGCACACACAAAGTACCTCAGTTCAGTTCAGTTGCTCAGTCGTCTCCTACTCTTTGTGATCCCATGGACTGCAGCACGTCAGGCTTCCCTGTCCATCACCAACTCCCAGAGCTTGCTCAGACTCATTGAGTTGGTGATGCCATCCAACCATCTCATTCTCTGTTGTCCCCTTCTTCTCCTGCCTTCAATCTTTCCCAGCATCAGGGTCTTTTCCAATAAGTCAGTTCTTTGCATCCTGTGACCAAAGTATTGGAGCTTCAGCTTCACAGCCTCAGTCCTTCCAATAAACATCCAGGACTGATCTCCTTTAGGATTGACTATTTTGATCTCCTTGCAGTCTAAGTGACTCTCAAGAGTCTTCTCCAACACCACAGTTCAAAAGCATCAATTCTTTGGTGCTCAGCTTTGTTTATAGTCCAACACTCACATCCATACATGACTACTAGAAAAACCATAGCTTTAACTAGAAGGACCTTTGTCAGCAAAGTAATGTCTCTGAGTTTTAATATGCTGTCTAGGTTGCTCATAGCTTTTCTTTCAGGTATCAAAGTACCTAGGTAACAATATTTGATGCAAATTTCCCGAGTAAATATATGAGAGCAGGTAGAGGTGTGTCTTTCCTTTATAACAATGTGGCCAATTTTCCCATTGAAACACAAGAAGGAGGGTGTGTTTATGTCCTCAAAACAGTGTGATGCAAAATGTGTAAAGCATACCTTTAACATCCTAAGAGAAAGAAGTCACATAAGTTACATAAAGAACCAAAACAAATGAATAACAAACCTTTCTAAAAATGCGAGAGTTTTAGTCTGATGAACCCATCAACACTGTTGGTCTACATAACCTGTAATTGTCACATTTCAATTGGCTGTTTTGATCACATCACCAAGTGTGCACTTTAGTATTGCTGATTGGAAGGTACCGGGGTGCAGACTGGAAGCTGTGACCAGATACACACTGGCATATTTCCCCATTTGATATTTAATTTCTTAGTCAACCAAAGGCATTTATATGACTGCAGTACAGTTATCATCACCTTTTTTTTTTAACCTAGATCCTCTTTATTCCAAAAGAGAAAAGGTGCATGAAGCCGCATCCACTGATGCTTTCTGCATTTGCACTTCAGTCGTGTCCAGCTGTTAGGGACCCTGTGGACTTACGGCTTGATGTTCTCTGTTGATTGCTTACTCTAAATTTATTCCATGTCTCTGGATGTATCAGAGACTGCTGCTTGTTGCTGCTATAATTCTCCTCATAGTCCCTGATTTTGGTTGTGACAGCAACAAGCCCAGCTAAATATTTGCATTCCCTGATCTCCTCTGCAATTTGGGGACTGTAGGGCACAGTTCTGGCTAAAGAGACGCAAGCTAGGAAGGGAGGGAGGGGTCACTATGAGGTAAGATTTGAACGGGAGCAGACTAGCTGACGTAAGCCACTTTTTCTCTTTTCCTGTTGCCTTCTTCCTGCTTGAAACAGGTGGTCCAGCATCAGCCTTTTTCTTCAGCCCATGAAGCTGTAGCTCTTAGCCTACAGGTGATGCAGCCAAGAACCCCAAGAGCTTGACACCTTTTTCCAAGGACCCCTCAGGGCCACCACATCTCCCTTGTGTCACCCAACTCAGACCTGATACTTTGTGAGCTGAAAAGGACTGCTTTTCCAGTTAAGTCATAATCAGTTCTGTAATCAACCCTGGATACATTGCTACCTTTAGAAAATTAAAAGCTAAAAGCATGACTTTAAAGCCTTTTCATGTTTTTGATAGGATGATATTTATGTTACATTTAAAGTCGCTCAGTCATTTCCAACTCTTTGGGACCCTATGGACTATACAGTCAATGGAATTCTCCAGCCAGAATACTGGAGGGGGTAGCCTTTCCTTTCTCCAGGGGATCTTATGTAACAATAAGATGGTTACATCCCAAATATATGCTTCCTCACATATTTGCCAGAATCCAGATAAAAGAAACACAGCTTATAAAAATGAAAACATGTAATAAGCCAGACTTTATGTAGCTCTACTAAAAATGCTATGCAGTTTGCCAGAGTCAAATGATGGCCAATGTCCATCACAGTCCCCATTCAATGGAAATCCTAATGGGGAAAATTATTCTTTACATTAGATGGTAAACAATTAGGCATTTGATTTCCAAAATATGGCTGGCCAGAAAAAAAGAAATATCTCTCCTTTTGATAGAAAATAACATTATCTGCCAAAATTCTGAAGATGAATGCCAAGGACTAGATGAGTCAAAAGTTTGCTGGCAAAAATAAATGCACAAGTTTTGAAATTAATCACATTTTTTGAAACATGCTTGTGATATACTCTTACTGTTTGCTATCCTGGAGCATGACTATGTTACTGAAGCCAAGAGTACCCTGCAATAGAAAGCCAGTTTCCAAAAGCAGAGAGGCATGATCTTTTCAACACTTCGGCTTGGATTCAGGTGATAAGTTTTGCTCATAGCACCCTCCTCCCATCCCAGGGATAACCAATGGATGAAAACAGACTTTCTGGTTACTGTTTAACTGACAAGAAATCACATTCAGGAAAACTGACCAAAGTTCTCTGCTGTGATGAGCAATGTAAAATCTGAGCTTGGGTTACAAGAGAAGCATCATCTGCTGATCTCTCCCCACGGACTACTTTCCTCTTCTCTGTTCCTGGAACTTTGCATCAGTACAGTGAGGCCTTAGAGTTCTTCCAACTATTGAATCCCTCCTTTGTCCAAACACCTTCTTACATTAATAACTAACATGCAAACCAGAACTGAAGCAGAGGAAGTCTGCCCAGGAGGTGGTTATGGGAGAAGGCAGAGAAGGTCACATGTAACAACTACAAAAGAAACTCCCAGCTAGTTATTTACTTGGCTTTTACGTGTGAGGTGATCAAAAGGTAATTCTCTGGGGCAATGAGAATCTGATTTCCCTAAATTCCCTGAATTTCCCTGAATTTCTCACCCGCAGACGCATAATGAAGTAGCAGGTGAAGATTCATTCACAGGACAAACTTCTTGAGTGCTGAGCAGGTTGGGGATACAATGTACGCTTTTCTCTCACAGTGTGTTCTTACCACTGCTGTGTGTTTTTTACATAATTTGTCATTCTTAATAGCTTTGCTATATTTTAACTTAATATTCTAATGAACTATATACTTCAAGGGTTTCTATGCAGTTTAGAATATCCCATCGGAGAAAACGAAATTTGGAAAACAAACTCGATTTCTCAGTCTTCTATTTTTTTCCCCTGAACATTATTTAATTTGCTGTTGAGATTTGGAGTCTAGATAAATTGAAATTTTTGCTAAATTCTATTAAGTAAGTTCAAAAGATATTTTGATTATGTTTATAATATTCAAGCAGGATAAGGCCATGTGTATCTAGAAGTTACACAAAACGAATGGCATGTGTTGAGATCATAATCCAGTCCACAATTGGACGCCAGTGTCAGAGCTCTAAGCCACTTTTAAAATGAAATAAAAACAAATATCTGGAAAAAACTTTTTTGGGGGGCTTCCTTCCTTCATATCTCAAAATTTTAAATGCAAGCAAGTCTCAAGTGCAACATTCTAGAAAGTATAACAAACAGCTTGAAAAGTGTAGCCAATTTCTCTCTTCCTATGTAGAGTTTCTCCCTTCCTGCTTTGAATAAAGTGAATTCAAAGAATGTTATTCTTTCTTCAGTGAACACAGATACTTTCTGATAAAGAAGAACTTTGAGATTCCCATGTTTGGGGATCCATCACTAACTAAGATTAACTCCCAAATCTCCTAATTTATACAATCCCTGAAATTGGTGCCAATTTAAGAAATCCATCCCCCCAGTTTGCTTTGAGAAACAGAGCTTTATTGTAATAAGCTGAAATAACGCTACATGAAACTGTACTCCATTTTTGGTTTTCTCAAAAGTGAAGGGGTTAAGATTACTTAATGAAAGTTAATAATAATAATCATTAGATACAGATTAAATTATACAGCAATGACTATAGCTCTATTTCAATATGTTGTTTTTATTTCATTATTTTAGAGAGAGAAAAACTAAATTCTGCTTTAAAAATTATCATGTGTCATTATCAATACTTGAGAACAAAATGTAATTAATCTAAAATAATGAAAGAAGTTACAAAAACAACTCCTTAGTAAATGTCTTCAAATATATTTAACATATCATCAAGTGCTGTGATCAGCCTGAAAGTGAAAGTCGATCAGTCATGTCCGACTCTTTACGACCCCAAGTCCGTAGAATTCTTCAGACCAGAATACTGGAATGGATAGCCTTTCCCTTCTCCAGGGGATCTTTCCAATCCAGGGATCGAACCCAGGTGTCCCACATTGCAGGCAGATTCTTTACCAGCTAAGCCACAAGGGAAGCCCAAGAATACTGGAGTGGGTAGCCTATCCCTTCTCCAGCGCATATTCCCAACCCAGGAACCGAACCAGGGGTCTCCTGCATTGCAGGCAGATTCTTTACCAACTGAAATATCAGGGAAGTCCATGGTCAGCGTGCTGCTGCTGCTACGTTGCTTTAGTCGTGTCCGACTCTGTGCGACCCCATAGACGGCAGCCCACCAGGCTTCCCATCCCTGGAATTCTCCAGGCAAGAACATTGGAGTATGTTGCCATTTCTGTCTCCAATGCAGGAAAGTGAAAAGTGAAAGTGAAGTTGCTCAGTCGTGTCCGACTCTAGCGACCCCATGGACTAAGCTCCTCCATCCATGGGATTTTCTAGGCAAAAGTACTGGAGTGGGGTGCCATTGCCTTCTCCAATGGTCAGCCTAGAGGCAACTATTTTACATTTCAAAACACTGTAGCTTTTTACAAACTCTGGAGTTCTACATCACCTGCTCCAGGCTGCCACAGAGCACCGCTCCAACTGTGAAAACATCCACCTGAAATTAAGCAAATTAGAGATACTGATGGAAAGATGTAACGCTGTAGGGTACCAATTGATTAAAACACGTCTTTTATTCATTTTTTTGGCAGCTTGAGAATATTTTTGTGTGCGTTTAACCTGTATTGATTTCCTTAACTTCTTAAAAACACAACATCAGCACAGTTCAAATAATCCTACTATATTGGAGGCCTTTAAGAAACTTTTAGAGGTGATGAAACTAAAGCATGCCGCTTCTGAGTGAATTGCCTGCAGTTGCAGATGTGATTGGTGGCAAGACAGGGTTGGAACTCAGGGACCCTGAGTTTCCTGTAGGGACTACCACCCCCTCTACTAGGAGAAGGTCTTAGGAATTATATACACTGCCACTGTCAATGATATACAGTGTTTTCAGAAGCTTCCATGCACTGTTTAAGGTTCCACTAAGCATATCATTGCTTGTCAGCAGCTGGGACATACATAACCAAATAGGATGACACATGATCCCTTGTAGAGGAAGACAGGCAGTGTACAAGAGGACCGGAAGTTCCATCAATTACTGTGGCCTCTAAATACTCAGCATGCAGCCTGCATGAGCTCACAGGGCCACACAGAACGATTTACAATTGATTTCAAGTCTCAGTAGATAACAACAAGCATGCAAAGGGGACGAAGAAACTAAAACTTGGGTAACCATGTAATTTTATTCTGAGCTGGATATGTGAGGGGCAAGAAAAGTGATGCTTTCCTAGGAGGTATTTTTCTTCAGAAGCAACGGAACTGGAAAATAGTAGAAGATGAATTAGTAATCAAGTATTTTGCAGAGGATGAAGAGAAAATGTGTGAGACCCACTTAAACTTAGCTGCCAAATTACTAGCAATATTCTATCTCATTCTAATAAAGAAGCTGATATGTTTACATTTTCCCCCATTCCTGAGGCAAGCAGAATAATAATTTGTCTCAATTCAATTTCCTGGTTACATTAACTTAAAGATCAATACACGAGGGAAGATTTACTTGTCAAGTTTGATCTGCAAAAGGCAGATTTTACATTCTTATGTTTTCATTACTAGTTCATACTTTATACCTATCAGGCTATACACTGTCCAGGATTAAATAAGATGGAAAATTTTAAGCACTGCCGTCTGTACCAAATCTGTCTCCTTTTCTACCAGTTTCAGAGTTAGGTGGATCCACCCACAACCCCTAAACCTCCTCAATACTGAGGATTCCCACTCCCCTCCACTTACCACCTTCGTAGACAAACTCTGGGCTTAGTCATCATCAGAGTTTTCAAACCTCTGAAATCTTAATTGTAAGAGTTCACTGTCTCTCTGAGGACTAACTGCTCATTTCTTCCCAAGGCATCTGCTCATTGACACCAGTAATCTTGGTCTCCACCCGCTCCCCCATTAACTAGTAACCAGTTTTGCTGGTCTCGCTTCATCTCCTAACTAACCTAGTTCATAATGCAGTTACTTGAGTAATTCTATCCCAACACCTGCTGTCATTTTCCCTTCTCATTTTTCTTCTGCACCACTTGTTTTATCAGTTCTCTATAAAACTAAAACGTAATTCCTTTTTTAAAAATTACCTGTTCATGCCCTTTGGCCATTTACCTGTGGGGATGGGAGTAGTCTTCTTATCTGGATGCTAAGATCTCATTTGTCATATGAATCACAAAATTTACTCTTCATATTAATATTTTATTTGTACAATTTGCAAGTATGTTCTCTCAGGGTTTATATTTTAATTCAAATATACTGTATTTAATTTTATAGAAATTTTGGATTTTAATATGGTTACATTTTAAAATCTTTGTGCTAGAGCAAACTTCTTTATCATAAAATGAAAGTATTCACTTATATTTTCTTTTAATACTTTGAAAGTTTGGTTTTTCACATTCTGGATTTTATTTGGGGGTATGTTGTTAGGTAGGTAAAGACTAGATTTTATCTCATTCAGTATTTATAATCAATCGCCCCAATCTTTAAAAGTTCACCCACAACCACAGATTGGTTATGCCACCCTGTCATATTCTCAGGTTTATTTCTGAGTCCTTTGTTTTGCCTTGTTCTAATTAAGCTTGTGTCTATATTACATGATTTTAATTACTAAACTTTGTAATGCACCTCCGAAGGCTGTTACCAGATATTTTCCAGCATTGGCTATTCTTGGTCTTCTGTTATTTTGCACAAATTCTGGAGTTAGCTGATCAAATTTTCATGAAAAGAAAGAAGTAAGAAAGGGAAGAAGGAATGAAAAAGAGAAAGAGGAAAAGAGATTCATAGACTAGTTGTTACTCAGACTGACACCACTGAAGTGTTCTCATCTGTGAACAATACTGTTCTCCATATATTTCAGCACAACTTTCCATTTTTCAATAGCTTTGCTTTCTTCTCCACGTCTTTTGTTGGATTTATCCCCATAATCTTATGACATTTTCTTTTGGCTTATTGTATTTTCTAACTAGTGGTGCTGGCATATAGGAACGTAGTTGATCTTTATGTACTAATCTTAAATGCAATACCATTTCTAAACCTTCTTACTTGTACTTATATAATTTTCTTGGACTTTCTATGTAGAAAGTCATGCTGTCTGTGAATAAAGACAGTTTTTACTCTATTCTGATACTCATTCTTTTAATTTTTCTGTTCTTTTATTTATTGTCTACTATAGATTTTTAGTAGATGCCCTTATCAAAGTGAGAAAGTTCTCTTATGTTCTACATTTTTCTTTTTTTAGCATCAATAGATGCTTAATTTTATTGAATCTGTCATAGTATTGAGATGGTTTTGTAAAGATGGAGAAGGCTGAGTAGCTGTGTATGACATGGATTTTCTAACAACTTATAAACCTCAATTGCCATTGATGTAAACTAAATGAGACAAAATTGTTCTAAATTCTAATAATGTCAATACTGGCTGTTAGTCCTGCTATACAATGACCTACTCATAGAGGAAAACAGCTTCTATAGATTTCCAAACACCCAACGGGAAGCTGCATTAAATATCACCTTGAACTTGGAGCTCCTCAGCCCCTTCTTCCAGGCTAGCAGATAACTTATGTGGAAGGAGTCAGGAGCCACTAACAGATTATCCTAAAATGTGTGTTCTCCCTTTGTCAATACCCCTCAAAAGATGTCATGAAATCCATTCCTTTTTCCTACAGCTTCTCAGCAGAGGGATTTGAAAACTGGGCCGGAGGTAAACAGTCAGCTGGAGCGTGGCCGAGAGGTATTGGACCTCACATCAGCATGTTTTGGTCCTGCAGGTATAAGGAGAGGGCCTTTCATTAAGTCCTGTAATATCTCAACAGGTTTCTTAACACTAAGCCACCCAAGGCTCCTGGGGCAGAGACAACTTCTTTGTCACATATTATTGGCACCATTACTAAACTCAGATGGTAAATGTTTAATTCAGGATTTTATATTCATGTTTATATAAATTTACATGTCTTATACATACACACATGCATATATATACAGAGAGAGATAAATATGTATGGTGTATATATTTAAATTATTTAGAGTTTTATATACGTATGTTTTATGGGCTTCCCAGGTGATGCTAGAGGTAAGAACCCACATGCCAATGCAGGAGACGTAAGAGATGCAGGTTTGATCTCTGGGTTAGGAAGATTCCCCCGGAGGAGGGCACGGCAACCCACTCCAGTATTCTCTCCCATGGACAGAGTAGCCTGGCAGACTACAGTCCATAGAGTCACAATCAGTCAGATACAACTGCAGTGATTTAGCACAGACAAGCATACATATGTTTTATATAAATTAATATAGTCTCTCCCATTTACTTTCTTGCCAGAGGCATGCTGTTTTATTAACAGAGCTAGCTTTTGGGTTTTTTGATGCTATTTATTACTTCTGAGGTTTAAAATTTTTATTTTCAGCTTTTTCCTGTACTATTTCCTTCCTTTCCTTCACCTTTCTTCAAGGTTACAATGTTGATCTGGGTTTTGATTTTTGTTGTTGTTGTTGTTTTCATCTTGTTGAACTGAATGATGAGGTTATTCATATTAAATCGTTTTCCTTTTTGAATATACACACTTAGGACAATTTATTTCCTTCAAAGGAAATTTTGCTGCCCCTATAAAGATTTGACATATGTAGTGTTTTTTTTATTGTTCAGTTCTTGATACTTCATAATTTACATCATGGGGATCTATGTCTTATTTATGCATGCTCCTAAATATCCATACATTAGGTTTATTCTTTTTGCTCTTGTAGGCTAATTTTACTGCATTTTGGTAAGAATGTGTGATCAGCATTCTGCCGCATTCTCACAATTTCTTCAGCTCTGTTTTCCAGAAACATTGTCTAAGATTCAGTAAGCATATTTTCATGTCTTGGAATTCTGTTTACTCTTATCTCAAGTTCTGCCTGGTTTCAAGATACTTCCCAACTTCTTCATTGAGGCATTTATTCTTTCTTTTATACTCACTTCAAACACAATTTTTCTGCAATGTTGGAGTGTTAATTTCTGGAAGAGGCGATTCTGGCGTTTAGGAGACATACTTCCTCCTGTCAAGCCCCACTTCCTGTCTATGGTGTTGAAGGGGGTTCATCTTCCCCTGGGCCCTGTGTGTTCCCTGTGGGATCCAACAGGCTGGACTCTGGGAAATCCTGTCCCAGAGCTGTGAACACCGTTCCCTCCAGGAACTTAGCACTGCAATTCTCTCCAGAAGGCTGTTTTCAGATTAGCTCTTCGGCTCAGGGTGCTTATACCAGAAAGATAGAGAGAAAGAGAGACAGACAGAGAGAGGAAACAGATCCCATAGGTACCCATGCTGATATGCTTTTTTATTTATCTGCCACCACGAGACACAAGCAAAGACAAGACTTTCCTTTTTCTTTTCTGGTGCCCCCTCCTGGGCCAACAGGCAGGATGTGCTGAGAGAGGGGCCCCCTCCACTCCAGGTGGTGCCATGGGCAGTCCCCTGCCCCAGTGCACACCACGGCTCTGCGCCCAGAGGCCCCTGCCAAGAGGCTACATGTGTACCTGAGGAAAGGACGCATCCGCTCATTGGCCTCTTACATTACTGAAAGATCTATCGGTTCCTCTGGTTTCTTTCCCTCAGCTCGAGTTTCTCCCTTCTGAGCAGGCACCCTGCCCTGGCTGTCATCTTATCCTTCTTCCCCACTCCTCCCTGTCGAGGTACAAATACTCACCTGCTTGGTCTCCTCTGCGTCATCCTCAGCCGGTCCCCCTCCTCTAATTCTTCTTCCCCTGCAGACAGGACTCCACGCTGCCTGAGGAAGAATTAATTCCAACACTCATCTTCCTGCTGCAGGGACTTACCATCCAGGAGAAAATACAAGCTCCTTAACAAGACAGAGGGGCCTCCCTGGTGGCTCAGTCGGTAAAGAATCTACCTGAAATGTAGGAGACCTGGGTTTGATCCCTGGGTTGAGAAGATCCCCGGAGGAGGAAATGGCAACCCACTGCAGTATTCCTGCCTGGAGAATCCCATGGACAGAGGAGCCTGGTGGGCTGCAGTCCATGGTTTGCAAAGAGTCGGACATGACTGAGCGACTGAGCAAGCACAGCTCAACAAGACAGAAGAGGCTCCTTTCACCAGCCCTCCAGCTTTACTCTCTTGGGCATCACTGTCTTTTTCTTTAAAACCCCAGGAATTCCACAGTACTTCAAGTTTCTTGAAAATGTAGTGTTACTTCCTGCCTCTCTGAGTTTGCATATGCTTTCTCTTTTTTATCTGAACCAGTAAGGGGGTTGTTAAATTCATCAACCAGTCCTGTATGCCAAAGGTTAAGTTCAAAGGGTCATTACTAAAATTTAAACATGAAACAGGAGCCAGAAACTTATGTCCAAGAAGCCAGGGGGTTTTGACTTAAGAACAACAGTTGAGATCCAATAAATGGTCTCCCCTATTCAAGAAGATTAAATTTTTACTTTTAAAATATATTACAGATTTTAGGCATGTTTTTGTCTTATTTATTCTGCTCAAACAAGATAAATGATCATTCCTACTAGAAATAGTTAGAAAACTATCAGTATATAGATTATCAGGCTTATCTTTGTAGCTAATAATACTGGGATAATTTTATGGGTAGAAATATTCTTGAACTTTTGGATAAATAACTCTTATGAGCTATTTTTAGGCTTCTGCTGTTTTAATTGGAATGGATATCACAAACAGTTTTTAATTTATATAATGGGTTTTAAGGCCAAAGAGAATTTAATGAATCAGACCCAGATTTCTTCTGAGTTCTGTTGTCACACTATTTTATAGGAGTTATAATTCTTCTCAAACTCTAGCAGTAGTGTTCGATTTTTCTTCTTTTAAAATGCCTAAATTTCCACATCTGAGAGGCAACCCACAATGTGGACACAGACCAAAATGGCCCCGCTTCTCATCGCCACAGGCTGCATGCTCTCCTTTAGCTGTATCCATTTCCAGCCGATAAATCCTCATCAAGAAGAAATGTCTTCTAAATTCGTTATCACTCTTGGATCTAAACATTCGGCTTCTCTCCCTTTGCAGGTCAGAATCTGGCCTTGGATCTTATGCTGGTCTCCAAGGATGACTTCAGAATCCTAGGACTTCAAACCACAGGACACTGAGCTAGCACCTCAGCTAAGGTTTATTTGAACAGAAATAACAGAAATAGGAGACTATACAGATTTTATCATTTTCTTCTGAAAGTTCAGTTTCCAGGTGATGCATTCTCATTAGTAACAGGAAGCAACCCCATAATTCCAGCCTGGCCATGAACTAAGGAGCATGACTCCCTAACATTCTTGGTGCCACCAAGCGTCAGGGGAAATGGTGGGTATCACCTGGCACCCAGCTGCACACCATGGAGTCACGCCCATTTGGACAGCACCATAGAATTCACATGGGCTTTTCAACTCATCTCCTTGCTTGACAGAAGCAGTCCTGCCAAATGACATAGCAAAGAGTACTATACCATATTGTAAATTAAAAAAAAAAAAATTAAGTTTCATGACTTCCTAAGACAATGCATCTGTTAATAACACAACTAGTCTTCCGCACATCCCTGATGGAAGTCAGTTCAGAACTTGCTCCCAGGCCTCCTCCATCCACAGCCCTCCTTCTCCAGGCAGCTTCCTAATAACTGCTCAGCTGCTTCTTTTCTGGATGAAGCAACAATCCAGCTTGTGTGCCACCCACTGAGAGGAACTGGGGGCCCAGGGTGCAGCCATGTCCTGCCAGGGGACAGAGCTGCATCCTCAGAAGGAGGAGACTTGTTCTTAACCTGCCTCCCTGCCGGGGCCTCATTCAGCCTACCCTGCTCCCCAAAGCTATACATTCATCAAGTCATCCCCCTCAGCCATATCTTCAAGATCTCTGCATTCGTGCCAGCAAACTTTAAGTTTTTAAGGACAACTCACCTCAGTTTGGGACTTACCCAGGTTGAGGGCAAATTTTATTTTTTTTAATTTAATTTAAAAAAATTAGTACAGAACAGAAATAACAAGTCTTCATATTTTAAAAAATACATCCCTGAATGTTGTTTAAAATGAAGAACAATCATACTTCTGCACGTGAAGCAATAGCCCAGACAGTACTTGTTGTTATTGCTTTTCTCCAAGTTTATTCTGTTGTAATTGGCATATGACATTGTCTTAAACTGTGCAACATAATGCTTCACTATTTGTGCACATTGGGAAATGATCACAATAGCTTTAGTTAACATCTACTACCTCACATGGTGGTTCTTTCTTGTGGGGACAACTCTCAAGAGCTACTCCTTAACACCCAGCTTTCAAACATGAAACACAGTGTTATCGACGTAGTCCTCATGCTGTACACTGTATCCCCAGGACTCACTTGTTTCATCAATGAAAGTTTGAGCCTTTTGACCCCCTACCCCATTTCCCCAGCCCCCACGCCCACCCCTGGCAGCTGCCCATCTGTTGTTTCTATAAGTTTGGCTTTTTCAGATTCCACGTATAAGTGGGATCATATAGTATTTGTCTTTCTCTGTCTGACTCATTTCACTTGATGGGATACATGTCCGTCCATGTTGTCCCAAGGATATATAACCAAATTTGAAATACCTGAGTAACAATAAAATATAGCATTGTTGTAAAAATAACTCTAAAAATGTTAAATGAAAATTAGGAAAATTTTTGTAACTTATATCACAAAAATTTGGTATCTTTTAAACATATAAAGTATCTAAAAATAGAGGAGAAAAAGCCCAACAGTGTTACAGAAAAATGTGCTGAAACACAACTGCTTAAAAAACGGAAATGGCTCCCTATGAAAAGCTGTTCAGGCTTTTAGCAAATCCCAGATGGCTCAGTGCTAAAGAACCCACCTGCTAATGCAGGAGACAGGGGCTCGATCCCTGGTCGGGAAAGATCCCCTGGAAAAGAAAATGGCAACCGACTCCTGCATTCTTGCTTGGAGAATTTCATGGACAAAGGAGCCTGGTGGGCTATGACTTAGCGACTGAACAACACATGAAAGATAATAAAAAATATATATCCCAACTACATGGAGATATTTTGTTAAGAAATTACTGTTTTTAAATTATAATATTGATGAGCAGAGGAGCTTTTCTTCCCCCAAAGACTGACACATGGAGAAAGCAGGAGCCGTGCATTTTATTTCTGTTTACCTCAGAAGCTTCTTAATAAATATCTGATTAACAAGTATCAGAGGCGATGATTGGGTGCTGATGCTGTAGACACAATGTGTATTTGTTACACTCCAAAGTTGCCGCAGCCGTCAGGACTAGAAAAAGGCAGTGGACTGAGGCGTGCCAGTGGGGAAAAGAACCTGTTATTTTCTGTGCCTTGAGGTGATTCTATTGCTCAGGAACAGTACATTCAGTCATCTTCCCGTCTGGGGACAATTTTGAGGGACAAAAAGCACTAGTAATTCTTTACTGAAAAAAACAGCAGCAAGCCTATTTTCTGCGGCAGGTGTTTTTCTGGCCGTCACCTGGTACTTCAAGAGAAAGCTTCTTGAATCATGCGACCATGTACCTAATTCCAGGCACTGCATCCTCTCCTTCTTAGATTAGTAAAGATCACAAAGTGATTTTTTAATCAACGCAGTCAAAACAAAGGTTTAAAACAAAACAAGTGTTAAATCGTCTTTGAGCGCTGCCTGTGAGACGCGGTGGCAGGCTGAGGGACTCAGCCTGATGGGGAGGGGAGGAGCTAAGACCACCAGCTGACATGAAAAATGTCTCCAAGATATTTATTTTTAAATGTCTTCTTGCAGGTCTGTTCATAAGCTTTTCACATCGAATGATATAATGAAAAGGCTCAGTTCCAAATATTATGACATTTTACGCAGTCATTATTTAAAATACTTCTAAAATGCCAAAAGGAGCATAACGTTAATGAGAAAAAAAGGAACTTTGCATAATCTTGACAGAGCTAGAATAAAAAAAGATAATCCCTGGCAGGCGGGCAGGTGAAGTCTGGAGATGAAATCACCTATTGAAGAGATGTGGTACTCAGAAAGATGCACACCCATACTAGGAAAATAATGTTCTTATTTTCTATGAGTTGTGAAGTGAATAAAATCCATAAAAAGAAGAAAAGTTTTGGTATTAATAGCAAATTTCATTTTTCTAGTTTTGGCAGAAGACTAGGTACAAACATTGTTAATAAGCTATTAAATATGTCGTTAGTTGAAACTATTAACAGAACATTAAATAGCACCAAGCCATGGCACTTCCCAGGTGGTGTTAGTGGTAAAGAATCTGTCTGCCAATGCAGGAGACTTAAGAGACATGGGTTCGATCCCTGGGTTGGGAAGATCCCCTGGAGAAGGAAATGCCAAGCCACTCCTGTATTCTTTCCTGGAAAATTCCATGGACAGAGGAGCCTGGCGGGTTACAGTCCATGGGGTCACAAAAGAGTCAGACACCACTTAGTGACTCAACAACAACAAACCTGCATGATGGAGGGGTGGGGACAGGCTGAGAACACAGCATCTGGAACTCAGAGATCACCTAAGGGATGTGATCCTCCCAATCACTTTGCAAACTCCATCAGTGGTGCCCTTCCTGTGACCCATCCCCAACTGTAGTGGTTGCTATTGTTGCTGATGTTGTTGTTGTTATAGACAGATTGTGGAAACTTGTCATAGAGATGCATTTAACTATTTTATCCAATTAAAGACTTCTCATAATTAAAACTCAGAGAATGCCAATTTGTCAGACATTAAGTGGTTCACAAGATATAAGTTTCTCACCATCTGGACTTTGAATCCTATGTTGCAGCAAAGAAACTGAGGTGGGACTGAACTGGTCTCAGAGATAGTCCACAGCTTCAAACTCCAGCTGGACGCACACCAAGCACACTGCCACCACACGTCACCTTTGTCCCCTTTACAGAAACGTACTGATGCACTCGTGGGTTTCAAGAAATTGCAGAGTTGGTTAGCAGAGATGATGTCACGCCTTCCAGGAAGGCTCACAGATATTTGTAAGTGGTTCAATTGCCTTTGCTGCCTCTGGAGCACAGACTCCCAGTGTTTCTGAACGACCATTATTCACCCAGCCAGTGGTTCAGGGTGAGCATGCCCACCAAGAAGACAGAGGGTCTCCAGGACAGCAGTGATGGGTCCATTAATTCCAGATGTCTGCTAGGGATCTGGCCATGTGGCTATGACCAGACAGTTTTAGTAACAATCACTCCAGGAAGGCATCCTCTCTCGAATGGGTCATCAGTGATGTAAGTTTCAGGTCACCCATGAAATATACTCTAAAACTCTCCCTAATGCCTGTGATTTTAAGACCAGAAGTTCTAGCCATGTTGCTGGAGTTTCCAGAACTCCTTTTAAGGTTGTTGTTATTGTCTAGTTGCTCAGTCACGTCGGACTCTTTGAGACCCCATGGACTGTAGCCCATCAGGTTCCGCTGTCCCTGGAATGCTCCAGGTAAGAAGACTGGAGTGGGCTGCCATTTCCTCCTCCAGGGGATCTTCCTGACCTGGGGATCAAACCTGTGTCTCCTGCATTGGCAGACGGATTCTTTACCACTGAACCACCTGGGAAGACACTTCTAGGGTCGTACTGCAACATGTTTTTATACTTTGACCAACAATCCATGTATTGAATAATTAACAGACTACTGTGAATCATATCATTGTGACCAATTAAATGTTTATATGTACATATATATACAGTTGGATTGTCTCCCTTTCAGTTCGTTATTTTTAAAATCAAAGTTTGGCATCCCTGGGATACAGGGAGCTTCATCTTACTCCATCTTGCCCATGGTGACCCCACTGAAATTGTAACATAACGTAAAAATGATTGTAAGTCTTTAGAAAATTTGTTCTTAGATTTCCCATCACCATAAACCTGTTTAACTTAGGCTACCTGGGATACGTCTCTACTCTTTGATGTTACAAAAGTGTTTGCAATCAAGAGCAAAGCTAAAACAAAAACAGTTGTGAACAGTTTGCACTCTAAAGGGAAACAGTTATTGAAGCCTCTAGTTGTCAGCCAAGGCATCATTAGTTATGCCCAGGGAGACATGCACCTGTTCACACGGCAAGATCAAGAATTGTAATGAACCACACTACCGTTACTATCAGAAGCATGATTTTCATAATTTAGGAGCAATTTTACATCTGTTATATTTCATCTTGCATACGTTCAGAGAGGTGAACAGTATTATCTATATCTTATAGAGGAAAATAGCAGTCTGGGAAAGACAAAATGGTTTGTCCAACCCACTTGGCCAACAAGTTGAAAGCTGACATCAGAATGTCATTCTTGGGACTTCTCTGGTGATCCAGCGGTTAAGATTCTATGCTCCCAATGCAGGGGGCTGTGGTTTCATCCCAGGTCAGGAAACTAGATCCTACAGGCCACTACTAAAAATTCATATGTCACAATGAAGGTCTCAAGTGCCACAGCGAGGACTCGTCACAGCAAAAAAAAAAAAAAAAAAAACGTCATTCTTCTTATCACCATCCTTGCAAGGTTTAGGAAGAATAATAACAACCTATGAAAGAATGAGGTGGTTTGTGCCCAGCTTCCCTCTGCCCAGCCAATCTGCTCTAGGCACCGAGAAGGCTGGACCAGCGCACATTGAGAGGGTTTCTGGAGCTCGCAAAGTAGAGAATCCTAACCAGACAGCTGATCACTTTTCTGTGATCGGACATTATATGCTTTGTTATTAACAAAATCTTTATTAAAGATTCCATTATTCAAAAACCTCAAGAGTTTTGGAAATTGAAGGAGACAATATAAAAGTGACTGAGTGACTTTTTTGACCTAGACTGTAAATAGAAAAAGTGACTTTGCAAACCCATTCAGGGCTGTAAATGGAGTAATGCCGACTGGAAAGATTTTTGAAGCGTGAAGGCTCTGTCTTCCTTCCTGTGAATGCGGTTCTTATTTCAAGGCAAACATACCTTCCCAGGAACCACACATTCTTCCTCTGGGTTAACAGCATCCCCTCCACAGATCCATTAAAGTCTGTGCTTCTCACAGCCTTGGATTCATCTCTTAACCTACGTCTCAATAGCAAAATGGATCTTTCAGGAAAAACTTTATACAGGAGGTTTCCCTGGTGGTTTAGTCAGTAAAGAGTCCGCCTGCAATGTGGGAGACCTGGGTTCGATCCCTGGGTTGGGAAGATCCCCTGGAGAAGGGAAAGGCTACCCACTCCAGTATTCTTGCCTGGAGAATTCCATGGGGTTGCAAAGAGTTGGACATGACTGAGAAACTTTCATTTCATTTCATTTTGGTTCAGGAAGACAAGGAGTTTTGCAAATCAGCCTATTCATTGGGGAGGACATCGTGCACCTAAGGAACACCCCCTGGCTTCCAGTTCTTTCTGGTAAAAGGGATGCTAACAGCAATATCTGCATAGGTATATATTCCCCTTGTTCACCAAGGAACCTAGGTACATGCCTTGCACACAAACATAGAAAAATACCCAGAAGGCATTTTAAAAATACATTTTGTTGTAGTTAATGATTTGGATCACTGTCAAAAAAAAACTTTTTATTAAACTCGGCTTCACAAAGTCTTGGTTTTCACTTACTTGGTAATTTTCACTGCATGCATACACAATGGAGATACATTTGCAACCAAACTTCCCTCCTACTCACTAACTTTAAGATGTTCTTTGAAAAAAACAGATTTACAACCCTTATTAATATTTTAGTTAAATCCATCAGAATGTTGGCCTCTCGTGATTGCTTCATTGAAAGTGAAAGTGTTAGTTGCTCAGTCGTGTCTGATTCTTTGCAATTCAGTGGACTTTAGCCCGCCAGGCTCCTCTGCACATGGAATTCGCTGGGTAAGAATACTGAAGTGGGTAGCCACGCCGTTCTCCAGATCTTTCAGACTCAGGGATCAAACCTAGGTTTCCTGCATTGCAGGCAGATTCTTTACCACCTGAGCCTACTTCGCTTTATTCTTCTTCCCTACCTCTCAGAACACACCAAACTTTTATTTCATAATTGAGCATTCAGAAATTTTATCCAATTTATCCCCTTTTCCAATCCTTACTGTCTTAGGGATGTATTCTATTGACTTACTCCCCAATAGAGTGAACTGTTGATCATGACACTAAAAGCTGTGATATGCTTAGTGCTGCCAGTTTTCTACAGAAATGAATGTTCTAATTCCCATCAAGTCTTTATTGATAAAGTCAGCAAAAAAAGACTAGTGACAATATATGCAGTCAATTCTCTCTAACTAGGATGTTTTCCATGAAACATCAAATTTCTAATGCCACACCATGCTGTTCTGATTATTGTATAGTATTTAAAAATGGGTAAAACATCACAGTCCACTCAGGAAGCAAAACTTCAAATTTAAAGACTAATGATCTTTCCAGAATACTAATGTTCTGGCAAGATCATGTATAAACAAGGATGAATCCTGACCAACAAAAGGACGGAATTCTACTTCCAAGTGGCCAATGAGTTATCTACCCACGTACAAATGAGAAGTAAATATACTCCCAAAAAGCCAAAAGTAAAATAAATGATTCCAGTCTGCGGAACTGTCTCCCTGAAGGATGGCTCAGGAGTCGGAACTGAAATAGACACTTCTGATCAGGAAGCTGTGAGACCGGAAATGTAATCACGCTTTCTGCCCATTTTGTTTCATGAAACTCACAGGTGTCACATATGACAATGAGATAGCCACAGGCATTTAGGAGGGTTTCAGCACCCTGAGCGGGGGACTCATGCTGTCCCCACCCAGTTACTCTCTAGAGTCTTATTGGTCAGCAGTGGAGGCAGAGGGTGTGCAGGAACAGTTGGACAATGGTAGCTTCTCTCTCTGGTATACCACCCTGGGCTCAGGCCACCCTCATGGCACTGCCCCCTCTGTAGCCATGGACACTCACCTGATAAGAGGAGAGCTTTCTCCATCCATGATGGAGGAGACACAGGTTCTACATGCAGAGACACTTCTGTCATGGGCCTTCTGTTGCAGCGAAGACTGGTGGTCAATAGGGCAGGTGTGGCCTGGCAGAGGTTTTAGTATAATGGCCCTAAGGAATCTGTCACTCTGTGCATGCCTGTAGCTGTGCAAAGATTGAGCCCCATTCTTCTCTTTTGATAAAATCTTAGGCACAGTTTAAAGATATCCACCATTTAAAGATAAAGATATCCCAGTTGGAAAAGGGGCAGCTGTCTGGTGTGATTAGTTCTAAGGGCTAGTAGCCTAGGATACAATCCTTCATCAGATATTTGTGGGGTCCTCCTGTATACCAGACACCCCAAGCCCCCAGGATTGTGGGGTCAACAGAACAAAATGCTGCCCTAGAGTCTGTGGGGGAGAGAGCCAGTAAACAAATAGACCACCAATACGTATGCTCTTGGAGGGTGTGGGTTCGACAAAGGACATATGGTGAGAAATGAGACAACAAGTGGGTGGGGGGATGGAAGGAGCTGGACGCCTGCAAGTGGCCACCAGAGCCACGTGTGCAGGTGATACCAGAGCCTAGATCTGATGAGAGAGAATAGGCCCCCTGGGAAGGTCCACAGGTCTAAGTGGATAACACCTGGATCCTGGAGCACCCATGCTGCATTGCTGACCATCTGCTCTATAAATAGCTCCTCAAATGTGCTGCAGTTAAAACATACACACATGCACAACGCTGAGAAATTTTAGCTTTAAAATCCACGTTAGACACACCCAGTGCCTGCACCCAAGGCACAGCAAATCCTTTTTTACAGAAGTTCTCTGTCTTTCTGTTGGATTTCCACAGTCTATTATATAAAGTGTATCTTTTAGTGACCAAGGAATTCACCTTCCAAAGAAGAATACTCTGACCTGGAATGACTGGTGAGACGGGAGAGGTTACAGCTTTTTCCTCTTGAACCACTAACCCCAGTGTTCTCTTCCCGTCCTGAGCTTCTGCAGTCTTCAAGTCTTTTAACTCCTCCCATCCATCTCTGCCTGATAGGGGTATAAAGTGAGTCGCTCAGTCGTATCCGACTCCTTGAGACCCCATGGACTATATAGTCCATGGAATTCTCCAGGCCAGAATACTGGAGTAGGTAGCCTTTCCCTTCTCCAGGGGATCTTCCCAACCCAGGTATAAATATTGCTGAATATTTGTCAACATCAAGGGCATTGAGGTTTAATGATTTATTATCCCTCTAATTTTTAAGAGGGATTACAAACTTGAAAACAATTTGAAGGTGAGAAATACTACATAAAAAAGTTAAATAGACTTCAAATTAACTTTTCAAATTCAAATACAGTCTTTTAAGCATTTAATTTGCGTTTTAATTTCTGACTGTGGAAGATCATTCAAAAGTCAGTTGTTTACACAACATTCGTGACCTTGGTGCCAGTAAAGAGCTAGCTACTGACAACCACACAGAAAACGGTTGCGTCTACAACTCCTTAAAGCTAATGGGGATAACATTTGTAAACATGAATCTGTGTCATTGGTAAAATATTCTGGATAAAGTTATTCCTACATTCAATACTTCTGGTTGCTTTTTGTGGAGGATGTATTTTAAGAAGCAGCAAAGACTGGGCATTAGAGAGATGAAAGGTGGAATCAAATTTTGTTTTTTTACTCCCAGGCACAGTACGGGAAATAGATGTGACACAGAGGAAGAAGCATGCTCTGAAGAAATGGTAATATACATTTTTCCTTCCTTTTCCCCATCTGAGGATACTTAAATCCCCCAAGGTCAGGCTCATAAACTTGAAAACCTCTAAAGTCTCAATTCCTGGAGCATGGTAAGTACTTGGTAAATATTTAGAAAATTGATGGAAGGGAGGGAGTGAGGCAGATACTACATTAATATAGCATGTGTTCCAAACTGTGTATTGAGAATGTTAGGATCAGTAAGTAACAGATGAATAGAGGGTTCCAGATGAATGGAGAGGAAAACAGGCATCAGATGGGGATCAGAACAGGAACCTCACACCTGGTGAGACTGAATAGGAAACATGCCTGTCCCTGGGGCCGGCAGGGGATATAATCCTGGGACTCACCCTGGAGCTCACTCACTCTCTCTGGCTCAGTGCCCAGGTCTTTCCTGTAGGTATCAGTCCATGTCTCTCAGATTACGTCCTAAATGAAACAAATCAGGCCATTTAGGGCCTGGTGAATAATAATTTGAATGCCAATAGGCGACTGAGTCCGCCCCAGTTTATAAAGAACAAGTGACCACTTCCACATCTGTTATTTGGGTCTATGAATAGCAAAAAGGCCAGGCTGATGGAGCCTAGATCACCAGCGGCTAACAATCCTGCCTCTCTAGAAAAGGTTGCTCATCTCCACGCCCTGTGATCAGAGCTCTTTCAGCCTGGGTGTCGCCTCCTGAGAGCTTGTCCATCAGGGCACCGGGGTGGTGTCCTAACCCCCTGCAGCACCCTGAGCCCCTGCGGCAGAACTGGGCCTCCCTTGGCTATCTAGGTCTAGCCTGGGAGCAAGCTCAGAGAGTGCTTTGTGGTGCTGATGCATGAATGAATGCCTAGGTGCATACATGAAGCCACACCACAGCAGCATCATCTGGCTGGGTGGCCGGTGAGTGTCCTTTGCTGACATCTTCCTTTTGGGCCCTGAACCCGAGCATTTGGATGCTGAGAGGTCCTCATGGGTGCCCTGCAGAGAATGACCACCTCTCCAGGAACCTGCGAGAGCCCGGCAGGCTGCAAAGAACTGACATCCTGGCAGGCAGTGCCTCTCTTCATGGATGGTGATCCTTTGGAATTTCCAGACCATCCAGGAGGGTCTGCACTGGAGGCCAACCTGCATGGGGCCAGAGACCCTGCCTGGCCTGGTTCCAGCTGCTCTGAGTCTGTGGAGTGTTTCAGGACTAGCTGGAAGGGATTCCCATTAACATGCAGTCAAGATTCTGGAAGAAGCGGGTGGCTTACTGTCTGACACAAGTTGGAACTTTTTCGTCTCTTTGAACTGCCAGGCTTCAAATAATTTAGAGCAAAAGCTATTTTAGGTACTTTGGCTAAATTCACAGGGCTGCCTCTTTCCTTAAGGACCCATGAAATGTTACATATATTCCTGCTTAGTTTCGGCACCCCTGCTCTTTCCTGAACTCTGTAACATTAGGAAGCCTGTTCACAACTGTTCTGGGTTCAGGAAATTTTGCCGTGTTCAAAGTCAAAAGGAACCCAACCGACCCTACACTGTCTACCTTAACTCGTTCCCACTGCCTGCAGAGTGAAAAAGACAACACAGGGAAATCGGAACTCCCCAAGCCACACAATTTCCAAGCATCAGGAAACACAAATGTAAATGTGGATATACTGTCAAAGGCAAGATTTATAAAAAGGATAAGTGATGGGCCAGCCTTAATCTCACCAACATGCAGCCATGGAATTCTTAATTCAACAGTTGCCAACACAAGGACCAGCACCAGCCAGACAGCAGAAGAATTTCTCTGGATGCTTCTTGTACAAACAAGTGAACCGAAAACAGTCTGGCACATGTAGCCTATGAGGCCCCAATAGTCTGCATTTTCAATAACATCCTCAGCTTGTTCTGATGTACATGGCATTTGGGAATAATACCTTACACAAGTACTGTTCAAAAATATGGCTTTTTCAAAGCTGTGGTTTTTCCAGGAGTCTTGTACGGATGTGAGAGTTGGACCATAAAAAAAGCTGAGCACTTAAGAACTGATGCTTTTGAACTATGGTGCCAGAGAAGACTCTTGAGAGTCCCTTGGACTGCAAGGAGATCAAACCAGTCAATCCTAAAAGAAATCAGTCCTGAATATTCATTGGAAGGACTGATGCTGAAGCTGAAGCTCCAATACTTTGGTCACCTGATGTGAAGAGTCCATTCATTGGGAAAAACCCCGATGCTGGGAAAGATTGAGGGCAGAAGGAGAAGGGGCTGGCAGAGGATGAGATGGTTAGATGGCGTCACCAACTCAATGGACATGAGTTTGAGCAAGCTCTGGGAAATGGTGAAGGACAGGGAAGCCTGGTGTGCTGCAGTCCATGAGGTCATAAAGAGTTGGACATGACTTAGCAACAGAACAACAGCAACAACCCTGAACAGAGCAACATGGAAGAAAACTCTTACTCAGGCTTCCCTACAGACGCTGATGTATTTAGAGGCTGAAGAATGTGATTCAAAACAAGTCTAAAGGTCTCTTCAGAAGCAGGCCCTGACCACCTGCATTTAGAAACTACAAAGAGAAACTAGAAGATAATCTTCATGTATTAAATCAAAACAAAAAATTCCCTGCACTTGGAAACTAGAACTTCCAGGTTTCAAGAGGTGGCTTTGGGCAAAGAATTTTATTTCTTAGCATTTCCTTTCCTTTGCATTGGAGTTGAAATAAAAGCAAAGAGAATGTGCCTTAAATATACATAAAACCTAAACCACAAACTCAAGTGCTAATTGAGAGACTGAATAAACAGACAGAGGGCATAGTGACAATGACACAAGAAGTGACAACCTCTGCAGCCACCAGCCCTAGAAGCCAAACCACAAGACAGTCTCAATGGCCCCAGGTGGCCAGAACTTGATCAATAACTGCCAGCTCCCTGACTTTTGTCCTTTCTTACAACTTAGAATCCACCAGAAAAAGCCAAATATACACCCCCAGCACTACCAGGGAATGAAGTTCCCACTCAAACCCTCTGCAGCTTCGGCAGACAGCAGCTCTCCGCTCTGAAATCTACACTCTCGTCCACTCTCAAGCTTTTCATCGCTCTTCAGGTTGTTGAGTCTCTATACAGGACATGTGAGAGTGGAGGACCTCTTGCTGCAGCAAGCTCTGAGCAGACAGCCTTTGCTTTTCTCATTAGGATGGTCTATGTTTATGTACACATAATCATCGAAGAAGCATAAAAGTAAAGAACATCATTCCTCCTACTGTTCGAGGGCTTCTTTCAGGACAAGGATATCTATACCAGCCTGTACTCACTACAGGCTGAAGTTAAAGACATGGGGCAGGGGCAGGGGGAAGAAGCAGGGTGGGAGGTGGGAGGAGGTGGGAGCCAAATGGATGACCAGGCAGACAAAAAAGCAAGGGAGGGTGAAGGCTGTCTGAGAAAAGAGCTTGAATTTGTTAGAACAGTTGGGTTGCAGAAAAGACAGACTGATGCTGATGACTTCAGCGGTCCAGGGAGTGTAAATGAAGGACCAGCTCTGAACCAAACAGGAACCTGTGGGCTCCTGGCCACAAAAATCTTTGTCCCCTATTTCTGGGTCACAGGAAATATGCTTCATTCAGATTCCAAGACCTTCCCTGAGTTCCATAGGGCAGGTTCAAACAGTTGCTACTCAGGGGAGGAGGGAATGCAAAGACTAGAGAGGAGTAGCCAAGAAACCATAGTGCAGCCTTGAGGCAGGTCCAGGTCCCCCTCAAGGGACACACATCCCAGTATCTTTGAACGTTTTGCAGATACTGAAACTCCTGTCAGGTGGTATTCTTTCCTTTGTTGCCGTTCTGTCACTAAGTCATGTCTTTGCAACCCCTTGGCCTCAGTATGCCAGGCTTCCCTGGCCTTCACTGCCTCCCAAACTTTGCTACTTCATCCAAAACTCTGTCTCCCAGAATTACTTCAGCGTCACTCTGTGTGCATTGTGTGTGCTCAGTCACTCAGTCAGGCCCAACTCTGCGATGCCATGGACTGTAGCCCACCAGGCTCCTCTGTCCACAGGATTCTCCAGGCAAGCATACTGGAGTGGGTTGCCATTCTCTTCTCCAAGGAATCTTCCTGACCCAGAGATTGAACCCAGGTGTCCCGCATTTCAGGCAGATTCCTTGCCCTCTGAGCCATGAGCTTCCCTCGTGGCTCAGACAGTTGAAAGGGACTTGAGTTTCAATGGCTAGTGAGTTGTGCTGAGGAAACAAGTAAAACCTGTCTTCTAAACTCTCCAAAATCTCAGTAGAATTTTCAGACAAATCAGTTTTACAGTGAACTCAGTAATTTTTGCAGAGATCTTCCTTAGAGGATAATTCACAAAATTCTGGTGATAGGATGCAAGCAGTAGGTTGACAGACACTGAATTAAACTCCTTATTGCAAAATTCAGACTTAAATTGAAGAAAGTAGAGAAAACCACCAGACCATTCAGATATGACCTAAATCGAATCCCTTGCAATTATAGAGTGGAAGTGACAAATAGATTCAAGGGATTAGAGCTGATAGACAGAGTGCCTGAAGAGCTATGTACAGAGGTTCATGACATTGTACAGGAGGCAGTGATCAAGACCATCCCCAAGAAAAAGAAATGCAAAAAGGCAAAATGGCCATTTGAGGAGGCCCTACAAATAGCTGAGAAAAGAAGAAAAGCAAAAGGCAAAGGAGATAGATAAGGAAATACACACCCATCTGAATGCAGAGTTCCAAAGAATAGCAAGGAGAGATAAGAAAGTCTTCCTCAGTGATCAATGCAAAGAAATAGAGGAAAACAATAAAATGGGAAAGACTAGAGATCTCTTCAAGAAAATTAGAGATAGCAAGGGAACATTTCATGCAAAGATTGTCACAGTAAAGGACAGAAACAGTATGGACCTAACAGAAGCAGAAGATATTAAAAAAGGGTGGCAAGAATACACAGAATAACTATACCAAAAAAGAGATGTTAATGACCCAGATAACCATGATGGTGTGATCACATACCTAGAGCCAGACATTCTGGAGTCTGAAGCCAAGTGGGCCTTAGGAATCATCACTACGAACAAAGCTAGTGGAGGTGATGGAATTCCAGCTGAGCTATTTCAAGTCTAAAAGATGAGGCTGTGAAAGTGCTGCACTCAATATGCCAACAAATTTGGAAAAATCAGCAGTGGCCACAGGACTGGAAATGGTCAGTTTTCATTCCAATCCCAAAGGAAGGCATGCCAAAGAATGCTCAAACTACGGCACAATTGCACTCATCTCGCACGCTAGTAAAGTAATGCTCAAAATTCCCAAGGCAGGCTTCAACAATATGTGAACTGAGAACTTGCAGATGTTCCAGTTGGGTTTAGAAGAGGCAGAGGAACCAGAGATCAAATTGCCAACATCCTTGGATCATTGAAAAAGCAAGAGAGTTCCAGAAAAACATCTACTTCTTTATTGATTATGCCAAAGCCTTTGTCTGTGTGGATCACAACAAACTGTGGAAAATTCTTTAAGAGTTGGGAATACCAGACCACCCTTACCTGCCTCCTGAGAAATCTGTATGCAGGTCAAGAAGCAATAGTTAGAACCGGACATGGAACCACAGACTGGTTCCAAATTGGGAAAAGAGTATGTCAAGGCTGTATATTGTCACCCTGCTTATTTAACTTCTAAGCAGAGTACATCATGTGAACTGCTGGGCTGGATGAAGCACAAGCTGGAATCAAGATTGCTGGGAGAAATATCAATAACCTCAGATATGCAGATGACACCACCCTTATGGCAGAATGTGAGGAGGAACTGAGAGCCTATTGATGAAAGTGGTAGATGAGAGCGAAAAAGCTGGCTTAAAACTCAACATTCAAAAAACTAAGATTATGGCATCCAGTCCCATTACTTCATGGCAAATAGATGGGGAAATAATGGAAACAGTGACAATTTATTTTCTTGGGCTCCAAAATCACTGCAGATGGTGAATGCAGCCATGAAATTAAAAGGCACTTACTCCTTGGAAGTAAAGCTATGACCATCCTAGACAGCATATTAAAAAACAGAGACATTACTTTGCCGACAAAGGTCTGTCTAGTCAAAGCTATGGTTTTTCATGTAGTTATGTATGGATGTGAGAGTTGGACCATAAAGAACCCTGAGGGCAGAAGAACTGATGCTTTTAAACTGTGGTGCAGAAGACTCTTGAGAGTCCCTTGGACTGCAAGAAGATCAAGCCAGTCAATCCTAAAGGAAATCAGTCCGGAATATTCATTGATGCTGAAGCTGAAGCTCCAATACTTTGGCCACCTAATGGGAAGAACGGACTCATTGGAAAAGACCCTGATGCTGGGAAAAATTGAAGGCAGGAGGAGAACGGGACGACAGAGGATGAGATGGTTGGATGGTATCACCGAATGGATGGACATGGGTTTGAGCAAGCCTCTGGAGTTGGTGATGGAAAAGCAAGCCTGGCATGCTGCAGTCCATGGGGTCCCAAAAAGTCAGACATGACTGTGTGACTGAACTGACTGACTGAATTAAATACCACAGCGTGTGCAAGGAACCAGTAGGCTGTGAGCTGACTGGCTTTTCTGAGTTTTATATAGGTCGTTTAATCTCCTCAGGTGTCAGTTTTCTCATCTGTCAAACGAGGCATGAGACTAAATGTTAAATATGTTTATTCCACCTCTAATGGGTAGCCAGAAAATCCCCCTCTTGTTTTATTTATGTAACCCTGAGTTCTCAGAGAAAATGAGCCAAGCAAGCCCTGACAATGGTGCTAGAGTTCAGTTCATGATTGTCTTTCAATGATGTGTTGTATGTGAGATTTAATACGATCTAGTGTGGCACAGTAAAACATAATAATATTATCTTCATTTGTATCATTTCTTTCATCACAAATCCAATCTCCGAGGTGTGAAGTCAGTCCAAAATGTTGACAGACCCTGGAGAAATAAATCACTTCTGTCTTGACTCCTACGCTTTTGCATTGGCAATAAAATCAATTTTAGCTCTGACAACAATATGACTGCTATCACTTGCTTTGAATGATTCTTGATTTTTAAAATGTGGCACATTTATAAGAGTAATAATCTTTTATTTACTCTTTATGTGATTCCATAGTTACCACTGTATTAAGAGCAATAAAAATATGTTGGATAATATTAAGCATAGCTTCATATGATACCAAACACCTAGATGTGATATAGAACCAGATGTGCGTATAAGATGCCCAGTTCATGACTACTACCACCTGGAACTACATAGCACTTGAACTGTAACTTGTACAACCCAGGGACTGAATTTTTCTACTTTTGGTTGTGCCCTGTGGCATGTGGGACCTTACTTCCCCAACCAGGGATTGAACCTGCACCCTGTGCATTGGAAGCATAGAGTTTTAACCACTGGACCACCAGGGAAGTCGCTGAATTTTTAGTTTTAGTCAATTCTCATTAATTTGCATGTACTAATCACATGTAGCAATTGCTATTGTATTGGACTGTACAGATCTAGATTTTTAAAAATAAAAGTTACTTCATTACTTGCAGAGTTCTAAATACTTGACATATAATCTAGAAATAAAATTCTTTCTACCTTTTTGCATGTATGGCATTATATCTAAAGATTTCCTTAATTTATATTCGCTTCTATTGCAATAACATTTATCATCATGGAGCTTCTAATCACTACAAGACATCTTTTCAGGTAATTTATATATATTGTGTGAAATCCTCAAACAACTTTGCAAAATAGGTGTCAAAATCCCGCCCCCCCAAAAATTGCTATTTTACATAAGAATAAGCAGAGGCTCCCAGAACTAGTCAGTGAAAAAGTTATCATTCAAAATGAGTTCTGAAAAACTTCAATCATTCCCTTTAAAAAATAAAAAGAGTTCTTGCAAAAACTAAAAATTTAAGGTCTCTCCCTAGAGCTCAGAGGTTATAGAATGGTAATGACTCTATGAAGCACGTGCATTTCAAGTGGCTATGCAGTAAGAACACACACGGAAGGGCAGAGACATATTATACATTGTATTCATATAAACAAGAATGCAACTCCTCATAAAGTTTCAAAAAAATAGCTATTTCCTAGAATCAGAATTATGGTAAGGGAAAATCCACTCAGTCAGCCGAGGTGCTTCTCTACATTTCTAAAAAAGAATGTACGAGATTTCAGGAGTCAGTGATGAACTAACACCTGCTGAACTCAGAGCACACCCGGTTGTCCGGCTTCATTTAAGACCACATCCTTCCTCCCTGATCTTACCATCAATAGGAACTCCTTGAAGGTGGGGGTACTTCATATTTTTGTCTACATACCCAGACTTGGTGTGGTGCCTGACACCTAGTAGGCATGCAAAGTTCATGCTTGAAGAAATAGATGAAAAAATGAGTGAATACAATGCAGTGTACGTGTTTTCCAGACTCAGGGGAGATGTAGTCACACAGATGTCCACCTTGGCGCTGGGCTCTCACCCAACTCTGCTGTGGCCCTGAGGACAGAGCACTGTTCTCACGGGGGAGCCTGCTGAGTCCTTGCAGGCATGGACTGTGTCACCTTATCCCTGAATCTCCTTGTCTACTCTGCTTCCTACAGTGGTTCATGGTCAGCAGCTGTTTGTACAATGACTGGATGAATGTATCAACATTTTCTACAGATAAATAGCAATGAGAAATCAGTTAGTTTTAAGATATATTTGACATTCTATTCATAATGACCCTATAAAGTAGTTGTGAGTGTGTACTGCTAAGTCGCTTCCGTCGTGTCTAACTCTTTGGAATGCTATGGAGCCCACCAGGCTCCTCTGTCCAGGAGATTCTCTGGGCAAGAATACTGGAGTGGGTTGCCATGACTTTCTCCAGGGAATTTTTCTGACCCAGGGATTGAATCCATGTCTCCTGCAGCTCCTGCATTTTAGGCAAATTCTTTACTGCTGAGCCACCAGGGGAAGCCCATAAAGTAGATATGTCTTATGTAACCATTTTTATCATAAAATTCTAAAACTGAGAATCTGAGAGTTTAAATGATACACTTATGAATGGTCAATGAATCTAGAGCCACCCTTGCAGCTTAACTCTCTCTCTCTGGCTGTGCTGGGTCTTAGTTGCAGCATGTGGGATCTAGTTCCTTGACCAGGGCTCAAACCTGGGCCCTCTGCATTGGGAACATGGAGTCTTAACCACTGGATCACCAGGGAAGTCCCACAACTTAATTCTCTGAATTTATATCTACACCATATTAAAAGAGTGCTTGGGAGTTCACAGTTCATACATGCACCTTCATTTGATTTTAAATGAATTGGGAGGAACAGGTATGATTCCCACTTCGCGTGTAAGGAAACGACCTCACAGAGGTCAGGTGCACTATCCATGTTTGCAGAACTAGTGGGGAACAGAGCAAGTGTTTGAGAAACGGAATCAAAAACCTATTTTCTAAGTCCTAATTCAGTGCCCTTTTCATTTCAGCAAGCTTACTTCAGAAGAGAAAAATATTACGTGTGACATATTCAGAGAGAACTAAGAGTGTGGATAACGAGCAGCTTCCGGGGGGGAGAGGAGAATTTCCTCTCTAGTTTTGAAGGAGGGGTGATGCATCCAGATGGATGGAGGGGGCAGGCTGGTGACAAAGGGCACATCGCGGTGCACAGGCACAGCACCCCTGCCACGGGGGCACAGCGCCTCTCCATGGCCATCTTCCTCTTCAGACTTCTCATCGATCCTCGAGAAATCATCCATTACCTGTGTCAACAGACAAAGGCGATCACTTTGACTCTTCGCATAAAATACACTTGTATCATGATTTTATTCATAGGATCTCCAATTTTTCTTTTTAAAAGGCACTTGTCAGGCAATTTGGGTACAAAAATATGCACATCGGAATTATACCAGCAGAGAAATGCAAGCCTGAGTGAGCCACCTAATTACTCAAAGCACGAGAAGCAGGGGAAAAGAGAAGGCCCTCCGTAGGGACATGGACTCTCTTAACTCTCTTAATAAAGATAAAGAAGATATTACTGAAGTAGAACTGACTAGTAGGTCTAGTTAACATTTGTGAAAGGGAGAGAAGAGAGGGCAAAAACAGTCCATAGGGTCGCCAAGGGTCAGACATGACTGAAGCAACTTAGCACACACGCACATATATACATATAAAGATTTAAGCTATTTGTTAACTAGATGTAAAGTGTACAGATTCTAAATGCATGACACATTCAACGCACACCGTCCTTGCGAGTAATTAAATGTCAACCATACCCAAGACCCCCTCTTGCCATGACCTGTCCAGTCTTTAACCCTCACCTTTCACTATCCTTTAGATGCTTTTGATCAGTTTTGCCAGGTCTGGGCTACAAGCAGAAGCATACAACAGGTTCTCTTTCTGCTTGCTTCATTTCACTCAGCCTTTGAGAAATTAATCCGTATTGTTTTGATTAACAGCATTTCTTTCATTTTTATTGCCAGATCCTTCCAAAGTGTTTATCTATATTATTTTGGGCATAATTTCTAGGTTTGTAGTATTACAAGTAACGCTGCTCAGAACGGTCTTGTACATGTCTATTCCTGTGCGTGTGAGTACAATTCTGTGGAGGAGCTACTCAGTTTCCAAAATGCAGATGCTGACACACTCTGTGGGCTCAGAGCATGAGAGGCCAAGGCACTCCAGAGCCTGATCAATACTTGGTCTTGCCATTCTGCTTAAATTTAAGCCATGTGATCATGCACAGACACCTCATTGTGGTTTTCATTGTTTTCATGGTTACTAATAAAGTTGGACATATTTTTCACATTTATTTGGCCCTTGGGATAACCTCTTTCACAAAGGACACGTTCAAGTGTCACGCTCATGTTTTAAACTGGGTTCTCTTTTTCTAGTTGATTTGCAGGCCTTCTATTAATATCAATAGCCTGGAAACAAGTCCTTAGCCTATACCCATTTTACATCTTCTCACACTTTGTGATTTGTCTTAACGGTGTCTTGAGGAACAAAAGTCTTTAATATTAAAATGGTGTGGTTTACCCTTCTCCCCCTTTACGTGTAGTGCTTCTCTGTTTTGTCTTAAAATCTTAGTCTGTTTTTGCACACCCATGTTCATAGCAGCATTATCTACAGTGGCCAAACATGGAAGCAACTGAAGTTGCATTAAGCCATCGATGGGTGAATGAATAAAATGTATGTATATACAACAGAATACTAATCAGTCTTTTTAAAAAAAAAGGAAATTTTCACACCTGCTACGATACAGATAAGGCTTGAAGACATTGGGTTAAGTGAAAGTGTTAGTCACTCAGTCGTGTCCAGCTCTTGTTGACTCCCTGAACTGTTGTTGACTCCCAATTTGCTCTTAGAATTTATTTATTTATTTATTTATTTTTTAATTTTAGTCAGCTCCTTCTCTTGCCACAGCCGCGGCGCCGCCAGTGACACGTCGAGACGCGGGGGCAGAGGCGCTGCGTGGAGCGGAAGTGCCTGACTTTCCGCCCGCTGCGCACGGGGCACGCTGGGACTTGTGCTCTTAGAATTTATTAAAAGACTGTTTTTTCCTTAATGCCACACATAAGGATATATATATATATATATATTTGTCTGACTTTTTCCCATCTCTTTGCTCCATTTGTCTTGTACCAATTAATGCTATTTTAATTGCTTTAACTTAAAATAAATTTTGATATATGGCAGTTTGAGCCCTCTAGCTCTGTTTTCCTCAAGATTAATAATCTTCAAGATTATTTGGGGTGTACTTACTTTGAATTTCTACATGAACTTCAGAATAAGATTTCCAGTGTACATTAAATTAATACTTTTGGAATTTTGATTGACATTGCATTGAAATTGCAGATCAATTAGGAGAGAAATGAGAATTCCAGAACATTGAGTTTTCCAATCCAGGAACATAGTATATCTCTATTAATTTATGTCTTTTTCATTTTTCCAATAGTTTTCTGTACTTTTCCATATTGAGGCCTCACTGTGGCCCCACAGCTCCTGTGTGAAATGGCCTATGGGTGGAATGAGCCTGGTGGCAGGGTGGAGGTGTCTGTGCACGGCCTGAGGACCTGGATTGCCCCCACAAGGACGTGTAAGCACCAGGGCTGTGGGCACCCAGGCTGCCAGCCAAGGTCAGCAGGGATCCAGTGCCCATTGCCTCCAGCAATGACCTCTGGGATGCACACTTGTATTGCCTCTGCCTCTCTGCTTCTCTCTTCCACCTTCCTTCAGTAATGCTTCCTGAGGTCACTTCCTCCATTAACAACCTGCTGGATCTGCCTGCCTGGGCTCTGCATTGGGAGAAATGCATGAAGGTGTCTCCTTTCAGGTGGGGGTTTATGGGGGTCTGTCTTCACTGGTGGGCTGCACCCCAGCCCCAGGAGCATCCTAAATCTCCATACAGCATCTTAGACTCTCCGATCTCACTTGCTGATCTAAATTTCCATTTACGAACGACAGAACAAAAAGCTCTGCTGAATATCAGGTTTTCTTCCAACTTCCTTCGTCTCTAGGATCTGGGACTCTCAAGCCCTAACTGCCTCTGCAACTCTCCAGTGCCTTCAAAACCAGCTTAAAAAGACAAACATTTTTAGCTGTCAGCAGGATGATCATTTTGTTACGAGCTAGACTGCCCTGCTGTTGTTCAGTTGCTAAGTCACCCAACTTTTGTAACCTCGTGGATTGCAGCAGGCCAGGCTTCCTTGTCTTTCACTATCTCCAGGAGTTTGCTCAAATTCATGTCCACTGAGTTGGTGATGCTATCTAACATGTCCTCATCTACTGCCCCCTTCTCTTTTTGCCTTCAATCTTTCCCAGCATCAGGGTCTTTTCCAGTGAGTCGCCTCTTTGCATCAGGTGGTCAAATTACTGGAGTTTCAGCTTCAGCATCAGTCCTTCCAATGAATATTCATGATTGATTTCTTTTAGGATTGACTGGTTTGATATCCTTGCAGTCCAAGGGACACTCAAGAGTCTTCTCCAACACCACAATTCAAACCTGGACATAGAATCCTGGTTGGCTTTTTGAGGGTAGGGGAGGATTGTTTCTTGTTTTTAACAGAAGAGGAAACTGGGATTTACTCATGGTGGCCTTGTTCCTGGCTAAATCCCATCTCGACTCAACTCCAGAAGGACAAGATGCACGCCAAGAAACCACCACACCTACTGTACTTCATGAAAGTGAAAGTGTTATTTGCTCAGTTGTGTCCAACTCTTTGGGACCCAATGACTATAGCCCACCAGGCTCCTCTGTCCATGGGGATTCTCCATGCAAGAATACTGGAGTGAGTAGCCATACCCTTTTCCAGGAGATCTTCCTGATCCAGAGACTGAACCTGGGTCTCCTGCATTACAGGCAGATTCTTTACCATCTGAGTATCTAGTATACTATGATAACTAGTATCAAATGACCATCTCAGGCACTTTCTATTTGTGTGTCTTTTTAGTTAGAGAAATTAGAGGGAAAATTGTGGGCACACATTTATAAGGATCTTTTTATTACCTGTCCACACCGAAATTTGACTTTGTTACTTTTGAATTGATGAAGGCTTTGATTCCCTGAATCTCGGCTGATGCTGATGAGGTTGATGAATGTGTTGACTCTGTCTCTGCACCTGGCCCCCTGCCAGTGTGCACGGAGGTCTCATAAAACACCACTGAAATGTCAGAAATCTGGTGTTATCTTTCTTATATTTATTTTCTCTTTGAATGTAGTTAGATGACCTGGAAAGGACTCCAAATGTTCTTGAATCTAGTTGATGTGAGTTCTTCCATAGTACTTGGTCCTGGCCCTTTTCCTTACGCACACCCCTACTCAAACACACTCTTGGCCATTTCATGTTTATCCCATTCATACAGACTCTCAGTGATTCCCAGAACTACTGTTTCAAAATAGTTATGGTTAGCAATTATGCACTTTCATCAACCACTGCACTTTCACCAACCACTGCACTTTCACAGTTATTATGAGAAACCGTATTTAAAAAAAAAACTCTCCCCTCTCTTAATTAGATAAAAGTGGCAAATTTTCCCCAGAAGTTTGGCTGTTCTAATCACAGCTGGTCACTCACGCTCCTTCTTCATAGAGATTATCATTCCAGTAATACAGATTTTTAATAGCCTTCTTGAGAGGGAAGAAAATACAAAGATTCTAGAGAGATGCAAATTTAAATACAATTTTTTAAAAAGAGCTCAGTGAGGTACCAGCAAATTTCAATCCATTATATTTGACCTTAGGATTAAAGTAATTTCTGAGACACTGGTAGAAGTCACTAATTAGGAAAGAGATTGCTCTTGCTAATACTACTAATATGAATAATATCTTGGATACAATGAGTACTTCTTATTCTAAGCTCCTAGAACTCTTTCTAAACCATCCTCTCTTGCCACTGAACAGTTGCATTTATAGAAATTCACATTAACATTTTCCAAAGGACTCAGACAAGAAAATGCAACAAGTAAGAAAACAAGGTAAGTGAGAAGCAGGGCCTGGTCCAATCATGCCTGACCTTTAAAAAGACAAATGTGGTGTTCTGGGAAATGGTGTAAGCAGAGAAGATAAATCAGTTTCTTTGTGCCGTCTTACATATTCTAAATGCCCCACAGTGAAACCCAGCTGAGCCTAAGCAGAAAATTAGAACCCTGATGAATTTAGGAAAACCACAGAAATCTTAAAAACTACGTATTAAGACAACCTGGCCTTGCCACCTGTGTAGCTGCACAAACTGAAGGAAGCCAAAATTTATGGTAGAATTCTTCATTATGACAAGTGTGTAGATGGGCATGAACAGAAGTCTTTATAGAGCAAATAATGTTTCTGTTTATCAGAATGTTTTCATTTCAGACAAAGGGGGCGCTTGTTCACAACTAAAAAAAAAAGAAAAAAGATACTATATATAAAAGAGATACCTAATAAAGACCTCTTGTATAGCACAAGGAACTCTACTCAGTACTCTGTAATAATCTATATGGGAAAAGATTCTACAAAAGAGTGGATATGTGTATATGTATAACTGATTCACTTTGCTGTACACCTGAAAGTAATACATTGTAAATCAACTATGCCTCAATAAAAAATTTTTAAATAAAGACATTTCAATAAATAAAATGCACATAACAAAAATGAATTAATAAAGATTTTAAAAGTACATATCAAAAATTATTTAGAATACAGACACATATTTACAGCAAGAATAATGCTTCAGTTCAGTTCAGTTCAGTTCAGTCACTCAGTCGTGTCCGACTCTTTACGACCCCATGAATCGCAGCGCGCCAGGCTTCCCTGTCCATCACAAACTCCGGGAGTTCACCCAGACTCAAGTCCATCAAGTCAGTGATGCCATCCAGCCATCTCATCCTCTGTCGTCCCCTTCTCCTCCTGCCCCCGATCCCTCCCAGCATCAGAGTCTTTTCCAATGAGTCAACTCTTTGCATGAGGTGGCCAAAGTACTGGAGTTTCAGCTTTAGCATCATTCCTTCCAAAGAAATCCCAGGGCTGATCTTCAGAATGGACTGGTTGGATCTCCTTCCAGTCCAAGGGACTCTCAAGAGTCTTCTCCAACACCACTCTTTAAAAGCATCAATTCTTCGGTGCTCAGCCTTCTTCACAGTCCAACTCTCACATCCATACATGACCACAGGAAAAACCACAGCCTTGACTAGACGAACCTTTGTTGGCAAAGTAATATCTCTGCTTTTGAATATGCTATCTAGGTTGGTCATAACTTTCCTTCCAAGGAGTAAGTGTCTTGTAATTTCATGGCTGCAGTCACCATCTGCAGTGATTTTGGAGCCCCCCAAAATAAAATCTGACACTGTTTTCACTGTTTCCCCATTAGCTGTCCTTCAATCATTGCACATGCCCTTGAGCACATCCTGTACCTTGATTGCTACCCACACACACCTCAAATACTTCTCAACACTGTATTTCCAGAAGCTGCTATAAATTAAATTTAATACACATACACCAAAAGAGAAGATAAAACTTAACTTCTCATCTACCATCAAAGAAAGAGAAATATTTAATACATATACTAGAAATTTCTAAGTGATTATCACAGATGAACACTAGTTTATTCTCAAATTATATCAAGAAGAGTCACCTAGTTTAAACTGGAAGTTAAAAACATAGAAGAAACAGTTGCTGAAATCTATAAAGGTAACTACTCTACTGGTTTGTTTTTGTTGTTTATTCTCTAAGTCGTGGCTGTCTCTCACGACCCCATGGACTGCAGCCCGTCGGGCTCCTCTGGCCATTCCAGACAGGAATACTGAAGTGAGTTGCCATTTCTTTCTCCAGGGTATCTTCCCAGCCCAAGGATTGAATGCGTCTCTTGAGTTGGCAGGCGGATTCTTTACCACTGAGCCACCTGGGAAGCTATTAGATAACATAATTCATCAAGGATTTGCTTCTGCAACAAAAGTACATAGATTTCTTTTTAAACATGCTAAATGCATCACAGTAGATTCTAAAAACTCCAGATTTTTTTCATGATCCTTAAAGCAGTAGAAAATTCTTCCTTATCTAACAATGCAAAGGGAACATTTAAAGTTACCACATTGCTTAGACACACCTTAAAATACCCTGGGCTAAAACAGCCTGTGAAGAGTACAGGGATTCCTTTGTTCAGTGTCTGTCCTTGGGCAAGAAAGCAGGGCACAGTATTGTTGGTTTAAAAGCAGAGCTGTATGTTCTAGCTAAAAGACACACCTTATCTTACAAACATTTTGAGGCTGGCAAATTATCTTTCTAAGATCGTTTTTTAATGTGGACCATTTTTAAAGTCATTACTGAGTTTGTTACAATATTGCTTCTTTTGTTTATGTTCTGGTTTTTTGGCCATGAGGCATGAGGGATCTTAGTTCTCCGACCAGGGAATGAACCCACACTCCCCGCATTGGAACCCAAAGCCTTAACTACAGGACCACCAGGGATGTCCCTGGCAAATTATCTTTAAAAGAGGGACACCCCACACACAAGGATGGACTCCTGAGGGATCCTGGTGATAAGTCCAAACTGTGAGTTAAAAGAGAACTTACAATTAGTTCAACTACTTGAAAAATAACAAGGATGAAAGAAAGTGAAAGTCCCTCAGTCTATGCGACTCTTTGTGACCCCATGGACTCTACAGGCAAGAATACAGGAGTGGGTAGGCTTTCCCTTCTCCAGGAAATCTTTGCTAACCAGGGATTGAACCCAGGTCTCCCACGCTGAAGGTAGATTCTTTACCAGCTGAGCCACCAGGGAAGCCCAACAATACTGGAGTGGGTAGCCTATCCCTTCTCCAGGGGATCTTCCCGACCCAGGAATCAAACCAGGGTCTCCTGCATTTCAGCCCATTCTTTACCAACTGAGCTATCAGGGAAGCCCTATAGGTCTCTAGATAACACTATATGGAATGGAAGAGATCATTTTACCTGAACGTATTCAAAGGCAAGTATTACTCATCGGGCTTCCCTGGTGGCTCAAATGATAAAGAATCTGCCCCGCAATGTGGGAGACCCAGGTTCAATCATTGGGTCAGGAAGATCCTGTGGAGAAGGACATGGCTACCCACTCAAGTATTCTTGCTTGGAGAATCCCATGGACAGAGGAGCCTGATGGGCTACAGTCCACGCTGTCACAAAGAGTCAGACATGACTGAGCAACTAACACTTCGCTTTTTCTTTCAAACCCAGGAGTGACAGAATCTGACTGACATTGCAGGGGGGAGGTGCTGGCTGCAGGGCTGAGAGGAGTCTGTCTTCTCCCCGAGGTTCCTCTCCATCTGTCCCTCCATCCTGAGCTCAGCTAAGTGCTGGTAGGGGAGCAGGAGGGGGAGACAAATCTAAGTGGAGGATGGAGGGGTAGACTCAGTGCTCAGTGCCCTCCGGTCACACCCTCTCACTCCTCCAGTGGATGCCCTCATGATGACCACTCCCCAAGTTGTCTGGAATGGTCCCAACTGACATCTTCTGTCCAGCTATAACCATTAATGGAGTCCTTCTGCTCTTGCAAGCATGTCCCGGTTGGGATGGCCAATGTCATAGAGATCACTCTATTATAGGTATCATCACCCCATTGCACAGACAGAGTAACTGAGGCTCAGAAAGCCTGTATAATTTGCCTCTCTTCACAAAGCCAGTGGTTGATACCAGCATATGAAGACAGACTCTGCTTCTCTGAGCTTCAGTTGTCTCATCAAGGAAAGAATCTGACTCACTCTGAAGCCCACATTCTCTCCTTTAACATAGGTGTTGGGGTAAAGGCTAAAACATTAAAGAAACCTTGCTTATTTTTTTAAGCAATGGCGACCCACTCCAGTACTCTTGCCTGGAAAATCCCATGGATGGAGGAGCCTGGTAGGCTGCAGTCCATAGGGTTGCGAAGAGTCGGACACGACTGAGCGACTTCACTTTCACTCTTCACTTTCATGCATTGGAGAAGGAACTGGCAACCCACTCCAGTGTTCTTGCCTGGAGAATCCCAGGGACGGGGGAGCCTGGTGGGCTGCTATCTATGGGGTCGCACAGAGTCGGACACGACTGAAGGGACTTCGCAGCAGCAGCAGCAGCAGGCAGCACCAGTGGTAAAGAATCTTCCTGACAATGCAGGTGGTGTAAGAGATGTCAATTTGATTTCTGGGTCAAGATGAACCCCTGGAGAAGGGCATGGCAACTCATCCTAGCATTCTTGCCTGGAGAATCCCATGGACAGAGAAGCCTGGTGGGTTCCAGCCCATGGGGTTGCAAAGAGTCAGACACAACTGAAGTGACTTAGTTTGCGGCACATTCACAGCTGCTCCCACCTAAAACTTGCTATAAGTTGTCAGTAAGCTTTTCAGAAAGACAATTATTTTCTCCCTATTTAAAATCCAATAGACATAAATATTTGGAAGCAGACACATTACTAGGACAGTACTTTCTTATATTCTTTCACTGTTTTTTCTTGATTTGAAGAAAACCACTGAGCACATCTTGTGTGCATTTGTCAAAACCTAGCATCAAACATTTATTCACCCCCAGAGGTGGCCCCAGACTTCACCTCCTGTTACCATCCCTCTCTCAGGCAGAAAGCCTCGAGTCAGAATATGAAGAGCCCACTGATAGCTGAGATGGCATTTATTATCAGCTCTGGGCATTCCAGGCCACTGACTACAGAGCCTGCAGGGTGACCAACCAAGGGCCAGAAGCAGCTCCCAGGCCCCTTCCTCACTCATGTCTGGGAGAACAGGGTTCTGACTCCAACAGCCAACAAGTTCAGCCCCAAACACCGATGACTTAGAGACCAATCATCTCAGAATCCTTTTCTTTTGAAAACATTCCAATAATCTTTTGAAAAGAAGAGGTGAAGTCACAATATTAATTGGCTCAGAGTGTAAGTGCAACTGCAAGGAAAAACACTCCTTTTGTGCTACCAAATTAAAAATATATATAAATCTCCAGTGGGTTCCTAGGACTTTATGCAGCCTGGCAATCTGACATATTAATAGCTTAATTTTTAAAAAAAACAATTCCTCCACATTCCTGTTTATGTTCTTCCCTAAGCCGGCTTCAAGATGTTTTGACAAACGGATAATCTTAAAATATTGAAGGTCATTTCCTCGTTCCTCCTCCTTCCAAACTCAAACCAGAGAAGCATCAATTCAGTACTTTAGATCGGCCATGGCTTCTGTGATGTCACAGGAAGAGTAAATGAGCCTCTCGATGACACAAACTGACTTTCCAAAGAGGAAATGGTTCCATGCTCACTAGGACGTTTGGATCCTCACTTAACACCTCAACATTGAGATGTCATTATTTTTCAACTTTCTTGTTTTAATGATTTTCTCTCAGATGAGCAAATAATCTGTAAAAAGGGGTGCCTGGACTGACTTGTCAGAACCGTAGAAAAATTAGAAGACTGAAGGAGATTAGTTCCAGGTGTGGTGTATTATATTATATTATTTTGTAGCAGAAAATGTCTTAAGAAAGGGTTACTGTGTTTCAGCTAAGAAATTACCCCTCTAAGCAGGAGATGCTAATGGTAAAGTTTCATTAGCTAGTTTGGTAAAAGGATGAGTGGAGAGATGAAAAGGGAGGCCTACAGAGCCTTTATTGCTGCTCAAGTTAAATGAATCCAAAATCAATAGTTCACTTAAAGCACAATGGAGTTTCTTTTGTATCTTGGATTTTTAAAAAAGGCAACCCATACAACTGCCTTCCACATCTTTCTGCAGGTAACAAATTGTGCAGATATTTCAGCTAGGAGGCAACTGGGAGAAATACAAAATAGGTGCCTAATAAAGTTTAAATAAATTTCATTTTAAAATAATGTAACCTTTTAAAACACTGCAGGTTGAGAAATAATGAATAAAACAAGCCAATAAGATTTCTTCTCTTTCTTATTGGTACTATGGATTTTAAAATTCTTCTATACATCATTTTTAAAAAGCAGAATGGGTTCTTGACAAATATTAGTGACTGGGTGAATAGTTTAGAGAGGTCTTAGAGTGACAAAGGGTGAAAACCAGGATTCTAAATTTCTTAGGGTCCCTCTGTCTTTTCCAGTGCAGTCTTCCGGACACCCATGAACACCACCTCCACCCTCACATGACTACAGGACAACTATAACCATTAGGATCCAGAGCTGTATGTATTGAATGAGATTTTATATGAAAACATGCTTTTGCAAACTGTCAACATCAATACAAATATAAAGAACTGGTATTATAAAACATTTCTCCATTCATTAACCTGGTCTTTTCCTAAATCTTTCTCACCATATCTAAATTAACCAAGTATTTCAGGCGCATAGCCCACGCGTCATTCTAACACTCAGAGGGCCCACTGGGAGATGCAGCAACACCATAGGAAGCCCGTGGGGAGCGTAGATGCTCCTCGTACATGTGGAGGAAACAGGCTGATCAGGGGAGGATGTGATGGGTTCCAAGTACCAGTGAGTCCCAGAGCCAAGTCTTCTGAGAGAAACAGAAGAGAAGACACTCGTGGTGGTGGGGAGTGGAGGGGAGTTGTTAGACTGAAGATGCTAACAAGAGCAGTGAAAACTGAACAACTGTGGGGACCAGGAGCCCTGTGAGTATGGCGCTCATCACCCCTGGCACACGCTAGGTGCCTAATACCTGTTGGCATATGTGTTTGCCTCTCCATGTGGAATAGTTGGATGGATCATGAGTGGGTATCAACGATGAGATGGTGAGCTGCCTAACAGGATTCCTGGGGCTCTGGGAAGGAAAGAAGACAGGGCCAAAGATAAAGCTGGGTTTCTCTGTGTAGGGTGGACCACAGAAGTGGGGGAGAGGCTCAACCCACATGTTCAACAGATAAGTCCAGGTGGAGCCAGTGATAAACACACACACACACACATACACACACACACACACACACAAATCGGAGGAGACACTGAAGAACTAGGTTGGTATCATGTGACGGAGGTCAGAGCTGGAGAGATTTAATGGTAGTGATGGTAATAGTGGGTGTTTACTGCATGATTACGACGTACCAGGAACTAAGTACCCTCAGCACATTATGCTGAAGACCAAGTGCATTAGCTCATGTGCTTATAAAATCCTCTGACACAGGCACTATTTTTATCCCTGTTTTATGGAGGAGGCAGTGTTGGCCAAGGAGGCTAAGAAGCTTGTCCAAAGAGATGCAGATATAGACACATTACTGGGCCCAGACTCACCCAGAGTGCCTGCCTCCAGAAAACTCTGCCCCTCAAATAAGGGGTCGGCAGTGTTGGGCACAGCAGAGGGGTCAGGACACTGAGAAAATGCGTGTGTGTGCGCATACAAACACACATGCACACATGTAATTTGAAATAGAGGTCATCGATATCTACTGAGAGAGCTTTTTTACTACCATAGTGGTGGCAATGCCAGGAGACATAAGAGACTCGGGTTTGATCCCTGGGTCAGGAAGATCTCCTGGAGGAGGAAATGGCAACCCACTCCAGTATTCTTACCTGGAAAATCCCATGGACAGAGGAGCCTGGTGGACTAGAGTCCATGGGGTCAAAAAGAGTTGGACTGAAGCAACTTAGCAGGCATGCAGTGACAATAATAAGGCAGTAATCAGAGACACAAGAAATGGATAGAGAGAAAATTAAGGCAACATGTGGGCTCCCTTTTAGTCAAAAATAAAAGCAAAAGCTCAGTAAGTGAATTTAAATGCTCCTAGGTCCACATTTGCTGACATGTGTTAGCACAGTATAGCCAAGAAGAAAGTCACGATTAAATGGCTAGCAAGAGTTCACAGAAAGATGAACTGATAACATACACACCTCTATTTAGGGAAATCTTCCCCTCTGAGCAGCCCAAGTGTCAGTCCAAGTGTCAGTCCCAAAGCCCTAATGCTCTAAGTTAGGTGGAGGCAAACTATGGCCTCTGGGCTAAATCTGCCAGCACCTGTGTTCATACCGTCCAGTAGCTAAAAACACTTGTTACTGTTCCAAATGGTCAAAAAATATACATATGTATATATATAAAAACACAATGCTATTTTCTTTAAATGCATGCATTCTTTTTTATATTCTTTTCCACTATGGTTTATCCCAGGATATTAAATACAGTTCCCTCTGCTCTACAGTGGGACTTTGTTGTGTATCCATCCTATATGTAATAGTTTACATCTGCTAAACCCAGTCCATCCCTCCCCCAACCCGCCTTGGCAAACACAAGTCTGATATCTATGTCTGTGAGTCTGTCAGAATACTATTTCTTGACAAATGAAAGTGATATGAAATTCCAATTTCAGTGTCCATAAATTAATTTAAGACAATTTTTTCCACTGAGGGTGAGAGGATGGTTTCGGGTGATTCAGGCACATTACATTTATTGAGCACTTTATTTCTATTCTTACTACATCAGCTCCACCTCAGATCCTCAGGCATTAGATCCTGGAGGTTGGGGAACCCTGGTATATCAGATCTCTCCATGCTATTCTTGCAACTTCCTGTGAACCTATAATTATTTAAAAATAAAAGGGTGGTTTTTTTGGTTGTTGTTTTGTTAAAAAGAAAAAAGCAGCATCTTTTGAACCAGCATTTTGTTATGATTGGCAAGGCCAACCAGAGGTCTCATCTCCAAAGAGATGAGCAATTTCTGGCTGTGTTGTGAGCTCTCATCTAGGCATCCAACTAATTCAGCCTTTTAAAGCATATGCTGAGCCCCATCTTAACTGGCTGTTGGGTGTCCAGGGCCGAGGTGGTCCTTCCTCACCTTGGTGTGGCCTTGGTGTAACATCTCTTAGTACTTTTTCCTGGATTACTTGAATTACTCACTATTCTCTGTGTTTCTTCTTTCCTTCCCACACATGTAGAAAAAAAATACACTTTTGTACTTATAAAGATATACATAATTAAAATAAGAAACAAAGTACTTATATATTCAAAATGTCCATAAATGCGTAGTATTTAATTTTAATACATTTGCATCTATAGAAGATAGAAATAATTCACAAAATGTAGGAGAGATGGAATTTGCTCATCATTTAAATTAAACTGCTAATAATTCATTTTTTATAATTTCCTTCTTTCACATCCCAGGTAATAAAAACTATGTGATGCTGAATGATATCAAAATTATCCAAAATCATGGTGGATACGCTCTGCAACCAAATATTCTACTCTGTGGGTCGTTTTTTCTATTGCATTTTGCAGACTGTTTACATCTTTATAGAAGTGAATTTATTAAAATTTCAAGTGGCATAGGGCTTTATAGGAATCTCATTTATTAACACTCCTTTATTTATTAAAATCAATAAATAATTAAACATATACTATTATATATACCCTTCTTTGTATTACAACTACATTTTGTACATTTTATATTCACTTTTCTCTTTTTAATACAATTACTAATTCATGGCTTTTCACAATCTCCACTTGTTTCAATTAACTATTATGATTAACATCACTGTTATGAAGATGGTTCCTCCAGCTTAGACAGTGTAAACCACTTTAAATTTTCCCTTCTGTCCTTCAGCACCGCCCTTGACAACAGAAGGATATTTCAGACCAATTCTGGTTTTTCCCACTGATACGGAAGCAGTTTCCTACCCAGGCATCCTGGTTCTTTTTCATCGTCTGCAATATCAGGTACGAAACATGGGCACTAGGGGCCTGAGAATGGGTGGGCGACAGTGTTACCACTGTCGGGACAATTAGAGGTGACAGATTAAAAAAAAAAACTTCATCTTTTTAACGTCATGAGTTCATGCTAAGTTTTCCAGTTTAAGACATTAAGTTGCTTTTTATACTTTTCCTAATGTATGAGATTTCATCAACCACTGAAGCCACCTATGCTGACAGTTGGATGCTCACAACCAACACAAGAGGCAAATATTCATACTTCTTTCTACAGATTGAGGGCTTCCCTGATAGCTCAAAGGTAAAGAATCTGCTGGACAGTACAAGAGATGAGGCTTTGATCCCTGGGTTGGAAGGGACGATTCCCTGGAGGAGGGCATGGGAACCCACTCCAGTATTCGTGTCTGGGAAATCCCATGGACAGAGGAGCCTGGCGGGCTACAGTCCATTGTTTCACAAAGAGACGCAACTGAACAACTACAGGTCAGAAGGCAGAGTTTTAAAAAGTATAAAATTAGCCATTGTTGTTAGAAAAACAGAAAGTAGAATCAAACCCATAAATATGATAATTTCTTTATGAAAATTTAAGCCTATTAAAATTGGTGTAAATGTGTTTACATAAATTATTCATGTGGTTTAGCAAGACCTTGTTTTTTTTTTAACAAGCACCTAGAGGATTACCCTTGGCATTCCCCAAAGCTACCACTGTATCTCCTTCCACTGGTTTTGTGTAGAACATAGTGGACCCTTTTGTTTATATGTGATGGTCTTAAACGGCAACCCACTCCAGTATTGATGCCTGGAAAATCCCATGGACTGAGGAGCCTGGTGGGCTACAATCCATGGGGTCACAAAGAGTCGGACACGACTGAGCAACTTCTGTGTGTGTGTTTCCATAACTCTAAAAATTTTGTTCCACTTTATTTTTTAAGTCTATTATTATATTCTCTTGTTTCTCTTTCCAAAACACCTTGGTTTACTTTTTGTTCTGATCCTCTACTCCTGCCTTGCGTGTTGCATGCTCAGTCACTTCAGTCGTGTCTGACTCTTTGCAACCCTATGGACCACAGCCCACCAGGCTCCTCTGTTCACAGGATTCTCCAGGCAAGAATACTGGAGTGGACTGCCATTCCCTCGATCTTCCTGACCCCAGGATCAAATCTGCGTCTCTTGTGTCTCCTGTATTGGCAGATGGGTTCTTTCCCACTGAGCTACCTGGGAAGCACTACTTACTTTCTCTATTTTTCTCTTTTTCCCTCCACCCCCGGGGAGATCACTTCTGGCATGTCCCACATCCTAATTCAATCTTGGTCATACTATTTCTCACTCCCAGATTTAAACATGAGTTTTCATTATGCTGTTGACTTGTTGTATCCAAGCCACCTCCAGCTTCATCCCTCAGCTCACTGTTGTCTCAGGACCTCTCCTTACAGGTCTTCTTCGTGGAGTCCTGGGGACAGGAAGGGGACAGCCCCTTCCTGTGAGGATGCCACTGTCCTGAATGTGTCTGGGCCCCGCAGTGGTGTGGCCCACCTGGCCCATCCTTGCATCCCTGCCCTGCGCCATCTCTGTAATACACTTCAGTATCACTGCTCCCTCTTCCCCATCTCTGGTGCTTCACTCACAAAGATACCACTTCACAAATGCACTTTGTCATCTCCTATTTCCTCCCACTTTGGGGTCACTGGTTTCTGAGATTTGCAGTATCTGCCTTGTTCTGAGGTCTTGGCAGTAAAGGTCCTTCTGCTTGAAGAAAAAGCAAAGCAAATGGTAATCCACCAACAGTTGGAGGTGATTACAGGGGTGAGAGCAGGAGGCTGGCTTTTCCAGCAGGCACAGACCCTGAGGAGCTCAGACGAACAGGCGAGGATGTTACCCACACATCTCACCACTTTTCGTTTTCTTTCTTCCTTCTGTTCTTTCTTTTTTTTTTCCTTCACATTTTGGCTGCACCAATCAGCATGTGGGATCTTCCCCAACCAGGGATCGAATTGGTGCCTCCTGCATTGGAATCATGGAGTCTTACCTACTGGAGCACCAGGGAAGTCCATCACCACCTTTCCTGAGGCAGGCGCCCTCCTTACATAAAACTGAGCCCCAGGTTTTGCCTCAGCACTGCTTAGATGTCCTTCTGCAGCTCTTAGGTTTTCCATGTTGAGATTTTTCACCATTACTGCATCTTCATGTGTTCACTGGGATCGATGCTATTCTGAACAAAAAGTTTCAATCTAAATAAATTTGAACTGTGGTGTTGGAGAAGACTCTTGAGAGTCCTTTGGACTGCCAGGAGATCCAACCAGTCCATCCTAAAGGAAATCAGTCCTGAATATTCATAGGAAGGACTGATGTTGAAGCTGAAACTCCAATACTTTGGCCACCTAATGCAAAGAGCTGACTCATTTGAAAAGACCCTGATGCTGGGAAAGATCAAAGGTTCGAGGAGAAGGGGATAACAGAGGATGAGCTGGTTGGATGGCATCACTGACTCAATGGACATGAGTTTGAATAAACTCCGGGGGTTGGTGTTGGACAGGGAGGCCTGGCGTGCTGTGGTTCATGGGGTCGCAAAGAGTCGGACACGACTGAGTGACTGAATTGAACTGAACGAAAATAAATCTGATGGATTTTTTTTCCCCCCACAAAATAGCATTTCTTAGGGCTGGTAGAAGTTAGAGGACAGGAAATCTGTCAGGACAGGCCATCATTAGCATAAGGCTTATTTCAGTCACAGTTTTATCTTTTCGAAGATACTGTTTATTGAATCCATTTCACAGTTGAGGAAATTGAGCTAGAGCAGCTAGTCCAAGGCTGTATAGCAAGCATGCAAATTCAGAACACGGGCCTCCAGCGCATTTGGTTCAGAACTGTCAATCAAGTTTATTCTTAACCAAGGCAGCTGAAGACGACCTTGGTGTGAGAACATGCGCTAAGCTGTAGCTGTTAACAGCCCATCTTTGCAGTGTTACAAAGGATTGAGAGGTTTGTTTGTAGATTTTTGGTTTCTTCTTATTTTACAGACAAACTGTGGTTATGAGCATTTAAGTTAGTCAAGCTTCAAAATAGGAAAAACAAGCTCTATAAGGAAATGTCACATATCCCAATTATGAAAAGGCTTGCACTATTCTTCTGTGAAAATAAAATGAAATAGGCCACATATTAATTATGGTTTTCTCTGTAAGTGGGATTTTGGAATGCTACAACCCAAGTCTAATAAATTAAAATGAAGAGAATATATTATTTTTAAAGAAAAAGGTTTTATTTTGTATCTGTGTGAACATCAGTAGAATTAACTGATGGAATAATTAAGTGTTTTTTAGAGTTATCTAACAACAAAAAAAGAATAATCTTTGTTCATTTTGAAGGCAAACAATTCAATATCACAGTAATCCAAGTCTATGCCCCAACCACTAATGCTGAAGAAGCTGAGTTGAACAGTTCTATGATGACCTACAAGATCTTTTAGAACTAACACCAAAAAAAATGTCTTTTTCATCATAGGGAACTGGAATGCAAAAGTAGGAAGTCAAGAGATACCTGGAGTAGCAGGTAAGTTTGACCTTGGAGTACAAAATGAAGCAGGGCAAAGGCTAACAAGAGTTTCGCCAAAAGAATGCACTGGTCATAATAAACACCCTCTTCCAGCAACACAAGAGAAGACTCTACACATGGACATCACAGATGGTCAATACTGAAATCAGATTTTTTATATTCTTTGCAGCTGAAGATGGAGAAGCTCTATTCAGTCAGCAAAAACAAGACCAGGAGCTGACTGTAGCTCAGATCATGAACTCCTTATTGACAAATTCAGACTTATATTGAAGAAAGTAAAGAAAACCACTAGACCATTCAGGTATGACTTAAATCAAATCCCTTACAGTTATACAGTGGAAGTGACAGATTTAAGGGATTAGGTCTGATAGAGTGCCTCAAGAAGGACAGAGGTTTGTGACATTGTACAGGAGGCAGTGATCAAAGCCATCCCCAAAAAGAAGAAATGCAAAAAGGCAAAATGGTTGTCTGAGGAGGCCTTACAAATAGCTGAGAAAAGAAAAGAAGCTAAAGGCAAAGGAGAAAAAGAAAGATATACCCATCTGAATGCAGAGTTCCAAAGAATAGCAAACAGAGATAAGAAAGTCTTCCTAAATGATCAATGCAAAGAAAAAGAGGAAAAAACATAGAATGGGAAAGACTAGAGATCTCTTCAAGAAAATAAGAGATACCAAGGAAAGATTTCATGCCAAGATGGGCTTGATAAAGGATAGAAATAGGACCTAACAGAAGCAGAAAATATTAAGAGGAGGTGGAAAGAATTCACAGAAGAACTCTACAAAAAAGATCTTAATGACCCAGATAACCACGATGGTGTGGTCACTCACCTAGAGCCAAACATGTTGGAATGCGAAGTCAAGTGAGTCTTAGGAAACATCACTACAAACAAAGCTAGTGGAGGTGACGGAATTCCAGTTGAGCTATTTCAAATCCTAAAAGATGATGCTGTTAAAGTGCTGCAATCAATATGCCAGCAAATTTGGAAAACTGAGCAGTGGCCACAGGACTGGAAATGGTCAATTTTCATTCCAATCCCAAAGAAAGGCAATGCCAAAGAATGTTCAAACTAACACACAATTGTACTCGTCTCACACACTAGCAAAGTAATGCTCAAAATTCCCAAGCCAGTATGTGAACTGAGAACTTACAGATGTTCAAGCTGGATTTAGAAGAGGCAGAGGAGCCAGAAATCAAATTGCAAACATCTGTTGGATCATCAAAAAAGCAAGAGAGTTTCAGAAAAACATCTACTTCTGCTTTATTGATTATGCCAAAACCTTTGACTGTGTAGATCACAACACACTGTGGAAAATTCTTCAGGAGATGGGAATACCAGACCACCTTACCTGCCTCCTGAGAAATCTTTATGCTGGTCAAGAAGCAATAGTTAAACTGGACATGGAACCACAGACTGGTTCCAAATTGGAAAAGGAGTATGTCAAGGCTGTATATTGTCGCCCTGCTATTTAATTTATATGCAGAGTACATCATTTGAAATGCCTGTCTGGATGAAGCACAAGTTCCTAATGGGGTAAGTTCAGTTCAGTTCAGTTCTGTCTCTCAGTTGTGTCCGACTTTTTGCGACCCCATAGACTGCAACACACCAGGCCTCCCTGTCCATTACCAACTCCCAGAGTTTACTCAAACTCATGTCCATTGAGTCAGTGATGTCATCCAACCATCTGATAAACACATAGGATAGATGCAATGACAGGCTCAACTCTCTACTGAGGCTGCCATCCTAAAGGGGATGTCCAGGAAGGGGGTCCCAGAGGAAGTGATGTTCAGGCCAAGATCTTAACGAGAAAGAGATATTGAGCTGGAGGATATGCATGGAGAAAGCCCTGCCAGCAGAGGCAACAGCTACCATAATCTTTGAATGAGATTGGTTGGTTCAAGTGTAGAGCAGAAAGAAGACCCTGGGCTGTTTGACTTGGAGAAGCCAGGATGGAAGGACAGAGAAGCAGAGGGGTAGTGTCTATCCAGGATGGGATGGTCAGCAGAAGGTAACAGGATCTGGTTTATATTTTTAAAAGATAATATAGATGATCTTACTTGTAAAGCAGAAATAGAGACACAGACGTAAAGAACAAATGTATGGACACCAAGGGGGATGTGGGGGGATGGGATGAACTGGGAGATTGGGACTGAAACATCTATACTATTGTTAGTATGTATAAAATAGATAACTAATGAGAACCTACTGTGTAGCTCAGGGAACTCCATTCAGAGCTCTATGGTGATCTAAATGGAATGAAAGCAGTGCTCAGTCATATCCGACTGTTTGTGACCCCATGGACTGTAGCCCACCAAGCTCCTCTGTCCACGGAATTCTCCAGGCAAGAATACTGGAGTGGGTTGCCCTTTCCTACTCCAGGGGATCTTCCTGACCAGGGATTGGACCAGCAGCTCCTGTGCCCCCTCATTGTCAGGCAGATTGGTTTTTATCTTTCAGACTCTACCTTTCCTTACAAGCCAAACCCCCCAAAGAGTCACATTTACACCCGTTAAAGACAGAATTGAAAGCCAGCAGTCATCACAGAGCTAGGAGACAAGACACGATAGCAGCCAGACAGTGTTATGGTCAAACTGGGATACACGAGTAAGCTGTAGGTTTATATTCACGTTATATTAAAATTTCAGAAGAAATAGCACCACTAGAAGCAAAGGCAAAGGCAAAATGTTCATGTCTAGACATAAGTTCATTCTACTTTCATAATCAGCTATAACTGCACACAATATGCACTATCTCCCTGAAAAATGTTAACATTAGCAAACAGAACTTCAAGGCAGGCATCTGTTTTTTAAGTTTAAAATATTAGACCTGGTCCTCTTCTCTCTCTCTCTCTCACATACACACAGACACACATGTTTTTGTTGTTGTAAAAGTGCTCCAAGAATTGAAGGACTGGAAGTAGTTTACAATGCTATTGAATCCCCCTCTCTGGGCCACAAATGAACCATCTTGGACTATGAAGAAAATTCTAGACTTCCTTGGTAATCTACCTCAATATTCACACCTCATGTTAGGAATATTGTTATCAAACTACATTGTCTGGAGTATAAAAAAATCAATAATGGACATGCTCATAGGCTAGACTATTAAAATTGAACTTTTTCCTCAAGTTGGGGAAAATAGTAAGTCATGGTTACCAGGTTATTACTTTATTTCACATAATAGAAATTTAAAAAGAGAGTTTCAAATTAATTTATTTTTGACAGCTTTATTGAGAGGTAATTGATACACAAAAACTGTACATAGTTAATGTATACAATTCAATGAGTGACACACACATATACCCATGAAACTATCACCAAAATCAAGGCAATAAACCTACCACCTCCAAAAGTATCTTTGCTCCCCTTTGAAGAAGAGAGGTTCTTTCAATTTCTTTTATTGAAGTATAGTTGATTTACAATGTTGTTTTGGTTTCTTGGGTACAGCAAAGTGAGTCAGTTATATACGTATAAATAAATATATTTTATATATATTGTAGATACAAATTTTTTTTCCACTATGGTGTATTACAAGACAATGACTATAGTTCCTTGTTTTATACAGTAGGACCTTGTCGTGTATCCATGTTACATACAGTTGTTTGTATCTGCTAATTTCAAACTCGTAATTTATCCCTCCCCCATGTCATTTCCCCTTTGGTAACTATAAATTATTTTTTTATGTTTATGAGTCTGTTTTTGTTTTTGTAAATAAGTTCATTTGTATCATTTTTTAGATTCCACATATAAGTGATATCATAGGATATTTGTCTTTGTCTGGCTTACTGCACTTAGTATGATCATCTCTAGGTTCATCCAAGTTACTGAAAATGGTATTAGTTCTTTCTTTTATATAACTGAGTAGTATTCCATTGTATGTATGTACCACATCTTGAAGAAAAGAGTTTTAATGCTTGGTTTTAACTGGAGAATTAGACAAGTTTTCTAAGCCTTAGGGTCATTCAACAAACATGTTATTAAATATTTTTAAAATAGCTCTTCCACAAACCACCCTTCCTGACTTTTAGAAGAACAATTCCATCACACAGAACAGAATTCTATGGTAGTGCCCAGAGGAGAGGAGAGCTGTGTGTGTCAGTTAAATTGCTCAAACTAAAAAAAATGCTAGACTGTATTCCAAGGTTATTTTTTAAGGCAGAATTTCCAGTTTTCCAAGAGGTCATGGGCATTATCAATGACCAATGGCCAACCCTCTCTAAAGAGAGAAACAAAATAGCTGAAGCACTTTGAGCAACATCAAATGTCAGCTTAACAAAGTCAAAATTTTACCAAATGAAACAGTGTTCAGGAACCAGCACACCTGAGAGAGAGAGAAGACACCCAGAGGGGCCCTTGCTTCATGGGGCAAATTGGGAAATGAAACTCCATGTCCTGTGCCTCCTACCGAGATGCAGAGGCCCACTGCAGGTTCTGTTTGCTACAGAACCTGCTGGGTGAACGCTGAGAACATACACCAGGTTTCGTAGGTTATAATGATCACCAGTCATACACCTTGCTCTTGATAGGCAGGAAAAAACGTGTCCACCTCATGCTCCCTGAAGCAACTCCAGGGGCAGAGCTGTGATTCTGAGTGAAATTGAGTTTTGTTACTTAAGTTCTGTTTTGTTTTCACTCTTGAGTTCCTTTGTGGGCTCATTCCTTCCAAGCCAATACCCCTTGAAGGCTCTCCTGTATTCTAAGAGCATCTTGGTGACTTTCATAAGTCCATTCATTTTCAGGATTACAGTAAGAATTTGGGGTTTTTCACTGAGAACTAACCCAGTCTCACATCAAAAGTTAAATCAAGATCCTAGATGTTTCTTTGGTGTAGGAACAACAGTGAAGAGGACAAGGACTGTGTTTTGCTGAGAGAAGGGAATTCGCTGCCAAACACTCACGTGTTATTTTAAATCCTTCAGCAACTTCAAGGTACAAATTCTCTCCATTTTGCAGAAGAAAAAAATGGAGCTTCAGAGAAGTTGTGTCATTTTCCCAAAGCCCCAGGCCCCTCAGTTTCATAGCAGGGGTTTAATTCAAAGTGACTGGATGTCACAGTGCGAGGCCTTTCCACTCCAGGGCACACAGACACAGTAGGAAGATTCCAACCCAAGAGGTGAACCATCCAAGGAGGAATATAATAAAACTGTCACAGCCATCTCAATTCAGGTTTCATGCCTAAAATCAAATGCTTCTCCCTTCCCAACCCTTCACATCTACACAGTCACCCCTGTGTTGACAGCAGCTGTGCCATGAAGTATGTGTGCATGACTGCATGGTGACAACCAGCTCCCCATGTTCCATGGTATTCTCCAGGAGATTAAGAAATAGCTAACTCGTTTGCAAGAGCAAATGCTTAAACACTGTTAAAGCCGATTCAGTTAAAATGCCTTTGTATCTGCCAAGTGGAGAAGGTTTCCATTTTGCTCGAAGTAGAAACTGGCTGTCCACCTCTCCTGTGCTCCGAAAGTGCAGGGCTGGTTTATTTCTGTTTGCATTCAGGGCAAAGGTTAACCATTGTTCTAAACGCTGACACTACCCTGAGGCACAGTTAAATAGCTAAGCCCAGAACAGATGAACCAAGGAAGCAGAAAGTCTGTTGGCCAGAGCACCAGCTTTTGGGGGAGCTGACAGCAGAGAAGTCTACAAGGTAAAGGGCCTGGGGATGCTCTTGGTGGATCCAGACCAGGGTGTCTGGGAGGGCTGTTCACGAAAGTCAGTCCCTCCCACAGAGAGACAAACCTGAGAGGTACAGGTTGCTGGCAGTGAACTCCACATCTGAGTCTGGTTAAAGGAGAATGAAGAATATTCCACAGGAACCATGAGATATTTGTTTGATGCCCACTGTTCATAGACTTGGGGCACCGCTAGAGACAGTTTAGAAGTAATTAGAGTTCAGGGCCTGAGGCTCCACTTTAATGCTTGAAATGTGACTCATTTTCCTGGCCTTTGAGCTATCAAATTGGACTGGGTTTCCCTCAACACCTCCTCACCATTACCCACAAAATGATTCTCATGGAAAATGCAAGCTAAAACTAAATTTTGACTTGTGGCACAGAAGTGTTGATACCAATAAAATCTGTTGACCAGATGGATTAGTAAGAACGAGTTACCACAGGCATTTAAGAAACTGAAATAACTATAGCCTGACTGTTTGGAGGATTACTGAGAATATCATCCCTACGCCTATGACCTTCTAATTCAAGATAAACTTAAATAGATAGATGGATGATGATTGATTGTTGATGTTGTTCAGTCGCTCAGTCAAGTCCGACTCTTGGCAACCCCATGGACTGCAGCACACCAGGCTTCCCTGTCCTTCACCATCTCCCAGAACTTGCTCACACTCAAGGCCATCCAACCACCTTGTCTTCTGTCGTCCCCTTCTCCTCCCGCCTTCAACCTTTCCCAGCATCAGGGTCTTTTCTAATGAGTCAGCTCTTTGCATCAGGTGGCCAAAGTATTGGAGCTTCAGATAGAAACGTGTGGGCATGCCCAGTCACTCAGCCGTGTCCAACATTTTGCAACCCTATGGACTGTAGTCCACCAGGCTCCTCTCTCCATGGAATTCTCCAGGCAAGAATACTGGAGTGGGTTGTCATTTCCCCTTCCAGGGGATTTAAATAGGTAGATAGATATAAAAAATAAAGGGACAGAGGGAAGGAGGGAGGGAAGGAGAGATAAAGAATTGGACTTATGTAAAATATTCTACAATCTACTCTTATGCTTAAAGCATAAAATTAACATGTATTTATGAAACAAAGGAAAACAAATGGAAGTAAAGACTTAAATAACCTTGTAGGTGTTTACTGAGAAGCCAGGCCTGAGATGTTTTGAACATTAATCTGTGTGTTATCATATGACTGGAGCCAATATGTGCATTTCATAAGGAAATAAGAATCTGGTAAATTCCCAAGTTTCTTGTGGTTGATGAGGTCTGTAAGTTTCTTGGTCTTTCTCTCACATAATTGTGCTCACTCTGTAATTTACAGACCAGTTTTAGAGAATAGGATAAAAAGGATAAAAACTGTTTCTGAAACTGACTCTGCAAGTAATGTTTTCATATAAAATGCTTTGATTCAATTATAACTGAGCTCCTTCCCCAAGGCTCCAGGTCAGATCTTTGGTGAGAAATAGCAGAAGCAGAACCTCACTGGATACCATGATGAAAGGAAGAAGATTGTCGGTGGGTATCCCTTTTGGACTTTCCCATACAATTCCCGGTGGCTCTATGGGGTTGCACAGAGTTGGACATGACTGAAGCAACTTAGCAGCAGCAGCAGCAGCAGCAGACTGTAAAGAATCCACCTGCAATGCAGGAGACCTGGGTTTGATCCTTGGGTCAGAAAGATTCCCTGGAAGAGGGCATGGCAACCCACTCCAGTATTCTTGCCTGGAGAATCCCAGGGACAGAGGAGCCTGGTGGGCTAAGTCCATGGCATTGCAAAGAGACAGACATGACTGAACCACTAAGCACATACAATCCTGGGCTCCTTCATAGGCAGCAAGATCAAGCCATAAACTGGAATCAATGAAAACGGAAACCTCAGTGTTCCCCACCCCAAACTTTTGAATCTGTGGATTCTACCAATAAAAATAAATCTAAAGTTTGAACAGTGTGTTTACACTCACTATCACTCTCAAATGTACCCGCATCACAGATATTTGAGGACTTGAATCTGGCAAGAGCTGAGGACTGAGGAAGCAACAGTACGTGTGAGATAGGCCACCCCGTCTCCAAAGGAACGCACAACTCAGGGAGCTGTGGAGAGAAACAACGTGTTGACTTAAGCACATCTAGGGTTTAAGGAATGTCATGTTTTATTATTAAAATTACAGATAGTGTTAATGAGACTATGCTGAAGGTGGGTTTGGAAATGATGCTGGCAGCGGGGTGCAGGGAGCGCTATAATAAGGACAAGGCTGGCTTAGGTGGAAGAAGCAGGAGTTATAAGAAAAGCTCCACATCACACAAAGCAAAATGCACTGACCCTCACAGGACAGGCCGTTACAGTCAGGGGCTTCTCTCACTCTTGGTCTGGCCTCACTGTGGCTCTTTTAAAATAAGCAAAGAGGGGACTTCCCTGGTAGTCCAGCGGTTAAGAATCTGCCTTGTGATACCGGGGACACAGGTTCCATGCCTGGTTGGGGAACTAAGACCCGACATGTCACAACCAGAGAAAGAGCACTTGCTGCAACAAAGAACTGGCATAGCCAAAAATAATTTTTAAACACATAAATAAGCAAGGAGGAGGGCATCTCATGGTAGCAAGGGACCTAGAGACCATTCTGCAGGGTTTATTCTACTCTTCCTTCAGCCTCCACACAAAATCACACTTTGGAGCATTCAAGGACGAGCACTGTACATCCCCCAGTTTGCGTGTTGTAACCCTACCCCTCCAGTGTGAGGTCACTGAGGAGACAGTGGGAGGTCACAGGGTCATGAGTGTAGAGGACCATGAGCAGGATTAGTACTCTTATAGACGACAACCCACAGAGCTTTCTCGTCCTCTTTGGGATCACAAGGATACAGTGGGAAGCTGGCAGCCAGCAACCTGGAAGAGGACTCTGCAAATTCTGGTCACACTTGTGCCCTTGTCTCTTCCTTGTCTCAGGCTTCCTACCTTCAGAACCATGAGATGTTAACTGCTGTGGTTCATAAGCCGCCCAGTCTGAGTCTGGGGAACTTTGCTATAACAGTCCACGTGGACAGACCACCATCTGGGTTTGTCCTTTCACATGTGCGTTTTTATCCTTTTTCCATGCTTCCGCACAAATATGAACCCCTTACCACTGGGTTGTTGTTGTTCAGTCACTCAGTCATGTCTGACTCTTTGGGACCCCATGGACTGCAACATGTCAGGCTTTCCTGTCCTTCACCATTTCCCAAAGTTTGCTCAAACTCATGTCCATTGAGTCTATGATGACATCCAACCATCTCATCCTCCGTTGTCGCCTTCTCCTGCCCTCAATCTTTCCCAGCGTCAGGATCTTTTCCAATGAGTCAGCTCTTTGCATCAGGTGGCCAAAGTACTGGTGCTTCAGCTGCAGCATCAGTCCTAATGAATATTCAGGGTTGATATCCTTTAGGATTGACTGGTTTGGTCTTCTTGTTGTCCAAGGAACTCTCAAGAGTCTTCTCCAGCACCACAGTACGAAAGAATCAATGCTTTGGCACTCAGCCTTCTTTATAGTTCATTGCTCACATCCATACATGACTACTGGAAAAAAATTATAGCTTTGACTATATGGACCTACTTTTTAATACACTGACCACTGGAAGTGGATAACAGGTCCTGCTTTAAAGCTGGGTCGGGAGCACCTTCCAGATCCTTCTCTGAGACTGGCAGTGCTGACACGCAGTGTGAATCTTCCACATCACATTGGATGGGTCCCTCTCCTCTCTCCCGGAGCAACATTAAGCAGTAACCAGCTCAGTGTCTGCACAGGGATTTCCACAGCAACAGTGCAGGCATTACACGTGTCATTTGTTGCAATAATGCAAAATTTATCTTTCTGAGAAAGGAACACAGGGATCTTGGTGGGATTTACTTGGGAACAATAGTTAACAGGCAATTTATTTCCAATTGTTTTCCAACAGGGAAAAAAATAATTCAATATATGGTTAGCTTTAAGAGGCTTCATAACTTTGAAGGGGATTTGAGTTTTCTCAGAAACAACACTTGGACAATCAAATTTAATAATAATATTGTGCTCAGCTGCTCAGTCATGTCTGACTCTTTGAGACTTCATGGACTGTAGACCACCAGGCTCCTCTGTCCATGGGATTTCCCAGGCAAGAATACTTGGAATGGGTTGCCATTTCCTCCTCCAGGGAATCTTCCCAACCCAGCCATTGAACTAGTGTCTCCTACATTGGCAGATTCTTAACCACTGAGATACCTGGAAAGCCCTAATAATATGAATAAATAATGGCAAAAGGCAAAAGATAGAATGGTGGAACTTTTAGAAATCTATTTAAAAAGTGATCAGTGGCTTTAAGGGCACTTAAAACCCTTAGTAGATTAGTAGATCAGTAGATTTAAGGGCAAAACTGTCCTCAAATAAGCAAATAGGATTCAGTAACACAAATGTTCAGAAAACACTCCTCTTGGTGGATTCATTTTGATATTTGGCAAAACTAATACAATTATGTAAAGTTTAAAAATAAAATAAAATTTAAAAAAAAAGAAATCTTTTTTTTTTCTTTTTAACATTTTTAACTGGAGGATAAGTACTCTACAATATTGTGATGGTTTCTGCCATACAGCAACATGAATCAGAATAGACATATATATGTCCTTTCCCTCCTGAACCCCCACTCCTACCTCCCTCCCCAACTCATCCCTTCAGGTTGTCATAGATAGAGCACTGGCTTTGCGTGCCATGCATCACACATCAAACTCCCACTGGCTATCTATTTTACATATGGTAATGTACATGTTTCAATGCTACTCTCTCAAATTATCCCACCCTCTCCTTCTCCCACTGAGCCCTAGTCACTTCAGTTCCCATCTCCTCTCACTGACTGCTTTATGGAAAACAGCATCCCCCAGCATGCAAGCAATTTTAAAATATGGCTGAATATTTTTATATATATATTTTATTTTATTTTTAACTTTACAATATTGTATTGGTTTTGCCATATATCAACATGAATCTACCACAGGTATACACGTGTTCCCCATCCTGAACCCTGCTCCCTCCTCCCTCCCCATACCATCCCTCTGGGTCATCCCAGTGCACCAGCCCCAAGCATCCAGTATCGTGCGTTGAACTTGGACTGGCAACTCATTATCCCAGGATAATTACAAGTTCATGCTGGTGCCAAATATAAATTATGTTTATTTCTTTCTGAAAACTGTGGCAGGGATTTCCATGGCATTCACTAGAGCATATGGCCAGACATGTGCGTTCTTTTGAGAGGTCACTCATATACGTGTGCTTCAAATTCGCGTGCACACTCTGCTAAGGATGGCAATAATGGCCACTGGTCTCAGTTTTCACTAGCTGATTTCACTTTCAGATGAGCTCTTACATCAAGCTCTCAGCAGTGTGGACTTATTAAAATGCGAGCGTTTGCCAACTTGAAACACTGTCAAGCGCGGTTCATTGTTCCCTTTCACACTTCAAGAAGGGGGAAATGCTCTCACTCTCACCACATATCACGAGTGACTGTCTTATTCCCACCTGAAGTAATCGAGCTGAAGCTGCTACTTAATTCCAACATCCACCTAACCACCGCAAATGTCACTGCAAATGTCAGGCATGCAGTTCTCAGCATCAAAGCAGGTTGCACAATTTGCTCTAGGAGAGAGGGCTGTTTTTCCCCCAGCATAGCCAACAAACAAAATAGATTTTTATTTCTTTTACAGCACAATGGCTGTGAAAGAAACAGTCATCTTTTATACAGCATGTCTTTCTGGCATAAGGTTGAAATAAACACAGAGAGTATGCTTGAATTTAAGGTCTTTATGAACAACACAGTCAGCAACTACTTACAGACTGCATGAATCTGTCTTTGACATCATTCAAATGCAGCCCCAGACTTCATCTCTCTCCCCGAACCCCTGTTGCTGGAACTATCTCAGCGGGTTATGTTGATGTCCTGTGAGAATTAGTCCTCTTTGGAAGAATCTATATAACTCCCACTGATTGTGATCAAAGTTTTGCATTGCAGAATGAAGAATAAGAATGTATGCATAAGAAGAGGTGTTGTTTATTTATGATCGCATAAGGTATTAGCAAGCCATGTGTGTGTGTCTGTGTGTGTGTGTGCACACACTCTAAGTTGCATCAGTCGTGTTCAACTCTTTGCAACCATATAGACCATAGCCTTCCAGGATCCTCTGTCTATGGGATTTTCCAGGCAAGAATACTGAAGTGGGTTTGCCATGCCCTCCTCCAGGGGATCTTCCCCACCCAGGGATCAAACCCACATCTCTTATGTCTCCTGCATTGTCAGGCGGGTTCTTTACCACTAGTGCCACCTGGGAAACCTATTAACCAGTCGTACTTAGGTCAAAACTTCAGAAAGTTCTCCAAGTTAACAACAACAAATTAGACCTTATATAGACCCACGTTCTTTCCTAGGAAAGGCCATGAAGGAAGCAAATGTTATTGCCCAGAGTTCAGAAACAAAGACAGGAAGATATGGGTAAGATCTTAAGTAAAGAAGGTTGAAGGGCCAAGTGAAATCCCTTGGATAAATTAAAAACTATCCAAACATTTGCTGGAACTCGAGCCTTTGGCTTCCTGGAGAGCTCATCTTCATTAGCATTATAAAATGAAATGTATTAATTATTTATGTGATGGGACAGATAATACTGGCACAGAAAGGACTGGAAGCTTTGGTGGACTCTGTGAAGTTGATCTAGATGAACGCAGTGTGGCCAACGTGGGCTCCAAGCAACATAGGATGGAGTTTCAGAGAGATGAGTAAATGTATGTCAGAGTGTGTGCACCAGACCCTCCCAAGTCCCATGGGGTACACCCATGCAGGAGAAAGAGTTTTAAGAAAGAAATGGTAAAAGAGTGAATCCCAGTAAGATACAGAATAGAAAAGAGAGACCTGCTCATATCTCATAGATTTATTAAGAAGAGTTATTAAAGCTGGAAACAGGATCTATAATGGCCAACCAGGCATCTTAATCCATGACATAACCAAGTGATCTCAGAAGATTAGGTTTCTGACCCTCCCTCAAGTTATGGATTTCAGTATTAAATTGAAACCAGCCAAAAGTTAGGCTGATGTCAAATCTGGGCAGAATGTGGAGGACGCAGCTGAGGGATCCTGGGAAAGACCTAGAAGCAAGACCATCTCCGACCATTCACACCAAGCATTCTAAGACCACCTTGTGGACAGCTGTGGAGTGGGAGGTGGTCAGTCTAGTTAGTGGGACAGCATAATCTCCATGCAGTAGGCCTCAGTTTACTGAGGAATCACCAAGTGGCCAAATTTTGGCTATTCCTGATTCTGGGAGAAGAGAGTTTTATTATATCTCAGTGAATTTCATATTCTATAACCTCCTCTTCATTTGGTTGATGAAGAAGTTTCAGGGCTGTGATGGTTAATTTTTTTTTAACTGAGGTATAATTAACATATAACATGTTTCAGGTGTACAACATAATGATTTCATATTTGCATATATTGCAAAATGATCAACATAATAAGTCTAGTATTTATCACCATACATAATTACAGATTTTCTTCTTGTTTTGAAAATATTTAAAAAATTTTTTCATTTTGTATTGGGGTAGAGCTGATTAACAATGTTGGGATAATTTCGAGTGGACAGCAAAGGGACTGAGTCATACCTACACATGTATCCATTCTCTCCCAAACTCCCCTCCCATCTGGCTGCCACATAACACTGAGCAGAGAGAACAATATTTTTTTTTTAGATAAAATGGATTTCCTTTATTCTAACTCATAACAAGGCCCTTACAAAGTTGCACCATGATGATTATTTTATTGCATTTTTATATTTTTAAACTTTTTATTTTGTATTGGGGTATAGCCAGTTAACAATGTTGTGAGAACTTCAGGTGAAGAGTGAAGGGACTCTGTATCCATCCTCCTCCATACCCCTGTCTCATTCAAGCTGCCACAAAACATTAAGCAGAGTTCCCTGTGCTATACAGTAGGTCCTTGTTGGTTATCCATTTTAAAAAGAGCAGTGTGTACATGTCCATCCCAAGCTCCCTAACTATCCCTTCCCCTCATCCTTCCACCTGTGCTGAAAATGTGTAAAATTTATTCCCTTAGCAACTTTGAAATACACAATATATTATCACGAACGGTCACCACAGCGCATACTACATCTCCATGACTTAAAGCACATTCAGTACATTATGGTTTATACTCCTGCAGTGGAAGGAGTGAATGGATGCTCTAGGTTGTGGCACATTTTAACAAGGGACATCTCTAACCAGTAACTACCATGATTACCTCCAAATAAAAGGAGGAAAATATTATTCCCGTTTTAGAAGCATTTTCTCTTTGAAGGATGAGTGATACCCCCTGCCCTGTTCTTGGAGACCTGTTGGAATACATCAGTCTCTAACCTTACGGGCAATGTGAAACAGTGAGAGGCTGATAGAGTTTGCAGACCTAGACTCACTGTGGGGTGAGTTGATTGCTCTCTCCAAGCTACCTGTTATTTTTTAGCCTGCATCCTATCTGGTGGAGAAAATTTAAATGTCACGTGTAGAATATGTCACACAGACCTGGCCCTTTTCAGGTAGTCAATAAGTATTCATTTTGAGACTCTATCATGCAAACAAGAATGAGACATCTCTGCCATTGAGAACCTGCTTCTTTGGTTCAGTTTTCTCTCACAAACCTAACTTTGTGGCAAAGCAGACTTCAAAGACAAAGGTAACATAAAGATGCATCCCAGTTTTTTGGAGGGGTCCATATAACCAGCATTCGGTAGCCTTAAAACAGTGTGAGAGGGAGAACTCTCCATCTCCCCTTGAGAAACTAAATACTCTTCGTCACCAATAACTGGCAACACTTTTTTAAAACAAGGAATATTTTTAGTATAAATACAGGGAAGGAAATGGAAGGAGACCATATGAGCCCATCCTTATCTGTCTATGATGGCTCATATTCTAACTACATCCTCGAAACTATTAGCCAATCAAGTGTCAGCCTGATTATATAAGCCATGAGCTCTTAGAGCACATATGTTCACATATCACAAGATGTAGAAATTTAGGAATTGTGTTCATGAAACAAACAACGGGGGTGACAAATGAGAACCGTGTTTGAAATTTTAAACCTAAAAGCCAGAGCCATGCTGCTTGCCAAAAAAGCAGTTCCATTTCCAGTTCCACATATCAGCCAAGAAAATCTTGTAAAGAGAGATGGGTTTTAGTAGTTTTTAACCAGCCACACCTGACATAAATGTCTATGATTTCACATCAAGAAGATGTCCATCTTTAAACTCTCCAGTTGAAGCAATGTTAAGAAAAATAAAACAAAATACATTCACTACTTTCTTCAATCTTAATATTAAACACAACCATTTATACAAGAACAGAGTGGTCTCCACTCGGAATACTTTGTGTTTGCCTTTTAGCACTTGTGTATCCTGGAGCTTTTGAGAAACACTTTTTGAGGGAACGTAGGATCCATCTTACACAAAGTCGCAGGTGCCCGATGTAACGGCTGGTCTTCTAACAGTCTAGAAATCACTGACAGTATTCATCTGCTTTCTGTGGCACCTGCAGACATGAAAAAAAATCTAGGGAAATGAAAACCATTTCCAGTACATGAGCACGCACCTGGTATCATCGCCAGCGACGTCAAAACTAATGTACTAACACTGCACTGAGGGTCCGACCAGGTTGCTTGTGGTTTCCAGTTGTATAAACGCAGTGACTTTTAAAACAAGTTCGGTTTACTTGACAGAGATTCACAGGTAAAGCCATCCAGCATCAGATGACTCAACTCATGAGCATGAAAGGTGTCACTGGGTTTTTTTTTCTTTCCTTGGTTTTCCTTTTTTTCTTTTAAGACTGCATTTTTTTCAGAGCATTTTAAGGTTCACAGAAATTGAAGGGTAGAACATAGGTTTCCCATACTCCTGCTGCACCATACACATGCAGAACCTCCCCCACGATCACATACAACCTCCCCATGTGACACACAGAACCTCCCCCACAATCACATACAGCCTCTCCATGTGACACACAGAACCTCCCCCACGATCACATACAACCTCCCCATGTGACGCACAGAACCTCCCGCACAATCACGTACAGGCTCTCCATGTGACACATGCCACAGATTCAGATGATCAGCATCGAAACCACCATCTACTAAAGGAGTATTTCATACCCCTCTAGGTTTTAAAGTCACTGGGGATGGTCGCTCACTGTGCGGTTACACTGTGTAGACACATGTGCGTGTTAAGTTGCTTCACTTGTGTCTAACTCTTTGCAAGCCCATGGACTGTAGCCTGCCAGGCTCCTCTGTCCATGGGATTCTCCAGGCAAGAACACTGGAGTGGGTTGCCATGCCTTCCTCCATGGTATCTTCCTTACCCAGGGATTGAACCTGCATCTCTTATGTCTACCTGCATTGGCAGGTGAGTTCTTTGCCACTAGAGTCACCTGGGAAACCCATGTAGACACAGAGGTTCATTCTTTTTTTTTTTACTTTTAGGAATTATTTTTTAATTAAATGCTTTTAATTGTCAATACATAAAATATAAGTATAGTTTCTTTTCTAGACTCCTCTGACCTATGGCCTCCATCCCACATGTGTAGTCATTATCTTATAATTTCTCTTTCAAAGGATTGTTGTTGTTGCTGTTTAGTCGCTAGGTCATGTCTGACTCTTTGCAACCCAGTGGACGGTAGCCCACTATGTTCCTCTGTCCATGGGATTTTCCGGGCAAGAATACTGGAGTAGGTTGCTATTTCCTTCTCCAGGGGATCTTCCAAACCCAGGGTTGGAACTTGCATCTCCTGCATTGGCAGGCAGGGTCTTTACGACTAAGCCACCAGAGAATTCTTCAAAGGATTACTTTTAACTTAAGAATATGTACATGTGTGCATATATGTCTGTGCATGCATAGTCACTCAGTCATGTCCCACTCTTTGCAATGCTTTAGACTGTAGCCAGCTGGGCTCCTTTGTTTTTAGGATTTTTCAGGCAAGAATACTGGAGTTGGTTGCTATTTCCTACTCCAGGAATATATGTGTGTGTGTATATATATATGCAGGCTTCCCTGGTGGCTCAGACGGTAAAGAATCGCTTGCAATACAGGAGACCTGGGTTCAATCCCTGGCTTGGGAAGATCCCCTGAGCAGGGCATGGCAACCCACTCCAGTATTCCTGCCTGGAGAATTCCATGGAGAGAAGAGCCTGGCAGGCTACAGTCCATGGTGTCACAAAGAGTCAGACATGACTGAGCAACCTTCAGTATATATATATAGTGAAAGTTTCACTATATATATATATATTCACACACATTCTTTTTCTTAAATAAATGGCAAAATGCATGTTTTTTACACTTTTTTCACCATATGATATATTCTGGAAATCACTTCACAATGTTGTATGGAAACATACCTTGGTCCTTAATAAAATAAGCAAATCTCTTTAAAAACGTATTCAACAACATTCTTTCCTGAATAGCATTTGGGGATGAGACTGTGTAATTCCATTATTTGTCACACATTTTTTCTGAGACCTTAGTTTTCTTAGGCAAGTCCTCATAGTCATATAATATCCATCAGCTGTTACTAGAGCCAGAAATAATATTCACAGTCTTTAGGAGACCCCTCATAAACCCCAGCATTGCTGGGTAGTATTCATCATCTTGGGCTTCCCAGGTGGCATTAGTGGTAAAGAACACACCTGCCTAATAGGAAACGCAGTTTCAATCCTTGAGTCAGGAAGATGCCCTGGAGTAGAAAAAGGCAACCTGCTTCAGTATTCTGACCTGGGGAATCCCATGGACAGAGAGGCCTGGTGGGCTAGGGTCCATGGGGCCACAAAGAGTCAGGCAACAACTGAACCGACTGAGCACACACAACACACACACATCACTTCTCCTGTGTCCACCCATATCTCATCATCTTAACAATAGTTTCAAAATTTTGTCCACATGTCTCTCTGATCCTCTTCACAAGACAGATAGAAGCGTAATAGGTAAAGTCTAATCCATGTATTAAATAGACCTTCAAGGTCTATGAAAATTAATTTAAAAACTGAACTCTGATTATACTAAAAATTAGTCAAAAAATAAAAAATAAATCAAAGTTTTCAGTGAGATTTTTTAAAAATAATGTTTTGTAGTTCAGGCTGTCTGGAATGTTACAGGAAATGTAGGGTCTGCTCAGCATAAGGATAACTGTGGCTGAGTCTGATGTTGATAACTTTATGTTTTGGAAGCACAGAGAAGCACAGAGAAAACTGAGCTGTGAATCTAAAGAGAAGCGGAGTTCTTTTATCCCCCAAGGTTAGGAAGCTCCCTGCTCTTGTAGGAAGACACTTCCAGCCACCCTGATCCCTGCAGAAAGGTCCACGCATCAGCAGCTGTAAGAGATTTTGCTTTAGCCAGTCCCAGGAGAGAGCTGTGAAGCCTTGCAGAGAGCACCTAAAGCACATTTTATCTATACCGCTTAATGTGGCACTAACTCATGACGTTTTTGGCTTCTTACCTGCTTCATGTGTAAATGTCCTTTCTCTTCAGTGGAATGTTTCTTACTTATAGTTCTGTTCCTTTCAGAGGTTCTGTTCTGTTCCTTAGCACAGTATCAAAAATATCATGTATATAATACAAGATTGTGTATATATAATTGTCTATGTTACGTACATGGTGTGTATGTGTGTGCTTAGTCGATCAGCCATGTCTGACTCTTTGTGACCCTGTGGACTATAGCCCACCAGGCTCCTCTGTCCATGGGATTTCCCAGGCAAAATACTGGAATGGGTTGCCATTTTCTCCTCCAGGAGATCTTCTCAACCCAGGGATCAAACCGTGTCTCTTAGGTCTCCTGCATTGACAAGTGGGTTCTTTACCACTAGCCACCTGGGAAGCTCCATACACAGTGTATGTATGTATATATAGCAACTCTATAAGTACTTGCTGAACCATTTACATATATAATATCCTTTGAAGACCCTGTCTTTAGAAAGAAGAAACAATTTGGTCTTCCTAAAATGCTTTTTGAGAAACTGTGTGAAATGTTTTATTTGGGTTTTGTCCTATATTTCCTAAGTTTGAAAGGGATTTTTCCCCTCTCCCAACTCCAAATTGGTATGTGAAGGTATTTCTCATTTTGTTTATTTTTTCTCATTTAAAAGCCTATATTCTAAAATGTCTAATACTTCCCATGGGACATTATGATTAAATGGTCTGCTTATAAGTTTAAAAGTAAATTGTCTTATACTTAAAGGTTGGTTTCATCTAAATTAAGTCATAGTAGAAATGGAGATCCAACCAGTCCATTCTAAAGGAGATCAGTCCTGGGTATTCTTTGGAAGGAATGATGCTAAAGCTGAAACTCCAATACTTTGGCCACCTCATGTGAAGAGTTGACTCATTGGAAAAGACTCTGATGCTGGGAGGGATTGGGGGCAGGAGGAGAAGGGGATGACAGAGGATGAGATGGCTGGATGGCATCACTGACTCGATGGATGTGAGTCTGGGTGAATTCCGGGAGTTGGTGATGGACAGAGAGGACTGGCGTGCTGCAATTCATGGGGTCACAAAGAGACAGACATGACTGAGTGACTGAACTGAAATGAACTGAACTGAAAAATGCCCCAGCTCCTGTTTAATATTGTCAGAGAAGAAGCATGCATGTGTGTATGCTCAATCGTGTCTGACTTTGCAACTCCATGGACTGTAGCCCACCAGGCTCCACTGTCCAGGGGATTCTCCAGGACCCACTGGAGTGGATTGCCATTTCTTCCTCCAGGGGATCTTCCCGACCCAGGGATAGAACCCACATCTCCTGCATTGGTGGGAGGATTCTTTACCACTAAGTAACCCGGGAAGCCCAAAATATGTTGTTGTTTAGTTGCTCAATCGTGTCTGACTCTTTTGTGACCCCATGGACCGTAGCCTGCCAGGCTCCTCTGTCCATGGGATTTCTCAGGCAAGAATATTGGAGAGGGTTGCCATTTCCTTTTCAAAAAAAAAAAGAAAGGATAAGAACCTAATCAAAATTTTAGTAAGTGTTATACATGTTAATGCTTAAGAAATGCATAAGTACTACAATAAATATTTCATTTTATATTGTGAAGACATGAGATTTACTTGTGTGGAAAGAACTGCAGCTTGTGATTTACAGTCAAGTGGTGGAAGGAGGGTTATCAGAAATGGGAAGGAAATTTTTAACACCAGACACAGACAGATGTGACTTAAAACACTAGTGAACTGATACAGTGGTAGATGTTCAAGATGCATGTGTATGAGTGCGTGTGTTTGTGTGTGACCCGGGCCAGCTGGGTGGACTTTTCTGTGTTCATCTAGTGTTTTCTGTGAATGTCTGGTGCATAATAAGCACATGGAAAATTCCAGTTATGCTCAAATTGTTCCCTAATATATCAATCATGCTGGAACAAATTCACATTTTCAAAACAAGTGTTGTAGCCAAACTAATTATACTTTATTCCCATCTTAACATTTGTCATTACATCTATTTCTTCTCCCAATTTTGAGTCTTAATGCTGCAAAAGAAGTGCCCTCCTCCTACATGGAACTTATTCTTCCAACTGTGTTTTCATGGTAGTTAAGCCAGTGGGTCCCTGTCTTTCAAGGGGTCTGACTTCAACACTTACGCCTGCTCTCTTCAGCAACTGGATGGGAAAAAATTGTCTCTCCTATCCTCTCAGTTTCTCCTTCTGCTCAAAAATGGACAATTTTTCTTCTTTTTCTGTCGAAGTCCCACTCTTTTTTTTTTTTAATTTTATTTTATTTTTTAACTTTACAATATTGTATTGGTTTTGCCATATATCAAAATGAATCCACCACAGGTATACATGTGTTTCCCATCCTGAACCCTCCTCTCTCCTCCCTCCCCATACCATCCCTCTGGGTCGTCCCAGTGCACCAGCCCCAAGCATCCAGTATCGTGCATCGAACCTGGACTGGCAACTCGTTTCATATATGATATTATACTCTTTACCCCGCTGTGTTCTGTGTCTAATCTCCAGTTTCTCCTTTCAACTCGTAAACATAAGATGAAGGCTCCGTGTCTAGAGCCACCATTTCTCTTCACACCCTGACAGACTCTTTAATTCCCCATCAGCTCTCTTGGCAACAGACTCAGTGTTGGCAGATCCATCCACTGTCTTTCCACGTTCATCCCCCATTTCTGTAAAGCCTCTGATTGCTGATGGCTGTTTCATTTTCCCGGGGCTCCCACTGCATAGCACCACCGACTGGGAGGCTGAAAACTGCAGAAACACATTCACGTGCCGTCGTGGAGGCTGGAAGTCTGAATCCAGGTGTTGGCAGGGGCGTGCTCCCTCTGACACTCTGGATAGAGTCCTCTTGCCTCTTTCCAGCTCTGGTCACAGCCACTACTCTCTGTGTCCTTGGCTCACAGCCTCCCCCCAGTTTCTGTCACCACAGGCATCTCCCCATGTGTCTCTCGTCTGCTCATCAGGATACCAGGCATACTGGATCAAGCACCTGTTCTACAGGTTCTAACAAGTGTGACCTCTTGTTAATTTTCATCTTTATGACATCTGTAAAGGCTCTATTTCTCAATGAGGTCACATTCACAGATACCAAGGGTCAAGTTGTCAACATCTTTGAGGGGATTTTCCCATAACAGTCACCTATTCTTTCTTGAAACTCTCTCATTCATTTGCTTTCCAAATGCAATAAAAATACTTTTAAATTTCTGTGTGCTTACTCAGCCCTCCCCTATGCATTTTACATCAATTTATATATTCCACATAATATTCATAACTCACTTAGTTGCAATTATTTTTGCCCATTTTACAGCATAAAGTATTAAATAACTGCTCACAAATACACAGCTAGTCATGCAGCTTGAATCTGAATCTAAGAGATCTGATCTCAGGACCCACATCTATCATAATTCTTTGACCAGCAACTCAGGATCACAAGTCCTGGAGACATACACTGCTGATCCTAGAAAACATGGCTGCAATAAAGTGATAAGAGAAAATCTCAAACTGCAGAGTTAGGACAGAGATTTAAAGCAACAAAGGTAAGTTAGCATTTCAAAAGGTTTTGCCAAGAGGAGGAGGGGAAAGGTCTGTCACTGAAGAGTAGGACAAGGGAACAGGAAAGGCAAGAAAGAAGATAAGGACAGCTGATGAGACACGCCAGAAAGAAAAACACCAATACAGTATACTAACGCATATATATGGAAGTTAGAAAGATGGTAATGATAACTCTGTGTGTGAGACAGCAAAAAAGACACAGATATATAGAACAGTCTTTTGGACTCTGTGGGAGAGGGAAGGGTGGGATGATTTGGGAGAATGGCATTGAAACATGTATAATATCATATAATAAATGAATCACCAGTCCAGGTTCAAGGCAGGATACAGGATGCTTGGGGCTGGTGCACTGGGATGACCCAGAGGGATGGTACGGGGAGGGAGGTGCGAGGGGGATTCAGGATGGGGAACACATGTACACCCGTGGCGGATTCATGTTGATGTATGGCAAAACCAATACAATATTGTGAAGTAATTAGCCTCCAATTAAAATAAATAAATTTAAATTAAAAAAAAAAGACAGAGGAGAACGTGATGAGGACTGCAAATGGAGGTGCTGGTTTTGAAAAGATATCATTTTACCAGGTCACAGAGAAAGGCTACAGAAAGGTTTTGTCCTCTTGTGTCTCAACTGTACCAAACATATGTCTGTCTAAGAGCAGACCTCAGCAAACACCTTGTTTCTTTTCTCCCCAGAAGGGTTTCTGACTTCTTAAGGAGAGGGCCACATCATTCTTTTCTGGCATTCCTCCGATATGTAAAAATTGATTACTACCTGCAGCCAATAATCTTTTTGCTGAATAAGTAGCCATTCTGAGAAAATGTATTCCCTATGAAAAGTGATTAACTCCTTTCTGTAATTTATTCTGTACTGGATTTTGTTTTCTGAACTTAAATCTGTACTTAAGCAGAGCGACACTGCCGGATTTTCTCGTGAGAATTCACATGTGAAAATTCGGTGGTTGGTACTTTCACTGCCAAGGACATGGATTCATGGTTATTAGAGGCAAGGGAGTGGGAGAAATGTAGTGATGTTAGTGTGTTAGTCAAAGGGCACAAAATGGCAGAAAATAAATAAGCCATGGGTATGTAATGTACAGCACAGGAAATACAGTCAGGGGTACTGTATTAACTTTGTAAGGTGATAGATGGTAACTAGACTTATTTTGGTGACCATTCCGCAAGGTATACAAAAATTTAATCACTACGTTGTACATCTAAATATAATTTTGTATGCCAGTTAAACTTCAATTTAAGTTTAAAAATAAAATGTACTTTTATCATAAAAAAAGAAAATTTGGCAGTTGAAATGTGGATATCATTCAAAAAGTCTTCAAGTTTTGTGACTGACAAAGAAGATCAAGTTAAATGGTCCCTAGGATCCGCCACCCCCTGGAGGGTCAGGTGTGTCAGCCCAGGTGCCACTTAGCACTGCAATTCCTGCATATGCCTGACAGAGTCAGTGTGAAATATCACCAGACTCCAGGTTTCAAGTCCACCAAAAGATAAGTCAACAAACAAATACATAAATACAAGGAGGAGAAGAAGATAAAGAAGGATGCAGGGGAAGAAGAGAGAAGATAAAAATACAAAGAAAAAAGTCATACAAACTTGTCCTGAAATCAAAATGACACACTGGCATCCATTTAGCTGATGGCTGATAATTTGTAGGTCCACATAGACATCCAACCTGTAAACACTGAAAAGGCCCAAGATAAACATTCCTGCTCTACTGCACACTCACGGTCTCGTGCCAGCCCAGCCAGCTGAGTCTTGGCTCCCTCTGCTGCTTCCTCCCACTCCAGCCCCCACTCGTGTTTCTGCACAGACCCCCATGCCAGCAGAGCCACCTACCAGCCATCTGCCAGGCTGCCTTCCTGCCCTCATTCATCTGAAAAAGTATCTTCAATCCCACTCCATCAGGAAGACTACCCCAATTTGTGGGCAGGATTTTAAGAATCGGTCTCAGGAATATAAAGACAAGAATGTTTTATACTTTATATGAAGAGCTTTAATTTCAAACTCTCACAATCTGTACAATAGCATTATAAGGTATTATTGTACCTATTTTTACAAAGGAGGAAATTAAAACTTAGAAACATTATTTGTCCACATTGCCTAGATAGTAGAGATCAAAGTTGGAACTCAAATACAGGCCTTCTAATTTTTGCTGGTTTAAATTGTTTTGAGGCTTTCTAGGTAGCTCAGTGGGAAAGAATCTGCCTGCCAAGGCAGGAGATGCAAGTTCGATCCCTTGGTCGGGAAGATACCCTGGAGAAGGAAATGGCAACCCACTCCAGTATTCTTGCCTGGAAGATCCCATGGACAAGAGAGCCTGGAGGGCTATAGTCCATGGGGTCGTAAGAGGTGGACACAACTTAGCGACTAAGCAACAACAAATTGTTTTTTAAAAGGCAAAAATGTATTATGCACTCTATTCTAGGAACATAAGGGATATTCAAATGATTGTGCAAGTGCCCCATGAGCTCATAATAAATATTAAACCTATTCATCTACAAAATTAATTGTGCTGACACAGTAGTAAACCAGAGCAGGAAACAGCTTTCTAGGAGTGAATGACTGAGCCACTAACTTTTTCCAAACAACAGAGAATACTATTTAGTGTTTCAATTTGCAAAAATGCAATAAAAAGCTCTGCTAAATCTCTGAACAGGTTTATAAGTAAATAATAAGCATTTAAGATACATGGGATTCCTTTATGATGCCCTCAAGGTAAGAATGATCACAAGAGAAATTTAACAATGAATGCCCCAAGAGAAGCTAGCAAATATTAAACAAATTTCAGCCAAGTCCTTTTCATTAAACTTTCATGCTTTCAACAGATATTCATGAGGGTCTTGTCTGTGTCTGATAGCAAGCAGGATGTAGCAACTAAATGAGGTCCAGTCCCTATGGCCTATGAACACCTCTCTGCCTGCTCCCTTTCAACTTTCTGCCCTCACGGACAATTTGCTCTGACTATGTCTTCGTCATTTTTCTGAAGATGTCTCATTTTTTCCCGCCTGGCTCTCCAACATTTCAGGTGTTCCTATAGGACTGACTCTGTAGTCTAGAGAGGGTAGCTGTCCAGACTGCTGCAAAGCCTGATGTTAGTTATTTTGCAAGCCTTTTTAAAAAACATTTTATTTTATAGGAGTATAGGCGATTAACAATGTTGTGATAATTTCAGGTGAACAGCAGAGAGACTCAGCCATACATATTCATGTATCCATTCTTCCCCAAACTCCCCTCCCACCCAGACTGCCACATAACACTAATCAGAGTTCCATGTGCTGTACAGCAGGACCTTGTTGGTTATCCATTTTAAGTATAGCAGAGTATACATGTCCATCCCAAACTCCCTAACTGTCCCTTCCCCCAGCAGCCATAAATTTGTTCTTTAAGTCTGTGAGACTCTTTCTGTTTTGTAAGTTCATTTGTATCATGTCTTTTCAGATTCCACATATAAGGGATGTCATACGATATTTCTCCTTCTCTGTCTGAATTACTTTACACAGTACGACAATCTCCAAATCCATCCCTGCTGATTTTGCAAGCCTTTTTTCGAAAGAAGAATCTTTCTCTACTCTCTATACCATCCTTACAATCTAGTTCCCCTTCAAGATGTCTGATTGGGTCAGAACATTACAGTCGAGGAAATTTCTCACTCTCCTGACAATAATGACATAGTGTTTCAACACCACATGGCTTGTAGCTTTTGAATTTCACAGATTTGGTCACATGACATACTATAAGCACAGAGTCACATTTACATTGGGCCAATTCTTACTGATCTTCAGCAGATTATAGAAATCACAGCTGTAAATAGAAGATTTCAGAGAGGAACAGAAGTTTCAATAAAATAGAACAAAATATGATCAAGGTTAAAAGGGAAGAGCATGACTTCTGGAATGACATCCTGAAGCCCTCCATAAATTCATTCCTCCATAAATCAAGAGCAAAAATGATTGGAAATAAAAATTTCAAGAACTGTGGAAACTAACAAAAGGATTGCAACAATCTTATTGATTCCAAGATTCAACAATCTTGAATAAAGAGCACTTATTCAATTAAAACTCTAAACCTCAGTAAGAACAGAAGGTTTGTCCACTGTAATTTTTTAAAACTTTTTAAGGGAGAATAATTATTTTCAATGTTGTGTTGATTTCTACCTTGGGGATAGTTTAGTTGCTAAGTTGTGTCTGACTCTTATGACCACATGGACTGTAGCCCACCAGGCTCCTCTGTCCATGGGATTTCCTAGGCAAGAATACTGGAGTGGATATCCATTCACTTCTCCAGGAGATCTTCCTGACCCAGGGATCGAACCCATATCTCCTGCATTGCAGGAGGATTCTTTACTGCTGAGCCACTTGGGAAACATGTAAATCAGCCATAATTATACATAGATCGATCACCTTCCTCTTGAGCCTCCTTCCCCTGCCCCCATTCCACTCCTCGAGGTCATCACAAGCACCAGGCTGGGCTCCCTGTGTTACACAGCACCTTCCCACTAGCTATCTGTTTTACACGTAGTGGTGTATCTACGTCAATGCTACTTTCTCCAGTCGTCCTACTCTCTCCTTCCCCCACTGGGTCCACAAGTTTGTTCTCTATGTCTGTGTCTCCATTCCTTCCCTGCAAATAGTTCCACCAGTACCATTTTTCTAGATTCCATATATATGCATTAATACCCAATATGTTTCTCTCTCTGACTTACTCCACTCTGTACAACAGGCTCTAAGTTCATCACCTCACTAGAACTGACTCAGATTTGTTCTTTTTTGTGGATGAGTAATACTCCATTGTATATACATACCTCATCTTTTTTATCCATTCATCTACCAATGAAGCCTCTGTAAGTTGACCTACTTCTTCCTCGCAAGTTCCACAATATACTTAAAAACTAGCAACCCTGCAACTACAGAAGCTACGAAAACAAACAGGAAGGCAGTGCACATCCAGACACAACACTGTCAAACTACTGAAAACCAAAAATAATGATAGAACATTGAAAGCAGCGAAAGAAAACAGCTCATCACATACAAGAGGTCCTCAGTAAACTTGGCAGCTGACCTTCCATCAGAAATCATCAGAAAGCAGTAAAATGACATTTCAAAAGCCAAAAGAAAAATTGTCAACCAAGGATTCTATATGCAAATTGAGACATTCTCAAATAAAGAAAAGCTGAGAGAATTCATCACCAGCAAAACAGCCTTACAATAGAAACTAAAGGGACTCCTTTAGCGGGAACTGAAAAGACATTAGATTCAAACTTATTCCACTGAGAAACTTTAAAGACAACCCACAAAATGGGAGAAAACATTGATAAGTCATACCTAGAATATGTAAGGAACTCTTAAATTTGTTTGTAAAAAGATAAATCATCCAATTAAAAAAGGAGCGAAGAATTTGAATAGATATTTCCCCACTGAAGATATACAAATGTCCAACCAGCACATGAAAAGATGCTTAACGTCATTAGTCATTAAAGAGCTGCATATCAAAACCACAGTGAGACATCACTCCATACCTGCTAGGATGACGAGGATCTAAAGGCAGACAATAACACATTTCTGTGAGAAGGCAGAGAGATAGGAGCCCTCAGACATAGTTGGTAAAAATGTTAAAAAAATGCTTTACCACCTGGAAAACAGTTGGCAGTTCCTCAAAATGTTAAACACAGAGTTAGACATGGTAATTCTACTCCTAGAAATCTACCCAAGAGAAATGGTAACACACAAAGGCATGGATGTTCATAGCAGCATTAATCATAATAATTATTCTTATTCATAGCTGAAAACAGAAACAACCCAAATGCCCAAAATTGAAGAATGGCTAAACAAAATGTGGTCTATCCATACAATTAAATATTAATCATAAAATATGATACCTGTTACAATATAGATCAACTTGAAAATATTATGCCATATTTTTAAATGCCTTACACAGAAGACTTCATTTTTTTTTTTTTAACTGGAAGCTAATTACTTTACAATATTGTGGTGGTTTTTGCCATACATTGACATGAATCAGCCACGGGTATACCTGTGTTCCCCATCCTGACCCTCCCTCCCACCTCCCTCCCCATCCCATCCCTCAGGGTCATTCCAGTGCACCAGCCCTGAGCACCCTGTCTCATGCATCTAACCTGGACTGGCGATCTATTTCACACATGATAATATACATTTTTTTTTTAACTTTACAATATTGTATTGGTTTTGCCAAATATCAAAATGAATCCGCCACAGGTATATATATGTTCCCCATCCTGAACCCTCCTCCCTCATCCCTCTCCATACCATCCCTCTGGGTCGTCCCAGTGCACCAGCCCCAAGAATCCAGTATCGAACCTGGACTGGCGACTCGTTTCATACATGATATTATACATGTTTCAATGCCATTCTCCCAAATCTTCCACCCTCTCCCTCTCCCACAGAGTCCATAAGACTGTTCTATACATCAGTGTCTCTTTCGCTGTCCGTATACAGGGTTATTGTTACCATCTTTCTAAATTCCATATATATGTGATAGTATACTGTATTGGTGTTTTTCTTTCTGGCTTACTTCACTCTGTATAATAGGCTCCAGTTTCATCCATCTCATTAGAACTGATTCAAATGTATTCTTTTTAATGGCTGAGTAATACTCCATTGTGTATATGTACCACAGCTTTCTTATCCATTCATCTGCCAATGGACATCTAGGTTGCTTCCAGGTCCTGGCTATTATAAACAGTGCTGCGATGAACACCGGGGTACATGTGTCTCTTTCCCTTCTGGTTTCCTCAGTGTGTATGCCCAGCAGTGGGATTGCTGGATCATAAGGCAGTTCTATTTCCAGTTTTTTAAGGAATCTCCACACTGGTCTCCATAGTGGCTGTACTAGTCTGCATTCCCACCAACAGTGTAAGAGGGTTCCCTTTTCTCCACACCCTCTCCAGCATTTATTGTTTGTAGACTTTTGGATCGCAGCCATTCTGACTGGCGTGAAATGGTACCTCATAGTGGTTTTGATTTGCATTTCTCTAATAATGAGTGATGTTGAGCATCTATTCATGTGTTTGTTAGCCATCTGTATGTCTTCTTTGGAGAAATGTCTATTCAGTTCTTTGGCCCATTTTTTGATTGGGTCATTTATTTTTCTGGAGTTGAGCTGTAGGAGTTGCTTGTATATATTTGAGATTAGTTGTTTGTCAGTTGCTTCATTTGCTATTATTTTCTCCCATTCTGAAGGCTGTCTTTTCACCTTGCTAATAGTTTCCTTTGTTGTGCAGAAGCTTTTAAGTTTAATTAGGTCCCATTTCTTTATTTTTGCTTTTATTTCCAGTATTCTGGGGGGTGGTCATAGAGGATCCTGCTGTGATGTATGTCAAAGAGTGTTTTGCCTATGTTCTCCTCTAGGAGTTTTATAGTTTCTGGTCTAATGTTTAGATCTTTAATCCATTTTGAGTTTATTTTTGTGTATGATGTTGGAAAGTGTTCTAGTTTCATTCTTTTACAAGTGGTTGACCAGTTTTCCTAGCACCACTTGTTAAAGAGATTGTCTTTAATCCATTGTATATTCTTGCCTCATTTGTCAAAGATAAGGTGTCCATAGGTGCGTGGATTTATCTCTGGGCTTTCTATTTTGTTCCATTGATCTATATTTCTGTCTTTGTGCCAGTACCATACTGTCTTGATAACTGTGGCTTTGTAGTAGAGCCTGAAGTCAGGCAGGTTGATTCCTCCAGTTCCATTCTTCTTTCTCAAGATTGCTTTGGCTATTTGAGGTTTTTTGTATTTCCATACAAATTGTGAGATTATTTGTTCAGGCTCTGTGAAGAATACCATTGGTAGCTTGATAGGGATTGCATTGAATATATAGATTGCTTTGGGTAGTATACTCATTTTCACTATATTGATTCTTCCAATCCATGAACATGGTATATTTCTCCATCTATTAGTGTCCTCTTTGATTTCTTTCACCAGTGTTTTATAGTTTTCTATATATAGGTCTTTAGTTTCTTTAGGTAAATATATTCCTAAGTATTTTATTCTTTCCGTTGTAATGGTGAATGGAATTGTTTCCTTAATTTCTCTTTCTGTTTTCTCATTATTAGTGTATAGGAATACAAGGGATTTCTGTGTGTTGATTTTATATCCTGCAACTTTACTATAATAATTGATTAGTTCTAGTAATTTTCTGGTGGAGTCTTTAGGGTTTTCTATGTAGAGGATCATGTCATCTGCAAATAGTGAGTTTTACTTTTTCTTTTCCAATTTGGATTCCTTTTATTTCTTTTTCTGCTCTGATTGCTGTGGCCAAAACTTCCAAAACTGTGTTGAATAGTAATGGTAAAAGTGGGCACCCTTGTCTTGTTCCTGACTTTTGAGGAAATGCTTTCAATTTCTCACCATTGAGGATAATGTTTGCTGTGGGTTTGTCATATATAGCTTCTATTATGTTGAGGTATGTTCCTTCTATTCCTGCTTTCTGGAGAGTCTTGATCATAAATGGATGTTGGATTTTGTCAAAGGCTTTCTCTGCATCTATTGAGATAATCATATGGTTTTTATTTTTCAATTTGTTAATGTGGTGTATTACATTGATTGATTTGTGGATATTGAAGAATCCTTGCATCCCTGGGATAAAGCCCATTTGGTCATGGTGTATTATCTTTTTAATGTGTTGTTGGATTCTGATTGCTAGAATTTTGTTAAGGATTTTTGCATCTATGTTCATCAGTGATATTGGCCTGTAGTTTTCTTTTTTTGTGGCATCTTTGTCAGGTTTTGGTATTAGGGTGATGGTGGCCTCATAGAATGAGTTCGGAAGTTTACCTTCCTCTGCAATTTTCTGGAAGAGTTTGAGTAGGATAGGTGTTAGCTCTTCTCTAAATTTTTAGTAGAATTCAGCTGTGAAGCCGTCTGGACCTGGGCTTTTGTTTGCTGGAAGATTTTTGATTACAGTTTCAATTTCCATGCTTGTGATGGGTCTGTTAAGATTTTCTATTTCTTCCTGGTTCAGTTTTGGAAAGTTGTACTTTTCTAAGAATTTGCCCATTTCTTCCACGTTGTCCATTTTATTGGCATATAATTGCTGATAGTAGTCTCTTATGATCCTTTGTATTTCTGTGTTGTCTGTTGTGATCTCTCCATTTTCATTTCTAATTTTATTGATTTGATTTTTCTCCCTTTGTTTCTTGATGAGTCTGGCTAATGGTTTATCAATTTTATTTATCCTTTCAAAGAACCAGGTTTTGGCTTTGTTGATTTTTGCTATGGTCTCTTTTGTTTCTTTTGCATTTATTTCTGCCCTAATTTTTAAGATTTCTTTCCTTCTACTAACCCTGGGGTTCTTCATTTCTTCCTTTTCTAGTTGCTTTAGGTGTAGAGTTAGGTTATTTATTTGACTTTTTTCTTGTTTCTTGAGGTATGCCTGTATTGCTATGAACTTTCCCCTAGGACTGCTTTTACAGTGTCCCACAGGTTTTGGGTTGTTGTGTTTTCATTTTCATTCGTTTCTATGCAAATTTTGATTTCTTTTTTGATTTCTTCTGTGATTTGTTGGTTATTCGGCAGCATGTTGTTCAGCCTCCATATGTTGGAATTTTTAATAGTTTTTCTTCTGTAATTGAGATCTAATCTTACTGCATTGTGGTCAGAAAAGATGCTTGGAATGATTTCTATTTTTTTGAATTTACCAAGGCTAGCTTTATGGCCCAGGATGTGATCTATCCTGGAGAAGGTTCCATGTGCGCTTGAGAAAAAGGTGAAATTCATTGTTTTGGGATGAAATGTCCTATAGATATCAATTAGGTCTAACTGGTCTATTGTATCATTTAAAGTTTGTGTTTCCTTGTTAATTTTCTGTTTACTTGATCTATCCATAGGTGTGAGTGGGGTATTAAAGTCTCCACTATTATTGTGTTATTGTTAATTTCCCCTTTCATGCTTGTTAGCATTTGTCTTACATATTGCGGTGCTCCCGTGTTGGGTGCATATATATTTATAATTGTTATATCTTCTTCTTGGATTGATCCTTTGATCATTATGTAGTGACCGTCTTTGTCTCTTTTCACAGCCTTTGTTTTAAAGTCTATTTTGTCTGATATGAGTATTGCTACTCCTGCTTTCTTTTGGTCCCTGTTTGCATGGAAAGTCTTTTTCCAGCCCTTCACTTTCAGTCTGTATGTGTCCCCTGTTTTGAGGTGGGTCTCTTGTAGACAACATGTAGGGGTCTTGTTTTCGTATCCATTCAGCCAATCTTTGTCTTTTGGTTGGGGCATTCAACCCATTTACATTTAAGGTAATTACTGATAAGTATGATCCCATTGCCATTTACTTTATTGTTTTGGGTTCGAATTTATACACCGTTTTTGTGTTTCCTGTCTAGAGAATATCCTTTAGTATTTGTTGGAGAGCTGGTTTGGTGGTACTGAATTCTCTCAGGTTTTGCTTGTCTGTAAAGCTTTTGATTTCTCCTTCATATTTGAATGAGATCCTTGCTGGGTACAATAATCTGGGCTGTAGGTTATTTTCTTTCATCACTTTAAGTATGTCTTGCCATTCCCTCCTGGCTTGAAGAGTTTCTATTGAAAGATCAGCTGTTATCCTTATGGGAATCCCCTTGTGTGTTATTTGTTGTTTTTCCCTTGCTGCTTTTAATATTTGTTCTTTGTGTTTGATCTTTGTTAATTTGATTAATATGTGTCTTGGGGTGTTTTGCCTTGGGTTTATCCTGTTTGGGACTCTCTGGGTTTCTTGAACTTGGGTGATTATTTCCTTCCCCATTTTAGGGAAGTTTTCAACTATTATCTCCTCAAGTATTTTCTCATGGTCTTTCTTTTTGTCTTCTTCTTCTGGGACTCCTATGATTCGAATGTTGTAGTGTTTAATATTGTCCTGGAGGTCTCTGAGATTGTCCTCATTTCTTTTAATTCGTTTTTCTTTTTTCCTCTCTGATTCATTTATTTCTACCATTCTATCTTCTAATTCACTAATCCTATCTTCTGCCTCTGTTATTCTACTATTTGTTGCCTCCAGAGTGTTTTTAATTTCATTTATTGCATTATTCATTATATATTGACCCTTTTTTATTTCTTCTAGGTCCTTGTTAAACCTTTCTTGCATCTTCTCAATCCTTGTCTCCAGGCTATTTATCTGTGATTCCATTTTGATTTCAAGATTTTGGATCAATTTCACTAACATTATTTGGAATTCTTTATCAGGTAGATTCCCTATCTCTTCCTCTTTTGTTTGGTTTGGTGGGCATTTATCCTGTTCCTTTATCTGCTGGGTATTCCTCTGTCTCTTCATCTTGTTTAAATTGCTGAGTTTGGGGTGTCCTTTCTGTATTCTAGCAGTTTGTGGAGTTCTCTTTATTGTGGTGTTTCCTCGCTGTGTGTGGGTTTGTACAGGTGGCTTGTCAAGGTTTCTTGGTTAGGGAAGCTTGTGTTGGTGTTCTGGTGGGTGGAGCTGTATTTCTTCTCTCTGGAGAGCAATGAAATGTCCAGTAATGAGTTATGAGATGTCTATGGTTTTGGGGTGACTTTGGGCAGCCTGTATCTTGGAGCTCAGGGCTGTGTTCCTGTGTTGCTGGAGAATTTGTTTGGTATGTCTTGCCCTGGAACTTGTTGGCCCTTGTGTGGTGTTTGGTTTCAGTGTAGGTATGGAGGCATTTGATGAGCTCCTGTCAATTAATGTTCCCTGGAGTCAGGAGTTCCCTGGAGTCAGGGTTTGGACTTAAGCCTCCTGCTTCCAGTTATCAGTCTTATTTTTACAGTAGTTTCAAAACTTCTCCTTCTATACAGCACCATTGATAAAACATCTACGTTAAAGATGAAAAGTTTCTCCACCTTGAGGGTCACCCAGAGAGGTTCACAGCGTTACACGGAGAAGAGAAGAGGGAGGAGGGAGTTAGAGGTGACCCGAATTATATGAGGTGGAATCAGCAGAGGAGACAGTGGGCTAGCCAGTAATCACTTCCTTATGTGCACTCCACAACTGACCGCTCAGAGATGTTCATGGAGTTATACAGAGAAGAGAAGGAGGAAGGAGACAGAGGTGGCCAGGAGGACAAAAGGGGGGAATGAAAAGGAGGGAGACAGATCCAGCCAGTAATCAGTTCCCTAAGTGTTCTCCACCATCTGGAACACACAGAAATTCACAGAGTTGGGTAGAGTAGAGAGGGGTTAGGGAGGAGACACAGGCGACCTGGTGGAGAAAAAGGAGAGTCCAAAGGGAGAAGAGCAGTCAAGCCAGTAATCTCGCTCCCTAGTGAAAAATGGGTACTGAAGATTGGGTTCTTAAAGGTACAAAACTGGTAACAAATACATAAAAGTAAAAATTAAAAATCTAGAGTAGAGTTTGGAATTTCAAAAATACAATGTTAAAGAAAAGAAGAAGGAAAAGAAAGAGAGAAAAAAAAACAAACAAACAAAGTCGCAAAAATTATAAAGAAAATATAGGTATAAAATTGATAACAAATACCAAAAAGCAAAAGTTAAAAATCTAGAGTAGAGTTTGGAATTTCAAAAATACAATGTTAAAAAAAAGAAGAAGAAAAAGAAAGAGAGAAAAAAGAAAAAACAAACAAAAACAAAGTCACAAAAATTATAAAGAAAATATAGGTACAAAATTGATAAGAAATACCAAAAAACAAAAATAAAAAATCTAGAGTAGAGTTTGGAATTTCAGTTATACAATGTTATACAAAAGAAGAAGAGAAAGAAAGAGAGGAAAAAAAAAAAGTCACAAAAATTATTTTTTTTAAAAAAGGTACAAAATTGATAACAAATACCAAAAAGCTAAAATTAAAAATCTAGAGTAGAGTAGGAATTTCAAAAATACAATGTTAAAGAAAAGAAGAAAAAAAAAAGGTCAAAAAATTATAAAAATATATATATATGAAGTTTACTTTAAAAAAATAGGGTCTTTTTTTTTTTGCAAAGTAATAGTAGGTTATAAAAGTGAAAATTAAAGGAATAATAGACTTAAAATTTTTTTTTAAATTTAAAAAAAAGAAGAAAGAAAGAATGATCGTAAAAATAGTAAAAATATATCTAGGAGTTTCTCTGGTTTTGTTGTGGGTATTGTGGGTTCAGTTCATTTTCGGCTAGTTCCTTGGTCCTACTTATACTTCTCAAGATCTATAGGCCCCTTCCTATGTAGACGGTACTAACCACAGGATTTTAATCTATTGCCTGTAGCTTCCAAGGCGGTTCCCTCTGTTATAGCTTCTGTTTGCTGGTTTCTTCAGTGTCTGGTTTCCACCCTGACACAAAGGGGACGGTGGAGGACACTTTTTTTTTTTTTTTTTTTAGGCTCACTTGTTCAGTCACGCTGTGGGGAGGGAGGGACGCTGCAAACAAGTAACACTGGCGTGTGCTCGCAGTGCCTCAGCCACACTGGGTCTGCCCCCACTCACGGCACGCGTAGCCTCCCTGCCCACACTACTCAGGCTCTAGGTTGCTCTGCCAGGAACCATCCGTGGCCGGCCCTGGGCTGCTTGCACCTCTCAGGTCCAAGCCACTCAGGTTCAGGCACTCGGGTAGTCCTCAGAGGCGCAGACTCGGTTGGGCCTGCGTTTTGTGCCCTTCCCAGGTCCGAGCAGCTCAGGTGATGAGGTGTTTGGCGAGCGCAATTGCTGCGACTTATCACCTCTCCGCCGATCAGTTATCTAGGTGTACAGCCGGCACACCTTCTCAGGCGGATGTTGACCGTCCAGACCCCCAAGAAGTCTTAGTTAGCAAAGAAGCCTGCTTACAGTTTTATAGATTATGTCTCTCTGGGGCTGCGATTGTCCCCTTCCAGCTCTGGCTGCCTGTCACCAGAGGGGGATGGTCTGCAGCCGGCTATCTCTGTTCAGTCCTTTGTTCCATGCGTGGGCCTGGCGGTGTCCTAGGTTAGGGCTGGCTTTTCACGTGGTAGATATCCCACATTCTGGTTTGCTAGCCCAAATTATTTCGCTCAGATAGCGCTCGGGGTATTCAGGCCAGATCCTTACTCTAAGCAATGCAGCCCGCGCCACACCTCCCTGCCCAGCCCCCGCTTGCTAGTGGCGTGTGCAGGCGTCTGTGCTGCTTCTTCGCTGGGGGAGTTACCATAGGGCTCGTAATCTGCGGGTTTTAATTGTTTATTTATTTTTCCTCCCTGTTATGTTGCCCTCTGTGCTTCCAAGGCTCGGCACAGATTAGGCAGTGAGAAGGTTTCCTGGTGTTTGGAAACTTCTCTCTTTTTAAGACTCCCTTCCCAGGACGGAACTCCGTCCCTCCCTCTTTTGTCTATTTTTTTGTCTTTTATATTTTTTCCTACCTCCTTTCGAAGACTTGGGTTGCTTTTCTGGGTGCCTGATGTCCTCTGCTGGCATTCAGAAGTTGTTTTGTGGAATTTACTTGGCGTTTAAATGTTCTTTTAATGAATTTGTGGGAGAGAAAGTGTTCTCCCCGTCCTACTCCTCCACCATCTTAGCTCCTCCCCAATATACATGTTTCAATGCTATTCTCTCAAATCATCTCACCCTTGTCTTCTCCCACAGAGTACAAAAATCTGTTCTGTATATCTATGTGTCTTTTGCTGCCTCTTATATAGGGTCATCATTACCATCTTTCTAAATTCCATATATATGCGTTAATACACTGTATTGGTGTTTTTCTTTCTGACTTACTTCGCTCTGTATAGTAGGCTGCAGTTTCATCCACCTCATTAGAACTGATTCAAATGTATTCTTTTTAATGGCTAAGTAATACTTCATTGTGTATATGTACCACAGCTTTCTTATCCATTCCTCTGCCGATGGACATCTAGGTTGCTTCCATGTCCTGGCTATTGTAAACAGTGCTGTGATGAACATTGGGGTACACGTGTCTCTTTCGATTCTGGTTTCCTTGGTGTGTATGCCCAGCAGTGGGATTGCTGGATCATAAGGCAGTTCTATTTCCAGTTTTTTAAGGAATCTCCGTAGTGGCTGTACTAGTTTGCATTTCCACCAACAGTGTAAGAGGGTTCCTTTTTCTCTGCACCCTGTCCAGCATTTATTGTTTGTAGACTTTTTGATAGCAGCCATTCTGACTGGCGTGAGATGGTACCTCACATTTGATTTTGCATTTGCATTTCTCTGATAATGAGTGATGTTGAGCATCTTTTCGTGTGTTTGTTAGCCATCTGTATGAGAAGACTTCATGTTGTATGATTGCATTTCTATGAATTCTCTAGAACAGGAAAATCTGTGGAGGTATAAAGTCAATTGCTTTCGATTTCAGAGGCCAGAGAATAGTGATCTGGTGAGTGACTGCGGTTGCTTATGGGTTTTCTCTTGGGGTTATGAAACTGTTCTCAAATCAGAGTGTGGGGATGGTTGTACATCTCTGAGAATACACTGAACACCACAAATTGTATACTTACAACAAATGAATTGTACAGACTGTGAATTCATCTTCAAAAAGCTCTTTTAACAAAAAGGCAAAAAGTGAAGATAATTTACATAGATCCACAGTCTCTACAATAGCTTGCAACAAGATGCTAAGAAATTTTAATTAAAAGATATTAAACACTACATGGCAGACATAGATATCTGTGATTTGGGGTGTGTAATAATGATTTGATAACAACTGAAATTTACTGATTACTATGTCCTGCTGGGCACTGAGCTATAAATTAGACAGTTTTAAAAGTCCTTTGTCAGCATGGATCAAGAGAATCCCATTTCTCAGAATTTCTCATAAGGATGTATGATAGCTTTGGTTGGAAAAAAGAAGAAACAAAGGTAAAAATGTGTTTGTTACAGCATTTCTTATAATAGTAAAAGCTTAGAAGCTATTTAAATGTCTAACAATAGTGAAATGCTTCATCTATCTATGGTAAATGCAGTGGTAAATTCTACATACATAATATTTAATCAATAAAAATTGTAATTCAGAAAGCTAGCCTCTTGTTTAAATAAGGGGCTACAAAATTACTAGTGTGTTACACTATTAATAGCAAACATTTATTCAGTATTTCTGGTATTGCATTAAACACTTTCCATAGATTAATTCATTTAATCCTCATGGTAATCTTTTGAGGTAATGGATATTCACACACATAGCAGTTAAGTAACTTGTAGACATCACCATGTTAGTAAGAGGAATATCAACATTTGAATCTTGGCCATAGAACACCTCAGACCATGTCCTAGCTATGTGGGTGGACCACCTTTCCGGCACAGTATCATCTCCATGGATACAGACAAGGACTGGAAAAGATATTCCAAGAGGAAATACCTAACTTGATGGCAGGATAAGGAATAAATTTTTTCACTCTAATTTTTAAACTTTCTAAGGTTCATATCTTAGATTAAACCAGTCAATACTAAAAAAAAATCAGTTCTGAATATTCATTGGAAGGACTGATGCTGAAGCTGAACCTCCAATACTTTGGCCACTTGATGCAAAGAACTAACCCATTAGAAAAGACCCTGATGCTGGGAAAGATTGAAGGCAGAAGAAGGGGATGAAAAAGGATGAGATGGTTGGTTGGCATCATCGACTCGATGGACATGAGTTTGAGCTGGTTATGGACAGGGAAGCCTGGTATGCTGCAGTCCGTGGGGTCGCAAAGAGTCAGACACGACTGAGTGACTGAACTGAAGTGAAGGTTCATATGGGCTTCCCTGGTGGCTCAGACAGTAAAGAATCTGCCTGAAATGCAGGAGACCCAGGTTGAATCCCTGGGTTGGGAAGATCCCCTGGAGAAGGGAATGGCTACCCACTCCAATATTCTTGCCTGGAGAATTCCATGCATAAAGGAGCCTGGCAGGCTATATTTTTTGGCTTTATACAAATAAAAATTGGGTAAAAACAAAAATCTTGTATTCCTGTCATTATTCTTGCTTCACAGCTCCCTCAAGATAAAAGATTTCATGTTTACCAAGTAAATAAAATGCAAATGCAATACCAAAACAAACAAAAATCTTCTCTATTCCATCTTAGAGAACGCATATTGTAATGTGTCTTAGTAAGAAAGTTATACCAATTTTACCTTGACTTTATCTGCACTGTTGGGGTTAAACAGCTGGTATTTCCCAGATCCCAAAATAATAAGGCCTGAGCATCTTGTTTCTCCAAAAACATAAAGGGATACTGTTGCCTTGGCACCGGCATTCTCAAGATCCCTAGTGACAACAGTCACCTTCAAATCTCCTTCTGCAAAGGAAAAAGGAAATCATATGAAATTATGGAGGAAGGCCATACTGATGTTAGGAAATGAGGAATTCTACATAATAGTTCTGAAATGAATCATTTGTGAAATCAAGTGTTAAATCATTGCTGATCATGGACTCCCTTTTAGAAGGTAGCCCATGGAAAAGTTTTGGCACAATTATAGCATTTTAATGAGCTTCCTCGGTGGCTTCCTAGGTGGCTCAGCAGTAAAGAATCTACCTGCCAATGTGGGAGATGCAAGAGATGTAGCTTCAATCCCTGGGTAGTGAAGATTCCCTGGAGCAGGAAATGGCAACCCACTCCAGTATTCTTGCCTGGAGAATGCCATGGACAGAGGAGCCTGGCAGGCTACAGTCCATGGGGTTGCAAAGAGTCAGACACGACAGCAAGCATGCACAGCACAGCACAGCATTTTAATGACAAGGCAAATATGCAGTGTGCTTTTCAAGCCTAGAGACATTTTGAAGGGATTTAATACTAGGTGCTTGGCTGGAAGACTGAGGAGTGCCTAAATAGTTAGGCATCACTATCAAATCTTTGGGTGGGGATGGATGACAGACATACTCACAACTCAGTGCGAAGCCTTTTCTGCACTAGGAGTCACCCTTTCAAGCCAGAACTAGTGACAGAGTTTGGAGACCCTAGCAGAATCATAGTGAGAATGCAGAAGATGAAAAACAAAGTCAAAAGAGCTAAAATGTTTTCAAGAAAGAATCCTGGAGTCCCCTAAGGGTTGGAATGTTATTTGTAGGACCTAGTAAAGGAAGCTGGGCTTGGGAGAGGGGGATGACAAGAAGGTGCATTTGCAATAGTGGGTGAGTGAGCTCCCCGCCCTCATGCTGGGAGCACAGGAGAGCTGAGGGAGCAGAGCATGACAGAGAACATCTTTTTAAAAGATCTACAGCTTGTTCTGGGATTGCTTAGTTGGAAAGACAAACCAAAATGGTTTATGGGATCATTTTGTGCACTGTTGACAACTGCACCATCAACCCCGCAGCAGTGAAGCTCTCTGATGCCGAGCCCACACCAGGCGGTCAAGCGTAACAGAGGATGAAGTCCTGTCGGCTGGGAGTCTGTAACTCATCAACAACCATCCCATCATCTCAGGGGCAATTTAAAGATGTTTTTGCTGCTATTTCCAAAAGCTCCATAAACACACCCTGCCTTGTGGGTATTTTTCACATTTTCAAGATGGAATTAAGAGCCATCACCACTCTGGACACCTGAGTTATTAGCAACGTCTTTGTTGTTATCTTTGATGACAAAGATAGAGTTTAAGCTTTGGTGCCAAAATGCCAAGGAGTGCAGAAGTGAGAGAGGAGCCCTCGGGCCCATTTCTCCTGTGGCAAGTAGGCTCTGAGGAGCTGCACTTCATGCGGAAAACAGAAAACATGTACATTTCAAACTGTAATTCCATTGAGGATCCTATCACGATATTAATTCTTTCTAATTTTTTTAATGTGGGCTATTTTTAAAGTCTTTATTAAACTTGTCACTATATTGCTTCTGTTTTATGTTTTGCTTTTTTGGCCCCGAGGCATTGGGATCCTAGCTTTCTGATCAGGGATCAAACCCACACCTTGTGCATTGGAAGGCAGAGTCTTAAGCACTGGACCACCAGGAAGTCTTGATATCAATTGTTATAGAAAGGTTTCCACCTGAGCTTTGATGAATAGTTCAAGAAGTTAAAGAACCCCTTCCTTGAATTTGTATCTTAACCACCTCATTCTTATCTCCTTCCCTGCCTCCTGGACCTGCCCTGTGTCTTAGCATCCTGCTTTCACAGGATAAGGTCAGGGATGGGTATGCACATTGGCTGGCACATCTTGTTTACTAAAATAGAGATAAAGAACAAGGAGCCACAGATTTATATAATTCTCTTGTGCTCTCCCCTTTTGGAATTAGCCTGTCACCAGGATGGGAGCTTTAAAGGGATAGTTACTAATGAAATGTCTAATACGGTGATTTTCATTGGTTTCAAAGTTTTCCTGGGCTTGATTTTCTTTTCTACCACTGGACAAAAGTATTTTCCAATATTTCCATAGTATACTTCTAAACTATGATTGTTTAACTTCTCTAACAATGTCTCAGCAGCTAAAATACAAAATTGGAAATTTCATAGAAAATAACTTAGAGGAACACTTTAAGTCTATATTGAAAAGTTCCACTGTCCTGAGAAACAGTTTATTTTTATCAGATCTAAAAAAATGTTTATAGTTTTTGTGTTGCTTATATGTGTCACAGTTACAAGTTTTTTTTCTGTAATTTGTGTAACTTTTTTCACCAAAAAAAATAAAAATAATCAAAATAACATGAGTTCAGATATTCTATCTATACAAGTTTCTCTTTTCTTTTTTTTTCCTTATAGCTGCTATTTATTCAACCAAGGAATCACACCAATAAAATACTATCATCCATTAACCCCTTTAGAAATCATTTCTGTTAACTCAGAGGAAGAAAGAGACTTTCATGTAATTGAAATCTAAATATTTATCTTATATTTACTAGTGTTATGAGAGGCTTTAAAAAATGCAATTGCCAATAAACTGCCTCAGACTGTCCCATTTTATTTTCTCCCCTTAGCTTTCAACCTTAAATTTCAGTTCAGTTCAATTCAGTCACTCAGTCGTGTCCGACTCTTTGTGACCCCATGAACTGCAGCATGCCAGGCCTCCCTGTCCATCACCAACTCCTGGAGTTCACCCAAACCCACGTCTTTGGGAGGGTACAAAATCCTACTACAGAAAAAAAGAAAATTTTCTTGGAGTCTACATCCTAGGAGGCTTATTTTTCTTTCATGTTAAAAATGTTTAGCAACAGGAGAAGTCACCATGATGAGAAGCCCACGTACCCACAACTGGAGAGTAGCTCCCCGCAAGCAGAGAAACCCCTTGTGCAGCAACGAAGCCTCAGCATAACCAAAAATAAATAATTAAATAAAATCTTAAAAATAAAATTTTAAGTGGTCTAGATATACTCTAGGATCTCTCAGTCACCCACAATAAACTTAGATTTGTTGTCAATAAGAATGTAAAGTTTAACAGGATCTTTTACTTTAACAATGAGAAGTAGATGCTCTGTTGTTTGACATTTTTATGCAGCTAAAGGCAATAAGTAGAGATATGACTGAACTAGAAGAACTTGAACCTCAGGATAGGAAGCTATGTCAACAATTGGAATTAAGTAATACTTGCTACTTTCAATTTACCTTGATTCATGGACCTAGCATTTCAGGTTCCTATTCAGTATTGTTCTTTACAACATTGGGCTTTACTTCCATCACTAGTCACATCCACAGCTGGGCACTGTTTTTGCTTTGGCTCCGTCTCTTCATTCTTTCTGGAGTTACTTCTCCACTCTTCTTCAGTAGTATATTGGGCACCTACTAACCTGGGGAGTTCATCTTTCAGTGTCCTATCTTTTTGCCTTTTCTTGGGGTTCTCAAGGCAAGAATACTGAAGTGGTTTGCCATTCCCTTCTCCAGTGGACCACATTTTGTCAGAACTCTCCACCATGACTCATCCGTCTTTGGTGGCCCTACATGGCATGGCTCATAGTTTCATTGAGTTAGACAAGGCTGAAACAACAGACTGGTTCCAAATTGGGAAAGGAGTACATCAAGGCTGTATATTGTCATCGTGCTTATTTAACTTATATGCAGAGTACATCATGTGAAATACCAGGCTGGATGAAGCACAAGCTGGAATCAAGATTACAGGGAGAAATATCAGTAACCTCAGATATGCACATGACACCACCCTTATGGCAGAAAGAGAAGAGGAATTGAAGAGCCTCTCAATGACATGAAAGAGGAGATTGAAAAAGCTGGCTTAAAATTCAACATTCAAGAGACTAAGGCATCATGGCATCTGGTCCCATCACTTCATGGCAAATAGATGGGGAAACAATGGAAACAGTGACAGACTTTATTTTGGGGGGCCTCCAAAATCACTGCTGATGGTGACTGCAGCCATGAAATAAAAAGATGTTTGCTCCTTGGAAGACAAGCTATGACCAACCTAGACAGCATATTAAAAAGCAGAGACATTACTTTGCCAACAAAAGTCCACCTAATCAAAGCTATGGTTTTTCTAGTAGTCATGTATGGACGAGCGTTGGACCATAAAGAAAACTGAGCACTGAAGAATTGATGCTTTTGAATTGTGGTGTTGGAGAAAACTCTTGAGAGTCCCTTGAACTTCAAAGAGATCAAATGAGTCAATCTTAAAGGAAATCAGCCATGAATATTCATTGGAAGGACTGATGTTGAAGCTGAACCTCCAATACTTCAGCCACCTGATGCGAAGAGCTGACTCATTTGAAAAGACCCTGATGCTCGGAAAATTGAAGGCAGGAGGAGAAGGGGATGACAGAGGATGAGATGGCTGGATGGCATCATTGACTTGATGGACATGAGTTTGAGCAAGCTCTGGGAGTTGGTGATGAACAGGAAAGCCTGGTATGCTGCAGTCCATAGGGTCACACAGAGCAGGACATGACTGAGCAACTGAACTGAACTGAATACTTGCTAACCAGCTACGGATATTGTCTCCATATTATGTACAAGCCTTGTGATGGATGCTCAAAAGGCCCTAAGAGACTATGTGAATCAAATTAATAAGTTATACTCAACAGAATTTATTTTGTTGTTGTTCAGTCACATCTGACTCTTATTGACCCCATGGACTGCAGTACATCAGGCTTCCTTGTCCTTCAGCATCTCTTGGAATTTGTTCAAACTCATATCCATTGAGTCAATGATGCCATCCAACCATCTCATCCTCTATAGATCTCACCTAATACCAGAGTACTCGTGATTCACCAGCAAACCACAAGTCAAGTGTTCTTCCTTTGGAAAGACCATAGACCAGGGTTTGCTAATTATGGTCCAGCCTGCCACCTGTTTTTGTAATTAACATGCCCCTGGAACACAGCACCTCATTTCTCTATGGATTGTCCATTGGGTACTCTTGTATTGCAATGGTAGAGTTGTTGCCACGGAGACCACACAGTTTACAAAACCCAAGATGCACATTATTTGGCCTTTTATCATAGAAGTTTGCTGGCCCCTGCCCAAGTGACCAATACAACCCAAAAATGTCCTCTCCAACTGCATTAGGATGTATGCTGGTTCAGATTGAACAGGCCAGTTATAAACAAGGCATGCAGAGCTATTACACCCCACTGATTTCCCAGCTCGAGTAATAGTTTCAATTATGCCCTGATCCAAAATCCCAGGTGACTTACCATAGGCAGCCTGGACAAACCAGACTGTGCTGCTGCATCAGGCTGCATTACTTAGAGAAGTCCTCGCTGATGACTCCTGACACTTGCTCTTTTGCTGTGTGACTGTGTACTGCTCTATAAAAAGGTGAAGTCTATCTCCCCCTCCCCTTGGGTCTGGGTTGTTGTTTATTCGCTAAGTTGTGTCCGACTCTTTGGACCCCATGGACTGTAGCCTGCTAGAGTCTGTCCATAGGAATCCTCTGTCCATGGGATTCCCCAGCCAAGAATACTGGACTGGGTTGCCATTCCCTTCTCCAGGGGATCTTCCCTACCCAGGGATGGAAACTGCATCTCCTGCATGGGCAGGCAGGTTCTTTACTACCGAGCCACCAGGGAAGACTTGAGGCTGGGTTGCCCTTGGTCAACATAGTGCAGCAAGAGTGACATTCTAGGACTTCCGAGTCTAAGACAGCCTGGGTCTATTAGAACACTCCTTCGGGGCCCCCAGGAGGTACACAGTAAGGTCACAGGTAGGTATGTAACCCCAGGTAAACACGCAGTCCCAGGAGTTGGCAGCATGGGTGAGTCACCGGGGAAGTCAGCTTGCTGCCCCCTCAGACACACGCCCTGCAGAACTTTTGGACTACAGTCTCAGGAGAGGTTCAGAAGTTCATCTGGCTGAGCCATATGACTACTGAAAGGTAAAAAGTAACAGTAAATCTCTGTTTTGAGCCACTAAGCTTCGGGGTGGTTTCTTGCACACAGAAACCTGGAAGAGCTATTGAGATCATTTCACAGACAGCAGCTCTCAATTATCTGCTTCTACTGATAAACACTATTTGTGGGGTTTTTTTTTTTTTTTTCCAGGTCTAATTGTTAGCATGGAGGCAGGGGTTTAACTGGGGCATCTCTTTCATTTTCCAGGTTAAGGGGAAAAAAAGTAGATTGCAGGCCTACTGTTAACTTTTCCTTTCCAAATTTTCTTACTATTTGGAGATGTATTTTCAGGAAGGCATGAGTGAGTTATTTTGATGAACAAAGTGCCTGGAGCTGGTGGAGTTCAAGGCCCCTCCTTAGATCTGAGCCTTTCATCTTTTTACCTTCTTCTGTGCATTCTGTTACAGGGGTTCATGCACTCGACTTTGCGGCTCAGAAAATTGCCCCTGTGGTGGAATATAGAAACATTTTTGTCTAGACACGTTAGCAGTTACTTGGCAACTATTCACTGAATGAATACTCAGAGAAAGGTGGGGAGGATGCATGTAAATTAAGCTCTTAGCAAGTACTTGTTTGTTCACATAATTGAGAGAAAAACTCTTCAAGCTGCCTGCCGTGGAGTCACACAAAGCACAGTAGAAACTGTGGGACCTGCATGCTAGGCCTGATGACACACACACAGCAGCACATGCCTCTGACTGGTCCCGGAGAACCACAGGAAATGCGGTGAGTGGAACAAAACCCAGTGCGCTTGCGCGGATGCACCTCCACCTGCCTGGTTACGGTCCGCGGAAGGCGGGTCAGTCTACGAAGACAAGTGCTACCACGCAAGAGACGTGTGCAGAGCTACCTGGTGGAGGGCGAGTGTCAAGTAGGAGGGATACAGGGAACTGCGGGCCCTAAAGTTGACCAAATCTACCCTCTCCCAAAGCCCCCACAGGAGGGTCCCCAGACTCGAGTTGGTGAATCCAAGAATTCCTTCCACCCACAATCCCTTGGCTCCTTCAGAGAAGCAAGAATAAACCAGATTCTCTCCATCTTTACTTCCACGGCGGTGTTTTAACCTTACTGTCATAGATCGGCAGTCTGTCAGATGCTTAACTCAACTCTGTTCATGACACTGACACCCAAGCCTGCAGCAGCTGCACAAAGCAGCTCCAGAAGTCCAGGGCCCCTCTCACAGGACCGCTGCTCTTTGCTCCACCCCGCAGCTGTCCATAGGGCACTTTCCACCTCCAGGCTCGGGCACGATGTCCCTCCTTCACCTTTTCTCCTCCCCCACCTGGTGAACATCTTTGACTCGGGGCTCAGCACAGAGGTCGCCCCCTCTAACGGGCATTTCCAGACGCCCTTGCCTGTCACGAGAATGAACCTTCTCCCTCTGCCTCTCCTCGGGGGCACACTTCAGCCCTTAGACTAAATAAAGCCACCTCTCTGGGCCTCCCGACCTCTGAAGGGCACAGTTCTATCTTAAATGACCCTGTGTACCCAAAGTTTAGTACAACACACGGCACAGGTCAGCCTCTCAGGAAAAAAAAAAAAAAAAAGAGTGAAAGATTCATACAACATTTGGGGATCCATTAAGAAGTATTTTGAAAAGTAAAGAACTCATAGATGAGGAAGGACATTCAAGGTATTATTAAGAATGCTTCAGCACAATATAATAATATTTCTCAATTAACAAAGAACAAGTCTTTCTGATGATATGTCATTAGTGTCGTTTTTTTGTACAAAGGACAAGGACATTGTTATTTACCTCATAATTGGTCTTGTTGTTAGCACAAAGATAATAGAAACAATTCTGACCTTGTATGACCCAAATTTTGAAGGGTGTGTAAATATAGTTCAATGAGATTGGCAGAGATACTGTAAACAAGACAAATTATTACTTTATTCTAATTTTGATTAATTTTATCTCCAAATAATTCTATGCATACAAGCTAACAAGTCCTTCAAAATACAACCTCATAAGAGGATCATGAGGATTTTTTTGAAATTTTTAAGTACTTTACAAATATTTTTATTCTTTCAAGAGACAAATATCATTAATCCTATTATACACGTAGAGCAATAGAGAAATTCCGTGCTGACTAGCACAGGAGTTCAGATAAATTTGATTCTGAATTAGAAACAGTGATGCTTCCTAGAATAAAATGGTTTCAAACAATGCTTTGTTTTCTCCACTTTAAGTCCGGAAAACAACCATAGAACACCATCAGCAAGGAATCTATTATGGATTTCATCCTGATATTGGTTTGGTGTGTACCTTTTGTCATTTGTCTGCTTCTGCTCGCTGTGTATTGCTGTGGTGAAGGGCACCCTGGTTCACACAGCCCTGGAGGCAGGGGACCGCTGTGCAGCCCACTTCAGCTCGAGCCCCACTGCTGGTCCAGCGGGGCTGCTGCCAGATGCTCTAGACCCATGCTGCATCTCATCACCAGGGAAAGAAGAGTTTGAAAATGAGCATCTAGGACTTGCCTGGTGGTCCAGTGGTTAATAGTCCACCTGCCAATGCAAGGGACATAGTTTTGATTCCTGGTCTGGGAAGATTCCACATGCCATGGGGCAACAAAGCTCAGGGGCCACAACTACTGAGCTGATGCTCTAGAGCCCAAGCTCTGCAAGAAAGGAGTAGCCCCTGCTCACTGCAACTAGAGAAAGCCCACATACAGAAACAAACACCCAGCACAGCCACAAATAAATAAAGGCCATTAAAAAAAAAGAATGATTAAAAAAAAAAAAGAGCATCTACTGGGTATATAAGATGCAGCAGGGTCTATGTAGGTGCTTTATGGATATGATTTGACGTAATCCTCACGAGACCCCATCGTTTCTATTATCATCTCCATTTTATAAGAACCAGGCACAGAGAAATACACTAATTTCCCCAAGCCATGCAGCAGGTAAGTGGTGTCATCAAGGTGTAGAATCTGCACGATTAACCAAGATGCTCAGCAGCTCCTCTGTATGCCAGAACCTGTTACAGGTCCCTGTTCAGGCAGGACAACTGTTCTCTGGTGCAGCTGAGCATGAGTCCCCTGCTCCTCTCTGAGTGTATTCAGCTCCACCTCACACCTGGGTCGCTGGCAGGTAAGATGGCATCACAGGTAAATGCATGCTCCTGTCAGGTGCCCAGGTTTCTTGTGACCAACCTCTGCCCGGATTCCAGCTTCTCATCAGTGGCATTTCTGCCTCATCAGAACAGGCTCTTCTGTCCATGGGATTTCCCAGGCAAGAATACTGGAGTGGGTTGCCATGCCCTTCTCTAGGGGATCTTCCCAATACAGGGATCAAACCTGCTCTCCTGTGATGGCAGGTGGGTTCTTTACAACTGAGCCACCTGGGAACCATAACACCACTATATTCCAAATAAATTGCAAAGACAAAAATGAATACACAAAAAGCTCAAAGCCCCAAACTTTTTAGTACATTATTTCATTCCCAAGAAAGTTAAGAAAAAAAATCCCCTAATGCCAGATAATAGTAACAATAAAAGGAGTCATCAGCAGAAACTGAGTGATGAGCAGTCACGCTCAAGACAGCTGAGTTGTTGTGGGGGTGCCAACACCCCCAAGTGTTGTGAACACCCCCAACACTGGGCCAAGTGTTGGGCTCCCAAGGGGTGGGAGCCGGGCTTGAGACTTTTGGAAATGAGGGCAAAGGTGCTGCACCCTCAGTGAAATGTTGGCCAGCAAATAACTGTCAGCAAAGGAAGCTCAGCAGAAACATGATTTATGTCCATGAAAGTTCTAGGTGGAAAGAGATTACTATAGATAATAACAGCAAAAATAATAATCTTATCTGACAGTTAAAAACATCCTTTCACTTAGGTCTGAAATAAGGTTGAAAGCTAAAGATCCAAAAATATGGCCTAATAAGTTAGAAAAATAATACAACAAAATAAATCCAAAGATACAGATGATATATACACACATAAACACACACATTCTTAGTGTCTAGGGGATGTCAGAAAAAGTTTCATTAAATAAGAACAGTACAGACTATGGAGTCGAATCATTTGGATTCAAATCCTAAATTTGCTACTTGCCATCTGTGTGACTTTAAGCTAAGCTAAGCTGAGTCACTTCAGTCGTGTCCGACTCTGTGTGACCCCAGAGACGGCAGCCCACCAGGCTCCCCCATCCCTGGGATTCTCCAGACAAGAACACTGGAGTGGGTTGCCATTACCTTCTCCAATGCATGAAAGTGAAAAGTGAAAGTGAAGTCGCTCAGTCGTGTCTGACCCTCAGCAACCCCATGGACTGCAGCCCACCAGGCTCCTCCGTCCATGGGATTTTCCAGGCAAGAGTACTGGAGTGGGTGCCATTGCCTTCTCCATGTGTGACTTTAGGCAAGTTAAAAGCAAAAAAAAAAAACCACTTCTCTGTTCTTTAGCTTCATCACCTGTAAAATGGAACAGTGATACCATGGATCCCATGCGTTATTGTAAGGATTACATAAATGTAGATTGAATCACAAAGCCCCAGCACAGCACATCCTACACGTGTTCACTACTAATGCTACCTTTACTGCTTCTCCACATTGTACCAGAGACCTAGACAGCATGTTAGGGCAAGAAAAGGTGATGACTATTCACACGTGATATGACTGTTTCTTCAGAACATTCAATAGTATCTTGAGAAGACTTATTAGAAATGGAATTATTAATAATTTAAATATATTTATGAGCTTCCCTTCCAAGGAGTAAGAGACTTTTAACTTCATGACTGCAATCACTATCTGCAGTGATTCTGGAGCCCTAAAAAATAAAGTCTGACACTGTTTCCACTGTTTCCCCATCTATTTGCCATAAAGTGATGGGACCAGATGCCATGATCTTCGTTTTCTAAATGTTGAGCTTTAAGCCAACTTTTTCACTCTCCTCTTTCACTTTCATCACTTTTTAGTTCCTCTTCACTTTCTGCCATAAGGGTCGTGTCATCTGCATATTTGAGGTTATTGATATTTCTCCCGGCAATCTTGACGCTTACTCCTTGGAAGGAAAGTTATGACCAACCTAGATAACATATTAAAAAGCAGAGACATTACTTTGCCAACAAAGGTCCGTCTAGTCAAGGCTATGGTTTTTCCAGTGGTCATGTATGGATATGAGAGTTGGACTGTGAAGAAAGCTGAGCACCGAAGAATTGATGCTTTTGAACTGTGGTGTTGGAGAAGACTCTTGAGAGTCCCTCGGACTGCAAGGAGATCCAACCAGTCCATCCTAAAGGAGATCAATCCTGGGTGTTCATTGGAAGGACTGATGCTGAAGCTGAAACTCCAATACTTTGGCCACCTCATTGGAAAAGACCCTGATGCTAGGAGGGATTGGGGGCAGGAGGAGAAGGGGATGACAGAGGATGAGATGGCTGGATGGCATCACTGACTCAATGGACATGAGTTTGAGTGAACTCTGGGAGTTTGTGATGGACAGGGAGGCCTGGCATGCTGCAATTCATGGGGTCACAAAGAGTCAGACGTGACTGGGCGACTGAATGAACTGAACTGATGAGCTTCCCTGGTGGTTTAGTTGGTAAAGACACTGCCTGCAATGCAGGAGACACAGGTTTGATCCCTGGGTTGGGAAGATTCCCTGGAAGAGGGAATGGCAACCCACTCCAGTATTCTTGCCTGGAGAATCCCCTGGATAGAGGAGCCTAGCAGGCTACAGTTCATGGGTTCACAAAGAGTCAGACACAATTTAGTGACTAGACCATCACCACCAAATGTATTTATTATTGCAGAATAGATATAAATTTATTGGCATTAACAAGAGGGTTTAGTATAGTGGTTAGCTATAAGAGGTACCCAGAAGGCATTGACAAGTTAGAAAAGTCAATCCAGCAAAGTACATTAAAGATATTATCTCATGACCTGCTGCTGCTGCTAAGTCGCTTCAGTCGTGTCCGACTCTGTGCGACCCCAGAGACGGCAGCCCACCAGGCTCCCCATCCCTGGGATTCTCCAGGCAAGAACAGCGGAGTGGGTTGCCATTTCCTTCTCCAATGCAGGAAAGTGAAAAGTGAAAGTGAAGTCGTTCAGTCATATCCGACTCTTAGCGACCCCATGGACTGCAGCCTACCAGGCTCCTCTGTCCATGGGATTTTCCAGGCAAGAGTACTGGAGTGGGTTGCCATTGCCTTCTCTGATCTCATGACCTAGTCCAATCTAACTCAGAAACGCAATTTTGCCATGGCAATGATTTCACCTATAGAATTATAAATATTTGCATTTATAAGCTGTCTAGGCTTGGGAGACATGTCTTTAGGTAATTGTGGGAGTTTACTAAATGTGGCACAGAGTTAGTGATGGTACATCATCATATTTATTATTAATCACCCCAAAACGAGCTTAACTCAGCTGATCCCTCGTTTTACTTTCCTGCTACTATCACACTGAAATAGCTTCTTGGTCTACTTTCTTCCTACTGCAGCAGCATAAAAAGGCATGAATTACATAAATGTGCCTCATATGCTTTCAAAATCCAAGACTCATTGTTGAGTTTGCTCCTCAACACTTAACCACAACGTAGCCCTGCCTCGTCAGATTAGGCTACTTAACTTCTCAAGGTCTTTTCATACCATAAATTAGCTTATTCATATAACTCTAAGTCTATTAATGAATTTCTAAGAATTATATTGAAATGGAGCAGAGACCCCACTTTTGGTAACCCAAGGCATATTAAAGATCAAATTCTTTAATATTCTTCAGAATTTAAAAATGAAATAAAATAAAAGAAGATCATTCACAAATAATTAAGGTGTCTCACAAACTAAGGTCTGTTATTAATCCACATTTGTGTTATAAAAAAACAAAGACATTTTAATGAGGCCAGAAGAATAAACGGAAACCACTGAAATAATAACCAAAAAAAAATCTTACAATAGTTTATTTTAATCAAAATTACACTGATAAACTCTATCTACCAAACTCCTAGGTAACCACCATTACTATATAATGTAACTTCACTATATTTGGTATCACTTATATTGATACTTTGGACACCTGATGGGAGGAGTCAGCGCATTGGAAAAGATACTGATGTTGGGAAAGACTGAGGGCAAGAGGAAAAGCAGGCAGCAGAGGATGAGATGGTTAGATTGCATCACCAATTCAATGGACATGAGTTTGAGCTCACTCCAGGAGATGGTGGAGGACAGAGGAGTCTGGCATGCTGCAGTCCACGGGGTCGCAAAGAGTCAGACATGATTTAGCAACTGAACAATAAAAACAATATTGGTTACATGGCTAATATTATTAACAAAAGAATTCCAACATTTTCATCCTTAATTGAGGTCTTCAGCTTTAAAACTATTAGCTTTTATTATTCTTATATGCCTTGCCAAGTTCTGGAATTAATGGATAATTTTTCACTTAGAATGTCATTCCAAGCTTTATTGCTTAAAGGTTTATTGTAAGACACAAACCTTTTAAGACTCCTTAAAATTACTAAAAGATTTCAGTACATTAGTAAAATTCTGTTTATATTAATACACATAAAGCCTTTCCTCTGTAAATAACTAAAAAACAAAAAGTAAAATATAAGCCAAAATGAAGTTTCTAATATTAATAAAGATAATTATCAGCTTGAATGTCATGTCTTCATCTCAGTGGCCATCCTGGTCAATATAGGATTTCATGAATACAACAATGTCAGCATTAAACCCTGCCTAGTTTCAAATTATCATACACAGTACAAACACTTTTGAAAACATAGAGGTTTGATGACTTGACATGCATATTAAGGAATATGTATTTACCGACCCCACTTGGATCACCTTTAAAATGTAAACATGTTAATAACAATCACAGGTTGATTTGAAGAAGATCTAATAGAAAAAGCTAAACTCAAAAGACTTAAAAATAAAACTGAGAAATCAGTATGCAAAGTTAGTGGTAAAAAAAAGAGTATAATTAATAGAAATTAACCCTTTGAAAAATAATTATTTTCCCATATATTTAAATTATTGAAGGGAAAAAGCATCTGTGGCTAATGTGGCTTTTGTTAGTTTATAAATCAGACCATGACTTAATACCTGTTTCTACAATCATTTTAAGTGTTTTTTAGTCAATAGTTTAAACTCAGAATATACTAAAAATTGTTTGAGGTAGGTAATCTTGGAACAGAAATAAATTATTTCCAGATGATTAAATAGACAAAAAGTGGCAACAGCATTTGCCATTTGCTTCTTGTATTTCAGGTTGATGATTTATTTGTATTTCTGCAAAAATAAAAGTGAAGTGCAGTTAATAATAGATCTGTTTAATGACATTATAAGTGATAGGAAAAAAAAGTGTGACTTTAACTCTTAAATGGAAGCAAATCCTTGGGTTGATTGTTAACTCACAGGAGTGCCTGTGCATTGCCCAGACACACCTTACACACTCTTCTGTGTATAATTTGATGTGAAACATAAGCTGTGGAAGGGAATGCTCTGGGGACACCTGGGAGTGTCCTTGATGTCCGTTGTACCAAAGTCAGCTTGTACTTTCTTCTACTGCAGCTGTCATTGATCCTCACCTTGAAGACCAAGTCAATCTCTGCATGGATTATGCCCTGAGACATAAATGGAAGCCATCTGAGGGAAAGAAAAAAGAGAGAGCAGAAAGGAGATAAAATTATTATTTTTTCTCTATGTTTACAATGAGTTTGATTCTGCATTGATGTTGAAAGTTAAAAGGTAACTATAGAAAGAGCTTTTTATAAAGTCAAGCACAGTTCAATCTACCATTTACTCATACCTGTGGGAAATGACACCATCACTGTGGCTTGAAGAATAAAGCACTGCTAGACCTGCGGCTCCAGAGAAGGCAGTGGCACCCCACTCCAGTACTCTTGCCTGGAAAATCCCATGGACAGAGGAGCCTGGTAAGCTGCAGTCCATGGGGTCGCTAAGAGTCGGACACGACTGAGCGACTTCACTTTCACTTTTCACTTTCATGCATTGGAGAAGGAAATGGCAACCCATTCCAGTGTTCTTGCCTGGAGAATCCCAGGGACAGGGGAGCCTGGTGGGCTGCCGTCTCTGGGGTCGCACAGAGTCAGACACGACTGAAGCGACTTAGCAGTAGCAGCAGCAGACCTGCGGCTCAGTCCTGCCCACCGCCCACCACGGTCACTGCTCAGGATGGGCTGTGACGGGGCCAAAAGCAGCCAAAAACCCTGAGCCTGATGCCTGGCGGGGCCAGAGGGTGGCTGCCCTGTGGTCCAAGGGTATCTGGCACAGAAAGGTAGGTGCCACCATTTCAGTACATCCTGAGGGTGGGCCTCTGTCTTGCTTTCACATAGCTTCCTTTAGTAGCTTTCCCTCAGCGTCTCCAAAAAGAATCACATTACCTTAAAATTCAGGGCTAATATCCCCCCTTGGGAAATGTGCCTGTGGGGAGTAGGAGCTGGTCCTGGCCACATCCCTCTAAACCAGCCCAGCCTCCGAGTTAGAAACAGCTTGTGCAGAAGAAGGCTAGGCTCAGAGACCCAGTTCCACCACTTTCTGGCCTTGTGAGCTCAGTTTCCTTGACGAGATCACCTGCCTCAAGGTGTGGGGAGGCGGACACACTGATGTCTTACTAAGCGGTACATAAACATTACTATTATCCCGTAAGAACCACTGTTACAGTTATGCCACGCTTCTTCCATCCATCCTCCCAGGCAGTAGACACTCAGAAAGAGTCTTCTGTGTGCCAGGCTCCTTGCTGAGTGCTGCAGAAGGACAGGAGAGATGGGGCACCTGAGCTGAAGGAGTTCTCAGTGTCAAAGAAGAAACCAATGTGCAAAGACGTAACTGTGCAAAGTCACAGGTGATGCGAGAGATGCTTACAGGTGTTACCGGAGCCGGAGGGGAGACTGACTGACTCTGAGTGGCCAGAACTGGCAAGTACAAAGAATGAAGGACAAAAACCTTTCAGCAAAGAAGTGCTGACTGGGCTGACAGTTGGTCAGTGAGCAGACGCCTGATGGGCAGCAAGAGGTTGGGACGGCACCATGGGGAGAGAGAGTGGTAGTGGCCGAGACATACAGAGCAGATGCCACAGGGCTGGGGCACAAGGCGCTGCTGGGAAACACACGGCAGGGTGGATGGCGGGGTGCTCTGTCCGGGGGTCACTAAGTTGGGGTCAGGGAGTCCTTCAATCTGAGAATGCTTAGGAATTCAGAGGCCAAGCTGTGGGACTGACTTGACCACAGTGGCCTTGAAATCACTGGAGGATGCTAACAGGTGGGGCTGAAGGGGACCTGTGGACACACACCTGCTGCCCAGCTGTCAGCACCGCTCCTCTCTGCACCTTCAAAGGCGGGGAGAGGCCGCTTTCCTTCTGACCCTCAGCTCACGGTATTCTTTCTCTTCCTCCTCTAGAGTCTAACAACATATCATTTACTTTATGCATTTATTGAGGCTTTAGTTATCCTGTCTTTCTTGTTTTGGCTTAGGTATCCATCCAGTATTCTTGCTTGGAGAATCCCACGGACAAAGGAGCCTGGGGCGGGGTGGGGGCTACAGTCTAGGGGGTTGCAAAGTGTTGGACATGACCGAGCATGCACACGTGGCATCAGAGAGAATCCATCTTTGCAGCCAAATGACTGTCTCCACAGCTTCCTTCATAGGCCAGGACCAGGCCAGCTTCATGTGCATTGGAATTCCACCTGGAGTCAGACCGCCTGGCTCCCACACTGACATGTGAACCACATTCTTGACCTCTAAGCCTCAGTTTCCCCATTTGTAAATTATAGATAATGATCGTACCTACACCATTAAGGATGCAGGATTAAACACACATATTCAAGTATATCATCTGATGTGTGCCAACATGTGATAAATGGTCAGCAAATATGAGTTGCTGTTATATTCTTATACTATATATGCTATACTATAATATATACTAGAGTATATATTATATACACTATATAAGCTCACTCACTCGCTCAGTAACTTCAGTGGTGTCCAACTCTTTGTGACCCCAAGGACTGTAGCCCGCCAGGCTCCTCTGCCCATGGAATTCTCCAGGCAAGAATACTGGAATGGGTTGCCATGCCCTCCTCCAGGGGATCTCCCCAACCCAGGAATCAAACCCACCATCTCTTGTGTCTCCAGCATTGGCAGGTGGGATCTTTACCACTAGCGCCACCTGAGAAGCCCTATATAAGTATGCACTGTATATATTATATTATACATTATATATATTATATTTTACATATATACATATTACATATATATTATATATATTATACATTATATTATAAATATATATACTTATACTATATATATGCTATTAAAGTATATTACACTATTATACTCTCTCATTGCCAAATACAGTAATTCAGGCGATGGCCCTCTCCCACCCAGGCCCCTCTTTTCAGAAGAAACAACCCTTGGAGAGCAAGGTTTATACCAAATGACCTGCCTCTCATCCTAGCCAATTGGAGGACAGATTAGTTCATCAGGTGTTCTCTCTAAATATTTTGACCTCAGTTACAGAAACGGTGATCTGAGAATGCCGCCCCAGGAGGCATCACAGTGCCCATACTGTTAAGGCTGATTGGTGTTCCGGAACCCAAGGTGACTGCAACCCAAAGAGATGGGTGAGAAGAACATTCCAGAAGCAGCTCATCCGGAGACAAGACAGCAGGCTTTCAGTGAAGTGACACCTTGACAATCCAGAGAGCATGACTGGCTGTCTGCTGGCTTTCCAGCTTACCAAGTCCAGCTTTATTTCCTGAAGCTGGGTTCCATGAGAGGTACCTTCAAAATTGCCATTTCTAAAATGAGCTTTAATGAATTTCTCATCCTTGCAACCAAACCTGAGTTTACTGACTGACCAATTAATATTTTAAAAAATCATACTCTAGTCTTGTGTAGTCCACTTACGGGAAGTTTCTACTGTGATTTTTTTTTTTTTCTTCAGAAACTGCTGGACTAAAACAAGCTCTGAAGCTAAGCAGAGTTGGGCCTGGTTAGTACTTGGATGGAAAACAAACTCTGACTCTGAAAGCCACAGAGACCTCTGAGCATTAGATGCCTACTAAAAATAACTCCCTTAGCCAGCTCCAGGTTTAGATTCTTAAAGGCTTGAAATCACCAAAACTATTCGGGTTTTTTTAGTGATTTTTTTTTTTTTTTTAGAGTTTATTTTTGGCTGTTCTGGGTCTTCATTGCTGGCTTTTCTCTAGTTGTGGCAAGCAGGGGCTACTCTCTAATTGCAGTGCACAAGCTTCTCACTGCGGTGGCTTATTTTATTGTGGAGCATGGAGTCTCGGGTGCATGGGCTTCAATAGTTCTAGCTCGCGGGCTCCAGACCACAGGCTCAGTAGTTGCGGCGCCCAGACTTAGATGCTCCGTGGCATGTGGGGAACCCATGCCTCCATTGGCAGGCAGATTCTTCATCACTGAGCCACCAAGGAAGCCCAAAAGTGTTAACTCTTAATTCCCTTCAGTGGCTATCATTTCTATGAATTTTTTAAAAAGATAGTTGTATTTTTACAAAGAGCCATCAGCTCTTTCCTCATGTATCATTTCTAGTGAACAGGACAGGACAGATTTTAGTCACTAGATGAGAACTGTTTGCAGGACATGAGTGTTCCCTTCTGCATGTGCTTCTATCTTCCTGCCTGGGCACCTTTCTAGCCCATCCTTCAGTTTCTACCCCATCAACTCCTGCAGAAGGAGCTGAGCAATTAGCCAAGGCCAGTTGTTGAGAACCGAGAACCACGTTTCACATCAGGACTCGAACATCCCCCCGAAGTCAGTGAACAGACGGGAGTATTGGAGCAGTGAGCCTGGAGGGGAGAACCGTGATGTCAAAGGCGTGGAACTAAAAGCAAACAGCAGGCGCTTGCTTGCCCAAGCACACCATACCCATTACGCAGCCACAGCAGAAGCTCACTTCAACACTGCTCCCATCACCAGGGAACTCCCTTTCACTGGGACAACTAGGAGACACAAACAAAATTTTTCTCGCCTTTTATGATTCAAGTCAACAAGCCATGGAAATCTGTGTGCCCTAAGACACGTGGGCTGTTTTGGGTAGGGCAGGAGCGTGAGAAAATGGTAGAGATTAGATAGTGTCTGAGATACATTTTGGATATGGCAACCACTCATTCACACGGGAAATGGCAGAAGGAACATAAATGCTTGTAAGAAGGCTGTCTCCACGCCAATCCGAGAGATGAGCAGAACTTCTGCCTGTGCCTCATTCTGTCAGTTTCCACCATCGCCACTTGTCACTTTCGTACCAAGAACTGGCTCAAACTGACAAAGAGAGCCCGGGAGCCAGCAGCAGCACAAATACATGCTCAGAATAGCAAGATATGATTAACAGTGGCCTCGTTTGGGGAAAAAAAAAATCAGTAGCGTTAAATGATTGCTCACTGTCTCATGATAATTTTTATTATTTTCTCTCCCCTACAAAATAGTATTTTATATTTCTGTACCTTATGAAAATTTTAACCTCCTTTCTTATCCATGTTATTCATTATTCCCCCCCTCTTTTCCAGAAAGGGAAAATGAAATCATTTGTACATGGGCTGAGCACTGAAGAATTGATGCTTTTGAACTGTGGTGCTGGAGAAGACTCTTGAGAGTCCCTTCTGCAAGGAAATCAAACCAGTCAATCCTAAAGGAAATCAATCCTGAATACTCATTGGAAAGACTGATGCTGAAGTTGAAGCTCCAATACTTTGGTCACCTGATGCAAAGAGCCAACTCATTGGAAAAGACCCTGATGCTGGGAAAGATTGAGGGCAGGAGGAGAAGGGGGCCAAAGAGCATGAGATGGCTGAATGCCATCACCAACTCAATGGACATGAATCTGAGCAAACTCTGGGAGGTAGTGAAGCACAGAGAAACCTGGGGTTCTGCATTCCATGAGGTTGTAGAGTTGGACACTGGCTGAGTGACTGAACAACAACAACATGGGCTGAACTAGTTTGAAAGCAAAGAATACATAAACAATTTTTAATGACACATCTGAGGACTCATTAGGTGACCTGTGAGGTTTCTTCCAACCTGGGATTCCACTGTGATTTCCATTAGTTCCTCCCTCTCTTCCTGCTACTCCCTCCTTCCTTCCACTTTTACAACTGGCTGAGTCCCTACTTGGTGTAAGAATCCATGTTGAAGAATAAAAACAAATGCGTGTGACCCCGCTCTTAGGATGGTTATCATCTAGCATGTGAGGCAAATGGTTCACAAGGATGGTGGCCACTGGCAGGTGTCAGCACCATGTGGAAGTCTGAGTAAAGGCTGGAGAACTTTCCAGAGACGAGCTCCCCTCTGATTGGACAAGGGGAGAAAGCTTTGTGGCATGGGCAGCACTTCACCCTGGGTGTCGAAGGGTATTTCAATAAGCAGTGTGTGTGTGTGTGTGTGTGTGTGTGTGTGTGTGTGTTCATGTGCACACTCAGGCATATCTGACTCTCCTCGCAACCCCATGGACTGTTGCCCACCAGGCTTCTCTGCCTGTGGGATTTCCCAGGCAAGCATACTGGAATGGATTGCTATTTCCTTCTCCAGGGGATATTCCTGACCCAGGGATTGAACCCTGTGTCTTCTGCCTCTCCTGCACTGCAGGCGGACCCTCTACCACTAAGCTACCAGGAAAGTCAAGACATAGTTAAACCTTTTAGGTCCTGTGCTCTAATCTCCAGCCCCTTCTTTCATGTGATTTCCCACAATACTTAGGGTGTCTTGATGAGCACATGCCTTAGGCTCAGGTGAACACACACACAATTCTAACTTATTCTATTTCCGGAAACATGGAGGATGCTGAACAGAAAAACAGAAAAACAATGGATCTGAACTTGAGAAAAGTCTTCTGAGAGCTGGAAGAGTTAGGCTAGATGTAAACACAGAAACGTGACCCAGAAGTAGCGGGTTAGTGTCATGTGCTTTGGTAAAGGTTTACTGAGCCCAGCCGCAGGCTGGAGGGCAGGTTCCAGGCAGAGGGGACAGCCCTCTTCTTAGCTCACAGTAAAGACACTGGTGAGAGCCCGAGAGGCTCCAGGCAGTGCTTCGGAGCTGAGAAGGGCATGGGGCGGCCAGGGAGCAGAGAGAAGCCGAGTCTGCAGCCTCCTGACCTGTCAGCCACCCCAATCTGTGGCCCCAGCAGCTCCCGCTGCAGGACAGAGAGTTGACTAGAGACGGTCCTGAAGGTGGGGTGGGGCCTTCCTTTCTGCTCTGTCCACACGCTAGCCTCACGGGCCTGCAGGGAGGTGAGCTACCTTCATGGAACAGCAGACCCCCTATCGCACAGTCAGCAAGATGGCCTTGAGCATCGGGAAACCAGCAGCCTGGGCTGGAGCAGTGCTGGCATTCCAGCTGCGGACAGCACCCAGGACCTGCTGACACTGTGCTGTCCAGAGTGGACACCTTCCGGAGTCTGCTTTCCTTCCACTTTTACACAAAGGAAATGATCTCAACCGTTCTCAAAAAAAAAAAAGGCCTCCTGCTAGAAATGAGGCTGGAACACTTACAAGCGTTGGCTGCAGCCTCAGCCTGGAAAGCCCGCTGGGGCTGCCTGTCCTCAGTCCTTAGGGTAAAATGCCTCAGGGTCTCCTCCCTCCACCGCCCCATGATTTGGTTTTATGAGGACAGAGCTAGTTGTGCTGCTCTGCCCTGACAAGTCCAGTTAGGTAGTTGTTTTAAAATGTCATTTATTTGTATTTAACTTTTCAGTTTCTGCATCCATAAATCCCTTCCTATTTAGAATCGCCCAGGGTAGACCTTTATTTCCAATAACCTGCTTGCACGAGCTCTTGTCAAGGCCACTTCCCAAACCCGCCGGGAGGAATGGAAGGCGACACTGAGAGCTTCCTCGATTGGAGGCTGAAAAACTTTGCTGCTGCTAACTGTCTGCGGACCTAGACCCTCCGCGGTAAAGTGGGTTCATGCAAATATTCATAAAAGACATCATTTCTATTAAGAAGTAACTGCTGGTTTTTTAAAAATTATTTCATTATTAAAAGTCTACACACATGCACAGGCACATGTCCAAAAACACTACAAGTTTGATGATAAACAGAAAAGTCTAGAGATCCCAAATTTAATGCTAATAAATTTGCAGTGGATAGTACTCCACTCAAATAGTATATGAACTAAAGGTGCCTCCCAAGTTCACGTCCACATAGAGCCTCAGGATGTGACCACATCACATGGAAAGAGGCACTTGGCAGATGTAACTGATTAAGATGAGGTCAGACTGGAGCAAGGCCAGCCAGCCCTCTGCTCTAGGGTCCTCATCAGAAGAGAAGGAGCGACACAGAGACACAGAGATAAACAGGAAACAGCCTGTGATGACAGAGGCAGAGACTGGAGCTACTCAAACCTGGGGGCACCACAGGCTTTGAGCAGCATCTGACCAGCCAAGACACTAGAAGAGACGAGAAAGAGCGACCACGAGATGTCAGGGCTCTGATGACCTGCATTTCAGACTTATAGCCTCCAGACATATGAGAGAATACAGTTCTGCTGCTTCAAGCCACCAAGTCTGCAAAATACCAAGTCTATAATTTGTTACAGCATTCACTGGAAACTAATACAAATAGTGAAGAAAACTCTACCTACCACGTGTGTGTACTCAGTAATGTCCAACTCTTTGTGAATCTATGGACTGTAGTCTGGCCAGGGTCCTCTGTCCATGAGACTCTCCAGGCAAGAATACTACAGTGGGTTGTCATTTCCTCCTCCAGGGATCTTCCCAACTCAGGGGTCGAACTTGTGTCTCCTGCATCTCCAGCATTGGCAGGTGGAGTCTTTACCACTGAGTCACCTATCACTATAGTAAAGAAGAATATTTACTTCAATTCATAATCAGTTGAATGTTTACCTGATGCAGATGCAAATTTTGCTTGCTCCAAACCTCAAGCAGCCAACTCTTATGTGTGAACAGTAGAAATTCAGTGCCGTATACTCTATCTATGGGCTTCCCAGGTGGCTCAGTGGTAAAGAATCCACCTGTGATGCAGAAGATGTGGGTTCGATCCCTGGGTCAGGAAGATCCCCTGGAGAAGGAAATGGCAAGCCACTCCAGTATTCTTGCCTGGGAAATCCCATGGACAGAGGAGCCTGGCGGGCTACAGTCCATGGGGTCACAAAGAGTCAGACACGACTGAGTGACTGAGAACACACTCTATATTTATGCACAAAAGGCAGAAAAATGAAGTGTTCAGGTATAGAAATAAAATACAGCCATAAGGATGTGGGTGTTCAACTGAGAAGATGCACATTCCCGCAGGAGGTGTCTGTGTCCTCCCCATCGCTGGGTTTTGTGTTTCAGCCACGCCTCTTCCCACTTAACTCATGAAAGGAACCAACACCTGGTGAGCTTTCTCTCTGCCCTGGTTCAGCCTTGCTGTATATTCTTTTCCACGAGGAAGCATCAAGAAGCATGGGATTTCTTCCCTTTGCCCTCTGATGTGCACTCTGAGCGCCTCTGCTGTGTGCACCCCAGCACCCGTGCCCACCATGAGCACCAGCAGCCCAGAATGGCCACGCCCAACCCCCAGGTCTGCAGGGCAGCTACCTTTCGCCGGGGAAGGTGCATGAGGATGCCACCCCAGCTCCCTGACACCACCTTTTTGCAGAACCAGCACTGAGACTTGTCACCGGCCTCACAGAGTAACAGCACCTTCTGCAGTTTCCCCAGCAACACTGCTTCCATGAGAAATGTATGGATCTGGGGCGGAGATAGAGAAGACCCCACAGGGAGCTCCTGAGTCCAGCACGAGACCCTGAGGGCAATGACAATAGTCCGAGGGTGGCCCAGCAGCTGGGCACTGCCTCAGAGATAAGGCTGCTGCAGTTAGCATCAGAAGGGGGTAATGAGGAGAGCAAGACAAGCAAATTACTTTTTGATCCATTAAAAACGTATTTGTGGTTCTGCTTCTTTCTCTCCTGGAGTTTTATTTTATCCACTGGAGTCATGTCCAGGGTAACAAATACACAAACCTTGACACGAAGGCCTCCAACCTGTGGCTCTTCTTACATTCCTGCCCCGGGAGCAGCCTGTTAGGTGGTCAGGTTGGTGGCCTGATAGCACGTTTACTTTCCGTGAACGCTGACTTTCCTTGAGGCACAAGGGACCAATCCCTCTTCTGCACCCCCGCCCCTCATTCTCTCTCTCCTGTACACCCTCTCCTGCGGCTTCTTCTGTAAACCATGTGAAGCACATTCCTGTGTTTGCTGTGGATAAGCATCTTGGAACCTTCATCCCTAAACAGAACCACTTTTTCATGTCAGAATCTCACTGAGGTTTCCAGAGACGCAGGACTTGAAGTAGGTGCTAAAAAGGAACAGAGAAACGTTCCTACTTGTCACTTCCTCTCACGTTCCTGCTGAGAACAACCACCTGAAGATCATCTGAGGGAGGGTCAGGAATTTACTTACTTCTGGGACATTCCCAGAACCGACAGTTGCCTATTAACTACGGTTCAGCTGCTTGGTGTAAAGGGCAGATCCAGCATTGCTGTAGGTCCTTGTGGCACAGGTCGTCCTAACAGCTGTCTGCACGGTTGCTGTTGTTCAGTCACTCAGTTGTGTCCAACTCTGCAACCCCATGGACTGTAGCATGCCTGGCTTCCCTGTCCTTCACTATCTCCTGGAGTTTGCTCAAACTCTTGTCCATCCAGTCAGTGATGCTATCTAACCATCTCATCCTCTGTCGCTCCCTTCTCCTCCTGCCCTCAATCTTTCCCAGCATCAGGGTCTTTTCCAATGAGTCAGCTCTTCACATCAGGTGGCCAAAGTATTAGAGCTTTGGCTTCAGCATCAGTCCTTCCAATGAATACTCAAGATTGATTTCCTTTAGGATTGACTAGTTAGGCATTCATTTTTAAAAGTTGCTTCTTCTTTACCATCCTGGGTAATCTCTGTCATTATAACAGTAGGCATTTTTTTCCCTTCAATTATAATAATAATCACCATTTATTAGCTCCTACTATACAGTAGGTTCTGTGTTGAGTGCTTCATATTTATTTCTCACCCCATAAACTAAATCAAATTATGATGTCTGTTTTAAGATAAGAAAAAGAGGCAGAGGTTAACTAACATGCCCAGATCATGCAATAAGGAAACCGTGTATGTCACACTCTGAAGCCCTGGAGCTTGAACACACCAGAAAGGCACTGGGTGCCTCTATACACAGTTCCCCAGACACAAGGCCTTTCACTCTGTGCCAAGCACTGTCCTAAACACTGAACCTGCATCATCACATCACCTTGCTCACCCCTAACACCATCCTAAAAGGCACTGAGCCCGATTAAATGGGTGGACAGACTGGAACTCAGAGTTTAAGGCATCGACCCGGAGTCCACAGGCAGCAACCAAGAACTAAACTTGAAACTCAGGCAGGCAAGCATGCACCCTATGCAGTCCACTGGATGGACTGTCAAAGGCTACTGACCCAGGAAAGATCACCAGTCAGTCAAACATAATTTACAACCTGACCTTCAACACCCAAATGCTGGAGATGAGAAAAGGACTGTTCTTCTCAAACCATCCAGAACCTCAGAAACCCACTTGGAACTTCTTCAGACCTGAGACAGCAGTGCAATCAGATCTCTAGTGAGGAAAACCCCACAGCATGTATGTGAGCCCTAGAACAACCCATGATCTAGGTCAGTAGAAGATGCTTTAAGAGGCTAATCATTTACTCAGTACCTAAGATCTTCCCTGGTGGCTCAGACGGTAAAGCGTCAGCCTACAATGCGGGAGACCTGGGTTCGATCCCTGGGATGGGAAGATCCCCTGTAGAAGGAAATTGCAAACCACTCCAGAACTCTTCCCTGAAAAACCCCATTGTCAGAGGAGCCTGGTAAGCTACAGTCCATGAGGTCGCAAAGAGTCGGACATGACTGAGCAACTTCACTTTCACTTTAGCCATTGAAAAGGATTGTCTTTACTCAATTCAAGAAAATGTTATGTAGTTCCTACTATTTTTCTGGGCACAGTGTTAGGTTCATGGCTCTCTAAGTATTAACAGAGGAGAAGAAAAATCTGAAAAATAATAAGAATCTGACCTTGGAGATACACACTGACTATTGAGAAGGGCAGATATAGAGGTATTTAATTTCAAACAAGCAGACACACTAATGGAAAACAAAAGAAAAACTATGAAGTGGCAAAGTAGCAGAAAGGAGGGAGTGTTTGACTATGGAGGGGAGGCAGGGAGGTGTCACAGAGGGAACCGCATGCTGGGTTTACAAGGAGGAGTTAGAATTTTGCAGAAAGAAGAAGGGACGATCTTTCCCGGTGAAGGGAATAGCTCAACCAAACACGCAAGGCTTGAAGCAGCGGGCACAATGGAAGGACCACATGTGGTGATGTGTTGACCATGACGTCACAGAGGTGTCACGTGAGATGAAGGGAGACGGAGACAGTGAGATGGTGGAGGGCACTGGGTAGGTGGAGGAGTGGGCACAGCACTGTGCAGGCACCGTTTGCTAAAGTCTGGGGGCAAGATGGTTGGCACACTAAAAACATCAGTCTGAAAGGGGTGAGCCATACGGAGCAGGGAGAGATTTGGGTGGGAAGGCCAGTGAGCAGAAAACAGTAAACAGATGAACAAACCTTGGAGCAGGGTCAAGACATTATGGTTACTTGGTTTCAGATTTTGGGGTATGAACACACAATTATGTACATGTGCTTCTGTGTGTCTATGTTGAGCTTGTTTGTTTGACTTAATCTGCAAACGAGTTGCAAATCTTCAAATCCTCTTCTTCCTGCTCTCACATTTTCACAAACATGAAGTATTTGCACAAACATAACATATTGTCAGAGTGCACTCATATTACAAAAACTGATGACTTAATATGGTATAATCTATAATACAGAACAATGTATCAAAGTTTCTGCTGTTATCAATTAAATATGAATTCAATCTAATGCCCTGATCTTTTGGAAATGAACCAAAGTCCATTAGTCTCAGACCATAAATTTATCCATTTGAGAAATATAAAAGCACTCGCTTTTGTTGACTAGAAGTTTAAAATATTCTAAGCTGGAAGAACATTTGATGGGGTCTCTGGATTAGCTGGCAGGCTCCTTCAAGGTGTTTCTGAATAAAATCTATAGTCCTAAACAAACAAAATTAGGCAGATATTGGCATTATTTGAAACTGAGTAATGCATATATGAGTATTCATTACTTGATCCCCTCTACTTTTACATGTTTGAAATTTTCCATAATGAAAAATATCCTTTTAAAAACAGTACTTCTTCCTTGAACTCTACTTACCCTAATAAAATGAACACAAAAATTCAACTTAGCCCTGAAGGAAAAAGCTGCAAATTTAATAGCACTGCGCCTCTGTTTACCACTACAAAAGTATCATTTATTGTATATGTGTGGTATTATAAGTTCTAAATCTCTGTCTTCCTTCCATGTAGATAAAAGTAGCTCTATTTTTCTTTTTTAATAGATGAGCATTTAAAATACAGAGGATAGTCTTATTTTACCTGTAATACCTAATTTCCCAAACTATGAAAATCTGGCCCCATTCTGGACGCTCACTGACAAACATAATCTCATTCTTAATCTCAGCCGTTAGTTGTTTCTGATGTCTTTCAAAGTATGAAATAAGTTTTCTGAAGTGTTTTTCAACTAACATGATTTTAATATCAGTGGCTAATGTGACCCAAATCTATATAGCATGACAGCTAAATTGCAAAACTAGGAGGAAGATATTTCTTGTGCCAAACAACTTTTTTTTTTAACTTTATAATATTGTATTGGTTTTCCCATATATCAACATGAATCCGCCACAGGTATACACGTGTTCCCCATCCTGAACCCTCCTCCCTCCTCCCTCCCCGTACCATCCCTCTGGGTTGTCCCAGTGCACCAGCCCCAAGCATCTAGTATCGTGCATCGAACCTGGACTGGCGACTCGTTTCATATATGATATTACATATGTTTCAATGCCATTCTCCCAAATCATCCCACCCTCTCCCTCTCCCACAGAGTCCAAAAGACTGTTCTATACATCAGTGTCTCTTTTGCTGTCTCGTATACAGGGTTATCGTTACCATCTTTCTAAATTCCATATATATGCGTTAGTATACTGTATTGGTGTTTTTCTTTCTGGCTTACTTCACTCTGTATAATAGGCTCCATTTTCATCCACTTCATTAGAACTGATTCAAATGTATTCTTTTTAATAGCTGAGTAATACTCCATTGTGTATACGTACCACAGCTTTCTTATCCATTAATCTGTTGATGGATATCTAGGTTGCTTCCATGTCCTGGCTATTATAAACAGTGCTGCGATGGACATCGGGGTACATGTGTCTCTTTCCTTTCTGGTTTCCTTAGTGTGTATGCCCAGCAGTGGGATTGCTGGGTCAAAAGGCAGTTCTATTTCCAGTTTTTTAAGGAGTCTCCACACTGTTCTCCATAGTGGCTGTACTAGTTTGCATTCCCACCAACAGTGTAAGAGGGTTCCCTTTTCTCCACACCCTCTCCAGCATTTATTGCTTGTAGACTTTTGGATCACAGCCATTCTGACTGGCGTGAAATGGTACCTCATAGTGGTTTTGATTTGCATTTCTCTGATAATGAGTGATGTTGAGCATCTTTTCATGTGTTTGTTAGCCATCTGTATGTCTTCTTTGGAGAAATGTCTGTTTAGTTCTTTGGCCCATTTTTTGATTGGGTCATTTATTTTTCTGGAATTGAGCTGCAGGAGTTGCTTGTATATTTTTGAGATTAGTTGTTTGTCAGCTGCTTCATTTGCTATTATTTTCTCCCATTCTGAAGGCTGTCTTTTCACCTTGCTTAGAGTTTCCTTTGTTGTGCAGAAGCTTTTAAGTTTAATTAGGTCCCATTTCTTTATTTTTGCTTTTATTTTCAATATTCTGGGAGGTGGGTCATAGAGGATCCTGCTGTGATATATGTCGGAGAGTGTTTTGCCTATGTTCTCCTCTAGGAGTTTTATAGTTTCTGGTCTTACGTTTAGATCTTTAATCCATTTTGAGTTTATTTTTGTGTATGGTGTTAGAAAGTGTTCTAGTTTCATTCTTTTACAAGTGGTTGACCAGTTTTCCCAGCACCACTTGTTAAAGAGATTGTCTTTAATCCATTGTATATTCTTGCCTCCTTTGTCAAAGATACGGTGTCCATAGGTGCATGGATTTATCTCTGGGCTTTCTATTTTGTTCCATTGATCTATATTTCTGTCTTTGTGCCAGTACCCTACTGTCTTGATGACTGTGGCTTTGTAGTAGAGCCTGAAGTCAGGCAGGTTGATTCCTCCAGTTCCATTCTTCTTTCTCAAGATTGCTTTGACTATTTGAGGTTTTTTTGTATTTCCATACAAATTATGAAATTATTTGTTCTAGCTCTGTGAAGGATACCATTGGTAGCTTGATATATCTACCTAAAGAAACTAAAGACCTATATATAGAAAACTATAAAACACTGGTGAAAGAAATCAAAGAGGACACTAATAGATGGAGAAATATACCATATTCATGGATTAGAAGAATCAATATAGTGAAAATGAGTATACTACCCAAAGCAATTTATAGATTCAATGCAATCCCTATCAAACAACTTTTAACTACTGTCTGATGGAAGTAGAAAGAAGACCCCTAGAGAGAGTCATGATCTAATTACTCAGAAATGAATGGGAGTCTTTCAGGTAATACTCATGGAGGAAGAGATTTTTTTCCCAGCTAAGCCATAGATACTTAAAAAATCATTTCCAGTGCAACCAGAGAAGACAAAGTTTAAACAAGTGGGCACTTTGTAGATGGCATGTGTAGTAGGAGGGCTTTATCATCTGGATTTCCAGGATTCAACGTCTAAATCCAAAACTTGTGCCATGTCAGCATTTAGAATGGCTTCATACATTACACTCATCATGCTCACTCACTCAGTCGTGTCCAACTTTTGGCGACCCCATGGACTGTAGGCCACCAGGTTGCTCTCTCCATGGGATTTCCCAGGTAAGAATACTGGAGTGGGTTTTCATGCCCTCCTTCACAAGAAAAATAACACTCAGTCTTCTCTATCCATTTTGGCTCACTCTCCATTTCTACTGCATTACTATCAACCACAATAAAGAACTTGTAACTCTTTGTACAATGAATTAATGATTTAATCTTAATTCTGTGTCTGGCATGCCCTAGATATTGTCTTCATCTTATTTATCCATTTTAACCCCATGTTTTTGAGTAACTGCTCCATGCTTATCTGACTCACTAGATAAAAGGTCAGATGTTTTGTTTCAAGAAGTCAGATGTTTTGACTATCACTGTATGACCTTACATCTGTTTAGTTGGCACACAACACATATTTGATGATTTATTAAATGAAAGAATGATTTTTAAAGGTCTATACTTATCATGAAGCCTAATTTTATCACTTTTGAAAATAACTTGGCCTGCTCTGCCTCACTGTAAAACTTATTTTCAATCCTTAAAAACTTAACAGTAGCATTGATAAGGGATTAACATCCAAACTATTTAAAAAATAACTCAATAGCAAAACCCAAAGAATTCAATTTTTAAAAGGACAGGAACTAAAGAGACATTTTCCTAAGAATACATCCAAATGGTCAACAAGTACATGAAAAGATGTTCAACATCACTCATCAGCAGGGAACTACAAAATAAAACCGCAATGAGGTATTACCTCACACCTGTTAGAATGGCTATTATCAAAAAGACTAGAAATAACAAGTGCTGGTGAGGATATAGAGAAAAGAGAACAGTTGTGCACTGTTTGGGAGAATGTAAATTGGTACAGCTACTACCGAAAACAGTATGGAGGTTTCTCAAGAAGTTAAAAACAAAACTGCCATACAATCCAGTAATTCTACTTCTGGTTATTTACCCAAAGAAAATGAAAATGGTATCAAAGATATATGTGTATTCACATGTTTATTGCAGCCTTATTCATAATAACCAAGATGTGGAAACAACCTAAGTGCCCCCAAACAGATGTGTGGAGAATGGAAATGTATATAACACACAAATAATAATAATACATAGAAATTATTATTCAGCCATGAGAAAAAAGGAAATGCTGCCATTGCAGCAACACAGATGGACCCTGAAGACCCTGTGCTGAGTAAGACAAGTCAGAAAGAGACAAATATGATATCACTGTTACATGGAATCTTAAAAGAGCTCAGCTCATGAAAATAGAAAGTAAAATGGTGGTTACCAAGGACAGGAGTAGGGGGAGAATTAGGAGAGATATTTAAGGTACAAACTTGCAAATAAGACCTAGAGAACTCATGCACCTTGTAGTGATTACAGACAACAAGATTGTATGATAAACATCAAATTTATTGAGAGACTAGATCCTAATTACTCTCATCACAAAGAAATAAACATATAATGATAGAGGTGTTAGCTAATGTTACAATGGGAGTAGTATTGCAGTACATAAATGTATCAAAACAATAAGCTGTACACCTTAAAAAAATTAACAATGGTAACATTTTTAAATGTTTCTGCCAGAACAAATTTGCATAAAATATGTAGAAGATTTTTCTCTTAAGTATTTTGCTACTCACAAAAAAAAAAAAAAAACTATTCCTAGAAATTTCAACTAGCATGCTATTTTCTTTTCTTTCTGTTTTTTTTTAAGCATGCTATTTTCAACCAAGGAAAATTTTACTTAATGTGGCCATTCCAGATTTAGGGGCCCTTACTTCCTGACACAAGATTAAATTCCCCATCTGTGAAAAAAATGGAACTAAATATATGTTTTTCATGCAGTGTGATTTGTCACATGGCTCCAAGAATTCACAACATGACATGAAATACAAAACTGGGCCTGGTCCAATGCAATGAAAACCGAAAGGCTAACTCCCCTCCCCTCTGGTTGACCATGGGGTTTTCAGCAAGAAACATCTATGTTCTGTCACTTTCTAAAGAACAGAGAGCACATGCAATAACTCATTTTCGGAAAGCAGCTTTTTTAAAGATAACATTATACCTGTCTCTCAAGATGGATTTAATAAAAATGGTTCACAGACAGTGGTCATCATTTCATTTTGCCCAAAGATGACTACATTCTGATGCACAGAATTTGTCAGATATCATTCATCTTGCTTGTCAGTCACACAGAACATAATACATTTAAGAGCGAGGAAAATAATTAAACACACTGAGAGACGGAAACTAAAACTCCAAACTTCTGAGGCCCAGAGTACTTTATTCGTGCCTTAATTTCTGTATCAGGAAAGTGGGGGAAGTTATTTTTGTCGTTGCTTAGTCTTTGGTGAGAATTTGCTGTTATTCATAAAAAAAAATTCATAAAATATTTTGTAGGTAACATCATTTAATACCACTTTCCTTTCAAGTATTGTTCTAGAGTGAACACTGAATTCAAGAGAAAGAAAGAAACATTTTAAAATATACATAATTCTCTGCAATATAAAACCGAAGCATGAAAAAGCAAGATAACAGGCGAAAAGCAAGTTCACGTGGTATAATGTGACCTATAGTATAAAAATAATGTGGGGCTCTTCCTGAGGTAGACACAGAAAAAGCAGTGCAGACAAAGAAACCAAGAGAAGAGAGAACAGCTGTTTCTTACGTGCAGTTGAAGGAGATGGGGCTCCTCTGGCCTCTGGTTCTGACGGCATTTCTTGCTGGTTTCTTGACTCAAGGATCTTCTCCTCTTCTTGGCTGGGTGTTACAGACATACCACTTGGGTTTTCTCTGCCAACTGAAATTAAGATTTGGAAAAGTTTTATCCTCTCAAACCACTTGTTTCTTCTCAGAAAACCCACCATCTGCTCATCTATGCAAGTTTAAGCTTTGCTATTGTGTCCACTTTGATGCCGTCAGAGCTCTTTACTCTGCACTACATAGTAACCAGAAAAATGATTTTTTTATAGCAGTGGGCTGCACATGAGTGGTATCCCTATTAAATCTGTGCATTCCTTTTAAGTCTAAGCAATAGTTTAATGCCATAATATGAATTGAATGACTTATTCAAGATGTTTTTCTTATAGCTTCTAAATGGGTACATTGCCTACATCAAAAGGTAAACCTGACTAAACGTTGTTCAAAAATGCTTTATGTGAATTTAATGGAAATTTAAGAATCAAAAAAGTATATATATATATATATATATATATATATATATATATATATACACACACCTACAAATGAAGAAAACATTAGCTAGTTTTCTGCCTTTTATTTAGAAGCAAGTTGTTTTGTCATCTTGTTCAGAAATAGATATCCCCAACCTAGCTATGAAATTAAAAGATGCTTGCTGCTTGTTATGGCAAACATAGACAGTGTATTAAAAAGCAGAGACATCACTTTGCCAACAAAGGTCCATATAGTCAAAGACACAACTGAGTGACTGATCAACAACAACAATAGATAAAAATACAGATATTATATATACTACCCCCAAGATACATATTATATTTATGTATCACTCATCTGATAGGATATACATTTTAAAAATGATGAGAATTTTATATCTATCTCCATATAAAGTATAGGTAGACCTTGTTAAGAAAAGAGAAGTTAAGTAAGAGACAGACGGACAAAGAAAATCATCTAGATTTTGATTAAGCCAAAATCCATGGGACTAAACAGGGTAAAAATTATATCACAAAGTGAATTTTGAGATAATTTAAGAACACATTAGAGTTTCCCCAATTAACCTTTGCTTAGGCAAATATGTTCTAAGCTTCAGTTGTTTAAACAAAGCTCTTAAAACCTTACTTCACTTTGCTAGAAAACCTGAACTTAAATATGAGGGAAACCAGTTTCAAAATATTCACACTTCTATCCCATTCTTAGAATTTTTATCCCAAATCCTATTTTAATTCAAATCCCATTAGTGCTGATCTTTTTATCTCCTTTTACACTGTGAACATTAAAAATTAATCACAATGAAGCTGAGAATGTTTCTAACAGCTCCATCCCCTCTCTGTATATGCTGCTACTGCTAAGTCACATTAGTCATGTCCGACTCTGCGACCCCATAGACTGCGGTCCACCAGGCTCCCCTGTCCCTGGGATTCTCCAGGCAAGAACACTGGAGTGGGTTGCCATTTCCTTCTCCAATGCATGAAAGTGAAAAGTGAAAGTGAAGTCGTGTCCGACTGTTAGCGACCCCGTGGACTGCAGCCCACCAGGCTCCTCCGTCCATGGGATTTTCCAGGCAAGAGTACTGGAGTGGGGTGCCACTGCCTTCTCCGCTCTGTATACGAGATATCCGTAAATAACAAAATACAAGCATGCATACACATACACACATACACACACCCAAATTAAACAACTACAAAAGAGCTTAATGTAGCAAAAAACTTTATACCTAACATTAAACATCTGAGAATTTGAGATGTGTTTTTATTATGCCTTTTTCACTGCTTCTAGAATAACAAAAATGTAAATACAGTGAAATTATCAGTCATTGTACACACACCATGACAAAACAAATCAAAATGGAAACATTTCAGGGTAAACGTACATTTGATGACTTGTGGATAGAAGAAAACACTCCCGTTCTCAGTATAAACAACTGGCTTTGCCTTTCCATCTGACCGAAGTCCAACAAACAACCCTGGGCTCTTCACCGATTCCAGGCTTATACATGCATTTCTCAAGTTCTTCTTAATTTTAAAATGACAGTCACTGTCTCCTATACCCTATAATCAAGAGAACATTATTTCATAAATATGAGCAACACTGAAGGATAGAACTTAAAACCAGTCATTTCACAAGAATATAATTTTGCTGCAAGTCCTCTTGACAAATTTAGAAGCTGTTTGCACAAAGCCCACTATGTGCTTCACCCTGCTCCATAAGATCCGGAAACAGAGGCCAGTGATTGGCTGAGCGAGTGGACACAGGACTCTGCATCTCAGAGGGCTTTCACATGAGTAGAGGTCAGTGTGTGCTCATTACCTCCAGAGCTGCCTGCCCCTGTAAGTGAGGATGGAAAGCTGACACATGAGTGCTTTGGAAACACTCTAAAGTGGTGTTGGAAAAGAGGGCAATTCTTACAAGTCTATTTACATTTAAACAGAAACCAGGGGCTTCCCTGGTGGTCCAGTGGTTAAGAATCTGCCTTCCAATCCAGGAGACACAGGTTCCATCCCTGGTCCTGGGGGACCCCACAAGCCCCTGAGCAGCTAAGCCTGCGTGCCACAACTACTGAGCTCATGCTCTAGAGCCCACACTCTGCAACAAGAGAAGCCACTGAAATGAGAAGCCAGCACACCACAATGAAGGGTAGCCCCTGCTTGCCGCAACTAGAGAAAGCCCACGTGCAGTAATGAAGACCCAGCACAGCTAAAAATAAATACATAAATAAAATAAATTTTTAAATAAAGCAAAAATAAACATAAACCAATTTTCACCAGTAGAGTTCACATAAATGACTCAAGGGTTGTAGAGCAAAACATTCAAGAACCAGATGCCAAAGGAGTAATCTACACACCCTTCAGATCATCAAAATCACCTCTTTTTATGGCATTTAAAAATCTAAGATTAGAAAACATTTCACTTTTTGTTGCTTTAAAAAGTTTTCTTAAAAAAAAAAAGTTTTCTTATAAGATTTAGGAGTTCTGAAAAATAGGTTTTGTGAGACTGGACTGAAATTTCCAATAGCATCTATTATTTGTAAAAGATAACTGCATTCAGGTCTCTGCCCTGCAAAGTGAGTTTCTTTTAGGTAAGAACAAATGTCTGTTGTCTGTTCTCTCCCATAATGCAAATATGAATTAAGCAACCTCTATAGTCTGTTCTTGTTTTGGATACAATAAAACTCTGGCTTTGATTTGTATGGCCAATTAGAGGACACAACGACATATACAAATAAAAACACAATATGTAAGAACAACAAAATAGAGATGAATTCCTCCAGTTTGAGGAGAGAAAAGTCACTAAACTCTGGAGAATAAGGAAGAAACTCAATAAACGTTTGTTAGCTCTAAAAATAGTTATCCGTTTTGATCGTTTCTAATCTCATAATTTCTTCATGCAATGTCTTTCCCTCTCTTTTTGATAATGAAAAATGGGATTATTCCCTCTAAAATTCACCATTCCAAGTGATAGGCACTGAGCGACCTCACTTTCACTTTTCACTTTCATGCATTGGAGAAGGAAATGGCAACCCACTCCAGTGTTCTTGCCTGGAGAATCCCAAGGACAGGAAGCCTGGTTGGCTGCCGTCTGTGGGGTCACACAGAGTCGGACACGACTAAAGCGATGCAGCAGCAGCAGCAGCATGGTGGCTAAGACAGTAAAGAGTCTGCCTGCAATGCAGGAGACCTAGGTTCAGTCCCTGGGTTGGGAGGAATCCCTGAAGGAGGAAATGCCAATCCACTCCAGTATTCTTGCCTGGAGAATTCCATAGACGGGCTATACTCCATGGGGTCAGAGAGAGTTGGACATGACTGAGCAACAAACGCTTTCACTTTCACCCACAATGCGGCACCTTGGTCTACTGAATGTTTCAAGTTGGGGTGAAGGAAGGATTTTCTGACCTTCCCCAAAGCCAGTAATAAGACCCTCATGTGGGAGAGGTGTCCTCCCAGGGCGTCCTTATCTCCAAGACAGAAAGGTTTTGATGAATAGGAATATGTCTTGCCCTTCCCCCAGTCCACCAGGCTTCACTCATACCCTTCTTCATCATCTAACGTCTTTCCACGAATCTCCATTCTTCATCACACTCAGTGTAAGAACACCCAGCTTCTTCACTCTGTTCTTAACAAGGGCTGCCCATGGGAAAAAGTAGTTAACCAGAGCCTAATCTCTTTAGGTTTTCAATTATGTCTGACTCTTTGAGACCCCATGAACTGTAGCCCACCAGGCTCCTCTGTCCATGGGATTTCCCAAGCAAGAATACTGGAGTGGGTTGCCATCCCCTTCTCCAGGGGATCTTCCTGACCCAGGGATTGAACCCTGGTCCCCTGCATTGCAAGTGGATTCTTTACCATCTGAGCCACCAGGGATTTGCATTTTTAGGTTTTATCAGAAGCCTAACTGAGCCAGAGGGCGGGAATTATCCAGCTCCAGCCCCCTCTGGCCACCCTAGGACTGAGACGCACTTTTACAGTTCACAGTCCAGAGGTGATGAAATAAAAATTCACATCTTAAGAAAAATTCAAACATAAAACTTTTTCTCTGCCCTTTGGCCTCCTCCCTCCCCTCCACTGTGCATTGTTTATCTACATGGTGCATTAATCAGATCTCCCCAATGGCAGAAATACCTGCTCAACCATAAAGATCAATGTTTCTACATCTGGCACTAGCCTCGTAACTCTTCAGAAAATAATGTTTCTTTCTCAAGTCCCATAAGGGAGGATGACAACCCACACTCACCTTGTATATGCAGATTATCTTTGGTGAAATTTGTGTAAAATGCTGATATATAATTTCCCGTAAAGATAGCGATTAGTGAAGAACCGACTGGTCAGAGGACTTGGGGAGATACTGGGCTGCGCCTAATGGAAGTTCTCAGCTTAAATATTTACTCATGACCTTATTAATGTTACTAGCTGAATTATTTGCATTCTGCCTATCTTTTAAGTGGGCTTTCCAGGTGGCACAGTAATAAAGAATCAATCTCCTGCCATCGCGGGAGACAAAAGAAACAGCTTCAACCCCTGGGTTGGGAAGATCCCTACAGGAGAAAATGGCAACCCACTCCAGTATTCTTACCTGGAGAATCCCATGGACAGAGGAGCCTGGCAGGCTACCATCTATGGGGTCGCAAAGAGTTGAACGTGACTGAGCACATACACATCATTGTTTTTTGAATTACCAAATGTGTGACTAAACCTCAGATAAAATTAATGATGACTAGGCAATTTGAAATAATTAACCAATATATAGTTTTATAAGATCAATGATTAAAAAGCTATGGTACATATACACAATGGAGTATTACTCAGCCATTAAAAAGAATACATTTGAATCAGTTCTAATGAGGTGGATGAAACTGGAGCCTATTATACAGAGTGAAGTAAGCCAGAAGGCAAAACACCAATACAGTATAATAATGCATATATATGGAATTTAGAAAGATGGTAACAATAACCCTGTGTACGAGACAGCAAAAGAGAACACTGATGTATAGAGCAGTCTCATGGATTCTGTGGGAGAAGGAGAGGGTTGGAAGATTTGGGAGAATGGCATTGAAACATGTAAAATATCATGTATGAAATGAGAGGCCAGTCCAGGTTCAATGCACGATACTGGACGCTTGGGGCTAGTGCACTGGGACGACCCAGAGGGATGGTATGGGGAGGGAGGAGGGTTCAGGATGGGGAACACATGTATACCTGTGGTGGATTCATTTTGATATTTGGCAAAACTAATACTATTATGTAAAGTTTAAAAATAAAATAAAATTAAAAAAAAAACACAATCAAAAAAGAAAAAAAAGCAACAAGAGGGAACCACTTTCTAAACCACAACAAATTAGTGAGACAGGTGGTCCAGAGGCTTTTGGTTACTGATAACAGGGTCTAGTTAAGTAACAGCACTGATTGGCCATCCATGAAATCCTTTCCTGACTTGGAAATGAGAATTCCTAGTGCTACGGGACAAAGCTGGTCCCATAAAATGCCTCCCAAAACATTGCCAAAATTAAGACTGAAAGGGAGGGGATTGTAAAATAACGTTGCCCACCATCCAGTTCTACATGCCATTAGCACTGCAATCTCTGACATATAGTATATCCTAAAAGGAACTCGGGACAAAGATCAGGATGAAGCACTTGTGCTCTGGGAAAACTGAAGAGCTCTTCAGATGCCTAGATATTTTCAGGAGAAATTTTTTATGAATCTGGATTTTTGCATCTTCCCATTCTTAGAATGGGGCTTCCCAGGAGACTCAGTGGATAAAGAATCTGCCTGAAATCCAGGAGACGCAGGAGATTCAGGTTCAAGCCCTGGGTCAGGAAGATTTCCTGCAGGAGGGCATGGCAACCCACTCCAGTGTTCTTGCCTGGAGAATCCCATGGACAGAGGAGCTGGCAGCCTACAGTACTCAGGGTCACAAATAGTCAGACACGACTGAAACAATGAAGCACGCACACACGCATACTTAGAATAGCACTAACACCATAACTAAGATGTCCGCTCCTCATGACCAGCAGCAAGCTTCTGCTGGGGTTTGTCCTTGATTTCACGTACCCCTTCTCCATAATCACACATACATTGACCTCCCACTTGCCTCTTTGGAACAGTTCTCAGAGCTCTCCAAGAGGCCATCTCCCAGACTACAGCCTCAGCTTGCTGCTTCTGCTGCTAAGTCACTTCAGTCGTGTCTGACTCCGTGCAACCCCATAGACAGCAGCCCATCAGGCTCCCCCATCCCTGGGACTCTCCAGGCAAGAACACTGGAGTGGGTTGTCATTTCCTTCTCCAGTGCATGAAAGTGAAAAGTGAAAGTGAAGTCGCTCAGTCATGTCCAACTCTTCGAGACCCCATGGACTGCAGCCCACCAGGCTTCTCCGTCCATGGGATTTTCCAGGCAAGAGTACTAGAGTGGGTTGCCATTGCCTTCTCCGCAGCTTGGCTCGAATAAAATTTTCTATTTCTTTCTTAGATTTACTATTGGTTAAATTTTTCATTGACAAAGACAGATCCACTAAAAACATGACATCATTATTTACATAAAACGAAGTTTTTCACTGAATTAACCCACTGATCTAGCACTAAGTATACCTGGCCCAGCTCTATGTTTCATAAGCAACTTCATCAAAATCTGAATAGTCTTTAACTTTCTAGCTACTTGCATGTGTAGAAATATATTTTGAGTGAAGAGGCAACATTAGATAAAACTGAGATGAGAGAATCATGCCTACTTTCTACAAACTAAACTCTTGCCAACAAACAAGGATCCTACTGGTGTGGGGTGTGTTTGTGTGTAGACTGTCTTTGGTTTCCTGATTACTCTTCAGCTTGTCTTTCCTACAAATCCTACACCTTTTTTCCCTTCATATTCATGTTTAGTGACAAGTTCCACCTATGTTGTTGTGAGGCCTGTTTTTCTTCTTTATATTAACAACCATACAATTGTTCCTAGAAAAGGCAAGCAGTTTGCATTCATGCTACCTTGAATCCCTTCTACACCCAAATCTATTAAAGTGATTTACTCCTACGGTATAACAATTTTATGGTAACAGAAATAGAAACATTTGTTACAGGATCAGCATCGCTTGGTTTAAACATGTGTGTTTGCCTATAAGAAATGTTTTCAAATATACAATGGCAGACACATTGCAAACATTAATGCTTTTATTCAATTTCTACCATCAGCATCTGCAGAGGAGCTCCCAGGACTGAGGCACTGTCGGGTATTTAAGGCACAGGAATGTCCACTGCATCTTCAATTCCTTTGGAAATCATAAGCATGCCTTACGCCAGCCTCTACGCAAATCAGGACAATTAAGATAATTGCTACCATTCTCTTTTCAAAAGTGAAGTCATTCTAGCCCAGGGATTTCTGATCAGATACAGTGAAAGTGAACAATAATGTGCCTGATTGTTATGTATCAATAATAGCTCCTAAGAGCAAAAAAAGCACATGCTTTCTGACTCAAAAGACCCACCATGGAGACAGGCTGGATCCTGGACCCTTTGCGGCAGTGCTGAACTGCCTGCACCTGGACAAACACCTCCTCAAACAACAGAATAGAAACAAACTATACAAGATTAAAAATAACTGAACGCATGCACAGGGCAGGGCAAATCCTGGACAAAAGATACAGAGAGACCGAGAGACCCCAACTGCCATTTCTAAACAGCCTGGAGCAAAAGCAGGGGACTGCACATGCCCCTGCACACACCACCACCTAAGGGTGGGCAAACCACCTAAGCCACCCCTCCTGCCTGACCTGTGGACACAGCCCCTCACCCTAGAAGGAACCAGCTCACCCACCGCAGGCAGGGAGCAAGGGCGCCTCTCACTTGTCCTCACACCCTCCTGCGGCAGTGTGCTCAGCCATGCCCGACTCTGAGGGACCCTGTGCACTGTAGCCCGCCAGGCTCTTCTGTCTATGGAATGCTCCAGGCGAGAAATACTGGAGTGGGTTGCATTTCCTTCTCCACCTGCTGAAGCGGGAACCCAAATAAAGCCTTGCCTGAATTTCTTCTCTGGCATCTAGTCAATATCTGTTAAGGAGGCCACAAACCTAGTCAACATCACTACCAAAATCTCAGGGGGAGAGGTTTAGTTGGACAACCATATTGAAGGGTCACTAGACAAGTTATGATGTAAAGAAAACACTACGATGAAAGCGGTAGAAGTAATATACATATGATGAGAGTTCTGTGCAGGCACCTGTCTGCAAAAGTACTGACAATCACATAAGTCTACTGAGTAGATCCTGAAGATCTAATTGGCTTTTTCAATGAGTCATGAGTCAGGTGGTGCCCACACAGCATGTGGAGGGAGACTGGGGGGTGGGGGGCTGCCAAGTGAAGAGGGTTCTAAAGGCAAGACAGGAGAGTCATAAACAAAAAAGGTTATTTCAGATTAAGTCATCTCCCTTCGCGCACAGAAGGGTCTTATTAGATGGGTTACCTCATCTTCCTTTGGGGGCTGGAAAGGGCCCACATGATAGCTTACCTCACTGGAGCTGAGGTAACTCCAGAAAATCCCTAACCGACCAGCTAGGACTCCATTTCTGGGGGAGGGTAAAACTTCAGTTGGGCTTCCCTGGTGGCTCAGTGGTAAAGAATCCACCTGCCAATGTAAGATACACGGGTTCAATCCCTTGGTCAGGAAGATCCCATGGAGAAGGAAATGGCAACCCATTCCAGTATTCTTGCCTGAAGAATCCCATGGATCCATGGGGAGGCACTTGGCAGGCTACAGTCCATGGGACCGCAAAGAGTTGGACACAATTTAGCGACTAAACAACAAAACTTCAATCAGGCTAGATATTAAGTCCAGGTTCAGTGACATGCCCAGCGTAAGTGACTCTTGGGCCCATGCTCTTCTTTTTAATAATACCAAAATAAGGATTTTCCTGGCAGTCCAGAGGCTAAGACTCTGTGCTTCCAATCTAAGGGGCATGGGTTTGATCCCTGGTTGCAGAACTAATATCCCACATGCTGCATGGCCAAAAAAAAAGAAAAAGAACATTCACAAACATTTTTTGAAAAAGCTTCCTGAATTGCCAGGGAAAAGTAAAAGCAAATTTGAAATGAAGACAATAAAATAAAGTTCAAATTTTTTATTTTATTATTAAAATAATCATAATGCTAAGTCACTTCAGTAGTGTCCGACTCTGTGTGACCGCATAGGTGGCAGCCCACCAGGCTCTGCCGAACCTGGGATTCTCCAGGCAAGAACACTGGAGTGGGTTGCCATTACCTTCTCCAATGCATGAAAGTGAAAAGTAAAAGTGAAGTCGCTCAGTCGTGTCTGACTCTTCGCGACCCCAGGGACTGCAGCCTACCAGGTTCCTCCGTCCATGGGATTTTCCAGGCAAGAGTACTGGAGTGGGTTGCCACTGCCTTCTCCAAAATAATCATAATAACAATTCCCTGGTGGTTCAGATGGTAAAGAATATGCCTGAAATTTGGGAGATGTGGGTTCAATCCCCGGGTTGGGAAGATTCCCTGGAGATGGAAATGGCAACCCACTCTACTATTCTTGCCTGGAGAATCCCATGGACAGAGGAACCAGGTGGGCTATGGTCCTTGGAGTCTTAGAGTCAGGCAGGACTTTAGTGACTAACACTACTGTCCAAAAGCAAACGGAACCACTGTTTTCTTCAAGTTATCAAAAATCTTTAAGAGATGCTACTTGAGTTTAAAAAACTCCAATACATGATTGCTGGCCTCAGTTCCACAGTGCACAGGAAATTCTGAACTTAGCTTTTCATCCTGAGAAGTCCATGGTGGGGCAGGGCCGGGGGTTTGGTCTTTGTGCTAGAGCACAAAACAGCCTGAGCGGAAACAATTTCAAACCCAATTCTTCACCTGAAAAGCTGTCAGCAAGGCTGGTTCTAGAAAAATTAAAAAATAAAAATAAAAAAGAAAACCACTTTGTCTTTTGGAAGCACCTCCCTGCGGGGTTTCCTGACTCCAGTTTCCTCTTGGCGATCAACCCAGTTTCTCCAGGCTGATACCATGAATCCTCCACAACAGGTGGGCAGACCTGGTGTGACTGAGCACTGACACCAATGCGGCTGTGGACAATCACTCAGCCAGTTCCTCTGTGTTAGGATAACACTCCCCTGCGTTAATCTGTTCATTTCTGCTCATCTTCCTATGCTCAGTAAAGCCTTCCGCCAGGACTCCTTCCATTCCCTCAGCTGGTCAGAGCGCTGAGTCACCCACCTGGCAGGCGGAAGGAAAAAGAAGGAAGCCTTCGTGTTCAGAGGAGCACGGACAGAGCCAAGATTCTGCTCCACACTTGCAGAGGAAGCGTCCTCGCTTGGAGGGACAAGAGAAACACCATGCAGAGGAAAAAATGGAAGCAATAGAGAGGCCCCGGCAAACTGGAAAGGGAGAAACGGAAGAACCAAGAGAAGCCCCATCCAACCAGAGGATGAGGCAGCCACACGTAAGGTGACTGAGCACCAAGCTGGCCCTTTGGTTGTTGTCACAGGAAGACAGAGTTCAGGGCTGGCCCATCCCCAGTTTGGGGTGACAGTTATCTGTGCCCCCATAAACTGCCTCCGGCAACCTGAAACACATGCACATAAAGACATGTGTCACGTAGGAACACACCTTCTGTCTCCTGGTTCTGAGCAGTCCCAGGAGCCCCAGAAGAAACAGGTTTGTACATTCTGTGGATGTAGGTGATGGCAAGGAAGGCGGCTTCCTGGAGGTGACCAGGCGTGATGAAATCTCACCTTCCATAGTCTGGCCACAGCAGAGCTGGTAACCATTTTCATCTCAGTTCGTCCACTTGCCAGTTTAAAAGCTATAAGCAGGACTCTGTCTCTTCTGTGACGTGGGACACGCCCACTTCCCAATGCTCTTATGAGCCCATCCAGGATGCTACTTAAATGTGTGTGTACATGTGCTTTTCGCTTTTGCACTGTGCACAGTGAAGTCAGGGGCACGGAACCATGAATGGTCTAAATCTTCCCTCCTCTCCAACCAGAAGCTCACGCAAATTCTCCCAGAGAGATGCCCCCCTGGTAAGGAGACGGGGGACAGGGAGCATCTCCAAGTTTATCCAAAAGGCACAGTTTAAACCAAACTCTTTCAAATGAAAATGGATGAGCAGAGCATTAATAGTCTTGCTAAATGGTAACTGTGCCCCTCAACCTGTCAGAGATGTATGAAAATATAAAAGTTGTGATATTGGTTACAAGTCACCCCTCCAGAGTTACAAGATGTTAAGGAAAAACTTCTAATATTTAGAGCATAAAATTACTTTCTGGGACTTCCCCGATGGTCCGGTGGTTAAGATTCAGTGTTTCCAGAGCAGGGGGCCCCAGTTCAATGTCTGGTCAGAGAACAAGGATCCCACATATCACAGGGTGCAGACAAAAAAAAAATTACCTCCTTACTCACAGAGCAGGCTTTCCACTGGTGGGAACTCAGGTTCCAAGGAAGCAGTTCAGGAAACATGACTGAGCTGGGACTTCCCAGGGCCTTGGTTCTCAAAGTGTGGTTTGGGGCCTGACTCAACAACAGCAGCTTGATGCTCGTTAGAAACACAGACACATAGGTCCTGGAGCCGTCTATCTGAGTCAGAACCCATTTTCTAACACTATTTCCAGGTGATCTGCATGCACCTTTCATTTCAGAAGCAGTGTCTAAGGGTCAAGGACCCCTTCTGGTCACACCAAGAGGGCACCCACCCCCAGCCATGTATTAACAATACCAGTCAAGGGGGGCTACCACGTAGCACATCCAATTTTCCAGAGTTTTCATAGGTTAAAACTAAAAAGCAAAACACTCAAGCAAGCAACACTTGTAGCAATTCTTGGCAAGTGTCTTAGACATTCGCTGAGAAAAACACGAGCAGATGCTTACAGCTCCATCACACCGTCCATCCTTAATCCTCAGAAACATCCGTGCATTCTTCACACTTTCAAACATGCATATCCTAGAGCTGATTTTATGCACTCTCCAGTAGGACTTTTCAGACGGCTTTCCTACGCCCGTGCAGCTCCCATCCGGCTGGAGGCAGAGGGCCTGGCACAGGCTGGTGCCAAGCAGAACCACTGCGCTGTTGAGCAACACACCCTGCAGAGCAACCAACAGCACAGAAAGGCAGTAAGTGACACGCCTGTGTCTTGCTAGAGAAATATGGCAATAGAGCCCATTTTCTTACAAAAACTGCAGTTATCGGGATCTTACCAGAAGCTTGGTGGGAAAGAATGAGCAAAAAAAAAAAAGGAAATAAAAAATTTAACTGCTATGTAAAGCTAAACAAAACTAAAGAAGGTGGTCTGGTTGACTCATTATGATTTACATTAATCATTACTTATTGAGACTGTAAGAATCAGCATCAGATGCTACAGAGATTTTAAGAACATGCAAAACCCACAAACACTTCTCTTAAGAAGTTTCCAATCACTCTAAGCAAATAGTTTGAATACTAATACAGAGAAGAATAAAAATAGTGTTCTATAAGAGTGCTTGAATTTTGACAAGTAATCTATGGATATTAGTTAAATGTATGCATGTAGGAGGGGCTTCCCAGGTGGTGCTAGTGGTAAAGAACACGCCTGCCAATGCAGGGGATGTAAGAGATGCAGGCTTGATCCCTGGGTCAGGAAGATCCCCTGGAGGAGGGCATGGCAACCTACTCCAGTATTCTTGCCTGGAGAATGCCATGGACAGAGGAGCCTGATGAGCTATAGTCCATAGGGTCTCGAAGAGTCAGACATAATTGAAGTGACTTAGCACTCACACACACATGCATGGAGGAATAAATGAATGAATGAAAAGAAGTATTGAATATAACTAAAGCCAAATTAAGTAAATCTTCTCTAATCAATAGCTTCAGTCAGTTCAGTTGCTCAGTTGTATCCAACTCTTTGCAACCCCATGGACTGCAGCACACCAAGCCTCCCTGTCCATCACCAACTCCCAGAGCTTGCTCAAACTCATGTCCACCAAGTTGGTCATGCCATCTCATCCTCTGTCGTCCCCTTCTCCTCCTGCCTTCAATCTTTCCCAGCATCAAGGGCTTTTCCAATGAGTCAGTTCTTTGATCAGGTGGCCAAAGAGCTTCAGCTTCAGCATCAGTCCTTCCAATGAATATTCAGGGTTGACTTCCTTTAGGATGGACTGGTTGGATCTCCTTGCAGTCCAAGGGACTCTCAAGAGTCTGCTCCAACACCACAGTTCAAAAGCATCAATTCTTCAGTGCTTAGCTTTCTTTATGATTCAACTCTCACATCCATACATGACTATTGGGAAAACCATAGCTTTGACTAGATGGACATTTGTCAACAAAGTGATTGATGCCTCTGCTTTTTAATATGCTGTCTAGATTGCTCATAGCTTTTCTTCCAAGGAGCAAGTATCTTTTCATTCCAAAACTACAGTCACCATCTGCAGTGATTTTGGAGCCCAAGAAAATGAAGTCTGCCACTGTTTCCATTGTTTCCTTATCTATTTGCCATGAAGTGATAGGACTGGATGTCATGATCTTAGTTTTCTGAATGTTGAGTTTTAAGCCAGCTTTTTCACTCTCTTCTTTCACTTTCATCAAGAAGCTCTTTAGTTCCTCTTCACTTTCTACCATAAGGGTGGTGTTATCTGCATATCTGAGGTTATTGATATTTCTCCCTGCAATCTTGATTCCAGCTTGTGCTTCATCCAGCCCAGTGTTTCACATGATATATTCTGCATATAAGCAATAGCTTAAGAGGAAGATATTAAAAGTTCTTGAAAATTAGTTAGAAATGTACTAACACAGTAGAGAAATGAATAAAAGACACAAATACACAAGTCACAAAATACAAATGATGAATATGCAAAAGGAAAAATAATCTATACGAGTAATAAAAATAATAATAAAGTGAAAATTAAATGTTTATTTCTCTAGAAGATTGTCAAAGTTTCTTTCAAGGACTGCTATACTCAACACCAAGGTCCATGATATCAATATAAATAATATCCTGCTCTGTCAAAGGGAACTTGGTAGTAACGAGCATCATTTTACCTGGAAAGGTCTGGCCTTTGTCCTAGGTTTCTGAGAAGTAATCACCAACCCCTAATGGTGCTGTGCCTAACAGGAGTGTCTTTGCTTGCCTGGCAGCCTTGGGTCAGCCAGATAGTAAAGATGCGACTTAGGGTGGGAACTTTGCGTAACGAGGTGTCAGCTGACCTCCCAAGAGGTCTCTTCCCTCTGCATCTCTTTCCTTAATGAATGTTAGAGACTGAGACTGGCCATATGGACTCCCTATGTGAGGGACCCCAGGAAAGCCTCTGGGCCCAAGTCTCAGGTAAGCCTCCCTGGCTCCATGAATATCATCACACATCAGTGCAGAGAAAGTCACATCATCCTGATTCCAGGAAGAGGACAACCACAATTTCCACATTTGGTGCTTTTCCTGAACTCTGCCCTCTGCATCTCTTCCCTTAGTGAATGTTAAATCTGCATCCTTTCTCTGTAATACCATGAATGTGAGAGCAATGATTTAGTTCTGGGTCATTCTCATGAATTATCAAAACTTGATAGTGACCTCAAGAATCCTTCACTCTGAAGTCCCTGTCAGAAGCGAGGGTGGTCATGTCAACTGTCCCCTCTAACCTCATGATTTGACTTTCCCAGGATTAAGTACTGGTACATTTCTGGAGAGAGATTTGTCAATATGTTGCCAAGAGTCTTAAAGGGCTCATATTCTGACCTTTCAATTCAATTTTGAATGATCTAGGCTAAGAAAATAATAAAATATGTTGTCAGAGACATAAGTCCAAGTACATTTTCCAGTAATACATTAAAGATAATAAAATAAAGAAATTAAGATTAAATATCCAATGACAAATTCATATTTTCCTAATGTTTGAATATAATGTAACCATATTTTCCCCATGTTGTCTGGGGAAAACAATAACATAATGAAGTGTTTATTACATCAGATCAGTCGCTCAGTCATGTCCGAATCTTTGCGACCCCACGAATCACAGCACGCCAGGCCTCCCTGTCCATCACCAACTCCCGGAGTTCACTGAGACTCACGTCCATTGAGTCAGCGATGCCATCCAGCCATCTCACCCTCTGTTGTCCCCTTCTCCTCCTGCCCCCAATCCCTCCCAGCATCAGGGTCTTTTCCAATGAATCAACTCTTCACATTAGGTGACCAAAGTACAGGAGTTTCAGCTTTAGCATCATTTCTTCCAAAGAAATCCCAGGGCTGATCTCCTTCAGAATGGACTGGTTGGATCTCCTTGCAGTCCAAGGGACTCTCAAGAGTCTTCTCCAACACCACAGTTCGAAAGCATCAATTCTTTGGCGCTCAGCCTTCTTCACAGTCCAACTCTCACATCCATACATGACCACAGGAAAAACCATAGCCTTGACTAGATGAACCTTTGTTGGCAAAGTAATGTCTCTGCTTTGAATATGCTATCTAGGTTGGTCATAACTTTCCTTCCAAGGAGTAAGCATCTTTTAATTTCATGGCTGCAGTCACCATCTGTAGTGATTTTGGAGCCCAGAAAAATAAAGTCTGACACTGTTTCCACTGTTTCCCCATCTATTTCCCATGAAGTGGTGGGACTGGATGCCATGATCTTCGTTTTCTGAATGTTGAGCTTTAAGCCAACTTTTTCACTCTCCACTTTCACTTTCATCAAGAGGCTTTTTAGTTCCTCTTCACTTTCTGCCATAAAGGTGGTGTCATCTGCATATCTGAGGTTATTGATATTTCTCTTGGCAATCTTGATTCCAGCTTGTGTTTCTTCCAGTCCAGTGTTTCTCATGATGTACTCTGCATATAAGTTAAATAAACAGGGTGACAATATACAGCCTTGACAAACTCCTTTTCCTATTTGGAACCAGTCTGTAATATACAGCCTTGACGAACTCCTTTCCCTATTTGGAACCAGTCTGTTGTTCCATGTCCAGTTCTAACTGTTGCTTCCTGACCTGCATACAAATTTCTCAAGAGGCAGATCAGGTGGTCTGGTATTCCCATCTCTTGAAGAATTTTCCACAGTTTATTGTGATCCACACAGTCAAAGGCTTTGGCATAGTCAATAAAGCAGAAATAGATGTTTTTCTGGAACTCTCTTGCTTTTTCTATGATCCAGCAGATGTTGGCAATTTGATCTCTGGTTCCTCTGCCTTTTCTAAAACCAGCTTGAACATCTGGAAGTTCACGGTTCACGTATTGCTGAAGCCTGGCTTGGAGAATTTTGAGCATTACTTTACTAGCGTGTGAGAGGAGTGCAATTGTGCGGTAGTTTGAGCATTCTTTGGCATTGCCTTTCTTTGGGATTGGGATGAAAACTGACCTTTTCCAGTCCTGTGGCCACTGCTGAGTTTTCCAAATTTGCTGGCATATTGAGTGCAGCACTTTCACAGCATCATCATAGTAGGTCTAAAAAGTTTTGAAGACAAATTGACTGATTGGATTCATAATTCACCAGACTAGATATGTTATACTCATTAAAAGTTGTAACTTTTCAGAAAACATTCTCTTTATTTTTAAAATGTAGATAACAATATCTGTCAGAAATGTCATGGTGGTTAGATTTAGTATTGTGTATGGTGAAGCTCTCAGTAAAGTGTCTGTAATAAAACAGGCAATCTCACAAATGATACCTATTGCATTAATAATATCATTTAAAGATAAAAAGATAAATTCACAAACATGTATTACAAAGAAAAAAAACATAAGCAATATGAAATGATCACACACATACAACACTCAAAGAGTATAAATATGTAAATATTCTAACAGTTAGAAAAGTTAAATATAGATTTGTTTCACTCCCAAATATAAGATTCTCTAACTTTTTATTTGAAATTCCCACAGCCATAGTTTTAACCTGCAAATTCAATTGACATTGGCTGTTACTCCCATCATTTTAGTGTTGCTAAGGCTGCCATCCCTACGATCACATTCTGGGTGGACAAAATGACCACAGGCATCAATGCCCCGAGTGGAAAGAGATCTGATTTCTCCACTGTGACTTCATTCAAGAGTTTTCCTCAACAGGGCAAAAGAAAATACAAGTTTAAGAGTATCAGCTTTAATGATCTTCCTCCAGTTTACCTTGACAAAAACCACAAACTCTTTTGAAAGGTCTGCATAGCCTGCCGATGATTCGTTAGTTATTTTGCCATGGCGATCAAAAATAACCAAGTGGCCGGGAACCCGCGCTGACTCAAGGAGTGCGCAGCGGTTGGGCTGGGACAGCACCCGCATCTCAGTGGACGCCCCACCACTAGCCTAAAAGAAAAAGGGAAAACAAAACAAAATGAAAGCTCTGCATAAGCAATAGAAAAGGTGTTGACACTCTATGTCTGCACAGATCCAGTGCACTGCATGGAACCCTTGAACTAGCTGTACAACTGCGACATGTTTTCTGATTCAATTCTTTTGATCTCCCGCCCTGATTTCCAGGGTCTTGCTCCAAGGACCTTCTCTTGACTTTTCAGAAACCATGTGGAGCGCTAAATAACAGCAAAAATAATTCCAGTGGCAGGGTAACTTAATGAGATGTTAATGTGCATTTTATCATTATTTTTCACTTCTTTTTTTGTGTCTTCCTAATTAAAGACCACATAGGATCAAAAGATAAAATTAACAGATGTGTATTACTAGGTTTTGCTTGTGAAAAACTGAACAAATCAAGGAAGATAAACTATAGTGAGACATTTCTAGTTTAGGGCACTGTTTGAGGTCTGACCTCTCACTGTCTCAAGGAGGCATCTGGGCCTGAAAGTAAGGACTTACTGATGCCGCTGGAAAGGCTTGATCCGTGACACTAAAGCTGCCAACCTCAGTGAAGTTTCTTGTGTGAGGATGGCAGGTAAGCCATGGAGCCGTTCACAAAGAAACCACCTGATGTTTGATGAGAACTGGGCAGTGAGCAGTGTGGACTGAAGTTAAGAGAGTTGTCACCAGCTTGAAATGTGTATACAACAAGGTGACCTTCATAATAACCAAGGTGGGATTTTTCTCCAACTTAGAGGGAGAGGGGTTTACAGAGAGACTTAATTTGATTTTAGAAAAATAAATAGAACATTTCTTGAACTCTTAATTTGAGTGACTCCATACCCTCAACATTCATATTTATTAAACTTCTACTGACTAGGACCTTTATGAAGCAGAATGCACTACAAAATACAGCATGAGGGACTTCCCTGGTGGTCCAATGACTAAGACTCAAAGCTCACAACACAGAGTGCCCCAGTTTGATCCCTGATCAGGAAACTAGATCCCATATGCCACCACTGAAATCCAGTGCAGCCAAAATATAAATAAAAATAAGCATAAAAAACAGCATGGGGTAACATGCCAAGTTCAAAAAAAAGACACCATAAAAGAAATGTGACTGATTCATGTCCGAATCTTTGCAGCCCCATGGACTCTAGCCTGCCCGACTCCTCTGTCCATGGGATTCTCCAGGCAAGAATACTGGAGTGGGTTGCCAGTTCTTCTCCAGGGGATCTTCCCGACTCAGAGATTGAACTGGGTCTTCCATGCTGCAGGTAGATTATTTATCATCTGAGCCACCAGTGAAGCAAGTAAGTAAATTAATTAATAATTTGTTTTAAAAAAGCAATACAGCTTCCTCCTGACTATTTCCCCTCTGGGCACTTTTGTCCTGGAACCTAGCTCCCACGCTGTGAGAGTCAAGCAGCTACACTGAAGGAAGGGCCACACAGCTGTTCCACTGAGAGCTGGCGTCGACTATCAGACCTTTGACTCAACAAGCCCTTGGATGACTCCAGGCTCTAACATTTCAGCCACTTCACTTGATGCTGAGAGGAAGAGAGATGTGCTACCTTCTCTGGGTCCCGCCCAACTGCAGATTTGTAAACAAAATAAATATGGTCAATGTTGTCAAAAAAAAAAGGTGACTGATTAGTTCCTTAGCCTGAATTTCAGTCCTACAGATCATGTTTTTTCTTCAAAATTTATTGCTATCCTTAAGTTTTAAAACAAGATATAAGTAAAAAAAAAAAGTCATTGCATAAAATTATGTAAGATTATATGAGAAAGCTGTAGAATGAGGGGTGGAGTCCCAGCTTCTGTGCTCCATGCCTGCTTTCATACTGACCAGCTCTGAGACTTTGGACAACACAGTCTTCCCACTCGTCAGGCTCCTCTTCTGTCAGAAAGGGATGCTAATGTACTCTCTCATAGGACAATAAAAAGGCTAAATGTTATAACACACAGTTAGCACTTAAAACAGTGCATGTCATCCTATGCTTTCTCAGCTTCAAAACAAATAATCATACATGGACCTTAAAAAAAAGACATTTTTAGAAGTTTTATCCATTTTAAAATTTTTATTTTTAATTGTAGGATAATTACTTTACACTACTGTGATTGTTTCTGCCGTGTATCAACATGAATCAGCCATAGATATACCTATGTCCCTTCCCTCTTAAACCTTCCTCCCACCTCCTTTCCCATCCCACCCCTCTAGGTTGTCACAGAGCACCAGCTTTGGGTTCCTTTCAAACCTAAACTAAGTAATCTTTTACACTCATTCACAAAGCACACTGTGCTGTGTTTAGCTGCTCAAGTCGTGTCCAATTCTTCGCGACCCTATGGACTGTAGCCCACCAGGCTCCTCTGTCCATGAGATTTCCCAGGCAAGACTACTGGAGTGGGTAGCCATTTCCTTCTCCAGGGGATCTTCCCAATCCAGGGATCAAACCTGGGTCTCGTGCATGGCAGGCAGATTCTTTACCAACTGAGCCACCAGGGAAGCCCAACTAAGTAATACAAGGCATAATTATGTGAAACTATTGGTTTTCCCCCAATAATGTGATCCCTGAAAGGGCCTTTGGGAGGTCAGATTTCCCATTTTGAGGCTAACTGAAAGTTTGAATGTTCTCAGAGACGTGTTCTACTTTTTCTTGTCTAAATTCTAACTGCTGAAATTTAAGGCCATTTACATATCAAAATCTCAAAAATCAGTGAGACAAAACAACATGAAAAAAGTGGAAGCAAAAGCCAAAGGAAAATACAAATTCATAATCTTATGAAAGTGTCTTGTGCAAGAATATATTATATATATATATATATATATATATATATATATATATATGGATACAATACATTTGACATACGGTGAAAACAGAGATTACCACATACCATTCCAGTGACAAAGCCGTTGTCAAGAGCCAGAGAAAGGTGCCTCAATTCATGACTTTGGAAAATGCATACATTTCCTTTGTTGAAAATAACGTCAAAGAGACCTATAAAACATTTTAAGTATTAGCAAGTAATTCGTGCTTTTAAAGCTTTTTTTCTTACTCAATTATATATTGAAACCTCCTAAAAATACATTTTATGACATCTCTCAGTTAAATGTTTTTAATTAGTCAAAAGGTAGAAGAATGCTGGTAACCTTTAATAATCTACATGTTGCTTGGCATCTGGTGGCATTTCCAAGGAAAATATCTAATGCCTTCCCAAAATAAACAGTAAACTCCTGGGACAATCCAAAATAAAGCAAAAAAGCAAAAACCAAAAAACACTCAATGGAACTGTTGCCAGGAAGACAAATTATCCTAGTGTGAAAACCCATTTCCATTCTCAAGTCCCAGAGACTTGAGATAAAATGAACTGATGCATTCTAAAATTAAATACATACTATTAGGGCATTGGTGACTGGTTTGTATGATTATGGTATAAAGGTTATGTCATCATATATTTGATTGCTTTTAGCTCTCCGTATACTTTTACATGCCATTTTATCTTGAAACAAAGCTTTTCTTAAGGTCATGAATTTTTTCACCACTCTGTACAGCTAAACACCAACACAGAGTGCCTAGACCACAGCAGGCCCTCAAGAAACATTCTTTAGATAAGACCCCTAATTAGATCCTCCAAAATAAATACAAATGCTGCATACCACTTACATATGAAATCTAAAAACCAAAACAAACTCATAGATACTGAGAACAAATGGGTGGCTGTTGGAGGGAGGGGGTAGAGCGTGGGCAAAACAGGTGAGGGAATTAAGAGGTACAAACCTCCAGTCTTATGAAATTAAGTTACAAGGATGTAATGTAAAGCATAAGGAATATGGTCAATAGTTCAGTTCAGTTCAGCTCAGTTCAATTGCTCAGTCATGTCTGACTCTTTGCGACCCCATGAATTGCAGTGCGCCAGGCCTCCCTGTCCATCACCAACTCCCAGAGTTCACTCAGACTCAAATCCATCAAGTCAGTGATGCCATCCAGCCATCTCATCCTCTGTTGTCCCCTTCTCCTCCTGCCCCCAATCCCTCCCAGCATCAGAGTCTTTTCCAATGAGTCAACTCTTCGCATGAGGTGGCCAAAGTACTGGAGTTTCAGCTTTAGCATTATTCCCTCCAAAGAAATCCCAGGGCTGATCTCCTTCAGAATGGACTGGTTGGATCTCCTTGCAGTCCAAGGGACTCTCAAGAGTCTTCTTCAACACCACAGTTCAAAAGCATCAATTCTTCGGCACTCAGCCTTCTTCACAGACCAACTCTCACATCCATACATGACCACAGGAAAAACCATAGCCTTGACTAGACGGACCTTTGTTGGCAAAGTAATGTCTCTGCTTTTGAATATGCTATCTAGGTTGGTCATAACTTTCCTTCCAAGGAGTAAACGTCTTTTAATTTCATGGCTGCAGTCACCATCTGTAGTGATTTTGGAGCCCAAAAAAATAAAGTCTGACACTGTTTCCATTGTTTCCCCATCTATTTCCCATAAAGTGATGGGACCAGATGACATGATCTTAGTTTTCTGAATGTTGAACTTTAAGCAAACATTTTCACTCTCCTCTTTAACTCTCATCGAGAGGCTTTTTAGTTCCTCTTCACTTTCTGCCATAAGGGTGGTATCATCTGCATATCTGAGGTTATTGATATTTCTCCCGGCAATCTTTTGATTCCAGCTTGTGCCTCTTCCAGCCCAGCATTTCTCATGATGTACTCTGCATATAAGTTAAATAAGCAGGGTGACAATATACAGCCTTGATGTACTCCTTTTCCTATTTGGAACCAGTCTGTTGTTCCATGTCCAGTTCTAACTGTTGCTTCCTGACCTCATATAGGTTTCTCAAGAGGCAGGTCAGGTGGTCTGATATTCCCATCTCTTTCAGAATTTTCCACAGTTCCTTGTGATCCACATAGTCAAAGGCTCTGGCATAGTCAATAAAGCAGAAATAGATGTTTTTCTGGAACTCTCTTGCTTTTTTGATGATCCAGCAGATGTTGGCAATTTGGTCTCTGTTTCCTCTGCCTTTTCTAAAACCAGCTCGAACATCTGGAAGTTCACAGTTCACATATTGCTGAAGCCTGGCTTGGAGAAATTTGAGTATTACTTTACTAGCATGTGAGATGAGTGCAATTGTGCAGTAGTTTGAGCATTCTTTGGCATTGCCTTTCTTTGGGAATGGAATGAAAACTGACCTTTTCCAGTGCTGTGGCCACTGCTGTTTTCCAAATTTGCTGGCATATTGAGTGCAGCACTTTCACAGCATCATCTTTCAGGATTTGAAAGAGCTCAACTGAAATTCCATCACCCCAACTAGCTTTGTTCGTAGTGATGCTTTTTAAGGCCCACTTGACTTCACATTCCAGGATGTCTGGCTGTAGATGAGTGATCACACCATCATGATTATCTGGGTCGTGAAGATCTTTTTTGTACAGTTCTTCTGTGTATTCTTGCCACCTCTTCTTAATATCTTCTGCTTCTTTTAGGTCCGTACCATTTCTGTCCTTTATCGAGCCCATCTTTGCATGAAATATTCCTTTGGTATCTCTAATTTTCTTGAAGAGATCACTAGTCTTTCCCATTCTGTTGTTTTCCTCTATTTCCTTGCACTGATCACTGAGGAAGGGTTTCTTATCTCTCCTTGCTATTCTTTGGAACTCTGCATTCAGATGCTTATATCTTTCCTTTTCTCCTTTGCTTTTCGCTTCTCTTCTCTTCACAGCTATTTGTAAGGCCTCCTCAGACAGCCATTTTGCTTTTTTGCATTTCTTTTCCATGGGGAAGGTCTTGATCCCTGTCTCTTGTACAATGTCACGAACCTGTGTCCATAGCTCATCAGGCAGTCTGTCTATCAAATCTAGTCCCTTAAATCTATTTCTCCCTTCCACTGTATAATCATAAGGGATTTGATTTAGGTCATACCTGATGGTCTAGTGGTTTTTCCTACTTTCTTCAATTTAAGTTTGAATTTGGCAATAAGGAGAACACTGTACTAATTTTGTGTGAGGACAGATGATCACTAAACTTATAATGGTGATCATTTCATAACATTTGCAATTGTCAAATCATTCCACAGTACACTTGAAACAACAAAACACTGTATGCCAACTATACTTCCATTAAAAAAATAACAAAAGCAAATGTTCAAAACTTGTTGAAAAACAAAAAAGTTAGAAATCTCATTTATAGAGTTAATGAGCTCTCCACCATGAGTAAGCAGTTCATACAAGAATGGAAATGTTATTTAGTTTTAACAAATAAATTTTTTCAAGTTACATAACTCTTAAGTTCAACATGAAAAAACGTATTGAATCCAATAGATGCCAAAGAGAAACATTTTAATGTTTCTAGCATTCATTTTTAAATCCTCCTAATAGGGTTCTTAGTAAAATTAGAAATGACTTTCCTTTCATGCTAAAGGAAGTTTTTACAAATCACACATAACTAGAGGGGGAACTCTTTCCCCCATGCCAACACCCACACTCCCTCCCACTGCAACCAGAGAACAGGCAACAGCCCTTCATCTGGTGACAAAGGAAGCAGGTGCTCCAGCTCTGGCCCTTTCTACTCCCAGAGGAGCTGCATCACAGAAGGTGCTTCCTCTCAGGTTCTCTGTCACTGATGGGCACAGCCCCCGTAGGGGAGACAGTGGGTGCCCCGAATCTCACTTCCTTCTAGGAGGAGTTAGTGAGCTCTGTGAGCGCCTACATAGAGCCAGTACCCCAACTTGGTTTCATCAGTATTAAAGCTGAGGTTCCGACTTCCATTTGTCTGTGTTCTGTTTCTTATTTCTTAATTGATTTTGTACACAGGAGTGGAAGAAAATGGTATTATTTATCGATGCCTTTTCAAATACCCAACTCTTAAAAGACAATAAAAACATCCCATTAAAATTAATTACAGAATGAGAATGCCAATATTACCAACACTATTCACTTTCTAAAGGATGTTCTTGCCAATGGAACAGTGCTTGAAACCAAATCAATACATATAACTATTGGAAGGTAGTAGATAAATTTATCATATTTGTAAAACCTAAAAACTCTTTAATTAGAGTGGAGTAAAGTGGTATGATTCAAGATAAGTATGTATCTGGACCTGACATACTATAGGCACTTAACAAATACTGAACGAATGAAACATAAAAACTACAGATTTCTACATATTTGTATATGTTAATATGTTAGCTTTATAATGGGGAGGGGTTTATTTACAATGTTAACCACAGCCTTGGAACAACACTAACAAGATATTATAGTGCCTGTGTGAAGAGAGGAAATATATACACGGTGGAGGTTTAGTCGCTAAGTTGTGTCTGACTCTTAAGACCCCATGGACTATAGCCCGCAAGGCTCCTCTGTCCAAGGGATTTCCCAGGCAAGAATATTGGAGTGGGTAGCCATTTCCTTCTCTCGGGATACATGTACATATATACACACACATGCACAGTCATACACACACACACACACAGTCTTAAATTAATAGAGGGAAAACTAAAGAAAAAAACTGAATACTGTGAAAACCTCAATTTCTTCCAAGTTAATATTTAGATTTAGTGTAATTGTGGCAAAATTTCCCTCAGAATTTCTTGGGAATGATGAAATAATTTAAAGTCAATATGTAAAAAAAAAAAAAAAAAACATAAGCATTAACTCTCTGATCAGTGCTTTGTGCTGTAGTTTGTGTGTTGGAATCTCAAGTCCCTGTCTAACATTTCAAAGTGCTTCTCACCTCAGCTCAGGTGCAAGGCTAGAAATCCCCTGCAAAATCTGGGCCAGGCCTCCTTCTGTCTCTCTGTTTCCCTGTCTCTCCCACCTCTGTCTACGCGGTGAGGCTGGAGGTGACTTGCTGCTCACGTGAGTCTAGTGGAGTCAGTGCTGGAGGTCCCCATGGCTGGTCATGGCCCATTTCTCCAACCCATAAGCCAAGGGTCCCATGGTGACCTGTATGTCACACTGGGTTTGCATCCTTCTAATACCCTCAACTGGAGAAGGCAATGGCACCCCACTCCAGAACTCTTGCCTGGAAAATCCCATGGACAGAGGAGCCTGGTGGGCTGCAGTCCATGGGGTCTCGAAGAGTCAGACACAACTGAGTGACTTCACTTTCACTTTTCATTTTCATGCATTGGAGAAGGAAATGGCAACCCACTCCAGTGTTCTTGCCTGGAAAATCCCAGAGACAGGGGAGCCTGGTGGGCTTCCATCTATGGGGTCGCACAGAGTCGGACACAACTGAAGTGACTTAGCAGCAGCAGCAACACCCTCAACCACCTCCTGGAGCTGGGGAGCCCTAGCAAGACAAGGCCCTCTTGCACTGGATGCTGTTAGGGGGGCTGGATGGCACCTGCTCACATGTTCTATCTGTGCTTGTTCTAAACTTGCCAGAAACCCAGGAGTCCAGGCCTCACATTCAACAGACCTGAGAGGCCCACGTCAACCTCTGACCACCTCTACCCTGCTGTGCCCTCCTAGATTCTCTCCCGATGATCTAAGGTCCACTCTCCTCTTGCCTTCCAAATCACAGCTGGTCTCAAAGAAGACACCAGTGAAACCCACGGGCACACAGTCCCTGAGCAGCAGTGACGTCAGCTGGTCAGACTTTCATAAACTCAGTCAGGAAAGACACAGCATGCCTGCTAGAGTAACAGTTTATTAGACCTGGCACAGGAGGCATCAGGAGCTGCAGATTCCTACAGATCCCCATCCTCTGATTCCCCTGGGATTAATGCAGAGCAGGACCAGGTGAATGGGGCATGGAGGGACTCTGGTTACAGCTGAGGACCCTGAGCTTTAGAAATACCCAGCCTTATTCAGTTCAGTTCAGTCACTCAGGCATGTCTGACTCTTTGCTACTCCATGGACCATAGCATGCCAGGCTTCCCTGTACATCACCAACTCCCAGAGCCTGCTCAAGCTCATGTCCATCAAGCTGGCAATGCCATCCAACCATCCCATCCTCTGTCATCCCCTTCTCTTCCTGCCTTCAATCTTTCCCAGTATCAGGGTCTTTTCAAATGAGTCAGTTTTTCAATCAGGTGGCCAAAGTATGGGAGTTTCAGCTTCAGCATCAGTCCTTCCAATGAATATTCAGGACTGATTTCCTATGGGATGGACTGGTTTGATCTCCTTGCTGTCCAAGGAACTCTCAAGAGTCTTCTCCAACACCACAGTTCAAAAGCATCAATTCTTCTTCACCATTCAGCCTTCTTTATAGTCCAACTCTCACATCCATACAAGACTACTGGAAAAACCATAGCTTTAACTAGATGGACATTTGTTGGCAAAATGATGTCTCTGCAATGCTATCTAGGTTTCTCATAGCCTTTCTTCCAAGCCTTTTAATTTCATGGCTGCAGTCACCATCTGCAGTGATTTGGGAGCCCAAGAAAATAAAGTCTGTAACTGTTTCCACTGTTTCCCCATCTATTCGCCATTAAGTGATGGGACTTGATGCCATGATCTTCGTTTTTTGAATGCTGAGTTTTAAGCCAGCTTTTTCACTCTCCTCTTTAACTTTCATCAAGAGGTTCTTTAGTTCCCCTTTACTTTCTACCATAAGGGTGGTGTCCTCTGCATATCTGAGGTTATTGATATTTCTCCCTGCAGTCTTGATTCCAGCTTGTGCTTCATCCATCCCAGCATTTCACATGATGTATTCTGCATATAAGTTAAACAAGCAGCAGGATGACAATATACAGCCTTGATGTGTTCCTTTCCCAGTTTGGAGCCAGTCTGTTGGTCCATGTCCGTTTTGAACTGTTGCTTCTTGACCTGCATACAGATTTCTCAGGAGGCAGGTAAGGTCGTCAGTTCAGTTCAGTTCAGTTCAGTTACTCAGTCATGTCCGACTCTTTGCGACTCCATGGACTGTAGCACACCAGTCTCCCCTATCCATCACCAACTCCTGGAGCTTGCTCAAACTCACTTCCTTCAAGTCTGTGATGCCATCCAACCATCTCATCCTCTTTCATCTCCTCTTCCTCCTGCCTTAAATCTTTCCCAGCATCAGGGTCTTTTCTAGTGATGAGTCAGTTCTTCGAATCAGGTGGCCAAAGTTTTGGAGCTTCAGCTTCAGCATCAGTCCTTTCAATGAATATTCAGGACTGATTTCCTTTAGGATGGACTGGTTTGATCTCCTTGCTGTCCAAGGGACTCATAAGAGTCTTCTGCAACACCACAGTTCAAAAGCATCAATTCTTTGTCGCTCAGCTTTCTTTGGAGAAGGCAATGGCAACCCACTCCAGTACTCTTGCCTGGAAAATCCCATGGATGGAGGAGCCTGGTGGGCTGCAGTCCATGGGGTCTCGAAGAGTCAGACATGACTGAGCAACTTCACTTTCACTTTTCACTTTCACGCACTGGAGAAGGAAATGGCAACCCACTCCAGTGTTCTTCCCTGGAGAATCCCAGGGACAGAGGAGCCTGGTAGGCTGCTGTCTATGGGGTTGCACAGAGTCAGACACGACTGAAGCAACTTAGCAGCAGCAGCAGCTTTCTTTATGGTGGTTTGGTATTCCCATCTCTTTAAGAATTTTTCACAGTTTGTTGTGATCCACACAGTCAAAGGCTTTAGCGTCAATAAAGCAGAAGTAGATGCTTTTCTGGAACTCTCTTGCTTTTTCTATGATCCAGTGGATGTTGGCAATTTGATCTCAGGTTCCTCTGCCTTTTCTACATCCAGTTTGAACAACTGAACATTCTCGGTTCACGTACTGTTGAAGCCTCGCTTAGAGAATTTTGAGCAATCTCATTATGGAGGAAGAAATGGCAACCCATCCCATTATTCTTTCCTGAGAAAATCCACAGACAGAGGAGCCTGGTGGGCTACAGTCCATGAGGTCACACAGAGTCAGACTTGGCTACTAAGTACCTACTTAGCAACAGCAGGTACAACTATTCACATAGGTCCATAGAGACACTGCAGAGAACAATAAAGACACATTAGAAACTTCCAGTGTGGTAATACATTGTATATTTAAAATTACATGCTTAAAATAAATAAATTTAAAAATAAATAAATAAAATTACATGCTTAATCCTTTTAGGAATATCAGTTGAATGAGTATGAATTTAGGTTATGTTTTTTTCCTTGAAAAATACACCTATATAATGAGAGAACTATGTGAGTCTGTATTTTATGGTAAATCTTTTGAAATTTCAGGGGATGGGAAGTTCATGAACTGGCCCTGATATAAGGTAGCCATCAGTGGTTTAGAACTAAACACTTATTTGTATTGTCATCCGGGCCTTCCTTTCAGCTCTGAGATCCCACACTAGCAACAGGAAGACATGTTTTTGATGGTCATTGTCAGAGCAGGCATAGTATTATTTTTTTTAATTCTTAAGAGCTTATGATCATAAAAATGAAGCCCCCCTGTGGTATTTCAATGATCTTCTCATGCTGTGTATCTCCTCTTCAGTCTAGTGTTGCCAAGAAATGGTTCAGCAGCTCTCAGAGAAATGAGCACTCTAACTCTGGGCATGGAAATAGCTAAATTCACAACCAGCTTGATAACTAAATAGAAGGCCTGGCGCATGATAATACATTTTGTGTGTGTGGAGTGAACATCAAAGCCAACATATCTGAGACATATTCTTAAAATATTTTCTTGAAAAGATGTTCATGGGTCAGCATTTTTCATCACAACCATTTCCAGGCAAGCGAAAACTGATTCATGAATGTGAATTTACAGGACAAGGCATATAACATCAGGAAATAATGCTGCAGTAATTATCATACATAAAACACCTCCTGTTGCAAAAATGTCAGTTACGCCAAGGAAAATGACTCATACCATCCTGCACCTGCCTTTCTTAGGACTGCTCATTCTACTCTATTTATTGCAGGACTAGAGTATTTAGATGCTGGGAACATTTAAGGGTAAAATTTCTCTGTTTTCATCATCTACCGGTTAGTTAGTTCTACACACACATTCACATGCCTGCCGTCTGTGCAGCTGCAGGACACCAGTTCTTTACTGGGGATCCTCTCTGCACAATTCTCTGGGTTCATCCATATCATGAGGCCTGGCTTCCAAGACAGATTAATCCAAGAAGTGGAGGCAGAAGACGAGGACTTTAGGAGTTACAGCGTGCTCGCTCTAGTCAAAATACGGAGACAGGGCTGACCCAGAGAGGGATGAGGCAGACGCTCCACTTCTTGATGTGGGAGTGTTGTGTTCCCTCTATAAACCAGCTTGTGGGGGCTGGGTGTTAGAAGACAAGTATACATGTGTCATTTTCCTGCATGGACCAGTCCCTCTGAATAAAGGGATTTACAAATGTATGTGTGAGTGTGTGCTCAGTCGTGTCTGTTTCTGTGATTCAGGACTGTAGCCTGCCAGTCTCCCTCTGCCCATGGGATTCTGCAAGCAAGAACACTGGAGTGGATTGCCATTTCCTTTTACAAAACATACAGGGAAATGTTCCAGCATAGTAACACTTTGATATCACTATTTCTCTCCCTCTCTTTCAGCATCCCAGGGGAGTAAAGAAAAAGACTTTCCTCCCCTTCCCTGGAGAATATTTGCTTACATTCTCGTCTTTTCTTTTTCTGTCTCTGTCTCTCACACTGTTTCTCCTTCTCTGGAAGGAAAACTGGGCAACCCTGAAAAAGATCGGAATTTCTTACCTTGGGTATTTCTCTGCTTTAACGTACCCACCCGTGTATGTAAGTAACATCAGACCTTCACTTGATGATACTGAGGGGTGGGGACTTGAGGACCCAACATAAGATGCTGCTCTACCTGCTGCATTTGTTCCGAGAAATAACGGTCTTGGTTTTTGACTCAGTGCTCTTGTGTTTTTTGCAAGTAAAGTTAAACTTAGATCCTTTACGGTTTCTGATTTCAAAGTGGGAGACATTTTTACATTTGGAAATACAAGCCACTCTCTTCAGTAAGGGAAAAGAGTGTCAGCACTGGCAGCAGGGGCCTTGGGGAGCATGACATGAAGGACCGTTCTGAGGGATCTAAGTAGATAAGTGATCCCAAATGGGAACCAACAGGCAAGAAAAATATCTGAGAAATAGACTAGTTTTGAAAAGAGAGGCTACTAAGATGCATTCTCAGATTCTCACACATTTTCATAGAAGGGGAAGTTGGATTATTCCCTGGGGTCTCTAATAGGAGGTGGAAGTTACCTTCTTAGGAGATGCTGGAGGTTAATATCTCCTGAGCATCCTCAAGGTTATTTGAAGGCACAGTTTCTAACAAGGTTCAGCAAAGTTACATCCACAGATGCAGAAGGTGGATTTTGCTTAAATAGCGATGGTCTAAATTTCAAGGCGACAGAGGATGAGATGGCTGGATCACATCACTGCCTCAATGAACATAAGCAAACTCCAGGAGATAGTGAAGGACAGGAAAACTTGGTCTGCTGCAGACCATGGGGTCACAAATAGTCAGACATGACTTCCTGACTCAACAACAACAAAATTTCAAGAGGAGCTGGAGGTTTGGGTTCATGGTCCAGTCTACCATTATTGGATTACTCCTTCTTCATGAATGTTTGTGGCTGTGGCTTCGTGACGTGCTGACATTAAACAACCAACCCAATTTCCCTTTGCTTAGTTTTTCCTCTGTACTATCATTCTGACACAACAAACAAGCATTATTAGAATTGTTGTATGTGTTTGTCTACTGTATCAGATGATGAATCTCTGGAGTTCAGAAAAATGTCTCGGTTATTTTTGTGGCCCTCACATTATTTAACATAGTGCTTTGAAGTAACAGGCTCTCAGTGTTTAGCAGAACTTACTTAACTGCTTAAATGGCCGTACCCTTTCAAGAACTACAAATGCTACTTTTTATAAACACTGTATGTTAATTGCCTACGTATTATTCTTCAAGTAAGAATTACCAAATATAAGTGTTTTCATGGTGTACTGTCTGCATAATTGCATCGTCTGCCAAGATTTAGAGCCTCTCGTCTATTGACCATTTGTGTTAATGTAGGTAGTAAATTATTTAAATGGTTTAATACTGGTATAAAATCATCTGAAAAGTAAGAAGCACAACTTAAACTGGGTCTAGAAACTTGCTTTCCTCCAGCTCCCAAAACTGCCATGGCATCACACACTAGGCCCATGACTTTACCGTATTTGTCTGTCTTCTCTCCAACCGCGTCCACTGTGCTGTCTGGATGCAGACGGACAAACCCTCCAGTAAGCCTGTTGTAGAACTGAAGAGTATTTCCTTTCCTAAATTTCCAGCTTTCTGCAGCCCACTAAGTAGAAAAATGAAACAAACAACACCAATATGAGAAGACAGACAGAAGAAGTTACTAGGAAACACCGCTTACTAAACATTATATACTGACTTAACACATCAAATAGCTATTTGAACACTGTTTTGTACCAAGTAATTTAGGGCCAAAAGTAAAATCTTACTGTTTCTTTTCTAATAACTTCCAGCTTTTGCCCTGAGGATGTAAAGGAGAGAAAGGACCATTAATTTCAGCAGAGTCAAGCTTTCTTTCCTCAATCATTATAAAACAGAGCTTTCCGAGAAACACTCACTTGCAGAGAGGATACTGTTATTCCTGGCATACAGTTCTCTGACGATTTTACCATCATCTTCACCTTGATCCAGCCATCTATACAAAGAAAAGTGAATCAAGTATATCCTGAATTTATATTTACACTAACCACTAGTAATTATCTAGCCAGGTCAGAAATAACAGCTAGTGGGCACGCTAAGTTGCTTCAGTCATATCCAACTCTTTGCAACCCCGTGGACTGTAGCCCACCAGGTTCCTCTGTCCATAGGATTTCCCAAGCAAGAATATTAGAGTGGGTTGCCATTTCCTTCTCCAGGGGATCTTCCCTACCAGGAATTGAACTCGGGTATCTTACATCTCCTGCACTGGTAAGCACATTTTTTACCACTGTGTCATCTGGGAAGCCCTCATTCTCCTTATTGATGTATAAAGAGAAATCATATTTTTAAATCTGAACAAAGACCTAAATCTGTATCATCAGGAATGATGATAAACACAATGGATATCTTTGCAAGTAGAAGAAACAGCCCCTAAAATTAATGTTCAAAAATGTTACCCAACAAAGCTTCAGTGACCAGGAGTGATTGAATAAACTCTCCATTTGCCCAAAATATATGAGCCTGGCATGACTAATATGAAATCAGTTTGTTCAAGGTAAAGCATGCCTACCAACCTGTGGCAGAAAAAGGTGTATTCACGGTTCGTTGTGGGATCCTTGATCACAACATCATCAAGAAACCAACCATTTCCTAAACACAAATTAAAGAAAGAAAACTGTGGTGTGTATAGGTTACAGACTGGCTATTACTTGAGGTTTTGAGAAAGAAGCTCTAGCTTTTGAGAAGTAAAGCCCTCGTGCACCTATAAGGTTTAATACTTCAGATAACACAACATACTTGGGACATGGACTCTGAAGCATTTAAAAATATTTCTTCTACCTGCATAGCCTACTTCAAGGCTCACCAGGCTCCTCTGTCCATGGAATTCTCCAGGCAAGAAAGAATACTGGAGTGGGTTGTCATTCCCTTCTCCAGGGAATATTCCCAACCCAGGGATCAAACCTGCATCTCCTGCACTCACAGGCAGATTCTTAACCACCTGAGCCACCAGGGAAGCTCTTTTGTTTTCATGTTTATTTATTTAATTACAGCATGTGGGATCTAGCTCCCTGACCAGGGATCAAACCTGGGCCCCTTGCATTGGGAGCACAGAGTCGTAGCCACTGGACCGCCAGGGAAGTCACAAAGATTTGTATGTTATGACATCTACTTCAGTGTGACTTTCCAAATGGTTGAAAACAGAACAACTCTGCAATTGCTCTTGATTTCATAAACTGCATTTATAACCCTGAACCTAACATCTTTCAAAGAATATGTATCTGATGAGTTAGCACTACTGTCAATTTCTAAAATGCATACACATTAAAAGCTACTAAAGTCCAAATTTAAACTTTAATGTATATATTAAATACATATTCATTCAGAAAGTCTGTCCAAGCACACCGCATGAGCTAGTTTAATGAAGATAACGGCCTCTTCTTAAATGTGTAGTTTTATACTAACTTGCAAACTCAAGTTGGTTAAAATACAATTTAATTTTATTTATAGATAAAATGGACTATTTTAACTAGCCATCATGGTTTTATTTATACAAAGGGCCAGCTCAACATGTATCCTCCTTTAATTAAAACTGCTTGACTTACCGAGGTAATACTCATCAGCTGTAGACTCTAACACAGCACATGGTCACAGACTGGTCTTTGTTTAGTCTTGGACTTTGTCCCTCACCACGTTCCCATCCCTGAGCCGAGCCACACTGCTCATCATTCCCTGTACGACCCTGTCTTTCATGTTTTCTCTCCTGAGCTGATCTTGATCAACACCAGTAGATATGTCCAGGCACTGCACCCCCACCTCTTTCCAGTTCTCCACCGTTTTCTCACTTGTGATGCTCCACTGGGTTGTGGAGTAACCAACAGTCTTTCTGTAAAGAAACCACTGCAGCAGTTTTTCTCCATCATAGTCTGAGATCTTATCTTATATAAAAATAAATCTTGCCACAGATTGTTTTTGCCCCAAAAAATGGAGAGACCTGGGCGCAATTTGGTTAAACAAAATTCTTAACACGTATTAACAGCCAAGGCACCACAAACACAGGCAGCTGGGGCCTAAAGGAAATATGTAAATGCATGCACACACAGCCTTCACCTCTCTCACCAAAACACAGAACAAATCAAAACAAGAACACAGTGCCAGCTGAGATCGTTGGTAAATAAATCGTTAAGGAACAAATAGGTTCACTTAATCCTCAGGACAGATAGAACCTGTAAATCAAACTGTCCTGGCTAGAGTTTCCTATTACTTCTCAATACGGCTTTCAGACCAGGCCAGTTTAATAATTCAGAGGGACATGTATTTCTCATTGTTGATGTTAATTTTTATATATTTTATATATTTTTGCTGCTACTCTGAAGAGCTTTTATATCTCATATTTTCAATAGAAAAAAACAGCCTCAGGTTATTGTATATTGATTTAAATTCTAATCACTTTATATATTCTCTTCTTTCATCCATTTTTCAGTTGATCCTCCTTGCATTTTAATAGACATTTAAATCACCTGTAGACAATAAATTTACCTTCTACTTTCCAAAGAATGACTATTCTCATAAGAAGAAAAATCCTTATCATATTCCTAACTTTCATGGATTTCATTGTTTATTAAGTGGTCATCTTGAGTTAAATAATTTTAAAATATTTTTTCTGTTCCAAATTTTGAAAGAATTTTTAATAATAATATTAGTTAACTGCTGAAAGATAATTTTTTTGCTTCAACTTTCTGAGGTGATGTATTTTATTAATAGATTTCCTATTACTGAACGATCCTTCAGTTTCCCAGCATGAGCCATACTTAGTTGTCATAAATTATCCCTTATTGTATTTCTCGATTCTTTTTGTACACATTTACCTTCAAATAATTGCACACATGTGCATCTGTGTTGCTGACCTACGAAAGTTCTTCTGGAGAATGCAGGCTCCATGGGATATTCACATTGTGCCAGCAACCATGAAAATCCTCAGAAGTAACACAAATCCCATTTTATTTGGGTATTTGGAGTAGGACAAAATGGGAAATTTAACTGTCAAATTAAAATATTGTCTTTTTCTGCTTGGGCTGCTGTAAGGAAATACCACAGTTGGGGAAGCTTTTAAACAACAGAAGAATATTTTCATATTTACCATAGAAAATACTCAGCACAGCACTTTGTATATAGCAGGTCTACCACATATATTTCCCGAATTGAATTTGCTGTGTATGTTACTTGGGCATATTAACATGTCCTTTCAGAGTCCTACCAGAGCATTCACCATCTGACAAGCCTGCTGAGTAGTCATCTGACTCCCTGCAGAAATGGAATATTACCTGACTTAGTACTGACCATAGATCAGAGCCCAGACTCTGTAAAATCAGTTGTCAACTGGCAGAAAAATAAGATGCAATAGCCTTGGATCTGATAAAAATATAAGTGAATTTTGTCCAAGAGGGAAGATAATCTCAAAGGTATGTTTTTATTATCTTAGGACATTAGCCATACTTTTAATTTGTTAGTCAAATCTATCATTCTTTCTGTTTTTACTGATCACAAATGTATATTTTTTTATTTTTGTGTAACTTCTTTTGAACTAGCTTTGTCACTTGGCTGGGTCCCTCATTAATTATTTAAACACATATCCACTACATATTGATATGACAACTCTGTTCTTAACGTTTTGAAAGTTGACATTTTTAAGTAAAAGAGTTTATCATCTTCTTTGATGCTTTGGGATTTTTTTATCCTTTTTGTGGTATGTGCACTTTACTCGTGTCTTTTGTTAAAGGATTTTATCTTATGGACACCTTATGCAGTAGCAGAAAATGAAGATGTGGGTCAAGTCACAAAAGTGATGGGAAACCTGGGGAAGAAGTGAGAACAAAAATGGCAGCAGAGAACACAGCTGAGACAGGACACAACAGGAAACACAGCAAGGCTGCCAGGACAGCTTCCTTAAGGTACTGCTGTTGGCATGATCGTTAGCACTTCATAGACAGTCCCTGTCACTGGACGCAGACATGGTATCCAACAGGAGCATGCCTGGAACACTGCCACTCGCCTCAGAGAATCAATACTTAGAAACCACGTCATTATGAGTTTTCCACAGTTTTTTCTAGATTTGTATGAGGCGTCACAAGAACAGAGCAGAACTGCACTTTGAATATCTACCTGTGGAAGACTCTTACCTGGTCCAAGCCCATCATGGGCTATGACAATCTTGTACAAATTCCCCAGGTGAACAGCTTCCAGGAGGAAGCTGTCAACCTGTAACAGACCAAAAAAGTACAGTTAGATCTAGACCATAAGCTGATTGTTAATAAGAGTACAAATTAAGATACAGTAAAAATTCACTGTGAAAGAATTAGGTTCATTCAATAAATACACACCTCTACATTAAGAAAGTAAAGGTGTGCACACATTACTATTAATATATTTAAAATATATAACCAATGAGGAGCTACTATTTTAAAAAGTGATGCTGTATTTTACCACTGTCTTACTATTTAGAGATAAACATTTAGTTGTTTTCCTAAGAAAGATAAGTATTGAATACATTATTTTCAGCCTTCATTGATTATTAAAAAGTGTTTATTCCTGCAAAAAAAAAAGTAAAGATAAAACAGAAATATTAATTTATAGGACATAATAACAAGTTCTCTAATTTTTCCTTCTTGCCAATTTCATTACAAAGGCATAAATTTGTGGGCTCTCTACAATGTTTTCAAATAATAATAATATAAATGTAATAGTTATAAAACACACTGTAAGTCTCCATTTATTTGACTATAACAAACTCCCATCTGTCCTGAATGAAATGTTTTAGCAATGATTAGGGACCATTCACAAAAATGTTTCTAAAGTAATTTTAGAATATTGATGCAAAAATTATTGAACATTTAAAACATGTTGCCTGAAGTCTCAGTGCACTGCTACCATCAAAACTATGCATGTTTGTGCTCCAGTGGTTTGTGTATTCAGAATACAGGTAAAAGTGAGGAGCCCAGAGTTCTTTCACTAAAACCTAGGCTAAGGATACAGATTAAAGAGCAAGAAAAATACACAATTTAGTGTATCAGTTGAAAAATAATTCGATAACAAAAGATACATGTCTTATACATTTTGAAATATTTTCACATATATTTTATCCTTAAAAGTCACTAGGTGCAAAAAAAACATATCCTCTCTACAGATAAAAAACATATCCCTCTCTACAGGGAGGCGTAGAACCAGTGTTAGAGCTCAGATTCTCTGGTATTTATTAATACTGTTGATACCCTCCTTTGCCATCACTCTACCTCTACATAAATGGACAATAAAAATATAAATAACAGATAAAGCCATTAGCATTTATTTACAAAAATACAGTCAATGCCTGGTAATGGTAAATGAGTAATACTGCCATTTCTTTATTCATGAATGAAATCTGCTGAAAAAGGAAGATTTTCTATGCAATGACAGAAATACTAGCAAAGAAAATCATGTGTTATTGTATTTACGATGACTGACATAGAGAACTCTAAGAAAAAAGGGGAAACAATGAATGTATGTTGACATACTCAAAGGCTATTTGCATCCTCAAAAAACAGTTAATGCGTTGTCTATAAACTTCTCAGTTTTAAGACGTTTTAAGAAATTAAGTATTACTTAAATATTAGTATCAGTAATAGTAAATATAATGTAATACAATCAGTTTCTATATTTGACAATGAAAGATGCTATAGTCGGTCAGTGAACAACACAGGTTTGAACTTACACAGGTCCACTTCTATGTGGATTTTTTCCAATAAACATGTACTACAGCATATACAATCAGCAAGGTTGGTTGAATCCTAGGATGCAGAACAATGGATGTGGAAGGTCAACTGTAAAGCTATATGCACATTTTCAACTATATGGGGCCAGAGCTCCTAGCCTCCTGTGTTGTTCATGGGTCAACTGTACATAGTAATCCTTATTTAACAATATACAGGTGTTGAAAATCAGACAATTGGTAGTGACTTCAGCATGATGGTGGACAGGGAGAACCAAGCCCTTGTTCCCCATGGAGGCACCATTTTAATGACAGCATGTGGACTAGAATACTTCTGGGACAACCCTGAACACCAGGAAAGAAGAACAAAAGACTTTTTGTTACTTACTTGTCCTCTTAAAAAATTCAAAGTGCTCTTTGATCGAAATAGTTGTCTGGATCCTGTATCTCCCTTTTCCCCATAGACAGCAATGTAGACGTTTGCTACTGTTCCAGCATTCCAAAGCTCACCTGTTGCCACATGCACTTCATACACTGTCACTGACAACAACAACAAAAAAACAAGCCTTACTGCCCAGCACCGGAAGACCCCCTGGAGAATGAAATGGCAACCTGCTCCAGTAGTGGTGCCTGGGAAATCCCATGGGCAGAGAAGCCTGGAGGGCTACAGTCTGTGGGGTCACAAAGAGTCAGATACAACTGAGTGACTAAACAACAACATGATAGAAAAATTACACATTTCTAATCAAGAGCTCCAGGTCCAGGTAAGATGGAGCAACACACCCCTCTCAGTCTCTCTCACTGAATACAGCTACAAAATCTTGACAGAATGCATGCAGCAGCTATATGAAGGCTCTGAATAGTAAACAGTAGCAGGAGAATGGGGATTTAGCAGAATTATGTATTTATGTATATATAACATTTGCTTATGTATAAAAGAAATTAATTATAGCAATGATACAGTGGGTAAGAAGGGAAAAACATTTATTTTATCAAAAGGTATTCAGAAGATGGTGGAGGAATAGGATGGGGAGACCACTTTCTCCCCCACAAATTCATCAGAAGATCATCTGAATGCTGAACAACTTCCACAAAACAACTTCTGAATGCTGGCGGAGGACACCAGGCACCCAGAAAGGCAGCCCATTCTCCTCAAAAGGAGGTAGGAAAAAAAATATAAAAGACAAAAAGAGAGACAAAAGAGTTAGGGACTGAGACCTGTCCTGGGGAGCGAGTTGTGAAGGAGGAGAAGTTTCCAAACAGCAGGAAACCCTCTCATGGTGGGTCTGTAGGGAGTTTTGGAATCTCAGAGGGCAACATAACCAGGAGCAAAAAAAAAAAAAAAAAAAACCATCACAGTATATGTGCCTAACCACAACTCCCAGAGGAGAAGTAGCCCACACACTCCCATCCGCCACTAGCAAGCGGGGGCTGGACAGGGAGGCGTGGGCTGCATGCTTAGGGTAAGGACCAGGCCTGAATGCCCCAAGGACAATCTGAGGAAGCAAATGTGAGATAACAACCCAAACTGTGGGATAGCCAGAGAGAGAAAAAAAAAAAAAAAGGACAGAGAACTTTCCCGCAAAAAGCTCTAACCTAAGGCGCCATCTGGCCTGCTCACAGAACAAAGGATTGAGCAAATACCCAAAGAAAGCTAGCGGGCTGCAGACTGGCCCATCACCACCCACTGGAGGCAGAGAGGCAGGTGGGCAACAGCCAGAGCCAGAAGGCAAGAGGCAATCTCAGCCCCAAAGATGGAATCCTCCACCAAACTGCGAGCAGGCTCCCAGTTGCTAACCACATCTTCCTGGATCCTGGGCAGTTGACATCTGCCAGGAGGGTTGCAGCCTGAGATCAGCTCCCCAGAGGAGATACCCAGAATACCTGAGACAGCGCTCTCATGGCGCACCCAGGAAACCAAGCAGCCAGGACCAGGGAGATGATTAAGATGCCTGGCCCACCTGGGACAGTGAGCTGGCCAAGCACCTGGTCACCTGAGCTGCTCGGACCTGGGAAGGGCATCAAACACACGCCCAACTGAGTCTGTGCCTTTGTGGAGTGCCCAAGAACCTGAACCTGAGCAGCTTATACCTGGGAAGTGCATGAAAGGCAGGGCCTGCTTTGGACAGTACACCCAGCAGAGCAACTTGGAGCCTGAGCAGTGTAGATCAGGAAAGCACATGCCTCCGTGAGCTGGGGCAAACCCAGTGTGGTCCCTATACTGCGAGCACTCCCCACACAAGCCAGTGATATTTGCTTGCAGCATTCCTCCCCTCCCCACAACACAACTGAACAAGTGAGCCTAAATAAGTGACCACCTTCGCCCCCTTGTGTCAGGGCAGAAATTAGACACTGAAGACACTTGAAAACAGAGGAAGACAAAATAAACAAAGAAGAGGGAAACGCTTTGGTAGTGACAGATGCAACAGATTAAAACCCAGTAGTTAGCATTGACTAAGCATTGGAAGGGGCCTATAGACCTTAAGAAGAAATGTGAGCTGAAACAAGGAACTATCTGAAACTGAACTGACCCCACACTGTCCTCAACAGCTCCAGAGAAATTCCTAGATATATTTTTACTATTATTATTTTTAAATTTTTTTAAGTTCTTTATTACTCCTTTAATTTTCATTTTTATAACCTAGTATTACCTTGCCAAAAAAACCCGATTTTTAAAGCAAATTTCATATATATTTTTTATAATTTTTGTGATTTTCTTTTGTACTTTTAATATTACATGTTTGAGAGTCTAACCTCTACTCCAGATTTTTAATCTTTGCTTTTTGGTATTTGTTTCAATTTTGTACCTTTAAGAATCTAATCTTCAGTACCCATTTTTGCTTAGGGATGTGATTACCTGGACCTCACTGTGGCTCAGATCATGAACTCCTTATTGCAAAATTCAGACTTAAATTGAAGAAAGTAGGGGAAACCACTAGACCATCAGGTATGACCTAACTCAAATCCCCAATGATTATACAGAGGAAGTGAGAAATAGATATAAGGGACTAGATCTGATAGACAGACTGCCTGATGAACCATGGACGGAGGTTCATGACATTGTACAAGAGGCAGGGATCAAAACCATCCTCAAGAAAAAGAAATGCAAAAAAGCAAAATGGCCGTCTCAATAGGCCTTACAAATACTGTGAAAAGAAGAGAAGTGAAAAGCAAAGGAGAAAAGGAAAGATATAAGCATCTGAATGCAGAGTTCCAAAGAATAGCAAGAAGAGATAACAAAGCCTTCCTAAGCGATCAATGCAAAAAAACAGAGGAAAACAACACAATGGGAAAGACTAGAGATCTCTTCAAGAAAATTAGAGATACCAAAGGAACATTTCATGCAAAGATGGGCTCGATAAAGGACAGAAATGGTACGGACCTAACAGAAGCAGAAGATATTAAGAAGAGGTGGCAAGAATACACAGAAGAACTGTACAAAAAAGATCGTCACGACCCAGATAATCATGATGGGGTGATCACGCACCTAGAACCACACATCCTAGAATATGAAGTCAAGTGAGCCTTAGGAAGCATCACTACAAACAAAGCTAAGTGGAGGTGATGGAATTCCAGTTGAGTTATTTCAAATCCTAAAACGTGATGCTGTGAAAGTGCTGCCCTCAATATACCAGAAAATTTGGAAAACTGAGCAGTGGCCAAGGGACTGGAAATGGTCAGTTTTCATTCCAATCCCAAAGAAAGGCAATGCCAAAGAATGCTCAAACTACTGCACAACTGCACTCATCTCACACGGTAGTAAAGTAATGCTCAAAATTCTCCAAGCCAGGCTTCAACAATACATGAACCATGAACTTCTAGATGTTCAAGCTAGTTTTAGAGAAGGCAGAGATCAAATTGCCAACATCTTCTGGATCATCAAAAAAGTAAGAGAGTTCCAGAAGAACATCTATTTTCTCCTTTATTGACTATGCCAAAGCATTTGACTCTGTGAATCACAATAAACTGTGGAAAATTCTTCAAGAGATGGGAATACCAGACCACCTGACCTGCCTCTTGAGAAATCTGTATGCAGGTCAAAAAGCAACAGTTAGAACTGGACATGGAACAACAGACTGGTTCCAAATAGGAAAAGGAGTACGTCAAGGCTGTATATTATCACCTTGCTTATTTAACTTATATGCAGAGTACATCATGAGAAACACTGGGCTGCATGAAGCACAGACTGGAATCAAGATTGCTGGGAGAAATATCAATAACCTCAGATATGCAGAGGACACCACCCTTACAGCAGAAAGTGAAGAAGAACTAAAGAGTCTCTTGATGAAAGTGAATGAGAGAGTGAAAAAGTTGGCTTAAAGCTCAACATTCAGAAAACAAATATCATGGCATCCAGTCCCATTACTTCATGGCAAATAGATGGAGAAACAGTGGAAACAGTAGCAGACTTTATTTTTGGGTGCTCCAAAATCACTGCACATGGTGACTGCAGCCATGAAATGAAAAGACGCTTACTCCTTGGAAGAAAAGTCATGACCAACCTAGACAGCATTTTAAAAAGCAGAAACATTACTTTGCCAATAAAGGTCCTTCTAGTCAAAGCCATGGTTTTTCCAGTGGTCATGTATGGATGTGAGAGTTGGACTACAAAGAAAACTAGTGCTGAAGAATTGATGCTTTTGAATTTTGGTTTTGGAGTAGACTCTCAAGAGTCTCTTGGACTGCAAGGAGGTCCTACCAGTCCATCCTAAAGGAAATCTGTCCTGAATATTCATTGGAAGGACTGATGTTGTAGCTGAAACTCCAATACTTTGGCCACCTGATGTGAAAAACTGACTCATTTGAAAAGACCCTGATGCTGGGAAAGATTGACAGCGGGAGGAGAAGGGGACGACAGAGGATGAGATGGTTGGATGGCATCACCGACTCAATGGGCATGAGTTTGAGTGAACTCCAGGAGTTGGTGATGGACAGGGAGGCCTGGTATGCTGCAGTCCATGAGTTACAAAGAGTCAGACATGACTGAGTGACTGAACTGAACTGAACTTTGATTACTGGCTTGACTGCTGTCTCCCCTTTTGACTCTCCCTTTTCTCCCCCAGATCACCTCTATCTCCTCCCTCCCTCTTCTCTTCTCTACTTAACTTTGTGAATCTCTCTGGGTGTCCGGGCTGTGGAGAACCTTAGGGAACTGATTACTGGCTGGATTGGTCTCTCCCCTTTTGACTCCCCTTCTTCTCCTCTTGGTCACCTTTATCTCCCTCCTCCCTCTTCTCTTCTCCATATAACTCTGTGAACCTCTCTGGGTGTCCCTCTCTGTGGAGAATCTTTTCACCATTAACCTAGATATTTTATTATCTGCACTGTATGGATGGAGAAGTATTGAGGCTACTGTAAGAGTAAGACTGAAAGCCAGACGTAGGAGGATTACATCCAAAACTTGAGAACACCAGAAAACTCCTGACTCCAGGGACCATTACTCGACAAGAGCTCATCCAAAAGCCTCTGTACCTACACTGAAACCAAGCTCCACTCAAGAGCCAGCAAGTTCCAGAGCAAGACATACCACGCTAATTCTCTAGCAATACAGGAACACAGCCCAAACATTAAAATACAGACTGCTCAAAGTCACATCAAACCCAGATCAGATCAGATCAGTCACTCAGTCGTGTCCAAATCTTTGCGACCCCATGAATCGCAGCATGCCAGGCCTCCCTGTCCATCACCAACTCCTGGAGTTCACTCAGACTCACATCCATCGAGTCAGTGATGCCATTCAGCCATCTCATCCTCTGTCGTCCCCTTCTCCTCCTGCCCCCAATCCCTCCCAGCATCAGAGTCTTTTCCAATGAGTCAACTCTTCGCATGAGGTGGCCAAAGTACTGGAGTTTCAGCTTTAGCATCAGTCCTTCCAAAGAAATCCCAGGGCTGATCTCCTTCAGAATGGACTGGTTGGATCTCCTTGCAGTCCAAGGGACTCTCAGGAGTCTTCTCCAACACCACAGTTCAAAAGCATCAATTCTTTGGCGCTCAGCCTTCTTCACAGTCCAACTCTCACATCCATACATGACCACAGGAAAAACCATAGCCTTGACTAGACAAACCTTTGTTGGCAAAGTAATGTCTCTGCTTTTCAATATTCTATCTAGGTTGGTCATAACTTTCCTTCCAAGGAGTAAGCGTTTTTTAATTTCATGGCTGCAGTCACCATCTGCAGTGATTTTGGAGCCCAGAAAAATAAAGTCTGACACTGTTTCCACTGTTTCCCCACCTATTTCCCATGAAGTGATGGGACCGGATGCCATGATCTTCATTTTCTGAATGTTGAGCTTTAAGCCAACTTTTTCAGTCTCCACTTTCACTTTCATCAAGAGGCTTTTTAGTTCCTCTTCATTTTCTGCCATAAGACCCATAACACCCCAAAACTCACTACTGGCCACTTCATTGCACTCCAGAGAGAAGAGATCCAGCTCCACCCACCAGAATACAGACGCAAGTTTCTCTAACCAGAAAACCTTGACAGGATGGGAGCAACATCCACAATACAGAGTAACCACAAATTTTCAGCCTGCAGAAAGGCCACGCCAAACACAGCAATCTAAACAAAATGAAAAGTCAGAGAAATATTCAGCAGGTAAAGGAATATGATAAATGCCCACCAAACCAAACAAAAGAGGATGAGATAGGGAGTCTACCTGAAAAAGAATTCAGAATGATAGTAAAGATGATCCAAAATCTTGAAAACAAAATGGAGCTACAGATAAATAGACTAGAGACAAGGATTGAGAAGATGCAAGAAATGTTTCACAAGGACCTAGAAGAAATAAAAAAGAGTCAATCAATAATAAATAATGCAATACCTGAGATGAAAAGCACTCTGGAAGGAAGCAACAGCAGAATAACTGAGGCAGAAGATATGATAAGTGAAGTGGAAGACAGAATGGTTGAAATAAATGAAGCAGAGACGAAAAAAGAAAAAAGAAATAAAAGAAATAAGGACAATCACAGAGACCTCTGGGACAATGTTAAACACCCCAACATTCAAATCATAGGAGTCCCAGAAGAAGACAAAAAGAAAGGGCATGAGAAAATACTTCAGGAGATAATAGTTGAAAATTTCCCTAAAATGGTGAAGGAAATAGTCTCCCGAGTCCAAGAAACCCAGAGAGTTCCAAACAGGATAAACCCAAGGTGAAACACCCCAAGACACATATTAGTCAAATTAATGAAGATCAAATACAAAGAGCAAATATTAAAAGCAGCCAGGGAAAAACAATAACACACAAGGGGATTCTCATAAGGATAACAGCTGATTTTTCAATAGAAACTCTTCAGGCCAGGAGGGAATGGCAGGACATACTTAAAGTGATGAAAGAGGAAAACCTACAACCCAGATTACTATACCCAGCAAGGATCTCATTCAAATATGAAGGAGAAATCAAAAGCTTTACAGACAAGCAAAAGCTGAGAGAATTCAGCACCACCAAACCAGCTCTTCAACAAATGCTAAAGAATCTTCTCTAGAATGGAAACACAGAAAAGGTTTATAAACTCGAACACAAAACAACAAAGAAAATGGCAATGGAATCATTAGTTCAGTTCAGTCGCTCAGTCATGTCCGACTCTTTGCAACCCCATGATTTGCAGCACACCAGGCCTCCCTGTCCATCACCAACTCCTGGAGTTCACCCAGACTCACATCCATCGAGTCAGTGATGCCATCCAGCCATCTCATCCTCTGTCGTCCCCTTCTCCTCCCACCCCCAATCCCTCCCAGCATCAGAGTCTTTTCCAATGAGTCAACTCTTCGCATGAGGTGGCCAAAGTACTGGAGTTTCAGCTTTAGCATCATTCCTTCCAAAGAAATCCTGGGGCTGATCTCCTTCAGAATGGACTGGTTGGATCTCCTTGCAGTCCAAGGGACTCTCAAGAGTCTTCTCCAACACCACAGTTCAAAAACATCAATTGTTCGGCGCTCAGCCTTCTTCACAGTCCAACTCTCACATCCATACATGGATGTGAAATCCATACATCTCATTTCATGGCTGCAGTCACCCTCTGCAGTGACTTTGGAGCCCAGAAAAATAAAGTCTGACACTGTTTCCACTGTTGCCCTATCTATTTCCCATAAAGTGATGGGACCAGATGCCATGATCTTCGTTTTCTGAATGTTGAGCTTTAAGCCAACTTTTTCAGTCTCCACTTTCACTTTCATCAATAGGCTTTTTAGTTCCTCTTCACTTTCTGCCATAAGGGTGGTATCATCTGCATATCTGAGGTTATTGATATTTCTCCCGGCAATCTTGATTTCAGCTTGTGCTTCTTCCAGCCCAGCGTTTCTCATGATGTACTCTGCATATAAGTTAAATAAGCAGGGTGACAATATACAGCCTTGACGTACTCCTTTTCCTATTTGGAACCAATCTGTTCTTCCATGTCATAGAAACAAATGAAAATGAAAAAGCAACAACCCAAAACCTATGGGATTCAGTAAAAGCAGTGAAACACAAGCTTATCTCAAGGAACAAGACAGAAATCAAATAAATAACCTAACTTTACACCTAAAGCAACTAGAGAAAGAAGAAATGAAACACCCCAGGGTTAGTAGAAGGAAAGAAATCATAAAAATTAGGGCAGAAATAAATGAAAAAGTAACAAAGGAGAGTATAGCAAAAAGCAACAAAACTAAAATCTGGTTCTTTGAGAAGATAGATAAAATAGGCAAACCATTAGCCAGACTCATCAAGAAACAAAGGGAGAAAAATCAAATCAACAAAATTAGAAATGAAAATGAAGAAATCACAACAGACAACAGAGAAATGCAAAGGATCATAAGAGACTACAATCAGCAACTATATGACAATAAAATGGACTCTTGGAAGAAATGGACTAATTCTTAGAAAAGTATAACCTTCCAAAACTGAACAAGGAAGAAATAGAAAATCTTAACAGACCCATCACAAGCACAGAAACAAATCAAAAATCTTCCAATAAACAAAAGCCCAGGACCAAATGGCTTCACAGCTGAATTCTACTAAAAATTTAGAGAAGAGCTAACACCTATCCTACTCAAACTCTTCCAGAAAATTGCAGAGGAAGGTAAACTTCCAAACTCATTCTATGAGGCCACCATCACCCTAATACCAAAACCTGACAAAGATGCCACGCAAAAGAAGAAAACTACAGGCCAATATCACTGATGAACATAGATGCAAAAATCCTTAACAGAATTCTAGCAATCAGAATACAACAACACATTAAAAAGATCATACATCATGACCAAGTGGGCTTTATCCCAGGGATGCAAGGATTCTTCAATATCCACAAATCAATCAATGTAATACACCACATTAACAAATTGAAAAATAAAAGCCATATGATTATCTCAATAGATGCAGAGAAAGCCTTTGACAAAATGCAACATCCATTTATGATAAAAACCCTCCAGAAAGCAGGAATAGAAGGAACATACCTCAACATAATAGAAGCTATATATGACAAACCCACAGCAAACATTATCCTCAATGGTGAAAAACTGAAAGCATTTCCCCTAAAGTCAGGAACAAGACAAGGGTGCCCACTTTCACCATTACTATTCAACATAGTTTTGGAAGTTCTGGCCACAGCAATCAGAGCAGAAACAGAAATAAAAGGAATTCAAACTGGAAAAGAAGAAGTAAAACTCTCACTGTTTGCAGATGACATGATCATCTACATAGAAAACCCTAAAAACTCCACCAGAAAATTACTAGAACTAATCAATGAATATAGTAAAGTTGCAGGATATAAAATCAACACACAGAAATGCCTTGCATTCCTGTACACTAATAATGAGAAAATAGAAAGAGAAATTAATGAAACAATTCCATTCACCATTGCAACAAAAAGAATAAAATACTGAGGAATATATCTACCTAAAAAACTAAAGACCTATATATAGAAAACTATAAAACACTGGTGAAAGAAATCAAAGAGGACACTAATAGATGGAGAAATATACCATGTTCATGGATTGGAAGAATCAATATAGTGAAAATGAGTATACTACCCAAAGCAATTTATAGATTCAATGCAATCCCTATCAAGCTACCAATGGTATTCTTCACAGAGCCTGAACAAATAATCTCACAATTTGTATGGAAATACAAAAAACCTCAAACAGCCAAAGTAATCTTGAGAAAGAAGAATGGAACTGGAGGAATCAACCTGCCTGACTTCAGGCTCTACTACAAAGCCACAGTCATCAAGACAGTAGGGTACTGGCACAAAGACAGAAATATAGATCAATGGAACAAAATAGAAAGCCCAAAGATAAATCCATGCACCTGTGGACACCTTATCTTTGACAAAGGAGGCAAGAATATACAATGGAGAAAAGACAATCTCTTTAACAAGTGGTGCTAGGAAAACTGGTCAACTACTTGTAAAAGAATGAAACTAGAACACTTTCTAACACCATACACAAAAATAAACTCAAAATGGATTAAAGATCTAAACCTAAGACCAGAAACTATAAAACTCCTAGAGGAGAACATAGGCAAAACACTCTCCGACATACATCACAGCAGGATCCTCAATGACCCACCTCCCAGAATATTGGAAATAAAAGCAAAAATAAACAAATGAGACCTAATTAAACTTAAAAGCTTCTGCACAACAAAGGAAACTATAAGCAAGGTGAAAAGACAGCCTTCAGAATGGGAGAAAATAATAGCAAATGAAGCAACTGACAAACAACTAATCTCAAAAATATACAAGCAATTCCTACAGCTCAATTCCAGAAAAATAAATGACCCAATCAAAAAATGGGCCAAAGAACTAAATAGACATTTCTCCAAAGAAGACATACAGATGGCTAACAAACACATGAAAAGATGCTCAACATCACTCATTATCACAGAAATGCAAATCAAAACCACTATGTGGTACCATTCCAAGCCAGTCAGAATTGCTGCGATTCAAAAGTCTACAAACAATAAATGCTGGAGAGGGCGTGGAGAAAAGGGAACCCTCTTATACTGTTGGTGGGAATGCAAACTAGTACAGCCACTATGGAGAACAGTGTGGAGACTCCTTAAAAAACTGGAAATAGAACTGCCATATGACCCAGCAATCCCACTACTGGGCATACATGCTGAGGAAACCAGAATTGAAAGAGACACATGTACCCCATGTTCATCGCAGCACTGTTTATAATAGCCAGGACATGGAAGCAACCTAGATGTCCATCAGCAGAGGAATGGATAAGAAAGCTGTGGTACATATACACAATGGAGTATTACTCAGCCATTAAAAAGAATTCATTTGAATCAGTTCTAATGAGATGGATGAAACTAGAGCCTATTATACAGAGTGAAGTAAGCCAGAAAGAAAAACACCAATACAGTATACTAACACATATATATGGAATTTAGAAAGATGGTAACAATAACCCTGTATACGAGACAGCAAAGGAGACACTGATGTATAGAACATTCTTATGGACTCCGTGGGAGAGGGAGAGCGTTGGAAGATTTGGGAGAATGGCATTGAAACATGTATACTATCATGTATGAAACGAGTCGCCAGTCCAGGTTCGATGCACGATACTGGATGCTTGGGGCTGGTGCACTGGGACGACCCAGAGGGATGGTATGGGGAGGGATGAGGGTGGAGGGTTCAGGATGGGGAACACATGTATACCTGTGGTGGATTCATTTCGATGTTTGGCAAAACCTATACAATATTGTAAAGTTTAAAAGTAAAATAAAACTTAAAAAAAATAAAGCTGTGGTACATATACACAATGGAATATTACTCAGCTATTAAAAAGAATGCATTTGAATCAGTTCTAATGAGGTGGATGAAACTGGAGCCTATTATACAGAGTGAAATAAGTCAAAGGAAAAACACCAACACAGTATATTAACACATATATATGGAGTTTAGAAAGATGGTTATGATGACCATCTATGCAAGACAGCAAAAGAGACACAGAGATAAAGAACAGACTTTTGGACTCTGTGGGAGAAGGTGAGGGTGGGATGATTTGAGAGAATAACATTAAAACATGTATATTACCATATATGAAATAGACGCCAGTTCAGGTTCAGTGCATGAGACAGGGAGCTTGGGGCTGGTGCACTGGGATGACCCTAAGGAATGGGATGGGAATGGAGGTAGGAGGTGAGGTTCAGGATAGTGGACACATGTACACCCGTGGCTGATTCATGTCAATGTATAGAAAAATACTACAATATTGTAAAGTAATTAGCCTCCAATTAAAATAAATTAATTAAAATTTTTAAAGGTATTCATACTACTCATGAATACATATAGTGTGATTTGAAGTGGTCTTGGACTCAGTTCAGTTCAGTCACTCAGTCATATCCAACTCTTTGTAACCCCACAGACTGCAGCACACCATGCTTCCCTGTCCATTACCAACTCCCAGACCTTGCTCAAACTCATGTCCATCGAGTCAGTGATGCCATCCAACCATTTCATCCTCTGTCATCCCCCTCTCCTCCTGCCTTCAATCTTTCTCAGCATCAGGGTCTTTTCCAGTGAGTCAGTTTTTCAATCAGGTGGCCAAAGTATTGGAGTTTCAGCTTCAACATCAGTCCTTCCAATGAACATTCAGGACTGATTTCCTTTAGGATGGACTGGCGGGATCTCCTTGCTGTCCAAGGAACTCTCAAGAGTCTTCTCCAACACCACAGTTCAAAAGCATCAATTCTTTGGCACTCAGCTTTCTTTATAGTCCAACTCTCACATCCATACATGACTACTGGAAAAACCATATCTTTGACTAGAGACCTTTGTTGGCAAAGTAATGTCTCTGCTTTTTAATGCATTATCTAGGTTGGTCATGGCTTTTCTTCCAAGGAGCAAGCGTCTTTTCATTTCATGGCTGCAGTCACCATCTGCAGTGATTTTGGAGCCCCCAAAAATAAAGTCAGCCACTGTTTCCACTGTATCCCCATCTATTTGCCATGAAGTGATGGGACCAGATGCCATGATCTTAGTTTTCTGAATGGTGAGGGTTTTATTTATTTATTTTAATTGGAGGCTAATTACTTTACAATATTGTATTGGTTTCGCCATACATTGACATGAATCCGCCATGGGTGTACATGTGTTCCCCATCCTGAACACCCCTCCCACCTCCCTCCCCATACCATCCCTCTGGGTCATCCTAGTGCACCAGCCCCAAGCATCCTGTATCATGCATCAAACCTGGACTGGGGATTCATTTCACATATGATAATATACATGTTTCAATGCCATTCTCCCAAATCATCCCACCCTCGCCCACTCCCACAGAGTCCAAAAGACTGTTCTATACATCTGTGTCTCTTTTGCTGTCTTGCATACAGGGTTATTGTTACAATCTTTCTAAATTTCATATACATATGTTAGTATACTGTATTGGTGTTTTTCTTTCTGGCTTACTTAACTCTATAAGAGGCTCCAATTTCATCCACCTCATTAGAACTGATTCAAATGTATTTTTTTAATGGCTGAGTAATACTCCATTGTGTATATGTACCACAGCTTTCTTATCCATTCGTCTGCTGATGGACATCTTGGTTGCTTCCAGGTCTGGCTATTATAAACAGTGCTGGGATGAACATTGGGGTACACGTGTCTCTTTCAATTGTGGTTTCCTCAGTGTGTATGTCCAGTAGTGGGATTGCTGGGTCATAAGGCAGTTCTATTTCGAGTTTTTTAAGGAGTCTCCACACTGTTCTCCATAGTGGCTGTACTAGTTTGCATTCCCACCAACAGTGTAAGAGGATTCCCTTTTCTCCACGCCCTCTCCAGCATTTATTGTTTGTAGACTTTTGGATCGCAGCCATTCTGACTGGCATGAGATGGTACCTCACTGTGGTTTTGATTTGCAAGGCTATGGTTTTTCCTGTGGTCATGTATGAATGTGAGAGTAGGACTGTGAAGAAGGCTGAGTGCCAAAGAATTGATGCTTTTGAACTGTAGTGTTGGAGAAGACTCTTGAGAGTCCCTTGGACTGCAAGGAGATCCAACCAGTCCATTCTGAAGGAGATCAGCCCTGGGATTTCTTTGGAAGGAATGATGCTAAAGCTGAAACTCCAGTACTTTGGCCACCTCATGCAAAGAGTTGACTCATTGGAAAAGACTCTGATGTTGGGAGGGATTGGGGGCAGAAGGAGAAGGGGATGACAGAGGATGAGATGGCTGAATGGGATCACTGACTCGATGGACGTGAGTCTGGGTGAACTCTGGGAGTTGGTGATGGACAGGGAGGCCTGGTGTGCTGCAATTCATGGGGTTGAAAAGAGTCGGACACAACTGAGCGACTGATCTGATCTGATAATGAGTGACGTTGAGCATCTTTTCATGTGTTTGTTAGCCATCTGTATGTCTTCTCTGGAGAAATGTCTGTTTAGTTCTTTGGCCCATTTTTCGATTGGGTCATTTATTTTTCTGGAATTGAGCTGCAGGAGTTGCTTGTATATTTTTGAGATTAATTCTTTGCCAGTTGCTTCATTTGTTATTATTTTCTCCCATTCTGAAGGCTGTCTTTTCACCTTGCTTAGAGCTTCCTTCATTGTGCAAAAGCTTTTAAGTTTAATTAGGTCTCATTTGTTTATTTTTGCTTTTATTTCCAATATTCTGGGAGGTGGGTCATAGAGGATCCTGCTGTGATTTATGTCAAAGAGTGTTTTGCCTATGTTATCCTCTAACAGTTTTATTGTTTCTGGTCTTATGTTTAGATCTTTAATCCATTTTGAGTTTATTTTTGTGTATGGTGTTAGAAAGTGTTCTAGTTTCATTTTTTTTACAAGTGGTTGACCAGTTTTCCCAGCACCACTTGTTAAAGAGATTGTCTTTTCTCCATTGTATATTCTTGTCTCCTTTGTCAAAGATAAGGTGTCCACAGGTGCGTGGATTTATCTTTGGGCTTTCTATTTTGTTCCATTGATCTATATTTCTGTCTTTGTGCCAGTACCCTACTGTCTTGATGACTGTGGCTTTGTAGTAGAGCCTGAAGTCAGGCAGGTTGATTCCTCTCGTTCCATTCTTTTTTCTCAAGATTGCTTTGGCTCTTCGAGGTTTTTTGCATTTCAATACAAATTGTAAAATTATTTGTTCAGGCTCTGTGAAGAATACCGTTGGTAGCTTGATAGGGATTGCATTGAATCTATAGATTGCTTTGGGTAGTATACTCATTTTCACTATATTGATTCTTCTGATCCATGAACATGGTATATTTCTCCATCTATTAGTGTCCTCTTTGATTTCTTTCACCAGTGTTTTATAGTTTTCTATATATAGGTCTTTAGTTTTTTAGGTAGATATATTCCTCAGTATTTTATTCTTTTTGTTGCAATGGTGAATGAAATTGTTTCCTTAATTTCTCTATTTTTTCATTATTAGTGTATAGGTATGCAAGGGATTTCTGTGTGTTGATTTTATATCCTGCAACTTTACTATATTCATTGATTAGCTCTAGTAATTTTCTGGTGGAGTCTTTAGAGTTTTCTATGTAGACGATCATGTCATCGCAAACAGTGAGAGTTTTACTACTTCTTTTTCAATTTGGATTCCTTTTATTTCTTTTTGTGCTCTGATTGCTGTGGCTAAAACTTCCAAAACTATATTGAATAGTAGTGGTGAGAGTGGGCACCCTTGTCTTGTTCCTGACTTTAGGGGAAATGCTTTCAATTTTTCACCATTGAGGATAATGTTTGCTGTGCGTTTGTCATATATAGCTTTTATTATATTGAGGTATGTTCCTTCTATTCCTGCTTTCTGGAGGGTTTTTATCATAAATGGATGTTGCATTTTGTCAAAGGCTTTCTCTGCATCTATTGAGATAATCATATGGCTTTTATTTTTCAATTTGTTAATGTGGTGTATTACATTGATTGATTTGCGGATATTGAAGAATCCTTGCATCCCTGGGATAAAACCTACTTGGTCATGATGTATGATCTTTTTAATGTGTTGTTGTATTCTGATTGCTAGAATTTTGTTAAGGATTTTTGCATCTATGTTCATCAGTGATATTGGCCTGTAGTTTTCTTTTTTTGTGGCATCTTTGTCAGGTTTTGGTATTAGGGTGATGGTGGCCTCATAGAATGAGTTTGGAAGTTTACCTTCCTCTGCAATTTTCTGGAAGAGTTTGAGTAGGATAGGTGTTAGCTCTTCTCTAAATTTTTAGTAGAATTCAGCTGTGAAGCCGTCTGGACCTGGGCTTTTGTTTGCTGGAAGATTTCTGATTACAGTTTCAATTTCTGTGCTTGTGATGGGTCTGTTAAGATTTTCTATTTCTTCCTGGTTCAGTTTTGGAAAGTTGTACTTTTCTAAGAGTTTGCCCATTTCTTCCAAGATTGTCCATTTTATTGGCATATAATTGCTGATAGTAGTCTCTTATGATCCTTTGTATTTCTGTGTTGTCTGTTGTGATCTCTCCATTTTCATTTCTAATTTTATTGATTTGATTTTTCTCCCTTTGTTTCTTGATGAGTCTGGCTAATGGTTTGTCAATTTTATTTATTCTCTCAAAGAACCAGCTTTTGGCTTTGTTGATTTTTGCTATGGTCTCTTTTGTTTCTTTTGCATTTATTTCTGCCCTAATTTTAAAGATTTCTTTCCTTCTACTAACCTGGGGTTCTTCATTTCTTCCTTTTCTACTTGCATTATGTGTAGAGTTAGGTTATTTATTTGACTTTTTTCTTGTTTCTTGAGGTATGCCTGTATTGCTATGAACCTTCCCCTTAGCACTGCTTTTACAGTGTCCCACAGGTTTTGGGTTGTTGTTTTCATTTTCATTTGTTTCTATGCATATTTTGATTTCTTTCTTGATTTCTTCTGTGATTTATTGGTTATTCAGCAGCGTGTTGTTCAGCCTCTATATGTTGGAATTTTTAATAGTTTTTCTCCTGTAATTAAGATCTAATCTTACTACATTGTGGTCAGAAAAGATGCTTGGAATGACTTCAATTTTTTTTTTAATTTACCAAGGCTAGATTTATGGCCCAAGATGTGATATATCCTGGAGAAAGTTCCGTGTACACTTGAGAAAAAGGTGAAATTCATTGTTTTGGGATGAAATGTGCTATAGATAGCAATTAGGTCTAACTGGTCTATTGTATCATTTAAAGTTTGTGTTTCCCTGTTAACTTTCTGTTTAGTTGATCTATCTATAGGTATAAGTGGGGTATTAAAGTCTCCCACTATTATTGTGTTATTGTTAATTTCCCCTTCATACTTGTTAGCATTTGTCTTACACATTGCGGTGCTCCTATGTTGGGTGCATATATATTTATAATTGTTATATCTTCTTCTTGGATTGATCCTTTGATCATTATGTAGTGTCCTTCTTTGTCTCTTTTCACAGCCTTTGTATTAAAGTCTATTTTATCTGATATGAGTATTGCTACTCCTGCTTTCTTTTGGTCTCTATTTGTATGGAATATCTTTTTCCAGCCCTTCACTTTCAGTCTGTATGTGTCCCTTGTTTTGAGGTGGGTCTCTTGTAGACAACATATATAGGGGTCTTGTTTTTGTATCCATTCAGCCAGTCTGTCTTTTGGTTGGGGCATTCAACCCATTTACATTTAAGGTAATTATTGATAAGTATGATCCCGTTGCCATTTACTTTGTTGTTTTGGGTTCAAGTTTATACACTCTTTCTGTGTTTCCTATCTAGAGAAGATCCTTTAGCATTTGTTGGAGAGCTGGTTTGGTGGTACTGAATTCTCTCAGCTTTTGCTTGTCTGTAAAGCTTTTGATTTCTCCTTCATATTTGAATGAGATCCTTGCTGGGTACAGTAATCTGGGATGTAGGTTATTTTCTTTCATCACTTTAAGTATGTCTTGCCATTCCCTCCTGGCCTGAAGAGTTTCTATTGAAAGATCAGCTGTTATCCTTATGGGAATCCCCTTGTGTGTTATTTGTTGTTTTTCCCTTGCTGCTTTTAATATTTGTTCTTTGTGTTTGATCTTTGTTAATTTGATTAATATGTGTCTTGAGGTGTTTCGCCTTGGGTTCATCCTGTTTGGGACTCTCTGGGTTTCTTGAACTTGGGTGATTATTTCCTTCCCCATTTTAGGGAAGTTTTCAACTATTATTGCCTCAAATATTTTCTCATGCTCTTTCTTTTTGTCTTCTTCTTCTGGGACTCCTATGATTCGAATGTTGGGGCGTTTAACATTGTCCCAGAGGTCTCTGAGACTGTCCTCATTTCTTTTAATTCATTTTTCTTTTTTCCTCTCTGTTTCATTTATTTCTACCATTCTATTTTCTACCTCATGTATCCTATCTTCTGCCTCCACTATTCTACTATTGGTTCCCTCCAGAGTGTTTTTTATCTCATTTATTGCATTGTTCATTATATATTGACTCTTTTTTATTTCTTCTAGGTCCTTGTTAAAACTTTCTTGCATCTTCTCAATCCTTTATCTATAGCTCCATTTTGTTTTCAAGATTTTGGATCATTTTCACTATCATTATTCGGAATTCTTTATCAGATAGATTCCCTATCTCTACCTCTTTTGTTTGGTTTGGTGGGCATTTATCCTGTTCCTTTACCTGCTCTGTATTTCTCTGCCTCTTCATCTTATTTATATTGCTGTGTTTGGGGTGGCCTTTCCGTATTCTGGCAGTTTGTCAAGTTCTCTTTATTGTGGAGTTTCCTCAGTGGGTGGGGTTGGACAGGTGGCTTGTCAAGGTTTCCTGGTTAGGGAAGCTTGTGTTGGTATTCTGGTGGGTGGAGCTGGATTTCTTCTCTCTGGAGTGCAATGAAGTGTCCAGTAATGAGTTACGAGATGTCAGTGGGTTTGGAGTGACTTTGGGCAGCCTCTATATTGAAGCTCAGGGCTATGTTCCTGTGTTGCTGGAGAATTTGTGTGGTATGTCTTGCTCTGGAACTTGTTGGCCCTTGGGTGGTGCTTGGTTTCAGTGTAGATATGGAGGCATTTGATGAGCTCCTATCAATTAATGTTCCCTGGAGTCAGGAGTTCTCTGGTGTTCTCAGGATTTGGACTTAAACCTCCTGCCTCTGGTTTTCAGTCTTATTCTTACAGTAGCCTCAAGACTTCTCCATCTATACTTCACTTTCAGATAGTTCCTTGATCCGGCTTATACTTCTCAAGATCTACAGGCCCCTTCCTATGTAGTCAGTGCTAACTACAGGGTTTTAATCTATTGCACCTGTCACTTCCAAGGCGGTTTCCTGTTTGTTTTAGCTTCCTATGTTTGCCGGTCTCTTCAGTGTCTAATTTCTGCCCTGACACAAGGGGGCGGTGGTAGACACTTTTTTAGGCTCCCTTGTTCAGTCTTGCTGTGGGGAGGGAGGTTCACTGCAAACAAATATCACTGGTGTCTGTGGGGAGTCCTCACAGTGTCTCAGCCACACTGGGTTTGCCCCCACTCACGGCGTGTGTGCTTTCCCTGTCTACACTGCTTAGGCTCTAGGTTGCTCTGCCGGGAACTGTCTGAGCCCTGAGTTGTATGCACTTCCCAGGTCTAAGCAACTCGGGTTCAGGCACTCGGGTAGTCCTCAAAGGCGCAGACTGGTTGGGCCTGCATTTTGTGCCCTTCCCAGGTCCGAACAGCTCAGGTGACCAGGTGTTTGGCGAGCACGGTCGCTGCAATTTATCGCCTCCCCCATCCCTGCCACTTGGTTTTCTGGGTGTAAAACCAGCACACCTTCTCAGGTGGATGTTGACCGTCCAGAATCCCAAGAAGTCTTGGTTCGCAACAAAGCCTGCTTGCAGTTTGTTAGATGCTGCCTCTCTGGGGCTGCAATTGCCCCCTTCCGGCTCTGGCTGCCCTTCCTGCCTGTGTCTGGCAGGGGATGGGCCGGTCTGCAGCCAGCTAGCTCTGCTCAGTACTTTTGTTCTGTGAGCAGGCCTGGTGGTGTCTTAGGTTAGGGCTTTTCGCAAGGTAGCTATCCCACAGTCTGGTTTGCTATCTCAAGTAAGTTCCCTCAGATTGCCCTCGGGGGCATTCAGGCCTGGTCCTTACTCTAAGCAATGCAGCCTGCACCTCTCTGCCCAGCCCCCACTTGCTAGTGGCGGGTACAGGCGTCTGCACTGCTTCTCCACTGGGAGTTACCGTTGGGCATGTAATCTGTGGGGTTTAATTACTTATTTATTTTTCCTCCCAGTTATGTTGCCCTCTGAGGTTCCAAGGCTCGCCACAGACTTGGCAGTGAGAGTGTTTCCTGGTATTTGGAAACTTCTCTCTTTTTTAAGACTCCCTTCCCAGGATGGAGCTCCATCCCTACCTCTTTTGCCTCTCTATCTTTATCTTTTATCTTTATATCTTTATCTTTTATATTTTTTCCTACCTCCTTTTGAAAACAATGGGCTGCTTTTCTCGGTGCCTGATGTCTGCCAGCATTCAGAAGTTGTTTTGTGGAATTTACTCAGCGTTCAAACGTTCTTTTGATGAATTTGTGGGGGAGAAAGTGGTCTGCCCATCCTATTCCTCCACCATCTTAGGACCACCCCCAATGGTGAGTTTTAAAACAACTTTTTCACTCTCCTCTTTCACTTTCATCAAGAGGCTCTTTAGTTCTTCTTTGCTTTCTGCCATAAGGGTGGTGTCATCTGCATATCTGAGGTTATTGATATTTCTCCCAGCAATCTTGATTCCAACCTGTGCTTCATCCAGCCTGGCATTTCGCATGATGTACTCTGCATATAAGTTAAATAAACAGGGTGACAATATACAGTCTTGATGTACTCCTTTCTTAATTTGGAATCAGTCTGTTTTTCTATATCTGGTTTTAACTATTGCTTCTTGACCTGCATACAGATTTCTCAGGAGGCAGGTAAGGTGGTCTGGTATTCCCATCTCTTTAAGATGTTCCACAGTTTCTTGTGAGTCACACAGTCAAAGGCTTTGGTGTAGTCATAAAGCAGGTGTTTTTCTGGAACTCTCTTACTTTTTCAGTGATCCAATGGATGTTGGCAATTTGATCTCTGGTTCCTCTGTCTTTTCCAAATCCAGCTTGTATCTGGAAGTTCACAGTTCACCTACTGTTGAAGCCTGGCTTGGAGGATTTTAGCATTACTTTGCTAGCATGTGAGGTGAGTGCAATTGTGCAGTAGTTTAAACACTCTTTGACATTGCTCTTCTTTGGGATTGGAATGAAAATTGAACTTTTCCAGTCCTGATGCCACTGCTGAGTATTCCAAATTTGCTAGCATATTGAGTGCAGCACTTTCACAGCATCATCTTTAAGATCTGAAATAGCTCAACTAGAATCCCATCACCTCCACTAACTTTGTTTGTAGTAATGCTTCCTAAGGCCCACTTGACTTTGCATTCCAAGGTGTCTGGCTCTAGGCAAGTGATCACACCAATGTGATTATCTGGATCATGAAGATCTTTTTTGTATAGTTCTTCTGTGTATTCTTGCCACCTCTTAATATATTTTGCTTCTTTTAGGTCCATACCATTTCTCTCCTTTATCGTAACCATCTGTGCATGAAATATTCCCTTGGTATCTCTAATTTTCTTGAAGAGATCTCTAGTCTTTCCCATTCTATTGTTTTCCTCTATTTCTTTGCATTGCCCACTGAGGAAGGCTTTCTTATCTCTCCTTGCTATTCTTTGGAACTCTGCATTCAAAGTTCAAAAGGTATATTTTTCCTTTTCTTCTTTGCCTTTAGCTTTTCTTCTTTTCTCAGCTATTTGTAAGGCCTCCTCAGGCTCCTCAGACAATCATTTTGCCTTTTGCCAGTTCTTTTTCTTGGGGATGGTCTTGATCTCTGTCTCCTGTACAATGTAACGAACCTCCATCCATAGTTCTTCAGGCACTCTGTCTATCAGATCTAATCCCTTGAATTTATTTGTCACTTGCACTGCATAATCCTAAGGGATTTTATTTAGGTCATACCTGAATGGTCTAGAGGTTTTCCCTACTTTCTTCAATTTAAGTCTGAATTTTGCAATAAGGAGTTCATGATCTGAGCCATAGTCAGCTCCTGGTAGACCAATTCATAGTCAGCTCCCGGTCCTGATTCATACTACTCATGAAAACATGTAATGTGATTTGAAGTGGTCTTGGATTAGCTGTAAATGTATATTTGTAAGCTCTAGGGCAACCACTAAATAAAGTTTTTTTTAAAGTGTCACAGATATGCTAAAAAAAAAAAACAGAAATAGAATGAGCTTCTCAATTGAATGTTCACTTGAAGTCACAAAAGACAGAAAAAGAGTAAAAGATAAAAATAGGAATAAAGAATAAGAGTAACAAAAACAGTAGCAAATACAGTAGATATTAATCTGATTATATCAATAACCACTTTGAACATCATGATTTTAAAAAACCAGTTAAACAACAGAGATTGTCAGAGTGGATCCAAAAATAAGACTCAACTATATGTTGTTTGGGCTTCCCAGGTAGCGCTAGTGGTAAAGGACCCACCTGTCAATGTAGGAGATGTAAGAGATGTGGGTTTGATCCTGGGTCAGGAAGATCCCCTGTAGGAGGACATGGGAACCCACTCCAGTATTCTTGCCTAGAGAATCCCAAGGACAGAGGAGCCTGGTAGGCTACAGTCCATGAGGTCACACAGAGATGGACATGACTGAAGCAACTTAGTATACACACACATATGTTGTCTACAAGAAAACCAGTTTAAAAGTAAATATACACGTAAATTAAAAGTAAATTGATGGAGAAAATATAGCCTGCTAACACTAATCTAAAGAAAACAGGAGTAGTTGTATTAATTTCAAATAGAGCACATGTCAAACAGGAAAGACTATCAGGAATAGAGCATTTCATAATAATAAAAGGGTCAATTCCCCAAGAAGACATGATAATCCTTAATGTTACAATAGATAGTGATAATCCTAACAGAGCATCAAGCTATATAAGGTAAAACTGATAGAACTGCAGGGAGAAAGAGATATGTCCACTACCATACTGGAGCCTTCAACACTTCTCTCTCAGAAATGGACAGATCCCATGGGCAGAAAATGAGTAAGGACATAGGTGAACCCAATAACACTACTGATCAATAGTTTATAATACACATCAATAGATTATTTCATACAACAACAGCAGAATATACATTCTTCCCGAGCTCACACAGGAGAGTCACCAGGATAGACCTCAGTCTGGGCCATAAAACACACCTAACAAACTTAGAAATCATACATTGTCTGCTCTCAGACCACAGTGGAATTAAAACTAGAAATCAATAACAGAAAGATAACTAGAATATCCCATAACATATGGAGACTAAATAACACACTTCTAAATAACACATGGGTAAGAAGAACTCTCAGGAGAAATTTTTAAATGTTCTGAACTAAGTGAAAATGAAAATACAACTTATCAAAATTTGTGGGATGCAGAAAAAACCAATGCTTACAGAAAATTATAGCATTAAATGCATACATTAGGAAAAAAATCTAAAATTAATCATATAAGTTTTGGAAACTAGAAAAAGAAGAACAAATTAAATCCAAAGGAAGCAAGAAGAAAAGAAATAAGACTTGGAGCAGAAATCAATGAAACTGAAAACAGTAAATCAATAGAAAAAAAATCAATGAAACCAAAAGCTGGTTCTTTGAAAAGATCGATAAAATTGATAAGCCTCAATCCAGGCTAACTAAGCAAAAAAAGAGAGAGGACACAAGTTACAAATATTAGAAATGAAACAGGGAGAACCACTACAGATCCTGTGGAACTTTTAAATGATAATAAAAGAACATCATGGAAAATTCTATTTCCACAAATTTGATAACCTAGATGAAGTGAAACAATTCCTTGAAAAACACAATCTGCCCAAACTCTCACAAGGAGGAACAGAATTTCAGCTTTGTAAGATGAAAGAGTTCTAGAGATCTGTTGCACAATGTGAATATACTTACCAAAATATACATTTTCAAATGTTTAAGACAGTAAATTTAATGTTATACATTTGTTACCACAATAAAAAAGGTATATGCATATTATATTGATACATATGTATGTATATATATCAATCCCTGGGTCAGGAAGATCCCCTAGAGAAGTAAATGGCAATCCAGTATTCTTGCTTGAAGAATCCCATGGAAAGAGGAGCTTAGCAGGCTATAGTCCATAAGGTCACGCAGAGTAAGACACAACTGAAGCAACTTAGCACACACACAACAATTACTGTAGGGAAGGCAAGGGAAACCAGTATGTATTTGCAGAATATGCCTCCTTTGAGCAATTTTACAATTAAAATGAGAGATGAAGAAGCAGACGTGACCTCTGCATCATTACTAACAGTGGGTAGGACAGGGCACCTGGCAAATGTCTCCCCCGCCAGGTGAAGCGTGGGCTGATGAGGAAGAGTGTTGAGAAGAATACTCAAAAGTGTTGAGGGAAAGGCTTATGAACGGTGAGAACAAGGCTCACATGAGCTTTCACTTTTCAGCAAACAGAACTATTCATATATTTTCAAAAATATTTTAACTTCAGAAACTTAAAGAGTTTATTACACCATATTTAAAAACCACAAAGGAATTATCGGTCTCTGCAAATTTTTCAGCGACTCATGCTCCCTATTAAGTTACACAAGTTATTATGTGAAAAATGTTACTCAGTCATGTCCAACTCTTTGCAACCCCGTGGGCTGGAACCCACCAAACATCTCTGTCCATAGAATTTTCCTGGCAAGAATACCGGAGTGAGTTGCCATTTCCTTCTCCAGGGGATCTTTCTGACCCAGGGATCAAACCCAGGTCTCCCACATTGCAGACAGATTCTTCACTGTCTGACCACCAGGGAAATTCAAGTTATTATATACCTAAACCTAATATTAGCTTCTATGACATTGTGGAGCTCTTCTTCAACTTCACATAATACTTATTATCATTTATTTCTTTAGAAAATTAAGATATCATATTTTTAATAGAAAATGTTCTGAACTGGAGAAAAATCTGTTTTTATCAATTGCCCATCTAATAATTCTCTTAAACCCTTTTCCTGTTCTCCTTCAAAGCAGAAGCCAGCAGACACAACAGCAAACATATATTATGGACAGAATCACCCTGAATTCATGTGGCCATGAGCAGTGACTGTCAAACTCTAAACACATCCTATTTCTCATCCACATTTACACAAGTCCTGATCACACCCCTGCTTTTGGCCAAATGCTCAGAAAGTCATTGAGCCATCCTGTTTTTATTTCCAAATCAAATAAATAAATTTTCAAAAATAAGGCTGAGCCTGATAAGCAAAACATACATTGACTTGTAGTTTTCAGCCCAGGAATAACTTCATTGGACACTCAATTCTCTCATGACCTTCTAAGAATAAATATTCTTTTTTTGATTAAGAGGCATTTCAGCTGACCTTCCTACAGGCTTAACTGTTGACAAGAGCATATTCCTGAATGCCAGTACATTAAACAACTAAAAAATATTTAGATGCAGCTGTCATTCCTGCAGAGGCAATTTGTGAGAAGTAAGCAGTTTCTTAATCATTCACTTATTTATTTACTCAACACGTGTTGAACTTCCTTGTCCTTCAACATTTAGACAAGCAAGTGTTATTCGTGCTACCTGGAGTGGATCTGCCCTACCTGGAAGGATGGGCCACCCCTTGTTGAAAACAGGAAATTCTCGACAGACTTCCCCATCCTCTTGATCTCGTGCCAACCATCGTTGAACAGGTATGTGAAACTGTCTTCCAGCATTCAGGTCCCACAGTTTTATCTATAACAGAAATAGCATGACTTCTAAAGAACATAATACATTATCAAAGAGTTAAATACAATTTTGTGTCCAAGCCTGACACTGAAGAAGGCTTTCAACTTTCTTTTAGTAAAAGCTGTTGAACAGTTGACAAGAAAAGTGTTAATTTCTTCTATTGCTATCTCAAGTACAATGGCATTTCTTTTCTCTAATTTGAAATTTTTCAATTTCTAATTTCTCTATATTGAAATGCCAAACATGCCAATTTCCTCCTAAATTTTCTAAGCGTCATCCATATTTTCCTATTTGGAAAGATAATTATAATTTTAAAAAATCTATTACTTCCTTGTTCCAACCTCTTAGTAATGACTTTTTTTTTAATTTTAAAGTTTTTTAAAGTTTAATTTTAAAGATTTTCTAAAACACTAGCATGAGCTTAGATTTCATGCACTACAGATTCAGACCGAAATAGTTCCTTCTTTGGGTTCCTAGCAATTACAGATATTCAAAGTATCATTCTTTATTTGGGTACCTATTATACCATGTTAGGGCTTCCCTGGTGGCTCAGATGGTAAAGACTCTGCCTGCAATACAAGAGACCCAGGTCGAGCCCCTGGGTCAGGAAGATCCCCTGGAGAAGGGAATGACTATTCATGCCAGTATTCTTGCCTGGAAAATTCCAAGGACAGAGGAGCCTGGCAAGCTACAGTCCATGAGGTAGTAAACAGTCAGACACAAATGAGAGACTAACACTTTCTATACCATATTTTAGAGAAGGCAATGGCACACCACTCCAGTACTCTTGCCTGGCAAATCCCATGGACAGAGGAGCCTAGTAGGTTGCAGTCCATGTGGTCGCTAGGAGTCGGACACGCCTGAGTGACATCACTTTCACTTTCATGCATTGGAGAAGGAAATGGCAACCCACTCCAGTGTTCTTGCCCGGAGAATCCCAGGGACAGGGGAGCATCATGGGCTGCCATCTATGGGGTCTCACAGAGTCGGACACGACTGAAGTGACTTAGCAGCAACAGCAGCATACCATATTTTATCTAATCTATTCATCTTGGACTTAAACAAAGATGTTAATAAATTCTGGTAGGATCAGATGAATGCCCCAAATCATTGAAAGTAGAAATATGTTTTCTGATTCTAAAATCTAGCCTTTGATAAGTACGGTACTATTATTCTTTTAAAAGCCTCAATGAGCTCTTATTTTATCTGTTAAATTAATCTTACCATCTTTAAAATGCCTTAAATCAGAGATTTTCAACTTTAATGTGCTGAGAAAATCACGTTGTAATAAAGGTAGATTGTTGATTCCTAAACCTACTGTCTCCGTGGGCCCTGGTAAACCCCAGAAACCTGCATTCATAAAATCCCATCACACTTTGAGCAAGGCTCCCCAAAAACAGAATCCATTCCCTTCTGCCACCACTATTTGGTCAGGTTTTTAATTAACAGTCCAAGGAAGACCATTTGAGAAATACAAAATCAATTACAATTTGAAATGCTTTATTTTGTAACCTTCCTTAAATAAACTGTAAGAAACAAGATGGAAGTTCAGAAAAGCAACATGATTATTTTATGGGCTGTGGACATGTATCATTATTGCTATAAGGGCTATGTGTTTTCATTCAAATCCCTTCAAGTTATAGGCACAAGTTAGCTTACTTAAAAATTCAAATTTCAAACTTCTAAACCATACTATAAAAATTCAACAGAAAATCCTCTAACCTATTATCTAACATCTTGATTTGCTAGTTATGTAAGGGTGTTATATACTCAGGATAAGACCTTGGATCAAGAACATCTCCTCGTCACTGGTGCTAAAGGACGGGTGAGGTAAACCTCAGGCAAACATGTGGCCTTGCAATGAGAGAGGAATCGCCCTAGACAGAAAGACACTAAAAACTTTCAGCCTGACGCTTTTGTTTTTCGTTGGCAATATTAAATAACTTTTTCAGATCACCTAACCACTGTCTAAGCATCCCAGCTTCATAATCCACATAATATTGCTTATTGGTTATTAACCAAATGAGTTAGTGATCACTTTCATAAATTAGTTTAGCTCACTAGGAGAGAAAAATAAAAGATAGTAGTATTATTATCATATATAACCATTTACATATTAATGTGAATACCATACTTCAAAAGCTCTAAATAGCATAAAAGAGAAAAGTATCTTATATAGAAGCCAGGCAGTAATCCTGAATTTTGAAATCTGACTTCTACACTCTGTGTTTTCATAAAGTAAATTTCATTTTTGCATTGTTCTTCAGGATCTTTTGTGTCTTTAATGTAAAAGAATGGCATTATTAATAAATATATACTTATGCTAATGAAATAAAAGATATTTACTCATCTTCCATGAATTTTTCATTAACTTTCTCATATATTATAAAACTGTAGAAGAAGTTTGCCAAGAATATCAGGGGTTTGGCTGGGTGTTCTTTGCCTCTTGAGAACTTGCTTAAAGATTATTTATTCTCAAATGACAAAAGATGTAGATACAACATATATAAAAATGGATGACAAGTTGTGTGACTTCCAGTGTTAAAGAGGTGCATTTCTGCAGTCACTGGAATAAGTAAAATTTTTAATTCTGAACAATGTAGAAAATTTAAGCCTTATTTTGCTCCTGAAAGTACTCAGGGAACATTATGTCAATTAGCATGAGTAGACTAAATTAGAGGGGTGGCATTCCAGTCTAGTAGATTATTATTTCACCAAGGGAAATGAACTATTTTTACAACTCTTCTGAAGCAGATAACATCCACCAAGTCATGTTTCCATCACTATTACAACCAGATGGTGCTAGTGGTAAAGAACCCACCCGCCAATGCAGGAGATGTAAGAGATGTGGGTTCAATCCCAGGTGGGGAAGATCCCCTGGAGGAGGGCATGGCAGCCTGCTCCAGCATTCTTGCCTGGAAAACACCCTGGACAAAGGAGTCTGGCAGGCTACAGACCACAGGGTCGCAGAGTTGGACATGACAGAGGCAACTTAGTGCACAACCGTATCAAGAAGCAATGTGAGTTTTTACAGAGTCCCAAGTGTTTTCTTTGCAAAGAGGTGAGAGGACTGTTTGGTTGAGGTGCTTCTCTCAATTAATTAGATGTTAAATTATTCATGGCACATGATACTGCTCCCTTGAGGAATACACCAACTAAAAAGCCCAGATTTGACTTCATCAGCTCACAGTACAAAGCCTGATTCCCAAGCAGGATTTACAAGGATCTGGCAAAGGATGGAAGTGTGGGTACCTCTTTACCTCTTTACAGTGCCAGGAAGGGGAGAGCCCAGAGTTGGTGTGACCAACACGAATCTTAAAGAGCATCCCAATGTCTCCAACTGTGATCTGTAAAGGAACCACAAGAATTTCTTTCTACATAATTTCATAAAATCCATTTTTAAAACCTTATATTACAATATTATATACTGATAGAATAATCAATCAATAAGATCTTAGAATTATAAAAATTTACACACCTAACAACAGACTGCCAAAATATATGAAGCAAAAATGGACAGAACTGAATGAAGAAATAGTCTACAAAAATTGTCAGAGACAATTTGAATAACTCTCTTCTTTGAATAACTATAGAACAACTAAACAGAAGATCAGTAAGAAAACAGAGGACTTGAACAACATTATACACCAACCAGATCTAACAGACAGAAGGTTCCCCTCCAACAAGCAAGAATACAGAGTTCTCCTGTGGCTGATTCATACTGATGTTTGGTAGAATCAATGCAATACTGTAAAGCAATTCTCCTTCAATTAAAAATAAGTAATTAAAAAAATAGTAACATAGAGTTTTCTCAAATGCACATAGAATATTCTCCAATATAGATTATATGTTATGTCACAAAGTAGGCTTTGACAATTGAGTACCTTTTTAAACTATAATGTAATGAAACTAGAAATAAATACAAGAAAAAAAACTGGAAAATCCCCACATGTGTGTAAATTAAACTACATACTCCAGCAATGAATGAGTCAAAGAAATTCCAAGGGAAATTTAAAAATATTTTGAGATGGATGAAAATAACATACAAAAAACATAGTGGAGGGGACATCCCTGGAGGTTTAGTGGTTAAGAATCTGCCTTTCAATACAGGAAACGTGGATTTGATTCTGGTGCAGGAACTAAGATGCCATGTGCTGCTTGGCAACTAAGCCCACATGCCAAAACTACTGAGCCCACATGAGTGCTGAAACGAAAACAATTCCACTGCTGTCTCCCCTGCTTCATCTTTGCTACCTCTGTTTCTCCCTATATCTTGATCTCAGTGGGTCTAGCCAAGACCTAATCACTTGATAACAACTTCTGTGCTTTCCTTTATTTGATCATTTTTCCCTTGTGACCTTGACTTTTAGGCTTATCTGTTAAATCCTCACACAGAAAGGCACAGCCCTTGCTCCTGACGGCCATGAGTATAGAAACAACAAATGCTGGTCATCCAGTATTTCTCTCTATTGTCTCTTACCATATCGTAGTTTTACTTACGTGCAATCCACTGGAGCAAAAAAATTGCCACAAATTACTTTTGACTGAGCTTCTGCAAGACACGTATTATTATGAAAAGAGGCACCCAATTCGACAGACTGCATTCATTCCAAAGTATTAATACCTACTAGATGCATCCCTATGTTATCAGGTTTTACTCAGTTTTGCTACTCACAGTAAATGTGTCTTCATGGCCATCCTGAAATCGGGCTCCATCCGTTCCATAAAGATATATGGCAGCTGAACTTCTATGTTGTCCATACAATATAATATAAATCTGTGAGCTGGTCCCGGCATTTGGCAAGTCACTGGTGATTATGGAAACTTTCCAGTTACCACCTATAAATGCACAAACAACACAGAGACTTACAACAATTTATATAACGGAAGACTAGGAAGGGCAGGTCACCATGAAGCTGAAAGAGTTCAAGATGGACATAACTTACTTTTTCCATCTCCTCCAGAAAAGTGCTATCACACAGGATTTAGAGCTGATTTTTTAAATACTCAGTAAAATGATTGCCTCCAATGGTGTAACTGGGAGAATATTTCCTAGAAGATCTTTAATAAGGTTGTCATGGTTGATCATGTCTGGACTCCAAGAGTCACTATTTAAGTTCTCCTAAGTTCCCAGAAGATGGTGATTGCAGCCATGAAATTAAAAGATGCTTACTCCTTGGAAGGAAAGTTATGACCAACCTAGATAACATATTTAAAAGCAGAGACATTACTTTGCCAACAAAGGTCCGTCTAGTCAAGGCTATGGTTTTTCCAGCAGTCATGTATGGATGTGAGAGTTGGATGGTGAAGAAAGTTGAGTGCCGAAGAATTGATGCTTTTGAACTGTGGTGTTGGAGAAGACTCTTGAGAGTCCCTTGGACTGCAAGAAGATCCAACCAGTCCATTCTAAAGGAGATCAATCCTGGGTGTTCATTGGAAGGACTGATGTTGAAGCTGAAACTCCAATACTTTGGCCACCTCATGCAAAGAGTTGACTCATTGGAAAAGACCCTAATGCTGGGAAGGATTGGGGGCAGGAGGAGAAGGGGACGACAGAGATGAGATGGCTGGATGGCATCACCAACTCGATGGACATAGGTTTGGGTAGACTCCGGGAGTTGGTGGACAGGGAGGCCTGGTGTGCTGCGATTCACGGGGTCACAGAGAGTCAGACATGACTGAGCGACTGAACTGAACTGAACTGAAGTTTCCAGAATTTTAACAAAACATCTCCAATAGTCTTAGCTCTGACATATGATATATACACTCATAATTATATCTTTTAAGATCTTTTGAGTTCAGATGTTTATTTTCCAAAATTAAAATTATGTAATAATTTACATAAACATAAAAATTGGAATCAGATAATTTAAAGGAATTTCAAGTCACCTGATACAATGTCTTCACTTATTAAGTATTCCTAATTAAAGTAACTGGGAGAAGGCAATGGCACCCCCAGTCCAGTACTCTTGCCTGGAAAATCCCGTGGATGGAGGAGCCTGGTAGGCAGCAGTCCATGAGGTCGCTAAGAGTCGGACACAACTAAGCAACTTCACTTTCACTTTTCACTTTCATGCATTGGAGAAGGAAATGGCAACCCACTCCAGTGTTCTTGCCTGGAGAATCCCAGGGACGGGGGAGCCTGGTGGGCTGCCGTCTATGGGGTCCCACAGAGTTGGACACAACTGAAGTGACTTAGCAGCAGCAGCAATTAAAGTAACTAAGTTCCACAGATGTTAAGTAAATTTTGTACCACCCAGCAACAAATAAAAACAGTGCTAGACTATACACAGTTCCTGGTGAACATAACTGAGATAAACTAAATATATTTAAAGTAGTATGATATTCAGTCTAATTTTGCCAGGTTTCCTTGGAGTAAACATCAAGAATTGATTAACAAGAAAACTAAAGTAATAAAAAATCAGGGAAACACACTCAACCTTATATCAAAAAAGAGAAAATGAGGCAGTAAAATTCAGAACTGTGAACTTTAGTAATATTATACTCTAGAGTGTGAATTACTCTCACCCATATTTGAACCAAAGTATATTTCCTATCTTGATCATTCAAATAACAATCAAATTTAGATTTAAATTTTACTTATCTGGTACAATACATATATGTTAAATGAATGTCTATTTTTTAAAATCTACTTTAAAACAAGAAATTCTACTTAAGTTTTCCAACAGTAAAAAGGCATGTTAGGCTACCAAATCATCTTGGTAGACAATCAGTTAGTAAATAAAAATGCTGTTTTAAAGAACTGAAAGATGGACAGGCTGTCTTTAACAATGGCAGAAGCAACTAAATTGTAATTACAAACTACAGAGCTGGGAAAACCCTAGCTGTTTTCTGTAGAGTAACTGTATGTTAGCGCTTGTTTGAATAAAGTGAAAGAAAGCTCTTCAGCTTTTGCTGCCTTAGAAATGCAGCAAAGAGTTCAAGGAGATCAATACTCGCTAAATGTACAAGGACCAAATCAATAGGGAAAGAAATTGCCTTTTCCAACAACTACGATGTGAAAAGATGAAAGGTATAGGAACAGAAATAAAACTGAAAATAATGAAATATGAAGTCTGTTTACCATATGTTTTTGCACCTCTTTAAATCACTAAAACCTTAACCTTGGAAGGGAGTGTTGTAAAAACCATAGTAGAATCTAAAGATCATGAACTGGATTCATCTTTTAGTTTATAACTTCAATCAATCAACACCCTACAAGTCACTGAGTTCTACTGGACCTCCAGGGTCAGAGGGAGGAGTAGATGGAAATCATAGAAAGACGTCTCGGTCCTCTTCTAGTCTATAATCTAGATGAAGCAGGAAGGCCAACACACCAAAGAGGAAAAAATACCAGAACAGAACATTCTTAAGGTAGGATGTTGATGAAGTGAGGTAATGTTACAGAAAAGCTAGCAAAATAAAAATTTTTTAATTAAAAAAAAAATAACTGGCTCCAAAAATCAACAGAAATTAAACAAAGATGGTATAAAACCTTGTGCTATAATCTTTGTAAAACAGAACCCAAGAAAAGAGTGAGACATGATTTCAGGAATTTATAGGCAGCTAACCTGGCTTGCTCAGCAACATTATGGGAGGAAGAAGGTGAGTAGATAAAATTCTAAAAACCTTAATCTTCATATCCTGGTTGTTACTGTTGTTGTTAAGTCACTCAGTTGTTTTCAACTCTTTGTTACCCCAAGGACTATAGCCCACGAGGCTACAAGGGATTTCCTGTACATGGGATTTCCCAGGCAAGAATACTGGAGTGGGCTGCCATTTCCTTCTCGAGGGATCTTCCTGACACAGAGATCAAACCCACGTCTCCTGCTTTGGCAGAAAGATTCTTTACCACTGGGCCACCAAGGAAGCCCATTCATACCCTATTAGGCCCTAGTTTGAAACAGCAGGTTGAAAGGTGAGTAGATGGGCTGGATAGAAATGGGATGCAGAGAACAGACAAATGGACAAATAGTTTGATAAAAGATTCAAATTACCAAAACATACACAAAATAACTAGAAATTTTCAAAAGCCCTTTATCTTTTAAAAAATAATAATTAAAATTGGTAGTTAAGTCATTTTAACAAAGAACTACAGGCCCCAGATGGTGAATTTTCTACCAAAACTTTAAGAAACAAATAATGCCAATCCTACACAAATCCTTTGAAACAGCTCCCAGCTCAGCATGTGAGATGAGCATTACTCTTGATACCAAAACCAGACTAAGGTACAATTAGAAAACTACAGAGCAATAACCCTCATGAACATGATTGAAATATTCTCAACAAAAATATTTGGAAGTGAAATTAACCACATACTTCAGGTTGATCTCAAAAATGCAAAGATTTTTAACATTTAAAAATTAATCAGTGTAATTCATTGGGCTTCCCAGGGACCAGAGTGGTTAAGAACCTGCCTGCCAGTGTAGGAGATGCAGAAGACGTGGGTTCCATCCTTGGGTGAGGAAGATCCCCTGGAGGAAGAAATGGCAACCCACTCCAGTATTCTTGCCTAGAGAATCCCATGGACAGAGGAGCCTGGCGGGCTGCAGTCCATGGGGTTGAGAAGAGTCGAATATGACTGAGCGACTGAGCACACATCAAGCCCGTGTTTGGTTTCACAGGACTTTGGACCCAAGGGAGATCACAGCCAGTGTCTCACCCATACGTGACTTACATGCTATAAAAGATGGGCTTCCACACTTTTTGAGATGCCTGGTTCCAAATAGGAAAAGGAGTATGTCAAGGTTGTATATTGTCACCCTGCTTATTTAACTTATATGCAGAGTACATCATGAGAAACGCTGGGCTGGAAGAAACACAAGCTGAAATCAAGATTGCCAGGAGAAATATCAATAACCTCAGATATGCAGGTGACACCACCCTTATGGCAGAAAGTGAAGAGGAACTAAAAAACCTCTTGATGAAAGTGAAAGAGAGTGAAAAAGTTGGCTTAAACCTCAACATTCAGAAAACTAAGATCATGGCATCTGGTCCTATCACTTCATGGGAAATAGACGGGGAAACAGTAGAAACAGTGGAAGACTTTATTTTTTGGGGCTCCAAAATCACTGCAGATGGTGATTGCAGCCATGAAATTAAAGACACTTACTCCTTGGAAGGAAAGTTGTGACCAACCTAGTTAGCATATTCAAAAGCAGAGACATTACTTTGCCAACAAAGGTCCGTCTAGTCAAGGCTATGGTTTTTCCAGCAGTCATGTATGGATCTGAGAGTTGGACTGTGAAGAAAGCTGAGCACCTAAGAATTGATGCTTTTGAACTATGGTGCTGGAGAAGACTCCTGAGAGTCCCTTGGACTGCAAGGAGATCCAACCAGTCCATTCTAAAGGAGATCAGCCCTGGGTGGTCTTTGGAAGGACTGATGCTGAAGCTGAAACTCCAATACTTTGGCCATCTCATGGGAAGAGTTGACTCATTGGAAAAGACTCTGATGCTGGGAGGGATTGGGGGCAGGAGGAGAAGGGGATGACAGAGGATGAGATGGCTGGATGGCATCACCGACTCAATGGACATGAGTTTGGGTAGACTCCGGGAGTTGGTGATGGACAGGGAGGCCCGGCATGCTGCAATTCATGGGGTCGCAAAGAGTCAGACATGACTGAGCTACTGAACTGAACTGATATGATATTATATGACAAAGGATATTTTGGACTTAAAGTTGATGCTGGAATGATTAAGACTTTGGGGAATGCTGGGATGTGGTAAATACATTTCGCATGAATTTTCTAGGACAGGAAAACTATTGTGAGTTAAGTCCCCAGAAAGCCATGTTCAAGCTCTCACTCCTGAGCCCTGTGCATGTGACCTTACGTGGGGACACTATTGCTGTGGATGTGATTAGCTAAGGTAAAGTCACACTTGAGTGGCGTTGGTGTCCTTTAAAAAGAGAAGAGACAGAGACAGAAGGAAGACTGTCAACAGAGACTGGAAATATGCAGCTGCAAGCCAAAGAATTCAGACTTGTAGCAACAAGGCAGAATAAATTCCATTTTTTTCTTTTCTTAAATTGGTGGGTGCTGGCCAAATATAAACCACTAATGAGCTCAGCCACAAAGTGTCTGACTCTTTGCGACCCCATGGACTATAACCCACCAGGCTCTTCTGTCCATGGGATTTCCCAGGCAAGAATACCAGAGTGTGTCGCCATGCCCTCCTCCAGGGGATCTTCCCAACCCAAGTATCGAACCTGCATCTCCTGCGTTGGTAGGTGGGTTTTTTATCTGCTGAGCCATCATCGGGGAAACCATGAATACCTGGGATGAAACCACTGGCCATTGTATTCCAAGCAAGGCAAAAAAAAAAAAGTGTTGCATTGCAGCTACCACTGTTTGAAGACTGATTGTGTGAAATCAAAAGTGGTCGTAAAATAAATAACTTCTGAGTAGCAGGAAACATAGAACTAATGGGAGAGAACTGCTTCTCTAATCCTGCCAGAGAAGCCTTTCTTTTCGCTTTCCACCCCGAAGTAGCAAAATGCCAACGCTGAGAGTCCAAGACAATGATGGACGGCTTTACAGATGGGCTGTTGTGTTTGCTTCCCTGTGGCACTCCTCTGCACAAGGCCTCTAAGCACCAAGCTGACTGGACTCACGCGTCTTGTCCTGGCTTCTATCTACACCAAGGAGCATAAAGTACCTAGCAGTGCTTGAAAACTCCCAGCAAGGCATTCAGGGCTTTGGTCTCCAGCTGGTTGAGCAATATTTGAAGAAGACAGAAACAAGAGGAGATACAATAACAGCAATTTTGAAAGAGAACGGAGTTGGAAAATTTTGCAGTATGTGCTTTTAAGACTTATTATGAGGCTACAGTAATCAAGATGGTGTATTTTGGCATACAAATAGACACACCGATCAATGAAATAAAATAGAGAGAACAGAAATACTCCCACACATATATGGCTGAATGATTTTTAACAAAAGTCTAGCCTTTTCAATTGAGAGCATTTCAATGGGAAAAGAATAGTCTTTTCAACAAAGGGTGATGGAATAATTGTACATCCACCTGAAATAAAATGAGCCTTCGCCCTTACCTACTATCATATACAAAAAATAACCTCAAATGAGTCAAATACATCCAAGGTAAGCACTATAACTATAAAACTCCTACAAGAATACATAGAAAGTCCTGTTATTGAGCTAGGCAGAGATTTCTTAGATGGGACTTGAAAGATATAAACCTTATATCTTACAAAAGATGTAAAAATAGAATTTTATTGTATTTTAAACTTTTGCTAATTGAAAGTCTCATCAATAAGAAAATTAAAAAGCAAGGTATGTACAGATGTGAGAGTTGGACCATAAAGAAGGCTGAGGACTGAAGAACTGATACTTTCAAACTGTGGTGCTAGAGAAGACTCTTAAGAGTCCCTTGGACTGCAAGGAGATCAAACCAGTCAATTCCAAAGGAAATCAATCCTGAATATTTATTGGAAGGACCAACCCCACGTCCAAGGAGCGGTGGCTGTGCAGGCACAGGAGGGCCTAGAGGTGCTATCCCACGTTGAAGGTCAGGAAGGGCAGCGGTGAGGAGATACCCCTTGTCCAAGGTAAGGAGCAGCGGCTGTGCTTTGCTGGAGCAGCCGTGAAGAAATACCCCACGTCCAAGGTAAGAGAAACCCAAGTAAGATGGTAGGTGTTGCAAGAGGGAATCAGAGGGCAGACACACTGAAACCATACTCACAGAATACTAGTCAATCTAATCACACCAGGACCACAGCCTTGTCTAACTCAATGAAATTAAGCCATGCCCGTGGGGCAACCCAAGACGGGTGGGTCATGGTGGAGAGATCTGACAGAACGTGGTCCACTGGAGAAGGGAATGGCAAACCGCTTCAGTATTCTTGCCTTGAGAACCCCATGAACAGTATGAAAAGGCAAAATGATAGGATACTGAAAGAGGAACTCCCCAGGTCAGTAGGTGCCCAATATGCTACTGGAGATCAGTGGAGAAATAACTCCAGAAAGAATGAAGGGATGGAGCCAAAGCAAAAAGAATACCCAGCTGTGGGTGTGACTGGTGATAGAAGCAAGATCCGATGCTGTAAAGAGCAATATTGCATAGGAACCTGGAATGTCAGGTCCATGAATCAAGGCAAATTACTACTACTAAGTCACTTCAGTCGTGTCCGACTCTGTGCGACCCCATAGACAGCAGCCCACCAGGCTCCCCTGTCCCTGGGATTCTCCAGGCAAGAACACTGGAGTGAGTTGCCATTTCCTTCTCCAATGCAGGAAAGTGAAAAGTGAAAGTGATGTCGCTCAGAGTCATGTGCGACTCCTAGCGACTGCATGGACTGCAGCACACCAGGCTCCTTCGTCCATGGGATTTTCCAGGCAAGAGTACTGGAGTGGGGTGCCACTGCCTTCTCCGTCAAGGCAAATTGGAAGTGGTCAAACAGGAGATGGCAAGAGTGAATGTCGACATTCTAGGAATCAGCGAACTCAAATGGACTGGAATGGGTGAATTTAACTCAGATGACCATTATATCTACTACTGCGGGCAGGAATCCCTCAGAAGAAATGGAGTAGCCATCATGGTCAACAAAAGAGTCCGAAATGCAGTACTTGGATGCAATCTCAAAAACGACAGAATGATCTCTGTTCATTTCCAAGGCAAACCATTCAATATCACAGTAATCCAAGTCTATGCCCCAACCAGTAATGCTGAAGAAGCTGAAGTTGAATGGTTCTATGAAGACCTACAAGACCTTTTAGAACTAACACCCAAAAAAGATGTCCTTTTCATTATAGGGGGCTGGAATGCAAAAGTAGGAAGTGAAGAAACAACTGGAGTAACAGGCAAATTTGGCCTTGGAATACGGAATGAAGCAGAGCAAAGACTAATAGAGTTTTGCCAAGAAAATGCACTGGTCATAGCAAACACCCTCTTTCAACAACACAAGAGAAGACTCTACACATGGACATCACCAGATGGTCAACACTGAAATCAGATTGATTATGTTCTTTGCAGCCAAAGATGGAGAAGCTCTATCCAGTCAACAAAAACAAGACCGGGAGCTGACTGTGGCTCAGATCATGAACTCCTTATTACAAAATTCAGACTTAAATTGAAGAAAGTAGGGAAAATCACTAGACCATTCAGGTATGACCTAAATCAAATCCCTTATGATTATACAGTGGAAGTGAGAAATAGATTTAAGGGCCTAGATCTGATAGATAGAGTGCCTGATGAACTATGGAATGAGGTTCGTGACATTGTACAAGAGACAGGGATCAAGAACATCCCCATGGAAAAGAATGCAAAAAAGCAAAATGGCTGTCTGGGGAGGCCTTACAAATAGCTGTGAAAAGAAGAGAAGCGAAAAGCAAAGGAGAAAAGGAAAGATATAAGCATCTGAATGCAGAGTTCCAAAGAATAGCAAGAAGAGATAAAAAAGCATTCTTCAGCAATCAATGCAAAGAAATAGAGGAAAACAACAGAATGGGAAAGACTAGAGATCTCTTCAAGAAAATTAGAGATACCAAGGGAACATTTCATGCAAAGATGGGCTCGATAAAGGACAGAAATGGTATGGACCTAACAGAAACAGAAAATATTAAGAAGAGGTGGCAAGAATATACAGAAGAATTATACAAAAAAATCTTCATGACCCAGATAATCACAATGGTGTGATCACTCACCTAGAGCCAGACATCCTGGAATGTGAAGTCAAGTGGGCCTTAGAAAGCATCACTACGAACAAAGCTAGTGGAGGTGATGGAATTCCAGTTGAGCTCTTTCAAATCCTGAAAGATGATGCTGTGAAAGTGCTGCACTCAATATGCCAGCAAATTTGGAAAACTCAGCAGTGGCCCCAGGACTGGAAAAGGTCAGTTTTCATTCCAGTCCCAAAGAAAGGCAATGCCAAAGAATGCTCAAACTACTGCACAATTGCACTCATCTCACATGCTAGTAAAGTAATGCTCAAAATTCTCCAAGCCATGGGGCTGGTGCACTGGGACGACCCAGAGGGATGGTATGGGGAGGGAGGAGGGAGGAGGGTTCAGGATGGGGAACACATGTATACCTGTGGTGGATTCATTTTGATATTTGGCAAAACTAATACAATTATGTAAAGTTTAAAAATAAAATTAAATTAAAAATTAAAAAAAAAAAATCTTGTCTCCAGTAACTCAAAAAAAAAAAAAAATTCTCCAAGCCAGGCTTCAGCAATACGTGACCCGTGAACTTCCTGATGTTCAAGCTGGTTTTATAAAAGGCAGAGGAAACAGAGCTCAAATTGCCAACATCCGCTGGATCATGGAAAAAGCAAGAGAGTTCCAGAAAAACATCTATTTCTGCTTTATTGACTATGCCAAAGCCTTTGACTGTGTGGATTACAATAAACTGTGGAAAATTCTGAAAGAGATGGGAATACCAGACCACCTGATCAGCCTCTTGAGAAATCTGTATGCAGGTCAGGAAGCAGCAGTTAGAACTGGACATGGAACAACAAACTGGTTCCAAATAGGAAAAGGAGTACGTCAAGGTTGTATATTGTCACCCTGCTTACTTAACTTATATGCAGAGTAGATCATGAGAAATGCTGGACTGGAAGAAACACAAGCTGGAATCAAGATTGCCAGGAGAAATATCAATAACCTCAGATATGCAGATGACACCACCCTTATGGCAGAAAGTGAAGAGGAACTAAAAAGCCTCTTGATGAAAGTGAAAGAGAGTGAAAAAGTTGGCTTAAAGCTCAACATTCAGAAAATGAAGATCATGGCATCCGGTCCCATCACTTCATGGGAAATAGATGGGGAAACAGTGGAAACAGTGTCAGGCTTTATTTTTGGGGGCTCCAAAATCACTGCAGATGGTGACTGCAGCCATGAAATTAAAAGACATTTACTCCTTGGAAGGAAAGTTATGACCAGCCTAGATAGCATATTCAAAAGCAGAGACATTACTTTGCCAACAAACGTCCGTCTAGTCAAGGCTACGGTTTTTCCAGTGATCATGTATGGATCTGAGAGTTGGACTGTGAAGAAAGCTGAGCACCTAAGAATTGATGCTTTTGAGCTGTGGTGTTGGAGAAGACTCTTGAGAGTCCCTTGGACTGCAAAGAGATCCAACCAGTCCATTCTGAAGGAGATCAGCCCTGGGATTTCTTTGGAGGGAATGATGCTGAAGCTGAAACCACAGTACTTTGGCCACCTCATGCGAAGAGCTGACTCATTGGAAAAGACTCTGATGCTGGGAGGGATTGGGGGCAGGAGGAGAAGGGGACAACAGAGGATGAGATGGCTGGATGGCATCACTGACTCAATGGACTTGAGTTTGAGTGAACTCCGGGAGTTTGTGATGGACAGGGAGGCCTGGCGTGCTGCGATTCATGGGGTCGCAAAGAGTCGGACATGACTGAGCGACTGAACTGAACTGAACTGTTCTGAAGCTGAAGCTCCAATACTTTGGCCACCCACTGTGTAGAGCCGACTCATTGGAAAAAGAGATGCTGGGAAAGACTGAGAGCAGGAGGAGAAGGGGGCAACAGAGGATGAGATAGTTGGATGGTATCACCAACTCAAAAGGACATGAATTTGAGCAAACTCTGGTAGATAGTGAAGGACAGGAAAGCCTGGTGTGCTGCAGCCCGTGGGGTTGCAAAGAGTCAGGCACAACTTAGCAACTGAACAACAACAGACTGGGAGAAAACATGTAAAACATATATCTGAATACTCTATATTCACAACATATAAAGAACTCTTACTACTCTAAGACTGCAAAGACCCAACAGAAAAGATGTGAAAAGACACTGTGCCATAAAAGACACAGGAATGACAAACACCAATAGTTACTAGGGAAATGCCAATTAAAACCACAAAGAGCTATCACTAAACACACACCAGAATGGCTAAAATTTAAAAGATGATAACACCAAGTGCAAGCAAGAATACAGAGCCACTGGAATTCTCATAAGCTGCTGCTGGGATGTAAAATGGCATAGCTACTTGCAGAAGCAACTTGCAATTTCTGATAAGAGTTAAATATACGATTACCATGCAACCTACCAATTTCACTGCTAGATGTTTACCTAGGAGAAATAAAAATGTATGCCCTGTAAAAAGACTTGTACCTGTACTTGTGGTCTTGTCAGATCCCACACCCCCAGCCCACGTGCGGTGACCCACAAGTGTGCAGGATATCATGGCCATGGAGGTCTCCCCTCTGAGGAGCAAAAGGTTCAAGCCCCATGTCCAGCACCCCAGTCCAGGGAAACTGCACCAGGAAACAAGTTCTCACAAGGTCTGACTTTAAAAAACAATAAACCACAGAGCTGACATACAGGAGAAACCAAGACTGCTCTTGAAGATCTTGTGCACAAACTGACTCAATCTACACCCCAGCAGAGGTGGCAGCTTGACAAGCGCCGGGTCACATGAGGAGCTTCACCAACTAGAGGTAACTGAAGGTGCGTGCTGGGGGCAGGGGTGGAGAGCCGCCTTCAGGGGCAGGCAGTGTGCGTCCAGTGCGATGGGCAAACTCTGTGCTGCGGGCCTCACATCCTCTCCAGCTCATCTCTCAACCTTCTTCAGAGGCAGCTCCTCACAGGGGCCCCATTTGATGGATGAGAAAACCAGGAGAATGAGCGCTGACTGCATGGAACATGGCTTCAGCATCTGTTTACCCCTTGAAAATGGGGCATGTGTATGTCCCTAAAGGTGAAGAGGGAGAACACGTGGTGTGTGTGTGTGTGCACGCTAAGTCACTTCAGTCGTATCTGACTCTTTATGACCCCATGGACTGTTGCCTGCCAGATTCCTCTGTCCACGGGAGTCTCCAGACAAGAATACTAGAGTGGGTTACCATGCCTTTCTCCAAAGGATCTTCCTGACCCAGGGATCGAACCTGTGTTTCATGTCTCCTGCATTGGCAGGTGGGTTCTTTACCACTTGCGCCCCCTGGGAAGCCCAGAACACCTGACTGTTGCTCAGTCGCTAAGTTGTGTCTGACTCTTTGCGACCCCATGGACTGCAGCACACCAGGCTTCCCTGTGCTTCACCATCCCCTGGAAAACACCTGCTAGCTTCATGTGAAAACCACTCCTATCCACCCAGCCCATAACTCATTAACTCAGCTTCAACCTGAGTTAAGAGTTTTGGTTGCTCCAGTCTCCTCATCTTTCCTGGGGATCAACTCTGATGGTTCCTGATAGCCAGCATTTCCCTTCATATCCCCACGACTTATGAACTTACACTCCTTGAGAACAGTGTATTTCCTCTAATTCTGAACACTGCTAATCCCTCCTGGGTTTGAGACTTGGGGCTGCCTGCACAACTCGGTCCTCAGCTCTCTGGAGCAGAGGCATGCAGCCCAGGCCTGGCTTGAACCTTAGCTGCTCCAGCAAGCCCACCAGCCTCCCTTCGGGGGGCCTGAGCGCCTGGCCACATGTGGCACAGCTGCCATCTGGTGGCCATGGGTGGTAACTGCACCAGCCCACCTGGTTGTGTATTCCCCTGAACACAACAGGCTAGACCCCTTTCTCAGTCCTCAAGCACTTCATCTCTAAAGCAAGTCAGGTCTGTATGCTAGTCTTAAAACTTCCTCTAATGTCATTTAATCTAGATTTCCCAATGAGTCAAGATTTTTTTTAATGTAAGCCTTGTGAAAAATTTTTAAATCCTTTGAATGTTTAAAAGAAAAAAAAATTATATTCACAGACATGGCTTCATAAAATACAAGAAACTTAGTTCTATCCCTCAGCATCTTTGTATATCTTCCCAAATGTATGGATACAGAGTTAATAAAGCAAGAGCATGACAAGCACTTTGTATTTGCCCAGCACACCTTTATGAGACACCCACCATGCCCCAGATCAAGTAAAATGCTAGATCTGGGATATAAATGTGAGAAAGACTCGGCTCCCAGTCTCAGACTTCAGTGCATCAGAACCCGTTCGTTTTAAACAAGTGCATTACACAGCACAGCATCTCTCATTCATGTTCGTCACTCCCAATTTATCTTTCCCAGTATCATCTGGGCCTCCCAGGACAACATTTGATGACATATTACTAAAAACTGTATGCTACATGCCACATTTTTCTAAGACCTCCTGGTTGTTATGAGTGATTTCCCCCATTTCCTTGGTATGCCTAAATAACATGGGTGTGTGCATGCTAAGACCCTTTGGTCATGTTCCACTCTTTGCGACCCCATGGACTATACCCCACCAGGCTCTTCCATCCATGGGATTTCCCAGGCAAGAATACTGGAGTGGGTTGCCATGCAACCCGGGGGATCTTCCCCGACCCAGGGATCGAACCCTAGTCTCTTGCATCTCTTGCAGGCGGATTCTTTACCTGCTAAGCCACCAAGGAAACCCCAAATATCACTCCTTCCAAATTAAAAGCAAAAATAATTTCCCTGTGTCTCTGCTCTGAAACATTGCCACAAATCTTCAATTTGTCAAAAACAAACAAACAAACATGTGGTATCTGCAAAATGCAATAAAGCTAAATGCAGGTATGTCTCCACAATTTTAGTCCTTTTATTTCACCAAAATTTCTCATTGTTCATTACAGAAGCTTACATAACATTACAATTTCCATATTTCAATTAGAAGAGTGCATCACTCAATGCGGAAAAATCATACTCCATGTAGAGGTGGTATTCCTCTGGTTAAATAAATAGCAACCCATAATTTTTTATGAATTTACAATTCAAGCTGAACTGAAATAAAAAATCAAGGTATTCTTTATGTAAGTAATTACTTTTAGCTCCCCAATGCCAAATTTATGTTATATTAGCACCTCCATATGTAGCTCCAAAACCATTAATTTTTCTATTTTGAGTCAATTCCAGACAAGAGACATAGATTTCCACATTTTATAAGACTTGTTTCTATACCATCAAACAATGAAAAACAAGAACCTAAAAAGATTCCCTGGTCAAGACGGAGGCAAAAATACCACAAGTATTCAAGAGACAATTTATGGTTCTCAGCCTAATCAAATTTATTTCTCCTTCTAAGCAACATGTTTTTATTTATATCTAATTAAATGTTTTATTAACACAGGTGGACATGGAAAGAAATCTGTAAAGTTCTTCACAGCAGTTCTTTTTTCCAAATTTGAGAACTCTGAAGTCACCTTTCTCTTTTCTTTTCCAACTTAAATCATTCCAGTTCCTCTCATTTTTCTTCACAAAGCATGCCTTAAACTTTTTCATTTTCTCTGACCTATTTAAATTTCTTGACATTTTTCTAATGTTAAAGAGATTATAATTTCTAGGCAAAGTACTGGAGAGCCAGCTGAGTGGCACAGCATCATTTTCTACTCATGAGGAAAAATGGTGAGTCCTGTCCTAAGGAAATACTTGCAAGTTCATTAGATGTTATAAGGAAAGTAGATTCAATACATTTGGCACACACACACACACACACACTACAAGATTGTTGTGACACTCTTATAATCATACTTTCATCAAATCAGCAATTAAAATTAATAAATGAAGTAATCTATGTCTATTCCAATAACTCACTAATACCTTCAATACACATTTTGCACTAAGTTGACATTAAAAAAAGGGAGGGAGAGATGTAATTCCTGTCCTCAGGGCATTTATGATATCTTAGGAGGAAAATAAGAGAAATAAGAAATTAAACATGTTCAAGAGAAAAACGCATAGAAAATTCAAAAAGAATAAAAACCGAGTCTGTAACTGCTGGAAAAATGGAAAAATACAGGAGTGATGAAAGTCAAACTGGATTATCCAGTGGCAAGATTTCTAGGGTAAGGTCGTTCTGAAGAAGTGGGAAATTCTTAGAGGTATCTAATCCACGTCCAGCCCATGTGCTTCATCTTTTCCTAAGGAGAAAACGCTGATGAAAGTCTGCGCTAATACTGAAATCGGAAATCTGCTTGTTCATCACGGCTTTCAAGATCAGTCCAATGTAATTAGTTTTCCTCTTCCCAAATGAAAAGATTTTCATCTTCAAAAATATAAAACATTTCTAAGATATTTCTGTTGCTAATACCTAAGAATGTCTCAACTTGGCAAAACAGGCAGGCTTGGCCAAGCATTTCAAAGGACAAATGATAGCTGTGTTCTCTGACTACTTGGTTGAGATTCGTTCCTGAGTTCTGGAATCTGCTGTTTAATAAGTTGTTGTTCTCATCAACTACTTCAAAGATTTCCTTTGTCTGACTGCTGGGGTCTTGTGGATTTGAATTCACCTGACCCACAACTAACAACAACGTATGCAAGAAATTCTTTAAATATGACTGAAATTTATTGAAATTATTTTCTTCCTCTAAGCCCAAACAGTTACTTTGTTTTAATTTTCTCCTTCTGTCCATCAAGTCAAATGTGTTATTAAAATGAGGCCAATCGTGTATATTGCCAACGGCATTATCAGTAAGTGCTCTTCTACTTCTTGTTTTATTGTTCTTGTCTCTGAACATGGTTTTGCTTGAATGTCGTAAACATGGGTGTATCTTCATCCATAACTGGAGACTCAAAGAATTTTCAACATCAGAATCTTTGCAATATGCAAATCCTCGGTGTTCCTCATTTACAGGCTGGTTAATCACAGTCAGTATTGGGCAATGTTGACCACAGATATTATAGAGTTTATCCAAAGAGTCGCCTTCCTGAAGGGCGCCATGAATTACATTACTACCAGCCAACGGTTGGTTCCTAACAGCACCATCAGAGACAGGATGGACTTTGTTACCAGCAGACGCGAAGACATGAGTGGCAGACGTACACACTCTCTCTGATCTAAGGTTACCCTTCTCCTCTGCTGGGTGATTGGGTTCTCTCTCCTGAACACAAGCTTCATCTTGAGTATCTAGCTCATCGTCATGGAAGGGCTCCGAGTCACTACAATGAGGCACGTTAAAATAATTGCATCTCAGCTCAGGAGGCTGAGTCAGTTCCTCTAGCTCTGAGGAGGATAGTTCAGCCATGTTTGGGCCTGGAGCCAAGTTTCCAAAATGTGAATACGGAACCTCGGTGCTGCTATTATCCAGTAGAGTATCCACTGATGTGGTGTCTGCATGGCCACACGGGCCAGAACATTCAGGCGATGACACTCTTAGCAAATGATTTTCTTTCAGGAGCCACTTGCCCTTGTCAATCAGTACTCCCTCTTCCCTGTCCCTGAGGATTCTTTTATGATCATTCTGTTTTGTACCATGTTCTGCAATGTCTTCCCTGGGATAACTGGCCCTTACGTTAATAACATCACATTTATCTCGTTTTTGCTCCGGAAATTTCTGCAACACAGTTGAATTACTAGACACCCGTTCCAAAGAGCCAAGTGACTGGCCTTCAGGATCATAAAGGCCTACTTTCCCAGTGCCCTGAAATTCCACAGAATCACAGGGATAAACCTGAGATGTGTGTGTAGATCCAGCGAAAAAAGATGGTCTCATCATCTCTGCTTTACCATAAAGTTTCTCTATTGTCCTTTTAACAAATCCTTTGTTGCATTCTTTCTCAGGGGTCATCTCCTCATCACTGTCACTGGGGCCATTGCTGGATGCTTTGTATGACGGTTCATTCTCGATGTTTTGTCTATAATCTGACCAATCAGAAGTTCCTGACCTTCTTAGGCCACTTTTAAAATTGAGAGGGGACTCTGCAGAACTTCCAGCTTCCAAGCTTTCCACCATCTTTCTGACTTTTGTTTCAGTTTCTCCTTCACTGGGCTCCTTTTCCATATTTTGCTTAGAATCATAGCAAAATACTAAAGATGGTGGTGTCACCAGTTTCCTACTGATTATCTCACAGATTACACCATCCTTTCCTTCTTCTGCACCATTTCTGCTGGACACTTCGATCAATTCCAAACTTTTACCAGCCTCTAACTCCTTTCGGATCAATTCTTCAGTCACTTGCTCCCCTGAATTTACCTTTATATTAAAGATATCAGTGTTCTGGTTTTCTAATTCCTCAAAAGATTCCATTTCTGAGACGTTTCTTTCACTTGATGTCATGCTGTTGGTTGTTGAGCCTGGTTCTTCAGAAGTCTTTGAATCCTCCTTATCAAAAGATGTATATACACTTTTATCCTGAAATTTCTTTAATGAACAACTTTCAGATTTACCTAAAAAACTATGTTCTCCATCAAGTTCTGATTCAGTTGTATTTTGGAAAGAGCCACAGTGGCTTAAATTACTGATACTTTGGTGTGATACCAACATATTAGAGCCATGTTTACACTCAGGGTCTGCCAAAATATTTCTGTCTTTCTGAACTTCATCAACTCTTTCTAACTCTTTAGTCAATTCCAAATTATCAGCTCTCTCATAGATATGGTTTTGTTCATAAGCGCAACCCTCATGAGAAGACACAGCCTCAGTAAGTGAAAAGATGTCTCCTAAGAAACAAGCCTTGTTCATGGAAGTCTGATCCATGGTACAGTCGTCACTGGGGAAAGAATCTTCACTGAGGTGACAAGTCTCTTCTGGAGGGTAAGTCTTAACTACCGTGCCCATTTTACGTGGAGATCGAGTCACTGCTGTAACACAGACTTCAGAGACTTCCTCACTGGCAGTATGGCTTCCATCTAAAGAGATTTTCTGTGTTTTTTCATTTTCAGCGCACTGAGGAATTATCTGAATGTTGGGTGTAGAGCAATTTGCAGAAAGACCTATTGGACCCACATCCTGTTCTTTCTCAGTGAGTCCAGAGTGATTCGTGGTTGATTCCACTAAGCTGGCCACAGCAGCCTTCAAGTCATCAGCTTCCTCTGTGACGGCAATGTGCTTCAGCACCTCCAACAATGCAAGTGTTTCTGAACTTCCACTGGTCGCCTTGAGAGCGTCACCTGGACAGAAGCTACTCACACTTCCCTTTAGGGTTAGCACCAAGAGCCAAGCTAGAAGTACATTAGTGGAGGAATTACGTATCAAAGAAGGGAAGGGAACTTCTGAAAGTGGACCTGGCATCTGAACAACTCCATTTTGAACCTTGGGACTACTAGGAACCAAAGCTTGCAGCTGGTGAAGCAGCTGAACTAGTGACAAGTGCTGTGGGGTGTCCCCTTCCAGATCTACTTGTACGGCAGTCTCTACGCTTGGCCCTTTTGCAGCAAGGTTTATGTCTTTGTAAACAAGGCTCATCTCTTGCCCTGACTTTGCAGCAGATACCTGACTTTTAGCATTAGGATCATCCGTAGCTGACTGCGACAAAGTACAGAATTCATGAACAGAAAGCAAGTAAGTATCGTTCAGAGAGTCAGTCTGGCTCTCACAGTGATCTTGGATGAGTTCTTCACTGCTATTTTTGTCAAAAGACATACCTACTTTCTTACCTAGATTGTCTCCTGTCAAACTGGCACTTTTAGTTGTGTGTCTATTATTTTGCAGAATAGAATCATTTCTTTTTCCAGAACTAGTGTGGGAACTGTTTCCTGGAAGAAAACCGTTATTATAACTCGCCACACCCCTTTCCTTTTTGTATACTGGAGCTGACTTGCCAAGCTGCAAAGCTGCTTGTGGACTTAAGTTCTGCAACCATCTTTGTACATAACTTTGAACTGAATGATGGGTAACATTCTCAGGAAAAACAGCTTTTTCCAAAGAAGCCAAGGAATTTGCCCTAGTTGTGACATGCTGCTTACTTACAGTAGTATCTGATTTCAACTTATCCCTTTTTTGTTTTTTCTGGCTCCTTAAAGTTATGTGTGAATTATTAACTTTTGAAACTAAACTCCTCTTTGACGTTCCTCTCAAATACCAAGAGGCTGTTTCTGCCTGAGACTCTGGCCCACAAAAAGCATTGGGTTTTTGCTCAAGGAAGTTAAACAGATGAAATAAATTTTGATTTTCAAAAGTATTTTTGCAACATCCAATCTCATTATGGGAAAACACTTTCTCTCCTTGACCAATTTCTCTTTTTGTAGGTCCCCCCAAGTTTACCTTGTTTAGTGGTCTGGATTTTCTTCTGGCTAAAAGTCCTTGAATCTTAGGTTTATGAATAGTATTTAATTTATTTCTAGGGAAATTTCTGGAATTCACAGGATTATTACCTTTCGAAGAAAAATAATTTGATTCAATTACCGTATCACTTGCATGGAGGTCTTTCTCACAAAGTATGGCCCCTTTGAGGGAACTATGTGAATCTCGCAATATGGTTTCCTGTGCAATTCTACCTCTTGTGTTCATTCTCTTATTCTTCCTAGGGATTCTTTTAGTTGCCATCTCTCCAGCCTGATGCTGAGAATTTATCACATGCTGCTGAGATTTCATCTTTTTTTTGCTAGCAACAGAGGATGAAATCTGCTTTTCATTTTCTGGAAGTTTTGTTAAACCACAATGAGAAAATTCATGAATCAGTTGGTCGATTCTTGTAGTGACAGTAGAGTTTCCTACTGAAGCTGGGGTCTTGGAAATAGTTTTGTCAGTTCCAGGGTTGTTACTTGAAGAGTGAGCTGCATCTCCTAAGAAAGGGCTGGATCTATCATCGGTGTTACCGTAAGTTCTTAAATTCCTGACCCTAGCTTTGTTGTCTGCTATGACATTATCAACTATACCTTCCTCCACAATTGACTTTTCTGATGTAGTCTGCGGCAAGCCACCATTATGGGACATCTCTAACGTCTTCTGACTTGTAATTTCTACAACACCAGCACTTACTGCACTTGATTTGAGCAATCTGCTTTGCTTTTTTCTTTCTAAAGATGACGCTACCTGCTCATCGTTATCAACTTGAACAAGTATGGGTCTGTTGGACACAGATGACATTTTACTGCAAGAATGTGTGACCATGTGATACTCAGACTTGTTTTCCCAATCTTTCCTTTCTTCATTGTAGGAAAACTGCCCAATCATTTTCTCTTGAACCTCAGTTTCAGATACTAAGGTCACACTCCCTATCACAGACTTCTTCTGCCTCACTCTCCTTGGTCCAGGTGTAGGGGGCCTGTAGAAACGATGCTTCACTCGATCCTGAGTTCCCTGGGTGGCATCTGTGTCCAGAGCAGGGTTCTCCCAGCTGGTAGAACTACCAGTTTCAACATCTTGATCTTTCACTTGAGTGTTCGCCTCCTCCGCTAGACTGTCCACCTGACTACCACCTTTCTCCAGAGGTGAGACGTCTGCGGACAATGAACACGCAGTAATCTTTACACCAGATGATCGATCATCCGTTCTCCCTGGGAGACTGTTTATTTCACTTTTTTCACCATTATTGGACAGATCAGCTCTACAGAGAGTGGTTGTCCATTTTATGGTTTCCTCCTCTTTTATCTTGAATCGAATTTTCATCTCAACTGTCATAGTACCATCCTGATTAAAAATAATTGATTTCTCAACATCATCTTCAGAAGGATATATCAATAAATTCTGAGAATCATTTTTTTCTAATGCCAAGTAATTTTCAGAAGCAAAAGAATGATCTGAGTAGCAATCATTATTCTGCATTTTCTCAGAAGAAAGAGAATAAATCTGAGACGTTGGGCTTGAAGATACATGTGTGCTCACTTTCAAGATTTTAAAAGTAAAACACAATGTGGAAGACAGAGAAGTCATAAATATCCAATAGAGGACGCAGCAAAGAAAGAAAAGAAGAAAATGAACGATTAGTATGAAAAATACCCTATTTTCTAAATGTCATAGTAAGATGTTGTTAAGTTTCTCACCACTATGTATTCATTTGGTCACTTTAATTCATGGTAATATCTGGTACATTTCTACAACATACTCTTTTAAAAAGAACTTAAATTCTACTTTAGAGAGGAAATTCACAGAATTGTACTTAAGTCTTAATGAGTTTAATAAGGTAATTTTAATACAGAAAGTATAAAGTAGAAACTGCTAAGGATTCTAGCAAAAATAAAGAGGTTTCTGTGAGGTTTGGTTTTGCTGTATTATTCTGTTTCACAGTACTGGACTTGGGGTGTAATCCAGTGCTGCTTACCTATCCATACAAGCAAGGGATAGATTTTTGGTTGTATTCATCTTCCTTTCAGTATGTATCAGAGAGAGGTATCTATAGCATTACCAAACTGAAAACAGTTTTATAGTTTATTTTAAAGGCAAAATTAACTTAGTAATAATTATTAATCTAACATTATCTTCTATAAACAGTACATTTAATTTAATGTCAGTCACAAAACAGAAGAGCGCGTATCACAAACCCAGATATCTAGATATTTTTTTAACATGCATCTCTAGCGATGACCTTGGCACTCATGCTTCCTCAACTCAGTCAGATTACTACCTGTAGCTTGTATAGATGTGCACATGCTTGTGCTGTGCTATGCTCAGTCGCTCAGTCGTGTCTGACTCTATGTGACCCCATGGACTGTAGTCCACCAGGCTCCTCTGTCCATGAGATTCTCCAGGCAAGAATACTGGAGTGGGTTGCCAAGCACTCCTCCAGGGAATCTTCTTGACTCAGGGATTGAAGCCAGGTCTCTGTCGTCTCCTGTACTGGCAGGTGGATTCTTTACCACTGAGTCACTTGGGAAGCCCTTTGCATATACTTACCATCAATTCAGGGTATAAGGCTAGAGATACTTTCTCTTATTTTGAGAACACATTTACCAAAATTATAAATGAAAATGTTTCACTCATTATAATAAAAAGTGAATCTAAGGGCCTATGGCTTTTACTGGAATAACTTCAGAAAGTGGAGCATATATGTAGTTAAGAGAATTTTTTAAAGTCAATCAATTAATCTGAGCTCAGCTGTGCTACATGGTATTTATTATCTATAGAAAACTCCAAAACTACTGGTGCGTCACTTACTCATATCCCATAGAATTTAGAATTCTTCTCTAAATCAAGAAATGATGGCACTTTGATCTTTTATCTAGGTATTAGGTGCAAAACAAAGAAAGAAAAAGAAACTCATCAGTTTAAATAGATATATCATTGATTGATCTGAAAAACAATCTTTTTAAAATTATTAATCTCTCTGACTCTTTGCAGCTATAACTAGAACCAATTTCAGTTTAAAATGTTTTGATCCTCTCTTTTTCTGTGATGAAGGAAATTGGTCATTTAAGATGAATTGCTGTTGTTGTTGTTTTTGAGGTTAAAAAAAAAAAAAAAACTTAGGGCTAAAAATAAGGGCTATATATTTAAGTGACTTACTTTTTCTGCTTTCTGACCTAGCATTTCCCTTGGGGTACACACGACGAGAGATGCCTGGTAATCTAGCAGGAAGCAAGTACTTTTGGATGTCATAATTTCCTGGTTTAAACGGTTCCCTTCCTGCTGCCACCACAGCTCCAGAGCTCAGGATCACAGCCTGCAGACTGGGAACCTAGGGAAAAAATCAAAGAGTTGTGGTCCTGACATGAGCAACATGAAGTTCTGTTCTTTCCATACACTGAGTTTATGACAGATTGAATTAATTTAACAACCTCCACGGTTTGAAAGAGATACTCACCAACCATCTGTTGGGCACCAATGATGTATACAAACTAATGGAGTACCAAACGGGGATGGGGGGAGAAGGGGGTGTTAGAATCCTTATTCAGCCCACAGCTGCCTGGAACAGATCAGAGTTCTGCCCTCATAACTAAACAAATCTTCAAAAGGTATGCAGTACCGCCCCTGTCCTACCCACCCAAGCACCCACCTGGGAAAGAGCCTGACAGTCACTCCAGGACCACGACATTGAGTGATTGTGGATACGCAGGTCCCAGAAAATGCTTTCTGTCCCCAACAGAATAGCACTCTAGGCCACTCTTTTTTAAGAAATATCATTGAGATTATGTAACAGGGAACAGAAAATCTGACTCTATGTTGGATCCGTTTCCTTGATTTTAACCTTTGCTTTCCAGTTGCTTTTGTTATTATCATCACATTATCAGCCATTATTACATAATGGTTGGCCTCAGGGAACCCAGCTGGTCTGCCTGAATGCTCACCTAAAGTGCCTTTGTTCAGCTCATGGGGAGACAATCTGACCTTGCCCACCTGTGGATGGCTGCAAAAAAGAAGAAATTAACACGTCCCCACCCCAGGCTGGCCCAGGCTGGAAATATTTTGCAAAAATAATGGCTATTTTACTTTATTTCCTCACCTCCTCCCCTTCTCTGTTCTATAAAAAAAAACTGGCATACAGATTCCAAAAAGATGGTTTAGGGGGACACTAGTCTTCCATCCTCTCAGTCTGCTAGCTTTTGAATCAAGTCCTATTCCTTGCCTCAACACCTCATCTCACAATTTATTGGCCTATCCTACAGTAACAGATTATGTGCCAACACCTTCTATAAGTCAAGGCTCAGGGGAAAGAGTGGAGGAGAAAAAAGAGGTCCTCCTGGACCATGCCTCATCCGAATCTGACCTCAAAAGGAAGAACATCCACCCAGGTGAGCCAGTGCCCTCCCATGCACACTGAAGCATGTTAGCATGCAACTGTGAGCCTGCACGCATGCTTTCACACATGCATGCGCGCACGTGGGAAAAACCTTCTTGCGGGAGGGGAACACCATCACATCACTCACTACTCGAGCTCAGATGTGAAGAGCCCCCGTCCCCTCAAACGCTCACCTTCCTTCCGTCTGTGGCGTACAGCTTGGTTACCGGGCGCTGCATGATCTGTGTCAGGTACTGCAGGAAGACCTCAAAGCTCTGCGTGACCCTCCTGTTGAGCACGATTGCACGCCTCGTTTTGGGGTCGCCATTCCTGAAGACCACGAGCCGTCGCGGCGCGCGCAGCATGCCAGGAGCAGCAGGGGCGGGGCCTCGCTGCACATGGGTGCTGAGAGCTCGGCTGCTGAGCCAGGGCCGCGGGCGACGCCGGGCCTTGTCCAGATCCACTGGCTGCACCTTCCTGCCGTGGGAGCACAGGTACGACTGACCGTCCTCCAGCTCCTCCAGGCGCGTGATGCTGTGCCTCCCCCGGGGGGTGCTGATGTTCCGCACCCCAAAGGGCAGGGGGACCTTGCCCGACAGGTTGTCCAGCAGAGCATCGAATGTTTTGAAGGAACGAGGGTTCAGCACCACCCGGACCCCGCCGAACTGAGGGTCTCCGCTCTTGTAGAAACTGATCCTTTTGGCCACGACAGGCTGGGTGATGCCCAACTGGCGAGGAGAAGGAAGCTGACCTTCAGAGGAGATCCGGCGAACCATGGAGAAACTGGTGGAAGGAGTTTCGCTCATTTTGGTTGAGACCTGGGGAGGGAAGGAAATTATTCATCTCGTGGTAACAGCACCAAGAGGAATACATGCTGATGCTAACACAGTTAGTGATAGCTGTTCCTAGGATTTCATTCATTCACTTATTCTTTCTTATACCTTCCTGTTTTGAAAGATAACTTTCAGGGCTTAAAATAAGAAGATATAAAAGCAGCAGTTAAGTAAGGGTGTTTATAATTGAAAGATTAAAAGCAGCCTAAAGGAACATCTATGGTCCTCTAGTGACTTAAGACTCTGCTCTCCCCATGCAGGGAGCCTGGGTTCCATCCCTCTTGGGGGAACTAGATCCCACATGCCACAATTAGAAATCCGACATGCTGCAACTGAGACCCGGCATAGCTAAATAAATAAAAAGTAAAAAAACCTAAAGACACCAATGAATTGGGCACAGGTGGAGAAGGCAATGGCACCCCACTCCAGTACTCTTGCCTGGAAAATCCCATGGACGGAGGAGCCTGGAAGGCTGCAGTCCATGGGGTCAATGAGGGTCGGACACGACTAAGCGACTTCACTTTCACTTTTCACTTTCATGCATTGGAGAAGGAAATGGCAACCCACTCCAGTGTTCTTGTCTGGAGAATCCCAGGGATGGGGGAGCCTGTTGGGCTGCTATCTATGGGGTCGCACAGAATTGGACACGACTGAAGTGACTTAGCAGCAGCAGATAAATCATGAGGTATACATCCATGGAAAACTGCACAATCATTAAAGAGGGCTTTATTGGCCTGTATTTATTGGCACAGAGAAATGATCATGACATTTATTACTAAGTGAAAAAGCAGCTTGTAGAATACACACGCTAGGCCATTGCCAATGTGTATAACATTTATTATACTAGAAGACGAAAATGTATATACAGCCTAGTGCTGATGGTGGTTATCTCTGATGGCAGAGCTGTGGATAATATTTGTGTTTTTTATACATTGCCAAATTTTGTGACTCTTTAAAATTAGCAAGTATTATTGAACAATTTTAAAAATAAAAGAAACACAAATCAGAAACCATCCAATGAGAAGAGCTTTGCAACTGATCAGTTTAGTTCTTCATGTCCCGGCAGTCAAGGAAAAGGGAGAATACAGGAAAAGTTTATAAAGTTCAAATTGTCTATTAGATGGAATCAAATGAACTCATTTGGAGGAAGTTGTTTCCTGACATTAAATTCTGGAAGACCCTTTAAAAAAGGGCCATATTAAGGTAGTCTAAGATGTTTTCATTACAGATTGTAGAAAATGCAGTTAAATTACACACAACTAATTGTACGTTGGAAAATGCTGCACTAAACAAATATTTTTAGAATGAATGATGGCATTACTATGGGCTGCTACAAATGATGCAGTCTGGTTACTGGTCCCAGTAGAGCCTGGAAAGTGAAACTTTCGGTCGTAATTTAAGAGCCGTTTCAGCCAATCACTGAGGTTTTCCTTGTCCACATTCCAAGAGTCTGACTGACAAGTGAGCAGCTTGTGGGAGGGTTTATCTGAGGCTTGGCTTGTTTTTCATTGGTAGCACACTGCGGCTACTTTCTGTTGTTCTAAATCAATGTAATTATTAGTGTCTTTTGACAGAGTAAGAATGCCCTGCAGCCTTGAAGACAAATTGAACAAACTAAATAAATATGATCAGTATCATACAGATGAATAAGGCATGTCCAGCACTGTAAATCAGTTATAAATCTGGGCCAAATCACTTAAATGTTTGCAAGCTGTTATCTAAGACTCTTCATTTATCTCCAATATGGCTTGTCAATATTATTTATATGTAACGTAATTTAATGCGTTCAAAGATCAACTGAGAAATGAGATGTGTCTCCCCTTCTCTCTTCTCAAGCAGTTTACAGTAATTATAATACTTAAGACACGAAAGGCAGTGTAGCAGGAGCTGGGGAATCCAGCTTTGCGGTGTCAGCAAAACCTCAATCTCTGCTCATCCTCGGCTGATAAACTCTGGTCTGACCTGACAAACTGTGCTGTGATGGAGGATGAATTCCTTCATTATCTGAACAAAAGACTTCAGAAGTCTTTGCCTCCAACCACTTTTTAGGCTTGTTTAGTACTCTTGCCTGGAAAATCCCATGGACGGAGGAGCCTGGTAGGGCTCCACTGAGCGACTTCACTTTGACTTTTTGCTTTCGTGCACTGGAGAAGGCAATGGCAACCCACTCCAGTGTTCTTGCCTGGAGAATCCCAGGGACGGGGGAGCCTGGTGGGCTGCCATCTATGAGATCGCACAGAGTCGGACACGACTGAAGTGACTTAGCAGTAGCACTTAATATTTATTTGAAGTTATTTTACATGAATAGTGTTTAAGACACATTTTTCACCTAAATTTGAATAGCTTATTCATCTATACGTAAGTTCATGTGTGCGTGCTCAGTCATTTCCGACTCTTTGAGACCCCATGGACTGTAGCCTGCCAGGCTCCTCTGTCCGTGGAATTTCCCAGGCAAGAATACTGGAGGGGATTGCCACTCCCTTCTCCAAGGGATCTTCTTGACCCAGGGATCGAACATGGGGCTCTTGCATTGGCACACAGATTCTTTACCACTTAAGCCACCAAGTTCCTGGTGAGGCTTTTAATTCCAGTAGCACCCTGCCTGGATCTCACTATTTGGAGAGCCACTCACCTGCTGGTCATGTTGGGAACACAGTTATGTGAGCTGATACACTTTGGGTTTTGTTTGGTGGTGGGGGATGGGGGGAAGTGTCTCAGTTTTTATGCTGAAAAAAGAGAAAGAAGATTTTGTGCTGGGATCAGAAAGGAGACCATGGAAAATAGGGTCCATGGGAGGGAAGACATGGCCCCCATGGTCCCACTCTGACTGCTGCCCAGTCTTGATCATTGGTTTTGAATCTAATGCATGAAGGAAGAAACTGGAGTTACCATGTCCTGGGAAAAAGCCATATGCCCAGCAGAGGAGGACCATCTGCAGAGCAATTACCTGCAGCAGAGTAGTTGCCAGGCACCTTAAAGAGGAGGCCACGGCAAAAAAAAAATATATATATATATATATACAAGTTCCTCTGGTCCTCACTGCTGTTACAGGATCTCTGAGAACTCCTGGAAGTAACTGGAGGAAGTTTTGGAGAGAGTGTTGATATTTTGCATACATGTGGCTGGGATTTAAGAGCCCATGGTGAGGTGGGCAAGCACAGCAGAGTGTAATGAAGATTCCACTATTATCAAATAAAAGGATCTCTGTGCATACAGTGGGACTTCCCTGGTGGCTCAGACAGTAAAGAATCTGCCAACAATGTGGAAGACCTCGGTTCAATCCCTGGGTCAGGAAGATCCCCTGGAGAAGGGAATGGCTACCCACTCCAGAATTCTTGCCTGGAGAACTCCAAGGACAGAAGAGCCTGGCGAACTACAGTCCATGGGGTCGCAAGGAAGCTAGGATCTTGAGGGCCTCCACTGTCCTCACCACTGACTGCCCTAGAGGTAGCAAAGCATCCAGTACACAAAATCTCTTGCCTCCAACCCCAAATTATATTGAAATCTGCTTCTAATGACAGCTTGCTACCAATATCATCCCCTCTTCTTTGAATGCTCTTCATAGCTGAATCAGACCATGAAGCTGTGAATACTTGCATAGCTTTTTAAGATTAACTCGATTTAGCACCCTTGGTTTCCTTAGGTGCGACTATTGTTACACTGCTCTGTGCTGTCACTGGTCTGAGTCATGTGTGCAGCTCAGAGCTAAATAGTTGCCTTTCCCAAGAGGGCTGTACCTTCCTTCTCTCCCCCACTCACTTGACAACAGATGACAGGTTTATAAGGTGCAGGCACATCATTTCTTAATTATATTTTAATTTAATTTTTTGGCACATATTAAGAATGCAAGCAATTCAGAAAGAAACATGAACTCAAAAACAAAACATAAAGCTGGTATATTCATTATGTTCTGTAGTGATTCAGAGATCTGATGCTGCAAGAAAAAATATTTCATTCCACAGGTCACAACTCTATGGGACTAGGGGTTGGGATTCAGAAAGGAAATATGGGACTTATTCTTTATGGCTTCCCAGAAGGCGCTAATGGTAAAGAACCTGCCTACCAATGTAGGAGGTGTAAGAGACACAGGTTCAATCCCTGGGTGGGGAAGATCCCCAGAGGAGGAAATGGCAACCCACTCCAGTATTCTTGCCTGGAGAACCCCATGGACAGAGGAGCCTGGTGGGCTATAGTCCATGGGGTCGCAAAGAGTCAGACATGACTACAGGGCTTAGCACACATGCACACTCCCGGTGGCAGTCCCAGCTCTTCCGAAGCTGGGAGAATGTATTGCACAGATATCTCTAATGAGTAAATAGACCTTTTAAATCAGGAAAAAACCTTTCCTCATATTTGAATACACTTGAATTTCTTGATTTCCTGATATTAAAATTCCCTCCTACTTCAATATCAGCATATTGAGGTTTCATGCTTATCTGGGTAAAAATAATATTAGCAATAGTTATTGTTTTTCTAATGGTTATAGATAGAACACAAATATGTAGTCTAGATATAAAATATAAAATAAAGTACAGCTGGCTAAAATAGATTATTTTCACAATAAAGATTTTTTAAATAGGTTTGTACTTACCAGAACTTGAAACTTCCCTTAAAAAGATGGCTCAAGTTCAATAATCCTCACAAATGTTACTGGATATGTAACCTGTTCATTTCGTGCAAAGAAACTAGTGTCCTTGGGTGTATTCTGAGTGGGGGCTGCTCAGAGATTGAGGGCAGCCAATTAATTTAATCCGAGGCAATGCTAATCACCGGGCAGACTGCACCTTAAGGGAACCACAGCCAGAGACAAGCCAGTTCCCATCATGCTCCAGAATCCTGAGTCTTCCTAATTAGTGTCTCTTGTGTTGCTTTCTGCTTCCCTAGTATCATTGTCAGGGGAAAGTACTTCCCCAATTCATGAGCATTTTCCTCCCAGACAGCCTCAAGTCCTCACTTATTCGTATTAAAGAGAAAAAGTTGTTATGCTGCTAAAAATGACATTTTTGTCATTCTTTGATAAGTAGTTCTGAGCCAGTATTTACTCATGGTAGTCATTAAAAAGAAAAGGACCTAAGCCCTTTGTTTTTCATGCAAGCACTCCTGAGTATTGTGGCATCGATGTAGTTCTATAAAAAGGGCTGTAAGTGTAACAGTCCAGCTCCTCAGCATAGGACAAGTGCTAGAGGCGCCCCGCAGAAGGGGTGCTGCGCCTCCACACACCCTGCCTCCCACCACTCTGCTTAATCATCGGGGGTTTGAATGTGTTTCAGGACTGTGTCACACACGCAGTCCCCAAATGACACATACTGCCTCCAACAGCCACCTGCAGTCTAATCTGATTTGAAGATGCGTCCCACCTAATCAGATTTACCGGGCTTCTCACCTCAGCTTTGAACCTCAAAAACAACGGGAGGGGTGCTCTGGGAAAGAAGGACCTGGTTCAAACCTGTGCTCCCGAGTGTCGCCTCCAAACACATCTAAAGGAACAAGGTGATGACATGGCACAGTTTGCCTAGTAAATACTGACTTTATAACAAGTGACCAATTAAAAAGGAAAAAGGAAAAAACAAATATCACGTATTAATACATATATATGAGATCTAGAAAGACAGTACTGATGAACCTATACTGCAAGGGAAGCAAAGGAGAGGCAGCCACAGAGAACAGAGTGTGGACACAGTGAGGGAAGGAGAGAGTGGAAGGAATTGAGAGAGCAGCGTTGAAACACATTACCATACATAAAATAGATAGCAAGTCGGAACTTGCTGTAAGACACAGGGAACTCCAGTCCTGTGCTCTGTGACCACCTAGAGGGGTGGAAGTGCAAGGGAGAGGGCCTAGGTATACTTATGGCTGATTCATGTTGATGTATGGCAGAAACCAACACAATATTGTAAAATAATTATCCTCCAATTAAAATTTTTAAAAATGTAAAAAGGAGTAAGAAAGGGAGGGAGGAAAGAAAGGAGGGAGGGTAGATATGAGAAATGATAGTTATAAACCTCCATTTATAACATCACCATCCACACAGACATGGCAACTGAAGCAATAAAGAAATGTATATTTTCAGAGTAGTGACAGACAAGTCATATATATATATATATATATATGACTGAGTTACTTTGCTGTATAACAGAAATTAACACAACACTGTAAATCAACTATACTTGAATAAAAGAATTTTTTAAATGCCTGGCTAGGGAGTTTTGATTCTATTCTGTAGAACATGGAAATGCACTGAAAATTTTTGAGCAGAAATGACATCAGAACTGAACTTTTCACTGACTTTGTATGTCAGATGACTTGCGGGGAGGAGACTGTGGTGACAGAAACTGGGGAGGTGGCCCTAAAAATAGTTAAATCAAGAGCTCCTGAGGGCCTGACTTAGAGTAATGAGAATAGAAATAGAAAGGAAGGAAATTATTTCCAAAAGTTTCAGAGGTAAACCCGAAATAACACAACAATAGGTCGACTGTGGAAGGCAAGGAGGTAGGTAATTTATTTAATCCTTTAAACGAATAATCTACTATAACTAAAGAAGCCAGTGCAGAGCATAGTTCAGCAAAATTGCATGAAGCAGCTGAACAAAGATGACAACAGGAATTGGCTTTTATCAACTATACTTGCTGTGTCCTCATTTAAATGAATAACTTGAGTTTTTCAAGCTACATAAGAGGAGAGACTGTGAAGTCAGGAATTGTCCTAATCCATTCCATTTTTAAATACTTAGTTTGAGGTCATAGAAGGACGTCCAGGTAGTGGTGTGCAAAAAGCAGTTATTAATATAACACTGAACATTGGGAGAGAGGTCAGAATAAAAGAGAGATTTTAGAGGCATTCAAGGAGGGGCTATAATTTTTGTGTTGGGATCACCAAGAGAAAGAATTGTGAAAGCAGTGAATATTATTATTCACATTATGAAATGGGCAGACTCTGGAAGTTATGTAGTATTTACAGTTGTGATGTGAACAGATCTCTATAATCAACATGATAGTCAGAATTATGGTGAAATAACAGAAATTCACAAAAATTCACAATCCCCAAATTCACAACGGAATTTCACGTTTCCATCATTGGCTGATCAGATGAAACTGACCTAGATATATCAAAAATTAAAATCCAAAATGATCCAGATTAAAATATCTTCAAGTCTATTATAGCCTTATAGAGAAATAGTATTACTAAAACAGAAGGCTATATGTTCCAAGAATTTCTTAAACTATACCAAGATGAAATTCATCATTTCTGTGACTAATAGTTTTTAATTCAGGACAAATTAATTAGTTATAATCACTTGGTCAGAATCTGATAAATACTATTTACTAAATGAAAAACTGGAAAAAAAAATGAGTTGCTCTAAAAAATGTATCTGTCAGGGATAAATCATCTTTTGTATAATGTCTTAAAGAGTGCAAAACACTATAAAGAGATATGTTTTACTCTACCAAAAAAGAAATAACTTCACTATTAGTCAAAGAAAATGCAGCTATCTTCAAAATATGCATAATCATGCTAAGGTTGCTTCCCTGGTAGCCCAGCTGGTAAAGAATCCGCCTGCAATGCAGAAGACCCTGGCTTGCTTCCCGAGTTGGGAAGATTCACTGAAGAAGGGATAGGCTACCCACTCCAGTATTCTTGGGCTTCCCTGTGGCTCAGCTGGAAAAGAATTCACCTGCAATGAGGGAGACCTAGGTTAGATCCCTGGGTTGGGAAGATCCCCTGGAGAAGGGAAAGGCTGCCCACTCCAGTATTCTGGCTGGGAGAATTCCATGGGCTGTATAGTCCATGGGGTCGAAAAGAGTCAGACACTACTGAGCGACTTTCACTTCACATGCTAAGGTCAGAAACAAGTCAATCCAAAAAAAGTATTCCTAAACTTCTTAACAAAATAAAACAATATTTCTGCTTAGAAAAATCAGGAAAGTAGACTCTCAGTTTAAACTTTTCTCTCTCCATTCATAAGCAGCTCTTGGATTTTACATCAATTATTGGACACAGCCAATAATTTTTTAGCCAATCTAAAAAGTGATTTGGGGTTAAGTCTCCCATGGTATGTTCTTAGCACGCTGCCATGGGGAAATATTTAGCTGCTCAAAGGTTCCAACTTTCTATGAAGAGATGACAGTGGAAAATTTCATTTCATCTGTGTGATCAGATTATTTTAAAATGTTTGGAAGATCTTTATTTGCTTAGAGGAAATAAGCTTTCTTGAATAAAATCATACTATGCAAAAGGATTTACTTATTTTAAGATAGATGTTGCCTATTTTTTTAAAGTGAGAAAAACACCTTGAAATTCTTTTAGACTGATGACACTTTTGCCTTAAAAAAGGAGACATTTGGATATTCTCTCCAGATAGTAGTTTTATTCTAATCCTTACCACTAATCCTGTCATCAAGAGCTTTCCTTTCCTGTTAAAGAATATTTTTAAAAGTCACAAACATAGTCTTTTTAACTCATTCTAAAAATGGAAATTTCTGAAAAATGTTAGCACATGTATTTTTTATTGAACTATAGTTGACTCATAATCTTATACTAGTTTCAGATGTACGATATAGTGATTTGGTATTTCAGGGATTGCACACCATGCAAAGTTATTATAAAATACTGCCACCATTTTCTGTTCTGTACATTCCATCCCTGTGACTTATTTCTCTTATAACTGGTAGCTTGTCACCTTCACTTACATCCCTCCCTCCACCCCTCTCTCCTTTGACAATTACTAAAATGTTCCCTGTATCTGTGAGTTTATTTTATTATATTTGTTGATTCATGTTTGCTTTTTTAAAATTCCACATATAAGTGAAAACATAATTTTTATGAATTTAGAATAAAACTTTTATTGAAATATAATTGATTTACAATGCTGTGTTAGTTTCGGGCATACAGCAAAGTGAATAAGTTTTATATATATACACATACATTTTCAGATTCTTTTCCCTTATAGGTTATTTCAAAACATTGAATATAGTCCCCTGTGCTATGCAGTAGGTCCTCGTTGGCTATGTATTTTATATATAGTAGTGTGTGTATATTGGGCTTCCCTGGTGGCTCTGACGGTAAAGAATCTCAAACTCCTAACTTATCCTTTTTCCCCTCCCCTTTTGGTAACCACAGATTTATTTTCTATGTCTGTGAATCTATTTCTGTTTTGTAAGTAAGTTCATTTGTATCTTTTTTTTAAGATTTCAGGTATAAGTGATATCATATGATATTTATCCTTCTCTGACTTACTTCACTTAGTATGATAATGTCTGGGTCCATCCATGTTGCTACAAATGGCTATTATTTCATTCTTTTTTATGGCTAATATTCCATTGTGTGTGTATATATATACACACACACACACACCATATCTTCTGTTCATTCATTCCTCTGTCCATGGACATTTAGAGTGCTGCCATGTCTAGGCTACTGTAAACAGTGCTTCAATGAACATTGGGGTGCAGAAAACCTATGTCTTTAATTAACTTTCACAATAATTGCAGTGCCTCTAATGGCCCTTTATTTGCCTTAAAATTCTGCGTTTCTGAATTCTTTTCATCCTAGTACCTCTAAGGAGAGGGGAAAATGAATATATAATCACAGACTGGAACTGGAATCACAGTATGAAGTTGAAATTTTAATTTTGCCTGAAAAACAGCATGACAATTTTATATTATAACTGTAATGTTTTATTGTAAAAATGGTTCAAGTTATTTTTCATCAAATAAATTGAGAGGTATCAGAATTGTCCACCATGGCTTTTCAAAGTCTCCCTCTAAACACAGCAGCAAAGAATACGTTTCTAGCAAAAAGTGGAACACGCGTCAAAGTAGAGAGAAGAAGGCCAGCAGATGGGGCTGCCAGTCCCCCGCCTGACCTGACACGGTCTGGCCACCAAAGTCTGCAAAGTGCAGACTCAGCCTCCCCGGTCTGACCGCCCAGTGCCTCATCCTTTCCAGAGGATTAAGTATGGATGAGTGCCTACTCAGCTGCATGGTCCTGAACTTCAGCCTTCCCTGTGGGCCAGTCTGTATTTCAGTCTGCAGTTCTTGACCTTGGTTCATGCTCCACTTCTCTGGGGTGAAAAGACTGCCATGGACCCCACTAATTGGACTAAGATGGCCTTTGCCTGCTGCAGCCCAACCAGACTTCCTGCCTGATAGAAATTCTAAAGCTGGGGGTCTTCCCTGAATCAGGTCTGGCTTACTCCCTTCCCAGTGCAGACTTCCGCCCTTATCCCAGGGATCCCTGCTGCCTGTCCTCTGCACACCCCAGATATGGCCGCAGACACCAGGTGGCCGTGAGATTAGCCGATTGGGGAGTGATTACCAGTTAAGGTGCTGATGTGGGGAGGTAACAAACAGCTAGTGCAAGGAGCTGCATCCCAGGCTGGGAGCTTGAGTTTACTACAACAGAACTAATACAGATTTTTGAGAAGGAAAAAGGACAAGACAAAAATGGTATTCAAGATGATATTCTAGTGGCAGAAGGTAATGTACACAAGGATGGGAAAGACCAGAAAGAGAAATATAGCACAGAAACAGGTCAGCATGGTAACAAATCTTTAATAATCAGCCTGAAATAAAATGATGGTGCTGTAGTGTATTATATTACACATAATAAAAATGGAAAATAAGTAGCTTGTTTGACTTCTACAGGAAGAAATACTGTTTTTGGCCTACAAAGATTCGTAAGATGGGTAATCTCCCAAACTCAAAAGAACTCTCAGATGCACATAATCTAAAGTCAAATATACATTGCAAATATACATTGCAAATATACACTGTTATGGTAGATGGTTTACAAAAATGAGTAAACTGACTCCTTCCCTATGTTCACATTCCGTAAGGAATGTGTCATCTGTAGCACCTCCCAAAGCAGGTGGTGTCTGTTTCTTCACCGCTTGAATCTAAGCAGCTTTGCATGATAGAATGAAGTGGCGGGACATTACAGCAGTACCAAAACTGAACCTCAAGAGAATGGGCACACTCAGTCCTCCCATGAAACCTCACTTGAATAAGCCGGGCTGGCCTGACACATGATGCGACAAACCTAGGCCAGGCGCCCAGTCAATGCAGTCAACAGCCAGCTGACCCTCAGAAACAGAGCCACCTCCCTGACCAAAGACACAGAAGCAACCTAGCCTAGCCCAGAAGACCTGCCCCTCTGAGCCTCAGTTCAGTTCAGTTGCTCAGTCGTGTCCGAATCTTTGCGACCCCATGAATCGCAGCACACAAGGCCTCCCTGTCCATCACAAACTCCCGGAGTTCACTCAAACTCACGTCTATCGAATCGGTGATGCCATCCAGCCATCTCATCCTCTGTAATACCCTTCTCCTCCTGCCCCCAGTCCCTCCCTGCATCAGAGTCTTTTCCAATGAGTCAACTCTTCACATGAGGCGGCCAAAGTACTGGAGCTTCAGCTTTAGCATCATTCCCTCCAAAGAAACCCGAGGGCTGATCTCCTTCAGAATGGACTGGTTGGATCTCCTTGCAGTCCAAGGGACTCTCAGGAGTCTTCTCCAACACCACAATTCAAAAGCATCAATTCTTCAGTGCTCAGCTTTCTTCACAGTCCAACTCTCACATCCATACATGACCACAGGAAAAACCATAGCCTTGACTAGACGGACCTTTGTTGGCAAAGTAATGTCTCTGCTTTTCAATATGCTATCTGGGTTAGTCAAAACTTTTCTTCCAAGGAGTAAGTGTCTTTAATTTCATGGCTGCAGCCACCATCTGCAGTGATTTTGGAGCCCCCAAAAATAAAGTCTGACACTGTTTCCACTGTTTCCCCATCTATTTCCCATGAAGTGATAGGACCAGATGCCATGATCTTCGTTTTCTGAATGTTGAGCTTTAAGCCAGCTTTTTCACTCTCCTCTTTCACTTTCATCAAGAGGCTTTTTAGTTCTTCTTCACTTTCTGCCATAAGGGTGGTGTCATCTGCATATCTGACGTTACTGATATTTCTCCCGGCAATCTTGATTCCAGCTTGTGCTTCTTCCAGCCCAGCATTTCTCATGATGTACTCTGCATATAAGTTAAATAAGCAAGGTGACAATATACAGCCTTGATGTACTTCTTTTTCTATTTGGAACCAGTCTGTTGTTCCATGTCCAGTTCTAACTGTTGCTTCCTGACCTGCATATAGGTTTCTCAAGAGGCAGGTCAGGTGGTCTGATATTCCCATCTCTTGAAGAATTTTCCACAGTTTATTGTGAACCACACAGTCAAAGGCTTTGACATAGTCAATAAAGCAGAAATAGATGTTTTTCTGGAACTCTCTTGCTTTTTAGATGATCCAGTGGATGTTGGCAATTTGATCTCTGGTTCTTCTGCCTTTTCTAAAGCCAGCTTGAACATCTGGAAGTTCACGGTTCACATATTGCTGAAGCCTGGCTTGGAGAATTTAGAGCATTACTTTACTAGCATGTGAGATGAGTGCAATTGTGCAATAGTTTGAACATTCTTTGGCATTTCCTTTCCTTGGGATTGGAATGAAAACTGACCTTTTCCAGTCCTGTGGCCACTGCTGAGTTTTCCAAATTTGCTGGCATATTGAGTGCAGCACTTTCACAGCATCATCTTTCAGGATTTGAAATAGCTCAACTGGAATTCCATCACCTCCACTAGCTTTGTTCGTAGTGATGCTTTCTAAGGCCCACTTGACTTCACATTCCAGGATGTCTGGCTCTAGGTCAGTGATCACACCATCATGATCATCTGGGTTGTGAAGATCTTTTTTGTACAGTTCTTCTGTGTATTCTTGCCACCTCTTCTTAATATCTTCTGCTTCTGTTAGGTCCATACCATTTCTGTCCTTTATCAAGTCCATCTTTGCATGAAATATTCCCTTGATATCTCTAATTTTCTTGAAGAGATCTCTAGTCTTCCTCATTCTGTTGTTTTCCTCTATTTCTTTGCATTGATCACTGAAGAAGGCTTTCTTATCTCTTCTTGCTATTCTTTGGAACTCTGCATTCAGATGCCTATATCTTTCCTTTTCTCCTTTGCTTTTCACTTCTCTTCTTTTCACAGCTATTTGTAAGGCCTCCCCAGACAGCCATTTTGCTTTTTTGCATTTCTTTTCCATGGGAATGGTCTTGATTCCTGTCTCCTGTACAATGTCACGAACCTCAGTCCATAGTTCATCAGGCCCTCTATCTATCAGATCTAGGCCCTTAAATCTATTTCTCACTTCCACTGTATAATCATAAGGGATTTGATTTAGGTCATACCTGAATGGTCTAGTGATTTTCCCTACTTTCTTCAATTTAAGTCTGAATTTGGCAATAAGGAGCTCATGATCTGAGCCACAGTCAGTTCCCGGTCTTGTTTTTGCTGACTGTATAGAGCTTCTCCATCTTTTGCTGCAAAGAATATAATCAATCTGATTTTGGTGTTGACCATCTGGTGATGTCCATGTGTAGAGTCTTCTCTTGTGTTGTTGGAAGAGGGTATTTGCTATGACCAGTGCATTCTCTTGGCAGAACTCTATTAGCCTTTGCCATGGTTCATTTCATATTCCAAGGCCAAATTTGCCTGTTACTCCAGGCGTTTCTTGACTTTCTACTTTTGCATTCCAGTTCCCTATAATGAAGAGGACCTCTTTTTTGGGTGTTAGTTCTAAAAGGTCTTGTAGGTCTTCATAGAACCGTTCAACTTCAGCTTCTTCAGCATTACTGGTTGGGGCACTCTGAGCCTAGTCCAAGCCAAGAGTTGTAAGCTCAATTAAAACACTTGTTTTAACCACTAAGTTTGGGGGACATTTTTATGTGGTAAAAGCTAACTGATGGAATTATATACAACAAAAAAAAAGAAAAAGAAAATTAGTAAATGAAATAGTTTCAGGTACAGAAGTGATCTGAAAAATATAACGTAGGGTAGGGCTTCCCTTGTGGTGCAATGGTAAAGAATCCACCCGTCAATGTGGGAGATGCAGGAGACTCAAGTTCCATCCCTGGGTTGGGAAGATCCCCTGGAGAGGGAATAACTACCCACTCCAGTATTCTGGTTTGGAGAATTCCATGAGCAAAGGAGCCTGGCGAACTATAGTCCATGGGGTCAAAAAGAGTTGGACATGACTGATGACTGAGCACACACACAAAGTACAGTAATTTGGCAGAAAAGTGATAAAAGCCAGTCAGTTTCTTGGGGAAGTCCTCTCTGAGAAGGGGATGTTTAAGATGAAACTAAATCTGAAGGAGAACAAACTATTTTAAGATGTAGTAGAAATGTATCCCAAACAGAAGGGGTAGCATGAGCAAAGGCCCTGGGACAGAAATGGGGACAGAAAAGCTGAAAGATACGAGCCAAGTGGAGAGTGAAGGCAACATCAGAGGAAGAAGAGGAGGCGCCCGGGCTGTTTAGGCCCCCAGGCGGTGGTGAGGGGCTTGCGGCTATTCTGGTGAGGAACTCAGGGTTACCCCGTAGAGAGACCGCCCTGATAACTGCAGGAGCAGAAGCCAGGGCCTTGGCTGACAGATATTGGGCAGGAATAAGAAACCTCTGGGCCTTCTGCTCATCAGTGCTGTGGACATGAAACTGTTCTAAAAAGTAAAGCGAAGTGAAGTCGCTCAGTCATGTCCGACTCTTTGCGACCCCATGGACTGTAGCCTACCAGGCTCCTCTGTCCATGGGATATTCCAGGCAATAGTACTGAAGTGGATTGCCATTTCCTTCTCCAGGATATCTTCCCAACCCAGGGATTGAACCCGGGTCTCCCACATTGTAGACAGATGCTTTACCATCTGAGCCACCAGGGAAGTCCTCTAAAAAGTAAAGTCTATTTTAAAATATCAGAAAAGTAGGGGGAAGGGGGAAGGATTTTAAGAGACTGGTAGAAGGAGAAAGAAGTACTGGAAGCCAGGTAGTGATACTGAGAGGTGCTGTGTGCGAGGCTCATGGCCAGAGCCACTGGGTACTCAGGGAAACAGCCTATAGTTGACAAGCATGTTACAGGGAGAAGCCAATGGTGACTCCATGTTGGAACTGTTTTCTTTGACTTGCTTTTCATTGCTTTTGTTATTACAGTCATATCTGATGGCCTGCCTCAGAGGGCCCTGGGCCCTGCCTGACCATAAACTAAAGTGCCTTTGTTCAGCTCAGAGACAGAGAATCTGACTCTGCCCACCTGTGAACAGATTAACACACCTCTTCCAAAGGCTGGCCACTTCCTTGGAGATATTTTGCAAGACTGAAGATCCTTTCACTTTACTTCCCCACTGCCTCTTCCTTTCTTTCTGCCTTTTGCCTTTGTAGCTCCTCATTGCTTCTTTCCCTCTGACTCTACAAAAAACACAGCTTCCAGACCCCACAAGAGAGTTATTTTGAGGTGCTAGGTTGTCATCTTCTCGGGCAGCTGGCTCCCCAGATAAAGTTGTCTTCCTTGCCTCAACACTGTGTCTCAAATTTATTGACCTATTTTGCAGCCAGCAGAACAAGGTTCAGTTCAGTCCAGTTCACTCAGTCGTGTCCAACTCTTTGCAACCACATGGACTCCAGCACACCAGGCCTCCCTGTCCATCAGCAACTCCCAGAGTTTGCTCAAGCTCATGTCCATTGAGTCAGTGATACTATCTAACCATTTCATCCTCTGTCATCCCCTTATCCTCCTGCCTTTAATCTTTCCCAGTATCAGGGTCTTTTCAAATGAGTCAGTGGCCAAAGTATTGGAGTTTTAGCTTCAGCATCAGTCCTTCCAATGAATATTCAGGACTGATTTCCTCTAAGATGGATTGGTTGAATCTCCTTGCTGTCCAAACAGAGGAGGCCATGAGAATCAGGCAAACCCTACAGTGAGTCTAGAGCCCACCACTAGCTGTTCATGTGCCCCAGGGTGAACTTACCTAACTTGTCTGCCGTGAAATACAGGGAAAGACAAGCTTCTCATAGGCTGGGCAACAGCACATGAGGAGCGTGTGTAAAGTGCCGAGCCGAGTCCTTTTTAAATGGAAGACATTTCATGAGGGTTGGTCTCACTGTCTTTCACCTTCCTTTCCGGACAGAAGACCCGGTATCCAGAATAAAAGCTGAAGACCCAGGGGTACTAAAATCAAGGTAGACCTACAGCTGCAGCTGCTATAAAATAAGCAACTGCCTTTCTTCCCGTGAATGCCCCTTCAGGACACTCCCCCGACAGTCTCACCTACCTGAACGCACCTTCCCACTACTGACAGCAGCTTCTGACCTAACATGGTGGGTACACAACTTCAGGCTAAATGGGTAGGGGGCTTGGGGAGGCGTGGACTGGGAGTTTGGGATTAGCAGATGCAAACTAATCCATATAGAATAGATAAACAACAAAGACCTACTCTACAGCACAGGGAACCATACTGGATATCTCATGATAAACCATAATGGTTTGAATGTGAAAAGAATATGTGTAACTGAATCACGTTGCTGTACAGCAGAAATGAGCACAGCATCATAAATCAACCATATTTCAGTAAAATACATAACAATAAAAAACTTAAAGCTAAACTGAAATGTCAGTTTCGTGGCCAAAGCAGTTTTGGTTGCCAAAGCCTGTTGTCCAGCTCCTTCTTTGGTCCTGCTTCCTACCTTGGTGAGATCAGAATATTGTAACTTGTCTTCTAAACTCCCTTCAAAATGTGCCTCCTGCAGCAGCCCAGGTTCTAAGCCTGACTCTGACCTCAGGGCTGCGACTGGCTTCCTTGGGACCCCCTCAATCCCCTGGCTCTTTGCTTCTCCAGCCTCTCTTTTGCTCAATATGCCCAACTCAATATGTCACAGGGGCTCCCCTGGTGGCTCACAGGTAAAGAATCTGCCTGCCAATGCAGGAGACATGAGTTCAATTCCTGGCTGGGGAAGATCCCCTGGAGAAAGGAATGGCAACCCACTCCAGTGTTCTTGACTGGGAAATCCCTTGGACAGAGGAGCCTGATGGGTTACAGTCCCTGGGATGCCAAAAGAGTCAGACAACTGGGCAATTAAACAACAACAGCAACCATATGTCATGACCCATCTCAATCTTCTGCAACATGCCATCCTGAAAGCACCATCTACTGTGTGAACCTTGTTTCTGTAAAATTGCTTCTTTAATTACTTCTTCTGCCTTTGGATCAGCTTTCCGTTCCCAGAAATAACCAAAATGGAAAGATGCTCCATCATTTGCAGTTAGAGTCATGAGATAAAGGCCACAAGCTGGCCAGTCGATGGTATTAACTTCCTTATCAAAGGTGGACGAGCTCTTCTGTAAATGTAATTCAAAAATAGACACAGACATAAGGCAACAGGAGGGGACAGCTTTGCTTTGTAGGAGGAGAAATTTGCAAGACAGGATTTAAAACGAACTAAACTTGGTGTATGAAATGGCACTTCTGTTGTAATTTTAAGCTTTGTAAGTAGAATCTATAAATATATCTGAGGGGCAAAAAATGCCAAGAAGGAAAAAAAAAATGCCAAGAAGGCTAAAAGAAAAAATATACATACATTAGAAAATACAGAAAAGAAAGAGACCTCTCCACAGACTCACAGAAACTAGAAAGGGAAAATTCTCTAGTCTCCGTGTTCTTTTTGCAGCAAGTAGAATTCATTCATGAATGTTTGATGGTCTCATTTTCAATGATCCAAGAGTCTTGACTCCAGGCCCTTTGCTTGTAAAACCTTTCTGTTATCTAATGTACCTTCACAAGCTGACAAGCCTTTCAGCCCCTTGTCTGTGTGTGCTCAGTCATGTCCAGCCCAGGGACTGTAACCCACCAGGCTCCTCTGTCCATGGAATTCTCCAGGGAAGAAGACTGGAGTGGGTTGCTGTTCTCTTCTCCAGGGGATCTTCCTGACCCAGGGATTGAACCTGGATCTCCCACATTGCTGGCAGATTTTTTACTATCTGAGCCACCAGGGAAGCCTGAACCTCATCAAAACCAGGATAGGCGTTCTCTAAAGATCACTGGGCTGGTACGGAATGTGAGTCCCAACTTCTGTGTTTCCAATGTTACCAACCATCCCAGAGGCTTAAAAGGTCTAAGTTAGGGGCTCCCCTTGTGGTCCAGTGGTTGAGAATATGCCTGCCAATGCAGGGGATGAGGTTCAATCCCTGGTCTGGAAAGATTCCACATGTGGCAGAGCAACTAAGCCCATGTGCCACAACTACTGAACCGCAATTAGAAAGTCCAAAGGGCCGCATGATGCAACTAAGACCTGAAACAAAAAAGAAGGCCTAAGTTGTATTTGTAACTGTGCACAGAGTTCATTGAAAGACACAATCAACACTATCAGCTAGCAGTAGCTAGCACAAGCCAGACATCACACCAGGGGCTTTGTACACTTCAACTCTGACCTTAAAACAACCCTGGGGAAACAGCCTCCTCTAGGGTCCAACAGGGAGCTCAGGGCAGGTTGGAGCCAATATCTCGGTCAAGTCCATCTGGCTGGGACCCTGGCTTTCCTTATCGCACTGTGTGATCACGACAGCAGTGGTCAGCACCTGGTCCGGTCCAAACAGCAGGTGCCTCTGGAACCAGGCAGAATGTGAGGTTAGGAGGCAACAGAGCTCCACGCTCCCCAGGAGATGTGCTGCTCTGTGGATTCAAGGAGGCAGTCTTGCAGACCGATTTTGAAGACATTGGTGCCTGGCATTAACTCACAGGAATGAGGAACCCAGACACAGTCTCAGTGGACACCGGGGTATGAAGCTGGGGAAAGAGAGCCCGGCTGCCCTAACTGCAGAGTAAGCAGAATGAAGAAGCAGTGTACTTGATACTCAGCAACCACATGCAGCCTGCCGACCCCTTCACGGTGGCTTCATGGACCCTGGGGCCCTCCAGGGCTTTGAATCAGGAACCAAACATGGGTCCTGACTATGGACTGGGGTTTTAAAGAACCTGGCCCAGAACTTCTCCCTGACCCGGGCACTGTGTGCCTGCATGCCAACTCGCTTTAGTTATGTCCAGTTCTGTGCAACCCTATAGACTCTATCAGGCTCTTCTGTCCATGGGATTCTCCAGGCAAAGATACTGGAGTGCGTTGCCATTTCCTCCTCCAGGGATCTTCCCGACCCAGGGATCAAATCTGCGTCTCTTGCATTGGCTGACGGGTTCTTTACCACTAGCGCCACTTGGGAAGCCCTGAGAGGAATGTTAGGACTCCTTCCTACAGTTGAATCAATAATCCCAAATGCCCCAGACTTAACAACGTGGGAGGTGGAATTCCCCAACACCCAACCCACTGTTAACCACAGTGACAGGGCAGGTGCCAGCCTGGGAGGAGGGCGAGTAATTGATTCCCCCTGGATCTCTAGCCTGCAGACTTCAGCCTACGTTTTAGCTTCTGGAATCTTTGTGAGTGAAATGCGCTAACTTGATTCATCGGCAGCTTGCATCATGCCCCGCCTCATTTAAAAACATCAATAACCATCAAAGGAACCTGCCTGGAACTACTGATTCACAGCTGCATGTCTACCAAGATAACACAAGGTGGAAATCTGGACAATTTGGGCCCAGATTCCAGCCTCCCTGACAAAGCTATGCTGATTACATCAAGAGTTCCTGAAACAACACACCAGGCAGCTTTTCCAAGATGCAACAGATTCTGAGTTGGAACTCACATGGACTTACAACCCAACCATTGAGAGGAAGCACTGAGACAGAATTGGAAAGTTAATTAAGAATCTGCTTATTTGAGGAAATCATTGTCTTTCCCTCACTATTCAAGGGACAATAAGTCTATTTCTAAGAAGAGCATGTTGCAGAGTTGGAATCCCACTCACCCTGAGGCTGTTTTCCCAGCAAAATATAGACACTCACACCAGCTCACATGGTGCACGCAAGACTTCAATGAAGTAGCTTGCCTACAACCCCGTGTCTTATGCTTAACAAACCAGAGTCCTTCCTTTGATTAACAGGACACAAGAACTCAGCAGCTCATTTTGTGAAGCTGTAATAGGGGGTGTTTTTACTTGAAAAGTACAGCAGCATCTTGGGATGCTGGTTAGAAATTCTAAAATAGTTCGCTTCCAGAGCAAAAGTCGGAGGTCAAAAGAAATGCAATACAGAATTGCTTTGGTACAGTTCCCACTAATCTGTGGCTGCTAAGATGCTTTAAGAAATTAGTCGATTACTTGGAGCCAATCCTCTCTCTATAATTAGAAAATTCTGCCATCTTCTCCTTTCCGGAAATGTCTAAGAAGCTTCTCATTGATGGAATTTATCCAAGTCTGAGGTCATCCAGGCTGGTGGGGGACACTGACTAAACGCCCTGGACACACCTGACACGGACATGGACTCACTTGCACGTGATCTACTGCCGCTGTACATCTTCCAGCTGTGGGACCTGGCTAATTACACAGTCTGGGGAGGTCATTGTGGTATATGTCTTACAGTACTATTTTAAGATTAAATGAGATAAACCAGCTTGCATGCTCAGTCACGTCTGACTCTTTGGGACCCTATAGACTGTAGCCCACCAGGCTCCTCTGTCCATGAGATTCTCCATGCAAGAATACTGGAGTGGGTTACCATGCCTTCCTCCAGGGGATCTTCCAGACCCAGGGATCGAACCCAGGTCTCCTGCAGTTCCTGCATTGCTGGTGGATTCTTTAACACTAGTGCCACCTGGGAAACCCTCGGTCACAATACCTACTAAGAAATCATGTTAGCCAAAATTATTATTAACAAGCAACTTACAACATTTGTGACTGCTTGGTAACATATGAACCAAGTAAGAAGGGAATGTGAATTTAATAATACTTCTTTCTCACCATTGCATAAGCAAAAAAATATATATATATTTTTTCATATAAAGAAAATCACACAGGCTATAAATTTTGAGTGCAGATTCATTATTTCTAGCATTTATATTTTAGTCAATACAATGACAATAACATTTTCCCTCTTACGTGGAAATCACAAGTAAATGATGGACAATTTTTATACCAAAAATAGGCAGTATTTTCCCATCCTCTCAGATAGCTTTCTCTTATTTAAAAAGTTTTCATTTCATACTTAAAATTATAGAGGAGTAAATAGAACTTCTAGAAGTAGCAGCATTGCAAATAAATCTAAAACATATTCTGATCAGTTAAATCAACTCGGGTTTTCAGAAATCTCTGTCACATTTAACCTGGGACCGTTGATAACACCGTCCACACACCTTCAATTGCCTCATGACCACATCCCTAACTGGCCCATGATGCCCCAAGTCTTATCAAGGAAACAAAGCCTGTGAATTTCCGGACCCAAAGTGGAAAGAGATTAACTCTGGCCCTGGAATAAATCACTTCCCTATGTTTTCACTTCCAGACTCCTAACATTTTCCCTGCAGTTTTGGATATGACCAGAAGTGTCACACATCCATCACAAAGATGAGCAATTATACTCTGATCCCAAGTAAAAATGGGAGCCTGTAGGATCTTGTCACTGTCACCCATGTGGCATCATTTTTTTTTAACATAGCTGACAATGACTTTTGTGGTATCGAATATACCTTTGAAGAATGTTTTTAAAGCATGAGAAGAGGTTCAGCGTCAATTTGTTGTTACTGTTGTTTAGTCACCGAGTCATGTCCAACTCTTTTGTGATCTCATGGACAGTAGCCCACCAGGCTCCTCTGTCCATGGGATTTCCCAGCCAAGAATATTGGAGTGGGTTGCCATTTCTTTCTCCAGGAGATCTTCCTATCCCAGGGATCAAAACTGCGTCTCTTGCATTAGCAGGCTGATTATTTACCACTGAGCTACTGAAGAAGCCCTGGTGTCAATCAGATTGCCACTTAGTCATGTAAGAGAGGCAGGAACGTACTTCCGTGGCTGCTAATGAAGTTGTCAGGACAGTGGCTATTGCAGGTTGATCACTAGCATTGATCAGTGGTAAGAGGCTGACACTCAATCATTCATTTTCCCCTTAGGACACACACACAGCACATAAGCTGAGAACTTCCTAATGCAGCAAAGAGCGATTGAAAAACTGGAGTATTCCTTCTGTGTGTTCACACCCTCGGGTGAGAAAGAACTCCCCTCCCTCCAGTTAATCACAGTGCTATGGAAACAGACATTTTCTGTGCTTCCAATTGTCAACTGCACTTCACTTTCCAGACCCCTCATCGGCTTTTCTCCATCATCATGGTTTTGGTACACTGTGTTCTGTATGTTAAGTTGCTATAGTCGTGTCTGACTTTTTTGTGACCCCATGGACTGTAGCCCGCCAAGCTCCTCTGTCCATGGGATTCTCCAGGCAAGAATACCAGAGTGGGTTGTCATGCCCTCCTCCAGGGGATCTTCCCAACCCAGATCAAACCTGGTCTCTTATGTCTCCTGCATTGGCAGGCAGGTTCTTTACCACAAGTGCCACCTGGGAAACCCCTTTGGTACTTTAGGGAACAACTACTTCAGGACCCCTAATTCCAAGTCATCATAAGACACCATCCAGTGGAATAGAGTTCTGGAATGGTGGAACTGATCCTGCGGAATCCAGGAGCCAGGGTCGGGCATCCACTGCTTCACTTCATCTAAGAGTGGAGGTGCATTGGCTTAGGACAAAGCCCGTGATTAGACAGCTCTATATATAAGAAAGGCTCCCCTGTGGCTCAGCTAGTAAAGAATCCACCTACAATGCGGGAGACCTGGGTTCGATCCCTGAGTTGGGAAGCTCCCCTGGAGAAGGGAAAGGCTACCCACTCCAGTATTCTTGCCTGGAGAATTCCAAGGACTGTATAGTCCATAAGGTCGCAAAGAGTTGGACACGACTGAGCGACTTTCACTTCATATATAAGAAAGTTCTTACTGATATTGAATCAAACTGCTGCTCAAGATGATCACTTTTTTCCAAAAAGTCTGTGCTTGACAGCAACAGGGACTTACGTGTGAATTGTGGAAACATCCCCAGAGGTGGCCTTTGATGAGGAACCCCTTGATGGGGTAGATGTTGCTTCAAACTCTCAGCAGAAGGGCGGACACTAAACATAAAGGAGGCCCCAAAATGGACAACCAGGTCCCAAACCCCAGGCTGGGGATCCAGGGCAAATTTCTACTCCTTGGCTGATCAATCCCAGACTGCAGAATCATGGGAAACAGTAAGTTGCTGCTGTTTTAGGCCAGTTAGTGTCTTAGCGTTGGAGTAGTTATGTAGCAGTAAATATCTGAAACATGGACATACACTCAAAATTTCAACAAAATGTCACAGACTAAGTGAAGCCCATTCCCAGGCTTCTCAGAGTTGTGCACCCAAGTCTGAAATCCCTGGATGGCAATGCTCCCAGGCCCCAATCTATGAGCTCAGGGCTGCATCTTTTATAACTTGGCCACACCTCAAAGTTTGTAGGATCCTATTTGCCCAAACAGAGATCAAACCTGGGCCCTCAGCAGTGAATGTACTGAGGCCTAACCACTGGACTACTAGGGAATTCCCAAAAGGTTTCAATTTTTATGCCTCTTGCTTATTCCCCCTGCTTGGAAAGCCATCTCCCACCAGAATTTCTTCTTACCAGACCCCTAACCATCCTTCAGTCCAGAAAGATCCCCTGGAGAGAGAATGGCAACCCACTCCAGTATTCTTGCCTGGAGAATCCCATGGACAGAGGAGCCTGGTGGGCTAAAGTCCATAGGGTCGAAAAGAGTTGAACATGACTAATCGACTAACACACACACTGGACTTCCCTGGTGGTCCAGTGGTTAAGAATCCGCTTGCCAATGCAGGGGACACGGATTTGATCCCTGGTCCAGGAAGATCCCACACACTGTAGAGCAACTAAGCCCATACCACACAAGTACCAAGCCCACACGCCCTAGAGCCTGTGTTCCACAAGAGAAGCCACTGCAGTGAGAAATCCGTGAACTGCAACAAAGAGTAACCCCTGATCACCGTAACTAGAGAAAGCCCGTACGCAGCAATGAAGACCTGGAGCAGTCAAAAATGAATAAATAAATAAAATTTTTAATAAAAATAAATGCAAATCTAAGCATTCTTCAATTTGAAGGAAAAGCTACTGTATTGAGAGTTTGTCTCTCTAGCTTCATATAAAATTTATATTCCCCCCAAACCTTAAACTAGAACACAATCCATTAATCAATCCTCTTTCTCCTGAGTTAGTTATTTTCAGCCTCAACTTTAAGTGAGACGAAACACTGACCTCCCTCTCTTTTCATGATAACGACGGTCGCATCCTTAACCCGGATTCCCTACCACTGACCCGGCATAGCTAGTGGACGGTTACGTCTTTTTTCTGTTTGCTTTGGAAAGACCAAATGGAAAGCAGAGTCTACGCCTCACTCAAGCTGCTCTGCCTCATTCTTCTTGGAAAAAGAAGGTGATGACTGATTTATCTAAATACGGTTAAGACATCTGGTCTATTGTGTATGCTCCCAAGCATCAAGGGTCACGGTTTTATGACAAAATAAAGAAAAAAGGTTAAGATGCATTGAGCATTGTAAGAGGCAGTACAATAGAAGGAGAGGGCATCTTAAATCTCTATTTATAGTAATGATGCTATTATTAGCAGGACTTTTTTATGCCAAGATTATCAAGACACCCTGAAGGCTCCGTAATACAAGTAAAAACTCGGATCTGGCTGTTGATCATGTTATCAGATACTTACAGAAATAACTCTTTGGAAAAACTGGTCATTGTGAAGACGAAAATGACACATTCAACCCCTGAGAATTCTGACACCACAGACCCAGCAGAGAGTGACCCCTGGGATGGGTGAGGGGGCAGTGGCCCTAGAGAAGGGCATGCGTCCTTTGTGCTGGGCTGTTCCATGCAAGGAGCAGATGCTAAGCACATTAAAACAGACGAAGGCAGGGACCAGTCTCGTCCCTCTGTGCTGAGGCCAGAACCACCTCGTGTCCACTGCTGATAATGGACAGGAAAGTGCTTGGTTGATCCCTTCTTATACTTTATTGTTGTTGATGTTCAGTCACTCAGTCGTGTCCAACTCTTTGTGACCCCATGGACTGCGGCACGCCAGGCTCCCCTGTCCTTCACTATCTCTTGGAGTTGGCTCAAACTCATGTCTATTGAGTCAGTGATGCCATCCAACTATCTCATCCTCTGTTGTCCCCTTCTCCTCCTGCCCTCAATCTTTCCCAGTATCAGGGTCTTTTCCAGTGAGTTAGCTCTCCACATCAGGTGGTCAAAGTATTGGAGCTTCAGCTTCAGCATCAGTCCTTCCAATGAATATTTTGGGTTGATTTCCTTTAGGATTGACTGGTTTGATCTCCTTGTAGTCCAAGGGACTCTCAAGAGTCCCAACACCACAGTTCAAAAGCATCAAGGTCACAGTTCCAATTCCTCACAGAACGTTTCTGCTTTCCACTCTAAAAGAATCATATCTTCCAAAGAAGCTTCCAGTCAGAGGGGTCCTTAAAGCCAGAACTTTCCAGATGACTCACTGATGTCCAGACAATGAAGTTACTTGCCAGGGGCCACACAGCAAAGATGTGGCAAAATTTGCATTGTTTCTGATTTCAAAGGTTGGGTGACTTTCATTAAATCATGGGCAAGGTCACTTTCTCTAAATAACTGTTTATTGATCCATGAGACTAAAGGGAGCTCCGTGGCTGCCCTTCTTGGTAAATATGCAGCCAAAAGGTCTAACGTCTGTTGAGAGCACCATGTTAAGACAATTTTCCAAACAAGCTCCATTATCCAAGCAAACCAGCCTCCTAGTTTATATCCTGAATTTTCCTGACTTATGATTCTTTCTCACAAAAGACACCAATTAAGGCTAAACCCAGGAAAATAATGCAAGCGCCCCAGATTCTAAGAATGGTGTGTAAGGAGCATCACCCTTCAACAGAGAGGGCAGTAGGTGATGATCTTAGCCGTCCTTGTGGACTGATGGGTGTCCTCACAAGCACTAGTACCTGTGGACGGTCCCTTCTGTAAGAGCAGGGCCTTTGCACATGATCAAGTTAGGGTGGGTCCTAACCTGTGCTAGGGTGGGTCCTAACCCAATTATGACTGGTGACCTTATAAGAGGGAAATTTGGACAGTACTGGGCCCTCATAGAGAGCACCACATGAAGATGAAGGCAGAGATCAGGAGATGTGTCTACAAGCCAAAGACTGCCCACAAATCCCAGAAGCTGGGAGAGAGGCAAGGAACAGACCCTCCCCTCATGGCCTGGCTAGGAACCAGAGCCACGGACACTCTGATCTTGGCCTTCTAGGTCCAGAACTAAGAGACAATAGTTTGTCCAAACCATCCAGCTTATGGTACTCTGTTTGGCAGATCCAACAAACCGGTACCATTACCGCATCTGACAAACAGTGACTGAAGTGACTGATTTCACTGGCCCTTCTGTCCTAACCATCTCCCCTCCCCGCACTGCCCCAGTTCCATGTGGGTGTGTAGGACTGTACAGGGGCCCTGAGTCCACGCCTGGCCCTGGATCCTGTCTGCTGTCATGGGAGGAGACACCAGACATGATATACAGCCAAGAATAATAAGACACGGTCCCTAGGGCCGGAATTCACGCCTCCCAGGCAAGGTGAGCTCTAAGCGAGTGAAGACAAGCATGGTGCAAGCTGCAGAGACACAGAGGCTAACCTGGAGAAACTGGGCTGATCTGTGGGCCAGGGGAGATTTGGGAGGGACAGGAGTAAGGGGAAGGTGTCAACATCCCAGCAAAGCAGGTGGGGGAGGGTGGGGTCATGTCCAGCAGGACCAGCTCGGAGGGAGTCCAGGGGTGGGGCCAGCCTACGGGGCAGAGAGGGAGACAGAGGGCTCCCGGTGACACAGCCTGTCAGGGCCACTCGGGGTGAAGAGGCAGTGTCTGTAGCAGCAGTGAGTCACTTCCAAACCAAGTTATATTTGGATCTCTGTTGCCTCATAGTATCCTTTCTGTTTCATATTTAAACATGGAGTCTAGCAGGCCAAGAGCAGGAATGGTGACAGAGCAAAGGATTTCATCTGGACCACAAGCCAGCCTTCCTTGTCAACATGTTCGGCCATTAGACTCCTGCAAGAAGGCGTGCTCTGTGTGTTTGCTTATTTGTTTGAAAACAGCTAAGAACAGTTTGACATATACTGTAAACTATACAAAAGGATGGAGAAGGCCATAGCAACCCACTCTAGTATTCTCACCTGGAGAATCCCATGGACAGAGGAGCCTGGCAGGCTATAGCCCAGGGGGGTCGCAAAGAGTAGAACACGAGGGAAGTGACTTAGCACGAACATACAAAAGGGAAGAGACACTGGCCATTAAATGCAATTAAACTGGTTTCTGGAAAAGGAAGACCATGCTCTGCAAGGATTAATACTGTGACACAGTTGCACTCTTCCTGCCCTCAAGACAAGCTAGGAATAAAGGCTATAATAGCTGCTGGATTTCCCACATCACTTTTAAGATTTTTGTTCTGCTGTTTGCATTATTAATTACCATTAACAATTATTGAGTACTTAGTACGTGCCAAGCATTGAGCAGAGCTCCCCACATTCTTTTTTTTCTTTTTAAAATTTATTTATTTGGCTGCATCCTGTCTTAGTTACAGCACTCAGGATCTTTACTTTCAGTTTGTGAAAGATTCGTTGTGGCATGTGGGATCTAGTTCCCTGACCAGAGATCGAACCCAGATCTCCTGCATTGGCATCATGGAGTCTTACTCCCTGGACCACCAGGGAAGTCCCCCCTTTCTTTCTTAATACTCCAGTCCATGAAAGAACAGACTTTTATCAAGATTTCCTCCATTTTAAAGAGGTGGAAACTGAGGCTTCACAATGTTAACCAACTGATCTTCAGACACGCAGAAACTAAGTGGTAGAGCCACTTAAAAGTCAGTGGTTTTTTAATTCATGAGGACACCGGAGTCCAGCCTAGATTTCATCCCATGTGTGGGTGTGCGGAGCAAACTGGAGCAATTCATTCTCAGGCCACCTCGTCTATTGTCAGGGCACTGGATTTCCAGCTGATGGAACTTGACAGCAATTGTTTCACACTTTCAGGCTCACACCCAGCTTCCTGAAGGGCAGACAACCACCAGGGCTGTCCTGTCCTTGACCACAGAGGTCAGGTCAGCTGTGATGTGTGCAGGGCCAGTATTGTCTTTCCCGAGTCCTGGGTGTTAACACTGTGAGGTTTAGGAGCTGCCCAGTTTCTCAGGAGAGAAGATCAATCCACAAACGGTCTCATGTGCACCAGTTCTGGCCAATGGGTCCAGCTGCCTGCAACAAGTATTTTCTGAGCTGTATAGCAGGGATTGCTAGCTGTATGTCAAAGTCCATTCTTCCCTCCTTTTTAATGAAAGGATTCTGACTTTTTTTGTAAGTTAAGCGCATTTCTCAGTGTCTGTCAAGGCCATCTGCTACCAGGTCTAACCAGAGTTGGAAGCAGTAGTGTGGTATGGTTCTTTAAGTAAGACTCCTAAATAGGGAGGGATTCCCTTTTTGTTTTCTTTCTTTTTCTTTCTGTCCTGGAATTTGATTCAATTGTTGGAGCTCCAGCAGCCACCTTGGACTAGAAGGTAACCCTGGGAATGGTAGCCAATAACAGCAGAGAGAAAAGATAGAAGAATCTTCTGTCTCACACTGTAGACCCCACCAAACCAGACCTGCATTTTGGATTCATATTTTTCTAAGAAAAAACATATATGTCTATTTTTCATGTTTCAGTTATGCTCTGCAAGAATTATCCAACAGAAGCATTACTGTGTACCAGGCTTTGAGCTTGAAACAAATTCCCGCCATTTCCCCCACCCCCAAGACCCACATTCAGACAGTATAATAAATAGTTTGAGTGTCTGGGCAATGCGTGATCTAGTGCAGCAATCACAAATACATCACACCAACCACAAACATTACTCTTAAAGGTTTTACAGAAACGCTTCAGAGGACCCTGAAATTTTGTGAAACATTCTCAAGTTCATGACTTTATAATAGATTCTTCTCCTACACAGAGTGATTTTTTTTCCCCTGAATCTATAAAGTGAAGTCATTTTGCTTCCCATTTCTTACTTCGTTCAGAGACCATAACACTGAAAACAATTACCTTGAACCAGTAGGAACATTTTTTCTTCTCCATCCCACCTGTTAAAAAGTAACAGTCTAGACTGTGTGTGCTTACATTTTTACTCTACTTTTCCTCAGGAAGCCTCCTGGTAATAAGTGAAATGCCCATGACTTTAATAAGCTTTGAATTAAGCTGTAGAAATAATTCTCTTTGTAGTTTCCTGAAAGGTATTTGGATCTGAGACTGTAAAAAAAAAAAATTGCTCAGATACCGATGCCCATGTCAAATTGGCCCTTTTACCAGAATATAATGGAAGTTCTCTACTCTTGTTGCCAAGTGTAGGCTTCCCTCTGTTTAAGACCTTAACTGATGAATAACAATAGTACATCCTGTGACTACAGAGAAGTTTGACAAAATATGTCAAATAGGCACTTAAATGTAAGGAGACAGAATAATTGCCTATATTGAAGAGCTTTCCTTTGAGATTTGTCTCTGGAGAAGCAGAAGTCAGGTTGCCTTTTGCACTACAAGGTTTTAAGTGTTCAGATCAACTTTAAGAAAATGAGGGAACACCCAGGCCAAAGGAAGGGCTCAGAACTGCATCTAGGACTTTCAAGGGGACCAGTCAGCTCTGTCCCCGCTCCACCCACCCTGGGGTGGAACCAGGTGAGCCTCCGAGCCCCACCACCTTCTCTGCCAGGCACCCCCAGGGTCCTCAGGCCCAAGAACCCTTCCCTCTGTTAGTTTCATCCATGTCAGCACTTCCCTGGTTGTATCAGATTGCTTTGTGGCTGACCCCCTGTAAATAACTCATCAGCATCTAATCTCTTATCTTTTCCCTTTCACTCTGGAATCAGGGGGTGAGAGCCTGGGGTCTGGGGAGGGGGTAGGGGCGCTGAGCTCAGCGGTGATCCTTTCTACAGCTCAGCCACCACCAACCGCAGCTCTCCTGGGCCAGCTTAGGTAACAAAGCCACAGCTCCGACCGGGAGAAAGCATGAATGAATACCAACTGAACAAAGACAGCTCTTAGGAAGGAATGAATGGCAGCCACCAAGAGGAGGTGCTACAAGTGGGAGGTTGGGATTGACACACACACATACACAACACTGTGTATAGAACAGACAACTAGTACGGACCTACAGGACAGCACTGTGTGTGTGTGTGTGTGAGCTCAGTCGTGTCTGACTCTTTGCAACTCAGTGGACTGTAGCCCACCAGGCTCCTCTGTTCATGGGATTCTCCAGGCAAGAACACTGGAGTGGGTTGCCCTTTACTACTCCATGGAATCTTTCTGACCCAGGGATCGTACCTGCATCTCCTGCATTGGCAGGTGGATTCTTTACCACTGAGTCACTGGGAAGCCCCCATGTTAGAGTCCTAGGGCCCTGCCATTACAAGTCTAGAGATGCCACTAATTGGACACCACCATTTCTGGGGGCCTGGGGGTGCCAGGCACCTGACCCCAGGGGGTTGCAATGGAAAAGGTCTCGCAGAGGCTATGTGACACCATGGCCATGGCTGACTCTGGCCAGGCCCCTTTCCCTCACACGCCCCCCTGAGGTCAGGTCTGCTCTTCTCCTTGCTGTACCAGAAAGGAGACTGCAGCTCTGAGAGCCTGAGCCACTCGCCCAGCCCGAACTAGGGAGTCACGGGTCGGGAGTCTCAGCCCCAGGCCAGGCCAGGCTCCAGACCTGACACTCCACTCCTCTACTGGGAAACAGGCCAGGTGCTTGGCACCCCCAGGCCTCCCAGAATGGTGGCAGCCATTTGAGGGTGGTCATCAGACCCTGTAATGACCAAATGAGAGAAATCCTCCCAGTAAAAAAAGTCTACATTCAGAAAGCGGCCTCCAGAGGTGAAGACCACGGGTGTACGTCTGTAAACAGAGCACGGCGTGCTCCCCATGCTCTTGGCCCCAACAGTCCTGGCATCAGGAACACAGGCCAGGATGGAAGCCTCAGGCCCTACCAGTGGAAGATGGGGACGGGAAGGTTCTAGGGACAGTCATCACTTCGTAGGAACAGTCAGAGCCACCAGGTCTGACACCAGAGTAACCCGAGGAAGCATCTCCTGGGTGAGCTCATGCACATTTCTAAAGAAACAGCCAACACTGCTGCTCAAGGTCAGCCCTTTCCAGCTACTTCCACTCTTTAGACAAATATAGGGGCCTTGGGGTGTCAAAAAATATAACAGTAGTTAACATGCATAAAGCATTTAAAATGTGCTGGGCTCTTAAGGAGAAACATCCTATGACATCCCTTATATGTGGAATCTAAAAAGAAGTGATACAAACAAACTAACCTACAAAACAGAAAGAGACTCACAGACTTAAGAGAATGAACTTACGGTTGCCAGGGGAAAGGGATAGTTAGGGAGTTTGGGATAGACATGTACCCACTGCTATATTTAAAATGGATAAACATCAAGGACCTACTGTGTAGCGCATGGAACTCTGCTCAATGTTATGTGGCAGCCTAGATGCAATGGGGGCTGGGAGGAGAATGGATACATGTGTATGTATGGCTGAATCCCTTCGGGGTTCACCTGAAATTATCACAATATTGTTAATCAGCTATGCATGCATGCATGCATGCTTAGTCACTCAGTCATGTCCAACTCTTTGTGATCCCATGGCCGTAATCTGCCAGGCTCCTCTGGCCATGGGATTCTCCAGGCAAGAGTACTGGAGTGGGTTGCCATTTCTTACTCCATAATTGCCATTTCCTGTAGTATAATCAGCTATACTCCAATACAAAATAAAAAGTTTAAAGACTGGGGGGAAAATGTGCTGTGCTCTTAAATATCAAACAAGCCTACAAGAGTGGTCCTTTTTCTGCATCACACAGGTGGAAATGGAGACCAAAGAGGGAAAAGACAGACCCCGACCCAGGGGTTCTCAAAGTTCGACCCCAACAAGCAAGCCTGTCTCAGGATGCAGCTCCCCAGGATGACTGGGGGGAGTGGGGCGTGGTGTTGGGAAGGAGCAGGAGGCCCTGGTGCGCATCCCTCTCGGCCTGTTCCCACTTCCCATCTTCCTTAGGAAGCTCCCCCCGGCAGCCTGCGCCAACCCGAGCACTGACCCTTCTGTTCTGGGCTTAAAGGGAAGCCAGTTAGGTTTTCCTCTTCCTTTCTTGGCATTTGGTTTCCTTCCTTATCAGAGTGGTGAGACCAAGGGGCAGATAACAGGATGTAGACATAAGGGAAATAGTTCACAGTCACGGCTGGGATGTCTTTAGTGTTGTACGGTTAGGTTTGGAGCTGCAGGAATCTCCAAGAAAGGGGATGTCCATCTGGCCTACCTGTTGACCAGAGCCTATATCACCATTGGGGGCAAAATCTGTAGAAATAGGAAGCGTTTGCCTATCTCTGTGTTCTTTGCACAGAACTCCCCCAGGGACCTTCAAGAACCTTTCACAACCTGCTTTTCTCTTCCATGTTAAAACAGATGCCATTTGTCTAGCACCTGCCATGAAAATGCTTTTCTGATCAATTAATATTGAAGTCTTAGATGACAATTCTTAATGTATAACGACACTCCACCCGCCCTAATTACTAAAGATCTTTCTTTTAGTTCAGAGACTGGCTTTTATATCATATACCAATGTTATAATTTCAACATTCAAAGATGCCTTCTCTGAAATGTCACATAGCTTCAGATATGAATAACACAATTGTTTAATAAAAAGCAACTGTCAGTCAGTCTTCATTTTCTTAATGGCTCTAAAAATGCTACACCTATATTCCCTAGTTTCATAGATGAACATGATTAAGACATGAAGTTTGAGACTCTGAGTTTCAAACCATTTAAGTAATAGAAAAGCTGCTGATATTTTAGAAAACTTCATTTTAAATTACTTATTACCATTAGGATCACACATTTCTCTAAGTAACTTAGGGGCAAGAAGTACTAGAGTGGATTGCCATTCCCTTCTCCAGGGGTTCTTCCTGAGGCAGAGATGGAACTCAGGTCTCCTGCGTTGCAGGCAGATTCTTTACCAGCTGAGCCACCAGGGAAGCCCCCCTACTCGTCCACAGCCAATCTCATATGCCTCCTGTAGCTTGTTTTTCAGTCACCTAATCGTGTCTGTCTCTTTCTAGCTCCAAGGACAGTAGCCCACCAGGTTTCTTTGTCCTCCACTAGTACTTTATCATGATAAGTGATATTTATGTCAATGTCCCAGAAATGCCATACAAATTTGAAATATCTTCTCAAAGGAAAAACTATTTTCATTTATATTTGAGGGTGTATTCATTATTTGAGTATAGTTATGACAATACCATGGCACTAATTCATATATAATAAGGATATATAAATAATGGGATTCACCTGCCATGCATAGAAAGCAATTTCCTCATAGAATGTTCTAGCAATGGTATTTACTGATCTTTTTTTTTTCTGTTTTATAATTGCTAAAATTACTTTGTGATTAATAAGTTAACCTGGAGTAAGATAACCCAATGGCCAGAGTCTATACATTTTGTCAGTTAACCACCTGAAAAGTCACAGCATATGTTTTAAAAGCTGACTTCGATGTTCCCTTTCTACATGGCTTGTCCAGTTAGGTCATGTTCCCCAAACTTGTCTAGCATTTCCTGGTGCTGAGGAGCCCTTTCACCCTGGTAATGCCCAGGTCTTCGCTGTGTTTAGAAGTTTCTAAGGGTGCTGTCTGGCTTCTGTGTTATGTTGCTATTAGATTTGTTTAAGAGGTTAACTACAGTAAATGTAAGCAGACACTGAGCACCCATTTCTATGATACTGATCCAGCAAGGAACCTGAACAGTCATCCAAGTTATCAGAACACAGGGTGCAATGTAAATATGTAAATTCTAGTTGGCCAAAAGGAAGAAAGACATCCATGGTATACTCTTGTGAAAGTATTATGCCATTAATTTCAAGCATGCCAAAGGAAATAATGGAAAAGAAAATGGCTCTGGTATTCCTATCCATAGACAGAAGAGCCTGGCAGGCTACAGTCCATGGGGTCTCAAAGAGTTGGAAATGACTGAGCAACTAAAGAAGAAAAAAAACAAATAAAGAGATTGAGGATTTATTCCCAAGTTTAGTAGTAGGAGCTTCTGTTCAGTTCGGTGGGGCCAGCCTGACAGAACCCTCTCCTGAGGATCCCTGGCCCCCAGGCTAACGGGGCCCTAACAGTTTCCTGTTTCCTGCCTGGCACCCCCCACCCACAATCAGCTGTGGTTGCTCAGCCTCCAGAGCCTGTGTCACACCTCCTGAGGCTGCAGAGTGGCCCCGTTCCCAATGCTGGAGAGATGGGGATGGAGTCTGAGTGTCCACAGGGAGGTTCCGAGTTAGCTCACCTGAAGTCACTGAATGCCACTACCCAGCAACGACACCAAATGTCCCCTGGGCCACGTGGGGCTCCCCAACCAAATGATGTAGACATATCAGACCCAGACAAACAAGATCTCTGTTTATGAACCAGGTGCCCACAATGTACTGTACATGGTGCCCACACAGCCCTACCAGTGTTGTCCCCATTGACAGATGTGTAAACAGGAGGAGGGGGAGTAATAAGCTCCCCATGGTAAGGGCTAGAGCAGGCATCCTGGACCATGCTGTGATGCGTGGGATTGGTCTTAACTCCTGTGCACGGCCCACGGGTTCTTGAGCTAGAGAAGAGTTGTCCAAACAACCTCTGAAAGCTAAACCTCCTTAGAAATATCTGCTAAGATGCCCCACAAGAAAAATAAGTTCCCTCACCTTCCCCATAGCAACCAGGACTAAAAACAATTGCGCTCCAGCCTTTCCTGCTTTCTCTACCATCGTTGGCATAGTTTCCAAAACCACTGAGCGATCTTCAATGTTTCAGTAAAAGTTTAAGCTGTCCTCCCTTTTAAAGACCTAATTATAAAGCTTAACATTTTAATTACCAATTCTTGTTTTTAAAAAGGGTAAGGAGGGAAAAAAAAAAAAGCATATATTTTACCTGTAATTTCCAAGACGAAATTCCTCAGTTGCTTCCAGAATGTCTTATCAGAAGGGCTGGAGTCAGGAAGAGTCAGAGCCCAGGGCCTGGCAACCTGGGCAGCCTGTGGCTCCAGACACTGCTTGGGAGTGAACTGGGCTTCTGTCTGTGCTGGCCAGAGGGAGCGGCAATGTTTGTGTTGTCACCTGGATTACCTGTAGCAACGGCGAGCACTGCAGGTAACTCACAGACCACAGGCTGGCCACGAACAGAGCTAGTCTCACATTCACAACTACTAGTGAGTGTCAGGGAGAGCACTCCTCTCATTCCAATACAGAAATGTCCAGACTAGAGCACCAACAGCTGCTTTTTCCCTGCCATCCCAGTTGCCTATAATACCCAACCAAATCATTTACTTTAAATAAAACTTTTTACTAAACGACCAATAAAATAACCTGTTTGTTTAATGGATCCTCTCTGGCATACAAATAGAAGGTGGCATGTGACCCTGTGAGCTTTTTACCTTATTCTGAAGTTGATGTTTTGAATATTCATCTTGAAGAGTATGTTTCCGTTTGGTAAGACACCATGACGTGATGGTCAAGTCCCCATTAACAGGCAGGTCGATTCAGTTCAACTGATATTTGTTAAGTGCTGCTCCATTGAAAAGATAGGCCTGCTTAAAAAAAAAAAAAACAAAAAACACCTCTGACTTCTAGCAATTAACAAGCCAGCAATCTTTCATACTAGACCATCAACATGCAAGTATTACCTTCACTCTTCGCTTACTCTCTCAATACTCATGTGCATACCTCTTCAGCCCAGGCAGAGAGGAGCTCCGAGTACTGCCAGAAGCCCGGGCAGGTGGGGGGTGGGAGTGGGGGGCCCAGAGGATGACGAATCATTGTCATCAATATCGCCTTCCTTTTGGTCACCAGAACCCCTGGCTGAAGGTCTCATATTGTTTCATGTTTTTTTAACAACTTTATTGAGATGTATTGACTACGAGGAGCTACATGTATTTGATATGTACATTTTTATGAGGTTGGACATCTGCAAAACAGCCATGACACCATCACCACAGTCAAGGAAATAGACTGATCCATTACCTCCCAGAGTCTCCTTGCCTCCCTTTGTTTTTGCTTGTTTGTTTTTATGGTAAAAATACTTACCCGTCCTCTGCACACATTCTAAAGTGCACACAAAGTCGTGTCCAACTCTTTGTGACCCCATGGACTATAACCCACCAGGCTCCTCTGTCCATGGCATTTTCCAGGCAAGAATACTGGAGTGGGTTGCCATTCCCTTCTCCAGGAGATCTTCCCAACACAGGTATTGAACCCATGTCCCCTATATTGGCAGGCAGATTCTTTACCACTAGAGCCACTTGGGAAGCCTGTTACCCATTTAATCATTTGCTTATTTGGGGTGTTTTGCTATTAAGTTGTGGTCTCATATTGGTTTTAATACTCAGAAAAAGGCACAATCTGTTTGCCTTTCTCCTAGACACAGACGATATAATTTTTGTGAGTGTAACACATAGGAGAAGGCAATGGCACACCACTCCGGTACTCTTGCCTGGAAAATCCCATGGACAGAGGAGCCTGGTGGGCTGCAGTCCATGGGGTCGAGAAGAGTTGGACACAACTGAGTGACTTCACTCTTACTTTTCACCTTCATGCATTGGAGGAGGAAATGGCAACCCACTCCAGTGTTCTTGCCTGGAGAATCCCAGGGACGGGGGAGCCTGGTGGGCTGCCATCTATGGGGTCACACAGAATCGGACACGACTGAAGTGACTTAGCAGCAGCAGCAACACATAAGAAATCAAGTTCCTTCGAATGTGACTCCAAATATCAATTTGAGAGACTGAGAAATTCTGTCCAGAGGTACCTGTGCCTTCAAGAAACACTGAACTTTTTCTGGGGGGGATGAGCTAGCAGCAGGGTGCAGGATGGCGCAGTGGACAATCAGAGGCCAGGGCAGGTCTTATCCTCATGAAGTCTCCTCACCTCTGCTGAGCATCTAACTGCTCTGCAAAGAAAGGACCTGGTTGGATAGACCTGACACACTAGCATTTTTTTCTTTCATTGAGTAGTATTATTGCCTACCTACCCAGTGGCTCAGTGGTAAAGAATCTGCCTGCAATGCAGGATACTTGGGTTCGATTCCTGGGTCAGGAAGATCCCTTGGAGGAGGAAATGACAACCCACTCCAGCGTTCTTGCCTGGGAAATCCCATGGACAGAGGAGCCTGGTGGGCTATAGTCCATGGGGTTGCAAAGAGTCGGACAAAACTCAGCTACTAAACAACAACAAAACAGTGCAGCAAAGGCAATTATTTTCATTTCTTCACCCAACAAGCATTTGTTGAGGACCTATTTGGAAACAAACATTTTGAGGAAATTCAGCAAGCCCCTAAGCAGATCTACAGATGCTTGAAAACACTGTCAGCCTCACCCTGTTCTCTGCACACTTATTATATGCCAGCCTGGCCTCAGTCTTTGCCAGAGGGAAGGATCACCATAGGATACAGAATTATAACATCTAGAGGGAGACAGTTAGCAGAGATAAAGCCCTGTTCAGACTGCATCTTGTGCTAAAGTTCATATAAAAAACACACACAACCTTATCACAATAAGTACTTCATAATTTGTACAATGGCTTTCTTAGTGCTTCAGTGGTTAAGAATCCCCCTGGCAATCAGGAGACACAGGTTCGATCCCTGGATCGGGAAGATCTCCTGGAGAAGGAAATGGCAACATTCTCCAGTATTCTTATCTGGGAAATACAATGGACAGAGGAACTTGGCGGGCTATATTTACACACAGAAGTGAAGAGCTTCAACAAGAACAGGGGAAATGGGAGAAATCTTGCTACACTGAGACAACCATACATTATGTTGAGACAGCGTATGAGTATGGTTAATGATGATGTTAAGTTGAACTGTATAAATTGCAATTTTTCTAATTCAAAATGGGTCAATTATCAGTAATTTTGTATCATTTAACCTACTATATAACAGTGAGGCTATGAAAGAAGCTGTGGGGAAGGTGGGTGGTGTACCCTGTGATGGGAGTTTGGATTTTATGCTACAGTCTGTGACAAGCCACTCAAGAATTTCAGAGGAGAGACGTGACATTTACTTCATAATTACCATTCTCATAATGTGGCTAAGCTTGAAGGCAATGAAACTGGATTTAAAAAAACCAGTTAAGTGACTATACCAATAGTTCATTAACTCATCAGTATTTATTAGTTGCAGTATTTATTGACTGAGGGAGAGAAAGATGGCTCCTCAAAGATGTCCGCATTCTAACATGAGACTTATGAATGTGTCATGTTACAGGCAAAAGGGACTTTGCAAACATGATTAAGATACAGATATAGATATAGATGGGCTCCCCTGAGGGCTCAGTCAGTAAAGAATCTGCCTGCAATGCGGGAGACCCAGGTTCCATCCCTGGGTTGGGAGGATCCCCTGGAAGAGGGAATGGCAACCCACTCCAGTGTTCTTGCCTGGAGAATCCCATGGACAGAGGAACCTGGTGGGCTATGGTCCATAGCGTCTTAGAGAGTTGCACACAACTAAAGTGACCTAACACTCACTCGCACATGCATAGATACAAAGACGCAAGTACATCGTACTGGTTCTGTGTCTCTAGAAAACGCAGACTAATATACCTATCACAAATGAAGCATTTTGCTAAGCTCTGGGAAAGAAGTAAGAAAGGCTTGAACTAAGGAAAGCAGTGGGAATGAATAAAGAGGGAGAAACTGAAGGTGTGGTGGAGATGTAATCAATAGACCAGGTCTGCTGGGTGGAGAAGGGGAGAGTCTCAGGACACCCCTCCTGGCTTCTACCTTGGCGATGGTGGGATCACCAACTTCATCTGGAAAAAGAAACAATTTATAAATTTACACATAAATTTAATTAGTCAAAATAATTTACATCACTTGAAAAAATTTCTAATTAATCTAGAGATTAACTATTTGCTAAAGATAAATTTTGTCTGTAAGATGCTCCTCTTTTCTCATGAGAAACACCCTGGAAAGAAGATTCCCAGACATCAGGCACTCAGTGCTTTGGAAACAATCTTCAAACCCTTGGATAAAGAGTGTGAGTTTTCTCACCTTCCTCCATCCTCTGCTCTCTCATTTCACATCCTCCTTCCCCCTTCCTCCTTCCTTCTCCTACCTAGTTCTGTGAGTCATACACAGGAAGGAAAACTCTATATAGAGCCTTGGTAAGCACCATAGACTAAAGGAACTGGTAAACTGCAGTGAATCTTTGACTCTTAGAGTTTGTCGTTGTTCATTCCCTAGGTCGTGTCCACAGTTTTGCAACCACATGGACTGCACCACACCAGGCTTCCCTGTCCTTCACAATCTCCTGGAGTTCACTCAAACTCATGTCCATTGAGTCAGTGATACTAGCTAACCATTTCATCCTCTGTCGTCCCCTTCTCCTCCTGCCTTCAATCTTTCCAAGCATCCGGGTCTTTTCAAATGAGTCAGTTCTTTGCATCAAGTGGCCAAAGTATTGGAGCTTCAGCTTCAGCATCAGTCCTTCCAATGAATATTCAGGACTGATTTCCTTTAGGATTGACTGGTTTGATCTTCTTGCTGTCCAAGGGACTCTCAAGAGTCTTCTCCAACAACACAGCTCAAAAGCATCAATTCTTCAGCACTCAGCCGTCTTTATGGTCCAACTCACATTCATACCTGACTACTGGGAAAACCATGGCTTTGACTATATGGACCTTTGTGAAGACCTAGCACAATACAGGTGTTAAAATTCAGGTCCACAATGTTCACTTTCCCAAGGTCCTGAAACTAATAGGGGGCACTGTCCAGAACTGCGGAGGGTCTGAGCTTCTCCCAGTCACAAGCCAGCTGCCCCTGTTCACAGACGCTGCTAGAATTCATAACACTCTTGAGTTGGACACAAAGAACAGGTTACTCTTCACAGCAAAAGAAGTAGCCTAAGAGTGAGCATTTTTGTGCCAGTCCCCTTGGCCCCAACCCCATGGAGTGATGCTAAGAGGGCCAGATGACACCTGGATGTGCAATGTGTTGGGTCATATAAGAGGAACCCTGGGTTCATGAAACTCGATTCTTGTTAAAGGACAGTAAGCATATCTGTCTTTTACTCTGAAGAAAGACACATCTCTGTCCTCCTGGGCTGTCTGCTAAACACACATCCTCGGAAAGAGAACAAACAGCAGCCAGTGTCTTGATGGCAAGATGTGTTACCAGCAGATCTCCAAAGAACTGTCTCCCAACAGCCACAGCTGGATTCAGAGCTGTTCTGCCCTTTCTCCAGCAGAGGTCCATTCTGTTCTGATGCTGAAGCTGAAGCTCCAATACTCTGGCCACCTGATGCAAAGAGCTGACTCACTGGAAAAGACCCTGATGGTGGGAAGGATCAAAGACAAAAGGAGAAGGTAGCGACAGAGGATGAGATGGTTGGATGGCATCACAGACTCACGGACATGAGTGAGAAAACTCCAGGAGATAGTGAAGGACAGGGAAGCCTGGAGTGCTACAGTTAATGGGGTTGAAAAGAGTCAGACATGAATGAGCAACAACAACAAATTCTGTTTTGTCCTGCAGTTCATCCTGGCACTCACCAGCTGGAGTCTGAACAGACACTACACTGCAAAGCGAACAGTGCCAAACAAGGCTGCCCTCACGCCGGGGTCAGCTGCACTTCAAGGATTCCGAAGTCCTCCCCCAACTTCTGACCAACTGGTGATAAACTCAGAGGTTCCGATGACCCACTGGTCTCAATAATTTTCTAGAAAAACTCACAGAACCTAGGGAAGCTGCGGTTTTACTATGAAAGTGAAAATGTTAGACACTCAGTCATACCTGACTCTTTGAGACCCCCATGGACTATAGCCCACCAGACTCCTCTGTCCCTGGGATTCTCCAGGCAAGAATACTGGAGTGGGTTGCTATTTCCTCCTCCAGGAAATCTTCCCAACCAAGGGATCACACCTAGCTCTCCTGCATTGCAGGCAGATTCTTTACCATCTGAGACACCAGGGAAGTCCAGTTTTACTATGAAAAGATACAAATCAAGAGGAACAGCCAAAGGAAGAGACCCATAGGGTGAGTGAGGGAGGGGGAGACAGCCTCCCTGCCCCCTCCCTGTAAGTCCGGGCACCTCACCCTCCAGGCCTGTCCACATTCACCAACCAGGGAACTCTGCTGAGCTCGGCATCCAGAGTATTTGTTGGTGTCTCAGTACGTTGGCATGACTGATTAACTTATTGGCCGAGAGAACGAACCCAGTCTCCAGCCCCTGCCCCCTCCTCAAGGTCAGGAAGCTGAGAGTCCCAACCCTCTAATCACGTGGCAAGTCTCCTTGGTAAACCAGCCCCCAACCTGAGGCCACCTAGGAGCCTGGGAAGCACCACCTCACTAGCATAGCAAAGGCACTCCTATCAGTCAGAAACTCAGGTCTGGACCAGACAAACTGTCTTTTACATCACAGTTCTTTTCACAGGAAAAGGTGTATTCGCATCGCCTTTACCCACAAGGCCAAGGTTGGTTTTGAATGGTTCTTACTAAGAGTGTCCTTGAGACTTTTTTAGAGGTCACCCTCTATCTGTAAGTGGCCAGGCTTAAAACAGATACATTCATTCCAAAGATGGCAACTGTATCTATGACAACTGGTACATTTCCTATTGCTACCTTACTATCTTGTTAGAAATTTGCAAGCAAAAGGTAGCGAAGTTTGTTATTTAAAAAAAAAAAAGTTTAAGAGAGAGGAATACCAAAGGCTTCTTTGGGCAGTGTTTCAGTTTTGCAAGATGAAATTTGCGGGTGGACAGTGGTCATGGTGGCATGACCATGTGAATGAACTTAATACAACTGTACTGCACATTAAAAAGTGGTTTCAATGAAGCAGTTTATGACACACATATTCTAGCACAATTTTTTTTAAAGAATCCCCCTTGGGTCACTTCCAGACTAATTTAACTTGAGCTCGAAGTCAAGCTCAAGTTGTCTTAGGGGCGGGAGGGGTGGAATTCCAGCCCCAGGCATTCCCAAGGCCACTGAAACCTTTTCCAGTTGGTTACATCAAAGGTGTCCCTTTTCCACTCAGTCATTTGGGACCTTGGATAGCTGCCAGGGATGGGGAGGGAGAAGGTGAGGCCATCTCCCCACTGAGAGAGAATGGATGGATGGATGAACGAATGAATGGTTTGTCGTCCGAGACAACAGACCAATACTAACATCCCTAAGACCTACTTTCCTCCTAATTGTGACCACGTTTCATCCAAAGGACCAGGACTTAACACTGGTGGGCAAACAGTTGAGCAGCAAGAGCTATATATTTTAACCATTCCAGCTTTCATGAACATGGATTTTCATGAACACAGCTCCGACTCTAAGCCACAAAGGAAGTTCCGCACAAGTTCCATCCTCTTCCCCCATCCCCGACATGGGTACCATTTGAGTTTTCCCACTGTGTTCAGGGGCCAGATTTGGCTTCAAGATTTCCCAACCTTGTAGCCTTTGAGTCACTCATGACTCCTCTCTCCCCTTTCCTTCCTGAATTTAATAAACTACCACCAGATCTGCTTCTTCTTCCAATAGAATGTTCTGCCCAGCCACACAGCGCAAACCTCTATTGTTGGAGCCACCTTTCGGAGTGGGGAGGGGGGGAATTCCAGCCCCAGGCGTTCCCGAGGCAACTGAAACCTGGGGAGGGACCACTCAGCTCTCACTCCCTCCTTTCCTGATTCACTGGGAGTCCAGAGGGAGGGAAACAGCCGGGCAAGAGATTCCCACAAGCCCAGAGCCTGGGGAGCAGGGGGCTTTCCCAGGCGGGCCGGCTCCTGGCGGACAAAGGTCTGACTTCCAAAGCATGGCCTGGGCTGGAGTCGGTCACCGCCCTTTGAAACCCCTTTGAAGTTGGGCAGACGTCTGGCCAAGGGCAAGCTCGAGAGCTCCTCCGCTCAGCCTGGGAGGGGCGGTTTCCTGTCTGCCTTTCCCAGGATGGAAGTGCAGTAACAATCATTTTGCATGATCTTCACTTTAGACACCAAAATCTAAAAAACCAATAAAAATAAGCTTGATGTGAGATAACGCATCAGAGGGGCCAAGCCTTATTTAACTACTATCCAATAGAGACCTAGTATCATAATATACTTTATTTTTTAATGTTGTAGAGGCTCTTTCCATCAGAATCAGATTAAACATGTCCAGCTCCTTGAACAATTTCAGATTCTGTTCCACCTTGACTGTCCTTCGATGAACGTGTTTGGGTGGTTGATTTCTCTTAAACTTGGCACCCCACAGGGAACACAGGATTCCTGAGGTGGCCCGGAAGGCAAGCCTTCTGTCATTCTAGCCTAAAATCCTTATTCTCTTCCACATAAACTACTCCCAAGTTCAGGCCTTCTGCTCTGGACAAAGGGAATTGGGTTGGAAGGTGTGTGTGTGTGTGTGTGTGTGTGGTTTTCTGTTTTGTTTCTCTAGGAAAATCAGAAAATCAGAACTGAAGAGTTCATAGAAATTGCTATTACAGCGCTTTCATTTTGTGGGTTACAGCACATGTGTGAGCCATGAAATCAATTTCAAAAGGTCATCACCAGCTTTTTCTTTAAAAAATGGAGAAGAATTCAGAGTGCATTGTATTTATGAAGGGGAAGAGTTAGTTCATGAAACTTCTGTATCAGATTCTGTGTCCATGTGCCTGTGGAAGGACAGGGAGTGTACTAGGTTATGACAATTGCATTTTGGTCAAAAGAATTAAAAGTCACTGGTCTGGCCCAGCCGGGGATGGGCAGTGCACTATGATCAATAAGCACCAGTCCAAAACCTAAAGTCAGAGAATGCCTGGCTTTACGCCTGGGCCCGACATGTGGGAACCACATGACCAGGGGAAGCTGTTAAACTGCGTCGGAACTCAGCTCAGTTGCTCATCTATGAAACAGGGAAAACAACAGTACTTTCCTCCAAGAGGCATGAAGGAGAAACACACTAATTCTTACTTCCATGGACTGAGCACATTTCTACCATGTGCCAAGAAACATGCAGTGAATTTTGCCATTATATTTCTGACCGTCAGCAAACAGCCCTTTGTGTTAGATATTTCTGCTGCCATCTGTCCGATGAGGAAAGTGAGGCAGTCTGGTCCAGCCTGTGAACCTACTCCTTCCAGGACACTGGCCCTCAGTCTGCTGTGATCCGTTGCTCCACTCTACCCAACTCTTTGCAACCCCCATAGACTGTAGCCCACCAGAACTCCTCTGTCTATGAAATTTTCCAGGCAAGAATACTGAAGGGGGTTGCCACTTCTTACTCCAGGGCATCTTCCCAACCCAGGGGTCAAATTCACGTCTCTTGGGTCTCCTGCATTGGCAGGTGGGTTCTTTGCCACTGAACCACCTGGGCAGCCCTCAGGTCCACTGTGCCTCTGTCCAAACGTGAGGACACAAATACTGTATGTAGCACTGTTAGTACTAAGTACTTAGTCCTGACACCAAGGAGCCTTTGCAATTCAGCGATACTCAAAGGCAGGCTCTCCGTGAGATGAAGAGGGGCTTCTGGACCACAGGTTGTCTCCCTGCTTCCTTCGCCTGGGAAGTTGTGCCTATTTGGCTCCACTACGCAATGTGCTTCATGATGAATTTCAGTGACACCTGGCAGGAGCTCCTGCCGCGTGTAAGAAGAGCAACATGCCATTTCTGACTGGGTGGTCCATGGCCTACGCTCTGAGCAGCACTGCGTGAAATGGCATGGTTACTGCATCACAGCTATCACGACACACATACTCGGATCTCCCCTTTCATTGTCTAAAGCTCTTTTTGCTGCTCCATCAAAGGCAGGAAACGCATGCATCCATCCACTTGTCTGCTTGCAGTCCACTGAAAGCTCTTGGAATCTTTATGACGCATACAATGGCAGCCATGCTCCTCCCTGGCTTTCTGTCACCCACACATCTGCTAACCTTGCCTTCTGTATCTTCATGGAAGATGCTGATAATGACATTGAAGGAGATTAGGCCAAAGACAGATCTGCTCTCAGGAACAACAACTAGAACAATCTCTAGTCCACTCAAGGCCCATGTGCCTCTGCACTGCCGGGTTTGCTTCACTTTCTTTTTTTATGGTGGTTTATTTTTTTAACTTGTTATTTTATATTGGCATATAGTTGATTAACAGTGTTGTGATAGTTTCAGGTCTACAGCAATCGCTCTACATATACACGTATCTATTCTTTTTCAAATTATTTTCCCATTTAGATTGTTCAAAATATTGAGCAGAGTTCTCTGTGCTATACAGTGGGACCTTGCTGGTTATCTGTTTTAAATATAACACAGAGGAGAGGGTGTGGAGAAAAGGGAACCCTCTTACATTGTTGGTGGGGATGCAAACTAGTACAGCCACTATGGAGAACAGTGTGGAGATTCCTTAAAAAACTGGAAATAGAACTGCCATTCAGTTCAGTTCAGTTCAATCACTCAGTTGTGTCTGACTCTTTGCGACCCAGGCAAAGAGTCCATGGACTGCAGCACACCAGGCCTCCCTGTCCATCACCTACTCCCGGAGTTTATCCAAACTCATGTCCATCGAGTCGGTGATGCCATCCAGCCATCTCATCCTCTGTCATCCCCTTCTCCTCCTCAATCTTTCCCAGCATCACGATCTTTTCTAATCAGTGAGTTCTCTTCGCATCAGGTGGCCAAAGTATTGGAGTTTCAGCTTCAACACTGGTCCTTCCAATGAACACTTAGGACTGATCTCCCATAAGATGGACTGGTTCCATCTCCTTGCAGTCCAAGGGACTCTCAAAAGTCTTCTCCAACACCACAGTTCAAAAGCATCGATTCTTCGGCACTCAGCTTTCTTTATAGTCCAACTCTCACATCCATACACGACTACTGGAAAAACCATAGCCTTGACTAGACAGACCTTTGTTGACAAAGTAATATCTCTGCTTTTTAATATGCTGTCTAGGCTGGTAATAACTTTCCTGCCAAGGAGTAAGCGTCTTTTAATTTCATGGCTGCAGTCACCATCTGCAGTGATTTTGGAGCCCCCAAATAAAGTTTCCCACTGTTTCCACTGTTTCCCCATCTATTTGCCATGAAGTGATGGACCAGATGCCATGATCTTAGTTTCCTGAATGTTGAGTTTTAAGCCAACTTTTTCACTCTCCACTTTCACTTTCATCAAGAGGCTCTTTAGATCTCCACTTTCTGCCATAAGGTTGGTATCATCTGCATATCTGAGGTTATTAATATTTCTCCCAGCAATATTGATTCCAGCTTGTGCTTCTTTCAGCCCAGCGTTTCTCATTATGTACTCTGCATATAAGTTAAATAAGCAGAGACAATTTACAGCATTGACGTACTCCTTTTCTATTTGGAACCAGTCTATTGTTCCACGTCTGGTTCTAACTGTTGCTTCTTGACCTGCATACAGATTTCTCAAGAGGCAGGTCAGGTGGTCTGGTATTCCCATCTCTTGAAGAATTTTCCATAGTTTGTTGTGATCCACACAGTCAAAGGCTTTGGCATAGTCAATAAAGCAGAAATAGATGTTTTTCTGGAACTGTCTTGCTTTTTCAGTGATCCAGCAGATGTTGACAATTTGATCCCTGATTCCTCTGCCTTTTCTAAACCAGCTTGACCATCTAGAATTTCATGGTTCACATATTGTTGAAGCCTGGCTTGGAGAATTTTGAGCATTATTTTACTAGCATATGAGATGAGTGAAATTGTGTAGTAGTTTGAACATTCTTTGGCATTGCCTTTCTTTGGGATTGGTGCTTCCCTGATAGCTCAGTTGGTAAAGAATCTGCCCACAATGCAGAAGACCTGGGTTCAATCCCTGGGTTTGGAAGATCCCCTGGAGAAGGGAAAGGCTACCCACTCCAGTATTCTGGCCTGGAGAATTCCATGGACTAGTCCATGGGGTGGCAAAGAGTCAGACATGACTGAGAACTGCCATATGACCCAGCAATCCCACTGTTGGGCATACACACTAAGGAAACCAGAATTGAAAGACACACGTGCACCCCAATGTTCATCACAGCACTGTTTACTATAGCTAGGACATGGAAGCAACCTAGATGCCCATCGGCAGATGAATGGATAAGAAAGCTGTGGTACATATACACAATGGAATATTACTCAGCTATTAAAAAGAATGCATTTGAATCAGTTCTAGTGAAGTGGATGAAACTGGAGTCTATTATAGAGTGAAGTAAATTAGAAAGAAAAACACCAATACAGTACATTAACGCATATGTATGGAATTTTAAAAATGGTAACGATGACCCTATATGCAAGACAGCAAAAGAGACACAAAGAACAGAGATATACACAAAGAGATATAAAGAACAGACTTTTGGACTCTGTGGGAGAAGGCGAGGGTGGGATGATTTGAGAGAATAGCATTGAAACATGTATATTGCCATATGGGAAATATATCACTAGTCCAAGTTCAATGCATGAAACAGGGCACTCATAGCCGGTGCACTGAGACAACCCTGAGGGATGGGATGGGGAGGGAGGTGGGAGGGGGGTTCAGGATGGGGGACACATGTACACCCATGGCTGATTCATGTCAATGTATGGCAAAAATCACTACAATATTTTAAAGTAATTAGCCTCCAATTAAAGCAAGTAATTAAAAAAAATAAATATAACATAAGCATTGAAACATGAATGGAGAAGAAGCCCTAGGAAATGAGCTGCTGTGAGGGCTCCATCTAGTGGTAGACAGGTGACAGTGCACTCGGACTGCAGAGATGCTGAATGGAAAGATGCTGGATGGACAGGTATGTCCATTTAACAATGAAACAGAAATAAAAAAACCCGGAAATAGACACACACAAACACAGTTCATTTTTGGCAAAAGTATTCACAAAGGCAACTTAGTAAAGGAAATTTTATATTTTCAACAAATGTTTCTGGAACAGTGGAGTATCCATGTGCAAAAAAGGAAAAAAAAAAAAGAAAAAAGAACCTTCACCCATGCCTCATACTGTGTACAAAAATTAACTCAGAATAAATCACTGGCCTAATTCTAAATCTGAAACTTTAAAAATTCTAGAAGAAACAGAGAGGAAAATCCCTGTGAACTTGGGTATGGTGAGTAGCGTTTAGATATAAGCCTAAAAATATGAGTCATAATAGAAAATTTGATAAATCATACCCTTAAAAAACTTAAAACTTTTGCTCTGTAAAATACACTGTTAAGAGGATGAAAAGTCAAGCCCCAAACTTTGAGATAAATATTTATATATCCTATATCTGATAAAAAAATCTCATATCTATGTGGCATATATAAAGAACTCTTAGAGTGCAACAATGTTTGAACCATCCTACTCTTTAAAAATGAGTGAAATATATGAAAAGATACTTCTCCAAAGATAATAAACAGATGGCAAATAAGCATGTGAAATGAAACATTAAGAAAGCTAAATTAGAGAATTCCCTGGTGGTCCAGTGGTTAGTACTCCCTGAGCTCTCACTGCCAAGGGCTCAGGTTCGATCTCTGGTCAGGGAACTAAGATCCTACCTGCTGTACAGCTGGAGGAAAAAAAGAAAGCAAACTAAATTAAAACCACGCACTGGGACCACTACATGCCTCAGATGGCTAAAAGTTAAGAACTAACCATGCAAGACTGGTGAAGGTACAGAGCGACAGGAATGCTCATTCACCATTAGTGGGAACACAAATGACACGGACATTTTGCAAAACCATCTGACAATTTCCTGCAGGGTTAAGGGAGCTTCCCTGGTGGCTCAGATGGTAAAAAAAAAAAAAAAGATAAAATCTGCCTGGACTGCAGGAGATACAGGTTCAATCCCTGAGTCAGGAAGATCCCCTGGAGGAGGGAACAGGGTTGGACACAGGCTTACCACATGACTGAGAAACCCCACTCCTAAGCAAACTGAAGATACATGTTCCCCTAAAAGCCTCTGTGCAAATGTAACAGCTTTATTCCCCAAACTGGAAACAACCCAAATGCGCTTCCACAGGGATCTGGATATACACACTGTGTCCAAGCACACAGCAGAACATGACTTGGCCAAACAAAGGACAACCTGTTGACTCACACAACAACCAGGATAAGCCTTAAGTGAATTTTTCTAAATGAAAGAAGCCAGAGCTAAAAGATTTCTTACTTTTTTTCCATGTATGTGACCTTCTGGCAAAACAGTGAAGACAGAAGTCAAATCAGAGGTTTCCAGGATTAACTGAGGGGAGTAACTGAGGGGACAACTCAGGGGCTGTTTGGAGACCAGTGAACATAAATCTCCTGGAAAACGACAGATAAGATGATAAAGTGTGAATAAATGTTTTCCCATTGGTAGGCTTGATGTAAGGGAAGTACATGTAAAATACTACATCCAGCAAACAGGAAATATTCCTCCGGTTCAAGCACATGTGAGATAGTAGGAAACTTAAACATAAACAATCATTAAGTCAAAGGGAAATTCAATACATATTAATATCTTTAAAGTTATATGCTGACCAATTATCAGATCAAAATTCAGTAATACTAAAAATCAAGGACAAAAAGATTTCCAATTCTCCCCTCAACACACACACCGCTTTAGAAAATACAAAGCACACTTATAAATAATTCATGGACTAAAGGAGAAATCATAAGTAAAATGACTAAATATTCAAATTTAAGTGAAGATAAAACTGATACATATTTTTCCATCATCCTATTTGTATATATACACACACACATAAATGTGTGCCATGTAAATATACATGTGCGTGCTAAGTCGTTTCAGTCATGTCCGACTCTTTGCAACCCTATGGACAGTAGCCCACCAGGCTCTTCTGTCCATGGGATTCTCCAGGCAAGAATATTGGAGTGGCTTGCCCTGTCCTCCTCCAGGATATCTTCCCAACTCAGGGGTAGAACTCACGTCTCTTAGTCTCTTGCATTGGCAGGCAGGTTCTTTATGACTAGCGGCACCAGAGAAGCCCATGTACATACTTGTAAATACATATATATTTGTACAAATATATATGTACACAAATAGGATGATGGAAAAAAGACAAAGGATAAGAAATGTAGAAAAAACAGGATAGGTTCAAGAGTGCTAACAGTTGATAACAGTTTTTCCATAAAGACACACATACACAAAAAATGACAGTTTTATTCTAGAAATAATTATAGAAATCTCCCTACTACTGAACCAAATGAGCTCCCAAACAGACTGGGCTTACTAAGTTCCCAGGGTAATAAAAGAAAATGACCCACACCGAGGTACATGACAGAGAGTGAGAGACAGGTACGAGAGACAGAGGGTAATCACAAGTATTTCAGCAACTAATAAGAATTATGTGACATGATCAGGAACAATATGCACCTCTTCTCAGGAAGCCCCTGAAGAGTGTGGCCCACCAGAACAGTGGCATAAACACAGGGGGAGAACCAGATGCATGAACCAGTGGGAGAATTTCGGAGAAAGTCCCTTTTCCTTTCCTTGTTCAAGCCTCTGCTTCCCAGCATAACAGTGAAGAGAAACCGCTGGAGGGGCTCCTGGAGCAGTCCCAGAGCACAAGTCTAGATCAGAAAGAGCAGAGAATTCTCCAAGGCTGGTCTCTGAGAAAGAAAGAATACCAATCAAATACCTGATGAGTGCGGCCAACAGTGAGAAGAGGTTGAAACCTACAGAGGAGACCTTGGGAAGCCGAAGAGGATAGGAAAGCAGAAAAACCAGGAAAACAAAATCTAAAAGCCTATTATTAACTTGAGGGAGGGAAAGGATTGTGAAACAGGAAACGTAATCACGCTGTAATGTACAGCTCTTCTGCGAATACTGCTTATACATCCATACAATAGTGCAGAGCCTGAGTATTGATTTAATGTAAAACGGTGACCCCGGCTCTCCTAGGATGGAGGCAGAAGACGGATGTGGGAGCACCCCTTATCTTCTGCAGCAGGAAGTCAGCAGATAAACTGAAACACTGACCAATGAGAATACATCATGGTGATTAGAAATAAAGACATACACATACCTATGATGGCTTCATGTTGATGTTTGGCAGAAACCAGCACAATATTGTAAAGCAACTATCCTACAATTAAAAATAAATAAATTTTATTACAAAAAAATATATAGGTGCAAACATGTATGCATGTTATATTAATCAAGGAGAATTCTGAAAAAAGTAGAAATAAAGAGATAAAAACTCTAAAGAAACTGAAAAATTAAAAGCTTTTTGCCCCTTGTGGACTGTGAATTAATGGTGCGGATGGTAGGGAGGGATTACTTCTTTAAAATTCTTGGTGATACTTGAAAGCTAAATACATGTGGTTCTCTGTGGACTACCGCAAAATCAATATTTAGAGAGAATGTGTATAAGCTTAAGTGTTAATACTAGGACAAATTGAAATTAAAGAGCTAAACATACAACTCTAGGAGTTTGTAAAAGAACACAGTTAACCCAAAGAAAGTAAAGTGAAGAAAATAATGAACTAAGAGGAAATTAAAGAAATAAGAGAAGGATAGATAAAGGAAAAGGCTGAATCTTTGAAACAAACCAATAAAACATGTGGGGCTTCCCTCGTGGCTCGGTGGTAAAGAATCTGCCTGCCAATGCAGGAGACTCAGATCATATCCCTGGGATGGTAAGTTCCCCTGGAGAAGGAAATGGCAACCCACTCTAGGATTCTTGCATGGGAAATCCCATGGACAGAGGAGCCTGGTGGGTTACAGTCCATGGGGTCGCAAAGAGTCAAATATGACTTAGTGACTTCACAACAACAGCAATACATAAAAAAAATAGGTCATAAAAGATACAGCAAAACTTTAAGACATCATAAAAGAATACCCCAAACAACTATATGCCAATAAACTTGACAACTTAAATGGAATGGAAAATATGAACTGCCAAGAATGAGACTAGAACACTTTCTAACACCATACACAAAAATAAACTCAAAATGGATTAAAGATCTAAACGTAAGACCAGAAACTATAAAACTCCTAGAGGAGAACATAGGCAAAACACTCTCCAACATACATCACAGCAGGATCCTCTATGACCCACCTCCCAGAATATTGGAAATAAAAGCAAAAATAAACAAATGAGACCTAATTAAAATTAAAAGCTTCTGCACAACAAAGGAAACTCTAAGCAAGGTGAAAAGACAGCCTTCAGAATGGGAGAAAATAATAGCAAACAAATCAACTGACAAAGAATTAATCTCAAAAATATAGAAGCAACTCCTGCAGCTCAATTCCAGAAAAATAAATGACCCAATCAAAAAATGGGCCAAAGAACTAAACAGACATTTCTCCAAAGAAGACATATAGACGGCTAACAAACACATGAAAAGATGCTCAACATCACTCATTATCAGAGAAATGCAAATCAAAACCACAATGAGGTACCATTTCACGCCAGTCAGAATGGCTGCTATCCAAAAGTCTACAAGCAATAAATGTTGAAGAGGGTGTAGAGAAAAGGGAGCCCTCTTACACTGTTGGTGGGAATGCAAACTAGTAGAGCCACTGTGGAGAACAGTGTGCCGCTAAATAGCTTCAGTCGTGTCCGACTCTGTGCGACCCCATAGACGGCAGCCCACCAGGCTCCCCCGTCCCTGGGATTCTCCAGGCAAGAACACTGGAGTGGGTTGCCATTTCCTCCTCCAATGTGCGAAAGTGAAAAGTCAAAGTGAAGTCGCTCAGTTGTGTCCGACCCTCAGCGACCCTATGGACTGCAGCTTTCCAGGCTCCTCCGTCCATGGGATTTTCCTGGCAAGAATACTGGAGTGGGGTGCCACTGCCTTCTCCAGAACTGCCATACAACCCAGCAATCCCACTGCTGGGCATACACACCAAGGAAACCGGAATTGAAAGAGACATGTGTACCCCAATGTTCATTGCAGCACTGTTTATAACAGCCAGGACATGGAAGCAACCTAGATGTCCATCAGCAGACAAATGGATAAGAAAGCTGTGGTACTATACACAATGGAGTATTACTCAGCCTTTGAAAAGAATACATTTGAATCAGTTCTAATGAGGTGGACGAAACTGGAGCCTATTATATGGAGTGAAGTAAGCCAGAAAGAAAAACACCAATACAGTATACTAACGCATATATATGGAATTTATAAAGATGGTAACAATAACCCTGTATGCGAGATAGCAAAAGAGACACAAATGTATAGAACAGTCTTGTGGACTCTGTGGGAGAGGGAGGGGGGGGATGATTTGGGAGAATGGCATTGAAACATGTATAATATCATATGTGAAACGAATCGCCAGTCCAGGTTCGATGCATGAGACAGGATGCTTGGGGTTGGTGCACTGGGATGACCCAGAGGGAGGTGGGAGAGGGGTTCAGGATGGGGAACACATGTACACCCGTGGCGGATTCATGTTGATGTATGGCAAAACCAATACAATATTGTGAAGTAATTAGCCTCCAATTAAAATAAATAAATTTATTAAAAAAGATGTTAGAATGTAGTAAAAATATAAATCATTATGAAAAGTCTATAGAAACACATATCTGTAACAATTGCAGCACTAACTGTGTATTACATGCCTGCCTCTGTTTTAAGTACTTTACAAATATTATTCCATTAGCTTGTCAAGCTGTCCTCATGCAGTAGATAATATGTTCACCCTGTTATACAGATATACCAGGATAAATAACTTGTCCAGGATCAAAGAGCTAGGCAATGACAAGGTAAGGATTTCAAACCAGAGTGTGCAGTACAGAATCCAAGTTCTTAAACACTATGCTATGGCTTAAACTGTTCACACACACACAGATAAGGACTGGAAGATAACAAAAACATTTAAAAATGATTATCTTAAGGTAGTGGGAACATGAATGCTTTTCATCATTTTTTAAATTGCCTATATTAAATAATTTCTAAACAGAAAAAAGGAAATGATGTAAAGAATTTGATAGTTAAAAGAAAAAAAAAAACAGCCTAGCTTCATTCAGTAAAGACTAAAGTGGACTGCGTAGCATATGAATTTTCAAATCCCATTTTGAGACTTACTACCTAAGATACATCTGTTATTGCAGGTCATATTTCCATGATTTGTTAAGACTACACAAAAATACTATTGCTAAAGCTGTGCATTCTATTCCTTTTATGAATTTTCAGACCAAGTAACATATGGTGCATCTCTTATAAAGTTTAATCTGAATTAGTTATTCGATGTTCCCACCCCACCCCCTCCAACCCAAGGAATACTGTAAATGTATTTCTACCACTCAAAGTTAAGAGTACTGCTGCTGCTGCTAAGTCGCTTCAGTCATATCCGACTCTGTGCGACCCCGTAGACGGCAGCCCACCAGGCTCCCTGTCCCTGGGATTCTCCAGGCAAGAACACTGGAGTGGGTTGCCATTTCCTTCTCCAATGCATGAAAGTGAAAAGTGAAAGTGAAGTCGCTCAGTCGTGTCTGACTCTTAGCGACCCCATGGACTGCAGCCTACCAGGCCCCTCCATCCATGGGATTTTCCAGGCAAGAGTACTGGAGTGGGCTGCCATTGCCTTCTCCGCAAAGTTAAGAGTAGATCCACATAATTCAATGCTAATAAGCAGGACTGTTCACTGGAGGCTGAAGGCAATCAAATCCACTTTAGTTTTCAAAAATACATTGTGTAGAATCCTCAGTATTTGAGACAGCCCTCTTACTACTAATAGAAAGTCTCATAACTTTAACAAGAAAATCCTTAAAATTAATAATAAAAAGGAATAGAAAATCAAAGTTGTCTTAAAAAAAATATGAACTGCCAAAATTAACTTGAAAAGAAACTGAAAATATGAATAGACGTAAAATATTAAAGAAACTGAATGAGTCATCAATATCAGAAAATCTCTAAAGAAACTGAATGAGTCATCAATATCAGAAAATCTCCAGGCCTAAGCAGTTTTAAAGGTGAATTTTACCAAAACTTTGAGGAATAGATAATTACTATTTTTACATTAACCAACTCAAGAAAACAGAAAGAGAATGAAAACTAAACTCATGTTGTGCCATTTACAAACCTTGATATCAAAAACGGAAAAGCATGAGAAAGGAAGCTTTAACCAAGAAGGACCTCTACAGCACAGGGAACTCTGCTCAATATTATCGTATGTACGGTTACTCACTCAGCTGTGTCTGACTCTGTGACCCCACGGACAGTAGCCCACCAGGCTCCTCTGCGCATGGAATTTTTCAGGCAAGAATACTGGATTGTTTGCCATTTCCTCCTCCAGAGGATCTTCCCAGCCCAGGGATCTAACACACATGTCTTGCGTCTCCTGCATTGGTAGGTGGACTTTTTACCAGTGGCGCCACCTGGGAAGCCAATATTTACATTACAAACATTATACTATTTCAGATGAGAAAACTGAGGCATAATTAAGCAACATACTAGGAAATCCTCCTAGTTGCGATGTTGAGACAGGGACAAGAAAGCATCAGTGTCTTCTCGGCTTTTTGAATCTGTAAGGTCTAAATTCTGAACAAGCGGCTCATGTGCCTGGTGAGACCTGGGCCTCCATGGCCCTGGCTTATCACAAAAAGAAGCCTTATTAGATGCCATGGTTGGCACACAGGCTGGCAGACACATGGGTCATTCTTTGACTTTGCTAGTTCATGGTAACGTGAGACAGTGTCAATGAGATATCACTTTATGCCCTTTTATACCCTTCACAGGCTTCCCTGGTGGCTCAGATGGTAAAGAATCTGCCTGCAATGCAGGAGACGCAAGAGACTCAGCTTGATCCCTGGGTCTGGACGATCCCCTGAAGAAGGGTCGTGGCAACTCACTCCAGCATTCTTGCCTGAGAAATCCAATGGACAGAGAAGCCTGGCAAGCTACAGTCCTTGGGGTCACAAACAAACAAGACTGAAGTGACTGAGTACGCACGTATACCCCTCAAAAATGGAATCCTGGAACTCCTCTAATGAAACTAGCCAACATGTTCTCCCTCTTTTCATTCCAAAGATTTATTTCAAATATTTTATGTGCTCAATAACCTTTGGGTTCTAATATTTTAGCGTGACTCTATTCAAACTCACATTTGCAGATGCAGAATGCTTTTGGCGGTTCATTCCAGTATCAGGGTGATACATAGAGTTTGATTTATACAGGGCTGGAATCACAGAACTGGAAGAGACCCAGCCCCCCGCAGATACAAAGTAGCTTCTTCACTGTCATATTCAGGGTCAAAACTAGAACCCTACCCCAGTTTCCCCCAAAAAAATTAACCCTAAGCAAAACAAGCTTGAAAACACGGAGACGTTGTAGCAGTAAAAGCCATCCAGAACCCTTGTGTCCAGCCTGGGTTCGCCACGCCTGCTCGCTCCGCGCCACGCCTGCTCCGTGCCGATGTCCCTGAAAGAATGAAAACAACAGGATGCTCTCCACTCACAGCTGCTGCAGCAGCCCGTCCCTGGGGATCTTATTTGGGGACCAGAAGTGTGGAGCTGCACACAGAGCCCTCTCCCTCACCATGAGCACTAATGCAAACCAAAAGTGAGTTGTTCTGCTTTTCCTCCTTCCAAGATAAAGCATGTTCAGTTCCTCATATCTATTAACCACCTTATCTTCAAAGAATGTTGCAAGGACGTGAGTGTATTCTGTTTCATGAGTTTTTCTTACCTACCGTGACATGTTCATACTCTGACAGCAAGTGATCCGACAAAATTGTACATCTCAAATCCCACAAAGAAAAAGGAAGGGAGGAACCATACTCTAAGACACACTTAATGGCCTTTCGGATATCTTCGCTGACTCAGTGGTAGTATTCCAATACACATAATTTTTTAAAATCCTGTGATCCATGAATATTTCCTTTAGACACTTCAAACAAGTATGAACACCACACTGGCTCACATGAAAATCTCACTCTAAACCCCATTAAAATAGTTTTCACTTCTCTACCCAAAATGGAGATTAGTAGAGGCTGAGATTCTAGTTACTAGACAGAAATGTCAAGCCCTTCCATGTGATAATTTCTTAATTAACTACATTTTTAAAAATTCAGAATACTATGATTTGCAATTCTCATTAAGCATAAAAATTTGAAAAGGCTTGAGTCTTAACAAGAAAGTAAATTGAAAAATCTAGCTTAATGAAAGTGTCAGAAAAAAATATTTGAGCTCTAATCCAAATTTTAATACTTTTATTGATATTTTAAATACCCACTAATATTTTTGGAGTCTGAGCAGCTTATATAATAAAAACAAAATAGGGAGAGTTTTCCTTCCTTTTGTTGTCCCTCCTGGTTCAAACTCCTTATAAAAATGCACATCCCTTCCGCATCAGATGCTAACATTGAGTCAGGGAGAAAACAGGGACCATCGTGGGGGTGCCCACTTTCCATCCACCAGAGAGCGATGCTCTTTGCTCTGGTACCATCCTGCGCTCCATCTCTTGCTCTCAGTGAAACACTCCCATCAGAGGCTCTGTGCTTTTTCACATTTGAATTCCATTTACAACCTAGATCATCCACTCTCCTCCTCTACTACATCAGACATGCTCTGGAATTCCCTATCTTTAATAAGGAAATAAAAACCCCTCCTTTCTCCCCAAGTCCAGCTTCAGCTCTTCCCCCCATACCTTGGCTCTTTAGAGAGTGGTCCACAGTCCTGGCTTCCTCCCTTACCCATTGCATCCACACCTCATTCTGTTCCATCCCAGCTGGTCCACTGAGATTGCTCAGGTCAGCAAACCCCAGTTTGCCATTTCTGTTCTTTGTAACTGAATACCCCCAATTTATCGGGCCCCCAATTTAGTGGCTGAGCACAACAATGTAATATTATGTCCCAGCTCCCTGGGTTCTCCTGTGAGATCTGTCCTAAAGTTGCTATTTCAGTGCATCTGTTTGAACATGGAATTCTGACCGACAGGATCAATGGGTCTCAGAGTAAATCGCTTAAAACCCCTGCATTATGGTCTCTGCAAACTGATGAAAGTAACTCTATGCACCAGTCGACCCTAAAGAGTCTTTGGGCTCCAGGACTAGAACACATGTAAGAAGATTTTCAAAATAGTGAAGCTCCACGTCAATGTTGGTTCCTGTTTCCAACACTTTGGGAACCAAAAAAAAAAAAAATACCATGGGCTCAGACTGAAGATTATACTCCCTCCAGTATAAAGAAATGTTTGCAAAGCTTACAGAATGCAGTCTATAATTAGAGTTTTGTAAGAATAGAGGGAAAAAACTGGGTATAAAAAAAGAATAGATGATTTTTTAAGAATTAAGAAATATAATTGAACTAACTCTTTGATCTTCAATGACAGAGAAATTATGTCTTTGTCAATATGTTATACATTAAATACAGGTTTAAAAAATGTAGTAGTTACACAGTTATAACCTGTGCTGGTACTGATAGGCTGAAAGTAAAAGTCGCTCAGTCGTGTCCGACTCTTTACCACCCCATGTATGCCACCCCATACAGTCCGTGGAATTCTCCAGGCCAGAATACGGGAGTAGGTAGCCTTTCCCTTCTCCAGGGGATTTTCCCAACCCAGGGATCGAACCCAGGTCTGCCGCATTGCTGGCAGATTCTTTACCAGCTAAGCCACAGATCAGATCAGATCAGTCGCTCAGTCGTGTCTGACTCTTTGTGACCCCATGAATCCCAGCACGCCAGGCCTCCCTGTCCATCACCAACTCCCGGAGTTCACTCAGAGTCACGTCCATCGAGTCAGTAATGCCATCCAGCCATCTCATCCTCTGTCATCCCCTTCTCCTCCTGCCCCCAATCCCTCCCAGCATCAGAGTCTTTTCCAATGAGTCAACTCTTCACATGAGGTGGCCAAAGTACTGGAGTTTCAGCTTTAGCATCATTCCTTCTGAAGAAATCCCGGGGCTGATCTCCTTCAGAGTGGACTGGTTGGATCTCCTTGCAGTCCAAGGGACTCTCAAGAGTCTTCTCCCACACCACAGTTCAAAAGCATCAATTCTTCAGCGCTCAGCCTTCTTCACAGTCCAACTCTCACATCCATACATGACCACAGGAAAAACCATAGCCTTGACTAGATGAACCTTTGTTGGCAAAGTAATGTCTCTGCTTTTGAATATGCTATCTAGGTTGGTCATAACTTTGCTTCCAAGGAGTAAGCGTCTTTTAATTTCATGGCTGCAGTCACCATCTGTAGTGATTTTGGAGCCACAAGGGAAGCCCAAAAATACTGCAGTGAGTAGCCTATCCCTTCTCCAGTGGATCTTCCTGACCCAGGAATCAAACTGGCGTCTCCTGCATTGTAGGTTTGGAGAAGGAAATGGCAACCCACTCCAGTGTTCTTGCCTGGAGAATCCCAGGGACGGGGGAGCCTGGTGGGCTTCCGTCTATGGGGTTGCACAGAGTCGGACACGACTGAAGCGACTTAGCAGCAGCAGCAGCAGCATTGTAGGTGGATTCTTTACCAACTGAACTATCAGGGAAGCCCACTGATATGCTGTGCCTGAAATATTTTTAATATTTAAATATTTAAAAATTAAGTCAGGAAATTGAAAAGATTATTTGGCAAAACCAATCGTTTCCCCCAATTAAATCTTTGTAAACTGATTGAGCACAACAGCTCCTTCAGAAAAAGTTCTTCTTTCAAATATGGGGATAAGAGCTTAAAAGAAGGCTGCAACAAAGAGATACAGAGCTTAAAAATAGGATGCACAAAGGGATGCAGAGCTTAAGAGCACATGCGCTGGCCCACACTGCAGGAAATTATTCAATTTCTCCAACCTGTGTCACTCCCAATCTCATTCCTCTCCCACCCTGCAGAGAGCCAATATCCTCAGTTTGGTTTTAAATACTCCCCTGCATGCATTTCTTTTAAAGCAAGAATGTAGATGATTGGCAGTAAAATATAATTGTTTTGTATTTTCTACACTTTAAATAAACAGGAGACTGCATGTTTCTGTGACTTACCATCTTGCCTAACATCACTTTTGGTATCTACCCATGTTAATACTTAGAGCTAGAGTTCATTTTCATAACAGTATACCTATAGATTATTGGACATTCTAAATTTTATTAAATATTATCAAGTTGCCCAGAAAGTAGTAGTACCAGTTGATACCCCCAGCAGCAGCCTGAGTCTCTTTTGCCTTATAATTCAGTTTGCCCATCTGGTAGATGAGAAATAGTATACACTACACTTGCAATGGCATTTATTGCCTAAAAACTGGTAGTGTTGCGGGGGGCGGGGGTGAGACTCTTGTATTAGGTTTTATTAGCCATTCTGACTCCTTTTTCTTGTCTTTCTTATTTACATCTGCTGCCTATTTTCTCTTGGGTTGTTTTGTCTTTCTTTTTTTTTGATTTTTAGGAATTTATTGCATATTTTTTTAATCTGTCAATTTGTACAAATATTTTTCCAGTTTTTAGTTTGTCTTTTAACATTGCTGATGAAGCCTTTTGATTTTTAGGAATTTATTGCATATTTTTTTAATCTATCAATTTGTGCAAATATTTTTCCAGTTTTTAGTTTGTCTTTTAACATTGCTGATGAAGCCTTTTGATGTCCTGAAATTTTAAATTTTAATTTACTTGAATTTGTCTATTACAATTTGTGCTTTTTGTATTTGTTGTTCTTTTCCCACTCCGCACCACCCCCCCAAAATCACTCCTTGCTCTTATAAAATGTCCCATATTTTTTCCAAATAGAATTCTGAAGGTATATCCCAATCTGGGGGGCTTCCCTGGTGGCTCAGATGGTAAAGAATTCACCTGCAACATGGGAGACCTAGGTTTGATCCTTGGGTTGTGAAGATCCCCTGGAGAAGGGAATGGCAACCCACTCTAGTATTCTTACCTGGAGAATCGCATGGGCAAGGGAGCCTGGCGGGCTACACGGGGTCACAAAGAGTAGACACAACTGAGCGACTAAGCACATCCCAAACTGACAGGATGTGTATGCATGAGATGGTTTTTACTTTCTTCCACATCCATTAATGTATTCTGCCTTTCATAGACTCTTTAGAGTAGATATCATCAGAGTTGATGGATAAGGAAAATAAAAACTGGGAAATATATGTAATTGGTCCAAGGACACACGGTTTGTCAGTGACCAAGAAATGGAAGTGAACATCTTCATCTAAATGACCTCCAGGCATGTCAAGTTCATCAGCATTTAAATCTGGAATCTTATCTTGACCCCTCCCTCCACCTCCTCGCTCTTCACACAAGGAAGAGCCCTACACCTGGCCAGGTGTGGCAGCCTCAAACCTAAGGGCTGGTTGAACATCGGGTTTTTTCCAAAAGCTGTGGACATCCTCCCCAGCCCCACCAGAGATTAGAATGCAATCATTCAGGGTGAGACCAGGCATTGATAGCTTCTGAAGCTCCCCAGACAATTTTAATATGTACCTATCAGGGCTGCAAACCACTGGAACAGTGCCCCACCCCACCCCCACCCCTGTTTAGTGATGCTGGGGTATTTGGAGCTTTCCACTGGGAGTGATACTGTCATCTAGCAGCCAGAGGCTGATGATGCTGCTAAGTAGGAGAAAGTGTTAGCCACTCAGTCATGTCTGACTCTTTGCGACCACAGGGACTGCAGCCCATGAGGATCCTCTGTCCGTGGGATTTCTCAGGCAAGAATACTGGCATGGGTAGCCATTCCCTTCTCCAGAGGATTTTCCTGACCCAGGGATCGAACCCGGTCTCTTGCGCTGCAGGCAGAATCTTTACCATCTGAGCCACCTGGAAACCACATTGCATATAATTTCGAAGGGTTCACAGAAGCTGTGAAGCCCTCCTTGGACACTCCCAAGTAAGAGCCCCACCTTATCTCTGAACAGGGGATGTGAACTAGCATGCAGCTGGGATGGTCTGAAGCCCCTCCTGAAAAGTCCAGCTCTTAGCACTGCCCACTCCAGCCCACTTTGGTCCCAGAAGTTGCTCTGCATACCAGCAAGTGCTCCCAGGAACCTCAGAGCCTGCAGGTGCTGCTTCCCCGCCAGGCACACCTTTCCTCCTGGGTACGGGCTCAACTCTCCCCATCCAGACTCAGCTCCAGAATCACTCTCCTGGGCCAACTTTACTGACCACTCAGCCCCATCCCCACCTTTGCTCTCAGTAAGTCTCTTTCCCTGTGGTCCCTTAGTTCTCAGAGCACATACCTGCCAGAGCCCTTCCTGGACTTTATTATGTTGTGATATTTTTCTTTCATTCGTATGAGTCTCCCATCATATCTGGATCAGCAAGGGAATCCTTCATCTCTGAAACCTCCGTGTCTGGCACAAACAGGAGCTCAATAAATGTTGCTAGTGAGTTTTAGTCAGTTCAGTTCAATTCATTCATTCAGTCGTGTCCAACTCTTTGCAACTCCATGGACTGCAGCATGCCAGGTTTCCCTGTCTGTCACCAATTCCCAGAGCTTGCTCAAACTCACGTCCATCAAGTCAGTGATGCCATCCAACCATCTCATCTTCTGTCCTCCTGTCTCCTCCTGCCTTCAGTCTTTCCCAGTATCAGGGTCTTTCCGATGAATCAGGTCTTTGCATCAGGTGGCCAAGATATTGGAGCTTCAGCTTCAGCATCAGTCCTTCCAATGAATATTTAGGACTAATTTCCTTGAGGATTTTCTGATTGGATCTCCTTGCAGTCCAAGCAACTCTCAAGAATCTTCTCCAACACCACAGTTCAAAAGCATCAGTTCTTTGGTACTCAGCTTTCTTTATGGTCCAACTCTCACATCCACACGTAACTACTGGAAAAACCGTAGCTTTGTCTAGATGGACCTTTGTTGGCAAAGTAATGTCTCTGCTTTTTAATATACTGTCTAGGTTGGTCATAACTTTTCTTCCAAGGAGCAAGCGTCTTTTAATTTTATGGCTGCAGTCGCCAACTGCAGTGATTTTGGGATTCAAGAAAATAAAGTCTCTCACTGTTTCCATTGTTTCCCCATCTATTTGCCATGAAGTGATGGGACCAGATGCCATGATCTTAGTTTTCTGAATGTTGAGTTTTAAGCCAGCTTTTCACTCTCCTCTTTCACCTTCATCAAGAAGCTGTTTAGTCCCTCTTCACTTTCTGCCATAAGGGTGGTGTCATCTGCACATCTGAGGTTATTGACATTTCTCCCGGCAATCACGATTCCAGCTTGTGTTTCATCCAGGCCAGCATTTTGCATGATGTACTCTGCATGAAGTTAAATAAGCAGAGTGACAATATACAGCCTTAAAATACTCCTTTCCCAAAACGGAACCAGTTGCTGTTCCATGTCTGGTTCTAACTGTTGCTTCTTGACCTGCATACAGATTTCTCAGGAGGCAGGTAATTCCCATCTCTTGAAGAATTTTCCAGTTTGTTGTGATCTGCACAGTCAAAGGCTTCTGCGTAGTCAGCGAAGCAGAAGTAGATATTTTTGTGGAATTCTCTTACTTTTTCTATGATCCAAAGGATGTTGGCAATTGGATCTCTGGTTCCTCTGCCTTTTCTAAATCCAACTTGAAAATCTGGAAGTTCTCAGTTCATATACTGTTGAAGCCTAGCTTGGAGAACTTTGAGCATTACTTTGCAATTCTGAGCATTAGTTTGAGCATTACTTTGCAATTTTGAGCATTACTTTGCTAGGGTGTGAGATAAGTTGTAACTGTGTGATAGTTTGAACAGTCTTTGGCATTGCCTTTCTTTGGGATTGGAATGAAAACTGACCTTTTCCAGTCCTTTGGCCACTGCTGAGTTTTCCAAATTTGCTGGCATATTGAGTGCAGCACTTTCACAGCATCATCTTTTAGGATCTGAAATAGCTCAGGTGGAATTTCATCACCTCCACTAGCTTTGTTCATAGTGATGCTTCCTAAGGCCCACTTGACTTTGCACTCCAGGATGTCTGGCTGTAGGTGAGTGATCACACCATCGTGGTTATCTGGGTCATGAAGATCTTTTTTGTATAGTTCTGTGTATTCTTGCCACCTCTTCTTAATATCTTCTGCTTCTGTTAGGTCCATACCGATTCTGTCCTTTATCGAGCCCATCTTTGCATGAAATTTTCCCTTGGTATCTCTAAGGTTTCTGAAGAGATCTCTAGTCTTTCCCATTCTATTGTTTTCCTCTATTTCTTTGCATTGATTGCTGAGGAAGGCTTTCTTATCTCTCCTTGCTATTTTTTGGAACTTTGCATTCAGATGGATATATCTTTCCTTTTCTCCTTTGCCTTTTGCTTCTCCTCTGCCTTTTGTTTCTCCTCTTTTCTCAGCTATTTGTAAGGCCTCCTCAGATAACCATTTTGCCTTTTTGCATGCATTTCTTCTTCTTGGGGATGGTTTTGATCACTGGCTCCTGTACAATTTTATGAATCTCCATCCATAGTTCTTCAGGCATTCTATCTACAGATCTAATCCCTTGAATCTATTTGTCACTTCCACTGTATATTCATAAGGGATTTGATTTAGGTCATACCTGAATGATCTAGTGGTTTTCCCTACTTTATTCAATTTGAGCCTGAATTTTGCAATTAGGAGTTCATGATCTGAGCCACAGTCAGCTCCTGGTCTTGCTTTTGCTGACTGCATAGGCTTCTCCATCTTCAGCCGCAAAGAATATAATCAATCTGATTTAAGTATTGACCATCTGGTGATGTCCATGTGTAGAGTCGTCTCTTGTGTTGTTGGAAGAAGGTGTTTGCTATGACGAGTGTGTTCTCCTGGCAAAACTCTCTTAGCCTTTGCCCTGCTTCATTTTGTATTCCAAAGCCAAACTGGCCTGTTACTCCAGGTATCTCTTGACTTCCTACTTCTGCGTTCCAGTTCCCTATGATGAAAAGGACATCTTTTTTTGGTGTCAGTTCTTAAGGTCTTGTAGGTCTTCATAGAACCATTCAACTTCAGCTTCTTCAGGATTAGTAGTTGGGGCATAGACATGGATTACTGTAATACTGAACGGTTTGCCTTGGAAATGAACAGAGATCATTCTTTCGTTTTTGAGATTGAGCCCAAGTACTACATTTCTGAGTCTTTTGTTGACTGAGGGCTACTCCATTTCTTCTAAGGGATTCTTGCCCACAATAATAGATATAATGGTCATCTGAATTAAATTCGCCCATTCCAGTTCATTTTAGTTCACTGATTACTAAAATATAAGTGTTCATTCTTGCCATCTCCTATTTGGCCACTTCCAATTTACCTTGATTCATGGTAAATTTTAAAGAACAGTAAAATTAGTGTTCTTTTCACTCCATCGTATATTGTTTTCAATTTATGCTTTGATGACTTTGCATCTTTCCCTTGCTTGGATGGCATCATCACTGACTCAATGGACATGAATTTGGGCAAACTCCTGTAGATAGCAAGAGACAGTTCAGTTCAGTTGCTCAGTCATGTCCAATTCTTTGCGACCCCATGGACTGCAGGACTCCAGGCTTCCCTGTCCATCACCAACTCCCAGAGCTTACTCAAACTCATGTCCATTGAGTCAGTGATGCCATCCAACCATCTCATCCTCTCTTGTCCCTGTTTCCTCCTGCCTTCAATCTTTCCTAGCATCAAGGTCTTTTCAAATGAGTCAGTTCTTCATATCAGGTGGCCAATGTATTGGAGTTTCAGCTTCAGCATCAGTCCTTCCAGTGAATATTCAGGACTGATTTCCTTTAGGATGGACTGGTTGGATGTCCTTGCAGTCCAAGGGACTCTCAAGAGTCTTCTCCAACCCCAGTTCAAAAGCATCAATTCTTCGGCACTCAGCTTTCTTTATAGTCCAACTCTCACATCCATACATGACCACTGGAAAAAACCATAGCATTGACTAGATGGACTTTTGTTGGCAAAGTAATGTCTCTGCTTTTTAATATGCTGTCTAGGTTGGTCATAATTTTTCTTCCAAGGATTCTTGGAAGAACAGAATGAGAATAGAATGTGAAGGACTAGAGATCTTTTCAGAAACATTAGAGATACCAAGGGAACATTTCATACAAAGATGGGCACAATAAAGGACAGAAATGATATGGACCTAACAGAAGCAAAAGATATTAAGAAGAGGTGGCAAGAATACACAGAAGAACTATACAAAAAAGATCTTCATGACCCAGATAACCACGATGGTGTGATCACTCACCTACAGCCAGACATCCTGGAATGTGAAGACAAGTGGGCCTTAGGAAGCATCACTATGAACAAAGCTAGTGGAGGTGATGAAATTCCACCTGAGCTATTTCAGATCCTAAAAGATGATGCTGTGAAAGTGCTGCACTCAATATGCCAGCAAATTTGGAAAACTCAGCAGTGATCAAAGGACTGGAAAAGGTCAGTTTTCATTCCAATCCCAAAGAAAGGCAATGCCAAAGAATGCTCAAACTATTGCACAATTGTACTTATCTCACACCCTAGCAAAGTAATGCTCAAAATTCTCCAAGCCAGTTTTCAACAGTACATTAACCGTGAACTTCCACATGTTCAAGCTGGATTTAGAAAAAGCAGAGGAATCAGATATCAAATTGCCAACATCTGAGGGATCACTGAAAAAGCAAGAGAATTCCAGAAAAAAATCTACTTCTGCCTTTGACACAACAAACTGTAGAAAATTCTTCAAGAGATGGGAATACCAGACCACCTTACCTCACTCCTGAGAAATCTGTATGCAGGTCAAGAAGCAACAGTTAAAACTGGACATGGAACAACAGACTTGTTCCTAATAGAAAAAGGAGTACGTCAAGGCTGTATATTGTCACCCTGCTTATTTAACTTATGTGCAGAGTAAATCAGGCAAAATGCCAGGCTGCATGAAGCACAAGCTGGAATCAAGATTGCCAGGAGAGATATTAATAACCTCAGATATGCAGATGACACCACCCTTATGGCAGAAAGTGAAGAGGAACTAAAGAGCCTCTTGATGAAAGTGAAAGAGGAGAGTGAAAAAGTTGGCTTAAAGCTCAACATTCAGAAAACGAAGATCATGCATCTGGTCCAATCACTTCATGGCAAATAGACGGGGAAATAATGGAAACAGTGGTAGACTTTATTGTTTTGGGCTCCAGAATCACTGCAGATGGTGACTGCAGCTATGAAATTAAAAGACCTTTGCTCCTTGGAGGAAAAGTGAGAGACAAGGAGGTCTCAGATAGTCAGACATGACTTAGCGACTGAAAAACACAGCAAATCGTTCCCTTATAATTAGAGCTGAATTATTTCTTAGTCAAGGTGACCAGTGTCTGAGTATTCATGATATTATTCTTTATACATGTTTTTTATATTCTGGAAACATTTTCTACTTATAAATAAAATCTATTAAAGGAACGATCACAATAAACAAGTCAATACCTAGGTGTCACCTAGGTTCTGTGGAATCACACCCCCAGATCCACAGTCCTGAGATCTTATTTCTTGAGACCCAGTTTTAATTTCCCCTAGAGTCTTCTTCTGATTGCAAATCCATCCTCAGCTGATGGCAGGAGGTGAGAATTTAGAAGCATTTTTCCAAGTTTGAGTGTCCAAGTGAAAAAAACTCATCAAGGACAGAAGAAACAGAACTTGAATGAAGATTAAAAAAGAAAGATTTTTGGCTCTAGTAATTTTACACAGAGATTTTAACACCTGTGTGGACATTATGAACTATAGTATTCTGTTTATTTTAATGTGGGGAAAACCTCATGAACACTGGATCACCAGTTTCCAGGTAAAAATCACATCCTGGTCTAGAGAAATGTTGAGAATCTTGTTTCATAATCCTAGCGCATGCTCATTACAGAAAAGGACTTTTACAAAGAAATCACTTTGAATTATTCCACGGCAGTGTTGTTTTATATCTCCTACCCTTTGACCATTAGAAAAACTTATTTCTCTGCTCTTTAAAACAAACAAACAAAAGTGTTATTTGCTTTTAAAGTATCACCTCTTTTTCACTTTGATTTACTGCCCTTTGGCGACCAGCCCACTGGTTCTCAGCCAACTCATCAGACTCCTCTGGGCTGCTCTGCAAGGGAGGGACCCCAGATCGTGGCTCAGGAAGCCTGCTCAGGGCCAGGGTTCCTCCAACGTGCCCTCTACGTGTCAGCTGCCATCTGCTCGGCTTTCTCTCCTTGGACAGGGCAGGTCCTCTGGGATGCTCGCTCCCTTTCCCCTCCGGCTGAGGCTTTGCCTACAGCCTCCGAGAAACAGGGTGGAAAGAAAAAAAGGTCCTTCTCAGGGACCAGCTTAGAGGAAATAGCCTCTGTGTATTTGAAAGTGATGACAGGGGTCGACCCCAGGAAAACAACAACTAACAAAAACAGCCTCTTCTCTTCCAAGGATCCTGCCTCCTCAATCCTGGAATCACTGTCCTGCAGTCTATGTGAGCTCAGGCTGAGTCTGTTACTCCAGACAGCCAAGATCACAAAGGACAGAGGTCAGCAGATCTTATAAATAAACTTTTTGGATCATACATCAAGAGCGCATTTGGCCAGAGTTTGAGGACTGGTGTTATCTGGTTTGAGATCAGCTTTGCTACTGACCAGCGCTATCTTGAATGAGTTTCAAAATCTCAGGGAGTATTCCTTTCTTCTCCTGGAAAATGAGTAAAAATAAAACCTCTCCTACCTACTTCCCGGAGACTCACCTTTGCTTCATGTAAGGAGAAATTTTGCCTGCATTTTCAGGGTATGGTCTTAAGATAATCCAATTCTCTTTGTTACATGGGGAGAATGTTTAAGAGTGACAGTTTTTCTTGGCATCGAGACAAGCTCTTGGACAGGAAACTGCTCTAGGTGGATATTTTCCCACATTAGCACTATAAGAAGAACCAACTGTATGGAATATTAGGAAGGAATACTTCTCTCCCTTTCAAGGCTATTTTTCAGACTATTCCCCAATAGTCTGAAAAATAGAAAAAAAAAACATTTATTTCTAAAATGAAGCTATTCTTTTAAAGATTATAACAAGGGAAAAAATTCAAGTTGGTTTGGGATGTCTGTCCTATTTCACATAAAATCTATTAAAGATCCCTATAGGACAATACACCCCAATGTTCACTGCCACACTATTTACAATAGGCTGCAGTCCATGGGGTTGCGAAGAGTCGGACTATTTACAATAGTCAAGACATGAAAGCAAACTAAATGTCCACTGACAGGGGAATGGATAAAGAAGGTGTGGTATCTACGTGTGTGTGTGTGTGTGTTTGTGTATATATATGTATACATATACACATACACACAATAGAATATTACTCAGCCATAAAAAAGAATGAAATAATGCTATTTGCAACAATATGGAAGGGCTAGAGATGTTTATACCAAGTGAAGTAAGTCAAAGAGAAAAAGACAAAAGCCATATGATACCACTTATATGTGGAATCTTTTTTTTTTTTTTTAAGATACTATTGAACTTATTTACAATACAAAAATAGACCCACAAACTGGGAAACAACTTATGGTTACCAAAAGGGAAAGGGAAAGGAGGGATAAATTAAGAGTTTAGGATTAACATATATACACACTGCTGCTGCTACTGCTGCTGCTGCTGCTGCTAAGTCGCTTCAGTCGTGTCCGACTCTGTGTGACCCCATAGACGGCAGGCAGCCCACCAGTCTTCCCCGTCCCTGGGATTCTCCAGGCAAGAACACTGGAGTGGGTTGCCATTTCCTTCTCCAGTGCATGAAAGTGAAAAATGAAAGTGAAGTCAATCAGTCGTGTCCCACTCTTCGCAACCCCATGGACTGCAGCCCACCAGGCTCCTTCATCCATGGCATTTTCCAGGCAAGAGTCCTAGAGTGGGTTGCCACTGCCTTCTCCTACTGTATGTCAAATCGAGGACTAACAGTCCTCGCACTAACAACACAGGAAACTATACTCACTCTTTTGTAATAACCTATAAGGGAAAAGAATCTGTAAAAGTGTATCTGTGTATTACATATATATGTATGTATACAGGCTTCCCGGGTGGTGCTGGTGGTAAAGAACCTGCCTGCCAGTGCAGGAGACATAAGTGACACAGGTTCAATCCCTGGGTCAGGAAGATCCCCTAGAGTAGGAAATGGCAACCCACTCCAGTATTCTTGCCTAAAAAATTACAGGGACAGAGGAAACTTGTGGGTTACAGTCCATGGGGTCACAGAGTCAGACACAACTGAGCAACTGAACACACATATATGTGTATGTTATATATATGTGTGTGTGCTGTGTTGTGTTTAGTCATTCAGTCATGTCCAACTCTTTGCAACCCCATGGACAGTAGCCCTCCAGGCTCCTCTGTCCATGGGGATTCTCCAGGCAAGCATACTGGAATGGGTTGCCATACCCTCCTCCAGGGGATCTTCCCAACCCAGGAAATCGAACCCAGATCTCTCTCATTGCAGGCAGACTCTTTACTGTCTGATCCACCAGGGAAGCCCATAAATACTGGAATGGGTAGCCTATCTCTTCTCCAGGGGATCTTCCCGACCCAGGAATCAATCCTGCACTGCAAGTGGGTTCTTTACCAGCTGAGCTACCAGGGAAGCATGTGCATATCTATATAATTTTTATATATAATAAAAATATATAAAATATATGTACTTATATATAAATAATATATTATATATAAATGTATATATATAAATAACTGAATCACTTTGTTGTACACCTGAGACTAACACAGCATTATAAATCAACTATACTTCAATTTATAAAAAAGATCCATAGAGTACAAAATCTCATGCACACATGCATACACTCACAAAAATATGTGTATGTGGAAGTACACATATTGGAATAGAGACAGGTGAGTTTCCCTCTCCTGTGTAACAGCTGGAATGCCTTATCATTCCACGCTGTGGATGCTCCACCTCTTCACTTTGTTGATAAACTGACGGGTCACCACAAAAGAACATATGGTGTACAATTCAACTTTGATCAATAAAGCATCAGTACACTTTGCAGATACAAAGGGGCCATTTACGTCTCAGGTTCTGAGGTCAGTTACTCTCTTCCGTTAAACAACTTCCTGTTTTCTTCTATAGGATGGTTTACAACGCTAAACTCACTGCACTATTTTTGTTCTTACGCTTTTTTTCTAACAAGCAAAATCATTGCACCTGAACAAGAAACTGATTTTTTTTTTTTTTTTGGAATCTGGTTTTCTCACAGAATCAGTGACAGAAGAGGATTAATTGTTTGTTTTCAATCCTGGCTTTTTCTCCTCCTAGATCTATTTTTGAAACACACTTTATTTTGGGATGTCCTGACTGGGATGATACTAAATTGGAAAGCCTGGTGCAAATTTTATTGACCTCCATTTCCTACTATAAAGGATGTTCCCCACCAATGTGTCATCCACAGGGCAGACAAAGGTTAGAGAGGAGGGAAGCCATTCCAGATGGTGTGCTCAAGAAGACCAGGGCCAGACTCTTCTTGTTTTCTTGGATTGTTTTTACATCAACCATCAAGAAAGAGGAAACAACATTTGGGCATCCTCCTCATTCCGGGCTGAGCTCAACCCAGTGTTAATTGCAATACTCATGGCAAACACAACGTCTAAGAATTGGTCCTTATTACCTGTTGCTTGGCTACCATAAAACAAATGAATGGAGTGATGGGTATAGGGACAGATGGATGAACAGGTACATGAGTGGAGGAATAAATGAATGAATTAATATTACTGATGGATTTTTATTTAAACAATGCAGAAAGACTCAAAAAATCAGCTACCACTTAGAAAACTATATGAATTAGAGGGAATGTCCTCTCCTTTGCTTTTTAGAAAAAAAAGTTAACAGTTTGGCGCTTATTTTTATCATATTCTTTTGTTATATTATATTATTGGGATTCCCTGGAGCTTCAAACAGTAAAGAATCTGCCTTCAGTGGAGGAGATCCAGTCAGGAAGATCCCCTGGAGAAGGGGATGGCAACCCACTCCAGTATTCTTGCCTGGAGAATTCCATGGACAGAGGAGCCTGGTGGGCTAGAGTCATGGGATCGCAAAGGTTAGACATGACTGAGTGACTAACACGCATTGCATTATTATCTATTTATCTATATTATTTATCAATCATCTATATTATTAACATTTCAATTAAATTTAACTTTCCTCAAATTATAATCATATTTCCCATAGTGATCTAGATCTCTTTTTTTCTCCTTATTTATCAAGGGCTGTTCATATCAACATAGAGATCAACTCTGTTCTTTTTTAATGACCACATGGTATTCTAATATATAGACACGCCATATGTAGTTCAGTCAGATTCCAACTGAAAATTAAATTATTTTCATTTTTATGCCATTTCCAACAATACCACAGTGTACTTCTTTGTGCATATGTGTCCGACCATGTGCATTTTTTAATTTTTAATATCCTTTGCTATCTTCTCTAATTGGTTTGTCATTTTTTCTTCATAGAAACTGCACAGCAGGAATTTTAACATGTTGTCATTTATATGTGTGGCAAATATCTTCTCTCAATCTGTTGCTTGCCTTTTGAGCTTGTTTTTGGCATCTTTCACTGTTTAATGCCTTAAAACTTGTTTGGAGTCAAATTGATTTTTTCTTTTATTGCTTTTTCTTTTCCAGACAGTCAAAAGAAATGTTCTCCCAGCCCTGAGGTATTAATATATGTATCTGTATTTATGGATGGACATATTTAATACTGACTACATTTCCATGGGCTTCAGCACATTTTAGAATTAGGTTCTTGGTATATGACTAGTTCTAGCCAATAGGAAGTGGGCAGAAGCGACTCATTTCTTTGTCATTGTGATCCCTGACCATGGGCACCTCTGTTCGACCCTCCAGCTCTCTCTTCTCCTCCAGTAGCAGAGCTGAAAACCACATATTTCAAATTGCTTAGAAGATGGAGCAGCCTCAACTTCAGTAGCTGAATTGTCACCTGGAAGGGGTGCCCTGAAGAATCCCAAACTCAGACTCTGCACAATCAAGATGCTCTCCTGTATTAACAGTAGAGCATTAGGCTACTGTAACCCTAAGATATTTTTGCTATGAAATACAGTTACCTCAACGTAACAGTACAGTATAAATTTTTCTTCTACATTTAGAGGCTCAATTCATACTACACCCTTTTTTTGGTGGGGGGCAGGCACTACACCAGGTCTTAAGTGTGGCATGTGGGGTCTTTAGCTGCAGTGTGCAGCAGCTAGTTCCCTGACCTGGGATCGAACTGGGCCCCCTCCACTGAGCGTGCAGAGTCATAACCACTGGACCACCAGGGAAGTCCCTAAAACATTTATAAGTGTGCAGTGTGGGAGCGACTTTATTTTCTTCAAAATGCTTTCATTTTCATAGTGTTAAACCCACCTGTACAAACGTGTCTGTTCCTGCTTTAGCTGGAATGTGATATATTTATCCACTTTTGTATGATTGCCTAACTCTTTTCATTTAAATAATTACAAGTGTATTTTAATATCTTAGCAAGTTCCTCCTCACAATTCTTCTTTTTCAAACTTATTCTTCCACATAAATTTTAGAATCAATTTATTTCCCAGAATAATTCCTCAGATTATTACGATTTGTGTTATAATTTTACATTGATTTGAGGAGAAACAGCATCTGTATACTCTTAGAAATTATGATATGTCTACTTATTTTAGTCCTATTTTATTTCTTTAATAAAAATATATAATTCTTTTATTAAATACTTCTCAGGTGTTTTACAGACTAATTTTGATAGTATCTTGAATATGATTTTTCTCATTTCAGTTTCTAATTGTTCAACACAAATAAAAAGGAAAATAATATTTATTCTGTATTTTATCTTACATATAGCCAACTTATTCTCTCAATAGTTTAACAATTTCTGTTGAATTTATCGGATCCTTAATAATATTGCCATACCATCTACAGAAAGAAAGAAAGAAATCAGAATGCTTTGCTCTGTTTCAGAATAGTTCCTCTTCCCCTTTCCTTGCTGGAGGCATGAGAGGATTTTTCTCTGGTACCGTAGGAATCAAGCTCCTAAAGGTAAATCTCACAGAATTGCGGGTCTCCTTGAAGTTTTTGACCCTCAGAATGATCAGCTAGAGCCTCTTGCAATTTGTCAATTACAAATCAGCAGTTCTCTCCCCATCTCTGAAGTCTCTGCTCCAAGAAGCCAGAACACACTGTATTCATATGTCTGTCTCTCCAGTCTGGGGCACAGTGGTTTTTTCTGTATTCTTCTCTTCATTCCTGAAGAATATTTTCCCTGGAGGTAGTATTCTGGGTTAGGAGTTCTTTTCTCTCAGCTCTTGAGAATGCTGATACTTCTTTTTGGCCTTCATTATTTCTCATGAGGAACCCATTTGGCTTGCTTTTTCCCCTATAGGTAGTACAGTTTTCTCTCTGCTTGCTTTCAAGTTTTCTTTCTTTAATTTTCAGAAGTTTGACTACGATCCGTCTTGGCACAGAAATGTTTCACTTTATCCTATTTGCGGATTTCTCAGCCCCTCTAATTGTAGGTTTATGTCCCTTGCCAAATTTGGGGGCTTTTCAGCTATTATTTCACTGTTTCAACCCCACCTGGTTTCTCCTCTCCCTTTGGGACTTTGATGACATGAATATTAGGTTTTATAACAGATCCACATGCCACTGAAGCACTACTCATTTTTCAGCATTTTGTTATTACGATGAAATAATTTCTATCAGTCCCTCTTCAGATTTATATATTCCTTCACCTGTATTCCCCATTCTGCTGTTGAGCCCATCCATTCAGTTGGATTTTGGTTTATTTGGTTGGTTGGTCGTTTTTCTCGTTGTTTGGTTATTATGTTTCTCAGTTTCAAAATTCTCATTTGGTTCTCTTTTATATCTTCTCTTTCTTTTCTGAGACTTCATATTTCTTTGCTGAGACTTTCTCCTTTTTTCCCCACTTATTTCAAGTATCTTTGTAATTGCTTACTGAAATGTATTATATTATGGCTGCTTTAGAAATTTTGTTAGATAAATCTAATATGTGTAACATCTCATCTTTGGCTTTCCTTGGCAGCCTTTTTTTAATTCTAGTTGAGATTTTCCTGATCCTTGCTATAATGAGCAATAGTCAGTTGAACTTTGGACATATGGGGTATTATTTTATAGAATGGATCTTATTTAAATCTTATGCTTTGGAAGATCTCTTCTGAAACCATTCTGGTGGAGGAAGGAAAGTGCTACTCATTAATACAGGGTTTTCTATTTGTCTTCTTTTGATGCTGGGGGAAGGCTCTTCATGACTGCTCCCACCACGGTCTGCATTCGCATGTGGAGAGCAGCCTCTTTAAACTTAGCAGCAGTGAGAGCCCTGACTCTCTGTAACTTCCTCTGACACCAGTCCAACAGCAGAGGAGGTGTGAGTCCAGTCACTCCATGCTGTCTCCACTGACATTACAGGGGGATGTCTAATTACATGTAGACATTCCAACTCCCCACTCAGCCCTCATTAAAGCCCCACTGGTGGGTGAGGGCACCTTGTTATAGCAGGGCAAGGATGGAAGTCCAGGCTTTTGCTGTTAAGGCAATGGAGGTGATGGGGGGGCTGCAGGGGGAGAGATAAGACCACAGTTTTTTCTGGGGTGTTGGCTGCAGTAGAGCAGATATTCGCTAAAAGTTTTCCTGTTAGGGTTCCTTTTTCTTGGTCCTTTGTGTAGAGATGGCAGACTTTTCTTGAGGGTTTTTTAGTCTGGGTGCATTTGTATTTCCAGGTTGCCAGTATCCTTAATGCCTGATCTAGGATACATGAGAAAAAAATAAAGCCCAGGTCCCAAGGTCCCTAGCCAGTCTAGTTTCTGTTTTTCATCTTTCAGAGTCTTCTAACATTAATGTTATATAAAATGTTCAGTGCTTTTAGTTAGCAAGAGGAACAGGGAAGAGACTGTCAATGCCATCTTCCTGTAGACAGAAGTCAAGATGGATTGTCTTCACCAATTCCAAAATGCACTTACCCGTACAGTTGGCTCTCATTACCTGATACAAAGTTTTATTCCATAACTGTAAACAATATTAGCCCAAATCTTCAATAGAATATCATCTTGAACAAATATCATCTTTCCTCTCTTTTCATGCACTTTACTTTCAGTAAGATGTTTGAGAATGAATAAAAGTATATGTAACACAAGTGCTCACTGTGGCTTTGACTTTTTTGTAGTTTAACCAAATAATTTAAATATCTATCAATAAAGGACATGGATTTTTACTTTCACACAGGGAAATAGTACATAGGCCCTTTAAAAATGAGATACAAATTTATGTGTAAAAAAGTTTAAGACAGGGACTTCATTGGTGGTCCAGTGGCTAAGACTCTGCACTCCCAATGCAGGGGGTCCAGGTTCAATCCCTGGTCAGGGAACTAGATCACACAAGCCACGACTGAAAACCCTGCAAGCTGCAAGGACCCAGCACAGCCAAATAAATAAGTAAATATTGTTTTAAAGTTGAAGATATATTGTGATAAGACTAAAACAATTAGAAAATATTTCAAGCTTTCCTGTTTTTAATTTTTACAAGAGCTTTAAAAATAAATAAGTGATGATCAAAACAAAGAAATAAGAAATGTTTTAGTTTGTTAATAGCTATGTTCCAAAAGCAACTTCTTATGGTTTCTCTCATTGGAAGTTCACAACATACATAATCAGGGCAGGAATTACCCCTGGGTTACCTTCCAGTCCAACACGATTTCTAGATACCACATAACTTTCTATCTACATTTCTTGGTTTTTATTCCCCTTTAAAACCATCTGTCTGCAAAGCAGCCTGTGATGTAAGATAAACAAGTGTGACACTATACAGAGAATCAAAACTTACAAACATTTGCTCCCTAATTCCTCAGAGTCCATTTTCAACAAACAGGTGTTTCTCCTTTCCTATGTACTCTACGTACACATCAGATAAACAGCCTTAGCGTATTTAATCCCAAGGAGGTCCATGACATATGACTTTTCTACTTCAAAGGACTCTAATAATAGAACATGCATAGAAATATAGCTCTCTGAGCAGAGTAAACAAACACTGCTCTCTCCGGAGAGGGATCAGATGGATCCGCTTCGGTCAGGTCTCTCCCAGAATTCCATTGTTGTCTCTCTTTAAGGAAAACCACTGAATCTGGGATTGGGAGCTTTGCTCAAAACGTGTTTCCTTTCAAAACACAGGGAAACAGGATTTTTGGCCACAGGAGGTCAAGGTCAGCAATCTAACAGAATTGGTTCTTTTGAACTTCCTTTCTAAGAAACACATTATCTGATGAAAGCTGTTACATTGCAAATCTGTCCACATCCTAGTGATGATCAATTCTGTTCACCACACAAGGAATGATTTCAAGAAAGACACCTGTGCCATCTACAGATAAGTTTAATGATTCACATTGGAAGGTTCCAGATAATGTACACAGTTCTGGGAAGACAAAAACAGTGTTTTATCACTTTTATGTGCCCCACAATGAATTGTATAACAGAGCCCTCCACATGATAAGTAATCAATAATTATTTATTTAATGAATAGTTGGGGTTTTTAAAATATTTTTTATGTGGACCATTTTTAAAGTCTTTATTGAATTTGTTACAATACTTAGTCTGTTTTATGTTTTGGGGTTGTTTTTTTTTTGCCCCAAGGCATGTGGGATCTTAGTTCCCTGACCAGGTATCGAACTCCTATTCCCTGCATTGGGTGGCAAAGTCTTAACCACTGGACAGCCAGGGAAGTCCCAGAAGAGTTATATTTTTAACAACAAAAGAACAGAAACTTATGAAAATTAAGAATGCACAGAAATGCAAACTAAATACTCAAACGTCTCCTCCCATATGGCACTGCTTTCAGTGACCCGAATTTATATAGAATGCTTTGCAAATATGCATATTGTTACCAGATAAAACAGAAATGCACTTTTATCAAGATGGTTTGAGTACCACTGTCTTAGATGTGGATAGTACTTTTTGAGAATTTAAGAAAATTTTCAATAAATTATCTCAAGTTAGCACAATAGAGATTTCAATGTTGTTATTATAAAGATGGAGAAATTCAGATGAAATTGACCTACAGACACCCAACGAGTGAGCCCCAGAGCTTGGCTGTTAGTTATCTAACCTTCACTCCTGTAGACGGGACTTGCTTTTGTTTTGAAAAGAAAACACTCCAGAAGTTCTTATCACAGTAAGATGGGCTTAGGCTGCCTTGTCCCCCCTAATCACTTTAAGCCGTGGTCTGACCCCTTTCTCCCTGATATCAAAGGGCTGCTGATCTTCAGTTGAGTTTTAAGTAAGAAATATTAAAGAAGAAAGCACAGCAAGGCGGGAGGGAGATGTTTGTCACACTGGCAGGTTTTCCTCCCTCCAAGGATCCCTTTCTTGGTTGACATTATCCACTTCCTGCCCAGAAGGAGAGTGTTCAAGGAAAAAGTCTATTATACATTTCCTTCTGTTTTAAACAGACTTACAGAAACCCATAAAATGTTCTCATTCTACACCAGAGAGTGAGAATTCGTAGATATGGTGGCAATTCTAAATTAGAAAATAAGAATCATTAGAAAACAGAGTGGTGGCTCATTTACACAAAATATTACAATATTGTTATTCATCATTCAGTCTTGCTTAAATTATTAAATTGGTCCATTTTCATTTAATATGAGGAAGCTTCTAGTTTCTCTTTTTAAAAACTCATTTCAGTAAGAATCAATGTGGGGGCTGTCCATCTTTTTTTAAAACGTGATGACATCTACCATCAACTTACGTTTGTAGATGAATGAGAAATAACAACTGACTGCTATGTGTTAGCTACATTTTCCTTTTAATGCTAGAAATGACCAAAATCTGGTTCAAAGAAAAACCAGATTTTGCCGTATATGTTACTAAGGGACTAGTTAGCAATGATTTCTAGAAAGGTCCCAAAATGTCTACCCAGTGAAGATACCATACATACATGCTCAGTCGCTCAGTCATGTCCAACTCTTTCCAACCCCATGGACTGTAGCCCACCAGGTTTCTCTGTCCATAGGGTTTCCCAGGCAAGAATAATGGAGTGGGTTGCCATTTCCTCCTCCAAGGGATCTTCCCCACCCAGGGATCAAACCCTCATCTCCTGCATCTTCTGCATTACCGGGGGGCAAGAGGAGGTGGTGGCTTACCAATAAGCCACCTGGGAAGTCTAGTGAAGATATCAACTGGGCCCAAATGCTAAAATCAGGTAGCATCATGTTACAGTGAGGAGATGTCTGTGAGGTGGGTGACCCAAGCTTGCCAATGCACTGGTCATACGGACCCCACTCTACAACGCTGGAAAGTAAAACATCCCTGGGACTTGATGCTCCCATGGCTGCCTCCAGTCCTGGCCCAACATATGAGGCAATCCACAGCCAGACCCAGCAGGTAGCCTCACAGGAAATTCTACTCTCCGTAAAGGCTCTCATTTCCTCTCCTGCCCACATTTACAATCCCACAGGCAGCAGGAGGAGTGTGAGTCCCCAGGAAACACAGACCTGGCTGCAATGTCCTGCCTCTCTGGATAACATGTACCCTTTGTTGTTGTTGTTCAGCTGCTCGGTTGTGTCTGACTCTTTGTGACCCCACAGACTGCAGCACACCAGGCTTCAGTGTCCTTCACCATCTCCCAGAGTTTGCTCTTATTCATGTTCATTGAGTTGTTGATGCCATCCAACCAACTCATCCTCCGTCACCCGCTTCTCCTCTTGCCCTCAGTCTTTCCCAGGATCAGGGTCTTTTCCAATGATTCAGCTCTTTGAATCAGGTGGCCAAAGTGTTGGAGCTTCAGCTTCAGCCATCTGTTCAGCTACTTCTCTGGATAACATGTAACCTTTGTTAGCAGCCATAAAATGAATACAAGACTACACCCTTTCCTAGGAGAGTGTCTGTCATGGGGATGACTCAATAAAGGCGAGTCCAACTGAGTAAACAGGATTCCAGTGGGCAGCATTCTCAGCTTTTTATTAGGATTTCTGAAAATCCTATATTTGGAAATTTTGTCTTAACAAGACAGTTTGCTTTGAGAAACACCTGTCTTCTCTTAGAAGATGATCTTTAGGCCAAAAGGAAAGTGATGGCTTAATTCTAGAATTTTACAATTTTAAGGTACTAAAAGCAAAGAGGAACTAAAGAGCCTCTTGATGAGGGTGAAGGAGGAGAGTAAAAGAGCCAGTTTAAGACTAAATATTTTAAAAATTAAGATCATGGCAAATATAAGGGGAAAAGGTGGAAGTAGTGACAGATTTCCTCTTCTTGGGCTCCAAAATCACCGTGGATGGTGACTGTAGCCATAAAATCAGAAGACGATTGCTTCTTGGCAGGAAAGCACTGACAAATCTAGACAGTGTGTTGAAAAGCAGAGACATTACTCTGCCAACAAAGGTCCATATAGTGAAGGCTATGGTCTTCCCAGTGGTCATGTACGGTTGTGAGGGTTGGACTGTAAAGAAGGTAGAATGCCAAAAAATTGATGATATCTTCGAACTGCGGTCCTGGAGAAGATTCCTGGAAGTCCCCTGGAAAACAAGGAGATCAAACCAGTCAATCTTAAGGGAGATCAACCCTGAATATTCACTGGAAAGGCTGATCCTAAAGCTGAAGCTCCAGTATTTTGGTCATCTGATGTGAACAGACGACTCATTGGAAAATTCCCTGATGCTGGAAAAGATTGAGAACAGAAGAAGAGGGCGTCAGAGGATGAGATGGCTGGATGGCATCACCAATGCAATGAACGTGAACTTGGGCAAACTCAGGGAGATGGTGAGGGACAGGAGGCCTGGCGTGCTGCAGTCTGTGGAGTTGTAAGGAGTCAGACACCACTGGTCGACTGAGCAACAAGGGACTAAAAAATGCATGCTTGTCCAGTAGTTTAGCATGTCCAACTCTTTGCGATCCCATAGACTGCAGTCTACCAGGCTCCTCTGTCCCTGAGATTTCCCAGGCAAGAATACTGGAATGGGTCGCCATTTCTTTCTCTAGGGGATCTTCCTGACCTAGGGATCAAATCCAAGTCTCCTGCATTGGCAGGAGTAAAGTACAAAGAGACTTTACAGAGAGTGCAGGAGGAGTCCAGTAGCTCCTAAAGGTACTCATAAATCACCGCCTAGCTCATCAAGAGTCACCCTGGGGGGAAAGGCGGTGGAGAGGGGCACTGGTAAAAATTTTAGGTTCCTTGCTGGCCACCTGGAGAAGCTGAGTGTGGGTGTCCAGTGAGCCACAGTCCAGACGTGTGAGAAAGGAAGCCCCCAGGACGGCTCCAGCATCAGCCACTTCCTACGGCCCTGCACAGGAGACCCAGAGCAGGACCTGCCAAGCTGGGCTCAGTCTGCTCCCAGAACTGTAAAAAGATACTAGTAATGACAGTAACAGTAATATTAATGAAGGATTGTTGTACACCAGTAGTACAAATGCACGCACACATGTGCACACACATACATGTACACATACCCCATGTAGGAGCTTGGGATTTGAGGTGGAAAGAACAGGAGGAGGGTACCTCTCCAGCATCTGTATATTTTCATCATTGTCCATCAGTTACACTCCAGTAAAATTAAAAAACACAAAAAAAGTTGTATTTTCTTTAGCAAGCTCATCAGGTATTGTGAATAAGCAGCCAAGTCTAGAAACAGCTAAGAATCTCCTAATCTCTTGCTCTCAAAATAAGATTATCAGATTTCTCTCTTTTTATCTCACTGCCTTTCAGTGACTGAGTCTAGTTAGACACAGCAGATGCAAAGCCCAGTGTGGTTCTAAGGACCCAGATGCAAAATGTCTGAGGGTTAAGTGAAGCTCAAAGGTCTGCTGATTGACACTCTTACCCCAGCTGCCCTCCCCAGGCAGGGCTCAGGAGGGGCCACTTCTCATGAGTGAACTGAAGCTTCAGAACCAGAAAGGCTGAACAAGAAACTTGTTGGAAATTTTCTCCTAGGTTCTCACCGTTTATAAAACTTGGCAAGCAGCAGCAGCTTTTAGTATGTTTTTCATTCAAGTACTCTTCTATGAGCTTGCCAGGTGGCGCTAGTGGTAAAGAACCCACCTGCCAATGCATGAGACATAAGAGACTCAGGTTCAATCCTTGGGTTGGGAAGATCTCACATGACTAGCAGCAACCAAGCCCAAGCACTGCAACTACTGAGGTCAGTCTGCTGCAAGCTGAGAAAAAAAAAAAAATGTGCTGCCCACAGGGGTCCCCATGGCACCGAGCTGCTCCCAAAGGCAGGCACTAGTCTCTCTATCAGATAGGGAAGTGTAGCCTGGGGAGTGAACAGGTTTCTTCTAAGGGAAAACAGTTTCTACGTGTCTAAGAAGTGTCATGATGCTACACATAAATACTTTCACAGGCAGCATTTCTAAAGAAGAAGGGGATGGAGGAGGGAGAGGAGTGGTGGAGGAAGAGACATGGATTTTCCTTCATTTTATTTTCTTAAGAACTGACTGCCACTCTCATTAGAGTACTGAAGACATAACCAAATCACATTTCCAAATGTATGTTTGATTTGTGCCCCCTTCTACCATGAACCTGGTCATGAAAAGCACCAGGTCCCATTTTCATCTAATATCAAGGAGAACTCACACTATGAAATGCATATTCTTGCATTCTTTATCTATGTTCAACAGAGGAGAAAATTTCTGTTTTGAATAGGATGTGTGCAGGATACATTTTGTTTCTCAACTGCAATAACAAGGAGCTTTAAAGTAAATCCGACACTGTAAAGTACTTTTACAATGCCTTGGAAAGAGCCCAAGACTCTTAAATACGTTCTCCCTGGTAAATGGTGCTGCCACCCTCTGCATGAACAATAAACCTATTCCCTTGATAACTCCAAGAAATATCCACTGAAATGCATTTTACTCTGATAAGAAAGAGAGTGGAAATAAGTTCAGATCTTGGAACTGTTTTTAACTCCTTGTGGGAAACCCCTTTTTAAGAAGCGTCACTCAGGGTTTTTTCTTGCCTGATGGTTTATAACTTCTCCTCCACTCCAGAACAGGCTGGTTGGCTTGTCTGCTTGACCCCACAGGCTTCTGCACACATTACAAGTTTTGTACCCTGTGAGCATATTATGCCCCTAGCAGATAGTTGCCCGTGGGATATTTCACATGTCCTTTCACAAACATCTAATGATTCTGCTTGCCTATAGAATTAAAATTCAAACACATCTGCATGATTTTCAAAAGCTTCTATAGTCTGACTTCAACTCATGGTGGTGGTTGTTGCTCAGTCACTAAGCTGTGTCCAACTCTTTGCAACCCTATGGACTGCAGCATGCCAGGCCCCCGTCCCTCACTATCTCCCGGAGTTTGCTCATGTCCATTAAGTCAGTGATGCCATCCAACTATCTCATCTTCTGTTGCCCCCTTCTCCTCCTGCCTCCAATCTTTCCCAGCATCTGGGTCTTTTCCAATGAGTTCGCTCTTTGCATCAAGTGGCCAAAGTATTGAAGCTTCATTTTCTGCATCAGTCCTTCCAATGAATATTTAGAGTTGATTTCCTTTAGGATGGACTGGTTGGATCTCCTTGCAGTCCAAGGGACTCTCAAGAGTTTTCTCCAATACCACAGTTCAAAAGCATCAATTCTTCGGCGCTCAGCCTTCTTTATAGTCCAGCTCTCACATCCATTGACTTCCCTGGTGGCTCAGATGGTAAACCATCTGTCTACAATGCGGGAGACCCGGGTTCCATCCCTGGGTTGGCAAGATCCCTTGGAGAAGGAAATGGCAATCCACTCCAGTACTATTGCCTGGAAAATCCCATGGACAGAGGAGCCTGGTAGGCTACAGTCCATGGGGTCGCAAAGAGTCGGACACGACTGAGCGACTTCATGTTCATGTTCACATTCTCACATCCATACATGACTGCTGGAAAAACTATAGTTTTAACTGTATGGACCTTTGTCGGCAAAGTTATGTCTCTTATCAATTCATGGTAATCAACATAAACAAATGCTAAACACTTGGAGTTCAACTACTGTTTATTTATTTCACTTCCTTCAATTAAATTAAAACTAATTTGACGCCCCATGTGTGTGTGAGTAACAGGAAGTCCAATTCAACTCTTAGGAGTCTCTCTCATCCATATCTGGGTCATCCTAGCTTTACAGAGTCCCAAAAGAGATCCCCTGGGCATCCACTACCAAGGATAAATAACAAAACAAAACAAAAAAGGGTCAACAACAGAATAAAAGGGATACAGGAAAGAATCAGTGATGGAAGAGAGAAAAATAGAAATTACTCAGTCTGAACAACAGAGAAAACAGATTTTAAAAATACAATGGATAGATTTTCAGGGACCTTTGGGGCTCTTAACATAAGAGCTATCAAGAGTCCCAGAAAGAGAGACAACAGAGCTGAAAAATTACTTGAAAAAATAGTAACCAAAACCTTTCAGATTTGTCAAAAACATAAATCTACAGATTAAAGCCACCTGAGCAAATCCAAACAGGATAAACTCAAAGAAATTTGGTCAAAGACACATCATAATTAATTGAAGACAAAGTAAAATTCTTGAAAGCAGCATTAAAGCCAGAGAAAAAGAATACCTTACTAGGGGAGGGGGGGAGGGGGGATAAGAAATCAATAAAACTGAAATCAGAAAAACAATAAAGAACATCAATGAAGCAAAGAGCTGGTCCTTTGAAAAGATGGGTAAGATTAACACACTTCCAGCAAGACTGACAAAGAAAGACAGAAGATGCAAATTAGCTAGGAGAAGACTCTTGAGAGTCCCTTGGACTGCAAGGAGATCCGACCAGTCCATTCTGAAGATCAGCCCTGGGATTTCTTTGGAAGGAATGATGCTAAAGCTGAAACTCCAGTACTTTGGCCACCTCATTCCAAGAGTTGACTCATCGGAAAAGACTCTGATGCTGGGAGGGATTGGGGTCAGGAGGAGAAGGGGACGACACAGGATGAGATGGCTGGATGGCATCACTGACTCGATGGACGTGAGTCTGAGTGAACTCCGGGAGTTGGTGATGGACAGGGAGGACTGGCGTGCTTCGATTCATGGGGTCACAAAGAGTCGGACACGACTGAGCGACTGATCTGATCTGATCTGATTCGTAGTTTTGCTTTCTACAGTTTGTGCTGCCCATGGTCAACTGAGGTCTGAAAATATTAAATGGAAAATTCTAGAAATAAGCAATTCCCAAGTTTTAAATTGTGTGCCATTCTGAGCAGCATGATGAAATCGCAAGTCATCCAGCTCCATCCTGTCCCAGATGCCCAACCATGAGCATCATCTGCTCCTGACATCCAATCATCGACATCATCATAATCGAAGATCCAACATCAGCTGGAGCAAGGATCCTCCTCTTCACACATTGTCAGAAGGTCAGTGGTGGCCAACATGGTGTCACAAAACCTACCTCATTCCCTTCCCTTATCCCATCATATAGACATTTTATCATCACAAGAACGGTGACTGTAAGACAGTAAGATATTTTGAGAGAGACTACATTCACATAACTTTTATTACAGTATATTGTTATAATTGCTCTATTTTATTGTGAGCTTAGAATCAGACTTGAGATCTTGCCTGAAGAGAGGTGAAGTGGCAGGAAGTGGCAGGGACAGGGGACAGCAGGGGTGACCCCAGGTAATCTCATGACCTCCATAGACACACGCATCTCCCTGGGGCCAGGTGTGTCTGTGTGTTAGTCATTCAGTTGTGTCTGACTCTGTGACCCCACGGACTGTTTAGCCTGCCAGTGTCCTCTGTCCATGGGTCCAGGCAAGAATACTGGAGTGAGTTGCCATTTCCTTCTCCAGGGAATCTTCCTGATCCAGGGATGGAACCTCCTGCATTGCAGGCAGATTCTTTACCATCTGAGTCATGATGGAGGGCACCATGCAAAGTGGCCAGGCGTCAGCCCTCTTGTTGGTGCACCACAAAGAAGCAACCTTCCCAGGAAGCTGTGGGCTCACTGCCCAGGGCAGGGGTTGAGAGGAGAGTGGATGTGGATGCGTCCAGCCACAATCCATCTCCCATCAGAGAAGGGGGCAGGGTGGAGGCCCCTCAGGGCTCTCACTGTGGCCACGAGAGAGCCAAGCCCTGTAAGCCCTGTCATGGTGGGGCTTTAAAACTGGTGAATGATTTCCACAGGCGCATTAGAAAGAGAACTACGGCAGTGGCCAGGTAAGTAAAAAGGCATTTGTCCTCCTCCCCTCCTTGCCCCACACTCCACCACCAGCGCACACAGCAGGTGCTGGCCTTGGGGAGGTCGTATCTGTGAGACAAGCAAGACCCTCCTCCAGGACCGAAAGATAGGTCCCTGCTTACGCCTTCCGGAGGAGAATGGAAAGGATAAGATTTCAACTAAGACTGAGGCTTGACAGTGAACTGACCTTTCACATTCTTCGTTTTCCAAATAAATAAAATGGGTTAGATTTTAACAACTAAAAGTAACTAGAAAGTAATAAATTCTTCCCAAGAATTCACTAAAAAGCAAGTCAGGGAGAATTAGGAGAGCAGCACAGAAGCCATACTCGGAAAGAAACAAAACCATCCTGTGTTTATATCCCGGTGAATTGAGATTGGTCAGTTACCTGGTCACTACAGGCTCAGGCAGGGTGAGGTGCAGATGCCACCCACTCCCCCCGCCCAACCTGCAAGGATACACCTGGTCATGAGAATGCAGAGGTCCTACTGGCCGCGTCCCTCTGTTCAGCACACCACACACGTCTCTAGCCCTTTCAGTGACTCCGCAGGTAGTTGCTATGACCCACACTGTGTAGAAGAAGAAACAGAGTTCTGAGTGGTCAGGCGACAGCAACCCGGCTGCAATGTGGCCCTCTCTCTGTGCCTGTGCCCTGACCTGCCAGTGACTGTCCTCAGAGCCCCTCACAAGGCACCCCCCCAGCCCCCGCAGCTCCTCTGGCTGTTTCCTCCCCTGGGGGACCCTCTGCCTGCCTCCCAGGTGGACTTGTCTATCCTCCAAGAATGTCTCTTTCCACGGCTCCCCAGTCTTTCTGCTTTTAAATCCCCAGTAACCCAAGACCCTGAACCCAGAATGTTAGACAGGATCACCAGTCAAGCAGAGGAATCCCTTCTCTGGGCGCTCCTGAACCAAAAAAGAAAAACAGGCTGGAGCACAGCTCCAGGGAGGAAGTGGGCGGGGGGAGGAGGGGTGGTCCGCTGGAGAGGATGTTGACCCCCAAGGGTCAGACCAGACCGAGGAGGGGCCCTCTGGGAAGAGGGAAGTGAGAACGGAGACTGCCTGGAAGGGATTGTTCATGCTTTCAAGCCGGGCCAAGCGGGATGAGTAACGCCAGAGGCTGGCGGCCTGAGGCTCCCTCACACCTCACTGGGTTTTGGGCTGGAGAGGCTGGCCACTCCGCAGGGGTCGAGCCCAGAAAACGCCTGGGGACACCCGAGAACTCACCTCCTGAACCTTTCTCCCGAAAGGCATGAGCAGCCCTGGTGAGGCCTGGTACTGGCCGCCAGGGGTCAGGGGTCGGGTGATGCTTCTGTTAGGATATGAGTGGAGCTTGTCTCTGGTTTTGAATTTGAAGGTCCTTGGGCAGCTGTCTCTCTCCCTAGGGGTGCGCCTCTTAGGGTCTCCAGAGTGGCCTTTTTGGAGACACTGGGGAGAACCCAGGGTTCCATGTCCCTGTGTGCTCTCCTCCCTCCTGGGCAACTCTGCAGAAGCCACCAGCTTCTGTACCTGCAGTCAGGCCTCAGGGCAGCAGGGCCCATCTTAACACAGGGCATCGTCCCTGTGCCTGTCGGACAGTGAGGGAGCCTGGTCAGGGCTGCTCAATATTAGGAATGAGAGGGTCTCCCTGGAGGCCAAGTGTGGGAAGTCAGGCCATCCAGGCTGAGCAGAACCCTAACCAAAGCCTGAGGCTTTGGCTCAGGAATCAATATTGAGCTGGTTGGAAGGGGGAAAAAAATGGTTTTGTTAATAATGATTTTTCAAGTTTAGCACCTTAGTGATCAAGAACAATTATTTCAAACAGGAAATTCTTAGAAGGGCATTGCTAATCACACTTATCTGTAAACCCCACCACTGATTACAAAGGTGATAAGAGCCGTGGGCTTGCTTAGCCTTGAGCTGCTGCTGCTGTCAGCAGCACGTCTATCAGCAACAGTCCCAACTCTAGATCTCATGCCCCTGAGTTAAAAACATCCATCTCCTGGTTTCCAGAGACATGTGGAAAACTTCCTTTATCACTAAGAGTTTCTGCTACTTCTTCCTCCCTGTGATCCAGTATGAGTGGATTTTCCTGTTTCACCATCGCTCCATTTTGCATTTCAATGGCCAGCTCCTGGCCTTCTGTTCTAACTTCCCTCCTCATATCCTGGATGACTTGATTAAATCCGTTCCCCCTGGCAAGAGGTTCTTGAAATCTGCACGGAGAGAATTACAGTCCGCACCCCCCGCTCCTCTACTGCCCCTGCGGGGCTCCAGGGACCACACGGGGTCCATGTCCCCTGGCTGCACCCTTCACCTCCCCCACCCCCAGCAGCCCCACCCCAGCCCCACCTGGCTCACTATCAGCATCCTGACCCAGGTCATCACGGAAGTCCCCTCTGATGCATTCTCTTAGCATTCTGGCTTCTCCCTCGGGGTTTTTTTTTCCCCCCTTTAAAAAAATTTTCTTTCCTTTTTTTCTGCCTCCAGCCTAACAGCTCTCTCCATACCCAACTTCCCTCCATACCCAACTTCATTAAACCCTTGAGCTGAAATCTGACCAACACTCCCTTGACCCTCTTGTACCTTCTAAATCTTCTGAGGGACTATCCATAAGCCAGTGATTATCAAAGCAAGCTGCACAGTGCGATCTATCTTTTAGAAAGAAGACCTCTCCCTAAGAGATTCTGATCAAATCACTTTGGCCTGCAGTCAGAATGTTTCAAATTTTAAAATCTCGAGGTGATTCTAAAACCCCAACTTCAAAAGCCTCCTCCAGTCCCACTTCTTAGATGTTAATCTGGAGCTCTGAGCACATCGCCCTGAAGAGGGAAGGCAGTCTGCGAAACTGTCTCCTCTGGGCCTTCGTAGTACACAGAGTACACCTGGAGCTGAGAGGCTTCACCCTGATTTTACGAATAGGAGTAACCTCCCCTAGTTTCCTCACCCTCTCACCGTCCTCCCAGCCTCAGCTCAGAAATTCCTTCCCCACTTGGCTCTGTCCTCCTTCAAGGCCTCAGGTGAGCACAGTGCTTCCTTGGGGCGTCCCCATCCAGAGGAAGTGCTCAGAACAGAAAGAAAGAAATAGCCCTCAGTCATGTCTGACTCTTGCTCAGTCGTAACTCTCTGCAAGCCCACCAGGCTCCTCTGTCCATGGAATTCTCCAGGAAAGAATACTAGAGTGGGTTGCCATTCCCTTCTCCAGGGGATCTTCCTGACCCAGGGATTGAACCAGGGTCTCCTGCATTGCAGGCAGATTCTTTAACTGTCTGAGCCACCAGGGAAGTCCAGGTCAGCTATTATTATTTTTAATCCAGGCCCCTTCACACAGAATCCATCACTCTGCTTTCTGTCAGAACAACTCTTTACTGCCCTGACCACCATTAACCATTGTTTGTCTACATGCCTTTCCTGCATGTAAAAAAACCTTAAGTTCCTTGAGAACACAGAATATGCCTTTGTTTATCTTTGGAAACAATATAGTGCCTCGCATTTAATAGATGCTCAATAAACATTTGATGAAATAAATATTCAAACAGCTGACTTCTTGAGTAGTTCTGATATCAATATTTTCATCTATTTAACAGCCACAATCACAATCACCTCATGAGATTTTTAAAATTTGAAACACCCTGATGGTGTGTATGTGCACGAGCTGAGTTACTTAAGTCATGTCTGACTCCGTGTGACCCTATGGACTGTAGCCGGCAGGACTCCTCTGTCCATGGGTAGGCCAAAGCCATTTGGTCAAAATCTCTTAGAAGGAGATTGAGCCTCAGTCTTCTTTCTAAAGGATAGATCACACTGTGCAGCTTGCTTTGATAATCACTCAGAAGATTTAGAAGGTACTAAATTCTCAGATGTTGTGCTACCAGAAATACCTAGCTGTAATATAGTACGAAACAAGCTGTCAATTTAAAAAATAGTCACAACCTCAAAGTTGAGAGTTATACTTTATTCAGTGGGAATTTTTAGGCCAAACCATTTGGTGAGAATCTCTTAGAGGGAGATCTTTTTTCTCAAAGACTGAATGTACTGTGCAGCTTGCTTTGATAATTACTGGCTTATGGAAGGTTGAGGGACTCAAAAGATTTAGAAGGCTGTGAATTCTCCGATGTCATACTACCGGAAATGCCTGGATGTAACCTAGGAAAAAACAAGCAAATACAAAAGAGATTCGTGAAGTGTTAAACAATAGCTAATTTGGGGTGAGACCAATGGAAATGCCCACTGGGTGTGGGTGTGACACCACCAGCAGAGCTGCACCAGGGCCATGAAGAGGGGACCTGACCAACTTGAGCTGGTCATTCACAGGACTTTGGATGAAAGCGAGATCACCATAGCAAGGTGGAAGGGAGGGCTGGGAGGGTGGGGGAGCAGGCAAGGGCAGGGCACACATGGCCAGTGGGCAAAAATGACCCAGAACTGTCCAGTGGCTCTTCTGAAATGACTTTGTGTTTGTTCCTGAACACGGCACGTGTTAGGTCATGAATGGTCCCTAAGAAGTCAGTGTGGCTAAGGGATCTAGGGTCTGACACTGCAAGAGTGGGCTGTCAGCCTCGTCTGGGAATTTGTTGGAAATGTAGCATCTGGGCCCTATTCAGTCAGAATTTGCGTTGTATTAAGCAAGAGGCAGACACTCTGATAGTGAAGGACAGGGAAGCTTAGCGTGCTGCAGTCCATGGGGTCGCAAAGAGTTGGACAGGACTCCGCGACTGAACAAGACACAATCTGAGTCTGAGAAGCACTGTTTTAACTCAGGATTGGACACAGAAATGCTGCCCTGGCCTGGAACTCGGCACTGCTAACCATCTCTCAGGCGGGGTAAACGCTGCTGCCCCGGGACCCCCACACCTGACAACTGGAGGAATTTGTCATTAAATCTACAGCCTGCTTGCTCCCTGGGCATCTGTTAGGAATCCCTGTCTTTTAAACAAGAACACCAACACTGAGGCTTTTAAACTGTACACGCACACCTGAAGAGTTCAGAAGTCTGGACCTCCTTCCTCCCAGGAGCCTGGATTTGCCAGCTCAGTATTGTCACCTGGAATGCAGGTTCTGTGGTGGCCCAGTCTACCTCTGCAGAAATGGCTTCACTCCTGCTCCACCCAAGGATCCCGAGGCTGAGAAGAGCAGCAACTAGCTGAGGGTCCTTCCTGGTATCCCTTACAGGTCAGACACAGAGCCCAGCAGCTACTTTGGTCTGGAGTTCTGTGCTGAGCTCCCTCCCATCCAGCCGATTCCAGGAAAGCCTGGACTTTTTCTACCACAGGAGACGGGGTCCCCACCCCCTCCCTGGGGCAGCATCCACGCCCCGCTGTCCTCTAGGTCTGTAGGTAGGTCTGGCCAAGGAGGAGCAGTCTCAGAAAGTCAGGAGAGTGACAGGAGTTTCTTCCAGGGTCTATTTTCTGGCCCCATCCTGGTGGGCTCTGAATGACACAGTTTCACTCCTCCTCCCCTAGCCAGAGGTCCTGCCTGGCTAGCGGGATCCCTATGCCTACCACTACCTTGGGCTCCGGTAAGGCCTCTCCCTCTTCCACACACCAGTGATGGGTGACGCTCTGAGCCACTGCCAGGCTCAGGAAGCCAATGGTCCCTCCGAAGAGCCCCCTATATAAACACTCTCTTTGCCCCTTACTCTTCCTTCTTTCACCATTTTAATTAAGACCCTGACTGACACAGACACAACTTACTAAATAATTTTGCCAAAGAATATAAAATCTCCACATGCAGATACTTTTTGAAAGCTTTATTTACAAATTTACAGGTGTCCATAATCAAGAAGTCTAGAAACAGTGGCTTGAAATGCAAAAGATACACAGTCAATGTTAAAAGTTTAAAACCAACTGGGGTAAGAGAGCTTTCCAGGGGGAAAAAAGCGCTTTCTACCGCGGTTCATCAATTTTTCACTGAAGCCGTGGACGCTTTGCATCGCCTCCTCTGAGATGGTAACAGTGTTCAACGTTGTTCTCATTATAACCTTCATTCGAGGACAAACAGCAAAGTTTCATAGGCCGGCGGTTGTAATTCAGCCGACCTCCGAGGACAGAGCGCCGGGTCTAAGCCAGCATCGTGACGGCGAGCAGGCAGGTGGGGGATGTCGCGGTCCCCGGACGGCGCCTCCGCGAAGGAGTGAGGGGTGAGTTCCGTGCGCTGGGGGCTCCAGGCCCAGCCGGGGATGCCGGGACCCGACGGCCCACAGTGTCTGGGCATCGGCACGGTGAAGAAGGTCGGGTCTGGCTCCACGCGGTCCCGGGGGAGGGGGTCTCTTTGGCCGTGGGCAGAGGGGATCCGTAGAGCGGGGGGCGCGCCCAGGCCCTGGCAGGAGCGGGGGGGAGTCGGTCCGGTTGTCCCGTGGGTTCAGCAAAGCCCCAGCGCAGCGCCACCTCCTCCAGGAAGCCCACCGCACCGCCCACCCCGCCTCCCTGGAGACCGAGTCGCTCCCAGATCGGATCTCGCAGCGCCGGCCTGAGTCCCACTGGAGGGAGGCCCGCAGAGGGGTGGCCCGCAGAGGGGTGCCCCACATCTTCCCCATGAGAGTGAAGACGGCGCGGAGATTATTTTGAGCCATCTGTCAGACCAGAACTCGGTCCCCCGAGGGGTACTCCGGCCGTTTTCACCCACCGCGACCGAAAGAGTCACTCGGGTGGCCGCTCAGTCCTGAGTTACTAGGGTCCTAGAAGTGCCCACGAAGCCCCACTCCCCCGCAGCCCGACCCCGGCCCCAGTGAGGCAGACCGATGGGGAACGGTGACCAGGACCCAGGCCCACCGCCGGGCTGCCAGCATCCTTGAGACCCAGACCGAGACCGAAGAGGACACGCACAGTCCCAGCCTCTTCCTCTCGGGTGAAAGGCGCTCCCCCAGGGGTCCCATACTGCTTAAATGCAGGGCCTCTCCATTCATGTGCACAGGCTGTCTTTGCATGAGTGGGAGACAGTCTTAGGACTGTAATTGTGCATGAAAGGATTAGTATACAAACTTACGTGGGACTGGAGATGGGAAAAGTGAGTCTGACCCCAGGGGAGAGTGGGGAAGACCACCAACCAGGCAAACAGAGATCCAGCCTATAGGAATACAGGAACGCCAAATCTCACACACACACACACACACACACACACACGTGTGTGTGTGTGTGTGTGTGTGTTTATATATTGCATATATATTTATATATTTCATATAGTATATATGCATTTATATATGTTTATATATTTTATGTATATAAGTATTTCTATATTATATATGTATTTATGTACCATACATGTTCAAACCACTCAGTCTTAAGGGAGATGAACCCTGAATACTCGTTGGAAGGACTGATGCTGAGGCTGAAACTCCAGTATTTTGGTCATCTGATGCGAACAGCTGACTCACTGGATAAGTTTCCTGCTGGAAAAGATTGAAGCCAGGAGAAGAGAGCATCAGAAGAAGAGATGGCTGGATGGCATCACCGATGTAATGGACATGAACTTGGGCAAACTTCAGGAGATGGTAAGAGACATAGAGGCCTGGTGTTCTGCAGTCCATGAGGTTTCAAAGAGTCAGACACGACTGGATGACTGAACAGCAACAAAGTATATATTATATATGGATTTATATATATATGCTCATATTATATATGTATCTATAAAATATATATATTTAACTGAAAAGGCAAGCTGCAGAATAATAGGGAGAATACATCCCATTTGTGAGGGCAGGAAGAGGGGAGAATCCTACAGGACAGGTAGAGACCGCTAGTTTTTCCCTTGATGTTCTGCTTATATGACTATCGAAAAAATAGGAAAAGTTATACGTGTTAATGAAGCTATTTATGCAGAACACAAATGATTTTGCATTGGTAAGATGAAAATAAAGCCTGGTCATTTTTTTTCCTTTAAAAAAAAAAAAAAAGCGCTAACTCTCCCCCAAGTCGGAAAGACCGAAAGTAAAAGGAGCTTGAACTCCTCACAACCAGAGGCCATGGCGCCCGCCTTTCTAACACCAACTTCAGCATCAAAAAAACAGAGCTCAAGATGAGCAGCTTAAATTCTAAAGCTCCGCCCGTTTTCCGAAAGGTGCCCTTAATTCATTTCCAGCTTTATTAACGACCAGCAGTTTTGTCTGCCGTAAATCTCTCAATTTCTACCTGATAAATAAAGAAGGAATCAGGTCTTTTTAAAAAAAAAACTTAAAAAAAAAAAAGCACTCGAGTTTTCTTTTTTACAGAAACTTGCCTGATTAGAGGTCACCTTTAGAACCATTCCGAAGACCGCAAAAATATATTCTTTACCATTTACCCCTAGAGAGGGTGAACCTGATTTCATCTCCTGCTCCCAAGACGATTCTGCACCTGCCTGATCACCGCTTTCCTGCTGGTAAAGCTCCAGGTAGGAGCGAGTTCTCAGGGGTAAACGCATGCACACTTCCCCAAGCCAGCGTCCCCTCCACCCCACCGCATCCAGCCCTGCAGACGCCCCCACCCCTTTCTCCCTCCTGCGTTCTCCGGGAGGGAGTCCGGCGCAGCACCGCGTCCTGCCGGCCCGGGCGTCCTGTGGGACGCCGGCGCTGCTCCTCGAAGGCGCAAGGTGGAGACTCGCCCTCAGTCGGCCCGCGGTCCCGGCCGGTGCCCCGCCGCTCGCTGCCGCCTTGTCTTCAGTTTCGCATCCCCAGGGGGCCCAGCCCGGCGGTGCCGGCACGCCGCGCGCTCCGGGGCTGGCTCGGAGGTCACTGGCGTACCCCGCCTTCGGGCTGCTCTCGGCCATCCAGCTCGGCCCCGCGCCCCGCAACCCCTCGCGGGACCTGCCGCCTCGCCCGTCCGGAGGAAAGGGGTGGGGAACAAGAGGGGGAGATGCCCGCGCCCCCGGCCCGGCCCCGGCCCCAGTTCCAGCCCAAGGCTCAGTCGGCGACCCCGCCGGCTCAGGGACGCTGCGGGCGCCTCCCGGCCCTGGGGTCGTTCCTGCACAGACCTCCTGACCCTTCGAGAGCCCGGCTCCCGGCGCTGGCCGCACCCGAGCGGCCGAGAACCCGGGCCCGAGCACCGCGAACACGGCCACCCGCTCCCTACTGCGCGGCGTACAGTCTGGGTTTATCTTCTTGTTCGGCAGAAAGTCACAGGCCGAGACCCCAATCCCCTCCCCTCCTCGGGGGAGAGTCAGACCCGGATGTCCCGTTGGGACCTCTGAGGTCCCCGCGTGGCAGACCCCCTCCTGAAAGATTCGTAAGGGAAACCCTTCAAGGCCGATTCGCTCCGGACCGCGCACACCGGCTCCGACCAGCCCTCCCGAGGGCGCAGAGCCACCGGAGCGAGCGAAACGCCTTGAAGCGAGAGTACGACGTTGCGGTCGTTCCGTCCGGGTCACCAGGGGGCTGTACTCTTGCTCGACCTTCACCAAACCTAAGAGCTTTTACCTTCTAGGTTGAGTCACTTCGGGGTCTGGTTGAAATGCCCTCTGAATTAGGAGCAGCCGGAGCGCGGTTCCGCGCAAGCGGAGCGCGGCGCCCTGGGCTTCCAATGCCTTCTGCGCCCGGAGACTACCGCGCGGGAGGGACTCTCCGCCGCCTCCCGGGACCTGGGCCCGCGCGTGGCGGAGGGTGGGGGTGGGCGTGGAAACTGACTGTCGTGCGCAGGCTTCGCCCCTGAACATGATTTTCATTTTCTTTGTGCAAAACTTCAGCGACACTACTCCTTCCTACTGGGAGGAAGAAGGGACTGGATCTAAAATCACAACCTCGGTGGGAAGCAGTCCCGACGGTCTGGGATTGATTGAAACGCTGTGAACACAGATGCCTTTGCTTATAACACATGCATCACCATCACTATCCCGTCTGCTTCCTCCCCTCACCTCAGACACAGAAAATTTATCCCAAAACATCCCCTTTCGCCGGACAGAGGAGAGCCGCAGGGGAAAATAGGGGGCACTGATAATCTTACTTCGCAGAGGGGAGAGAGGACTTCCTGCCTTTGGAATGAAACAAACAACAACAATAACAACAACAACTTGGAGGGAGGGGTTTACCCAGAAGCAAAGATAATCAATAGAACAAATGGAAATACGGCTGTTCGGTGAATGGAAGCCCGGGACGACCAGCTTGGAAGTCAGTGTCTAAACTGATGGACTGGAACTAGCCTCTCGGGCACATTAATAAATTAATCGCCAGAGGAACAGTTACTAATGTAGGTAAAGACCCATAGGACCAAAAGGGGAGACAGGGGAACTGACTAGATTTTGGATGCCTTAATTTTTCTGAAAGCTGACATGAAATAATGGTTGTCAGGCAAGAATCATTTCTTATAACCAATACATAAAGTAAAAAAGATGAATTAAATAGGAAAAAATTTTAAATCATATTTAATGAATTTAAAAAGCTATACACTTTCCGTACCCACAACCTCTTTACTGAAATTGCAAACTTGAATTTCTATTTTATTTCTCCCTTCTGTAATCTCCCATTTCAGTTTAATATTTTTGGTATGTGTGTCTGTGTGCATCTACAATCTGAAGTCTTTTTTTCAGACACCCAAACAGATTTGTTAAAATAAGCAGAATCCAGACCTATGTACTGCAGAAGGAAATGGCAACCTGCTCCAGTATTCTTGCCTGGAAAATCCCACGGAGAGAGAGGCCTGGAGGGCTACAGTCCCTGGAATTGCAAGAGTCAGACATATGTATTCCTGTGGCTGATTCATGCTGATGTATGGTAGAAACCAACACAATACTGTAATTATCCTCCAATTAAAAATTAAAAATTTTAAAGAATATATTTAGTAGAAAACGTGCACATACAAAACTTAGCAGAACCCAATATGTAGGGAACAACTCTAAAATTGTCCCTTTGTTTCATGGTTGGGTCAGAGTTTTCTTGTCTTCACCGCACCAACTACTACCCTTGAAGAAATAACTTCCAAGGACTTTGGTGGTTCAGAATCCCTTCTATGTAGTTCCAACATAACTTAAACCTGCTGGAGTTGCTTGGAATTCCTGGAAGCCAGACTTTTTTCTTCATACACTTTCTTTCTTCATTTCACTCTATTTACTCATCCTCAAGAATTTCAACTCTTTTATGCCCTTAAAAAAATAAATGGCTTGGCCATGTAGTTCAGGACTTGAGAAACTACGACTGGTGGGGGAAAGTGCTGACTAAAAGGTGAATACTAGCAGTCTTGACACTGAGCAGTGTGTCTAGGTGAACTGTCCCTTTTATAAAGACCTTGAGATTTTCATACAAAATGAGTTGATATGAATTGAGGCATTCTATGTGAAGTTCTTCTTCAAATGACAATCATTTCCATTTTAAAACCAGAGAGGCTGAGCTGCCCAAAGCACAGACTGAAACACACAATCTGGATTCCCAGCTCACACCGGCAAGCTTTCGAGGCTGGGAAATTCTCAATCCACCAGACAAAGCACCAGGGGAGGGGAGTTACTGCTGTTTCTCTTTCCCATTGGAATAACGAAATCAAATCCCTCGAGTCTACTGGGAAAGATGGAGACACGTGGAATCAAAAGGTTGAGAAGGGGAGAGAGAAGAGGAAGAGATTCCTGTGGTGCAGAAACAATCCTTTAAACACCATCTAATTCGTCCCTACAACAAGCCAGTAAGGGAGACAGATATGGCTTGTATTGTCCTCCCTACTTTTTTACAGATGAGCAGAGACCAGGAAAGGTTAGTGCCTTTACCAAACTTACAAAGCTACGATGCTAAGCCAGAGAGGACTTCTGACTCAAAGCCTAAGAGTTTTCTCCTTTCCAAACACTTCCGCTTATTCAGCCATTCTCTGCTCTGCTCCAAAAGCTTAGGCTTTGTGTTGCTAGGTTTGCAGTCCTGACACGTATTCAGCAGAAAGGAGTTCTAGCCACTGGCGACTGTCTCAAATAGAAGAGAGGCCAAACAGGAACTCCCCATTCCTTCAGGAATGTCCAATGGAAAACTGAGGGAGGTACCAAGTACAAGCCAGTCACTCAGTCCATTTCTGAGCACTTAGAAGGTGCCCGGTTAGGAGACACAAAGTGAACGCATGGTCGTTGTGCCCCAGTGCTCCTTGAAACCCCCCAGGAATCAGACAAACCAGAATATTGCTAACCATTCTTTTCCTTGCCTTACAAGAGATCAAGTATGTGAGAGGGCGCTGACCATGACCCTGGAGGAATCTGGGTCCACCGCATGGCTGCTGCAGCATGTTGATCCTCATCCGAATCACCACACAGAGTGGAATTTCACAAACCATCCTTCTGAGCAACATCAGTTTGGGGATTTATGGATTTGACTCTGACAAAGTGTTTGAGACTTCGGCTCAAGTGGAAAGAAGACCCTCGAAGCTAATTGTCTTCTGTAAGAATACGATGAAAAGTTTTTTCTTTTATTTAATCAAACTGTTTGGGCCTAAGCTGCAGAGAATGTTTAAAGAACATTATTACTATTGTAGCAACAACTTATTTAACGCTTGCTGTCAGTGCTAAGAAATTTTATATTTTGCTAAGTACTGTTTTATGATATAAATACTATTTTGTACCACACTGAGAATTTTTAATATCCAGAATTTTGAATAAAGCTGGGAGAATTGCCAGTGGTGAGGTTTGGTGTTCATGTGAGGCGCATGGTGCAAACTGACTTACAGGAAGCTGCCTAACGATTCAAGAGAAAGCACAGAGCTTCCTCGCTGGAGGGAAGGTTGAGGAAGGTGTTACAGTGAAAAATTAAGGGGATGCAGCTGATCCCAGATCAGGGAACCTCAAGGAATGTTCTGTGAGTCTCAGGTTGATCATGTTGAAGAAGGAGCAAGACATGCCTCATCCTATTCCAGACAAGGATGAACAGGGACACTAAAACCACTTTTTCTCAGATGAATACTCAGGATTCAGAAGGAAGCACCTTGTAAGCAGGAAGAATAAATCAATGCTGAAATAATAAATGTGATATCTCTCTCCCCAAGCCAGTGCTGTCAAAAATAATCAAAGGAGAATAGGAGGAGGAAGGCAGTGTTGAACATCTATTTTGTGACCAGGCAGTTCTGAGTATTAAAAACAAAATGGGTACTTCCCTCATGATCCAATGGTTAAGAATCTGCCTTATAATGCAGGGGAGGCAAGTTTGATCCCTGAGTGGGGAAATAAGATCCCACATGGAATGGAGCGAAGGCTCCCTGCAATGAAAGATCCCGCATGATGTGTGCCCAAAGCAGGGGGGGGGGGGGGGGGGGCGGGGAGTAACAAGTAAGAAAACAAAACAAAATTAATAAAAAAATAAAAACAAAATGAAATGGGACACTTAAGAAAGTTAGACCACAATGATATATTTTGGTTCGTAGCACCTATTCCATTTTCTCTTAAATTCTTTTGTTTATATGTGCTTTTCTTGACATCAGCAGAAATTTATATAAAAATCTGAACTCTTCTGCAGTATAATTCAGATTAAAGGTACAATCATCTTCTGACATAAGAACAGTAAGTGAAAGAAATAGCTTCATTGGGATATTGTCTCATAGTTGCTTGTATAAGGAGCTTACACATTTATTTGTAATTTATCAGGCCTGCCCTTGCAGCTTTAATACAGATGAAGGCAGTGTCTCAGTGGGAAAAAAAAATATTCTCTTCTTTTCTGAGTCCTTCAAAGGTGTGTAGACTCTGCTGGCTTCCAGTCTGGGTACCTCAGCCCATGAAATGGTTGGATTCCTACCTCCTGACATAATTCTAAAATACTTCCAAGGTAAAGACGAGGCAAGAAGGAGCAGGTGAAGCAGTGTGTCCTTTATGTATTTGTTCCCAAATAAAACCATTAAAATTGAGACAAATTTAATATTTGAAAAAAGTCATGACATATATATATATACATTACCATGTGTAAAACATAACTAGTGGGAAGCCGATGTAAAGCACAGGGAGTTCAGCTCCGTGCTCTGTGATGACCTAGAGGGGTGGGATGGGGGGAGTGGCAGGGAGGCTTAAGAGGGAGGTGATATATGCATACATATAGTTGATTCACTTCATTGTACAGCAGAAATTAGCACAACATTATAAAGCAATTATGCTCCAATTAAAAAATAAAAAAACAAAACAGTCATGAGCTGGTCCTTATAGTCACTTCATCTGAGTCTGTTTAAGGAAAGAGGACTCTGAACATGTGGTGACACCAAAGACCTCTAACCCGAGTCAAGTTCTACATTCTGCCCTTCACTTTAAAATTGCATTGGTGTCTTTGACAGGACCCAAAACTCTTTTCCTGATTTTTCCATGAGGACCCACATTCTTACACTTCAAAATAAGAAAGGGTCATTTAAGGAAAAAAGACTGCTGGATAATCTGTTGCTAAGTAACCAAGCTCCCCAATACTTCATAGTTTACAACCACCATCTTTTTTCTTTCTTTTAAATCTCTCCTACCTGTGAATTGATCGAGCTCATTCTGACGTTGTTCTTCTACCTCTCTTGCATTCCAGTTGGAAGGATGGTGGCCAGAGATGGGAGTCAGCCACGCAGCCTCTCCTCTCCACACAGCCTCTGCACGTGGTCTCACCACCTTGATAACCAGCTTTCCTACACAGTCACTCAGGAGCACAAGAATGACTGCCAAGCCTTGGCCGAGGGCTGGCACAGCCTTGCCTGCGCTGCATTCTATTGGGTTAGAGTAGCAAGTCCAACCCAGATTACAGGTGGGAGGGGTTGATACAAGGATGTAAGCACCCAAGGTAGGGAGCAAAGCTATCGCCCACAACACCGCACAAAGGAAAAGACCCACATCTTCACCGGGGTAGGGCATCGCTTTTTGCTTTGAGAGATGTACTGCTCTCCTGCTTCTTGATTCAAAACTCAGTGATAGGAGAGTTATTGAGATGTCCCTGTCTTCTCAAATAAAGGGAAACTACCTTTTTGGTTCAATGCTTGGGCCCTATGCTTCCCAACGAACCTTGATCATCAGGGCTTCTAAATCTGAGGTTTTCACATTCCTACAACCTCTGGAGGAGTTATGAGAAGTCGTGCCTAAAACTATGTCTAAAATATTCCACATGTGCGTGTGTGCCTGCATCCGAGAAGGCCATTCCTCGCTTTCGTAGACTATAATCTTAGACGAATGCAAATAAGCATGACCCAGGGTGCTGGAGCTCAGGACAGCAATTCTGATTTCTAACTCCTGACCAACTTCTAAAGTATCTCAGAAGTACAGATGGGGGTGGGGTGGGGAATACTTAGATCATTTAGGTATTTTTCAAAGTAAAACAAAAAGCAGTCACTAGCTGGCACTTGAGGTCACTCCCTCTGAGTCCACTTGAGGACAGACAAGGAATAGGCAAGAGCTTCTGCCCCTAAGAGTTATTGGAGTTAAAGGCATTGGAAATGCTGAACCGTTTTAGTTCTTATTTTCCCTCTCATTATTTGACCTTTCCCTGGTGAGTAGTTAAGAATGTGACTTCATGGACTTTTGGTTCTTTGAAACATTTTCGTTTCTCCTTTCCCTATTTATTTATTTACTTATTTTTTTGGCCATATGGCAATAGCATGCAGAATTCTCCTACCAGGGATGGTACCTGTGCCCCCTGCAGTGGAAGCAGAATCTTAACCACTGGACCACCAGGGAAGGCCACATCTTCTTAATTTTTTTTGAGGCAGCAGCGAAGTGTACAACTGACTCTCCTTGTGCCCTAAAAATGCTTGGTGGGATCTGAACTGGTGACCCGGCCTTGACCCTCAGCAGGTGAGGTACCTCTGCTCACTTCATCCACCAGGAATGCAGGAAACAGAACCTGTCTGGGGTCAGAGGAAGGAAGAATAGTGTAGGGTACTGCTGCTGCTACTGCTAAGTCACTTCAGTCATGTCCGACTCCCTGCGACCCCATAGACAGCAGCCCACCAGGCTCCCCCGTCCCTGGGATTCTCCAGGCAAGAACACTAGAGTGGGTTGCCATTTCCTTCTCCAATGCATGAAAGTGAAAAGTGAAAGTGAAGTCGCTCAGTCATGTCGGACTCTCAGCGACCCCATGGACTGCAGCCTACCAGGCTCCTCCGTCTGTGGGATTTTCCAGGCAAGAGTACTGGAGTGGGGTGCCATTGCCTTCTCCGATAGTGTAGGGTACTAGAGGCAAATAAGTGGATTGGACGATAGCTAGAACACTGAAGTGAAGGTTTGCACATCAAATGTTTAAGGTAAACTGTTATGCCTAACAAAATAGACTTATTTTCCTCACTGAAATTCCTATCTTGAACACTCCTAACACCCAGGAACTCTTTTATATTAAAAAAAAAATAGGAACTCTTTATATTAAAAAAGACATGCCCTATTTCTCCAGAGAATCCAGCCAACCACCTCAGTTCAGACAACCCTCAAGATAAATGCTTTAAGCCGCCTTCCTACTCCTTCCTTTTCTCTATAGCATTTATCAGTATACAGAATGGTAGCTTCTCACAACCAGAATGCAAGTTCTCCCAGTGCCCAAGGATATACTGTGCACAAAGGAAAAACAAAAGTGAACAAATACGTTGTCAGAACTTGCAACACCAGGCTTTCACCATGTACACAGCAAGTAAGGGATCTGTGCCTCCACATGTCACTTGCAAAACGGGGAGAATTGCACCTAAACTCCCAGGCTTCATCAGGCTCAAAATCAGTGCAAGACAGCATTGACGAAACACCTGGTACAGGAAATGCCCATTGTAAATCACCTGTATCCATCCATTTATGTCCCATCTGCTAAGTGTGATGGGAAGGGCCACAAACACAAACAGAGAAAGGCTGATCAGCTTCACAACCTGTGACTCAGTTTCTTCCCTGACAGGGCAGGACAGTGATGCCCCAGGACTGCAGCTGTGGTTGCATTTGCAAAGCATGTTGCGTACATATCCTCCTTGGATCCCTCCCAAGCTAAGAACTGCAGGTTATCAGGAACTGCAGCAGGCCCCATATGCAACTTATAGCAAAATATCCCACTGAAATGATAGGTGCTAAGTTTCACTAACAGTTGAGGTCACAATGCACATTTTATTTTGATTAGTTCCTATGACTTTTTCCAATTATTTTTAACCCAGGAACACTGCTTTCCAAGGTGTAGACCTGTGATGACTGGCGATTTCAGTATTGAGAGGGAGTTTTAACGACTCATGGTGAAATTTAGAAAAGAAAAAATATATCCAAAAGCCTCTTTATGCAGGTCTCAAGATTCAACCAAAGTTACCTGGATATTCTCCTGAGTTTGAAAGTGATATACCAAAACTGAAAAATATTTAGAGAATTATGATTAACCTGTACTATGTAGAGACTAGGGTCACCTGAAATGCATAAGTTAGGCTCATTCTGTGAGTTTCCTTTCCCCTAGGCAAAACCAACTAGGGATGCCCAAATGTTTATTTGAGGGCTTCCCCTTCAAGTCATTCAGGTTTACTATTACAAGAGAATGAGAAATTCACTGTGACTGTATGTTTAGTGTTATAGTTAAAGCATTTCTAATTCTATTAAATACTTAACAGGGATCTCAAAAACTTGCTTTTGTGACAGAGGAGCTAGCAGAGTGAGAAAAGTGGAATTCCAGATTTTATTTTATTTTTAAAGATTGAAAAAAAAACACACCCGGGATAAAAATTTCGTTGATCAATAAAGCTTTGAGAAACGGAGCGAGTTGTTCCCTGACCCACTGGTGAACTTGAACTTGGAAATGGGGTTTTGACAAGGGCCACTGTGGGAAACAAGGGTCTGAACCAATCTTCAGACATCACCTCCCCCCGTTTTACTCCCCACCCCACCCCCAAGTGTTCAAGTGGCAGACAAAATAAATTACCATAAATTATACGCCAAGGCAACTTAAAAACAACACAATGCGACGCGAGGCTGTGTCCCTCGATCCTTGGGGAGGTGTGTAACACTGTGCGCGCTTCTGGCCGCAGGCCCGGCGGGCTGGGACGGCTCACACGTCGGGATAGTTGCAGTAATACACCGCGGAGCTGGCGTCGGACACCACCGAGGACAGGGCCCCGTGGCCGTCGGGCAGGGTCACGCCGGCGTCGTGTCCCGGGTAGGGGAGCCCCATCTCCGGCTTGCACACGAAGTGCAGGTACTGTTCGAACTCCGTGCGCTCCACCTCCCCGAGTAGCTCGGCCGGGGCGCCCGGTTCTGCGCTGTCCCGGCAGTGCAGCGCCTCTGGCGGGGGCGACGGCTGCCCCGGGCCGTGCGGGGGCGGCTGCGGCGGCATCTGGAAGCCGCGTCCCCCGCCCCCCGCCGCCGCCGCCTGTGAGCCCACGGGGCCGTAGTACATGTGCAGGGCGCTGGGGGGCGCGAGGAGGCCCGGCATCGCGGGGCCCGCAGGCTCCGGGCCCAGCCTCGGGTGCAGGGGCCCCGCGCCGGGCGGCTCCGGGGGCCCAGCGTAGTCCGCGGCCGGGGCGTAGCTGTAAGGCCCAGGGGCCGGACAGTCCGCTGGCAGCGGCGCGGCGAAGAAGGCCGGGTCGGGTTCCACGCCGTCCAGCGGGGACGTGTCGGGCGTGGGCAGAGGGTAGCCGTCGAGCTGGGGTGCGCCCAGGCCCGGGCAGTCGCGGTAGTGGCCGCCCAGGTGCGGGGGCAGCAGCGGCGGGCCCGCGGGGAAGCCCTGCTCCGGGAAGGGCAGGCCCAGGCCGTCCATGGCCACGCGGCCGCCCTCGGGGCCCAGCGCGGCCGCCGGCGGCTCGGCCAGGCCATGCAGGAAGCCGCCCTCCACCCGCTTTAGCCGCTTCACCTGCTTGCGCCGCCGCGGCCGGTACTTGTAGTTGGGATGGTCCTGCATGTGCTGGACGCGCAGCCGCTCGGCCTCCTCCACGAACGGCCGCTTCTCTGCCAGCGTCAGTGCCTTCCACGACTTGCCTGCGGGGCGTGGGATGGACCGGGCCGCGGGTTTAGCGTTTGCGCCCCCGCTCCCAGGCCCAACCAGGCCCTACCGCCCCCCTGCGACCTCGGCTGGTGCCACTCCCGGGGCGGGGGTAGGGATTAAGGGAAAGGTTGAAGGCTGGGGCTGTGGAGGCCGAGAGCAGGCTGGGCACTGGGGGAAGACGCGAGATCTCGGGCCCTCCAAGACATTCCCCCCATCCCCCCGCCGCCTTTCTGTCGCTCCTGGAAGCGGCTTCCCGCTCACCACCCGCGCTCGTTCGAGGAACTGGCCAGGAGTCGGGGGAACGGGCGACCCACCCAGCCCCGCGCCAGGGTGCCCTCGCCGCCGTTCGGATGCGCGGGAAGCCGCCTCCCCGGAGTCCCGGCCGACGGTGAACCCGGGGACCGAGGCCCAAAGCCGCTTGGAGAGTAGGAGATAGGACAGCGGGAAGGAAGAGGGACCCCAGGGAAGGACGTGGGGGCCGCGCACCCGCAGCCTCGGTCGCAAGGTCCTCACCGTCTGACCCTCAAGGTTCGCCGGGCCTGGGCCCCGGCGCGGACTCACCCAGCATCTTGCTCAACTCGGCGTTGTGCAGATCTGGGTTCTGCTGCGCCAGGCGCTTGCGCTCGTCCTTCGCCCACACCATGAAGGCGTTCATCGGCCGCCGGATGCGAGACTCGCCCTTCGCTCGGCCCGCCGGCCCGGCCGGCGCACCGGCGCTCGCCGCCGCCTCGCCCTTCATCTTCATGTCCCCGAGGGGACTCAGCGACTCGGCCCAGGGACAGGGGCCCAGGCCGGCCATCACGGCGGGCAGCGCGCTCCGGGGCTGGCTCTGCTCGTCACTGGCGTACCCCGCATCCGGGCTGCTCATGGCGCTCCAGCCCGGCCCTGCGCCCCGAACCCTCCGCCGGACACGCCGCCTCCCCCTGCCGGGGGGAGGGGGTGGGGAGCGAGAGAGGAGATGCCCGGCGGGCCGGTCGCGTCCCCCGACCGGACCCCGCCGCCCGCGTTCCTGGCAGATCGATCGCAGTAACTGGCGCTACCCGCGCCCCCACCAGCCCAGTGCCACTGCGGGCGCCCCCCGGCCGCCGGGCCTTTTCTGCACAGACCCGGCCAATGGAGCGGCGGGGGCGGGCCGGCCGGCTACGTTAGGCCCACGCCCAGCCCGCCGCCCAGGTCCCAAGTTTCAGCTCAACCCCACGCCCGCCCTTCCCCCCTCCCCGGCCCCGCGCCCAGGGCGACACCTGCCCCTGAGAGAACGGGTTGGAGCCGGGCTTTGGCGCCGCGTCGGCTCCCACCCTCCAAGAGGGACCCCTGATCAACCTTCTAGGGTGCTGATCGCCCTGCTGCCTAGAAGTACTTGGCCACTGCAGTCTGGATCGAAGCAGGAAGCACCCACTCAACCTGGAGCTGAGGAGCTTTCAGCGGTGGGGGGCTCGCCTTCCCAGAGTCCCACGGACATGTCTCCGAACTGGAAAACACTTTCTCTCCCCAAGGACTCGACGTACCTGTATTATATTCAAAATGCTATGTCCGAGGTAAATTCTACTTTCGGAAACAAGATTACAAATGTCATCCTGAAGAATTTTTTTTTTTTAAGCTTTATCCAAAGAGACTAACCCACCCTTGAAAATGTGTACAGGAAATGTTTAATAAACTTAACAAAATGTCCTCCTATGTGTTCAGGAAAAAAAGCAAGATTTAGTTTTGATTTCTTAAATGTGGTAAAGATAGCGATATTCATCTAAACGCCTGTCGAATGGAGAAAATAAAGCAACCTTTGAGGAACAAAATACCTGTACCCCTTGGGGTCAGTTTATGGTATTGGGGGGTTCTTCAGTGTTTCTCAAGACTGGAATGAAAACTTTTAAGATTTAAACTTATGTTTAAATTCGAGAGGCCTTTTTTGTGGGTTTGTAAACAAACCCTTCTGTCAAACTTACATACAGCACACCAAACATCAGCCAACAAGTTTATCCTTATAACCCTGTGAGGTAGAGCCCATTCTGTCTTACAGGAGAGGAAGCTGAGGCCCAGAGACGTTAAGGACCTTGCCCACTAGCACAGCACTGGGGAGTGGAATCACCTCCAGAAGTCTGCCCTCAGACTTGGCTCTATTAACTACTAACCCAAGCTGTTGCATTTGTGTATTTGTTTATGTGTTGTGTTGTTTGCTAAAGCAGTGAACACAGCCGCTCCTGCATAAATAGACAACTTTTATCAATCTCCACAACAGATTTGCTTTGTTTACTGTGAAGAGACATGAAAACTAGGGCTTACCGGGATCTGGGAGGTAAGGCCTGAAGCTTGCAGTGTGCCATTGCTTGACAAGTAGTCTATCAAGACTGCTTACTGGGGGCATTCATAAAAACAAAGAAACAGCCTTTGAAAGCAATTGGCCTTCAGTTTCTCTGAGTTTGCTATTTCTCCAAAGAACTTCTGCACTTGTTTTAAGCCAACTTAATTCCTTGAGTATCTGTGACATAGGCTGCCCCCCACCCCCACCTTCAGTGGCCAAAAAGTGGTTGTAGTTCCTGGGTCTCTGAGATTCAGAGAAGAAAAAAAGTTAATCTGCTTAAGGAAATAATGGAGAAGTGTTATTTTTAATAGATGGTTTTGAAACAACTGATAATCTTAAACACATTTAACTGATTATGCACTTCTCCTTTAAGAGCTTATTTTTCTGTAAGAGAAAAATATGGGCTTGAAAATTAAGCGTGATTGCTTTGCAACTGGTTATCTAAGTAAGGAAACTATAGGAGTAAAGAGAGAACAAATTAATCCTGTAGGGCCTTGTTCCTTGATGTTTTCTTGGCGATCGTTTCTTTATTGCAAAGTAATAAACATTTTCCAAAGATCTCAAAGCAGGATTTCTGTTAGGGCAAAAGTTTTGTGAACTAATAGTTTTCTTAAAATAGCGATTGAAAAACCAAACAAAAATAATGCCTGTTCCAGACTACATTTCTCTCTCTAGATGAATCTATTTGATGAATTCCATAAAAAAAATAACATAGGGTACAGGAAATGCAATCCAGGTGTAAGTTCAAAATATATATATGCACAGGTTTACCCTGTACATTTTATTCATCCTTAGGTGCCTCTTTGCCACCTCATTACAGGAAGAGGTGCCAAGAAGGTCGAGAAACTGATGGGGGGTTCTTGTTATTATCTGCACTTGTTCTTGGAGTCTAACTACTGCTTTTTCTTTTTTTTTTTTTTAAGATATTGAGAAATTAGGTGAGAGCACAGGATGCATAGGATGGAGATGTAGCTTCAGATTTTGGTGTCTCTCCACCCCCTACTTATTTTAACACTCTCCCTAGGAGTTATAACATAACGATTTACTTATGTTATTTACTTAAAGGAATTGTGGTGCCTTTCCAAGACGAGTCCCTCCAGCAGGCGGTTACCTGTGCTCATCCAGGCTTCTGATCCTGCTTTTATCATAGATTTGAGGGGACCGTGTTGGGGTGGGGGGTGGCGGCGCCGCAGACGTCCACGAGGTTTGTGTGGACTCTTCTATTTCAGTCTCTTAACTAAACGCGGCGTTGGAAGTCGAGCTCTGGATGTTATCAGAGCCAGCCACAAATGCCACATGAAAAGCAGCAAACATCCGGAGTGGCTTCCTGCGAGCCTTGCTTTTCTCATCACGAGAGATTTACGCGGGGGGAGGGGGCCAGACAAATTGGCGAGGAGGAGCCCTGTCCACCCGCCCGCGTTGCCGGAGCGCGCGGGGACTGGGACCTCTGACTTTTGGCTGCTAATCCATGCCCAGTCCCCAGGCTGGGCCCAAGGCTGGAAAGTCTGGGCAAGGACGCGACTAGCGCGGCGCGAAGCCCTGCCCGGTACCCCGCCGGGCCCGTGGCCGGCGGGCGCAGCGTTGAATCCGGGTAGGTGGTGAGCCGCGGTTCGGAGCCCTGCGTGACCAGGCACCGGCCGTGGGTTTCCTGCAGGCTTTTGTGTTTCGATGCTTGGGAAGCAGGAGCCGGACGAAGGACGCTTCGGCCTCCGAGGAAGGCCGTGGGCACCGGGACAGTCCCGCTAGGCTCGAGGGCGGAGGGAAAGGGGGGGCGCACCGCGGGCACCGGGAACCGACAGACAATGGTATCCCCGGAACAAAGAACAACAATCAGGTCTTCGCGTTTATAAGTCGCATGCCCGCGGCGGCCTCCGGGAGCCGAGCGGAAGGCGGCGCGCCGAAAGGAACGCGCCCGGGGCTCCGCACTGCCCAGGTAGGGCCGCGCGCCGGCTCTGCGTACCTCTCGCGTCTATTCCCGGTCCTCCGGCGGGTGCCCAGCGGGTCCGCGAAGCGCGGTTCAAAGTCGCGGGTGAGATGGGAGGGGTGGGGAAGAAGGAGGGCCCGGGAGATCACGGCCACCAGCTCCCACCCCGAGGCTCCCGAGGGTCAGAGCCCCGCTGCCTCTCACCTGGCGCCCTACCCTGCCTTTGGGGCGCCCGCCTCTCCCGCGGGGCCGAGAGGGCTCTGGGGACTCTCGCTCCGCACCAGGACAGGAGACGTGCGTTCTGCTCCTACACCCTCCCCCACGCCCTCCGCCAGCATCCCTCCCCAGCATCCCGCCTGGTCCGCGGACCCCTCGAGGCCTCCACGAACCCCGCCCCAGCAGCCGGCGACTCCCCGACCGTCACCCAGTTCCCGCTCGGCCGCGCCCGGGGTTTGCACAGGAGAAGCAGGAAATGCGCTGTTCCCGGTCCGTTTCCCTGCTCAGAAACTGGTCCGCGGGGGGTGTTCCTTGTATTCCCCACTCCGCCTCCCGCCCCAGCTCGGGTCCTCTGGTGGGAGTGCTGACATCTTCCCCTTACTCCCCGGCTTGGAGAACCTCAGACTCCGCAGGGAGACGGCATCAGGGGTGAAGGCAAGGCACCAGCTCATACCCAGGGCGGATTGCGGCCACACGCTAGTCTGCTCACCACCCGCTTCATCTTTGGCCTCTCTGAGCTCTAACTGCAATCTCAGTAGCGGTTCCTGTGCGCCCACTTCTGCCGACTCCCCAGGCCCACCTTCCTCGCACCCAGCAAAGGTCCGGGCTTTCCTGGTGGAGCTGTGTCGTCAGCTGCGCAGACAGGCTTAGCAGCAGCAGCAGACACCTGCACATCGCCCCCCCCCCCCCCCCCGCCCCACACCCCCCTCCCGGCTCTTCCCACAGCGGGGGAGCAGACAAGGCCCCTGCATCTTAGAAATGCCCAGTGTGGTACCATTAGTCTTCCCCTCTGATTGATTCGCGTGCAGCCCAGGTAGAATCTAGGCCCTCTCTACCTCAATCACTTGTTCCTGGCATGGAAAGGTGATGCTGACATCTCTAGGCCAAGCGCTCTGAATTTTTTTTTTTTTTTTTCCTCTAGTAGAGGTCCTGCAATTGGTGGCCTTTCTGCCCTGCAAACTGGCTTGCCAACCTTCCGTAGTCAGCAGGGCTGGATTTTGCCAGGTGGTTGGTTAGGGCAAGGTGTGCATCCTGTGATCATGGGAGTGATCAAAGTGAATAGGCTACAGGACAGGCCACTCCTGACACACTCATTACCCACCCTCCCGTGCAACTTGAACCACAACCACAAGCCTATCAGATTTGGAAATGGAGCCAGAGTCGGCTCCAGTGTTTCTAAATAGCAGAGAACCTGAATCCTTTGGATTCCTCTGCAGTCAGTGTTTGGTTGACCTTGGTTACATGAATTTTCTTCTCTGCCCGTTTCTAGACCCTGCCAACAGCTTTATCAGCACTCTTTAACGGCCTCTTTTTTTTTTTTACTGGAACATAGTTGATTTACAATGCTGTGCTAGTTTCAGGTGTACTGCAAAGTGAATCAGTTATACATATATCCATTTTCTTAAAAGATTCCCTACCCATATAGGTCATTACAGAGCATTGAGTAGAGTTCCCTGTGCTAAACCATAGGTCCTTAGCTATCTATTTCATATATAGTGTATGCTTACGTCAATCCCCGTCTCCCAGTTTATCCCTTCCCTCAACAGCCTGTTTATATCCCTCGAGTATACCCAGTCCATTGGTGTGTAATAAATGCTCAGGGATACTGTAACAATTGTTTTTTTAAAAAAACTTTTTATTTTGTATTGGAGTACAACCAATTAACAATATTATGATAGTCTCAGGTGGACAGCAAAGGGACTCAGCCAAACATACATGTATCCATTCTCCCCCAAAATCCCCTGCCATCCAGACTGCCACAGTTGTTCTTGATTAGATCCTGGAGTCATCTTCTTTGGAGGCAAGGCACTAAGAATTACCTCTGTAAACCTCTGTTTTCATCTGAGACACATCTGTGTAGACACAGTCAGACTTAAGGCCTGCAACATCCTCTCTCACCCTCTTCTTCGCCAGAGGCTCAATCTGCAGGCATTAAACACCTGAAATCTCACCTTTTCTGAGGTTTAACTCAAGTCCTCTGGCTTTTCTGAACCCACTCAGCATGTAAGTCCAGGCTGAGTGTACTTGGAAAATTTTGCATGTGGATATATGCATACATAAATTTCAGTCTTTTGGGGACTTTTCAAAACCCAAACCTTTCATGTTAATTTCTTTGTAGTCATAGATTACAGTTTACAAAGCAGTTTCTTGTAGGTTAACTCATCTGAGTGTCAGGAGAGCCTTGGAGGGAGGCAGGGCAACAGAGAAGGAGACTGGGACTGAGGCCTGGGGACCTGTTCGAGGTCCCATGACAAGGATTCTCGGACCAGCTATTTGCCCTTGCTGTTAACAGTGGTGGGTCTTGTTTTGAGTTTCTTTCCATGCCCTGTCTGTGCCAGTGAAAGACCTGATGGGATTTGTAGAAACTCAATAAAACCAGAAAGTAGGAAGGCATGGGTTAAGGACTTTGGCACAGAAACTTCCAGTGTGGTTCCTAATCAGGTCACGATCACACGATCATTTTGTTTTGTTTTGTTTTGTTTAAATATCATAGCTGCAGAGCTGTAAAGAAAACATTTTCATTTAGAAGATTTATAATTAGGTATTTTATTAGATTATATAATCAAAGCCCGAGATGACATCTCATTTGAGTATCATTTTATACAAACAAATTCTAATTCAGCTGGAAAAATGAAAACAGTTCAAAGTTATATGGGGATAAAGTTCAGATATAAAGAAGTTGAGCTCTCTGAAGCTCTGCTCTTATACTTCATTCAGACTGAAAGAGACATAGTTAACTATACCGAGTTGTGTGGCATTGTCTCATGTTTAAAGTCTAAGCTGCTGGTCTCCTCTACACCTGTAGCTGACCAAACCTTTAGAGCATAAAAACATACATGTAGCAGCTAAGTAAATTCCCTTCATGTATACTTTTGTTTGGGAGAGAAATGGATGGCAAATATTATCAATTCTATTTTATGATGTGGGAAATTAAGGCACGGAGCAATTGGGTGATTTCCTTGTTTTCAAACCAGTCTAAGAGACGAGAGAATCATCTGTTCATTTAATCAACCAATAATTCCCCCAGTACCTGTAAATCTAAGGCTCAGTACAGCATGGTATATTGGTTACGACCACAGGTTTGGGAGTCAAACTCCTTGAGATTGAACCCTAGTTCTGCAGCTCACCAGCTGTGCATCCTTGGACATATTGCTGAATCTTTCTGTAAAATGAAGAATTATAGTAATGGTCTCAGAGAATTTTATGTGGATTAAATGAGCTAATTGTTCACTAACTGCTTAGCCTACAACCTGACACATAGTGTTACACAGGTATTTCATAATAAAATAAAATGTAAATTAATGAATGTGTGCACATGAAGACATATTGGGAGAATAAATAAGAAAAGGTGACCATGATACTGAATGTATGTACACTGTAACAGCTAAAACAAATGTTTTCAAGGAAAAAATATTGTATCTCTGATAACGAGTAATAACTAACATTATCATGTTTTAATCAAAAGTATTTGTTATGCTGGCAAAAGCTTTTCTAGAGGTCTATTAACTATTGTGCATTTTCTAATTACAGTTGAAATGACAACATTTTTACTTTGGTGGTAAAGTCTTTGTTTTATGCACGTCAGCCTTCTAAAACTCTGTAAAGACTGGCCAGGAAAAAAAAAATACACAGAATTGTAAAACATTCAGTACTCCACTAAAAGATCTTTGAAATGCAAAGACACCTTGCAGTGAGCATTTAACCTGGGTTAAATTCCTTTCCTTAAAGGCACAGAGAAAAGTTCAATTTTGAGAACTATGCCTGGGACTCATGTGTTTAAAGGAAAAAAGACCCATGAATGTACATACCCTGCCTAGCTCTTTCAGTGTGAAAATATCCCAAATTCTTGTCTTTATTGTTCAGTAACTTTCTGCCAGGTAATTGCGAGTCACTTCAAACTGCCTCGTTTTCAGCGTTCTGAGATAAGAAAGGAGAAAATATCCAATCTCTTGCCCACTGTTCCAGGTAAAAAAGAGAACAAATAATCACCCAGTTTTGCAGAATAAGAGTGCTCAGTGAGACAGGGCTCGTGTGTCTGCAGATATATGTGTCTATGGACATTCAGAGAGGGTTCTCTGTACATTAAAAAAAAGTAGCAAATTGAGATAAAATGGAAATAGAGATTGTAAAGAAGACTGTACTGCTTTGGGTAATAATGGAATGCTGCTGTTTTGAAAGCAAAAATGTTTTAAAAGTTACTGCACAACAGGTCCCACCTTTGGTCCAGGACAAACCAGGTTCTGTTTTTGTGAACTAAGGCTCTGGATTTACTGAACAGCCATCATTTTAGTAAATATCTATTATTTCAGTGGTTACTTTGTTGTTGTTTTTTTCTTCTTTCTCCCCAGTGGCTAATTTAAAACTGAAATTTGGAGACAAACAGACAACTGGTTCTTTTTTTACACTTTCTTATTATTAATATGTAACACTTCCTTTGAACTCATCTGACATAATACAGGGAGTCCTAGGGCTGAAGAGAACTGCATAACCCACCCTTGCTTTTCAGGTTCTGTAAAATTACCCCCAGAGAAGGCAATGGCACCCCACTCCAGTACTCTTGCCTGGAAAATCCCATGGATGGAGGAGCCTGGTGGGCTGCAGTCCATGGGGTCACTAAGAGTCGGACACGACTGAGTGACTTCACTTTCATTTTTCACTTTCATGCATTGGAGAAGGAAATGGCAACCCACTCCAGTGTTCTTGCCTGGAGAATCCCAGGGACGGCGGAGCCTGGTGGGCTGCCGTGTATGGGGTCGCACAGAGTCGGACCCGACTGAAGTGACCTAGCAGCAGCAGCAGCAAAATTACCCCAGTGAGAGACTGGACACAAGGGAATGCCTTACATAGGAAATAACATATATTAAATGCTAATATATGAATGCACTTGTTACTCATACAGCTATGCTGGTACACAGCATTCTTTTTAAATCACTTATTTTAAAATAACCTCAAACTTACAGAGAAGTTGCAAGAATAGTATAAAGAAGACTCTCTAATTTCTTAGCATTTTACCTCTTTTGGCTTCATCTCGATTTATAACAACAAAAATTTCCCTACATTTGCTGTCTCTCTTGTGCTTTTTTTTTAAAAGTAAGTAAATGGATATAACAATATAAATATGTAGTCATATTTATCATAGAGCATACTGACATATACTGATACATTGTAGATACTACCTAAATATATACTACATCTATATAGCATGTTATATGTTAATACCTATGTATGTATGTCTGAATGTGTGTATGGTTAGCCTTTTTTCTGAACCACCTGAGAGCAGGCTGAGACATAATGTCTCACTCAGTCTAAATACTCCAGAGAACATTCTCCCATATAACCAGCCATCAAATAGCCAACAAATTGGTTATTTGGAAATAGCATTCCTACCTAAGCTGCTTGCCCAATTCACATTTTGCAAACAGTCCCTTTCTTTTGGCCCAACATTCTATCAGGATCACACGTTGCCCCTAGGTACCATGTCTCTTTAGACTTCCGTCTTTTCTAATAGTTCTTTCTGGTTTTCCAGAGTGCGGGTCTTTCATTCCATAAGGGTCTCACATGCAGTCTGTCTGGTCTGGGCTCCTGCGTTCCTGGCAAGAAAACTAGAGACGGTGGTGTGCCCCTCCCAGAGCAAGACAAGGGAGGCTGCCTGAAGCCTCATCATACTGCTGAGTTAACCTTGACCACCTGACCAGTTGCTGTCTGCCCAGTTTCTCTAGCTTCAAATGATCATTTCCCCCCAGTGCAATGGATAACTATTTTCTGTAGGGGGAACTGTGCCCTATATTATACCAATATCCTCATCAAGCCTTCACCCACCTGCCTTAGCATCTGCTAAGATGGGTGACAAGGGGTGGTTTTGAATTCCCATCATTCCTCTGTATTTATATGTTCCTTCTACTGTAAGAAAGTTTTCCTTTGCTTTATATTAGTATGGGCCATAGATTCCTTCTTCACTCAGTGCTTTATCGTCCTTAATTAATATTATTTGTTTGGATGCTCAGGTTGTCACCGATTTGGCATGTGGGGCACCTGTTAAGCTAGCTCCTGTATCCTTTCGATTTGTCCTAATCATCCTTTGAGTATTTCTTTATATTTTAGCATAACAAAATATTCCAGGCTTTGGACATCCCTGGCAGTCCAGTAGTTAAGACGCCATACTTCCAGTGCAAGGGGAGTGGGTTTGATCCTTGATCTGGGAACTAAGATCCCACATGCCACATGGGGCATCCAAAAAGTTAAAAAAAAAAAAGAAAGATATTCCAGGTTCATCTTGTATTTTTCTGCCTTAACCTTGATTCAGTCATTTCTGCAAGGAGTTGAGAGCATCTTTTAATGAAATAGGGTGTTTAAAACCAGGATCTGGGTTCTCATGAGTACTGGGCTATCATCATTTCTAGATACTCTCAGCCGGATATATATATATGCATCTTGCATATATCTGTAGCTATTTCTTATCTTCCTCCCCAAATTATTAAAACACTGAGTTACTTGAAGATTCCTCCAATTCCAGTCCAACATATCAGGGTTCTTGCTAGCCTGCTGCCTCTCTGTATTTCTAAATGCCTTTTCTGAATGTAAAGAACCTAGCTCCCACTACCCTTATACCTGCTATCTGCCTGCTGTAATCCCGGCCACCCCACCTGCCTGCTCTTGACTTCCAGGCCAGCACCTCTGTGTAGGTCTCCTGCAGCACTCCACTGTTGCCATGTTCAAAAGCAAGGCAAAAACATAATAATTACTTGTTTAAATTTATCTTTAAATTGTGCATGTGTGCTCAGTCATGTCTGACTCTCTGCGACCCCATGGACTGTAGCCAGCCAGGTTCCTCTGTCCATGGGATTTCCCAGGCAAGAACACTGGAGTGGATTGCCATTTCCTCCTTCAGGGGGTCTTCCTGACCCAGGGATTGACCCAAGTCTCCTGAGTTTCCTGCATTGGCAGGCAGGTTCTTTACTGCTGAGCCACTAGGGAAGCCATTTTTCAATTATTTTAAGTATAAAATGTGACCATAAACTATAATAACAAAAGTTCCTTCTTTACTGCCTTTCCTTGGTGGCAAATTCCTCAGGATTCAATTAAAAACAAAATTACAAGGAATTATTTTTGTCTGTTTGGAGTGGGGTCACAGTTTTGAGAATGTAAGATTGAATCTCAAAAACCAAAAAAATGTTTCTTTTCAGTCATGGCCAGAACAAAAACTAGAAATTGACTTGACCTAGTAGGCTTTTTTTTTACTAAAAATGATAAGAAAGGGCAGTAAGAATTAAACAATATTTTTTTCAGAAGCGTTCACAGAATTTGTGGCAGTTTTGAGGAAATACTTCGTAAATACGCTGCCTCTCCCCTCTCGTCAGCCACACCCACACATACATTACTCTCCATGATCTTAAATGAATAAAATAATGCATACCAAGTCAGATTTCATGAGTTGTCCCAAGTTCAGAGGTTGGCCAATCTAATTTATACTGCTTCTATGCATGACTGAATTCCCATGAGTCATTTTCATCTTCAGAGAGAGAGTTCTGTGGAACCATGTTAACATGAAGACCAATCCCCTGAGCCTTCAGATGAGGCTCAGCAGCCCCCCTCCCCGCCCCTTCCATGGCTGTTTCTCCTTGCAGAGCTCAGGACAACCCTAAAGGTGAGTGAGTCCAAGTGCAGCTGCAATGGACAGCCATGGACACCTAACAAGCACCTCTCCTTGATGCATCTTTCCTCTTTTTCCAAAGCTAAAGGCGGAAAATGTTACTGGGTCCTTTCTACAGAAAGGATGATGATAAAACATCCCAGGGCTAGAAAGGGCAGGCTCTAGTTAAGCAAAGACTAGAAGCATGAATGCTTGAACAAATATTTAATCATATGGGTATGTATTAACTGGTTTGGGCATTATATGTAGTGAGACTTACCAAACATATCTAATATACCAGTTCAGTTTTAGGGTGGTCGTTCATACTGAAGCTTTAATTCTTAACAGCAGGTTAAGTCTTCAGTAGTTCAAGGACCTCTGCTAATTTGATTTTGCCAATACTTATTGTATGCAACAAACGAATTATAATAGTATATTTATGAAGAAAATTAGTAAATACTTTCCAACACCTCCACTTAGCCTTTGAGTTGGGTACATTTTACTAGTGAACATTTCCTATACACGTGCATAACATAGATACCCTGTCCATTACAACAGCCTGTCCAGCCACATACACCTCACATTCAGGGGCTCTCTCCTTTCTGTCTACCCCTCTCTTACTGCTCTCTGCCTCCTTCGCTATATTCCTGCCAACTGGCCTCTGGCTGCTTCTACAACATGCCAAGTTCTTTCCTCCTTGAAGCCTACAATCTCTTCCATCTGTGTGGAACCAAGGTCCCCCAGATTCTACTATGGTTAGCCCCCTCCTCCAAAGACACAAACTCCAGGAGACCATCCTACCTAAAATAGCCAATGTCTGCCACTGCCCCCACAAACTTGTCAGACTCTCTTCTCCCACTTGGTTTATAATTTCCTAAAGTACCTGTTCCTGGCAGTCATCATGTTTTTAAATCTGTTTATTGTCTCTCTTTCCCCATTAAAATGCTAACTCCCTGAGATACTATGGGTGCTGTGCACTGCCGCATCCCTGAACCCAGGGATACATCAACAAGATTTGCTGAATGGTTGAAACACAGCCCAAGACAGCTCATCAGAGGATTTCCCCCTGCCAAAACTGCAGAGGCTTTGACTACTAGTTGGTCTTTTGCACAGTCATGCATTTTTCTTGAAAACACCCTTTTCCCTGAGAGCTTGTATTGCTCCTAGCTAAAGCCTCATCCTGTCACTTTAAGAAGAGGAATGCCCCCTCTGGACACGTATTTCATTAACAGAGTATTATCTCCCAGAGTAACTAAGCACTTTCAAAAGAAGGGTGATGGTTACAAGAGCCTCTAAATAATTTGGACTGATTAGGTATCTTAATCCAGTTGCCAGTTAATTGTGTTTGTTTGTGATCAAGAATATGATTTTCACCTAGTCCCCCTCCACAATCTCGCCGTGTTTGGAGAAGGCCCATCTCGGTATCTGCAGCGGGCTCTTTGAAGGTGTTTGCCGAGGAGGTGGGACCGCAGCGCTCACCTGGAGCCAGGAGCTGGAGGAAGGCATGTCGGCCCAACCACCTACGGGTTGACTAAGCGAGATCCCACCGCCCACCGCAAACAGCCTGGAGATCTGAAGACCCGAGCCCAGCCCCACCCGCTCCCTCCGCGCCCGGGTCACTATTTCTGGAGGGAAAATGACTCCTCCGGGCTTGAAAGGCTGATGGGAATGAAGGGTGGTCCGAAACGGACCTTCTGAAAGTAGCCGCGCAGAAGGATCAGGTTTCCCCTTTATTCCAAATCTGTCACCCACTGACACTTTTAAAATACAAAAGAAAAGAAAAACACCTAGAAAAGTAAAATAACGAAGTCAAGCAAAGTATTGATACAAGCTCACACTTTTTATTAGGAGGATCCTCAGACATCAACCTGCTCTCAATTGCTCCCAAAGCTCCGAGCTGCTTTCCGCATCCCGCCCCAGACCTCAGCCCCCCAGTTCGAGGGCTGTTTCCACCGCAACCGGATCCCGGAATCCCACCCCAGACCCGGGTGGGTCAGACCTCAGCCCCCTGCCCTCGACGGAAGACTGGCCTTAAACCTGCAGTCCTCTCCTCACTTTGCAGTTTTAGGTCCCTACTTCCTTATTTAATTTTTTAAAAGGATATACTAATGGATATTACGAGTGATATTAGATGAGAACTTCTGTCACAGATAAGCATCAACTCAACAATAAGCGGTTTATTGACATTATTCACTGTTAAACACCGGGGTTGTTTACCTTGACAGCTGGGTCTGGGCAGTGGCTCTGAGTGGGGTAGGGGTGGGAACTCCCTGAACGCATTCAGCTTCGCTGCTGGGGGTCTCGTGTTGGGGCGGGAGGGGGCGCCTGGCCAGTGAGGTGGGGGCGAAGAGGAGAGAGCCGGCAGACGGATCGCTCAGGTTCACTAACCCTTCAGTGATCTGCTTCTGTCATCGAAGTAAATTCTTTCATCTGCTGCCAAATAGTTAAAGCTACATTGTTAGCTGTAACTATTCCTAGGCAGCATGTATCTAATATATGGGATATAATATTGGTGATTCAATATAATTTCTATATTTTATATAAAATATAGAAATATATATAAAATATAGAAACTATATTGCACACAATTTATTATATACAATTATTGTATATCTTGCATACAATTATGTATGTATAATAAAAACAGAAATGTGTATGAATGTATAAAATGTGTGTGTGTATATGTATATATATATGTGTGTGTGTATATATATATATATATATATATATACACATTTGTGTTTGTTTTAGCGGTGGGGAAACTGAAGTTTCACATAATCAGTCTAGGGGATCTGGAACCGGAAGCCAAAGCTAGAGAATGCAGTCCATCACCTGAAGTGTTTGTGGCTGTGACAACACAGAAGCCACAGTGTGCTCTTCCTCTAGGTAGCCCAGGCTAACTCCCTGACTTGTGGGGACCCTTTGTCTTTTAATGGGATAAGGCTTTTTGGCCAAGTTCTGCTCATCCCATCCCCCAACTCATTCTGACTTCTAACTTGATGAGTTCCCTTGAAATTCTGGCTGCCACAAATCCCTTCCTTTTCCATCTTCCTTTTGTCCCCATCACCATCAACAAAAGGCTGACTGCAAGTTTCCATCTGTGGAACTTATTTACATATAATAAAATATTGACTTGTTTGGTACCATTTGTATATTATCACCATACTAAGGCCTTTGTTCAGAGAGAGGGTTTTAAATCGTTAATTGATGTGAATTTGTGTTATCCAGGCAGACACTGTTTCTAAGATTCTTTCCATTCTAAATTACAATTAACTGGACTCTCAAAAGTGCTCAAATTGTCTAGTCATATTCCCTCAGTTTTAAATTTTTTCATAAATAGCTTTCTTGAATTCAAATGATCTTCAAATTCTCTTACTTTACTATTTCATATATCTGTAGGTTTTCTCTAAACCAGGCATCTGCAAATATCTTCAAGTCTTTTAGAGCAAGAACTTTCTGTAAGGAGAATACCTAAAATTGTGACAATATAAAAACTGCCACAACCTGGAGTAATACACCAAAAAGAAAAGTTGTTTCTTTTGTAGATTTATTTTCAGATATAATGGATTTGCATAATAAATTTGCAGTGGTATGTTGGTTCCTTTAAAAAAATAGTTGATATTGTTTCTTAAAGGATATGAATATGGAAAAGTGATTCACTGGCTTACAAAATATAATAATTAATTATTATACATTATACATTACTTATATACAATATATATACTTATATACAATATATATATACTTATATATACTTATATATATATACTTATATACAATAAGTATACTTATATACTTATATACTTATATACTTATATACTTATATACAATAAATATACTTATATACAATAATATATACAATATATACTTATATACAATAATTATACATTACTTCAAAAGTATTTTATATACATACTTCAATTTAATCTTTAAAATAACCCTACTAGTTAAACGTTCTTACTTCTTTCTTTTTTAAATTAATTTTTATTGGAGTATAGTTGATTTACAACATTCTGTTAATTTCAGGTGTACAGCAAAGTGAATCAGTTATATATATACATGTATTCACTCTTTTTTCGATTCCTTTCCTATAAGGTCATTACAGAGCATTGAGCAGAGTTCCCTGTTCTATACAGTAGGTCCTTATTAGTTATCTATATTATATATAATACTGTGTATATGTCAATCCCAATCTCCCAATTTATCCCTCCCTTCCTTTCCCCCTCAGTAACTGTAAGTTTCTTTACTATTGTGTGTTTCTGTTTTGTAAATAGGTTCATTTGTACCATTTTTTTTTAGATTCCACATAGAAGTGATATCATATAATATTTATCTTTCTCTGACTTCTTCATTCAGTAGAACAATCTCTGTGTCCAACCATGTTGTTGCAAATGGCAATATGTCATTCTTTTTTATGACTGAGTAATACTCCATTGTATATATGTACCATTACCTTCTTTATCCATTCCTCCATTGATGGACATTTACGTTGCGTCCGTGTCCTGGCTATTATAAACTTCTTTTTATTTTTTTTTTTAATTTTTACTAAAAGACGATGACATTCAGAGTGATGAATTGACTTACCCAGAGTCACACATCTAGGAAGGACTGGATCACTTGATTCCACAATTTATGCTTTTTCTACAATTCCGCTATGCTAACATGGCTTCACACAGGCAAAAACACCATTCTACCATCTTCCTATTAGCCACTGATGATTCCTCCACTGCCTAAAGGCTTCCAGTCCCCTTAAATTAATATAGCATTTCAGCCTGTCTTGAAGACTGAGGGCAACATGCTTTTCATTCAGTATTTTTGCAGTAACACTTTATATGTCCATAAACTAAGCTTTGATAACAAATATGGTAACACAGAATTCTAAATTTAGCTTATCATCATGAACTTCTGGGGGAACATGCTCCAAAGTTTCCCAGACTTCGGCCAGCAGAGATTCTGTTCCACCTGGAAAGGGTCCTACAGATTGGTATTACAAGCATCCTAGTGGGGCCATTTCCAGGGCTGGAAAACACTGCTTTAACATATTAGAAGTAGTAAATTGTTAATGATGTGCACTAAAATTGTTGCAACATAGAGGAAAGTTATAATGTATGCCAGTTTAAATTTAGGGTACCCAAGTACTATTTTTTTCTAAAACACAAACTAAAAAAGCTTCTTTAGGGTCCTCGCTCCCTGATTATTCATAAAATAATAACATTTCAGAGGAAAGAAACCTCTTAACTTCATTTTATCACTTTTCCCATAAAAAAGACATAACCTAGAACATCTTTAAGACCTTTGACCAATAGGAAAAAAACCTTTCAAAGCTTTCTGGAGGTACAACCCCTTCTGGGATTCTTGGAGTGGCTTCCTCCCAGAAAGAATTGTTTGTGCCTTATTCATGCCTATTAATTATAGCTATTTTTCATTATTTTGCTTACAGAGTTCAGGCTATGAGACATTGCAGTTGGTTATTTTTGTTACAATTGACCACTTGTCCTATTTCTCTGTATACCACTTTCTATCACTTTTGGACACAAGGTAAGGTACTTAATAAATGTTTATTGATTATAAGTCTGATTTGATAAGAAAGATGGGAAAGAACTTGGTATATTCTTGGCCTCCTGAAATCCTGTTTCTTGTGTATTCTTTTCAGTTCATTTCAGTTTCTAAAGTCTTACAATCTCATATACTGCTGGGCACATAAAAAAAATCAGTCGGCCTGTTTCAAACACGTGTCTACCACTGAGTTAGCCCTTGGGTTTTAAGTCATTTTAAGAAGGTTCAAAAAGGCAATCCAAGTTCCTTATAAGCATTCATTAAATAAATATAATTTTTAAACATTTTTTTGCTGCAGTAATGAAGACATTGAAAGACTTTAGACATCTGATTAGCAATATATCCTAGAAAAAGGATATATGCAGTTTGTACAAATTTTTAAAAATATATTTTATTGAAGTGTAGTTGGTATACAATGTTATGTTAATTTATACTCTACAGCAAAGTGATTCAGTTTCACATAATGTTCTTTTTCGTATTCTTTTTCATTACATTTTACCACAGGATATTGAATATAGTTCCCTGTGCTATACAGCAGGACCTTGTTGTTTATCCTTTCTATACATAATAGTTTGCATCTGATAACCCCAAACTCCCAATCCATTTCTCCCCCACCACCTTCCCCCTTTTGTGTACAATTTTTATCTTTAGTAACTCTTCTGTGAGTTTGACATTTCTTCCCAAATGAAAGTTGGCTTTTTAATTAGACATTAAACCTTGAAAATACATTACACTGAGAGAAGAAACCAGTCACAAGAGATCACATACTAGGTGATTCCATTTATATGACATACCTGGAATAGGCAAATCCAGATAGAAAAGAGATTATCAGTTGCTTAGGGCTGCTGGGGGTGGAGGGCTGAAGGGAGCTGGAGGCAGGGAGTGATAACTAAAAGGCTCAGGGTTTCTTTGGGGGCTGATGAAAATACTATGAACTTGATTGTGGTGATCACTGCACAACTGAATTTACTAAAAACCACTGGATTGTACACTTCAAATGGGCAAATTTTAGAATATTATATCTTTGTGAAACTCTTATTTGAAAAATTATAAATTAGAGACTATCTGGAGAAGACTCCGATATTAAATGTTTTTTTTTTGAAATTGAACACTGGTTGGACAATGCACCATGTTAGATGGCACCAATTGGTACAGAATTCCCCCCTCTCCCCTCCCCTACCAGGCACATTTTCATTTGGCACTAAGTAGATTACCCTCTCTTCCAGGGTAGTTAATAGAAAAAGGCTCCAGCACATGAACTAATTGATTTGTGATTAGTCATAGGATGATATTATCATCTGATAAGTTTGCTTTTAAACTTTATCTACTATTTTATGTCTTACTTTAGACTTGAATTCGTAGTTACTTTGGAGCTTTCTTAAAGCATTCTGCACATCTCATTCAGAATCCTAAATGTCTACCCTCCTCCCAGCCTCCTGCGGAATGGATAAACTGAATTTTCGCCTTCTCTCTCTCAGTCTTACTAAGATGAGTGACAATTAAGTTTTGTGGTAGGAATACTGATGAATATTTAAAGAGAAAAAAGATAAGTTTACCTTCAGTTAATCAATCTGTCAATGTCAGACTACTCTATATACAAAATAATCAACAAGGACCTTCTGTATAGCACAGGGAACTCTACTCAATACTCTGTGAAAACCTACATGGGAAAAGAATCTGAAAAAGAATGGATATATGTATATGTATAACTGAGTCACCTAACACAATTGTAAATCAACTATCCTCCAACATAAAATTAAGATTTAAAAATAGTAATTGTAGGAATGGGAAGATGATTTTAACATACAACCTTCTTTCACTTCCCTAATACATGCTGCTTAGTGATTTTTTTCCAATCTCACTTGTTCATTTTGGGACTTGAAGAAATACTTCAGAAAAATTGTGCTTAATGTTTAGTAAGGTCAGGGGTTAAATGAGCTTGAAAAACATTTGTGTAGGAAGAAATTTTCATCACTAGTCAATATTTCAACTTTTTACATAAGAAGCAAAATAATTTTACAAATGGATTTAAAAGATTCATGACCATATTCTGGCTGAAAGCGTTTCTTTAAATGCCTGAGGACTCAAAATGAAAAAGAGAATAATTATTTCTCTACAAATCAAGCTCTTTCTAACTAGTGTTTTCAGATTTAAGCCCGAGTGTCCTTGGCAACGTGCCCTAATATGGCAATGTGCCCTAATATGGCAATTTCTAGAAGGTTCCTCTTGGGTGCAAGAACACTGAGGTTTCTTTGTGAGGTGGGACGTCCCAGGTGTGGGGAAGGTCGGCATCCTTCTTCCACACCAAGAGTCTTTACCAGCTGCTTTCTAAACATCTTATTTGTCCTCAGAGAAATATTTTTCTAAGATTGATTGTGGTAAGGTGTCTGGTTTTGTTAGAAGAGAAAGCAAGAGTTCTTCTATTGGTAAACAAACCAAGAACTTATTATTCAGTTTTTAAATCTGTGGGTTTTTTTCCTATCCAAACAAGTAGTATTTTGTAATCACAATGAAAACTTTAACTCACTCTTGATTCTTTTATTTATGGCACACTTTGGGAAACTTAGTCACTTCTATTTTTGGCCAGGAAGAAAAGAGGGCTTGCAGCCTTAAAAAGAATCAAGATTTCTCAATAACCAAGTGGGTGTTTTACCTTTACTCACTTCAAACTAGTTTTCCCTCTTCTGATAAAAATGCAATTCTTTATTTTCTATACAACTAGTTAATTCCTAACATAAACAGAAAAGCATTATGAATAAAATTTAAGATCATGTAAAGGCATATTCTTTCTGTGGTTCTTAAACAGAACAAACAAACCAACAAAAAAAATCAACAGTGAAAAATCTAAATTTGAAAATTGAGTTAGAAATGTGCTATCATATGCTTATACAGACACACAGTCATTTCATTTCTGATTTCAGAAACTTAATTGGTGGAGGAAGGTTTAATAATTACTGCTCTCTATACTGCTCTGATTATTCAGATTTTTAAAAGTTTATACTTAATTTCAGAAGATGTAGCCTCTGAATAGAGTCAGGTAACATTTAACTTAATGGGATGATTGTCAGTAGAACAGAATTTGTTCTATAATATGAACGGCACTAAATAATTCTGTATTCTAGTTTACAGTCCCAATTTGAATTTTGACTCATCAGAGGGAGGGACATTTTCTAGAAGGGCCAAGTCATTGAAAGTTACCTGGAATCGGCTCTGAATTTGGGGACAGTCATTCATCCCACTGATCAACTGTGAATATTCGTTGGTAGAAGGACCTTCAAATAGCTAACAAAATACCATCTTTCACCAAATTCATTAATCCCATTTAAAGTAAACACATTTCGCTTAGTCAAAAAAAAAATCTTTGAATTTTAGAATGTCATCATTTTGACCTACTTTTTACACTCTGATTACTTTAAGTTAGATCAAACACAGTTTCTTTGCCTCAACTCAATGGATGGGCTACAGTGGCTCCCAGGCTGATTTGTAGAGCTCATTATGGACTCACAAAGGGTTCAAGGTTACCTTCCAATTTGTTTCAGCCAGAATCAATAAATCTCTCACCTGGTTTCTTTGCTGTACGTATTGTACTGGTTAATCATGTATACACACAGCACAGCACATTAGACCTGGAGAAAGAGTTTTCTGATGGGAGCCAATTTTTAACTACCGTGCTGTTGAAATTGGAAAACAAAGAGAAACTGCTCCTGTTTATTATTAAGGTGTGATGTGAACCAGGAGCCATAAATAATCTTACTGGCCAATTTCCAGGGCAGAAGAAGGAAGGAAAGAAGGAGGAGCGGGGGAGAGAGAGAGAGAACCATCTTGGGAAAATGTTTTGTTGAAGAACTTCAACTTGTAGAAAATTCTACATAGGGAGCCGCTAGCGTGCAACTAGAAAAGGGGAAATAGTCAACTCCAACAACACAGAAGTAAGCTTTCTTACTTGTTGTTGTTCAGTCGCTCAGTCATGTCCAGCTCTTTGAGACCCCATGGACTGCAGCATGCCAGGCTTCCCTGTCCTTAACCATCTCCCAGAGTTTCTCACATACACACACAATATTTAAGAGACAGCATGAAATGCTTTATAAAAACTAAATATTAAGCTGTTTGAATGTAAAAAAGCTGTGATAGAGGAACTTCCCTGGCAGTTCAGTGGTTAAGACTTTGCCTTGCGATTCAGGGGGTACAGGTTCAATCCCTGGTCAGGGAGCTGAGACTCCACATGCCTCATGGCCAAAAAACCTAAACATAAAACAGAAGCAGTATTGTAAGAAATAGACTTTAAAAATGGTCCACGTCAAAAAACATTAAAAAAAGGGGGGGGGGGAGAGAAAGCTTTAAAAAAAAAAATTGAGAAAATTTTAAAATATTGTCTCTGCAGAGGATCCCTCCCTTTTTCTCATGGCATTTCCATCCTCTTTGCTCTGGAGTTCCCTACGTATGTTTAGAACTAAGATTCAGGGTCCCTAATAGTGGATGGACAGAGCATGGACTTCCCTGGCGCCCAGGCAGTTTAGTTCTGTCCCAGCTGATCCAGGACATTGCTCTGACATCAGCAGCAATGGTCTCTGTCTTACCCCGATGTATCTAGCAGTGTGGTTTGGGGTTAACCATCAAGTGTCTTCTTCCACACAGTGAGAGGGTTGCCCCAGGTGACTCTAGGGTGCCCCTCAGTTTTCATATTCTAGGATTCTGCACTTCTCCAAATGGCAACAAGATTTCAAAAGTCCCAGATCTCTGATGCATTAGGGGAGTAGAATATTACTAAATCTACATATTCTAGTCTGCATAAAAATCACCTGGGGGTATGGAAGGTTGGAAGTAACTCATGAATCTGCATTTTTACCAAGCAGCTGAGGAAATTCTCACCCACATGGCTCTTAAGACGCTTGGGAAGGCTTGCCCTCAGGATTCTTTAAGCTTCTAAGGCTGTGAAAATCAGAACTTTTTAAATGAATTTACCTAGGGGTATCTTTAACGTTCTGAATGGAAATAGCAGCTTGTGCATTTAGGAAATTAACATATATAAAAGACAATCCCAGGAAGAGGGGCTTTAGTCTTAGCTGGGGGACAATTAATAGATTTAAGCTTCATATTCCCATTGCTGGTTGTGAAGAATGAGTCTGGGAGATAAAGAATGATAAGAACAATGTCCCTATTTTCAATTTTAGTGTGAATTATTTCCTGTAACAAAATAAAGTTCAAACTATGAATCACTGAAAAACCTCACATTCCTTAAATCTCAACTGTTTGTTTTATATGCCTTAATACCATTAAGAGATGTTCAAAATTGCTCTTTCTAGTCTTACTCGTTTAAGCTAGTTTAATCCATGTTTAGTAATGCAGAATCCAGTATTGACCCATCCACTCTCTCTTTTTTAAACAGCAACTCTTTTTGAGGTACGTTTCAGTATCCTGCAATTCACCCTTTAAAAGTGTTTGATTCAATGGCTCTATATTCGCTGATATCTGCAACCTTAACTACAATTTTAAAAGGTTCATCACCCTGGAAAGAAACTTTTTGCAGTCACTCCTCCTCCTCACCGCCTGCCACCTCAAGGTCCCCGAAATTGATAATGGACTTTCTGTCTCTATAGTTTTGCCTATTTGGGACATTTCATAGACATGGAATAACAGACTGTGTGGTCTTTTGTGACTGGCTTCACTTCCGTGGCCGGATGCTTTCCAGGCTCATCCCTGTGGATGTCAGGCAGGTGTCAGGATCCCATGCCTCTGTCTGGATGAATAATATTCTATTGACTGGATACACCACGTTTCATCTATCCATTGATAGATATTTGGGTTGTTTCTACTTTGGAGCTGTTACGAATAATGCTGCTCTCAACATTTGTATACTAGTTTTTGTGCAGATTCGTGTTTTCAGTTCTCTTGGGGCAGAACTTCTAGACCACACAGAAACGTTTTGTTTAACCATCTGAAGAATTACTGGACTGTTTTACAAAGTGCCTGCACCATCTTAAAAATCCTACCAGCAATGTGTGAGGTTTCTAGTTTCTCCACATCTTTACCAGTTTTTTATATTATCAGTCTTTTTTATTATGGCCATCCTAATGGGTATGAACCAGTCTCTCCATATGGTTTCACTTGAATTTCCCTGATGACTAATGATGTTGAGTATCTTTTCATGTGCTTATTGGTGATTCATGTATCTTCCTTGGAGAAAGAGTCCTAATCAGACTCTTAAGCTCATTTTGAAATTGGCAGTCTTTTTATTGTTGAGTTGTAAGAATTCTTTTTATATTCAGATACCAGTTCCTTCCCTGGAGAAGGGAAAGGCTACCCACTCTAGTATTCTGGCCTAGAGAATTCCATGGACTCGCAAAGAGTCGGACACGACTGAACGACTTTCACTTCACTTCTCCAAAAGGATTTGGAGAAGGAAATGTTAACCCACACCAGTATTCTTGTCTGGGAAACCTCATAGACAGAGAAGCCTGGCTACAGTCCGTGAGATCACAAGAGTCAGACACGACTTAGCAACTAAACCACCACCACACCACCACCACCACCAGTTCCTTATCAGATGTATGATTTGCAAATATTTCTCCCAGGTTGTCATTTCACTGTTGATAGAGTCCTTAGAAGCACAAAATTTGTTGATTTTGATGAAGTCCATTTTTGTATATCTCTTTATCAGTTTCTTGTGTTTTTTTGTGTTGTATCTAAGAAACTATTTCCTAATCCAAGATCATGAACATTTATGCCTATATTTCATGAATTTTATAACTTTAGCCCTTACATTTATGTCTGACCCATTTCTTAGAATTTTATCTATTTTTTAATTGATGAAAAACACATAGCATAATATTACCATTTTAAAACTATTTTTTAAGTGTATAGTTCAATATCCAGAACTCTTTTCATCTTTCAAAGCCGAAATTCTATAGCAACCAAACAACAGCCAAATCCCCTCAAGTCTCTGACCACCCTCATTCTACATTCTGTTCTATGAATTTGACTACCTCCTAAAAATAGTTGTCTTTTGTGACTGGCTTATATCACTTTGCATAATGTTCTCAAAGTCTATGTGTGTTGTAGCATCTGTTAGAATTTCCTCCCTTTTTTAGGTTGAATAATATTTTATTGTGAGTATAGACCACATTTTTTTAAGTGTTCAATCCATTTTGAGTTCATTATTGTTGTTTATGGTGTGAAGTATTCCAATTTCATTTATTCTTTTGTATGTGGAAATCCTGTTGTCTTGGCACTATTTGTGGCCCATTTATTCTTAGCACAGATGAGTAATTGAATTTAAATGACTGTTATTTCAAACGCTTAAATGTCGGGGCTGGGGGGGAAGGGCAAAGACTGGTTTAAAAGAAATAGGATAATACTATAATCAGGATACTTTGTGTTGTGGATAAGGATCTGTATTTCAAGACAAGTATTTTTTAATGTAAAATTATTGTGTCATTGCTCCTTCCTTATATTTCAGAATCCTACCTTTTTGTTTTACTATTTAAAAGTAGACCATCAGATCATGTGATGCTTTAAAGGAATTGTGAAACTGAATCATTCAAACCAAACTTTAAAATATTCAGTGATTATTATTATCATCAATGTTTAAATATATTGGATATCATCAAGTTCGCATATGGACATAGACATTGGGGAAAAAAGGAGTCAAAATCACCTCTACCTTTTAACAGAAATGTCATTCACCAAGTCAATGTATACTTGACTACCAATAGGTGGCGCTAGACATTTAGTCAGTATTTCACTCATTTGTCCATCGTCTATAATATAAATAACTATAAAGTCTTCCACTGGAAAAGAAACCATCCCTATCAGGACTATAAAACCACTGGGAGAAAATGGACTCTCTTCCTCATAGTCACATTCAAGCTGACAGTAAGTGAATGCCACTTTCATTCAAAATGATTCCACAGGGACATGTTTACAGATTTTAGCTGCCCCAACATCCAGTGGTAAAGAATCCTCCTGCCAGTGCAGGAGATGCAAGAGACACAGGTTCAATTTCTGGGTAGAGAAGATCCCCTGAAGGAGAAAATGGCAACCCCTCCCCCCCAGTACTCTTGCCTGGGAAATTTCATGGACAGAGGGACCTGGCCGCCTACAGTTCATGGGGTCACAAAGAGTTGGACATGATGGAGTAACTAAGCACACACACCTTGAGGAGAGAGAGGAAGGACTCAAGGACTTCTTTTGGCCTAAAAAATCAGAAAGAATGACTTTTTAAATTTACTTGTTAAATGTTTATGCATTTGACAGGACTTAGCCCAAGGTCTGCAAATTTTGTGAGAGAGACTGTATTGCTCCAGCCACCTCCAGTCGCTGGAAGCTACTGATGTTCATGAAAAGATGTTTGGCCATGTGGGCTCAGTCAGTGGGCCCATCACAAACAATGAAGCCTCAAAGCCCTTTCAAGTGGGGCAGAGCATGGCTTTTTGGTCACATCCACTTGAATTTTACTTTAAGTAATGCAACAACTATAATAAAGCACACATCAACTGCAACCAGGTTTTGTTGGGAGTTTTTTGAGCTGCTTGCATTTCAGAATTTTGGATAAAGAATGATTGATTTGAACGCGTTCTACCACTTGATCATTACATGATTTTGAGAGAGTCACCATTTGATGCCTCGGGAAGGTAATTTATAAATCAGGAAATGATTTGCCGTGAGGATTAAACCAGCTGGTGCCACACATGATGCCATGAATGTTATAAAGAATTCCAAAGATGCAGGTTCTCTTGAGTGCCCACAGCAGCAATCAGATCTGGCTAATTTCATCCAAAGGGCTAGGTGAAGAGAGATGTGGATAAGTGAGAAAATCTGAGGAAAAGCTGAACTGTCAGGAGAGGTGGGCGGTGGAGGAGCAGAGGAAGCAGGATTGATGGACATGGAGGACCGGTTTCTATGACCCCCAAGGTGTGTGACTCTGGTCAAGGTGGGCTCTGCCAGCACCTGCAATGGAGATGGAATGGGAGGCTGCTTCCATCTCTCCATCCTTAATTCCTGCGCCAAGACTGTGTTCTGTAAGAAGCAACTCAGTTCCTGTGGGTTCTAATTGCAATAAATAGCTCATTACAAACTTGGGGGAAAGGAGCCAAAGACAGAAAAAAATGTCACGTATGAAATATGATGTTTAATAGTCTAATTTCAAATATTGGCCCATTTATGTGTGTGAGGTTGGGCGAGCCTCCTGTCTTTAAAGCAGGTCACCCAATATTTATAGCAGAGCTATTTATGATAGCCAAGACATGGATGAACATAAATGTCCATCAGTGGAGAAATGGACAAAGAAGATGTGGTACATGTATGCGATGGAATGTTACTCAGCCACGAAAAGAATGAAATAATGCCATTTGCAACAGCATGGATGGACCTAGAGACTATGAAGTAAGTGAAGTAAGTCAGAGAAAGACAAATACCGTATGACATTACCTACATGTGAAATTTTTTTTTAAATGGTATAAATGAACTTATTTACAAAACAGAAACAGGCTCACAGACATAGAAAACAAAATTTTGATTACCAAAGGGGAAAGGTGGCTGTGGAGGATAAATTAGGAGTTTGAGATTCCCATATACATACCAGTATATCTAAAATAGATAACCAAAAAGGACCTACTGTACAGCACAGGGAACTTTGCTCAGTACTCTGTAATGACCTAAATGGGTAGTGATACATGTATGTGTTTAATGGAACCACTTAACTGTACACCTGAAACTCACACAACATTGTCAAACAAATATAGTCCAATATGAAATAAAAATTGATTGAAAAATGGGCAGTGGAAGATTATGCTAATATAGGTAGAAGACATTTATTCAAATTACTATGAGTGTTATTTGATTTATACTCATTTTACTTCCCTGTGTAATAAAAATCTTATAAAAATAAAAATTGAAATAGGATCAATAAATAAAGCAGGTCATAACGGTGCCACATCCCATGGCTGTGGTCATTGATGGTGGCCCCCGTGTTGGTACTTGGATGCACTCACACTGACCTCAATGTTAGCCTTAGCAGATTGCAAACGAAGCATTTAATCAAACAAGGTACATTTTCACACCATTCTGTTTTGTCGCAGCTGCAGCTACCCTTGGTAGGGAACGCAGGTCACAAGGTAAATGCAGGAACCAGAGAATGAATAGCTGCACATCAAAGCCACTCCCGAGGGTAGGAGGTAGGAGTCTGGGTGCAGGGGCTGGTTAACATGTCACTAGAGGCTCTCTGAAGGTGCAGTTTGGTTTCATTCCTTTCTTTCTTTCTGCCTTCCTTCCTTCAGCTCACTCCACTGCCAGGGGCTGGGTGGGTTATCAATGCTGGGGACACTTGAGACATAGAAATAGATTTCATATGTGTTTTAAGATAATGCTAATTGATTCCCTCTTTTTGAATATTACTTACCTCAGCAAAATAAAATAACCTGGATAAAGACATATATTAAAATAATCACTCCTATATATTAAAAAAAAAAAACTACACCACAGACAGAAAAGTAAAGACACGTTCTAAAAATGCAGATTGTGTCAGAAGAGCAGTGGCATGTTTGAGCTGATGAAAATTGTCAACAAGGAAACTCAGTCCCGCAGGTTCTCAGTAGACTCTCCACTGTCTTTTCTTGTCTCTCAAAAGGCCCTAAGAGTCAGGAACTGGAGAACATCAAATCTGATATTGCTTCTAGGCTTTTTGACTAAGATCTAGTGTAGTATGGAGGCTTCCCAGGTAGCTCAACTGGTAAAGAATTCACCTGCCCATACAAGAAACACAAAAGATGCAGGTTCGATCCCCGGGTCGGGAAGGTCCCCTGGAAGAGGGTATGGCAACCCACTCCAGTTTTCTTGCCTGGAGAATCCCATGGACATAGGAAACCTGGTGGACTTGAGTCCATGGGTCGCAGAGAGTCTGACACGACTGAGTACACATGCACGCAATGGAATCTGGAATCTCCGCTTTTACCCCATAAGACGGATGTCTCGATTGCTTTGTGATCCACTTTCTCTAAAATAAGCAGTCAGAGGTAATCCCCAGCCCAACCCCGCCAAACTGCACTATTCAGCCTGCTTGATAAGAGATGAGTGAAAATAGACCTTGTCTGAACAATCAGAGTGTATCTGAGGAATGCCTAAAGGTCCGAGAGGCATCAACTGTCAGACTTCAGCACTGGCGGTGACAGGGAGGGTCACTCAGAAACCACTGGGGTCACCAACACTAAGAGATGATAGGGCTGGGGGCTTTAAGCCACCGGAGTGTGGTGGGTGCCAGAGGCTAGGTCAGAGGGAGGTGGAGAGACAAGGGGGGCAGGGGCATACTGTCCTGATGCTCCCCCAGGGAAAGGAGCCAATCAGAGGGCCTGTGTGACCCCTGCAGGGGGATGATGATGTTGGGGTGGTTGCCTAGGAGGCCTGCTGAGAGCAGGGGATGTCCCCTCTCTGCTGATTTGTCCTAAGGCTACCCAGGTCAGGGGAGACCTCCATGGGGTTGCTGAACACAGCCAGATATAAGCAGGAAATCTGGGAGTAGGGTCTACCTCTTGCTGAGCTGTGTCCCAAACTGCTAGAACTCTAGTAAAGGATAACCCAAAGACTTGGTAACTTGGAAACATCTCTACTTCTTCAGATTAGTCTGTGGACAATGTCACCCCTTCATAAATGCCCTTTGATATGATCTGTGAGCACGACAAGTGTGCTGATGTCCTGTCCTGCCCAGCTCTGTTCTCTGGAATTTATGTGTGTGGACTCGTTCATCTCAAATACCCAGGAAGATGGGCCTGTTCTTCTCCGTCTCTTGTCCACAGCCTAGGAAGTCAGGCCTTAAGTACATTCTGATTTTGATATTATAATAGCATAAGATTTGGGATATGTTTTTGAAAGGAAAACCAACTTGATTGCCACTGAGCAAGTCAACAAAGTAAATCCTGATGGGGAAAGGGGGTATTTAGGGATCTGAGCTCACGAGGGGCATGAGCAAGTAGAGCAGGAGAAAAAGGATTCAATTCCCCAAAGTTCTGTGTGTAGACTATGTTTTACTTTTAACAATACACCAAAAAATGTCTTCCTGTTTTGGAAAGATCTTCAATGAAGTTGAAAAGGAGAATAATGTAATTCATAGGTTCATCTAGTGAACATTCAAACATGTCTCTTTTTTTTTTCCTTTCTCTTTTACTTTGGCTGTGCCACATGGCATGCGGGATCTTAGTTTCCCAATCAGGGATGGAATCTATGCTCCCTGCAGTGGAAGCGTGGCGTCCTGACCACTGGACCATCAGGAAAGTCCCCAGACATATCTTTTAAATACACAGGTACTGAAACTCATGAACTATTTCAATGAACATAAAGGTACTAATATGGTCAAGTATCTTAATTATTTTTCTGATGAATCTGGGAATTTTTCTTTTCGTGTGACTCGATGGAAATAAATTAATGGGCTGCCATACAAGATAGTTGTTTAATATGAACTCTCTAAATATTGCACTTAGTACAATGTGCTTTAAGACAGCAATATATATTCAGACTTCAGATTCTCAGTGGATCCTCCGACCAAAAGTTTTGTAAGACGTCAAGGCCTGCCATGTGCTACATCAATTTCCTTTTAAAAGCAAGTCCTAGATATTGCTAGAGACCAAAGTTTTGAATCAAAATGTTTCTGTCGGTTTCCATGTGGACGCTGCCACAGTGTACATCACACGACACACTCTACCTGGAACTCAGAGCTGGAAGTGTGAAGAATCGTGTGGACAAACTCATGGAGAATTCCCTGGCAACAGAGCCTCCGGCATCTTCTCGCTGGTTGGTGCTATGACAGAGATAAGCCATTTCAGCCACACATGTCTTTATCCAACCTTGGAAGGCATCCAAAGGAAACACAGAGACTTCTGACATCAGAAAACACCTGTTGACTTTGGAGCATCCATATCAATGAAGGCAAAACATACAGCAGATGTAAGCCTGCTCTTCGGGAATAAAAGGAATGTCAAGTATGAGAAAAAAAAAGTCAGGAGGAAATGGAGATAGACACTTCCAGATTCTTCCACCTCTTTATAAATATGCCATTATTTAGGTTAATGTCTTAAAAATTTGGCCTCAAAGACAATTCTATGATGGTATTTTCAGTTTTCCATTCCCTTAAAATTCTAGTTATATATATTTTTAAAGATCAATAGATATATGACCTCAACCCCCAAGTTTCTCCTACATTGTTAATAGAAACTATCAATAATGAATGATATGATGAGGAAGAAGAATCAGTTTCTAAAAGGTTAGCAATATTTATCTAAATATTTTTATGTATTATTGAAAAAGAAAGTACTAAGAATTCTTACAAGATTCTTCATCTGAATTCACCAGAGTCAAGAGAAAAAGATAAGACTTTTGGAGAAATAGGCTGTTAAATTTCTTTTTTTTTTTTTTTTAATTTCTAATCTGAGTTGTTAGATATCTCTTGTCAGAGTTCTCTTCCTCTGCCTGTCAGGGTTTCCTGACCATGTGTCCCCAGCTGCTCCTCTTCCCACTGTACACTGCTCCCTGGTCCATCTCACCTACTCCCACAAGTGCTGAGGAACCCCAGACCACCCCCTACTCTCTCCTGGGCCCTGGACCTTTGGGCCCAACAGCCTGGATGACACCTATTATTTAATCTTTCAAAGCCAGAACTAATGTATGTGAAAAAGTACCAGAGCTAAGGAATGAGTTGGGCACATTCTCTCAATCTCTGACCTTCATATCTCGTGCGTATCTTGCCTCTGTCACTTCCTCTCCATCCACATACCCATTCTCATGATTCATAATGCCATCATTGCTTCCAAGCTTGCCCTCCCATAGTTCATCCTCTATGATTGAGCCAAAGGCAAGGATCCACTCTGGGAAGGGCAAGAGCTTAGAGGCTGTGGTGCACCTGTGTGACTTCCAGGCGCTGCAGAGAACTGGTACCTAGCACTCCTAGTCCGAAGCCTGGGGAAGGACCCAGGTGTGTCCAGCTCCTGCCAAACAGTCATTCAGGATGGAGAGTGGTGAAGAAAACCTATTTCCATCTCTCAAGGAGTTGGTAAGTCATGAGGGCCAAGTCTACAGTGATTAGGAACGGTGCGGGCAGATGGAGAGCCCCTCCCTGCCCTAGGGACCCCAGGAACCCGGAAGGCATTCCTGCTCATGAAATCTTGGGCATCAGTCAAGGAAAAAGCTTCAGGAAATGATGAGCTGAGAATGAGTTAACCTTCCAAGGCATGCTCTGGAGATCTTTGTCTCCGCTCTCAAGTTGGCCTGTGTATACAACTAGTCACCTGGCAGCTGGCCTCTCTCCTATAGGGTCCAGGGAGCAGGACAAGCCGCGTAGGTCTGGGTGTTCCCGGGCCACACCCTGGACTGCAAGAGGACAGTGATACTTGAAGGTCTGGGCTCCCTGATGCCACATTCCTGTCAGTTCTGCACAAAAAGCCAGAGGATGATCTGGGGTCTCCCTCCAAGGATATTAAGCCCTGAGCATCCCTGGGTAAAAGGGCTCATGTGACCACAGGCCCCGAGAACTGAGCCAGTGCTGGACAGTCAACCTGGCTCTCTCCTTCCATGTTCCCCCCTAGGGATTGGGGAAAGACAGCCCAGTGAACCTGAAAGCAGTTCCTGGTGGGCAGCAGAGAACGGTCAGGAAGGCCTTGGGAAAAAGCAGGCACACTGAGCCCCAGGATTCGCCCATGGCTCTGCGTCCATCCTCATGGTTTTCAGTCTCCATAACGGAGCCAGCCTGCGGCTGGCTTCCCACAACCTAAGATATGAAAAACAGCTTTGACTTCAGGTCAGAAAACTGTCCGGAAAAACAGAGAAGTGCTGTGTGTCACAGTGAGGAAGCACAGATTAGGCGGGAAACGGCTTCTGTGTTTCCCCAAGTGATTATACCACAATTAAGGAAACGGAGACAACCATTAGCATGACATGAATGTGTCTGTTTTGGAGGGTCATTCAGGCAGATTACACCTCAGTTGCACGTATCAGTTTTTCAAATATACATGAACAATATTTAGCTCCTGCTTCTTCACTGTTTCTTGAAGTACATGATGACTCTTAAATACTCCATTCCTAAATTGTCTCCAAAATTAACACTGAAAGAGTAAATACATGCAAGAAACTGTTATTTTAAATAAAAGAGCCCCACCATTACTAATATTGTCATTCCACAGAGCTAAGCCCTGGTGAAAATCAGTGCGGTTTGTCAATATTTATTTAGATAGTCCACTGGCTGGAGGATGTGGTTTGACTTGTCAACCTGGGGTGCTGGAAAAATAAGGAAGGACCAAGCTTCCCTTCTTGGGCAAGATCTATTATCTGTGGGGAACTCTCAGCTGCAAAGCACAACCCTGTGTTCTGTGTACAGCCTTGTAGATGGATCGGGCTCTCTGAAGGCACACAACCAGGGTTTGTTTCAAGTGAATCGTGTTAACAAACAGAATCTCCAATTAACCTTAAATGTTGGTGCAGGCAGTGGAGAGAAAGGGAGGGTCTTTGCATGATGTAGTCATTCGTCTTGACTGTGGGGTCCTTCTGTCTCAAACTGATATGAAGATTGGATTCTCCTTTGTACTCTGTACTATTGTGTGCTCAGTCATGTCTGACTCTTTGTGACCCCATGGACCATAGCCTGCCAGGCTCCTCTATCCATTGGATTCTCCAGGCAAGAATACTGGAGCAGGTTGCCATTTCCTTCTCCAGGGGATCTTCCCGACCCAGGGATCAAACTCACATCTCCTTCACTGGCAGGCGGATTCTTTACCGCTGAGCCACCTCTGCTAGACATAGGTTCAACTAATGCAGGTGTGGACTGTGGTTGGGATGAGGTGCCTCTTGCTCATACAGAGCGGCAGCGTCTTACCCTGCAGGGAGGATCTGTGGGTGACGTGAGCTGGCTTGTTTACTGCTTTATAGGATTACAGCTTTTATTCATATATGGATCTCTTTTTTAAATTTATTTATTTATGGCTGTTCTAGGTCTTTATTACTGCGTGCAGGCTTTTCCTCTAGTTGCAGCAAGTGGGGCCGCGGGGCCTACTGTTCACTATGGTCACAGGCTTCTCATTGTGGGGGCTTATCTTGTTATGGAGCACAGGCTCTAGGCACACAGGCTGAGTAGTTGTGGCTCCCAGTCTTAGTTGCTCCATGGCATGTGGATCTTCCCGGAGCAGGGATCACACCCATGCCTCCTGCATTGGTAGGCAGATTCTTATCCACTAGACCACCAGGGAAATCTTCCTACACAGATCTCTTAGGGTCACACTGAAAACTTCAGTTTAGCAACACATGAGGGACCCAGCTGGGATCGCCAGGGTGCGCAGCTGCCTAGAACCTTGCGGGGAAGGGCTGCTGGAAAGACCACACGCCCCTGCAGGGGGAGGACTGCCCAGGGCAAAGTCAGATGCTGCCAAATTGTTATGGTCACCTCAGAATAAAAGTGCTTCCCTAGTGGCTCAGCGGTAAAGAATCCACCTGCCAATGCAGGAGATGCAACCCACTCCAGTATTTTTGCCTAGAGAATTTCATGGGCAGAGGAGCCTGGCGGGCTACAGTCCAAAGGGTCGCAAAGAGTCGGACATGACCGAGTGACTAACACACAGAATAAAAATCTCCATCTGTCACTTTCTGTAACAGCTAACTGTATGACCTACTAGTGAGTGCATCAGTGCCCTTAACCCTCATGGAAATCCCATGACAGAGGCCAGAGAGACTCGGCCATGGTTGGAGGAGGAGCTGGGTGGCAGGAGGCTATGTCTGCTCCCCAGTGCTCAGCCAAACTGCTAGAGTGTTTTGGCGTCAGGCTTTCCCTCGTGATGTCCCCCTGCCATCTCCCTCTCACTCATCATTTGTGAACATACACATAGGACCGCTGAACAGCCTCTAATGACTTGGGGAGCCAACACCAGTTCCTTTATATCGGATTGGCTCATGGTCCTGAAAATATGCCCTGGAACTTGGGACATGCCCAAAGGACAGTCTTGGCAGTGAGCAGAGAAGGTCATGTAATGTGGCAGCAGGTGTGCTGGAGTCAGGAGCCCAGGTTCTGATCCCAGCCCTTCTCCAGACTCGCTGAGTGTTTGCAGGCCAGACGCTGCCTCTCTGCCCCCAGTGTCCCAGCTGGAGGATCCCTCCACTTCTCTCAGGCTCAGACATTCTATAGTCCCACGGAAGAGCTTTGAGAGACCTTAAAAAGCATTATAGAAGACAGGTGCCAGGTCAGGAAGAATGTTAACCTAAACACGAAATTTGAAGGAAGTGTTCTCCACTTCCTGCTCACAACTCCATCTTCCTTCTGACGGACAATCTTTGGGCAGAATTGATGAAGCCTTACTTGAATGATAGAACTTGTGTCGCTACTTTCTTTCTAAATCCTCAGTTAATAGTTTGATGTTTCAAGAGGACTGAAAAGAAAAATGACATGTACAATAGAATACTACTCAGCCAAGAAAAAAGAAAGAAACAGGTAGTTTCTGCCATTTGCCCCTGAAGATTACCACACTAAGTGAAGTAAGTCAGACAGAGAAAGGCAAATACATGATATCACTTATCTGTGTAATCTAAGATATGACAGAAAGGAACCTGTCTACAAAACAGAAGCACACTCACAGATATTGAGAACAGGCTGGTGGCTGCCAAGAGAGGCATGGGGAGGGATGGACTGGGAGTTTGGGGTTGGCAGATGCAAACTGTTACATATAGAATGGATTAACTACAAGGTCCTACAGTGTAGCACAGGGAACTATTTTCAATATTCTGTGATACGCCATAATGGAAAAGAATGTAAAAAAGAATGTATATGTGTGTGTGTGTGTAACAATCCTTTGCTATACAGCACAAATTCACACTATTTTAAATCAACTCTATTTTAATAAAAAAACGTTTTAAAGAGAAATGGAGACTAATAATGCCAACATGAGGATGTACATGCACAGAACACTTTTCTCAACAGTTGGTTCTTTTCCATTCAGTAGGCAGCTTTTTATTAAACAAATAAAAGTTCCAATTCTGGAGAAAATCTTTGTTTAAAAAAAATGAGGGACTTGTAAGCTCAAACCTCACGTTCTGCTACAACTTCTAACTTGTGGCCTTGCTCTCCTCTGTATTTTTGAAACGAGTTATTTCTGATTCGTGACATCAAACAGTTTTAAATTTGGCATAGGACCTTATTAAAATCCTATTGAAACACAGCAGAGGAAGAAATTGAATATAGTAATTGGGGTTCTATAGTCACCTCATCACAAACCAAACTCCCAGTTTTGGGAAACACTTTCATCAAATGGCTGTGATGTCCAGAAAGTGGAGGTTCCAGTCCCACTGCAGGGGCTCTGGCCTTTTGACCCTGGACTGCCTCTCAGAGAAAGCCTGCCTGGATGTGGGGTCGGCGTGGACACACACTTAGAGACAATGTCAAGAAGCCGGCGTAAGCTCCAGCTCTGAAAAGAATTGTGAAGCTGCATCCTGTCACCGTTTCCTCTCATTGCTGTATTTCTTTTCCCTGTAGCTCCTTATTGGCAACGAATCGGCTATTCTTCCGTCCTGTTTCTGTGCATTCTTTCCCACAAGGCTTTCTCTTTTTCTATCTCCCTCATCCCTGTTCCAGGACCTCTTTTTCTCTGGGTGGCTCACCTGGTTTTCCTTTTCTTCCACCTGAGTCCTTTCATCCCCAAACCCCCCTTTCTCTCCACATCCTTCTCCACATTGCTCATTTCTGAGAAGCAAACAAAAACTACAGGGAGAGGGAACCTTCATCTCATCTGTATCACCTGAGTTAGTTATTCTGTGCCTGTTTTCTCTAGAACTAAGCGATTTAGTGTCCCATCTTGATTTAACTAGGAAGAGCAGTGAGTTTCTTTACTGTGGGCTCAGGGAGAAAGCATGAAAGCCCTGGTCTGACACCGTCCCACCCACCCAAGTTACCCACCCACCCACAGCTACTAGAGAGCACGGAAGGCTGCTGGCGCAGAGGACACATAGCCCCACTCTCAGGGCTCCTGGGGAAACGGAGACAAGTATCCAGAGTACAGTGAGGTGTGATTAGGGCTGATTCAGATGGACTTCTGCATTCGCAAGATAAAGTCAGCCAGTGTGCCTTGGGCTGAGTGAGAGGCAAGATCTCAGGGAGGACGTGATCTTTAGGAAGAGATCTGGAAAAAACAGGAGCACTTCCCCCTCAACCCCCACCCCCCAGGATGAGTTCTGCTGAAAGCCCCCTTGAGCCAAGGAACAAAGCAGTGCTCAGAAATAGGGAATTTGTTGGGGGTGGCAAGAGACACAGCTGGGAAGGTCAATTCAATTCAAGCCATTCTGCAGATACAGCATGCTAAAAGCAGAGTGTGCATGCTTAGTCTCTCAGTCATGTCTGACACTTTGTGGCCCCATGGACTGCTGCCCATCAGGCTCCTCTGTCCATGGGATTCTCCAGGCAAGAATACTGGAGTGGGTGGCCATATCCTTCTCCAGGAGATCTTCCCAACCTAGAGACTGAACCTGCATCTCCTGCATTGGCAGGCAGGTTCTTTACCGTCTGAGCCACCAGGGAAGGTCAATAGAACCAAAAAATGACAGACTGTGTGCCAGAGCCTGGCAAAGAACTGTGAGCTCAAGGTGAGGAAGAAGGGTAGAAGAATTTTAAAAACCAAAAGTAACGTTGGACCCACACATGTGTGGTGGATAACTGACAGCTGAGGCTGCCTGACCGATAGGATGGTTGCAGTAGTTCAGGAAAAAGGCAATGTGAGCAGCAACAAGGGGAGGGAAGGAATAGATATGAGAGCATCTGGGGGCCACAGCTGGATCTGAGCATCTACTGCCTTTGGTGGGAGGTGGTGGATCTGAGGATCTATTGCCTTTGGTGGGGGGTGGTTGGGAAGAGAAGGACTCAAAGATAACTTCACAAGGTTTAAAAATTATTGTTTTGAGTTTCCTTTTTTATTGTTTCCAAATGAATGGATAATAATATTAAGAACCCAAGTTTAAAAAAAAAAAAGTGAGTTTGGGAAGTTGATGAGTTTCAGTTGGAATGTTCACTTGGAGATGCTCAGTGTGGGGGAGGGGTGAGAGGCGGACACTGATATGCATTTGAAGGGGGGGCATCCAGCCCAGGGAAGCAATGCTGATTTGGAAAAGGTGGACTATATTGGCAGAGGCTGAAGTCAAGGATGTGAATGAGACACCCCAGGAAAAGCATTCAGAGAGTGAGAGAGGACCTAAATTGGAACCCCGAGAATAACCAGAGAGGATGGAGTCAGCAAGGGGCAGAGAAGGGCAGGAGGAGGGGAGAGATAGAGAGAGGGTTGGTGTCGAAAACATCAAAGCAAGAAGGATTTTTTCAGGAGAAGACAACAATGTGGTAGGCTTAAGGGCAGTCAAACAAGATAAGAAACTAACACTGAACTGGATTTTGAAATTTAGGATTTATAGGTAATCTTACCTATAAGTAATCTTACCTTTAGAGATAAGAAAAGGGCTTCAGACAAGCAGTAGAAGAAGAAAGCCATGTTGAGAAATGCTGAGAAACACTGGGGACTTGAGAAAGTCAGGATCATGAGTAGATAGACCGGTACCTCTCAGACCTTAGGTCTTGAGAACCTCTACACTGCATGAAGATTAAGTCCTCATGCAGTCATAATGTCAGTAGTAACCACATTAAATATGAAAACAGAACTTTTCAAAACACTTACAAAATCATCAGAACAATAACAAATTACTAAAGGCAATATAAACAACATGCCGTTTATGAAAAATAATTATATCGTCAAAACGGGAGTTTCTTTTGGGCTTAATGAGTATGTTCTAAAATGGACTGTGGTGAACACAGCTCTGTGACTACACTAAAGACCATGGAATTGTACACTGTAAGTGGTGAATTGTATGGTCTGTGAATTATACCTAATAAATAATAAAAGGATGAAAAAACACAAGAGTGACCATGGGATGTTTACGGGATGATTAAAGTGCCAAGTTGTAAACATTCATTAAATAATTTTAGTAACACTAATTACTTCATCTCACTCTCAAACACACAAACAATCCCAAAAAAAGTTTTTTGAGGTCTTCTTCTTGGGGTAAAATGTGGGCCATTGGAAAAAGAGAGATGTCATACTTTTCCTCACAAACAAAACAGTCGTACAGGATTTCATGATCATTTCCCTCTCTTTTTTAAAAAACAAGTTCATCCTGTTATCATTTATACACCATAAAGTCCATCCATTTTACATCTACAATTCAATGATTTTGTGTAAGTTAAATACAGTTACTCGGTTCTTCACAATTCATTTTTAGAACACCTCCATCACCCTGAAATTCCCTGGTGACCACATTCAAGCAATCCCTTCTCCTACTGAAAATCCACTTATTTTTGTCTCTGTTTTTCTGCTTTTATTTCATGTAAATGTTATCAGATCAGATCAGTCACTCAGTTGTGTCCAACTCTCTGAGACCCCATGAATCGTAGCACGCCAGGCCTCCCTGTCCATCACCAACTCCCGGAATTCACTCAGACTCACGTCCATCGAGTCAGTGATGCCATCCAGCCATCTCATCCTCTGTTGTCCCCTTCTCCTCCTGCCCCCAAACCCTCCCAGCATCAGAGTCTTTTCCAATGAGTCAACTCTTGGAATGAGGTGGCCAAAGTACTGGAGTTTCAGCTTTAGCATTATTCCTTCCAAAGAAATCCCAGGGCTGATCTCCTTCAGAATGGACTGGTTGGATCTCCTTGCAGTCCAAGGGACTCTCAAGAGTCTTCTCCAACACCACAGTTCAAAAGCATCAATTCTTCGGCACTCAGCCTTCTTCACAGTCCAACTCTCACATCCATACACGACCACAGGAAAAACCATAGCCTTGACTAGATGAACCTTTGTTGGCAAAGTAATGTCTCTGCTTTTGAATATGCTATCTAGGTTGGTCATAACTTTCCTTCCAAGGAGTAAGCGTCTTTTAATTTCATGGCTACAGTCACCATCTGTAGTGATTTTGGAGCCCAGAAAAATAAAGTCTGACACTGTTTCCACTGTTTCCCCATCTATTTCCCATGAAGTGGTGGGACCGGATGCCATGATCTTCATTATCAGACAATATGATATTTTCAGTCTGGCTTCTTTCACTTAGCATAACGTTTTGAGATCCAGCCACATCATATAAATTAATAGTTCTTTCGTTTTTATTGCTGAGTAATACTTCTTTGAACTGACACATACATTTTATTTGTGGATTCATTAGTATATGGCATTCTGCACTGTTTCTAGGTTTCGGTTAATATGAATAGAACTGCTGTAAATGTTTGTGTACAAGTCTGGGTGGTCTGTTTCCAGCTTCTCTTGAGTTGAAGTGCTAGGTTATAAGTATGTATGTGCTCTACTTTTTAAGAAACATTAACTGTTTCCCAAAGCGGTTGTAACATTTTCATTAGCAGTGTATGAAGTTCTGGTTTCTCCACATCCTTGTCAACTTGGTATTATTAACCCGTTTGATTTTAGCCATTCTAGCAGGTAGATAGTGACCCATTCTTACTCATTCTACCCCTACTCCCAGCCCCAGGCAACAACAAGCCTATTATCTATCTGTGTGGATTTGCTTATTTGTATAAATGGAATTGGACTTTCCTGGTAGCTCAGATGGTAAAGAATCTGCCTACAAAGCAGGAGACCTGGGTTCGATCCCTGGATCCCTGGATCCGGAAGATTCCCTGGAGAGGGGAATGGCAACCCATTCCGGTATTCTTGCCTGGAGAATTCCACAGACAGGGAAGCCTGGTGGGCTACAGTCCATGAGGTGGCAAAGAGTCGGACATGACTGAGCAACTAGCACACACATAAATGGATTTATACAATATGTGGGCCTTTGTGATCGCCTTCTTAAATGTATCACCATGTTTTCAGGGTTCCTCCATGTTTTAGCATGAATCAGGACTTTATCTTTTTATTGCAGAATAATAGTCTATTGCATGGATACACCCTATTTTATGTATTCATTCATCAAGTTGATGGACGTATGGGTTGCCTCCACTTTGGGGCTATATGTATACATTGCTTTGATAAGCATTCATATACAAGTTCTGTGGGATGTCTGTTTTCATTTTTCTCTAGGAATGGACTTGTGGGAGCATATGGTACCTCTATGTTTAATTGTTTGAGGAAATAGCAAACTGTTTTCTAGAGGGCTGCACCATTTTATATTCCCACCAGTGGTGTTTAAGGGTTTCAACTTCTCTACAGTCTCATTAACATTTATCATTTGTCTCCTTGATTACAGCCATCCTAGTGGCCATGAAGCAGCATCTCACTGAAGTTTTGATTTGCACTTCCTAACGACTAATGAGAATGAGCATCTTTTCATGTGTTTATTGGCCACTGTCATAATATCATTATGAGTATGTCTAATAGGATTTAGTTATACTGTCTTGGTTTATTTCCTTGCCACCATTGATAAGATCATGAAACATACAAAAGTCAAAGATTAAAATGATACATACCAACTCAACCGCAAATAAATAATTATTTTATTATTATCACTTAAAAGTATAGGAAACTACTAAGGTCAACAAAGAAGGAAAATAGATTTTAATTTTCATGTAAGCCCCCTGAGAAATACTTCCTATTGGATCAGAGGTAGGATGTGCAGAATCACTTTGTCTTGTCTTCTGAATTTGAAGTCTCTACTCATGCGTAGCACAGGAGCCCCCAGTTGTGGGAATCGCAGACAGGTCCTAGTACTCCGAAGTGGTCCGGCCCAAGATCTGGGCGTCTAATCTGGGAACGTCCTTCCCCAGCTCGGCCAGCTTCCCTGCCATTCTTCGCAAGGACTGTGTGTATGGCACCAGAGTCACTTTCCCAGAAGTGCTTCTGGGACCTCGGGCTGCACAAAGGGGCTGTTAACCGAGGTCCACTCCCTGCTGGCTCAGCTGACTCCAGGCCCCGGTCACACACGGCTCCCAGTTCCTATCAACTTTTCCCAAAGGAGCCCTGGGCTCCTGCAGGAGCCAGCACTTCTCTGGAACAGGAAGCTCTATTTACACTGTCTTGGAGCCCGGTGCTCATCCATAAAAGGGAAAAGACTCCTTTAGGAAAAGGGCAGGGTGCCTGGAAACTTTAAAAGTGAAAGCTTTGCAACGGGTTTCTGCTGTTTTAATGCTTTTGTTTGATAGTTTTTCAAAATATAAAAACACATGCTCTTTGGGAGTCGAACAGTAAATCTGAAAGCTGACATGACAAGAAACAAAAAACATAGGGAGCATGTCATGTGGACTCTCCAGACTACACACCTAGGGCAGTTATTTCTCTCTTTAGCCTTCTAGAATATAACTCTAGGCAGACATACTGACTTATACATGAATTATTCAGTCATACTTTAAATGAGGAAGAAGGGTTACTGAGGGTTTATCATGATACCATGGTCTATGGATGGTTGTTACCAATTTTCCATGTAAATCCCCTCCTATCAGCTGATAAACACACTTAAGGAGTGATCTGAACCCCAAATTCAGCAAAGAATATGTATCTGCCAAGAAAAGAGTGCAATGGGGCAAGGGCATGGGGGTGAGCTTTTGGAATCAGAGCTCTCAGAGGGTTTCATCATAAAGCAATAAATTGGTCAATAATTTGTTTACTGATAATTTGAATTATTAAAAATAATTGTGAATCACACTTACTATTAATGGTAATTAAGGACAACTGCTTTGAATTGTTACTAAACATTGAGTTAAGTGCTTTACACATATAAACTCATTTAAGCCTCATGATAACCTTGTGTTGTTTAGATGCTAAGTCATGTCTGACTCTGCGACCCCAGGGACTGTAGGGCACCAGGCTCCTCTGTCCATGCAATTCTCCAGGCAAGAATATTGGAGTGGGTTGCCATTTCCTCCTCCAGGAGATCTTCCCAACCCAGGGATTGAACTCATGTCTCCTGCACTGCAGGCAGATTCTTTACCACTGAACCACCTGGGAAGCCTGTGAATTACATACTATGGGAATTAATGCTAAGGAACTTGGCTAAAGGAATGGTAAATAGTGAAGTCAGGACATAAACTCTGGGTATCTAGTCTCACAGATTGGTGCCCTAACCATTGTGCTCCATTGCCTCTTATACTCTATGCTTAACCAGGTCCTAAGAAGTTTAGCACTTGAAATTTAAACAACACCAATAATGTGGCAGGTTTCATGAGAGAACATATCCATTCATTCTTCATTTATTCAGAAGCTGATAACACCAAGGACCATGCCTAGATCAAAAGAGGTGATTCTGATGTCCTTGAGACTGGAGAGACAGGCTGAGGCCAGCATCCTTGCTCCATGTCAGCACTTCCACACTCCCGGGCAGAGATCTATCCATCTATCCAGCTGTGTCTCCCTCACCTCCATCATCACCTCCTCCCCAGGCTTCTGTGAGAGGTCCCCTGTATATCTCTGGGCACATGTTTTCACTGGCTGGCACATACTCCCCAGTATGTGCCAGCCATTCAGGTTCACTTCTCAAACCCCAGCTCAGGCATCGCCTTTCCTGAGCCCTGCAAAGAGGCTTCATCATCCTTGTTCCTTTGGGTTCCCTGGGTCCCGCCGGCCTCACCCACTGCTGGTAGCAATGTTTCGCTGTCCCTTGGTCACAGCGCCAGCCTGAAGGCTGTGGAGAACAGAGCTGGATCTTAGGCACCCGTGAAGCTCTACCTGAGCCCATCGCCTCACACAGAGTCCTCAGTTGGTACATATGGAGTTGTCCTGATAAGCTGAGTTTATCATCTTCTTTGAAGTTACTTTCTTCAAACCTCCAGGACTCCAGAGAAATTTTATCATAGAGAGAAGTGACCAATAGGCCCGCAGCTGAGAGGTGCAAGGTTGAGGGGTGGCTTTTGTTTCTTGCTCACCTTGCAGCTGCTCCTACTGTGCAGATGACACAGGTCTGGGGACAAGAGATTGGATGGAGAGGAAGGAGGGGAGGATGAAGGTAATAGTTCAGAGCCTAAACTTTGGGAGAAAACAGTACATAATTGCCTCCCTCTGTAATCAAATTTCTCAAATAAGTTGTCCATAGCTATCTTGTTGCTTTCCAGCTCTTTCCATGTGACTTTCTTGGGGTCACCAGTGACCTCCACGTGGCTGCCCCCATAAACCACTTTGTGTCTTCAGGACCAGACCAGGATGGAAGGCAGTCTTCTTCAGAGGAGTGGCCACTCAGTTGTATCAGGAGAAGAGGAAAACTTCAGCAGGTGCAGGCTGCTGGAGAGGTAGAGACTTGGTGGCCCCAAATCCAGAGAGATCTTGTCTGATATATGTTATGAAGCAAAAATGGAAACCAAAGTCTGTGAGGGAGAGGCGGGACATATTTGAGGTTGAAGGAGATAGAGAAGGTTTGGAAAGCTTTCTCAGAGGCTGGCGGATAAGCAGATCAGAGAGGCATGGTGAGATTGCTGATGAAAGGAGCACTGTGCGGCTGGTGGTCCAGGGTGTACAGCCATGCTGGTGTGCCTGGCTGGGGACCTTTCCTCTAGCAGTATTAGCTGGTTGGTGCGAGGACAAACAGTGAGTATTGTCGGTTCATCCTGCCTTGACTCTGCCAGGCAGAGTTTAGAGCCGGTAAGAAAGAGGTGGCCCGAGGGGCCCCCACAATAGACCTGAAACTGGGGACAGTCAGCTGAGGAGGGGACAGTGTGGAAGTGTGAACAGCCCGAGGTCAAAGGATGGTGGTGGCAGGACTCTGACCAAGAAGAGGCAGGAACAGGCTGTGTGACCATAGAGGAGGATGTCTGAGTCTGTCATTTTGGAGGTGGACCAGTTTCAAGAGATAACGCAGTTCAGACTTCACATTCTGCACCATGAGAACAGGAAGCCGTGGCCCAGCAGAGAATTTGGTCACTGGGTCAAGGAGCTAAGAGGTCGCAGGGTCGAATGTGTCAGAACAAAGGGAAACACAGGGATGGAGAGGAAGAATCAGGTTCTGAGTCTCTGGTGAAGGGTGTTGAGTGTCCAGGAGAGGCCTTAGCAGAGGTCTCTGTCTTCAGACTTGTTTGGGGTGTGGGGGAGGTGCAGGCTGACCTTGACAGTGCTTTGGTTGTCAGTTCCCCTTTGAGGATACCCATACTCCTCCCTGGCTGAGTGGTAAAGCATCTCCCTGCCAATGCAGGAGACAAGGATTCGATCCTCTGGAGAAGAGAATGGCAACCCACTCCAGCATTCTTTCCTGGAGAATTCCATGGACAGAGGAGCCTGGCAGGCTACAGTTCACAAGGTCGCCAGGAGTCGGACACGACGTAGTGACTTAGCGCAGACAGACAGCACTTCTCCAAGGCTGTTAGAGAGTCAGTAAACCTGACTCACCTCCAAACCCTGACTCACCTCCTGCCTCCACACTCAGGCTTTATCTGCTCTTCTGGGCTGGCCATTTGAAATCTTCTTAGCTATGAGAACCAGTCACTCAAATTAAAGAGAGGGATAAAAGTATAAAAAAAAATAATGCAAATGGGACAGTTTTCTGTTTAAAATTAGAAAACCCACTGCCTTTAAAACTAGATTTGTATGCAGCCAAAGGAAAAGAAATGGGGTCCTACAAATTCCAAAGAAAAATTGGTGGTGGATTTAGCACGCGGGAGAGTGAGGTTGGGGCGGTGGGGGTAGGGGTGGGTGGGTGAGGGGTTTGGGTGGGAGTGAGGTGGGACCTCATAGCACACACTGCTTCCTCCTAAGCACCCCGCGTCTTCTGGAAGCCGGCTGGACTGCTCATGGGGCACTGTGCCCTTTCTCAGCCCACTAAAGGAACCTGGAACAAAGCCAGGTTTTGTCTCCTGGGCTAACAGAGGAGGCTGAAGAACATTTTTTTATTTGATATCATATCACTTTGGGATCAGGCAACTCCCAAACAGATTTCCTCTGTGGTGAAATACCTTTTCTCCTTAAAAAAAATGGCAATTTCTTAGTAAAGATTACTCAGCTACTCCTTACCATAACCCATGAAGACAAGATGTATTTTTAGTTTTTGTCTTAACAGCAAGGAAACTCACGGTGGAAAATGATTTCACTAAGCCCATCCAGTGAGTCAGGCCCAGGGCTGAGCTGGACAAATGAAGTATTCCAGGTCTCCGCTATTAAATTTCTAGGTACTGCTAATAATCTGAGACAAAAGGGAAAAAAAAAAAAAGCAGCCTCACGGTATCTTTGGAAAGTCATTTCAATGCCAGGTTTTGTGATTAGAGAACCTGGAAAGATTTCCCCATGGAAAGACTCTGTTCAGTACTTCGGTGAGGAAGACAGGAGGGGACAGGTGTGATGAACAGAGCACATCAGGATACAAAAGCTGCTCAATAAAAGAAGCCCGTCTGTCACTGCACCAGTCGGCCTCCTTCCATGGCATCCCCCCAGTGAGGCTGGACTCATGGGGTGACAGTCCCCCAACTAGAGTCTTTCTTCATCATGGACCTGACCTCCTCCTGGTCCAGCTCCCACAAAGAAACAAATGAGCTGAGCACCAGGCTGTGCTTTTTCAGTCTCCGTACTTAGGCGCCTTCGACACCTATACTTCTAACTACACGTGTGAGAACCTAATTCTGTCTGAGGAGGGTTTAGTCGCTAAGTCCTGTCTGACTCTTGCAACCCCATGGACTGTATAGCCCACCATGCTCCTCTGTCAATGGAATTTTCCAGGTAAGAAGACTGGAGCGGGTTTGCCATTTCCTTTTCCAGGGGACCTTCCTGACCCAGGGATCAAACCTGCGTCTCCTGCATTACAGGTGGATTATTTACCACTGAGCCACCAGGGAAGCCTTCTGCCTAAGGGACTTGCTGATTAAGTCATTCAAAAAAACAAAACACTACCTTTGTCAGCAGAGCATTCTGAGATGAGAATAGATTTCCTAAACTCTGCCAAAACCAGCAGTGCCTCACATGCGAGGCTGGATTGTCACTGACTGTCCCACAGGGGTTCTGGTCCTTCTCATTTCTTTCCGCAAATCCTATTTCAACGGCACACATCCCTCTGTAGGTCAGACTGATAGAGATGCTGTGACAATGGCAATCTGTGTATAATGAAGATATTCCCTTAGTTATTTTATGGCTCGTTTCTTTTAAGTGAGGTATGAATAGTTCTTTCCTTCAATGCCATGTTGTTTAGAAACAGGATTTCTAAACAACAGAGAGGTATCTGTACCTCTTTTTAAAGTTCAAGGGAAATCTTGCTGAGAAAAGATTATATAATCATTAAAGGAAGAAGGTTTGGTATTTAGTTCAGAATCCCTGAATTCTGACATAACCTTATTGTGATGTTTTCTCATTCTCTTCCTTCAATAAGGTGTTAGCTTCTCCCTTCTGAACAGAAGAGTAAAAAAAAAAAAAAAGAAGAACCCTAGTACTTAAAAAAAAAAAAGAACATACTTCTTACTTTTAAAAAGCCCGTTGTAGTGTTCGAGGGAAAAAAATAGATTGTGACTCTCCCCCATTGAATTTTAACACAGTTTAATAAACTACTGTAGAGCATTGGGATGACTTTTGGAGCTAAACAGGTTGGGGAGTTTACACTACAGGCCCAATGTAGAAAATGCTCTGCTAACACAGAACCGTGGAGTCATGAATATTACCTGCAGGGCGTCCAGAGCAGGCGCACCTGCCAGGCCGGGGTCTCAGCCTTGATGGCCTCCAAGCGACATAGGACAGTGAACAGATCCCACCCCCACCAACGGCCTTCACACCCTCCCCCGATCCCCGCTCCCTTGTCCCACAACCCTCACCCTCCCTGCGCCCCCAGGTCATCACTAGGGCTTGTGCAAACCCAGGTCCTGAAGAGCGGAGGCCAGAAGTTTGCCTCCGGGGCCCACCGAGACCCCATTGGCCCCCAGATCTCCAGCCTCTCAGAGGGGCAGGGAACGGGAGCTCCACCTTTGCGCACTCCCCCACCGCCCCTTGTCCATCCCAGGGCAGTCCTGGGCCAGCTCCACTTGACGGCCCCTTGCTGAGCATCCCGGCCTCCGCAGAGCTCCACAACACATGCCTGTCAGTTTTCGTTGTCCTCCTTAGCAAACCCACCACCCCAAATCCGACCCCACCTGCTCCCCATCCCGGCCTGCTCCTTCCAGGGTGGGAGTAGCACCTCATCCACCGCCTGAAGGGCCACGTGGACGGAATCAGGGTGGACCCCTGGGGATCACTGGACTCCTGACCTGCCCTTCTCCCGGTCCTTGCACCTCCTCCTGCCCAGGACCTACTTCCTAAACTTCGTCCTCTGGTCTCCTCCTCAGCCTTCGGATAAATTCCGCCCCTTGACCACCTGGGGCAGGGGTCTAAGGGTGTCTCCCTCCAGGATGTCACCCATGGTCTCAGGCGGGTTCATGCCCTCCCCAGCTCCTCTTACCTCCTGGACTTTCTCCTCTTTCAGCAAACGTTCTCTAGCTCCCATTTCCCACACCCAGGTGGGAAAGGCGAAGTGCTTTTCAGGGACAGAGACTCGTGTTTACCTGGTTACCCAGGTCGTAATCAGCATCCTGCCACAAGAGATATCCTTGGTCATCATTCTCCCCAAGACCATGGTGAGAAGTGATCTGGGTCCTCTTCTGCTTGGCGGCTATTTTCCGTCTCTCCCCTGGGCCTGCCTTTCTCTAGAGCACCTGCATTTCCCATTTTTCCTGTGTCCGAGGAAGGAAGAGCTGAGCCTGCTCATGCATGACTGTCTACAGAGTAAAGAGTAGGTGGCAATAACACCTGCACAGCGCCTCACTGCTCTGCTTCCACTGGCTCAAGTCTCACTTTCCCAGCAGGCATAAAGCTAAGTAGGTTCCTTTGCTTATGGCATCTTCTCCAACAGTGGTGTGTGTGTGTGTGTGTTAGTCATTCAGTTGCCTCCGACTCTTGTGACCTTATGGATTGTAGCCCACCAAGCTCTTCTGTCCATGGGATTTCTCAGGCAAGAATACTGGAGTGGGTTGCCATTTCCTTCTCTAGGGGATCTTCCTGACCCAGGGATCGAACTCGGGTCTCCTGCATTGCAGACAGATTCTTTACCATGTGAGCTACCAGGGAACAAAAGCTGCACATATTTAGTATTTTCTAAAAAAAAAAAAAAATCTGATACATATAAGAAAAAAATCACCTATAATTCTAGCAAAAATTTTAAAATTTCATAGTCCACAAATAGTTATTATATTATTCAAATTGTGAGTGTTTCATTGGTCTGGGCTTTCATTTTGGGGAAGATGTAAAATTTCTGGAGGTAGATGGTGCTGGTAGTTGCAAAATACTGGGAATGCACTTAATGCTACTGAGAAGTTCACCCTCAAAATAGTTAAAATGGTATGATCTGTGCCACATATACTTTTACTATAATTTTATTTTAAAGAGAAAAGCATTAATCAAAGCTGTGTGTTTATGGTTTGCACACTTTTTTACATGTAAAAGTCTTTTTTAAAGCCTATTATGCCTAAGTTTATTTTTGTTTTTATTTTTGTTATGCTAGGTGGTGGATCAAAAAAGATCTTGCTGTTATACAGAGTGAAGTAAGTCAGAAAGAGAAAAACAAATATCATATATATAGACATTTCATATACATATGAATTTCAAATATCATATGATTTCAAATATCATATATATATTTCTATATATGAAATCTAGAAAAATGGTACAGATGAACCTATGTGCAGGGCAGGAATAGAGACACAGACCTAGAGAGCAGATATGTGAACACAGTGGGTGCAAAAGGGGAGAACTGGGAGACTGGGATTGACAGGTATACACTATCGACACTGTAACTAATGAGAACCTACTGCATCGCACAGGGAACTCTACTCAGTGCTCTGTGGTGACTTAAATGGGAAGAAAATTTTAAAAAGAAGGGGTATATGTAAATGTAGAGCTGATTCACTTTGCTCTACAGCAGAAACTAATACAACACTGTAAAGCAACTAAACTCTGATAAATTAATTAAATTGAACAAAACCCACCCAAATCCTGATTGTAATCGTCACTGTTTGGAAACTTTTGAAACAGGGTGTTTTTCCATCCATTGGACTGGCAAATATTTCTATTTCTTGAAGAACTGAAGGATAGTTCCTGCTTTTTCATCTCACCTCCCAAATCAAAAAACCCAAGATTTGACAACTTGGTGACTCCCCCTTACTGCTATTTCCTGAGGTTTGTCGGCAGCTATTTATGCTTCTGCTTAGATTTCCCTCTTCCAACATGGCCCGGGCTGGCAGGCGTGCCCTCCAGTAATGAGGAGACCAAGTTCTCACTCAGGTTTCCTCTTCTTGAGGGGACCCCCGGGGTTAGACCGTCATCTAGTGATGGCCAGGGTCAAGCTTTCAAAGATTCTCTGATTATCAGGAAGCCTTCTTCAGCTAAATGATTTTTTTAAACTTCCCTGTCAGCAGGAAAAAAATCCTTCTGAAATAAATTATTTGCTTTGGGCATGGAAATCAAGGGAAAATGTTAGAAGGTATTTATTTAAGATAACACTGCTAATTTATCATTATAATTTGCTTAAAAAAACATTCATGAGCCACTTCTTGAAATGCAAGATCACTTGCTCTTGAACAATGTAAGTTTTGGTGACAGTTCATAATTACATAACAGTTACACTAATTATAAACAATTATTTATTTAGATAAAATAGACTTGCTATAATTATGATCTGAAATGGTACTATCCAGACAGATTTTAATTAGGAAGGATCATATGTGTATGTGTGTGTGTGTTTTCTAAATTCTCTTGGTTGATAAAAATAGGAAAAAAAAACTGTGAGTTATTTAAACTGCCTGCAATACAGGAGACCCAGGGGTACAATCCCTGGGTTGGGAAGATTCCCTGGAGAAGGAAATCTTCTCCACTGAAGTGGGCTATACCCACTCCAGTATTCTTTGGAGAATTCCGTGGACAGAGAAGCCTGGCGGGTTACAGTCCACGGGGTCGCAGAGTTGGACACGACTGAGCCCTATTTACTGAAATGCTGACTTGGATATTTCTTAACTGTATAAATCAAAAAAAGAAAGCCAGGAAGTTAAAAATCCAGACTTTTAAAGATGAACTTCCTTTGCAGTCTGTACTCAGTAAAATAATATTTTTAATTTAATTTTTACATTTAAAAGTATTTCTTATGTTGATGTAGTATCATATGTGCTATCTCAGTTTTTAATATGAAAATGAACTCATAGCAACTACCCTGGTGGTCCAGAGGCTAACACTCTGAGCTCCCAATGCAGGGGAGCTAGATTCCCACTCAATGAAGATCAAAGATTCAGAATGCTGCAGCTAAGACCTGGCACAGCCAAATAAATAATTTAGAAAATTAGTTCATAGACTATGTGTCAATATATATGTCCTGAAACCATAAGTACTGTTTCGATTTGCAAGACCATCAAGTGAAGCTACCTTTTACCAGGTGTGTAAAATTACTCTTCCTCTTTATTTGTAAGTTTGAGTTGACAAGCATTGAGAAGACCTCCATTGATTCTGCATCTAATGGACACACTTAGTCTCTAGAATGTTTGAAGATTTATTCAAACAACTTTTTGAATACATGAAGAATTAATTTATTTTCCCTTAACTTTATTGGGGGCACAATATTTTTTTGTCCTTGTGACTCATGTGATCTTAGTTCCCCGACCAGTGATTGAACTTGTGCCCTTTTGCAGTGAATTTGCAGAGTCCTAGCCACTGTCCCTTGAGAGTCCCTTGGACTGCGAGGAGATCCAACCAGTCCACTCTAAAGGAGATCAGTCCTGGGTGTCCATTGGAAGGACTGATGCTAAAGCTGAAACTCCAATACTTTGGCCACCTCATGTGAAGAGTTGACTCATTGGAAAAGACCCTGATGATGAGAGGAATTGGGGGCAGGAGGAGAAGGGGACGACAGAGGATGAGATGGCTGGATGGAATCACTGACTCAATGGACATGAGTTTGAGTAAACTCTGGGAGTTGGTGATGGACAGGAAGGCCTGGCATGCTGCGATTCATGGGGTCGCAGAGAGTCGGACACGACTGAGCGACTGAACTGAACTGATCCACTGTCCCACCAGGGAATTGTGGTTGGTACACCTATTGGGTGTATTAGTAATAGTGATACAATCATATGTCAGTCAAATTGTTATGCTGTGCACCTTAAAAGTGTACAGTGCTGTATGTCAATTATATCTCAATAAAACTGGAAGAAAATAATAGTAATAATACAATCAGAGTCCTAACTCATATTCAATGAACATTTTCCATTTTCCAGGCTCTATTCCTGCATTTTACGTTTATAATGTCATTTAATCCTCACATTAGCTCTGGGGTGCTGACAGTACTATTACTATCCCCCGTTTTCAGAGGAGGGAAGCCGAGCACAGAGAAGTTAAGTAGCACAGACTTAACCTGTGAAGGCAGCTTCTTAACAACAGTCAGAGAATCCCCAACAGGACTGGGAGGCAGCACACTTACATCCTTAGTCTACTCAGGATCCGTCCTGCTTGGTGTGATGGTTCCACATCTGGTCCACATCTAGCCAACAGCACATCCACAGTCATTTTGATTCAAAGTCTCTACAACCACTGGATAGTCACTGACTTGAGGAAAGGAGTCAGACCTGTTCTCTCCGAGCCTCCTTGGGCGAGGTTCCATCCACTGCCAGAGAGATGAGAAAGTCTGGCCAAGTAAATCTGGTGAGGACTGGAGTCTACCCAATTTCCAATGCAAAATAACGTTGAGGCTGAACTTTAATCTTTCAACACTTCAGTGAAATAGAATTTAGACAGAACATCTCAGGATTTCCTGACCTTACCTTCACTCTGACTGAGAATCCTCACTGTACGGTTGAAAAGACCTTTAATTCAACTCTTTAATTGTCTTTAATTCAACTTTTGAACTTTCTTGGCTCTGGAAAACTTATTGGAGGGAAACAGCCAGGCTCTAAAGTTTAGTTTATTTTCAGAGTCACAACTAATATCACCACCTAAATCTGGAAGATTCTGGCAAATGGCTGAAGCTGGGATAAGTAAGGTAGTGCTTGCCTTCTAGGTCTTCCGCAAGGAATAAATGATACAATGAATATTGGAAAGGCTGAACATTGGAAAGCCTAGATCATTGTTTTATCCATGTTTATAATTTCAAAGAGTTTCAGAGGGTTATGTATAGCAAACACCATCAAGAAAGTGAAAAGACAGCCCACAGAATGGGAGAAAATATTTGTAAATCATAAATCTGATAAAGGACTTATATCTTGCATATATAAAGTATTTTTACACATACGTTAATAATTTAAAAAACAAGTAATTAAATGTTTTACATGGTCAAAGGATCTGAATAAATATTTCACCAAAAAAGGTGTACAAATAGCCAACAAGTACATGAAAAGATACTCAACATCAGTAGTCATTAGGGAAATGCAAATCAAAACCAGAAGACACCAGTTCATACCTACTAGGATGGCTATAATTTAAAAAATCAGACAATAAGCATTGACAAGGATACAGAGAAATTGGAACACTCATATGACCACTGGTGGGAATGAAAAATGATGTGTATTCACACAAAGCTTGTATAGAAATATTCATAGCAGCATTATTCATAATAGCCAAAAGTGGGAACAACCCAAATGCTCATAAATGGATGAATAAATAAAATGTGATACTTCCATAGAATGGAATATTAGACAGTAAGAAAGCACCAATACACACTACAACACTACGCTGTGCTAAGTCACCTCAGTCGTGTCTGACTCTGTGCGACCCCATACACGGCAGCCCACCAGGCTCCTCCATCCATGGGATTTTCCAAGCAAGAGTACTGGAGTGGGGTGCCATTGCCTTCTCCCACTACAACACAGATGAACCATAAAAATCCTACGTTAAGTGAAAGTCAGACACAAGAGGTCATATATCGTATGATTCCATTTATGTGAAATGACAGGACAGGCAAGTGCACAAAGAAAGCAGATCAGTGGTGGCCTCAGTCTGAGAAGTGGGAGGAGGGGCATGACTATTGACTTAACAGCATTTTTTTTTCACAGGTGGTTCATGAAAATGTTCTAAAATTAACTGTGATGACTGTACAATTCTGTGACTATATTAAAAATAATTGAATGGTACACTTGAAAGAGATGAATTGTATGGTTCATGAACTCTATCTCAATTAGCCCATCAATAAGGCTATATACAATACAACTTATATTCAAATTTTAAGACTCGCAGAACAATATTACCTATTGCACATACAAACACATACTTGGAAACACGCAGGCCAGGGTGGTTTTCAAAAATATGGAAAAACTTGTACTGACTCACCAGAATTGATGCCAGGCTTTACTCAGGGGGGGACACGTGAAGAACATCCATCTAGCAGGTGAGAAAGGCAAACGCAGACAGCAGTTTGTTCAGACAGCAGTCACCTCCTTGTGGGGAGGGACAGGTGGGACTTTGGAGAGGGGACCACACTGTCCTCAACTCTTCCTTTAAAAGAAAACTCTCCAGTAAACAACACAAAATGTCTAGATCTCATCCAAGGTGGCTGGTGAGTGCCAGGACATCTATTTTCTGATTCCCTGTGTTTTTCTGTATGCTGCAGAGATGTCACAGTTTCAAAAACTGTACCTGTCTATGCTGGTTCCGCTAAAGGCCCTGACAACTGTCTAATCAGGTCTGTTTATTGCTGGTTGTTAAACATTTGCCAGCATTCTGCTGAATGCAAACCAAAAAAGCCTGGTCATTTCCACAAAAGCGGGAACAGGAGGGATCTTCATGGGTCACGGGGAGGAAAAGACGCTCTCTAGGCACGAAGTTGCCCAGGTCTCCCGAAATCAGGTTTGCACAACAAGAACAGAAGTTGTCCTAGAGCACACAGCAGCCAGTCGGGCTCCCCCAAAACCAAGCTGTCCAGCTCCCCTGAAACACTCCCAGAAACTTCCTGACCTGGAAGCAGAAGGTTGAAGAGCACTTCTGGTAACTCTTGGATTAAACCCCTGATTTCTGGGAGCAAGTTATGAAGAGTTTTAAACTTTCTGGCACAGGCATGTTGCTAGAAATACTTCATCTGTTGTTTAATAAACTAACCACAATATTCCAACTTCAAGGATGCCAGCAAAACAAAACAAAATCTAAAGTCTTTCTTTTCAACTGTAGGACCCGGGTTTAAAGACTTTAAATTTTTTATGTAATTTAATTCGAGGGCTGTATTTAAAGTCCCATAAGAGTTTAGATCAAATTCAGTGAAAATATAGCAAATGTTGACTGGAAGTAAAGCAAGCTGCCTCCAGCACCTTGGCCAGGTTCCCCACCTCCCTGCCAACTGAAGTCTCTACTCTCCTGGTAACAAGTTGCTGCGGATTCTGGAGTGGGCAGGGGAGTGCGAGGGTGGGCACTCAGGAACAAATGGTGCCCTGTGCCCTCTCAGGTCACTTTGTAGCCGGTGCTGTTCTCCCTGCTCCGAGAAGCCCCAGGGGTCGCCTGCATCACATAAACTCCCGGGCGAGTTCGTCCCTTCCCCCGGTGATTCATGACCGCGCGTCCTTCCAAGGGGGATTAAAAATACAATGCATGACAGCATCGCAGCGTCTGCAATTCCCAAGGAAGAAGGCGCTTTGGACGTTCCCTGCCGAGCCCGGCGACCGAGCGCCAGGGAGTGTGTCCGAAGGCGCGGGGCCCCGGGACAGTCTGTGCCGATGCGGGCAGGAAGCGGCGGTCGCTGCAGCGCGCTGGCCGAGATAACGCCATTGTGTGGCCGCCGGCGGCCGCTCCCAGCGCGAGAGCCGGGCCTGGCGTCGGGCGCCCTGGCCGCGCGCCAGCGGGCCTGCGGCCCCTCCCGGCGCGCACACACAGAGCGGCCACACCTCTCCTTCCCGAGGAAATCTGGCCAGAAAGCCAGACTTCGTGACTTCGCCTCCTTCTCTTTACGAGCCCGCCCGCCCCCAGCCAGGCCCGGCTTTTGTTTTCCACTTGGGCGCAGCGCTGGTATTAGCTCTGCTCTGCCTCTGCGCGTGCTCGGGTTGGGATGCGGGGCCCCAGGCCTAACTGGAGCCGGTGACCTGGTGATGGGGAAGGTATCTAAGGTCCTAGGTCGTACAGGAGGTGATGTCAGGGCGATGGGGAAGGTATCTAAGGTCCCAGGCTGTACAGGAAGGATTATACAATGCTGGGGGAGATGCTGAGTCCTGCCAGGACTCTGCCTCAGTCAGAGTGAGACCTTCCTACTCACAGGGACCCTGGCTCTCATCACTCCTCCAAGAGTGCTCACCAAGGACTATTTTAGACATATTTAGCAGCAATATTGTTTGATTTTAACTGGACATTGTTCTAAACACACAAAAGAGTTCAAGGATGTGGCCCGTTGTGTTTTATTCTTCTCCCCCCCACCCCAAGCTGTCAGCTTTCTCTGGGAAAATGGGATGAAAATGTTTGGGGACATTTCCACAATAAAACACTCTAAAATATTTTTTTTAAGATTTCCTTTCTAGTCATGTCCAGATTATAACTCAAATCTGCAGAAGTCAGGAAATTCCAAATTTATGTTGACACTTTCCTCTTAAAAGTCTCACCAGATGATAAAGAGTGTATAAATCCTGTTCCAATTCAAATGTTCCAAAGATGACACAGGTTGCCAGATTCTTCTAACAGAAAGATGCTTCGGGACAAGAACAAATGGCCTTTAAAGAAGTAAATACTCTTTCAAACCAAGGTTTTTTTTTTTCTAAGTGCTTTTTTAGTATAGAAGGTGAAATAATCATTTCAGGTAGGTTGGTTTCTTGATCCAACTTTTACGCATTGAAAGGAATTTCATTTAATGGTAGAAACAAATGAAAAAGTGGTGGAATTTATCCAGAGATCAGCAGTTCTCAAGGTAGGAAGGAGTCCATGGTGTCATCCAGGGGACCTTTCTGGGCCACCCAGTCAGTTCACTCCCAAGGGTTCCATCCACCCCAAGTTGGAACCTCAGGGGCAGTGGCCCAGCTTCCCAGGGGGACAGGCTGGACTCCAACTCCAACCCTGCTAGCAGCAAGCTATAGATGAGAGCATATTATTTCCATGTCTAAGCCCCAGTATTCTCATCTGCAAAACAGAGAATGATCATCATATTTCTACCTCATGGGTTATTTGAGATTAAATGAGAAAGTTCATGCTAGCATAAGAAAGGATGTCTAAAAATCCTTCCATAAACATTAATGAAAATAACAATCATCTAACAGTGTTCATGGTGTTAGGGAAAATAAGCACTGTCAGCATGAGATCAAACAAGTGCTTTTGAATATGTTTAAGACGGGAACCATTTTAGCTGGGAACCCTGATGCTGGGAGAGATAGAGGACAAGAGGACAATGGGATGACAGAGGATGAGATGGTTGGTTTGCCTCACCGACTCGATGGACATGAGTTTAAGCAAACTCTAGGAGATGGTGAAGGACAGGGAAGCCTGGCATGCTGCAGTCCATGGGGTCGCAAAGAGTCAGACATGACTGAGTGACTGAACAATAACAACAAAGATGGGAACAGGGAGAACCTGATAGAAGGAAAATCTTAGGGATAAGTGTTTCATCTTTGTTTTATTTTAAATTGATGTATAGGGGATTTATTAATACAACATTATATAGGTTACAGGTTTACAGTATAGTGATCCACAATTTTTAAAGGTTATACTCCATTTATGGTTACTGTAAGTGAAGTGGAATGAAAGTCACTCAGTCGTGTCTGACTCTTTTCAACCCCATGGACTATACAGTCCATGGAATTCTCCCAGCCAGAATACTGAGTGGGTAGCCTTTCCTTTCTCTGGGGATCTTCCCAACCCAGGGATCAAACCCAGGTCTGCCACATTGCAGGCAGATTCTTTACCAGCTGAACCACAAGGGAAGCCCAAGGATACTGGAGTAGGCAGCCTATCCCTTCTCCAGCAGATCTCCCCAACCCAGGAATCGAACCAGGGTCACCTGCATTGCAGGCAGATTCTTCACCAACTGAGCTATCAGGGAAGTCCCTATAAAATATAGGCTATATTCCCTGCATTGTACAATATATTCGTGTAGCTTCTTTATTTTATAATTAATAGTTTGTACCTCTTAATCCCCTACCCCTATTTTGCCCCTCCCCCCTTCCCTCTTCCCACTGGTAACAACTAGCTTGTTCTCTAGATCTGTGAATCTGCTTCTTTTTTGCTATGTTCACTAGTTTGTTGTGATTTTTTTAGATTTTATATATAAGTAACATCTATAACTTATAAACATCTATAAGGTATTTGTCTTTCTTTGTCTGACTTACTCACTTAGCCTAATACCCTCCAAGTTCATCTGTGTTGCTGCAAATGCCAAAATTATGTTCTTTTTTTAATAGATGAGTAGTTTTCCATTCAGATCAGATCAGATCAGCCATCCCATCCTGTGTCGTCCCCTTCTCCTCCTGCCCCCAATCCCTCCCAGCATCAGAGTCTTTTCCAAAGTAATGCTATCTAGGTTGGTCATAACTTTCCTTCCAAGGAGTAAGCATCTTTTAATTTCATGGCTGCAATCACCACAGTCAGCAAAAACAAGACCAGGACCTGACTGTGGCTCAGATCATGAACTCCTTATTGCCAAATTCAGACTTAAATTGAAGAAAGTAGGGAAAACCACTAGACCATTCAGGTATGACCTAAATTAAATCCCTTATGATTATACAGTGCCTGATGAACTATGGATGGAGGTTCGTGACATTGTACAGGAGACAGGGATCAAGACCATCCCCTCCCCCCAAAAAAAGACCATCCCCAAGAAAAAGAAATGCAAAAAAGCAAAATGGCTGTCTGGGGAGGTCTTACAAATAGCTGTGAAAAGAAGAGAAGTGAAAAGCAAAGGAGAAAAGGACAGACATAAGCATCTGAATGCAGATTTCCAAAGAACAGCAAGGAGAGATAAGAAAGCCTTCCTCAGCCATCAATGCAAAGAAATAGAGGAAAATAACAGAATAGGAAAGACTAGAGATCTCTTCAAGAAAATTAGAGATACCAAGGGAACATTTCATATATATATACCGCATTTTATTCACTCCATTCCTCTGCTGATGGACACTGAGGTTGCTCCCATATCTTGGGTTAGGGATAAAGTTTTACAAGAGAATGGAATGTACTCTTAAATTTTAAAAAAATTTTGGTTGTTCTTTAAAATTTTTTGTTTTTTTCTTTTTCTTAATATTGAATTTTTGGCTGCACCAGGTCTTAGTTGTGGCATGTGGAATCTTTAGTCATGGCATGTGGTGTCTAATTCCTTGACCAGGGATCAAACCCAGGCCCCCCGCATTGGGACCATAGAGTCTTAGCCACTGAACCAACAGGCAAGCCCGTGATGTACTCTTAACAGGCATTTCTAGGGCCACAGAAATAACTAATTACACTAACAGAGAAGGATGGTGATGAAACCCAAACATCAGCCTGCTCTGTCCAGGGTCTGAAAGACCCAATGGGCTGTAGATAAAGAAAACAGAAAGCAGCAGCATGGGGCTTCCAAGTCATAGACAAAAACCTACACACAAGAAGAGACAGGCCTTCTGGTTATAGACACACAGAGTTCTGGGTTGTAGACAGCCAGCAAGAAAGACCAGGAAGAATGCAGGGGTCTGGTTCCTCCACGCCCACCTGTGTACACCTGTGACCACTTGGCCATGGCCTGGGGCTGGGGAGCAGGGTGACCAAGTATGTTGACCCCATGTCTCCTACTGACCTGACCTAGGGGACAGCCCAGGGAATTAAGTCATCACCTTTTTTAGACTATGGTATGATAAGGAAGTCTTGGCGGGCTGAAGAGGCAAATACATTGTCTCTTGTGTTAAAAAAAAAACACCAAAAACAATAGTTCTGCCCATGAAATGGATAGATCAGCTTAATTTTCCTGTCTGCAAGGATATTATACTTAAAAGCCATCTATCAATACACAACCACAGAGACTGTGGGAAGGGGAAGCCCTTCCAGACCAATTTCACTTCCGTCCCTGATGGACAGTGAGACTGTAATAAAGGCCAAACAATGGACGTGGAATTGGAGGAAGTTCATCCCAGCCTCTGCTGACTGTGGGAGCCTGGCCCGAGGGCTCCCCAGCCGCCTCCCTCCTCAGCCTCCCCAGACCCCTGGTGGGTCTCTCTGACCGCCTGCCAGCCGGCTGCTTCTCCCCAGGCCCACTTGCGACTGTTGTGTGCCTTTAGATTTGTTTCCCCTGCTCCAGCCCACAGCTGCTGTTTTCTGGGTTTAAGTGGCAACAAAGTGGCTCAGTGGTAAAGAATCTGCCTGCAATGCAGGAATACCAGGGTTCGATCCCTGGAGGAAAATCTCCTGGAGAAGAGAATGGCTACCCACTCCAGTATTCTTGCCTGGAGAATTCCATGGCGAAACTCTGCAGTCTAGAGGGTCACAAAGAGTTGGACATGACTGAGTAATTAGCAATTTTACTTTCAAAATTCTATGGAGAAATGAGAGTGGAATTGGGGCTCAGAACAGAACAGTCATGGCTGCCCGGTGCCACTGGTTGCTTCTGTAGACTCAGGGGATCACTGACGCTTTCACACTGAGATAACATCTCTTATCCTGTGGACATCAAAAGGCCATCCTTTCATGATAATGAGCAGGATTAAAAGTCAAGGACAACTGTGATGCTCGGTTCAGTATGTGTTTATTCCTAACTGTGTGTCTCACATCTTTTCCAGCCCTAGGCCTTATTGAGGCTCTAGAGTCTTTTGGAAAAAATATGCTTATGCTTCCAAAAGCAGCCTTAGAATTCCCAGGGTTAGGTGTTTCGTTCTCTCCGTGGCTGCTGCTATTCCCACAGTTTAGCTTGCATCCGGAAAGCGGGCCATGGTCGGGAGACCGGGAACATTACAGAAGGAAGTGTGGCCGTCGCCCTGGCTGCAAGGACCTTCCTTCCCTTTCTGTCTGTCCTTCATCTCCTCTTTGCCTCTTTTTCCTTCTCTTCTGGTTCCTAGGCCTTGGTCTTGATAATGAGGAAACTCACACAGCCTACAAACTTAGGCCTGACACCAAGATTATTTTCAAGGCACCATCTGGGGGTCAAATGAGAACAGTATTTCAATGAATAGATGCAGAGTTCAGTGAGTCCCACCCTCCCTGGCCCCCGGGGCATCTGGGCCTTGGCAGACTCGGCCACATGTCACCTCTACCTCCTCCATGCTGATCTCCTGGACACTCTGAACCCTGCAAGTCAGCTAGTTCTCCCTGGAGGGGCTGAACTTAGACCTCACTTCAGGGTTCTCAGATTAGATGTGTCCTTGGCTTTCTCATTATTCACCATCTGCTTGTCACCTCCAGACTCTAACTCTCTGCTGAAAAGAAGAAGGCTATGGAGAAGAAGATCCATTCAGATGGATCAATAAAGAAACAGACAGGCCCTGGGAAGAAGCAGGACTGGACGCCGGCAAAAGCAGAAGCATGCAGTGCAAAGTTCAGCAAAGTGCCCCCAGAGGAAAAGGAAACCAGTAGTTTCCTCGATGAACTACCCAGGTTTCTACTGTCCCTTTCAGTTTGGGTGAATAGTCTCAACATATCAATGAAATTGACAAACTGAACTTTTGAACATCTGAGAGAGTTCCTCACCCCTTTCATAAGAAGCTTTTCAGGATATCATAATATTAATATTAGTCTATAGTAATTGAATTGTGATGAAGAAGAAAAAAATAAATCAGCATAACTATGAATTGATAGAGAAAATATGCTCTGACAATGCAAAAATAAAATATAAAGCAAAACAATGCTGTGTCTCAACCCAAATGGTGTAATATTATATGGATATGTGTGCTTCATAATTAACAATATATACAATGATCCTGTTTTTTAAAAAGAAGGCCTTTTTTAAATTTTTAAAATTTATGCTGGGTCTTAGTTGAGGCATTTGGGAATTCTTATTTGCCAAGTTCAGAATCTCTAGTTGAGATGTGCAAACTCTTAGTTGCTGGATCTCAGTTCCCTGACCAGGAAATCGAACCCAGGCCCCCTGCATTGGGAACTCAGAATCTTAGCCACCGGACCACCAGGGAAGTTCCTGTAAGATGATCCTTGAAATATCAGCTTGAGGACTTGATGTTCATTCTTGGAAAGTAGCAGGGCCTGGGTGAAGCTTTCAGAAGAGTGATTAAACCCATGGCTGTGGGCTGAGCCCACCTGGGCTAGAGCACTGGCTCCACCACTTTGCCTCTCACTAGCTGTGTGACTCTGGGCAAGTTACTTAATCGCTCTGTGCCTTGGTTTCCCCAGATGTTAGAGTAACAGCTCCTCTCTCACAGAGTAGCTGTGAGCATGAAGGGTGATACCCAGTCCAATCACTGGGCACAGTGCTCGTGACATAGGAGAGAGGAAAGCTGATGAACGAGATCACACTGTTAAATGAAGTCATTTCAGTGAAAATGCCTTCTAACATGTACTGTTCATGCACTGATACAGGTACTGATACATATCAGCTATGCTTATAAGCTGACATGTATTGATAAATGTCAGCTATGTTTATAAGCAGTATTAATAACAGTTGATACATGTAAAAATCTAAAAAACAAAATGAGCAATTAAAACAAAACAAATGGACACAACTGATGAGTGGATAAACAAATAAACAAAATATGTTATATTCGTACAAAGGACTTGTATGCAGCCTGGAACAGGAAGGAAGCACTGTTGCATGCCATAGCCTGGATGGACCTTGAAGACATTATGCTAAGTGAAGTCAGTCAGACACAAAAGGACAAATACTGTGTGATTCCATGTATGTGAGGTCCCTAGAGAATGATGCTCATAGAGACAGAAAGCAGAAGCATGGGAGGCAGGGTCTTGGGGAGAGAGCATTGGGGAGTTAGATTCAGAGCCTGAAATCATCCACTTTTGAAGCCAGAGAGAAGAAAACTCTCCCGGCCCCCTCTTTTCTTCTGCAGCCCCCTATCCAACCTGCCAGCAAGTTCCCACCCTAGTTACCAACTACTTCAAACCACATCCCCAAAGCATCTTCTGCCAGGCACCTCCACTGCCACCCCTGTCCTCTCTCCACTAGACAGTGGTGACAGCGCCTGACTTCTGGACCTGCCTCTTCCTAGTCTTCCACCCCATTCTCCACACAGCAGTCAGGATAATGATTCCAAATTTTTTTTAGTGGTGAAAATATACCTAGGGCTTCTCAGGTGGCTCAGTGGTAGAGAACCCACCTGTAGTTCGGGAGACATGAGTTAAATCCCTGGATCAGGAAGATCCCCCAGAGAAGGAAATGGCAACCCACTTTAGTATTCTTGCCTGGGAAATCTCATGGACAGAGGAGACTGGTGGGCCACAGTCCATGAGGTTGCAAAGAGTTGAACACGACTGAGTGGCTAATGCTTCTGGGAGGCTTCCCAGGCGGTGCTGATGGTGAAGAACCCACCTGCCAATGCAGGAGACTTAAGAGACACAGGTTCAATCCCTGAGTCAGGAAGATCCACTGGAGGAGGGCATGGCAACCCACTCCAGTATTCTTGCCTGGAGAATCCCATGAATAGAGGAGCCTGGTGGCCTACAGTCCATGGGACCACAAAGAGTCGGACATGACTGAATGAGCACACACACACACACAAAAACATACATAACATAAAATTTACCATTTTAACCATTTTAAAGTTTTAATTCAAGTGGTTTTAAGTACATCCACATCATTGTGGATGAATATGGATGAATATGTGGATTCATCTCCAGAACTTTTTCATCTTCTCCAGCTGAAACTCTGTCCCATTAAACATTAAAACTCCCCAGTACCCACTTCACCTGACCCCTAGTAACCACCATTCTGTCTTTCTCTACTAACTCAATCTCTATATACTGCACACAAGTGGAATCACACAGTATTTGTCCTTTTGTCTCCAGCTTATGTCACTTGGTATAAAGTCCTCAAAGTTCTTCCATGCTATTTCAAGTGACAGAACTTCCTTCCTTTTAAAAGATTTTTTAAAATATGGAGCATTTTTAAAGCCTTTATTGAATTTGTTTCAATATTGCTTCTGTTGTTTATTCTTTGATGTTTTACCTGTGAGGCATGTGGGATCTTAGAACCTCAACCGGGGATGAAACCTGCATCCCCTACTTTGGAAGGCGAAGTCTTAACTTCCCTAAACTGCAAGAGAAGTCCCAGAATTCCCTTCCTTTTAAAGGCTGAATAACATTCCTTGTATGTATAGCTCACATTTTTTAGAATAATACTTTCAAATCAGAAAAATAGCTGATAACAAACATGGACAATTTATCTACATTAATTTATTACATCCTTAAATTTACTAAGTGGTAATTTTATGACTATTCTCTTTTTTGCAGTCAAAGAATCGAAAGACCAGAAAATTTAAGGAACTTACACAATTACATCAATAAAGCTGGTGGGAAGGAGAAAAGAAAAAATTCACAGAAACCCAAATCAAACGACACTTTAAAAAGTAACCAGCCGATATTCTTCAAAGACATTGACATTAAAAGATAAATACTAAGGAATTGTCCCAAATTTAGAGTACATTATGAGAATGCTGGACTGGAAGAAGCACAAGCTGGAATCAAGATTGCCGGGAGAAATATCAATAACCTCAGATATGCAGATGAAACCACCCTTATGACAGAAAGTGAAGAGGAACTAAAAAGCCTCTTGATGAAAGTGAAAGAGGAGAGTGAAAAAGTTGGCTTAAAGCTCAACATTCAGAAAATGAAGATCATGGCATCCAGTCCCACCACTTCATGGGAAATAGATGGGGAAACAGTGGAAACAGTGGAAACAGTGTCAGACTTTATTTTTCTGGGCTCCAAAATCACTGCAGATGGTGACTTCAGCCATCAAATTAAAAGACGCTTACTCCTTGGAAAGAAAGTTATGACCAACCTAGATAGCATATTCAAAAGCAGAGACATTACTTTGCCAACAAAGGTTCATCTAGTCAAGGCTATGGTTTTTCCAGTGGTCATGTACAGATGTGAGAGTTGGACTGTGAAGAAGGCTGAGCGCCGAAGAATTGATGCTTTTGAACTGTGGTGTTGGAGAAGACTCTTGAGAGTCCCTTGGACTGCAAGGAGATCCAACCAGTCCATTCTGAAGGAGATCAGCCCTGGGATTTCTTTGGAAGGAATAATGCTAAAGCTGAAACTCCAGTACTTTGGCCACCTCATGTGAAAAGTTGACTCATCAGAAAAGACTCTGATGCTGGGAGGGGTTGGAGACAGGAGGAGAAGGGGACGACACAGGATGAGATGGCTGGATGTCATCACTGACTCGATGGACGTGAGTCTGAGTGAACTCCGGGAGTTGGTGATGGCCAGGGAGGCCTGGCGTGCTGCAATTCATGGGGTCGCAAAGAGTCGGACACGACTGAGCGACTGAACTGAACTGAACTGAACTAAGAAAACCGTCAAGACACAACAACTAAGAGTAACAAATGACACTGGTCTGGATCCTACACCAGACCAGTGTTTTTAAAAACAGCCATGACGCACCTTATTGAAATAATCAAGAAATTGGAATATAGGATACATATTAGATTAAAGCTTTGAAATAATTTAAAGTTTCCCAAATTTGACCATTAATCTGTGGATTTGTAAGAGAATATTCCCATTTGGGGGGAAGTTTGTAGGAAATATACACTGATGGGCATGATATAGACAAGTGGTTATATATATATATATATATATATATATATATATATATATATGTATATATACATATATATATATGTATATATACAAATCTGTGGATTTGTAAGAGAATATTCCCATTTGGGGGGAAGTTTGTAGGAAATATACACTGATGGGCATGATATAGACAAGTGGTTATATATATATATATATATATATATATATATACAAACAAATATATACAGGATGAGATAGAGAATTATAAAGTCAATGAATTAAACAAGCAAGCAGTAAACACTGGAGACTTAATGCAACCACAGTAGGTTAATTCTGAAGGGCACTTTTCCTGGCTAGCGACATGGATTAAAGGAGTGAATTTAAATTTTGTCATAGACTCATTGGACAAGCAGCATTCATGTCCTCCATCTTGTTAATTAGTGATCTAGAATCACCCAACAACTAGGAGGAGGCAACCTTCTGCAGAATTTGGGAGCAGTTGTGTACAAAGGGATCATATCTTGACTGACACTGTCTTCAAAGGTCTGCTGATCCCAGTGTCCAAGTGAATTGTTTTATGACACAAACTGAGTTACCAGCTGGGCTTGATGTTGATGGAAAATACTCTAAAGCAAATAGTACAGATTTCTTGCTTATCACAATAAGATTAGCATTTGCAGATAGATCTCTGAAAACCACCTTGTTTTCTTTCACGACAGAGTTAAACAGATCCCAGAGGAGCAGAGAGAAGGGAACGCTGCCTCCATGAGTCACATGTCTGGGGACTTTCCTTGGCTAAGGTTGACCAAAACAATCTCAACTCTAGACAAACAGAATTAATCTTTCTATATGGACTTTTCCAAAAACGGTTATGAATAATTGAAATACTCAGGAGAGTTGGACGTCCACATGAAAGAGAAATGGAGCAACTGTGCATTTGCTGCTTGAGCAGATCAGGGGTCTGTGGAGCTGAGCATGTCTGAGCTTTGGAAAACTTTGGCCACCTCATGTGAAGAGTTGACTCACTGGAAAAGACTCTGATGCTGGGAGGGATTGGGGGCAGGAGGAGAAGGGGACGACAGAGGATGAGATGGCTGGATGGCATCACCGACTCGATGGACGTGAGTCTGAGTGAATTCCGGAAGTTGGTGATGGACAGGGAGGCCTGGTGTGCTGCAATTCATGGGGTCGCAAAGAGTTGGACACTACTGAGTGACTGAACTGAACTGAACTGAAGTTTTGGAAAAAAGAGGTGCCTTGTATATATAGTTAGTTATATTCAGCCAGTTGTGGAAATGATTTCCAATTATGTTCTTTGGATGTAGGTGTTCTAACTGGGGCACCAAGCAGTTAGGTGTGCCCTCTACTAAACAGGCTGCAGGTGTAGCCGTGTGTGTGAACTCACTTGTGTCCGACTCTTTGAGACCCCATGGGCAGTGGCCCACCAGGCTCCTCTCTCCATGGGATTTCTCAGGCAAGAATGCTGGAGTGAGTTGCCGTTTCCTCCTCCTTCCTAGCCCAGGGATCGAACCCACATCTCTTGTGTCTCTTACATTGGCAGGCAGATTCTTTACTGCTAAGCCATCTGGGCAGGTGTAACTACACAACCTCAAACATACCTGCCTTCTAGCTTCAGAGCTGGGATGGGGGAAACCAAGAAGAGGGGACTTTCGTGGGGTCAGGAGCCAGACTGGACACATCTGGGAGAAAGCCTGGCAGATTCTGGGAAGAGGGCTGAACCCTACTTCTCTGAGACCAGATTGCTTCTCCTCCTCGCTCCCTGGGGGGAAAAGGAGCTGTTCTTGGTCTTAATCACAGGGCACAACGCCCACCCCAAATGCCCCAGCATCACCATCCCATGAAGCAAGAGAGCCAATTTTCTTAAAGTTTTTTTTTTAATGGGCCTGTTTTAAAGTCTTTATTGAATTTGTCACAACACTGTTTATGTTTTATGTTTTGATTTTTCGGCCAAGAAGCCCGTGGGATCTTAACTCCCCGACCAGGGATTGAACCAGCACCCCTGCACTGGAAGGTGAAGCCTTAACCACTGGACCTCCAGGGAAGCCCCCAAGAGCCACTTTTCTTCTCAAACTGAACTCTGCACATTTTCCCATTCTTTGTGGCCTATTGGACATATTGCCTTTTCACAAGTTCACAGCTCTATCAACTACAGAGAACTTAGGAGACATGCATGAGAATAATTGCCCTCTTTTAATGAGTAAGGATATAAATGGCCAGAGCATGAGGAGGGGCAGGGAGAATAGAAGAGGAGATTGGTGCAATTCAAATGGGAAACACATTTCTGTTTTAAGGCAATAACCTAGGAATACTATGAAATATTAACAGCAGTTATCAGAATTTCAAGATGCAACTTTGCTTTTAAAAATTAGTCATAGAGTGCACCCTAAGAAGCGGTGGGTTAAGCCAAGGCCACTTTAGAACATTTCTCTTCTCCAGGTGGTGGTTGAGAGTCTTGAATGGTCAGCGGCCACTCTGTGAAGGTAGATGACTAATGCCTTTTTTCTGGCCTTCTTTCTCTCAGCTTCCCCAAACTCCCTTGACCCTCTCTGCTCCGGTTTAACAATGAAATCAATGACATCGTTGCAACCCAAGGAAAGAAGAAGGAATCTTTCAGGGTCCTTTCTCAGAGGAAATTAATTTGGGTGTTCTCTAGCTGACGTCTAAAGCGTTACGATCTCTGTAACAGATGGAGTCTCAGCAGGGCAGGCAACAAACGAAAAGACTCAGGATGCATCAGCTTTTTACCTAAAAAGGCAAACTGCCTTAACCACAAACAATCCATCTGCCCCCATGAGAAACTGAGAAAGATAAGTGTTCTGCTTCACCTACATCCACGTCTGGACCTGGGAGTAAAAGTTTTCCATCTTAAACCCCAAGGACAGGTGTAAACAGAGGCTCGGCCTTCCTGAGAGGCTGATTACAAAGAAGAACTGATCTGAAGCCTTTCATCTCTGACCCTTTACCTTCAGGTCTATTCCGGGGCACGGAGGTGACAGGGTCTGTGTCCTTTGTGCCCAAGGAAGTGACCGGCAGCCCCCTGATCAATAACGCCCCTTTGGTAGTGTCTTCAGAACTGAGAAGAGGGGCCAGAAAATGAGGCAGAAATCGATACCCGGGTCTGGGGAGAAGGAGGTTATCATCGCATTAATTTCGTTTTTGAAAGAGAAGAAACAACAAAGGCAAAGCGATGACGTCTGTGTTTGTTGGGAATGATCATTCTCTAAAGACGAGGACCCCAGAGTCCGGGATTGAGTCCGTGTGATGCCCAAGACGAGGTGGGGCTGCGTCTCTGAGATCTGGTGTTCCCTGTGCTAGTCACCGGGGCAGCAATTCACTTTTCCAAGGACTGCTACCTGGACAACAACTTGTAGCAAAAAAACAGAAAAGGGAAGAATTTATGACAACAAACCTGAAGCTGTAGGAATGAGCAGTTCAGTAGACAAATGGGAAAGTTTGGGAGAAATCAGCAAAGCAATTAAGACCCCAGGGGATTGATTTGTGGGAAGATCAGTCCTTTGATGTCTAGCCTGGCTAATCAATGATTCTTTTTTGCCTTTTTTTTGACGTGGACTAAGGGACAAGAGAAGAGTCAGAGATTAAGATTAATAACCTAGAAATACCTGGAATACATAATTTTACAGGACAGACAGGAACTCCTTTTGGATTGTCCAACATAATTTAGTAAACCTAAGAAGTTAATTCAAAAGTATTGTGTCACAATTTTTTAAATCCCCCAGTCAGCTCTTCTTATACTGAATATACATTCACTGACTCTTTGTTAGTTTAAAATAGAAAAAAAAATTACAATTTAAATTCTTACTAGAAGGATGTTTGAAATATGAAAACAATTGCCTTTAAGAAACAATGAAGACTCACCACAGGAGATATTTAAAACTACATCAACACTAACTTGAATCAGATAGAGATGAAAGGACTGAATTTGTCTCTTCCATTTCTGGTATATAAAAATTTTTGTGGGAAACGTGTTTTAAATTTTTCTTAATATATTCTCCTATTAAACCCCTCTAATTAGTATAAGATTAAGGTTTGGGGGCTGTGATTCTGACAACAGAAAAACTACTTAGCTCTTACTTGGCTTTTTAAAAAATGAAAAGGCTGAAGTTAGAGACCAGAGCTCAGGAACTGCCTTGTAGGGTCAGTACCAGCATCTCGGGACCGGGCTGGTACCTGCCTCCACTGCCGCCCATCTGGTCATCCCCTCACTCCTTGGACTCTTCTCCACATGCCTCTCGCAGGCAGAGGAGCCTTCTATAAGTATGCATTGGATCACGTCACCTTCTCCCTCTGAGGCTTCCCATTGTACTGGGATCAAGACCAAGCCTTGACCACACGCCTTTGAGGACCAAGCAGACCACGATTTCCCTCTGCATCCCCCACTTCCTTTCTGAAGGTGCCCTCTCCCCTGCCTGATGGCTCTTCCCCCAGATCTGGACCAAGTCCACCCTTCCTGTGCCCCTACCCTGCACCCCCACCTGTCTCACTCAGGAGAGGCACCCAGACCGAGCAGCTACATCGCATGGCAGCGTACACCCTCCCTTCCGGATTTCTGTGGAGTATTTATTGCTCTCCTGAGTCATATTATTTATCCATGTATGCATTTATTATTTGTCTTCTCCAGTGTTAGTTCATCCCATGGAGGAGCAACCTTGCTCTCCGAAGCAGCACCCCCAGCATAGGGCAGCATCAGACTTGTATTTGCTGAAAGGAAGGAGAGGGGAAGGAAGGCAGGGAGGGAGGGAGGAAAAAGAAAGAAGAAAGGGAAGGGGATTTCCCCGGTGGTCCAGTGGCTGACTCCTTGTTCTCAATGCCAGGGGCCAGGGTTTGATCCCTGGCCAGGGAACTAGATCCCACATGCTTCAACAAAGAGCCTGCATAGCCAAATAAATAAATAAACAAATATTTTAAAAAGAGAAGGAAAAAGGAAGGGAGGAGGAGTCACTCACTGTGTGGTCACAAGGGGCTCTGGAGAGAAGCATAAATACTTACTATGAGTCTCTGAAAAGCAGAGGGTACGTCTTTTTGTGAGCAACGTACATATGCCTGGTGTCTAGCACATAACTCAAAGATACTTGAGAGTAGAAATTTAATAGTGGGTTGACAACCCCGTTGAGGATGGTCTTACACAGGTCAAAGTGCAGTAACAGCTCTGCAGCCTGGTCCTGCTCTAGGGTCTCTGCAAGATCAGTGCTGGACTAATCCTTGCAGCAACCCGAGGAGAGGCACCCTGGGTGAGCCCTGTTTACAGCTGTGGATGCAAAAGGGCCATCCACAAAGGTAGTGTGTGTCCCAGGGCATAAGAGCATGAGTACAGGGCCGGGTCTGAGGAAACGGCCTGGCTCCAGGATCCATGCACATAATTGGGAGCATCTCATCACTCAATGCGGTGTGATCTCATCATCATCAGGACACGAGGCTCACAGATGGGGTGGTGGGGAGAGAATAGCCCAGAAGGCAGGTGAGGAGCAGGTGGGGGTGGGGGAGCCATGAGGCAGGTGTGGAGAGGCACAGGTGGAGAGATCTTCAGGGTAGATGGTCCGGGGGAGTGGTAAAGAACCCGCCTGCCAATGCAGGAGATGCAGGAGATCCCTGAGTCCGGAAGATCCCCTGGAGGAGGAAATGGCAACCCACTCCGGTATTCTTTTTTTTTTCACTCCAATATTCTTGCCTGGAGAATCCGATGGACAGAGAAGCCTGGCAGGCTTCAGTCCATGGAGTCGAAAAGGGTCAGACACGACTGTAGCGACTTAGCCAGCACGGCATATTTCTAGGCAAAATAACAGGTTTTTAAGAGGTTGTCTGGGTTGTAACCTATAGGGATGCATCTTGAAGGCTCTGTTGGAGGAATTCACACATGGGAGAATGTGTTGGTTCCAAGGGCCAGCCTGGCCCTGGGTGTTCCCTCCATGAGGAGACTCCGTTTCTGAAACTGAGTCAAATCCTGGCTCAGACTGCGCGGAGGCAGCGAGGCCTGGAATAGACCTGCCTTCACTCAGGCACCCGGCAGGGCCCCTCCGGCAACCTGGGCAGAGTGGGCGGCTGCCTCGCCACTCCTTGGGGCTCCCAGAGATTTCCAGATGCCTTATCTGGGCCCTGGAGTCAGCCCTGGGGCCTGACTCACCCCTTCTCTTGCCAGCAGATCCTGGTGGCCCACAATGTGAGGAAGTCAGCAGAACACAATCAATTGGGGAGGCCTTTTGTGTGGCCGTGAGCTTCACTTTTCCTGACTGTAAATAGCGCCTCCGCAGTGGCAGCGCCATGGCAGGCTCACTTCTATTTTCAGTTCTGCAGGCTGAGCTTCTGTAGGTTTCGGTTAAACCAAATATCCAGGGATGTTTCCTTTCATTAATACTGTGACTTCATCTACAAAGTGATGACAGCACCCACTCCTTTCAGGAATTGTGAAAAGCTGCCTTCCACTCTTATACATCGACACATGGCCATCCAAACATTTTCATCTTAAATTTAAATAGTTGCAAAGAATAACTACAATATATAGTGAAGCTATATGTAACCTTGTTGTATGTATTTTCTGAATCTCCTGTCAGCGTGTTACCATACTTCCATAATTTAAAACAGAAAAAGAAAATAAATAATAAATAAATAAATAAAACAGAAAAAGAAAAAAATAAATAGTTGTAAAAGATGTGTGTGACCTCCAGTGTATTGGGAAATTTTAAATTTGTGAATAAAAACAAGTATAACTGAATCACTTTGCTATACACCTGAAACCAATACAAATTGTAAATCAACTATATTCCAATAAAAATTATTTTTTTAAAAAAAGATTAGCTGAACTAATCAACAAAAAAAGGTTGTGAATGAAACTCTTTATCTAACTTTCCAAGGCACCAGTGGAATTCTAGCACCAGGGTCATCATCTATTTAAAGTACTGAAGCAAGATTTTTCAGAAATCATCAGAAATCTGACATCAGTCCATATTGCTCCCCTCCCAAAATACCTTTACATTCCACGTCTTTTTCAGAATCTTATCCTCATTTAATATATTTATTAGCTTGAAAGTTTAGTTTACTGATTGTCCATAATGTGGCCCTGGAAAAAAATGTACATAAATTAAAACCTGATATTTTGAATTGAGCTACCAGAAACCCCATTCCTGGGCACATATCCAGAAAAGATAAGAAGTCTAATTCTAAAAGGTACATTCACCCCAGTGTTCATTGCAGTGCTATTCTATGATAGCCAGACATGGAAGCAACCTAAGTGCCCATCAAGAGAGTAACGGATAAAGTAGATGTGGTACATATACACAATGGAACACTTCTCAGTCATAGCAAAGAATGAAATAATGCCATTTGCAACAACTTGGATGCACATAGAGATTATCATACGAAGTCAAACAGAGAAAGGCTAAGATCATGTGCTGTCACTCACACGTGAAATCTAAAACATAATACAAACAAAGGTTTGTGCGAAATGTAAACAGACCCACAGACAGTAGATGAACTAGCGGTTACCAAGGGGAAGAGGGCCAAATTGGGAGTTTGGGACGAACAGATGTACACTACTGTAAAACAGATAAATAACAAGGATTTACTGTATAGCACAGGGAACTATATTCAATATCATATAATGATCTATAATGGAAATGAATCTGAAAAATTAGGCATATATATATGAATCACTTTGCTGTGTACCTGAAACTAACACAATGTTTTTTAAAGCTGATATTTTTAATATTTCTTGTGACCAGGTGGTTTTAAGTGTTAAAAAATTTATCCTGGATGGAATAATCAAGGATATTTTGATTAATTTGCTAGTATACAACTAAGCAAAACATTTCCCACATTTCATAAGTAATTATTAAATATTAAGGTAAGATTTATTGAAAGGATCTTGTCACGAAATGCAGAGGTGGAGATGTCAGCTTGATTTAGGGTAACAATGTTTCAAGTGGTTTCTTTTTCAATGCTAGGACAGTATTGCACCTCTAGGTAGTGTATTGCACTGGAAGGCCCTGCTCTTGTCAACAGGATCAGGTTAATGTGAAAGCTCAGGTGGGCCTATACATTATAATCTTACATTATAAGATGAATAAGTAGGTTGGTGGAGGATGAGAAAGGGGCCCTAGAGAATCCCCAAGAGGTCTGATCTGCCCCTTGAGTATTCAGGAAGGCTTTAGAAACCTCATGCTCCCAGGTACACTTAGGGGTACTGGGTTCACCTTTTATAACTGCCAAACAGGAAGTAATCTCCCAGCTTCAACCCATGGACCTGATGGAATCAAGGTGGTATCTGTAGAATTTTAGCCTCAGGGAGTGACCAAAGGCATGACAAATAGCCAGGAAATTACTTACATTATTGTATTTATCCTAGAAGTATAAACGGTATTTCTCCCAAGGATTCTACAAGAGACCTTCAACTAAGAAGTCTGTCTCCTTTTTCTAACTAGTGGGATAGAACAGAGATCTAGCCCGACTCAGTCAAATGTTCAGTGTTGGACTTCCTTGGTGGTACAGTGGATGGGAATTCACCTGCCAATGCAGAAGACTCAGGTTCAATCCCGGGCCCAGGAAGATCCCACCTGCTACAGGGCAACTAAGCCCAGGAACCACAGCTACTGAGCCCTCATGCCACGACTACTGGAGCTCGCAAGGCCCTAGAGCCTGTGCTCCGCCGTTAGAGAAGCTGCCACAGCGAGAAGCCCTCGCACGGCAACAAAGAGTAGCCAGCCCCGCCAACTCGAGCAAGCCCGCGCATAGCAACGGAGACCCAGTGCAGCCAAAAAAGTTTTTCAGTGTTGCCCGGAGGTGAATTTAGCTGAAGTTAATGAAGTTATGCTTTAGGGTTTCACACTCATTTTGGCCCTTTCCAAGACCCTAGAATGGGTCAACTGTGTTTACCTGGTCTTACATATTTTTTTTTAATTTGAAAACATGTGTCACAGCAATCAAAAATCTCTGCCTCCTTCCAGTCTGCCTCTCCTGCATCACATTTCATCAGATGGTACCCAGGGGACTTTACCCAGTCACCATCTGGCTCTGGAGGAGCTTTATGCAAAATACTGATGTCCAGGAAGATGATCTGAGTGATAGAAGAGTACTACAAGAAGGACATCAGCAATGAACTGACTGCATGCTGTCCATTCTAAACGCATGTTAAAGTAGTTACTTCTTAAAAGAAAACTTGAAATGCCTTAAAATTTTACACTCATACCTGAAAGAAACTTGATAGGGGTGAGACAATTTGTCTCTTGTCTTTAATGAGTCATTTTTCTCATTAAAAATACCCAAGTATTTCTCTTAATATTTTGCATGAATGGCTATATGCTTATCTTTTTATCTAGGCATAACACCTAAAATGCATAAACAAAAATCATATTCATCAAAACAAAAAAATCTATTTATTGTTAATGCCAAGGAAATATACTCTCAATTATAATTCCTGTAATTTAAGTTTATGCCCCTTGGCTTGTCAATGCAAATTTTACTGGTGGAAATGAAAGTGTTTACTAAACACACAACTTAAGATGTCTACCCTGGAAGAATACTGGGCAGGCAAACTCAGAAAAACAATTTTCTCTAAAAACAATTGGTTATTCAGGACTTTTCAGACTGCAGGTGACAGAACATACAACCGAAACTGACTGAGGGGAAGTGGAGCTTCAGAAATGTAAGCGGGACTCCAGAGAGTCCGTCTGGTGTGAACCTAAGGAGAAGGGTTGCATGTGCTGCATCTAAGATGTCATGTGTGTAGGATGGTGGGGTGTATGTGTGTGAATGTACTGTGTGTGTGGTACAGATGGTGTATGGGTTGTGTGTGTGTGGGGGGGTGTGGTATTTTGGTGTGTAGTGTTTGTGGAGTGCTTGTGGAGTGTGTGATGTGTGTGGTGTGTGTTTACGGTGGGCGTGGCGGGGCGTGGTACAGATGGTGTGTGTGGTGTGTATATGCATGTGTGGTGTGTGTGTGGGGGTGATGCGTGTGTGGTGTGGGTGGTGTATGTGTGTGTGTGCCTGGGTGGTGTGTGGGTGTGACTGTGTGTGGGTAGTGTGTGTGTCAGGAGGTGGTGTGCGTGTGTGTGCATGTTGTATGTGTGCGTGTGGTGGGTGGTGTATGTGTGTGCTCCTGGATGGTGTCTAGGTGTGAATGTGTGTGTGGGTGGTATGTGTGTGGAGTGTGTGTGTGGGGGGGGGCTGGTGTGGGTGGGTGGTGTATGTGTGTGTGTGCCTGGGTGGTGTCTGGGTGTGAATGTGTGTGGGTGGTGTGTGTGTCAGGGGGTGGTGTGTGTGTGTGTGTGTGGTGTGTGTGAGTGCGGTACCTATGCAGAGAACCAAACGTGGGCAGTGAAACCTCGAGGATGCTCAGACGAGCGTGGACCCCCCCGGGGCTGTGGTACCCAGGGTGGAGCGAGGTCCTGGGTCGCAGGAAGCCTCCTGAACGAGATGAGAGAGCAGCCGCCAAAGCAAACAGAGCAGGTGGACGTGGGGGAGACAGTCAGAGATGGTGGAGCCAGGAGTGGGCACGCTGACATTTCGTGCGGTTCACTAACTCTGCTCTGTGGCCTTCATAAATTTCACTCCGAATTACTGTCAATGAAATTAATGAAATCACAGGCTGTTCAACAAAAGGGGTATCAATCTGCCGTTTTCCCTGGGGTCAATGAGACCTCTCTTTATCGGAGGTGTGCTTGGTCCAGGGCTGGCTAGGGTTTTCCTAAAGCACCTTTCAAGGACTGCATGAAAATTCTATGTCCTGATCTTTCTCAAGGAAATTCAGGTAACCTTTGGAGCTGGAAAACCTGCTCTAAAAAGGAAAACAAAACCAAACCCCTGGGGTAGGTCTAATAAATCAATCTGAAGCTCTGCTTTTCCAGAATTGGACTCCCCTCCAGCTTTCTTCGGAGAAAGCAATGGCACCCCACTCCAGTACTCTTGCTTGGAAAATCCCATGGATGGAGGAGCCTGATGGGCTGCAGTCCATGGGGTCGCTAAGAGTCAGACAAGACTGAGCGTCTTCACTTTCGCTTTTCCCTTTCATGCATTGGAGAAGGAAATGGCAACCCACTCCAGTGTTCCTGCCTGAAGAATCCCAGGGACGGGGGAGCCTGGTGGGCTGCCATCTCTGGGGTCGCACAGAGTGGGACACGACTGAAGCGACTTAGCAGCAGCAGCAGCTTTCTTAAAAGATGTTTGCAAAAAGCATTTGTACTTTTATTGTTCCAAATAGAAACAGAACATGGAGAAGACAAGGGTTCTTTGAAACACATCACTTCCAAAATTCAAGATGAAAAATAGGCATTATAGAGATGTTATCCGTGTTTCTTTTTTAAAATATTTATTTATTTGGCTGCACCAGGTCTTGGTTGCAGCATGTGAGATCTAGCTCTCTGACCAGGGATTGAACCCCAGTCCCCTTGCACTGGGAATACGAAGTCTTAGCCACTGGACCACCAGAGAAGTACCCTGTGTTTCTTTCCTGAAGGCTGAAGCATATGTGTGCAAATACATATGTGTTTGGGTGTTTCAACAGATTACTTAACTTGAAGACTTTTTAAGAAAATTTCTATTAGTGCAACATAGCCATCTTCCCTAATATTGCCTAAGTTAATAAATAGAATTTTGTTTTACTAATTGTAAAATGATTCATATGTATTATATAAAATGATCAAGTACTACATTGAAGAAAAACACTATCTGTTTGTTTCAATTCAAAGGAATAATAGCAAAATAGACACCAAATTTATGCTGGAAATGAAAATTTTTATTTTGCAGTTCTACAGTTTACTGCTTAGAAATGTAATTCAGGTTTCTTCTTTTTCTCCAGTGTAGATGTCTGTTTTCTGTGAATTATTCTAAGATTTGTAGAACTAACTATGTTCCTGAGAAAGGGAGAATGAACGTTCTGTTCTCACCATTAATTTTGTTCTCTTTCCATCAAGTTTATTATGAAGTGTCTTTTCCTGGATCAAGTGACCCTATCCTCCCCCTCATTCCAAACAACTAGTTCCTCTCAAGGTAACTTGTTTCCAGGAACTTCTCTAATCTGATACTAACTTCTCATCCTTCAGCTCAGATCAAAATTAAATATTTGAAGTATCACACATACATGTGTGTACATGTGTACAAAGAAGGGACATTTCAAAAATGAAAATATGTACTAATGGAACTAGCAGAAGATGGCATCCTTAAATAATCAATATTTTCTTGAGAAGAAACTCTTTCAAAAAGTAGTAACAAAGGTTGAGTTTCTTGAGTTCTGTATGAGCAGCATTGTGTAAGTACTTGGCAATGATTTTGTTTTGTTTTGCTTTTATTGAAGTTGATCTTTTATTTTTATATATTTCATTTATAATGTTGTGTTAGTTTCAAGTATACAACAAAGTGATTCAGTTATACATATATATATATATATATTCCTTCTTTTTACATTCTCTTGCGTTGTAGATTTTTACAAGATAATGAGTATAGTTCCCTGTGCTGAACAGTGGGTCCTTGTTAGTTTTCTATTTTATATATTAGTGTGTATATTTTAATCCTAAATTCCTAATTTGTCTCTCCCCCAACATTTCCCCACTGGTAACCATAAGTTTTTTTTCTGTCTGTGAGTCTACTTCTGTTTTGCAAATAAGTTCACTTGTGTCCATTTTTTTAGACTCCACATATAAGTGGTATTATATCTGTTTTTCTCTGTCTGAGTTAACTGCACTTAATATGATAATCTCTAGGTCCATCCATGTTGTTGCAAATGACAGTATTTCATGATGATTTTCTTGTTCAGATCCCATAACAACCCTAGGAACCCTATGAGCTGTGATCCTCAGTTTATACTTAAAGTGGACTGAAGTTCAGACAAATCACATCATTTGCCCAAAGCTACACAGCTGGCAGGTGCAAAGCTAGAAGTCAAGAATTCAAGGAAAGGTGTGATCCAATTATAAAGGTCAGGTTAGAGCCATGATAATCTACTGATCCCGTGTTATTTCTTTGATAATTATGGAACCCTTAGAAGGCAAAAGACTTGCCAAAAGGGCTGGAAATAATATGGAGAAGTTGGAACCTTGTGCGTGGCTGAAAGGAAAGTGAGATGGTGCAGTTGCTGCAGAGAACAGGATGTTGGTTCTTCGGGGTTTACAAAGAGTTCCCAGATGATCCAGCAGTTCACTCCAGGGTGTATTTCCAAAGGGACTGGAAGCAGTGTTTTGAAGAGATGCTTGTACATCAATGTTCACAGAAGCATTATTCACAATAACCAAAAGACAGAAGTAACCCAAGTGTCTGCTTGGTTAAAGGAAATGTGGTCCATCCATACAATGGAGCTTTCTTCAGGCTTAGGAGGCCGTGACATTCTGACACAGGCTAGAACATGGATGAAATTTGAAGGCATTATACTGAGTAGAACAAGACAGTCATGCAGATGTCAAACTCTGTGTGAACCTACTTACCCAGGGTATCGTGAAGATGTCAGACTCTGTGTGAGTCTACTTACCTGGGGTACGTAGAGTAGAGAAGTCAGATTCCCACAGACAGAGAGTGGAATGATGGGTGAAAGGGGCTGGGGGAGTGGGAAGGAAGTCAGTATCGATGAGTTTCTGTTTGGGAAGATGAAATAGCTCTGGTGACAGATCATGGTTGCACACCAACATGAATGTACTTAACACCAGTGAACTGTACGCTTATAAGTGGCTAAGATGGAAAATTTTATTTTACCACAGTTTAAAAAAAAAAACTTGACAAAATTATATAGCACCTTGTCATGGAGACCCAGTCACTTCTCATTAAAATCTTCTGTCTTTTCAGGGATATTTCAGGATGAAATCTTGAGAATTGTAGATTTCATCTGCTAAAACCCTAACTCTCATGATAATCTAGTTTCCGGATGTGTGTACCAATTGGGTGAGCAAATCCCTCTTTAAGAGTGTATTTATCAAGTCATATCATGCCCCTGCCCTCAAGTGGTTTGATAACATAAGAGTCGACAAATAATCTTGCTCTAAGGCAGATGACGACTAAGAAGAGCCAACGTTAGCTGTGCTGGAAATTTGGCAGAAATTGTGCCAAGCATTTTACATGCAGGAGTTCCTTCAATCCTTAGAATAACTTTAGGAGCGCGGTTCTGCTATTACCTGCACTTCACACTAGAGTCACATATGAGAAAGTTTGAGCAAATGGCCTAAGGTCACAGAGCAAGCAATTGTTGAAGCTGGTGGGGGAAGGAGAGAGGAAGGTACTGCTGTAGGAAGACTTCCTGAAGGAGGGTGGGCTGTGAAGGGGGGTGTCATCTCTAGGAAGAAATTCAAGGACACAAGAGCTGATTTAGAAGTATGTTTAGCTGATTTAGAAGTCACAATCTCACCCAATCTCAAGCCCATTTTGTGTGATAATAATGCCAGTAAACTATGCACATGAAAGAAGGTAGGGACTTCCCTGGTGGCCCAGTAAAGAATCTGTTTTGCAATGCAGGGGATGAGGGTTCGATCCCTGGTCCGGGAACTAAGATCCCACATGGCCCAGAGCAACTAACCCCACATGCTGCAACTAGAAGGCCCATGAGCCACAAAGAAATATCCTGCATGACACAATGAAAATCTTACTGCTACAATTAAGACCCAATGCAGCCAAATAAATAAATAAGAAAGAAGGTATAATTTCAACTTCAGAAATAACGGATCTGAGGTTTAACCTTAATCCCCCAAATATGAAGCCTTATGGACTTAGATGAATGCATTTTTCATATTTTCAAATTAATTTATTTAATTTTCACATTTTTATGAATAAAACATAGAAACATGAAGAAATAGAGACAGAATAACATAAGAAACACTTTCAAATCTATCACCTGGTTTAGTCAATTCTTGTATTTTTTTGTTGTTGTTGTTTAGTCACTAAGTCATGTTCAACTCTTTGCGACCCCATGAACTGTAGGCTCCCCATGCTCCTCTGCCCATTGGATTTGCCAGGCAAGAACACTAGAGTGGGTTGTCATTTCCTTCTCCAGGAGATCTTCCCGATCCAGGGATCAAACCTGGGTCTTCTGCATTGCAGGCAGATTCTTTACCACTGAGCCACCCAGGAAGTCCATTGAAATATAACAGATTTACAGTATTATATTACTTTCTGATATATATCAAAATGATTCTATAGTCTCTATCTTCTCAATAATAATAAAGAATATTATTGTTTATCTATAGCAACCTATCTACCTAGCTACATTTTTTGTTTTTATTTTTTTTACTGAAATACAGTAGACTTACAATGTTATATTAGTTATACACATAGTAATTCTGTATTTTCATATATTACACTCCATACAAAGTTAATATAAAATAGTGACTATATTCCTTGTGCTGTACATTACATCCTTGTAACTTACCTATTTTATACCTAGTCATTGGTACTTCGTAATCCCTTTCTGATTTTGCCCCTCCCCTCAACTCTCCCCACTCTAGTAACCACTGGTCTGTTACCTGATCTATGGGTCTGGTTTCATTTTATTATATTTGCTCATTTGGCTTATCTTTTAGATTCTACAAATAAATGAAAACATACTGTATTTGTCTTTGACATATTTCACTAAGTTTGGGACATCTTTCTATTTATTAAGTAAAATAATCAAATATATTCCTGCCTTCTCTTTTCTATTGGTAGAGATGCCCTATGGATATAAAAGCAACAAAATTAGATTTCTTCAAAATCATCTATGTGTCAAATTACCTTCCATCCAACTAAGGAAAATTTCAATAAAACCTTCCCATCTTTTCACAAATATTACTGCAAATGTACTTTATCCACATAAAAATTTTATCTAATAATGTTGTAAAATATCTATGTATCTGCCCATGTCAAAGTACATACTTTGCTAAATCTCTTCCTAATGGTCCACAGCATTAGTTGCTTGTGGTGGTCAATATGAAATATTGAGATTTTAGGAACTGATTGCTATGATCACTGGTTGATTGAAATTGTTGGTTTTTTAATTAGGCGGTTGGCATCTTCGCTTTTAAAACAGAGAGAGTGGGTGGGGTGATAAGAATGATCTAGAACATGGGATGCAGCACAACCTTGTGAATTTACCAAGTGCCCCAGTGAAATGGTTGAAATGATGAATTTTATGTCTGTGTATTTTACCATAGTAAAAACAGAGGGAGTATTTTATTCTGTTCTCCTTGCAAAGGATACCTCTGTTCAGCCTGACACTTCCTCTTTTTTTAACGCTTATTTTCCTTTTTACTTCTTCTTTTCTGGCAGTGGTACCTGGTCTGAGGTGGATAAACCTGGTTTAAGTCCTGACGGTAGAGCACAGCTCGGAAGTCCACACCCAGAAGAAAGCAAAGCTTGGCAACTGACCGGAAGACTGGACGCAATTTAGCATCTGTCTGTTTGTGGAAACCTGGCTTACGACATTCACTTTGCTTTGTACCACTGAGCTCCCAGCAGACCAGTGAATCAAAAGAGGAGACAAGACAGCCTGGCCTGCCCTCACGACACACGCCCCCGTGAACTGGCCTCCCTCCCGGCAGTCGTTGGCTTTTCTAGACGACACATAAACAAGTGTCTTTGACAGAAAAGCCGGTGGCTCCGGGGCCTGGCGATAGGAGCACTAACAAAGCAGGGAAGTGGGGACCCCGGTCTATTTACAAAGCCTACGTGCTGGAAAGGACACAGATAAAGCCATTCCCAGGAGCGACGCCTCACAGCCCGGCCGTGCCCGCCTCTCTCCTGCTCCTCCGACGACATCCAGGATGAGAAGAAGCCAGCAGACGGGGCCAAGGTTTAGCCTTGGTCTCACAGCAGAAGAGTCAAGTTCCAGGCCCTGTGGAAGCATCTTACACAAACCGGGGAGAGCATTCAACCACCCATCTCACCCAGCCCCACCCCGCCCACACCGCCAGTGTGCACCTGTTAAGGTGAGATGAACCTGGGCACCGGCACCTTAAACCCATCAGGCAGGCAAAGAAGAGGATGCTGCTGTGTCCAGGTTGATGGTGACAAACCATCAGACACCCTCCTGCTCCCTCCGCCCTGAAAGAGCTGCATTTTCAAAATAATGCCGTGGATGGACCTAGAGATGCTCATACTGAGTGAAGTAAGCCAGGCCGAGAAAGACGAATATCATATGATATCACTTCTATGTAGAATCTAAAACTGACCCAAATGAACTTATTTACAAAACAGAAACAGACTCACCTAGAAAACAAACTTATGGATATCAAAGGGGAAAAGCAAGGTGAGAATAAATTAAGGGGATAAATTAAGAGACTGGGATTAACAGATACACACTACTCTATATAAAATGGATAAACAACAGGACCTACTGGATAGCACAGGGAACTCTATTCAATATTTTATAATACGTTAGAAGAGAATGGAAAAAAAAATAAATGGAACAGAATTTGAAAAAGAATATATACGTATATACAGTATAAAGATAATATACACACACACACACATATATATATATATATATATATGTATACATGTATGTATGCTAAGTCGCTTTAGTCATGTCTGACTCTTTGTGACCCCACGGACTATGGCCCACCAGGCTCCTTTGTCCATGGAATTCTCCAGGCAGGAATACCGGAGTGGGATGCCATGTCCTCCTCCAGGGGATCTTCCCAACCCAGGAGTTGAACTCACATCTCTTACATCTTCTGCGTTGGCAGGTGGGTTCTTTATCAATGGTGCCAGCAGGGGAGCCCATATGTATACATATTCACTTTGCTGTACACCTGAAACTAACACATCATTGTAAATCAATGATACAATTTATTTATTTTTTAGTATTTATATTACTTATTCTTGGCTGCACTGGGTCTTAGTTGCATGGCAGCATGTGGAATCTTAGTTCCCTGGCCAGGGATTGAACCTGTGTCCTCTGCACTGGAAGGTAGATTCTAAACCACTGGACCATCAGGGAAGTCTCAATGATATGTCAATTAAAAAAAAAAGTTCCATCCTCTTAAAGGATTATTGACCCACAAGTTTTACCAAGAAGTGTTTGGGAGTCTAGCCCAGAAAGTCTGAGGCCCCATAGCTTGTCATCCCCATCGTGTGCTCACACACACACACACACACTCCTCAGCTCCCTGCTCACTGCTTTGCGCCCATTCTTGAGTTAGGTGCTAAGTGGAGAAGGCAATGGCACCCCACTCCAGTACTCTTGCCTGGAAAATCCCATGGACGGAGGAGCCTGGTAGGCGGCAGTCCATGGGGTCGCACAGAGTCGGACATGACTGAGTGATTTCACTTTCACTTTTCACTTTCACGCATTGGAGAAGGAAATGGCAACCCACTCCAGTGTTCTTGCCTGGAGAATCCCAGGGACGGGGAAGCCTGGTGGGCTGCCATCTATGGGGTTTCACAGAGTCGGACACGACTGAAGCGACTTAGCAGCAGCAGCAGCAGCAGCTGTAATAAAACCCTGAACAGAACAAGCTCCTGCATTTAAGGTTCAGGCCTGAGTATGGAAGAGAGACAGGCAAAGAGGAAGTTAAATGATAGTGTGACTTCGGGTGCCATGGTACTATCTCATCATTCTTTTATTTCAAAATCTTATTTTCAAAGGCCCAGGATTTCAGTTTCAAGTACTAAGGAGTTGATTGTTATTCTGAGGGTGCCAGGAGTAAGCCTCAGAACATGGCGATGCCTTCTCTAAGGAGAAGAAGCCCCCAGTGGCTGACATGGAGAGGAGCCACCTCCATCCCTTTCCTCCCCGGAGCTGACACGTCTGAGCAGGGAGACCCCTGCCCCCTCCCCGGCCCCTCGTGTTACAAACCACCAGCCCAGTGCCCGAGCACTCACCTCTTGTTTCTTCCCCTCCTTTCTCTCTGGAACCACTTACTTTTCTTGCCCTTTTCCATCCTTCCTGCTTGTCTTGCCTTCTCACTGGGCCTCTACTCTTGTTCTCCCCTTCTCACAGCCCATTGAGACTGGTGAAGCTCCTCTAAACTGCCTCCCAACTCAGAGATGGGAGGTCCATCCCAGCTTGACCCCTCACCAGCCGGACCTGCCGAAGAGCACATGGCTTCTCAGAGCCTCAGAATCCCCCTCTGTGAAGAGAACACCACATCCTGCCTGCATTCGTCCTGTTGCTCGGAGCCTTTTCTCCTGTTGATCCCTGAGAGCTTCGGTCAGCGGACGAAAGCCAGGATGACTGAGGATGAGTCTGTTTCCTGGGGGGGAGAGTCTGACGGCTCCAGGAGCAACCAAGGAACCCCAGCATGGAGGGTTAGCAGCCACCTGGTCATCCATGAACTGGAAAGCCTTCAGACCCAGGTCAGCCCCGGTTTCCACACAGAAACAAACCGTGCAGGTGTGTGCCACTGCTCGCTCGCTCTCTTGCTTCTTCTCTTATATGAACCGGTTACCAGTTCATAAAAGAGATTTGGTGCCACCTCCACTGGCTGCAACATGAACCATCGGAGCTATCCAGAGAACGGACACGTGTGCTAAGTAGCTTCAGACGTGTCCAGATCTTCGTGACCTATGGACTGTAGCCCACCAGGCTCCTCTGTCCATGGGATTCTCCAGGCAAGAATACTGGAGTGGGTTGCCATGCCTTTCTCCAAGGGATCTTTCCAACCCAGGGATCGAACTGCATCTCTTATGTCTCCAGCTTCGGCAGGAGGGTTCTTTATCACTAGTGCCACGTGGGGAAAAGGACAGGGACCTGAAATTCTTGGGTCTGGGACAGAGATGACTTGTCCTTCCTTCCTCACCTCCAGCCTCAGTCAAGCCCTAGTCCCATAGTAAGGAGGCTTGCTCATTCTAGGTAGATCCACTAGGAAGGATGGCTAAGGTCAGCCCACAGCCAGGGTCTCCATCTCCTCACTCACCCGGGGGCTCTCCCTTCAGAGTCATGTTAGCAAGTAGAATCATAATAAATCAACATTCAAAGGGAAGGGAAGGTCTAAACAAGCCACATGTTACTCTCAGGGTGATTTGAAATCTCAAGTGCAACTGGCCAAAACGGAAGTAATTTTTTGTAATTTGGTTTTTTAGCTTTAAGATTCTCACAGTTCCTAAGGACATTTTACAAATTGGTCTCCTTGTGACTTTGTACTAAGTTGCTTCAATCGTGTGTGCTTCTTTACAACCTACAGACTGTAGTCTGCCAGGCTCCCCTGTCCACAGGATTTTCCAGGCAAGAATACTGGAGTGGGTTGCCATTCCTCTTCCAGGGAATTTTCCTGATCCAGGGATCAAACCCGGGTCTCTTATGTTTCCTACATTGGCAGGTGGGTTCTTTACCACTAGTGCCACCTGGGAAGTCCTCATGACTTTAATCACAAGATAAGAATGATTTGTATTAATAATCGGCATCCTCAGGCCTCCTAAGCATGTGTCTGGAATAAAAACAATTGACTGGCCCAAGAGGGGTTAACACTTATCTTATGACACAGTGAAAACAATTTGGCAAAACTTCTCTCCTCAGCTAGGCAATTAGTTTTTCTGCACACAGTTAGTTTTGCTTTGCTCCCTACAATTTAGCACAGACTCCAAGAGAACAGGATCTTTATTAATCAGTATATCCTGTGCTTACCACAGTCCATCCTGGCCATAGTAATGACGGAGAATGAGTCAGGACTATTCTCTTAGCTCAACTTCTTGCTCTGAGATCTAAGGACAGAAGTTGAAAACTTCGAAGCCCTGTTGTGCAGTATTCAGAGTAGATGTTAAATATTTATTGATGATGAAAAGGATGCAAATGAAGAAGAGAAGGAAGAGGAGAGTGATCATTGTGTTTGCTGAACCATAAATTGAAAGGAATAAAATTAATCACTAGACTCATTGGATTGGATGAAGCCAGACAGTTTCTTAAATATCCTGACTCTTCAGGGTTAAAAAGAATCATAAAACTTTGAAATATTAAAAAAATAAAGGGAATTGTAAAAGTATGTTTAAATTCAAGGTATCTAAAAATGAATGTTCTGTCCATCCAGTCGGTGATGCCATCCCACCATCTCATCCTCTGTCGTCTCCTCCTCTGAAAAATGAATGTTAAATGTATATTTTATGATCAAGACATGCAATGAAGATAATTATATGAATAACATAGTCAACAGGTAAGATCATTAGAATGAGGCTTCATAAATATTGAATAGAAATAGATGATGCTGTAATTCTAGAAAGTAAAAATTTGTAGAACAATTAATTTGTTTTACAAAAATATGCAAAATTGCAATCTCAGAAATCTAAGATTATGAGAAAATAAGTTCTAGGCAGATAGCTATTTAATTTTCACTTTAGCAAACTTTTTACATGAATATAAATGTCTCTTTTTTAAAAATCTGATAAAGAAAAGACAAGAACACTCACTAGTCTAGTAAAACCAGAATACATTTCTGATGACTATTTTATTTTTACTATTTTTTTAGAGGCATGCCCTTGCAGATATCTGGGTGATTACATACACACTCATGTATTTCCCCTTCATGTTTATTTTGGAAAGATGGTAGGTTATTTTGAAAGAAAGGAAGAAAAAACAGACTACAGAGGAAGCAGAGTTGCAATCTCATAGGGCAATGGATTGCTAAAATTATCAGGCTTCACAGAAAAGAGCAGAAATTCATTTCTTTTGCACATTTTCTTAAATTTCAATGGGCTTATAAAACGATATGCCCATAGTATTGAGGAGAAAAACACAAAGTCAAAAAATAATTTAAAAATTTTTTTGAATTTTTTTCCTGGAGCATAAAACCAATAGTGATGACAATAACATTGTTCCTGAGCTTTAGTTATCAGGCAAAACTTTCTCCTGATGCTTTCCAGGCTAATTCAGTTATATTGCTGATTATAGCACTGATAAATCAGAGAGATTAGATATCAAAACAAAAATATGGGAGAGATAGATTAGGAGGTTCAGTTCAGTTCAGTCACTCAGTCATGTCCGACTCTTCTCAACCCCATGAACTGCAGCACAACAGGCTTCCCTGTCCCTCACCAACTCCCGAAGTTTGCTCAAACTCATGTCCATTGAGTCGATGATGCCATCCAACCATCTCATTCTCTTTCATCCCCTTCTCCTTCCACCTTCAATCTATCTCAGCCTCAGGCTCTTCTCCAATGACTCAGTTTTTCACATCAGGTGGCCAAAATACTGGAGTTTCAGCTTCAGTGTCAGTCCTTCCAATGAATATTCAGGACTGATTTCCTTTAGGGTTGACTGGTTGGATCTCCTTATTGTCCAAGGAACTCAAGAGTCTCTCCAACACCACAGTTCAAAAGCATCAATTCTTTGGTGCTCAGCTTTCTTTATGGTCCACTCTCACATCCATACATGACGACTGGAAAAATCATAGCTTTGACTAGACAGACCTTTGTTGGTAAAGTAATATCTCTGCTTTTTAATGTGCTGCCTAAGTGATTCATAGCGTTTCTTCCAAGGACCAAACGTCTTTTAATTTCATGGCTGCAGTCACCATCTGCAGTGATTTTAGAGCCCGAGAAAACAGTCTGTCACTGTTTCCCTTGATACCCCATCTATTTGCCACGAAGTGATGGGACTGGATGCCATGATCTTAGTTTTTTGAATGCTGAATTTTAAGCCAGCTTTTTCACTCTCCTCTTTCACTTTCATCAAGCAGTTCTTTAGTTCCTCTTAAAACTTATCTATTTATTTATTTGTGGCTGTGCTGGGTCTTTGTGGCTGCAAGGGCTTTTTCTCTAGATGTGGCAAGCAGGGCCTGCTCTCTGCTTGCTGTGTGTGGCCTTCTCATTGCACTAGCTTCCCTGGTTGTGGAACACAGCTCTAGGGCATGCATGCAGGCTTCGGTAGTTGTGGTGTGTGGGCTCAGTAATTGCAACTCCCAGGCTCTAAAGCACAGGGTCAGTAGTTATGGCACATGGGCTCGGTTGCTCCCCGCCCTCCTTTCCCCCGGACTCTGCATGTGGGATCTTCAGGATCCAGGGATCAAACCCATGCCTCCTGCATTGGCAGGCTAATTGTTTGCCATTGAGCCATCAGAGAAGCCTTTACCAAAATTTTTTAAAATTGAAATATAGTTGATTTACAATATTGTATTAGTTTCAGGTGTACAGCACAGTGATTTAGTTATATATATATATATATATATATATATATATATATATATATATATATATATATTCCTTTTCAGAGTATTTTCCCTTATAGATTATTACAAAATATAGTTCCCTGTGCTGTAGAGTAGGTCCTTGTCGCTACCTATTTTATACATAGTAGTACACTACTCACCCGGTCTTTTACCAGAATTTGCTAGGCACTTACTATGTGCAGAGTAACTGATACCAAAGTGAATGAAACCAAATCCCTTCTGCTACAATGCTCACAGTCTTGGATGAGGCACGAACAGTCATGACGGACAACTAGAAGCAGGTAACAAAGTATCAACTCCTCCACGGTTCACTAAGCGAATATCTAAAATGATTCGTTTTCATCTTCCTGAGAAGAAGGCAGGTTTTTACAGTGATTTACTTCTGGAAAAAAGTGTCTGTCCTCCAACAATGAAAAATTTCTACTGTACAGCATTATTTCAATTGTGTCTCTGCAGGAAGGAACAAGTCCAGAATTACCAAGACGTTGGTTGTAATCAATGACCTCTCCCAAGATACCTTGAACTTTCCTTTGTTGATGGGACCTTCTCAAAGTGAGCTGGGAGTCAGACTCTTCTGGCTGGCCCCCATTTCAAACATCACTTAATCGCATGATGCGACAGCTTGTTATCAGATGACCCTGTGCTCATATACAAACACAGCCACTATCAGGCACAGACAGACCAGAATCTGGCAAAACCTTGATGAAACAGAAATAAACACAATGTGTAGTGCATATTAATAAACTCAGGCATTCTGGCACACATGAGCATTACAGACACCCTGCAAAGGAAAGTGCCGTGAGGCTCTGCTTCCGGACGTGAATCTGACCATCAGTATCAACAAAGACAGATAAAGGAAAGAGGTGAATCTTTTGAAACCTTGTATCATTTCGATCTTAGAAATAACAAATCTTCTCCTGAGAACCAGTAGTTTCTGCAATATGTCATTTTCTCCAAAGGAGGGGCCAAAAGTATAGCAAAGTTCTTGCCCTCCTGCCTGAGATTTTACTCATTTAAAGGTAATCAAATGGACTTCCCCAGTGGTCCAGTGGTTAAGACTCTGCATTTCCAATGCAGGGGTTACATGTTCGATCCCTGGTTGGGGAGCTAAGAGACCACATGATTCCTGACCCCAAAATCAAAACGTAAAACAGAAGCAGTGCTGTAATAAATTCAGTAAACACTTTAAAGACATTCATAAAGCGGTCCACATAAAAAAACCTTTAAAAAAAGTAAAACAAAGGTAATTGGAAGGAACTAAACATACATACATAAACACACACTCTATATATACATATGTGGAAGTGTTAGTCACTCTGCTGCTGCTGCTGCTGCAAGTCGCTTCAGTCGTGTCCGACTCTGTGTGACCCCATAGACGGCAGCCCACCAGGCTCCCCCGTCTCTGGGATTCTCCAGGCAAGAACACTGGAGTGGGTTGCCACTTCCTTCTCCAATGCATGAAAGTGAAAAATGAAACTGAAGTCACTCAGTCGTGTCCGACCCCATGGACTGCAGCCCACCAGGCTCCTCCGTCCATGGGATTTTCCAGGTAAGAGTACTGGAGTGGGGTGCCATGTCACTCAGTTGTGTCTAATTCTTTGTGACCCCATAGATTGTAGCCCGCCAGGCTCATCTGTTCATGGGATTCTCCAGGCAACAATACTGGAGTGGGTAGTCGTTTCCTTCTCCAGGGTATCTTCCCCACCCAGGGATCAAACCCCAGTCTCCTGCATTGCAGGCAGATTCTTTACCATCTGAACCACCAGGGAAACCTATATATACAAATATACATTCAGTTACATATATATATATTCAGCTACATGTATATTCGGTTACATGTATATATGTAACTGAATCACCGTGCTATCCACCTGAAACTATTGTATTGTAGCGTGACATTGTAAACCAACTATACTTCCATAAAACTAAATTTTAAAAAGATAAAAGTAATTATATAAAATAAAGGTAACTGGAAAGTGCATTAGATGGGGGTTCTCAAAAGCCAGTTTGCAACCTATCTCCAGCCTCAGGATAAAGTTTTGACTGATTCAGGACAAAATGAAAAACAAGGACACTGAAATAAATTTTTCCCAAAGCTATTTTTTTAAACAGTATTTATTTTTATTAATATACTTCTCTTTTTTTGCCACAATGTGAGGCGTGTGGGTTCTCAGTTCCCTAACCAGGGATCAAACCAGTGCCCCCTGCATTGGGAGCACAGTCTTAACCATTGGACGGCCAGGGAAGTCCCCCAAAGCTAACTTTTAAAAATTATATTTATTTATTTTTGAATGCCCGTGATGCAAACTTCAAAACTTGTAAAGGAATATTTAGTGGAAAGCAAGTCTCCTTCTCTCTCAGTGCTCTGTCTGGCCAAGTCTCCATGATTGCTGGTCTCTTATGTACCAGGCACAACTTTGGAGCATATTTCTTTAAACATATATTCTACATATTGTCCTGTATCTTGCCTTTTTTAAAAACTTTATTTATCCTGGAGATCTTCATCAGTACATACAGTGATGTCTCATTCCATAAGGCTAAACATAGATCCATAGTATTGTATTATTATGCCTTTTCTTTGATCCAATATTGGTGATAATACATGGAGCTTTTGAAAAAAAAATGTTCTCACTTGGCAAAATTAAAAGTTGGTCCCCCTGCTTCTGCCTGTGCACAATACCTGCCATTGCCCAAACTCATTCAACTACTCAGCGTATTTTTTTTTAATGTTACTAATTCATAAAATCTAAAAATCTGAGAACCAGTGAATTAGATTATTTGGTTCTTTAACAACAGAAAATTATACTTGAGAGAGACTAAAAACTAGAAAATAAAGCTTAATAATAAAATAACTTTGAGACCATTATACTAATTTTATTTTTTAATGCAGGCAATACATATAATTATTAAATAGTCATATGCTGTTGTGGTGCTGGAGAAGACTCTTGAGAGCTCCTTTGACTGCAAGGAGATCAAACCAGTCAATCCTAAAGGAAATCAGACCTGAATATCCTTTGGGAGAACTGATGCTGAAGCTGAAGCTCCAGTCCTTTGGCTACTTGATATGAAAAGCTGCTGCTGCTAAGTCGCTTCAGTCGTGTCCAACTCTATGCGACCCCATAGACGGCAGCCCACAAGGCTCCCCCATCCCTGGGATTCTCCAGGCAAGAACACTGGAGTGGGTTGCCAAAGCTAATTCACTGGAAAAGACCCTGAGGCTGGGAAAGACTGAAGGCAGAAGAAGGGAGAGTGGCCAAGGATGAATGCTTGGGTGGCATCACCGACTCAATAAACATGAGTTTCAGCAAACCGCAGGAGATAGTGAAGGACAGAGGAGCCTGGCGTGCAGCAGTCCATGGGGCTGCAAAGAGTTAGACACGACAGGGCAACTGAACAAGAACAACACTAACATTAAGAGAGATTCTCTCTTCCATGATTGTCTATCATATTTCAAATATACTGTTTTATTTATTCTCAAAGCTCTTCAAGTCTTCCACTCTAAACCCCACACTTATTATTGGATGTGGTGTCTCCCTCTTATTACTAGAGGTTTCCTGAAGTGGTTAAATGTAGTCACTGGTCCAAATTCCTGAAGACCATTCTGTTCTGCCTGGAAGGTGGGGACACAGAATCAGGCTTTGGAGTCAGACAGTCTTTGGATTGCCATCTTGACGCTGCCACTTGGATTCTGTGCTGTGTGACTTTAAGTTACTTACTCAACCTCTCTGAGCCGGTTTCCCCAGTCTCGACATTACCAGCCCAGTTTTCTGTCCCTTGATGCTTACCCTGCATATTTTATGGGCATTTGATTTCCAGTCCTGGAACCTACCCCCTCCCAGTCTTCTTCATCTCTTTAAATAGCACCGGTACTCACTCCAGTTTTTTATACCTCAAGCCATGACTGCTTTTTTTCTCTCCCTCTTCAGCCACCCCCACATGTAATCCACCTTCAAGACCAATCAATTTTGTTTCTAGAGTGTATCTTGAATTTGCATACCTTTCTTCTTCAAAACCACTCCCTGGGTCCATGCCACCAGCCTGCCTCTCCCAGACGAAAATTTACTCTCATAATTAGATGGCTCCTTTGCCCTCTCCTCCCCCTGCAGCCCATCCCCCATCAGCAGCCTGAGAGAGCATTTTTAAAAGAAAGACAAATCTGCTACTCTGTTGTTAAAATCACTCATTGGGTTCTAAATTAAGAATCCAAGCTCTTCTTCTCACTTATTAAGATAACTATTATAAATAACTAAAATGGAAAATAACCAGTGTTGGCAGGGAGGAGGAGCATTGCAGGCGGGAACATGGAATGGTGCAGCTCTTGTGGAAAACAGAACTACAGTTTATCAAACAATTGAACACAGAATGACCCAAGGGTCCAGAAATTCCAGTTCCAGGGATGTACCAAAAACTGAAAGCAGGGACTCAAGGTAAGTCTCTGTATACTACTGTTCCCTATTTGACTGAAATGCAGTCCATGGCAGCATTATTCACAATAGCCAAAGGCCTGTGGACAGATGAGTGGATGAGCGAAATGTGGTGTATACACCAAAATGGAATATTATTTAGCACTAAAAAGAGAGGAACTTTTACAAAAGAATTAAAAAAGAAAGAAACAAAAGAAAAAGAGGAAGGAAATTCTAGCACATACACCAACACAGATGAACCCTGAGGACATTGATGGTGGTGATTTAGTCACTAGGTCACAACCCTTGTGACCGCATGGACTGTGGCCCGCCAGGCTCCTCTGTCCATGGGATTCTCCAGGCAAGAATACTGGAGTGGGTTGCTATGTCCTTCACCCTAGGGAAATCAGCCAGTCACAAAGGAACAGATGCTGTACAATTCCACCTATAGGACTTGGACCTGGAGTCTCAGATCCATGGAGACAGAACAGAAGATGCAGGCTGCCCAGGCCTGGGGGGCAGGGGGCGGGCCATGAGTGTTTAATGTTTACAGTTTCGTTTCATGCCCTGAATTGCACCCTTACAAATGATTAAATGATTAATTATGTGTGATATATATTTACCACCATTTAAGAAAAACCAAAACTTCTACCATGATCTAGGATGCTTTGTACAATGTAGGCAGTGTTCCCACCCAACCTCCTCCCCCACCCCCGAACTCCTGCCCTGGGTACTCTCACATCTGCCACCCGCCGCTCCCACCTCCTCAGAGAAGACTTTTCATCCTCCAGCTCTGAGTCGTCCTATTCTTCTCTGTCAGAGCCCCTTCTTTCATGACATGTCACAGGGGAGTTTTATCTTCACATAGTAGTTAATTAAAGCTGCCTCAGGGCTTCCCTGGTGGCTCAGTGGTAAAAAATCTGCCTGCCAATGCAAGAGATGAGGGTTCGATCCCTGGTCCAGGAAGATCCCACATGGCACGGGGCAATTAAGCCCATGTGTCACAACTACTGAGCCTGTGCTCTGGAGCCCTGGAGCTGAAGCTGCTGAAGCCCGCTTGCCCTAGGGCCCATGCTCCGCACCAGAGAAGCCGCTGCACCCGCACACCACAACTTGAGAAAAGCCCTCATGGAACAAAGATCCAGCACAGCCAAAAATAAATAAGTAAAATTATATAAAAAATAAAAGCTGGTTTAGAATTTAGGAATCAATAAAGCCCTGGGCTGTGGCCACCCATGGGGCCCACGAGTCCTCTTTGCATGACAGAATCAGGTCCACTTGGAAGTAATGACTCAGAAGCTTGTGCACTTTAACGAGTATGTCTGTGTGCATCTGAGTAATGCAAATGATATTTTTGCGTATCCTCCACTTGTTTAACTTACTCATCCTGAAAAGAGAGACTTCAAACTGTTTTCTCTGACGCTTACTGAAGTAGTTTCCAAAGGCGGAGGGTGGGGTATAGGGGGAACTCTTCCACTTTCAAATTAAAAAAATAAATAGATTTCAAAAGGTTTCCTCTGTCCTCGGTCTTCCATCACGGGAGCTGCTCTTCAAGGGGGAATTCCTCTGAAATAAAATCGGGAACGCTTCCAGCAGAGTTCATGTTTCCAATATTAAGTCCTCACAGGACACAGCCCAGCCCACTCTGTGCTCACATCGGAGGAAATTCCCCTGGTCTGGGCAAAAGATCATAACATCTTAAGAAGGCTGATGAGCTCATGAAAAGTCACTGAATTTAGAAAGTCAAGACACTCCCAGAAACCTCTCTTATGATGCTTTTCTCCTCTGTGAGCCCCTTGAATTGTCCACACCAAATTTTACATGATTTTCAAAATAGTTTTTATTTACTGTCTTGTAAAGTGGAGAGCGGTTCATTCTCTATTTCCCTGAGACACTTTCTATTGCACTACCTTTATCAAAATTAAAGAGCTCAGAAAGTGAAGCTTTAAAAATTTTGCAAGCCTCATTTTCCTTTGATGGTTTTAGCATCCCCAATCTTAATATTCAATGTGAGGATGATCTCCTATCCACCTTAAACATTTTATGGGAGAAAAGAATGTACAGCAGGAGGTCTCAGATGATAAGAAACAAACAAACAAAAAAACCTTTTTAAGGAATTCCCTGGTGGTCCAGTGGTTAAGACTCCATGCTCCCAATGCAGGGGACGTGGGTTTGATCCCTGGTAGAGGAACAAAGATTCTACGTGCCTCACAGGTGTGGCCAAAAAATAAGATTTTTTTTGTAAAGTCTTTGTAATTGCTAAAACACTTAATAGTTGCAAGGGAAGCCAGAAATGACAGGATAAAAGTTTACTTGTTGATATAACAGCATTCACAAGCAAAACAACCCCCTCTTCTTTAAGGTGGAGACCCAATAAAGTGAGGCTTCCCGGGTGGTGCAGTAGGTAAAGAATCTGCCCGCAGGAGACACAAGAGAAGTGGGTTTGATCCCTGGATTGGGAAAATCCCCTGGAGTAGGAAATGGCAACCCACTCCACTATTCTTGCCTAGAGAATTCCATGAACAGAGGAGTCTGTTGGGCTATAGTCCATGGGGTTCCAAAGAGTCGGACACAAATGAGCACGCATACATGCATAATAAAGAAGTACATAGAATAAAATACAATCAATCTGTATTGGATGCCTCTCTTGCTTGTTTGCACATCTATGCCATAATTACTATTTTTGTCTTTGGCTCAACAAGAAAAGGTTAAAATTTCAGGGAAAAAGAGCTGGAAATGGAAAGAGGGTTTTTTCCTTGCTCCTTCTGGGTCATGTTAATCCCACCAAGGAAGGAAAGTGTGTGTCTGGAAGTAAAGACAGCGTTCTGTTGATGACAGTTGTTTGTAGATGCAGAAAGCAGGCGGTTTCCCTGTATGGCCCTTAAGTGCATTCCAGCGCTGTGTCAAGTTTTGTGTGCGATAAGGCTGGGCAGGAAGGCCCTCGGGCCAGGAAGGAAGTGCTGTCAGCCTGGGAGCGGGCAGCGTGGAGCTGGGCAGGCTCAGGGCTTCAGCTGTGTGACCACTGCCCTATTTTTAAAAGATAAACAGCAGGAATAACACACAATCCACATGGCAGCTGCTTTACATTCATCCAACCCGCACAAGTTCACTCTCAGCCTTTTTCAGACTCTGTGTTAGTCACTCAGTTGTGTCTGACTCTTTGCAATCTCATGGACTGTGGGCCGTCAGGCTCCTCTAACAATGGAATTATCCAGGCAATAATACTAGAGTGGGTGGCCACGTCCTCCTCCAAGGGATCTTCCTGACCCAGGGATCAAACCTGCATCTCTTTGGCAGCCAGGTTCTTTACCATTAGCACCACCTGAGCAGCCCCTGGGTACTATTACTAGACATCAGATCTCTACACCCTGCTTCATGGCCCACACTGCAGATGGGAAAGTCAAGGAATTTCCCTCAATAGACATTTCTCCAAAGAAAACATATAAATCGCCAACAGATACATGAAAGATGCTCAACATGGCTCATTATTGGAGAAATGCTAATCAAAACTACAATGAGGTATCACCTCACACCAGTCAGAATGGCCATCATCAAAAAATCTACAAACAGTAAATGCTGGAGAGGATATGGGAAAAAAAGGGAACCTTCCTGCACTGTTGGTGGGAATGTCGATAGAGTCACTATGGAGAACAGTGTGATTTCTTTAAAAACTAGCAATAAAACTATTGTATGACCCAGCAATCCCACTACTGGGCAAAGACCCTGAGAAAATTATATTTCAAAAAACACATGTACCCCAATATTCATAGCAGCACTGTTTACAATAGCCAGAACTTGGAAGCAATCTAGATGTCCATTGACAAATGAATGGATAAAGAAGTTGTGGTACATACATACAATAGGATATTACTCAGCCATAAAAAGGAATGAATTTGAGTCCATTGTAGTCAGGTAGATGAACCTAGAGCCTGTTATAAAGCGAAGTAAGTCAGAAAAATTTAAAAATATCATATATTAACACACACATATATATGGGATCTAGAAAAGGCAGTGATGAACCTGTTTGCAGGGCAGGAATAGAAGCACAAAGGCTGAGAACAGACTTGTGGGCCCAGTGGAAGAAGGAGAAGGTGGGACGAAATGAGAGAGTATCATTGACATACACTCTGCCATGTGTAAAACAGATAGCTAGTGTATAACACAGGAAAGCTGCTGTCTAATAACAGGGAGCTCTGCTTGAAACTCTGTGATGACCTAGAGGGGTGGGATGGGAGTGGGGCCTGGCAGAGAGGCTCAAGAGGGAGGGGACATAAGTATACTTAGAGCTGATTCACATTGTTGTACTGCAGAAACCAACACAACATTGTAAAGCAATTACCCTCCAATTAAAACTTAAAAAAAATTTTTTTAATGTATAGTTCATGTCTAGAACCAGAGCTGTAATTACTGTCTGCAACGCTGACACCATTGTCTGACAAAATATTGTGCCAAACATGTCCCTTCTTTTGCCCTTGCGTTGGCTTACTTTGAATAAAATACTATTAGTCAGATTCATACCCAGCCTATGTGAAATCCTACTATAATGCTCTGCAAGGTGGGTGGAAGGGAATCTAAATTGTTTCATTGTGTAGGGATTCCATTGTATTAAATATTGTTGAAAATCTCCTAAAAAAAAAATCATTTCTAGGCAAATTCTCAAGATTTATTAGGGGTGGTGGGAGACTAGAGAAGAATGTGAGAAGACCAGGTCTCCACACGGCATAGCATCATTGTGTTGGTTTCTTCTTCTTTTTTTTTTTTACTGTCATTGTTGTTTGAATTAACAGGAAAATTACACCCTCCACCACCCCCCACCAAAAAAAAAAAAAAAAAGGCAAGGGGTTTTCCAGAAATTGTGTTTTAAAAAGCCCTCTGCTACATACAGGTTATAATTTTTACAATTTATAATTCAGGGTCCTTCTTTCTGTTTCCATGGTTTTACTGCCTATGTTTTTAAGTGTAATTCTAACAATATTTCCATTTGTGGACATTTTGGCTCAAAAAGCAAAGCAGATCTCAGGTTTCAAGGGGAAAAGAGGTCATTACTGAACACATCACTCTTTATTGCTGGACTGATAACATTAAGCTGTCAAATCAGGCTTTGATTTTAATATTCCTCAGTGTGGAAAGAACATGTTTTTAGTAGTGCTCTTTCTTCCAGCATGTTTTCAGTGCTTCACCCGAGCAACTAAACCACAGGCCAACAGCACAGGTCTGTAAAGCAGAATCAGCGGTCTGTCTTCAATTCTCAGCCTTGAATGTTAATCATGTATTTGCACCTTTGGTGTTGATGGATAGCATGTTCACAGTGATTTATGTAGTATTTATATTGAAGTTTTCGTTTAAAAATTGAATGTACTTCAAAGATTTTATAGCATTTTCTTCAAACATTCCTGAGAAAAGCCTAACAACAGGGAGCACAGCCTAAAAATTGGATTAGACGGCAGGTTAGAGCGGCACTTCCCTGGTGGCTCAGACGGTAAAGCGTCTACCTACAATGCAGAGGACCTGGGTTCAATCCCTGGGTCGGGAAGATCTCCTGGAGAAGGAAATGGCAACCCAGTCCAGTATTCCTGCCTGGAGAATCCCATGGACAGAGAAGCCTGGTAGGCTACAGTCCATGGGGTCGCAAAGAGTGGGACACGACTGAGCAACTTCACTTTCGCTAGAGTGGCACAGCTTATACTAGTAATTGCTATTCCACATTTGTCTTTCCAACATAAATATTACTTTTCAACTTAAGTTTACTTTTCCTCAAGGCCTTATTGAGTTACAATTTACATACAATAAAATTCCTCTTTTTTAAGGTGTAAAGTTTAATGAATTTTGGCATTTATATACTACTAACACAGATTGTCTTGCCTTCAGCCCCTGTAGCTTTTTGCATTTGGGGGGAACTTCACATAAATTATGAATCTGCCTGCGATTCAGGAGACCAGGGTTCGATTCCTGGGTTGGGAAGTTCCTCTAGAGAAGGGAATGGCAATCCACTCCAGTATTCTTGCCTGGTGAATTCCATGGACAAAGAAGTCTGGTGGGCTACAGTCCTTGGGGTTGCAAAGAGTCGGACAGAACTGAGTGACTAACACACACACATAACATAGAAATTAAGTCTTAACAGGACTTCCCTGGTGGTCCAGTGGTTAAGAATCTGCCTGCCAATGCAGGAGATATGGGTTCAGTCCCTGGTTTGGGAAGATCCTATATGTCACAGAGCAACTAAGCTGAGCCGGTACTCTGGAGCCTGCTCACCACAACTAGAGAAGGCCCACGCACAGCAAGGAAGAGCCAGTGCAGTCATAAATAAGAAAGTAAAACTCAATTAAGTCATACATTATGTTTCTTAAGCAGCTATGCGATTTTTCATCCCCACCAGCACAAGCAGCAGACAGGACTTCCGGTTCCTCCACGTGGTACCCGACACGTGACACTGTCAGTCCTTCTGATAATCCCTTCTAGAGGACGTGTGTATCTTGCATCTCTGTGATTTTAATTTTCACTTCCCTGGTGGCTAGGGGTGACAGCATCCTTTTATGTGCTGTGTGTGCCATTCATATTTCTTCTTTTGTGAAATGTTTCTCAAATCTTTGACCATTTTTAAGTTTCATAACTTGTATAAAGTCATACGGGTTACAAATATTCTTTCCAAATCCATGGCTTTCCGTCTTGTTTTCTAAAGTCTTTAATTTCAATAAAATCCATTTTCGCAATTGTTTTCTTTTATGCCAGTTAACTTTTAAAGACCCCTGAAGTAAAGCTGCCTGGAATGAAATGATGTTCTCAGTCTCTATCCATCCTTCCCATTTGTCTTCTTAATCCTTTTATGTATCCTGATCACTAAATTAAAATCTGTGAGCATCATTCAGGTACCCTGGTAACTTCTTAAGGATGCAGTAGCAATGGCTATTGGAAGGATGAGAAAAGAAAACACAAGATATAAACTCTTCATGAGTCAAACTAACTTTCAAAGCCAAAAGCAAGAGGGACTTCCCTGGTGGTCCAGTGGTTAAGGCTCTGCACTCCCAATGCAGAGGGCCTAGGTTTGATCCCTGGTCAGGAAACTAGATCCCACATGCTGCACCTAAGACCCAGCGCACCCAAATAAATAAATAAAGTATAAAAATAAAAGCCAAGAAAATCACAAGAGAATTTTAGGAATAAGGATTTGAAGTTCAAGAAATAGAGAACTGATGACAGCAGGGGTGACTGTAACTGTTAGAAAAATACATATGGGTAGTTTTTAAGAATCCTGCTTCCAGCCAAGATGGAGTAACAGAGACCAGATGAACCCTCAAGCAGAAACAACTGAAGAACTGGACAAAAATATATGAAACAATGGTTTTTAAGCCATTGGCCATCAGGCAATGAAAAACAATGACCCCTGAGAAACTCAACCAAAGAAGAAAAGTATATGAAGATGTTCAAGTGTGTTAGTCATCAGGGTGAGATACCACTTCATACCTATGAGAATGTCCTAAATTTAAAGACGAACCACATCAAGTGTTGGCTGAAGAACATGAACTCTCATACACAGCTGGTGGGAACTTCCAACCACTTTTGAAAACCATCTGGAAGATTTTTTTTAGAAGTTAAACACACACCTTGATAAAGCTGTTAAAAACATCTATTTGCAGGAAAACTGAAACTAATTACTAAAAAAGTAACTACATTAATTCACCATACTGACTAACGAATGAAGAAGATTACATTTAATAATGAGGGAGTTGCCAGGCAGACTAGTGGTTAGGATTTGGTGTTTTTGCAGCCATGGCCTGGGCTCAATTCCTGGTTTGGGAACTGAGATCCCACAGGGCTCGTCGAAGCGTGGACGCCCCCCAAAAAAGGAAATTTAATAATGAAACCCAAATATACATTTGCCAATCATCAATTAATTTGTTGGGAACTAGAAGTCTGTGGATCTAAATTATGGTCCTGGTTCTCATTTAATCATTGTTAAGTGACTTGATTTATTTCTAAAATGTGAGAGCCAGATTTAGTGCTTTCCATCCAGGAGGAGAAGGGGGCGACAGAGGATGAGATGGTTGGATGGCATCACCGACTCAACGGACATGAGTTTGAGCAAACTCCGGGAGACAGTGAAGGACAGGGAAGCCTGGCATGCTGCAGTCCATGGGGTCACAAAGAGTCAGACACAACTTAGTGACTGAATAACAATCTTTATACCTTTAAGAAGCCCTCTTTTTTCTCCTATGGACTATTTTTACAGATTTTGGTGCTTTTTGGAGTAACTGAATCAGTCTCCTGTTGTAACACTGAATTCACATAATGGCAGCCGACCACCAAGAAATACAGTCATGGAGGCTGCTCTTGCCAAGGCCACCTACTCATTGTCCTGTGGCCAGGCAACTTCCTCTTGCCAGTCGTGCCCACTGAGGCCAAGGGCATTCAACAATGACCACATTGAGATAAGCTGCTCTGGGTTCTCTGTGGACTACCTGTGGGTCTGGCAGGACAGAGGCCCCAGTTAAAGCTAAGACCACGTCACCCTGGAGGGGAGACAAATTCTCACTGAGAAACATCACTTTGGGAGTTGATTGGAGGGAGATGAGGTGTCTGAGGAGTGAAGTTGGGGGCGCAGAGGAAATGTCCTTTTGCATTGCGACTTTTGTTTGTATATTTGATCTTCTTAATGAGATGTTCCATGAAGAGAGCTTTATGTGTGTGGATGTATTTATGATGTGTATTTTGTATACATGTATGTGCAGGTATGTACACTCATGTCATTTCCCATTGCTCACAGTGGCTGTGAACTCTGAAGTCGCGGTGAACACTGACTTAGCCAAGAATAACTCCTCCTTGGGGAAGTTCAGGTGTCTCCCCTGTCTCTGGTCACAACATCTTCATCAAATCAATACATGGCCTTGTTTTACAAGCACTTGTTTTACAAACAACCCATGTGGTTGTTTATTGCTGAAAGTAACTTGAACTTATGGACCACAGCCATGTGACTTGTGTCTGCACGCAGCTCCTTCTGAAGGCTCAGCACAGCCTTTACACACTTACAACACAAGGCAGCAGTGCAGACTGACCCTTGTGGGACATTTTAAAAGGTGGAATCACTAATAAAGATGTGCCACTAAATAGACCCAGAGAAGGACAGCTGTCGATAGTGTGAGCTGGAGGGAGAAGACGGAGGATTGCTGGGCCCACCTTGGCTGGAATAGGTCAATGGGAAATGCGGATTTTGCTTGCTCCAAGCATGTCTGCAAAAGCGTGGGAAAGTGCATCAAATCCTGATCTCGAGGTTACAAATAAACGTCAGCTCCTGTGTGTATTCCCAAGCACAGAGTCTGTAACAGTAAAGGCAGATCGCCCATGTGCACTTCTTCACTGCAAGCTCCCAACAGAGACCAGAACATCAGGGTCTGCAGACAGGGCTGGCTGACACCCCTCACTTTACCCTGAGGGAGGGGGAGCCCAGGCAGGTCTTGCCACTCACCCAGGGTCCCGCTGACAGCAGACCTGCCAGCAGCCTCCCAGAGAGGCGCCCGTCCAATGCACCCGACATCCTGCCATCCATGACCACCAACACACACTGCTTCGTTTAATCCACAGGTTCTCTTTTCTTCTTCAGTTCAGTTGGCTTCAGTTCAGTTGCTCAGTCGTGTCCAACTCTTTGCGACCCCATGGACTGCAGCATGCCAGGCCTCCCTGTCCATCAGCAACTCCCAGAGTTTACTCAAACTCGTGTCCATTGAGTCGGTGATGCCATCCAGCCATCTCATTCTCTGTCGTCCCCTTCTCCTCCTGCCGTCAATCTGTCTCAGCATCAGGGTCTTTTCAAATGAGTCTATTCTTCACATCAGGTGGCCAGAGTATTGGAGTTTCAGCTTCAGCATCAGTCTTTCCAATGAATATTCAGGATTGATTTCCTTTAGGATTGACTGATTGGATCTCCTTGCAGTCCAAGGGACTCTCAAGAGTCTTTTCCAACACTACAGTTCCAAAGCATCAGTACTTTGGCGCTCAGCTGTCTTTATAGGCCAACTCTCACTTCCATACATGACTACTGGAAAAACCATAGCTTTGACTAGATGGATCTTTGTTGGCAAAGTGATGTCTCTGCTTTTTAACATGCTGTCTAGGTTGGTCATAACATTTCTTCCAAGGAGCAAGTGTCTTTTAATTTCATGGCTGCAATCACCGTCTGCAGTGATTTTGGAGCCCAGAAAAATAAAGTTTGTCACTGTTTCCACTGTTTCCCCATCTATTTGCCATGAAGTGCTGGGATCAGATGCCATGATCTTAGTTTTCTGAATGCTGAGTTTTAAGCCAACTTTTTACTCTCTTCTTTTACTTTCATCGAGAGGCTCTTTAATTCTTCTTCACTTTCTGCCATAAATGTGGTGTCTTCTGCATATCTGAGGTCATTGATATTTCTCCTGGCAATCTTAGAGAAGAAAACTGATGCAAAGCACTTCAAAAGCACATAAAGCGAACACCTCTGATAATCCCATGCCACCCATCCCACCCCACCCCATCCCTAGCAGCAGCAGCTTCCTGAGTCTCCCCAAATTCCTACCCCCACTGCACAAAGGAGGAAGCGAGTCCCAGAGAGGCTGTGAAGGGCCTAGCTGATCGGCCAAAGGGGCAGAGTGGAACCCGGGCACACTCTTGATGGAGAAAGTACTTTGGAGGTAGGGTGACCATTGACACTGCTGACCTATGACATGCAAATCAAAACCACAAAGAGGCATCACATCAGAATGGCCATCACCAAAAAAATCCACAAACAATATATGCTAGAGAGGATGTGGAGAAAAGGGAACCCTCCTACATTGTTGGTGGGAATATAAATTGGTGCAGCCATTGTGGAAAACAATATGGAGGTTTCTCGAAAAAGCTAAAAATAGAACTACCATATGACCCAGCAATTCCACTCCTGGGTATATATCTAAAAAAATAAAAACACTAATTCAAAAAAATACACACACTCCGATGTTCAAAGCAGCACTATTTACAATTGCCAAGACATAGAAACAACTGAGTGTCCACCAACAGATGAATGGATAAAGAAGATGTGTATGTGTATAACGGAATATTATGCAGCCTTGAAAAAGAAAGGAATTTTGCCATTTGCAATGACAGAGATGGACTTGGAGGGCATTATGCTAAGTGAAGTAAGTCAGATAGAGAAAGACAAATACTGTATGATCTCCCTTATATGTGGAATCTAAAGAATACAACAAACTAGTGAATAAAACAAAAGAGAAGTAGACTCACAGATACAGAAAACAAAGCAGTCGTTACCAGTGGGGAGAGGGAAGGAGGAGGGGCAGTAACGATAGCAGAGGGGTAGGGGGGAAAGAGGATTATTATGGCATTATATCAGATCACGTGTTTGAAATTTCTAAAAATTGTGGAGCACCATAGAATTGAAAGACTCTTTCATTCAATTTTTTTAAAAAAAGCTAGTGACCTATGAAAGACATCAATTTTGGCTCTTTTGAAATATTCTATACCTGACTTTGATGTTTTATTTTTTCAGAGACATTAACACAGAAAGCCCCACCATTCAGCTTTGGCTGAATTTAAATAGAGCAAGATGCAGACATCTTAAGGCCACATTATTATTTGTATTTTTTTCCCCCTGTTAACCTTATCACCATTCTAAGGTGCTTCCAGAGTATAGAAGGAACACTTCTTTAAAAAAATTGTTCTGTCATTACCATGAGCTCATCAGCATGTATTACTATTTTAAAGTGTTGGCTTGCCCCCATACCCTATCAGATCACTTTTTTTACTGTATAACCTCTGCTAATTCACGAGGAGTGAGGAATGCACAGAGAAAATCGGCTGCTTATAAGGTTTTTACTTTGAAGGGAAAGGGTTCAGATAAATTCAACTCTGTTTGCGAAGGAAAACATCAAAGGCTTTACAAAGACTCCTCCCCTTAATTCAGTTTCTTGGGCTTGTTTCCCAATTTGAAAGGTAAGAAGATGAAAGAAAGTTAATCCTCCATAAATTCTCCTCCTTTTTTGCCCAGTTTCAATACAATTCCTTTTCACTTAGTAATTCTCACAGTACAAGATAGGTAACAGCCAGCAGCTGGCAAAGCTGCAAATTTGCCATTGTTCCAAGTGGCCTCTGGACCCACCTTCCCCTCAGAATCCCCATCAGGTCTCCCACGGAGGCTCCTCCCTCCAGAGCGTCTCATCCTCCTGTTTTTCTGACTTTTCATGAAAGCAACCCAGAAGGTGCTGTGGAGCTGTAAACATCCACACAGAACTCTCTTTTCTGGGAAATCACTTCAAAGCAGAAACTAAACTTTGCTTTATGAAAATTGCTACCACTTAGGTAAGTTCCACCTCATCAATACTTAGGGTGAAGAACTTCACCTGCAGAAACAAAGATGACTCCGGTGTCTTATTTCTAGTTTACAATCAGTGTCTCAAATCCTAAACAGTTGATCTTTGCTTATTCCAAATTAGATGAAAAATCTCTCAGCTTGAGAAGCTCTTGAGTAAAAGGATGCCCCTCTGGGTCTAAAGAACCCTAAAGGCTGTTTATTTCAAGGCATGTGGGCCTGAATATGATTTTCTCAAAGCTCTATTCAACCATTTTCTCAGTGGTTGATCTAAGGCAGAATCAGAAATTTCTAGGAGTTAATTAATATTTCTGTTGCTGGATGAAAATGCAATAAAACCCCAAATTTCTTCCTAAACATGCAACAAATTTTCCCTTGTTGTTGTTTAGTTGCTTAGTCATGTCTGACTCTTTGAGACCCCAATCAACTGCAGCATGCCAGGCTTCTTTGTCCTTCACTATCTCCCAGAGTTTGCTTAAACTCATGTCCATTGAGTCACTGATACCATCTAACCATCTCATTCTCTGTCACCCTCTTCTCCTCTTGCCCTCAATCTTTCCCAGCATCAGGGTCTTTTCCAATGAGTCGGCTCTTCGCATCAGGTGGCCAAAGTATTGGAGTTTCAGCTTCTGCAACAGTCCTTCCAATGAATATTCAGGGTTGATTTCCTTTAGGATTGACTGGTTAGATCTCCTTGCTATCCAACGGAATCTCAAGTGTCTTTGCCAGCCCGCAGTTCAAAAGCATCAATTCTTCAGCACTCAGCCTTCTTTATGGTCCAACTCTCACATTCAACATGGCTACTGGAAAAACCATAGGTTTTTACTATACCGACCTTTGGTGGCAAAGTGATGTCTGTGCTTTTTAATAACACTGTCTAGGTTTGTCGGCGTATTAAACATGCAACAAATTCTCCTTAGAAAATGAGAAGAGAGAAATGGGAGTTATTGCTTATTACTATTTAGGCTTTGTTTTGAATGATGAAGAAAAGCTCTGGAAATGGACAGTGGTAATGTGGCAGACTTTATTTTGGGGGGCTCCAAAATCACTGCAGATGGTGATTGCAGCCATCAAATTAAAAGATGCTTACTCCTTGGAAGGAAAGTTATGACCAACCTAGATAGCATATTCAAAAGCAGAGACATTACTTTGCCAACAAAGGTCCGTCTAGTCAAGGCTATGGTTTTTCCTGTGGTCATATATGGATGTGAGAGTTGGACTGTGAAGAAGACTGAGGCCGAAGAATTAAAGCTTTTGAACTGTGGTGTTGGAGAAGACTCTTGAGAGTCCCTTGGACTGCAAGGAGATCCAACCAGTCCATTCTGAAGGAGATCAGCCCTGGGTGTTCTTTGGAAGGAATGATGCTAAAGCTGAAACTCCAGTACTTTGGCCACCTCATGCGAAGAGTTGACTCATTGGAAAAGACTCTGATGCTGGGAGGGATTGGGGGCAGGAGGAGAAGGGGATGACAGAGGATGAGATGGCTGGATGGCATCACCGACTCGATGGACATGAGTTTGAGTGAACTCCAGGAGTTGGTGATGGACAGGGAGGCCTGACGTGCTGCAATTCATGGGGTCACAAAGAGTCAGACGTGACTGAGCGACTGAACTGAATTGAACTGAACTGAATGGTTGTCTCACATTAGGAATGTACCTAATGCCTCTGACTTGTACACTTAAAGTGGTTTAAAGGGTCAGTTTTATGTTATGTGTGTGTTTTACCACAATTTTTGAAACGTAGTAAATAAATGAGAACTTCATATTAAAATGTTAAGTAATTTTACATTTATTTAAAATAAATAAATTTTAAATATTTATTTTAAATACTTTAAATAAAGAATAAGCCTGGGAAGAAGCATAAAAATAAAATCATGCTTCTGGTGGGTAAACTGTCGCTAATAGATATCAAAAGTTTAATAACATGAAACTTTTGACACAGAAATTCCACTTTTATCAAGTTATCCTAAGGATATAGCTTAACATGTACACAGTCTGTATTGAGAAGAGCATTTATAATAGTATCATCTGTAGTAGCAATCTTAAGAAAATGTTGGGGGAATCTAATTGTCCAACAATACTAGTTTAATAAATTCTGGTTAATTTAGTAAATAGATGGCCCAGCCTTGTGTCTGCATCTCCCTGGTATCTTTGTGTACTCTTTTGACTCTGACTTTGCATGAATTCCGGGCATTCCTCCTCTTTTCTCTCAGGCTTTTGTTCAATTATCATTGGTTCACTCAACATTTACTTATTGACACTTCCTGTGTTAGGACCACAGGAGGTGCTGGGGATAAAGCTTTCAACAGGCTGGACAAAGTCCCTTTTCTCATGAAGCTTATAAACATTGAGGAGAATATGAAGAAGAAAATCAGCAATTATAACATCACATGATGAGCACTAGGACACTGGGATGCTCTGAGTCAGAACATGACAGTCAAGCCCCTAAACTAGATCTGGGTACATCTGGGAGGACTTCCTAGAAGAAGTCCTGTCATCATGAGAATGAGCAGAAACTAAGCAGCGGAAGACTGTGATGGGGAAGGAAGGACCTTCCAGGCAGGCAGAGATAATAGCATGTATAAGGACCAGAGGTTAAAGAAAGCAGAGCAAATTCGAGGAAGTATTTCAGAATAGCGTGAGCACAGAGATGCCAGGAAAAGACCGTTCTTCCCCTTCTTAGTTTCTGCCCAGAGAAAAGTCCTCCAAGGACAAACACCAGCATAACTGAAACCGACACAGATTCACAGTCAACCCGCTTACTGAAAGTGTTGGGTCATCTGTCTCTGTCTTTTTTTTTCTTTTAGTTGTTTTTCTGTGTTTTCTAAAATTTGGGAGGCAGAGCATTGTTTTCTTTAATAATTATACAGAAGAATAAAGATAGCTTTATTATCACAGACTTAGAAAATGAACTTATGGTTGCCAGGGGGAAGGGATAGTTAGGGAGTTTGGGATGGACAGTTACACACTGCTATATTTAAAGTGTAAAACCAAAAAGGACATTCTGTATAGCACAGGGAAAACTCTGCTCAATGTTATGTGGCAGCCTGGATAGGAGGGAGTTTGGGGGAGAATGGATACAGGTACATGTGTGGCTGAGCCCCTTTGCTGAGCACCTGACGCTATCACAGCACTGTCAGTGGGATATACCCCCAAGACAAAATTTAACAACAACAACACAAAAAGATGACTTTTATAGAATTCAGGAAATTCAAAGCTATGAACTGCAAAAAATCTATTATTTCAGAATGCCTAATCTTCACCAAGAACAGGCATCTGAGTGGACATGTTAAAGCTACAACAATAACGGAATTTACTCGACTCCTGACTCCTGAGTTCAAGGCTTGGAATTCTAGGTTCAGTTACATTCTGCTTCTATTAAGAAGGAAAATATTGATGCTTCCCTAGAAACAGGCTTTGTTTTCCAATGATGGCGTTATCATCACTAAATTTTTCCTCTTTTCATTAAATCTGTGTATTTTGGAAGAAAGTTTTAAATCCTATCAGAAGGCACTTCACCTCCAGGTTATTTTTCTTGCACTAACTGACTAGTCTCACAGTATGGGCAGGCGGAATGAACACAGCCCTCCAAACCGTGTGAGACTGATCCTGGGTCGTTCCGCTGGGAATCAGGATGAGCAATCATATTTTTAGTCTATGTTTGTGCTTTGTCAAAAGCCAACATCTTAATTTCAAAAGCAGCATGATTTTATCAGTTGTGTGTGAAAACCACTTCACAGCGCATAGATGATCTTTGCACTTTTTCTAGATCTTCTCAGAATTCTAGGCTTCCTGGCTTCTCACCTGCCCCCACCCCCAACAGAAAAGATGGAAAACAGAAGGCTTTTAGGCCGAGACTGCCTTAGGGGAGAGGGACGGTCCTGCCACCCACAGATCTACAGCAGGAGTGGGAAGGTTAACCAAATACCCACCAGCACCATTAACACGTTCCCCCTCCAGCCAGTTTATCTTGGCACTTATGTGAGAATGGTGTTTGCAAAACTGGAACAGAAGCCCAGCTACTTTTTGGAAATGGGGAAAGGAAAGGCCATAGGCAACCAGCCGAGGGAGGGGACACCTCAAGGACAACCAGTCTCTGAGAGCAAAAAAATGCAAGGCTCAGAAAAGAGACAGGTGGAAATTTTCCTTTGCCGTTTTCCCAGGCTTCTTATAGAGACTGCTTTCTTTCTTTTTTTTTAAATAAAATAGAAAATCTTTATTTATTTTTTTAATATAAATTTATTTATTTTAATTGGAGGCTAATTACTTTACAATATTGTATTGGTTTTGCCATACACCAACATGAATCCACCACAGGTGTACACATGTTCCCCATCCTGAATCCCCCTCCCACCTCCCTCCCCATACCATCCCTCTGCGTCATCCCAGTGCACCAGCCCTAAGCACTAGAGGCTGCTTTCAATCGGGGTTTTAGAGAGGCTCTGTGAGCCCTGATGGGTTCCAGGAGAGGAGAGACAGGAACTGGGCCACAAGGAGAGCAGGCCCCTGGACAGCATTCATCACAACAGCTAGGATGGGGTTTGTTGTTGCTGTCATTCAGTTGCTAGGTCTTTTCAACTCTTTGCAACCCCATGGACTGCAGCATGCCAGGCTCCTCTGTCCTTCATTATCTCCCAGAGTTTGCTCAAATTCATATCCATTGAGTCAGTGATGCCATCCAACCATCTCACCCTTTGTCGCCCCCTTCTCTTCCTGTCTTCAATCTTTCCCAGCATAAGGATCTTTTCCAATGAGTTGGCTCTTTGCATCAGATGGCCAAAATATTGGAGCTTCAGCATCAGTGAACATTCAGTGATTTAAGGCTATCCTCACCTTAAAAATGGAAATGGAGATTCAAAGAGGTTGGTGCTGAGCCAGGGCTCAAAGCAGGTGGCCCAGGATGGGTCCTTCTGCCCTCTCTGTGCCCTGCACTCCAGTGACAGGGGCTCTCAGACCTCAGGCCTCACCTTTTCTGCAAAACCCACCAGCCTTCCTTGACTGGGTTCCATCTCAGGCTTTCAGCACTTCTGGGTGTGAAGCTCTACCTGTCTTGTCTGCTGTCTCTAACTGCTCCCCACACCCCACTGAGATGTTCAAGGTCCTCTCTAATGTCACTGCCCACCCCCAACAGTGTCCCTTTCTCTGGCGACAGAGTGCCCTTCTTCTGGTTCACAGGCCACAAATCTCGCAGATGTGCGAGGATGCGCTGAGCGCTGAGAAAAGCAGGGTCCAACATCATGTTACATTTTCATTCCTTTGTACCAACAAGAGCCAAAAAAGACGAAAAACTGGAAGGTTAAGAACAGGATGTGCCAGATTCAAGAAGGAACCCAAGAAGTCTGGTTCTGCCCTTCTCCCAGCCTTTGAGCTCCACAGATCTCTACCCTTTGGGGTCCCAGCTTTCTCTTCTCAAAAAGTAAGAGCTGAAAATATTTTTTTTAATTCCTTCAGGCTACAAAAGGCTACCCTTCTATGGAAGACCATAAAGCTATACAGAAGAGGGTAAAAATCAAATTCACCATGGATGTGAATCAGACTTGAGCAGTCCTGTTCTAAAAGTTTTGCTACTTCTGCCAAAATTCAGACTCTTAGCTTCCCATCTTGACCAAGTGCCTTGAACCAGCCCTCGCCTCCCACCGTAGCCAACTATTAAACCACTCTTGATACATAAACCAAATGTTGTCCAGAAGTGGACAACAGGAAGCAGAGGGTGGTAATCCTGGAGCAAAGGGAAATACCCGAAGTGAGCCCCAGTTCTCCTGGCTGGCAGCCCAGGGTCACATCAGACTCCAAGCACAGAGACCTGATCTCTACGGCTTGCAGGAGCAGATGGAGGTGTTCAGGACAGCGTAAGGAGCTGGACTTTGTGGGGACAGGGACTAGGAAGAAGGGGTGGCAGAAGTCTGAATGGGTGCTGCCCTGTGTATAGATACCACATCTTTTTTTATCTGTTCACCTATATATTGTTGGACATTTTGGTTGCTTCCAAGTCTTGAATGTTGTAAATTAAAATTCAGTCATCTTTAAAGGAAAGTGACATCATCTAATAATCCTGAATATACATCATTCTTAGTACTCAGCATGCAGTGAAAAACTACTGGATATTCAAAGAAACATGAACACATGACGTATAACCTGGAAATTACATCTTCTTTTCATGTATATCCATTCCGTTAAGAAGACCAAAGAGGTGCCTGAGATTAGCAAATAGCCAACATGCTTCTGATCTAGAAAGAACTTGCAGTGATCTACTGAGTACTAATCTTACACAGTAAAAGCTGTACTTTTTTTTTTAATGCTGTACTTTTTACCCATTAATAACAGCCATTACGAATTTTTAAGAAGACTTAGGGAGAAGCAACTTTAATATCAATTTGAGTTTTTACTCTCTTACACTTTTTTTATGCCTATGGGCAGATTATTTGCCAAGAATTCTAAATAAAGGGCATAATTATAAAACCTTAGGAACCTGGCAAGCTTACGTCTTCTTGTTTTTCATAGGTTCTAATATCTGGATGACCACATGTCTTACAGAGGACACCTCGGGATGGACAGTCCCGAGGTGAATAAGGAAGCCAGAGATTTGAACTTGGGAGGAAAAGGTTCCCGGATAAATGATAGTACGTGGGCAAATGCAGTAACATCATCAGAGCTGTGCCCCGCTGCTCGCTGTGAAGTTTGCCATTGAACATGACACCCAACTCCCTTCCCATCTGGAAAGTGCCTGACCCATAGCCACTGTCTCACACCCCACTCCCATCCCCTGGAAAGTGATTCTACTCTCCATTCTCCACAATGAAAAGGAGACTTTACCTAAAGTAGTGGATTGAAGGATAGCTTACTTCACTGTCACCACCACAGATTATTCCTTCATAGGCATCATCTACTATCTAGCACTGTTTCAAGCATCTCGATTTCACAACTTTTCACATAAGAGAAGGAAACTAATTAAAATTGAGAGAAGGAGGACTTTTCTGGTGATTTTATGGTTAAAACTCCATACTTCCAGTGCAAGAGGCAGAGGCTCAATCTCTGGTCAGGGAACTAGATCCCACATGCAGTGTGGTACAGCCAATAAATAAAGTAAAATAATCCTTCCAAAAAATTGAGAGAAGGACCATGATTTCAGCAAGAAGTATGAGGAAGTAAATGGATCATTAATAAATGAAAAAGAAACCAATTTATACCTATAAAGAAAATTTTTTTGTGACTTGAGTTAAATGGCTTTTCTAGACTTAGGGAAAATTATGGAAAAACAGGATACTCTATCAAGATCAAATGCCAGTGAGAGTTTAAACTCATTTCACAAAGCCAGTATCACCCTGACACCAAAGCCAAAGACACCACAAGAGAAGAAAACTTCAGGCCCATATCCCTGATGAAGATAGATGCAAAGATCTTCATTAAAATACTAGCCAACCAAATTCAGCAGCACACTCAAAGGATCATATAGCGTGGCCACGTGAGATTTTCTCTGGAATGTGAAGGTGGTGCAACATATATCGATACAAGTCAATCTATGTGATACACCACATTAACAGATAGAAGGGAAAAATACAGGAATGTACAGCTCCAGTTTTACTGTGTGTGTGTGTGTGTGTTAATCGCAGTAGTGTCAGCAAACCTAAGGATTGTAGCCAACCAGGCTCCTCTGACCATGGGATTTTCCAGGTGAGAATAGTGGAGTGGGTTGCCATTTCCTTCTCCAGGAGATCTTCCTGACTCAGGGATCAAACCCAGGTCTCAGTCTTTGCCATCTGAGCCACCAGGAAAACCCCAAGGAACTCATATAACTCTATAGCAAAAAAAAAAAACAACCCTGATTTTAAAATGGACAAAGGACCTGAATAGACATTTCTCAAAGTAAAGTTTACTAAAGGTCAACAGGTATGGGAAAAGTTTCAAAGTCACGAATCACGAAGAAAATGTAAATTAAAACCACAGTATTACCTCACATCAAGGTCAAGAAGACAAAAAAGACAACATTGTTGACTGAGATGTGGAGAAAATAGAGCCTTGTGGCACTCTTGGCAGGATGTAAGTTGGTGGATCCAGTAGGAAAAATAGTAAAAAGTTTTCTCAAAAAATTAAAAATAAAACTACCATAGTAGCCAGAAGTCCCTTCTGGGATTCATACCCAAGGAAAAGGAATCAGTATCTTAAGGGGAAGACTGGAGTCCCATGTTCATTTCAGCATTAGTCACTAACCAAGACACAAAAACAATCTAAATGACTGTCAACAGATGAATGGATAAAGGATATATATACATATATCTCACAGGCAAAAAGCATATATATACTACACGAGCACACACACAATGGGATATTATTGCACCTTAAAAAGCAAGGAAATCCTGCCATTAGCAACAATATTGATAAACCTGGAGAACTTTATGCTAAGTGAATTAAATTAGACACAGAAAGACAAATACTACACAGTATCAAGTGACTGATGAGTGACCAGGTTACACTGAACAAGAGCCCTGTGGGGGATATGGCTACGGCCATCTCTGGACACCTGACTACCACACCTCGTGCAGGATTTGTGAAGGGCTCGATAAGCAACAGAAATGTGTTAAAGGACCACATGTAGAATCCACCTAAACAGAAACTTCAACACAACAGAAATCTTACATGAAAGGTGTATTCTATCTCAAGGAAGTGGAAAACAAGCCTGCTCCCTTATTGTGTAATTGGGAGATAAAATAAGAAGAGAAATATTTCTAAAACTACTAGTTTATTCAACAAATACTTTTTGAGCATTCACTGTGCTCATCTTATACCACCAGGTGAAGTGAGATTGTCCAAAGGTTGCTTGAAAACCTTGATTTCAGCTTATATTCAAGCTACAACCACCGTCATTTTTTTTTTTTTTTAAAGGAATGAGGACGTGGGACTTCCCTGGCCATCCAGTGGTTAAGATTCCAATCTCCCATTGCAGGAGACTTGGGTTTGATCCCTGGTTGGGAAACTATGAACCCACATGCTGCACAGCCAAAAGATTTAAAAAAAAAAAATTTAAGGGATGAGCACACAAGAATCATAAAAATGGTTGTTATTTGTGGAGAGACTCCTAGGTGTTAGGAATTAAGCAGTTTTTCTGATTGTTTCAAAAGTCTGCAAAGCAAACCCTACCATTTGCCACTTTACAGGTGAGGAAACAGATGCTTCCAGGGGCTAAATGCCCTCCAAGTCCACTGACTCCCCCCAAAGATTTGTTAATAGATGAGGGCGGGAGGAGAAGGGGACAACAGAGGATGAGATGGTTGGATGGCATCACCGACTCAATGGACATGGGTTTGGGTAGACTCCAGAAGTTAGTGATGGACAGGGAGGCCTGGCGTGCTGCCATTAATGGGGTCTCAAAGAGTCGTACACAACTGAGCGACTGAACTGAACTGAAAAAGAAGAAAGTGTTAGTTGCTCAGTCGTGTCCGACTCTTTGAGACCCCAAGGACTATAGCCTGCCAGTCTCCTCTGTCCATGGAATTCTCCAGGCCAGAATACTGGAGTGGGGTAGCCAAGCCCTTCTCCCGGGGAATGACCCAGGTATCAAACTCAGGTCTCCTGCATTGTAGGCAGATTCTTTACCATTTGAACCACCAGGGAAGATACTGAGGACATATGCTAAAAGTGTTCATTGTTTACATATTTTTTAAATTTCCTATTTCACTCAATTGTAATTACAGGACCCCTGGAATGAGTGGCTCTCCTTGTTAACCTGTGGGGCTGCAGTTGGGTCTCGAGGACAGCCAGCATCTTCACACACAGCCCCCCCAAAAAGCATCAGTCCACCCCACCCCCAAACACTGAAACCAGTGAAACTTCTGTAAGGAGACTTCTCAAGTCCGGTGGAAAAACACCCAGCTCCTCTCAAACAGCCGGCCGATTGTCTTGGGCCCAGGGTGGAAAGCGCTCTCTCCCCTTTCCTGCCTCTGCCTCCCTCCAGGCTGCAGCATGGATCTCTCTAACGCAGACTTTCCCCTCCTTAGGGTGGGAGGCTTCCTCGAGCATTCAGTGAGAGGAAGAGGTGGATGGAGTGTAGTGGAGGCCAGGGCAGGAGGCTGTGGGGCTGAGGCCAGGAGTCCCCTGGGGAGGAGGAGCAGGGGGAGAAGAATGGCCCCCCCTTCCCAGGCCCCGAGCAGATAAGCATCTCGCCTTCTCCCTCCTTTTCCTTCTTCCTGGGGCTGGCTGCTGGGGCTCGCCCACCCTGCGCCTTTTAACTGTCAGGGAGCCAATGCCAGGCGCTGGGCGAGCCACCGCCGATGACATGTGAGTTGTGTGTGTTCCAAATTGGTCTTCCTGCCTTTCTGCAAGAAAAACAAACTTGAGCTGGACCCCAACAAACATGACAGGAAAAATAACAACCCTTGTCGAGGGCTGATACTGAAAGCGGCTGGGCTACCCCCCTCCCCCGGCCCCCTCCCCCTGCCCCTGCTGCGGATGGAAGGGGGGGCAGGGGGTGGAGGGGTGGGGATGGGGGGGGATGGGAGTTCCAGCCCATGAGCCTCCGAGGTGCGTGTGGGGGCCACCACGTTGCTCCTTCTGGATCACCTGTGCAGGTCACCTGGAGGCCCCTTGCAGACCCCACAGTGACACGTAAAGGCTGCAGTATCAAGCCCAGTCCACAGAGAGGGCAGTCAGTGGCTCAGAGTAACACAGCAATGGAACAACAGGGATTCATTCATTGTCCAGTGTCTGACTCCATGGCTCCTTCTTTTACTTTTTGGCCACATTAGAAAAGTGAGAATTCAGAAATCATGCGACAGGGGGGCCCATTTCCCTAGACTCTATAAGTCATTAATGGAAGCTTCCCTGGTGGTTCAGATAGTAAAGAATCTGCCTGCAATTCTGGAGACCCAGGTTCAATCCCTGGGTCAGGACGACCCTGGGAGAAGGGAATGGCAACCCACTCCAGTATTCTTGCCCGGAGAATCCCATAGACAGAGGAGCATGGCAGGCTACAGTCCATGGGGTCACAAAGAGTTGGACACAACTGAGCGACTAACACTTTTCACGGGTAATGATACAGCAACATGAAATATAACTGTTCTCCTCCTTCAAACTTATAAGCCCTCCCCAAACCAGTCTGTTCTATTTTTCTTTGATATTCTTCCACATGACTTGACACGGCACACATACAAGAGTGTTCAATTACTGGACTGAACTAAACTGAAAATAACTTTCTCTTGATGTAAGAGGCAATATTTATATACACCCAAAATAACCGAAAGCAGAGATTCAAAGAGATATTTGTACACCCATGCTCACAACAGCATAATTCACAGCAGCCCAATGGTGGAAGCAACCCAAGAGTCCGTGGATGGATGATGGATAAATAATATGTGATGTATACATACAGTGGAATATTTGTGCATGTGTCCAGTCATGTCGCTTTGCTACTTCATGAACTGTAACCCACCAGGCCCCTCTGTCCATGGGATTTCCTAGGCAAGAATACTAGAGTGGGTTGCCATTTCTTCCTCTAGGGGATCTTCCCAACCCAGGGATTGAACCCATGACTCTAGCATCGGCAGGTGGATTCTTTATTACTGAGCCACATGGGAATTCAGCATTTAAAGGAAGAAAACCCTGACACATGCTATAACCTGGATGACCCTTTATGGACATGATGCTAGATAAAATGGGTCAGTCACAAAAGGACAAATATTGAATGATTCCATTTAAATGAGGCACCTAGAGTCATCAAATTCATAGAGACATGAAGCAGGATGGTGGGTACCAGGGGCTGAGGGAGGAGGGATGGGAGAGAGTGTTTCGTAGGACAAAGTTTCAAACTGGGATGATGAAAGTTCTGGAGTTGGGTGGAGGTGATGGGTCCACAGCAATGTGAAGTCACGGAGTACCATGGACTGCAGGCCTGAAAATGGCTAAGATGTTACTTTAAGTGGAATGTCCATTATTATCAACTGTATTCATTTTTATACTGTAATTTCAGTCTTCTGGCGTGCTGCAGTCCATTGTGTCGCTAAGATTTGGACACGACTGAGCAACTGAAATGACCTGAATTTTTATCTTCACTAGGTTTGCTGCTAGGCAAAGGGCAAAATGAGATTTTCATCTTAAAGGAAATCTTTTTAAAAAAATGCCTAAGACGGTATATTTTATGTTATGTATAATTTACCACTATTTTTAAAGAAGAATCCATACTGAGGTGTTTAGTAGATCTATATTCAGTCCGGACAAAAGGAGAGAAAGTACTAAATGATCGCCGCAGGCCTTCTCTGTGTGTGCACGCTGCTGGAGACTTAAACTAGCAATAAAGGTACATTCAGCACATTAGCATCATCAGACCTGAGCTTGCAAGTGAGGTCCAGGACTCTGGCGTTAGGAATTTTGTACGTCTGTTTTTCTGAAGACTTTAGAGCATTCTTAAGAGGCTATTTCACAGGCTGACACGGTCAACCACTACCTCTTAAAGTCGATTAAAAGACTAAGAAACAAAGAACAACAAAATTGTGCTTTGCCTATCCATGCTTGTCTTAAGAAAATGAGAATTTTTTGAGTTGTGGTCTTTCGTAGCTTGAAAACATCTTCTAAGCATAAATTCTTTCACTACCCTAACTTCTTTTTAGGAGACTGGTATAACTTCGATTCCAAAAAATGACAGGGATTTTAGAGAAAAAGGAGAGTTATGGAGCCATCTCACTCGTAATTTTCTAAACCAAATATTAATACTGTCATTCGAGCAATATGGAAAAAATAGCACTTCTCATTTAAACTAAATATATTCCATGAATGCAAGATCAGTTTAACATTAAAAAATCAATGTGTCAACCAAGTAATCACTAAATTAAATAATTAATTATTAAATTAACAGAATAAAAGAGAAAAATATGAACGTATCAATATATCCATAAAAAAGCAGTTGAAGAAATGCAACATCCATTCTTAATTAAAAAGTAAAAAACTCTTAGCCAACTAAAAACAGAGAACTTCCTTCACCATCTAAAAGGTATTTACAAAAACCCTACAGCAAACACCATACGTGGTGAAATGTTGAAAGCTTGCCTTCCAGGATTGAAATAAGACAAGGATGCCTGCTATCACTACGTCTACTGGAACGATAGTCTAACCTGGATGGCAAAGCAAGGAAAAAGGTAAGTACAGTGTATACACAACGAAAGTAAGAAATATAAATCCTATTTACATAATGATTTTGTGTGAAAAGCGAAGGGATTTACATGTGCATTTTTAGAATTAATAAACTCAACTAATACCAACATAGATACAAATGACATAGTAGGAGATCAGGGGTACACTTTCCAGAAAATATTTTGTGTTTTGGAAAGGGAAGGTAGATAAAGAAATAAGATTGTATGATTTGAATATGTTTGAAGTTGGGTGACAGGCCTAGTGAGCCTGCTACTATTCTACCAAGTTCTGTGTATGTTTGGAAGCTTTTATAATAAAAACATTAAAAAAAAAATAAGTCCGATCGGATGCTGGATATAAGGCCAATAGACAGTAATCAATTATAATTCTCTAAAGCAGTAAAATTCCGCATGTGGCAACTAAGGCTCGGTGCACCCAAATAAATAAATATAAATATTTTAAAAAACAAACAATAACAATAAAGGGCCTATGTGAAGAATGTAAGAATTCCTAATCAAGAAAAAAATAAAGATAACAGTAAGAAAATGGGCAAGGCATCTGAGAAGTACTTAGGAATTAAGTGGCCAATGATGAGCTCATAATGACTTGAAATAATTCACAATAGAGGTCTCCATCTCAGAGGGGAGTAAATACCACAGATAGAAAACACTAAAATCAAATACCTTAAAATTACATACAGAGGGTCCAGGAAAGTAAACTCCCTGAAACAGGGCCTCTCTGCTTGAGAAGTCTCATTTTTTTTTTTCTCTTGACTTTCATCTACCGATAATGAAATAATGGCTATTTCATTTAGGTCAACTGGTCTGTAAGAGTTATTTGATGTCAGGAAAGCCTTCTAGATGCTTTTTCAAAACTTTTAGTCTTTTGTTAAAAATTTTCATCTTAAGTAAAATCACATTTAGCTCTGACTTCAGAATAGTTAGTTTCGCACAAGAATAAGATCAGATGACCTGAAGTCATAGAGCTCTCTTCAATCCCACAGAGAAGTAATAGTTAAAGTTAGTCTAAGCCATTTCTGGGCTTCCCTGGTGGCTCAGCAGTAAAGAATCCACCTGCCAGAGCAGGAGACATGAGTTTGATCCCTGGGTTAGGAAGACTCCCTGAAGAAGAAAATGGCAACTCACTCCAGTATTCTTGCCTGGAGAATCCCATGGACAGAGGAACCTGGTGGGCTACAGTCCATGGGGTTGAAAAAGAGTCACACAATTTAGCAATTAAAAAACAACAGAAAGCCATTTTTTAGCATTAAAACCACATGTCTTTTCCCCAAGCATACCAAAAATTTTCTAGTTAATAAAAATAATGAACATACCAACAGTCTAACATTTAAAGAAATTAAGGAAATCAGCCATCAAAGTTATACCTTGCCCAGGTATGAAACCGTAAGGGTTTGTGTTTATGAATATCATATTATTTTGATTCTGTTCCATTTCCATTGAATTTCTAGGCACTTATCAAGAATTACCAGCATAAAAAAAAATGTTGACAAGTATGTGGAGAAATTGGAACCCTGGTGCACTACAAGTGGAAATGTAAAATGGTACAGCCACTGTAGAAAACAGAATGGTGACTCCTCAAAAAATTGAACATAGAGTTGCCATATAATCCAGCAATTCCACCTCTGGATATGGACTCAAAAGAACGGAAGACAGGGACTTGAAGAGGGATTTGTACATCCATGTTCATAGTTGCATTATTCACAACAGCCGAAAAGTGGAAACAACACAAAATGTCCATTGATGGATGAACGGATCAACAAAATGTAGTTTATACGTACAATGGAATATGATTCAGCCTAGAAAGGAAGGAAATTCCGACACATGTTACAACACAGATGAACCTTGAGGACATTGTTCAGTCGCTAAGTTGTGTCCAACTCTTCTGTGACCCTACGGACTGTAGCCCACCAGGCTCCTCTGTCCATGGGATTTCCCAGGCGAGAATACTGGAATGGGTTGCCATTCCTTTCTCCAGGTTGAGGACACCATGCTGAGTGAAATAAACCAGACACCAAAGGACAAATACTCTATGATCCTACTTACATGATGTAGCCAGAGAAGGCAGACTCATAGAGACAAAGAGTAGAATGGTGGTGTCCAGGGCCTGGAGGAGGGGGGGTGGGGAGTCAGCGTCTAGTGGGGACAGAGTTTCACTTTGGGAAGAGGAAACAGTTCTGGAGGTTAATGGTGGTGATGGTTGTACAATGGTGAATGGACTTGGTGCCACTGAACTGTGCATTTTAAATTTAAAACTGGTAAATTTTATGTTATGTGTATTTTACTACAATAAATAAAAAGATAAAGCAAAAATAGAAAAAAGAAGGACTAGTTAGATGATTATAATAGTGTTGTCCTAATGAGACCAGTGTAAGAATTAACAGTTAAAATATGTAAAGCCCTCAGAACAGCACTCGATACTACAGTTAGTATACACACAAAATTACCATCATAACCATGTCATTAATGCTTTTCTCTCCCAGTGACATGTTTTATTCCATAGTTTCAGTGTTTTAAATGCAAAATGTTCTGGGTGTAATGAAAGCGATTTCAACAGACAGCTCTCTGACACTTGTACCTTCCTCGAGGGAACCTGATAGTCATGTTTGAGGGCAGACACCAGGGTTTTCAAAACCCTGCAGAGCTTGAACCAAAGAGCCTGGAACCAGAGCCAGTTCTGCCTCTGCTGTTCATCTCCCCCACATCTGGAGCTCTGCCAATTCTTTCTTGGATAATTTATAATAACTCACTCTAAAAGATAACAGAAAATGCAAGTTGAAACAATAAATTATTTTCACCCCATACACCATTTATTCAGTCCCTGCAAGTAAAAGTTTTCAAGCGATCCTGTTTTCCAGTCCTAGGAGTAATTCTGGCACAGGGATGTTAGGAGGAAACCGAAGCTTGGAGCGGGTGAGCATCTTGTCCAGGGACAGAGGGTGTCCAGGAGAAACAGCACACCCCACTCCCTGACTCGTGGCTCTACTTCAAAAATCAGAAACAAATCTACCTTGTTACCTTGAAGGCAAAAGGAAATTGAGACATTGATTTGTCAAACTAAAATGAAGTACTTTTAAAACAAAATTCGAGAACCCGGACTTTGATGAGTTTGGAAAATTGTACATTACATGGGCCCAGCCTAAACCTTGTGAATTCTCTCATTGTTGTAGAGGGCTCCAAAATCCAGTTTTTTGTTTAAGAAATCTGAGCACATCAACAAACTACAGAAGAATTCTTTCTTAGACAACCCCACACAATCTCAGAGAAACATAGAAGAAAACAGATCTAAAAACCACCACAATGAAAATGTGATCAAATAGACCATGGAACATGCAGTCTTGGGGGAGGATCCAACAGGTAAGTTAGTGCCAGGTGAGCCCTAGAATGAGGAAGCCAGGCATCTGGCCTGAGCTACCTTCTCCAGCTCGGGCCCAACTTAGTGGGCCTTAGCAGTGATCAAGTCATCATGCTGAAGGCTTCTCATACTGGCATCGAGAGCTTACTAATTAATCTCTTTAAAATTTCAGGTTTCAAAGAATGAAGCAAAGGCCATCAGAGATCAAAGGAAAAGAGAATACACCATGGATTCAGCTAGAGATGATCATGCTAAGTGAAATTAAGTCAGAAGGAGAAAGACAAATATATGATATCACTTATATGTGGAATCTAACATATGACACAGATGAGCCTAGCTAGGAAACAGAAACAGATTCACAGACATAGAAAACAGACTCGTGGCTTCCAGGGAGCGGGGGGTGTGGTGGAGAGTAGGGGAGGCTGGACTGGGAGTATGGGGGTGGTAGAGGCAAACTATTACGTATCGGATGGATAAACAAGGTCCTGCCTGTTTAACACAGGGAACTACATTCAATATCCTGGGATAAACCACAATGGAAAAGAATGTCAAAAGAATGCATAAATGGGTATAGCTGAATCACTTTGTTGTACAGTAAAACTTAACACAACACTGTAAATCAACTAAACTTGAAAGAAAGAAAGAGAAAATACAAAGTTAAGTTATTATTTCCTGTCCAGGCAAGGAAACACACAGCAATAAGGAAATCCAGAGTACTTCTCTCAGGGGGCAAGTCAGGGGCTGAAGGTGGTGGATCTAGGTGTGGTGATTATGTTAACTAAGGAATGAAGGCTAGCACTCTGGGAAGGGCAGAGTCCAGAGTAAAAGAAGGGTGAAAACAAGCCGTATTGGTCAAGAACCAGTGTTCAGTGAGGGCCAGTTAGGGTCTGATGTCTGAAGCCCCTCCAAGTTCGTGGTGTTTATCCGAGTCAGTTGTGAGAACCGGCTCTCATGAAACACAATAGTCAGTTTTGGCAAATGCTGATAGAAATGGAAACCGTTCCTGACATATAGGGTGATAACAGCCACAGGCAATGCAGGACATCAGGTCAAAAACCCTACCCAAGACATTTGAGGGAGATATGAATATGGTTCAGAGAAGCACTGAGAAGAAAATGGATTAAAATGGAAATGGTTGGCTAACAAAACTGGTCAGAAAAGTGTGTACCATATATCATTTTTGACAATACTACCAACGGACTTGTATGTACACATAGAAAATATTCAGAAGGAAACACTCAAGTGTTAGAGTTGAGGTGAAAAAAGAGGGTGAATTTCCATCTATGGTTTTGCTCTGATTTCTGCCTCCCATGACTACCCGCTGTTCCTGCTGTGATAAAAGACCTTGTTGCAGATCGATGCAGCGTGAACGAGCTCGCTTTCCACTGCACCGATGATCTAGGGTGGAAACCTGCTCTGAGATTATACTGGCTTCCAGAAATACGGAAATGACAACCTGGGGACTTCCCTGGTGGTCCAGTGGCTGAGATGTCACCTTCCGACGGAGGGGGCACAGGTTTGAGCCCGGGTTGGGGAGCCAGGGATCCCATATGCCTCGTGGGCAAAAAATCAGAACATAAACAACAGAAGTGATATTGTAACAAATTCAATCAAGACTTTAAACATAGTCTATATCCAAAAAAAAACACAAACAAATCTTAAATAAAAAAGAAATGACAACCTAACTCCTGAGACCTGATGCAAAGCCACAGCTCTGGCCTCACAAGTGACAGCTCCAGATGAGTCAGACCTGAAGGTGATTATGGGGCATTAAAAACATTTGGGGAACAGGTCCGGTTGGTCACACCACCCACATGAATACCTGGCAGGTCAGCCTCACCGTGGCCATCTCAGGGCCAAGCCCTCCAGCCCCTCACATGGAACACCAGGAGCTAAAAGACCAAATACGAAGCAGCAAGTGACTGCCAGGCTTCCTAACTCTGAGGGTCAAGAACTAGGTTTCATGACAGGGAGACTCAACTCCCACTGATTTATCTTTCCTTTATCCTGGAGCTGGTGATTTCAAGTCTGTTCCGTGACTCTATCAGTAATGGCTGGGTGGAGATTTTTTTTAGATGTACAGGAATGTCTTTTCTAATCCAAATCAGAGCTGTAATTTGCAAATCTCAAGAGACCAAGCAGGATGGTAAGGGCAGACCCCAGGTTTATCAAGAAGAAAGAGGGGGCAGAGTTCAAAGATTCGGAAAAATCAAAACAGGCGAGGACCGGATGGAATTCACTTAAATAAACCCAATGTGGGTTCAATAGGCCTGCTGGTGTTAAAGGTTACATCATTACTCAATTTCAGCCTCCTGAAACAATGCAGAAATATGAATAAAATTACCTACTGGCATAAATCACACTGACCCAACCCAAATCTCAGGGAGGATGAAGGAGGTACCTACTGGGACAATCAGAGATAGATGAGTTCCCGGGGCTCTAAGCAGAAGCAGTAGATATCAGCTGGCCTTAACACAGAAGCTAGGGCAGTGGGAAAGGGCAGGGGCCTGGAGCTAAGAACGGCCCAGAATGTCCCACTGGAAGAAAGATTTTGTCTAATTTCATATTATGCTATGTTAAGAATAAACGAAAAACTTAAAGGAATATAAAATTCTTTATATGAACTTCCCTGGTGTTTCAGTAGTGGTTAAGTCTTCCAATTCCCAATGTAGGGAACCAGGGTTCAGTTCCTGGTCAGTGAACTAAGATCCCATATGCAGTGCTGCGAGGCCAGAAAAAAAAAAAAAAAAACAGCAATACATTTTTTAAAAAGAATATAAAATGAAATATAAAAATGGATATCCTTTAAGCCAATTGTGTTTTTTGAAGGCAATAATATATGGCTAAACAAAAAGTTTTCTTCCCAAATTTCTAACAACAAAAAAATGTATCTTCTTCATCAACTTTATCAGCAGTCATTATTTCAAGCTTCTTTCAATGTACAATACAAGTAATATGTACAATTATTAGATTAAAAACTTGGGTAACAAGAACTTGTTTTAATATATTAGTTTTTTCTATCCCCATAGTAAGTGTCCAATAAATGTTGTTAATTATTTTGAATTTTTTCTCTTATAATTTATTATTTAGAATTTTCAGAAAATTCAGAAAGAGGCAGTGAACTAATGAAACAAACTTATACCATAAAGGTGTGACTTAACAAATCATACGCGCTTACATAACAGAGAAGTTTTTATTTTAGACTACTTTCAATATTACTCTTCAAAAATTCTAAGAAAAAGAAACCATATATCAGCTTTCAACTCACTCTGTGAAGTCGTTTAGTTATTCACTCACAGAAAAGTTAAAAGTAGAAGACCCAGGGACTTTCTTGGTGGTCCAATTGTTGAGGCTTTCTGCTTGCAATTCAGGGGACACAGGTTCAATCCCAGGTTGAGGAACTAAGATTCCCACATGCTGTGAGGTTCAGCAAAATAAATAATTTAATAAACCAACTGATTCTTGATATAAAAGTGGAAGACCCATGAAAATGAGATACCACAATCTACTTACGAAGAATTGATGCTTTCATATTGTGTTGTTAGAGAAGATTCTTGAGAATCCCTTAGACTACAAGGAGATCAAACCAGTCAACCCTAAAGGAAATAAACCCTGAATATTCACTGGAGGAACTGTTACTGAAGCTGAAGCTCCAATACTTTGGCCACCTGATGCGAAGAGTTGACTCATTAGAAAAGACCCTGATGCTGGGAAAAATTGAGGGCAGGAGGAGAAGAGGGCAGCAGAGAATGAGATGGTTAGATAGAGTCACAGACTCAATGGACATGAGTTGAAGCAAACTCTGGGAGATAGTGAAGGACAGGGGAGCCTGGAGTTCTGCAGTCCATGGGGTCACAAAGAACTGGACATGAGATAATTAATTGTATTACAAATGAATGAAAGCATCTCTCTAAAGGGCTGAGGAGATTGGTGGGGGAGGTACTGACCTAAGTGGGTTTCCCAGGTGGTTCACTGCCTACCAATACGGGAGATGCAAGTTCAAGCCCTAGGTTGAGAAGACCCCCTGGAGAAAGAAATAACAACCCACTCCAGTATTCTTGCCTGGAGAATTCCACAGAGGAGCCTGGCAGGCTATGGTCAGGGGTCGCAAAAGAGTCGAACACGACTTAGTGACTAGACAACAGTAACAACAACTGACCTAAGTAACTTTGGAATGAGTGGAGTCTGTAAGACAAAAGGCAAATAAACTGTATAGAGTAGTGTCCTCTGGTAACGTGGTTCTACATGGAGGTGCAAGCTAAAAATACTGACACTGCTATACATGTACACTGGAACTGAACAATTAAGCAAGTGGAGGTCAGGCAAGGGGTCATAGTTCTCACTGCTGGAGCCAGCATTAACAGAAAAACCAGAGGAAGGCACGGGAGTAACCAATGTGGTGATATAAGGAAGTTGGAGACTTCAGGATGAACTCACATTCAGTTTCACTACAGGTACAGACGCTTACATAGAGAAATACTTAGAGATATATGGACACACACAGCTTAGTGTACACATGGCTGTTTCCCTGCTCTCTCACCTTAAAGGACCCATAAGCAATGAAATGTTGATACCAACGAGCACAACAAATGCCTGGATCCTAGCTTCTGACATCTCTCATCAGTACCAGGAACTAGAGCTTCTAGGAGAAATAGCTGCTTGCAGGAGCCGTGGGGCAGGGAGAAAATGAGATAAGTCTGGAGTATTCCATAACATCAGGAAAGAAGGAAACGCTTGAAAAACAAAACTCCAAACCCACACTGATGGGAATATTCTAAAGGAGCCCAGTCAATAGCTCTGGTGGCAAAAGTGTGAACAATTTCAATCATGAAATAACACACAGTTAATAGCAAGCACCAGAACAAAAAAAATTTTATATCAAAGGATAATAGGGGATGTTGTTTGCTTACTGGAGTAACTAATAAGTTCTTTTCCAGAGACTTTGATACTGGCCAAACACCAAACAAAACAAAACACCAGACTCAAAGGGCTTTGTTAGATACAGTTTCAAATATTGATCCAAAAATAAGATAATAAAAACATGTTAAAAATATTAATCACCTGTCCAGGCTCTGATGACATCACAGATAAAGGGACATCACCCTCAGAAGAAGGTCCAGAATCCAGGAGAATTTTTTTCCTAAACTTTAAACTTTTTAATTTGTATCGGGGTATAGACGATTACTTCCGTGGTGGCTCAGACGGTAAAGCGTCTGCCTACAATATGGGAGACGTGGGTTTGATCCCTGGGTCGGGAATATCCCCTGGAGAAGGAAATGGCACCCCACTCCAATACTCTTGCCTGGAAAACCCCATGGATGGAGGAGCCTGGTAGGCTACAGTCCACAGGGTCTCAAAGAGTTGGACACGACTAAGCAACTTCACTTCACTTTCACTACAGCCGATTAACAATGCTGTGGTCATTTCAGGTGAACAGTGAAGGGACTCAGCCGTACATACACATGTGTATCCATTCAGGTGAATGTTTTTAATGAGCTTCCCAAAAAAGACTCCAAAAGTGATGTGGGAATATTTTGCACATAAAAAATAGAAACTAGAAGAAGCCTTGGAGGAGGATTTTAGGTAACAAAGACAAAAAGCCTGGAGAGACCACAGAGAAAGGGGCTTAAGGGTGAGTAGCTGACCAAGGTGACAGGCTCTGTTACCCAAACCCAGAGCCGTCCAGCTCACCCACTCCCCTCCACGAGGAACTGTCTTCTCCTCTGCCTCTATGAACTCATAACAAGATTTTTTTAAACCTGCTAATTTCATCATCATTTCTGGCTCTAGTTTCAAGGCTGTTTTCTAGGAGACTTGATTTTGGTTTTCAAGAGAATGACAGATACACACGTCCTACTGCGGTTCCCTGACTGCCTCCCAGGAGAGACTATAAGTGTTCCAAGAGAAGAATCACAAATAGAATAATTGATTCGAAAGTGGGTGAGATAGTTCCAAAATCCACTGTCAGTAAACGTTTTCTTCCTTTTTTTTTTTTTTTACTAAATAACATAAAAGGAGGGGGGGAATTCCACAATTCAGTGATTCCTAAGATTTGACAGACTGAAACCCGCATTTCATTTCCATCTAAAGAAGTCCTATTAACATTTGCATTAAACATGAAACACTTCTATTTGACAGCAGTTTCAGGATTTACTCAGATTCAGAATACCAATTTTTGCCTTACAATGGAGTGAAAATGGTACATCAACTTTGAGAAAAAATAGACCTAAACTGGCACCCCACTCCAGTACTCTTGCCTGGAAAATCCCATGGATGGAGGAGCCTGGTGGGCTGCAGTCCATGGGGTCGCGAAGAGTTGGACACGACTTCGTGACTTCACTTTCGCTTTTCACTTTCATGCATTGGAGAAGGAAATGGCAACCCACTCCAGTGTTCTTGCCTGGAGAATCCCAGGGACGGGGGTGCCTGGTGGGCTGCCGTCTATGGGGTCGCACAGAGTCGGACATGACTGAAGCGACTTAGCAGCAGCAGCAGCAGAAAAACAGTAACAAAACAGTAACAACAACAACAGTAATAGTAACAAACAGCAACAGTTGAAAATGAAAAAGCTGCAGTCATGAAAAAGAAAATTGTCTCTCATTTCCCACATACACACACACACACACACACACACACACACTCACTCCATATTGACAGCATATCTTTTTTGGCCAGGTGGCGCTAGTGGTAAAGAACCCTCCTGCCAATTCAGGAGACATAAGAGATGCAGCTTCCATCCCTGGGTGCGGAAGATCCCCTGGAGGAGGGGATGGTAACCCTTTCCAGTATTCTTGCCTGGAGAATCCCATAGGCAGAGGAGCCTGGCGGTCTACAGTTCATGGGATCGCAAATAGTCGGACATGACTGAAGTGATTTAGCTAGCATGCCAGTCCCTACAGAGCTAAGAAACATCTCACTGAGGCAAACTAAATCCCACCTGAAAGTAAGCGATCAGCTTCTGAGACCTGGGACCTCTGCTCTGTGTGCGGCCGGAGCCCCCTGTTTCCCTCTCGGGCCAGTGGTGATGGTCATGCCTCACCAAGTGCTGGGGTAGGAGGCTGGAAGGGCAGAAAGGTCCCTGGGACTGGAATAGGTATGACAGGTTTCCATGGGAACCACCACCGAAACCAGGAGCCCAGAGTGAGTCACATCCCAGGGACCATGCCTGCGGGTCTGGGTTTTTAATAGTTCACATTTCCTAATATTTGCAGAAGTGAATGAGCGCACAGGCCTGGAGCAGGGGAGGCAGGAGAGGGCAGGTCCCCTGTGGACTGTCTTCCTGAACTAGGTGCCACAGATCAGATCAGATCAGATCAGTCGCTAGGTCGTGTCCAACTCTTTGCGACCCCATGAATCGCAGCACGCCAGGCCTCCCTGTCCATCACCAACTCCTGGAGTTCACTCAGACTCAAATCCATCGAGTCAGTGATGCCATCCAGCCATCTCATCCTCTGTCGTACCCTTCTCCTCCTGCCCCCAAGCCCTCCCAGCATCAGAGTCTTTTCCAATGAGTCAACTCTTTGCATGAGGTGGCCAAAGTACTGGAGTTTCAGCTTTACATCATTCCTTCCAAAGAAATCCCAGGGCTGATCTCTTTCAGAATGGACTGGTTGGATCTCCTTGCAGTCCAAGGGACTCTCAAGAGTCTTCTCCAACACCACAGTTCAAAAGCATCAATTCTTCGGCGCTCAGCCTTCTTCACAGTCCAAATCTCACATCCATACATGACCACAGGAAAAACCATAGCCTTGACTAGACGAACTTTTGTTGGCAAAGTAATGTCTCTGCTTTTGAATATGCTATCTAGGTTGGTCATAACTTTCCATCCAAGGAGTAAGTGTCTTTTAATTTCATGGCTGCAGTCACCATCTGCAGTGATTCTGGAGCCCAGAAAAATAAAGTCTGACACTGTTTCCCCTGTTCCCCCATCTATTTTCCATGAAGTGATGGGACCGGATGCCACGATCTTCGTTTTCTGAATGTTGAGCTTTAAGCCAACTTTTTCACTCTCCTCTTTCACTTTCATCAAGAGGTTTTTTAGTTCCTCTTCACTATCTTCCATAAGGGTGGTGTCATCTGTATATCTGAGGTTATTGATATTTCTCCCGGCAATCTTGATTCCAGCTTGTGTTTCTTCCAGTCCAGCATTTCTCATGATGTACTCTGCATATAAGTTAAATAAACAGGGTGACAATACACAGCCTTGACGAACTCCTTTTCCTATTTGGAACCAGTCTGTTGTTCCACGTCCAGTTCTAACTGTTGCTTCCTGACCTGCATACAGATTTCTCAAGAGGCAGATCAGGTGGTCTGGTATTCCCATCTCTTGAAGAATTTTCCACAGTTGATTGTGATCCACACAGTCAAAGGGTTTGGCATAGTCAATAAAGCAGAAACAGATGCTTTTCTGGAACTCTATTGCTTTTTCCGTGATCCAGCGGATGTTGGCAATTTGATCTCTGGTTCCTCTGCCTTTTCTAAAACCAGCTTGAACATCAGGAATTTCATGGTTCACATACTGCTGAAGCCTGGCTTGGAGAATTTTGAGCATTACTTTACTAGAGTGTGAGATGAGTGCAATTGTGCGGTAGTTTGAGCATTCTTTGGCATTGCCTTTTTTTGGGACTGGAATGAAAACTGACCTTTTCCAGTCCTGTGGCCACTGCTGAGTTTTCCAAATTTGCTGGCATATTGAGTGCAGCACTTTCACAGCATCATCTTTCAGGATTTGGAATAGCTCAACTGGAATTCCATCACCTCCACTAGCTTTGTTCATAGTGATCCTTTCTAAGGCCCACTTGACTTCACATTCCAAGATGTCTGGCTCTAGGTCAGTGATCACACCATCGTGATTATCTGGGTTGTGAAGATCCTTTTTGTACAGTTCTTCTGTGTATTATTGCCACCTCTTCTTCATATCTTCTGCTTCTGTTAGGTCCATACCATTTCTGTCCTTTATCAAGCCCATCTTTGCATGAAATGTTCCTTTGGTATCTCTGATTTTCTTGAAGAGATCCCTAGTCTTTCCCATTCTGTTGTTTTCCTCTATTTCTTTTCATTGATTGCTGAAGAAGGCTTTCTTATCTCTTCTTGCTATTCTTTGAAACTCTGCATTCAGATGTTTATATCTTTCCTTTTCTCCTTTGCTTTGCACTTCTCTTCTTTTCACAGCTATTTGTAAGGCCTCCCCAGACAGCCATTTTGCTTTTTTGCATTTCCTTTCCATGGGGATGGTCTTGATCCCTGTCTCCTGTACAATGTCATGAACCTCATTCCATAGTTCATCAGGCACTCTATCTATCAGATCTAGGCCCTTAAATCTATTTCTCACTTCCACTGTATAATCATAAGGGATTTGATTTAGGTCATACCTGAATGGTCTAGTGGTTTTCCCTACTTTCTTCAATTTAAGTCTGAATTTGGCAATAAGGGGTTCATTGTCTGAGCCACAGTCAGCTCCTGGTCTTGTTTTTGCTGACTGTATAGAGCTTCTCCGTCTTTGGCTGCAAAGAATATAATCAATCTGATTTCGGTGTTGACCATCTGGTGATGTCCATGTGTAGAGTCTTCTCTTGTGTTGTTGAAAGAGGGTGTTTGCTATGACCAGTGCATTTTCTTGGCAAAACTCTATTAATCTTTGCCCTGCTTCATTCCATATTCCAAGGCCAAATTTGCCTGTTACTCCAGTTGTTTCTTGACTTCCTACTTTTGCATTCCAGTCCCCTATAATGAAAAGGACATCTTTTTTGGGTGTTAGTTCTAAAAGGTCTTGTAGGTCTTCCTAGAATCGTTCAACTTCAGTTTCTTCAGCGTTACTGGTTGGGGCATAGATTTGGATTACTGTGATTTTGAATGGTTTGCCTTGGAAATGAACAGAGATCATTCTGTCGTTTTTGAGATTGCATCCAAGTACTGCATTTCAGACTCTTTTGTTGACCGTGATGGCCACTCCATTTCTTCTGAGGGATTCCTGCCCACAGTAGTAGATATAATGGTCATCTGAGTTAAATTCACCCATTCCAGTCCATTTCAGTTTGCTGACTCCTAGAATGTTGACATTCACTCTTGCCATCTCTTGTTTGACCACTTCCAATTTGCCTTGATTCATGGACCTGACATTCCAGGTTCCTATGCAATATTGCTCTTTACAGCATTGGACCTTGCTTCTCTCACCAGTCACATCCACAGCTGGGTATTCTTTTTGCTTTGGCTCCATCCCTTCATTCTTTCTGGAGTTATTTCTCCACTGATCTCCAGTAGCATATTGGGCACCTACTGACCTGGGGAGTTTCTCTTTCAGTATCCTATCATTTTGCCTTTTCATACTGTTCATGGGGTTCTCAAGGCAAGAATACTGAAGTGGCTTGCCATTCCCTTCTCCAGTGGACCACATTCTGTCAGATCTCTCCACCATGACCCACCCATCTTGGGTTGCCCCACGGGCATGGCTTAGTTTCATTGAGTTAGACAAGGCTGTGGTCCTATTGTGATTAGATTGACTAGTTTTCTGTGAGTATGGTTTCAGTGTGTCTGCCCTCTGATGCCCTCTTGCAACACCTACCATCTTACCTGGGTTTCTCTTACCTTGGGCGTGGGGTATCTCTTCACGGCTGCTCCAGCAAAGCGCAGCCATTGCTCCTTACCTTGGACGAGGGGTATCTCCTCACCGCCGCCTTTCCTGACCTTCAACATGGGATAGCTCCTCTAGGCCCTTCTGCACCCGCGCAGCCACGGCTCCCCCACAATGACCAGCGACTTCTTCAAGGAGAGGTAGGATCCACTGGAGACTGTTTAAAACCCGAAGAGTTCTCACCATGTTGTCAAATGTTTGATGCAGGGGTGGGGAGGGGTCGGGGTAGGGTACAGGTGGTGATTAGCCAAGCCAAGAATGGAAACTTCTTTAGAAGAACTGAGCACAGTGCCTTGCAGGCTCTAAACAGAAGTCTTAAGATTATTAACATTAGTTTGGATAAGTTGAAGACCTGGAAGAGGTTATGAACATCTCTGCCCAGGAGAACACAGGGCGGTTCTTAGCCACACATCCCAAATTGGTTTGGAATCAAGGCAAACTGACTGTCCTCTGGCCAGCCTCTTTCCCACCCCCCTAGCCTAGTCCTAATCCTCATTGTTAAGCTTCATTAGCAGGATTTAAACTGTCTACCACCCTTTACTGGGCGGAGACTGCTTTTGGCAATTGCCTTATACAAAATAAGCCTCCATAAATGTTTGTTCTAAAGGTCTATCACATGGTATCTGATCCCTAAATGGTCCTTATCTTGCCTTCATCTCTAGCCAGGTGGTGTGAAAACGGAGTGCCTTCTCTTCGGAGGTAGAGGGTCCCTCCAGACAGGCAAGGCTGATTGATGGATGATGTGGAAAGGAAACATCTTCAGTGGGGACCAGAAATTTACACCTGCTGGGACCCTCCTGGGAGCACTTGCTTTCCAAATGGGGGTTGGGGGAAGAAGTGGAGGCGGGTACTCTGAGCTCCCCTGTTCCCAGGAGCCCTGGGTTGATTTTTGCAAGCCTCCACACCTTGCAAAAATCATCTTTTCATCTTGCACCGTAGCACATTTCAAATTCCATTTCTGAGTGAATGAGAATAAGTAAGGAACTAAAAATCATCCGATGACCAGAAGACCAAGGAGAACAGCGCTGTTTAAATCCAGAGCCCTCAGAGGTGCACGTCTCTGCAGCCTGCAGACCTGGGGCCAACAGGGGTGATGTGGGCCAAATTGTGAAACCAAAGGAAAGCTTGAAAATGACTCTTAGATAATCACCTGGAATAATGGAGATACTCTAAACCCCAGTGCTTTGCCCTCCAGAGAGATGCTAGAGTGCAGAGTGCAGGGGTGAGAGCAGCTGGCAAACTGCCTGGGTTCAAGTCCAGTCCTGCAGCGCTGGGGCTGTGAGTGGTGACACATTACTTTGTCACACACACACTCTGTCTATAGAGTGAGAAAAGTGATGGTAGCTGTCCCATAGGCTTGCTGGAAAGATTGATTAAATTAATACATGCTAACCATTTAGAATCATGACTGGCATTACCTGTGTTTGGCATGCCAGCTTCTTAGTCTGTGACCTTTGTCTACCTGAGTTCTCAATCTGTTACAGGTAACCAGTGTCATTCCTTATGATCCCAAGACAGCCCAGGTTGCAGACAAACACATGCCTGGAATCAGAAATCTGCAGCCAGTGAATTAGCATGAGATGTGTATCTTTCCCCAAATGTCTGTTCAAAAATACACATGGATCATATGTGGCTCAGCTATAAAATGACCCCGCTGAAGCTCAGAGATGTGGGAGGAGGTGGGGGGGGTGGTTCCTGAGCAGGACGGGTAGCACCTGAAGTCTTTAGAGACAGCAGTGCTGGGCGATGGCAAAGCCCCAGGACTAATTGTACAGGAGCTGGAAGATGAGAGCTCTGTTACTCTGTACATTGACCTGGTGTAATGATTGACCTGAACCCTAGAAACTTGGAGAACAGACAGAAAACTTTAAAGTCTAGCCTTTTGATGTGTACAAACACAGAATTTTTCAGTGGGAACAGTTTTCCTCTTTGACTTCACAATGATGCAATTGGAATTCCACTTTTTAAAATAACCTCTTTTCAGGGAATTTATGAACTCCTTATTGCCAAATTCAGGTTTAAATTGAAGAAAGTAGGGAAAACCACTAGACCATTCAGGTATGACCTAAGTCAAATCCCTTACGATTATACAGTGGAAGTGAGAAATAGATTCAAGGGATTATATCTGATAGACAGAGTGCCTGAAGAACTATGGATGGAGGTTCGTGACATTGTACAGAAGGCAGTGATCAAAATCATTCCCAAGAAAAAGAAACCCAAAAAGGCAAAATGGTTGTCTGAGTAGGCCTTACAAATAGCTGAGAAAAGAAGAAAAGATAAAGGAAAAGAAAAAAAGGAAAGATATATCCATCTGAATGCAGATTTCCAAAGAATAACAAGGAGAGATAATAAAGCCTTCCTCAGTGAGCATTGTAAAGAAGTAGAGGAAAACAATAGAATGGGAAAGACTGGAGATGTCTTCAAGAAAATTGGAGATATCAAGGGAACATTTCTTGCAAAGATGGGCACAATAAAGGATACAAATAATATGGACCTAACAGAAGCAGAAGATATAAAGAAGAGGTGGCAAAATACACAGAAGAACTATACAAAAAAGATCTTCATGACTCAGATAACCACGATGGTGTGATCACTCACCAAGAGCCAGACATCCTGGAGTGAGAGGTCAAGTGGGCCTTAGGAAGCATCACTACAAACAAAGCTAGTGGAGGTGATGGAATTCCTTTTGAGCTATTTCAAATCCTAAAAGACGATGCTGTTAAAGTGCTGCACTCAATATGCCAGCAAATTTGGAAAGCTCAACAGTGGCCACACGATTGGAAAAGGTCAGTTTTCATTTCTCAATCCCAAAGAAGGGCAATGCTAAAGAATGTTCAAACTACCACACAATTGCACTCACCTCAGACACTAGCAAAGTATTGCTCAAAATTCTCCAAGCCAGGCTTCAACAGTACGTGAACTGAGAACTTCCAGGTGTTCAAGGGGATTTAGAAAAGGCAGAGGAACCAGAGATCAAGTTGCCAACATCTGCTGGATCACAGAAAAAGCAAGAGAACTCCAGAAAAAAATCTACTTCTGCTTTATTGACTACACCAAAGCCTTTGACTGTATAGATCACAACAAACTGTGGAAAATTCTTCAAGAGATGGGAATACCAGGCTACCTTACCTGCCTCCTGAGAAATCTGCATGCAGGTCAAGAAGTAACAGTTAGAACTGGATATAGAACAAGAGACTGATTCCAAATTGGGAAAGGAGGACATCAAGGCTGTATATTATCACCCTGCTTATTTAACTTATATGCAGAGTACATCATGAGAAATGCCAGGCTGGATGAAGCACAAGCTGGAATCAAGATTGCTGGGAGAAATATCAATAACCTAAGATGTACAGATGACACCACCCTTATGGCAGAAAGTGAAGAGGAACTAAGGAGCCTCTTGATGAAAGCAAAAGAGGAGAGTGAAAAAGCTGGCATAAAACTCAACATTCAAAAAAACGAAGATCATGGCATCCAGTCCCATTCCTTCATGGCAAATAGATGGGGAAACAATGAAAACAGTGATAGACTTTATTTTGGGAGGCTCCAAAATCACTGCAGATGGTGACTGCAGCCATGAAATTAAAAGACGCTTGCTCCTTGGAAGAAAAGCTATGGCCAAACTAGACAGCATATTAAAAAGCAGATGCATTACTTTGCCAACGAAGGTCCGCCTATTCAAAGTTGTGGTTTTTCCACTAGTCATGTATGGATGTGAGAGTTGGACTATAAAGAAAGCTAAGTTGATGCTTTTGAACTGTGGTATTGGAGAAGACTCTTGAGAGTCCTTTGGACAGCAAGGAGATCAAACCAGTCAACCCCAAAGGAAATCAGTCCTGAATATTTATTGGAAGGACTGATGCTGAAGCTGAAACTCCAGTACTTTGGCCACCTGATGCGAATAACTGACTGATTGGAAAAGACCCTGATGCTGGGAAAGATTGAAGGCGGGAGGAGAAGGGGATGACAGAGGATAAGATGGTTGGATGGCATCACCAACTCAATGGTCATGAGTTTGAGGAAGCTCCGGGAGTTGGTGATGGACAGCGAAGCCTGGCATGCTGCAGTTCACTGGGTCGCAAAGAGGTGGACATGACTAAACGACTGAACTGAACTGAGGGAATTCCCTGGTAATCCAGTGGTTAGAACTTGGCGCTTTCACTGCTGGGGGGCCCAGGTTCAATCCCTGGTCAGTGATCTAAGACGCCACAAACCGCATGGTGAAGCCTAATAAATAAATAAATGCCTCTTCCCTTGTCACTTGTATGTGGAATCTAAAATAATGCAATGAACTAGTGACTATAATTAAAAAGAAGCAGACTCACAGATCTAGAGAACAAACTAGTGGTTACCACTGGGGAGAGGGAAAAGGGGAGGGGCAATTTAGGGGTAGGTGAGTAAGAGGTACAAGCTATTAGGTATAAAAAAAGCTGCCTGGATATACTGTACAACATGGGGAACATAGCCAATATTTTATAACTGTAAATCGAGTTTAAACTTTAAAAATTGTGATCACTATATTGTACACCTGTAACATATAATATTATACAGCAACTATACTTCAAATTTTTTATTAAAATAAAAAATAAAAAAATAACCTCTTTACTCTGGTACCTTTTTTCTCAACTGGTAAGTAAAATAATTGAGATTCATTCCAACAGAATCCTTATATATAAATTCACAGTTTTGGTTTCTTGCAAACTATTTATTAGAAATTTCCCACGTTGGGGGAAAATTGTTTCTTTGCCAAAGTCAAGCCTTATCATTTGATGTAATGTAGTCATAATCATGTCTATCAAAGTGCTTGTTTTCTTTACAAAATTATAAAATCTTAAAGTCCTTTACTGGATACAGCTAGCTACATTTCAGTTAGTAAATGTAAAGTGAAAAATGTATCAAAGACTACTTTAAATAGAGGTTACAAAATAGGCAAAGAAAATAGAGCACTGGTCAAATTCTCTTATTTTATGGAAATATTGCTTCACCAACTGTAGTTCCAGTAAATTAAAATTTTAGAAATTGGAGGACTTCTCTGGGGGTCCAGTGGCTAAGACCCCAAGTTCCCAAAGCAGGGGGCCAGGGTTCAACCCTTGGTCAGAGAACTAAGATCCTAGAACTTATTTGACCTAGTACGGCCAAATAAGTAAATTATTATTTTTTTAATTTAGATATTGGAAATGTAGTGTTTGGAAAGATGTGTTGTTAATAGAGGTGATGTGCATGGTGGTCTCTCAACAGTTAGGCAGCACCTGGTAAAAAGTTTCCTCCTAGCAGATTCCCACACACCAAAGGTGGGTCCATCCAATGGGGACATTGTATGAAGATGCAGAGCTAACAGAGCCGGGCACGCCCATTGTTCAACTCCAGCTGCATCCCAGCTGGGAAACCAGGGTCAGATAGCCATGGAAATAAGACCCTGCACAATAGCCATGAAGATGGGGGAAGTTCACAGGGAGAAGGAAAGATGATCTCATGGCACCTTCAGCTAAAAGAAAGGCAGATGCCAGCTTATCAGGCCATGCTCCACAGCCGTCTTCTGGTTTCTGTGATGGTGAAACGTGGTGACACGGTTAAATTAGAAATCACTGATGATTGCAGAGCTGGGGAAGTCGCTGGGGTCCTCACAGGCGAGTTACACAATGTGGCAAGATCAGCCCCAGATTTGATGCTTAAAGATCTAGAAGAATGGTAGAAAACCTGCTTGCATCTCTTCAGTGTGGTTTCACTGTACTAACAACCCCAGCTGATATCATGGACCGTAAAGAAGCAAATCGAAAATACACAGCAAGGGGACTCCAGGTGGTTAAGGCTCTGCACTTCCAATGCAGGGGATGCAGTTTGATCCTTGTTGGGGGCATTAAGATCTCACATGCCTCACAGTGTGACCAAAACATAAAAGTTCAAAAAAAAAAAAAAAACCGCAGGAGGGAAAATCCTGGGATTCTTTTTCTAGGGATATAACACATATGAGCAAATAAAATTAAATATCTCAGTGGAAGATAAACAAAATTGTCCAGTGTAAGAGGCACCTCCCAATTGTACACAGGTTGTTCACGGAACAGTCTTTCCCAATTGTACACAGGTTGTTCACAGAACAATCTTTCCCACAAAATTTGGAAGGATTCCAAGCACCTAGGCAAAACACCTTGGGGAGAGAATAATATTTTTCCAGGTCATATTTTCCTTGATATGAAAACCCTTCAGTATTTCAAAGAAATTATATTTTGTCTCTTTTTAATCCATTTCCCCCCCCGAAATCAGTATATTTGTGTTAGTGTCCCAAGGCTTCACTGCTCAATACTATAGACACGTATTTGGGCTATTTATGCTTAAATTAATTAAAATGTAATGTGACTTAGAACTGTGTTTCTCAGTTGTGCTGGCTGTATTAACAGTGCCCAGCAGCCATGCGTGGCTAGTGGCTACTATAGGAAACTGCACGGGTATCCATCAGAACAGAAAGTTCTACTAAACAGCACGACTCAAAAGGCAACTTCTTATGTTTTCTTCTTCTTTTAACCAGAAAGTTACATTTTTATATGAAGTAAATGAATTTTCCAAAAGCTTGAGGTTTGACATTACAGATTCAATCTCAAAATCTAAACTAAAGTAATTCCAACTATCAGTTTCCAGAACAAATGAAATGATAATAGTAAACTAATACAAGACTTCTCTGTCCCTCTCTGCTGGTTGAATACCAAGTCATCTTTCAAGGTGATCCCTCCAGAAAGGCTTGTCTGACTCCGCTCAACCCTCAAGTTGCTGTTGGTTAGTCACTCAGTCGTGTCCCACTCTTTAGTGGCTCCATGGACTGTAGCCTTCCAGGCGCCTCTGTCCATGGAATTTTCCAGGCAAGAATAGTGGAGTGGGTTGCAATTTCCTCCTCTAACGGATCTTCCCAACCCAGGGATCGAACCCACATTTCCTGCATTGGCAGGAGGATTCTGAGCCACCTGGGAAGCCATAACAAATACAGTAAAGACTTTTAAAAAATGGTCCACATAAAAAAAGATCTTAAAAAAAAAAGAGCATGGACACTTGGTCATTATCCCCCCAACTCACACATACCTAGGAGGGATATAATGAAAATAAACCAAGGCTGTACTACACTGCTGTGTGCCAGCCACCAGTTTGTGCCAGGAACAGGACTAACGCTCATTTCCAGGGTTGCGGGTTGATTACAGGAAGCAGACCCACCCTCAAGGAGCTCATAAGCAGGCATTTACTTTCTTAAAACTGATTTAAAGTTCTGTTGGCTTGGACAGTAAAGAATCTGCCTGCTATGCAGGAGTCCTGGGTTCGATCCCTGGGTCGGGAAGATCCCCCGGAGAAGGGAATGGCAACCCACTCCAGTATTCTTGCCTGGAAAATCCGCATGGACAGAGGAACCTGGTGAACTTACAGTCCCTGGAGTCACAAAACAGTGGACACAACTGAGCAGCTAAACAACAGCATCAATGAAAAGTTCATCATTTGAAAATGTTGGGAGGGTTGAAGTCAGGAGTGATTGGACAAAACGTTAAGTTGGAACTGGGGAGGCCTTGAGTCTCCCACTCAGAGGTGTGCGCCAGTCTCTGGGGGAGTGTGTGGAGATGCTCCAGCAGGTCTGGGGTGGAGCCCGAAGGTCTCTGCTGCAAGCTTGGTGATGCCACCACTGCTGCCGCTGCTGGTTCCCAAGCAGCACTCAGGGCTCTGCAAGGACCAAGGTGCGAGCCCTTTAAAGCTTTGACCTTTGGGGCTGCAGTCCCTGCTCACTGTCCACAGCCACCGACAGGGACCCTGCCAGCTGTGCTTCTCTCTCCGGAGGGACAGACCTGAGCTGGACCTGTCCCTATGGGCACACGTGCTCCCACACACAAGCACACACATCCACGCACACAGACACACATGTACACGTTTCCCTGGTGGGCTTCCCTCCCTGTACACCTGCTGCTGTGTCCACATCAGGTTCCGGGTGCTGGAGTGAGGCAACCAGACCTGCTGCCCAGAGCCCACCATCCACAAGAGACCAGACTGATGGCGACCCAGCACCCTGAGTAAGATGGGGCAGGCAGGGATGCTAGAACCATGTGCTGCACATGCCTCTTTGGTCTAGAAAACTCGGTCTGTGCCAGGCCATCCATGGCACCCAGCATCATTTGCCAAGAGTTGAGTATCAGCGTCCCCAGAATTACTCCACACTGCCTAAAACTGCGTGAATACAGTGAATGTTTCATACTGTAGGGTGCAGATCTGTTTGAATTGAATAAAGATGCAAATACTTTGCCTGGCATCTGTTCAGTTATCATAGGAAGGGGGAACCATCCTTAGCAAGTCCCAGGTGGTCAGAGAGTACCCCAGAGAAATGGGCCTTGAAGCTGAGAACTGAACTGTGGGTGGGTGGCACCCAGTGTGAGCTAGGAAGAAAAGGGCTGGAGAAAGCCTTCCAAGAGGGAGGGATGAGCTGCTGTAGCACCTGGAGGGAGAGAAGGGGTGACCTGGTGCATGTAGCCACCGCAACACAGAATTAGAAAGGCCAGCCCCCAGGTCCACTCTCATCTCTCCCATATTCTCACTCATCAGCTCAGCTCATAGTCATTTCTTCTTTGACTAAATCTCACATCAATTAACTTTACAGCTCATGTGTTACCTGGGTTTCACGATTTTTGCAATGTCTTATGTAGATGGGAAGCCCTTAGAGGAAAAGAGGGTGCTCCACGTTTTCTTTATGACACCAACCTCCCCTCGAGATTGTTATCAGACTCTCTGCTTTGTGCCATAAGATGGCTTCAGCAGGTTTCTTTGCCCTCGAGTTTCTATTTGGGCTCGGCCTGTGGAGTGGGACAGAGGAGTGGAGTTGAGGGCATGGATGAAGAAATAACCATGAACTGAGCTGATCTGTAAGAATGTGGATAATTGTAGCAGCTTTATTCATAATTGCTAAAACTTGGAAGAAGCCAGGATACCCCACAATAGGTGAATGGATGAATAATAAATGGTGGTTCATCTGGGAAATGGAATATTATTCAGCATTTTAAAACATATAAATAAATGAGCTCTCAAACCAAGAAAAGAATGGAGGAAAACTTACATGCCTATTACTAAGTAAAAGAGGGCTTCCCAGGTGGTGATAGTGGTAAAGAACTCTGCTGCCAATACAGGAGACATAATTAGACATGGGTTTGTTCCTTGGGTTGGGAAGATCCCCTGGAGGAGGACATGGCAACCCATTTCAGTATTCTTGCCTGGAGAATCCCATAGATAGAGGAGCCTGGCAAGCTATAGTCCATGGGGTTGCAAAAGAGTCAGACACGACTGAAGTGACATGGCATAGCATAGGTAACAGAAGCCAACCTGAAAAGGCTACATACTGTATGATTCCAACTACATGGCATTCTTAAATAGATAAAATTATGAAGACAGTAAAAAGATATTTGTTTTCCAGGGGTTTAGGGGTGAGTAGAAAGGGATGAATAGGTGAGCACAGAGGATTTTAAGCATAGTGAAAATCCTCTGAATGATATTGTTACAATACATGTATGTCCTGAGACATTTGTCCACAACCACAGAACATACACTGCCAAAGCAAATCCCAGTGTGAACTGTGGGTTTTGGGTGATTGTGATGTGTCTGTATCAGCTGTAACAAATGAACCAGCTGGTGGGGAAGATGGATAATGGGGGAGGTTAGGCATGCCAGGGCATTAGTATGGTTAGGATTATAGGGAAAAAGGAGTGAGTGTTCAAGACTATGGTGATCACCAAGCAAAGACAAAATCAAGAATAACTTGGAGAATGGTGAACAGATAAAGGTCTTGTCCAGGGTGGGTTCCTGTACCAGCTGCTGCAAGAGAAATGACCTTTAATGGATTCATCGCTCTCACAACAAACCTTTATTGTGCCCAACATGTGTCGGGCATGGTACCAGCCGCTGGGCTGCAATGATGCTCTGCCAAGGAGTCCACAGTCAAGTGGACAAGAGATCACAAGACAACGGTGGGCGATCCGATCGGATTTCCTCCTGTTTCCACTTACTGATCCCTGAGCCCAGAAGAGAGCTGATCACAGGTTAGGCTTTTACAGATGTCTTCTCATGAAGTCCAAAATAGCATTAAGAGGATGACAGGAGTAACACAAGACTGAGCACCGCTTGCCATGAAAACATCCAGGGGGCATCTCACTCGGTCTTAGGGAGGCAGGAAGACTTCCCAGAGTGGGCGGCTTCAACCAACTTGAGAGAGAGTACTGTGTCTTTCCAAGTCTAAAATGCACACTTTGTTGCTTTTTGACACACCTGAGATTGGGATTCAAATTCACAGTTGAATTGGGAACATGTTTTCCTTTGTCAGTGGCATACACAATTATGGGGCACCCTGTGGGCAGTCACATTGTGAGCTTGTTGAGATGTGGTCTCCAAGCCAAGCCAGAGAGTCCTTCCAGAAATCTGCATGGCCATTAACATCACAAAATCTCAAATTCCACCTCCCTAAGGACCTTGTGAGGGCTTCCCAGATGGTGCTAGTGGTAAAGAGTCCACCTGTCAATGCAGGATTCACAAGAGGCGCGGATTTGATCCTTGGGTCAGGAAGATCCCCTGGAGTAGGAAGTGGCAACCCCCTCCAGTATTCTTGCCTGAAAATCCTACGGACAGAGGAGCCTGGCGGGCTACAGTCCATGGAGCAACTGAGCACACACAAGGACCTTGCGTGAACCCACTCCTCACCAGCCTCTGCAGTGGACTCTTCAGCTGCTGGTTCTGCTTCCTCTGACCCAGACCTTGTGCTTTCTCACCCTCTAATGCCCCCTCAATCAGCCACAACTTTCCAAAACCAGGTCTGCTCAGGTGACTTTCCTTCATGACAAAACCATCTCAGTAGCAGGGTGCCCAGGTCCCTTTGAGACCCGGTCTTCACCAGCTGCTGCCTGTTTCTCCACCTCCCCCCCCCGCCCCACTCTCGAACTTGGCTGACTCCCAGCTAATTTTAAGGAATCTAGGACGCCATCGGTGGTAAGTCACACCTTCATTTTATGGAACATTAAGAAAGAAAAAGAGACACTTAATCAACTGGTGACGTGTTGTCTCAGGCCAGGTCCCCGGGAAAAAAGCCTCTGAGGAGATGTGAGTGCAGCAGGTTGATGGGGGAGGGCTCCCCAGAACAATAGTGGTGAGCAGGTGAGGGCCCAGGAGGCTCAGCACCCCCACAGGGAGCCCAGGGGCAGGTGGACCTGCAGAACTGCCCAGTGTGCAGGTGGGGAGCAGAGGTTGGAACCCCACGTGGACTAGTCACTGAGCATGGGGGGCAGCCTGGGGTCAGGCAGCTCCCTCCGGGAAAGCCCAGCTGACAGCTGCCCTCTGTCAGCCCTTGAGAGATGACTTGACAGAGGATGTGGGCAGCGCCTACCTCATCCACTACAGACGTATCCATCATGAGGTGGTTTCTGATGTGATGTGTTAGGAGATGAAAAACTGGGCATCTTCCAGTTAAACACACTGTGTGGGCAGTCGATTCCTTTTCTACTGACATTATTTAGAGTTAGTTTTGCTGACTTGCAACAAAGAATCCCCATAATCCAGGGTTAAAAGGGGGTCACAAGGAGAAAATGATGCACCTGTTTTTTTTGTAACATGGCTGTTTCTGTTCCTTTGCTGCCATGTCTGACTCTTTGCAACCCTGTGAACTGCAGCACGCCAGGCTTCCCTGTCCTTCACTGTCTCCTTGAGTTTGCTCAAACTGATGTCCACTGAGTCAGTGATGCCATCCAACCATCTCATTCTCTGTCGCCCCCTTGTCCTCTTGCCCTCAATCTTTCCTAGCACTGGGGTCTTTTCCAATGAGTCGGCTCTTCCCATCAGGTGACCAAAGTATTAACAATCAATTTTAAGTATATAACTCAGTGGTGTTAGGTACATTCACCTTGTTGTACCACCATCATCACCATCCATCTCCAGAGCTCTCTCATCTTGCAAAAGTGAGACTCTGTTCATTAAACAAAAATTCCTCCACTCCCACCCCCATCCCTTAGCAACCACCACTCTACTCTGTGAATCTGATACTCTAAGTACCTCCTAGGAGTGAAACTGTACAGTATTTGTCTTTCTGTGACTGACATTTCACACAGCATAATGTCCCCAAGTTTCATCCGTGTGGTAGCATGCAAGAGAATTTCCATCCTTTTCAAGGCTGACTTATATTCCATTGTATGGACATACCACCTTCATTTATCTGTTCATCCATCAATAAACATTTGGGTTGCTTCCACCTCTTGGTATTATGAAAATTGTTGCTATGAACCTGGCTATGCAAATATCTCCTAGACTACTATCAATTACTTTGGGTACGTGCCCAGAAATAAGATTGCTGGTTCATATGGTGATTCTGTTTAACATTTGGAGGAATTGCCACACTGTTTTCCATAGAGGTTGCGCCATTTTACAATCCACAAACAGTGGACAAGTTGGCTTTCCCAGTTCTCCACATCCTTACTAACATTTGCTATTTGTGTGTGTGTGTGTTTGATAGTAGTCATTCTAGTTAGTGTGCAGCGATATCTCACTGTGGTTTTATTTGCATTTTTCTGTTGATCAGTGATGTTGAGCATCTTTTCAAATGTCTTTTGGCCATTTGTTTATCTTCTTTGGAAAAACTTCTATTCAAGTCTTTTGACCATTTTTAAAATCAGGTTATTTGATTTTGTTTGCTTTTGAATTGTAGGAATTCTTTATATATTCTGGATATTAACTTCTTGTAGGATATATGATTTGCAAATTACACCATCAACACTTGAACTTCATACTGTCCTGCTGCCTCAACAGCTCCACAAACAAGTTGTGACATTCAGCCCAGGAGACAGGTGCATCAGTGAGATAAGGCTGGTCTCTCCCTTAAGAACTTTTCTTGCCCTCACCATGACCAGTGACCTTCACATGCACCAAAGCCTTTCTCTTGTGTATTCCATGCTAACCCCAAGTAGCGTGTGTCTACTTGGGGTCAGTAAGTAGACACACTTACTGTGTCTCTCAGCCCTCCACTTGCACTGGTTCAACACAAATATTTCTCCCATTCCATAGGCAGCCTTTCCCTCTGTTTAGTGTCCTTTCATGCACAAAAGTTTTTAAGTTTGATGTGGTCCCATTTGTCTATTTGTCCAAACACCCATTTTTTTTGGTGCCATATCTAAGAAATCACTGGCAAATCCAATGTTATTAAGATGTCCCCTATGTTTTCTTCCAGAAGTTTTATAGTTTGCAGTCTTATGTTTAGATTTTTTTTTAAGTTAATTTTTTATTCTATGTAAGAAAAGGGTCCAACTGCATTCTTTTGCATGAAGACAGCCAGGTTTCTGATCACCATTCATCAGAAAGATCATCATTTCACAGATGAATGGTCTTTGTGGCCTCATCAAAGAATATCTGACCATAAACACAAAGGTTTTTTTCTGGGCTGTCTGTTCTACTCAATCAGTCTGTCTAAATCAAGTTTATGGATCCTATAGGGTAGCCAAAACCTGTAGGTAGTTGGTTTGGAACTCAGAAAGTACAGAGATTGGGACTGACATATATTCAGGACGATGTATAAAATAGATAACTACTGAGAACAGAGCACAGCGAACTCTATACTCAGTACTCTGTGTGGTGACCTAAATGGGAAGGAAATCCAAAAATCAGGGGATATATGTATACTCATGGCTGATTAACTGTGCTGTATAGTAGAAACTAACACAACATACACAGTATTTAGGCAATTATACTCCAATAAAAATTTTAAAAATAAATTTTAAAAAGGAAGGCACTCATTAAAGAGCTTTGGGATAATTCTGTGAAAAATAAAATAGGTCAGGAGGGTAATACTTTCACACATTAAATTATGTAAGCGAGGCATTCTTACAGGAGCTTCACATGCACTGACACATTTAATTAATGGAGCTGTGAAGTGTGCTCTTCATAGCCCCGTTTTATAGGGGTGGAGATGCAGGCACAGAGAGGCTGAGCGACTTGCCCATGGTTGCGCAGATGCCAAATGGCGTTTGAGACCTGAACACAGTATGTCTGGCTCCAGAGTCTGTGCTTTTACTCAGGACACTGTGACATCTCTCCCGTGGGAGTGGAAGATCATGGAAAGCTTCGTGGAGGAAGGGGCATAGACAATAAAGCCATGGGCAGGAGTTGGCTGTTTGGAAATAGTCAGGGCATGCATTTCAGCTGCAGCATAGGAGTGCTTTCTGAACGCTACGACATCTGTGACCGTCCTAAGGTCTGGGATCAGCTGGGCTGTTTCTTTTGTACGACTCCATGTTGCCAAGTGTCAGGCTCAGTCTCCACTTGAGAAAGGGTAAATAAAGAAAATCTATTGTGTTTTACATTGATTTAAAGAAAAGGGAGGCAGAGGATGGAAACCATAGAGCTCCCAAGAAGCCTCGGGTGATTGCTGCCTTCCAGAAAAGCAACAGGGAAAATAAATCCCAAAGGAAGAGGAGCTTCTGGGTTGTCAACACTTGTCTTAATTCTCTTGTTCATCCGCAGAGTCTATGCCCGGTAGTTTTTGTTAAAATCATTTGAGCTGATTCTCCTTAAAGAGAAAAGATAAGACTTTGGTAAATTTGAGGGAAATCACACTCTGTGAAGCAAGGCTGCTGCTGCTGCTGTTGCTGCTGCTGCTAAGTCACTTCAGTTGTGTCCGACTCTATGCGACCCCACAGACGGCAGCCCACCAGGCTCCCCCATCCCTGGGATTCTCCAGGCAAGAATATTGGGGGGGGTTGCCATTTCCTTCTCCAATGCAAGGAGGAGGCTCCTTTTCACCCTACTCCTTCCATTTGACCTGGGTGCTACACCCAGTGTCCAGATACACCTGGGCAAGGTAGCCCAGGATGGGCAGCCAGTTGCCCAGACCCACCGAGGTCTGAGGACACAGCCCCAGGACCTGCATTATGACCCAGCTCCCCAGAGATTCTTAAGCATATGAATATTTGAAAATGCTGAACTAGAGCAAATAAAAGTTTTACCTAAAGGAATTCAACTCAGAAAACAATGATCACCATAGAATAGTAAAGATTCTTGCATAATTATCAACATACAATCAGATATTAATTCACATAGTGGAGCATTTTATGAGTGTAGCATATGTTGACCGTTCCTAAGACTCTTATCTCCTCATTTCTGTTTAGATTTTTTTAATGTGAAGCTCATTCGTTAAAAAATACAATCATACAAATCTGCCTTCACTGTGCTGCTTACTTTCTCTTTAAGACCGAATAAAATTCCCAACCATGTTTGATACCGTGATTCTCCTACTTGGGAAATCCTTTACACTAACTGTTAAAATCATTAAGCCAATGTCCTCGATTTAATCTTTAAGGTTGACCAGCCAGCATTGAGTCACTGTAATCTTCTAGGTCAGACAGGAAAAGAATTGACGTCGTTGCAAAGTACCACTGCGTAAGCGTCTTTGAGAAGATGGCAGCCAAGTGTACACAGTTGGTTAATGAGAGGTGACAGCTAACAGTCCCTGGGCAGGTGAGTTGGAGGGCCTGGCCCCTGGCATCACAGCCCTTGCAGGGGCATCTGTGACACACTTTCTCTGACATAACACATCTCAGAGAGGTATCAAGATGTTTCCTCTCCACAGATAATCCGCCAGCCTACGAGGTTTGATGGTTTGGCACGTGCTATGCCCAAGGGACTGATGCAGAAAGGGATGTTTCACACAAAGGGGCTTTCACCGTGAGCCAGCAGTGTTGATCTGCAGCTAAAAACAGAGATGCACAAAAATAACCCTTCAACTTCTCACCCTGAACAATGAAGATATTTTCCAGAGAAACACATATGATCTAAACAAGCCTCATTTCTCCAGCTTTTACTTTTTAAAAAAGGAAAGATAAAAAAGGAGATCAGCTGACCTCACTGGTTTGCCTCACTCATCTGTAACACGGACCGCCCAAAAGAGAATTATAAACATGCCTGAAAGGTCTTCTCACATTATGTCTAGCTTTCAGCAATAAACAAAGAAGTTGTTACTAGCCATGAATTTTAATATCCTAATTAGCATAAATACTTCCATGTCACAAGTTAATGCGAGCATTCCTCTCAATTTTAAAGAGAGATGCCAGGAACTCGGCTCCCTTCACATACCGTCCTCTCTCTTGCCTCTTCTCTCCTCCCAACGTAAGTCAGAGGGAGAGGGAACATGGGGTGATTTTTGGAGGACAGAGAGATAGACAATCACAAGGTCCAAATTACCCAGGACCCGTGATGGGCAAGTCCAGGAGCCAGCTGCCGCCTAGGGGACTGAATGCTAAAGACAAGGCTAATGTCAAGTTAATTCTCATCAATTTTTTTTTTTTAATCACTCACTCCATTTCAGGGTCCTGATCGTAAGACAGGAGGAAATGAGCCTGAGAACCAGAGTTCTGTCAGAGTGAAAACTGTGGTTAAAGGAGAACAGAGAGAGAGCCCCACGAGGCCCCAGGCAGTGGGGGAAGGACGGGGAAGGTGGGCACCTGACATTTGGAGCAGTGGTCCCCTGCTGCTCCACGTGTGTACACAATGTCCCCTGTCACTGCCACCCTCCTGCCCGTGTCCCCAGACCAGCTCCGTCACAATCAGTTTCCCCAGTCCCGTCCAGTTTCACACATGCTGGTTTATACACGTCTGCTGTAGAAACTACATTCTACTCACACCTTCCTTCTTTTTTTAACCATAACCAGTCCAGATTCAGGCAAAGGCAACATCCTATGTGTCTCCAACATTCTGGCTTTTTGGGGGGAGGGGGCTACGCCAGCTTGGCTTGCAAGGTCTTAATTCCCTGACCAGGGATTGAACCCAGGCCCTCTGTGAGAGCAGAGTCCTAACCACAAGGCTGTCAGGGAAGCCTCTTTCAGCCACTGGTCCCCAGGGGTTGGAAGGTGAGGTTTGTCCTGTTTCCCCTCCCCCAACCATAAATTCACCCCCTACACACACACACACCCCAAGCCTATCCACAGTGTGAAAGCTCACACCCAGTTCTCCTCACTTCCCGCTTTCCTGGGGGCCTCTGTCCAAACCTGTGGGTATCAACAGAAATAATCAATAACAGTCAATCAAAGGAATAGAACAGAGCTTAGTTTGAGCCAAACAGGGACCTCTAGCCTAGGAGACACAGATTCAAGAAGACTTGAACTATATTGTACCTGAATACAAAATGGGGGTGGCTTGTAATAAAGAATCTGCCTGCAATGCAGGAGACCCGGGTTCGATCCCTGGAGAAGGAAATAGCACCCACTCCAGTATTCTTGCCAGGGGGATTCCATGGACATAGGAACAGTCCATGGGGTCACAAAGAGTCAGACATGACTCACTGACTAACACTTGTAAAGGCAAAAACTGTAAAAAATCAGATAATGCAAGTTGTTTTTCAAGAATTACACTTGGAGCTGGGAAGAAGCAAGGGTGCTTGTTCAGGAAGGATGGGGTGGGGTCTGAAATGTTGCAGAGCCTGGGAGGGACCTTGAGATCATGAGGTGGCCGCAGGCAGCTGGCCACAGGTACTGTTTTGAGAGCTGCTAGTGGTGTCCTTTGATACAATTCAAAGTTCAAGTTCTTGGGGAAGCAGGAATGTGTCTTGAACCCACATCCACAATGACCACCAGCCACACACAGGAGTAACTACAGTTACTCCATTAAATATGTATGTATTTATTTATTGTTGGCTGTGCTGGGTCTTCATTGCTGTTCGGGCTTTTCTCTGGTTCCCATCTGTGGGGCCTACTCTCTGGTTGTGGTGTGCATGGGCTTCTCATCGCTGCAGCCTCTCTTGTTGTGGAGCACGGGCTCTAGGTGTATGGGCTTCAGTAGTTGCAACTCCCAGACTCTAGAGCACAGGCTCAATGGTTACAGTACACGAGCTTAGTTGCTTCACGGCATGTGGGATCTTCCTCGATCAGGGATGGAACCCATGTCTCCTGCATTGGCAGGGGGATTCTTTACCACTGAGCCACTACAGAAGACCCCACAGTTATTCCGTTTTGATTTTTAAATGCATTCTTCTCTTTCATGGTTAAAGCAAATATATGATGACCATTTAAAAGGCCACAAACTCTCTAGTTTGTTGGCATAAAGCCCGAGTTAAATTGTGTACAAGCCAGAATGACTTCCCCATCCTCAGTGTGTGAACACTCCTATCGTGGCAGGGACAAGGGGAGACAGCACCCATGGGCCCATCTTCAGTTCCAGCATGGCTCACCCCTGGCCATGGCTCTGTGGCATATCTGTGCTGGTCGGAGGCCACAGGAAGTGATTCCATCCCCAGGGCACTCTGCTCCTCTGGAAATGCCAGCGCTACCCGAGGCTCAAGGAAGCTGGGTGGGCAGGAGAGAAGGGTGGTGACTCTACACAGGGAATTCTAGGAAAGCAGGACTCGGGGACACCCCTAGGCAGTGTCCAGGCCAGAACAATTGTCTTTATCAGTGTTGCAAGAATATGAAAGCTATAGTGGCCCTGAAAGTCAGAAATGCAAAATGCCAAGTGTCAGATTCCTAAGACTGTGACTCACAACAGCCCATTTCTCCACTCTTATTCATTCTCTCTTGTTATTTTCTCCTCAGTAAACACTTGCTGGGCGCCTGCTCAGTGTCCAGGGTCATGCTTTGTACTGGTTGTAGTGGCTTCTGTGACTTACTTCAACTTGTTTCAGTACAGTCAGTGTGCAAGTGTGTGTGTGTGCATGCACACGCATGCCAGCTAGTTTCAGCTCGAATTCACACATGTGTGATCAGGAAAGCATGCCCGGGGGCCATCCACTCACTGCACATCCTCGACACCCCCCCAGAGCCAGCTTTTCCAGGCTTCAGCCCACAGATCCCAACTGACACTGAGGATTCACTTTTCAGCATCCTGACCATCGAAAATGGATATTGGTTGCAGCACTAGTGACTTACTAGTTATCATCATGAATGTGAGAAGGGGCTTTGTACTGGTGAAAACGTCTAAGACAGGGAAGATGGTGTAAAAGGTTGAGACATTCAGTCTGGGGAGATGGAAGCACTGTGGAGTTGGACGGTGGCTGCGGTTGCACTGCAATGGGATTGTACTTCATGCCACCAAACTGCACACTTAAAAATGGCTAAAATTTAACTTTCATGTTATCCCATCATTTTTTGCATTTTGATAAAATGCAGTGCCTTTTATCACAAAATTTCTTTAAGGTTTAGACACTGCCCATACTTGCATGATGGCTTCCCTGGTGGCTCAGATGGTAAAGAGTCCACCTGTGATGTAGAACTGGGTTCAATCCCTGGGTGGAGAAGATCCCCTGAAAAAGTGAAAGGCAACACACTCCAGTATTCTCGCCTGGGAAATCCCATGGACTGAGGAGCCTGGCAGGCTACAGTCCATGGGGTCACAAAGAATCGGACACGACTGAGCACAGCTAAACAGCAAAAACAACTTGGGGGTCGAGGGGTCAGACAAGGATTTCTGGGCGGGATTATCTGGAAGGATGACCTAGTGTTCAACCAACAGAGAGGGACAGAGAGTCTAGTTTATTGTTTTCATTTGCTCTGGAAACTGACAATTGGAATTAGGGTTTAATTTGGTTTAGATTTTGAGACTGAATCTGCCATTTCAAACTATCTGGTAATCTCTAGCTTTTTGAAAATTCATTTATTTTATACCAAAATGTAACTTTCTGGTTAAAAGAAGAAGGAAAAATAAAAAAGTTGTCTTTTGAGTAATGGTGTTTTGAATAATGTTTCTAAACAGAAGCATTTGTTTAGCAAACAGTAAAGTAAAGATGCTTTAGTAAGCATCTGTTACTAAACAGAAGATTTGTAGATATAGAGAACAGACTTGCGGTTGCCAAAGGGGAGATGGAATGTGGGGCAGAGATGGGGTGGGAGTTGGGATTAGCAAATGCAAACTATTACTTATAGAATAGATAAACAACAAGGTCCTACTATAGAGCACAGGGAACTCTATTCAATATCCTGGCATAAACTATAATGAAAGAAAGTATATATATATTTATATATATATTTGTATAACTATTTTCCTGTACAGCAGAAATCAACATGACACAGTAAATCAACTACACTCACCAAGTGAAAGTTGCTCAGTAGTGTCTGACTCTTTGCGACCCCATGGACTATATTGTCCATGGAATTCTCCAAGCCAGAATAGTGGAGTGAGTAGCCTTTCCCTTCTCCAGAGAATCTTCCCAAGACCTGTCGAACCCAGGTCTCCTGCATTGCAGGCAGATTCTTTACCAACCGAGCTATCAGGAAAGCTCCTACTCACTAAAATAAATTTTTTAAAATAAATAAATAAAAATAAAACAAAGCATTCTGCATTAAAGGAGTAAGATCTACAAGAGGGTAGAAATGAGTTTCTCAGAGCTGAGATGGGAGTGCCAACTTTGTTTCTCTAGGAGGTAGTTGATTTGCTGGGGCGCGGGGGGCGGGTGGGAGGCAGGCGTGCGGTAGACATGCTAAGTTGTTTCAGCTGTGTCCAATTCTTTGTGACTCCATGGACCGTAGTCTGACAGATTCCTCTGTCCATGGGATTTTCCAGACAAGAATACTGGAATAGGTTGCCATTCCCTTCTCCAGGACATGTTTCCAACCCAGGGATCAAACCCAGGTCTCCTGCATTGCAGGCAGATGCTTTACCATCTGAGCCACCAGAGAAGCACAGGTGAGCTTAAACCCCAGGGAAAACCACTGTTAGCTTAATCTCCCTAGTAAGTTTCAGGTACTTCCCTCAGAGAATCTACACTTTAACACCTTTTTCAGTGAACTAGAGCTAAAAATGAAGGAAGCCTTTGTATTCATTTATTTGTTTTGTGTTTTTTGATTATGTTTTTTCCCTTCTACTTGCCTTAGATCTCAGAAATGGAGAAAATGTATATTCCTGGTATTTCTTTTTGGCACTTCTGATATTCTGGGGCCAGACATTCAAATCCTGACTCCACCACACACAAGCTGTGTAATCCAGGCAACTTTCTAATTTCTCTAAGCCTCAGTTTCCACTGTAAGATGGGACTGCCTATGGGGTGAAGGTTGAGAATATCCACCAAAAGCGCTTAGCATCGTGGCATCCTTGACTGTTACCCAGGCTGGCACCGCCCTCCCGGCCAGTGCACTGGCTGTTCGGAGTCCTCCCTGGTGGAATGGAGTGGACTTCATTGGAGACAGAGGAGAATGTGCTCTTCGTAAACATATTTGGGGCAGCTTGGTTGTATCGTGGGAAGAATGTGGCCTTTGGAGCCCACACGTGGGCTCACATTCTTGCCGTATCTGCTCACTAGGTGACCTTGAATATTTAATTAACATCTGAATCCCCGTTTCCCCTCCTCACAAATGAATATCTAATACTCATCGGATTGGAGATAAGGCTGGTAGGGCATTATCTGGATGGACTGATTCTTGTTAATTTTCTCCTTCCCCCTTGTAACGACTTCACAGGAAGGAGAAAAGGTAAGCCTCTCTCTGGGGCCCCTCACTATGCATTCCAGGAGTCCTGGGTGTGTCCCCAAAGTCGGGATTGGCCCTCGGTCCTAGGAATATGGTGGAGAGAAATACAACTTGCGAGAGTAAAGCAGTGTATCCCGTGCAGTGAACTCGATTCCAGACCCTTTGAACAAATCATCACTCCCGTGGGACCTGTCCTCTTATCGTTGGAACATTCTTCTTGATAAAATTATTTTAAATGTTAAAAGTAAAGATTTTTAAAAGCCATAATTCTCCTTCCTGCTGCAACTATTTTTGGTTTTAGCTATTACCTTGTGGTCTTTGGCTGGACCTTCCCAGGTAGCACAGTGGTAAAGAATCTGCCTGCCAGTGCAACAGACTCAAGAGATGCAGGTTCGATCCCTGGGTTAGGAAGATCCCTTGGAGAAGGAAATGGCAACCCACTCCAGTTTTCTTACCTGGGAAATCCCATGCACAGAGGGCTGCAGTCCATGGGGTCCAAAAGAGTCTGCCTACCTGCCGATATGGTTTATGGTACCTTCTGTCAATACAGTAACATTTATATTCTACTTTTAGAATATAAAATACTGTATTGTAAACTATTTATATTCTACTTTTCTATGTAATGCTATTCATTTGCTAGCACAGATTTCACATGATTCTATAAAATAGCTACATAATAGACCTCCTTGTAAAAGTTTTACAATATTGGATATGAATATTACATGATGCTTTATGCTACAATGGCCTCTTTATGACCACAGTTTAATCTTTTTCATTTTTCTCCTTAGTAGATTATATTCTTTGCAAAAAATTATGGAGCTGTCATGGGCTTCCCTGATAGCTCAGTTGGTAAAGAACCTGCCTACAATATGCAGGAGACCCCAGTACGATTTCTGGGTCAGGAAGATCCACTGGAGAAGGGAAAGGCTACCCACTCCAGTATTCTAGCCTGGAGAATTCCATGGGCTGTATGCTCCATGGGGTCACAAAGAGTCAGGCATGACTGAGCGACTTTCACTGATGTTTTATATCTGTAAAGCAGTCCCCTATAAAAATGAGAAGGGCTCTTTGTTACCAAATAGTAGATTCTTCATCCAATTACAGCCAGGAATTTGTTTTGTTTAATTTTTATTGGAGTATAGTTGATTCACAGTGTTGTATTAATTTCACATGTACAACCAAAGTGAATCAGTTTTACATAGACATGTACCTACGCTCTTTTTAGATTCTTTCCCCATATAGGTCATTACAGAGTGTTGAGTTCCTTGTGCTGTACACTAGGTTCTTATTAGTTATCTATTTTATATATAGTAATGTGTATATGTCAATCCCAATCTACCCAATTTATCCCCACCTTTTACCCCTTGGTAACTATAGGTTTTGTTTTCTACATTTTTTGTTATTTAGTCTCTAAATCATGTCTGACTCTTTGTGACCCCATGGACCGTAGCCTGCCAGGCTCCTCTGTCCATAGGATTCTCCAGGCAAGAGTACTGAAGTGGGTTGCCATGCCCTCCTCCAGGGGATTCCCGACCCAGGGATCAAACCCATGATTCTTTCATTGGCAAAGTGAAAAGTGAAAGTGAAGTTGCTCAGTGGTGTCCAGCTCTTTGCAACCCCATGGACTGTAGCCTAACAGGCTTCTCCATCCATGGGATTTTCCAGGCAAGAGTACTGGAGTGGGTTGCCATTTCCTTCTCCAGAAGATCTTCCTGACCTAGGGATTGAACCCAGGTCTCCCGCATTGTAGGCAGATGCATTACCATCTGAGCCACCAGGGAAGTCCTGCTTTCATTGGCAAGCAGATTCTTTATTGCTGAGTCACCAGAAACTGTTTTCTACATAAAAGATTCTACTTGTTTTGTAAATAAGTTCACCTGCACTGTTCTTTTTAGGTTTCACACGTAAGTGATATCATATGATACCTGTCTTTCTCTGTCTGACTTACTTGATTCAGTACAACAATCTCTAAATCCATCCATGTTGCTGCAGGTGGTATTACTTCATTCTTTTTTATGTACAGCCAGGAATTTGATCAGTGGGCTGAGTTCACACTTGGAGAATCTGGGGTACAAACACATTCTAGCAGATTGCCCTTAGAATCCATACACCAATGTACTCATCTCATTTTTTTTTTATCATGCAGCACAGCTTGAGGGATCTTAGTTCCCTAACCAGGATCAAACCCAGACCCCCAGTCATGGAAGCACAGACTCTTAACCACTGGACCACCGGCAATTCTCTCATCTCAGTTTTAAGTGACCAGGAAAAGCAATGATGTACATTTCAGCAGTGGGTCCCTTGACAAATCACCCAGCATTTCCAGAGAGAAAAACCACCCTGGACTCCCTGGAAGTCTGGAGAAGAAAGGTGATGGGGGAGGAGGGGCAGGAAGCGAATTAGGACGAATAATCTGTTACACATACACTGTGCAGCAAGAACAAACTGAAAGGGCGCCCAGCCTGCCCCAAGGCACAGGATGTAGCTGTCCTTCTGAATGGCTCTTCTGTCCTATCGAGGCCCATTGTCTCATGGAACCCAGGCCTAACAATGTCCCATTGTGGCTGTGCAAAGACAAGGTGGTTAAATCCCAGTTTTCCAGCTGTCTGTCTTCATTTTCAGTCTCCCGGACTGGTCCCCTGAGGATGGCTCTGTTCCACTGCCTGGGCTCCATGCTGCCAGCCATGTAAGTAAGGCTGATTTATAGGCTCCTGGATCTGCCTTGAGGACATTTATAAATCTCTCATCTTGCTCTGGCTTTTATAAACATGTAAAGATGACAGCACACATTTCCAGGGTGATAACAATGGGAGAAACTGTCTCTGCAATTGCCTACCCAGAGCCTGCTGTACATCTCAAAGCCACCTGTGTGTGGAACCATGCGGATGCTTCCCATGGACAGAAGATGCTCTTAAGGGCTTTATACAAATCAGTGACTGGATCAAAACTTTCATTTTAAAGGAAATTTAAGGACCAATTTCAGTTGCAAGAGACTGTTTTGCTTTAAATAAGCCTAGAATGGGTGTTACTACCATGTGGATTTTAAAATCCCTACACTGAAACAATTCCTACTTGCAGCCAACTATTCTTGTTGCCCCAGATTCTGGGTCATGTGACATCTCTGCATCGCCACCGGCGTGGAAGGACTGGGTAACCAGCCAGCTGGAGATGGTTAATAAGAAGGCACTGGAGTGATGGAAAGTTCCCTGGAAATCACCTGCTTCCTGTGTCACCTCCCAGATGGAGAAGGTACTGGCTTCTAAGGGGGAGGTTGCGCATCGCTTGCTGAGGGTTTCTACAGAGAAATGAAATCCCAGGTGTTTCAGAGAAGGGAAAGCATTGTCATTGCCATGTGCTCTGTGGTCCTGCCTTTGTCTTTTCCTTCCTTTCCGGATCAGAGGGTCTTAGTATTGATGGCCTTTGCTCTAAGAGTCCAAGCAAGAATGCCCGCTGGATATGGAGGTGCACAGAAAGAAGAGGCTGATTCCTTGGAGAGGGATGGGTGGCAGGGTCTAAAACGTTCTCTTCTGTATAGTCGAGTCTGTGGGCTGGACATGGAAGGAAAGTACCCCAGCCCTGATGCTGCATGCACCGGGCAGCCACAGGCTGGCTGCCCCATCACTCTGCTGCATCCTCTCCCACCCGTAAGATGGGGTGACTGTTGTGGCATCCTCACCAGATACAAAGAGATTTAATGCAGGCAGAAGTACCTTATGAAAGTAAGTTCCATCTTTTGTGTGGAGTAACAAGCAATCAGGGAAGACTGGTACTTGGCTGCCACCAACAGTGTGTGTCTTCAGGAGCTTTTAGAAACAGGTGTACCTCTTTTAGCAACTCCCCCCACCCCTTTACACTGACTAGCTGAGAACTGCTTTCCATATTTGTGAAGCTGTATTTCCGTCTGTTCTCCGAGGGGGTCGGGGTGTCAGGACTACTGATAACTTGTTGGGGCTTAGCAGGGAGCTTGTTAGGTCTAAGCTCGGGGTGAAGGGGGCAGGGGAAGGTGGAAATAGGCTGTGGGGGAGGAGGTTTGGGAGACAAACCATAATCCACATTTTCTCCTAACAGGATATTCATCAAACCTAATTTTGGATAAAAGTGACGTAAGTGACATTTTCTAAATCATGTTACAAACTTCTTAACTTGAAGTGTCTGCTTTTTACGTGTTTAGCTGTGCTGTGTGTTGTTAAGACTCTTTGGATCCAGTTTGGGGATCTAAACTCATCCACTATCATTAGAGCGTTGTCCTTTTCCCTACCTGACTGTAAAAGAAGAGAAATGTGTATTTTATTGGAGAGAATGGATACATATATATGTGTGGCTGAATCCCTTCGTTCACCTGAAACTGTCACAACATTGTTAATCGGCTCTACCCTGATACAAAATAAAAAGAGAAAAGAAAGAAATGTTTATTTTATCTCAGTGGGTCTGAACCTCTTCACTAGACTTAGTGAATACTTCTGGGGTGGCGTGACTGAAGGTCGCTTGGAACCTCCGTCACGAAGTTCGTCATAGAAAGAAGTAAGTTTAGTGATAATCTTTTCTGCAGTTTGTTGGAGCTCTGTTTCCCTGTCTGTGAAATGAGAAGCTTAGATTAGTCGCTCCTGTCGTCAGCACAGAGTAAACAGCGTCCTTTCAGGACGATTTTCTCTGCTCCTGCCCCACCCTAACCTTGGGGCTTAGTAAATAGTCAACGCATCCACAGGGATGGGGAGGGGACGGGTCCTCAAAGGTTCTTCTGGTCCACTCAACCCTCACCCACCATTCCAATATCTACCAGCAGGAAAACCCAAGCTTTCTCCAAGCCAGTTGAGTTCAGTCAGCAATCCTATGGGGACTGATGTATGGAACAAAATCTGTGCTAGGTTCTGGGAATACAAAGCAAGCGAATGCCTGTCTTCCAAGGGTTTTTCCATCTTGGAGGGGGAGGACAGAGTCAGGGAGACGGAACAGTGAGATAACAAGGTCAGGGCTCTGCAAAGTGTGAGCTCAGGTGGGGAGGAGCATGCAGGGGAGGAGAGAGTCCCCTGGATCCCGCCTCCCTGGATGGATCACACAGTAACTCAGAGTCAGGTCTGTGGGCTCCACGGCCAGCTTAGACCACACAGAGTCCACCATAATGTGCTCGCCCTCTGAAGACTACGGAGCCACTTCCAAACATTCTAATATAATCAGAGTTCATCTGTCAGAGGTGAGAGACCAGTGGCGGGAAACCCCCCTGCCTCCATTAACCTTCACACAATGGACCTGATAAAGCCCCGTCTTCAAAAAAAGTGCCGGCAATCGCTTTATCAGATGTAATTACATTTTCTAATCTCACAGAGACTTCCTCGAAGCCACTGAGAATCTCAGGTGAAGGATCTTCCCAGAGGTTATCTGTTTAGGTTCTGTCCAGTTTACATCTGCAGGTCTAAGCTTTATTAAGCATTGTCCTCGCCCCACAGGTGGTGTCACACCTAAACCCAGACAGACTGACCCCCAGCGCTAGGGGCCATCGACTCTGTCTCTGAACCATGTCATCCCTGCGGCACTGGGCCTCTCTCTCCTGCTTGGGAGGCCTGAGGCTAATGGAACCTCGAAGGCATTTGGTGAAATCTGGGCTGAGGCTGATGGAACCTCGAAGGCATTTGGTGAAATCTGAGCTGAGATGGTGCCTGGTTCGTTCAGTGTGATGCCCTGAGTGACACACACCTCACAGGTGAGGTCTGGGTTACGCCTGAGGCTCCTGATTGCTGGACCCAAGATTTCACATGCAAGGAGGCTGTCAGTGTGATTGGTGATTAAAGACAAGTGGTGCAAAAACCTGGTCTGAGATTGTATAAACATCATAAGTAGGGAATTCTCCAGTAGTCCAGCGGTTAGAACTCCAAGTTTCCAATGCAGAGGGCACAGGTTTGATTCCTGGTTGGAGAACTAAGAGCCTACAAGCCCCATGGTAAGGCCAGAAAAAAAAATCATAGACAAGACAAGCATATAGATGCAAAGAGATGACTTATTAGAAAAGACCCTGATGCTGGGAAAGATTGAGGGCAGGAGGAGAAGGGGATGGCAGAGGACGAGATGGTCGGATGGCATCACCGACTTGATGAACATGAGTTTGAGCAAACTCCGGGAGATAGTGATGGACAGGGAAGCCTGGTGTGCTGCAGTCCACGGGGTCGCAGAGTCAGACACAACTTGGCAACTGAACCACAGCAAAGACAAGTGACCAGTTTCTCATCCAGGTCTTATTTGTAACTTGATTAAAGAGAAGAAGAAAAACTTGGGGTGGATGCAAGGAGGGACAATGCTGGCACATATTATCATCAGCCCTAAATGCCTTCAAGTTCCTCATGTCTTTCAGTGAGTTCTTCTCTTTTGGGGGGACGTATTTTCCTAAGAGCTTTAGGATTTCTCATCTCTGACTGTGCTGCTTGCTGAGGACTGATTTGGTCACAGGTTCCCTTATCCTCTCAGCAAACAATACAGACAGTCATCGCCCCCCGCCCCGCACCCCCCCCCATACCTAAGGCTACTGCATCTTAAAGCTCAGTGTTTCTCTCTTGTCAAGTTAGAACCTTGACTGTCTGTCTGGTTAAACAGACAGAAGGTCCGTTCTTCAGAAATAACTGTGCAGTACTTCCATTTCCCAGGCACTCCTTGAAAAGAGTTCTGTGTGATTATTTGCCCTTTTCAGAAGTGATAAATGCCAGTTAATTCAAGTACCAGGAGATGGTAAATGGTGCAACAGAATAAATTAGCCACTTGGTCCAGGTGATCAGGGAAGCCTCAGTGGCTCAGAGGTAAAGAATTTGCCTGCAGTGCAGGAGAGACAGGTTGAATCCCTGGGTCAGAAAGATCCCCTGGAGAAGGGAAGGGCAACCCACTCCAGTATTCTTGCCTGGAGAATCCCATGGACAGAGGAGCCTGGTGGGCTACAGTCTTTGGGGTCACAAAGAGTCAGACACAACTGAGCGTACACATGCACACCAGGTGATCAGAGAAGCCACCTCTGAGGCAGTTGGGTAGCCTGGTATGTGGGGAACAGCACCCCCAGAAAGCTCACCACAGCCCTACCTGAAAACCAGCTCTGTAACCAGGGGCCCCTCTGCAGCCTGAAATCTACCTTCCCCTGAGGGACCTTTTGGTCCAGGACAGATGGTCCTTTGTGACACCAGGACTTGATCTTGCGCAAGGAACATCCTTTCTCTCTTGTACCACCTTTAACCCACGAGAACTATTTAGTCTGGTCTATTTAAAGAAAGTGGTGCAATCATGCCAAGGTGAAGACTGCCAGAAAAAACAAAATCCTAATCACTCCTTTAAAGTTATATGTATTGCAAGTGCTGGGTAAGCTGTTCACAAAGCACCGCCGGGTTAGACCTCACACCAACCACACAAATGGGCGTCACACCCATTTCTAAGATGTGGAAACTGGGGTCAAGAGGTTGGGAAGGTGCTCGGGTCACTCACTGGTACACAGGACAGCGGGCAGGGATGAAGCCACACCTCATGTCCTTTACTGTTACTCTTGGCAACTAAACTCACCGAGCTTTGAAGAGCATCTCGTCTGGCCAGACAGAGCACACGGGGCTGGGACTGGGGCTGACCTAAAATCCCCTGTGTTTACATGAACTTGTGTTTTAAATTTTTATTTAATTTTCATTGTATTTCATTTTTCATTTAAATTTCACTTTTCATTTAAATTTCCTTTATAGTCTTCTACAGTTAAGTCTGTACATTCTTGCATGAATCAGAAGTAAAAAAAAAAAAAAAAGAAGGTGGAATTTGTCTGTAGGACATATGTTGTTAGTCGCTCGCTCAGTTCTGTCCACGGCCTGTAGTCAGCCAGGCACCTCTGTCCATGGAATTCTCCAGGAAAGAGTACTGGAGTGGGTTGCCATTTCTTTCTCCAGGGGATCTTCCCGACCCAGGGATAGAACCTGGGTCTCCTGCATTGCAGGCAGATTCTTTGTCTCTGAGCCACCAGGGGAGCCCAGAACAGATATTGTTAATACAAACAGTGTATTCCTATATACAGTTTTTCTGTATACAGCTTTCCTATACACAGTTTTTATATATAAATGTATTACTATATACAGTTACAAATAGATGGGGAAACAATGTAAACAGTGAGAGACTTTATTTTTTGGGCTCCAAACTCACTTCAGATGGTGACTGCAGCCATGAAATTAAAAGATGCTTGCTCCTTGGAAGAAAAGCCATGACCAACCTAGACAGCATATTAAAAAGCAGAGACATTACTTTGCTGACAAAGGTCCATCTACTCAAAGCTATGGTTTTTCCAGTAGTCATGTATGGATATGAGAGTTGGACCATAAAGCTGAGGGCCAAAGAATTGATGGTTTTGAACTGTGGTATTGGAGAAGGCTCTTGAGAGTCCTTTGGACTGCAAGGAGATCCAACCAGTCCATCCTAAAGGAAATCAGTCCTGAATATCCATCGGAAGCACTGATGCTGAAGCTGAAACTCCAATACCTTGGCCACCTGATGCGAAGAGCTGAGTCATTTGCAAAGACCCTGATGCTGGGAAAGATTGAGGGCAGGAGGGGACGACAGAGGATGAGATGGTTGGATGGCATCACCGACGCGATGGACATGAGTTTGAGCAAGCTCTGGGAGTTGGTGATGCACAGGGAAGCCTGGCGTGCTGTAGTCCATGGGGTCGCAGAGTCGGACACAACTGAGTGAATGAACTGAACTGATACACAGTAGGTGTGGACAAACACTGTTTGATTCCACTTATACGCGGTGCTTAAAACAGTCAAAATCAGAGTCCGAAAGTACACTGGTAGCTGCCAGGGGCTGGGAGGTGGTGGTGGGGGGAGTATTGGGGAGGGGAGATGAGGAGTCAGTATGTAATGGAGACAGAGTTTCAGTTTAGGAAGGTGAAAAATTTGGGAGCTACATGATGGTGAGAGTTACACAGCCATGTGAATGTACTTAGTGTCACTGAACCGTACAGTAAAATATGGTTAAAATAGTATGTCTTATGTGACTTTTACCACAATCAAAAACGTTTAAAAAATTAAAAAAGCAGAAGAAAATGTCAAAGATGTTCTTGAGAAGAGGAAGAGTGAGGAATATCACAGATGGTCAGAGGAAATGATCATTTTCAAGCTGCTTGAATGAGCTGAATCACTCTCTATTTGTACAACTCACGCTCCTGTGTCTTCAGGGCGTGATGGTTGTGTAGGATCGGTTCCTGAAGATGTTTTAACAATCCCTCCTGCCTCCACTGCTCTCCGCCCCACAATAAGGCAAATCAAACCGGGGATCCAGGACTCTCCTCTGTAACACGCAGAGGTGGGAGAGAGTTGCATGCGAGCCAGTGAGCTATGCGAGGAATTTGCAGAGGACACAGGAGTTCATGAATGGAATGGCCTCCAAGCTCGCCAAAGCATCTCGTTCCTAATCTTCTTCGGTGTTATCAGAGTGGGTGGAAGCCCACAGCCAGCCAGAGTGCAGAGACAAAGCTCATTTTCCAGGAGGGAGGGCCCTTCCCCCCGATGATGCCCCTTCCTCTCGTATTCTTACAAGATGGTGAGCGGCTGGCCCACTCAGCGTTCAATCTCCCTTAATCGCCTGCTGGCTGCCCTACCTGGCAGCCCACACTGACCTCTCTGATGCCTCCTCTTGTGAGGGAGCCATGGAGGTGGCCAAGAGAGGAGGTGGGAGGGGAGATTCAGGCCAAAGGAGCAACCTTGTGCAAAGGTCAGGGAGGCGAGAATAGGGAAGCAGCTCAGGGCTCTGAGCAGAGGTCCCTCCAGCCAACTCCCCATTACCATCACCAGGGGGCTTGGAAGGTGCCCAGGCTCACGGGTGACCCCAGATTAACAAACAGGACCTCTGTGGTCAGGACACAGATATCTGCAACCCCAGAGGGAGCCATGGCTGAGAACCAGGGGTGCCACAGTGAACCCAGAGAAAGGCAGGGGTGCAGCCAAGAGCTGGCATTGGAAAAGTGTGCAGAGTGGATGGTGGGGTCCCTGATGAACCTCCAATTTCTTAAGCACGAGGAGCAGAACCACCTGTGAAGAGGCTGCTGTGGTCCCCAGATAGGAGATGGCAGTGTCGGCCCTAATTCTGGACACAGGAAGGACCCAGAGCACAAGGACCGTTTCAGAGATCAGAGGCAGTCAGGTGGGGAGGGTTAGGGGGAGGGGTGGCTACGTAGCCAACGGGATGAAGAAACGGGGACTGGTCAGGAAGACCTCTTTACTTTTTACGTGAGTATAAATATAGCGTATTTACTTATCTATTTTGGCTGTGCTGCATGGCTTATAGAATCTAAGTTCCCCGACCAGTGATTGAACTCACACCCTAGGCATAAAAACGTGTGGAGTCCTAACCAGTGGCTGTGCTGCTGGACTCAGTCGCTGAGTCATGCCTGACTCTGTGACCATAGTCCACCAGGCTCCTCTGCCCATGGGATTTCCCAGGCAAGAATACCGGAATGGGTTGCCATTTTCTACTCCAAGGGATCTTCCTGACCCAGGGATCGAACTCAGATCTCTCGCATCTCCTGCTTTGGCAGTCAGACTCTTTACCACTAGTGCCACCTGGGAAGCCCCCTAACTACTGGACCACCATAGAATCCACAAAATAGGGTACTTAAAAGAGGACTATTCTGGAAAACCCTAGAAGTATACTTTCCAGACTCAAATATTCATTGTTCTGTTTACCAACTATTGTTTACTTTGTAGAAAATAATTTTTAAAATGTTCACCAAAAAGGAAGACATGAGTGTCTGCAGTAATGAGCTTTCTTATTCTTACAAATAAAATCAGAAGTGGTCCTCAACATAGCCACCCAGCTTAATTCAGCTCCACTCTGGGCTCTCCATGGTATTTTTCATCACTGGCTCACTTTTACAGAGGGAACATCAGCATCATCTTCTGAAGTCTTTCAGAATTCAAATCTACACAAAATTGTTAGGAGAGAGCAAGAGAGGCGAATATTAGAGGAGTTTTGGGAAATGATAAAATAAAAACAAAGTCCTATGATTATGTCAATAATAAAAAAAGTTTATGTTATGAAATAAAGCTATGAGGAGGGTACCCAGACCCACAGTTGCAAATGTAACTAAGCATTTAGCACTCGATCCATTTTTAGGTTTATTTCCGTCGTAGGCACTGAACTGCTTTTGCGCTGTGGTGTTGGAAAAGACTACAAGGAGATCCAACCAGCCCATCCTAAAGGAAATCAGTCCTGAATATTCTTTGGCAGGACTGATGCTGAAGCTGAAATTCCAATACTTTGGCCACCTGATGCGAAGAGCTGACTCATTGGAAAAGACCCTGAGGCTGGGAAAGATTGAAGGCAGGAGGAGAAGGGGATGACAGAGGATGAGATGGTTTCATGGCATCACTGATGTGATGGACATGAGTTTGAGTAGGCTCCGGGAGTTGGTAATGGGCAGGGAAGCCTGGCATGGTGCAGTTCATGGGGTCGCAAAGAGTCAGACACTACTGATCAACTGAACTGAACTGAACTGCTGCTGCTAAGTCACTTCAGTCATGTCTAACTCTGTGCGACCCCATAGACGGCAGCCCACCAGGCTCCCGCGTCCCTAGGATTCTCCAGGCAAGAACACTGGAATGGGTTGCTATTTCCTTCTCCAATGCACGAAAGTGAAAAGTGAAAGTGAAGTCGCTCAGTCCAACTGAGCTGAGGCACTGGTAAATCATGACACAGAGCACAGTGGGCGGAGCACTAGGTTCCACAGCCTGGCTGTGCCTCCCACTTTCCCTGGGACCCCAGCTGTCCTGTCTCTGTGGGCCTCAGATGCCACTCTATCTCATGAGCCCTTGGAATAAGGAGTGTTTCTCCACCCAGTTGCCTGTTAGAATCCCCTAAGGAGATTTTACACATCAACGCCCCTAGAAATTTCTGGTAGTAGGTCCTTGACATCAATATTTTTTAAAAATTCCCCAATATATGGGTTAATAAAACAAATATTGTATATTAACACATATATATGGAATCTAGGAAAAAATGGTACAGTGAACCTATTTGCAAAGCAGAAATAGAGACACAGATCTAGAGAACAAATGCATGGACACTAAGGAGGGGAAGAGGGAGTGGGATGAATGAGGAGATTGGGACTGACAGATGTACACTACTATGTGTAAAGGGAAAGTGTTAGTTGCTCAGTTGTGTCTGACTCTTTGCGACTCCCATGGACTATAGCTGCCAGGCTCCTCTGTCCATGGAACTCTCCAGGCAAGAATGGTGGAGTGGGTTGCTACTCCACTTCTCCAGGGGGTCTTCCCCACCCAGGGATTGAATGCAGGTCTCCTGCATTGCAGGCAGATTCATTACTGTGTAAAATAGATAACTAATGGGGAACACGGTGGTGACCATGTTGGGAAGGAAACTGAAGGAAGAGAGGGTATATGTGTATGTGTGGCTGATATACTTTGCTGTGCAGCAGAAAACAACATGACATTGTAAAGCATCTAAATTCCAACAACGAAAAAAAAAAGAAAAATCTCCCCAAGTTGTTCCAGTGCATTGCCCAAGCTGATCATTACTGGATTATCAAGATGATTTCTATGTTCTCTTCTAAATATCAGGTTTTTTTAAAACCTAATTTCATGGGACACTTCTCCCTCAGTCTCTCATTTCAAAAAGAAAATCCGGAATAGCCCAAGCTTCCTTTTGGTTCCAGGAAGCACACACAGGCAGAGACACAGCAGTCAAGACCAAGGTTTAAGTACGCCCTCAGCATTGGGATGGTTTGGCTGATTTTAAGGAGAAATTCTCCATAGCTTCTGAAGGGGCGTTGCTGTTTCCAGCTGCACTAAGAGGCCCCCAGGTGAGCAAGAAGGAAAGGAAGTCAATGGAGCCCCGGGCCAGCTCTCGGAACCGGCCAATCCGTGGTGGCCCTTCGGCCACTAACCTTTACGCCAGTGGAGTGAGCCGTCCCTGAACAATAGAAGCTCTGCCACTTTGAAGATAAGCTCACACGGCCTGCTTGAAACAATAATTCTGTACTTTCTTTCCTGTTTCTAGATTTATTTTAAGTATTAGTATAAAATGTCAGAGCAGCTGATAGCAGCCAGATCAGTTTGTATAAAACTCGACTGCCTGTTTGTGGTATATTATGGCTATATTTGACACAGGAAAGCACTTAATCATGCAGGCTATCAGCAGACCACACCCACCTTTGTGAGGACCCTCCGAGGCCACGAGATTTATCACTGTGAACTTGAACTGGATGGACAGGCCCTGATGGATAACATAGGCTACTTCTGAGAAGTTGGGGCTAGAAGGGTACCATCCACAACCCAAGGGCCAGGAAAAGGTCAGGAGCACAGAGCTGTCTCCCACGGAGGGCCTGAGCGTCTCCCACCTACGCCCTGGCTCTCATCTCAGGCCGTTGAAATCTTCCGAGTGGAAATCTGATGATGTAGCAATTGCGGCAACCTCCCGAAGCTCCATTTCACTCCAGAATGGCTTTTTCTGAGGCTGCTAACCACAGTTTTCTCCACACACCAGCTAATCAGTGAACAGTGAATCTGTTTACAGAAAAAGCCTAGCATCACCTTTGTTCACTAGTCTCTTTTCTGGTGGGTTACTCTGTTTGCGTATTTGCAGGTCTCAGCAGTTGGGAGGCTGGCACTGCCGGCAGGGGTGGGGGTGGGGCCCCTTCTCTCCTTTTCACCTACTGGACACCTGAGGCCCATAAGAGAAGTGAGGGCTTCTCTGGTGGCTCAGTGGTAAAGAATTCACCTGCCAATTCAGGAGACACAAGTTCAGTCCTTGGGTTGTGAAGATTCCACATGCCATGCAGCAACTAAGCCCATGTGCCACACTACTGAGCCTGCACTCTAGAGACTGGGAGCCACAACCACTCAGCCCACACACCACAACTATGAAGTCTGTGCACCCTAGAGCCTGTGCTCTGCAACAAAAGAAGCCCAAACACGTTGCTGCAACTAGAAAAAAGCCCACACAGCAACGAAGACCAACACAGTCAAAAATAAACAACCAAATAGAGAAAATTACTTTTTAAAATTACTTTTTAATGCAAACAGAGAAACTGAACCTTTAAAAGCGAAAAGTAAGTGGGCTGACCATGGCGAGGTGTCCACAAGTCTCCGCCATCCAGAAACCCCAGCCCTAAATCCTTCTGCTTGCAGGTGAAGCACTCAGGCCATTCCATCTGGTGCTGGCATTTGCCCAGAGTCAAAAACTGAATTCCGCTCCCGGTTTCCCCTTCTGTAGTGGCAGTGTAGTGGCACAAGTCACCTGTGCTGTCTGCTTCCACCTCTGAGATGGGGGCGATTGTCCCCAGGTACCCAGTGTGCTGGGATGTACCCAGATGGGAATGTACACTGCAGAGGACTAGTGTCGAATGGATGGGAAAATACCATTGTGTTGTCATTAAATATTAATATTCTTAAATACCTGATTGGAATTACACTCTGGGGCCAGTCTCACCACTCACAGCTCAGCTCTTCCAAGTTGCTTACAAAACCCCTCCTAGCCTCAATTTCCTCATCTGTAAGGCAGCAACAGTAGAATCTTATAGCTTCTTTTTCTCATTATTATAAACATATTCTGACATATTTTTGATGGTAGAAAGAGTGGGAGAATCAACTACAGAAATCCGTGCATCATCTAGACCCAAACATTTTTTCTCTGATTTCCTCCAAACCCAAGTCCCAGGCAGCAAGCCCTTTCCCAGTCTCCGGCTAATTAGGTTATGTTTTCTAACATCACCACTGTGCCATGTCGCACCCAACAAAATCAATAACACTTCTTTATCATCATCCAATATCTAGGCCACAGCCAATTTTCCCTGATTTTCTCAAAGATGTATTTTTATAGTTGGTTTATTCACTCAGAATGAGAGTAAGGTTCAAATGCTGAACATGGTTACTATATATCTTAAGCCACATTTATTCAGTAACAGTCTCCCCCCTCCCACCCCACCCCCACCTTAAATCACAGCATAGTTATGTTGGAGAAACTGTATCATTTGTCTCCTGGAATGTTCCACATTCTGGATGAGGTTGATTGCCTCTTTCTACTGATATCTAACTCTCCCTACCCCATCCTTAGTACAGATGTCCTGGTAGGTTTATGGGAAGGATTACATGAGTTGATACCTATATATTCGTTTGTAAAAGCTGCTTCCACAAAGTATCACAAACTGGGTGGCTTAAACAACAGACCTTTATTCTATCACAGTTCTGGAGGCCAGAAGTCTCTCTTTGGCTCCTAGCTGCCGTTTCTCCCTGTGTCTCTTTACCTCCTCACCCTTGTATTTGATTCTGTGTCCAAACTCCCCTTTCCTAAAAGGACGCCAGTCATATCAGGTTGGGACCTACCTCAGTGACCTCATCTCAGTTAACCACACCTGCAACAACTTGATTGCCCGATAAAGTCACATCCTGGGGTGCTGAGGGTCAGGAACTTGAACATACGCGTTTTGTGGGGACACAGTTCAACCCATAAGAGCACAAATAAGTGGCACATGGTATTCTATAAATATTAGCTACGTTGTCAATAGTTCCATCATGACCATGTTATATTGTTACTTATTTAAGGATTCAGTGAGTCAATTCATGTAAAACATTGAACACAATACCTAGCCAGTAGTGAAATTTCTATAAATATTAGCTATGAAGCTGTAATGTGTTACAACGTTACTTATTTAGTAATTGTTTGTGTTCTAATGTATATTCATGTTAGAATGTTTCTTCTTTAGTAATTTTAATACTAATTTAAATTCGCTCTTGTTGTTCAGTCCCTCAGTCATGTCAGGCTGTTTTCAATCCCATGGACTGCGGCACACCAGGCTTCCCTGTCCTTCACTGTCTCCTGGAGTATGCTCAAACTCATGTCCATTGAGTCGGTGATGCCATCCAACCATCTTATAAGACTCAGTAAGAATGAGCCTCAGGCCAAATCAATTTTACTAGGTAGGGGCACAGCAAAAGGTCTGCCACTTGGGAGAGAAGAGGGTAAGGGGGAGCCTGTGGCCACCAGAGCAGCCAGAATCCCCCGCTGGGGACGGTCAAGTCCTGGCTCTCCTGTGTCACTGGCCATACCATCTGGACAAGCTGCTTCTTCAGACTGAGGTTTCCTTCCCTCCGAAGTGAGCAAACATTTGATATTCTTCAAGCCTCTTTCACTTTCGCTATTTCGAGGTTCTATAAAGAAAAGGATGGTAAAGGGCATAGCAGACAACGTCATTTATAACGTTAAGAAAGTTATTTCTCTCTGTTTATAGTATCATCAAAAAATTTACCAGTTATTAGGCAACTGGTAACCATGCTTAAAGCCTTCCCTGGTGGCTCAGTGGTAAATAATCTGCCTGCCAATACAGGAAACATGGGTTCGATCCCTGGGTTGGGAAGATCCCCTGGAGGAAGAAATGGCAACCAGTTCCAGGATTCTAGCCTGGGAAATCCCATGGACAGAGGAACCTGGCAGGCTACAGTTCATAGGGTCGCAAAAAGCTGGACATGGCTTAGCCACTAAACAATAAGAAGAGTCATGCTTAAAATACACCATAAAAAAAATTGGTTTTTTGTGAAACTGGTCAAGTAAAAGGTTAGCTTCTTTTGTAAGACAATCTTCTTCACTTTGGTTGATCACTAGTTGTTTTTTGTTTTCTATCTCACAGACCATTTTTATTTTCTTTTTATAAGTGAATTTTCTTTGCTCTCAGTGTTTTGGTTATTTCTTTCTCATTTTTAAGCCTCTGATTACCTTCTTTTTTAACTTTTTAAAGTTTATTCTATATTATAGTATAGTCAATTTACAATGTTGCATTAATTTCAGGTGTATAGCCAAGTGATTCAGGTACACATATACATATATCCATTCTTTTTCAGATTCTTTTCCCATATAGGTTATTACAGAGTATTGAGTAGAGCTCCCTTTGTTATACAGGAGGTGTTTGTTGATTATCTAGTTTGTATATCAACTAGCTACTTTCTTTGTCTTCTTTTTTCATTTTTTCGTCACTAAGCTCTCTTTCCTGATCTGTATTCTCTTTTATTCCCCTCCTTGGTATTCCCCTCCCACTCATTTCTTCCTTCTCCAGTCTGGAGAAAGGAGTCCAAATTTCTTGATACAAAGATAGAATCCCAGCATTCCAGTGAGAGTTCATCCTGAAAAATCTACTTACTTTTTTCAGATGAAACCAACAATCAAGAAAGCTGCTGCTGAGAAGAAAGATGCAGGACTCAGCATAGAACCACACAGCTCTTCACAGCTTTACACAAGGCTCTGCCTCACACCCCACAGAAAGCCACTGTCCCTGCTGGATAACCCTACCTGGGGACAACTCTCCCAGGGAGCTCAGATTCACTGCCCAGGAGCCTGTTGGGAAGGACGGTGGGCAGGCGTGATGCTCAGCCAGGAGGGAGCCTGTTGTGCAGGCAAAACACAGCCTTTGAGACGCTGACATCGTGACAAGAGTGAGGATTCATGTCTGGATCATCAAAAATGATCACTCATTGAAAAGCAAGTCTGGAATCGACCGAGGGCTCTTAATAGCTTCTCATAGGTGTACCCACAGCAAGGGGGACTCGGGGCAGCTGTGTGGGTATGTGGGGTGAAGCGGGCAGTGGGAGCTGCCTAGACCAGGAGCCAGTATCCAGGGGTCTGTCCATCATGATGGGTCCTTCATTTTCTGTCCCCACCCATCCACCAGGCAACATGTTCCTCCTGGTTTTGCTTCCCTAATAGACTTTTCTCCTGAAAAACACCGTTCCTGTTAGAAAAAAACTACATGACTTTCCGTCTCAGACCAATTTCACTTGCTTGGACAGTACAAGCGAGTTTTCCCCTAAAACCCGATTACCCTGGATAAACTGAAAGGCCAAAGTAATACAACCACAGGTCAGCAACACTTGTGACTCGAGGAATAAACAATAAGGAAGGAGTCAAAGTCAGTTTCGAACGTATAAGTCTGAGTGTGCAGTAGGATGACCCACCGCAAGCACAACGAGGTGGAATCACACGAAACAGCCTGCAGCCCGGCCTGCCCCCCGGCTGTCTCTGATACCGTGTCAGGCCGGAGGGTCCCTCGGACACTGTCGGGAACCTCAGGGCCGTATCCCACACCCATGTTTGTCCAACAACGACATGTCAAGTGCTCACTACATGCACAACCCTGAGAATGTGCCACACAATCTTACAAGGATGAAGCACACAGGGCCGAGTGTGCAATATAAGACACTTGTAAGTGACTACAAGTGCAAATGTATTGGTTATTTGTACCATGTGTCATTTAAGATGCTGTTGGCAGCAAATACTAGAAAATTACAGCTTCTCATTTGGTTTAATGAATAAAATAATTGTATTATCTCACTGGGGCTTCCCTGGTGGCTCAGACAGTAAAGCACCTATCTGCAATGTAGGAGACTCGGGTTTGATTCTGGGGTCAGGGAGCTCCCCTGAATAAGGGAATGGTGACCCACTCCAGTATTCTTGCCTGAAGAATTCCATGGACAGAGGAGCCTGGTGGGCTACAGTCCGTGGGGTTGCAAAGAGTTGGACATGACTGGGCGACTGACATGCACACATTATCTCACTTAGAAGTCTAGAAATAGGGCGACTGTACATTGGTTAAGGCAACAGCTAAGATGTCCTCCTGGACTAGGGTCTCTCCTTTTCCTTGGCTGCCCAGGACACTAGCCTTGTCGCAGGGCTGTCTCCTCATGGACACAGGAGGACAACAGTCACTACACATGACACATCAGATGAAAGACCAGGGCCCAGTGTGTCCAAGTGTCAGGGCTTCATTTTTATGGCCAATCATCTTTGGATCTGCCCCTCCCCCACCCAACGTTTCACTTCTCAGAATTCTCAATTATGTCACCAGCCAGACAAATATTAACCTGAGCACCTGGACCAATCAACACTCAACACTCCAGACCTAAGGAAGGAGCCCAGGACGCAAGACAGGGAAACAAAACTTGGACTCTGTTATCAAGGGGGGAAAGGCAGTGGGGGCTGTCAAGTGGACGTTTATGGAAACACGCGCCTGCTCACTGGAAAGTTTACTTGAAGCTGTTCAGCCCCATCCCACAGACGTGTAGACAGATCTAAACCTGGACTTCAAGGAGTCTGAGAGTCTCCCACTGCTTTGCAGGAGAAAGGAAAACACCATGCCTCCCAGAACCAAGGCCGGCGCTGGGGTCAACACAGCTGCTCCTCCTCACAGCCCTACTGTGCGCCGGAACCCGTGTGCAGGTCTGCACTGAGCATCCCACACCCGTCAGTTCCCTTGCTTCCTCCCAAGTCCTGCCGAGGGAATGTCTTATCTCTGCTTACACTGACTAAAGGAGACAAAACCAAAAACTTTGCTTCGAGGAAGTGAAGACATTTGGTAGTCACACAGCTGAGAGGTGACACCGGTGAGGGTCAGCCCCTCTTCTGGTCCCCACCTCTCCTGCATCTTGTTGGGTGACCGTGGGGATGGGGTGAGCACAGCCACATGCCCCTCACACGCTCTGTGCTGTCTCAGAACGTGGGGCTTGGGGCTGGGTGGAGAGAAGCCTCGGTGGCTTGTCCAGGGGGCTTGCTGGTTGTCTGAGGGCCACCTGGGAACCTGGAAGCTACAGAGATAAGGCTTTCCTCATCTGTCTCCCAGGAAAGAGAGCTCATCACCCTGGTGGCTCAGCGGTAAAGAATCCACCTACAATGCAGGAGACCTGGGTTCAGTCCTGGAGTCAGGAAGATCCCCTGGAAGAAGGCATGGCTACCCACTCCAGTATTCTTGCCTGGAGGATCCCATGGACAGAGGAGTATGGTGGGCAACAGTCCATGGGGTTGTAGAGGCAGACACGACTTAGCGAATAAACAACAAACAACATCGCTGCGGATGGTCACAGGAAAAGGAGAGCTGCCTTGTGAGAGGATCGGACATGTACCCTAGAGCCACATCATCCCATCAGACTTCCCTTCAGGAAATCTGGGAGGCCCTCTGCCTCCACCCTAGTCACCAGTGACACACGTGTGCTATGCTTCACTGCGCACAAGGTGTTCCCCACACGCCACCTCATCTGATACCAGAGACGACACAGCCCAGACCAGCGCCGTCCCAAGAGAACTTCCCAGGATGGTGAGGAGGTTCCGGATCTGCCCCGCTGAGGCAGGAGCAGCAAGCTCCCTGGAGCTGGTGAGCACGTGAGATGTGTCTCCGTGACGGAGGAACTGCCTCTTTAGCAGTAACTAATTTTAGTTTAAATTTAGAGAGCCACATCTGGCTGGCGGCTGCGGGGGTGAGCCATGCAGGTGCAGGCGTGGCATGCCTGCTCAGCCTCACTGCTCTGGTAAGCTCCACTCCTCCATTTGTGGCAACCGGCTGTGACCAGAATTCCTCCCCGGTTCCTCAAGTTAATCATCAACCTGGTCTCAATGCTGGAAATTAAATTCTGTGACAAGAAACCTCTCAAGTATGAGTTCAATAAGGGGAAGGGACCAAGAATAGTTGACAAAAACTTTCCCTTATGTCAGGGAGGTCTGAATTTGTTGGGCAATGAGTATATATATAACCAGGGCAAATATGTGTGTATATATATATATATATATATATATACATACACATTTGAGTGAAGTTTTCTACTTGGGTTCTGGGTAATAGGATGAGCTGCTGAAGCCAATAATGCAATACCCCAAGAAAATCTATTGATGAAGGGGCATGGCCATAGCTGTCTTTCCCCTCCTGGGAGAAAAAAACAGAACCTAAGCCTCTCCTGTGAGTCACTCGGGTGACCATCACTTCTAGAAAGCTCTAGGCACCAAACAGAAATCATTATCTGACAGCGGTCCTGCTTGTCAACCCTGGTCAGGCCCGTGAAGGGGACCGGGGGACCGGAGGACAGGAAGGGAGGGACTGCATCAGTGAAGTGTCGTGCTTGAACAGAAAAGGCACGAGGGTGACAGCCCGCCCCCCCTGCCTACCCGGGAAGATGTTTTTTGCCTTGTGAGGCTGTGGGTGTAGCTCCCTGTTAACCTGAACAAACCCTCCATCCTGCAGCAGGTTCTTCCCGGGCCCTGTAAGGTCATGGATGGCGTTTCTCTGACTGGCTCTCTGCCCACTAAGGGATCTTGGAAATGCTTGAGAAGAGCTGCCAATAACAACATCCCCACCCAACCCCCACCCACGGCCCACGGCCTCAGCCTCGCTGCTGCGTGAGGCTGAGGCCCAAGGGTGTCTCTGGCATCTCTGCCATCTCCACCACCCGCCTTCCTGGACAGAGAAAGGGGCAGCTCAGCCGGGCAGGTGACCCTCACCTCCACCCCGGATCGAGTCCCATGGAGTCAGACACTTCATTTCATCATCATTATTAATAGCTGGGTGTGGGGATGTTTCCTGGAGCACACGATAAGAACCACATGGAATCAGGAGGAAACGAAGTCATGACTCAGCACTTTCCCCCCTCCCATCTAAGGGCTGGGGAGAGTTTCCTGTTCGACCTGAGGATATCTGGGGGGTCTGGGACGACTGCCCGGTGTCTGCTTGGAGATCTAACATCGCATGGGGTCAGGGTGGGCAGCCGCTGAGATTTGGAAAAATGGCAGCTAGCCTGTGAGGGTCACCCTCCAGCCCTCGGGTTTCTGAAGCCTATGAGCAGAATCGCCTCCCTCAGTTCATCACTGTGCCAGTTTCTCTTTCCTGCACTCCAACCAGTCTGTCAAAGGGCAGGAACCTAACATACTGAGGATTTTGTTCAAGGTCTCTCTGTAAATATAGAGGTATATCAGGTTAGCCTCTTTACCTCCCCATGAGGTAAGAAATATTAACCTGTTTTGTGGGTGTCCCAGGTAGCTCAATGGCAAAGACTCCACCTGCTAATGCAGGATATATGGGTTCCATCCCTGGGTCAGGAAGATCCCCTGGAGCAGGAAATGGCAACCCACCCCAGTATTCTTGCCTGGAGAATTCCACAGACAGAAGAGCCTGATGGGCTACAGTCCATGGGGTCACAAAGAGTCGGACATGACTGAGCGACTGACATTTTCACTTTAAGGTTAAATGAGGTCGTGAAGGTGGGGCCCTCATCCGATAAGACTGAAGTTCTTAGAGAAGAAGCTGAGCCCCTGGAGATCTCTCTCCTTCCATGGCCACAGAGGAGAAGACTTCATCTTGAGCCAGGATGTTGTCCTCACCAGAATCCTCTCTCTAGGCAGCTTGACCTCAGACATCCAGCCTCCAGCACCATGAGAAGATGCCCGGCCCTTGTTGAAGCTGCCCAGTCTGCTGGGGCCGCCCTCGCAGACTCAGACGCCCAGCTTGGGGCTTTGAGAAATTTCTCTTCAAGACTCTCCACGTTAACACTGAGAAAAACGCCATGCCCTGAAACTATGCCCCGCTACACCTTCCTTGCCACCGACCTGCCTCACCAGCACGGCTGGGACACAAGACACATGGTAATTTTCCAGAGACACCAAAAAAACTTAGTAATTAAGATAAATGCCATCTTATTGAAATATTCTTTCAAAGAATGAGTGTTGCATGATCAGTTGTGTCCGACTCTTTGGGACTACATGGATTGTAAGCCCACCAGACTCCTCTGTCCATGGGATTCTCCCAGCAAGAATACTGGAGTGGGGTGCCATTTTCTTCTCCAATTCTTTAAATAAATAAAAATTAATACCAACTGTTCCATAAGGCTTTGGCCCCTTCTGTTCTGCCCACAGCTAGCCAGGGTAATAACTGTCTATCCCGGGCTCTTCAGGGTAAGAGGAACCCCTGTGAATGAACCCCAGACTCCACTCTAGAGATGAAGGAACAACCACTCTTCCCAGGATAGATGATTGTTATTAAGCTGTTACTGATAATCAACACCTCTGGGCTGACCGCCGTTGTCTCCCAGACTTGATCCTGGGTGCAGCGTGCTCAGTGATGAACAAGGGGGTGCGGGCTGCCGTCTGCACAGGGACAGAAGCAGGTGAGGGGCAGTAACAGTCCACCGGGCTTGGCACAGGCAGCCATGTACCAAGAAGAGAGGATGACAGATGCAGGAGGAAGACACCAAAGCCTGACCGAGGGCATCAGGAATGGTGCATGGGCAGGTGACATCTTAATTTACCAAACACAGGGGCAAGGTGACATGAACGTGCGCTGCAGAGCAGCTGCTGTTCACTGAATATTCATATTAGTTGACAAATGGCAAACATCACAGCCCTGAAAACTAAGGATGTCCTACAGGAAATCTGTGCTCCTTTCTCAAACACTCCCATCTAATCCATCAACAAATTCTGGTGGTTTCACCTTCAAAATGCACAATCCAACCATCTCTTGACAAGTCCAGAGACCCCCCCCAGCTGAGCCCCTAAAGCCCTGGCTTCCTCTTTTTCCTCCTCACCCATCTCTCAGTGCTGGTTCCAGAGCCGTCTTGTACAACTCGTCACACCCAGACCTGCCAACCATGTCTCCCTCTTTTCTTTTCTTTTTTTAATTTTAATATTTATTTATTTACTTGGCTGTGCTGGGTCTTAGTTGCAGCATGTGGGATCTAGTTCTCTGAGCAGGGATGGAACCCAGCGCCCTGCCCGGGTCCTAGCCATGAGACTACCAGGGAAGTACCCAATTCTCCCTCTTACTCAGAGAAGTCCAGTGAGTCAGTACTTCTGCTGCACAGTTTGCAGGAATCCAGGGGACCCATGAAGAATTATTTATTTCTAAACAGTATCCACCCTTCATTTCTGTACCATCTCGGTTTCTAGTAGATTTTCCTGTAAAAATACTGCTCTGTCATTCTCTCCAATTTATCTGACCACAGAGGCTAGGGCTAGGCCTCTTCAGTTAGTCTCATACAGCAATTAGTTAAGGTTAAGACCTCCTGGACCCTGAGCAATAGAGGGAGGTCAGCCTGAAGTACAGACCCCAATCATACCCCACAGGGTCCTGGATCCAACCAGCTGAACAAATCCACAAACCATCAGGGTCTCCCTTAGAAATCAAAGTGGATTTTCCCTTAACTTTCTGTGTTAAGGAAACTTAACCCAATGCAAAAAGGCAAAATGGTTGTCTGAGGAGGCCTTACAAATAGCTGAGAAAAGAAAAGACACAAAAGGCAAAGGAGAAAAGGAAAGATATATCTATCTGAAAGCAGAATTCCAAAGAATAGCAAGGAGAGATAAGATAGCCTTCCTCGGTGATCAATGCAAAGAAATAGAGGAAAACAATAGAATGGGAAAGACTAGAGATCTCTTCAAGAAAATTAGAGATACCAAGGGGACATTTCATGCAAAGATGGGCATAATAAAGGACAGAAATGGTATGGACTTAATAGAATCAGAAGATATTAAGAAGAGGTGCCAAAAATACACAGAACTATACAAAAAAGATCTTCATGACCCAGATAACCACGATGGTATGATCACTCATCTAGAGCCAGACATCCTAGAGTCTGAAGTCAAGTGGGCCTTAGTAAAGCATCACTACAAACAAAGCTAGTGGAGGTGATGGAATTTCAGCTGAGTTATTTCAGATCCTAAAAGACGATGCTGTTAAAGTGTTGCACTCAATATGCCAGCAAGTTTGGAAAACTCAGCAGTGGACACAGGACTGGAAAAGGTCAGTTTTCATTTCAGTCCCAAAGAAGGGAAATGCCAAAGAATGTTCAAACTACCACACAATTTCACTCATCTCACATGCTAGCAAAGTAATGCTCAAAATTCTCGAAGCCAGCTTCAACCATACGTGTACCAAGAACTTCCAGTTGTTCAAGCTGGATTCAGAAAAGGCAGTGGAACCAGAGATCAAATTGTCAACATCCGTTAGATCATAGAAAAAGCAAGAGGGTTCCAGAAAAACATCTATTTCTGCTTTATTGATTATGTCAAAGCCTTTGTGTACATCACAACAAACTGTGGAAACTTCTTCAAGAGATGGGAATACCAGACCACCTTACCTCCCTCCTGAGAAGTCTGTATGCAGGTCAGGAAGCAACAGTTAGAACTGGACATGGAACAACAGACCGATTCCAAATTGGGAAAGGAGTATGTCAAGACTGTATATTGCCACCCTGCTTATTTAACCTATGTGCAGAGTACATCATGTGAAATGCCAGGCTGGATGAAGCAAAAGATAGTATCAAGATTGCAGGGAGAAATATCAATAACCTCAGATACTCAGATGACACCACCCTTACGGCAGAAAGCAAGCAGAACTAAAGGGCTTCTTGATGAAAGTGAAAGAGGAAAGCGAAAAAGCTCACTTAAAATTCAACATTCAAAGAACAAAGACCATGACATCCAGTCCCATCACTTCATGGCCAGTAGATGAGAAAACAATGGAAACAGTGAGAGACTTTGTTTTCTTGGGTTCCACAATCACTGCAGATGGTGACTGCAGCCATGAAATTAAAAGACGCTTGCTCCTTGGAAGAAAAGCTATGACCAACCTAGAAAGCATATTAAAAAGCAGAGACATTACTTTGCCGACAAAGGTCTGTATAGTCAGAGCTATGGTTTTTCCAGTAGTCATGTATGGATGTGAGAGTTGGACCATAAAGAAAGCTGAGTGCTGAAGAACTTATGCTTTTGAACTTTGGTATTGGAGAAGACTCTTGAGAGTCCCTTGGACTGCAAGGAGATCAAACCAGTCGATCCTAGAGGAAATCAGTCCTAAGTATTCATTGGAAGGACAGATGCTGAAGCTGAAACTCCAATACTTTGGCCACCTCATGCAAAGAATTGACTCTCTGGAAAAGACTCTAATACTGGGAAAGATTGGAGGCAGGAGGAGAAGGGGAGGACAGAGGATGAGATGGTTGGATGGCATCACCGACTCGATGAACATGAGTTTGAGCAAGTTCCAGGAGTTGGCGATAGACAGAGAAACCTGGCGTGCTGCAGTCCATGGGGTCTCAAACAGTCAGACACAACTGAGTGACCGAACTGAACTGAATACAAGCCCAAGGCATTAATTCTGGTCCAAGAGAACATGTAGGACATTTTATTAGCCACGACCATCCTGACCAATGAGTTTCGCCCAATTTAACTGGCCTTCAGGGATGCGGTCACAGCACTGACCATTTCAGGTAAAACCAGGGGCAGGTTCTACGCCACCTCTCCTAACTGGATGAAAGTCTCACGTCACAGGAGAAAGTGCCCACAGCTATGCATAAATAACAAGCCAGCATTCCTCCACAGTGCACCCCTGAGACCCAGGGTACAGCTGCTTTGGGAAAGGGGCTCCACTGCCATCCACAGGCCACATGATTCCTGGTGGTGTATTCTTAAATACCTTCAGGTCTCCTAGAACCACTCGTAGAAGTTAGGCCCCGAGTTGTCATGAAAAAGGAAGATTACCCCTGGGCTTCCCGATTTGATGCAGAGCACTGAGTGCACTCCAGGCCCCTGGAGAGAATGCCCACAGCTGTGGGGGCCACTCAATGGAACCCACATCACCAGGTGAGTGTGGAAGATGGACAAGGCCAATGAAGTGGTATCCTGGTCAGCTGGTACGTCTGTGGGTCCCAGTTCAGCCTGGAAAATGGAGTCTAGTCCTTATGTTTACAATGACTGGCGACTTCCCTGATGGTCCAGTGGTTAAGAATCTGCCTTCCAATGCAGGGCATGTGAGTTCCTTCCCTGGTTGGGGAACTACGATCCCACACGCCACAGGGCAACTAAGCCCGAGCGCCACAAGTAGGGAGCCTGCACACTGCAGCAAAGATCAGTGCAGCAAAAAAACAAGCAGAGTGAGTGCCTGAAGAGCAGCCCTTATAACCTGTTAAGTCTGCACACGTTGCCTGTGGGCAGTCTCCGTTCACCCTACTGGGTGGTGCGGCCATGGCTACAGTAACCAGAAACGAGGTAGGGGACGGGAAGACATCCGGTGGTGCCAACCGTATGCTCTTGTCTTTGCGTGTGTGGGCTCCTCTGCTGCTCCAAACACGTCTTCTGCCGGCAGCGCTAGAACGATGAGGCTAAGCTCTCAGTTTGCCAGCAGGAGACATGCCTCCCGGTTCTTAACGGTCACCCTGATCACCTTGCTTACCCTGGAAGCTGAGAAGGGAGACAATTCCATCCTGGGGACTGAGAGATCCAGTGAGCAAACTGCCTCCCTCAGATGTGTGGACCAGGAAGAGAGGAGGGCGAAGAGTCAAGTTTGGAGGAGACTATTCCCACCCTCAGCCACACCGGACACCTGTGAGTGGGGGAGAGTGAAGCTCCATCTGATGCTGGACTGGCAGAGCCTTCTGCGTTAAAACCTCACCATTGTCGAGATGCCAATGGTCCAGAAAACCAAACACAGATGCGGGTCAGTGTTCCACTGACCAGGGCAGCCAAGGGTGCATCCCACGTGATGTGGCCCCCACTTTGTGAGGGTGGATGAAGAAGGGGAGAGCACACACAGCTCTGGAACAGCTTCCTTGAGGCTGACAGAGAGTCCTCGCACCAAGGAGGGCTGTCTGGTCACCCCTGGAACTGGCCTGAGGACCCCTGGGAGCCCTCAGGCTGCGCTGCCTGCCCTCCACGTGATATGGAGATGGGGTCAGATGTCAGCTGATGGAGCTGGGTCCACCCACACTCTCAGAGCAGAAACCTTACAAGGTGCATCCTTGTGACCCCACAATCCTGTGCAGAACAACAAGGATCCATAATAAATCATATTATGAGGAAGTAGGGATTAAGACTGAAGCAGAAAAATAGAACAGCAAACATTAGGTACATATTCTGTGTGTCTGTGTATATATATATATACACACACACACACAAGTATAGTGAATAGAGAAAAGGAAAAGGACTAGAGGGAGTGTCACACAGAGAATCAAGTTTGTAGTGTGTAAATATTTATACTTTAAAAAGATTCTATGAAGAACCAAACACCATCTTTTTTTAAATCCTGCTGAGAAAGCCATGCTAATCTTTATGTAAATTGTTCAGTGGGATCCATCATGTTTTTCTTTTCTCCATAACCAAAAACAGCCTGAGGGACTTCTGTCTTTTATGTTTGTGGGACTGAGTCAGGTAGGAGGAGGGTATGGGGGGCCCTTCCCTCTCACAGTGCAGCTGGAAAAGGCCTCCCTGTGGTGGCCTGGGGTCAGGATCGGGGTGGGGGAGGAGAAGGCAGTGTAGGGTGTGGGAGGCCCAGAGTTGCCACTCCATCTTGTCTCATCACCTCCCTCCCTCCACGTCAGTTATGTTAAAAACAGAATTGGGATAGAATTTACCCCCACGTAAAAAATTCACCCGTGTAAAATACACCATTCAATAGTGTGAGTATACTCACAGAGATGTGCATTTTCTCCACAGTCTGAGTTTAGGATAATGACACCACTCCAAATGTCAAGACCCATGAGCAGTCATTTCTCCAACCACCCCTGACTCCAGCCCGAGAAAACTGCTAGTCTGCTTTCCGTCTCTCACTCTGCTTGTTCCTGACAGTCCACACAAACGGGATCACGTGGTATATGGTCTTTTTGCCAGGCTTCCTTCATGCAGCTCAGTGTGTTCGTGGCTCCTCCGTGGTGTAGGGCATGTCAGCACGTCATCCTGCTTTATGGCCAAATAACATCTGTTGTGCACCACACTTGGATGCACCCCTTGGTGTGTATCTGTTCACTATTTAATGGACACCTGGGTTGTTCCATGTTTTGACGATGATGAATAATGCTGCTAAGTACATTTATGTACAAGTTTATGTGTGGTTGTATATCAGCAATTTTCTTGGGCACGTACAAAAGGAGGCATATAGTAACTCTACGTGTAACATCTTGATGAACTGCCAAACTGCTTTTCTTACCCACTGCACCAGTTTACATTCTCACCCGCACTCTAGGAGGGTTCCACTTTTTCCACCTCTTGGCCAACACTCACTAGTGATTTTTTATTATACTTATCCTAGTGGGTTTGAAGTGGTATTTCTTTGTGGTTTCGATTCATGTTTCCTTAAATTCCAGAAAAACACCTACTTCTGCTTCATTGACTACGCTAAAGTCTTTGACTGTGTAGATCATAACAAACTGTGGAAAATTCTTCAAGAGATGGGAATACCAGACCACCTTACCTGCCTCCTGAGAAATCTGTATGCAGATCAGAAGCAACAGTTACAACTGGACATGGAACAACAGACTGGTTCCAAATTGAGAAAGGAGTACGTCAAGCCTGTTGTATATTGTCACCTTGCTTATTTAACTTATATGCAGAGTACATCATGCAAAATGCCAGGCTGGATAAAGCACAAGATGGTATCAAGATTACAGGGAGAAATATCAATAACCTCAGATGTGCAGATGACACCACCCTTATGGCAGAAAGAGAGGCAGACCCAAAGGGCTTCTTGATGAAAGTGAAAGAGGAGAGCGAAAAAGCTTGCTTAAAACTCTATATTCAGAAAATGAAGATCATGCAGTCCCATCACTTCATGGCAAATAGATGGAGAAACAATGGAAACAGCAAGAGACTTTGTTTTCTTGGGCTTCAAAATCACTGCAGATGGTGACTGCTGCCTTGAAATTAAAAGATGCTTACTCCTTGGAAGAAAAGCTATGATCAACTTAGGCAGCATATTAAAAAGCAGAGACATTACTTTGCTGACAAAGATCCCTCTAGCTGTATGGAGACTCCTTAAAAAACTAGGAATAAAACCACCATATGACCTAGCAATCCCACTCCTAGGCATATATCCTGAGGAAATTGAAACTGAAAAGACACATGTATCCCAATGTTCACTGCAGCTCTGTTTACAACAGCCAGAACATGGAAGCAACCAAGATGTCCATTGACAGACGAATGGATAAAGAAGCTGTGGTACGTATATGCAATGGCATACGACTCAGCCATAAAAAGGAACACATTTGAATCTGTTCTAATGAGGTGGACGAAACTAGAGCCCATTATACAGAATGAAATAAGTCAGAAAGAGAAATATAAATGTCGTATACTAACATATATATATGGAATCTGAAGAGACAGCACTGATGAACTAATTTTCAGGGTGGCAATGGAGAAACAGACATAGAGAACAGACCTATGGACAAGGTGGGAGGAGAGGGGGAAGAAGGGGAGATATATGGAGAGAGTAACATAGAAATTTACAATACCATGTGTTAAAACAGAAAGCCAATGGGAATTTGCTGTATGACTCGGGAACTCAAACAGGGGCTCTGCGACAGGCTGAAGAGTGGGGTGGGGAGGGAGATGGGAGGGAGGTCTGGGAGGGAGGGGACATGGGTGTACCTATGGCTAATGCTTGTTGATGTATGACAGAAAACCACAAAATTCTGTAAAGCAATTATCCTTCAATTAAAAATTTTTTAAAAAAATGTCCGTCTAGTCAAAGCTATGGTTTTTCCAGTAGTCGTGTATGGATATGAGAGTTGGATGATAAAGAAAGCTGAGCACTGAAGAATTAATGCTTTTGAACTGTGGTGTTGGAGAAAACTCCTGAGAGTCCCTTGGACTGCAAGGAGATCCAACCAGTCCATCCTAAAAGAAATCAGTTCTGAATATTCATTGGAAGGACTGATGCTGAAGCTGAAACTCCAATACTTTGGCTACCTGATGCGAAGAACTGACTCATTGGAAGACCCTGATTCTGGGAAAGATTGAAGGCAGGAGGAGAAGGGGATGACAGAGGATGAGATGACTGGATGGCATCATTGACTCGATGGACATGAATTTGGGCAAGTTCCAGGAGTTGGTGATGGACAGGGAAGCCTGGCATGCTGCCGTCCATGGAGTCGTAAAGAGTTGGACACGACTGAGCGACTGAACTGAACTGAATAAAATGCTAATGATGTTGAGCATATTTTCATGTGTTTATTGGCCATTTGTATATCGTCTCTAGAGAAATAGCTATTCATATCCTTTGCCCACCTTAAAAACTATGTAACTTGTCTCTTTGTTGATGTGAAGAGCTATTTTTATATTCTGGGTACTGGTTTCTTATCAGATCTATGATTTCTAAATGTTTTCTCCCATTTTGTGGGTTGTCTTTTCACTTTCTTGATACATTATCTGTAGCACAAAAAGTTTAAATGGTGATCTAGTCCAATTTACCTATTTTTTTCTTTGCTTGTGCTTTTGGGGTCACATCTAAAGGGACATTAGCTAACCCAAGGTCACAGAAATGTACTCTCATGTTTTCTTCTAAAAATGTAATAGCTTTAGTCTTGACACTTAGGTTTATGATGTATTGTGACTTAGTTTCGATTGTGACGTAAGAAAGGGGTTAGCGTTCACTCTTCTACATGTGGAGAGCCCTTCTCCCGGCACCATGTGTGGGAAAAGACCCTTCTCACTCTACGGAACTCTTCTGTCAGTTTTAAGCAAAAATAATTCTGTTTTGCTCTGACCACAGCCTGAGCAGAGGGCAATGAGACCATTCACATTCCTGAATTTCCAGTACCGGGTAAGTTGTGAGACAAACCTCAGCCAAATGCATTTGTTAACTAAACAAACAAAAGAAGCGTACTTAACCTTGCTGAACTACCTGAGAGCTTGAACCACTTCTGTTTGCTATAAATACTCAGCACTGTGGAGGAGGCCGTGTTTCTATTGAAACTCGATCCTGGAGTATTTGTCTGAGAAGCAGGGGGACTGATTTTCCTGTTTTACCCATGACCCCTCCCAATAAATGCATTTATTAATTTCCATGAATTGTTGTGGCTGCTGGGAGGTGTGGAGCAGCCGCCAGTGGGGGCCCCAAATCCCAGGCTGCCAGCTGAAGGCCACATAGACTGTGGACCTGCTCCTCCTCCACCCACCATGGTCTTGGTCCCTCTGGTTCACATTCAGTTCTTGCCTGACCTTGGTCTTCCATCTGACTGCAGAGAATCATGGGCACATTCAAGCTCTCCAGGCCAGTCCTCTGATGGCTCCTCAGAAACATCAAATGAAACCTCAGCCTTCACAATGGACCAACTCAAGCTACTTGGCCAGCTGTGTGTGCTTAGCAGCTCAGTCGTGTCTGATTTTATGCGACCCTGTGGAATGCAGCACGCCTGGCTTCCTTATCCTTTACCATCTCAAACTCATGTCCACTGACTGAGTTGCTGATGCCATCCAACCATCTCATCCTCTGTCATCCCCTTCTCCTCCTGCCCTCCATCTTTCCCAGCATCAGAGTCTTTTCCAGTGAGTTGGTCTTTTCCAGTGAGTTGGTCTTTTCCAGTGAGTTGGTCTTTTCCAGTGAGTTGGTCTTTTCCAGTGAGAGTATTGGAGCTTTAGCACTAGTCTTTCCAGTGTATATTCAGGGTTGATTTTCTTTAGGATTGACTGATTGATCTCCTTGCTTCCCAAGAAACTCTGAAGAGTCTTCTCCAGCACCATAGCTCTAAAGCATCAATTCTTTGATGCTCAGAAGCTGAGGCCCAGAGAACCCAGGGTCTGGCCTGTGTCACACAGGGAACTGAGGTTTTAGAGAAGGATTGTAAACTTTTGGTGTATGTTAATGTTCTGGGTCAAAAATCACTGATCCGAGACAGTTTTCCAGTCAAAGCTGATGCTTCCAGCATGCCACTGTCCCACCCAAACGATGAAGGTGAGATTTGGATAATCAATGTCAAATTAATTGGGTAAAAGATGGAGGAGGGGGATGGGCAGTCACTGCAGCCTCAACAAACCAAATCTAAATCTGATCCCTCACAGCACGGCTGAACAGAAAGGGCCTCCTCTGGTACATTTTTCTCCACATGAGCTGTGTGACAATGAGAGGTCAGCTGCCCTGGGTTCCTGGGATTATGTTGAGATTGTACAAAGAGCCTCCCAGTCTGTGTCTCGCAGGGCCCAGGTGCTGGCCACCCCTGGACGCGGGTCCCCAGACCTCACTGTCCACTGCAGCAATTATGCTCTCTCTCTGCAGCTGCAATCGGAAGAGTGCTTTGTGGACCACCAGGCATTTCCTGTGATAGAATATCAGAACGCCAGTGGTGGCTGGGAGGAGGTGACCTCACAGGGCAAAAGTTCCCTTTCTACAATAAACATTCTCAGCATGGCCATGTCAGAGACTTCCTACACAGACCCCACACCTACGAGCCACTTGTCATCGTGACACTGAAGAGGTGGAGAAAGAAACGCAACCGTTTCCAGCAGATTCTCTTTCTGGAAAGGGAACTGGCCTCTGGGTTCTGAGTACATGAGCATCATCCTAAAAACTGGTGAACTTACTAAACAGAAAGAGACTCAACAAACGTAGAGAACGAACTCACAGTTGCCGAGGGGAAGGGGTAGTTAGGGTGTTTGAGATGGACATGTGCACACTGCTGTATTTTAAATGGATAACCAAAAAGGACGTACCACATAGCACAGGGAACTCGCTCAATGTTATATGGCAGCGTGGATGGGAGGGGGCTTTGGGGGAGAATGGATATGCATGTATATGTATGCCTGAGCCCCCTAGTTGTTCATTTGAAACTGTCACAACATTGTTAGAAGAGAACTTAGGGGTTCTATAAAGCAGTTGGTGGTTCCTAGGCGAGGGATAGAGGCCTGAAAATCTATGACCCTAATGCCCTTTAGCATCTTGAGGGCAGAGGATAAGGGGTGTTCGCTGTGCCCCACGGAGAGCCTGGGAGCACTGTGGGGGGTAACCGAGGCCACTGACCCCAAGGCTTTATGTCCCTAGCAGCTGCCATGCAGAAGAGAGTCACTGGAGAAATAAGCCAGGCCGTGAGATGATGCGTCGTTAAACCCGGTGTCCAGGGAAGACACCCCGGGGGATGGCGGTCCAGGGAAGGGGAGCTGGCACACTTGCCCCAGCCTCCTGCCCGGGCCTGCACCTCTACACCGGTGGAGACAGCACCGCAGTCCAGAGGGTGACGTTCTCGCCTCTCTTCAAAGACCTCTCTCTGTGCCTGACTCTGCCTGTGTGTCTGAACAGAGTCCCGGGTCCTCGCCCGCAACATCTCCCGCTTAGGGGCTGCACGTATCCCCACTGGTAAATAAGGAGCATCGCTGTGGACTGACCAGCGTGCTAGCTCGAGAGCAGATGGACCTGTGAGAGCTGGAGGTTAACTTCAACCCTTCCGAGGGTCTTGTGAGGAGCCACATCCTTAGTGAGAACCCCTGCGAACACACCCACCTGCCCTCCCTCCAGCTTGGAGCTTGGACCCTGACTTTCACCTGCTTCCATTGAGTGATGCTTCCCACTCATATGACCAGACCCCTCGGTAGCTTCCATCCTTCTGGTAAAACAGGATGCAACGGTTTGACTAGGCTTGTGTTCCTAGGCTCTGTGGCTCCTATCCTCTCTCTCTCTCTCTCTTTCTCTCTCACACACAGACACACATGTCTAGAGTTCTTTCCATCTTTCTGCAAGAAGGTGACCACAGCTGGGTTGGGCTAGAGGCGGGGCGGTCAGCTATCCTCACCCATGTCCTGAGCTCCACCCCTAAGCATCCCCAGGCCCACATCCCTCAGGTCAAGTAGGAAGCAAGTGTGACCAGTGGCAAACACTGCACAAATCTTTAGTGCGTGCGTGCTCAGTCATGTCTGACTCTGTGTGACCCCATGGACTGCAGCCCGCCAGGCTCTTCTGTCTGTGGGATTCTCTAGGCAAGAGCACTGGAGTGAGTTGCCATGCCCTCCTCTAGGGATCTTCCTGACCCAGGGATCAAACCCACATCTCCTGTGTCTCCTACATTAGCAGGTGGGTTCTTTACCACTAAGCCACCTGGGAAGCCTACGTATCTTTGCACAGTCAGATTCACCCTAGTTCTCCTCTAGGATCTCCCATGTCCAAGAAGAGCCCTGAGCCCTGGCCTTTTTCTCCTCTTCATTCCATGTGAACCAGAATTACAGGCAGGACATTGGAGCAAAGAGTTGGCCCCTCTTACACCTTTCCAGAGCCCACATCCCATACAATTTGCCTTTGATGCTACTGCCACCGTGTCCGTCTGAGGATTGGACAGAGGCTCCTTTTGAGACCACAGTGTGGGTGACCTGGGCTCCCTGTGCCCCTAGTCCAGGGCACTCTAGTCAAGCTGCCGTCATTCCAGGGGCAGGGTGGGGGGCACACTCGCCCAAGGATGGGGGTTCCAAGGCTCTGGTCTAGGAAAAGGAGCTGGCAGGTCCATACAGGAGGAAGAGGGATTTCAGGCTCCAGCCTGATGCAAACAGCAGCTACATCAGAGATGACTCAGAGCCAGGACCCTCCACCCAGCAGCCCCAGACGGCAGGCACTGCCTCTGCTGAAGGAACACAACGCATATTCATAGGTTTGGGGAATGAACGGGGCAAAGAAGCACATGTCTCCCACTTCTGAGCAGCTCCTGAGAGCTGAGACACTAGCTTTCTGAGCGGGGACCGCCCCCGCCCCGCTGCCGAGCAGCCGCCAGGTTTTCTTCTTGCTCACCCTGCTCCTGCCCAGGGTGCCCGGGTTCAACCTCGACTCACCCATTGTTCAGCTTCCTCAGTCAGCCTCCTAACCCACTGCTGAACCACGGCGAAGTGACGTTTACAAACACGTTTGTTTGGCTCTAATAAATTGGCACTGACTTCTTCTGTATAGAATATTCAGGAAGGATGTATACAATGGGGCCCAGACAGAGACCCAGGCCTGGCGGACGGAACTAGGAGCTGGGGGTGATGTCATCTGGGTCCCGGGGAGGACAGTCCCTCCCCTGTGGTGACAGGGGACCAGGTGCATCATCGTCCCAGACCCCAGCCTGCCCTGCGTCTGTGCATCAGCAATGCTTGATCGAGGGCCTCTGAGGCCCTCAGGCTTTAAAAGTTCGGGTCGCAGATATAGTTTCTGAGCGCTCATCTGGTAGCTGGCCTAAGGCAGCCCAGACTCTATCCCAGTGACTTTGACCTAATGGGGCAGGGAGACACTCAACGAACAATTATAAAGAGAGGAACACTGTGTGCTCTCCAGGTAAATATGCAGTCTGGGCACCATGACGGTGTGGATTTTTGCAAACTTAGGGAACATCAAGAGGAAAGCTACAGAAAAAGCTGGGGTGCATCTCAGTAGGAAATATGGAAGGCCTGATGGCATCCCCAAGACACGGAACTTGAAGGGAAAACAAAAGCGAAGGGGTGCTCTAGCGCAGTTCTTACTCCCCATGCCCACAGGGCCTGATCAGTCCAGGTGAATCCACACCAGCCGTCATGCCAATGTGTCTCCATCAGCAGGAGAAGCTGATCCCGGCAGATTCAGGCTCAGCCTACCTGAAGACCCGGATTCAGAGAACCGGTAGGAACAAAGACAAGCCGGGGAGGGGAAGGCCAGCCAAAATCTCAGCAGGACCATAGCATGCATACCACCCCACACAGTGGACCAGCCTGGAGGCAGGTTGTTTTGTTGGGAAGACCCGATGGAAGAGTAAATGGCAACCCACTCCAGTATTCTTGCCTGGTCCCATGGACAGAAGAGCCTGGTAGGCTGCAATCTATGGGGTCACAGGAGACAGACATGACTAAGCGACGAACAAAACAAACTAGATGTGCAGCCTTGAGCTTCTTGCTTAACTTCTCTGTGCCTCAAACCGTCCTATGTAAAATAACCTTAGAAATACATTGCAATAAGCCTAAAATGCTGCCAATTGTAAGATGTGCTATTTTACAAGCCACTAAGCAGGAAAAAAAAAAACAAAAAACGCTATGACCCAGTGCTTTCTTATTGTTCCAATTTTTGATTTTATATTTTGTGAAGAATCCATCTTAGACCTTTTAAGATGCAGGTTTTTACTATGCCACTCTTATACAGGCGTAAAAAGGAAAAATAAATTAATTAGGAGACTTCTGCTGTTGTTCAGTCACTCAGTCCTGTCCGACTCTTTGTGACCCCATGGACTGCAGCAGGCCAGTCTCTTCCGTCCTTCACTATCTCCTGGAGTTTGCTCAAACTCATGTGCATTGAGTTGATGAAGCAGGAGACATCTAGCCCGTTCCCAGTTCAGAGCCCATCTCTCCACCCTCCCCACGGCCTGCCGGCCTGGCCGTTGGCACCCCGGGCACTGCAGCCCCAGAAGCATTTCCGCAGAGCGCTTCTGCACCGTCTCCTCCTGGACTCGTGACAAGCCTCAGACACCACTCCTCCAAGTGTCACTTTCTTACTGCTGCTTTCTTGATCTCCCAGAGGTGTCAAGCTTCCAGAGCACGGCCACGGGCCTTTCCAAGTGACCCCCAACCCGTCCATCCCCTGAGACAGCGAGGGTTTCTGTATCCTCCAGGCCACCAGGAACACATGTGAGCATGCGCAGCAAGACCGGCCCGGTGACCACAGCCGGATGCTAAATTCTGGGCAGGCGGTGCCTCGGGTCCCAGCAAGGAGTCACATTCCTGCTGGGCCCCAACTGAGGGTCATGACCCTCACTTCTTTATGGAGCCCAGTCCTAGTACACCGTCAGCAGTCAATAGACATCAGTTCTTTTCTGCTTTTTAAAAAATTTTTTTAATAATTTTATTTATTTTTTAATTTTTGGCTGTGCTGGGTCTTCGTTGCTGCCCAGGCTTTCCTCTAGCTGTGGCAACTGGGAGCCACTCTCTAGCTGGTGCTCCGGCTTCTCAATGCAGCTTCTCTTTTTCTTGTTGCAGCTGCCGGGCTCTAAAACACAGGTTCCGTAGTTGTGGCACACGGGCTTAGTTGCTCCACAGCACGTGGGATCTTCCTGGACCAGGAATTGAACCTGTGTCTCCTGCCTTGGCAGGTGGATTCTTTACCACTGAGCCACCAGGAAAGCCCAGTTCTTTTCTGCTTTTAAGAAACATTTGCAGCAACAGGGAATGATACTCAATATTTTATAATAACCTCTAAGGAAGAACTCTGAAATATATACATATACATATTTCTTCAGCTCTGCCAGGTAGCCTGAGGTCTGCTCTCCTTGGGATGAAGTTCAAAGATGTGTATCCGGCAGCCAGGACTCAGATCGGCTCAGAGACATCCCAGCAAGGGAGGCATGTTCTTTACGGGTCAGCACAAGTGCATACGTACAGTTTTTTCCATCTCTAATTATTTCAGCTTAGCTCGGTGATTGTGTATGTTCTTGGGAGCCCAGAACAGCCTTGATAGTTTTCTTTTGTGTGATAATGGACTCAGAACACTGAATCCTATTTCTGACCAGGACGGCTCACATACCTTCCCCCATATGCAAGCAGAGTGGGGGATGGGAAAGGCCCTCCCCTGGGTGGGGCCCTCGGAGGAGCCTGTGGAACAAGGGCCAGGACACCCTCTTCCAGTGCCCGGTGCCTACTGCATGAGTGACCGGGGGCCCCAGGGAGGCAGCTGATGCCCCACTGGAAAAGCCATCATTTTGCAATCCTTCGTGAAAAATAGAAGACCTTTGACCCTTTACAACCATCTGTCCCTCCCCCTTGCATTCGCCTTTGGTGCAATTTGGTGTTTCTAAGGGAAATACTTTGAAATCTTGATTTGATGAGTCATCAGCTACAGGGACCAAAACTCTTTGTTTTGTCTGTAAAATGGGAATCAACAGCACAGGCACCCAGGAAGAGGAAGGGGAAGAGGGGCACTTGCCTTCCCTTGAAATGAAAGCTATGACAAACATAGACAGCATATTAAAAAGCAGAGACATTACTTTGCCAACAAAGGTCTGTCTAGTCAAAGCTATGGTTTTTCCAGTGGTCATGTATGCATGTGAGAGTTGGACCATAAAGAAGCCTGAGGACCAAAGAATTGATGCTTTCTAATTGTGGTGCTGGAGAAGACTCTTGAGAGTCCCTTGCACTGCAAGGAGATAGAACCAGTCAATCCTAAAGGAAATCAACTCTGAATTTCATTGGAAGGACTGATGCTAAAGCTGAAGCTCTAATACTTTGGCCACCTGACGTGAAGAGCTGACTCATTAGAAAAGATCCTGGTGCTTGGAAATACTGAAAGCAGGAGAAGAGGGTGACAGAGGATGAGATGGTTAGATAGCATCGCTGATTCAATGGACATGAATCTGAGCAAACTCCAGGAGACAGTGGAGGACAGAGGAGTCTGGCGTGCTGCAGTCCATGGGGTTGCAAAGAGTTGGACACGACTGAGTGACTGCACAACAAAGTATCCACTGACACTTTGTCAGCATCAGATGTCAGGTTTCAAGTGTTCCAACGCTGGTGATAGCTTAGGATGTGGCTTTGAGCCCAAAACATGAGTATTTGGCGTTTCAGTAAATACCACCCAGCTGTGCCCAGATGCAGTCCCCAGCACGGAGTCAGAGAGAGCCAGCTCCACACTTGCCCACAGCCCCCAGGTTCTTTGGTTTTTATTGCATCGTTGGTGAGTGCTGCAGGCGTCATGCAGTCATGAACAACTCTGAATTTCTCCTTTCTCTATCAGGTTGGGGGATAAGGCTTCATTTGTATCTTACCCCAGCAGCAAAGAGGTGAATATCTGCTCGGACTGAAAGAGGACCAGTTGCTGATTGAAATTGTTGTTCAGTCACTGATTGTGTCCAACTCTTTGCGACCCCATGGAGTGCAGCATGCCAGGCCTGCACTCGGGTTCATGTCCGTTGAGTCAGTGATGCTGATAGAAGAGAGCCTCTCAACTCTCCAGGGCAGTGGGGCCCACAGGGTTGGGAACCTCTCTCCAAGGAACCCGCTCCTGAAACCTTGAGGTGGAGAAGAAAAGTGCTCCCGGGAGCTCCCAGGGGGCCTAACTCTGCCCAGAGGGCTGGGCTCCCATCACAGGGTGGCCCAGGAGTGCAGGGCAAGCGGCTGCTCCACGCTTCCTCTCTGTCACTTAGCCCAGCCACAGAGTCCCCGGAGCTGGTAAGCCTGGAATCTCAATTTATAAATTTCTTTGTTTATTCTGAAGGAAAGAAGCGGGAAGTTCATTTTTACCGGTGACCTTGACTAGAAGTCTTTGATGAGGAGGTTCCACGGGTTAAAGGTTCATCGTGGTTTATTTATGTCTTGATAAAATGACGCCATCCTTCTTCTTACATTTTTTTTCACATTTCTCTGATGGATGTACTCCTTGAAATAAACTAGACACACACACACACACACACACACTCACACACACAGACACCTGTAGTTAAAAGCAGAAGTTCTTCAATTTACTATAACTATTTTTATTGTAGCACCATCCCAACATATCATACAAACAATGTCATGTCATTTTCAGATATTTGCCTGGGCTTTTAGAGCAAACATTGTGCCAGTCTTTCTAAAATGTTTTAGACTTTAAAATATTCCTTCTCCACAGTTATTCCTCAAATACAACTGTATATGTTGCACATAAAAGTTTTTGCTATTATATTTGTTTTCTCTTCATGTAAAGAGCAAAACGTTATTTCAGTAGAGGAAAAGAACATTATTACAAAAAAAAAAAAACCACGAAAGAAACGACTTACGCTATGGGTCTAAAGTCGCCCTTAAGTATAAAAAACTCGAGGAAATGGCTCCTCCTAGTGGTCCAGACGAGATACTGCAACATGCAAGCTCCATATCTGGTACCAGAGCGTCTCAAACTTGAAGGTGTACAGAAATTATCTGGGATCTTGTTAAAAGGAAGACTCTTACTCAGCTGAAAGGTGAGGATTGGATATTCTAAACTGCTAAAGAGCTCCATGGAGATTCCAATGCTGCTGGTTCATGGAATTTCCATGAATTTGATGATTAGACACTAGTAAAGTGATGCTCAAAATTCTCCAAGCCAGGCTTCAGCAATACGTGAACCGTGAACTTCCAGATGTTCAAGCTGGTTTTAGAAAAGGCAGAGGAACCAGAGATCAAATTGCCAACAACCACTGGATCATGGAAAAAGCAAGAGAGTTCCAGAAAAACATCTATTTCTGCTTTATTGACTATGCCAAACGCTTTGACTGTGTGGATCACAATAAACTGTGGGAAATTCTCAAAGAGACGGGAACACCAGACCACCTGACCTGCCTCTTGAGAAACCTATATGCAGGTCGGGAAGCAACAGTTAGAACTGGACGTGGAACAACAGACTGGTTCCAAATAGGAAAAGGAGTACGTCAAGGCTGTATATTGTCACCCTGCTTATTTAACTTATATGCAGAGTACATCATGAGAAACGCTGGGCTGGAAGAAGCACAAGCTGGAATCAAGATTGCCAGGAGAAATATCAATAACCTCAGACATGTAGATGGCACCACCCTTATGGCAGAGAGTGAAGAGGAACTAAAAAGCCTCTTAATGAAAGTGAAAGAGGAGAGTGAAAAAGTTGGCTTAAAGCTCAACATTCAGAAAACAAAGATCATGGCATCTGGTCCCATCTCTTCATGGGAAATAGATGGGGAAACAGTGGAAACAGTGTCAGACTATTTTTTTGGGCTCCAAAATCACTGCAGATGGTGATTGCGGCCATGAAATTAAAAGATGCTTACTCCTTGGAAGGAAAGTTATGACCAACCTAGATAGCATATTAAAAAGCAGAGACATTACTTTGCCAACAAAGGTCTGTCTAGTTAAGGCTATGGTTTTTCCAGTAGTCATGTATGGATGTGAGAGTTGGATTTTGAAGAAAGCTGAGCACCGAAGAATTGATGCTTTTGAACTGTGGTGTTGGAGAAGACTCTTGAGAGTCCCTTGGACTGCAAGGAGATCCAACCAGTCCTGGGTGTTCTACACCCAGGATTCTACAGGAGATCAGTCCTGGGTGTTCATTGGAAGGACTGATGCTAAAGCTGAAACTCCAGTACTTTGGCCACCTCATTCGAAGAGTTGACTGATTGGAAAAGACCCTGATGCTGGGAGGGATTGGGGGCAGGAGGAGAAGGGGACGACAGAGGATGAGATGGTTGGATGGCATCACTGACTGGATGGACATGAGTTTGAGTGAACTCCAGGAGTTGGTGATGGACAGGGAGGCCTGGCGTGCTGCGATTCATGGGGTTGCAAAGAGTCGGACACGACTGAGCAACTGAACTGAACTGAATTGAGTCATCTAAAAAGAATTAAAAGGTTGTAATTATATGTAAGGATTTCCCTGGTGGCTCAGACGGTAAAGAATTTGCCTGCAATGTGGGAGACACGGGTTCAATCCCTGGGTAGGGAAAGATCCCCTGTAGAAGGGAATGGCAACCCACTCCAGTATTCTTGCCTGGAGAATTCCATGGATAGATGAGCCTAGTGGGCAACAGTCCATGGGGTCACAAAGAGTCAGACATGACCAAGAGACTAACATTTCACAAAGACCTTTTCATGGTAAAAATTCTAAAAAAGCCACTCATTTCCTCCATTTTCTACAAAGGGCACTGTATAGTTGAACTGGTGATGTTGATTACTAACTGCAGAAAAGCTAATTGCCCTAAGTGAATTCCCATTAATGCTCAACCCTTATTTTGTTAATACCATATGTCCCCTACATACGAACAAGTTCTATTCTGAGAGGATATTCTTAAGTCCGACAATGTTAACCCAGTACAACCAGCACAATTGGCTATATAGTACTGTACTGTAACAGGTTTATAAGATTTTTCCACACAAATAATACTCAAAAACAAAAATAAAAAATAAACATTTCAAGGCCCTTTACAGTACAAAGGCCCTTGAAAAGTACAGTAGTACAGTACAACAGCTGGCACACAGGGGCACGTATGCATCCTTGAAAGTTTGAAACTTGAAGGTTCGTGTGCAGGGGACTTACTGTACAACATTTAGAATGTGTTCACTTGCTCCTGCGCCCACTGCCTAACTGTGAGCAGCTCTGAGAGCAATCTTCCTGTGTTCTATTTCACCTCCCTGGCAGGTGTCATCGGCTGAATTATAGCAGGTGCCCAGCCCACTGGTCTTGGGAGATGAATTTTCCAGATGAGGGAACTAAAACAGGTGGGCATACAATGAACCCCTTCTGGCAGGCGTGGACCCAGCGAGTGTGCACCCGAGGTTCTGCTGTGTCACTGGGTCCATCCTCCCTGAAGCTGTCCACCCGATGTCTTCTCAGGGATAACGAGCTCCCCTGCTTCCTGGACCTCTGCTCTGCCCACCACCTGCCAAGGACGCACATCCTCTCTTTCACCAGCACCACAGCCATCTGAGGAAGGGATCATGCTCTTGCTGTCTTGCAGGGGAGGCCGCTGAGGTTTGAGTTTTAAAGCCCCCTGGGGAAGCAGCCCCCATGGGACCACCTCATCCAAAACCTGTGGCTTTAAACCACTTTGCCACCACGTGTAACCCCAGCTCGTGAGCACACAATTCCTGGGACATCTCTTTTAGGTAGTCTGCAGCCAGCTTTCAAATGTGTGTGAGGATATACAGTCCCAGAAATTAAGAGTTTGTCTATTCCGTACCCTTAAAATGTTAGGAGGTGCTGTGAACATCAGTGTTGGAAATGGGCAACTGGACACCTCAAGCTTTACAGGATCTTAGGGAGAGCTGAGTGAGAATCAGAGTGGATCCTTTGCTGCTACTTTGGTTCCCCCTTCCCTTCTCCCTCCTCCTCCATCACCAACTGCAGCCAAGGAAGAACTTGGGTTTGCTGTGCCCACATGCCGGTCTCAATTCCTTTAAAACGGAGGATGAACCAGAGTGTTGGGAGCAGGCTACGTGCGGCACTTCGGGCTCTGTGATTTCATTACTCCTTCCCTTGGCTCCTCGTTCCCTTCTACTGGTCTGTGTAGGCCAGTCACTCCACCTTTCTCACTGTAGCAGCCCCCGTGCCTAGCACTGTGCCTGCTGTGCGAATGCTTCAGGTGTGCTGAATGTACAGAGCATGAGTACCTCCTAACTAAGGAGGACCACACCCCACTCCAGTGCTCTTGCCTGGAAAATCCATGGGCGGAGGAGCCTGGTGGGCTGCAGTCCATGGGGTCGCAAAGAGTCAGACACGACTGAGCAACTTCACTTTCACTTTTCACTTTCATGCATTGGAGAAAGAAATGGCAACCCACTCCAGTGTTCTTGCCTGGAGAATCCCAGGGACGGGGGAGCCTGGTGGGCTGCCATCTATGGGGTCTCACAGAGTCAGACATGACTGAAGCGACTTAGCAGCAGCAGCAGCAGCAAGGAGGACCAAGGTCACACCTGGAAATGCCTGCAGTCTCATATGTGGTCACTAGGTGGCAGCCTAGCCTCATTTCTGAAGGCTAAGATGTGTGTGTGTGTGTGTGTGTGAGGGGGGGGGTGTATGTGTGTGGTGTGTGTGTGTATGGGTGGTGTGTGTGTGTTTGTGCGGTGTGTGTGTATATATGTGTGGTGTGTATGTGTGTGGTGCATGTGTGCATATAGGTGGGGGTGTATGTATGTGGGTGGTGTGTGTGTATTTGTATGGTATGTGTGGGACATGTGTGGTGTGTATGTGTGTGTGGTATGTTTGTGTGTGTGGTGTGTGTATGTGTGGTGTGTGTGTATATGTGGGGGGGTATGTATATGTGGGTGGTGGGTATATGTGAGGGGGGTGTATATGTGTGGTGTGTGTGTGTGGGGGGTATGTGTATGTGGTGTGTATTTGTGTGTGTGTGGTGTGTGGTGTGTGTGGTGTGTGTGGTGTGTGTGTATATGTAGGGGGGTATGTATATGTGGGGGTGTATATGTAAGGGGTATATATGTGTGTGGTACATGTGTGGTGTGTATGTGTATATGTGTGGTGTGTATGTGCGGGTGTATATGTGGTGTGTGTGGTGTGTGTGCGTGTATATGTGGGGGGGTATGTATATGTCGGGGGTGTGTATATGTGGGGGGGGTATGTGTATATGTGTGGGTGTATATGTGTGGTGTGTGTATGTGTGGTGTGTGTGTATATGTGGAGGGGTATGTATATGTGGAGGGGGTGTAGATGTATGTGGTACATGTGTGGTGTGTATATATGTGGTGTGTGTGTGTATATGTGTGGTATGTATGTGTGGGTGTATATGTGTGGTGTGTATGTGTATATGCATGGTGTGTGTGGGGTGTGTGTGTGTGTATGTGTGGTGTGTATGTGTATATGTGTGGTGTGGGTGTGTGGGTGTGTTTGTGTGTGTGGTATATATGTGTGCATGTGTATGTGTGGTGTGTGTGTGGCGTGTGTGTATATATGTGGGGGAGTGTATATGTGTGGTGTGTGTGTGTGGTGTGTGTATATGTGGGGGGTGTATATTTGTGTGGTACATGTGTGGTGTGTATGTGTATATGTGTGGTGTGTATATGTGTGGGGTGTGTGTGTGTGTGTGGTGTGTGTGTGGTGTGTGTATATGTGGGGGGGTGTATATGTTGGGGGGTGTATATGTGTGGTGTGTATGTGTGGTGTGTGTATGTGTGGCGTGTGTGTATATGTGGGGGGTATGTATATGTGGGAGGTGTATATGTGTGTGGTACATGTGTGGTGTGTATGTGTATATGTGATGTGTGTGTGTGTGGCATGTGTGTATATGTGGGGGGGTGTATATGTGTGTGGTACATGTGTGGTGTGTGTGGTATGTGTGTGAGGTCTGCAGTGACCTCTCCCAGGTCTGGACACGTACCCTGTCTTGGAGACCACAGCCACGGGTGCACACCAGGGGCCCACGTGGAAGTGAGGCAGGGGCTCTGACAACAGCTTCTCCAACTTCAAACAATACCCGGCAGCGCCTGGGCTTTCTCTGGAAATCTTCCCTCCATTACCGGAGATGCAAGCATTTCGGATGCGTTAGGACAGCTCCCTTTCTGATACTAGGGGGTGTGTTTAGTTCCAGTCAATGTGACTCCACAGAGGGACTGGGCTCAGGACCAGCATCCCCAGGGGGTTGGGCTGGGGCTCAATTCCTCATAGATTCTTAAAAAAAGACAAGGAGGAAATACTTTCAAATCATTCTATTTGCCCAGTATTATATTGATACCAAGCCAGACCAAGACATCACAAAAATCATGAACAAAATACTAGCAAACCAAATCCAAGAACAAAAAAAAAGCAAGTGGGGTTTATCAATGATCTGCAAGTCTTGTTCAATATATCTGAAAATCAATGTAATACCCCCAAAATAGAATAAAATACAAAAACCACATGATCATCTCGAAGACACAGAAAAAGAAATGGACAAAATTCAACATCAACTGATGATGAAAACACTCAAGAAAACAGCTGAGGTTTCTTTAATTAATTCCATAAGACCTATTACAAGAGTCAGAACTGAACAAGCTGGCCCTGCAAGTGCTGGTGAGAACGAGGCGTACATGGGATCTTGCTCAGGGGTGGGAGGGGGATAAAAAATGGTTAAATGACTTCAGACAACAGCCTGGTATGTGATTGTAGGCGTTTATCCATGAGCAAAGGAAGCACACACCCAGAGACTGGTACACAAATGTTTGTGGCAGCTTGATTTGTGATAGACAAAAACTATAAGCCAGGCAATTACCCTTCTCCAGGTGGATGAGTAAGCAGATTGTGTAATGGAACACGTGTGCTGCCGTGGCAAAGAACACACTACTTATACACACGTCAGCGTGCAGAGGTCTGAAGCTTATCATGATGTGGCAGGCTGTGGCAAAGCCACGAAATGGAGAGGCACTCAGCAATCAAAGGGCAGGAGCGGCACTCAGGAATCAAAGGGCAGAACCACCTGAAGAAACAGCGGCACGGCTAAGCCCTCCACAGGCCTTGTGCCAAGTGAAGAAAGCCACACTCAGGATGCTCCAAAGCCCAGGAGGGAAATTCTGGAAAAGGCAAAATCATGGGGACAGAAGTCAGATTGTTGCAGGAAGGTGGACCCCTTCCAGGGCCCGAAACTGGGCTCTTGTCTAACACTCGGAAATGAATTGTCCGAGGAGATGCATGCGCTGACAAAGCAAGAGATTTTTTTGGGAAAGGGCACCCAGGTGGAGAGTAGCAGGGTAAGGGAACCCAGGAGAACTGCTCTGCTGCGCAGCTCACAGTCTTGGGTTTTATGGTGATGGGTTTAGTTTCCGGGTGGTCTTTGGCCAATCATTCTAATTCAGGGTCTTTCCTGGTGGTGCATGCATCGTTCAGCCAAGATGGATGCTAGTGAGAGGGATTCTGGGAAGTGGATGGACACACGGTGTCTCCTTTCAACCTTTCCTGAACTTGTCTGGTTGGTGGTGGGCTTATTAGTTTCCTATTCCTTATCAGAATCTCCTGTCACAAAACAACTCATGCAAATGGTTACCATGGTGCCTGGCCAGGGTGGGCGGTTTCAATCAGTGTGCTTCCCCTAACAAGATCACTGGGTGCCAGCTGTTAGGATATGAGGGAAGGAACTGACTAGAAATGGACAAGAGGTAACCATGGAGAGGGTAGTTGAGTGTATAAATGTGTCACAACTCAGTTGGACACCTGAACACCTTTCCTGGACATAACTCATGTCTCGATAAGCCGGAGTTCTTAGGGAAAGACTTCGGCAGTATTTATTGGAGAGACACAGGCATCAGCCAGGCCACAGAGGAGGAGGACTGAGTTGACTCTACAGTGGAAAGGGTCCCGTGGAAAGTTTTGCCAGCAAGTCCACAGCTGTGGACTTTGGCCACCTGATGCGAAGAGCCAACTCATTAGAAAAGACCCTGATGCTGAGAAAGATTGAAGGCAGGAGAAGGGGGCGACAGAGGACGAGATGGTTGGATGGCATCACCGACTCAATGGACATGAGTTTGAGCAAGCTCCGGGAGATGGTGAAGGACAGGGAAGTCTGGTGTGCTGCAGTCCATGGGGCCACAAACAGTTGGACACAACTGGGTGACTGAACAACCACAGCTGTGGGAAGAAGGCAGATGGTATACACAAAACTGTGAGGGCATCAAAGGAGAGACCTGAACACTGACACAACACACAAACCGCTCCCGACTGGCCTCTCCCACTGGAGACAAGAATTCCTTTGCTGCAGAGGGACTGTACCATGCTTTGAGCCTGGATTTACAAGGATTAGCAAGATCATGGCTACTTCTGTGATTGATTCAGAGCAGTGAGCGCTGCCAGGCTCTCTGACGAAAGCATGCATTGGGGCTTAGGCTTAGTGGATGACAGACGTCTTATCCCAACCCACTTAACCCACCAGGTTTTGCCTTTTGGTCTTTAAAGGATTTATTCTTTGAAAGATGCAAGTGTCTAGAGCTCACTAAAACAAACAGAAAAACTTCCTCTTTAAAAACCTTTTCATTTTACTTTCAATGTGAAAGTAATTATTTTAAAAATGCAACCTCTTAAAACCTAGACTAGTAGCATTCAAATTTATTTATGAGATAAGAGACCAGAAGGCAAAACCTAGTATTTCTTGATTTCTTCCAACAGTACCCAGGTTATTCTGTAATTCACAAGGAACTTAAATCCTGAGCCAGAAATGCTGACAACTGCTCTGCGCAGTAAATGTGTTTCTCATTTCACATCTGGGGAAACTCAAGTGTCAATACATCCTCTGTGGTGAACAGCACGGAGCAGCATTTGTTAGAAGGTCAAGTGCAGTCTGATCTCTGGCCTTTGGCCAAGTGAGCGGGTCAGGAAGATCCCCTGGAGAAGTGAATGACTAAGTAATATATTTATATGAAAGAAATTAAAATTACTTTGATGATTATAAAACTATAAGATAGATATACACAGGGCTTCCCCGGAAGCTCAGAGGTAAAGAATCCATCTGCAATTCAGGAGATGAAGGTTCGTTCCCTGGGTCAGGAAGATCCCCTGGAGAAGGAAATGGCAACCCACTCCAGTATTCTTGCCTGGAAAATCCCACGTACAGAGGAGCCTCGTGGGCTACAGTACAAGGCATCGCAAAAGAGTTGGACCTGACTGAGTGACTGAACAATAAACAATCACATAAGAGGTGGGCCACGTAAGATGCTTAATTCATGAGCGCTTAGAGGCACTTCTGTGCCAGGCGCAGTGGTAAGTGCTTCACACACTGATTTCTCTCAGTCCCCATCATCACCGGATATGTTAGGATCTGTCATTATCCAGCATTTCTCAGATGGTCAAGTGGAGGCTCAGAGAGGTTAAGCAGCGGTCACATAACTAGTACTAGATTCTGAGCCCAGGGAAATTCTCCTGACCAGTCTGCACACTGGCCTCCACGCCTGGAGCCTCTGCCCAGGTAACCGGGTGAGTCTCCTGCCCAGGTAACCCAGTGAGTCCCTAGCCACAGAAGGAGACAGAAGGAGTGGGTGTTGCAGTTAGACGATGCGCCCCGGGTAAGCCGGCTTCCGTGAAAGCCTAGATCATCACCGAGGTTTACAGATGCAAGGCTATGCCATGCACGCCATAGCCAATCCTCCTGACACAGCACAGGGTCTACACTCACTGACGCCAGGGAGTGTGCTTTGTTCTGACACATGCTCAGCAGACCTGCTGCTGCTGTCGGACACTAGCTCTGCCACTGCAGAGTCTACCCGCAACCCAAAGAACAAAGGGACATTAAAAGAGGAAAAGAGGGGAAATCCCTGAGGGTCCAATGGTTAGGACTCCATGCTCTCACTGCCAAGGGGTGTGGGTTTGATCTCTGGTCGGGGAACTAAGAACCCCCATGCCAAGAGGCACGGCCAAAGAAAAGGAAAATAAGCCAAAGCAATCCACAGTAATTACTTTCAGGCACTAAAAGATCTTTTCTAACCCATATCAACTGAAGACTTCTCTGCAGACACGCACAGGCCATGTCCGGTGAGAACAGGCTTAAGTCACACCAGGCAGGACTGGGATGTAGATGGAGGGCGTGTGGCTTTCCTACTTAGACCTGCTGTCTTGGAAATGACCTGGCACAGGGCACTGTTATATAACGCGGCTCCAGTCTCTCTGCTGACCCCGATGAGAGCCGAGTGGACAGACTATGTGGAACGTGCCTGCGCTGAGAATGAGCTGCAGGACTAGGAGATTAAGGCCAGGATACAGCTGTTTGTGACTAAGCCCCGAGCCCCGAGCAAGTGCTCCCTGGCGTGACGCATCACCAGGCACCTGTTTCCTGTTTTCATTCTTCCCTTTATCGTTCTCTCCTGACTTCCCCTCCACCTGGAGGGCCCGAGACCACCAACTTCAGCAAGTCTGGTGTCTGCCCGCCTCCTTCTCCACTCTCACTGCGGCTCCGGGTAGCTGAGTCATTTACTGGGCGCGGGGGACACTCCTAAGGGCCTCTTGAGTACTTTCTGGGGCTGGAAGCTGAGGTCCCATCATCCACTTGCCCGTGATTACCTCCCCCCTTCACGTCTCCTGAAGAACTGCCTGTCGGGACCCCCCAACACGGCTGTGAACTGAATCACGAGACGAGCTCCAGCAGCACAGCCGGGGGGTGGGGGTGGGCGGTGGTAGTAGCCCACCCACAGCGAGGCCCACACTCTGCAGAGACAAGTGGTCCACTCCAGATGGACACAGGACAGGATGTGCTTAAATGTAAGGAAGTTCATTTCTGCACAAAAGGTTGAGGTCATAGAAGCCTTCCTCAGCCCAAGACAACTCAATCATCACGGTATTTGAGCCTGTGCTACAAACAGTACCGGTCACCACGCTTCAGCCAGGAGGGTGAAGGGACTTATCTAACGGACCCTGTGTGAACGGCTTGCTAGTCACTCAGTCCTGTCCGACTCTGTGCGACCCCATGAACTGTAGCCAGCCAGGCTCCTCTGTCCATGGGATTCTCCAGGCAAGAGCACTGGAGCAGGTTGCCATTTCCTTCTCCAGATCTTCCTGACCCAGGGATCGAACCCAGGTCTCCACCTTACAGGTGAACTCTTCACCATCTGAGCCACCAGCGAGGCCTATGTGAATAGCTTAGTTAAGAATAAGAGTCGACATCATTTAGAAGTGGACATTTAATTTCCAAATACATGGGGTTTTATAAGTTTGATATTAATTTCTCATTTAAATGCTTTCTTCTCTGCAATCGCCCTGTGTTTTTTTCAGTCTAACTTCACTGAGGCTTTCAACGGCTAAGTATCTCTCTCAGTAAAGGTCACATTGCACTTGAAAATATGTGGGTTATTTTCAATTAACTTTTGATATTGATTTCTAACACAATTCCACGATGACAAGAGAACAGACTGTAACGTTTCAATACTTTTAGACTATGACACTTATGCACCTTCGTTTATGTCCCTGGATATGTTCCAGTGTCTCCTAGCTTATAGTCTATGGAAACTTCAAATTTGTATCCTACTGTTGCATGAAAACTGTACAAATCTTAATTATGTTGAATTAGTTCATAGTGCTTTTCAGGTCTACTATACCCACTTTTCTGTATATCTCGTCTATTAATTTTTTTTTCTCTTCTATTAATTTTTGAGAGTTTGACATCAAAACTAAAAATCTACTAAAAAAAATAATCGTAATTATGTAGTGGAATTACAAGTAACTTTGGTCTGTATTTTCCAAGTCTCCCATAAATGTGTTATCATATTTTCATAATTTAAAAAAAAAGGGGAAAGAAAAAAGGTGCTGTTTACTCTAATGGAAAGCGTTTTTGAAACGGTATTAGATGTAACAAGGTAACTGCCTTTATTTGCCGTCTATGCCGTTTTGATTAAATAAAAAAAAAGGACTCCAAACCAACCAGTGGTTTTCTCACCTCTGGGAAGTAGGTCAGGAACCAGTTAACAGTAAGACAATATGGACTTTCACTTTTTAGACTTCAGTATTACATAATTTCAAAACAGGCATTGGCTACTTTCATGATAGAAAGTTTTTGAGGACCTTTCCCAGTGACTTTAAAAAATGAAAGTGTATTCTCTTAATGAACCACTGTAATCATCAAAAACATGTTTTCTGTGTACCTTGCTGTTTTTCTTTGCAATCTCTCTTCTTCCACATACAGTATTCCATATAACTTTCTAGAATCTAACACAGGCAGCCTAAGACAGCTTGATGGTCAAAATGTTTAGAAAAAGGAGGCACGGAAAAAAAGCAGATGGTGTCTGGTTCTTTATCATCCCTCTCCTTCAAAAACATCATTCTTACCCAGATTGATGAATTATTCACTTAGTTTTATAACTTACTGAACAGAACAGTGAACATACCATTAAGCACATGCTCAGTTGTGCCGACTCTCTTGTGACTTCACGGACTGCAGCCAACCAGGGTCCTGTGTCCATGGAATTCTCCAGGCAAGAATACTGGAATGGGTTGCCCTTTCTCCCTCCGAAGGATCTTCCTGACCCAGGACTCAAACCCACCTCCTTGCGTTAGCAGGTGGGTTCTTTACCACTGAGCCACCTCAGAAACCCCTACTATTAAGCACAGAAATAATGAATTCTGCACTTTTTTTTGATGTTTGTCTAATTTAAGTCAACTAACCTCAGGGTTGAAGTTTGGTCAATACCAAAGAGGCATCAACCCCCACTGCTGGTTGTCAACATTCCCACTCGTGATTCACCCATCAGGGTTTTTCAGCTGAGAACACAAGCTGCCAAAGAAAAGACTTCAGCCCCTTGTGTTAGAAAAGGGCTGTAGCCAAGCTTTGGCCAGTGGGATGGGTGTAGTGCACGTTTTGTGTGGCAGCTTCCAGACTCGTCTTGGGGAAAGCGGCTCTGTGTGGGTTGTATTTGGGTCCTAAAGATGCACCTCTCTCTAGGACTGGGGGAAGCCAGGGACTGAGAGACCAGTCGACCCTACAGTGATTGCTACACTCCACTTCAGAGAACGAGAAACCTGATCTCATTCAAGCCACTGAGACCCGGGGCTCCAATCAGTGGAGCCAAATCTAATCCCAGCACTGCCAACTCTTGTCACCGGGTGTCCTGGAAATAAAAGCGTGTTTTAAAATTGTTGCCTATCCTCTGAAATTCACAGGTGACTATCAGAAAAGGTAACCCTAGTATTGATTCTTATGAGTTCTGGATACTATGAAATGGCTTAATAACAAACCAAACTAAATAATCCTGCATAAACTGAAATATCCTCTTGGCACATAAATTACTTCATCAATTAAATATTATACCAGCAATATCTGAGGTAGATAAATTGACAAAATAATGCACTGTTTAGGTTTTTAAGAAAAATTTTAATAAAATAAACAGCAATCATTTTAATTCTACTGTAGAAGAATTACCAGGAATTATTCAAGATTTAATTACATCAGGATAAATTAAGCTTCCACGTGGTTTAGATACAACAGATCTTTGCAAAGCTAAAAAAGCTTACTGACTGCTAAACCTTTTACATTAACAGTTTAATTTTCACGTTACCAACTGTTCTTATAGCTTATATAACCACTGACCATTTTCTTCAAAAGCATTTAAAACGACTGCAAAACAAAGGTTTCCAAAGTCTAGGAAATAAATAAAATTATATCAATTGGAATATTTACCTTCTTCAAAGAAAAAAAATGTTAATGGTTTGATTATTTTCGACAGCTTTGCCAGAGTTGAGAAAAATGAATTCACTTGGAATTTTCATTTCAATCTTGCCAGAAAACACTGCAATACTTAGAAACTATTCACCAGCCTTACACTCCCATCCAACATCTTCATCAGTCTGGGTTAAAGGCTTGCTGTCTTGACTCTGGGTAAGAGGATCCTCAGGGCTAACCAAGAGGCACACCAGCTCATCAGCAGCCCTCGGACCCCCACCGAGAGGACAACAAAGCAAGCCCAGCCCATCTGCATTCATTCTGATTTGCAACAATAAGACAAGACCTGAATGGGAAGATGATGGAAAACTCAAGGGGAAATGGTCTAAGAGCTGCCTACTCCCTCGGGCAGCGTGCCAGCGAGCTCATGTTGCTGAGACACACACAGATCCACATCTTCCACGCAGTCATTGCTTACTGTATTTTTAATTTTGATTAAAAAAAAAAAAAAAGGTGTGATTACACAGAAAACATCATCCTCTGCAGAAACACAAACTGAGCCAATGCAGTGGGAAACATGTGTCAGCACCCCTTCCAGTGCCCTACCACTGGCTCCCCTGGACGGAGCTCAGGAGCTGTAGTACTCAAGCAGCTTCTCATCCGTAGGTTTCAGAATCTTCTTGTCTGCCATGTTCACCACCCATCCGGGAGCCAGACCAAAGAAAATCTGCCGTGGATCCTTCCGAGAACTGAGCATTTTGAAGAGTTCGTCTTTAGTGATGTCAGGTAAAATATAGCCATACTTCTTGGCGAGCTCCAGTCTTGCTTCGGGAAATCTGGCAGGATCTGCCAGATAGCCTCGATTTCTCGCATCAGTGTAGTAGGGGACTAGGGCCTCGGGGGGGAGCATCCGCTTGGGAATGGGTTGTCCACGGAGAAAGAATGGGATGGGTTTGCACAGAATTTCTAAAAAACATTTTTAATAAAAAGAGAGATGCAAATACTGGTGATATATATACTGGTTTTCTCTTTATGATATTCTTTTAATTTATTAAAGTATTTCCAAGATGAGAGCTTAATTCCAAAAACTTTTTATTTTTTTCTTAACTTAGTAGACTTAAGTAAACAAATGGAAACACTTGATCTTCAAAAGTTTGCATCTTGAAGGTCAAAGTCACTCCTGGGTTACCAACAATTAGTGAATTTCTAAACATAGGGTATTTAAGCTCCAGATTTTTTTTTTCTAAAAAATTTTATGACATACTAGCTGAGGTGTATCAGAAGACGGAGCCCCACCAGCCACACCACTAGCAGAAACTCCCAAAACAGGAACCGAGGTGTCTGAACAAGTCAAGCCCTGGTGAGGCAGTTGACTCAAGCCCCGAGAGGACAAGCTTACCCAGGCTTCGCGGGTCGTAGAAGGCGGTCGTGACGACACCCCCGTTCTTCTCGATGGCGGCGATGGCCAGCTCAGAAGCCAGCTGAACTTCGATGTTAACTTTTGCCTTAAAGGTGTCAGCGCCCTGTCATCCATCAAAACAAAGTGTGTGAGGAGATGGCTGGGCTGCCAGCAAACTAATCACGAGGGCCTCCTCCCTGCCCTGTTTTCTCCTCCGGAGTGCCTCCAGCCCAGCAGCTGCTCCTACTTTAACACCTCTGCTTAGAGGTCCTATCAAACACCACCAAATCGTTCCTCATTTCTTTAGGCCACTCTATTTTCTTAGTTTTCATTCCCTAAGAGCAGGGATAATAAGACTTCCATTTTACATATTCAGCAGGCACCATCATAAGCACCCATTCCCAACACCTCCTTAACAGGAGATTGTTTAGCCCTCAAAACAACTCTAAACCAATAGAATTACTGCGACACCAATGCCATAGATGGTGGCACAGAGAGCCTGGGCAACTTGCCCAAGAACATAAAGCAAGGGAGCCTAGTCCCAGTGGCTGTGTTCCTAACCACAACATTATGTCATGTGATACAGACAGAAGCTTACCTTCCTGACCCACAAGTAAGCAAGAGGCCAAGAGATGGTTAAACAGGGGAACAAGCATGCTGGAGCCAACGGAAGAACAAAATAGCTGAGGTCTGGAGGGGACCAGCCCTCTTGAGCGAAAGAGGCAGAGACCACAGAAGTAAAAATAATTCTGAACTTTTTCAAGTCCTGTCTTTGGTCACTTTCATTAGGCCTGATTTCAAAACAGATTCTGACAAAAATAAAAAGATGGTGGCACTACCATTCTTTTTGCAGTGGTAAAATTTTTTCTGCTATTTTCGTGTGGTTGAAACAAGGTGGTTCCCAGTTTCAAAATATTCCATCAATTCTAAGACACATTTCTCCCTTCCCTGATACTGGTAGGCATTTTTACAATCAATGAGACCTTTGACTCAATAAAACAAGGTCTTGCCATGTTACCTGACATTTCTCATTACTATTCCATAGACTGCTTAACCATTTCCCTGTCTCTGGGCACTAGTGTTACTTCCAGCATTTTCAGTGCTGTAAGATGCCTATTTAGTATTTCTTTATATCAATTAAGTTTCTTTTATCTTGTTTTACCTTAGGACACATGTTCCTAAATTGGTCATTTTATGCTGAAAAGATCAAAACCATCTTATTACCCAATATTGACTGCAAATCTGAAATCCAGAAAAGGGCAACTGGTTTACAAAGCTGTAAATGATGAATAACTGTACATACTCAACCAATAGATTTCAGAATGATTTCTGCTAGTTTAATAGACATATGTCCACAACTGTTAGGATGTGCAGTTTAAGGTCTCATGAGGTCATGGGTTTTTCCGTATGTTACTTTATAACCATGTTCCTTGATATGCCTAAAGTAGAATACCGAGGCTTAATCCTGTATTTGGTATTCTCTCTTCAAATCATTTATTTGGAAAACTTTTATCGCCAAGTTTACTTTTTCAAAGATCTGAAAGGTTTTCCCATAAACTATGCTTCCCTCTAGTGGACGCTAAGTTAGTCACTTACACAGCGATCAACTGTATTACTGACACAGAAGAAAAAGGGGGTGGGGGGGCATTAATTGATTAGCAGTGTACAAGTTCATTTGCCTATAAAACTCCTGGCCAACTCCTCTAAATAGAAAACCTCTTCCCTACAATCAGAACTGGATTTCATTCATCCCTTTCTTCCATAAATACTGAGTGACTATCACAAGCCAGTTGAAAATACAGCAATGAGTCAAAGCACCTGTACTCAAAAAAAACTGACATTACAGTGAGGAAGACAATGAAAAATGCCTGCACTGCTTGGTAATAAATATCAGGTGTTCATATATTCAAAGAAAAACCCTTTTGGGCACAATAAGGCAGACCGTCAGATACGAGAGTGTTCCTTTATAAAGAACATCTCCACAATAAAAATAATTTAAGCCTCAAATAATTTGGAAGGAAAAAAAAAAGTTAAAAAGATCCTCCTACTAGGATGACATCTGAACAGAGAACCAAACAGAGTGAGGCAGCAAGCTGAATGGATACACAGGAACAAAACCCAGGACAAGGGAACAGTGGCTTTCTAAAACCACAACTGAATATAACACAATCAACCACTACATAATGGTTACAAATAAAAAGAGATAAAAATAAAGGAGGCATAGTGTTGATTATATGGAAATCAGAAACAGTCATCTACAAACTCCCCAAAAAATTTAATTCAGACTTACCTCCTCTACCAACTGGACTCCATAGTCCCTTTTAGATGGCTGGATGGTAACACCTCGCCCGTTGACCAGCTGGGTTAAGTCAATAGGTTGTGTGGGATCGACACGGCCCAGGTCAATCAGGTACTGCAGCCTGTTGAGACTCAAAGGCTGATACTGGCGTCTGAAGCTACAAAAAAACCAACAACAGATGGAAAACTCAGCCAGACTTATCCTCCTATAAGACCTCCAGATGAACGCAGAGCTCTGTCCCGTGCTCTCCTGTATCAATTTAGTTGGTTTAAAATAAAACTCCTACATTTACTTCGCTCATTTATACAAATAAATATGTGAAAAATTTAACATACTATCTGAATTATGCATTACTGGATCTCAAAGTAAGAGCAGTTACCATTTGCTGGGTGATGACAGTGGGCCAGAGTTCTAAACATAAAATCATTCTAAACCTCCAGAGCATGCATCATTACCTCCATTCTGCAGGTCTGAGTGTAACCTCTGGCTTTTTTCCTCTACTAAGTCAGGCTAAACTTCATTACCAAAAATGGTTCAAAGGAAGGGTAGCAAAAGTTTGCTAATTTAAAGAAGTGGATTTAAATTTCTACCAAGCTATCATTTGGTGATTCTCAGAATTACAAATTTTTACACTAAGAAGCAAAGCAAAGCAAAAAAATAAAACCACAAACAAAGCAAACTTACCTGTGTCCTTCATTAAAGCCATATTTTGGGATTCGAAGGTAAAATGGAGTCTGGCCTCCTTCAAAGCCCAGCCGGGGCCGGGTTCCTCTCTGCCGTTCTCCTTTGTGGCCCCTGCCACACTTCCTACCTCTTCTCTGACCTCTTCGTCGTCTTTCCTGGAAGGAGGGAAGACTGTTTTATGAGCTGCAGATGCACTTTTTAAAGTATATTTCACCTCTGCGCTGTCTGTTGGTAAGGCCCTCATTCATCCTTCCAGCCAGCAAAGGGCCAAACCCACTACGTGCCAGGCACTATTCGAACTGCTCTGAGGTCAACACACCAAATTATAAAGAAAACTTTTTTCTTACTTGGCGAAAGCAACGAGTTGATTTTTAAGGTGACAGTATACCCATAACAGCTTTTCTAGCTGTGTTCAGTGACTTGCAGAACGTAAAATATCTTTCCCCTTAAGATACAGGTATAATGGAAAAGCACTTCATGCTAACCCAATATTGAATGAAACAATCATCTGCACCTCCTGCGACCTCGCTCCCCGCCCAGGTTAACCCGATTACTCCTCTAAACCCGAACCTGAGAGCTGGGACTACCGGGGCAGGCTTCCCGCATCACTCAAGTGCAGGGGCTCAAAGGCCCCTCGTTCCCACAGCGTCTCTAGACCCGCGACCCCAGGACTCCCGCGCCATCCCCAGCCTTACCGGTTTCCTGGAGCCCGGGTTCGGCCTCAGGTTAGCCAGGCTCACACGAGGCAGGGCCCGAAGCAAGTCCAGGGCCCAAGGCCCTGCTGCGCCCCGCACCGGGCCGGCCATGACCCGCTTGCATGAGACGCAGCAAGGGCGCCTGGCATCCACACCCACGTGATCTCGGGCGCTGCTTTACGGCCGCGGCCCCGCCCCCGTCGTGCAGCAGGCGCGCAGCGCCGCAGGCCTCGGGGCACGCCGGGAGCCGGTCTTCATCCAGGCAGCGGCGGGTACGCTAGGCTACCTTCTCCGAGCTGAGCTGGCTTTGTGTTTAGTTCACTGGAGATGGGACCGTATTTTGAGAGATCGTGCCTTGCTCTTGGCTTGGAATGTGCTGCGTTTTCTTTCGCCGCACAAACACGCGTTGAAACGCTGCGCGTTGTAGGACTTGGTGTCACTGTGTGTTCTGAGCTGTCTCACAGTCTGGTGCTTAGAGAGGCAGGGTCTTCTCCGAGCGCCACGTGGAGCCCCGAATAGCATACTCGGAGCTGAAGTTCCGGTTTGGAGCTGGGAGCTGGGCTGATTATACGCCCTGTCAACTGAAAAATTGCACAACACAGAGCTGTGAGTTATTTGGGGCAAAATGAGAGCTATAGCCTAGAAGACAGCCACTGAGCTCTGGGAAACAGTTCCGAAGAGGTAGGGGGGAAGGTCGGCTTATATATTATTTTAGTGGAGTCAAGAGTCACTGGAAAAGACCCTGATGCTGGGGAAGATTGACGGCAGGACAAGGGGACGACAGAGGATGAGATGGTTGGATGGCATCACCGACTGGATGGACATGAGTTTGAGCAAGCCCCAGGAGTTGGTGATGGACAGAGAAGCCTGGCGTGCAAAGTTGGACACGTCTGAGCAATTGAAATGAGTGGAGTCAAGCACATTTTGCAGAAGCTCCTGCTAGTAAGGAGGAGCAGGTGTCCCCTTTAATGATTTCACTGCTTTTCTAGACACAAGGAAAGTCAAGAATTTGGGCTTGTAAAGTCTGAAAATATCTGAATATATGAAGGCCTGTTCTGTCAGTTTTTCCCAGAACATAGATGCCTCACTCCTGATCTCAGACCTGAACTCTGAGGTGAGGGGGTTGTTGAAAGACAGGGGCTGCAGTGGCTCCTGACTTCATCCTTGTAGAGGCAGATAGTGAGTGCCTTTCAGTTGGCAACCCTGAGATACAAGAATAATACCCAGAGTCGAGCTATTACCAATGGCTGGCTGGTACCAACCTGTGCTTGCTGACTTCACTTGCTATTAATGAAGGAGCCACCCTGGCTTGATTCACTAACTAAACAACCCCTTGTTGGTTAGATGTTATTTCCTTTGACAGACTTGGCAAGGCTGGTAGCTTAACCAAATTCTAATAAGCTACCAGCCTAACCAAATTCTAATAGTAAGCAGCCAGGATTCATACACTGCCTCTTATACTATGTAAGTAGTATTTTTTTAATAGTATAAAGTTGAATATCTGCAGTCCAAAGTACATTATTTTCACTCAGAAATATCAGCTTCCTTATTTTTGTCTTAAGTGAGTGTGATACAGACCATGCCCTGTTCCTGTACTGTTTCTTTTATGTTTCACCGTCTTGCTGGGGATTTGTTCCTACTGGTGATCACAAGTAGTGAAGGTGGAAATAAAATTTTGGAGGGCAGCTATTTCTATGTTTAGCTAAACCTTTTTGAAGTTATTTTAAATCAAGTGTAAAAAACAAAAGCGGATCCCCTGGTAGTTCAGTGGTTAAGATTCTGAGCTTTCACTGCTGGGCCTGGGGTTCCAGCTTTGGTCAGGGAACTCGGATCCCACAAGTTGCTTGTGTCGGGGTGAAAAAGAAAAAAACTACAGAAAACATTGCATTCATTCCTTTATTTGAGCAATATTTGAGCAAGCTACTGAACTTGTTACAAAAATATGGACGAAGTCAAAGTTTTGTTCCCAGATTATTTGAAGGTAAGGTAAGGGAGATCTTCCAAAAATGAGTACTTTTGAAAAGTTAAAAAAAAAGCCTTTTGTAAAGCTAATAGCACAAATACTTTCAAGAGGGAGCTGCTGCTGCTGCTAAGTCGCTTCAGTCGTGTCGGACTCTGTGCAACCCCATAGATGGCAGACCACCAGGCTCCCCAGTCCCTGGGATTCTCCAGGCAAGAACACTGGAGTGGGTTGCCATTGCCTTCTCCAATGCATGAAAGTGAAAAGTGAAAGTGAAGTCGATCAGTGTCCGACTCTTAGCGACCTCATGGACTGCAGCCCACCAGGTTCCTCTGTCCATGGGATTTTCCAGGCAAGAGTACTGGAGTGAGGTGCCATTGCCTTCTCCGTCAAGAGGGAGCGGACATATGTATACCTGTAGCTGATTCATGTTGATATGTGGCAGAAGAAAACAAAATTCTGTAAAGCAATTATCCTTCAATTGAAAAAAAAAATACAAATATGTGAGTTCCGTAAAACAGTGTGACGATACAAGACCAGACTCTATTTAGAAATATAGAAAGAAATACAGTGAAAAAATAAAAGCTAGTTTCTGACCTTAAGGCTTCTCAGTTCAATATATTTCATCATCTTTCTGTTATAAATTTCATAATTCTGGGAAGAAAATTGCAAAATATGTTGCAAAATATGTCCTAATCTTCAGAAAGAAACACAATTTTCCCCCTTATCTAGAAAAATCATAGTTTTCACTAAGTTACGAGCTTCTGGGTGAGTGTTCATTCCAATATTGTTTTTTATCATCAAAAAAATTTCTATTGAATAAATGAGACACAGGAAACATAAAACAGTGTGCTGCACTTCTGGGAAGTAGATGCTTTTTGTTGTATAGGCTATGTAATGTTATTGGTGGACATCGGTTAATAATAGTACAAGTAATAATTGTTTGTGGTTAGCTGTAGACTCCAATTTATCCCATAGCAACATGTTGACCAAGCATATAAAAGTGAAAATTTGATGAGTCTCACCTATGTTTTAAGAATGTAAAATTAAGGGTGTGTGGTGAATAAGTCATTAAGTCATTGATCTTTATGTCTATAGAAGTTTTACATCATCATCATCATTGCAGGATAATGTTTATTAACCACCCACATGCTTGGGGTGTTGTGCTAGCCCCTGTTTAAATCACATTAAGGAGACCCTGTAATAAGAAAACACCTCAGCAACTATTTAAGTTCATCCTGACTCCAGCCCTGGTTAATAGTGACCACTGAGTCATATAAAAGAATGAAGTGGGACTTCCCTGACAGTCTGGTGGTTAAGACTCCATGCTCCCACTTCAGGGAGTACAGGTTTAATTCATGGTGGGAGAAATAACATCCCACATGACGATCATTAAAAATTAAAACAGCATTAAATATGGATTTGGGGGGGATAAATTTGACAAAATATTAGGCCAATGGGGCTTCCCTGGTAGCTCAGTTGGTAAAGAATCTGTCTGCAATGCAGGATACCCCAGTTTGATTCCTGGGTCAGGATGATCCCCTGGAGAAGGCAGTAGGCTACACACTCCAGTACTCTTCTGCTTTCATTGTGGCTCAGCTGGTAAAGAATCCACCTGCAATGCGGGAGACCTAGGGTTCGATCCTAGGTCTAGGGTTGGGAAGATCCCCTAGAGAAGGAAATGGCTGCCCACTCCAGTATTCTGGCCTGGAGAATTCCATGGACTGTATAGTCTATGGGGTCGCAAAGAGTTGGACACAACTGAGCAACTTTCACGCTATTCAGGTCTATGTGATGAAAAGTATAAAACGTTACTGACAGAAATCCAACATTACCAAAATTAATATCTATCAGTTCTTAGAAGTTTCAGTTGTCAGATTTCCTCAAATTGGTCTGTAGATTCATGAGCCTCTCAATGAAAATCCCCAAAGCCACACCCCCCCCTTTTTTTTAATCAGCATCAATTTAAGGGTTTTGAGAACCCACAAAATTTTCAGCACTCAGATTCAGGACAAGAATGATTGAAAAAACAACAACAAAAAAAACATGTATAAGACCTTCAACTTTCAGCATTCTGGCTATCATGTGAGTAATGTGAAGTTTTTTGTTTTTTGTTTTTTTTTAAAGATCTTTGCTCACTATCTTCTTTACCCTGGACTCCCTAAGGACTGTTAAAAACAAAACTGGGGCTCCGTAACAACCTAGAAGGCTGGGATGTGGGGGGAAGGTGGGAGGGATGTTCAAGTGGGAAGGGACATGGGTAAACCTATGGTTGATTCATGTTGATCTTTGGTAGAAACCAATGCAATACTGTAAAGCAATTGTCCTTCAGTTTAAAAAAAAAAACAACAACATAACTTCAACTGAGTAAATTAAAAACTAATGGCTTTATGCAACCATTCATGAATTGGGCAGCATCCCATATGGCAAGCAGAAAGGTCTGAGGAGCTGCACAGACAGAGGACTTTTAGAGGTAGAAAGAAGATGAGAACAAGAGTTCAGTTCAGTCGCTCAGTCGTGTCCTACTCTTTGTGACCCCATGGACTGCAGCATGCCAGGCTTCCCTGTCCATCACCAACTCCCAGAGGTTGCTCAAAGTCATGTCCATCCAGTCAGTGCTTCCTCCAACCATCTCATTCTCTATCGTCCCCTTCTCCTGCCTTCAATCTTGCCCAGCATCAGGGTCTTTTCCAATGAGTCGGCCCTTCGCATCAGATGGCCAAAGTATTGGAGTTTCAGCTTCACCATCAGTCCTTCCAATGAATATTCAGGACGGATTTCCTTTAGCATTGACTGGTTGGATCTCCTTGCAGTTCAAGGGACTCTTAAGAGTCTTCTCCAACACCACAGTTCAAAAGCATCAGTTCTTCAGCGCTCAGCTTTCACATCCATACATGACTATTGGAAAAACCATAGCTTTGACTAGACAGACCTTTGTCAGCAAAGTAATGTCTCTGCTTTTTAATATGCTATCTAGGTTGGTCATAGTTTTTCTTCCAAGGAGCAAGTGTCTTTTAATTTCATGGCTGCAGTTACCATCTGCTGTGATTTTTGGAGCCCCCCAAAATAAAGTCTGCCACTGTTTCCGTTGTTTCCCCATCTATTTGCCATGGAGTGATGGGACTGGATGCCATATTAGTATTTTGAATGTTGTTTTAAGCCAGCCTTTTCACTCTCCTCTTTCACTTTCATCAAGAGGGAGCAGATTAACTCATTTTGGGGGGGAGATGGAAGGGATCCTATCAGGCTCTCTAACACCCTCATACCCACCAGGAAATTCCAGACTGATTCTGACATCTTTCCAGAGACTGAAACAGACAAGTTCAGGTAGTGAGTTTCAGTTTGGTGATGATGCAGACTTGGCACAAAGGGCTTGGCTCCATTTGGGGCTGGTTGTTACTCTTTTGACAGGTTGTATATATCCTTTAGGGCTTCCCAGATGGCTCCGTTAAAGAATCTGCCTGCAATGCAGGACACACGACTTCGCTCTCTGGGTCAGGAAGACCCAGACCTCCTTAGAGAAGGAAACGAGCAACCCACTCCAGTATTCTTCCCTGGAGAATCCCACCGACAGAGGTGCCCGGCGGGCCTCTGTCCATGGGGCCAACTTAGCATCTAGGCAACAACAATATAGCTTTAAATCTCTCCACTAGATTAAGACAATGTCATTTGCCGTCTGGTTCTACAAGAATGAAGTCAACAGTCCCTGACCTTCAATACCCCCTGAAAGGAGTTCAGGGTGGAGATCAAGAATGAGGCATCCAGGGACTTACCTGGTGGCTCAGACAGTAAAGAAGGAGGCATCTGTGTTCCAGGAGAAAACTCGAAGAATAGGCCTTCAGATAGTAGATACTTCCAGGTGAAAATTTTTATGAACCCAAACTGGTATCTTCCCACCTTCAGAAAAGCACCAAAACCGTATTTTCTCCTGACTACCAGCAACCTACAGAAATGCTGCTTGACCATCTGAACACTTGGACCAAAATCATACAGATGCTGACCTCGCCCACGCCCCCCATTCCAGAGATGCTCCTCAGCGTTCAGAGGCTGTGTCCCAGGGTACAGTCCTCAGTGAGCTCCCAAACAAAACGAGACCATAGCTCACAAGTTGTGGCTTTTCACCAGTGGTCAGTCGTAACCTTCCGAAGGTCAGGGCATTCTAACTTTTAAGTGTGACCATCTCTGCTCCTCCCAGACCCCACCAACTAGTACATAGGCATTGGGCCCCCTCCCGTGGTCGGGTGCCTAAATCAGTATTAACTCCACATCCGCCCACCGGTGAACCGTGGAAACCCAGTGACAACCGTTTCCCTCTCCAGCTGCAGTTTAGAGGAGGAGGGGAGCGGACCCCCGAAGTAAACAGTGGAGCGGCCCCTAAAAGAAACGCCGCCAAAGCTGCCCCAAGTCCCCACCTTCGCAGGGCAGAGACCGAATGCCCGGGGTCGTCAGTGACCGCGCGCCCCGGCCCGCCAGCCCTCCGCCCGCAAGGAGCATGCGCGGCCCGCACGCGGAGGTCAGCTCAGGCAGCCCTCGGCCGCAGCCAACCGGGCGCCACTCGGCGGGACATTGTGACGCGCGGGCAGCGGCGCGGAGGGCGGCAGGGACGCGCGGGGCCGGAGGGCGGCGCGGGGCCGGAGGGCGCGCACGCGCCGGAGCGCGCGCCCGTGGGCGGGCCCGACTCGCCGCTCGCACGCCCTTGGGCCCGGCCGGGCGCCCGCTCCGCCTTCCGCTTCCGACGCGCGGCCGCGGGAGCCGGTGTATGTGCGGCAATAACATGTCGGCTCCGCTGCCCGCCATCGTGCCTGCCGCCCGTAAGGCCACCGCCGCGGTGAGTGCGGGCGCGGGCGCGCGCCGGGGCGCCCGCGGGCCGGGGGGAGGGGGCGGGACGCCCGGCCGGTGGGTCGGGTGCGGTCGGGCGGGGGTGATAGGCGCCGCCTGGCCCGGCTATGTGCGGAGGGCGCGGGGTCACGGCGAACTGGAGGCTGTTTTCCCACCCTCGAGCTCCCATCCCCTTCCTGAGCCTCCGGCCCCGTGTACCCATTCTGAGCTCCTAGCCCAGATCCCCGTGTCCCCATCCTGAGCCCGTGCCCCGATCCCCTTGTACCCAATCCTGAGTCCCTAGTCCCGATCCACTTGTCCCCATCCTGAACCTCCAGCCCGAACCCCCATCCCATCCTGAGTCCCCCGCCCACATCCAGAGTCCCCTACCCGCGCCCCGGCCCCGGGACCTCCCTCCCCGCCCCCTCCCCGCCAGGCACCCCACTCCTAGGCCCCTATGTGAGCCGACGGCGCCCCAGCCCCAGGCAGCTCTGGAGCAGGTTTCTGCCTGTCTGTGGATGGGAAAGGCCTTAGCCCCCAGGAACAGGACTTTATATTCGCACCTCACACCCCTCATCTCAGAGTTTGAAGGTTTAGTGTCGTTTTCGGTCAGGGGTGCTACTCCTTAGGAAACTTGTGCGTGAGGATCTCAAACTTTTACCCCGGGAAGCTCCTTTTTTGTGATGGAAAAATTCTACCGTGTAGGTGAGACTCTCATGGTCTGACCTGAAAGAGACAACTGTGTTCTGTAGAATGTGATCGTTTACCCAGAAGCATGTCTAACTGGAACCTCAAGAAGTGCTAAAACCCCACGTAAGTTATCTGAGGAGCTGCAAAGAGAGAAGTTAAGTATTTTTGCCGCTTCAGCGAGGTCTGTGGAGATAATTAACTTGCTGAAGGCGGTGTTCTGTGACTCCTGGTATCCAGCTTAACCAGAGCCCGGGGCTGTGACATTCTGGTGGTTTCTTGGGGGTATTAATCAGTCATTGCTCTCTTCTCTTCTAGGTGATCTTCCTTCATGGATTGGGAGACACAGGGTAGGTACCATCCTTAGTACCCTGATGAACGAGGTCATGCACCCCTACACAAGCAAGAATTCACTGTTGAAGAACTCTAGGATTGTATAAAAAAGACTGCTAGTCATATTTCTTACACTTGGGTCATGAGATAGAATCCTTTCTTTTTTGATTCCCAGCCCCACCCCCTGCAGTTTCCCCCATCCTCTTAATTTGTCATGCATCAACTCGTGTTTCTGGAACATATTAAAACTGCAAACTCCTCCTTGAGTTGCCATGGGTACTGGATGCCAGAGTTGGGAGGTATGTTTGTAGAGCCTGCACTTGAGAACTTTGCGGAGGTGAAATTTCAGGGCAGCTTGAGAAGAACTGGTGGATTTTGTTTAGTGAGATACTAGCAATGTGAGTGTTCTGAGTGAAATCTTAGATGTTCTGTTCAAAAATCAGTTGAAGGGCAGAGGATGCAGTTTAAAGATTTGTTTGGAGGCTTATCAGACACGTGGCTTTAGCCCTGTGGTTTATCTGTCACTCAGCTTTTCTCTGTATTGAGAGCTTTTCGGGGGGGAAGCCGGGGAGCTATGCCAGATCTTAGTTGCGGCGACCCGGGATCTTTGTTGCAGTGTGCAAGATCTTCCTTGCTGCATGAGGATCTAATTCCCTGAGCAGGGCTCGAACCCAGGCCCCCTGCATTAAGAGCTCAAAGTCAACCCCTGGACCACCAGAGAAGTCCTGAGGGGTTTTTAAAATTTAAATCCATGATTATCTGTTTGAAATGTCAGTCAAATTGTTGTTATAAAATTTTTGTTAAAAAATTACAAAATTGGAGGGAAAGTGAAACAAATAAATTTTGATAAAGGAGCCAAGACACTATTGAGTCTTTACAAGGAGGCACTGGGCTAGAATTAGATTAAGTCTTAAATCCTTTTAGGCCCCCCAAGTGGAGGTCCATGCCTTACATGGAGTTATGTATGGGAAGGGTTATAGGACTTTATGGTCAACACGTAGTTCTATGAAAAAGAAAGACTTGTTTTCCTATTTATTTATCCGTCTATCTATCTAATCCAGAGGTTTTTAGAGAAGCCCTGTTTTATTACCTGACAGACAGAGAGCATCTTGGTCCCTTGCAACTTTCCCAATAAAGAGCTTTGAGGCCTGAAGAATCAGGGCAAGAGAAAAAATCTTCATTTGGAGGAAGGTTCTGTGTGGACCCCAGTGTAGCCAGATACTTTAGACAGAAGTTAAGAGTGAGATGGTGACGAAAATGACCACCGTGAGATTATAAAGGCTGAGAGCAGCTGTGACATCTTGATTAAGAGTGAAGTTTATATAAAAAAATTAGAGGTCTCAGTGGTGGGGTGGCACCAAAGAAAGCTGACATTTAACTGGTTGCATTAACACATGAGAAAATTCAGCAGCAGCCTATCTGACAAATGGTAATTCAGTGTTTAAGATAGTTTTTGGAGAACTGAGGTTCTTTTGTCAGGTTGACTTCAGGGTGAAGAGGATTAAGCAATTCAGTTTGTTGCTATAAAAATGGGCAGCTTTCTTTTTTTTTTTGGCTAAGGTTCTTTTTTGCAGGGCCAGCCAAGGTGTGCTGTCTTAACTTGGATCTAGCAGTCTATATCCTGTAGATTCCTCATGAAAAGCGTTTGGTGGTCAAATGAGATTGGGAGACCCTGTGTAATTCCATATTTTCTCAATTCCCATATGTCATTTTCCCCACATTTTATGTTTCTGAGATTGGTATTCATCTTTTTTTTTTTTTTTTTTGGTATTCATCTTACATGTGTTTATTGTGGTGGTGATTTTTTTTTTTTATAAAAAGATTTTTTTCAGTGGTGCCACTTAGATTATATCTTAGTGTCAAGGGAATATGATATGGCTTATTCTCCCTTTGAAGCTTTACTGTGTGGGCACTAGCGTGTTTAAAGCTCTGAAAAGTTCTGCAAGAAACACATCTGACCACATGTTCCTCTGCATAACTTGTATAATAAAATGTGTTCGTCCACACTATATTGCCTGAGATCAGTTTTCCTTCCAAAATAAAGATAGCTTTTGTTATGATTATGGAAGTGTTACATTTGTCTTGTAAAAAAAAATTCAGATTCAAATATATTTGAGAAGAGAATGAAACCAGTTGAAATCCTACAACCCAAAAGATAAATACTTTTGAGAGTATTAAAAAAATTTTTTTTAAATACTTTTAAAGGTATAGAAGAGTTGCAAGAATAAAGGGGCTTCCTAGGTGACTCAGTGGTAACTGAGTGACTCAGTGGTGACTCAGTCAGGAGTCAGTGATTCCTGACTCCACCTACCAGGAGAGGAGACTGGTTCTGTCCCTGGTCTGAAAGATCCCCTGCAGGAGGAAATGGCTATCCACTCTAGTATGCTTGCTGGGATAATCCCATGGACAGAGAGGAGCCTTGTGGACTCCAGTCCATAGGGATGCAAAGAGTTGGACACGACTGAGTGAGCATATGCTAGAGTAAAACAGATTCCTCGATTCCTTCTACTCAGATTCACTGAGCTCTATCTAACATGTTACTGTGTTTGCCTAAACTTGGAAAAGTTGCCAGTACCATGATTCTTTACTTCCCAACTTTAGCACTTACCTCCTAAGCACGAGCAGAGTCTCCTGTATAACCACAGAACAGTATCTGATTCAGGAAGTTTAGCACTTCTTTAATGTTCTTATCGGTCTACCCTGTTACCTAACAGACCTTGGCAGCTGCCCCAGTAATGTCCTTTGTAGTAATCCTCTCCCCTTGCCCTTCGGTCCCTGCCGCACTGCCCTGAGCAGCTGCAACACTCAAGTCTCTTTTAATCTGGGACAGTCCCTCTGCTCCTCTCTGGTGTTCTGGATGTTTACCTTTCTGCATGGATGGGACTGGTCCCCCGTTTAGGTTTGTGTGGCACTTCCTCACATGGCAGTTCAGCCCCGTTCATTGCTTCATGCTGGAAGCCAGGTGGGGTCCTCTGTCCCGTTACTCATGCTGCCCCAGGCCACTCGGTGAAGGTGGTCTCTTCCATTGGGGCTTTGCCGCCGCTGTGTTTTCCCTGTGTGGTAAGCGCAAGTCATGGGGAGGTGCTTTTAGATGATGCAAATCGTACAGCGGACTTTGACCCAGGGCTTTTTCCACGGGTGATTGTCACTGGAGGCAGGTGTTACTGTGATGTGGTTCTCTAACTGCCACTCCCCTTGCATTTTTGGCTTGACCCTTCTCACTTCTGTCATGTGGACTCATAGAATCACTTAACAGATTACGTTCCATCGTTATCTTTGTGTAAAATTTTAGCTGCTTCTATTAAAATAACTTCACATTTACATAAAAGTTACAGAAGTAGCATCCAGAGGTCCTTTTGCCCTTCACTCAGATTGCCCAGTTGTTAACATTTCTCATACATTCAAGAATAAAGTTGCAGGCTTGTTGCCTCATTACTCCACAGAGCTGCAGTGTGTTTTGCAAGCAGAAGGCACAACCGTGTGACTACAGTATACCCATCGGTCAGGCTGTTCGTGTTGACCCGAAGCTCCCGTCAAACCCACCGTCCACAGTCACATCCCCCTGCTTTGACCAGCAGTGTCCTTTGTGGGTCCAGATCACAAGTGAGCTGGTCAGGTTGAGCTGTCAAATCTCCTGAGGCTCCTTCAATCTGGATCGGTCCATCTTCTTAGCTTTGGTGACCTGGACCCTTCTCCCTGACGGACCACTTCCTGGGTGGGGTGGCCCTCAGTCTGGTTTATGTGACTTCTCACTGGGTTGATTTTTGTGCCTCTGATGCTGATTTTATGTTTCACTACCTGGTTAAGATAGTGTCTACAAGTGTCTCCAGAATAAATTAGTATAATTGCACTTAAAAAGTATTTGGTGGGTAGATGCTATGATTTCATAAAAATGTCCATTTTTCACCTCTGGATTTAGCATCCATTAATGATTGCTGTCTGCATCTGTTATTGTGATGGCTGCCAAATAGTGATCTTCTAAAACATTCCTTCATTCTGTGTGTATTCACTGACAGTCTACAGTATCGGTTTCAGCCCTCTCTGTGTTTGCCTTTTCAGTGAGGTTTCTGTGTCCTTAACACTTTTGGGGAAGGTGGATTAAAATAGAGAAGTAGTTAACAGAAAAGCAGTTAACATTTATTTCAAAACCATTTTATCCAAAAAAGGCTTACGTTACTTTTATTTTACCCTTTAGTAGAGGTAATGGGGCTTCCCTGGTGGCTCAGTGGTAAAGAATCTGCCTGCAGTGCAGGAGCCACAGGAGATGTGGGTTCGATCCCTGGGTCTGGAAGATCCCCTGGAGGAGGGCATGGCAACCCACTCGAGTATTCTTGCCTGGAGAATCCCATGGACAGAGGAGCCTGGCAGGCCACAGTCCATAGGGTCATAAAGAGCTGGACACAACCTAAGCAACTGAGCACACAGAGGTAACATGTAGAAAGTACCAGGTGTAATGTCAAGTGTGTAAGTAAGTAGGGAGCTGTGTGTTTGTAGTGTGATCCCACTCTTGTTAAATCTGTGTTTACCTCTCCAGTGATAGCATGCAGAACTTGGAAAAAATATGTAAAAAGATTAACTTTATTTCTGGCTGGAAGGATTTTGATGACGTTTATATTTTTCTAGTTTTTCTCTTACTCCATTTTGAACATGTGTCCACATTTGCACAAAGAGCGAATGTTAGAGTTGTTTTATTTTTGATTGGTGTAGTAGCAAAAGAGAGATAGCAGACAGTTGCTTTACCCCTGTGAGAGTTTTTTCTTCATATAAAATGAATTATATCATCTGTCTTGGGTATTTTGGTAGGCATATGGTTGGGAGATTATAGAGCTTAAAAAAATACACTTTGTAGATTTGAAAGCCCAATGAAGTATATGAAAGAGAAAACACTGTTCTCTAGGAACCATTAGAGAGTTTCTCACGGTAAAGCTGAAATCATACGCTTTGGGTTATTTCTAGGTTGGCAATGATTTTTTAAGGGGTTAAAATTTACCCTTACAAATGTAAGTAACTATTTATTCTGTTACTAACTAACGGGACTAAAACAGTATCTAATGGCGTTACTTCTCCACCAGGCATGGATGGGCAGAAGCCTTTGCCGGAATCAGAAGCGCCCACATCAAATACATCTGCCCGCATGCGTAAGTGTTTCCAGTTTTCAGGCTTTCAATTTGGAATCCAGAGAAGAAGAAGCATGATAGCTTTACTTTTCCAGAAATGCGTTTGTATATGTTCAGCTTCAAACTAAAGAGTAGTAAGTTCTTTAAAACATAAATGTGACTTGGTTACCTTGAATTTTTCTTCCTTTTTTTTTTTAATTGAGAAATTTAAAATAATGCTACTTTGAAGATCAATTGAACTCACAGCAGCCAGAAAAATTCCTGTAGATACACAGATACCTGTTAAGCTCTGAGGATATCCATGAGCTGTCTCTGAAGGGGATTTACCTGTCAGGTTTGTGACTACCTTGAAAACCCTTTCAAATTCCATCAATTAGAGACAGTATGATGCAGCACAAAGAGAACACATACTTTGGAGTCTGTTAGATTTGGCTTTGAATCCTGAAAATATTTGTAGGTGTCCAAAAGATACTAGTAAGTTTTGAGCAAATTCAGAAAGTCCCTGAGATGAGCAGGTCTTAGATCAGAGGGTGCTGAGGAGTGGTAGCCGTGGAGAAGCCGGTGGGATGAGACGAGTGCTGACGGGTCAGTAGTTCAGCCTCGGAAGTGGTCATAGCAGCAGAGTCGATAAATACGAAAGAGGAAGAGTATCTGAGACTAGGTAAGAAAAGGTTCCCTCCTCTTCTTATCCTGTAGCACAGGCTTCATCTTCTTCATCTTAACCGTTGTCAGCGACAGCCACATACTGTGGCCGGGGTTGCCGTATGCTTCTTAATGACTCAGGCCAGAGGCAGAATTCTTGATGCTGTTGGAATTCCTGCTCTATTGTTACTGGCCCCCAGACTGAATTTGGTGTAAACCTATCTTTGAACCTAGGGAAGCAAGTTTATGTCCTCAAGGAAATTTGCTAAGATTTTGTGACATCTCAGGTGGACTTGTTTCTCAAGTAAGGAGCATGGTGGTGAGATGCAGTTAGAGTGTGTCTGTTCTTCTCTCCTTTGGTACCTGGCTGCAGGCGGGTGGTCCGACATTGTCAGCACAGAACTGAGTTGGGTATAATGGACACTCAGGCAAAGCTTATGTTTCCCTTACTTATTTAGAGGTCTTGTAAGCAGGTAAGAACTAGAAAATCAGCACACATGTCATTGAGCCTATGGGAATCGACATCACCTTTTCTGTGCAGTAAATTGCTTGCATCCCTTGCCCCCTGCTTAGCCAGTCTCAGACATTTCCAGCCATGTTGGCCACTGTTTTCTTTCTCACGTCTGGTCTGAAAGCATCAAGTAAAGGTGTTGATAAAGAAAGATATTTGTTTGCCAACTTTAGTCCATCCCAGTGGCCGCTTTTGTCTCAAGAACCATTTGGAGAGTGTGGAGCACAGAGTTGTACAGGTGTGCGTGCAGCTAAGCAGATCATCTGTTTAAAATTGCACACTGGATGTTGTGTGAGCCTCAAGTAATTATCTGCAACAGATGGTGTTGACTAGGTTCTGTGCTTTGGTGTATTATTCTTGTTTTTCTTTTTTCTTCCCCATGTAGGCCGGTTATGCCTGTAACATTAAATATGAACATGGCCATGCCATCATGGTAAGTAAGACTTCACTAATTTACTAACAACTTTTTACTTGTATTTAGGGGGTTTTTTGGTAAGTTTTTCTTTTTTTTGTTTTTGTTTAATCAAAATTGCTTTTGCATACATCAATTTTTAATGAACTATCTTTAAGTTGCAAAGTTCTAAAGTGAAATGGTTCTCATGACTTAGGTTCAGGGGTAAACTGAAGGAGCTGCGACAGCAGGTAGAGAAAGAGGAGTGAGTGGGTGGGTAGAAATGCTGCAGAGTGTCCCTCACCACTTGACACGCCTCTGCTGACTGCCGTGACCAGATGGGGCGTCCACCTCCCACCTCGGCTTGGCAAGCTGGCGGGTGTGTGGGGAGACCACTTCCTGATGAGCCCTCTGGAGGTCTACAGGGTGCCAGGCGTTCCCTGTGTGCTTCACAGTCGCTCCTTTGTTCTCTGAGCCACGTCCAGGCCACGCGTTCCTCCTGCTGCTCTGAGAGCCCTGCCCTCAGGTCTGCTCAGAAATGACAACTCCGACCCCCGGGTCCTGTTTTCCTTTTTCCTCCGGCTCCTGCTGACGTCTTACCTTTCCGGTGACTTGGGGATCCAATGTCCGTGGCCCGTTCACAGCCTTGAGTGGCTGTTGCTTCCAGGACTCTTCTCTTCCCGCTGACCTTTTCCTCTCTCAGCCTCAGGCACCCACATCTCCCCTGGGCTCTGCCACCTGGAGCTGCCCCATCTCTGAAGGCACTTAGCTCAGACCTAACCAGCAGGCATACTTGTTCCTACTTGTTTGCTCCCCTGTCTCCACACTCCTGTCAGGACATCGTGGGGACTCCAGTGTGTTGCCACCTTATCCTCTGCTTGTCCCCACCCCTTCTAACCCACCTGAACGTTCATCTGTGTCTATGGGAGATTCCTTGGCGACTCTCACAGGTTCCTGCCCACGGTGGCCTCTGATTCTTCTCTCTTCCTTCTCTGACAGAATCCCTGTCTGACACCAAGACTTCCACCTCACATAGCTCCTGACCGTAGTCTGAACACATAGTGGACAGCGGGGCAGACCCAGATTCAGGGTCGAGTGATGACAGGCTCTGCAGACCTTGGTGGAGGCGGCCCGAGGGCCTTGTGTAGCAGGCGTAGGCCTTGCGTGTGAGGTGCCACGCTGGTGCAGGGGTCTCCAGCCAGTAGACTTAGGATGACTAGGAGGGAAGTGAGGAGATGGCTTCTATTCAGGTGTCTCAAGGGCTGAAGATTCCTCCCCATGTGTCAGGTTAGACTAGGTCATTCTGCAGGTGTTTCTAACTTTAAATTATGTGACAGTGACTTTCTAATAGCATCTGCGTCTACTTAGTGCAAAAGGAACTCACAGGATGTCATATTCACACATTTAAGTTGACTGTTTGGCCTGCAGAGACAGTTGTTGTTATTTAGTCATTAAGTTGTATCTGACTCTTTGCAATTCCATAGACTGTAGCCCACCAGGGTCTCCTGTCCTTGGAATTCTCCAGGCAAGAATGCTGGAGTGGGGTACCATGCCCTTCTTCAGGGGATCTTCCTGATCCAGGGATCAAACCCACGTGTCCTGTGTCTCCTGCATTGGCATGTGGATTCTTTACCATCTGAGCTATCTGGGAGGCCCAGAAGCAGTTTAGTTTGAATTTAATGTTCTAGAGAATATTTCTGGTTAGCCTTTTTTCTCTGAAGTTATCATCTTCTTATCAAAGGTAGATATTCTTAGAATCAAACAATTCTTTTAGGACTTTGCTTTGTTTTCCAGGTTTGACATTATTGGGCTTTCGCCAGATTCACTGGAGGATGAAACTGGAATTAAACAGGCAGCAGAAAATGGTAAGTAAAGAAAGTTTTATAGTAGATTCGGTTGTTGTATTGCTGTTGATGAAAACTATGCAGCTGTCTAAACTCAGGTGGTGGCACTATGCCACTCTTTTCTGATCACTCTTACCTTGTTGGACTGTTAATTATGGTCCATGAAGATGAGGTGGATGGGGAAGAATGGCGTTTTATCAAACTTAAATGCTGTCAGATGCATCATTTTGCTTTCATTGATGTAGGCAAACAAAGTCACAGAATATCTCATACTTGTGGCCAGTTAAATTTGGAAATTTTCATCTTACAAAGGTGAAACTCTTACATATATATGTCAAAAGTGAAAGGAGATAAATTTGTAAAAAGGAACAGTTATTCTCATAGTATTATAAAGAAAAATGGAATTATAGGGAGTTACCGAGTAATTTAGTTAGTGATATGTGTTGAAATATTTTGCGGAAACAAAAGAATTCATCTGTTTCCCCCCCCCCCCCACATTATTTACTGGCTATAGGGATAATTAATACTGTGTTTGGGGTTTTTAAATAATAAGGTAAATTATTCAAGCACTGTAAATCACAACCCACGTAAAGTACTTAACTATCTACAATTTTAAAGTAACAGCTTTTAGGTACAAATGCCTGGGGTTCATTGGAGAGAAAGAACTATAGAATGTATATGAGCAGAATGGACCGTGGATAAAGGAATATTCATATCCCTCCACACTGATGAGAGAAAAAACTGCTTTATAGATCATGTGACAAATAACTGAACAGTTTAAGCAGTGCCTACAAAATTGAGTTCTTAAAAATACATCCTAATTTTGTATTTTAAAAGAGTGCTTCAAGTTTTTCACTTGTTTTGACCTTTAATACACTGATACAATTTAAATAGGAAAAAATTAATAATGGAAAAGCACATCAGTGGACTTATCTTTGAAAGTATTGGTAATTTAATTTTTGGTGATTTTATTTTTTTATGTTATTTTTAGTTAAAGCTTTGATAGATCAAGAGGTGAAGAACGGCATTCCTTCTAACAGAATTATTTTGGGAGGATTTTCTCAGGTAAGATAAAAGTTTGGGTGGTGTGTCATCGGTGTATTTGTCTAGAAGTCCTGATCCTTTTTTTATGGGAGTCCTGTTTTTAGAAGATGTTACAGAATATGATGTACTCCTTACCTTTAATGCTGAATTAAGTTTGATTGGACTGGGAAGTTCTTCTTTTCTAGTTTTCTCTCTCAGTGATAGGCTTCACTCTATAGATTACGACTTGAAAGTCAGTTTATTTAAGGAAATCAATTGGAGCCTGGAATGTGTTTTTCTTGAGTAACCACAGCGCACAAGTAGCTGTATCTGTTAATAGTGTGTGCACCTCTAGATAAAACTGCTGAAACACGGGTATGCGGCCCTGTCCCAGGAGGAGATGACTGATGGGAAATAAGGTCAAAGAGAAAAATCCCTTCCTTCTTTTTCTCACAAATTCCCAGCGGTCGAGCCCCACGAACCCCCTGGAATCCAAGTCGGGTGGGATCAGAGTAGGGGCCCCGACAAAGGGGACCTAGCTGGGGGGCTGCTGCAGCCACTTGCTGACCACTCCTGATCTGTGCTGGTCCCAAGGTCGGGGGTGCTTCAGCCGCACCCTGTTTGAGGATCCCTCTGTGGTTTCCATTCTGGAGTAGATGGTTCTGGTGAGGGGAGCTAAGTCAGTCTTGGTGATGTCATTCTGTCCTCTTTTTTCTTGTCATGCAGAAAAGGTTTTAGATAAAAGTGTATGGTGTTTACTTTTGGCATCTTTCTTCTCTTCCTGTACTTTTTCTCCCACCTGCGGTGCTTTTTCTACAGTTACAACATACTGGCATTTACATCTTCATTTCAGCTCATCACCTGTTTGCCATGTCACCCCCCACCCCCCAAACTGCCCTCACTGCCAATCTGTAAATTCTCCAAGGCAACAGTTTAGCGTCCAGACGACCTGAATTAGGGCAGTATCGGAATTATGGAATCATTTAGAAGTTAGAATTCGATGGAAACATAAGTTGTTGATATGATACAGTAAAAAGACGTGCTGTTGATGTGATATTTGTTGGAAGTCACGGGTAATGTACATTGTAGTGCACACACTGTGACATACATGTGGTTATAGGAATGAACACTTGGTTCAGACAGGAGTCTGCCAATGAGATTCGTTGATTAGAGCAGGCAGAAACTAAATCCTAACACCTTAGGCAAGAAAGAGTAAGTTACGAGTCTGGGGTCACATCCCAGAAGCCAGCGATGAGAATGAAGCCAGGCTCCCGGAGGCAGCTCGGCCTCAGGTGCTCTCCCCCTGCATCTGCCCGTCGGCCTCACTTGCCTCGCCATCTGTGGTTGGCCTCTGCTTCCTCTCGCTTTTCCCATTCTTGAGCTTACGTGTTACAGTTCCAGCCACACAGAGCTTGACAGTCACCGAATTTCTCAGATGAGAAAGGCTCTCATATCTTTGTGTGGCCCTGGAAGCTATGGGCCAGAGTGAATGCAGGCTCCAGGCCTGGGCGGGGGGGTTGTGAGCTGCCGGCCAGTGCTCCCAAGGTGTCCCTCCAGACAGTCTTTATCATCCTGAATTCTTGTTTTGGAAAGTAATACCAGTTTAAGACCAGATTTGATTTTCTACCCAAGACTTTGCAAAGAGGATAGTGACTATAAATTGGACTAACCCTCAAGCATTGTCAGGGCAGCCATGAACTCTGCTGTTCAAACTGCATCTTGGCTGGTTGGGGCATCACTGGAGTCTCATGACTGCCTTCAAGGTGGAGAGTCAAGTCCTGGAGGACGTGCTGCTGGGGGGTGCGTGTGTTTCTACCAGTTTGCCTAATTTCATTAGATGTCAGCCATCCAGTGTGACTTTTTTTCTAACAGATGGTATTGATAACAAGAATCACCCCCACTGCTCTTGGCAGCAGATCCGCCCCACTGACTCTGCCTGTTGTCTCTCCAGGGAGGAGCTTTATCTCTGTACACGGCTCTGACCACACAGCAGAAGCTGGCCGGGGTCACCGCTCTCAGCTGCTGGCTGCCACTGCGGGCTTCGTTTCCACAGGTGCCTGACGCATGCGTGCAGCAGGGCATCGCTGAGCTCTGAGGTGGCAGATATTGTTGAGAACAGCCTCATATTAGCTTATTAGGACTTCCCTGGTGGCTCAGACGGTAAAGCGTCTGTCTACAATGCGGGAGACCTGGGTTCGATCCCTGGGTTGGGAAGATCCCCTGGAGAAGGAAATGGCAATCCACTCCAATACTATTGCCTGGGAAATTCCATGGACAGAGGAGCCTGGTAGGCTACAGTCCATGGGGTCACAAAGAGTCGGACACGACTGAGCGACAGGGCTATTGTAGTAATAAACTTAAATTTTTAGGGCGGTTTTAGGGTCACAACAAATTGAGCTGAAAATACAGAAAGTATCTGTTTGCTTTGTGATGTATTTATTTAGACTTTATCTGCACACTACACTGCCTTTACTGTGGATTGCAGAAAATGGAAGAAATGCGTGAGTCCTTAAAACAAGAAAGAAAGAAGTCCCTGCTGGCATGAATTCTATATTTGATGTCTTTGGTACACTGTAAGATTTATATCAAAAATTAGGGCTATTTTTAATACATAGAAATAATGTTTTTGGAATGCTCAGTATGCTCACTGCTTAATAGCAGAATTTTGCCAGAGAATGTAGTTTTTAAATACTCAACATGTAAAGCAGTACATAGTACACATGAAGGATAAGGATATTTTCAAATTCATCTTTAAATCTAGTGTTTTCTTTTTTCCTTGTCACTATATAGTAACTCTTTGGTGTCTCACACATAGTGTTGTTTATTAACCTTCTTATTTAAATCAAGTAAGAGCTGAGAAGAACATGATTCAGCTAAAACATACTGAGTCCAGACACTGGACATATGACTAGGATACAATGTGCTTTGAGGAACTGATTCATTAGGAGAACATTTAATACAAGCAGGGTGATCCTATGTCCTTTAAATGAAGAGGTGGAGGGCACAGGGATGGAGGGAGTTTCATTTCTGTGGCCAGATGTCACCTGTGATGTAAGAACATGCTGTATGATACGTGCCTGTTCTCTGGTTGTACGCGCCTGACACAGTGCGCCACCCCTTTGAGTGAATAACACAGTTCTGTCGTGTTGTCTGCAGGGCCCTATCGGTGGCGTGAATAGAGACATTTCTATTCTTCAGTGCCATGGGGACCTGGATCCTCTAGTCCCCCTGATGTTCGGTTCTCTCACTGCTGAGAAGCTGAAGACATTGGTGAATCCAGCCAATGTGACCTTCAGAACCTACGCAGGCATGATGCACAGTTCATGTCAACAGGTAAACGACAGGAAGCAGCAATGACAGGCATACCTCTGCAACTTTTTGCATGTGATATTTTTAGGATAAATAACATTTGATGGCTTGGGGGTTTAAAAGAAGTTAATGAATGAATTCACATTGAACCATAGGTTAGTAGGACTTAGATCAAAGTTTATTGCATTTAATTCAACATTCATTCATCAACTTCCCACTTGCAAACATTGTATGTAATTCAAGGACAAAAAACATTCCTTTATTAAAATCTAAAGTGCTGCTGCTGCTAAGTCGCTTCAGTCGTGTCCGACTCTGTGCGACCCCATAGACGGCAGCCCACCAGGCTCCCCCGTCCCTGGGATTCTCCAGGCAAGAACATTGGAGTGGGTTGCCATTTCCTTCTCCAATGCATGAAAGTGAAAAGTGAAAGTGAAGTCGCTTAGTTGTGTCCAACTCCTAGTGACCCCATGGACTGCAGCCCACCAGGCTCCTCCATCCATTGGATTTTCCAGGCAAGAGTACTGGAGTGGGTTGCCATTGCCTTCTCCGAAAATCTAAAGTAGATTAACTCAAACGAGAATTTTTAATAGGGGAGAAGGGTATATATCCAAGTGACTATATAGCGAGCAGACTGTGATGTATGTTACGTTAGAAGTTTTTTAAAAGTTCTCTGAAAACCTGAGAAGGGTGATTGCTTGTTAAGAATGAAGGACGTCAGGATAGGTTCAGAGGCTCTAAAAACTAAAAACTGACTGCTCAGCACCAAGGCAGTCCAAGTTAACATTGTTTGCACCTGTCAGCCTGGCTAAATCATGTGCTTTAAAGGCAGAGAAGGCAAGTAGTAAGATTTATCCAGAAGGATGGGGGACGTAGGACTCTAGGTGTGACTGAGAAGGCAGTTGAACCCCTGATGACGTATCAGATTGGGCAAGGCCGGCAGCCAGATCCCAGGAGGGAGGGGCTACAGGTCCAAACCAGTGGTCCTCACAGCAGGCATCCCGTCACAGGTGCCCCAAGGTTAGCACACACACACCCAAGCCAGGACCGCAAACGCAGTACCTCTGGGTCAGCACACTGAAGACTCGGGGGTGCACCTGGGCACCAGTGTTTGTGTGGAGGGGACCTGTGCACCAAATGGGAGGACAGTGGATGGACAGTTTGGGGCACAAAGTGCGAGGCAGTGGGGCTGGAGGAGGGGGCATCGCAGGGACCTTTGGGACCACAGAGGATGTACAATAGGCTGGAGGTGATACTGGTGAAGGGTCTCTGCGTGCTGGGGTGTGGACCTGTGAGGTCAGACACCAGGGGTAACAGCAGGGAGCCTGTTCTGGGGCAGTGATAAGGTGGAGCTACAGGCAGGAGGCATGGAGCCATGTCCTCGGGGATGGGCTCGCTTCCACGGCTCTCCAGGCCTGTTTTGGGCACCTGCCCTCCCTCCTTCAGGTGGCTGGTTGTGTGTGATTCCTCATGAAGGCACAGCGTGTTTGGTGCTGCTGGTATAGCATCATTGTTTTAGTGGGGGTGTGTTAGAAGCTGGGCACTGACGCTTAGTTGACAATAGTTGTGTGTGTGTACCATGTCTTCTCCAGGTGGTTATTGTCACTTCTCAACCGCCCTTCCCCCTGACCCCCAGTGGAACAAAGTGCATACCATTTTCCTGGGACTTCATAACACCAGAGCAGTCATTGAATGTATTAATACAATCATCACTATCATCGTAGGAAGTATTCCCAGATTTCTGTTGGTGCTTCATTTCTCTGTCACCACTTTTATGTAATTGTAGTAAAACTGTGGTTTCACCTTATCTGTGCACACCATGGATTTAGTTAGCGGAATTTAGTGGGGATTTCATTTCTGATTTGTGTAACTGCTTATCAGACCTCTTTATTCCAAACAGGAAATGATGGACATCAAGCAGTTCATTGATAAGCTCCTACCTCCTGTTGACTGACGCCACCAAGAGGCCTTGTGTAGAAGTGCACACCAGCATCGTCCAGTGGAGCACACACTTCTTCCTGTGCCCGACCTTGAAACCTCTAATGTTTGCAGTGTTAAAACGTTTTGCAAATATACACCAATGAAACAGACTAAATAAATCTCCTCGTGGGAAATGTATGATCTTTGACATTTCTCTATATGTATTTGTATGATATGATCCAGGATATACTAGTATTAAAATAGATGAAGCAGCTAGCTTCTTTCTCCCAAATGTAATTCAGCAAAATCATAAAATACTGCAACCGGACTTTTTTTTACTACATCACTTGAAAATTACTAGTATGCTTAATGAAACCTTGTTCAGGTGTAAATGAGCAGTTAAGACATAAAGGGTTTATACGTGCTGTGACTTAGGACTATGGACACATCCCTAAATTACATAGTCACCATTGCAGTATCCGTATTTTTATATGTGTTCTTATATACTTAATGATTATAATATTAAGAATGAGGTGTTATTACAATATTCCTTATAAGAGGGATAATGCTTCTAAGTGTCCATAAAGAGTAATATTGCTCTCTAGAATTAATGGCCCTTTTATTTTGGGGACCAGGTTTTTCTTTGCTGAATATAATTTCTGTTCTATTTAATATTCTTTTCTCCTCTCTAGAAATATGTTCTTTCTTCTTTTTATCCTTCATAAAAGACCAAATATTGCCTCCTTGCCATGGACACCCACAGTCAATATATGCTGTAATTTGACATTCTGAATCACAGACTTGGTGGAGTAAAAATGTATTGATACTTATAGAAAGAAACCTGACATCCCTTCAGAGTTTGTACACTACTTCCTAAACTGGAGTTTAGTCCACATTTTGGACCTGCAGAGTTATAGAATCTTCAGTGCAGGTAATGAAAATAATTCTGTGGTTGTATTTTCCTGTAATTAACTGAAAAGAATAGTTCATATTCTAGTATGTTCTGGAATATTTAAAACAGATCTTAAAAACTGTAATCTCAAAGATGATTTGCTCTGAGGTGATTCTCCTCATAGCATAGAATTTACTTATTCTGCACATATGTTTGAAACCGACTGCTGTAGGAAATGAACAATCCTTTCAAAAATTTTGCTTTACTCTTCTCTGCCAACAGACTCATTTAAAATTTTCACTGTAGTCAAATGATCTTTTTAAGTTAGCTTTTGTGCAAATGTAAAAATAGCAATTATTTGATTTTAAATAATCAGATTTTTCAAATTATTGGTTAAAATTACTTGAAAATAAATTTATGGGTAACAAAAGTTAGTTAGAACTCAATACATGTGGTGTAGTTACCACACAGTTTAATACATACCAAAAATGTACACTTGATATTTCTGAACTGGTCATTTTTCTGCTGTATTCCAGCTGACTAGGACAGTGTTAGGATGGCATCTTCATAAATGGGTGCTATTTGATGATGGAAATGACTTGGTATGGACTACACAGAGCATGTGAATAATGAAGCCATATGTTTATGTCTGGATTCACAGTTTTTAAACAATCATTTACTAAGTCATTTTGCTTTACCTTAAGAATATAAACTGTTGTTTCACTGACACAAATCAGCAAGATCTAACTTATGGCAAGAAATATCCCATTGAAATGCTGTGCTGTAACGTGGGAAAATGTAAATCTTTTTCACGGTTTCTATCAATGTGAAATAAAATTGAATTCTGACTTTGCTGTGACTGGCTCTTTGGAATATCTTTGACTTTTGAATTTGCCTTGGAATGGCTGTACGGAAAAGGAGGAAGACAATGATGCAGTCACAGGAATATAGGTGGAGAGAGCAGATTGATGGTGGAGTGGAGTCAAGTGGGAGCCAGTGTTAATGCGCTAAAAAAATCTCCAGTTTGATCTTAAGGGTTCCTGGCTTACTGAAGTTTTCTGTGGTGTCTCCTTCTGTCTTCTCCTTTCAAATAGTTTAACGGGATTTTAAAATTAGTGTCATAAATCAGTTATCCAAGTGGTTTTTTTCTCCTTTTATTTCACTGCTGATTTCTTTCTTTTTCCCTGTAAAGGAATCCTGTCTGCCTTTTAAACAGTCCTTTGGCTTTTGATTTTGAATCAAGTGACCAGCTCACCTTTTTGTGAGGCTGCTTGTTCCATTTGAGGTTGGCCTTCCTGCTTTAGAGAGTTCTGTGCTGAAATCTTGTCTCCAGCTTTAGCTCTTTCTTAGATTTATCCTCCACAGCAGCGGCTTAATTCATGTGATAACCTTTGATTTCACCATCCTTTTGAAACTCTTGGTTCAAAAATAGATGTGGTCCAAGCATGGTTTTAAGTCTATCTACAGATAACAACAGTGTCTTACTAAAACTTAAGTACTTAATCCATTCCAGGCAGGCACTGTACTAGGCATTTTATATCCTTTACTCATATAGTCCTCACATCAACCTTATCTTCATTTTCCAGAAGAGGAAATATACTTGGAGAGATGAAGTGTTTGCCCATGGTCCCAGAGTTGATATATGTAGAAGCCAGGGTTCAAAATGATGTGTTTTTCTTACCCTGTAGTCCCCTGACATGTTCTGTGCCCCAGGGACGTAATTTAAATGCTTCTAAACATTAAAAATGCAAACTTGCAGAAGCACAACATAAACACTTAAGTGAGAAATCTTCATGGAGAAGGATTATTTATGATGGTATTTATGATGGGGTAAAATACCTGAAACAACCGCATGTGGAATAAAAGTGGCCCAGCTAAATAAATTACTCTTCACCTGTACAATGGATTGTTACACAGCTGTTAAAACAAAAAGAATTAATTCGGGAAAGATTCAGAATACATTACTGATGAAGAAATGTGAAACACAAAGGGGTGGAGAAAATAACACCCATATATTTCACTTGGCTATGATTTGCATGAAAAAAAAGAAACCCATATGTGAGAAGGATGTGAAGAATCTGATAAAACAGGTTACACAGCATGACTGGGGCAGGGATGAAGCCGGTAAGGACAGGAGGGGGAGCAGGCCAGGCTTGGATATACTTTATTCTTCAGATTTTTTTTATTGTGGTTAAATATAACAAAATTTACCATTTAAACCACTTTCAAAGTATACAATTCAGTAGCGTGTGCAACCATCACCACCGTGCTTCCCAAACTGAAACCCCACACTCTTTGAGTTTGAATTGTAATAATATGACCTACAAAAAATACTCAAATAGATGAGTTAAAATGCATATTAAACACAGAAGACTTGTATGCATGAAACTGTGTATGAAAGAAACTCATTAGAAGAAATTCGAGGGACCAAAAGGAAGGGTGAGAGACTAGAAAAGCAAAATGAAGAGGTCCAACCTAAAGTTTCATGGAAGTTGCGGAGCACAGAATGGCAGAGAAGCAACACTTGAAGATAAAATGACTTGACATTTTTCCAGACTTCAGGAAAGGTAAGAAATCTTAGATTCAGGAAGCAACATGAGTTACTAACAGAAGAAACAAAACTAAGGCTCTAGGGTCTTCCCTTGTGGTCCGGTGGTTAAGAATCCACCTTTCAATGCAGGGGATGTGGGTTCCATCCCTGGACAGGGAGCTGAGATCCCACATGACACGCGGCCTGACTGTGTGCCACAACCAAGACCCAATGGAGCCAAAAAGAAAAAAAATGAATTAAAAAAAACCCAAAGTCTCTAAAGAGACATTTCATGGTGAGGAGCAAAACTGAATACCATAGAAAAAGGTTCCTTTTTTTTTTTAGAAAAAGATCTTAACAGCAAACAGAGCCTACTTGAAGAGTTGCACATCACACTTAACAAAAACACCACCAGAGGTCAGAGGATAAAGGAATAACGTAAAAGTGGAAGAGAAAGAATAACTGATAAACTTAGAGGTGAACTCATTTTGAAGTGAGGGCAAAAGAAAACCACTTTGATACAGAAAGTTTATGAGAAAAAAGAACACTGAAAGAACCATGTTCTTTCAGAAGAAAAAAATGAATTAGAGGAAAGGAGAGATGCAAAGAATGGGCAGAGTGATAAACATCTGGGTAACTCAACAAGCAATGGCTGCATGAATCTAACTAACTTGGGAGCTGAAACAGTTAAAAATGACCTATAAGTCAAGGAACGAGCAAGGAACATGTGAAAACCAAAATTAAAAATACAATACTATTTACCATTGCCCCAAAGAAGAAAGAATACCTAGGTGTATACCTAAGTAGGAATCAATGATGAAAAGATAATTTTAAAACTAAAATGAAATAAAGAGAAAGGGGCATGGTTCAAATTACTCTTTCGCCCAAAAACCTGAGCTAGAACAATACCTGACATCCTAGTATAGAGGAAACTTTTATGTGGTGAGTTTTGATTAGTGATGGTTAAATTGGGTGTGGGCTATGTCTGCAAACTGCACGAGATGGTAGTCCAGGGTATTAACTGCACAAAGATCTACGGAAGGAGCCTACACTCTTCTCCAGTATTGATTATTTCGATTTTCTACCTCGGTTTTGGGTTGTTAGTCATAACTTTTTACATTTCAACTTCCTCACTTATCTTCAGAGCAGGTGAGACGCCTTCATCAATTTCCTTGATGAGAACGTTACTGTCAACGATTATTCTACTATATTCAAGGTACAACGTCCAACATTCTGAGTCAGGAAACAAACAAGATTGGGTCCCCGTCCTCACGGCGTTTACAAACGACTTCAAAGAGTAAACTCTTACAACGGCCACATCCTTATGATACAACGATCTATTGAGGGGGATGGAGAATCCAATTTCCAGGCAGCGGTCGACGGCGGGGAAAATGCTGGGGTTCTCACCACGTTCCATCCTCCAAAGCCGCCGGGGCTGGGGGACCCCGGGCGGGGTGGGGGGGTCTCTGCGGGCGCCACGGCTAGTGGACGGGAGACCAGCAGACCTTGCGTGCCAGGCACCAGGGGACCGCGGTGGGAAGGGATGGGGCGGGGCCGCAGGGCGCGCGCGCGAAGCCTGGCGGCGCAGCCCGCCCACTTTCACGACAGCCGGCGAAGACTTGCAGCCTGGCGGGCCTGTAGCCCAGCTGGTCTCTGTCGATTGGTGACGCCTGCTCGGCGCGCGCCACTCGATTGGCTCTGCCTGCGGGGGAGGAGCGCCACCGCCTCTGCCCACCACCGCCGCCGCCGCCGCCGCCGCCGCCGCAGCCGCCGCGGGCTCGGTCGGTGAGGAAGCGCCTGGGCACGGCCTGCTGAGGCGCCTAGCAGACGCCTGGGCTGGCCCGCCGCCCGCCAGCTTCGCGCACTTCCCGTCCCACACGGCCGGGAGCGGGGCAGGCCCGCCGGAGCCATGGAGGACGAGGTGATCCGCATTGCCAAGAAGATGGACAAGATGGTGCAGAAGAAGAACGCGGTGAGCGCGGCGGGCGGCGCGGGCCGGAGCGAGGCCGGGCGGCGGGCGGGGACCGGACGCGGGAGCCCGGCGGCCTGGTGGGGCTCGCGGCCCGCGCCGCCCGCCCTCCCTGTGCGACGCCGGCGAGGCCTCGTCCTGGGGCGGGAACCCTCAAGGGAGTCCTGGCCCGCGTCCTGGGGAGAAAGTCCCGGGGGAGGGGTCCTGTCCCGCGTCCTTGGTAGGGGAGGCCTGGGGGGCGAGTTCTGTTCCACGTCGCGGGGAGGGGGTCCCGGGGCGGGAGTCCTAACCTGCGTCCTTGGGAAGGGGTCTTGGGAGCGGTGTCGTGTCCCGCATCACGGAGAGGGGGATCCTGGGGAGGTGTCTTGTCCCGCATCCTGGGGAGGGGTTCCGCGGCGGGAGTCCTATCCCACGTTCTTGGGGGAGGGTTCTGGTGGAGTGGGGTTTTCCGGTCTTACATCTTGGGGAGGGGGTCACGGGACGGGAGGCCTATCCCGCGTCCTTGAGAGGGGTCTTGGGAGGGGTGTCCTGTCCCGCATCGCGGGGAAGGGGCCCTGGGTGGGGTCCTGGGGGGTGTCCTGTCCCACGTCCCGGGGAGGGGGTCCCGGGGCAGGAGTCCTATCCCGTGTTCTTGGCAGAGGGTTCTGGTAGCGGAGGGTGCCCTGTCCCACATCCCGGGCACAGGATTTCGGGGGTGGGGGGCTCCATCCCGCGGCCGAGGGCCCGCTCTGAGCGCCGAGGCCCCTGGGGCCGGTGCAGCCGGTTGAACTTCATCGAGGCGTTTTCACTATAAACTTGACCGTGGCCGAGCCTCGCTGGCTTAGCCCAAGAGTACAGACAACCCTCGCCGTTTGAAAAAATCCGTTCTCGTTTTCCGGGCTCGTTGGCTAAAAACGAAAAAACTTAGAACAGCGGTTTGTCATCTGTTTTAGACACAAAGCTGATAAAGCAAAACGTGAAATTCCCGAATCATTTTTTTTTTTTTGAAAAGGGCTAAACATGCCCTGGATTATCTCAACTGTCCTCCATGTTTGTTTAGCAATTAAAAAGGTAAACGATGCCAGTGTGTTTGGCAAGCTGCTAAACTTTTTTTTAAGTGGATCTTCTTAGGCAGTAGAGTGCAGAAGGGCTGTGTCTAAGGCACACACCCTGACGAGAGTGTGCTGCTTGGCGGGTTTGCACAAGTGTCGTGGCTGGGCCTCTCTGGGCGCTTTACTGTTGATGCCAGCAGCGTTTTCTGTCACTGATAACATGCTTATGTGGATGTGTTCTCTTGTGGTTTGTATGAGATGTCCCAGTTTCTGCATTTCTGTCCAACCTGCCTCTGCCACGTTCAGTCCCTTGCTTCAGAGCTGTCTGTTGTTCAGTCGCTCAGTCGTGTCTGCTCTTTGCAATCCCATGGACTTCAGCATGCCAGGCTTCCCTGTCCTTCACTGCAAAGCCGTCTTTTTTTCAGCTAAACTGAATTCTCAAACTAACTGGAGAGAGGAAAGGGGTGCTCTGGTTTGTATCGCACTTTAGAGAAAGCACTTTACAAAGCATCTGTGCAGCGGCATTTTGGGACTCCAGACACTGCTGTGCTGCATCCATTTTACAGAGTAAGAAACCAAGTCAGGTCAAGTAGTTCCCCAGCTTCCATGAAGTGTCCACCGGATTAAGCCAGGAGCTGAGTGTTCTGCTGGTCTGCATGCCAAAGCAGGAAGCAACCTTAAACACGGAATTCTTCAGGCTTCAAACTTAGTCTCTTCCTCTTTTCCTTTCACAGGTGCATTGCCTAGCATGTGATTTCATAGCCTGTTAATCTGCATTTGCAATTTTGGACTTTTAAAGTATTTCCTGTTTGTTTTCTGTTCTAGACAGTTGCTTTTGCTATTTGTTTTTTCTGTTGATACAGGCCATTCATTGCCTGATGCAAGTGATGAATTCTGGATATTTCATTGGCTGAACATTTCTGTTATTTTGCTTAAATTGGCAAGTTTTTTTCTCTGTCTAGGGAACCCTCAGTTCAGTTCAATTGCTCAGTCATGCCCGACTCTTTGCAACCCCATGAATCGCAGCACGCCAGGCCTCCCTGTCCGTCACCAACTCCCAGAGTTCACTCAGACTCACATCCATCGAGTCGGTGATGCCATCCAGCCATCTCATCCTCTGTCGTCCCCTTCTCCTCCTGCCCCCAATCCCTCCCAGCATCAGGGTCTTTTCCAATGAGTCAGCTCTTCGCATCAGGTGGCCAAAGTATGGGACTTTCAGCTTCAGCATCAGTCCTTCAAATAGGGAACGCTAGACTCCCACAATAGAAGCGTAACCTAGGGGAAAAGGCTGTTAGTTAGATAATTTTTTTCTCTAACTTGGGCTATAATGTATCCTTTAATCATCTAGTGATGCTTGTGTTTGTTTCCTTGTAATAAATGTTTCCTAAAAATGAGGAATTTCGTAGTGAGCAAGTATTGAGAAGACGAGTTTATGCTTATCTGCAGTTCTCAAATTATAAAGACATAATGCGTCAACAGGAGAATGAGAAGTACCACAAATAAGCCTCAAGTCTCATTTTTCTTCTCAAATCTTCTATTTTTCTAGTAGTACAAAACTTATAAAAGCTTGCTTCCCCCGCCTCCCCCAGCTCCCCGCCAAAGAAAGGTAAAATTGACTGGCTCTTTTACTTTTTTCCTTCTCTCTTTTCCTGTCTGTGTTACAGAAATTCAGATAGGCAGATGAAATAGAGAAAGGGAAACGGTATAAATGACTCTCCCTCCCGGCCCACCAGCAGCCCATGAAAGCTTTTTAAGTTGTTCAGTAATTTAACAGAAGCTGTTCTGGGGAATTGTAGGATTATGATAGATTTGTTTCTCTTTTTCGTGTGTGTGGCTTCCAGATTTTCTCTACAAGCTATTTTTTATATTGTTTTTATACTATGAAAAAGTGAACTTTGCTGAAAAAATAATAGTTGTCCTCTGAGTTGAAGTTTAAGTGCCATTGTTAGATAGTGCTTTACTGTCATAAGTACAAATCATAGGTGTCACTTTTAAGTAATAATAAAAACAGCTTCCATTTATTGAGCTATTACTCTGAGCTAGGAATTCTTCTCAGTACCTACCTTATCTGATTTATTCCTTAGACAGTTTATTAGGCTAAGCCTTAATCTCTAGTCTAAAAATGAGGAAATTGGGCTTCCCTGTCGGTTCAGTGGCTAAGACTCCATGAGTTTGATCCCTTTGAGGGATCTAAGATCCTACATGCCATGCAGTGCAGCCAAAAAATAAATAAATAAAAATATATTTAAAAAAAATAAAAATGAGGAAATATTTAGGCTCTTGAGTGAATTCTCAAGTCTAATAGCTACCGAGTGGCCAAATGAAGATATGAATCTGAATCTGTTTTTCGTCAAAGCCAGTACCACTATGTTCAAGCATCTACCCCTCCAAGCATCTCTCTAGAAGATCTGGGTCTTGAACCTTGTCTGGGTACATTGGGCAACCAGGGTGTTGCTGTTGTGGGGCAGACAGGTTTCTCTAAATATACCCACAATATCCTGACCCTGGTGCTGCCCAGAATGTTGCCCTGTCTGTGCACTTGATCTTAAACAGGGCGCACTTGGAGGCCATGATGAATCACGTGAATTAGTTCTAAATTTTCAGATATTAGCAGTTTTTTACATAGATTTTCTTTTTCTTGCCATTTTTACTAAATGTCAGTAAGCAAGTCTGTCTCCTAATCTTGGTTCAAATTCTGACTCTTCTGAACTTTAGCTGTTAGGGTCTGAAATGTTTTTTTGGTAGTAAATTGGATACAATTTAGTAAAGATTAGATGAATATAAAACTCTTGGCAGTGCCTAGAATATGAAGGACTGATGCTGAAACTAAAACTGGAATACTTTGGCCACCTGATGCGAAGAGCTGACTCATTGGAAAAGACCCTGATGCTGGGAAAAATTGAAGGTTGGAGAAGAAGGGACAACAGGATGAGAGGGTTGGATGGCATCACTGACTCAATGGACATGGGTTTGGGTAGACTCTGGGAGTTGGTGATGGACAGGGAGGCCCAGCATGCTGCAGTCCACAGGGTCTCAAAGAGTAGGACACGACTGAGCAACTGAACTGAACTGAAAAAAATCCTTTTATCTTTGTAAAGGATTTGTAACATTAGACTTAGAGGAATCAAGTGAGAACTTAGAATTTTCAAGTTTGTGGACACATTTAATGAGTGATGTTGAGATTTGTTTATTTTTTTCTTCACTGAAGGCTCAGGGCTGAGTAGAATTAAATTGCAAAGAGAGAAATTGAAATTAGATGTTAGAATCTCCTAGGTGCAGGGATACCTGAAATATGTACATTTCTAAGTCTTAATCTTACCTGGGTTGGGGAAAAAAAAAACTGTGGTTTCCATATCAGGGTTAGATTAATTAGCATAAATCCAAATTTAGAATGACTACACAATCTTTGTGCTGCGATTCATGGGGTCGCAAAGAGTCGGACACGACTGAGCGACTGAACTGAACACAATCTTTTATAACAGCTTTATATAGCTGTACAATACAGTTCACCCTTTAAAGTATACAGTTCAGTGGTTTTTAATATATTCTCAGATTTGTACAACTATCACCACTATCTAATTTTAGAACATTTTCATCACTCTGGATGGAAACTATCCATTAAATAGCCCCTTACATAGTCACCATATCTCCCCCCAACCACTAATCTACGTTCTTTCTCTCTTGATTTGCTTATTCTGAACTTTTCGTGTAAATGGAATCATACAATAAGTGGCCTTTTATTTCTTTCGCTTGGTGTTTTCCAAGTTCGTCTGTGTAACAGCATGTCAATACTATGTTCCTTTGTATTGAATAGCATCCCTTTATTTTGTTTATTTACTCATCGTTTGATGGACATTTGGGCATTTTCCACTTTTTTACTGTCATGAATAATCTAAGAACATTCTTGATCAAGTCTTGGTGTGGACATATATTTTCATTTCTGTCGGGTATGTGCATTTCTGTAGGAGTAGAACTGCCAGATCATCGGATAACTGTGTCTATGTAGCCTTTGGAGGAACTGCCAGATGGTTTTCCAAAGTTGAACTATTATTCTACATTCTCACCAGTAGCATGAGGGTTCAAATTTCACCACATCTTCATCAGTACTTGTTATTATGGCTTTTTGATTATAGCCTTTGTAGTGAGTATAAAGTGGTATCTCATTGTGGTGATTTGCATTTTTCTGATGACTACTGATGAACATTTTTCAGTACTTGGTGCACTGCATATTGGAGAAATGTCTGTTCAGATCCTTTACCCATTTTTTTGATTGAATACTTGTATTACTAAGTTGTGAGAGTTCTTTATATTCTGAATGCTGCTGCTGCTGCTAAGTCACTTCAGTCGTGTGTGACTCTGTGTGACCCCATAGATGGCAGCCCACGAGGCTCCCCTGTCCCTGGGATTCTCCAGGCAAGAACACTGGAGTAGGTTGCCATTTCTTTCTCCAATGCATGAAAGTGGAAAGTGAAAGTGAAGTCTCTCAGTCATGTCTGACTCTTCTCAACCCCATGGACTGCAGCCCACCAGGCTCCTCCGCCCATGGGATTTTCCAGGCAAGAGTACTGGAGTGGGGTGCCACTGCCTTCTCCATTATATTCTGAATACTAGACCCTTATCAGAGATAGGATTTGCATATATTGTCTCTCATTTTGTGGGCTGTTGTTTCACTCTCTTAATAGTGTCTTCTGAAAGATAAAACCTTTTGTTTTTCTGCCTACACTGTGTGACTTGCAGGATCTTAATTACCCAACCAAGGACTGAACCCAGGCCACTCCATGAAAGCACTGAATCTTAACCATTGAACCACCAGGGAATCCCCCAAAGCTTTTAATTTTTATAAAGTTGAATTTATGTATAAATTTTGTATCTTACCAACCATCTCTTATATGTCAGGCACTGTAATTTGATACTTCTTAGGTGTTCTATTACCTCATTTGATCATCCTAACTAAAGTTTAGTGTAATATGCTCATCTACACATGAAGAAGCTGAAGCTTGAAAAAGCAAAGTAACATGCCCAAGATCTGACAATTAAGAATTGACAGAGCCTGGATTTTAATCTAGATCTACCATATACATGTGTGCTCTTTGTGTTCTGTGTTGCTTCTTCCCTCTTCCTTGAACAGAAGGCCGTTTGGATCCTGTACAGTCTTGAATGTACTGGGTTCTCATCATACCATATTTTATAAAGCACTTCTCTCTGATGACAGGTAGTAGTACCAGGGCTGTAATAAAGTAGTCTGTAGCTGTTTATCTTTTAGCCAGTACTGTGAACTAAATTTGACTCTTGAAGTTGAGGCAGACTCTTTCTTTCTCTTGCATCATTGTCTGTAGGAGATGCTGCAATCAAATAGACTTGACCTTTAGAGGCAGGTGATGATTAGGGACTGTTTAGTAGTGCTGTTTGCTGGAGCTCACACAGAGCAGAACTGCCCCAAGGGTGGGGCTATAGAATGGACAGAGCAGTGACGTAGGCCAGGAAAGTGGGCTCTTGTCCCTTTTCAGTACCCATCAGTATCGCCTCGGGCAAATTACTTACCTTCTCTGAATTCAGGGTTTTGTTTTTTTTTCTTGTTTAATTGAAGGTTTGAAGTGGAGGCTCAAAGATTTCTGCTTATTTTTGGATTTCCTGAGGTCAAAAAGGGTTTCTGTTTTGCCCATTGCTGTGTCCTCAGCACAGCAGAGAGCTTGGCATGTGGTGTAGAAGGGTGTTTGTTAAGGGTGAGCATGTCATTTGACAGAACGGGGTAAATCTCACTTTTTCTGGTTAGTAAATCATGTGACCTTGTGCAAGTTTCTTAACTTTTCTGGGCTTTAATTTCCTCATCTGTAAAATGGGGATAATAGGATTCCTGCTTCCATAGGGTTCCTTGTAAAGAAGAAATGAGATACTGTATGCAGCGCTTGGCACATGGTAACCCTCAAAAAAGTTTTTGTCACTGAATTAACATATGATCGTCTCTTTTTTGCCCTTTTCATCCATCCAGATCATCATATTAATAGTTGTTTATTTCCTAAAGAACCTTGATTGAAATACACATCTTATTTCATTAGAACACACTGTAATTCTGAGAAAGGTCTTACTTTTATCCGATAAGTGTTATTTAACTTTTCCTTCCTTCCATAGCCTATATCTCTAACCCCAGTCTCACCAAAGAGATCCGAGTGAAAAAGGAGAGTGTGATGAAATTAATGCAAATCTTTTGCTTCCTTCTGCTTGAAAAACAGCTTAGACCTTAAGCCACATTGCTGATGTGTTAGAAGAGTCAACTTTATATGCAGCCCAGCTTTATGTAAGAGACCCTGCTTTTTAAGGGACTCTTAGAATTGTGATTATCTTCACTTTTAATTGATCTTAGGTCAGAAATTGTTCAAAAAGACCACAGAGATGTGAGTAGAAGAAAAATATCTCCGGTAGATAAGGATACAGGCAAACAGTCTTGTAATCAAAACCTTCAGAGTCTTTAACATATTTGAGAATTCCAAATTTTCCAGGTTTATAAAGATATTGGTATAGTACAAACATCACATATTTCATAGTATCTTCAGTGGGAGCTGGGCAGTTCCCGGTAATCAGACATAGGCATTTCTATAGTGAAATGTAACATTCACACATTAAGTAGGATAAATAGAACTAAATAGCTGTGTACATTTGTTGAGATTAGATGTTACTGCCAAATGAGTTTATTGAAAATCTATGGGAAATCTTTTGGTTTTTAAAGGATTTTGGTTTGGGGATTTGCAGATACAGGATTGAAGACACTTGCTCACAAAAATGGCATGCATGTAAAAATTCTTGATTAACAATAAATTTAAAGTCAGTGTTTTATTTTTTAACAACTCTAATGTTTTACTATTTTTAGTTGCCTCTAAATAAAAATAAATTATAGAATTTATGATCAGGAGGAATCTCTTAAGAGGTGGATCCTTAAAATCCTTTATAATGACCTATTTCATAATTTCTATTGAACTTGTTTTTAGCTAGGAGGTTCTGGGTTAAATTAAAAGGATGCATCTGTTGCCAGAAGAAAATTTAATACTGTTTTATTGTTCAGGGCCACATCTGTCAACTTTAAATGTAAGAATTATCTGGCTAGAAACCTTTGCTTGATTTTAAACTTAAAAAATACAGTGATACCATGAGGTTCCATGCTTGTTCCATGCTCTGGGCTTTCTGTTTTCCTAGGGTGTGGTGTGTTTCACTGGTTCATGGAGTGCCTAGTTTTCATATTTTAACATTTCAGAAAGCAGAATGAGTTACACATGTTGCTGGCCAGATGGATGTTGAGATGTACTTTCACAGACAGAACATCCAGCCCAGCATCAACATTGTGGAGCAGGTGTCAATGACTTGGAAGGAAATCTGAGAGTAGTGGGGTGCTCTTGGCCCCGCAAGAAACCAGTGGGAGAAGAGCAGTGGGGTAAAGGCAGCAGGCTTACACACCCAGAGCCCACCCTGGTGCCTGCAGAGAGCTGATGGCTCAGAGCTCAGAGCTCTTTTATAGATTGTTTTGTGAAATGTTGTGTTACTAGTGTTTTGACACAGCTTTTTGTGGGCTAAAATCAGATATTATGGAATCTGAGTCAATAGGCAATTCATAAGTGTTAGACTCTGAAAAATAGTTTTAGAACCACCACTTTAGCCAGTTTTGATTACACTTTTCTATATGTAAAAGGTAATATGACAAAAATTCCAAGTCTAAAGGAACTGCAAAAGTAAAAAGAAGTGATAAGAAAAGTTTATGATAGTTTAATAGTTTTTTAATTAGTGGTGTGTAGAATAATAATCTGTCCAAATATAGTACATTAGGTCACTGTTAGACTAAATGATATATGATTAATTAAGTTAAATGTATTAAGATGAACTGAACAGAACTGAACTGAAATGTGGTCAGTTGAATGAGTATCATGTTGGAACGTTGGCCACAAGCTGTAGGTGGCACTGTTGCTTCTCATGTAATCCCAGCCCCCTTAGCTGCAGTGCTAAGTCTCATCGTCATCAGCTGCATGGAAGCCTTTGATTCTAGATGGGAATCAGAGCCTTGGCAGAAGATGGGCCTGCGAGCTTAACAGAGACCTCACTTCTGGATTTCCTTTCAGAGTTTGCTTCTTACCATGCAAGAACCAGGTAGACAGCAGTGTCCTTGAGTCTGAGCTGTGAGGTGCAGAGGCATGGTGAGAATTCTAGAGAAGCGGTGCCCCCACCACCAGCACTCTCCCACTCCTGCTTCCATAGCTAATTGCCCTGCATGGAAGTCTGGGGGTATTGTACCACCACAGTGAGAAACATTGCACATTTCAAGTTGGGACACACAAACAAATACTACTGAAAGTAAACTTTCACACGACAACACGTAGGTGCTGGTTATAACCCAATAAATGGATTTTATGATCCTCTAGTGAGTTGCAGCCTGTTTGGAAAACTGTTTGCTCTTTCTTTTTTTCCTCTTTCATCTATGTATCTGTATCTCTATATACCATTCTCCTCACATGAATAAATGACTCTCAGTGAACTGTGGATAGGAAAATATACATTTAAATCTCTGGTTACTCTTTGCTTTACTCTCTGGAGAATTTAGTTTGAAATTATTTTATTTTATAGGCTGGAGCATTGGATTTACTGAAGGAGCTTAAGAATATTCCCATGACCCTGGAACTATTACAGGTATGTGCTAACATATGTCATAATTTTTGAATAGGTAATTGTCATAAAATACTGAAACATCTTCAATACCAATATAAGTTTTTTGTATTTTCCTTTTGTAGTGTAAAACATTATTAACTTGTTTTTGTTTTTTTTTAAAGATGGTAACATAAATTATTAATCTACTGAGTTACCATCATAGAAAAATGTTGCCTGCTTTTGAAAGGTTTTCTGCATTCAAGTGCATGCCCCACCGGCTGAGAAGGCAGTGCTTTAGACAAGTTCTAAAGCATTCTAAAGTTCTAACAGTTTTTCTTCACTGAGAAAAGTTCTTAGAACATACTATCTTCTACAAGAAAGAAACCACTTTCTGTGGGAAAAACGTCCCCCACATGCTGATCTTAAACCACCTTGGGGTTTTAGAGTGGTGAGTCCCCTGTGTGTGTCTGCTGTGGAAACTTCCTCTGCTGTGCTCCACTCTCGAGAGAGAACACAGGGCAGTCCAGTCAGATACATATTCTAGATTCTTCAACAGATGCCCCAAATCTCTTTGTTGAGTACATTGAATAATTTAAAAGGAAATCTTAAGGATCCGTTTATTTCTCAGCTTTAAAGTTTATAGCAGGGCTCCCTTTTGTATCTCACTAACAATTCCTTTTATTTCTTCCATAACCATATTTAGAGAGATTGTCTACTGACAACCTAAATTTACATTAAGTCACCATTTTTTATCTATCATCCATAATTGGCCATCAGAGCCTTTATGTTCTCTGAGCAGTTTGAAGACAGTTGATGTGTGGGAAAAGAGCATGGATTTTGGAGGCAACAGACCTGGATTAAAATCCCAGTTTTGCCATTTAGTAATGGTGTGATGCTGGCCAGGTTATTTATTGACACTTCCAGTCTCTTTATCTTTAAAAATAGGGATGATGATCTCGATTTTAAAGGATCTTGGGACAGTTGATGAATATGGGCGCTCCCAGCACGCCCCTGAGCACGTATGTCCACAAGTTAAGTTGTCTGTATTCTGTGAAGTCCATTTTTAGTATCTGTGATCATGTGCTGGTGTTTAACCTTGTGTGGACGGTAGTATTTGTTTAGGTGTCCTCATAAGGTGCAGCACGTGATGTACATAGTAATCTGTGCAGGAGAATGTGAAGAAGCAAAGTGGGTGTGTGTGTGAGCCCGTGGTTGCATCTGCCTGCCTTGTGTACACACACACTCTTTGTTCTGTTCTCTTGTGAAAGAGACTGACTTCATCTTACTAATTGACCAGCCTCACTTCAGTAGCGAGTTAACATGCCTGCAGATCTCGGTGGTGAGACCCTTGATGTGTGTGTCTTAAATCTACAGTCTACTGCTAAAAGAATTCATACAGTTGATGTTTTTTCTGTTCTAAAATGAAGAGGCATCTGGAAAACAAGAAAATCAAACAACGAATTGCCTGAAATAAAATTGCTTGTATACATTTTTTTTGTCATTGCCTCGCAGTCCACAAGAATTGGAATGTCAGTGAATGCTATTCGCAAGCAGAGCACAGATGAAGAAGTTACATCTTTAGCAAAGTCCCTCATCAAATCCTGGAAAAAGTTATTAGGTATCTTCCCTTATATATGTTTATGATCTGGTTTATTCAAACATTGAGTTGTTGAATTTTTTTTTTTCTTTTAATGAATATAGGTGTTTTGAAATCAGTACTTTATAATCTGGAAGGGGGCTTTAGTCTGACCTTGAGGGTTCTGCTTTTTAAGCTAGTCAGATTTTTTAATACTTATAACTGGATTGCCTCTTTTTCTTTTTTTGCCACTTTATTTTTTAATTGAAGGATAATTGCTTTACAGAGTTTTTTTAATTTCTGTCATACATCAATAAGAATCAGCCATCAGTAGACCCATGTCCCCTCCCTCCCCATCCCACCCTTGTAGATTGTCACAGAGCCCCTGTTTGAGTTCCCCAAGTCATACAGCAAATTCCCATTGGCTATCTATTTTACATATGGTGTTGTAAGTTTCCACATTACTCTCCATACATCTCACCTCCCTCCTCCCCTGGATTGCCTCTTTAAGAAGAAAATTTTTCCCGGAGGGGAAGGTGTCCCACTTTTTGAAAAAAAACTGTTTCTAACTTAGAGAAATTTTTCAAAAATAATAAAAATAATTCACGTGTCATTTTTCTAGGGCATTCATCTTTAATATTTGCCATGTTTCTTTTGTCATAGTCTCTCTTCTCTTTTTATCTTTATGTATATCCTGATGCATACACTTTATTTTTTCCAAACTATTTGAGAATAGGTGGATCTCTCGTCTTTATTTACTCTTTAAAACTTAAGTGTATGTTTTCTTAGAACAAGTTTATTTTCTTATGTAATCCTAATACAGGAAATTCAGGAAATTTAACATTGGTTCAGTTCAGTCGCTCAGTCGTGTCCGACTCTTTGCGACCCCATGAATCGCAGCACAGCAGGCCTCCCTGTCCATCACCAACTCCCGGAGTTCACCCAGACTCATGTCTGTCGAGTCAGTGATGCCATCCAGCCATCTCATCCTCTGTCGTCCCCTTCTCCTCCTGCCCCCAATCCCTCCCAGCATCAGAGTCTTTTCCAATGAGTCAACTCTTCGCATGAGGTGGCCAAAGTACTGGAGTTTCAGCTTTAGCGTCATTCCTTCCAAAGAAAACCCAGGGCTGATCTCCTTCAGAATGGACTGGTTGGATCTCCTTGCAGTCCAAGGGACTCTCAAGAGTCTTCTCCAACACCACAGTTCAAAAGCATCAGTTCTTCAGCACTCAGCCTTCTTCACAGTCCAACTCTCACATCCATACATGACCACAGGAAAAACCATAGCCTTGACTAGACGAACCTTTGTTGACAAAGTAATGTCTCTGCTTTTCAATATGCTGTCTAGGTTGGTCATAACTTTCCTTCCAAGGAGTAAGCGTCTTTAAATTTCATGGCTGCAGTCACCATCTGCAGTGATTTTGGAGCCCCCCCAAAAAAAGTCTGACACTGTTTCCACTGTTTCCCCATCTATTTCCCATGAAGTGATGGGACCAAATGCCATGATCTTCGTTTTCTGAATGTTGAGCTTTAAGCCAACTTTTTCACTCTCCTCTTTCGCTTTCATCAAGAGGTTTTTTAGTTCCTCTTCACTTTCTGCCATAAGAGTGGTGTCATCTGCATATCTGAGGTGATTGATATTCCTCCCGGCAATCTTGATTCCAGCTTGTGCTTCTTCCAGCCCAGCGTTTCTCATGATGCACTCTGCATATAAGTTAAATAAGCAGGGTGACAATGTACAGCCTTGACATACTCCTTTTCCTATTTGGAACCAGTCTGTTGTTGCATGTCCAGTTCTAACTGTTGCTTCCTGACCTGCATACAAATTTCTCAAGAGGCAGATCAGGTGGTCTGCTATTCCCATCTCTTTCAGAATTTTCCACAGTTTATTGTGATCCACACAGTCAAAGGCTTTGGCATAGTCAATAAAGCAGAAATAGATGTTTTTCTGGAACTCTCTTGCTTTTTCCATGGTCCAGTGGTTGTTGGCAATTTGATCTCTGGTTCCTCTGCCTTTTCTAAAACCAGCTTGTACATCAGGAAGTTCACGGTTCACACATTGCTGAAGCCTGGCTTAGAGAATTTTGAGTATTACTTTACTAGCGTGTGAGATGAGTGCAATTGTGCGGTAGTTTGAGCATTCTTTGGCATTGCTTTTCTGTGGGATTGGAATGAAAACTGACCTTTTCCAGTCCTGTGGCCACTGCTGAGTTTTCCAAATTTGCTGGCATATTGAGTGCAGCACTTTCACAGCATCATCTTTCAGGATTTGAAATAGCTCAACTGGAATTCCATCACCTCCACTAGCTTTGTTCATAGTGATGCTTTCTAAGGCCCACTTGACTTCACATTCCAGGATGTCTGGCTGTAGGTCAGTGATCACACCATCATGATTATCTGGGTCGTGAAGATCTTTTTGTACAGTTCTTCTGTGTATTCTTGCCATCTCTTCTTAATATTTTCTGCTTCTGTTAGGTCCATACCATTTCTGTCCTTTATCGAGCCCATCTTTGCATGAAATGTTCCCTTGGTATCTCTAATTTTCTTGAAGAGATCTCTAGATCTCAAGAGATCCCATTCTGTTGTTTTCCTCTATTTCTTTGCATTGATCGCTGAGGAAGGGTTTCTTATCTCTTCTTGCTATTCTTTGGAACTCTGCATTCAGATGCTTATATCTTTCCTTTTCTCCTTTGCTTTTCGCTTCTCTTCTTTTCACAGCTATTTGTAAGGCCTCCCCAGACAGCCATTTTGCTTTTTTGCATTTCTTTTCCATGGGGATGGTCTTGATCCCTGTCTCCTGTACAATGTCACAAACCTCAGTCCATAGTTCATCAGGCACTCTGTCTATCAGATCTAGGCCCTTAAATCTATTTCTCACTTCCACTGTATAATCATAAGGGATTTGATTTAGGTCATACCTGAATGGTCTAGTGGTTTTCCCTACTTTCTTCAATTTCAGTCTGAATTTGGCAATAAGGAGTTCATGGTCTGAGCCACAGTCAGCTCCTGGTCTTGTTTTTGCTGACTGTATAGAGCTTCTCCATCTTTGGCTGCAAAGAATATAATCAATCTGATTTCGGTGTTGACCATCTGGTGATGTCCATGTATAGAGTCTTCTCTTGTGTTGTTGGAAGAGGGTGTTTGTTATGACCAGTGCATTTTCTTGGCAAAACTCTGTTAGTCTTTGCCCTGCTTCATTCCATATTCCAAGGTCAAATTTGCCTGTTACTCCAGGTGTTTCTTGACTTTCTACTTTTGCATTCCAGTCCCCTATAATGAAAAGGACATCTTTTTTGGGTGTTAGTTCTAAAAGATCTTGTAGGTCTTCATAGAACCGTTCAACTTCAGCTTCTGCAGTGTTACTGGTTGGGGCATAGACTTGGATTACTGTGATTTTGAATGGTTTGCCTTGGAAACGAACAGAGATCATTCTGTCGTTTTTGAGATTGCATCCAAGTACTGCATTTCAGACTCTTTTGTTGACCATGATGGCTACTCCATTTCTTCTGAGGGATTCCTGCCCGCAGTGGTAGATATAATGGTCATCTGAGTTAAATTCACCCATTCCAGTCCATTTTAGTTCGCTGCTTCCTAGAATGTCGACATTCACTCTTGCCATCTCTTGTTTGACCACTTCCAATTTGCCTTGATTCATGGACCTGACATTCCAGGTTCCTATGCAATATTGCTCTTTACAGCATCAGACCTTGCTTCTATCACCAGTCACATCCACAGCTGGGTATTCTTTTTGCTTTGGCTCCATCCCTTCATTCTTTCTGGAGTTATTTCTCCACTGATCTCCAGTAGCATATTGGGCACCTACTGACCTGGGGAGTTCCTCTTTCAGTATCCTATCATTTTGCCTTTTCATACTTTTCATGGGGTTCTCAAGGCAAGAATACTGACATGGTTTGCCATTCCCGTCTCCAGTGGACCACATTCTGTCAGATCTCTCCACCATGACCCGCCCATCTTTGGTTGCCCCACGGGCATGGCTTAGTTTCATTGAATTAGACAAGGCTGTGGTTCTAGTGTGATTAGATTGACTAGTTTTCTGTGAGTATGGTTCCAGTGTGTCTGCCCTCTTTCAACACCTACCCTCTTACTTGGGTTTCTCTTACCTTGGGTATGGGATATCTCTTCACGGCTGCTCCAGCAAAGCGCAGCCACTGCTCCTTACCTTGGACAAGGGGTATCTCCTCACCACCGCCCCTCCTGACCTTCAATGTGGTATAGCTCCTCTAGGCCCTCCTGTGCCCGCGCAGCCACAGTTACCTTAATCTGCAGTGCACTGTTCGTTCCAGTTTTGTCAGTTGTCCCAGTAGTTACTTTTCCAGCTTTTTTCCTCATCCTTAAGATTTTTTTATGTCTTTTCAGTTCAGTCGCTCAATTGTGTCCAAATCTTTGCGACCCCATGAATTTCAGCACGCCGGGCCTCCCTGTCCATCACCAGCTCCCAGAGTTCACTCAAACTCATGTCCATCGAGTCGGTGATGCCATCCAGCCATCTCATCCTCTGTCGTCCCCTTCTCCTCCTGCCCCCAATCCCTCCCAGCATCAGAGTCTTTTCCAATGAGTCAACTCTTCGCGTGAGGTGGCCAAAGTATTGGAGTTTCAGCTTTAGCACCATTCCTTCCAAAAAAAATCCCAGGGCTGATCTCCTTCAGAATGGACTGGTTGGATCTCCTTGCAGTCCAAGGGACTCTCAAGAGTCTTCTCCAACACCACAGTTCAAAAGCATCAATTCTTCGGCACTCGGCCTTCTTCACAGTCCAACTCTCACATCCATACATGACCACTGGAAAAACCGTAGCCTTGACTAGACGGATCTTTGTTGGCAAAGTAATGTCTCTGCTTTTCAATATGCTATCTAGGTTGGTCATAACTTTTCTTCCAAGGAGTAAGCGTCTCTTAGGACATGGACTTTTGAAGAACACATGGCCCCTCCTCCCCTCCCTCTGTTGTTGTGTGTGGGGGGCGTTGTCTGTTTTTGGCCTGCGCAGTGCATGTTGCAGGCTCTTAGTTCCCCAACCAGAGACTGGATCTGGGCCCACTGCAGTGAATGCGCTAAGTCCTAACCACTGGACCGCCATGTTCCCTGTTTGGGCTTCATCTGGCATTTTCTCACGACTAGATCCGGTTTTGCGTCCATAGTTGGGGTATTGCGCATGTGTGTTGTGTCCTTCCGGGGTGTGGTGTACAGAGATAGGACGGTATTATTTCTGAGACCGATCCAAGGTGTACAATGAGTCACTGATGATTTTTCCTTGTGTCTGATAGTTCTGTGGGAATCACTTTAAGACCCTGAAACTATGGTGCTCCCTGTCAGACCTTCCCCCACCCCCATTTGGTATCCCCTGATTACTGCCCAAACCATTCTTTCTGGTAACAGTTGAAAAATTAAGATTTTCTAGTTTTTCTACTTTTTCAGTTTTCATACATCATCATTCTGTAAGAAGAACCCTCTTCTTGCCTCTCAGTTCTTGTTCTGTTGTGAGTGTGGACGCATAGGTTCCTGTTCTGTATAATGGATTATAATCCATTCCTGCTCATATTTTGATATTTATATTGTCCCAGGTTTGACCAGTGGGCACCCCTGCAAACTGGCTTCTGTGTCTCTTTGACAAGCTCCTTGCTTTTTTTTGTTGTTGTTTTTAACCTCTTTCCTGCATTCTGGCACCACGCAACATGCTGGACTTATCTGTCCCAGCCCTGGAACCAGCCATTTCCTGAGCAGTTACCAGCCTCATGTGGAGGAGAAAAGAAAAAAAGTGAAGCTTTTAATACTTCATAGATAGCAGCAGTAATAATAAAAGACCTATTACATATAAGAGCTTGGAAACTAGGAACCAAAAATTGTAAAGCCTGTGAAATTTAGAAAGTTCAGCCTTAAGAAAACTAACGAAAAAGAGGATCCTGTATTAGATTCCAAACCAGAAAACATTGCCGTTTAGGTGGTTAGCTAGATTTCTGGGAGATTTCCTCTGCTTCTGGTTAGCACAGTTCTGACACTTAAGACACACCGTGTGTGGGCCTGTATTAATGCACTTAGTCCTCCGGGCTGTCCCGCGTGCTCAGGGCTGCTGTAACCCCACTTTGTGCTGAGATAGTCGAGGGGCTGCTGTAACCCCCACTTTGTGCTGAGACAGTCGAGGGACTGAGAGATCAGGTGACTTGTTTGTGCGCAGTAGGAGCGGTGCTGAGCGGCTGAGCTAGGGTGTGGTCTGAGCCCTCTGTAGTCAGGCTCTGCTGCGTGGCTCACCACCCTCTGCTCAGGTTGGAGTGTTTTTACGACCGTTGCTGCCTCTTACTGCCCTGCCTTCTCAGAGGGCCACCGTAGCGCACACTGCACCATGGCAGCGTTACTGCTCCCTCACCAGCACTGGACCTTGTTAGACGGTACTGCCTGATTGTATTACCTGTCCCTGGTGGCTTAGATGGTGAAGAATCCACCTGCAGTGTGGGAGACCTGGGCTTGATCCCAGGGTCAGGAAGATCCCTTGGAGAAGGAAATGGCAACCCACTCCAGTATGCTTGCCTAGAGGATGCCGTGGACAGGGGAGCCTGGTAGACTGTACAGTCCATGGCGTTGCAGAGAGTCGGACACAATGCATCATGTGACCTTTCTGAAGCCTTCTACTCCCTGTTGCTGTGGGAACACTTCTTGGTCCTTGCTCTGTTCTGAAATGTCATCGCTGATCCGTGCTTTCTTCCTCACGATACCATAGCATCTTCAGGCCTTCCAGGGAATTATAGAGTAAAGGGGACAATACACTTGGTCTCTGAGAACTGACATGTGTCATGAGGACTGGATTCCCATGATAGTTCTGGAGTTGTGATTGGGACTGTCTTCTGTCAGTCCGTCCCGTCCAGAGTGGCATGTTAGCGTAGGAGCTTAGAGCTGCCTGGGCAGTCCTGCCTCAAGGGTAAATGTTCTTCCGTGTTCTGTACAGAGGGCAGTGGAGAACTGAGTTATTCATGCAGCTCTAGGACTCGGGTAGACCAAACTGGGGTAGTTCACGCAGTGGCTCCAAATATTTCTGAACCCAGCTTCAAAGCTGTTTTGGTTGATATAAACGTGAATGTTTCTTTCCAGTGCTAAACTGTTGCCTTCGTCCAACCTATTTTATGTACTTTTATTTTCCCGTGTCTGATGACTCACTTCTTTTAAGTCTTAAAGCTTATGCTTCATTAGTATTAATAACCTGTATTAGTTTTCAGATTATTTAAGATAGAGGAGATGCTGAGTAGGCCTAACTAATAATCCTGAAGTATATTCTATGAAAATCTTCTTTGTTTACTATCTCTGAAATATTTATTTGTATTTTGAGTACCACCTCAAATTTTTTTACTTCGTGAAAAATTATCAAAACAACATTGTTATATATACTTTGCACTTTAATTTTTTTTAATGTGCAGTGTTTCTTCCATGTACATTTGCTAACAGAATAGCTGCGTAAACTTCATTTACTTGTTAAAAGCTTAGGATTTTATTGTTTTTTTTTTTTTGCATGATAAATAGCTTGATAACATGTAGTAGTCCTGTTTTTTGTTTTGTTTTAACAAGTGCTGAAACAGGAATTTCATAAATTTTCAGATGGACCATCAACAGATAAAGACTCTGAAGAAAAGAAAAAAGATACTGCAGTTACGTCACAGAATAGCCCTGAAGCAAGAGAGGAAAGGTATTTCACTTCATGGGAGCTTGTGTGTTTTGGGAGACAGGGGTCATGGAGACTTCAGAAAACACAAGACTGACCTCAGAAGGCCTGCGGAGTGGCCGCCGGGCCCATGCAGGCTGTGTGTGGAGGCCGGCTGGGTTACCGGCAAGGGCAAGGGGCTGCCTGCCGGCAGGGAGTAGCAAGTGACGTCAGTGGAGTGAAAGGCAGGATTAGTTTGGCAGAACTAATTGGCGGAAATCTTTACTGTGGTAAAAGTTAACTGAAACCAGTCCGAAAATATTTCAGTAAGAATCTAACACAGCAAGTTAATCAGGAGTGGTTGAAGTGATTAGGTTGACTGGAAGAGTTATTAATTGTTGCAATGGTGTTGATATTTTTAGAGAGAAATTAAGAGATGTTTATATTTTCATGACTCCTCATCCCTGTGGTTTTTATCCTGAAGTGGTGTCTCACGTATAAGCCTCACTGGTTGTCTGATTGGAGCAGGGTTTGCCAGCTTTCTCTCTCTGGTTTTGGTCAAGAGCGATCATAGTCTTTGTGCCCTCCTCTACCCCCTCTGCTCATAACTGAGATCCCATCTTTTCATGTGCTGTATTGAGGTGTAATGTGTGTTTTCTGTATTAAAAATATTGTTTAACGTTTAAAAGGAGGATCAAGGTTAAAAAAATAAAAGACTTGTCTCATCTTTACTAAAAGTTTTAACTTCTTTTTAATCTATCTACAGGCAGGTTTTTTCTTTTTCCATTTAAGAGTCACTGGAATACTATTTGATTTATTTAGGCCCAGAATTACTGTTTTTAGAGAGTAATGGTAATGATACTCACTTTAAGAGAGTTTTCCTGACTTCTTTTTTTGTGTGTCTGTGTGTGTGTGTGTGTGTATATACCAGCAGCTCCAGTGGCAACATGAGCAGCAGAAAGGACGAGACCAATGCCCGGGACACGTACGTCTCATCTTTTCCTCGGGCGCCGAGCACTTCTGATTCTGTGCGGTTAAAGTGCAGGGAGATGCTCGCTGCTGCTCTCCGAACAGGAGGTAAATGTTGTTGCTCAGTCCCTTGACCAAGGCCACCGCTGCCCTGTCCACCTCATTTCATCCTCTGGGTGGGATCCCGATGGCTGCTGCCCCTCACCGCCCAGCCCAGGGAGAGGCTGTTGTGCTGGGCGTTACTGAGAGCAGAGAGGCGCAGGCATCCAGGCCTCTGCTTATTACGTGTGATTCTCAGAAACAATAGGTTCCTTCCTTCTGGTGAATGTTCCCCTGAGTCGTACTCATTTAAACTCTTTTTCACAATCCTTTTTCTCCTTATGTTTAATCTGCAAACTCAGTATCCCCCCCTCAGATTGAGAGTTAATGATACCATATTATTGTCCTGTTGTTAAATGTTACTATGACATACAATAAGTTTTATATTCATAATTTCATTTCCTACTTTTTTAAGTGAGAAAGAGATCTTGGTTTATATATGGGAGCTTTAATTTAATTTAGGGGTATTCATTCCTATGTAAAACTTTGGCTTTAAAGTTTCATATATAGGAATATGTATTTACTGTCTTCTAAAAATGCATCCTTTTCTATTATACTGAGCCCTAGTTAGTATGACCTATTTTTCTTCTTACTCTGCCTTTTCTTTACTCTGTTTCCTTTATTATCTCTTTATGTATATTTTCTTGTTTCTTTCTAGTTTTTTTTGTTCCTTCTGTTACTTTGAACGTTTGCTTAGAAGTCTTCTGAGTGTGTCCATATATGTGATTGGCCAATGAAATGAATGGTTTATTTGCATGGAAGCCTGAGGCAGGAAGGAGACAAGACAGTTCTTTGCATAAGTTTCTCTGCTGTCTGTGGGAACAGCCAGAATTTCTGGAGTTGTGAAATGAGGGGTTGCCTGCTGGATGCATGACTCCCCGACTCCTGAGGGATAAGACATCATCCATGCAGGAGCCCTGTGGACACTAGCTGAATCCAGAGGAGGAGCCGAGGAAGTCACAAAGAAGACCAGATTCTAAGGAAACTATACTGAAAGGATTCTTTGTACAGGGCAAGTGGGGTTGAAGAAATAGGAATACAGTTTAATTGGCTCTGTACTGAAATTTTCTTTTAATATGTTGTAATCATTCATTCATGACACTTCTCTGTGTTTAGATGACTATATCGCCATTGGAGCTGACGAGGAAGAATTGGGATCTCAGATTGAGGAAGATATCCTTTGCGTGTATATTCATATTGGTGTCAAGAACCCAGTAGATTATTTTTTCTTCCTGTAAATAGAAAATCTTATTCTACAGTTTCTGTCTTGATTGTTTTGGTGGGAAAGGGGAAGGCTGTCTGCGACATGTTGTTCTTGTTGTCCTGTTATGCAAAAGTAAGATACATAATGGTGACAGTGCTTTTATTTTTCTGCCTTGCACATTGAGACCGTAACGTCTCACGGACACGTGCTAGCGAGTGTAAAGTGGGGTCTCACCTTGTGGGGGTGGGGGGGGCCTCAGCAAAGCATAGAAATCCCCTGAGCTCGTCGTCCTGTGCGTTCACACTGGGTGCCTCAGAAAGAGCTCTGGTGGGGGAGAGCGAGTCTTGCACATGGGTCCAGGGAGCAGGACTATCTGGTGACAGATGACAGTGTACCGCAGGCCTGTCCTGGCAGAGGGGTGGCTGCTCTAGGGCTGGGCCCCTGCTGGAGCCCGTCCTATTGAGAAAAACCGACTGCTAACCTGGCTTCTTGCTGAGCCGGAAGGAGATGAACCTCCAGGCCACTGCAAACTGTCTTCCGAACCTTCTTCTATCAGAAGGCCCTCAAGGGAGCTCTGTGGTCTTTTTGAGGCTTTTAGGATCCTTGGCGGAATGCAGATTTGGGCCAGGGAAAGCATGTATAAATTCAGGCTCTTTTTCTAAAGTTTTCTCACTCAGATTGAATACCTGAGTTACATTTTAAACCCTTTTAATCTGTGTCACTTGGCATTAAACATTGAGAAAGTATTGCTCATTCATAGCATAAAATCACTATTTTTTGCCAGGTACTGATCAGGAAATCAGGCAGAAACAGTGCCTTATTAATTTAATCTGAATTGGAAATACTGCTTAGAAATTTCAGGAATTCTTATCATGGCAGAATAGGAAAAAAATGATCTTAGGACCTTTATAATTTAATCTTTTTCCTTAATGGCCTAGTACCTATCTATCAAGAAATAAGGAACACAGACATGAAATACAAAAATAGAGTACGAAGTAGGATATCAAATCTTAAGGATGCCAAAAATCCAAATTTAAGGAAAAACGTGCTGTGTGGGAACATTCCTCCTGACTTGTTTGCTAGAATGACAGCAGAGGTGAGTGTATTTGAATAGAACATTTCTGTGATGGTATTCCATGATGTCAAGTGTAAAGTCTGTTTAAATCATGAAGTAATGAATAAATACTACATCTGTAATAACTATCCTAATACATTTTTATACACACTATATACAGTATACTAGATAAGAACGTAAGGTGATTGTTAGCATCAGTACTTTGTCCCTTTCATAACTGTACCATGATCTTTGAGTGGTTGCCTTATTAAATTATTGTCAAAAAATAAAAATGTTATTTATTGTAGATTCATGTAGAATCAGAATTAAATTTCTAATTGCAAACAGACTTTGTAACCTCTAAGCTCTTTTCTTGGTTAAATACTATAAGATTGGCTACATCTTATTGACCATCCTTATATTTATTTAGAAAGTGATGGAGAAAATGAAATTCATTGTTTGCTTTTTTTAGATGTAGCTATTCATAGATATAAGCTGAAGTGTGTCTACAGTCTCACTGTCTTACTGAGCATCCAAGTGAATTTGTCTTTCTATATAACTAATGAAAACTGTTATATTTTTAAGATTCATTTTTTAAAACCTCATTAGGATAATTTTAAACTTTCACGAAGTACAGAGCATAGTGTAATGAAGTCCCATCTACCCATCACCTAAGCTTCAAGTATATTAAGTAATTTGTCACTTGTTTATTATCTATCCCTTCTTTGTTTTCTTTCTTTTCCCCTGAATTATTTTCAAGCAAATTCCAGACATTATATCTTTCCACCTCTCTATCCTTGAGAGAAATCTGTAAAAATCTGACATTCTTATGTAACTACACTGTCATCACTGCATCCAGCAAGTCTAATGATGATTCCTTGGTGTATCTGATATCTGGTTTATAGTCATTGTATGTTCCTGGTTGTACATTTACTTTGTATCAGGATCCGAAGTCTAGATGTCACCCTAAGCTTGGTCTCTTAAGACTGTGTATGAACATAGTTAAGTCTCCTTTTCCAGCCCCCTTTTCTTCCATGACATTGACCTATTGAAGAAACTGGTTTATCTCTTGTGTATCTCACACTGAATTGCCCGTTTCTTCCTCATTACACTAATTTTTCTGTCTCCATTCTTTTCTGTGAACTGGAAGCTAGTTTTGTAGGCTTAGATTATATGCAGGTTTAACTTTCCCTGCACAAATGCTTCATCAGTGGTCCTTCTTACTTCATACTACATCACCTCAGGAGACATGTATCTTGTTCTCTTTGGTGTGGAAATTTATCAGGGATTTGTGTACGGACAGTCTCATCCCTTCTCTGTGAGGTTCTCCACTGGCCTTTTACCTGCGTATTCACCCACTGATGATCCTTGCCTGAACTGGTGATGTCATTAGGAGTTGCAAAACAGATTTCTAGAATTGGGAAAGTCCTTTCACCTTTCTTAGCTAGACTTCTTTGATAAAGGAGCACTTGCCCTGAGTTTAAGGCCATTGGTTAGGATAGGAAAGGCAGGTGAGTGTGTAGTTCTTCCCTTTGGTTAACAGTTGTCAGAAGGAGTGGTTTATGCCCCACTAACCGCCAATGGGGGCCTTTGTTGCCATTTTTGCACGTGTTTGTGCTCTACTTTTTTAAGTGTCGTTACGGACTTGTGACTTTATTTATCCAGTGGGTTGGTCTTTTCAGTGATTTATCATGATGGCTGAAGAAATTATCTTCTGTCTGGTCAATGGAGCTCTGTCACATAGCCCCTCTGTCCAGTGATGAGCTCACAGTGGTCAGGCAGCTCCCATGCTTCCTGGCACAAGAAGATACTCTGCCTGTCTTGTGCATTTCTTGACTCAAAACTGGAACCAGACATTCCTCTGAGGCCCCTGGTTCCTTTTCTGGCAGAGGAGGTGGGTGCAGTAGTAGAGACCATGGTCTGGATACGCTCATCACTATCGGATTGCATTAGATGCAGTTTTCACATACAGACTTCTGAGTGTTTGGGAAAAATGTAAGAGTAAACAAACTGATGAGTCCTTTGAGGAAAAATACGATATTTCACTTTCAAAACTTTAAACGTTGATTTTGATCCTGTTGTTGTTTAACTATTGGAGCATAAACAGCATTCTGCATGTGTATAGAAGGTGCCTGTAACTGGGTGGTATTGCTGTCCTTGTGATAGGAGATGGCTAGTGATGAGCTCAAAGAGATGCGGAAAAACTTGACCAAAGAAGCCATCAGAGAGCATCAGATGGCCAAGACAGGCGGAACCCAGACGGACTTGTTCACATGCGGCAAATGTAAAAAGAAGAACTGCACTTACACACAGGTTTGTGACTGTTAAGACTCACTTTCATACTAAGAGGCTTACAACTCCCGTTTCAAGACAAATATCAACTTATTTTCAGTTAGCTGGATTTGTTAGTATTAAGAATGTATCCTTATACTTGAGATCTCTCTCAAAACATATCAAAATAACTTTGTGTTTCTAGTTACAGTCTTATATTAGAGCAGATGTCAAGTTCCTCAGTCACAGAGGATGGGTAAAGGCTCTTGTTGCTGTCTGACTTTTAGAAAGGTTTTGGCAGTTTTTGTCAGAATGAAGTATTTGTAATTTTTATGTTTTTACGAATTTGTAAGAAAACTGGGAGGTCTTTTAATTAGTATTTCTGTGCTTCTTAGTTAATGATGAAAATTTTTCATATTTGTTAGCCATTTATCAGTAGTATATATTAGATTCACCTGGCTTAGACAGTAAAGCATCTGCCTACACTGTGGGAGACCTGGGTTTGATTGCTGGGTCGGAAGATCCCCTGGAGAAGGAAATGGCAACCTACTCCAGTATTCTAGCCTGGAAAACCCCACGGACTGAGGAGCCTGGTAGGCTACAGTCCATGGGGTCGCAAAGAGTTGGACACGACTGAGTGACTTCACTTCACTTCTGTTGGTAGTATAATGTGCAAGTTTGGATGATTTTCCCACTTATCTGGGATAAAGATGAGAAGACAAGGACTTTTGTTTGGAAATGTGTGTTCTTATTATTTTGCTAATTTGTTAATAGCTTGTTTTGGACTGTTACATATTTTATTGTGCTACCATTGTAGTTTATGTAGGATATTCTAATTTAGGTTGGATTTTCTGTGTAGTCGCTCAGTTGTGTCCGACTCTTTGCAACCCCATAGACTGTAGCCTACCAGGCCCCTCTGTCCATGGGATTTTCCAGGCAATAGTACTAGAGTGGATTGCCATTTCCTTCTCTAGGGGATCTTCCCAACCCAGGGCGCAAACCCGGGTCTTCCGCATTCTAGATAGATGCTTTAAGCAGTGTTTTTCACCCAACTTTGCCATAGGTACAAACACGGAGTGCTGATGAACCCATGACAACGTTTGTCGTCTGCAACGAGTGTGGAAACCGGTGGAAGGTAGGGAGCCTGGGGGTGTCCCGTTTCACCCGGCTCTGTGGGGTGGTTTCTCCCTGGGGTGCTTACACCGGCTCTTCTCTGGGGGCTGTCCCGTGTGTCCCATGCTCACCCTGCCCCATGCTGGGGAGGCCAAGGCTGGCGTCTGTCGTGGATCACACTGTTTGGTACTCTGCTAGAACTAGACGGTGACTTCGGACACTGCCCTCTGCGTGGTCTTGGTGCAGGAGTCACAAGGCCGGATCTTAGAGGTGTAGCTCCTGTGTCGCCATCCTGTGCGCACGCTGTCCTTTCAGGTGCTCCCATGCTTGTTCTTCCGGAACACGTACACGGGTGTATGGTTGCATAAATGTTTATTCTGGAAAAACTACTGTACCTCTTTGAAATCCAGCCCACTGGTTTCAGTGTTTATTCTAGGAAATCCGGATGAGCACTGCCATGATCTGATAGGCTTCTCACGAAGCCTTCTTTTGTGTTGCCTGTGTTCTCCTAAATTAGCCCCACACAGGCAAATAATGTTACATGAATGATTCATTCTTCAGTGATTTCTGTGAGCCACAGAAACATCACACCTAAAACAGAGGTGGGGACACTAGGAGTGTGTGGCTGGGGGCTCCCACAGGAGGAAGGTGGGCTTTGGAGCCAGACATGCTTTGGGCTCCTTTGCCCCTTACTGTTGCTGAACTGTGATATTCTCACAGACAAATATAAATAAGGCCCACAGTACAGGTCATGCTGAGTAGTAGAAATGATAGATTTAAAAGTGCCTGGTCATTGTTGATGCTCCAAAAATGCTTTCTATTTGTGATTAGTTTTGTGTGTGTGTGTGAAAATTCTACAAGCTTCTTTTCAAGTTATTCTTACCTTAGACGTTTCCTTATTTTAAAACAGTCACAGAGGTTAAAGCATTTCCTGAAATCAGAAGTGAACAAAAAAGACAGTGGGAGGAGGGCTCTAGCAGTGTTCCAGGGGTGAGGCCAGCGCCCGTTTCGTTACACACAGCGATTCTGTTCTTGGGCCTGGAGGTTATGGTGCTGACAATGTCTTCATGGCTTGAAGCAGCGTCTCCTGTCTGGAGCTGGCAGTTTCTTTAACTGGTCTACGGGATAGATGTTCATGCTGTTCAATCCTGTTGGGCAAACTTGTTTTTTCCAGTGCTCTCCTGGATTTGTTTAGCATCATGAGGAGGAGGAAGACTGGGCGTATCATAGTTTGTATTGAATACAGGCAGTTTGCTGCAAAGTGCTGACATAGTTCCTGTTGGATTTAAGAAAAGTCAATGTAATGTAGAAAGCTGATGCCTGTGGTGGCTTACTCTGGAAGTTCAAATTTGGAATTAATTTTTTTAACCTAAGAATTAAGGAGAGAAGTGCTTAATAAGAAAATATTTTATATTATTTCTTTATGTATGCTTAGCGGTTCTAAATTGGAGGAGTCAAACACAATATAGGTGACTGTTCACGTCTGGAAAATACAGCATTTTTTAAAAATGCCTCTTTCTTTAGCAGTGTCATGTGTATGCTGTGTTGAACAGGGGAAGGAGGTACACCCCATTGTCTGTATTTAAAGGTCTCACAAAATATTTTTTCTTTTTTGACAGTTCTGTTGAGTTGGAAGCATTGGCAAAACATCTGGACCATTAAGAAGATGGATTTTGTAATTAGCTTTAAGACTAGGTCAACTAGCTAGTTTTCCTGCAAATCAGATTTTTAAAGTAACTTGCCTCCCTTGGGTTAGTCTCTGGTTTTGACATAGTGTCCCTTCCTTAAATGCCTTGTGTAGTTTCAGGTCAGTAGGGAGACCACATAATGGAATCTGTTTCAAAACTTTTTTTTTTTTTTAATAAACTTTTGGCAGTTAATTTTTACCTTTTTTTTTCTTCTTAAAAGAAAATGTAACAACTTTTTTACAATATAAAACATACACAGTAGAATGTTACTCTTCTCAGTTAACACACAAGTGGAAATTACATTTTTTTCCCCTATATTGGCATGTACCTGCAAATATTAAAAAAGGATGAGGCAGTGTAATTATAAGTTTATCAGACATGGTGTGTATTCAAGTAATACTTGACCAGCTTATCTAAATTGTATATAATATTTGAACTAGCATATGAAATTGATTTTAATTATTCTGTTCACAAGTCTGGGATAATTAGATATTATTTTGCATTTGTAACTAACTGTGATCCTCATTTCTTGTAATTTCTTGTACATGTGTATTACTTGTTCTTAATAGATTTGGCTTTTGGAAATATGACTTGACTTTGTTGAAATCAGTTTGATTTGTTGTTTATTTACCTGTTTGACTTTGTAGTATATTTTAGTTTTGCAGAACACTGTCATAATTTGGTATGCTTTTCATAAATCCCAGACAGGCAAAGAGTGGAAAGTTTGGACCATTTTTTCCTTTTGTAGGAAGACACACTGGGAGGAAGATGTTAGCATTTTAGAATAGTGTGGTTCCTGTGAACAGTTCCTGACTTGATTTTGATTTGGAAATCTGTCCTGACTGAGGACTTTAAGGCTTATATAGATCATTAAGCTGTGGTCTTTCCATATGGAGACTGATGGAGCACATTTCTGTCCTAACTGACTTGCTGCCTCTGTTACACAGGAGGTAAGGCTGAGGGACAGAGGAGTGTGTGGGCTATAACACGGCCCACGTTTATGGGACGGACCTTGCAGTTAAGTGTGTGTCATCTGCTTGGTTGAGAATAAGGAAGAATGATCTCACGCTGGCTGTAGCACATCTTGAATCCCCAGTTACGAGGAACACATCTCATCCTGCTCCATCTCCACTCTCCGACCCCTAAGGAAAGACTTCAGCACCAGCTTATACGCCCCGCGCCCCCCACCCTTCCTCACTGCTCACCGCAGGTCAGTTTGATGCAGTAGAGAAAACATCCAGAAGTCCACAAGAAGACCCCACATGTAAGAATTGGCCACTGGTGCCATCCCACCTCCACTTTGTCAGGTCACAGAGTAACCTTTTATCACTTGGAAAATAACATGAATTTTTGAAAGAATGAGTGTAAGAAGATTAAAATAGTCCCACTTTTAAGTGAGCCATTTTTAAATTTGTAATTCAATAAAGTTTCTTGTTATTAAACATGTATCACATTTTGTCATTTTATTTTGATATCTGTACTTGCTTTATTTTTTATTTAAAAAGTTCTGATTTAAAAAAAAAAGTTCTCCTTTCCCAACTATTAAGGTGTTTTTAAAGTGCAGTTTTAACTAATGGTTGCCTGGTTGTAGGTATGAAGGGACTGGTGCAGAGCACATTTGTTGTCTCCTCCCTGGACCCCGGAGAGGGATGCAGGCTGGTTCAGAGCAGAGTGCATGTGTGCATCCTGTGTGTGCACTCAGTGTGATGTGAAAAGCCAAACAGGGAGTCTTAGACTGGAGAACGCCAGCCAGTTATAAAGTAACCGGAAGTAAACAGTTCTCAAGGGTAATATCTTATAATGTCTATTTCTAGGACAAAGCAACTGTGTTAAATTAACATGGAGATGTTGCTCAGTCGCTAAGTTGTGTCTGACTCTTTGTGACCCCATGGACTGCAGCACACCAGACTTCCCTGTCCTTCACCATCTCCCAGAGTTTGCACAAATTTACGTTCATTGAGTCAGTGATACAATCCAACCATTTCATCCTCTGTCACCGCCTTCTGCCTTCAATCTTTCCCAGCATCAGGGTCTTTTCCAATGAGTTGGCTGTTCGTATCAGGCAGCCAAAGTACTGCCGCTTCAATGTCAGTTCTTCTAATGAATATTCAGGGTTGATTTCCTTTAGATTGACTGGGTTTGATCTCCTTGTTGTTTAAGGGACTCTCAAGAGTCCTCTCCAGCACCACAATTCGAAAGCATCAGTTCTTTGGAGCTCAGCCTTCTTCATGGTCCAACTCTCACAGGAAAGCTATGACAAACCTAGACAGCATATTATTGAAAGCTGAGATATCACTTTTCTGGCAAAAGTCCCATATAGTCAAAGCTATGTTTTTTCCAGTAGTCATGTACAGATAGGAGAGTTGGATCATAAAGTTAGATGTGACAGTTAATGAAGAACCATCCCCGGAAGGCAGAAAATCACCACCTTGGTTTTCCAGCTCCCCTGAGAATAATGAGTGTTCATGTAAGTGTTGGGAAGCCATGGCAGGAGTTCTGACACACACACAAACACAAACACACGTTCTACATGCCTCACAGATGGAACAAAGTTTGAAGTATTAACACTAGACTTCCACAATGATTGCCTCTAGTTCAAAGTATAATTTGGGGATTTGAGGTATCAAAAATAACAAAGTGGTGAGATTTAAGGAGTTTTAATCAACAGTTACACTTTGCTGCCCACTGCAGCCCTCCACCTCCACCCCATTTAGCTGTATGTAGAAAATTAGCCATTCAAGAAGAATTGAGGGACTTCCCTGGTGGTCCAGTGGTGAAGACTCTTACCTTCCACTGCAGGAGATGCAGGTTTGGTCCCTGGTAAGAAAATTAAGATCTCATATGCTGTAGGATACAGCCAAAAAGTGAAACAAGAATGTCCCGCCAGGAAATGTAAGGTGAATAGTCACTAATGTAAAAATCCACGTGTTTCTCCAAGTTTCAGAAATAAGCAAAGTGCCCACATTGAAGATCCTACTTCATAGTGAGTAGGACAGAGGTACTGCCTGACGAGTTCCTAGGTCAAACTGGTTGTGGGGGCTCCCCTCACCCCCTACGTAGTTCCTAGGATGAATGACAAGTGAAACCAGTCCAGTGCAACAGCTGTGATGAGTAGCTGTAAGTTGGGGAAGGTGGAGCCCATGCGGTTTTATGAGAACAAGTTTTATGAGAAACTTGTTCAGTGCTGTGTTCAACACCTCGGAGAATGGGTGCACCCAGTGGGGGCTCATGGAATAGTTTTCTTGCTTCTGTTTGTGTTCTATCTTGACTGGGGGAGCTGAGCCATGAAGGCTGTCCCACGTCTGTGGACCTGGGGGAGGGCAGGTAGCCAGTGCCGGCAATGTTGTGGACTCAGTTCCAGGAAGATGTAACAAGCCCCAGCCTTGGGAGGTCTCTTCTGGTACTCTGGTTCTGCAAAGTGATGCAACAGGTTTATTATTAATTAAAATTTTTATTCAAATCAACCTGTGTGTTCTGGTGCTTGTTTATCTAAGTGGTGGATGGAAGATGAGAGCACAGATGACTGCCTCCAATGACTTGTTCTGATTTGTCTCCCCAGTGCTATAAAAAGGCAGCTAATTATTTTTTTTTCTTAATGGCCCCAACTGCAGAGAGAAACATTTCATATATGATGTGCCATAGAGTCTGATTAAATTATCCCAGGTGTTTCCATAATTGGAAGACTGAGCTGCTTTGACACGAAAGGGCTTTTCCACTCTTATATGTGGCTGACAGTGTGTATCCAAGTTACCTTTGTAATAATGCTGTTAGAAAGTGTAGCTGGTAAAAAGCAGAATTGTGAGAGCCCTGGGAAGGGAGGGCATTGCTGTGTCTCTTGTCTCTCTGGCGCTAGTTCCCAAACATCTGATTCATTTAAGGGATACCTCATCCCCATGTGACCCTGCTGGGTCTGTCAGTGTTCCGTCCCACCTCACCTGTGCTCCTCCCTGGGGTTACTGTATGAAAGGTGGGATGATAGATAAGTGCTTCCACTGGACAAGCTGAGCCAGGAGGAGCTGTCCCCGGGCTCCCTGTACTTTCTACCCACTGTGTGCAGAGACCCTCTGTGTGTGATGAGCCAAGGGAAGTTGAGATGGGGAAGGGAGATCAGGTAGTTGCAGGCATTGCAACTACCCTGGACTTCTGCTAATGGAAGCTGGTCCATTTACTTTATGCTAGTTTAAGATAGATTTCTATAACAAGCAACTGAAAAAAGATTTTTCATATTAAATGGTTTAGGATGAATACTTGAGTTCAAAGTAAATGCATGATTCTAAGTAAAAGTGAGATAATACAACATCAAAACCTGTGCGAACACTGCTAAGATTTCCAGTTAAACTACAGAAGTGTTTTTGATCCAGAAGAAGCATTGATGTCCCAGGTGAATAGCAGGCTGATTTATCTCAGGATTGTTTCATGTACACAGATGGCCCTACAGATTCATCCACTGGATTTGTTCATGGTGGACTTCCCTGTTGATGCAGACGGTAAAGAATCTGCTTGCAATACAGGAAATGGGCATTCAATCCTTGGGTCTGCAAGATCCCCTGGAGGAGGGCATGGCAACCCACTGCAGTATTCTTGCCTGGAGAACCCCATGGACAGGGGAACCTGGTGGGCTACAGTCCATGGGGTTGCAAAGAGTCAGACACAACTGACACTTCTGGGAGAAATGGAAGGGGCGCTCAAGTGAACCCAGGGAAGAGCTTGGGGGGCGGCACACGGATCGTGAGGGCCAGGTGGGTGGGCTCAGAGCAGGAAGGTAGCACTTGGATGTGAGGCTGCTCCCCTGGGGATTCTTGGGCGCTGTCAGCCAGTACCAGGTTCCCAGGTGAGAAGGGGTGGACCAGAGCCTGGCGGGAGCTCGGGTCATCTTCACAAGCTCCCTATGGCCTAAAAGGCTTCCAAAGCTCAGCTCCTCTCTGGACCAGTACTCACGGCTGCTGTTGTCTCTGCCCCACACATCTGTCGTCCTTACTCGGGTGTAAGCGGCTGCAGGGCAGTGTCGATACCTCAGTCCCTAAGACATCCTCTCTGTCCAAGGAAAAAAATGAGACCCTAGGAGACGGAGTCAGAATCCAGATGCAAACTATCATTATATAGGAAGGATAAGCAACGAGATCCCATTGTAGAGCACAGGGAACTCTATATTCAATACACTGGGATAAACCATTTGTTGTTCAGTTGCTAAGTCCTGTCCAACTGTGACAGTTGTGACCTCGCTTATGCCAGGCTTCCCTGTCCTTCACCATCTCCCAGAGTTGGCTCAAACTCCTGTCCACTGAGTCGGTGATGCCATCCAACCATCTCATCCTCTGCCGCCCCCTTTTGCCCTCAATCCTTCCCAGCATCAAGTCTTTTCCAGTGAGTCAGCTCTTCACATAAGTGGCCAAATACTGAAGCTGAAGCTTCAGCATAGCATCAGTGTTTCCAATGAATATTCAGGGTTGATTTCCTTTATGATTGACTGGTTTGACCTCCTTGCTATCCAAGGGACTCTCAAGAGTCTTCTCCAGCACCAGTTTGAAAGCATCAATTCTTTGGTGCTCAGCCTTCTCTCTGGTCCAACTCTCACATCCAGATAAACCATAGTGAAAAAGAATATACATAGGTACAACTGAATCACTTTGCTGTGCAGCAGAAATCAATTAACACTGTAAATCAACTGTAACAACAACAAAAAAGGACACGAGAGGTTTAACGTCTTGGAAAGGGGGAAAGAGCACCTTCACTGGGGCTGGGCTCAGGAGAGGGCATGGATGCTGGTCCATGTGGATGTATAGGTCGTCAGGACGATGGAGGCTTAGGGGTGCCATGGTCACAGTAAAGGAGGAGGGGAGGTGTTTGCTGAGAATGAGGACCAGGGGCTTGAAAAGAATAATGAAGAAATCTTCAGACTGAAGGGCCAGGGAGGGGGTGACCAAGAGGAAGGCCATCCTGTGAAGGCTGAGGCGCAAGTGTGGTTCAGTCGCTAAGTTGTGTCCGACCCTTTGTGACCTCAGGCTTCTCTGTCCGCCGGATTCTCCAGGCAAGAAGAATACTGGAGGGGGTTGTCATTTCCTTCCCCAGGGAATCCTCCTGACCCAGGGGTTGAACCTGGGTCTCCTGCATTGCATGCGGGTTCTTTACTGACTGAGCTTCATGCAAATTACTTTCTGGATGCATTTCTTCCCCACTCATTATAGTGATGGTTTAGATCTGTAAGGCTGTATATTCACCTTGAGCTATGAATTTATTCTGTTCACCTGTGATTAAAAACAGTGGGCTCTAAAGATGAAATCCTGGTCTGGGAACTAAAAGAGAATCTTGAGTGTGTCTGTACTTACTTAATCTTCAGTTCAGTTCAGCTCAGTTCAGACGCTCAGTCATGTCTGACTCTTTGCGACCCCATGAATTGCAGCACGCCAGGCCTCCCTGTCCATCACCAACTCCCGGAGTTCACTCAGACTCACATCCATTGAGTCGGTGATGCCATCCAGCCATCTCATCCTCTGTCGTCCCCTTCTCCTCCTGCCCCCAATCCCTCCCAGCATCAGGGTCTTTTCCAATGAGTCAACTCTTCGCATGAAGTGGCCAAAGTACTGGAGTTTCAGCTTTAGCATCAGTCCTTCCAAAGAACACCCAGGACTGATCTCCTTTAGAATGGACTGGTTGGATCTCCTTGCAGTCCAAGGACTCTCCCAACACCAGAGTTCAAAAGCATCAATTCTTCGGCACTCAGCTTTCTTCACAGTCCAACTCTCACAACCATACATGACTACTGGAAAAACCATAGCCTTGACTAGTCGGATCTTTGTTGGCAAAGTAATGTCTCTGCTTTTTAATGTGCTATCTAGGTTGGTCATAACCCTCCTTCCAAGGAGTAAGCGTCTTTTATTTTCATGGCTGCAGTCACCATCTGCCGTGATTTTGGAGCCCAAAAAAATAAAGTCTGACACTGTTTCCCCATCTATTTCTCAAATAGTTACATGTACAAAAAAAGGCTGAGATAAAACTCTTGTGCTTTATTTTTTTAGAGTGAAAATGCCCATGTTTCTTTCAGTACTAAAAAAGGAAATATGCTTATTTGAATGTTTGTGATGAATGCCACTAAGTTGAAAATTCATTCTTTAGGTTGGCAGGCTCTGGTAATAAAAAATAAAGGTAACTTGTCAACAAAAGGATTTTCTAAACACTGCTTCTCTTACCAGACTTTTGAGGCTGATCCAGTTAAGAGCACAGCGCTTTACATCAATCATGTAAGTTACACATTAACATATATGCATTTAGCAATACATACATGTATCCTAAGATACAGCAGGGTACCAGTTTTACAGGTAGCGATCACATTTTTATAAAATGGGAATCTGGGTCCTGTCTGTTCCCATGATGTACCCTTTGAAGGCAACGTGGTGTCTTCTTGTGTATCCTTTGTCCCTTGAGAACACACTACTGCCACCATAAATGTAACTACACAACCTTTCTACACAGCCATGCCCCAGTCTTTCCAAAAGGATTAGAAAAGGTGGCTGCAGTTTTCTTGGTGAATGTATCAGTTTTCTGTAGAAGAAAGCGTCTGTTATTCAAACAGCCCAAGCACGACCAGCAGAAGACACTACCGCCTCTAAAGTCCCTGTCCTAGACGGAGCCCACGAGTTCTTGGATTATTTTATTAATAATAAATATCTTTGATATCCTAGGCTTCCACTGCTTTCTCAGATAAGGAGCGGAGCAGGTCTTTGTAGAGAGCGGAGTTCATGAAGCGGGGGTATGAGTCCCTGTGCATCAGCGTGTAGATCTGCAGCTGGGCATCGTCGAAGATGTTCCGGGAGGGCTCAGCCATGCTCCTGTTGATGGTCTCCCGCACGCGTGAGTCCAGGCTGACCTGGCAGACGTGGGGGAAACACCAGGCTCATCAGACATGGTCGTCTCTGGACATCCACCCCCGACTCCCACAGCTTGTTTGGCTTTTTAAAAATCCCAACCAAGCAAGGTCGTCCCCAGTGCTAAGCTGCCAAAGGAGGAACTGAACCTATAGAACAGGGGTCCCAAACTTCAGAGGCGTTGGAAGCCCCTGGTGGGTTGGTTAAACTGGGTGGGGCCTCTGCAGAGCTTCTGGCTCAGTGGGTCTGGGTGCGGGTGAGAATCTGCATCTCCCATGAGTTTTCGGCGATGCTGGAAAAGTGATGCTTATGGAGGTTGTATTTCTTTTTTAAAAAATTTATTTATTTTTAATTGAAGGATAATTGCTTTGTGGTATTGTGTTGGTTTCTGCCAAACATCAACATGAATCAGCCACAGGTATACCTATGTCCCCTTCCTCTTGAACCTCCTCCCCATCTCCCTCCCCATCCCACCCCTCTAGGTGGTCACAGAGCACTGGGTTGAGCTCCCTGTGTCACACAGCAAATTCCCACTGGCTATCTATTACATATGGTAATATATATATGTTTCCATGCTACTCTCTCGATTTGTCCCACCCTCTCCTTCCCCCTATAGCAGTGTTTACAGCCAGACACGAAAAGACACCTCCTTCTGGAGAATCTGATGAAAGTTACGCACACTTTCCCCAGGAAAATGCTCATGATCTTTCACAGATTTTCAAGAGCACTTGGCACCCATTGGTTGGGACCACTGCCCAAGTCTATGATGAGTGGGAGGCAGGGGGGTTCCATATTTTGGAGCAGCGGTAACCGGGCCGGGTGACCAGACACTGAAGGGGTCCTTTGTGCCCATGGCCTCGACCTCTGGCAGGCACCTACCTCCTTAGGAGAGAGAATAGAAATGTAGTCTTCGTATATGATCCTCGCTTTCTCTTCAATCGTGGCTTTATTCGCTTCTTTCTTCAGTTCCTCGCACGCCATCCAGAAGAGCATGTTCTCCTCGCTGAACTCGGTCCGCAGAAACTCCCGGAAGGCGTTCCTGCCCGCGGGCGTGAGCATGAGCTTGTCAAAGGACTGAGCCCAGGCGCTGGCCTCCTCCAGGGTGGGACCCGGGCTGCAGGTGGGAGAAATGGGTGTGGGGAGTTGAGGGATCAAGAGCTGATGGGAATTCAGCCCTGGACAGATGTCTTTTTCCCTCTGAGAATGAAAATGTGCACGCAGGCCCTTTCAGGCTGAGAAAGACTTGTCCTCATTCCTAAAGCCTTCAGCAAAAATACGAGCATGGATTGAATTCTGTTTCCTAAAAAAGAGATGCATGGATTGAATTGTGTCTCCTAAAAAAGAGATGCTGAAGTCCTGACCCTGGACCTTGTGTTAGAAGTAGGATCTCTGCAGATTTAACCAAGTTAAGATGCGGTCATTAGGGAGGGTCCTCATTCAGTATAACTGGTATTCTTATGAAAAGGGGGATTTGGATACATATAAACACATGCAGAAAAGGTATGAGTCGATAAGTGAAAATAAATCCATTGATAATACAGGAAGAAAAAAGACACTTTTAAATTCGGCATTATGAAAAGTAATTTATATGTTTTTTCCAACTTTTTTTTAAAAAACACTTCAAAAAATAATATATTAGCTAAAGTATAAAAGAAGAGTTAAGAAAAAATAGACCTTTAAAATTTTCCTGAACCTCAACATAATGTGTATTTCATTATGTTCTTTTATTTAAAAAGGTGAATCACACAAAAATAAAATATATCACATGTTTTGCCAAGAAGCATCAATTTATATTTGTGATTAACAGGCATTAGATTAATAATGGAACTGACTTTTCTCCCTGTCACACAATAAATTGAAAGGAATCTGCTGGGATTTCCCTGGTGGTCCAGTGGTTAAGACTCCAAACTCCCAATGCAGGGAGCACAGGTACGGGTTCAATCCCTGGTCAGGGGACTAAGATCCCACATGCAATGTGGTCAAAACATTTTTTTAAATTAAAAAAAATAATTAAAAGGAATTGTGCCGAGTGGAAATGTGACACAACATTATGATTTGATACTAAACTGCAGTTAGAGAAACTATTCTAGTGACACATATAAGGCAAAACATCAAAAAATTCCAGCTGGGCGTCCATGGGATGATGGATGTTCACTAAACTTACTGTGATCATCATTTCACGACGTATGCAAGTTAAACATTTACGTTGTATACCATAGGATTATACAGTCCTGGATGTCAACTGTATCTCAAGAAAAAATTGGAAGAAAAGAAAAAATAATAAGGAATTTAAAATAGTAAGGCTGGCATTTCTGTCAATTCAGCGAGCTAAACGCTGACGTTTTACCTTTCTTCACAGGTGGGAAGGTCTTCTGTTCTGGCTTCATAGGAAGTCCTTCTAAGTCTTTGTTCCTCCTGGTTTCTCACAGTGAGACTGCACGAAAGGAGACGCACACATGAGGGCTGAGCTCATTCTGTATCAAGTAACAAGTGACACAAATGACTCTGCTTTGTTTTCTTAAGAAAACCAAAAGTACGACAGGCAAGTATTAGCAAAATAAATTCTCTATATAATACTCTGGTCTACACGAATGAGGGACAGTTTACATTTAGAATAATAATGCTTTTAGTAAAACAAATGAACAGTTAGGTTGTATGCACTTTGGGGCTATTTGTAGTCATTGTGTGTGGATGTCTGTTTTTATTTCTCTTGAGCAGACACTCAGGAGTGGAAATACTGTCACATGATGACTCTATTTTTAACATTTTGAGGAAGTCCCACACTGTTCTCCTCCAAAGCAGCTGCACCATGTCACGTTCCCTCCAGCGATGCTGGCGGGCTCCAGTTCCTCCACACCCAGACCAGCCCTTACCGTTGTCTGTCTTTCTAATTCTAGCCATGTAGGTGGGTATGAAGGGTATCATGCTCTGTGTCTGATTTGCATTTTGCTAATGACCCATGACATTGAGCATCTTTTCAAGTATTTACCAGCTATTTGTCCATCTTCTTTGGAGACATCTTCCTGAGTTATAGTTTGACTAAATTTTCTGTTACTTTGCTCCCATACTTTGAAGACATTGCTCTCATCTTTCACAGACACACATACCACATGATACTTGGTTTCTGGCTGTGATGATGATGTCCAGGCATAGATTTATATTTTATTCACCATAGTTGTTACTAGTAGGAGGAGCCTGCTTTGGGGCCCTCCACCACCTGCCCCCCCCACCACACCATCAGTCCCAGACTTTATTCAGGCCACGATCCTGCCTCCTATGCCTCCCAAGGCAGCAGATGGGGGACTGAGTAGATAGGATAAATGCCAGCATCACTCCATATTCATGGGGACATCTCTGAGCATCTTTTAGGTACCATCTCACTGAGCCTGATGAGCAGAGTGAAAAGTGCAGAAAAAGGGGCTTAAACGTGGTCTCTTCTCCATTGGGGGATCTCCTTCCCACTACGGGGTCCTAGACACGCGCGGTGTAGGGGCTGCTAACACATCCTTTCCTCTGGTCCCCTGCTGGGTCCTCGAGACTCCTACTCAGGGCTAAAGGCTTGCTTTGAATGCCAGGCCGCTCAGCCCTGTATTCCCCCCAGAGTCTGGGGTTCTGTCCCGAATGGACAGACCTCCCAGCATTGGGTCCCATCTATCCTTGGAGGCTCGCACTTCTAGGCTCACCCACCGGAGTGGAGCTTCTTGGAAATTAATGCCAGCCCGAGGCAAGCAGGAACAAATCAAACAAACTGTCCTGGACTTTTCATTTTCAACCTTCAGCTCCCCTCATCACCTTGTGTGATTCTGTCACTGATCGATCTCAGGGTTTCTTCTTCTGCACAGTGTGGGTCGAACTTGCAGTCAAGCCCAAGTACATTACAATGGTTTCATTGACTAAAGCTACACGCACATTTGGTTGGCATGAGGTATGTTTCATATACAAGATTTCAGAGATGCAATCTAATGCCCATGTGATTTCTGAGTGTAAATCATACCCCTTTCTCCAGATCTTCAGCAGTGACTCAAACAGTCAAGTTGTATCTCTTTTTTAAGCAATGACAGTGTATCTTCCTCTCCCAGTAAGTTAGCCTATATTTTTAGCTTTTCCTCTCTCTGTCCAGCATAAATTTTAATAATTTTCTTTATTGAAAACAATATTAATAGAACAGAAGCAGCAGAATATAAAATACAGGCTCATGCTCTTTCATAACCCTAATCTTTAAGACCCAGATTAAATTGTAACTCCTCCAAAAACTCTTTATCTCCAAGTAGAGGGCCTTGAGTTCACTCCTTTTTGACAATCTAGGCACCATTTTTGCCCAGATATTAATATTCAACCATCAGCTAGCTTAGATTGTTCTTCAGACATTTGATATACATTAGTTAGCCTGATTTCAGGGACTTGACTATGTTCCTTCAGAGCTAGGATGCAGCCTTGTCTTTTTTTTTTTTTTTTTAATATTTATTTATTTTAAAAAATTTAGCAATGCTGAGTCTTCGTTGCTTTGCTGGCTTTTTCTCAAGTTGCAGTGGGTGTGGGCTTCTCACTGTGGTGGCTTCTCTCGCTGTGGAGCACGGACTCTGGGTGCACGGGCTTCAGTAGTTGAGGCACACAGGCTCAGCAGTTACCTTATTGGGGACCCTAGAGTCCATGGGCCTCAGTAATTGTGGGCTCAGCTGCCCCATGGTGTGTGGGATCTTCCCGGACCAGGAAACAAACCCGTGTCCCCAGCACTGGCAGGCAGATTCATAACCACTGGACCACCAGGGAAGACCTTGTGTTTTTATTCACTTGGCTGACCCCAGTCTTAGCTGTAGGAAGCGGGATCTTTCAGCTGAGACATATGGGATCTAGTTCCCAGACCAGGGATCGAACCCTGGCCCTCAGGGAAGCCCTCATCTTGGTTTTTTGTTTGTTTTGTTGTTTTTGTGGTCCTTTACAAAACCCACATCAGTGTCAGCCATACAGCAGTTGCTTACAAAGCACTTACTGAATCATCATAAGCTGGCACTGTTCAAGGTACCGTTTTCTTATCAGAAGCATGGTCATAACAAAGCCACCAGCTTACCAGGAACAGCTGCAGCAGCAGCACCAGCAGAAGCAGCAAGCGTTGGATCCCTGGTTCTCTACTCCGGGCTGGCCGGGGGCGCAGGCTGTGGGCTCCTGGGCTGCACACACAGGCCGCTTCCGCATCTCCATCCATTCTGACCCCATTGGCTGCAACAGGAGAAGTGGGGTGGGGGGGCGCAGAGTTAGTATCAGGTAAGCTGGAGATTCCACTGTTTGCGTCATTGTGAAGATGCAGTGTGACTCTATCCTGTCATCTCTGCTAATTCTGGTAAAAGTTGGTCCTTTGAACCTATTCATGCATGTGTGCTAAGTCACTCAGTCATGTCCAACTCTTTGTGACCCCATGGACTTAGCCCGCCAGACTCCTCTGTCCATGGGATTCTCCAGGCAAGGGTACTGGAGTGGGTTTCGATGCCCTCCTCCAGGGGAACTTCCCAACCCAGGGATCGAATCGTGCCTCCTATGTCTCCTGCATTGGCAGGTGGGTTCTTTACCACTAGCGCCACCTGGGAAACCCCTAGAATCCATTCATTTACCATTTATTCACTGTCTAGAATCTGCCATTTGCTGTGATAAATTCTAGTAGCGAAACAACGAATGGAGGTCCCTGCACTAAGTTGCTCACAGTTTGGTCAAGGAGGTGGATGCTGACAGGACATCCCTTGACATCACCGGGAGGACCTCCCACAGGTGCGCTTCCCAGTTTGAGTCCCTCCAACCCCACCCCTGCTAGACCAACATCGTGGGGCATGTGGGGGCAACTGCACTGACGATCACAGTGGCAAAGCTTTTGGAGCCACGCCTGTGTCCTGCTCAGTGATGCCCTGGGTGACCCAGGAGACAGTGACGCCCCCTCCACAAACGTGCTGCCACCTATAGAAACGATGCCCTGGCCTTCCCCCCAGACATGGTGCCACCGGAAACCCCTTCAACCCTCCCCTTTCCTGAGAACTACAGGAATAGCTAGAGGAGAGAACTATAAAAGCAGCATAAGAAAGAGAAATGTCTGAATCCATTTTTAACTTTTGATACAGTGGTTAAAAAAGTGTTGGCAGAGTAAAAGGAAAAAAAATGTTAAGTCCCGTTAAAGAACCTTAAATAGGTCTTTGGAATTAAATTCTGTATTTGTTATTCCATTCCATCTATTCTTACTATTACTTATCTTTTTATGTTATTGGACTTTGCTTTAATTATCATAGTTTCATTATGTGTTTTCATATTGAGTAGGCTAAATTCTCTTTATGAATTAAAACTCATTAACAACAGCTTTGGATTAGCCCTCTTCTTTTGATTACACGGGGATGTAAGTTCCAGGACCGAACGAGAGACCCATCAGAGGGTTGTACTGCCCCTCATCCACAGGCGTAACGCTCACAACACCTGTCCAGAGCACCAGCCTGGGCAGTCCATCCTTCCAGGTGGACCCAGTTCTCACCGCATCAGTGGCATTTCAGTGGAGCCAGAGACAGACAACGCTTTCACTTTATTTAGGACGTGGAGGGGCAAGGACAAGCCAGCACAATCTGCAGACTAATCAGCTTTGAACCACGGATGCTCTAGGTAACTGTTATTTTCTCAAAGGTACTGATGCAACTTGCCTCATTAAAAACAAAATCCCAGGGCTTCCCTGGTGGCTCACTGGTCAAGAATCCACCTGCCAATGCAGGAGACACAGGTTCAGTCCCTGGTCTGGGAAGATCCCACAGGCCACGGAGCAACTAAGCCAGTGCGCCACAACTACTGAGCCTGTCTGTGCTCCAGAGCCCAGGACCTGCCATTCTGAGCCCATGCGTTCTACAGCCCATGCTATGCAACAAGAGAAGCCACCAAAAGGAGAAACCTGAGCACTGCAACTAGGAAAAACCCTGAACAGCAACAAAGACCCTGCACCGCCAAAAATAAATAAATAATAATATTTTTTTTTAAATCCCAGTTGTTTCTCAAAAAAAAAAAAAAAAAAGGACTGTGATGTAGTCATGTCAGCAGGCTTTAAGAGACTCCTGTTTCAATATCTTTGCAAGACTGGGTCTTAAAGTTTGATTTCTGTTCTCTTCATACTTTCTTCCTCTCTTTTGAGTCAGTATGGGTATTTTTCATTTCCTGAAAAATAAGCCATCCCTTTCATTCCATTTTCAAATTTACTGGAACTTATCATTATAGGTTATCTTAATTGTTTGATTGAGATGCTTTCAATTACTGCAGGCCTATTCAAAAGGCAAACATGTAGTAACTTATGGGAGAGTTGTGTGTCACTAAATATTTGTAGAGAATTAATTTTTCAAGTGTCATAATTAATATGAAGACTAATAACATATTAAATACCTACCTATATACAAGATTTTTAAAATATGCCATTGTCATATGTGTTAGTTCAGCTCATCCTTTCAGACACTGATATGTGGTCTGATTTGCCAGACGAGCTTTGTGCGTCTTTTTTTGGGCCTCCATCATATGTGTGGGAGAACTCTGAATACATTTCATTTCCATCTGCTCTAAGCAACACAGAATCAGTACTCCTTTGACACTGCCATTCTATTCCTCTTGTGGGCTATGTGTGGCGCAGACTACTGGCCATAATTTCAGTGTCTGTCGGCATGATCCAAGCATGAGGCCCCAGCAACTAGCCTTTGTTTGAGGGTCCAGAGGCTTAGAAGTTAGATGAATGTAAAACCAATGTCAGTGACCTCAGAAACTGTTTCTATAATTAATGGCAGCCTGAGAAAATGGTAAAAAACAGGTTGGCAGTTTATTAAATGTTCTGTAGTCCACTGGGCTCCTCTGTCCATGGGATTTTCCAGGCAAGAATACTGGAGTGGGTTGCCATTTCCTTCTCCAGGGGATCTTCCCAACCTAGTGATCGAGCCCACATCTCCTGCTTGGCAGGGAGATTCTTTACCACTGAGCCACCTGGGAAGCCCTATTAAATATTTAGATCTTAACTAAGAGATCATCCTACTCAAACATGGCTTTTCCATTCCCAGGAACCCATTTACGAGAACTCTTTTCAAGATCAAGTGTAAAAAAAAAAAGCAAATTCTTAATCTTGATAAAAATCTTTGGTAATTTGGAATTGAAAGGAGTAACTAGTTATAAAAAATTTAGCCTAACAGTGACTCTCTCAGAAAAGTTATTTTCTTATAAACTTAAACTTGGCAGTTGGATTCCATGAATAGCTATTTATTTTCATTATGGTTTCCAAATTCTGAAAATAGCCATTTTTCAATTACACGTAGGGAATATGATGAAAGAACAAGCATTGCACGGGAAAAAAAAAATCTGTCTTAAAAGGGCCTGATTCTAAGCTGTAGAATCATAGACAAGGGCCTGATAAAGGAGAACCAAGAACCTTCAAGGACATAACATTAAAACCATCCCCAGCGATCTTTAGAAGGATGATCTTACCATCAGTAAGAAGTGATGGGCCCTGAAAGAGTCAAGCCAGAACATAAGGAAACTTGAGAGACAAACTCCCCCTCAAGTCGGGAGTGCTCTCTCTTTATAAGGACACCCTTTACAAGGACACCCTGGTCTTTATAAGGAGACTCTGGTCCAGTGTGGCCTCATCTGCACTTGATTACATCTGCAAAGGCCCTTTTCCCAAATAAGGCCACATTTACGAGTGTGAACAACATTCAAGGCTAATTAAGAGAACAATGCTTCATATTTTTATGGGGCTTCACAGATTACAGGAGACTTTCATATGTATTACCTCATTTGTATTTCTCCCCACATTTCCGTGAGCCAAGAAAGACAGTTATTAGTTCCTCTTCTCAGGTGGAGAAACCAAGGCTTAAAGAGGCTTACCTCATCCCTGAGGTGCCTCAGAAGGACCTGTAGCCAGGCTGGCCAAGCCCATTGTCTTTCTTCATGCCAGTCTGTCAATCCAAGGGCCTTCTTCAGAAATTTGACAGCTCAGCGTAGACACACGCATTTTTCTTTTTTTCAGACGCCTGCATTTTATAACACAGTAATGTGACAATATTTCTAGTTATGATGTTTACTTTGACCTGTACGTGATCTAATCTACTTAATTTTTAGGCCAAGGGAGGTAAGTGACTTTTCCATGGCCCCTTGGCTAGCTGACAGTGTGTAAGCGACTAGAATCTACAAACTGCTCACATACATGCACACACACGTGACTCATGTTCTTTCCGAGTCACGTGTGTGTGCATATATTATGCTTCTTCCCTTGAGACTGTAAATATTTTACATTAAAAAAAAAAACTTTAACCGCTTTTTAAATTGAAGTATAGTTGATTTACAATGTTGTGTTGGTGCCCAACAGTGATTCGGTTACTTTGAATAATCTTTTCCAGATTCTTTTCCATTGTAGGTTACTATAAGATATTGAATATTGTTCTCTGTGCTATACAGTAGGTCCTTTTTTTCCTATTTTATATACAGATTCTTTACCATCTGGCCACCAGGGGAGCCTATTTTATATACAGTACTGTGTATATTTTAATCCCAAACTCGTAATTTATCCCTCTCCCCGATGCCTCTGGTTACCATAAGTTTATTTCCTACATCTGTGACTCTATTTCTGTTTGTAAATAAGTTCATTTGTATCATTTTTTAAGATTCTGCATGTAAGTGATATCATATGATATTTGTCTTTCTCTGTCTGACTTAATATATTTTTATAAACATTAATATATACTTAGGTATTTAGATATTCCAATCAGTTTTTCATTTCTTTTGGCCCCAAATGCAGAAACTATTTGCAAATGTAATTGCAGATATAAGATTTCATCAAAGACAAAACTTTAAATCCAAACTTGAAAACAAAACTTTTTTTTTTGGCCTTGCTGAGCGGTATGTGGGATCTTAGTTCTGCAACCAGGGATCCAGCCCACACCCGCTGCAGTGGACACGTGGAGTCTCAACCACTGGATCACCAGGGAAGTTCCAATAAAACTAATTTTAAAAAAAAAAGAAAATCCCCAATAAAAAAAGGAATACATGCTGATGAACCCTCAACCAGGCTTCCATGCTGAACACAGAGGCACACAGAGAAATCACAGCTCTGCTGAACTCTTTAATCCTTCTCCCAGCCCCAGAAATAACCATTGTTAAGATTTTGATGTGATTCTTTCCAAAACCATCTCTTTATCTCTTTTTTTGGTTATGCCACGAAGCATCTGGGATCTTAATTTCCAAACCAGGGATCGAACCCTCAGCCCCTGCATTGGAAGTGAGGAATCTTAACCACTGGACTGCCAGGGAAGTCCCTCCAGAACCATTGCTATGATGATAAGAACATGTAATTAACTTTAGTTTAAAACACAGTCTTAGTAATGCTTATCTAAACAGCCTCAGATGCTATGTAGACTCTGTGCCTTATGTTTTTTGCTTTAAAAATATATCAGAAATCTTACTGAACAGGACATGTAGCTCTGACTCCTTCATTTAATAGGTGACTAGGCTCTCATACTTTAGATGCTTTGACATAGCATGACACAATTACTCTTTCCCCTAGAGACCGTAAAAGATTGGCAGATTTGACTATATAAAAATTCTAAACTTGGGAGCCATGAGCTAATATAAACAAGGCTGCCCCTGCCAAGTGTGGGAAAGTTTAAGTATCAGAAAGAAAATACTAACTGCAATGAAAAATAATCAGATGTGTGTGAATCTGTGATTTCACAGTGATGCAAAAACACTCACTGTTACTTTTAGAAAATGTTAGGAAACCAACTGATTTTGAAAACTGGTAAATACTGACAGAGAATCAAGGTTTTATCCTGTCTTTTCCAACACAAACGTGACTCCAGGGTAACCTAAGTGTTGATAAGGAGAAATTTCTCTTTACACAAGTTTGCTTGTTGTTTAGTTGCTCAGTCGTGTCCAAATCTTTGTGACCCCGTAGACTGTGGCCTGCCAGGTTCCTCTGTCCATGAGATTTCCCAGGCAAGAATACTGGAGTGAGCTGCCATTTCCTTCTCCAGGAGATCTTCCCGACCCAGGAATAGAACCCAAGTCTCCTGCATTAGCAGGCAGAGTCTTTACCATTGAGCCACCAAAGCAATCCCTTACAAAAGTTTACTAGCTAATAAATGGAGATGCTCCCGCCTAGACCATAGTATCTGACCACCTCTCACACACATTATGGGGCTTTGCTGGTAGAATTTGAGAAATTTGTATGCAGGTCAGGAAGCAACAGTTAGAACTGGACATGGAACAACAGACTGGTTCCAAATAGGAAAAGGAGTTCGTCAAGGCTGTGTATTGTCACCCTGTTTATTTAACTTATATGCAGAGTACATCATGAGAAACACTGGACTGGAAGAAACACAAGCTGGAATCAAGATTTCTAGGAGAAATATCAATAATCTCAGATATGCAGATGACACCACCCTTATGGCAGAAAGTGAAGAGGAACTCAAAAGCCTCTTAATGAAAGTGAAAGTGGAGAGTGAAAAAGTTGGCTTAAAGCTCAACATTCAGAAAACGAAGATCATGGCATCCGGTCCCACCACTTCATGGGAAATAGATGGGGAAACAGTGGAAACAGTGTCAGACTTTATTTTTCTGGGCTCCGAAATCACTACAGATGGTGACTGCAGCCATGAAATTAAAAGACGCTTACTCCTTGGAAGGAAAGTTATGAGCAACCTAGATAGCATATTGAAAAGCAGAGACATTACTTTGCCAACAAAGGTTCGTCTAGTCAAGGCTATGGTTTTTCCTGTGGTCATGTATGGATGTGAGAGTTGGACTGTGAAGAAGGCTGAGTGCCGAAGAACTGATGCTTTTGAACTGTGGTGTTGGAGAAGACTCTTGAGAGTCCCTTGGACTGCAAGGAGATCCAACCAGTCCATTCTGAAGGAGATCAGCCCTGGGATTTCTTTGGAAGGAATGATGCTAAAGCTGAAACTCCAGTACTTTGGCCACCTCATGCGAAGAGTTGACTCATTGGAAAAGACTCATGCTGGGAGGGATTGGGGTCAGGAGGAGAAGGGGACAATAGAGGATGAGATGGCTGGATGGCATCACTGACTCGATGGACATGAGTCTGAGTGAACTCCAGGAGTTGGTGATGGACAGGGAGGCCTGGCGTGCTGCGATTCATGGGGTCGCAAAGAGTCGGACATGACTGAGCGACTGATCTGATCTGATCTAAAGTGGTAAAGAATCTGCCTCCCAATGTAGGAGACATAAGAGACATGGGTTCAATACCTGGGTAGGGAAGATCTCTTTGACGAGGGCATGGCAACCCACTCCAGTATTCTTGCCTGGGAAATCCCATGGACAGAGGAGCCTGATGGGCTACAGTCCATGCATGAGTCGAAAAAGAGGCGGACACGACTGAGTGACTGAGCAGCGGCAGCACACACTTTATGCTAGGACATTAATTTGACTGGATTTCCTGTCTCACCCTCAAAGAGCTCTCCTAGTATTTTATGTGATGCTGGGAAAGATTGAAGGCAGGAGAAGGGGGTGACAGAGGATGAGATGGTTGGATGGCATCATCGATTCAATGGACATGAGTTTGATCAAACTCTGGGAGATTGTTAAGGACAAGGAAGCCTGGTATGCTGGAATCTATGGGATCTCAAAGAATCAGACATGACTGAGCGACTGAACAACAAATACTTTTTTAAAGATTTTTAAGTGGATAATTTTTGTAAGTCTTTATTGAATTTGTTACAGCACTGCTTCTGTTTTATGTTTTGGGTTTTTTGGCCCCGAGGTAGGGTGTGAGATCTTAGCTCCCCGACCACACTCCCTGCACTGCAAGAGGAGGTCTTAAGCACTGGACCACCAGGAAAGTCTCTCCCAGTATTTCTTGGAGCCTGTTCAAAGGATCAGGTTTTTGTTGCTTCTCTGAATTCAGAACAGAGCTCCTCTCCTCCATGGCCACACCTGTTCATTTCCCTTTGGCTGTTTCCTGAGCTCCCCTCAACGGGTACCAGCATCATCAAGAGAACAGTCTTCCAGGAACATTCTCTGCATCCTCCCGAGACACTCCTTCCCTTGTTCTCTGCAATAACATTTCTGAGGACTTAGCCCCATTTGCTCCTAATTTTAGCCTCCTTTCGGTCTTTCTGCCTTCTAAGTCTTCCCAGCCTGGGAAAACTCTTTCTATTAATAACATCCTTCCCCCAGATGTAGGATGATTTTTCGCAGATGTGTGTCAGTTCTAGGTTCTGCTCTGACCCCGCCTGCAGGGCGAGTGCATCCAGGGAGTGCTCAGTGGTGGTACCTGGTGGAGGGCGGGGTAGAGCTGCCACAGGTTCTCCTTGGGGTCTGGCACTCACCCCAGGGTGGGGTGGAAGAAGCTGTGATCCAGGACCCTCTCAGCCCGAGCCCCTCACTCCTGGTAGAACTGGAAGAAATCCATGGCACAGGCTGGGGAAAGGAACTGTTAGACATCCTTACTCGTGAGGGAGGAGAGAGTAGTCTGGTATGCCAGGCACGAAGGCTTCCAGAACCCAGAGGAGCTGTTTCTAAGGATGAGTGACTCTGAGGCTGATGAATCCGACAAGAAGTCTTTTCTGGCTTCTTGTTGTCTTTCACTGAAGAATCTACACAATGGGACCTTCCTCGTAGCTCAGAGGTTAAGAATCCGCCTACCAGTGCCGGGGACACGGGTTTGATCCCTGGGGCAGGAAGATTCCACGTGCCCTGGAGTAACGAAGCCGTGTGCCCCAACTGCTGAGCCTATACATCCTAGAGCTCCACAGCAAGAGAAGCCCCTGCAAAGAGCAGTCTGTGCACCACGAGTAGAGGGTAGCCCCTGCTCGCTGTAACTAGAGAAAACCCTCGAATAGCAATGAAGACTCAGGGAAGGAAGGAAGGAAGGAAGAAAGGAGAGAGGAGGGAAGGAGGAAGAAAGAATATACACAATGGATAACCAAGGTCCTACTGTGGAGCACAGGGAACTATCTTCAATATGCTGGGATAAACCATAATGGAAAAGAAATGCAAAAGAGTCACTTTGCTGTACAGTGTGAATTAACACAACATAGTAAATCAACTGAAAAAGAGAATTTACACAGTGGGGTTTGAAAAACAGACCAGCTGAAAGTAGAGGGTGGATGGATCTTGCAGTGCAGAACTCTCCCTGGAGTTAGCTACCTCCTCTGAAAATAGCAGCAGGTGAACCTGGCTTTCTCTGAATCACAGACTCCAGGCATAAACACCAATCAGCTGGTGCCAATTAAGTCACAAACAGGCCCTCTGCCTGCCCAGGGCTCCCACCTGTTGTGATTATTAGCAGCTGAGAAATAAGATGAATCCTGTCAACAACGATGTTTCTACTGTTTTGTGGGATCTTGAAGTCAGCTGATTTTAAGTGTGAGAACCTTGTGGTCTAGTCATCACCAGAAAAAAGTCCAACTCACTCTAGCTCATGAAATATTAATGAAGAGCTAGAATTACTTGCATTGACTTCAGCACAGTTAATAGACCAAAAGGCAAATCCAATCTGGGTCTTCCACTTCACAGGACACAGAAAGCTATCAATGTTTAGTAACCTACCAGTTTTAGCCAGAGATCTTAATGTGTCCTCTAGTTTTCAAATTTTTCTCCCTTTTGGTTTTATTGCCTGAATAATTTCGGGTCTATTTTAAGGAAAAGCTGGTTCATTATTTTAGTAGGGGAAATCAACTGACAGTTTAATAATAATAGACTTTTTTAGAATTATAATTACTTCCAGATGGATGATCACATCTGTCCTTACCTTCTAAAAGAACTACTTAAGTGACCATCTGTTTTTCAGTAACTTTGAATGGAAATCTTTACTATTTTGTTTATCTGGTTGTCACCAAGTTTGTAACTCGAACCACACTGAGGGTTTTTATGATAGTGATGTGCTTTTCTCCTGTCATTATTAAATGAACATATTGTATAACTCAACTTTTGCAACTGCCTTTGGGAAATTAAAGTAGATCAGAAGGAAATAAATGAATTATACATGCTTTTACTTGGTCTTTCTTAATACCAATCAACAGTTACAGTGTATTTTGCAAGTACTGATTGAAATGTTGACTGTGGGCATTCCTTACCCCATGAGGCCATGGGACTTTCTCAAGGAGACTGTAGATGACTGCTTAGCCCAGGGCACCTCTGAAAGAATTCAGCATTTACTAAATCTCTGTCTCTAGGGCTGTTTCAGGCAATCTTGAAACTGGTAAAGAATGTGCCAGGTTTGGATAAGAATCCCTACCAACTTTTACTGCTTCCTTTCAAAGCAAGGAACACATGCTGGGTTGCATCCCACTCTTTGCGGCCCTGTGGACTGTAGCCCGGCAGGCTCCTCTGTCCATGGGAGTTCCCAGGCAAGAATACTGGAGTGGGTTGCCAATTCATCCTCCAGGGGATCTTCCTGACCCAGGGATCAAACCCGAATCTCATGCATCTCCTACATTTACAGGTGGATTCTTTACCACTGAGCCACCTGACTGTCTAAGAATTTCTGAGCAATCATTGCAAATTACAGAACAAACAGGAAGAAATATTTTCAACACAGACAAATGAATGTTTAAAATCGAACGGGGTTGCCAAAGAAAGGGACTTGGTGGGTGGACAGCTGACAGAGGTGGCTTTCTTCTTGAAATGATGCAAATGTGAAAATGTTCTCAAGTGGATAACAGCGATAGTTACCCACTCTGAATCTACTAACAGTCCTTAAACTGCGCATGTCTAATGGGTGTCATCTGACATAAGTCACTTGCCTGCATTGTGCTTCTGGTGGCTGTCATTCCTGCTTCCTGTTTCATCAAGTTCACTTGACTCAGGTATAGTAACCAACTGGGCTTCCCTGGTGCCTCAGTGGTGAAGAATCTACCTGCCAATGCAGGAGATGCGGGTTCGATCCCTAGTCTGGGAAGATCCCCTGGAGGAGGAAGTGGCAACCTACTCCAGTATTCTTGCCTGGGAAATGCCATGGACAAAGGAGCCTGGAGGGCTATAAACCACGGGGTCGCAAAGAGTCAGACACGACTTAGTGATTGAACAACAGCAACAACAACAATAGCTAAGTGGACAGTGTTCATTTGGTTGGAAATGATAAAGCCATCCCATGACTGAAAGTTGAGACACATCAGAAAAGGAAAGAAAAATATCCAAGGGGGGACTTCTCTGATGGTCTAATGGCTAAGACTATCTGCCCAATGCAGGGGGCCCAGGTTCGTTCCCTGGTCAGAGAACTAGATCCCACACGCCACAACTAAGACCTGGCACAATCAAACAAATAAATAAATATTAAAAAAAAGAAAGAAAAATATCCAAGGACGGAGGGAGAGAGAAGATGGTTGGACTAGTGCCTGTGCTGTGCTGCTGCGGTGGGGGGTAGTGGTGATGCCAAGAACAAAGGTGATGCTGGGGAGACAGGAATGGGGCATCCCACGGCACTGGAGCATGGTCCCTGTGGGGACCAGAGCCTGGCTCCAGAGGGAAATGCTACATGACAGTCCAGAACCATGGTATTTATCACGAATCTTTAAGTGTGTATTTGGGGGGAAAGTGCCATGGAAATCCTTTCCCTGCATGCCATGTTACAGTAGGGCATCCAGATGAACATGCTGGGCCAGGGAGATAGCATCCCTATGCTCTCCTTTATCCACACAGCTTAGCACCAAGGTCAGGAATGCAAGCTCTTTCTCGGTTAAAAGCACTCGAGTGCTCTTTGGCCCAGAGAATTTCGATATTTATAGCCTTTCCTACAATCAACAGGGAAGAAGTGGGTTCCCAAAGTGCACCCTGAGAAACAGAAATGAACAGAATGTAACTAATTACAATTCAGATTTTACTTAATAGGGAAGACAATGGGTAAGTGCAATGAATGCCATATAAGTCCCGATTCTGTTCAGTCTCATACATATTTCATCTCTACCTTTGGCTTTAAAATCTAAATAAAACTAGAGCCTGGAGGGTATCATGGATTACATGGGCTTCAGTGAAACCCTGAGAATGTGAATATAAATTTAACGTGAATGTAAAGCCTCTACAAGTCCACACTTCTATGAAAGTGCCTGAAATGCTGATGAAAGCAGAAGAGCATTAAGAGAGAAACCAGTTTCATCAAGAAGACAAGAGACAATAGACGTTGCCAAGGTGGTGAAAAAGGAAACGTGAGGCATCGTTAGTGGGAATGCAAATGGTGTGGCCACTATGGAGAACCATATGTAAGTTCCTCAAAAAACTAAAAATAGAACTACCAGATGATCCAGCAATTCGACTCCGGTAGATACCCAAAGGACATGAAGACAAGATTTAGATATCTTATCTGCAACCCATGTTTACTGCAGCATTATTCACAGTAGCCAAGATGTTGAAACGACCCAAGTGCCCGTTGAGGATGAGTGGATAAAAAAGAGGAGGTGGTATATATACAGGACTGAATATTATTCAGCCACAAGAAAGATATTCTCCCATTTGGGAAAACATGGATGGACCTTGAGAATACAGTGTTAAGTGAGGTAAGTCAGACAGAAAGAAAAGTACTAGATTGTATCGCTTACATGTGGAATCTAAAACAAGCTCAATCTGTACAAACAGAGACAAATGGTGGTTACCAGGGTAACCCAGAGGGTCCTCCCGAAGCTCCCTTGCAGTCTTGTAGTCTGGTCCAGTCTGCGGGCTCTGTGTTCACAAACCTCATACACATCAGGCCTGGAGGAATATTTACTGGTCGAAGAACTTCTTTTCCACCAGTTACAGCAGATGGGTTATGAAATGTATTAATGTACATGCAAACCAAGGATAATCAAAAGTTACAAAAAGGTGTGTTCGTAAGTCACTAAACCAGGCTTTTCTATTTTCAGGTCTGTCTGGGCAAATTTTCTATCTCTTTTTTTCCCCCCACAAATTCTACTTGCTGCCACAGGAAATTCTCCATGATCTGTGACTGGATGGTAGGATTGGCTAGTCAGACTTGGCCTCTTGTACATTATCAGTTAGAATTTTCATCTGTGATGATAATCCTATTATAAATGATATGAAATATTCAGCTCCCGTCCTGTTAAAGCTTTTAGGCTGTAATCTGAATCCCTAAGAGCCTTCACAGTCTAAGCGCCCATCCACAAAATCTTTGTGTGGATCATTTCCCTCTCCTTTCTTCATTACAACTTTTAAAAAATATTTTATATCAAATTTAATAAAATATTTGTACTTAATTATTTCCTGCCTCCAGTGTCATTTTTTTCTGCATCAATTTTAAAAATTATTTATTTATTTAGGGCGAATAGTTTACAATGTGGTGTCAGTTTCTGCTGTACAACAAAGTGACTCAGCTGTACGTATTCATAAGTCCACACTCCTTTTTTGGATTTCCTTCCCATTTAGGTCACTGCGTTAGTACTTTTGGGACTTGCTAACTGTCATTAAGTTTTTCCATTCGTATGAAAATGCTGAATGTTGAAATGGTGGATATCACAAGGAAACTTAAATTAGATCCTTTGATTTTATCTTCTATAGGAGATTGTCTTTCACTGGATTCGTGATCTGTCCTTCTGATTTTTTTTTTTTTTCCTTGAGAGTGCCTTAAAACTCTAAGAAATGTCATTGTTATTGGTTGAACTTACTTTTTTAGAGGCCGTTTCCTACAAGATCCTGGTAGTGGTACTCCACACTGACATTTAGATTATGGATCAGAAGTAACACTTTGTCTGTAAAGGACTAGAGAGTAAGTCTGGTGGCCGGTGGGCAGTCCATCTCCAGTTCTCTCCCCCACAGATTTTAGGGGCAGTGACAGAGTTGAGTAGTTGCAATGGAGACCACATGGCCCTCAAAGCCCAAAATATTTACTCTTTTTATCTAGAATCCAGTCTTGGTTAGTCCCCCTCCTGTGGCCATTGATGGTAATCCTTGACACCAGAATAAAATCTTAACTATTTATCAGGGCCTGCTTTCTCTCCATAATTTCCAACCTATGTGCAGTTTCCCCTTTGAATGAGCAGATGGAGTAGTAAGCACACCTTACTTCTGTTTACTCCGTGGGGCAGTCTCCACACTGACTCAGATCTACACCATCTACCCACAGAGCCTGGCTCTTCACCCCACAGCTGTACACGGGCCACCTTTAGACAGACTGGGATTGCTTTTTGATGCCCATCCGTGGATGACTCCGGAGTCCTTTTCCAGCAAGTGTGCTGCTGATGAGAATGGGCTAACAGGCATACCAGCGCACCTTCACCTGGGTTTCACACTGCCTTCCTGCTCCCAAGACAGTTCTCCAGGGGCTGAGCTGTTGGGATGTTTTTGTCTGCTGTTCCTAGGACGTGTGTGACAGAATCTCTGTTTTGGTTTTCTACAATTTGCACCAAAATATGTCCTGAATTTTAGGTTCCCCACCACCTCATGCCCTGCCGGCATTAAGTATTAGATGGCTAGATAGAGAAGGCAATGGCACCCCACTCCAGTACTCTTGCCTGGAAAATCCCATGAACGGAGGAGCCTGGTGGGCTGCAGTCCATGGGGTCTCGAGGAGTCGGACACAACTGAGCGACTTCACTTTCACTTTTCACTTTCATGCACTGGAGAAGGAAATGGCAACCCACTCCAGTGTTCTTGCCTGGAGAATCCCAGGGACGGTGGAGCCTGGTGGGCTGCTGTCTATGGGGTCGCACAGAGTCAGACACGACTGAAGCGACTTAGCAGCAGCAGCAGCAGCAGATATGCTGAACAAGCAGATCCAAAACTGAAAAAATTCTCAGTGAATTGGAATGCTTAATGCTTATGCGTTTTAGACTGTTTGTAGGGAACCATAGCCATTCATCTCTTTTTGTGTGACCACATAAAGCAGTCAGACATAGGGAACTAGGAATAAAACCCCATCCTAAAGGATGCATAAAAGGCTCATAAAGGAACAATTTCCATTAAAAAATATTCTCTATGCAGTCTCCTCATTCTCAGGCTACATTTGATATATTTTAACAGATAAGTGCTCTATCACAATTAGAACTTATAGCTTAATACCCTCAGGATTTTGAATACATCATTAGAAGATAACAGAAGAGATATCTTTTGGAGGTTAGTTTATGATGTGTTTAACCTGAACAGGCAAGTTGTTCATGTTATTAGATTTTGCGAACGTTTTTCATAACTCTTGTACCATTTTCTTCACCCTTGTTTAACCCATATTTATTCCACCTGGTCTGGTATGCTGTTCAGATATTTTTGTTCATAAGCAAGTACTTCATTTTATCACAAATACAGTACAGAACTTCCAGGTCATTTAAAGGTCTAGAAATGCCTTATTTGCTGCAGCAGAGACTTAGCTCTAATGAGAATTTGATAAATTCTAGGTTGTGCAGATGACACCACCCTTATGGCAGAAAGTGAAGAGGAACTCAAAAGCCTCTTGATGAAAGTGAAAGAGGAGAGTGAAAAAGTTGGCTTAAAGCTCAACATTCAGAAAACAAAGATCATGGCATCTGGTCCCATCACTTCATGGGAAACTGATAAGGGAAACAGTGGAAACAGTGTCAGACTTTATTTTGGGGGGCTCCAAAATCACTGCAGATGGTGACTGCAGCCATGAAATTAAAAGACGCTTACTCCTTGGAAGGAAAGTTATGACCAACCTAGATAGCATGCTGAAAAGCAGAGATATTACTTTGCCAACAAAGGTCCGTTTAGTCAAGGCTATGGTTTTTCCAGTGGTCATGTATGGATGTGAGAGTTGGACTGTGAAGGAAGCTGAGTGCTGAAGAATTGATGCTTTTGAACTACGGTGTTGGAGAAGACTCTTGAGAGTCCCTTGGACTGCAAGGAGATCCAACCAGTCCATTCTGAAGGAGATCAGCCCTGGGATTTCTTTGGAAGGAATGATGCTAAAGCTGAAACTCCAGTACTTTGGCCACCTCATGCGAAGAGTTGACTCATTGGAAAAGACTCTGATGCTGGGAGGGATTGGGGGCAGGAGGAGAAGGGGACGACAGAGGATGAGACGGCTGAATGGCATCACTGACTTGATGGACGTGAGTTTGAATGAACTCCGGGAGTTGGTGATGGACAGGGAGGCCTGGCATGCTGTGATTCATGGGGTTGCAAAGAGTCAGATACGACTGAGTGACTGAACTGAACTGAACTGAGGTTGTTGTAAAACTAGATCCTGTAATTCTTTTTTTTTTTTGGCCGCACTGCACAGCATGTGGATCTTGGTTTTCCGACCAATGATCAAAACTGTGCCCTCTGCAGTGGAAGGCCAAGGCTTGACCCTGGACCACCAAGGAAGTCCTGAGACCCCACAGTTCTCATGCATTTACTGCTGTAAGAAGGGCAGACCTCTCGGAGTCTGGAGGCTAGACCAGCAAAACCGGCTCCAATGGCCCCCACTATGCTGAGCAACCGAACTCTGAGCAGGGTCTTTGGCCTCAGGAATGTAGGCCCACAGCGCTCTCCCCCTGGCCAGGGGCTGAAGAGGCCAGCAACTCTGGAACTGCCCAACCACCCCCCAGGACTACTTTTCCATCTTAAGCTCAGTCACTCAGTCATGCCTGACTCTTTTCAACCCCATGAACTGTAGCCCACCAGGCTCCTCTGTTCATGGGATTCTCCAGGAAAGAATACTGGAGTGGGTTGCCATTTCCTCCTCCAGGGGATCTTTCTGACCCAGGGATTGAACCGGTATCTCCTGTGTCTCATGCATCAGCAAGCAGATTCTTTACCACTGAGTCAACTGGGAAGCCCTAACAGGAAACTTAGTGTAAAAATTATTTGTATTTTGGGACTTCCTGGTGGTCGTGGTTAAGAATCTGCCTTGCCCTGCAGGGGATATGGGTTTGATCCCTGGTCAGGGAACTAAGATCCCACGTGCTGCAGAGCAACTAAGCCCAAGGGCTGCAACTACTGAGGCTAGGTGCCACAACTAAAGAATCTGTAGGTGGGAAGGAAGGTTCCCTCATGATGCAATGAATATTCCATGTGCCACAACTAAGATGGGACACAGCCAAATAAATACAAAACCTTAAATCTCATTATCAACCTCCTCCCCCCAGACATGAAAGTCATCTACAAGGGCTGGGTAGGGTGGGGGTTGAACAATTCTTTCCACCAATTTGCATCAGAACAGCTATACAGGCTTGCATGGATCTAGTCAAACAGCCCCAGAAGGCTTGGGAGCGCTGCATGTATTGCTGCCTTAGAAGGATGGATGGGTACCGCAAACTTGTGTCCTGGCTCTGGAGCAAACAGCATCTAGTTAGCATCAGATGTGACAGGCGCACAAACAGAGAAAAACCAAGAAAACAAGGTGTTTTCCTCCACTTCACTGTGGGACTGAGGTGCACACAGTCAACCCAAGACATTAGGAAGTCCAATTGCAAGGTGACTTTGCATGAGATGCCATTGTCTAAAATCCAAACACTGATACATACTTGAGAAAGATTTTATAGGGTAAAGTTGATTAATAACTGGAAATTGAGCATTCCCAAAACAGCAAGATCAATCAGCTGTAATAATCATTGAAATAACTCCAGTGAAATATCACTGCCGGGTAATGGAGCATATTGCTCGCTTTTCACAAATGACTCCCCACACAAATAGCTAGAATGAAATCAGCTGGGTTCTATGAATTTGTAACTTCGGAACACTACCTTGAGCACTCAGTCACATCAGACTTGGCTGTGAACAGCTGCTGCAGAAGCCCATTCAGTCGTACTGTGAACTCACTCACGCCGTGCAGTGCTGTCTCTTAAAGTGGCTGCTCAAGTTAACATTCAGGGACCATCTCAGCAGTGCTGGGGAGTCAGTGACTCACATGTAATGTACTGAATGCTAGGCTCTGACTCGACTGACCCCTATTAGCTGCTGCTGACACTATACGAATCTGAATAGAAGCTCATCCTGTGAGTCACCTGGTGCTGTAGGAAACCAATCTGCTGTATTCCCAGTTGGACCATGATTCACATGATAATCATAAGGGGATCTGACTTGATACATGTGATTTCAAAACTCAGTTCTGCTGAACTGACTTAGGAGCCTGCTAGAAAGTCACTCCTTGCTTAATGCCCTGGATTTCCATCTATGAACAAGTGTACAGAAATGCAAAACTGAGCGTAAGATATCCAGTTCACAACTGGAGAGAACCATGGTCTCCTTCTTCAAGGACGCAGATGCAATTCCTAGAAGGACTTTCCGTGGTAGATACATCATTCCTGTGAATCACTTTGCAAGACCACTCACTTGAAAGGCTGTGCCACGTCATTTTAAACCACTTATGTGAAGTCTGGGGGCTTCTCAGGTGGCACTAGTGGTAAAGAAGCCACCTGCCAATGCAGGTAGACTTAAGAGACAAGGGTTCGATCCCTGGGTTGAGAAGATTCCCCAGAGGAGAGCACAGCAACCCACTCTAGTATTCTTGTCTAGAGAATCCCATGGACAGAGGAGCCTGGCAGGCTACAGTTCATGAAGTCACAAAGAGTCAGACATGACTGAAGCGACTTAGCATGTATACACATCATGTCATTTCTAAACCACTTATGTGAAGTCTGGACCTTTAAGCTGCATCTGTTAGTGAAAGGTGAATGTCATGAGCCGGCTCCATGCAGAAATGAAAGAACACCAGGACTTTTGGAACTGATGTTCAAGTGTCTGAAATGAAACCAGCCACCTGGGCCACTGCATTAAAATAAGAAAACTTCTTTACTTCTCTCACTCTTGCTTGTCTACATAATCTAGAATAAGAAAATCTCCTTGTATGTAATCTAAGTTGTGTATGACTCTTTTGCAACCCCATGGACTATAGCCAGCCAAACTCCTCTGGATCCATGAGATTGCCCAGGCAAGAATACTAGAGTGGGTTGCCACTTCCTTCTCCAGAGGATCTTCCCAATCCAGGGATCGAACCCATGTCTCCTGCATTGGCAGGTGGGTTCTTTACCACTGAGCCACCTGGGCAGCCCAATCTTGGAAGACTTTCCAAAAAGCTCTCTTACAGGCTAAAGACCTTCAAAGCCAGAAGAAAGGGGATTAAAAATCTAAGAAAAGGTCAAAAATGTTTTCTAATGTAAAACTGCTACAAGGGATTAATCAATCAAATGTGTTGAGTCCTGCCCGGAAGGCCACAGGGGCAAGGCTTCGCACCAAGGCCACAGAAGCGAAGCCCAGAATCAAGGTCACCTCTGAAGCTGACCGAGCCACTCTGTAACCTTGCCAAAAGCCCCCTGATCATCACTGACAAGCTTTCTGACTCCCAATTAGGCAAAGATGTCCACTCCAGTAAACACCCTATAGCACCCCAACCAATCACCTAATGCCAACCTTCCAGCAGGAATTTTGTCTGAGGCTGTAAAAATTTACTATTAACCCACAAACACTGCTGGCTTTCCCCGGTCTATTAGGTGGTCAGACTGCTGTGCTCACAGTGCCCACTTTATCTCTGCTCTTTGTCCTTAATAAACTTCTCCCTTCTGAAATGCTGTGTCTGGAAATTCTTTTTCAACCCATGCTCGGACTGCCTCAGCAAAATGTGGGATATGAAATTCTAATGCTGTCTCTGCTTTAATCTGACACCTTTCCATACCTCGAACAAGTCATGTGGTCATATCTCCTGGTGTGAAGGGACCACGATTAAGGGGTCTGACAGTAGTAACAACATTACTGCCTGGCCTTTCTTATGTTGAAGATAACGCATGCTTGTATATTTCTTCCTTCTGGTTTCCTATTTGTTAGAGGTTCATCAATCTGCAAGGGTTTCCCAGGTGGCTCAGTGGTAAAGAATCCGCCTGCCAATACAGAAGACTCAGATTTGAACCCTGAGTTGGGAAGATCCCTTGGAGAAGGGAATGGCAACCCAGTCCAGTACTTTCCTGGGGAATCCCATGAACAGAGGAGCCTGGCAGTCCTGGGGTCTGTGTGCAAGAGGGACTGAACACATGCATACATTAATCTGCAGTCAACAGAAAATCACCTGTATGGTGTGTAAGAGCCCTGGACATTGAGTCAGATCTAATTCTAATCCCATTTTGGCCTCTGTTTAGCTGGAGATGTCTGACAAGGCCCTTAACCTCTCTGAATGTTTCCACACCTGTAAAGTGAAGGAGGTAAGTGAGTAATCTGACTTTTACCATTCTGTACTTTTGATATAGGGCTTCCCTGGTAGCTCAGCTAGTAAAGCATCCACCTGCAATGCAGGAGACCTGAGTTCAGTCCCTGGGTTGGGAAGATTCCCTGGAGAAGGGAAAGGCTACTCTCTCCAGTATTCTGGCCTGGAGAATTCCATGGACTGTATAGTTCATAGGGTCGAAAACAGTCAGACATGACTGAGCGACTGTGATTGGATTTTAGGAAAGTTAGCATTTCTAGCTCCCAAGTTTCCACATTCTCTTAATTAAAATGGACTCAGTGTAGTATTTTAATGCACACATTGGATTTTCCAAATATAGCATGACCTAAAACATAGTTTTAATGCATATTTGTTTTACAAAGTGAAATACTTTGAAGTTTAGAGATAATCTTTTCTTCTTTTTAAAAATAATTTTATTTATTTGGCTGCACTGGATCTTAGTTGAGCCATTGGAACTCTTGGCTGTGGTATGTGGGATCTAGTTCCCTAACTAGGAATTGAACCAAGGCACCCTGCATTGGGAGCACAGAGTCTTAGACACTGGACCACCAGGGAGGTCCTGAGACAATATTCTTAAAATGCTATTTGAAGTTTATAAATAAATATAATAATTATTTGAAATAAAAGGGTCCATATAATGTAGAAATGTATTGTTTTTACATTTAGATACTGACAGAAAACTTTTCCCATTTTCCTAATTTTGATGGACATCTTCTATTTCATTGGAAGGACTGATCCTGAGGCTGAAACTCCAATACTTTGGCCACCTCATGCGAAGAGTTGACTCATTGGAAAAGACCCTGATGCTGGGAGGGATTGGGGGCAAGAGGAGAAGGGGACGACAGAGGATGAGATGGCTGGATGGCATCACTGACTCGATGGACGTGAGTCTGAGTGAACTCCGGGAGTTGGTGATGGACAGGGAGGCCTGGCGGGCTGTGATTCATGGGGTCGCAAAGAGTCGGACACGACTGAACTGAACTGAACTGAACTGAACAGGGTTCTACTGCATTAATTTACTGGATGTGTGCTAAGTCGCTTCAGTTGTGTGGGACTCTTTGCTACCCCAGGGACTGTGGCCTGCCAGGCTCTTCTGTCCATGGCATTTTCCAGGCAAGAATACTGGAGTGGGTTGCCATTTGCTTTTCCAGGGAATTTACTGAATGTTGGCAGTCAACCCATGGCATACCTACTTTTCTTATCTCTATTTTACAGACGATAAAAACTATGGCACAGGGAGGTTGAGTAACTTGCCTGAGGTCACACAGCTAAACGGAGATCTGAATCTAGACAGTTCCTGAGTTCAAGACTTCTACCTATTACGAAATATTGTGCCTCCTACGCAATACTGATACGTGATACAAAAGATGCCACTAAACGTACAGGACGAGGCCCAGTAGAAAATCAGGTCGTGAGCAAAAGAGAGAAAAAAAAAAAAAAAAAAAGCTAATACTTTACAGACAGACCCTTTTCATTACAAATTTCCTTTGCCAAGTCTGGGGAATAAGTCACACCCATTTCGTCAACTCGCACTTTTGTTTGGTCAACTTCGCGATCTGGAACCACCAGAAGGGAACTGAAGCCCAGCCACGCAGGGGCCCTGCGCTCCAGAAGAGGGGAGCTGACGCCGGAGGGTGACGAGAAGGTGCCCCCGCCTCCGGGGACAGCGCGAGCCCCACGGGCGAATGACTGCTTCGGCTCGCTGGTGGCCGAGGGGCGTTCCGCCGGCGCCGCAGGCATCCGCTGCGGTCCGGACACAAGGCGCCCTCTGGCCAATCGGCTCGGCGGGGGCAGACAAAGAGCGCTCGGCCTCGGCCGGATTCTCGTGAAGAAGGGAAGTCGGGGTGAGTTCCCCCTGGAGCGCCCTCCTCCTCATGGACTGAAGCTGGGCCTCGGCGCCCACTCCTGCAGCCGGTCAACCGCGGGGGGCGCAGGGACAGAGCTACACTCCCGGCCTCGCCCCCTGCCCGCCGCCCAGGCTTTTCCCGATCGCTGGCCAATCCCGGGGACTCGCAAGCCACTCGGGTCCCCAGGCCCTACCCCAGTCGGCTCCCGCAGCACCGAGACCACCCCCCACACCCGCTGCCCACTCCTTCCAGCCCGCTGCCCCCACCGCTGTAGGGCCCTGGGCGCACAATCAGTCCCGCCGGCGCCCCGCCTCCTCCGCGACCCCTCCCTTGCCCACTCCCCCACAATCCGAGGAGGGGAGTCGCGGCGCCCACCGAACCCCCAAAGCCCACTCCCTGCCTCGCGCCGCCGCCCCAGAGGTCCACTCCATCCCCGGGCCCGCTCAGATCTCCGCAACCGGGGCGCCAGACTCGTTCCAACTTCCGAGCGCAGCCCGAAGAGCGCGGGCTACTAACCGCGCGGTTCCTGCAAGTAAAACACCCTCCGCGCCGCCTCCACCTCCTCCGCGCGGGCGAAGGGTGCCGACAGTTCTGTCCATTAGGTTTCAAGAGCTTCAGGGCCAACACAGCGTTAGACCCCCGGGGCTCCGTGGCGGGCGCCCGCCGGAGTGGAAGTCTCCACTTCCTCTCCCCCTGGGCGCACTGCCCGCCTCCGGCGCCCGAAGTTTCCCAAATCCGCTTCGGGTGTCAGTAGCCTACCCACTCACTGACGCCGGGCCACCGGGGTCGAATCCTGCGGACTCCCCGGCGGAGACCCTGGAAACGCGGTCACAGTCCACGCCCGGCACCCGCTGCGCACTGACTCAGGCCTGCTCCCGCCACCGCCGTCCTGGCCCCGGTGCGCTCCCCGCCCGGCCCCCACCGCCCCGGGATCCGAGGTCTGAGCGCGAGTCCGGAAGGGAGAAGGAGCCGCTAAGCTAGCGGGTACTCACGGTTCCTCCGTCCACCGGGAGAGCCGGAGGGGTGGCTGGGGCCAGCTAGCCTCCGTCCTCTGTGCGCATGCGTCCCGCGAGTGCCTTATTTTTATTATAATTCCAAGTGCAGCCCTAGTTAAGCCCGCGATCGCCCTCCCTGGCTTTCCTCTGCCTTTGGCTCTCGGCCTTTCCAGTCGCCCTCTTCTCTCGCTCTTTCCCTCCCTCGGCTCTGCCTCTCCCCGCCCCTCTCTCCCCCTCCCTGGCTCCACGATCCCAGGGCTCGCCTCCGGCGGCGCGCTCCTCTGCGGCGACAGCTGGGGGTTCCCATCCACGCCCGGACCGTGGTCCCTTTCTCCAGCCCCTGATTAGGAAGTACGGAGAGTGGGAGCCGAAGAACCCCCTCGGCTATTCCTTACGCTGGGGTTCGCGGGGACTGGGTGGGACTCCGGCGTGCGGGAGGAGCGTGGGACCTTATGAATGGAGCTGTGGGAAGGAGGAGCCAGTGTGCGCGCAGGGGTGGGCCGCGCGCACAGGTGCTGCTACCCGGAGAGTCCGGCCGCGGACTGTCCGCCTCAGGAGGGCAGTCCCCACCGTCTCCTTTCCCCCGAGTGCTTCTCCCAGCTCGCCCCCCACCTCCTCAGGCTGCAGCCTCAGCCTCCAACGGCCCGATACTGAAAAGGAGTTCCTCACCCCCTCCCCACCCGCCCGAGTGAGTCGAAGGCCCCACCTGGCTGGATGGCGGGGGGGTGGGGGGCGGGCGGGGACGAGCGGGGGAAAACTAACTCCTGACTGGAATCCGAGGAAGGAGGAGACCTGGAGGGTGGGGGGAATCCGCCGCCCAGCTCTGCGGGCGCGGAGGCCTTAAGACCCCGGCGCTCCCTCGGGATCGAGACGCAGTCTGACTGCTGGGGCCGTGCTAAACCCCGAAGCTGAAAGCCGACCTGACCCTAAAATAACATCACGTCATTTCCTCCCTGGCCACCCGAGCCCGCTGTAGCCGGGGGCTGGGGAGTGGGAGCGCGAGGAGGGGGCTGAAGCTTGTCCCGGGTAGGCTTGGAGTAGCCGGAGGAGAGGGACGCGTAAAGATGGAGAGTTTGAGAAGCCGCCTCGCGGAGGGCGAGGACCCCTCCCTCTTCCATAGACTCTGGAAGAAAGTGGTCCCGGAAAAGTAGCCTCGAGGGTCTCCTGGGGGGAGGGGTGTGAGGCGGGCAGCCGGCGTCTTTTCCTTGAACCTGCGCTGCCGGGTGTGACCTTCCCGCTTGCCCTCCCGCTCTCCCCTTGCTGGTCCCACATGGAGTGGGTCAGTCCGAGTTAGAGAGGAACCCGGGATGCGGGCGTCTCGGTGAGGTCACGGACTGTGAGACCACAGTACTCACGGGTATGGACGAGCTCTGCCCGGCGCTGGCGTCCACTTCCCGAGGCAGACGTCCCCCTGGGGGTCGGCCAGGCAGTGCCAGAGCTGCCCTGAGCAGGAGCGAGAGGCGGCCCGGCCGCTCCTCGTGCCCCGGCGAGAGCACGGCGGCTGGCAGGGCGGGGATCAGAGCGGAGAAGTCCCGGCGCCGCAGGGGAGCCTCGGGAGGGGGTCTCCGAAGGAGGAGAGCGAAGAAGCGCGCGAAGCCGGAGAGCGTGCCGGAGAGGAGGCTGAGCAGCGTCGGGGCAGCGGGCGAACCTAGGAGCTGTGCGGGGCCGGCGGGCAGGGCGAGGCGGGGGAGGAGAGAGACAAAAACCACACAAGGTCACTGTGGGGTCCGGCTACAGACTGAAGAGGAAGTGCAGAGTGCCAGTCTGCGGCATTTTGAGGCGTTACTTTGGGGGTGCAAGAGAAGTCGGTGAGAGCAAGAGGAAAAGGACTCTGCTTAGTTTCTCCCACCTCTCATTCCTCCCCTCTCTTCCCTCTCCGCCCCACCGCCTTCTCCTCCCACCCCCTTCTAACTGAGGGCTACTTAAGGTGTGGTCCTTGGACCGGCAGCTTGGATAATACTTGGGAGCTTGTTGGAAAACCAGAATCTCAGACCCTATCCTGACCCACCGCATCAGAATGGGAATGTTAACATTCCCAGGGTCTCCCATGAGACCCGTTCCCTGTGAGGTGCAGTGCACAGCAGTGTCTGTGTTCACCTCTCTTGGTTCTTTCGAATTTGGTTGAAAATCTACTTCACTTTCGGAACTCTCACTCTGCCTCATCTTCTCATCCTGCCTCTTTCCCTCTGTCTTGGTCCACCTTCCAAAGTGCCCAGAGCTCTACTAGAGACAGATGAGGTCACCAGGGCCTGTGAGAAGTGTCCAGGGGAGGCCTGGTTACAGGCAGGAGATTGAAGGGCCTTCAGGCTGGAGGAAAATGCACTGGCGATTTGATTTCGGTTGTGCTGGATACTGGGGTCAGGAGAGACCAGAACTTAGCACCATCTGCAGCCCCCTTTCCACACGCCCTGTGTCCATCTTATTCCTCCAGCACATCCTGGAGGCAGGCCTCCAGCTGAGAGGCTGGCCTCTCACCTTCCACTTGTTGCATGGGAGATCTAAGAAGCTAAGGTAAAGATAAACTATTATTTTCTTGGTATGTATAGGTAAACGTTAATTTAGAACTCAGGGGCTCAGGACTCTACCTTGCTACCAACGCGACGGCTAACCTTCGGAAATTCTTATTCTTTGAGTTCATCTAATTCATTTACGAAGTAAAGGGATTGAACTTTGGCGCTTTCAGGTCACCCACCTTGTTCAGGTTTTTGGAGCTCTCAGAGCTTCTTGGTCCACTAACATTTAGTGAAGTTACAAACCGGAACCTAACTCAGCCAATCCAAACAGCCCCCGCAAGCAAAGTGAAAAGACAATTTAATGTGTGTGAAAAGCAAGTGCTAGTGGTTGCCAAGAAAAATAAAGGTGAAGGCGAGAAGCAGCGAATACGGGCGACCCGGGGGCGTGGCGCGCGTCCTCGGGGCGCGGCGGCCGCTCTCCAGGGTCCTGAAGGAGGGAGCGGCCGCGTGGGCTTGGCGCGCGTCCCCGCTCGGCAGTGGCAGGGCCAGGCCTGCTTCCTTTCCTCTGGTGGAAAGCGGGTGTCAGGAGGGAGCGAGGAAACCTAGCAACCCATTCTCATTCATGAGGCCCTTTCTGGGACGCTGCCGGGCGCTCCGGCTGATTCGTCCTTCGGTCGTTGGTATGCTCCCGGCGAGAGAGGAGCTGGGTTTGCATTTCCGAGCAAGTTCACTGTTGAGCTTCCCTCATTACCTTTTCCTAGAGAACGGGGTCGTTCTCATAGTGTTTTCATTCTCCGCGTGCGGACGCTTCTCTCCCCTCCCCCACTTTCTGGACCTCCGCAGCGTTTATTTTAGGGGTTGGACCCGGAAATCCCCGAGCCTTCTGGATGCGCGCCAACGGCTCACTCGAGGAGGGAAGTGAAAGATGCGGAAAGAACCCAGAGCTGGCCTTGGCGCCCAGGGTCTGTCTCTCGGGGAGGGACGCAGGCGACCAGCCCCTGGGCGAAGGCTGGGAGGAGAGCTCGGCCGCGGCTGCGCCCCTGGATCCCGGCGGGATGCCGCTAGCACCGGACGCACCCGGAGACCGTGGGCCATCGGCCTTGGCAGCTCCAGAGCGGTGCCCGTGGCCGCAGGCCTATGCCACTATGCTAAGCAAGTCAAGAGAAAACAGGCCTGGTTCCCGGCGACCCGGAATTGGCAAGCCCACCCCGCGGCCTTCCCAACAGGCTTCGGGCAAGCGCTGAAACAGAGCGGAGAGCGTAGAACCAGAGCCGCAGGCGCACCTCTGCAGAGCGCGCCCGGCTGCCGGGGCCCCGAAGGTCGCTCCACAGGCGTTTCGTGGGTCCCGGATTTTGAGTCTCTAGATCAGGTTTTCGAGTGGTTTTTCGAGAACATGGAACCTGTAACCTGACTCTTCTCCCGCCCCAGCCCTTCTTCCGGAGTTGCTGGACGCCCCTTCCTCTGCACGCTTCATTAGGCATTGCGCTGCGGTCCTGTGAGCCCAGACAGAGACGCTTGTGAGGGAAACCGCAGACATGTGCAGGCAGAATATAAAAGCCCGGCTTCTTTGGGCCTCTGGAGAAGTTCACCTCTTCCTCTTCTCTAGAGTGGTGTTTTCCCTCGGGTCAGCAGTCCGCTCCCCCCAGTTCTGGCTCCTGTCTTGCGAAGGGCCGCCGGCTTCTCCAACTAGCGGGGGTGTGAAGGCTGGAGGCATCGGGTGCTGAAACCCAGCCACTTCCTTTGCTCGTTTTGGCAAGATCAGAGCACGGAGTATTAAAGCAGCCACAAAATTCGATCCGAGAAGTTATCCGAGGAGAGACCTTCAGCCGCAGGCGGTGCCGATCACTCCGAAAAGCCCGGTCTTCCTTTTAGGCCAGATTCTGTATGACAGTCCAAGAGTTTAAGAAACAATTCCAAATGGAATCATCTTGGAATCTGTATTCCTAAAAGGACTGCTCCCAGGGACTCCAGAAGTTTTAGGGAATCCCTGATTTTGATGGGGAATCCGCTTTCCTAACTGTTCATGTTGCTTACTGAACTGCAGAGTCAATATGAACAGAGTCTCACCCCCTTCAAAAGGAAAATTCAGAAATGTCATTCACCCCTAAATAGTACATTTCATAAAGGAAACATCCATGGTGGAATTAAACTACTTCTTTACCAAAAATTTATGCAAGTCTTTAAAATGAAAATCACAGAGTGGAATTTTAAATTAGATTTAATTTTTTGAGCTGACCTATTTTTCCTGAACTTTATTTTTTTTAATTTTATTTTGCTGTGGTTTAGCCATACTGTATATTTTAATTTTCTGTCATTGTAAAAAGTCATTTTTCCATGACCACAACAATCGTATTAGTTCACAACTGCAGGGTTGCATGGTTCTAATTTTGAATGTTTTAGTTAAAAATGTAAATGAACTAAAGCATTTGTAAATAATAAGAAAAAAGGATCCATGTACCACAGTCCTAAGACTTCAAAATCTTCTTCCCCATCTTTCTTATTTGTTAGCTCATTTAAGAGGATGAAAAAGAAAAGAAACGAAAATAAAAGTAAACTAAAGCCTGCACTCTGTCTTCTGTAATATTCCATATCTCCAGAGATCAGGAAGGGAATTTTTTATTACATATCAGAAAATTAAAAAGAAAAATTCAAAACTCATTTTTGAAGCTTTAGTGATTTTTTTCGGGAGTCTCTAACTCTATAAAAATTACATTTGTCTACACTAGTAGAGTTTTAAATTATGGATGATTACAACTTAAAAATTATATATATTATATAATTTTTTTTCATGTGATTCACTTTATTATAGTGGTCTGTAATCGAACCCATAATATCTATAAAAAGAAGGAATAACAAAGATTAGAGCAGAAAAAAATGAAATTGAGACTAAATTAGAAAAATACCAATGACAGTAATAACTAGCTCTTTGAAAAGATAAACAAAATTGGCAAACCTTAGAATAATTATATATAATATAATTCTATATAATATTTTATAATATAAAATTTAATATATAAAAATATATATACACCAAACAAAATATTCCTTAGAAGGAATAGGCAGTCCCCTAACAAAATTCCCACTATATTTTGCACACTTACTTTTATCGTAAAAAAGATTGAATTCTTTTTACCCTGAGGTATGAGCATTTTCAAAACATTCTCATGTATGTTACTTAACTAACCACCACTCCCCTGCCCCCACCCCCCTTCTATTTAATGAGGAAACTGCAGAGCAGTGAGGTTAGATGATGTTTGTTAGGACAAGTAAAACCATAATTCAAAAAAACACATGTACCGCAGTGTTCACTGCAGCACTGTTTACAATAGCCAGGACATGGAAGCAACTTAAATAGCCATTGACAGATAAGAAGATGCAGTATGTATATACAATGGAATATTACTCGGCCATAAAAAGGAATGATATTGGGTCATTTGTAGAGATGTGGGTGGACCATGAGTCTGTCATATAGAATGAAGTAAGTCAGATAGAGAAAAACAAAAACATATATAAACACGTATGTCTGGCATCCAGATAGAGGTGCAGACATAGAGAACATGAATTGGGAGGTTAGGATTGACATATATACACTTAGTCAGTTCAGTCGCTCAGTCATGTCCTACTCTTTGAGACCCCATGAACTGCAGCACACCAGGCCTCCCTGTCCATCACCAACTCCCGGAGTCCACCCAAACCCATGTCCATCGAGTCTGTGATGCCATCCAGCCATCTCATCCTCTGTCCTTCCCTTCTTCTTCTGCTCTCAATCTTTCCCAGCATCAGGGTCTTTTCAAATGAGTCAGCTCTTTGCATCAGGTGGCCAAAGTATTAGAGTTTCAGCTTCAACATCAGTCCATCCAGTGAACACCCAGGACTGATCTCCTTTAGGATGGACTGGTATGATCTCCTTGCTGTCCAAGGGACTCTCAAGAGCCTTCTCCAACACCACAGTTCAAAAGCATCAATTCTTCAGCACTCAGCTTTCTTTACAGCCCAACTCTCACATCCATACATGACCACTGGAAAAACCATAGCCTTGACTAGATGGACCTTTGTTGACAAAGTAATGTCTCTGCTTTTTAATATGCTGTCTAGGTTGGTCATAACTTTCCTTCCAAGGAGTAATCGTGTTTTAATTTCATGGCTGCAGTCACCATCTGCAGTGATTTTGGAGCCCAGAAAAATAAAGTCAGCCACTGTTTCTGCTGTTTCCCCATCTATTTGCCTAAAGTGATGGGACCGGATGCCATGATCCTCGTTTTCTGAATGTTGAGTTTTAACCCAACTTTTTCACTCTCCTCTTTCACTTTCATCAAGAGGCTTTTTAGTTTCTCTTCACTTTCTGCCATAAGGGTGGTGTTATCTGCATATCTGAGGTGATTGATATTTCTCCCGACAATCTTGATTCCAGCTTGCGCTTCTTCCAGCCCAGCATTTTTCATGATGTACTCTGCATCTAAGTTAAATAATCAAGGTGACAATATGCAGCCTTGATGTATTCCTTTTCCTATTTGGAACCAGTCTGTTGTTCCATGTCCAGTTCTAACTGTTGCTTCCTGACCTGCATATAGGTTTCTCAACAGGCAGGTCAGGTGGTCTAGGATTCCCATCTCATTGAGAATTTTCCACAGTTTGTTGTGATCCACACAGTCAAAGGCTTTGGCATAGTCAATAAAGCAGAAATAGATGTTTTTCTGGAACTCTCTTGCGTTATTGATGATCCAGCGGATGTTGGCAATTTGATCTCTGGTTCCTCTGCCTTTTCTAAAACCAGCTTGAACATCTGGAAGTTCATGGTTCACGGATGGCTGAAGCCTGGCTTGGAGAATTTTGAGCATTACTTTACTAGTGTGTGAGATGAGTACAATTGTGTGGTAGTTTGAGAATTCTTTGGCATTGCCTTTCTTTGGGATTGGAATGAAAACTGACCTTTTCCAGTCCTGTGGTGACTGCTGGGTTTCCAAATTTGCTGAGATATTGAGTGCAGCACTTTCACAGCATCATCTTTCAGGATTTGAAATAGCTCAACTGGAATTCCATCACCTCCACTAGCCTTGTTCGTAGTGATGCTTCACATTCCAAGATGTCTGGCTCTAGGTGAGTGTGAGTGATCACACCATCATGATTATCTGGGTCGGGAAGATCTTTTCTGTACAGTTCTCCTGTATATTCTTGCCACCTCTTCTTAATATCTTCTGCTTCTGTTAGGTCAATACCATTTCTGTCCTTTATTGAGCCCATCTTTGCATAAAATGTCCCCTTGGTATCTCTAGTTTTCTTGAAGAGATCTCTAGTCTTTCCCATTCTCTTGTTTTCCTCTATTTCTTTGCATTGATCACTGAAGAAGGCTTTCTTATCTCTCCTTGCTATTCTTTGGAACTCTGCATTCAGATGCTTATATCTTTCCTTTTCTCCTTTGCTTTTCATTTCTCTTCTTTTTACAGCTATTTGTAAGGCCTCCTCAGACAGCCATTTTGCTTTTTTGCATTTCTTTTTCTTGGGAATGGTCTTGATCCCTGTCTCCTGTACAATGTCACGAACCTCAGTCCATAGTTCATCAGGTACTCTATCAGATCTAGGCTGTTAAATCTATTTCTCACTTCCACTGTATAGTCATAAGGGATTTGATTTAGGTCATACCTGAATGGTCTAGTGATTTTCCCCACTTTCTTCAATTTAAGTCTGAATTTGGCAATAAGGAGTTCATGATCTGAGCCACAGTCAGCTCCCAGTCTTGTTTTTGCTGACTGTATAGAGCTTCTCCATCTTTGGCTGCAAAGAACATAATCAATCTGATTTTGGTGTTGACCATCTGGTGATGTTCATGTGTAGAGTCTTCTCTTGTGTTGTTGGACGAGGGTGTTTGCTATGACCAGTGAGTTCTCTTATACACTGCTGCTACTGCTGCTAAGTCGCTTCAGTCATGTCCAACTCTGTGCAACCCCATAGACGGCAGTTCACCAGGCTCCCCTGTCCCTGGGATTCTCCAGGCAAGAACACTGGAGTGGGTTGCCATTTCCTTCTCCAACGCATGAAAGTGAAAAGTGAAAGTGAAGTCACTCAGTTGTGTCCAACTCAACAACCCCATGGACTGCAGCCAACAGGCTCCTCCATCCATGGGATTTTCCAGGCAAGAGTACTGGAGTGGGGTGCCATTGCCCTCTCCCTCTTATACACGACCATGTGTAAAATAGATAGCTAGTAGGAAGCTGCTGTATAACACAGGGAGTTCAGCTCAGTGCTCTGTGATGACCTAGAGGGGTGGATGTGGGGAAGGTGGGGAGGAGGGTGGTCCAAGAGGGAGGGGATATGTATACATATATGATTGATTTACTTCATTGTACAGCAGAAACCAAATTGGCAATGTAAAGCAACCATACCCCACCCCACCCCCACCCCCTGCAAAGAAAAAGCAGAGCTGGGGCCCATCCTACAACTCCTGGGTATAATGCTCTGTGGCCCCACATCCAGGAAATGTGCTTATTATTTACCGACACCAATGACAGTAATCTATGACAGCGATGGTGTTGACTCCTAGTCTCCAGATGACTATGATAGTTTCCAGTTGTAATTAAGTACATCTGACCACACTGATTCTCTGTGATCAAAATTCCAATGTCTCATTCTTCTCATACTCAGTGAGTAGTGAAGATTCCAAGACTAGTTATGCTTCCAGACCTGCAGATGAGATTGAATGACTGAGTTCAACTCTATAGGTACTAAGTCTATTCATCATCAATGGCTGTTAATTCTCTATTTCCCTACTAAATTGCTTAGTTCTCTATGGTCCTAAAAGAATAATAAAAATTCTATAATAGCCTGATTTACCTGAACCTAAGGAGTAGTATTTTGGGGCTTCCCAGGTGGCTCAGTAGTAAAGAGGCAGGGAATGCAAGAGATGCAAATTCAATCCCTGGGTCGGGGAAGAGCCCCTGGAGGAGAAAATGGCAACTCGCTCCAGTATCCTTGCCTGGGAAATCCCATGGAGAGAGGAGCCTGGTGGATTACAGTCCATGGGGTCGCAGAGTCAGATGTGACTGAGCACGACGCAAGGAATAGTACTTTAGGGCCTAACAGAGAAGCCTCTGATAATTTAGTTAGTAAGGGATTTACACCAAAGCTTTAGGAGAGTTGGCCTCATAAAAGTCAGACACCTTTGTTAAGCTAAATCCACGGAATGCAGAATATTGTTATTCTGAAATGAAATTCAATATAGTTGACTCTGTGTGATGTCCAAAGTTTCTATTTATTTATTTTTTGCAAGAAAGCTTTCAGTCTTAGTGCGGCAAGACTTCCAAAATGATTGACAGCCATAGTCTATTTGTAAATCATGCATTTCTTTTTCACTTCATATAAAGTTTCTCTTAAGAAGATAAAAGGAAAAAAAAAAAAAGAAGATAAAAGGATCGGGTCAAGAAGGATTTATATAAAATTCTGTAAAGCAATTACCCTTCAATAAAAAAATAAATTAAAAAAAGGATTTATATTGTGATATTTAATTCCAAGACTTTTCAAGGTTTGATGTTAGTAACTTCAAGAAATGAAAAACTCTTTTGTTAAAACCCTAAGAGCTGGTGGAGACCAGTGCAAGCTTGACTGGTGCGGGTGACAGAGACGCTCACGATCAGCAGTATTCTTTTTCTTCACTGTGCTGTTGTTCTTTTAGTCTCCAAGTCATGTCCAGCTCTTTGTGACCGCATGGACTGCAACACCCCAAGCTTCCTGTCCTTCACTATTTTCTGGAGTTTTCTCAAACTCATGTCCATCGAGTCAGTGATGCCATCCAACCATCTCATCCTCTGTCGCCCCCTCCTCCTCCTGCTCTCAATCTTTCCCAGCATCAGGGTCTTTTCTAATGAGTTGACTCTTCGCATCAGGTGGCCAAAATATCAGACCAGTGTGTATGTGTATATTAAGTGTCCAATGCCATTGTCATTTGAATCCTAAACACACATAACACTAACCCCAGACCCAAACCTTGGCCCTGCCTTATAGTGGAGACCCAGGGACTTCTCTGGTGGTGCAAGGGTTAAGAGTGCAGGGGGTGAGAATTTGATCCCTGGTCTGGGAGAAAAGATCCCACATGGCTCTGAGCCAAAAAAACAAAACATAAAGCAGAAGAAATATTGTAACAAATTCAGTAATGATTTAAAAAATGGTGCACATCAAATTTTTTTTTTAAAGTGGAAATGCAGAGCAGACTCCACAGAGGAAGCTCTAGAGCTTGAGGGCCTCCCAACTGTGCACTTCAGCATTCCCCATGGGACTGCCCGGCTCATTAATTAAATTAAAGCTACCTCCTTCACAGGTCCCACCTTGACATCTACACTGAGCTTCTGTCCAGTCTAATCCACTCCCACCTTGCATGAGGGGTGATCTCTCTGCTGGCAAATGTGATCATGTTACTCTCTCCATCTAACCATTCAGTGGCTCCTGGTGTCTCTGCAGGACTCAGTGGGGCATAGAAGACCTTTCCTGATTTGTTGGTACTCTGCTGATTCACCCAAGTTTCTCACTGTTCTTTTATACTCAAAGTTCTAATCATTTTAAGATTCCTTCAGTTCCTAAAATCCCCTTGTTCATTCACATTCCTGTTCTTTGTATAGACTGTTGCCTCTACTGCAGTCCCACCCCTTTCCCCATGGAGGCCTCCTTTTCTCTCCAAGGGCCATCTCCCACTCACCTTAGATGCCATTTCCTTGGGATCTCGCCCAGGATGGGTGAGCAGCCTGTCTGCTTTCTCTGACCACAGCACTTCCTGCCCTGTGTTGTAACACTGACTGTTCATTTCCCCTGAGTCTCCAAGCCCAATGTATGTCAGAACTGTGCCTTACTCAGACCTGTGTCTCCAAAACCTAAAGCCATCCTGGGATGGAATGTGTATCCACATTTTTTCCCAAATGAATGAACTTGGGAATGACATGACTTGAGTTTGATGATTGTGGAGGCTGGGTAATGGGTTGCTGTTTAGTCGCTAAGTTGCTATAGTCGTGTCTGACTCTTTGTGACCCTATGGACTGTAGCCCGCCAGGCTTCTCTGTTCGTGGGAATCTCCTGGCAAGCATACTGGAGTGGGTTGCCATTTTCTCCTCCAGGGGATCTTCCCGACCCAGGGATCTAACCCATGTCCCCTGTACTGCCAGCAAATTCTATACCACTGAGCCATCTGGGAAGCTCATGGGGAATGGACACTTAGGGTTTTATCATGCTATTTTTCTCTGCTTTTAGGTACATTTGATGTTTTTTGTAACAAGAAGATCTTACAAAAGACATGGTGTTTAACTTATCAAGGATGTGTCTCAGTTCAGTTCAGTTCAGTCGCTCAGTTATGTCCGACTCTTTGTGGCCCCATGAATCGAAGCACACCAGGTCTCCCTGTCCATCACCATCTCCCAGAGTTCACTCAAACTCATGTCTATCGAGTCGGTGATGCCATCCAGCCATCTCATCGTCTGTCGTCCCCTTTTCCTCCTGCCCCCAATCCCTCCCAGCATCAGGGTCTTTTCCAATGAGTCAACTCTTCGCATGAGGTGGCCAAAGTACTGGAGTTTCTGCTTTAGCATTATTCCTTCCAAAGTACACCCAGGGCTGATCTCCTTTAGAGTGGACTGGTTGGATCTCCTTGCAGATGTGTCTCACGTCTTCTTAAATTGCAGAAGACCAGAAACAATAGTATAGAAGCAGTCCCAATTCCCTGCACACACCTCAAGGATATGAGTTTATGAAATGAGTGTTTGGAGAAGGCCTGATGCAGAAGGGAACACGAGCCAGAGCCTGCACTTCATTTGTCCCCATCGATCAGGCCGGATCCACCAGTGTCACAGCTGAGGACACGAAAGCCAACAAACAGGACGGCAAGAACAAAAGCAGCCATTGTTCCGTCCAAAGTGGACGGTCTGTGACAGCCGGGAAGACTGCTTGCGCTTGTGCTTCCCCACTGGTTCCTTGTGAACTGGGTTTTGTGTGAGCCTCACTCAGGCTGCACGGGCTCCCTCCCTCTCCGCCTGGCTGCCTGGCTGCCTGAGAACTTGTCAGCTGGCCCTGATTTCTTTCAGTTGGACTCACTGGATGGCTTTACCCAGCATTTTAAAAAGACTGTTTTTCTTGAGGAAGCTGGAGGTTGGCACCTATTTGAAATGATACATCTTGGGGCCAGTCAGGATTTGTAACTATCATTAATTTCCCTCGGGACATGAGACATTGGCTGAAGAAAGATTTTAACAGTGACCTCACCTGATGTGAAGAGCCGATTCATTGGAAAAGACTCGGATGCTGGGAAAGATTGAAGACAAGAGGAGAAAGAGGCGACAGAGGGCGAGATGGTTGGATGGCGTTACCGACGAATCAAAGGACATGAGTTTGAGCAAACCCCAGGAGACAGTAAAGGACAGGGAAATCTGGTGTGCTGCAGTCCATGGGGTTACAGAGTTGGACACAACAGCAGCTGAACAACAAGTTAAAGAGGTCAAGAGAAAACATCTCTGATTAGGGTCTCAGGAAGCACAGCAATAATGCAATTCTATTTACTAATCCATCAGCCAATCAGTGTTGACTTACAATGTGCCCAGCAGGTGGAAGCCCATTTTGTAGGAGGAAATAACCAGGTTAACACCTGGTTATTGGAGACTGTGTGCCTGCGTGCTCAGTTGTGTCCAGCTCTTGGAGACCCCATAGACTGTAGTCTGCCGGGCTTCTCTGTCCATCAAATGGGCTACAAATCAAACACGTGGGTCTGGGGAGTTTACCAGGATGACAGGGCTAATAGGAAACCTAGATCCTTGGGTACAGGTTGTTTTTTTAAAATTCAAAGTATCTGATAAAAAAAGAACCAAATGAAATTCTATCTGGCAGGTATTACTGTCTTGATTTTATAGATGGTAAAACTCAGAGAATTAAAGCTAACTTGGGCCTGAATTCAAACCCCATTCCTGCCGTTCCAGAGACACTGCTTTAGGTCCTCACTCTGGTGGCAGCTTGGCCCTGGCTAGGATGCACAGAACGGGACACCTGCGGCTGGGATAAAGAGGTCTTCAATTTATCAGACTCCAATTAGTTATTAATACACTGGAGCCTCAAGTTTCACTAGCTTGAGATCCTGCAACCGCTTGAATTTCCGCCATTCACCGTTCCTCACTCCCTTCGGTCTTTTACAAAACAGAGCAGAGCCATCCTGCTGTTGGGATCCTCAGTGTGGTCACTGCATCTGTGCCTGCGATGGAGGGCTGGGTGCCAAGAGAGCAGCTGAGTGCTGAATCCTGACTCAGCAAGAAGGCATTTGAAAATGCAGTCAGCTTTCTGCTTCCATGATTACCTACAATCCAAAGGCACTCTATTTTTTCCCTTTTTTGATGTCACTTATGGAAAAAGAGGAAGAAGGGAATGGCATCCCACTCCAGTACTGTTGCCCGGAAAATCCCATGGATGGAGGAGCCTGGTAGGCTGCAGTCCATGGGGTCGCTGAGTCAGACAACTGAGCGACTTCACTTTCACTTTCCACTTTCATGCATTGGAGAAGGAAATGGCAACCCACACCAGTGTTCTTGCCTGGAGAATCCCAGGGACAGAGAAGCCTGGTAGGCTGCAGTTCATGGGGTCGCACAGAGTCGGACACGACTGAAGCGACTTAGCAGCAGCAGCATGGAAAAAGAGAGCCTGTTTCTGACAGATGAGCCCAGCAGAGTTCTCCTGGCCTTTGGTCAAGACTGTGCAGAACACAGGAGGTTCTGAAGTGAAGGGATGATGCAGGGCGGCCGGCTTCTTTGTAACCAGAGGTAGAATCTGGTGTCTGATGGGTTTGGGGCTGGACCAGGCTGCAGCATGGCTTCGGGGGAGGCACCAGAAACAGCCACACACACCAGGTCTCTCTCATGCTCAGGTTTTATTTGCCCCAGATTATGCTATTGGGACTTCACACTTGTGGACCTAATATTAGCAGTCCATGCACATTTTGTGATGGGAACAATATATTAGTTCATTCATATCTAAGTAAACTTAGATGAGCAAACTCCAGGAGATCGTGAAGGACAGGGAGCCTGGCATGCTGCAGGCCATGGGGTCGCAAAGAGTTGGACACGACTTAGCAACTGAACAACAACAACACATCTAAGCACCAAATGAACTTGAACTTTATTTTCTTTCCTAATGGGAGAAGTCAGGCCAGAGTGAGAGGATGAGGTGCCCCAGGTGTGACTGGGGGTGTTGGGGAAGGTTTGAGGTGAGGGGTTGGCACAGGCTAATGGCCGTGGTGCCTGGGAGACCTTCTTAGCTTCCTTCCCTCAGGTCCTCCCCTCCTCACCTGCCTCCCTCTGTGTTATCAGGATGCATGAGGGGTGAAGAGGGGCCCCCAAAGCCTGGGCTTTCCCAGGGGCCAAAACATGGTGGACAGGTCTGGGGCTGGAACCCTGGGAAAGGGGAGACCTTGATGACACTAGTGAGTTGTTAAAAACAGTTTGCAGCTATTTTTAGGAAAAGACAAAAACAGAAAAAAGGCAGTGTTAGGACCTGGCTCTTAGTTTCTGATTAATATGCTTATAAATCCAGCAAACTTGTTCTGCATGTACTTAATTGCACGTATGTACTTAATTACGTGAAAGCGTCTACGTAATTAAGTACATATCCTCCTACGATGGCACGGGTGGCAACACTCTGAGCTTTCCACTGAAAACTTCAAAAAAAAAAAAATCTCCTTCACACACACGGCTTTTCCGGCAAACGGTCACAGACAAAAGGCTTACATATACGCAGCTTGCAGAAGCAGAGAGAGTAGACTTACTACACAATTGGGAAAGGTGGTGTGAAATTGCTAATATCAGATGCTTGGACAATTTCTTTCTGTAGAAAATTCTGAAAGAGATGGGAATACCAGACCACCTGATCTGCCTCTTGAGAAATTTGTATGCAGGTCAGGAAGCAACAGTTAGAAGTGGACATGAAACAACAGATTGGTTCCAAATAGGGAAAGGAGTTCGTCAAGGCTGTATATTGTCACCCTGTTTATTTAACTTATATGCAGAGTACATCATGAGAAACCCTGGACTGGAAGAAACACAAACTGGAATCAAGATTGCTGGGAGAAATATCAATCACCTCAGATATGCAGATGACACCACCCTTATGGCAGAAAGTGAAGAGGAACTCAAAAGCCTCTTGATGAAAGTGAAAGAGGAGAGTGAAAAAGTTGGCTTAAAGCTCAACATTCAGAAAACAAAGATCATGGCATCTGGTCTCATCACTTTATTGGAAATAGATGGGGAAACAGTGGAAACAGTGGCTGACTTTATTTTTCTGGGCTCCAAAATCACTGCAGATGGTGACTGAAGCCATGAAATTAAAAGACGCTTACTCCTTGGAAGGAAAGCTATGACCAACCTAGATAGCATATTCAAAAGCAGAGACATTACTTTGCCAACAAAGGTCTGTCTAGTCAAGGCTATGGTTTTTCCTGTGGTCATGTATGGATGTGAGAGTTGGGCTGTGAAGAAGGCTGAGCGCCGAAAAATTGATGCTTTTGAACTGTGGTGTTGGAGAAGACTCTTGAGAGTCCCTTGGACTGCAAGGAGATCCAACCAGTCCATTCTGAAGGAGATCAGCCCTGGGATTTCTTTGGAAGGAATGATGCTAAAGCTGAAACTCCAGTACTTTGGCCACCTCATGCGAAGGGTTGACTCATTGGAAAAGACTCGGATGCTGGGAGGGATTGGGGGCAGGAGGAGAAGGGGACGACAGAGGATGAGATGGCTGGATGGCATCACTGACTCGATGGACGTGAGTCTGAGTGAACTCCAGGAGTTGGTGATGAACAGGGAGGCCTGGCGTGCTGCGATTCATGGGGTCGCAAAGAGTAGGACACGACTGAGTGACTGATCTGATCTGATCGAATGTTTTATTCATTCCATGTGGTCCTATTTTGCTCAACTTTTTTTTTGTTTTACATCACCTCCAGCAACCTTTCCTGATAACTTAGAGGTAAAAACAGTCATGTCTCCGTGAATCTGGGTGGTTAGGTGACCCACACTGGATCCATCTGGTCTGACTCAAGACAGCAGAGAGGGTCACATGAAGCCTTCACCATCCACTCCGGTACTCTTGCCTGGGATATTCCATGGGCAGAGGAGCCTGACAGCTGACAGCTGATGGAGTCACAAAGAGTAGGACACGACTGAGCACACACAATGGATAGAAAGATGCTAGAACTCAAACACTGAAAGCAAGTCTGTCTCCTTCGAGTACCTGGGTGTCCTGGGAAGGCCACACACTGGTTCAAAGTTACAGTCGCTCAAAATGTGTGCTGGACAACTGTTTAAGGTTGTCTCACAGCCCACAGGACTGCCAGGACCGGCTTGATCCAGGGGTGGGTACCAGACCCCACTGGACTCGACTCTCCTGGGAAGTGGCAGTGAGGACTTGGCGAGCAGACTCTTCCACAGACCCCTGGGGTCAGGTTCCTGAGCTGCCAGCTCCTGCCATTTCCTTTTATCCTCCAGTCAGGTGCAATCTGAACAGGCAGCTGCAAATACATGTTGAGACTAGACTTATGATATTTAAATCATTCCTCAGTCTGTTTTTGAATAATAGTTCTTGAAATTGTCTCTTATTTGAGAACTGCTGTGTTGCTATGCTCCGTCATGTCTGATTCTTTGCGACGCTATGGACTGTAGCCTGCCAGGTTCCTCGTCTGTGGGATTCTCCAGGCAAGAATACTGGAGTGGGTTGCTATTTCCTTCTCCAGGGGACCTTCCTGACTCAGGTATTGAACTTGCATCTCTTGCATTGGCAGGCGTATTCTTTACTGCTGAGCCACTAGGAAGCCCTACAGGGGTATTCTTTACTGCTGAGCCGCTAGGAAGCCCTATTTGAGAATAAATCCTGGTGATTTTTAATGCTGAAAATTCAGCCTCACATAATCAAAATATATTCCTTTGGAAAAACATATTTGGTTACATCACTAATGTCAAGTTAAATTACATAGTCCATAATTTGGGTTTTACTCTTGAATATCTGAATATATTCCAAGGTTTAAACCATTATCTTTCAAAAGAGTTGCTACATTTTAAAATTACTTTCTTCAGTCAATTTAAATGCAATAATTATAAAGCCATTCTGTAAAGTTTCTAACTCCAGGCTATGATGCCTCCCAGCCTGCAGAGAAGCCCTGTGTGGCTTCTATCACAGCACCCGGGAAGTGAAGACATGTTTGAGAATCCTGAGACACCAAGGAATAAGAGGCTTCTTATCTTGTGCCCTGAGTCTGGTGTGATGGGTAAAGACAGGAAGCCCTACAAAGCCATTGATTTTAGAATCACTGTCATTTGTTCATGTGTTCAGAAACTCTAGATTTACATTCTCAAGAACAAAAGCAAACTCAGGCTAAGTTAGAAAACTACATAATGCAATACACTCTTGATTCTCATTCAGAAAAAACTTCAGAGGAGTGAAGAAACCTATTAAAATGCTGTCTACCTTTGCTAAAACAAGCCACCTGGTGGCACTGGTGGAGACGTTTGCCTCTAAAATATAACCCAGTGGGAAAACCCAAATTTTTTTTTTTTTTTTTTTTTTTGGAGCAGAACAAGGTTTACTACAGGGTCCTGCAAGGAGACGCGTTGCTCATGCCCTGAAAAGCTCATGACCTGAGCTCCCAGGAGGGTTTCAGCAAGGCATTTTTAAAAGCCAGGTTGCTGGGAGCAGGTGTTGGGTGGCAGGGTGTGAGATGAGCTGGTGTGCAATTCTCTGATTGGGCTGATGGTAAGGTCACAGGAGGTGTCACAGGGTCACAGGCTCACAAGATCAGTCCATAGGCTCCAGAAGGCCTGGGGCTGTGTGCTCACGGTCCTCAAGTAGTCAACATCTTCCATTTGATGGAGGGTTTTTACATCTGTAAAACAACTCAGGAAATGGGCTATATGCAGGGAGAAGCTACAGCAGAGGGAAGGACTGAAGGCCTGTCCCTGCTTCCCAAAGCCCCACAGTTGGGGGCGGGGTGGGGGGAGGGGGTGTCCTGCTCCATTAGAATTCCTCCCTTTTCTTTGATACTTCTCAACCTTGAGAACAAAGAAAACCCAACCTTTAATGTAAAACTCTGAAAGACAATTATGTAAGCATTAAAAAAATTGTAAACATGACCAAAACTTTATTTTAAAATTTTTATCTAAAATGTTGAAGAATAGGACTGATGTGGGTCTTTTCTGTACACTATTATTTTCAGAGTAGAAAAATCTTTACTTCCACTGTGGAGAATGGAGAGGCTGACACTGGGTTTTAGGAAGCAAACAGTTGGCTTTTCCATAATATTCCCAGCGGAGGAGAGAATTGCATTTTCCCAGCAGCCTCCTTGATGATAATTAATGGAAAACAGTTAATGACCCAACTCTTTAACCTCAGAGGACTTTTTTGGGTCAATTGAAAAGTACGGATTATAATTGTACATTTTTTTATGCCTGTATTATATATATATATATATATATATATATATATGTATGTATGTTTTAAAGGTATGCATTCTTTTAAAATTGAAATACAGTTGATTTACAATATAATGTTAGTTTCAGGTGTATAGCAAAGTGATTCAGTTCTGTATACATGTATATACATTCTTTTTCAGATTCTTTTCCATAACAAGATATTGAGCAGAGTTCCCTGTGCTAAGTGTGTATCTGTTAATCCCAGACTCCTAATTTATACCGCTTCCCAGCCATTCACTTTGAAATTGAAAATTGATCACTATTTCATCGATTACGGTGAAAGGCATAAGCTGGTATCTTAGATGCTTCATCAAGTTAAGATAGAGTCCAGATTAACTATCTAAAACTCTAGGGTGATAACACTACTCTTTTTAACAGGCTGAAAATAGTTTTGCTCTTTTTTTTCTTTGCAGCACCATGCACCATGTGGGATCTTAGTTCTCTGACCAGGGGTTGAACTTGAGCCCCCAGCTTTGGGAGCAAGGAATCTTAACCACTGGACTGCCAGAGAAGTCCCCAACAGTTTTGCTCTTGAAAGTGAAAGTCACTCAGTTGTGCCCGACTCTTTGTGACTCTCTGCACTGTAGGCCACTGGGCTCCTCTGTCCGTGGGATTCTCCAGGCATGAATACTGCAGTGGGTAGCCATTCCCTTTTCTCGGGGATCTTCCCAACCCAGGGATTGAACCTGCATCTCCTGCATTGCAGGGGGATTCTTTACCACTGAGCCACCAGGGAAGATCCCCATAGTTTTGCTCTTAATGCCACACCACTGACCTGGCTTCTGTGAGCCAGAAACTGAGCAGCAGGAGAACTCTTTACACGTTTCTAAGGACGACACCACGGGCTTTGTTATGGTCCCTATAAAAGGAAGACAATGTAGCTATGGTCACTGAGAACTCAGAGTCCCTGGGTCCGGAGCCTGGGGAACCCTCCTCCTGCTCACCTGGAATCACCTGCAGGGGGACCTGAGGATTGCTCGCCAAAGGATGGAGGATGTAACCAGGACAGGCTTCCAGATGAGCCTTTCCTTAGGCAAGTTTGTGAGCCTCTCAGTTGTTAATTACTACAGAATTCTTTTCAGAGGGCCTTTGCAAAGGTAAGAACCAACTCTGTCCTTGGGGAACTCGCTCTTTCACAACTGGAGACAGGACAGGATAACTTTGTCTTCTGAATACATCGATGTATATGTATATGGTGCTGGATATTGGAAGCATAATTCCTTTCTTGCTAAGAGATTTTTCCTTTCTTCTTTCTGCTCCCTGTATTTGCCATAAAAAGCTCCCTTGTCTTGGTAGGTACCTTTAGGGGCCTTGGAGTTTATCTCTCCCCTTTCAGTGTGTAATGTCTCACAGTAAGGGCTTTGATGGGCTTCTCAAGGGGTCACACACCTGGACAGGAGAGCACCTAAAAGTCTGCACTCTCAGAGGGACAGCAATTAAAATGACGTTGAAAATAATTTTATGTAGAAAATTTTCTGGTCTAAGCTCTGATCACTTTTATTAATGGGAAAGAATGCACACATGTGTATGCATCTATCTGAATTGACAGATGGATGGGTAGATAACTGCTCACCAGTGTGGCTGTAAAGTTTCCTCTCTCTCACTTTTATCACTAAAAAGAGCGCCCGGTCCAGGGAGCACCCCGTCTCCCACTTGGTCTCTGTGCTCTGAATGGAAAGAAGCAGAAATCCTGGTGGAGAAAAATTAAACCCGATGAAGCCAAGTTCATCAGTGTGTGTCTGTGTGTGTACATGTGTAGGTGGAAAGATGTTAATTTATTTTGTAGTAAATTAGCAGTTTTGTTGGGCTCTTTGGGGAGAATGCACAGATAAATCACTACTGAGGATGCTGGCTTCCAGCCTGAGAAATTACAGCCTGCTTCTAAAGCACAGCCAGAATCTATCGACTTAGTAACGAAGTCAGCGTCAGAAAAAACCTGGGTTCGAATCACCACTTAGCTGACTACAAGCATGTAACAGTGGTTTTTACAAACATGCTTTCTCATCTCTAAAACAGGTTTGACTACCTCAGTATTTCTTACCTAATGAAATCGGTTAAGAATCCAAATAAAAAAGAACAACAGGAAGAACCACAGTAGACAACATATTTATGCAACACAAATGAATTGTTATTTTCAGTCTAACCTGCCTTTGGAAGGCTTTTTTTTTTTTTACACATTTAATTCTGAAATTATTATAGATTCACTGGAAGTTTCACAAAAGAATGTACATACAGTGGTCCCGCACACTTTTCACGCAGTTCCACCCAATGGAAACTTCATAAATTGTACAACGTCAAAGCCAGGAGACACATTGGTATAATTCTAAGAGCTCATTCAGATTTCATAAGTTTGTATGCACTCATGTGTGCGTGTGGTGGGGAGGGGTTGCCATTTTCTTCTCCAGGGGATCTTCCTGACCCAGGAATGGAACCCGCATCTCCTGCATTGGCAGGTGAATTCTTTACCACTGAGTCACATGGGAAGCCCTACAGGTGAGTGTAGTCCTATGCAATTTTAACACATGTGGAGGTTTGTGTAACCACTGAAATCAAATGTACCTTCCTATTGAACCACTGAAATCAACTACATTCCTATTGAAAAAGCTTCCCAATGACTTAACAAACAAACAACTTCTCCTTGTGCCAGTTGGTTAAAATAACACCAGGGAGGAACTTCCTTGGTTTTCCAATGGTTAAAACTCCATGCTACCAATGTGGGGGGCCTGGGTTCCATTCCTGGTCTGGGAACTTAGATCCCATATGCTGTATGGTGCAGTCAAAAGATAAAAAAGATAAAACAAAAATCTCTGGGGAAAGGGCAGATCTGGATAATTAGAATCTGCAGATACATGATTATTGTGAGGATATGAGCCAAGGCACAGGCAGTTTCTAGTGCTGCAGAATCTGGACAGGTCTTCAGTTGTAGAATTTATCAGCATTTCTTCTGAGCTCTGATCATTATTTGTCACAGGCATTGACACATGTCCATCCCCCTCCACACCAAATAGCTTTTAAGAGGTGCTTCTATTAATAGTTAAGAGGATTGACAGACTTAAACTGTACTTTCTGCAAAGATACACACAACGCTGAGTAGGAAAGTGGTTACTCTTTGGGGAAATCACGTTGTCTAGTGATAGAAATTCATGCTTAAGAAATTCAGCTGGGAAACTATGACTTTAGGAAAAACACCCTTAGTTCCTAAATGGTCTTTCATGCCTGTATTAGTTTTACCAAATTTTTTTTTCCCTCAAGCAATTTTGGTGGAAAGCAATCTACACTTTTTCATTGGTGGTGTTTTAGTCACTCAGTTGTGTCCAACTCTTGCAACCCCATGGACTGTAGCCTGCCAGGCTCCTCTGTCGATGGGAGTTTCCAGGCAACAATACTAGAGTGGGTTGCGGTTTCTTTCTCCAGGGTATCTTCCCAACCCAGGGACTGAACCCGGGTATCTTACATCTCCTGCATTGCAGGTAGATTCTTTACTGACTGAGCCACGAGGGAAGCCCATATTTTTTTCATTACTACATGGGATATAACTTTTATGTCAGAATATCTAAACACTGATAGTAGCCATAGAAATCTATGTCTAGGTTTTCTGCTTTTTAAGACAATACTTCCTGAAACAAACAAACAAAATGTAGTCATTTGCCGTTGTAAAGGGAAGCTGTTTAGGTTGGAGAAAACTGGATGAATCAGGTTGTTATCAAAGTTCGAGTTTTTCTCTTGGGTTTAGTTTGGAAGCCTTTTTGATAAATCATCAATAAGGTAAAGTGAGCGCTGACACTAAAGCTTGCTTATGGTTTTATATTCTTTCTGGATAAACCCTTTCCTTGCCAAGAACGGTCACGGACTGGGGAGATGGTCTTACCTTGACATTGTGCATGGCTGTGGCACATCCTTCATTTTCCACGGTTTGGTGAACGTTCACATTATATGCCTCAGTCCACGGCGGAGGCAGAAATTGTATCCGCCTCGATGGTCTGGAGAAATGTTTCTGGTGGCCCTGTTGGTTGTCTTGGGAAAGCCTGGGCATGTTTTTACAATAAAGCCTCAAACGAGTCCTGTAGCTTGATTTTAACAATACCAGCCCAGGGTCCACTCTATTTCTCTTCCTTTGGCTGGTGCTGGGCCATCGCTTAGTCTGCTGGGGGCCTCCCTGTAAAGTCGCATCCGTCAAAGCAAGAGGATTATCTGTGTTGTGGGTCAGCAGTTTATCCACGGTCCGTGGGCTCTATTCCAGGATGAGCCTCTGAGTTTGAGAGTCTAGGTATGTTCTGACTGCCCTCTACAGGTTGCAAGTGAAGTGAAAGTGAAGTTGCTCAGTCGTGTCTGACTCTCTGTGACTCCATGGATTGTAGCCTACCAGGCTCTTCATCTCTACAGGTAGCAACATACTCCTAATTCAAATTTAATGCTAGATCAAAACTGAAAGAAATGATTCAAGTGATATATTGCTTAGTATATCATGATAAAGGAAATAGATCATGTGGTAATATTCTGCGTTTGTAGTGTGTGATATGTGAAAAATTTGGACCATACTCTCGAGAGGCAGAGGAGCCACTTTATCTCGGTCTCTTAAAAGGTTCTTCTAGTAGCAGTCGGCTTTGTGGCTGGAAATGCTTGCTACACTCATAACCACACTTCAAGGACTATTACTTTTTATTTATGTCATGTAGAATTAATTGAGGACTTCCCTGGTGGCTCAGATGGTAAAGAATCCACTTGCAGTGCAGGAGACCTGGGTTTGATCTCTAGTTTGGGAAGATCCCCTGGAGGAGGTCATGGAAAACCACTCCAGTGTTTTTTCTGGAGAATTCCCATGGACAGAAGAACCTAGTGGGCTACTGTCCATGGGGTCACAAAGAGTTGGACACGACTGAGCGACTAAGCACAGCACAGCACAGAATTAATTGAAGTCATTTCCTTATGCGATAGTCATCTAACCATGAAGTCAAAACTTGGCTTCTACATCATACTTCCTTTTTGTAAAGTGCTTTATAAATATCAGATTATTGGACTTTTCCTGGTGGTCCAGTGGTTAAGTCTCTGCGCTTCCACTGCCGGGGGCCTGGGTTTGATCCTTGGTCAAAGGTATCTAAGGCCCAGGTAGCTTCTGCTGGGTCTGGAGGGGTACAGAAGTAAGGACCCCAGGTATGCATTGCTGGGGACTATGAACTGAAGAAACTTCCTTTCATAACATAGTCCCAGGCCCCCAAAATGGATATATAAAACTAACATAAGTTGGACCTCACATCATGTTAAAAAATTAACTCGAATCATAGACCCAAATTTAAGAGTTAAGACTATAAAACTTTTAAAAGAAAACTTAGGAGAAAATACTTGTGATCTCAGATTAGGCAAAGCCTTCTTAGACATAATATCAAAGTGCAAGTGACAAAAGAAAAAACAGGCAAACTGGATTTCATCAAAATGAAAACCTTTTGTTCTTCAAAGGACATCATCAAAAGAGTGAAAAGATACCCACAAAATAGGGTAAAATATGGCAAATCATACATACATAATAAGGGACTTATATCCAGAATATATAAAGAGCTCTTTAAAAAAAACAACTAGAAATGGGTGAATTTGTAAATAGACATTTCTCAAAAGAAGACGTGCAAATGGCCAAAAAACATATGAAAAGATGCTCACCATCTTTAGCAACTGGGGACATCCAAGTCAAAATCACCAAGGAGATACCAGTAGGTAGGATTTAATCAAAAAGACAGACAATGACAAGCTTTAGTGAGGATGTCAAGCACTGGCACCCTCACACACTGCTGGGGGGGAGTGTAAAGTGATACCTTCCCTTTGGAAAACAGGGTTACCATTCAATGTAGCAGTTCCCTTGTAGATATCCGCTGAAGCCAGAGAAGTGAAACATGTTTACCAAACACTTGCATGCAAGTGTCCAGTATGTAAATCAACCCATATGCCCATTAACTAGTGAAAGGTAGACAAAGGTACACCCGCACAATGGAATATTTATTCAGCTGTAAAAAGGAATGAAGTACTGATATGTACTGACACACGAATGAGCCTTGAACATATATGAAGTGAGAGAAGCCAATCACAAAATATCACATGTTGTATAATGCCACTCCTAAGATGTCCAGAATCGGCCAGTCCTTACATACATAGAGGAGCGGCTGCCTAGGGCAAGAAGGTTTGGGGAGAGATGGAGAATGATGGCTAAAGAGTAAGAGGTTTCCCTTTGGGGCGATGAGAATGTTACAACACTGACTGCAGTGATGGTTGCCCAACTCTGAGAACACAGTAAAAATCTGACATTTGGGATCTATGTCTCAGCATATGTTTCATAACTGAGACTCGTTTTAAGAACGCCTGATTCGCTGATTTGTCAAATCCAAGTGAAAGTTAACCGACTTCAAAGCTCTAAATTAACCTTTTCGGAATGACGGTTACGATAATGATCAATGAGCTTTGGCCCAGTTCTTCGCTTCTGGCGCCCACCGGCCCTGTCCCGGGGACTGCCGGGTGTCCGGGTGGGGAGAGTCCCTGCATGCCTCGTAAGCGAAGGGCGCTCCAGGAGCCGTTTTGGGCCCTCCCGGCTTCCACCTTCCGCGCGGTCACGTGCTCCGGCTCACGTGACCGGCACTCCTGTCATTCCGCCGCTGCCGCTCCGGGTTCCTCCAGCCTATTCCGTCCTCAACGTCTCCTCTGTGCGGGACCGCCCCCGCCGCCGCCGCCGCCGCCCAGTCCCCCGGACCGGGAGGACCCCCGACTCGGCTGTGACTCGGCGCCCGGACCGCTGCGTCCTCCTGCCTCTTCTGGGTGCGTCGGGGGGTCCCGCGGTTCGCGGGGTGAGGCTGCTCTCGGGTCGTTCTGGCTGCGGCCCCGGCCCTGTGAGCCTGCGGTTTCTCCGCGTCCCTGGCGCGCGCTGGCTTCCTCCTCTGCCCAGGCGCCCCCGGCCCTCCTCCGGCCCCGGGTTCCCAGGTGTCTTTCCTTCCCGGCCTCAGCGGCGTTTGCGGAACCGCAGAGCCTCCCCCGCAGGGTAGGGCAGGGTAGAGCGTGGACGGGCGAGAGGTGCTTTCCCCAGGTCGGGGCCGCGGCTGTGGCCGGCGCAGGGTTCGGGTTGTCCAGGGCCTAGGTGACCGCCCGCCGCGGGAGGGCCCGCCGAGGCTGGGCCGTCTCGATTCCGCGGTCCCAGTTTGGCCCGGGCGGAGCCTGTTTATGCTTGGCCCCGGCCGGTCCGCAGTGCCTCTGTTTGTTTAGACAGCAAATCCTCAGATGTAGAGATTCCTTCCAGACTGACTTAAGGTCATTGGGACCCTGGAGAAGAATTTGGGTTGTGGTTTTAGCTTGTTTTTGGTCATAACTAACTGTGAGCTTTTATTTTGTAAACTGCATCTTATATTTTGTGTCGTGATACAAGCAGGCTTAAGCTTTTATCTTTAAGTTTAGGAGTGAGAATTACTTAAAACCCATTTTTGTGCATTCATATTATCAGATCAGTCTCCCATTGTTGACTGAGCCTAAAATGTATCTCTGTTTCAAAAAATTCTCTCAGTATTGATTTTGAAACTGCTATTTTGATTGAAAAAAGAAAGCTCTGCCTTCTAAGAGATCTTACATTCCCATTTTGAATGTTTTAATTTGAATAAAGTTGTAAAAAGACATGTAGATTTTTCATGTCACTTTAAAATGGTGCTTAGTAAATGTAAAGAAAATAGTTGGTTGTATCTATATTATGCAAGTTCTTATTTTTAAGTCTATCTCAACCATATATCGGAGAAGACAATGGCACCCCACTCCAGTACTCTTGCCTGGAAAATCCCATGGACAGAGGACTCTGGTGGGCTGCAGCCCATGGGGTTGCACAGAGTCGGACACAACTCAAGCGACTTAGCAGCAGCAGCAGCAACTGTATACATTTAAAATACTTTCTTATCTTGTATGCCTATTCTAGTAAGTATGATTTCTGAATTCAGTATCTTATGAAAGTGAAAGTCGCTCAGTCCTATCCGACTTTTTGTGACCCCATGGACTATACAGTCCATGGAATTCTCCAGGCTAGAGTACTGGAGTGGGTAGCCTTTCCCTTCTCCAGGGCATCTTCCCAACCCAGGGATAAAACCCAGGTTTTGCGTATTGCAGGCGGATTCTTTACCATCTGAGCCAGGAGGGAAGCCCAATATCTTATGATTACTTTTAAAATCTTACTGCGGTATTAGTGCCAACAAATGGAAAACATTTCCTGGAAAAGTGAAAACCTATAGAGAACACGTCTATGGAGTAGTGCATAACTGGACAAGATTTGAAATATTAATGATGTTAATGTTTAGGCTTTTTATTTTTATTTATTTTTATTTTAATATATTTTATTAGGGGCTATAAAAATATCCAGAAAGATAAATAAATGTGATGCAATGGTATATGGCCTAATATGAAGAACTTGTTTTCACTGCATTGTTTTCCTTCACAATGGCCTTCAAATCACAGGAGGCAGTTATTCCATGCCATTTTCTCTTCTTTTATTACACACTGCAGAATTTCTGAATCAGTATCCCGCCCTCGATCTTCTCATTTATAAATCAAATTCATTTTCAATCCATTGTTTAGAGGGAGCGTATTTTTTTCTGTTCCACAAAGAGGACTTTTTTTTTCACTACTGGATCATAATGGAGTAGAGTCAGTTTCTCCCATAGTCGGCTTCTCTTAGTGTTGAAGGAAAAACCTGTTCCAGCTTGGCTCACCATTTTCACCAGAATTGTTTTTGACTTGCTCTTGGCAACTTGAGAACTTGAAATGAGTGAACTAAAAATTCTGAAGTTTTCTCAGTTAGAACGTCCAGAGATTCTGCTGACACACCAGTACAGAGGGCGAGGGAGAGTCCCACTTCTGCCAGCCAGATTCTACCATCTGAATGAGCCCCAGCGGACCAGTTTAGGCTTTTTAATGTTTGAGATGAATGCTCCTAGAGATTATGGTGATAATGATGCTATTGATGATAATAGTAGCAGTTGTTAAAAAACAATCACACCTTGTATTCTGGTTTTGCCTTGCATGCAAATTGAAGATCTGTAGAAGAACAGTCAAGATCATAAGTTTAGATGACCAAGATGGATATTCGGGGTGCTGTGGATGCTGCTGTTCCCACCAACATCATTGCCGCCAAGGCTGCGGAAGTCCGTGCGAACAAAGTGAACTGGCAGTCCTACCTGCAGTAAGTGCTGGTTTGCAGTGAATCAGGCTGTCATGTGCCTGTGCTTCGGCCTTCTTCATGGTCATGCTTCTGTGAGAGGAACACTGGAAAAAGCCTAACAAATGTGGAAGAAAACACTTCCTCCTTAGATCTGTTAGCTGTCACCCAGCTTAGTGTGATGGAAACAGCTTGGGGCTCCAGTGGGCAGGCTGTGCTGCTCACAGTGCTTAAATTTTTTTTTTTTTTAATATATGTATTTATTTTTGGCTGTGCTTGGTCTATATCGCTTTGCTTGCATCCAGCAGGGGCTACTCTCCAGTTACAGTGCACGGGCTTCTCATTGCAGTGGCTTCTCTTATTATGGAACATGGGCTGTAGAGTGTGAGGGCTCAGTAGTTGTGGTGCATTGACTTAGCTGCCTTGTGTCATGTGGGATCTTCCTGGACCAGGGATCGAACTGGTGTCCCCTGCATTGGCAGGTGGATTCTCTACCACTAGATCACCAGGGAAGCCCCTCATAAAGGTTTTAATTTGTCAACTGACTTAAAAAGGACTTCTGAGGTGTTAGGTAGAACTGCCTTTTAGATTCATAGTTTGACCAGGTGAAAGGAGTAAATGTGCAGTCAGATGTGCGCTTGACAGAACTGCAGGGTCAGAGGGGCATGGAGGAGGGTGGAATTGGAAGCAGGAAGCCTATTGGGTTGTGCCCATGGGGCTGAGCCACCCCCAAGGGGCATGAAAGAGGGTGTGATTGGAAGCCAGAAGCCTGCTGGGCTGTGGCCAGGGGACTGAGCCCTCCGAGAGGCAGGAAAGTGGGGAGTAGAGTGAAGTCAGGAGGAAGAATTGTCAGGACTGCCTGACCGGGCTGGCTGTCACAGAAGGGGCCAGAGCTGCTGACCTGTTAGGTTGGCTTGGGTGGGGACAGGCTGAGACTGGCTAGTGCCTAGAGGTGGTATTTTATTGAGTTTCGGGGGACCAGGCCTGTGCTGACCACCTCATGTGAATTGTTTCATCTTCAGTCCAGCCCCTTAAAGACAACGTGGTTCTTGTTTGCATCCTTTGGGTCAGTGAGCTCAGGTCCTGGGAGGCCCCTGAGCAGGAGGTGGTACAGCTAAGCTCTGAAGACAGGTCTGTGGGTGCTGGGCCTGGGGTCAGCACTAGCAGAGAGAGGAGAGAAGCATTCTGTATCAGTAGCTCATAGGGACCCTTCAGTCCTTACTGAACAGAAACCTCCTTCTCTCTTTCTAGGGGGCAGATGATTTCTTCTGAAGACTGCGAGTTCATTCAAAGATTTGAGATGAAAAGAAGTCCTGAGGAGAAGCAGGAGATGCTTCAGACTGAAGGCAGTCAGGTAATTGGTACAGATAGCAGACCACGAGCCCTGCCCTGGGTCATTAGACATTCTAGAGATTTTCTCAGTGATTCTTTGACATTCCTCTTAAGCAGGTGTCATAGTTTTACTAAAAATTCTCTTTTATTGGAAGGCATTTGAGTGATTTCTAGTTTTCTTTGTTAATTTTGGAAAAAATGTCGTACTGAGTGTGTATATGTTCCTCCATCCTTTCTGGCATTTTCTGAAACTTTTTTTTTTTTTTTTAATAGAGTAGATTCCTGGCATGGAAATTACTGTTTCAAAGTATACAGTATTTTCAAAGTTGCTTAACATTTTTTTTTTTTTAAAGAAAATTCTTTGTCTACTCTGTATTCTCACTAGAACAACATCTAACTCTGCCACCCATCAGATTTTCTGATATGGGGCCCTGATGGGCTGAAGGATCTGTCGTACAGGCTAGCCCAAATGTACAATCCTGGGATGTGTGGGAGGAGGCATGTAACGAGTGCCAGTCTTGTTGAATTCTAGAGCGATCGTGACTCAGTTCTTAAATTGTAGGATGGAAACTTCTGATTGCAGCATCTGAACTGAATTCCTGTACTTTTGCTGCTTTGGTATTCTGCTTCCCCATAAATGTATAAGCCTTCCCAAAAGACCAAAAAAACCCAAACATCAAAACAAAAATTTAAAATGATTGTCTATGTAACTTCTTCTTTATGGTATCAAGCATTGATGATGGCTAGGTCTGTCTGTTTTAAAATAGTAAACATTTGATGTGATTAGAAATTATAAAAAATCTGATGTGAGTATGGCCCTCCTGTACTTGGTCACATATGTGTGAAAGGATGCATTTTCTATAACTGCGTCCTCATTTAGGCAAGAGAATAATATTTTACTGAAATTCCATTAGAGCATTGTATCTGCAGTTGAAAACAGTGATTAATGTTCATTTCCTTTTTTTTTTTTTTTTTAGTGTGCTAAGACATTTATAAATCTGATGACTCATATTTCCAAAGAGCAGACAGTTCAGTACATACTCACCCTGGTGGATGATACACTGCAGGTGGGTGTCTTCCTCAGCAGACATGTTCGGTCCTCACCTTGTTGTGTTTTCCCAGGAGTAGCATTTCTGTAAGGTTTCACTTAAGCACTTGTTCGCTTTCAGGGTGTGATGGTGTGTTTTTCTTCACCGTGGGAGTTGTCGTTTGCTTATCATGGTGAAGACGGGGCTGTCCCCACACTGCACACTGGCCGTTGTTGTGGTTTGCAGGATGTTGGGGGACTGGTGTGTCTCTTTTCCACATTTCCTCTGAGTTCTGTGCTGAATACGGCAGGGCTTGATGTACCCCCACAGGCTTTCTGGATGCTCGGCGTACTCACAGATGACAGGGCTCCTTCTCCTTTAGTCTTTCTGCAGATTTCAGCATCCCTGTGTCCTGGTCCAGTGCCGGGTACTGGGAGCTCAGTGCTGACTGTAGGCAAGGTGTTTGCCCTCAGAAGCACGGTGTGTTTGGAGAACATTTTGCTCATCATTTGGGACCTTTCCAGTAGCTTACAGTTTCTATTTACTGCTCTGTTGTCCCTCAATACAGAGACTCCCTTATTCACAGTATTGTATTTTTACACCCGAGTATAATCTAGGTTTAGATTGTTGGCATCCAGAGTCATCTTTTTTGAAACAGGCCAACTGGCTACAAAATCCATGGCCTGTCGACGTTAATCATGACCTACTTGAACTTACAGTTTTTTGATGAAGTCATTACCATGACTATTTAAGTTATTACTCTAGACTCTAATGATGTGTTAGTGAAGGAGATAGTTTTCTACTCTTCAAATACATAACTGCTGCTACTGCTGCTGCTAAGTCGCTTCAGTCGTGTCGGACTCTGTGTGACCCAATAGACAGCAGCCCACCAGGCTCCCTGTCCCTGGGATTCTCCAGGCAAGAACACTGGAGTGGGTTGCCGTTTCCTTCTCCAATGCATGAGAGTGAAAAGTGAAAGTAAAGTCGCTCAGTCGTGTCCGACTCTTAGCGACCCCATGGACTTCAGCCCACCAGCCTCCTCCGTCCGTGGGATTTTCCAGACAAGAGTACTGGAGTGGGGTGCCATTGCCTTCTCCACATAACTGCTAGTATAAACCAAAATGAAAATCCTTGGGGATTTCCCTGGTGGTCCAGTGTCTCCCAGTGCAGGGGGCATGGATTCTATCCCTGGTCAGGGAACTAAACTCCCAAATGCTGCAACTAAGACCTAGTGCGGCCAAGTGAATACATATTAAAAAAACACATTGTATATATTTATTTTGGCCCCGCTGTGCAACATGTGGGTTCCTAGTTCCCCAACAAGGGTTCTGACCTGAGTACCCTGCATTGGAAGCACAGAATCTTAACTACTGAGTCACCAGGGAAGTCTCAAAACCATTGCATTTAAAAAGATTTAAATATTGATCTGAGAATTAGAATGACTGTTTATGTATTTATTTGCGTCGTTGCCAAATATTGCTTCTTAACCACTGTATTCACTTAGTGAATCAGGTAGTGGATTTCAGCCATCGATACACAGAGAACATTTCAGTGAGAGGTAGAGCTTGTATTATTTGAACTGAGAAACTAAGAATTAATCGTTCCTCAGATCTGTCTGCTGGTATATGCTGGTTTTTGCTGTCTGCATCTGCCCTGATTTTTCTAACACAGCACGCTAGGAGTAACCGTGAACATTCGAGATTTCTTTAATTCCTTGTTTCCCCTGCCTGCCTGGAAGTAGCTTGAGGTGCTTCCTTCGGATCCTTCCATCTAGAGCTAAATTGGCATCTTTCTGCCTCCTACCGACTTTGTTTCTGTGGATGGAGGGTGAAGGTGTCCGGACAGCACTGGGAGGGGCAGGTCAGGAGCAGGGCAGGCTGAGGAGAAGTGTAGCTAGGGGTGCTCCACCTGCAGGCATCTGTTAGCATGGTTTACTACATCTAAATTAATCATAATACATTAGTGGTGATTTTTATTTAACGACGTCTACCCCTGACCCCATCACCACCCCCTGCTCCACTGTAATAATAATGGGGGGACAGATCTCACACAGACTGGAAAAAACACACGAGGGAAGGCTGAGAAGCAGTGCATAATTGTCGTGTTCTTTAACAAACTGCATTCTGATCAGTGATTGTTCTTTCTAAGGAAAATCACCAGCGTGTTAGCATTTTCTTTGACTACGCTAAACGTAGCAAGAACACTGCCTGGTCCTACTTCCTTCCGATGCTGAATCGCCAGGATCTCTTTACTGTTCATATGGTGAGTTTTGAATTGATCACGTTTCTGATTTCAGGAAGAACACCAGTCAGGATTAGGTGACCTCCCAGTTGCCAGAGGAGTGGCTGCTCTGACACTGACTTTTCAGAGCTCCATTTCCTTATTGGTGGTTAGTGACAGGGGTGTTAGGGGTGGCGGGTCAGGGGGTGGGAATGGGGCTGGGAGCTCAGAGGAGGCAGAATTGCCCTGATACAGTTCAGATTTTGCAGAGCATTCCATGATTTTATTGACATAAAAGCCTGGAATTTGAAACACTGACTTGCTTATCAAAAGTACTCAAAGAATGAAGTAGTATTTTATACTGCCTTTTCCCCCCCGTCTATATCTGTCAATTTTCAGGTTTATTGATGTGTAACTGGCAAAACTGTAAGATACTTGAAGTATACAACATGATGATTTGATAAACATATAGTGCCTATTTAATTAAAAAATTCATGATTCGTTTTATAGCTTGAAGAAAATTGAGAAGTTTTTGATTGAGGAGAAAAGAGTATTTGTTTCTATTGCAAGAAATGACTATTTCATACCCAGGATATATTTTAAATGACTATTTCATACCCAGGATATATTTTATATCAAGATATAGATATTTAAGTGTGAGACTTGCAGGGGCTTGAATGAGTGAGGTGGTGCTGGCAATGTGTTGTGGAGCTGGCTCAGGACTTTGGCAAGTGGTTTGGTGAGAGTCTCTAAGGACTTTTGTGTTCTTTTGATCTTTGCTGGTCTTGTAATGAATCCCAGTCTTACTTTTGAAACTCAGAATAATGTAAGGAATGTCCTGAAATTCTTAACATACAACTGATTTTGGTTCACTTTAATGAAAATATTTAAAACTATATTTGACCTCATTAAAATATTTTAAAAAATGAAATATTATCTGTTATGTTGGGACAAGTTGAGAGCTAAAAGAAGTCATGCTGCAAAATGGTTACAAGTCCTCTTTTTTAGGGTTGATGTTGTGATTTTTAGAATAATGCTCAAATGCAGTTCTTGTTTTTCAGGCAGCAAGAATTATTGCCAAGTTAGCAGCTTGGGGAAAAGAACTGATGGAAGGCAGCGACTTGAATTACTATTTCAATTGGATAAAGACTCAACTGAGTTCACAGGTAAGAGACACTCCTTTTAGTATTCTTAAAAGAATATAGCGTCCAGTTCTCTAAAGCTACTTAAGATATTTATGTGAAGTTGCAGAAATTCTGTGTTAAACTAGAGCCATCTTGAACTGTTTGACTCAGCCATGCTGCTTACAGGTCTGATAGGGGCTTTACCTTTTCTGTCTTTGACTGGCTTCCACTCAGACCTTCCTGTCTCTTCTGCCACTCGGGATTTTCCCATCACGCATTTCTGTGAGTGGGGAGGATTGCCCTTTCCAGAAGGCGGCTGGCAAGGTCATATGGATTGGGAGATCACACAGCTTCAAAAGACACACTCTGGGTGGCCCGGGGCTGCTGTCTCTAGCTTGAGATGCTGTCTCGTGCAGCAGCTGCCTCTCTGGATCGCAGCAGCTGCCTCTCTGGATCCTACCATGTCCTCCTGGGATTGAGTTTACAGCCACAGGGAAATAGGTGGCCTGCTTGCAGGTTGTCTCGCTGCTATCAGGCCTCTTGAACCTTGCTGCTCTGTGAAGGAAGACAGCTCGCGGGTGTGATAGCTGGCAGATGACAAGTTGTCCCTTTTGTCTTCGTGGTTCTCTGGAGCGGGACAGGTGACCGGACACTTCCAGGGGCTGAGCTGAGGGTTTCTTTCCTTCTGGGGGTCCAGTGAGCAAGTGTGAGGTGGTGAGGGGGCATGGAGGGAGTAGCCTCAAGGGAGGAGTGAGCCGAACTGGGGGGGAGGAGATCCGTGGAAGGACAGGTAGGAGAGGGGGTGGAGTGTGTGGCAGGGTGGGTGACAGCAAGAGTGAGACCGGGAGAAGCGTTGCCGGTAGGTGTGGTGGTGACAGTGGTAGATCACAAGTAAAGGTCTACTTGAAACAAAGTTTTGGAAAGGTGTCGTTTAGACTTTAGGTGGCCTTATGATCTTAATAGATTTTAATTCGAAGCGTGAGAGAGACACCATGACATTTTACTTGGATTTATTTTTGTCTTATCCTCCCTTGCCTTCGTTTGGGTGGGGGGTGGTGGAGCCTCATAGTCTTTTCTGTTTGGACAGGGAGATTCTGAAGTGTCTTGAACAAAATCAGTTATTTTCTCTGTCAATAGCATACATTTTTATAGGTTTTGGGCTTAATTTTTAAAAGTATTTTTACACGAGCCCCAGGTTTGCAGATTTTATAGAATTGTTGAGGGATTTCAAAAAGAAGATATTTAGAAAGTGAAAAATAGTTATGTGAAGACAAGGTTTAAAATTCTTGAGTGTGTACCATTTGGGATCAGAGTGTTTAATTACATAGGTAATCCCCCATCCCCATTTCCCCCCCCTATTTTGAGGTTAGTTCTCCCTTTGAGCAGGCATCATCTTGCTTTGGGGTCAGCTGTGAGGCTGTGTGGTAGCTGGACTCTTAAAACCAGAGTGGGTAGCAGAGACTGCATGCTGCTGTGTGCTTCCAGCACGCTGGGTCGTTTCAGCTTAGACTTCTCCTCATGGGAGTAAGGTTTGTGTTGTGCCTCACAGGCGATCTGCCCCTGTTAGCACCATTAGCTGCGGTTGTAACCATGGCCAGCAGTTGGAGGGATATTCCGCTAGTCTCTAGTAGAAGCAGGTATTTCAGTATTTGGAACAATTTTCATCAGACCCGAGCTTCCTGTTGTGAGGTGGATGTTCTTAGAGACCTTTCTGTGTCTTTCCAACGTGCTGGCTCTCTCTTTTTAATTGCCAGCTCTCTGGCCTTGTTCAGGTCTAGCTTCTCTGCTTTGCACATTGTGCTCCAGGGAGAATTTTCGGCCCGTGTGCTGAGTCTGGTCACTACTTCTGCTGGGCCCAGCTTCTGCCTCTTGCTATGGGCAGACACTCCTCCCCCAGCCTCTGGTCAGGAGTCAATTACAGGCCTCTTGTCTGAGGAATGAAGTGTTGGCTGGTTCGGGATTTTTTTTCTTCTTTGCTTAAATGCCATGTGATAACACTGTCTCTCCGAGGTCTCTTTTTCTCCGTCATAAGCATTTTCTCTCTCATACAAAAGGACCACACTTTCATGATTTTAATAAAAATAAACTTTTAAAAGTCTGAATTAGGTGCAAATTTGAATATTTTGTTTTTCGACTTCACAGTGACATTTAGGAGCCTTTTTTCTGATAGTTTGAGCGTTAATTATACTTGTGTTATAGCGGCTCATGCCTGGCACTTAGAAAATAATAGTTGTTGAATAAAACAAAATAAAAATTTCCTTGCAGAAATTCATTATCAGTTTTCTCTTGCATACTCAGCTTCTGACTTTCTACTTTAAATTTCCTTTGTCCATTCCTGTTTAACATGTGAGGTTCTGATTGTCATTATAGTGTGTTAGCCTTGCTGTGAATAGCCTCATCTTTGAGTCCCGCATAGTACCTTTCCATAACAGACACTCGTTTTGAAAGCTTTGAAGCAGAACACAGTGTAGATAGTTGGGCTTAAGACATTGTCTTATTGGAAAAACAGTTCAGGCAGTAAATCCTGAGACTTGGAAATTTTGCACCAGCTTCACTTAAACAATTTAGCTGGAACTTAGTATTCAGTTTATTATTTTAAGATAATTTAGGATAACTTACTGATTAAGATATCTGGAAGAATGTAACGATGTTTAGAATATTTCATGTATCCCCATGCTTTTTATTAGTTGATGATACTCCCATTAAATAGGACTAGGAAAATAATGATAAAATTAGTAAGCTGATAAAGTAGGATAAGAGTAAAAACAAAACTAAGTAATGAGTTATTTATTTCATAATAGAAACTGCGTGGTAGCGGTGTCGCTGCTGAAACAGGAACAGTCTCTTCAAGCGATGTAAGTATACTCCCTCTTCATTCACTGGCCTCCTCACGCCCCGAGCATAAGTTACTTTGAGTCGTAGACAGTTAGCATCCCCTGGATATAAATCCATGGATTTGGTGCCGCCTCCACTTCGGTTAGTGGAGTCTTGAACGCTGTGCATGAGCCTTCCTAGGCTGGGGGGTCACGTTCTGCTGTCTCTGGATGTGGGACGCCCTCTTCCTGTTGCGTTCCCCTTCAGGTGGCTGTATCTTGGGCCTAAGACTCAGAGCGACTCAGAGTGAGTTCACCAGAGCTGCTGTCTTCAGGCCATAATGTCTGACAGATCTGCGAGCCCTGTGCCAGGCAGCTGGAGACAGTTCAGTTCCCTGCCGGTCCAAAGACTCACTACTTGCCCTTGTTGCTCAGGATTTTCTAGAGGCCTATGGTGGGGGCAAATCCCCCCTTTTCAGGCCAGACATGCCCCACATTTCTGTAGAGCCCAAAGGTTAAATGTTAAAACTAATCATTTCTCCCCAAATTCCTTTCCTGGTTAGAATAATCTCCCCTGCTTGGGAATGGTTTGATTTCACTGTATTCAGAAGAGTTTAAGAATTGGCAATAAATGTGGACAAGTAGAAGCTGGCATGATTAGTGCCAGTGGAGAGAGAGGTGGGGAAAGAGTTAAAAATATAGAAGAGTTGTATCTACGTTCCCACCTGCCTGTGATAGACCTCAGCCAAGTTGAGGTGGAGCCACGTGGGATCCGTGTTCATAATCTGCAGCAAACACCCCATATGTGTGCTCCCAGACTAGGGAGGGTGACAGAATCCATTTCAGAGCCAAAAGGGGTGCTTCTCTTGGGGCGTGGGTGGAGGGACTTGACCTCTTGACCCTAGCACACTTAGGTGTGTTAGGCCAGAAATTGGCACAAGTCTTCTGAGGTGGAATCAGACAAGGTGTAGAACCAGGTGAGCAGTTTGGGGGCTGGGGAGGGAAGGAGGAGGTAGGCTCCAAGTCTAGATCCTCAACCACGAGCAGATGTTTAAGTTGGGAATCTTTGTCTTATATGACTTGAGTTTTTTCCTATCAGTTTGAAATTTTGAAAAATAGTTTGAAAAATTATCTGGTTAGATTTATTTGTCAAATTTTTAAAAGGTTTTGAATCACACATGTCCATAAACTAAAGTGGTTTTTAAAGGGCCTGGAAGTTATTTAGGCTTGCGCAGCCAGTGGGCTCTGGTCACATGACATCCCTTTCTTTCTCTCCTGTCCGTCATGTGGAACACATGATCCTGTTGACCTGGTGGTGGTCAGTCAAAGTGGGTTGTCTGGTGGACTTGACACATACATCCCAGCAGAGTTAGTAGCATCGATGGTGATTCTGGGTGGAGAGAAGATGGCCTTTGATGTCCAGTCTCTTCCCTTTAGTGTCCTGCACACCTGAACAGACTCCCTGTCTCTTCCTGAAGGGTCCTGCTTCTTCAGAAAGCTCTCTGCTTGGAAAGCACATGAGAGAGGGGTATTGTATTAGCACTTCTTTTGACGGTCTCATTTTAGTAGGGGGATTAAAATTGGTAACTGGTATTTATGGAGCTTCTACTATATGCCTAGCACTGTTTCAGTCACCTGGCATTTACATCTCCTTGAATATTCACAGCTCGTCTTTGACGTGGGTCTTACCATAAGCCACATTTCAGGGATGAGCAGTGAGGCTGCTGAAAAGGCACACTGGCTCGCCTAAGGTCATCCACTTGCCCGTGGTCATCTGGTCATGGTTGCAAAACCGCCATGGAGACAGAGTCCTTCCCAGAGGGGTTCTAAGACCTGTGGACTGAACCTGGAGCTTTAGACATTCTCCAAGTTGCCTCGCCTACTCAGACTTTCCTTTTTTTTTTTTTTTCTACTCAGACTTTTGAAAAATAGCCATGTTACATCTTAAAATCCGTTTAGGGTTCAGGCAGTGTACAAATGGGGTTGGGTAAACTGCATTCCCTACTGCTGCCACTTGATGTCAGTATAAGACAAACAGGGCACAGCTCTGCGCTGCAGTATGAGAAGCATGATGCTACTGTCTTGGCTGCTGAAATGGCACAGAAGTGACATCCTAAGTTATGAGTGGACCCGTGAGACATTTTTATTTAAATTATGTTCCATAGATGAACTTTTCTTAAAATGCATTATGTTGTCTTTACCTGAATGTGACGGTCATAATTGACTTCAGATTTCTCATACTTAGGCTGACTGATCTTCTACAGTCATTCAGCTCTTTGCTGACTCTTGCATGTGGATTATTAGTTTTCTTCGTTTTTTCCGAGGAAATCATATAGCCTTGGCATTGATTGCTGTGCTGATGCCCTGACAGAAAGAGGAACCCTCCAGCCTTTGGAGGAGTTAGAAGAGTCTGGGTATCCTCCCTTTGTCCAGCTTCTTCGATACCTGTGTGCAGGGGAGCAAGGGGACTGCTTGCTCCCATGTCTGGCCATGTCCTTTTCTCTGGCCGTCTCTGCTGTAGACCCAGCTCAGCCCTGGTTATTGCTGGGTGGACGTAGTTTCATTGGCAGTAAGTAACACAGTCAAGTTGCCAGGTTCTCTTGTCACTTACTCTGTCTTGCCGTTTAATATTCTGGAGCAGGTCTGAAGCAGCAGAACTTGCCATGATGATGGAAGTGTTGTTCTTCATATTCTCATTGTCTACTCTGGGAGCCCCTAGCACACATGGCTCCTGAGCCCAGAAATGTGGCAAGTGTGAGTGAGCAGATCAGCTTTCCATTTTATGCAGGCTTTTTGGTTGCTTTGTTTGCAACTTTATCAAAGTATGTTTCTCATACTATATAGTCCTTCCACTTGCATTACAGCAGATTTTCATATATTTACAGGGTTGTACAGCCATTTCCACAATCTAGTTTTGTAGCATTTTCAACACCCCAGGAAGAAACCATGTTCTCATCAACAGTCGCCCCCATCCTAACCCCCTGCCTGCCTCTGGCAAGCACTCACCTGCTTTCTGTCTCTGGACTTGTCTCTTGCAGTCACTTCATGTGAGTGAGTCATGTGATACACGGTTATCTGTGACAGGCTTCTCTCACCTAAAAGTGGAATGTTTTTAGTAACAGCATTTTCGAATGAAAGGGGAAAAGAAACCTTAGCATTTTTTACTTTTGGCCAAATTCCTTAAATTGTATTTTCTGGCAGTTCTGACATCCTTGTTAACGTGAAGTTAGTTTTATAGCTTTGATTCTATTTTAAATTTAAGGCTATGTTTTTTCTTTTTTATAAATTTATTTATTTCATTTTTGGCTGTGCTGGGTCTTCGCTGCTGTGCAAGGGCTCTCTCTTGTGTGTGCAGGCTCCTCGTTGTGGTGCCTCTTGTTGCAGAGCATGGGCTCTAGGGTGCAGGCTTCTGTAGTTGTGGTGTACAGGTTTAGTTGCTCCACAGGATGTGGGGTCTTCCCAGACCAGGGATCGAACCCGGGTGCCCTGCATTGGCAGGAGGATTCTTAACCATTGGGTCACCAAGGAAGCCCAGCTGTGTTTTTAATTTAAGACTTTTCAGTCTTTCAGAGGAGGTAGAGAACTTTCATGATTTGCTTCTTTAATGTCTGTCCATGAGTTTATCAGAGGTGCTGCCCAGTAGCAGATGTAAGTGAGCTGCGTCAGACACTTGGATAGGGCAGGCTTGTTATTAACTCCAGTCCCCTCTCGCTCGTGACTTGTCAAGTCTGTGAGGACCTCAAGAAGTTCATGACCAATTATGTGTCTTTGTGCAGGTTTCCAGAGCATTCCTATTTACCAAAAGCACTTCCTGGATCATTTTCATTGTTCAATTGCCTTTTATTTTCTTGTCATAAAATTAGTATGTTTTAAACATTGAGGATCATTAAAGTATATGCAAAGAATGAATGTTACAAAAAGGAGAACAGATAAGCTATCAGTTTTGCTTTTCTGATCAGATGTTTGGAAGGATTGTGTCTATTCTAGCAATGCAAAAGAAAATTAAATGGTAAAGTATTTCAGTACCAGACTTTCCTTTACATAACATTTGTTACCATGGCTATATATTGTCATAATAAGGTAACTATGTTCTTGGAATTGCATACAAAGCTGTCATTTATAAAGTAAATCATATTTTCTGAAGTCCACAATAATTTTTCCTTACAATAAAGGATCCCAGTAGTCATGTAATTAAATTACATGACTAAGCAAATTAGATTGAAAGCAGTACTTGAAGGAGATTTATAAATTTGTAAATTAATAGTGAAATTACTTTTTTGGTAAGACTTAAATCTAAGATGATATTATTTTAATTTAGGCATTAATTTAATATAGGTGTTTTATTAACGTTGACTGGAAAGTCTCTTTTAATAAGCCAACTTCAAGAGAATTCTTGCACTGTGTGTGTTTTAGTTCCTGAATATGAGGTAATAATAATGATGATGTACATTATAATGTTTTGTGTTTAATGGTAACTGATGTCAGTTCATATTTGAGTAGCAGAGGTTTGTTTTTTAATTTGGTGGGCTGGTATTGCTTTCTTGTATTGATGAGACAACAATTTTGAAGAGTTTCAGTGATATGCCAGAGATAATTTAGCAAAACTTCTGATTGCTAAAGCCTCTCTCCCTCTTTGCCTCCTTTTCTTTCTTTGGTCACTTTTTTTTTCAAGTCATAACTTTTTGGGGAGGAAAAAATTACCCTCTCCTTTTTCTGGGTTATTCTGGCTGGTCAAAGAATTAAATTGACATGAGACAGAGGAACAGGAGAAAATCAAATTTAATTACATATATTCAGGGTTACGTCATTGTACATGGCTTTTGGTGGATGTAATCACTCATGCCTGGAGCACATGATTTCTCGAATGGAGTTGCCAGGGCACAGGGTACATGTGGATTTAGATCCAGCTCCAGTCACTTTTCTAAACCAGTTTTTATATCCGTCAGCAAAGGGAGACAGTTCCAGTTTTCTCCTGACACTGACATTGTCCTGCATTACTCTCTAAAGTGGATGTTGTGATAGAAGCAAAAACTACACGTGCACACTTGTGTGTGTGTGAGGTGTGCACACTGACTTTTTAGCTCTATGAGAAAAGATTTGTGTCATAGTCATGAAACATTGAGTGCTTTGGGGGTGGGTTAATCACCAGTCCTGGAGATTTCATCTACAGCTGGCTTCTGGGGTTTATTTTGGTTGGTTGTGTGCTTGATGGGTTCAGCTCTGTGCTTCACTGATGCCACCAGACACACGTGTGTTTCCAGTATCTCTAGACAGCTCTTCTTCTCTGCACTGCAGACTTTTCCTTTTTTTTTAAGTGCCCACGATTGCAAACTTTAGAGGAATATTATCTTTACACTTTCTCTTTTAGTTTGTACTTAAATCCCTGGGTTATGGAGATGGGTGTTGAAAAGCGGTCTGTAAACACTATTGCAGCTCTAGTGTAACTTTGGCACAATGACTCTGCAGTTCCTATGTGTATCTTTTGTTGCCTTCCTGCTTTATCATTCCTCGTTCCTTGAATTATTTTTAATTCTCCAGAATATGGATCTGGGGGTCCCTCTTGAATTCTGCCAGTTGCTGTTTTCCTTAGGTGCCTAATCCACCATAATGTAGGAGAATTCCCATTGTCAGCCATATTGGAGAGTATATTTGATGATCTTTTCTTAAGTGTGTTGAGAAGTCAAGTTGCTTTTTCTCTACCAGGAAGGCTTGTGCACATTGTAGCTGGATCTTCGCCTAGCCTGTCACGTGTTAGCTAACGAGATTATCCCACACCCTACGGGATGTGCCCTGTTATTCTCCGACTTTATTGGTGGGAAGCTCACTCAGAGACTTGGAGGTGGCCAAGTATGGCAGGCTGGTCCCAGGGCCTTTGTTCTTAACTGTGATACTCTGTTACTGCCTTTCTTTCCTGGTGGAGGAGTCGATGTTTGAGCCCGTGGGTCAGTTCATCTGGAGAGAGGAGGGGCCAGAGTTCTGGGATGTAACTGGAGGTGGAGGTCTGGTCCTCAATGGGGAAAGTAACTGTTGTACCTGGCACTTGAAGGTCACTGCTAACCCTAGCAGTTGCCATGTTAATGGGCTGGTAAGATGGAAGAGAGGTAAGAACCTGGTGATGGAACTTTCAAGAAACCATCATGTATTAGGAGGAAGAGAGATGCAGAGGTTGGTACCACATTTAGGGATAACATGAAGATGAGAAAGATAGAGTATATTTAGGTGGTGAGTAGAGGAAACCAGCAGACACTGGAGCTACATGTTGCGCTGTGAGGGAGGAGTTGGCTGCAGGCCTCGTGGGGCTGCGGGGCCTGGACAGCAAGCACTGCCCGCCTCTCTGGACGAGAGGCAGGTGGGAATGGCCGTAGATATAGTGCTGTGTGGGGTGTGGTGTTGGCAGCTGAGCAGCTCTCTGGCTGCTGAAATGAGGGAGGAAGGCAGGGCAGGAGGGTGCAGGTGATGGTGGAGGTGACAGCATGGGCATGGCTCTGGGGAGGGCAGAGCGCGTGCGGAGCTGCCCGAGCGCCACGTGCTGCAGGTCTCTAGCAGGGCCTGGATGGCGTCTGTGTAGGAGCAGAGGCGGTGACTCACTGGAGTGATGGAAGGCTGATTATTCTCTTTAAAAATAAGTCATTGAATAATTTTATACATGACACTAATAGGATGATGTGAGAGAAAGCTAAGGAAGTGATATAGTTTCCTTTGTTTAATTGGAGGCGGTCATTCAGTTGTCTGTCAGCATTGCCTTCACTGAAAATAATTTCTGGACTGGTGTTGGACTGCCTCGTGGTGCATCACAGGAAAGAGTGCGGTTTTTGAAGCAATGTTTTTTATCTGCTTGTTTATATGTGAATGCTGAAGCTGTAACTAGCAACGGAGAAGCCATTTTAAAAATGTGTCATGTATTGCAGTAAAGAATGGCAAATAGACATGGAAAAAGACAGTGAACCAAGAAATTTTTGTGTTGAGATTGATGATAAGTGGAAGAGGACAGTGTGCCCTAGGCTACCTTTTTGTTCATTATTGGAGAAAGCTTGCCCAGATTCTTTCTCTAAACAAGAAAGATGGAATTCTACTTTTATGAAGGGCTACTTACCTGCTGACCTTTTTGGAAAAATACATACATATTTTCTCCCATTATGGAAGATTGTTTTAGAACTGAAAATTCACCTTTTTTTTGGTTCATTAATTTTTGCTAACATTTTGAGTTTTTAGGCAAATTATGTTAGTGCTATTGGATATATTGTGCTTTGGGTTCACTACTTTCTAGGTAAAACCTAAGATAACCTTTCCATGATGACTTTTGATTGTTCTACCAAATATACTTATATCATTGTGTTTCTGTGTTTGAATGCCTGGAATTTTCTTTGAAGTGTTAGTTTTTAGCAAGCTTAGTTTAAATTGAAACATAGAGCTTCAACCTAATGTGTGTTAGGTTTTGTGTATTTATATGACATCCACTGTCCTCTCCTTTCTTTTTTCTTTTTGTCAGCATGCTCTTTAAGGCCAGAGTCTGAAATTTCCCCTTGTTCCTTCATTTCTTACAGACGTAAGGCTCATGGTAAATATTTAGGGAGAAGCGCAGGCCAGGTGTCACCACCAGCTTTTCTAATATGGAGGTGCCTGAAACGTCTTTAGAACTGAAAATTCACATTTTTTTTATTGTTTACTCATATTTATTTCAAGCTTCAGGTTTAACCTCAGTTTCTCTAAGAAAGTGCCGCTGAACTGATAGTTTTAAAAAGTCATAATCTTTTTCACGTGTTTAATTAGGTTTGTATATGCTGTATAGTTTTTAAGTTATTTTTTATTGAGTTTCTATGAAATGTCTTACCTCCGTGCTCTATGAACTACTTTACTTAATCCTAAGAGTACCCTTTCAGAGTGCTTAGCGGTATCATCCTTACTAAGGATGGTTCAGCAGCCAGCTTCATATCATTCAGATATGGGCCCATCTCAGAGACTACACTTATATCTTTTTCATTTTATTGTTGATCTTTGATATTTATATAATTACGAAAAGCAGTATTGTCTGTATCATGCCTCTCTTCAGGAGTAAGTGAAACACTGCAGGATAATAAGCTGTTTATCAAACCATATCAAAGACATAATTACTGTGTTACTTGATTTCCCTGATTGGATGTAAGCTTGAACCATGTAGGCTTAATTTCACAGAAGTCAGCTTCATTTCTAAGAGTCAGAGAGGAAAGTGAAAAGGGGAATTGACTTTTGAAGAAATAATAGAGACTTTTGGACGTTCTGATATTACCATCAGAAACCCTAGTAAACAAACTCCAGACTCTGGCATCTGTGCAACCTGCTGACCTGAGGTGCTTTCTCCCACGCAGAGTTCCCAGTATGTGCAGTGCGTGGCCGGGTGTCTGCAGCTGATGCTCCGAGTCAATGAGTACCGCTTCGCCTGGGTGGAGGCAGACGGGGTGAACTGGTGAGCCCTCACTTGTCATGTGGGGTAACATTTAAGAGCATCTCTCCTTGACATTGTCAAAGAAATTAATATGTTTAATCACTGAAATGAAGGTGTTTTTTAAAAAAAATTTTTTTCAAATGTCTTGTGTGATGTTTTTCCCCAGGAATCATGCTGGAGACTCAGGGCCCCCGGTTTTCATTGTTAGTATATCAGGTTGGTGCTCTCCACCTTGCCCAAAGCAACATTCCAGACTCCAGAGGGAAAGCAGGCCTTCAGCATAGACATAGCATCTTGTTTGTGTACACAGTTTAGTCCCTGGTGGCTCAGTGGTAAATAGTCCTCCTGCCAATGAAGGAGACACAGGTTCGATCCCTGGGTCAGGAAGATCCCCTGGAGGAGGAAATGGCAACCCACTCCAGTCTTCTTGCCTGGGAAGTCCCACAGACAGAGGAGCCTAGCGGACTACAGTCCATGGGGTCACAAAAGAGACACAACTTAGCAACTCAACAACATCTTCTAGGCAAAGTTCTGTTTCTGTGTAGGGGGCTGATCACCAGTCATGTTCCCAGAGGCCGACCAGGGCCCTGGTGTGCAGGCAACCAACTTCTTAGGACAGCCATCTCACGTGTTAACTGTCCTCCGCACAGAAACCTGAAGGTGACTACGCAGGCGGTGTTTCTGGTCTGTTTATCTTCTTTAAAGTGATGTGATATTTTGGGCAATGCAGTAAGAAAGCATAATTATTCATTTTACTATTATATCATCTTCTAGGTGATTTCATCATCCATTTTTTAAATAACTTTAGTCTTTACTATTTTTTTATATCATACTTGAGAATAATGAGGGAATAATGACAAAATAAGATCTAGGATGGTGAAATATGTGATTCTTCAAATTATAGTTAACAAACTCACAGTATATCTTAGGTTTATAAATGGGTCTAATAGACCTGTATTGTAGCTGTAAGATATATTGAAAGAAAGAAAGAAAGTGAAGTCACTCAGTCATGTCCGACTCTTTGCAATCCCATGGACTGTAGTTTACCAGGGTTCTCTGTCCATGGGATTTTCCAGGCAAGAGTACTGGAGTGGGTTGTCATTTCTTTCTCCAGGGGATCTTCCTGACCCAGGGATCGAACCTAGTTCTCCTGCATTGCAGGCAGATGCTTTACCCTCTGAGCCACCAGGGAAGCCCAAGGTATATTGAATTTTATCCCATTAAACAAAAAGTGCATTTTCTTTTTGTTCTTTGAAAGACCTGTAAGAAAGAATAAAAGTCATGAAACAGCTGCTTCTAAAAATAGTTACAATTGCTCAAAAGATAAACACTTAAAGTTTGGTCTAGTGGACCCTAACGGCATACAGAGAGGCTAACCAGATGCTGCTCTTCTAGTTATTGGTACTAGTATTTTTGGAAGATGGTAATGTCAAGGCCTTTGACTATGTGGGTCACAACAAACTGTGGAAAATTCTTCAAGAGATGGGACTACCAGACCACCTTACCTGCTTCCTGAGAAATCTGTTTGCAGGTCAAGGAGCAATAGTTAGAACTGGATATGGAACAACAGACTGGTCCCAAATCGGGAAAGGAGTACATCAAGGCTGTATATTGTCACCCTGCTTATTTAACTTACATGCAGAGTACATCATGAGAAATTCTGGGCTGGATGAAGCACAAGCTGGAGTCAAGATTGCTGGGAGAAATATCAGTAACCTTAGATATGCAGATGACACCACCCTTACAGCAGAAACCGAAGAAGAACTAAAGAACCTCATGATGAAAGTGAAAGAGGAAAGTGAAAAAGTTGGCTTAAAACGCAACATTCAGAAAACTGAGATCATGGCATCTGGTCCCATCCCTTTATGGCAAATAGATGGGGAAATAGTGGAAACAGTGACAGACTTAATTTTCTTGGGCTCCAAAATCACTGTAGATGGTGACTGCAGCCATGAAAAATTAAAAAGATGCTTGCTCCTTGGAAGAAAAACTATGACCAACCTAGATAGCATATTAAAAAGCAGAGACATTATTTTGCCAACAAAGGTCCATCTAGTCAAGGCTATGGTTTTTCCAGTAGTCATAAATGGATGTAAGAGTTGGACTCTGCAGAAAGCTGAATGCCAAAGAATTGATGCTTTTGAACTGTGGTGTTGGAGAAGACTCTTGAGAGTCCCTTGGACTGCAAGGAGATCCAACCAGTCTATCCTAAAGGACATCAGTCCTGAATATTCATTGGAAGGACTGATACTGAAGCTCAAAACTCCAATACTTTGGCCACCTAATGTGAAGAACCAACTCATTTGAAAAGACCCTGATGCTGGGAAGGATTGAAGGTGGGAGGAGGAGAAGGGGACAACAGAAGATGAGATGGTTGGATGGCATCACTGACTTGATGGACATGAATTTGAGTAAATTCTGGGAGTTGGTGATGGACAGGGAAGCCTGGCATGCTGCGGTCCTTGGGGTCTCAAAAGAGTCGGACATGACTGAGCGACTGAAATGAACTGAACCAGTGTTAACTATTCAGTTTAGTAACAAGAAAGGGCATAAATAGAATCTAGAATGTGTCATGTCCAACATACAGTCTTTGGTATGGTAATACCTACCAACAAGGTTAGTTGTAATCAAATTAATACAGAGACTTTTAAGTTGAGAAGAGGCATTAATAACGGTAGAATATGTTAAGTTGCCGAGAGTGGGACAGTTTAGAGAAGTCATTGAATTTTTTCATTTTTTAAAGAAAGAAAACATGTACTTTCTACTCTGCCATTTCTTTTGTTTAGGATTGAAGGTTTTCTTTTTTTCCTTTTTGGTGCTCCTCAAATCACAAGCAGGGACCCTGGGAAGAGAAAAAATTGTGAGCATAGCCTGCTTGAGGAGAGTGGAAGGGGACTGTGGTTTAAAAGCCCAGGACCTGTTTTCTCTGTGTGGTTTCCTTTTCACTTACATGAATGGCACACACTATCTTTGAAAGTTTATATGCCTGTATAAGACTGAGAATATACTCTTACATTATTGGAAAGTCTGGAGGTCGGCACTGACTTTTTAACTACTGGAGCTAAAGTGGGCAGGCTTCCACTAAAGTAATTGCTTCCCCCCTCCCACCCCATTCAACTGCCCTTTGTGAACATTTGTACCCTGACATTTGAAGTATTTTTAAAGTATATAGTTATATAAAGTAGCATATAAGTGAAAGGTAAGATTCAAAAGGAAATTGCGTGCTGAGGTGCAAGGGTCACGTCCTGAATGCCGGTCAGGCCCTCCTGCTGTTCACTGTGTGACCGCGCGCCCTGGCGCAAGGGGGCAGCATCCTGAGACTCTGGCCATGTGGACTGGCCCTCTGAGAGCAGGGTTCTGGCTTGCTCCTTCCTGCAGGCAGAAAGGAGAGGACATGATTCTGAGAGACTGGTGCACTGGGGCAGAAAGAGCAGTCAGTTATTTCTACTTCTGGTTGCATTGTCCTATTCCTAAACGTCATTTCCACCTGTGTTCCTTTCAGCATCATGGGCGTTCTGAGTAACAAGTGTGGCTTTCAGCTCCAGTATCAGATGATCTTTTCTGTGTGGCTCCTGGCTTTCAGCCCACAGATGTGTGAACACCTGAGGCGCTACAACATCATCCCTGTCCTGTCTGACATCCTGCAGGAGTCGGTCAAAGAGAAGGTGACGAGGATCATCCTCGCAGCATTCCGCGTAAGCGTTTTGTGGGGAGTGTGTCCTGTGGGGTGTGTGTGTGTTCTGTATATGTGGTGTTGTGGTGTGTGTGGTGTATGTATGTTCTGTGGGGTGTGTGTATGTGGAGTGTGTTCTGTGGGATGTGTGTGTGGTGTTCTGTAGTGTATGATGTGTGTGTGGTGTGCGTGGGGTATGTTCAGTGGGGTGTGTGTGTTTTCTATGGGGGGAGTGTGTGTGGGATGTTTGTGGTGTTCTGTAGAGTGTGATGTGTGTGTGGTGTGCATGTGGTGTATTCAGTGGTGGTCTGTGGTGTGTGTGGTGTGTTCTGTGTGATGTGTGTGTGTGTGTGTGTGGTGTGTTCTGTGAGGGGGTGTGTGATGTGTGTGTGTGTGAGGCACTTTTCATGCAGCCTGAGGCCTTTCAGCGGGTGCAAATGTTGCTTGTTCTCCCAGTGGTCATGGAGCTGTGGATTCTTGGTGAGCTTAGACTGAACTATCACAGATTGTATTTATGGCAGGAGAGGGGACGAGGGAGGAAGCTGTCTATATGGATGAAATGTGAGGATTGCAGACGCTTGTTGGGAGTGTGACAGTGCTATATTCAGGTGGCCTTGTTTTCCAGGAGGCTGTTTGAGGTTTTTTTTCTGTCCTGGGCCCTTCGTTTAGAATGGAGTTGTATTTCTGATCCTGGGTCTGCTGACCAGCAGTCATTTCTAAGACAGCTTTAGAGATCATCAGTTACTTTGAGCAGTGAAGTTGTCCTCTTAGGATGTTAGGATTTTGGCCATGACCTCAGTCAGCATCTTCCCTTAAACAGACCGGGAAGTTGAGGGTGCAGGGGGCCATGCTGGACTCTGTAGAAGTCACAGTGTTCAAAAAGTCACAGGAAGTGTACAGCCAGACCGAGATTCTTTGTTTTCTTTGGCCCTGATTTGGGAGCTCTCCAGATTGTTGATCAGCTTTTTATGGACATCTTAGAAGTAGGATAGTGTAGCTCTTTTCTAGTTTTCCTTTCCATGTGGTGTGTTAGCAAGATTGTTGGCTCTGGAGTGGACAGACCTGGAGTGAGTCCCAGCATGGCTGGATGGGAGGGTGGTGTGAGCTCTCAGAGCTGATTCCTCCGTCTATAGAAAGTGTTGAGTGAAACTTAACTCACTTCAGCATTGGTTAAGGATTCAATGAAGTAACAGACAAAGGGCCTGGCAATAGTAAATATACAGGAAATATTTCTCTTCCTCCTTTTCTGTCCATAAAAGCACAAAATAATAGCCATCTGCCTCTTTAACCCCCACCTCTATGAATTGCATTCTAGGTTAATGTGGCACCTAGGCAGAGGTCAAGGGCTATTCTGTTAGATTTAGAAGAGGCAGCACAAATGTTTTACTAATATTTAGCAAGATTTAACAATATTACCTAAACTTTATTTGCAGATTCAATTTTTTTACCTATACACAATGCATGGAACTTACGTTAATTTCTGGACTTCTGTTGTCCAACTTGAATTTCAGAGTGTTTAAAATAGACCCAATCTATTGATAGGTATATTAGTTTTTTAGACTCTCCTTACTAAACTGGGACAACATAGTCATTGTATGATTAGACTGAAGACTGAATATCAGAAAAACATCCTTAGACATCCAAAACTTTGATGTACATAACTGAGTTAAAATCGAGCCATTAGTAAGGACATAGTAAAGCCATTTGATTTAGACTATCAAATAGGTGAAAAAAATGAAAATGACTTTTTTTTTTAATCCTCAAATTCCTATAATCTTTGATAAAGATTTCGCTGGTGAGGTTGTTTGAGGATCATCTAATTATACATTTCTCCCCACATCCTGAGGAAGAAAATTTTTATGCTGAAGACTTTAGGAAGCTTGCTGAGCTGCTGTGAGCTGAAGAAATATAGCAGCTGTTTTTGTTTTGTTTTTTTTTTTCATTTGGCTGGGTGAAATTTTATTTTTGAAAATGTCAGTCTCACTTATTCATAGCAGGTGCTGAACTCCAGGTCTCCATAAATGTTATTCCTTCGGTTAACTTGATATGTCAGTCTTTTGTTTCTAAAATAAATTAGAATGTTCTGAGGCTTGTGACTGAGAAAGACACTCGGGGCTGTATTTGTTGTCTAGAGTTCTTCATCCGTTGTGAATTTTCTTTCTCTTTTTTGGTTCTGCTTAGTCCAGACCCTACTTAATATGTCAGATAATAAGATAAATTATATTTTATGACTGCATGAAAGCTTGGGAAGGCTTTGGAAGAAACACCACCCAGTTGAATTTGGATTTATATTAGCTTGTGTTAACTATGATGTTTAATTCACACCCACATACGTATACACACACACAGACAGAGACATGCATAGACTTGCATATTCTCTACAGATAGTTCACAGTCATAACCCTTCAGAGAGGCCCTCTGTTCTGTTTCATTGGTCTGTGTATCTGTTTTATGCCAGTGCCATCCTGTTTTGATCACTATAGCCTTGTAATTTAGTTTGAAATCAGGAAGTGTGACCTTTCTAGCTTTGTTCTTCTCTCTCAAGATTGCTGTGGACATTTGGAGGCTTTTGTGTTTCCAACTAGATTTCAGGATTGTTTTTCTGTTCCTGTGAAAAAACGTCATTAGAGTTCTGGTGGGGATGGATCTTACTGATTTTCATAGGCTAAGCCAGAGCCTCTCTGCATTTATTTAGCATAATTGGTAGAAATGTAACATCCTTGCAGAAATAAAGAAGATTAAAATTTTGGTACAGTTGATTTAGAATTGTTATTGCAGGATTTGTGTGGGAATGTGGGGGAGGGGATTAGACAGGCCTTCCTTGCCACCTTTGTTGAAGTGGCTTTCTTGAGAGCTTGTTTGTCCTTATTCCAGACCTGAGCATGGGCATGGCGCTTGCTTAGAAACATTGGCTAATTCAGTAAACAGTTTATCTTTAGAAATACGTAGATTCTTTTGCTGCTTTCATAAGTACTCCTAAAAACAGAAAATTGCTTCTGATAATTGTTGAAGCAAGCAAGTTCTTTATTGCTGTCCTGTGTGCACTGATAGGTTGATGTGGGGGAGAAAAAGGTCACCGATTGAGAACTAGGGGATACTGAGAAAGTAGTCTTTCTTAGCATCCTTCGGGCTTTGTGTGGCTGATGAACGGAATGTTCATAGTGGTGCCCCCAGGAGCAGGGCTGTGACCAAAGATAGGGATGGCACTGTTGTAAATGTGTGCAGGGTTTTGAGGCTTGTCTGGGGGAATAATTTAAAATGTTTAGTGAAGACAGTAGAGAGAAGGAATCAGAAGAGTGCTCCTGAGGTGGGACAGGAGCTCAGGCAAGAAGTCAGAGTTTGTGACGCAGGCATCCACTTAAGGTGATGGGTACCCTGAGAACCGGTGGAGGAGAGAGGGTGGGAAGGCAGGTGTAGACAATATCACATAACAGGTTACATCATTTCTCATCGTGTCTCCATCTAACCCAGAACTTCTTAGAAAAGTCAATTGAACGAGAAACTCGCCAAGAGTATGCCCTGGCGATGATTCAGTGCAAAGTCCTGAAACAGCTGGAGAATTTGGAGCAGCAGAAGTACGACGACGAAGACATCAGTGAGGATATAAAGTTTCTCTTGGAGAAGCTCGGTGAGAGTGTCCAGGATCTCAGGTGTGCTGTCCTCTTTGATTCTCATGGGCTGGGTATCCTGGGCTGTTGCCTGGCCTCCTATTTTAAGGAAGTCTCAATTTGTTACTAACTGCGAACTTAGAAGATTGCGCTAAAATGCGGTGTCTTCTGTTGAAAACTGAGGGACATGGAAACACTGGCTCATCACCGTGCAGACAGTTGGTCAGAGCTGTGTGTGTTCTCTCCTCTTCTGGGGGTAGAACCCACCATTCTCTGTGGTCTGAAATCCCAGCCACTGTTCTCACTCAGGTTGTGGATGCCACCCTCTGGGAATGTGCCGGTTTAGAATATTTTTTTAAGCAGCAGTCATTTCATTTATGGAAGAGGTTTGCTCATATAGGGAAAGAGTATTTTTTTCATGCTTTTTTTTTAAGTTTCTTTTGCTTTATTGTTTATATTAAAAAATTATGCAAGTGATGTGCATGCAGTAAAAAGAAAAATCCCTCCCTTATTACAGTCCAGATGGGACTCCAGGCCACTTCCCTATCTTCCCCACCTCCTCCCCCCACACTCTGATTTCTAAACACCTTCTAGCCCCCACCCCCAACACACAAATGCAAATGGGTTCCACATATTCTTCTGGTCTTGGTTCTTTTTTGTTTAATACTAGTTTGACAGGTTTCCCCGTTAACCCATGCATTCTTTGTTTTTAAAGTACTGACACATTCTGGAAAGAGAGTTATTTACTAAGAAGAGTTGGGGTTTGGGGTTTGATTATTAGGCTAATTTGTCCACGTATGGCCTTGAACAAGTTTCTTGACATTTTGAAGTCTCAGTTTTCCTTTTGGTAAAATAGTGATAAACGTTCTAATCTTGTAGGATTTTCCGTGAGGTGTCCAGCACATGCCTTCAGTGTAATGTGTGCTCTGGGAATGTATTTACCAGATAACTCAGTGCAGCCCATAGTCTCCAGGCCCAAATGCCTTTGTCGAGGTGGGAGCTGTCACCTGCATCAGTTGTTTATACAGAGTTTTATGAAAGAAAGCCGAATGAGTTTTCTCTTTGTAGTATAATAGGCCAGCCATGGGCTTGCAGTTTATATAAATTCCATTTTATTATGTTTATTTTTAAAAATTATCATTAGTTCTTCTGTAATAATGATTTGAGATCCTTTTAAAAATAAATAAGATTAATGATAGCTTTCTAAATTATTTAATCCATACTAGGCAATTTTGGAGAAGGCAATGGCACCCCACTCCAGTACTCTTGCCTGGAAAATCCCATGGACGGAGGAGCCTGGTAGGCTGCAGACCATGGGGTCATGAAGAGTCGGACAGGACTGAGTGACTTCACTTTCACTTTTCCCTTTCATGCATTGGAGAAGGAAACGGCAACCTACTCCAGTGTTCTTGCCTGGAGAATCCCAGGGACGGGGGAGCCTGGTGGGCTGCCGTCTATGGGGTCGCACAGAGTCGGACACAACTGAAGTGACTTAGCAGCAGCAGCAGCCAATTTTTACTACTTACTGATTCTTCTGACTGAAAGCCACAGTCACAGAAAACTAACCCATCTGATCACATGGACCACACAGCCTTGTCTAACTCTATGAAACTCTGAGCCGTACCGTGTAGGGCCACCCAAGATGGACGGGTCATGGTGGAGAGTTCTGACAAAATGTGGTCCACTGGAGAAGGGAATGGCACACCACTTCAGTATTCTTGCCTTGAGAACACCATGAACAGTATGAAAAGGCAAAAAGATAGGACACTGAAAGATGAACTCCCCAGGTCGATAGGTGCCCAGTATGCTACTGGAGATCAGTGGAGAAATAAATCCAGAAAGAATGGAGAGACGGAGCCAAAGCAAAAACAACAATCCCATGGACAGGAGCCTGGTGGGCTGTAGTCCATAGGGTCTCAAAGAGTCAGGCACAACTGAAGCGACGTAGCACATGGGCATAGTGAATAATTTTTGAATTAAAATGCATTTCAATTTGTTCCATGTACAGAGGTTTTATTTCTATTATTAATCTATAGTGGGCTAATTCAATTAGTGAATTGTCTCTACATTGTTGATAATCACGGTTAAAAATATTGTCCTGAGGTATGTGTTTTTATTTTTGTAGTGCCATATCATAGTTTGACATTTAAAGTATAATAGAATGTACTACTTTATTTTATGTTAAAGTAATACACTGTTTACATAAATGTATCCTAACATATTGAGTGGTCTGTTAAATACAGTTTTTAAGTGGCATGGTAGAAACAATGCTAAATTATCAGATATTTCAGTGACATATATTCATGTGTGTATTAGAGTAAGGATTTTGGAAACAAGTGCTCCTTTTAACGTCTCATGACGAGTATTCAAATTTGACAGAAACGTTGGACCTCAGTGCTCTGAATCAGTTTCCTGTGGCTTGCTGAAGATGATTTAAGCTGTTTAAACTTTTTTAGGGATAATATATAGAGGATGCTCAGTCTCTATAGTTAAATCATTAGTGAAGATGTTCTACGTTTTTTACATTTTGGAGTATCTCTCAGATTCTTATAAACTTTGAATTCTTTCAAAATTTTTATAGCTCATTCGATGAATACAGTTCAGAACTTAAGTCTGGAAGGTTGGAGTGGAGTCCTGTGCACAAATCTGAGAAATTTTGGAGAGAGAATGCTGCGAGGTTAAATGAAAAGAATTATGAGCTCTTGAAGTAAGTTTCACATTCAGTTAATTCCAGTTTACATGCTAAATAAACTCCATCATTCCACATACTCATGGACATATTTTTGTCCTTTAAGTTTTTAGATAGTCCATGGTTTTAACATATATTTTCTTGCTTACTAATGTGGTTGAATACCTTTTCATGTGCTTATTGGCCATTTGGGTTATCTTTTTCCCAGGAGAAATGCCCGTTCAGGTCTTGTTGTTGTTGTTGGTTTGTTTCCCCATTTTGTAGGAATTCTGTAAGCATTCTAAACATGTTCTGTGTCACACGGAAGTGTTTCCCTGCCCTGAGATCTCCTCGTGTGCCACCTGCAGTTTTCCCTCCCAGTCTCCTCGTGATATTGTGGGACTTGTGGGCAGTGGACATTATGAATCTGAAAGTGACCTGTTATGTGCGTTTAAAAGGTCTGAAGGCTGCTGACTTATGTTCAATAAAGCATGTGCAGTGTACTGTGTGTAATGTGAAACTTGTAGAAAATACGGTTATATTTGTAAATGTACATTTTTGAGAAAATATCAGCATTATACCTGTGTTCTCTTGTGCTCTAGAAAAGGATTAGAAATCAGTCTCTCTTTGAATTAAATTTATTTCAGAATTTTGACCAAACTTCTGGAGGTGTCTGACGATCCCCAAGTCCTAGCTGTTGCCGCCCATGACGTTGGGGAGTATGTGCGCCATTACCCACGAGGCAAGCGGTAAGGGAGGAACCTGGTTACCTCAGGTGTCCTGAGATGGTCAGCAAGGGTCCTAACTCATACACTCCTGTAGAGTAGAGTCATTCAGCTGGGAGATGATGGCGTAAGTGGTATCAAGGTGACCATAACGCTGGGGATCAATTTTAAACCTAATTAAAAATGGGTGGTATAAGAATAGAAGCACATGTGTGGAACACAACTGTGCCTTAGCCAATAGAGATCTCACTAGAAAATTCACGTTCAGGATTTTCTTTGGTTTGTATGCTGTAATTTAAAAGCCATTTCATGAGTACTGGTGATTTTTCGATTATTACTGTTATTTGTTATAATATTGAATTGTTATTGAACTGAGTAGGATGAATGAATGTGATGGAAGAAGCTCTTTTTTGGGGAAAATAATCACATCAGCTTCCTATCCTTCAGTCCCCACATCAGCACCACAAATGGGGGTTCCTTGTCCTCAGTGGCAGTAAAGAATTTGCTAGATTGGGCGACTGAGCTACTATAATGTAGTTGATAAAGGACTGAGCTGGTGTGTTAGGTAAGGTGGTGTTTTAATCCATAGTACCTGGCATGGGACAAGCACTCATAAAAACTGGATATAATTATACTACACATTTTTTTTTCCTCAATACAGTACATTAAAAAAAAAAGATGTTCTAAAAATAACATACAAGAAGGTCTCCAGGTGAAGCCTCTCTGTCACCCCAACCCGTGTGCTTCCCTCTAGGTTGTCTTGTACCACCGCCAGCCTTGCCACACTAAGGGGTCCCAGCCATTGACTGTGTGGTGGTGTTGGCCACCAGGCACCCACACTGCTGGGCTGCATTTTAGACACCCACTGGCTCTTTGCAGGGCCCTGCCCTGGCAGACAAAAGGGTCCTTTCTTCCATTTGTGATGCAGTAACTGTTTATGTTTCGCTTTTGTGTCTGTAGTAACTGAATTTTTCAGGGTGTTGCAGGGGGGCAGCAACAGCGGTGTGATTGTCAGTCCTCATGGTGCTTTTGTCAAGAGGAATCTCTCATCTCTTTTACTGCCCAGCAGGTCGTAATGGCATACTCCATCATTGCAGGAAAGGGCAGATATCTTAACAAATCGAGTCTTTCTCAGGAAATTAACATGGCTTCTATGAGGTGTTTTTTAACCTCGTGTTCCCTGCCGCCTGCTTCTGAGCCTGTATCTGGCTCCCAGAATGGCAGCCGCTGGGCTTATTATTGATCTGATATTATTTCAGCTGTTAGGTGGTATGCAGTATACTAATTTTTAAGCAAGCCACAAATGCTGGTAATAAAGAACTTAATACTGAACTGCCTGGAGCACTATAATCTAGATTACCCTAGCAGTCCAGATTGATCATATTTGCCCAGACTAGGAAATGAGGATAACAATTGGATTTATTATTAGGAGTTCAAGAGAGAATGTACGAATGCTTCAAATCTGTGATTTGGGAGAAATGGTGTTTTAAAAAGATGTGTGTTGTTTACTTACCAGTACGGTAACTTCTCTTTGTGAGACTCCTGGGCGGCTGAGGGCTGGGGCTGTCTGTGACTAACAGCAGGCATTGGAAAGTCAACTGCCGCGTGTTCACTGCGTGGCTTCTGTCCTGCAGGGTCATCGAACAGCTGGGTGGGAAGCAGCTGGTGATGAACCACATGCACCACGAGGACCAGCAGGTGCGCTACAACGCCCTCCTGGCTGTACAGAAGCTCATGGTGCACAACTGGTAGGTGCCCCCGGCCCCCGGCCCCATCCACATGTTCTTAAGGAAACGCTCTCGTGAGCGCTGGTTTTTAAGAGCAGTGATTTAGATTAATACCTAGAAGTAGATTTTAGCCATTCAGAGCAGTGTTGTGATAGTTTAGAAAACAACTGCATTAATGTTCTCAAAAAACGCATGTGCAAAGTAGTTTGTTGTTCAGTCTATGTCTGTTGAGTTGGTGATGCCATCCAACCGTCTCATCCTTTGTCAGGTTCAGTAGGGTTGCTGAAGTATAATTCTTGTCTTGTTAATAATAATTCCATTTAAATAGTTATTATTTCTCTTGAAAAGTTTATTGTTCAGCGTTTTCATTTTTTAAATTGCATTTATGATGTGAAAAAAAAGCTGAGTATGGCATAGAACACTAGAGTGTTCCCTTTGGCAGTGGAGAAAATTTTTTGGTCGAGAATTTTATTGTTCAAATGATCATGCATTAAAGATGAAACATTTAAAATTTGAAAACTTTGTCTTGAATTTAGGAATTTGATTTAGTTTCACAGTAAATTTTTTGATGTAGGATTACAAAAGGAAAAGTAAATTTTTTTATGGCCAGTAACTGGTTTATTTGCTCTTTATTATTGACTAGCCAATTAGAGAATATCCTTTCTCTCCCTTTTCTCTAGTTACATGCCAAAATATTTTAGCTTTAGTGTTTTAATTATGATAAATCCTCTTTAGTGGAGAAGCTTTCCTGTACTTTATTAAAAGAATTTTCATATGAAGATTAGAATCCAGTTAGAAAGAATTCTAACTGTGGATTAGAATCCACAGTTGATCAGACTGTAGCGTTTGTTGTGACAGACACGTTTCTATGGCACTTTGTGCCAGAGGATGTAAACTGCTCCAGTAGTAGCAAGTTATTCAACGTCAAATTGGTGTGAGACCAAATAGAATGTCATTTGGAAGGAAAGGAAAGGAAAGGAAAGGAAAGGAAAGGAAAACCTTTGGCAGCATTATTTCCAAATGTAAAAGGATTTTGAGCCAGTATCTTTATGCAGGTAACCAAGCTGGTAAAGCCTACTGCTCTACTTTCCTAAAATAGAGGCTTTTTAACTAAACCATGGTACTGGTTTTTAGAAGATGTTTCACACCAAATAAAACCTGAAAACATAATTGATTTGATTTCCTCTGAGCATTTAGTTTGTCTTGGTTTAATTAAAACAAATTTTTAGAAATGGTGTATTTTAGTACAACACAGTAACAGAAATATTGAAACTAATTAAAACACAGCTATGGGTAAAAGTAGAATACGAGTCTGTGTGAGTGGCAGCAGCAGCAGTGTTTCCTGACGGTATCGAGCATGTTTTCTCTGTTATTGCTTTGCTCTGAGGCCCGGTTTCCAGAGTTCCAGCGCTCTCCTGGTTTACTGTTTGACTTTTCTACCATAAATCATTTTTAGGTTTTTGGTGTTTCATTATTCCCAAGCTTTCTGTTGATCAGACTAAATCATAATTGTAGATTTAGTAAAGTTAGCATTTCTTTTTTACTGTGGAGAATGGTTTTTTGGTTTTAAGTCTAAAATTACATTTTGAGTATAAACTAGAAACTTAGGAAATCATGGACCTGGATTGTCTCTGGTTCTCAATTCGGATTCTGCTCTGAGGGGTTCAGTTCACTTTTCTTGGTGATGCAGAGATGGATTTACCTCTGGTTTATGGAACATGGAATGTAGAGCTTTACAGTATCATGTGAAAATATTGCTCACTTCTTTGTCAGGAGTTTATGACTGATTTCTGGATTATTTCTGTGACTTGGAGGACATAGAGTAGCCAGCATTGCCCCCTCCACTGGACACCTGTGTGTATGGAATAATGGGTTACATGTAGCCCCAACTGATGTGGGTGGGATGTGGGGGCCAGAATGGAAGGAGGGGACAGTAGGCATACACCGGGGTCCCTGTAGTTCAGGGAGCCTTGAAAGGGCCAGTCCCACCCATGGCCCTGCTGAGTGGATGTGCAGGCTCTGGCCTTCCCATCCCCACATGCAGTTCCTGGTATGTCCCTCGTTCTTTTGAACAAGACTGGATTTTTATATTCATGAATTTGGCAAAATAGATACAAGCAATGACAACTTAGTCTAGAGAACTTTTGTATAGACCCTCAGCTTCTGTGTTATAATCTAACATCATACAATGTCATCGTTTCTCTCCTACAGAATGATTTTAAATGTAATCAGCCTCTAATTCAGAAGCAGCCATATGTGCATATGGACAGCTCAGGACTTCAGGAAAGAAACACTGAATTTTGTAGGTAGAGGATCTTGTGTAGAACTTTCTCTTTGTTTCTAGATTCTTTTTCAACCTGTTTTCAAGCAGAATAATAAGAGTGTTAGACTCTCTAGTTCTTTTATGTGTAGGTAAATAATATAACAGAGAGACCTCACAAAGCCAAGGGTGTGGGTGATACTGCTTTTATTCTTCAATCTTTACATCTGACGGGGGTATTTTAGTTATTCTCTAAGTACATAGCCATAAATACAGTGATTAAAAGAGTTACTTATGAACAGAATTGAAGGGAAAAACCCCTTAGTAAGTTTTAATTTTTTAGCCTTAATAATCATGTTACTATAACATTCCAAGTGATTTTATTTTTTTATTTTTTTAAAATAAATTTATTCATTTTAATTGGAGGCAAATTACTTTACAGTATTGTAGTGATTTTGTCATACATTGACATGAATCAGCCACGGGTTTACATGTGTTCCCCATAACATGACATTTCCAAATTTAACATTTTCCAAAATTAATTTAGAAAATTGTGGTCTGTCTTGGGCTGCCTGGAATTTTCCACATTATTCTTATGACATTTTTAGTGGAGGAATTCTCAGGTAAGACTATTTATTACATTCTAAATATAATTCAAGTAAAAGGAGTCTATAATAAGCCCTGAGTGTGGACTTTGCTCCCATTCTGTCTTCTTAAGAGTGCTTGTAACGGCATATGCCATGTTGCATAACTAGATTTGTATGTGCTGTGGTCATTTACAGGCGTGTTCTGCATTGTACTGATTGCTTTTGGTTATAACTACTTGATCCGGAACCAGCATTTAAAGTGAAAAGGAGGGACTTCTGGTTCTGGTTCTACAGGTATGGAGCTTGAAGTCTCCACTCCATCTGAACAAGTAAACAGCTGAACAGACTGAAAAATCAAGCAACCCTTGTTGAACCCACAGGAGAGGACAGGATACACTTTGCAGCCGAGACTAAAGAGGCACGTGAATGCAGAGTCGTTGCTCAGAGGAGCAGGACTCAGACCAGGGGACAGTGAGGGACCAGCGCCTGGAGGAGGCTGGACTATGGCTGGTGAATCGCAGGAGGTGCAGTATGCACAAGTTTAGGGGATCTAGACGGGGGGTTGGGGAGTGGGCCAGTACAGTGAGAGTTCTCTTCAGAAGCCAGACCAGTGTCCCACAGTAAATATTTAAGAACTCCCATGGCCTTTTGTCAGAAAGGGGAGAGGAACCATTCTGAAACAGCCCAGAGCTCTTGTTCTTAACCAAGGCTGTACTCAGTGGAGATTCATTAACCTGCCTGCTGGGGTGTCATGAGAGTCTGACTGACCTAGGAAAGGGAAATGACCAGTTCCAGCAGACTCTGACCATCCTTTCTTACCCAGAAGGGTAGAAAAACCCCAAGGGACACTTGTGAAGGTCACAATCTCAGGGTCCAGGTTCAGTGAAGACTGAGACCAGATCATAGGACTCCAAAAAACTTCTTTCACCCTGCCTCACCACCATGTTACTTCAAATTTATTTGTAACAGTTTCTTTTACCCAGCACACCAAATCCAACTATTAAGAAAATATTACAAAGCATACCAAAAAGGAAAAAAAGACATCAGAACAAGCCATGGCGAGAATGTTGGGAGATCAGGCTAGAAACTTTAAACAACCATGACTAACATACTTAGGACTCTAATGGATAAAGTAGACAGCATGCAAGAACAGATGAACAAGTTAAGCAGAGAGATAGAAATCCTAAGAAAGGACCAAAAAGAAATGTTAGAGGTCAAAAATCCTGTATCAGAAGTGAAGAATGCCTTCGATGGACTTATTAGTAGACTGGACACAGCTGTCTACAGAAAACACCAGGCCTACTTGGGTTCACCATTGAATTCTACCAAATATTTAAGGAAGAAATGTTAGATCAATTCTTTGCAATCTTTTTAAGAGGTGAGAAGCAGAGGGAATACTTCCTAACTCATTTTGTGAGGCCAGCATCGCCTAATACCAAAATCAGACAAAGACATTATGAGAAAACCATAAACAAGAATCTCTTATGAACATAGATACAAAAATCCTCAATGAAATATTAACACACTGAATCCAACAACATATAAAAAGAATCATACACCAAAACCAAGTAAAATTTATTCCAGATATGCAAGGCTGGTTAGGCATTTGAGCATCAGTTAATATAATCCATCACATCAACAAAAAGAAGAAGAAAAATCACATGATTTTAACCATCAGTTCAGTTCAGTTGCTCAGTTGTATCCAACTCTTTGTGACCCCATGGACTGCAGCACGCCAGGCTTCCCTGTCCATCACCAATTCCTGGAGTTTGCACCAACTCCTGGATTATAACTATAGATGCAGAAAAAGCATCTGACAAAATAAAACACCTGTTCATAATAAAAACTTTCAATAAACTAGGAATAGAGTTCTTTCTCAGTATGATAAAGAATATCTATTTTTTTTAAAAACCCTTCAGCTAACGTCATACTTATTGCTGAGAAACTGGAATCTTTCCCACAAAGATCAGGTACAAAACATAGAGGTCTCCTCTCACAACTTCTTTGTACTGGAAGTTCTAGCCAAAGCATTAAGATAAGAAAAAATAAATGGTATCCAGATTGAAAAGGAAGACATGAAACAGTCTTTGCTCCTAGATGACATGATCATCCATTTAGAAAATTCTAGAGGCTTGACAAAAAAAGAGTCTTCCTGAAACTAATAAGCAATTATAGCAAAGCTGCAGGAAATAAGGTTAATACACAAAAGTTAATCACTTTCCTATGTACCAGCAAGGGACAGGCAGAATTTGACTTGAAGACTTACTATGAGACTGCAGTAATCAAGATAGTATGGTATTGGTGAAAGAGTAGACAAACAGATCAATGGAACAGAATAGAAAGCCCAGAAATAAGGCCCCTTAAATATAATCAGCTGATCTCTGCCAGAGGAGTTGAAGGCAATGCAGTGAAATAAAAGTAGTCTTTTCAACAGATTGCGCTGGAACAACTGCACATCCACATGCCAAAAAAAAAAAGGACCTAGACACCGACCTTACAACCTTTACAAAAGCTAACTCAACATGGATCATGGAGTGAACATAAAAACTGTAGAAGATAATGTAGACAATCCAGGTGACCTTGGACATGGTGATGTCTTTTTAGATACACCACCAAAGGCCTGATTCAGGAAAGAAATAATTGAGAAGTTGAACTTCACTAAAATTAAAAAGTTCTACTCTGTGAAAGACAGTGTCAAGAGAATAAAACCACAGACTGGAAGAAAATGTTTGCAAAAGGCATATTTGATAAAGGACTTATCTGAAATACAGAGAACTTATTTTTTGTTTGTCCATGCCATGCAGCTTGTGGGATCTTAGTTCCTCCACCAGGGATTGAATTTGGGCCCCTGGCAGTGAAAGCGCAAAGTCCTAAACACTGAACCACTGGGAATTCCCTGCAAAGAACTTTGGAAACTCAACAATAAGAAAACAACTTGAGTACAAAGTGAGCCAAAGACTTTAGCAGACACCTCACCAAAGAAGATATACTAATGGTAAGATTAAGAAAAGATGCTCCACATTTTATGTCATCAGGGGAATGCAGATTAAAACAAAAGCTAAATAACACCACACACCTATTAGATTGGCTGAAATCTGGAACAGTGGCAGCACCAAATGCTGGTGAGGGTGTGGAGCAGCAGGAATCCTCATTCGTTGCTGGTGGGGATGCTACATGGTGCAGCTGCTTTGGAAGGCAGTTGGTATTTTCATACAAAACTGAACATATTCTTAACCTGTGATCCAGAAGTTGTGTGCCTTGATATTAACCCACAGGGTTTGAAAACTCACATCCTCACAAAAACCCAGCACATGGATGTTTGTAGCAGACATTTTGGAAGCCACCAAGATGTCTTTCCTTGAGTAAATGGATAAGCAGACTGTGATATGTCCAGACAGTGGACCATTATTGAGTGTTGAGAAGGAATGAGCTATCAAGTCATGGAGAGGCACTGAGAAACTCCAAAGGCCTATGATTTAAGTGAAAGAGGGCTTCCCAGGTGGCTCAGTGGTAAAGAGTCCACCTGCAATGCAGGAGACCCAGGTTCAATCCCTGTGTTGCGAAGATCCCCTGGAGAAAGAAATGGCAACCCACTCCAGTATTCTTGGAGTGGGAGAATCCCGTGGACAGAGGAGCCTGGCAGGCTACAGTCCCTGGGGCTGTAAGAGTTGGACATGACTTAGCAACTAAACAACTGAAAGAAGCCAATCTGAAAAGGCTACATACTGTATAATTCCAATATACGGCATCTAGAGAAAGCGGAACTGTGGAGACAGTGAAAAGATCAATTGTGAGAATCAGGGAAAGGATGAACAGGCAGAGCACGGAGGAATTTTAGGACATTGAAAATACTGTGTGAAATTATCATGATGGACGTGTGTCGTTACACATTTGTCCAAGCATTTGTTACCAAGCCTGAACCAACAGTGACACATCTTAATCACCCAGAGTCGTAGCACACCTGGTGGCTCACTCTGGATGGTGTACAAATGTGAGCTAGGTGAGCTAAGACTCTGGGTGATTAAGATGTGTCAGTGTCGGTTCATGCTTGGTAACAAATATACTCTCTGATGTGGGGTGTTCATGGTTGGGGAGGCTCCAAGTGTGTGGGGACTAGGTATATCTGGGAAATCTCTGTGTCTTCCTCTCTATTTTTTTGTGAACCTAAAACTGCTCCAAAAAAACATTTCTAAAAAAAGAAAAAGGTGCATTTGCTGCCAGACCTAATGCTTTGAGTGGCCCAGCGCATGGCACATCATAACCGTGTGTGAGAAAAACGATAAAGTGCCTAAGACTGCTGCTCTGTGGATAACAGAAGGTAGAGGTGATGGGGAGGAGGGACTGGACTCTTCTGAACATAAGCTGGAGTTGAAGAAACTCTGGATTTAGCTAATGATATTTAGATTTTATAGCTAGTTTGTGAAGGTTTGATTGCTTGAATTCCTGTGGGAAAGATATCTTTGTTATTGTGAATTTTTCCCAAGTTGCTTTCATAATAGACTGTAATACAACTGCTTTTAAAACTTATGTTTTTGTTTCTTAGGACCAGAATTCATGTAAATAGAGTCTACTTTTAGAATCACTGATTTTTTTTTTTTAATTCTGTGGGTCACCTCTTCAGGGATACTGCTAATTTGTTTAGTCTTTGAATTTAAATGCTATTAGAAAATGAAATAGCTAGTGGTGATGAAAATATATTTGGGAAATAGGTTGAGGACTCATGCTGTGATGTTCTTAAACTGTTTATTCTCACATCTACACAATAACATGTCTTCAGCCACCAGGAGCTGGAATAATGTTCCATGAAGCAGTGCTATTTAGGGATGAAGACTCTGAGGTTTAAAATCAGACAGACTTGGGTTTACATACCCTACATGCTGCTAAACAGCTTCACATTACAACATATCATTTAATGTGCTAAACTCCAGCTCCTCATCTGAAAAATGGGCTCTGCTGTAGCTTCTGTGGACGTTACTGGAAGAGTAGAGATGAGGATGCGCGTCCAGCAGGCAGTGCTGGGCTCTGGAAGAGGCAGATGTTGGAGACGGCACAGGTGACCTTGGTCGCAGCTTTTCCCAGGCTGGGACTTCAAAGTGCTGTGAAAACAGTTTCCCTGGGCTTCCCGGCTGGCTCAGATGGTAAAGAATCTGCCTGCAGTGCAGGAGACCCAGGTTTGATCCCTGGATTGGGAAGATCCTCTGGAGAAGGAAATGGTAACCCACTCCAGTATTCTTGCCTGGAAAGTCCCATGGACAGAGCAGCCTGCTGGGCTACAGTCCATGGAATCACAAAGAGTTGGACACGACTGAGCGACTGACACACACACACACACACACACACACTCAAGTTTGCAGTTTAAATGTGTTCCTGTCAATTAGATACAGATGAGGGAGAGCACTATGATTTTTTACATGGCTCATAAAACATAATTTGCTTTGTGTATAATACTTAAAATCATCATAAAAGCTGGATGAATAACTCCAGCTGAGTAAACTGTAGTGAATTTGCATGAAAGAAAACAGAACTATATATAACATATTTGAAATTTATTTTTTCTCTTTACTAAGTAGAAGTCTGTACTGGAAACAGGTATAAAGTCTATATTTTCAAAATGAATTGTTTTTATACATTCAGAAAAGAATATTTCCTTTATGATTTATACCTAATTGTTTTCCAAAACAGAATTGGTAAAGATTAAGAGAAATATAATTATGACTCAGTTGTAGTTTTAGTCATTATGATAAACTCATGGAAAGATGTGGGATGGAGAATTCTAGGTCCATTATCATTTTAGTTATGAAAATGTAAATACTAAAATGAAGATTAGAGAAAATAGTTCAAAAATGATAGTAAAAGTACATTTTCTACTGACTTTCTTGGAAGCCAAGGCAAAAAGGAAAACAATTGAGACCATAGTTTTCTCAGATTAATATGTTTGTCAGGAGACAGTTCACTCTCTCCCCTGGCACTGATCCATAGCTGAAGTTACCATGGTTTTAAATCATATAGTCATAGGTATACCTATGGCTGATACATGCTGATGTTTGGTAGAAACCAATGCAATACTGTAAAGCAGTTACCCTTCAATTAAAAATGAATAAATTAAAAAAAATTATATAGTCAGTGTCTTCAACTACAGTTTTAAAGAATGAATAAAAGTGTTTGAATATTTAAACAACCCTAAGTACAGTGAAGAGCTGACTCACTGGAAAAGACTCTGATGCTAGGAGGGATTGAGGGCGGGAGGAGAAGGGGACGCAAGAGGATGAGATGGCTGGATGGCATCACTGACTCGATGGATGTGAGTCTCAGTGAACTCCGGGAGTTTGTGATGGACAGGGAGGCCTGGCGTGCTGCAATTCATGGGGTCGCAAAGAGTCGGACACAACTGAGCGACTGAACTGAACTGAAGTACAGTGAGGGTTTGGCCCTTAATCATAATACAGTGGAGGCCTCGTGTTGTTCTTGGAGTTAGTGTAAGTAAGGCCAGGTCAGTACTTCCCGGTGCCCTGGGGCTGGCATCACCCTCAGACCCTCTTTCAGATTTCAGCTGTCTGGGGGGTGCTCACAGCATCTGGGAAGCTGTTTGTCAGGATCGTGGATGCTGAGATGTAGATCTTTTATACCCCTGACAAGAGAATGAAATTGGTGTTTCTTAACCACATATGAGCTCTCTCAGCATTCAACATGATATCTTGTGTGGGCTGTTTTCTTACCTGGATTTTTTTAGGCTTACCTATTTTATTTTATTTATTTTTTTGTTGTAGGTTTCCCTTTTATTTTTCTTTTTTTTTTTAATTTTATTTTTTTTTAACTTTACAATATTGTATTGGTTTTGCCATATATCAACATGAATCCGTTACCTAGATTTTTTGAAAGGGAAATATGTCTTCACACTCCCCATTTTTTTCAGTTTTCAGAAGTGCTGACATCTCAAGAGATGTTAAGATTTTGGAAAAAGAAAAAAATTGCCCTCTGGCTTTCTAGGTTCTTCTAGCTGGTCTAAGAATTTGACATGAGAAGATTAACAGGAGAAACTCTGATTTAATCACATGTGCACAGGGGCCTGTCCTAGGAGGCTTCCGTGGCATCTGAGAGGAGGAGAAGGGGGTGTCACTGGGGACTTCAGCAGGCAGGAGGCAGTTCACACGGAGACAGACAAGCGGGTGTTTGGAGAACAGATGTTTGCGGGGACCTGCTGGGATGGTGGGACACAGAGGACTCTGTTCTCCAGGCCCCATCCGGCTCCCCACACCCGGCCTGTGCTCTTTGTAGATCTCCCAGGATAGTGGTCTTCTGGGCCAGGCACTTCCTCTGAGGTCGGTAGACAGGTAAGGGGCAGGTGAAAGACTTCATGAACTGTCTGTTTCTTAAAAATAACATAAAATAATCCTCATGTTGAAGAGACATTCTGTGGGGTGGCAAATTTTGTTTCCCTACAAAGTTATGGATGACGTTAGAGAAGGAAGCATCACACACCTCAAATTTTGCTTTTTGGGCTGTAGAAGTTAACAGTTAAATGTCCAGCTCCCATGGATTGCTGGTACAAATCAGATGCCCTTTGAGTGAACTGTGAGTTGAATTGGTGTATTAATCTTCATATGTACAGAGACTAACTCGGTACTCAGATAACTCATTTAGATAGCTCTGTGAAGTCCTGTTAGAGGTGTGTTTTCATCCCCTGAAGTGAAGTCTGTAGTCACTTTTCCTCTTGCCTGACAGTAACGTAGCCTTAACCCAGAGGCATGGTAGCTCAGCCGGTGAAGAATCCACCGGTAGTGCAGGAGACCCAGGTTTGATTCCTGGGTCAGGAAGATCCACTGGAGAAGGTATAGGCTACCCACTTCAGTATTCTTGGGCTTCCCTTGTTGCCGGGTTCCAGCCCCGGCTGATCCAGGGTATTCGAAGTGGGGACGGCGTCGGCGAGGATCAGGATACAATAGCTTCAATTACATATTAATTAAAGATGTAAAGAGTAATAGAATGAGGATAGCTCAGTAGGAAAATTCAGTGGAGAAAAGAAGCTGAGTAGCTTGGTTTATGCGGGAGACCAATAAAACTTCAAGACAAGAAGCTTGCACCACTTAACGTAGGCCACAGGCATCCTTCCGTTCTCCCGAAGGAGAGGAGACACTGAGGCCTCCCCGGTCGGATCTTAGAAGCCCAGGCAAAATTAGTAAGCTTGGTGGGTTCTGTGCTCCAGATGGAGACTCAGCCAGAGTGAGAGAGAGAGAGAGACATGGGGAGACCAGTATTTTGAGAAACTGATCCCAATTCTTTATTTTCCATGGTCTACTTTTATAACTGAGATGTTATGCAAAAGTCACATGGGGTCAGCAGTCCTGACTTTTATCAAAGTCAGGTGCTTCATACAAATGTATACAGAGGTCTTAGGGGTGTTGCATCATCTTCTGGCCAAGGGGCCTGCTGACAATTTATGATCCTTGTGACAGCGGTCAGTCAACCAGGACACTTATTTCTCCAGGGGTGATTATTCTTAAAACAGACGCCACCCAAATAAAGTTACATTCCTATAGGGTGAGGGTGTAGTGGGTTTTAGTTAAGGAAAGAATTTACTTAGCCTAAGGTCTAACATGATTAATATCAAAGGTTAATACTTATTTCTTCTATATATTCATTAACGTGTGTAAGGGCAGGGGATGTGGAGACTTAGCAACAAACATTGGCTCAACAAATGAAAAACCCTTCACCAACACAGTTTCTAATCAGCCCACTATACTTATACTAATGGTTTTCTAACTTTTCTAAGGAACCTGTTTTTAGAAGGTTTAAAGCATCTCATGCCTCTCACGGTTGGGAGGCTGTGAGCAATCACATGTGGCCGGACAAGCCTGTCAGGCAGGCTAGAGAACCTTCAGAGGAGTTTGTAGGTTAAAACACTCCTGTCACGCCCAGGAGTTTTTATTAACTGGAGCTCTAGGTTAACTCCTTTTCTGAAAGAGGTGGTGGGGGACAGTCCCCCGTAAAGTCAGAGGTGTAGGTGGGAGCACAAAGTAGTAAAGCAGGCAGGCTCTGGTTATGGGGGTAGATGCTCGAGGATTTCCAGGGGGACTCCTGAGGCTCGAGCCCGCCTTTGCGTATGCCGAGCCTCCTTCCTCATGACCTTTGCCACGGGCGGAGTGCCTTCCGCCGGCCCCCAACACCTTGTGGCTCAGCTGGTAAAGAATCTGCCTACGATGTGGGAGACCTGGGTTCAATCCCTGGTTTGGGAAGATCTCCTCCCTCGTAGCTCAGTTGGTACAGAATCTGCCTGCAATGCAGGAGACCTGGGTTCCATCCTTGGGTCGGGAGATCCCCTGGAGAAGGAGATGGCAACCTACTCAGTATTCTTTCCTACAGAGTCCCATGGACAGAGGAGCCTGGCAGGCAATGGGGTTGCAAGAGTCCAAGAGTCAGACACAACTTAGCAACTAAAACACCACCACCAGTCACTCCAGTATTCTGGCTGGGAGAATTCCAGGGACTGTCTAGTCCATGGGGTTGCAAAGAGTTGGACATGACTGAGCGACTTTTACTTACTCATTATTATTGTTGTTATTATCATCTACTGTAAAGATGGAACAGTGTCTGCTCTCTGCACCCTCTTTTATTGGAGACCAGGCAGCCTCTCAGTAGAGAGAGGAATGGGCCTGTGCCCTGGCAGTTCACCTGCCCACTCTGCCCTGAGCAGGTGGCCACAGCTTTCCCTCCCCTGTAGGTGGAGATGAGACACCCGCTCCCAGGTACAGCAGAGAGGAGAACATGCGGGCACACCCATGCTCAGGTCTCCACGGTGGCCTGTAACTGACTGCGGGTGAGGTAACCTCTGTGTGTTCCCAGGCGCAGGCCCCTGGTGTCAGGACTTCCATGTGCCCGCACACAGGACTTGCAGGTAGCTTGGGTGATGCACAGGAGTGTTAGAATTGACCACACTGGGTGTCAGGACAGCAGATCACCACGCTTTCCAGGCCGAGCCCAGGGAGTCGATGTTTCTCCAGAGCTCTGTCGACCGGGTTCCCGACGTGTAGGGCAGGCTCTTGTGCCTCCATTCAGTACTAGACGGTGTTTGTTCCAGGACCTAGCGTGGCCTCAAATCCTTCACAGACTCAAGCCCTTCACAGACGATCCTCCGTGTCCGTGGATCGTCTGGGAGGAGTGTTCTCCTGCTATTGCTGGTTGAATCTGCAGACAGGATGCTGCGGGTATGGAGGGCAGACTGTGTACCTGAGGTCTGGGGATTCTACAGTAAGCATTGTACTCCCCAGCCCCGTTCTGCCTAAACCTCACAGACCTATGCAGCCACAAATGCTCCCTGGTTGGAATCTTCCCCAGGGTGCTGGCATTGACTGTGACCATAAACTCTTTTATTTTCTAATAACATTTGTAGGCTTCTGTTTTGACCTTTGCATAAATTAAAACTTAGCTGTTGGTTGAAGAAAAGATCCCTATTGACTGTGTTAGGGTGGTTATTCTCATTAATACAGTAATAGATTATATGCTTCGTATGAAACCTAGAGTGAGTCAGCGGTAAGAACATTCCTCCTGGGATTAAAAAGATAAACCCATAAGCCATTGTCACGCTGCAGGAAGTTCAGTCAGGCTCGCGTGTTTAAACCACAGCTGGCTCCGAGCCCTGTGGAGTTCTGTCCCCTCACTTGTGCTAGTTCCTGGAGCTCATGCTCTTCCTGTCTGGGTTCTGTGTTGTTTCACAGGCATCTTCAAGCAGGGATGGTTTTGAGCTGAGGCTGTGATGATAGAGGGTGGACAGTGCAGGGGCCAAGACTCACCCCATCCTGGGTTCTGTGCTGTGCAGGACAGCAGGTCACCTTGGCCTGTGGATCCTGGGGGCCCCCAAAGGCTGCTTAATGGAGGTGCTAAGACCAGGGGAGGTGGAGCGGCGGCTGAGGGCTGGAAATGCTGACCCCTGCGCCCACTGAGCAGCCTTCACACCCATCCCTCAGCCAGCTCCCCAGTGAACACTGAGAGCCCGCTCTCCACCAAGTGATCAGCTGGAGTGTGAACCTGATCTCTAGTCCAAAACTCAGATTTTCCTCTTTATAGGAGGAATCTTGTAAATGTTCTTAAAAAACCTTTTTCTTGTCCTTGTTGGGTACTTCAGAAACAATAGTTTAGGCAAGTCCTTTGTGAGAAGATAGGGAAAGGTTTTCTGTCCTGGAATCACAGTGGTAGCCACCTGCAGTTCAGAGCTGAGTATACACAGACTGTGGGTTTCCGAGGTGGTGCTAGTGGTAAAGAACTTTCCTGCTAGCGCAGGAGACCTAAGAGATGTGGGTTCGATCCCTGCAGGGGCTGGGAAGATCCCCTGGTGGAGGGCATGGCAACCCACTCCAGTATTCTTGCTTGGAGAATCCCATGGACAGAGGAGCCTGGTGGGCTACAGTCCATGGGGTTGCAGAGTCGGATACAACCGAGCAACTTCGCACAGCACATACACTGGTTGGGTGCTTGTCCAGTTGATTTTCTAGAGGAGAGAACGTCACCTGAAACATTGGGAGACCACCTCTCTAAGCCACAGTTTGCTCCCTCTATAAAAGAGGATCACTTTTCGGCTCCTGTGATTGTCCTGTGGGTTCAGCAGTACCATCTTGGGGAAGGTTTCAGACTCCACCAGTGTAGATGGAGTGAGCACTCAGTAACAAGCAGCTCCGAACTGTCGGATCCTGGAGGCTACTTCCAGTGGCTGTTTTCACATGTGCTTGTGTCAATCTCTAGGGATAGACAACTTGTATTTCCTAATGTCAGGAAGCTTCTCATGTGTCTGTTGGTCCACTGACTTGGACTTGTACGTAGGTTGGTTTTGAATTTGTTAGGTTGCAAAAGAGAGCAGCAGACAAGACTTTACAGGAAGGCAGACGTCACTTGTGGTCGGGTGCAGAATTACTCGTTTACGTGTGTCACGCCTGGTCTGTACATGGTAAATGGGCTGTTTAAAATTCATGCAGTACTGGTACTTTTGAATTTAGGCAAGATGAACAGGGAGGCCTGGCGTGCTGTGATTCATGAGGTCGCGAAGAGTCGGACACGACTGAGCGACTGATCTGATCTGAACTGAAGATCAGTTTTCTGGGGCTCAGTTTTTAGATGTTAAAGTGACTAGAGACGACAGTGTATATTGTGCTTCACTTTTGAAAAGGACTCTTTACTGATTTCACTTCTAACCTCCCTTGCTGTTTCCTTCTGTGTTTCAGGGAATATCTTGGTAAACAACTCCAGTCTGAACAGCCGCAGACTGCAGCCGCCCGGAGCTGAATGAGCTCTCAGGGCTTCCCTTGGATCTCCAGCCGTCCCCTCACCTGGGATAGAAGACCTGGAGTGGGTCTCAGTAACTGCGGTCAAGCTCAAACCATTCCTCATTTATGTGTCATTTTCTTCTGTTGTGTAGCTTTTCCCAATGCTGATTTCCCATTAATTTGTCTTAAAGTAGGTGCTTTCTGTATCTAAGGAAAATAGTACTGTTACATATACTGCTCATAATTTCTTTATTTATTGTCCTCTGGAATGAATATAGGGTTATTAAAACATTCTCACTCCAAATACATTTTTTTCTTTCCTTGTTCCTGACTTGAATTGTAACAAAAGTACCTTTTGTCCCAACTGAATTGGGAGAATTGTATTGGCAGAGTAGTGAATGGTAAATAAATGTTTTGAATTCATACGGATTTTTGTCTTCCATCCATCCACCCGCCCATCCACACATGCACATTGCAGCAATCTTCTGCTAATATTGAGAAAACCTTAAAATGTTAAATGAACTCTTAACATGATGCTGTCATCTAAAAGACTTGCTTATGAAGCACAGTGAGGAATTTTAGCTATAGGTTATTTTCACTGATTTCTTATTTACTCTTGGATTTTCATACTTCAAGTCTATTTTCTTTTAATACTTTCTGGTTTAAATATTGCCAATAGGTATTTTATTTCTACCTCCCACCTTTTATTCTGGAACTCCCAGCCTTCACAGGGGCATCCATGGCCTGGAGGTTTACCTCCCCCAGATCTGAGCCTTTTGTTTTTAACCTCGTCGCCTGGTGTGAGTCTCCTTTTTGTTTCATTTTCACTTTTCATTCTGAGCAGTTCTCTGATTGTAAAGATGGTAAGGCTAATAGTTTATATGGTAAGTTTTCTTCTATAGAAAGACACTCCTAGCACCATCTCCTGTTTAAGGGTAAAAGATCGAAACGGTTGACTTGACCACCTTCATCCAGGTCCCAACTTCTCCCACCCCATGCCTCTGGCAACCACAAATCTGATCGCTTTTTGAATTAATGTTTTCATTTCCTTTGAGTAAGTACCCAGAAGTGAAATTGCTGGATTGTATGGTAGGTCTATTTTTAACTTTTTGAGGAACCTCCATACTGTTTTTCCACAGTAGTTGTACCAGTTCACATTCCCACCAACAGTGCACAAGGGATCCCTTTTGGCCACATCCTTGCCAACACTCGTTACCTCCTCTTGCTGATAATAGCTTCTCACAGCTGTGAGGTGACGTCTCATTGTGGCTTTGATTTGCAGTTATCTAGTGATTATTGTTCAGCATCTCTTCATGTGCCTGTTTGCCATCTGTATGTCTTTGGAAAAATACCTCTTCAAGTCTTCTGCTCATTTAAAAATTATTTTTAACTACTTTTATTGTTTTAAAATTCTTTTTTTGTGGTGGGAAACTTCTTTTTTGGATCTTATTGACCTTCATATTTTATGAAGATATGTGAAAAGGGCCTTCCCATTGGCAAGTAAAGCTTATTCCCACACATTGTACCTGGACAGTCACAAGTACCAGATTTATAGAATATAAATAGGCTATATATTTATATCAATATAAATTGACAGGCTACCTGTTTTATTACAAAAGACCTAGTTAGAATGTTTCTGGCTTTGAGACAGTACCAGTTTCTAATGATTTTCAACATTGGGGCCAAGGTCTACCTTTGGAATAAGAGAACAAGTCTTATCCTTAAGATTCTACTTTGTAAAAGCACGTTTATTCTAGAATAGTGCTGCTTTACTTTTGTCATGTTGCTGTTTGAATGCTGGACACCTCAGACCACGTTTTGATGGAGCAAGGTGAAACAGACCTGCGTCCCATGATGTGTCCATGGTGAGATGAAGACCTTCCTTCCTGGCTGGCCCAACATCAGGAGAAACTGTTGAAAAAGGGAGATTTTTTGCTCTGAAGAGAGCAGCAGTGCCTGTGATCCCCCCAGGGCAGGGGGCCTGACTGGGACTTGCACACACACTGCCTTGCTCACACCCTGCCACCTATTGCACCCACACAGCTGATGGCTCAGCATGGGAGCCTGACCAACAGGCAGAAAGTCTGGAGATGACAACCCTAGGCGGGTGGGCCCAGGAGGAGACACGCTGACCAGTATCTCTGGGATGTTGACATGAGGCGTAGATGAAAGTAACTGGCAGTGAGGTGACACACGTGGAAAGATACCTAGAGATGAAAAGGCTGTAAAACCCTGAGTAAAAGTCCCTGAGGCAGAGAGGAGAGTGGCAGGTGAGCTGGGTGACAGCCGGGTGAGAGGGACAGGGTCATTGGTGCCCAGTCCTCAGACTTGTGGGAGGCCAGCATCCCTTGTGGGAGGCAGAAGACAAGAGCCGCTGCCCAAGACCACTGGGTGGACCTGGGTGATCACTGAATACAAGGTCCACATGTAAAAAACACTTCTCTGGGCTAGCAACCAACAACTGGAAATTTAAAATAGTGTAAAAACACTTCAAAAATTTAACAAGAGTATAAGATCTGTGCACTAAAAACTAAGGTTCCTGAGGCAAATGAAAGATGACACACAGGAGGAGATATGTTCTGACCATGGATTGGGAGATACACATGGTTAGGGTGTCAGTTCTTCTGGATTGGTCCACAGATTCCATGTAGTCCCAACAGCAGTACCATCTGGCTTCGATGTAGAAATAAACAAGCTGATTTGAAAGTTTGCATGGAGATGCAAATGACCTGGAAGAGCTGAAACAGTTTTGAAAGGATTTAAAGTTGGAGGCATTAACAGTACTTGGCTTTAAATAGAGCTGGGGTGGTACTGGCATAAACATCGGTGTATAAACCAGGCACAGGATAGAGTCCAGGAACAGAGCTTGATGGAATCAGTCTAAATGAGCGAGGCTAATTTGGGAGATTAAAAACGAGATAAGATGAAAATACTGCACGTGATAGAATGTGAGCTGTGAAGACCATGATCGGACTTTGTGTGGAGGCCTGCCCCAGGTCCTGTGAATGCTCTTCCTCGTCTGAAGCTTGGAACAGCCCTCTTGTGAGGCTACAGCTGTTACCCCTGTTTTAAAAAGGTGGAGGGCCCGAGTGAAGTTAAGTGACTTAGCCAAGTTACTGGGGTTTGCCCTCAGCTTTAACAACTACCCGGTGGACACAAGGAAAATCAGGGGTAGCTGCCTACCAGAGATATTCTAAAGTCAAAACCAGCACCCAGTTTACTACCTAAGCAACTAGATGACCGAGCAGTAGAACCCTATTGAAAATGAGTGGAGGGACTTCCCTGGATCTTGGATGTGGTACCTGAGAGGGGCTCCCACAGGCCCATCTGCCTGGACAGGCCCAGCTTCAGGCTGAGCCGTGGGAGGTAAATCCTCCTATTGTGTCTGGAAATGCTATTTTCCAAGCACGTTAAAATTCAGGTGGCATCCCAAGTGAAAACTAACCCAGGCACTGAATTATAAAAGACATGTTGTGCATAACCAGGCTTCAAAGTGATGCTTAATAAGCATATGATTAATGTCTGGTGCAGATTTACTCAAATTAAGTTTTATTTTGCGGTGAAAACACGACACTGAGATGGAAATAAATGATTAGCCACAGAGTTTCTGTATCACCACCGTATAATCAGACCATGCATCAGTATTTATGTTAAAAAGTCTTAGCAAATTTTTTGATGTATGGTACATTAATTCAATTCAAATCAACCAAGTTGTTAAAAACTACTGTGAGCAAGACTGACCTAAGTAGTTATTGTGTCCAGGAGTGTGTGTCTCTTTAAGTGTGTGTGTGTCCATGTGTGTTTGTTTCCATGTGTGTGTGTTCAGGTGTGTATGTGTATATAAAAGAATGTGTAAGAGATGCTACTTCTGTCTTTGAAGAGTTTATAATATAGGAAGAGAGAGTAATCATAGTTTTAATATAGGGCAAATGTGCTTAATTCTAAAAGAAAAATTAAAAATGTCTCATGTGGTTGCCAGGAATGATGTACTGCTTAGGTTTAGAGAAACGGGAAAAAATTACAGAGGACATGAGACTTGAGGTCTGTGTCACTTTTCTCAGGGGCGTTTCCTAAGTCCTCAGTCACTTGGCTTCCTCTGAGCTCCGCCAACGGGACTGGCCTCCTCACCTGACCGCCGACATCCCTGTGGCCAGATGGGGTAGGTCCGAGTAAATCCCCACCTGCCAGACTTCACAGTGCTGGCTGTTCTTCAGCAGCCCTGCTGTCTCTGAGGGTGATCTGTTTGCAGCTTTGACTGATGCTGGTGGGATGAGATGTGTCCCACCTACTCAGCAGAGAGGGAGCTCAGGGCATCACCAGGCACAGCCACTCTTGGGATCATCTTGCAAAGATGCACCTACTAAAATTGGCACCTGGAAAGCGTGGGCATTCCAGAGAAGAGACCAGTCTGGGCGTGGACACCGCGGGAGCCCACAGAGAGGACCATGCTGAACTGACAGCTGGTGAGAGGTCATCACCTGTCCATGGGGAAGGAAAAAGATGACAGTTTCATCATCCATCGGCATCTCTTTTGACAGCATCCAGCCTGCGGGCTGTGCCTTGAGGTCATGACTGCTCCTCGCTGGCTCTTTTTTCCAGTTCACAAAAGTATTGGTCTTGGCAAACCTTTTTATCCAAGTTCCATAAACCCATGTGGGGTTTTCTCCACCTTAAATATAATAGATTGCTGTTGAGTGAAGATAACCTTAGAAATCGTATTTTGATCAATCCTGCGATGTTACAAATGCAGAGTGGGGCTGGGTAAGAATGCCACTTTTTATTTGGTGCCTTTATTTCCATGCTCTGACCCCTGGGAGCAGTGCATCCATCTTCAGGGCAAACCCTCTGTACATGGGGTCTCATGAAGGCCTGAGGTCATGGCATTTTATCTATCTAGGTACAAGCTCACACTTCCCATCTTGGGGCAAGAGGGGCCTGTGAGAAACTTGGTTGTCTTTCCCACTGCTCAGGACTGTGGATTTGGGAACAGGGACCCTTTCTGGACTCAGCAGAATCTTCATTCCCTCATACATTCTTCTTCCCCAACATGTAGAGTCTTTATTAAGTCTTTTCTCTTCATGTCACACATAAATCTGTTGTTTACCTGCCACATCTGTTTAAGGCAAATCACTCCGTTTGGTAAAGACAAAGAATTTGTGGCTCTAAATCAAAGCTTCTCACTGTTCTGTGGTTTCAGAGACCCTGTAAGAAATCATGAATTTTATGAAAATGCACACACTCATGATGGGATGTATTTAAAAATTTTTTTTTAATTTTTTATTTGAAGGACAATTGCTTTACAGGATTTTGTTGATTTCTGCAAAACATCAACAATGGGGTATTTCGTGAACTTTTTGAAGCTGAGGTTTTCATGTCCTTGATGCTAACTTCTGGCCTTGCAAAACAGAAATTCCGTTCCCCAAATTTCCAGCACACAAAAGACTCTTTCAAGTCGAATGTACTAAAAACAATACGTGAGAATCCGAGAGCCAAGAACAAAGGGTGTTAAGAAGGCCTTCCAGCTGCCTTCACTGCAACCTTGAAGAATCCCCCAGACAGTGGGCAGTTGGGGCCCGGGTCACTCGGCCGCTGCAGGTGAGGACCCAGGTGTGTGAGCTCCTTCCTCTGTCACCTGAGCCTCCCAGAGGGAGCAACCTGGTCTCCCATCAGGCAGCGGGGTGCATTGTCACCAGCTAGGTCACCTGGATGGGGTATGAGCCCAAAGCCAGCCCATAGGCTTTCTCTTATGAGAGAAACACAACTAGAAACTAACTAGCCAACCAAATATCTAAGTAGCCAACTAACCAAATGATTAACTAACCAACTAGCCAACCAACTAACTAGCCAACCAATCAACTAATTAGCCAACGAACCAACTAATTAACTAGATAACTAGCCAAATCAACCAACAACTAATTAGCTAGCCAACTAATTAGATAACTAGCCAACCAACCAACCAACTAACTAGCCAGCTAATTAACTAGATAATGAGCCAATTAACTCCATCCTCTTTTCCCTCCCTCCTTTCTCTTAAGTTTTTCTTTACCTCTGTTCTGCTCTCGCTCTCTCTCCTGCTCTCGCTCTCTCTCCTGGTTTTCATGTTTTCTTTTCCTCTTTTTTGTTCCTGCTTTTGTTCCTCCACAAGCTGAGTGTGGCTCTGGCCCAGAGTTTTCCCAGAGTTGGGGTCAGGATGTCTGGGAGGAGGCAGTGTTGCTGAGACAGGGTGGGGGTTAAGGGCCTTTGCTATGAGTCACCAGCTCTGGGGGCTGCAAGGGGAGGCTGTCTGGGTGGAGACGGACGGTGAGCTGGGGCTGGGGTCGCCACTGGGCAGGCCAGGCCATCCCGCAGTCAGGGCTGACGCCTGGCTGATTCCTGGGGTCTGATGACGTCACGCCCCTGGTAGACTCCCCTCAACAGGCAGCCTAGTCTCAGCTGAGTTATGCCAGCTCCCCGAGGGTCTGTGGTGCTGGACGTGGGGAAGGAGGTTCAGGCTGCATGGTGAGCACTTTCAGCCCCCCAGAATCACCCTTATCCTTGCCTCAGGACACGTCATCCTTATTCCAGGGAAAGACAGAGAGTTAATGGTGTGTCAGGAAAGAAGCTGGAGCAGGTATGGAAAAGTAGCTAAATAGATTTTACAACTTTGAGCACAGTGTCAGCAGGGACCTGGAAGAGGCAGCCAGGGTGGACCGCCAGCTCAGGGTGCCGTCGGCACAGAGAGTGACCAGCAGTACTGGGGAGAGACGGTACCACTAAGGTCCAGCTGGGCTAGAAAACATCCTGAACTCAGGCTGAAGGTCACCCCCCAGGCGTCTCAGGAATGGAAGGCCGAGGAAGGACGAGAAGACAGGAGAAGGGTGACTGGATGTTCACTAAGGGGATGGAGGGATAGTTAGTGATCCTTTAAATTCATTCATTACTTATTTTTTGGCTGCGCCACTACAGGGTCTTAGCTCCCTGACCTGGGACTGAATCCTGGCCCCAGCAGCTCCAAGCTCTAACCACTGGACTGCCGGGAAATTCCCTCAGTGACCCTTCTTAGAAGGCAGCACAGCAATAGGTTTCACGATCTTTGAAAATGTTAGCACCGTTGGATTCTGTCACTTTGGTTATAGGAGTCTGCTTTAAGGAAATCATAACTGACGCTCCCTGAAATTCATCACAGCTATTCATGGAATAGCTATTCTAATGGTTTAAAAAATCCAAACCATTAACAGGGAAGTTAATGCATCAGTCAAGAAACATCTGTATGTGAGGACATTACACAGCCACTGGTAATTTGTTGAAGAATTCTCAGTGATATAAGGCAACTTTTTGCATTTTAAGTAAAAAAAAAAAAAAAAGAACAAAAATATACAGATAATTTCAATTATGTGAATTGATATATGCCTATATACATAGATTTATGCTGGGAGGGATTGGGGGAAAAAGGAGAAGGGGACAACAGAGGATGAGATGGCTGGATGGCATCACTGACTCAATGGATATGAGTCTGAGTGAACTCTGGGAGTTGGTGATGGACAGGGAGGCCTGGCGTGCTGCGATTTATGGGGTCGCAAAGAGTTGGACACGACTGAGCGACTGAACTGAACTGAACTCATTTTTTAAAAAGCCCAGATTTTGTGTTGCATTTATAATTTAGATCTGCTGTGATCACAGTTTATTTTTGTATGTACAATTTATGTCATGAAGAAAGAAATCTGACAAATGATTTTTCATAACTCTAAGAAAATCTATACACCTTTTTCTGTTATTTGGGTCAATTAAAACAAAGCCAGTTTTGTCAAAGCTGAATTAACTACCACGTTTGGTAAGTAACATAAGTGTTGATAACATCCATACCATAAATAAAATTCCTCACAAGTAGAATGGTATTAGAGTCTCAAGATCAAAAGTTTTACAACAGTTAACCATTTTGATTAGACTAGAAGCTCACAGGAGTGTTTATTGTGTATTACTCCACTTCTTAGTGAAAAATACAAAATAAACCTGACTGCAGAGAATCTTCACCTGTCTTGGGCCATCACCAGATTATCTGCTGCTCTGTTCCCTGGATTCTCCCAGCTCTGCCAGAGAATCCTCAAGATTATAAAGCATCCATTTAATTGTTTCTGGAACTTGTGGCCTTTGGTTTGTTAAAAGACAGCTGAGGCACAGAGAACAGTTTAAGAGTTTATTTGAGCAACAATTGATGGCAACCAGGCGCACAGTGAAGAAGGAGGTGTTGGAGGTCAAGGGAGGCTGGAGCCTGGAGAGATGCACCTGGGGGAGGAGGAGACGGAGGGAGAAAGGAGGCTGTTCATTGGTGGAGCTCAGCATGGCTGGCCAGTTGTGATGGTGCTTAGGTGCAATTTCCTAATAGGAGGCAGTCACAGGTTGAGGTTTTGGTTTGTTTTCCTGTGCTATGAAGCCATCAGAGCCTTGTCAGTTTGATGGCCTCCTTACTGAGTTAACTTACAGGTTTTAATGATGGTTAACAAAGAGTCACTGCAGATGGTGACTGCAGCCATAAAATTAAAAGATGCTTACTCCTTGGAAGGAAAGTTATGACCAACCTAGATAGCATATTCAAAAGCAGAGACATTACTTTGCCAACAAAGGTCCGTCTAGTCAAGGCTATGGTTTTTCCTGTGGTCATGTATGGATGTGAGAATTGAACTGTGAAGAAATCTGAGAGCCGAAGAACTGATGCTTTTGAACTGTGGTGTTGAAGAAGACTCTTGAGAGTCCCTTGGACTGCAAGGAGATCCAACCAGTCCATTCTGAAGGAGATCAGCCCTGGGATTTCTTTGGAGTGAATGATGCTAAAGCTGAAACTCCAGTACTTTGGCCACCTCATGCGAAGAGTTAACTCATTGGAAAAGACTCTGATGCTGGGAGGGATTGGAGCAGGAAGAGAAGGGGACGACAGAGGATGAGATGGCTGGATGGCATCACTGACTTGATGGACGTGAGTCTGAGTAATCTCCAGGAGTTGGTGATGGACAGGGAGGCCTGGCGTGCTGCGATTCATGGGGTCGCAAAGAGTCAGACACGACTGAGCGACTGAACTGAATTGAACTCAATAATGATTAATACTTAATACTGATTAATAATTAATATAACTTAATAATGATGATGATGATTTAATGATGATAACTAAGGCTGAATGAGAGTATTAGAGCACATACTTCCCTCTGTATACATGTCTGCATCCCTCTCAGTTGACCTACGCAGCACAGCCTACATCCCAGGCTTCTCTAGACGCCTACTGCTGCCATCCCTGCCACAGTAGGGCCTGGTGGGGGGATAGTGTTCTCCCCACCCCACTCCTCGGGGTCCAGTCCCACCTGCCCCCCAGAGCTTCCTCCAGGTGCCTCTGGCTTGTCTCTGGTGACACCCCTGGTTCCTCCCTTTCTCCTCATAGGCTCCTCAGAGCCTGGGGCCTTCCTCAAGAGGCTTCCTGAGCCCAGTCTCCCCCGCCTATCCCCAAGGTTGTGAACACCCTAAAAGCACAGCATTTTGGTATCCCTGCCTTGCACCCAGTCCCTCACTCAGGGCGGTAAACAGTAGGTGCTCAATTTGGATGTGAACTATTCACAGAAGAAGCGAGTGAAAGTGAAAGTGAATGTCACTCAGTCATGTCCAACTCTTTGCAACTCCATGGACTATACAATCCATGGAATTTTCCAGGCCAAAATAGTGGAATGGGTAGCCTTTCCCTTCTCCATGCAATCTTCCCAATCCAGGGATCGAACCCAGGTCTCCCACACTGCGGGCGGATTCTTTACCAGCTGAGCCACAAGCGAAGAAGTGAGGGATGCTCAGTAAAAGCCTATGGAAGAGTAGGTGGTTATAGTTCAAGGGCCCTTACTCTGTTCTGCTCTCTTCCTTTCTCAGGCAGGAGGGCTAGGGGGACTAGTGTTTGGGTGGTGGGATGTCTCCTATGAAAGATGGTAATTATCAGCCAGACATCAGGGAGTGCAAAGTCAAGTGGGCCTTAGGAAGCATCACTATAAACAAAGCTAGTGGAGGTGATGGAATTCCAGCTGAGCTTTTTCAAATCCTAAATTCCAATCCCAAAGAAAGGCAATGCCAAAGAATGCTCAAACTACCACACAATTGCACTCATCTCACACTAGCAAAGTAATGCTCCAAATTCTCCAAGCCAGACTGGAAAAGGTCAGTTTCCATTCCAATCCCAAAGAAAGGCAATGCCAATGAATGCTCAAACTACCGCACTATTGCATTCATCTCACATGCTAGTAAAGTAATGCTCAAAATTCTCCAAGCCAGGCTTCAGCAATATGTGAACCGTGAGCCTCCTGATGTTCAAGCTGGTTTTAGAAAAGGCAGAGGAACCAGAGATCAAATTGCCAACATCCGCTGGATCATGGAAAAAGCAAGAGAGTTCCAGAAAAACATCTATTTCTGCTTTATTGACTATGCCAAAGCCTTTGACTGTGTGGATCACAATAAACTGTGGAAAATTCTGAAAGAGATGGGAATACCAGACCACCTGACCTGCCTCTTGAGAAATCTGTATGCAGGTCAGGAAGCAACAGTTAGAACTGGACATGGAACAACAGACTGGTTCCAAATAGGAAAAGGAGTATGTCAAGGCTGTATATTGTCACCCTGCTTATTTAATTTCTATGCAGAGTACATCATGAAAAATGCTGGACTGGAAGAAGCACAAGCTGGAGTCAAGATTGCCGGGAGAAATATCAATAACCTCAGATATGCAGATGACACCACCCTTATGGCAGAAAGTGAAGAGGAACTCAAAAGCCTCTTGATGAAAGTGAAAGAGGAGAGTGAAAAAGTTGGCTTAAAGCTCAACATTCAGAAAATGAAGATCATGGCATCTGGTCCCATCACTTCATGGGAAATAGATGGGGAAATGATGGAAACAGTGTCAGACTTTATTTTTTGGGGCTCCAAAATCACTGCAGATGGTGACTGCAGCCATGAAATTAAAAGACGCTTACTCCTTGGCAGGAAAGTTATGAGCAACCTAGATAGCATGTTGAAAAGCAGACACATTACTTTGCCAACAAAGGTCCGTCTAGTCAAGACTATGGTTTTTCCCGTGGTCATGTATGGATGTGAGAGTTGGACTATAAAGAAAGCTGAGCACTGAAGAATTGATGCTTTTGAACCGTGGTGTTGGAGAAGACTCTTGAGAGTCCCTTGGACAGCAAGGAGACCCAACCAGTCAATCCTAAAGGAAATCAGTCCTGAATATTCATTGGAAATGTTGCAGAAACCAGTGCTCGAGAAACCAAGCAGTACACTCGGAGAGTTGGAGAACTCAGGTTTATTACACCAGCGGGCCCAGAGAAGTTAACCCTCCAAGCTCTGAGCCCCAAACAAAGGGATTACTGAGTTTTTACAGACAGACTGTAGTGGGCAACACTAGCTGTTAATAGGCTGGTTTAAACTAAGGGGTTTCACTCGCATGGGAACAGCAGTAGAAGTGGGGAGGGGGATGCCTGACCTTTACATGGACAGGCATGATTAAACAGGTTTGCAGGGCTGAGCAATTGCAAAGAGCAGGACAAGGGTGAGCGATATGAACTCACTAGTATTTCAAGTCCCCACTTTGTGAGAATACGTGTCTTACGTGATCTACACTTTGCAAGGGGCAAGCTGAGCTACAGAGGCAGAGGGAGGAGATTATGGAAAATTTTAACTTTTCCTCTTCATTCCCCCCTCTTAATGCTTCTATCACTCATTGCAGAAAGCATCATCTAATGTTTTGGTAAGACATTCAAAGCTCTCCATCGTTTAGGGGGCTCTTTTGAGCTATTACCATTTGTAACTTCATGGATTCAATCTGAGAGGTTATGAACTGGGTAATCGCATTGAGAATATAAGAGCCAAACAAGAGTGCCACAAACAGTGTGAAGAGAGGACCTGTTAAAGGGAGAAGCCACGACGCCCAGCTCCAGATATCGTTCCAATTACCCCAGGAATTAGCTAGTTTCGCTCTCCTTTTTATCATTTGTTTGTTCCCTTAGCTCTTGGGCCATGTCCCTGGCTATTCCTGACTGGTTTACACAAAAGCAGCATTTTTCATTCAGAAAGGGGCAGAGTCTTCCCTTTTCAGCTGTCAGTAGGTCTAGCCCTCTGTTATTCTGTAAAAGCACCTCAACCAGGGAGTCTGGTTGGTCCTGTAAGGCCACTAAAGAGTTGGCCACTCTCCCAAAGTCGTCTGTAAAGTCTTTGGATAGCGTATGGTAAAAGGTAGTTGATGAAGCAATTCCTCCTAGTCCCACACCTATCCCAGCCGCGATTCCCAGGCCAACTAGTAGAGGTAGAAACTGGATGGCTCTTTGTGACCACATATGTGCTGCCAGAGGTATGGTGAGAGTCTGGTTGTTGGGGACAATTTTATCTGGGGAGTGAGGAAAGCTATGGTGCAGATCCCCATCTAATTGACAGGTAGACATCAGTAAGCATCTGTCCCACAAACAAAGAAAAGGCCTTGGGGGCAGCACCATCTGTTACAGCAAGGGACACCAAAAGGCTGCAAAGCAGCCTGCACATAACAGATAACCGAACACTAGCAAAAGGTTTTCTCCCCATCTTTGGGTTGTCACGGCTATAGCAACTGGGCCTGTCATGAAGGGGGTTCAGCTATACTGTGGAGCGGTGTAGTTAGTAGGGAGAATCAATCATAAAAGACATCTAATAAGAATGAGGCTTCTCACTACAGTGAAATAACAGACAGTTAACCGCAGCTTCTGACCCAAGTCCCAGTCCTGGGGTGCGACTGAAGCCAGTCCTGTAGTGAAGAGCACAGCAATAATACCAATCAGGGATAGAGGCAGGGTTGACAATGAAAATCCATTGATATTTTGATAGCTGGATCTTCAAGCTTCTGCCATGCGTTGACCAGCCAGCTGCCAGAGTGTGGCTGCAGCAAGGCTGAAGAGTCCTCAAGTTTCTGCTGTGTGTTGACTGGTCAGCTTCCAGACTGACTAGAGCAGGGCTCAGCGTCCTTTGTGGGTGAGAGCTGTTGTTTTTGGAACCTAACTTTAAGGAGGTTTTCGGAGTCTTGACTGCTTTCCAGGTGTCCTCATCACAGGAAGTCGCTGCCTTCTTGACTCTGGTGTGGTGGATCCAAGGGGTGACACCTATAACTCTTAACAGCAGTAGGGGTTGCCAGGACGACCACGTGAGGGCCTGTCCAAACTGGCTGAAGTGGTTTCTTTTTCCAGTCTTTAACCCATACCTCATCTCCTGGCTGATAGGGATGAACCCAGTTGCCCAGTGGATGGGTGTCCTTTCTCAGGTTTCTCGGGCAATATGGTGGAAGACTGTTCCCAGGGCCTGGAGGTGTTGGGACAGCTCCAGGTCAGCTAGTTGTTGGTGGTCTCCCTTGAGCTTTTCTAGCATGGGGGTGGTCTCCCGTATAAGATCTCAAAGGGAGAATAGCCTGAGGACCTCGGGGTGCATTTACGGCTGGAGGTAAGAGTCCACAGAATGACAAGGCAGCTTGTTCCAGCACTGTCTGGGCGTTGGCCGGGGGATGTTCTTGTCGTACTACTACTTGGAGAAACAAATTTAACAAGAAAGTTAAAGATACATGGCCCAAAGATTAATAGAAGCAGGAAAGCTGCTGAGGCGCTAGCCAGGAGAGCCGGGTCCAGACATTGGTTCCTGACATTAGTGTTTCTCTAGGTATGAGAAGATGCAAGAATTGGACTCATAAAAATCTTTATCTGAAAACACCTGACTCTCTGAAGGCCTGTTTTTCTGGGTTTTTCCCAGAGCTCAGAGTGCCTTATTTTTTGTCTGCGCCCTGAACTCCTTTCAAGGGTGTGAGGAAGGTCAGCATTTGTAGTGGTCATGATTTAATCTTTGTAGAGGCAGCTGGCGAGGGCCAACTTCCAGTCAGCAGGGCCCCTTCATGGTCATATTTGACCATGTTTGGGGGGCCTTTCATGGTCACTGTGTCCGTCGGTGCTGGGGAGGCTCATTCCCAGGTCTAACAAAGATTCCATTGACGGGCCTCTCACTGTGTTGTCACTAGACCAGGCTTTGTAAGTAACAAAAGTCTCTGGACCATACCTGTCTTACTAGCCTCTTGGTCCAGAAAATTCTGAAAGAGATGGGAATACCAGACCACCTGACCTACCTCATGAGAAACCTATATGCAGGTCAGGAAGCAACAGTTAGAACTGGACATGGAACAACAGACTGGTTCCAAATAGGAAAAGGAGTACGTCAAGGCTGTATATTGTCACCCTGCTTATTTAACTTATATGCAGAGTACATCATGCAAAACACTGGACTGGAAGAAGCACAAGCTGGAGTCAAGATTGCTGGGAGAAATATCAATAACCTCAGATATGCAGATGACACCACCCTTATGGCAGAAAGTGAAGAGGAACTGAAAAGCCTCTTGATGAAAGTGAAAGAGGAGAGTGAAAAAGTTGGCTTAAAGCTCAACATTCAGAAAATGAAGATCATGGTATCTGGTCCCATTACTTCATGGGAAATAGATGGGGAAATGATGGAAAGAGTGTCAGACTTTATTTTTTGGGGCTCCAAAATCACTGCAGATGGTGACTGCAGCCATGAAATTAAAAGATGCTTACTCCTTGGAAGGAAAGTTATGACCAACCTAGATAGCATGTTGAAAAGCAGAGACATTACTTTGCCAACAAAGTCCGTCTAGTCCGTCTAGTCAAGGCTATGGTTTTTCCAGTGGTCATGTATGGATGTAAGAGTTGGACTGTGAAGAAAGCTGAGTGCTGAAGAATTGATGCTTTTGAACTGTGGTGTTGGAGAAGACTCTTGAGAGTCCCTTGGACTGCAAGGAGATCCAACCAGTCCATTCTGAAGGAGATCAGCCCTGGGATTTCTTTGGAGTGAATGATGCTAAAGCTGAAACTCCAGTACTTTGGCCACCTCATGCGAAGGGTTGACTCATTGGAAAAGACTCTGATGCTGGGAGGGATTGGGGGCAGGAGGAGAAGGGGACAACAGAAGATGAGATGGCTGGATGGCATCACTGACTCGATGAATGTGAGTCTCAGTGAACTCCGGGAGTTGGTGATGGACAGGGAGGACTGGCGTGCTCAGATTCATGGGGCTGCAAAGAGTCAGACGCAACTGAGTGACTGAACTGAATTGAACTGGTCCAGAAAAATATTTTCCCTTGTTGCTTCTTCCCATATCTGGAGTACATTGTTACAATTATTGATCTCATACAAAACTGCATATCAGCATTTTATCACAGGCTCAGTCACACATTTGGTAATGTAAGAAATAATCTTCTGAAGCAAGCTACATAGAAAATAATATAGCTAGCAGTTATTAGTAAGGTCACAGGCAAGGAAGAATTTAAGTCAATAACTTTCATTGGGTATAGCCTGGTATACCCTAGGTCATCTGTCTCAGTTAAATGATTATAGCCAAGTGTTAATCTCCTGGTTGTACATCGTGGAGCATCTGACCTTTATCCAAAGACTGGTTACTGAAATAAGCTTTGGTAACAATCTTAGAGTGACCTTTTTAATAACTTAATTAAACCTTTAGCCATATAACATAACAAGGAACTATCTCGGAAGTGAGTCTTAGTAAGCACAGATGTTAATTAACAAAACTAGAACTTAATATTTAGTGAAACATCATTTTTTCCTTTTTTGGAGAACTCACTGAGGGCATTAACACTGTAGCCAGGGCAGGCTTTAACCCATCAAATGATGAGGTCTGTCAGGGAGCCGGAAAAAGCCAAGCGGCCCTCTTGGATTTCCCATAGTACTGGCTCTGATTTTTAGCTGTTGTTTATTTATTTTTAATTTCCTGATTTAAGAGCAGACTATGGCCATATTTTAAAGACATCAAGAAAGCAAAAGTCGAACCATGAGGGGTTATTTTTTGTAGAAGCAGAATGAGCTTTATCTACATGTACCATAATCTTAAATAATGTTTATTTATTTTACCAAAGTAACAAAAAGATTTTAAAAACAAATATAAATCACTTAAAGGCAAAGAAATCTATAATCTGTTATTGAAAGCTGCATTTTAAGAAAACTGTTCTCTGAACAGAGAGAAGACCAAATTCCAGTCTGGCATCAGCTTAGTGTTAATAACAAAATTTGTTTATCTGTTTAATCTTAGAAAGTCTTTTCCATAAATCTTGAAGAACTAGCAGTATTCTTCTAAAGGCATGAGAATAAAACCATAGAAGGCATGTTTAAATCCTGATTCTATTGCAATTGACAAAAAACCCTGGTTATAACACTTTAATATGATAACTAGAATTATAATTGACCATATTTTATCAGGGCATATCAGATCTATATGAATTTCACATAATTTTAGGATATCTATATTAGTAATATGAACCATACAGTATAACCTGAAAAGATTTTTCACCCCTTTAACAGTACTTCGCATGTAATTTAACATGTTCAGTGAACCCAGGTAGCTTAATAGCTCTTTGGGATCTCTCAGGGACCCTCTGAAGCATCCCAAAGTTAGCTAGAAGTCAAATTCTTTAGGACGTTTTGTTAATAAATATCAAAAGGGTTTATAACACTCACTCAGGTAGGATCATATAAGTTACTGTGAAATAATATTTATTTACTTAGCCAAAATTAATAAAAGATTTCAAAGCTAAATATAGAATAGACCAATTAAGAGGTAAAGAAACATAAATCTATTATTAAAAGCAGTTCAATATCTGAAGAAAGTATGTTCTCTTAACAGAGAGAAAGGCCGAATCTAAGTTTTTGCACCAGCTTGCTTTAAACTCATTTAGGTAAACTTATGGAGAAGGAAATGGCAACCCACTCCAGTGTTCTTGCCTGGAGACTCCCATCTATAGCAGGTAAACTTAATTAAATTTATTTTAAACTTAGTCAGTCCTGCTGCTGCTGCTGCTAAGTCGCTTCAGTCATGTCCGACTCTGTGCGACCCCATAGACAGCAGCCCACCAGGCTTCTCCGTCCCTGGGATTCTCCAGGCAAGAACACTGGAGTGGGTTGCCATTGCCTTCTCCAGTGCTTGGAAGGGAAAAGGGAGAGTGACACGACTCTTAGTGACCCCATGGGCTGCAGCCCAGCAGACTCCTCCATGCACAAAGCTTTTTTTCAGGCTCCACCTTCCACAAAACTTATAATCATTTTCTGTAACAGCCACCTGTAAGTCAGACCTACTTTCTTTTCCCTTTATAAAATGCAATTTTATTTTTTATATCAGCTTTATTAAAAACATGCATCCTACTTTCTTATTAGATTAGCAAACAAACATTAATACTAGATATTTAGTGTTGAATATTTCCCAGTTCACTTGAATCTGAAATTTATTTAGGTTAATTTTTCTTGTATTTAGAATTGTTTCATTGCTTACTTTTCTTTAGGCCAATTAAATTAGAACTCATTTACAACTTCAACAATAGTATCAGAAAAAAGACATATACTGAGACATACATAAATCCAGACAGACAGACTGACAGAGATCTTAAAGTTTTCTGTTTGAGATTTAAAATATCTCTTTGTCCCCCTTTTTTTCTCTTCACTTGAAGTTCTAATTTGCCCAAAGCTGAGGTCTCAGGCCAAGCTGGCTGTGTATTTCAAGGACATGGAAAGGGTTAACTTAAGCTTTTCCCTGGGCAGGTCTTTTTAACAAGCTAGTTGTTTTTAATTGCATATGCTAGTTGTTTTTGATTGCATATGCAAAAAGATTTTGTTTTGTAGTTTCCAAAAAGAAAAATTTCTCTCACTCAGTTTAATCAGCAATCATGCATGCACTCACAATCATTCAGAGGCTGTCACAATGCCTCCCTTCTGAGTCCCCAGGTTTCCTTAACTGTTGCTCCCTTCCTGGGAGCCCCAAGGAACTTATAGTCATTATGCCTCCCTTCTCCTGAATCCCTAGGTTTCCTTAACTGTTGCTCCCTTCCTGGGAGCCCCAAGGAGGTTATCATTCACGACACAACCCTTCCTCCCAAGTCCCCAGGTTTCCTTAACTGTTGATCCCATCCTGGGAGCTCCAGGAGGTGATCAGTCTCCTCTTTGACCAATTGCGGTAGGTTCCTCCTGGGGTAAGGTCTCCCCCAGGGCCTTACCTTATCCTGTGGCCATTCCTGGTGAGTTGGCCCATCCCTCCAATGAGTCCAGTTGGGGCTTGGCCGTCCAGAGAGTCAGAACACTGGTTCAAAAGAGAACCCGAATACCGTCATGTGGCTTAACTTTTTGTTTGTCTCGGGATTCCTTCGCTCCAGCCTGGCCAAGCTACCAGTCTGGTGGCTCAAGGGGCCAGTGTGGTTGGAATCTTGCTGGGGCCTCCAGAAATGTTGCAGAAACCAGTACTCGAGAAACCAAGCACTACACTCGGAGAGTTGGAGAACTCAGGTTTATTACATCGGCAAGCCCAGAGGAATAAACACTCCAAGTTGTGAGCCCCGAACAAAAGGATTACAAGTGTTTTTCGATAGACTATAGTGGGCAACACTAGCTGTTAATAGGCTGGTTTAAAATAAGGGGTTTTGTGTGCTCGGGAATAGCAGTCAAGATGGGGAGGGGGATGCCTGTCCTGGTCAGGCATGATTAAGCAGGTTTGCAGGGGCTGGGTGATTGCAAAGAGCAGGACAAGAGTGAGTGAGATAAACTCCAGTTCCTAGTATTGCAAGTCCCCACTTTCTGAGACTATGTGACCTACATGATCTAGACTTTTCAAAGGGCAAGCTGAGTTACAGAGGCAGAAGAAGAAGGAGGTTATGTAACATTTTAACTTTTCCTTTTCAGAAGGACTGATGCTGAAGCTGAAACTCCAATACTTTGGCCACCTGATGTGAAGAACTGACTCATTTGAAAAGACCCTGATGCTGGGAAAGATTGCAGGTGGGAGAAGAGAATGACAGAGGATGAGATGGTTGGATGACATCACCGACTCAATGGATGTGAGTTTGAGTAAACTCCAAGAGTTGGCGATGGACAGGAAGGCCTGCGTGCGGCTGTCCATGGGGTCACAAAGAGCTGGACACAACTGAGCAACTGAACTGAACTGTTTCTTGGAAGAAAAGCTATGACTAACCTAGACAGCATATTAAAAAGCAGAGATGTTACTTTGCCAACAAAGATCTGTCTAGTCAAGCTATGGTTTTTACAGTAGTCATGTGTGGATGTGAAAGTTGGACCATAAAAAAAGCTGAGTGCTGAAGAATTGATGCTTTTGAACAGTGGTGTTGGAGAAGACTCTTGAGAGTCCCTTGGACTGCAAGAAGACCCAACCAGTCCATCATAAAGGAGATCAGTCCTGGGTGTTCATTGGAAGAACTGATGCTGAAGGTGAAGCTCCAATACTTTGGCCACCTGATGCAAATAACTGACTCACTGGAAAAGACCTTGATGCTGGGAAAGATTGAAGGCAGCAGAAGGAGATGACAGAGAATGAGATGGTTGGATGGCATCACCAACTTGATGGACATGAGTTTGAGCAAGCTCTGGGAGTTGGTGATAGACAGGGAAGCCTGGCATGCTGCAGTCTATGGGGTTGCAAAGAGTCAAAAAAGACTGAACAATTGAACTAAACTGAATTAGCATTGCATTTCCTGGGGCTAAACAACTGGATGTGCAGCTTTCCATCAATAGAATGGTGTCAATTGTGCTATTCGATGGCATTGTTATGAAGATGAAATGAGGTCAGGAATTTGCAAGAATGGCTTCTTTTAGGTCCTGACACAGAGTAGGTACTCAGTGACTTCCTCCAATAACCAGGAGGAAGTCTGTGGGATGGACTCCTTATCAGAGAGAGGCTCACCGGGTTGGAGGGCCCTCTGCAACACTAGTGCACGATTCAATTTAGAATAGCATTCAGGATCCATTGTCCAGAGCATTCGTGGGTCTGTAACTGTTCTCTGCACTTGCTCTCGACCTGAATTCCCAAGCTGCCTGATTGTTTTCCAAGCTACCTGCCAACATCCGCTTTTTCAATACCACTCAGCTATTACCTTGGTGATGCTAATTTTGGTGAATAAAACACAGATGGATTCTTTTTTAAATTTCCATGAATGCAAATGGATTTCTGGACTTGAATATCCTGACCTTGTTTTGGTCACTGATTCATGGTGGGTGTCGTGAGATGTCATTTCAATAGAGGGTTTGTTTTTTCGAGAATCTTGACCTCCAAATGAAGTTTCTGGTCCTCCTTTCAGGGAGGCAGACAATAGCAGTGATGCCCTGTACCGTAGCTTGCTGGCTTTTACTTGCTCATCTGGACACACGGCAAGCCGAGTGGAAAGCAGCACTTTCTTATACTTCTCAAAGGTGCAGGGAGGATCAAGATCACAGGAACCATCAAGTCAGTCCTCACAATAGAGGAAGAGACATTGTGAGCAGTGCAGAGGAAAAATGGGGCGAACAGACAAAAACACGTACGTGCTGGGCTGAGCCACGGCCCTGCCCTTCAGGTATTTACATGAGACACACAAGGATGAGGATCACAGCACTGGAGGGAAGGGTGGTCTTCACCTGAGACACATGAGGACAGACAGCGCTGGAGGGAAGGGCCTCGGGTTCTGGCTCGAGAGTCTCTGATGTTGCCCAGAGAACTGTTTGCTCCTCCTCAGGAGCTCTGTGACCTTGAGCAAGTGACAACATCTCTGTGTCACTCCTTCTGTAAAATGGTGATAGGAAGGGTACTCAACTCATAGGGCTATGATACACATGTGATAATAGTCATGTGACCTTAGGTAGCACATGTGTTAAATAAATCCCATCCATTAGGGCCTGATGACCCTGCCAGTTTTCAGATTAGTTGTACATAAAGAAGGCTGAGTGCTGAAGAACTGATGCTTTTGAACCATGGTGTTGGATGTCACGGTCCAGGCGCAGGTTGGGAAAGAATTTCCAGACATGAGACAGAATGAGAGGGAAATAAAGTTCATTAGAATGGAAGACGCTGTTAAAACAGTGGGCCAGCTCAGGGGAGAACTGACGTTGAACGGGGTCCTTAGTCCCTTTTTATAGCCAGGGTACAAGGAGTGGGATCTTGCAGGTCATTTGCTATTTGGATGAGGCATGTATACTGGGTCAGGGGAAGAGTAAGGGAAATACCTTCTCCCTATGGGGTAGGAGAGGAGACAGGTTATACTGGTCAGGAGGACCTGAAATCCATTAATAGTTATAGAACTGGGAATGGGAGGGAAGGTCAATAAGGGTCTGGTTTTTCCGTTCCTGTATTCCAAGACCCTCCTTGGTTTCATCTTCTCTTTCGTCCTCCTTGGTCACCACATGGAGAAGACTCTTGAGAGTTCCTTGGAGTGCAAGGAGATCAAACCAGTCAATCCTGAAGGAAATCAACCCTGAATATACATTGGAAGGACAGATACTGAAGCTGAAACTCCAATACTTTGGCCACTCGATGCAAAGAACTGACTCATTGGAAAAGACCCTGATGCTGGGAAAGATTGAAGGCAGGAGGAGAAGGGGACAACAGGGGATGAGATGGTTGGATGGCATGACCGACCTGATGGACATGAGTTTGAGCAAGCTCCTGGAGATACTGAAGGACAGGGAAGCCTGGTGTGCTGTAATCCATGGGGTCACAAACAGTCCGACACACTTAGCGACTGAACAACAACAACAAACACACAATATCCTTGATAATCTGACACTTGCTGCCCGAATTACCTGTGAGCAGCCCTGGCTGAAAATCAGAAGACTTGAACCAGTAGATAAGATTTTGTTCTTTTTTCATTCAGTCCCAGAATGCAGGGCTGAATTCCCATCACCAAGTATGTGGCCCCTTGCTTTTTTGTTTTGTAAAGTAAGAAAACAGTGTTTATTTATTCACTCCTAAATACATATTAAGTGCCTGTCATCTGAAGGATGGTAGGATCTGGAATCTAAAATTAAATGACCTCGTTCATGCCCCCAAGAGGTTCGAAGATGGTTGATCTTGCCTGGTGGTCCACTTTGCAATACTAGGTTCGGACTCCACCTTAAATACTAGGGACACTGGTTCCATCCCTGATCAGGGAACTATGATCCCACATGCCGTGAAGCAACTAAGTCCACACACCGCAACTAGAGACCCGGAGTGCTGAAGCTAAGTCCTGACGCAGCCAAATAAGTAAATGCATATCTTTTAAAACAGAGTTTTAAAGATAGTCAACAAATAAGTGACTAAAATGCACTGTGGACAAGGTTAGTCCAAGGCACTGCAGTCCTGGCAGGAGAGTGTAGGCCAGGAGTCAGGAAACACACCAGGATCCTGAATTCTGCGTTCAGCATCCCCTGCGTTCCTTCGTGGTTTACTGCACGTGAGTCCTTAATCAGTACACTCGGTTTTGCGTGCTTTTTACATTGTTATATGAACACGCTCACATGGTAAGAATTCTTCTGCAACTTAGTTTTCAAATATCAGTATTTTCCAAAGATTCATCCTCATTGATGTATATAACTGCTGCGTTCCTTATTTTTTAGCCTGTACTATATAAGGACGCCTGGATGGAGAGCCACGGTTTACTGACCTTTTCTCACTGGCCATTGGGTTTGACTATATTTTCTGGCTCCTGCAGCCAGCATGGCCATGGCTTGCTTCCAGAACTCTGGTGCACTGGGCAGTGGTTTCTCCAAGGTGGAAGTTCTTAAATTTTTTGTTCTAGAATCCTTTACATTCTTAAAAACTATTGATAAAAGGGCCTTTGTTTGGATGGATTATATTTATTAATGTTTACCATATCACAAATTAACAGTGAATGGTTTAAAATGTTAATTCATTTAAAAATAGCTCTAGTCTACCTGTTAACATGGATACATGGATAACGTGGTAACATGGATAGCATTTTAATGAAAATGACTACGTTTTCCAAAGGAAAAAAGAAGTCTCTATAAAAATCCACAAAGTACAGGATTGGAGAGCATCTGGCTGGTGAAGACACTTACATGCAGAGGGTGGCCCACCCAACTCCATGGGAACAGAAATCCTGTGTCCAGAACCTTCTGACCTATGTGTAACTTTTTATCTGGTGGGTCATCCTTCATCATATAAAAATGAAGTGTTAGTCACTCAGTCATGTCCAACTCTTTGTGACCCTATGGACTGTAGCCTACCAGGTTCCACTGTCCATGGAATTCTCCAGGCAAGAATACTGGAGAGGGTAGCCATTCCTTCTCCAGGGGATCTTCTCGACCCTGGGTCTCCTCACTGCAGGCAGATTCTTTACTGTCTGAGCCACCAGGAATCACTTTCAGTTTATTGTATAATGTACTGGTAAATATAAGCAAGCCTTTCTCTGAGTTTTATGAGCTGCTCTAGCAAATGATTGAACCTGAAAGAGAGAGTAATGGGGACCCTGGGTCATAGGTGAATTGGACAGAGTGTGGGTGACCTGGGTACTCTGCTACTTGACACTGGCATTGAATTGGGTGAGCACTTGTGAGACTGAGCCCTCAGCCGGAGGGTTATGACACTGTCTCCAGGCAGGCAGTGGGAAAAAACCCACCCATTTGATGTCAGAAGTGTTGAGTCAGCACAAAAGCTGTGTTTCTTTTCACTGCTGGGAAAGTGAGCCAATACTGGGTACCATCCGGTGTGCTCAGCCCCTGCGCCATGTGCTATCTGCTCCACAGGGGCTTAGGAAGAAGAGACAAGAAGAGGACAAGAGGCTGTGAAGTTTGTTTTTGTATAAAAGCCTATCACCAATTCTTCTTTTTTTTTTTTTCATGGTTCAATCTCTCTTTTTTAGAATAATGTTATTTAGCTTTTTATTTTATATTGGAGTACAGGGTAAAGAATCTACCTTCTAATGCAGAATATGCGGGTTCTATCATTGAGTGGGGAAGATCCCCTGGAGAAGAGAATGACAACACACTCCAGTATTCTTGCCTGAGAAATCCCATGGACAGAAGAGTCTGGTGGGCTACAGTCCATGGGGTCGCAAAGAGTTGGAAACGACTTAGCAACTAAACAACAACAGTCGATTAACAATGCAGTGTTAATTTCAGGCACACAAGAATATTATTTAATTATACATGTGTTTGGATCTATTCTTTTTCAAATTGTTTTCCCAGTTAGGTTGTTACAGAATATTGAGCAGAGTTCCCTGTACTACACAGCAGGACCTTTTTGGTCCTACCACTTTAAATATAAATAAATATAAATAAAGCCTCCTGCTTTAAAAGTACATTAATTGAGCCGCCCAGGATTTAAATCACCTTCTCCTGGAAAAGCCCCAGGCCCTGAGTGATCAGGGGTTGGAGGAGATAGACAAAGAGGCCATCAAATTCTTATTTGCATGTAGTATCTTGACATGTTAATAAACCATCCACAATGACTAATCATAATCTTTTCACATTATAAAGTATATATCTCCTAGCTGTGGTCATTAATGCCAAATGAAATGAGGGCTAAATAGGGATTTTAGCTATAATCCCATTGTAGAGTTCCTTGGGATCACATTATACTTTAATAGAGCAGTAACTTATGAGAATTTCTTATTGCAGTGAATTTTGGTGTGGTATTATTGCTTTAGAGAAAACCCAATTCTAAAAATCTTATTTCCCATTCACAGAGCTGAAAATATGTTTAAATTTATTGCTTTTATTCTCAAATTTGGTTATCAGCTTTTAATTATTGTCGTCATTAGCCTTCTCCCTAAAATCGAATACTTTATGTGTACCTTGGGGTCTCTGTTATTTTTCTATTTTTTGGCTGTGTCACGCAGCTTGTGGGACCTTCATTTCCTGACCAGGGGTTTGAACCCATGCCCACTGCAGTGGAAGTGCAAAATCTTAACCACTGGACTCCCAGAGAAGTCCCCATGTCTCTGTTCTTGAACTCCAGCCCTTGGGAGTGACCTCCCCTGTTAATATCTAAATAAAATAATTGAGCCCTTATCTAACAGGACTGCAGCAAGCTCCATCCTGAAGTCCCAAAGGGTGAGTCTGAAGGTTCTGGGCTGTGGTCAGGGTTTCTCCTGGCTGTTACTTATTCCCTCTTACAGAAGTGACTTCAAGCTGTTTGCCTTCCATCTCTGGCCACGCATGTTGCTGTGTCCGTGAATCCCGTATATTTTATGTCCCACCCCACCAACAGGTCCCACCCCCTTAGTCCACAAAACAGAGCAGGTGAGTGTAAGGCTGGTGTGAAGGCTGGGAGGGGACCCAGCTCACTTATAACCTGGAACAGGTGATGGTTGACACGCTCTGTCCCCATAGTCATTGCCTGCACTTCACAATCCTTCCCCACTGACTCCGATACCTTCTCACCGGTGGCAGGTGTGGGAGATGGATCTCCTAGCTGTGTCTTCCCCCCACAGACCACCAGAACTCCAGACTCCCTGATTATAGCTCTGTCAGTGGGAGCCTGAAAGCTCTCACCTCGTGTCCATCTCTACAGAGATGCATTCTGCCACCACAGAGGTAACTTTTCCATATTTAGTCATAATAAAATGGACATCGTTGGAAGCATCTGTATTTTTTATTACTTCAGCAATGTTCAAGACCAGTCTAGACCTATCTGTAGGAGCAAAACCGCTCATAAAAATGGTCCATCCCAGGACACAGATGAAGTCACCCCAAGGATAAATTTCAGCTTCTAACCCAGATAATTAACAACTGAGGTTTTAAAAATAGCACATTTTAGGGACTTGCCTGGTGGTACAGTGGCTAAGACACTTAGAGAGTCAGTTCCTAGGCAGGTTGATAAGGAGTCTAGGGGTCCCCAAGGAGAGAGGGGTCTGGAATTCTCAAGGAGGAAGAAAGGACAAACTTTTTTTCTTTCCCCACATTCCTTAGGATTATATAACAATAATGTATCCTGCCTAAGGACAGTCTCTGGATTAAACCTTCTGTTATCTTAAAATGTAAATTATGGGAGTAGACTTGGTCTTTACAAGGATGTATCCTGCCTGAGGACAGTGTTATCTTAAAATGTAAATTACGGAAGTAGGTCTGATGAGGTCTTTACAACCTCCAGACATTCTTTGGATTATATAACTTCATTGTTAACACTAGCAAACGGGTACTCTTTCTGCCCCCTTCTGATGCCTGTGTCAGAAGCTTTATCCATTTCCTTTATACTTTAATAAAACTTATTACACAAAAACTCTGAGCGATCAAGCCTCGTCTCTGGCCCCGGATTGAATTCTTCTCTGGGGACCAAGAATCCCGGTGTCTTCACGTGATTCAACAACAACCTTTCAACACCATGCTCTGAATGCAGGGGGTCCGGTTCAAACCCTTGTCAGGGAACTAGATCCCCCATGCCACAATTAAGACCTGGTGCAGCCAAATGTATTTTTTTTTTTAAAGTAGCACATTTTGGAAGATTATATATCTGTTTATCTATCTACTTGTGTCCCAAAGAAGCAGGGTTAACAGACTTCATCCAGGTGAGGGCAGCAGCGTAGGCCATTATTATAGTTGCTGAGCCACTTCAGTTCAGTTCAGTTCAGTCGCTCAGTCGTGTCCGACTCTTTGCGACCCCATGAATCACAGCATGCCAGGACTCCCTGTCCATCACCAACTCTCGGAGTTCACTCAAACTCATGTCCATCGAGTTGGTGATGCCATTTAGCCATCTCATCCTCTGTCGTCACCTTCTCCTCCTTCCCCCAATCCCTCCCAGCATCTGGGTGTTTCCCAATGAGTCAGCTCTTCATATGAGGTGGCCAAAGTATTGGAGTTTCAGCTTTAGCATCAGTCCTTCCAATGAACACCCAGGACTGGTCTCCTTTAGGATGGACTCGTTGGATCTCCTTGCAGTCCAAGGGACTCTCAAGAGTCTTCTTCAACACCACAGTTCAAAAGCATCAATTCATCAGTGCTCAGCTTTCTTCACAGTCCAACTCTCACATCCATACTTGACCACTGGAAAAACCATAGCCTTGACTAGACGGACCTTTGTTGGCAAAGTAATGTCTCTGCTTTTCAACATGCTATCTAGGTTGGTCATAACTTTCCTTCCAAGAAGTAATCGTCTTTTAATTTCATGGGGGCAGTCACCATCTGCAGTGATTTTGGAGCCCCCAAAAAATAAAGTCTGACACTGTTTCCACTGTTTCCCCATCTATTTCCCATGAAGTGATGGGACCAGATGCCACGACCTTTGTTTTCTGAATGTTGAGCTTTAAGCCAACTTTTTCACTCTCCTCTTTCACTTTCATCAAGAGGCTTTTGAGTTCCTCTTCACTTTCTGCCATAAGGGTGGTGTCATCTGCATATCTGAGGTTATTGATATTTCTCCTGGCAATCTTGATTCCAGCTTGTGCTTCTTCCAGCCCAGTGTTTCTCATGATATACTCTGCATAGAAGTTAAATAAGCAGGGTGACAATATACAGCCTTGACATACTCCTTTTCCTATTTGGAACCAGTCTGTTGTTCCATGTCCAGTCTAACTGTTGCTTCCTGTCCTGCATACAGGTTTCTCAAGAGGCAGGTCAGGTGGTCTGGTATTCCCATCTCTTTCAGAATTTTCCACAGTTTATTGTGATCCACACAGTCAAAGGCTTTGGCATAGTCAATAAAGCAGAAATAGATGTTTTTCTGGAACTCTCTTGCTTTTTCCATGATCCAGCGGATGTTGGCAATTTGATCTCTGGTTCCTCTGCCTTTTCTAAAATCAGCTTGAACATCTGGAAGTTCATGGTTCACGTATTGCTGAAGCTTGGCTTGGAAAATTTTGAGCACTACTTTACCAGCATGTGAGATGATTGCAATTGTGCGGTAGTTTGAACATTCTTTGGCATTGCTTTTCTTTGGGATTGGAATGAAAACTGACCTTTTCCAGTCCTGTGGCCACTGCTGAGTTTTCCAAATTTGCTGACATATTGAGTGCAGCACTTTCACAGCATCATCTTTCAGGATTTGAAATAGTTCAACTGGAATTCTATCACCTCCACTAGCTTCGTTCATAGTGATGCTTTCTAAGGCCCACTTGACTTCACATTCCAGGATGTCTGGCTCTAGATGAGTGATCATTACCATTGTGATTATTTAGGTCATGAAGATCTCTTTTGTACAGTTCTGTTGTGTATTCTTACCACCTCTTCTTAATATCTTCTGCTTCTGTTAGGTCCATACCATTTCTGTCCTTTATCGAGCCTATCTTTGCATGAAATATTCCCTTGGTATCTCTAGTTTTCTTGAAGAGATCTCTAGTCTTTCCCATTCTGTTGTTTTCCTCTATTTCTTTGCATTGATCGCTGAGGAAGGCTTTCTTATCTTTCCTTGCTATTCTTTGGATCTCTACATTCAGATGCTTATATCTTTCCTTTTCTCCTTTGGTTTTCACTTCTCTTCTTTTCACAGCTATTTGTAAGGCCTCCCCAGACAGCCTTTTTGCCTTTTTGCATTTCTTTTCCATGGAGATGGTCTTGATCCCTGTCTCCTGTACAATGTCACGAACCTCCGTCCATAGTTGATCAGGCTCTCTATCAGATCTAGTCCCCTAAATCTATTTCTCACTTCCACTGTGTACTCATAAGGGATTTGATTTAGGTCATACCTGAATGGTCTAGTGGTTTTCCCTACTTTCTTCAGTTTCAGTCTGAATTTGGTAATAAGGAGTTCATGATCTGAGCCACAGTCAGCTCCTGGTCTTGTTTTTGCTGACTGTATAGAGCTTCTCCATCTTTGGCTACAAAGAATATAATCAGTCTGATTTCAGTGTTGACCATCTGGTGATGTCCATGTGTAGAGTCTTCTCTTGTGTTGTTGGAAGAAGGTGTTTGCTATGACCAGTGTGTTCTCTTGGCAAAACGCTATTAGTCTTTGCCTTGCTTCATTCCATACTTCAAGGCCAAATTTGCCTTGAGCCACTTCAGTCATGTCCAATTCTTTGTGACCCCATGGACTGTAGCCCACCAGCCTCCTCTGTCCGTGGGGTTTCCCAGGGTTGCCATTTTCTCCTCCAGGGGATCTTCTGGACCCAAGGATCAAATACAGGTCTCCTGCATTAGCAGGTGGATTCTTTACCACTGAGCCAATAGGGAAGCCCTTTAGCATGAGCAGTGCCCAGTCCCAAGAACAGTGGTGTGAGTGTGGGGGCTCCCAGCAGAGGGTCCTGAGCCTGGTGTTGGGGACGGCATCTGGGCAGACAGTGGCTGTGGGGAGGTCTCCACAGGGATAGTTGCTGGCGTGATTTTGAGCTGTTTGGCTGTGTAACCTCAGCCACTGGTCCTCCAGCCCCTAAGAGATACTTTGAGCCACTCAATAACATTTACTAAATTCCTGCTGAATTAGTCAAAGTTGATTTCTATAATTTCCAAATGATTCAGGAAGTCATACGAAAGTGAGCCTGTGAATTGTTTGTGATGTATTGAATTTGCTTCTGCGGGTGTCTGTATATTGGATAAGGAAGGCATTCCAGAGGCATTCTGGTGTCTTAGGGAAGAACTCATAAAGACAGAGCGTGATTGGATGAAAATGCAGCTGAGGGAGCCACATGGGGCAGTGGGTGTGGGGTCATGGCCCAAACCACTGAGTGATTGATGAAGGAAACAAAGGCAGGAGTCTGGTCTCAAGGTAGATGGACACATGAGAATTGTTCATTCTCTTGGCAACCTCTTGATTTAGGACAGACTGTCTCCTACGTTGACAATAAGTTTTGCACCCATTTCAATAGAAAGAGTGGAGAAGAAATTCCTGCAGGTAGAAGGCCATGTGGTCCTGGCTTCTGCACAAAGCACATGCGATTTCTGGCTGGAAAATTTAGAGAGAAAGAGTGCGTGAGAGAGAGTTCTTTTAAAATCGATAAGCTGAATGTCTTCAGTGCTCTTGAAGCACACAAGAATTATTTCTCTCACTGCAGAATTATTTTCTCTGTTGATTGCTGGAGTTACAATAGGCCTTTAGCTCTCTATCTTCAACATTCATGTGGCCCTGATATACTAACGGTGAGCTTTTCCATTTTTTGTGAGTAATTCAGCATTCACAAGGTTAATTATTTCTGCAAAGACCACAGAGAGGACAATGAGAGATGATAGCAGAAGAATAACTGTAATGCTTGGAATAGCTCACTGTTCTGTATTTTACATAACTTTGAAATGTCTGTAGTGAACTTCAGTTTTTCTCATGTGAAGTCAACAGAGAAAGTGCTAGATGTCCAAGCCTACACGGTAATACAATCACACGTTCAAATGAAAACTTCTCGACCCTGAGCTTGGCCGACTCCTGTCATCTCTCACACTTGTTGTCATTGTTCAGTCACTCAGTCGTGTCTGACCCAGCGACCTGGTGGACTGCAGCAAGCCAGGCTTCCCAGTCCTTCACTATCTTTTGGAGTTTGCTCAGACTCATGTCCACTGAGTCGATAATGCTATCAAATTATCTCATCCCCTGCTATCCTCCTGCCCTCAGTCTTTCCCAGCATGAGAGTCTTTTCCAATGAATTGGCTCTTTGCATCAGGTGGCCAAAGTTTTGGAGCTTCAGCATCAGTCCTTCCAATGAATCTCAAGGTTGTTTCCTTTAGGATTGACTGGTTTGATCTTCTTGCTGTACAAGGGACTCTCAGGAGTCTTCTCCAGCACCACAATTTGAAAGCATCAATTCTTTGGCGCTTAGCCTTCTTTATGGGACAACCAGATAAATAAAACTTTTTTAAAAATGAGAAAAACAGAACTTAAAGACAGTATATCAACAAGGAATCTTTGTGAGTGGATAAGCAAGCCTGAGGAAAGTGTTTGAACCAATTACTGTGAAAACAAGGGAATCCTAACAGCCCTGCAAAACTTATGGTTCCCAGTGGAGAACACACATACACACACACACACACACACACACTCTCTCTCTCTCTCACCTCTGTCTGTATGTAAATCTGTGTTATATAATACATCCTATAGAGAGGGGAAGTCTCATGCTCAGTCATGTCCGACTCTTTGCGACCCCATGGACTGTAGCCTGCCAGGTACTGGAGTGGGTTGCCGTTCCCTTCTCCAGGGGATTTTCCTGATCCAGGGATCGAATCCACCACTGACCCCCTGCCCACCCCCCCCCCCCCCCAACCATATTGCAGGCAGATTCTTTACCACTGGGTCACATGGGGAAATACAACCAATAGGTTCTGATTTTCTTGGGGATCCTGACTAATATATGCTCACTATTTTCTGGTCATTTTCTTAGTGTTTTCATTTCCTAACTCATCTCACTATCAGGGATCTGCAACCTTCTAGGCCGGGTGATGAGTTGGAGGACCCAGGCCTCCGTGTAAGGGATTAGTAGCATCCTGGGAGTATCTTCCCTTAGATGAATTCCTGGCCTGGGGCTTGGCCACCCAGATTAATTAGAAGTCCAGTTCCCTCGGCAACAATCAGATTGTGTATCCAATTATATGCATCTCCTTTCTTTTCTTTCAAGCATCTGTGAGTCTGGCATTGTGATTACCATTTCCTGTATGAAGAAACAGAGGCTTAAACTTTTCTTGTGGATGGATCCTGGTTAAGGTAACAAGGCAGCCGGAACAAATGCTGATCAATTATGCTCTGGTCTCCTGCCCAACTTTTATTTTATTTCCCCTTGTTGCAAATAATGTAAAATTTACCGTTTTAACCAGTTGTAAGTAAACATTCCTCCATATATACATATGGAGTGATATTGAATACATGGTGATGTAGAATTTTTTCTTTGGAAATATAAAAATGTCTCCTCACATTAAAAGGAACTAAATTGCATAAAATAGGATTTAAAAGTCCAAGCAGTAATTGTATTAGAAGTCAGTAATTCTCAGGACTATTATTAAGCAGCTGAACCAGGTTATTATTTAGAGCCTGTGTCTAGTGTTGGCCTTCCTTGGTGGCTCAGTGGTAAACAATTTATCTGCTATTGCAGGAGACAAGGATTTGATCCCTGGGTGGGGAAGATCCCTTGGGGAAGGAAATGGAGGCCCACTCCAGTATTCTTGCCTGGAAAATTCCGTGGACAGAGGAGACTGGCATGCTGCAGTCCATGGGGCTGCAAAGAGTCAGACACAACTGAGTACAAATACATACATCAGGTGTTTAAATATTGCACGTGAACAGGTGAATATATTTACAATGTCTCTGTGTCTAGAACTATAGTAAAGAGTGGATTTCCTCTATGGCAGGTGAAATGAGATTGACAACAAGCCAGTTACTCTTTCAGAGGAAATGAATCCATTAGCATGTATAACCTTTAATCACTCAGTCATGTCCAACTCTTTGTGACCCCGTGGACTGTAGCCTGTCAGGCCCCTCTGTGCATGGAATTCTCCAGGCAAGAATACTGGAGTGGGTAGCCTTTCCCTTCTTTAGGGGATCTTCCTAATTCAGGGATCGAACCCAGGTCTCCCACATTTCAGGCTAATTCTTTACCACCTGAGGCACCAGGGAAGCTGGAAATACTTAAATGACGTGAATTCATGTCAACCACAGCTAGTGGATGTTGCCTTCTGATCGACTTAGACTTATTAATTGTCAGATGGTGAAGAGATTTCAAGTCCTGTGTCAACTTAAATGGGTTGATAGAGGCTGCCTGGAGTACTGCATTGAATGGGTTTCTGAGGTCAGGACTGCCCAGGCAGTCCTGACCACAAGTATTCAATTGAACACCAACTAAGCTCAGGCAGTGGGTTAGATATTGAGGACTTGGTGGCGGACGAGATCATCCCAGCTCCTGCCTCAGAGAACTGAGAGCCTTACAAGGAAAGGTGAACCTCACGATTGCACTGGGGGTGGCAGTTCTGTGGGGGGACAAGTGTGGGCAAAGGTGAAGCAGCCACCTGAGCGGGGGGCTGTGAGCAGCCCCCTGTAGGTAGCAGTGGTTGAAAAGGTTTGTGGGGGTGGAGAGAAGATGAACAGATGGTGTTTGCACTCATTAAAGCAATGATGTCCTCTGCCTGCTCAGTACTCCGTGTCCAACTCTGAGATTTTTCTATTCTTTCTTTCCTACCATCCTTTTATTTCTCCAAGAATTCCAGCTAGGGTGGTGACACTCTGGGCTTTCAGTCCCCTTGGATCTGTGGATGGAAGCCCAAAGCAGCCACCTAAACTAATCACCATGGCTCCTGGATCCAGGGATGCATCATTCTAATGAAGCTTTCCTTTCTAATTCACTTCTGATTCATTCATTGCATCATTTCATCTTTATCTTGACATATTTAGAAAACCACTTATTGGAGATAAAAGTGCTCGAATCTTATCTTTTGTTCTGCACATTTAAAAGTACAATCAAGGAAAATAGAATTTATTCTCTTATCTTATGCAGCAGTTTTCTCACCAAGGAATGGTGTGTGTGTGTGTGTGTGTGTGTGTGTGTGTGTGTGTGTTTGTGTGTGTGTATGTGAGATAGAGAGAGGCAGAGATTCTTAGTTCACAGTGCTGATCAGGGACTGGTTAAACAGACTTGGGCTCCAAAGGCCTGCAATGCTAAGCCCCACAGTCCCAGTGTGGGTGGGGTCTCTGGTCTGGGTGGGAACAGTGCTGCCCAGAGCCCAGCCTCCTGCTCCTGGAGACCCCTCCTCACGGAGCCTAAGAGCCCCAGGGCTTTAAAAATCAGGTTGGTCATTTTAAAGTCACAGCCACGGCCAGTGTTGCCTTGTGCTTAGTTGCTCAGTCGTGTCTGACTCTGCGACCCCATGGATTGCAGCACGCCGGGTTCCCTGTCCTTCACCATCTCCTGGAATTTGCTCAAACTCATGTCCATTGAGAACCCCATGAGCAGTATGGAGAGCAGGGGTGAGCACCACAGACAGGAGTGGCGGGGGGTGAGGAAGCTGCAAGCTGACAGACACGTCTGGGTGTGACATGTGATGTCACCACCCTTTCTTGGGAGCTGAGAATGGTTTGTCTGGAACAATAGATTGCCTGAGGCTGAGGTCGGAACCAGGGCGAATTTGCATCTCAAACTGTGTTGTAGTGCATCTTGCTATGTCACCCCAAAGTGCTGAGTTCCTAGGGTCAGTGTTTGAACTGAGGGGGTGAAGGAGCAGTGGATCCCTCCTCCCAGGTAGAGATCTGGGCTGTCAGCCACCTCTCACCCTTGCTTTTCCAAGGGAGATGATAAATCCTCTCTCAGCCCCCTCTTTTTTGGCTTTCACAGATGGCTCAGTAGTAAAGAATCCGCCTGCCAATGCAGGAGACTCACGTTCAATCCCTGGGTCTGGAAGATCTCCTGAAGGAGGAAACGGCAACCCACTCCAGTATTCTTGCCTGGAGAATCCCATGGACAGAGGAGCCTGGCGAGCTACAGTTTATGGGGTCTCAGAGGGTTGGACATGACTGAACAGGCACAGGCCCCTCACCTCCCACTGGAAAGGGCCTGGGTTCTGTGCTATAGCGCTCTGGGATGTGGGGCCTGCGCAGTGTTTGTGCTCAACTTGGAGGCAGTGGTATTCGAGGCAGGATTAAAATCCAGCCCAGTGCCATCACTCTGAATAAAACCTCACCCTGGGTCTTTGGGACCTGATTTTGAGCACACCTCTGCCAGCCCTCCCAGCTCCCTCTGGCAGCACCAAGCTGCTTCCTGCCCAGGATCCTGCGGCCTAGAAGGATGTGTCTGTATTTCCTTGCGTCCGTGCAGGGCTGGCCAACTTGACAAAGAAGGTGGCCTTGGTGGCCTGTGTTGTGTGACAAGTGCACATGTGACCCCCGTGGGGTGAAGCTGGAGAAGGGACCTGGCTGGGTGTTTGCTGTGTTTGGGAACTTGTCTCATCTGCTTGGTGAGTCTTTTTTCTTTTTAATTGAAGTATAGTTGATTTACAATATTATGTTGGTTTCAGGTATACAGCGAAGTGACTCAGTTACATATATTTTTTTTTCAGACTATTTTCCATTATAGGTCATTATAAGATATGGAATATTGCTCCCTGTGTTATACAGGAAATCCTTGCTGTTTATCTGTTTTATATAATAGTGTACATCTGGTAATCCCAAATTCCCAGGTTATCCCTCCTCCCATTACCCTTTGGTAATTTTAAGTTTGTTTTCTGTGACTGTGAGTCTGTTTCTGATTTGCATGGAAAATAAGTTCATTTGTACTGTTTTTTCGGATTCCACATATAAGTGATATCATATGACATTTGTCTTTGCCTGACTTAGTATCATAATCTCTCGTCCATCCATGTTGCTGCAAATGGCATTATTGCATTCATTTTATGGCTGAATAGTATCCTATTGTATATATGGATCACATCTGCTTTATCCATTTATCTGCCGATGGACATCTAGGTTGCTTCCATGTCTTGGCTATTGCAAACAGTGCTGCTATGAATATTGGGGTGCATGTACTCTTTCAGATTAGAGCTTTCATTGTTTTTGGATATATGCCCAGGAGCAGGATTGCTGGATCATATAGTAGCTCTATTTTTAGTTTACTGTTTTCTACAGTGGCTGCCAATTAACATTCCTGCTTGGTGAGCCCTTTGATTTGTCTTTTGCCATTCAAGGGTGAAACAGAATTGAAAGAAGTCTGAAATTGACGTTCCAGAAGAATGAAAAGGGAAAAATTCAGCATTACTTTCCAGCTTCACTTGATTTGGGGAACTGAAGTAAGAACCTTACAATCCACTGAGGAAACCAGAAGGGAAAGAGACACGTGTACCCCAATGTTCATCGCAGCACTGTTTATAATAGCCAGGACATGGAAGCAACCTAGATGCCCATCAGCAGATGAATGGATAAGAAAGCTGTGGTACATATACACAATGGAGTATTACTCAGCCATTAAAAAGAATACATTTGAATCAGTTCTAATGAGGTGGATGAAACTGGAGCCTATTATACAGAGTGAAGTAAGCCAGAAGGAAAAACATAAATACAGTATACTAACGCATATATATGGAATTTAGAAAGATGGTAACGATAACCCTGTATACGAGACAGCAAAAGAGACACTGATGTATAGAACAGTCTTATGGACTCTGTGGGAGAGGGTGGGAAGATTTGGGAGAATGGCATTGAAACATGTGAAATATCATGTATGAAACGAGATGCCAGTCAAAAAAAAAAAAAAAAAAAAAAACAAACATCCTACATAGAGATGCTTGTATAAATGTAAGAGTAAGATGAGAGTTACGCTGACATGATGATGGTCTGAGATTATGAAAATCTGTGTGTTAGTTGCTTAGTCATGTCAGATTCTTTCCAACCTCATGGATCGTAGCCTGCCAGGCTCCTCTGTTGATGGAATTCTCCAGGCAAGAATATTGGAGTGGGTTGCTATTTCCTTCTCCAGGGAATCTTCCTGACCCAGGAAAAAAAAAAAAAAAAAAAAAAAGAACCTTACAATCCTTCCTTCATCCTCTAAAGTGCTTTCAGAAAGGGACTCAACTTCAGGCCACATTTAAGGGCTAACATAAGGAAGACTGAGGGCCAAAGAATTGATGCTTTCAAATTATGGGGCTGGAGAAGACTCTTGAAAGTGCCCTGGACAGCAAGGAGATCAAACCAGTCAACCCTAAAGGAAATCAACCCTGGCTATTCATTGGAAGGACTGATGCTGAAGCTGAAGCTCCAGTACTTTCTCCACCTGATGCAAAGAATCAACTCACTGGGAAAGATCCTGATGCTGAGAAAGACTGAGGACAAGAGGAGAAGGGGGTAATAGAGGATGAGATGGTGGATGGCATCATCGATTCAATGGACATGAATTTGAGCAAACTCTGGGAGATAGTGAAGGACAGGGAAGCCTGGTGTTCTGCAGTTCACGGCATTGGAAAGAGTCAGATACGACTGAGTGACTGAAGAACAATAACCACAAAGGCTGCAGATTCATTACTGCAGTGTTGGTGAAAGCTGCTTACTTGATTTATTTTTATCACTGGAGCACAGACTGTGGAAGAACAAAACGCAGTGAGGACACTGACATGGACTAGTGGGCACACGAGCACTTTAACCTCCGTGTCTTCTGTTCTTACCGTAATGTCTTGGTTGAGAAAGAAAATGGCATTGGTACTCTGACAACACAAGCGATCAGCCCTAGACTCAGACTCTGAGCTGCGGTGTGAGTCCTGGCTGGGCCCTTTCCATTCTGAGCTCTCTGCCTCGGCCGCCACTCCAAGTTCATGGGGGCAATGACAAGTGGTCTGCCCCTCTCTCACAACTGTCGTATAGGCAGTTGTGATGTCCGGTGCAAACCAAGCAAAGTGCATTAGTAATGTTTCTTAAAAAGTTATAAAATGTACTTTTCCTGTGCCTCATGAAATCTTTTTTTTTCTCCTAAAATTCTGGAAATGGTGCCAGAACCTTTGCTCATAGCTGCTCATGGTCTGTCTGTAGTCTGCACTCGCTCTTTGCTCATTTTTGGATAATATTGTGAAGACCACTTCTGTGTAGATTCCTTTGAAGTTGAGAAACACTTTTTTCTTTCTCTGTTTATTCATGTTGTCCTACTAACTAGCTGATTGATAGACACTAAAGATCTAAAATATAAACAACTTTCTCATATGTCATGTGTTATATACACTGATTTAAAATAATTAATCTTAATGAAATACAAAGGTAAATAGATTTTTAAAACTCTGCCAATTTTCCCATTCAAGCCATTGCCTGAAGTCCTTCACTTGGATTATTGGGAGTTGATTTGAAGTTACTTCTCTACATATGAAAATTAATTTAAAAAATTTTTTTCTTCTATAAAATTAGAATGAAATCTGTTATGTGGCTTCCCAGCTGGCTCAGTGGTAAAGAATCCACTTGCCAAGCAGCAGATGCAGATTCTGTCCCTGGGTCAAGAAGATCCCCTGAAGGAGGAAATGGCAACCCTCTCCAGTACTCTTTCCTGGGAAATCCCAGGGACAGAGGAGCCTGGCAGGCTATAGTCCATGGGGTTGCAAAGAATCAGACATGACTTAGTGACTAAACAAGAATAAGAGACTGAATGTTTTGTAAATAAACAAAGATTTTTTTTAAGGCTTTAAGATCAGCTTACAGTGATCATGACTCTTAATAATATGTTTGTTATCAGACATTAGAGTTTTATTCTTCTCCAAGGAGCATTTCTATGGAGTTTTGGGATTTATGAATGTGGAATGGCTTGATGACCCAGCATGCTTTTCTTCTGAAAACTGGATGGAAAATGATGGTGAGAGGATGGAACATGTATGGAAAGGGTGACTAGGTTCAAGTCCTTTCCACGCCAGGGAGCCTGCATGTGAACATGGATGGTTTGCACAATTGATTTCTCCAGAGGCTGCTCATGAGTGATTAGCAAACTATAACGTCTGGTTTTCCATGCTTTTCCCCCTAAACCTGTAGCCCACCAGGCTCCGCTGTCTACAGGGTTTCCCAGACAGGAATATTGGAGTGGGCTGCCGTTTCCTTCTCCAGGGGATCTTTCTGACCCAGGGATAGAACCTGAGTCCCCTGCATTGCAGGCATATTCTTTTCCAACTGAGCTATAAAGGAATCCTTACCTTAAATCTATATAAACTTTCTTCTGTGCTTCTTCCAGGTTGACTTTCCCACTCACTCAGGAGAGGTGGTTGCTTCAGAGATAACTCTGAATAACTCTCCAGTGACATTTTGAAGGCTACAAAATATGAATGGGGTCTTAGAAAGAGGAGCGAGTTGATTCTGCACCTCTATGTGGGTTGTAAGTCGTTGCTAAAGTGAAAGAACGCAGAGCAACACATGCGATTTCTGAGTCAGCTTTGACCCAAGAGCAATATTTTTCTGCCATAAATACTTTGACCTTCCCTCACCCATCTGGAAAGCTCAATAGCTGTATGTCTTTCTGGGGCCTGTTTCCTGAAATTGACATTCAGAGACAGAGCAGACAAAGCAGGGAAAGCATATAAATTTAGATCAGCCCTTTACAGAGGCTGCTGCCAGCCTCTGCCCAGACAGGGATTACTCACCCTTCTCTGGAGACTCCAGTGCTTCCTGGGGCCGCCCCTCTGGCTGGACAACATTTACTTTCAGTCAAGATGGCAGACATGGAAATGTGGGCTATGATGTATGGGTCTCTTCAGGTTTCCAACAAAAACTCCATGCGTGGTTGACTGTAACACACACACAATCCGTGGACGCTAGCAGACTTGTAGAGATCTCTATTACCATGTATTTAGAGTTAACTTTGAAATCATTTTATCCTGTGATATAGCATTTCTGGGCTTTCCTGGTGGATCAGACAGTAGAGAATCCACCTGCAGTACAGGAGATGGGGTTCAATCCCTGGGTAGGGAAGATCCCTTGGAGAAGGGAATGGCTACCCACTCAGTACTCTTGCCTGGAGAATCCCATGGACAGAGGAGCCTGGCGGGCAATAGTCCATGTGGTCACAAAGAGTTGGACATGACTGAGTGACTAACACTTTTACTTTTCCGCTTGAAGTAAATTTTTTCCTGTGATGTCGCATTTCTGGACTTTCAGTTTGCTGTTTATCTTCAATTGGCTGTATTTGTTAATCTGGGAGAAAGAGGGAAAACTAGGAAAGTCTAGAAAACTGTTCAAATCTTCTTGGATGAGCTTGAAGATGAAACCTCCAGGGCAGAAAGCATTTTGTCCACTTGAACAAAGACTGCCAAGAGAAGTTACTCTGGGGGGATATCCTAGATTATTTCTCTGCAAAAGTGTGACAGAAAGCAACGAGGGGAACCAGGACCATTGGAAATTCTCGACTGTCATTTGGAGCTCATTCAGCCTGTCCTGCAATGTAGACCACTGGTTCTATAGCAGAGTGCACCCATGAAGGAGGAAACTGATTCAAAATGCAGTCCTATGTCACCCAGGAAATTGTGAAACCTGTGAGTTGGGTGCCTCCTGGGATTCTGCACATTTAATGAATACATCAGCTGATTCTGCAACAGGTGTTCTGAAGACCACCCTCAGGAAAACTTTGGTCTGGAGATCAGTTTTCCCAATACCCTGATACAAAGCAGTGGCTCGTGATGAAAGAATCTCCAGATTTTCTAGAGCAGCTTTTATTTTTATTTTGTTTACTCATTTTTACAAAGTCTTTGAGCTATATGAAATGAGATATTCAAATTCTCCACTCCTTCAATTTCATAGATAATATAAAACTTTTGTACAATTCTGAGATCAAGTTCAAGGTGAGGGTGCTGGCTTTCACTCTGTGTCACTTCCCCTACCTCCACCATCTTCAGTTCAGTTCAATTCAGTTGCTCAGTTGTGTATGACTTTTTGCGACCCCATGGACTGCAGCACACTAGGCTTCCTTGTCCAGAACTAACTTCCAGAACTTGCTCAAGCTCATGTCCATTGAATCAGTGATGCCATCCAACCATCTCATCCTCTGTTGTCCCCTTCTCCTCCTGCCTTCAATCTTTCCCAGCATCTGAGTCTTTTCGAATGAGTCAGTTCTTTGCATCTGACTAGGTGGCCAAACGGAGAAGGCAATGGCATCCCACTCCAGTACTCTTGCCTGGAAAATCCCATGGACGGAAGGCCTGGTGGGCTGTCATCCATGGGGTCGCTAAGAGTCAGACACGACTGAGTGACTTCACTTTCACTTTTCACTTTCACGCATTGGAGAAGGAAATGGCAACCCACTCCAGTGTTCTTGCCTGGAGAATCCCAGGGATGGGGGAGCCTGGTGGGCTGCCGTCTGTGGGGTCACACAGAGTCAGACATGACTGAAGCGACTTAGCAGCAGGTGGCCAAAGTATTGGAGTTTCAGCTTCATCATCAGTCCTGCCAGTGAATATTCAGGACTGACTTCCTTTAGGATTGTCTAGTTTGATCTCCTTGCTGTCCAAGAGACTCTCAAAAGTCTTCTTCAACATCACAGTTCAAAAGCATCAATTCTTCTGCTCTCAGAAGGTCAGTTGTGTGGAAAATCGTCATTGTCTTGGAAGCATGTCTTTGTCTTTTCATCACTGTAATAGAAGTGTGTACAGGTAAATTTTCTTCTTCTTCTTCTTTTTTTAATTAGCTGATATTCTTTTCAGCTCTGGAAGCTACCTGATCTCTAACACTGGATTCCTGTGAGTGTGTCTGCCATCCATTCTTCCTAGAACTTGCAGTAAAGTGAATTGAGGCACTCCCTTCCTGTTTGGGTGCCTTGCTGTGTCTTAGACTTTGCGACTTCCTTTTTATCCCCCCCTGATATTACAGTGTTCTTGGCTTATTGTCACTCAAGGACTTCAATTTTCAAATGAATGAGGTTTCTGGCAGAATGACTTCATCATTCATGATCACCAAGGCAACAGGGGGACTTTTTTATGGGTGGTTGCTGCTTTTTCAGACAGCCAAGATGGTCCCCCACATTTTTGGAATGTGTACCAAAAAGAGTAAGAAACTTTAAAAACATTTTCATCACCTGTCCTTCAGATGGTGATCGTGTGACACGGCCAGGGGCTTGAGGAAATTAACATGTGCATTCTGTTTTCAGATCTAGCCCAGACCTCTTGCTAAAGAACTTACGTGTGGTAATGAGAAAGTTTTAATGCTTAGATTGAGTGCTTAATTTTCTAACCAGGGTTGTAGAAGAAAATTTTAGCAGCATTTAAAACCCCCCAATGGGCTTCCCTGATGGCTCAGCAGGTAAAGAATCTGCCTGCCGATGCTGGAGCTGCAAGACACTCGGGTTTGATCCCTGGGTTGGGAAGATTCCTTGGAGAAGGAAATGGCAACCCACTCCAGTATTCTTGCTTGGGAAATCCTATGGACAGAAGAGCCTGGCAGGCTGCAGTCCATGGTGTCATAAGAATTGGACATGACTGAGTGACTAAGCATGCAAAAATCCCCAGTGGATCCTTAAAGTTTTAGAAATTTTATCATTTTAATGAGATAGGAATCAGCAGCAAAGTGATGGTGTGACTGACATTCCCACTCACACCCATGTATTTAAAGTTTGCAAGTTTTATCTCATTTTGTACTATTTATTTATTATTTTTGTCTTTTGGCCTCATCTTATGACATGCGGAACTTCCCAGACCAGGGATTGAACACGCACCCCTTGCAGAGGAAACACAGTATGTTAACCACTGGACCACCACGGAGTCCCTCACATCCTTTTATAGTCTTTGTATTCTGATCCCATCACACCGACGACTGGCACAGAGAGTGGCGAATAGTAAAGCACCGAGCTCCTGTCAATATTTTTTGGTATTTTGCCTTTAAATCCCCATCCTCTCACTTGTCCTCATTGGTTACCCTCAGGGAGTCACCCAGAATAGAAAGGAGAGATGTGGTCTGAGGCTGAAGTAGAAGCAGCAGAAAGGAAGTGAGGCTTAAAGGAAAGAAGACCTACTTGCCGGGTGTATCCTCTGTGTGCCTTTCCCTGGCTTCCGATTCTGCACTGTGAGGATATATATCCCATCTCTATTTTATGTCCACAACATTGTTTTCCTTTCTCTTTTGGTCTCCTGTTTTGATTTATACTATCTGGTCAGATTTTATGCACCCTTTTAGGCTATCTCAAATCCTTTCTGACAGGGAATAATTTTTAAAATATATGTAGAGATCACCAAGTCTTGAATCATCACCTCTTCTCCCTGTACGTGAATATCCTCTATTTTTTCTGTTTCTGAAGCTAATTCTATTGTCACACGTTATTGTTTCCATGGATATTTATATCCTTCAGAGAAGGATTTATGATTTTATGAAGGCTTTTTCTAAGTTTCTTGTAGGGCGGGAAGCTTGCTTCATCAAGCCTACTGTTTCTTTGAAGTATTCAGTATTTTGGGCTTTCCAGGTAACCCTAGTGGTAAAGAACCCACCTGCCAATGCAGGAGACATAATGAGACAAGGGTTCAATCCCTGGGTTGGGAAGATCCCCTGGAAGGGAGGAATAGCTGCCCACTCCAGTATTCTTACCAGGAGAATCCCATGGACAGAGGAGCCTGGAGGGCTACGGTCCATAGGGTCACATAGAGTTGGACATGGTTGAAGTGACTTAGCACGCACACAGTATTTTAAAATATCTTACTTTAAACATAATTTTTTTTTAACTTCGTCTCTTGGGCAGAAGCTATTGTCCATTCTCTTTCCCTGGTTATGTTCTGTTTGTAAGTTTTTAAAAGTTTTAATTAGTAAAGCACTTTCCAGAGTAATTAGAATACAGCGAACTCTTGGGCTTGAACATATTTGAAGGGCTAAATGCTTTTTGAATGACTTTTCCCTCCCATGAGCCTTTTAAAATATAAACTTCAAGTAACACCGACACTGAGTGTCAGCCAGTGGAGCTGATGGGCTCTAACGTTTTTATTGCTGTCAGGAAGCTGAGAGCTTGGTTGGGAGAAAAGCATTTTCTGGATGAAGAGGTTAACTGGGGAGTAAGCAGTTTATCAGAGATGAAAATAAATTGTCATTCACAGCTAACTGATTTTGGCTCTGAGCTACTTCCTGGACTCCATTTCCATCGGCCAGAGAAGTATGGCTGTTGCCCTGCACACTGCTGACAGAGGGCTCCCGGAGGTGGGTCTGGGGCCCTGGGGCTCAGATGAACTTACTCGAATCAGGACAGGCTCCCTCCAGATGCCTAATCAAGTAAACAGAGAGTTAGAAAACACTTTTCCAGGAGGAGTGATTTTGTACATTACTATCACATACTTGAGAAAATTAAAATAATATTCTACTCCTTTGGAAGGAAAGGAAATTTCCTGTAGAAATCAATAACAACTCGCCGAAGTTTATCTGAATCCAAGCTGGAGAAGACTCTTGAGAGTCCCTTGGACTGTGAGGAGATCCAACCAGTCCATCCTAAAGGAAATCAACCTTGAATATTCACTGGAAGGACTGGTGCTGAAGCTGAAATTCCAATATTTTGGCCACCTGATACAAAGAGCTGACTCATTGGAAAAGACCCTGATGCTGGGAAAGATTGAAGGCAGGAGGAGAAGAGGGTGACAGAGGATGAGATGGTTGGATGGCATTACCAACTTATTGGACATAAGTTTGAGAAAACTCTGAGAGATGGTGAAGGACAGGAAAGCCTGGCGTGCTGCAGGCCATGGTGTTACAAAGAGACAGACATGACTTAGTGACTGAACAATAACAACATATATATTCCATGGTTTGTTCAACTATCCATTGACTGAGGGACATTTTGGTTATTTTCAATTTGGGGCCAGTAGTAATAAAGCTGCTATAAACAATTATGTACAGGTTTTGTGTGGACATAACTTTCCATTTCTCTGGGATAAATAACCAGGACTGCAATGGCTAGATTGGTGAGTAAGATATTAGTTTTTTAAGAAGACAATGTTGTTTTCCACTGAAAACAACTGTTTCCATCAGTTCAGTTCAGTTGCTCAGTTGTGTCTGACTCTTTTCGACCCCATGAACGGCAGCACGCCAGACCTCCCTGTCCATCACCAACTCCTGGAGTCCATCCAAACCCATGTCCGTTGAATTGGTCATGCCATCCAAACATCTCCTCCTCTGTCGTCCCCTTTTCCTCCTGCCCTCTATCTTTCCCAGCATCAGGGTCTTTCCAAATGAGTCAGCTCTTCGCATAAGGTAGCCAAAGTTTTGGAGTTTCAGCTTTAGCATCAGTCCTTTCAATGAACACCCAGGACTGATCTTTAGGATGGACTGGTTGGATCTCCTTGCAGTCTAAGGGACTCTCAAGAGTCTTTTTGAATACCACAGTTCAAAAGCATCACTTCTTCAGTGCTCAGCTTTCTTCACAGTCCAACTCTCACATCCATACATGACCACAGGAAAAACCATAGCCTTGACTAGACAGACCTTTGTTGGCAAAGTAATGTCTCTGCTTTTTAATATGCTGTCTAGGTTGGTCATAACTTTCCTTCCAAGAAGTAATCGTCTTTTAATTTCATGGCTGCAGTCACCATCTGCAGTGATTTTGGAGCCCAGAAAAATAAAGTCTGACACTGTTTCCACTGTTTCCCCATCTATTTCCCATGAAGTGGTGGGACCGGATGCCATGATCTTCGTTTTCTGAATGTTGAGTTTTAAGCCAACTTTTTCACTCTCCTCTTTCACTTTCATCAAGAGGCTCTTTAGTTCCTCTTCACTTTCTGCCATAAGGGTGGTGTCATCTGCATATCTGAGGTTATGGATATTTCTCCCAGCAATCTTGATTCCAGCTTGTGCTTCTTCCAGCCCAGCATTTCTCATGATGTACTCTGCATATAAGTTAAATAAGCAGGGTGACAATATACAGCCTTGACATACTCCTTTTCCTATTTGGAACCAGTCTGTTGTTCCATGTCCAGTTCTAACTGTTGCTTCCTGACCTGCATACAGGTTTCTCAAGAGGCAAATCAGGTGGTCTGGTATTCCCATCTCTTGAAGAATTTGCCATAGTTTATTGTTATTTATATAGTCAAAGGCTTTGGCATAGTCAGTAAAGCAGAAATAGATGTTTTTTTGGAACTCTCTTGCTTTTTCCATGATCCAGCGGATGTTGGCAATTTGATCTCTGGTTCCTCTGCTTTTTCTAAAACCTGCGTGAACATCAGGAAGTTCACGGTTCACATATTGCTGAAGCCTGGCTTGGAGAATTTTGAGCATTACTTTACTAGCGTGTGAGATGAGTGCAATTGTGCAGTAGTTCGAGCATTCTTTCGTATTGCCTTTCTTTGGGATTGGAATGAAAACTGACCTTTTCCAGTCCTGTGGCCACTGCTGAGTTTTCTGAATTTGCTGGCATATTGAGTGCAGCACTTTCATAGCATCATCTTTCAGGATTTGAAATAGCTCCACTGGAATTCCATCACCTCCACTAGCTTTGTTCGTAGTGATGCTTTCTAAGGCCCACTTGACTTCCCATTCCAGGATGCCTGGCTCTAGGTGAGTGATCACACCACCGTGATTATCTGGGTCGTGAAGATCTTTTTGTACAGTTCTCCTGTGTATTCTTTACATTGCCACCAGCAGTCTATGAAAAGTCCAATTTCTCTGCATTGTCCAGCATTTGGTATTGTCACCACTTTTCATTTAACTGTTGTTAAAAGGACAGTAGTTATTGCCTACAACTGTGCAGTGATGGTTCACTGTGGTCTCAGCTTTCTTTCCCTAAGGGCTAGTGATGCTGAGCATCTTTTTATATGTTTGTATGCTGTCTGTATACCATCTTTGAAGAGATGTCTTTTGCCCATTTTCTAACCGGATTGTGGCTTTACTCTTGAGGTTTGAGGGTTCTAGACATAAGTCCTTTGTCTGCCTGCTGCCAAGTCACTTCACTCGTGTCCGACTCTGTGCGACCCCATGGACGGCAGCCTACCAGGCTTCTCCGTCCCTGGGATTCTCCAGGCAAGAACACTGGAGTGGGTTGCCATTTCCTTCTCCAATGCATGAAAGTGGAAAGTGAAAGTGAAGTCACTCAGTCGTGTCTGACTCTTAGCGACCCCATGGACTGCAGCCTACCAGGCTCCTCCATCCATGGGATTTTCCGGGCAACAGTACTGGAGTGGGGTGCCATTGCCTTCTCCCAAGTCCTTTGTCAGCTATGTGTTTTTCAAATATTTCTCCCCAATATTTAGCTTATCTTTTCATATCGTTGCAGGATGTTTTGTAGAATAAATATTTTTCAAGTTCAATTTACCATACTTTTGTTTCAGGGTTCATGCTTTTGGTGTTATGTATGAAAAATCTCTTCACAAAGATCTAGGTTCTGGAAATTTTTTCCTATATCATCTTCTAAAATTTGTACAGTTTTACATTTAAATTTATGATCAATTTTCAGTTAAATTTGTATAAAGTGTGATGCATAGTTTAAAGTTTGTCTTTTCCTTCTTCTTTGCCTGTGAATATCTAATTGCTCTAGTTCCCTTTGTTGAAAAGACCATCTTCTTCCACTGAATTCCTTTTATGTCCTTGTAAAACTTTAGTTGGTTGTGTGTGTGTGGCTTTCTATCTGAGTTTTCTATTCTATTCCATTGATCGTCTTGTGTTTCCCTCTCAGTGAACACCACAACATTCAATTTCTGTGGGATGCAGTGCAGACAGAGCTGAGTCTAGGGATAAAAGACCTGGCGTGGCTCAAACCTACCAGGTGGTGTTTGGTCTTAGTTGTGTTGGCTTTTGAGGTTTGGTTTCCTCACTTGCAAAATTGGGATGCAAAATTGCATCTCATTCTATATCTACCCCAGGGGTGCTTGTTTTGAGAATTTCTATACTATGTATTCCCACATGACTTTATCTTGTAAACATTTTCTTATTCGTTCACTGATCCAGTCAGATGCTTGAGGATGCAGTACCGTGGACTGTGGTGGGGGCGGACAGACAAGGGTCAACAGACAGATGCTCTGCTTAAAGAGGCTTTCATCATGCAGTGATGAAGAAGCGTGAGGCCTGCAGTCAGAAAGACATGAGTTCCAATCCTGGTTCTACCACTTCTTGTGTTTGAACTTGGGAAAGTCCTCTAACCTCACCAGCCTCCCTTTTTATTTTCCATTTATAAAATGCAGATAATGACACTTAATCCCATCAGTGGTATTGCATGGTGATTAAATAAAATAATGACTGTAGAACTTAACCAATAATAGTCTAATTATATAGAAAGCAAAAGAGACATAAACAGTAGCAAAGTCGATTCAGGAAGCAGGGGTATTTATTGACAGAAACACCTACCACAATCTGGAGGTGATGAATTTTAAGAAATCAGTATATATACAATTGGTAAGTTAAGAGTCGTGATAATTATAAATGCATTCATTCATTCAGTCAGTTCAGTCACTCAGTCGTGTCCGACTCTTTGTGACCCCATGAATCACAGCACACCAGGCCTCCCTGTCCATCACCAACTCCCGGAGTTCACTCAAACTCATGTCCATTGAGTCAGTGATGCCATCCAGCCATCTCATCCTCTGTCGTCCCCTTCTCCTCCTGCCCCCAATCCCTCCCAGCATCAGGGTCTTTCCAATGAGTCAACTCTTTGCATGAGGTGGCCAAAGTATTGGAGTTTCAGCTTTAGCATCAGTCCTTCCAATGAACACCCAGGACTGATCTCCTTTAGGATGGACTGGTTGGACCTCCTTGCAGTCCAAGGGACTCTCAAGAGTCTTCTCCAACACCACAGTTCAAAAGCATCAATTCTTCGGAGCTCAGCTTTCTTCACAGTCCAACTCTCACATCCATACATGACCACTGGAAAAACCATAGCCCTGACTAGACGGACCTTTGTTGGCAAAGTAATGTCTCTGCTTTTTAATATGCTATCTAGTTTGGTCATAAATTTCCTTCCAAGGAGTAAGCATCTTTTAATTTCAGTCACCATCTGCAGTTATTTTGGAGCCCCAGAAAATAAAGTCTGACATTGTTTCCCCATCTATTTCCCACGAAGTGATGGGACCAGATGCCATGATCTTAACTTAGCAGTTCATAATTAAACAGACTCAGAAGTTAAGCATCATGAAGCTCACCCTGAATGCTTAAACAGTAAAATGCATCCAAAATTTAATTTGATGTTTCTGTAATAATCTGACTTCAAAGAACACATTCTTTATTTGTTAAAGCCCAGAGTAGTTTGTAAATGTCCCCCTAAGAAGCAGACCTCCAGCACGTTCTTAATTAAGTTCATTAAGTGATATATTTGAGAGGAAACACAAATTCTTACCCACACAATGAATAGTTCTTTATTAAATGTTGAACGATGAGCTCTAGAAACAAATATATGTAAGTAGACTAAAAATGGAATATTTCCTATTCTAGAGGCCCAATATTATGGTAAAATAGTTAGGTCTGTATAGATAAATTTCTGACTCACAGAAAATAGCTCTTTCAGAGCAAGCAGGCAGGATGACTCTCATAATTTCAGAGCCCCAGGAGACCTTGTGATTTGTATCATCTCATAGAATGCGTGAGTCAATTCAGTCATGTCCAACTCTGAGACCACAGCCCACCAGGCTCCCGTGTCCATGGGATTCTCCAGACAATACTGGAGTGGGTTGCCAGGCCCTCCTACATGGGATCTTCCAGGCCTAGGGATCAAATCTGTGTCTCATATGTCTCCTGCATTGGCAGGCAGGTCCTTTACCGCTAGCACCACCTGGAAAACTCCATTATCTCACAATGTAGTTGACTTAAAAACTAGTTACTCACTGGCAGAATAACTATTTTTAGAGAATAAACATGACTTGCTCGACTTGTTTTCAAAGGTGAATTTCAATTATATTTATACATGTGCTTCAATAATCAGGCAAATTTCTTTATTATAGCATCAAATATCAATCTTAGAAGATGGGCATAATATTGTAGAACTTAAAAAATTATGAGAAAATCTGATCATAAGTTACCCTACCTAATATAAAAGCTTGATGTCCATGTACAGGTAAGTACTTTTTATGAACTAGTTGTAGAAGATTCCAGTAAGAAAGATGGGAAGGCAGATCTGTGATATGAGATTGAATGAGCTAACACAGTTAAAGCTCAAACATCGCACAGTCATGCAACAGATGGCAACAAATTGACGGTGGTATTTTCAATGGTCCCACTCCTGACTCATGCCCTTCTATTCCCACAAACTCTTGGGATAATTCCAGTTGTTCGCATAGTTTGGAATTTTCTCTCACAAGTTACTGATTTCTAATCAGCCCACTTCCCTAGTCTTACATGTGTTCTGACTGCTGGCTAACCCTTCCTGGCGAAGAAAGACAATCCTCAGATTCAACACATCTATAAGCTATCCAAACTAGCCTCTCTGCCTTCTGTCTCTCAGCTGAGGAGATCCAGCCTCTGTCTAGACAAGCCAACTAGCAGCGTGGGGAACAGATTTGATGTTTGCTCATAATAGTCATCAAGTCGCTGAGTGCTGTTTACTTCATCTCTTAAATACATCTCACAGTATTCTACTTTTCTCTGTACTGAGTACCAGCATTTCTTATTTTGTCTGTTATCGGAGCAAATAACTAAAAACAAAAGTTAGCTTGTCACCATCTTACTTAAAACCTCTTTAGTGTTAAGTTTTGTTTTTCAAGCATTGCACATAAGACTGTGTGATCTGGTTGCTGTTTCATGTCTGTAACTCCGTGTTGGACATTTGGTGGTGGTGGTGGTTTAGTCACTAAGTTGTGTCCGACTCTTGTGACCCCATGGACTACAGCCCCGCCAAGCTCCCCTGTCCATGGGATTTTCCGGGCAAGAATGCTGGAGTGGGTTGCCATTTCCTTCTCCAGGGGATCTTCCCAACCCAAGAATCGAACCCCGGTCTCCTGAATTGCAGGCAGAATCTTTACCAACTGAGCTATGAGGGAAGCCCATGTTGGACATTTATCTTTATTTATTTATTCATTTTGTATTGAACTATCGATTTATAATATTGTGTTCTTTCCAGATATATTGCAAATTGATTCTGATATATCTATATCTATATTCTTTTTCAGGCTTCCCTGGTGGCTTAGATGGTAAAACATCTGCCTGCAATGCAGACGACCTGGGTACGATCCTTGGGTCAGGAAGATTTCCCTAGAGTAGGAATGGCAACCCACTCCAGTATTCTTGCCTGGAGAATTCCATAGATAGAGGAGCCTGGAGGCCTACAGTCCATAGGGTTGCAGAGAGTCAGACACTCCTGAGCAACTAACACTACACTATATGCTTTTTCAGATTATTTTCCATTATAGGTTATTAAAAGATACTAAATACAACTTTCTGTGCTATAAATCCTTGCTTATGTATTTCATGAATAATAGTGTGTATATGTTAATCCCACACTTCTAATTTATCCCTACCCTGCTTCCCTTTGGTAGCCATAAGTTTGGCATTTATGTCTATGAGTCTATTTTTTAAATAATTTTGTGGTTTTTTTCAGATTCCACATGTATGATATAATATTTCCTTCTCTGTCTGATTTATTCCACTCAGTATGATCATCTCTAGGTCCATCCATGTTGTTGCAAATGGCAAAATTTCATTCTTGTTTATCAGATCAGATCAGTCACTCAGTCGTGTCTGACTCTTTGCAACCCCATGAATCGCAGCACGCCGGACCTCCCTGTCCATCACCAACTCCCGGAGTTCACTCAGACTCACGTCCATCGAGTCGGTGATGCCATCCAGCCATCTCATCCTCTGTCGTCCCCTTCTCCTCCTGCCCCCAATCCCTCCCAGCATCAGAGTCTTTTCCAATGAGTCAACTCTTTGCATGAGGTGGCCAAAGTACTGGAGTTTCAGCTCTAGCATCATTCCTTCCAAAGAAATCCCAGGGCTGATCTCCTTCAGAATGGACTGGTTGGATCTCCTTGCAGTCCAAGGGACTCTCAAGAGTCTTCTTCAACACCACAGTTCAAAAGCATCAATTCTTTGGTGCTCAGCCTTCTTCGCAGTCCAACTCTCACATCCATACATGACCACAGGAAACACCAGAGCCTTGACTAGACGAACCTTTGTTGGCAAAGTAATGTCTCTGCTTTTGAATATGCTATCTAGGTTGGTCATAACTTTCCTTCCAAGGAGTAAGTGTCTTTTAATTTCATGGCTGCAATGATTTTGGAGCCCAGAAAAATAAAGTCTGACACTGTTTCCATCATTTCCCCATCTATTTCCCATGAAGTGGTGGGACCAAATGCCATGATCTTCGTTTTCTGAATGTTGAGCTTTAAGCCAACTTTTTCACTCTCCACTTTCACTTTCATCAAGAGGCTCTTTAGTTCCTCTTCACTTTTTGCCATAAGGGTGGTGTCATCTGCATATCTGAGGTTATTGATATTTCTCCCGGCAATCTTATTCCAGCTTGTGTTTCTTCCAGTCCAGCGTTTCTCATGATGTACTCTGCATAGAAGTTAAATAAGCAGGGTGACAATATACAGCCTTGACATACTCCTTTTCCTATTTGGAACCAGTCTGTTGTTCCATGTCCAGTTCTAACTGTTGCTTCCTGACCTGCATACAAATTTCTCAAGAGGCAAATCAGGTGGTCTGGTATTCCCATCTCTTGAAGAATTTTCCACAGTTTATTGTGATCCACACAGTCAAAGGCTTTGGCATAGTCAATAAAGCAGAAATAGATGTTTTTCTGGAACTCTCTTGCTTTTTCCATGATCCAGTGGATGTTGGCAATTTGATCTCTGGTTCCTCTGCCTTTTCTAAAACCAGCTTGAACATCAGGAATTTCACAGTTCACATATTGCTGAAGCCTGGCTTGGAGAATTTTGAGCATTACTTTACTAGTGTGTGAGATGAGTGCAATTGTGCGGTAGTTTGAACATTCCTTGGCATTGCCTTTCTTTGGGATTGGAATGAAAACTGACCTTTTCCAGTCCTGTGGCCATTGCTGAGTTTTCCAAATTTGCTGGCATATTGAGTGCAGCACTTTCACAGCATCATCTTTCAGGATTTGGAATAGCTCAACTGGAATTCCATCATCTCTACTAGCTTTGTTCATAGTGATGCTTTCTAAGGCCCACTTGACTTCCCATTCCAGGATGCCTGGCTCTAGGTGAGTGATCACACCACCGTGATTATCTGGGTCGTGAAGATCTTTTTTGTACAGTTCTTCTGTGTATTCTTGCCACCTCTTCTTAATATCTTCTGCTTCTGTTAGGTCCATACCATTTCTGTCCTTTATCAAGCCCATCTTTGCATGAAATGTTCCTTTGGTATCTCTGATTTTCTTAAAGAGATCCCTAGTCTTTCCCATTCTGTTGTTTTCCTCTATTTCTTTGCATTGATGAAGAAGGCTTTCTTATCTCTTCTTGCTATTCTTTGGAACTCTGCATTCAGATGTTTATATCTTTCCTTTTCTCCTTTGCTTTTCACTCATCTTCTTTTCACAGCTATTTGTAAGGCCTCCCCAGACAGCCTTTTTGCTTTTTTGCATTTCTTTTCCATGGGAATGCTCTTGATCCCTGTCTCCTGTACAGTGTCACGAACCTCATTCCATAGTTCATCAGGTACTCTATCAGATCTAGGCCCTTAAATCTATTTCTCACTTCTACTGTATAATCAAAAGGGATTTGATTTAGGTCATTCCTGAATGGTCTAGTGGTTTTCTCTACTTTCTTCAATTAAATCTGAATTTGGCAATAAGGCGTTCATGGTCTGAGCCACAGTCAGCTCCTGGTCTTGTTTTTGCTGACTGTATAGAGCTTCTCCATCTTTGGCTGCAAAGAATATAATCAATACATATGTACATCTTCTTTATCCATTTACCTGTTGATGATCACTTGGGCTGCTTCTGGGCCTTTACTGTGGTAAATAGTGCTACTAGGAACACTGAGGTTCATGTACAGTATCTTTCCCAATGAGAGTTTTCTTCTTTTTGGATATATGCCCAGGAGTGGGATTGTGGGATCACAGGTGCTTTATTTTTAGTTTTGTAGGGAACCTCCATACTGTTTTCTAATCATCTGGGCTTTTATTTTCCCATCAACCCGGTCGATTAACTCAAATGCTATCAATTCAGAAGGATACATGATATCAAGAAGAAGTGTTTTATCATAAAATCAGATATTTTACTGGCTAAAGAAATTATCTTAAGAAGGACATCTGTATGGACAAAAACATAGCAAGATGATACATTTATCATCATATCTTTTTCTTTTTTTATAAAAGCAAACCTTTTTTTATAACCGCAAACCTTCTCTAAGTTGTGACTCTAGGTGTGCACTGTTTGTGTAAACTTGGAGAAAGTCCTGGAAGTAAGGGCTCCACATCACCTAGCTGAGGGCCTCAGTGAGGTACCATGTGCCAGAGGCATTGTACTGACTAGCAAGCATGTTCTATTCTCAGAAATTTTGAAAAAAAAAAAAGTAAAAAAGAAGAAAATTAAAAAGGAAAACTACCTGCTGCTAAAAATAGTGCCAAAGCGGCAGTAATAGACAGTTTGAAAGAGCAAACAGGGGACTTCCCTGGTGGTCCAGTGGTTAGGTCTTGGCACCTTCACTGCTGAGGGCCCGGGTTCAATTCCTGGTCAGGATTGAACAGGACACGACTGAGCAACTAAAACAATACACTCTAAGGACTTCTTATTAATTTCTTACTCACACTCCACATTCCCTGAAGCATTTGGTAAACTGTCTGGCAAGAAGACGCCATGGAGAGGTGCGCAGCAATCTCTTGGAAAAGAGTGTCTATTTGTGGTAGAGTCAGTGAGCTCAGAGCCTGACACCCCCAGCTTGGGGAAGAGTAATGGAGAATCACCGCCTCCCAGTACTTTGAGGTGGGGCAGTAATGATCCTTGATTTTGCTTCCTGATGATGAGTTAGCACTCAAAATTCGGAGAATCAAACCTGAGAATACAGTAGAACAAATGTAGCTATTAAAAAATTGTTCTCAGTTATGCATTAATTTTGGTACAAGCCACATTATAACAAAAGACACATGAAAAAGTTGTTTCAATAATCTAGAAACTCATTTCTCTCTCATATAACAGTCCAGACCTAGCCAGACAGCCCTGGAAAAATTAAGTGGCATTGCTCCAAGAGGCTGCTCCTAGGCTTCTTAGGTAGGCTGTGGTTTTTTTTTTTTAATTAATTTTTATTGGAGTACAGTTGCTTTACAGTGTTGTGTTAGAATGTTTCTGCTGTACGGCAAAGTGAAACAGCTCTACGTATACACATATCCCCTCCTTTTTGGGATTTTCTTCCCATTTAGGTCACCACAGGGCATTGAGTAGAGTTCCCTGTGCTGTACAGCAGGTTCTCAGTTATTATCTGACTCTAGCTTTCTTACAAAAAAAAAAAAAGCTGAGGTGATGGATTCGTTAATGTCTGGTAGAGTTTGGGGTCAGTGCCTTGCTTCATGCTAAGCACCAGCAGTTTTACCCACCGTGGCTTTGCACTGTCACGGTGAAAGTCCTTGAGATTGGAGAGGTCTAAGAATTATTGTGAAAGCTTTTGTTCTGGTGCACACCTGGAAGGGTCTCTGGGACCCCTGCGTGTTTGTGGACCATCTGTGAGAACCTTCACCCAGAGGAAGGGGCTGTGGAGGAGGAAGCTGAGGGAAAGGTCAAGAAGAGGGCTCTGAACTCTGACCCAAGCACAGGTACCGAATGCACCAGCAGCTCATGTGGTCCAGGGTGATACAGCTGAGGGGGCCTGACAAGCTTATGCAAGAAGCTCTAGGTGAAAGGCGGGGTCCCAAGGGTACAGAGCTCAGACAGGAAGAGCTGGGAGGAGGATGGACAGGATTAATCACAAAGCTGGCAAATGTCTGGCTTTACCAGGCTTCATTCCGTGTGTGGACGGAGGGAGCCCTAGGCTAGAACAAGTCTGTACCATGCTGCTATTAATGTTGTCCCAGATGCTCTTCTCTTCTGGAGGGTAGGACTCACATCCACTCAGAGCCTGGCCCACACCAGCTGCTTGGTCAATATTTTCAGAATGGATCAAGATAAACACAATGATGTTTACTGTAAACTGTGTTAAGACCAGACTCCCAGGACTGGGTGTTAAAGAATAACAACATAGAATAGGTTCAGGCAGAGACAACAAGTGTGACCACATGCACGGAGGTTGAGCAGAACAGTTACCATGTTCTGTCCTGTGCTAGGCCCATTCTTTGTCTCACCCTTTAGCTGACTTCGTATTTCACATGTGCACCTTGGAGGAGATTGTCCATACCAAATGAGGGGGCTCGCTGAACCTTGTAGAACCAGACGATGCTAGAAGACTTCATGTTTGTGCTTCCCATAGAAACTAGAACCCAAAAAATCACATCTGATTTAACAAGAGAATGGCAGGGCTTCCATGAAAGGATGTCTGTTCATAATCATATAATTAATCTCACAATCTGTTAGCACAGATGATATTTATTGATAACCTATATGTTGTCCTTTGCACATATTATTTCATTAATGTACCACATCCTGGTAAGATTATTTTATTGATGAGAAAAGAGGCTTAGAGACGTTAGGAAACTAGTTCAAAATTGAAGACTGAAAAATTCAAGCCTGGCTATTCTGAAAGATATGGTATCTGGTCCCACCACTTCATGGCAAATAGATGGGGAAACAGTGTCAGACTTTATTTTTTTAGGCTCCAAAATCACTGCAGATGGTGATTGCAGCCATGAAATTAAAAGACACTTACTCCTTGGAAGGAAAGTTATGACCAACCTAGATAGTATATTTAAAAACAGAGACATTACTTTGCCAACAAAGTACATCTAGTCAAGGCTACGGTTTTTCCAGTGGTCATGTATGGATGTGAGAATTGGACCGTGAAGAAAGCTGAGCGCCAAAGAATTGATGCTTTTGAACTGTGGTGTTGGAGAAAACTCTTGAGAGTCCCTTGGACTGCAAGGAGATCCAACCAGTCCATCCTAAAGGAGGTCAGTCCTGGGTGTTCATTGGAAGGATTGATGTTGAAGCTGAAACTCCAATACTTTAGCCACCTCATGAGAAGAGTTGACTCATTGGAAAAGACCCTAATGCTGGGAGGGATTGGGGGCAGGAGAAGGGGACGACAGAGGATGAGATGGCTGGATGGCATCACCAACTCGATGGACATGGGTTTGGGTAGACTCCGGGGTTTGGTGATGGACAGGGAAGCCTGGCGTGCTGCGATTCATAGGGTTGCAAAGAGTTGGACACGACTGAACAACTGAACTGAAGTGGACTGTTCTGAAAGTGGTGTTTGGGGGAGGAGGTAAGAGAGTTTGGGGAGGGGGCAGTGTACTTTAACTTGAAATATTATCTTTGATGCTAAAGGGTGGCAAGTTGTATTTAATTTCTGGGAAATGTAAGGATTTCTCTCTGTAAGTAATACTTAACAATAACCTTAGGGCTCATTTCATTAGTCAACAGGGAATAAATTAGCTGCCTTTCAGAGATAGAGGAGTAGTCTCAGGGTATTAGGCTGCTACTTAGCTAATTGCTTTTCTGATGTATTAAATATCTATTGACTCCCAAAGATGCAGTTCATTTCCTACAGAGCAGTCAGATCAAACATAAAATCTTAATAATAATTAGTATGAAATGTACATTTTCTACTGGAGAGGGGTCTGTCCTGGGTGTGACCTGAAGCTGCCAGGAGGGTGGAGGGCAAAAGAAAATATCAATAGAAGTAAACCGGACATCAGTTCTTCAGGAGACCCAGCGGTTACACAGAAGAAGTAATTGAGTTGCTTAAGGGGTATTTTAATTTTTACAAGCTGAGTCTGCAGCTGGAAAAATTATCAGCTGAATTAATAATGTGCACAGAATTGATGTGCTGAGTTACCATAGAAATCACCTTTAGTACTGTTAACACTGCTAATTATCTTGCATCACCTTTAATGTGTTTCATAAGTAGAAACGTTTCCTAGCAGCTGTGTTAATCTATGTTCCTTCATAATTTGACTCCTTTTCTTCTTTCTGTGTCTTTGATAAAGTAAATTCTTTTAAAGACACTCCACTTATATATTTAAGCAAACATAAAGCAAAGCACAATCATGTCTCCTGGTACCAAACTTCAGATCAGAATTCTATTATTTGGGATCCTTTTTTCATATTTTTATCTTTTATCTCACATCTCTGAGACCTCTTGAAGCCTTCTGTCTTTCCCTTCATCCATCCATCCACCCATTCATCTGTCCATCCATCCATGTATACATACATCTTCCATGTTGAAGTTCTAACCCCCAAGGACCTCAGAATGCAGCTGTATTTGAAGATAGGATCTTTACAGAGGAGACCTGGTGGCTCATAAGGTAAAGAATCTGCCTGCAATGGAGGAGACCTAGTTTCGATCCCTGTTTTGGGAAGAAGGGAATGGCTACCCACTCCAGTATTTTTGCCTGGAGAATCCCATAGACAGAGGAGCCTGGAGGGCTACAGCCCACGGGGTTGCCAAGAGTTGGACACAACTGAGCAACTTTCACTTTTTTTTTTAACAGAAGTAGTTAAGTTAAAATGAGGTCATTAGGGTGAGCCCTAATCCAATAGGACCCATGTCCCTACAAAAAGAGCAATTAGGACCAGAGATACATGCAGAGGGACAACCACATGGGGACACAGGGGGAAGGTGGATGTCTTCAAGCCAAAGAGAGCGGCCTTTGATGAAACCAAGCCTACCCACTCTGGACCTCTGACTTCCAGCCTTCAGAACTGTGGAGAAATGAATAGCTGCTGTTTAAACCACCTAGCCTGCCACAACTGGCAGGCTCAAGAAAGCAATGCAGCATCCAACCTCCAAAAGGAGTTTTAAGCTAAAGAAAATATTAAATGACGCTAGTTGCTTATGGTTTTAATTGAATAGGTAGCGGGTGATATTTCAGTAGTGTGCATGGTGCTCACCAACACTGTGGGATAGACATGAAGTTTGATAACACTTGTGGATCCGTTTGAAACATTTTCGCTTGAGAATGACAAGGAGTAATGAGGTGATGTCAGCTATTTTTCAAGAAATATCAGCACTTTCAGATAGGCAGAGACCTGAAATATCATTTTTGAGAGGAAAAGAAGGAAAATGACATAGATGGATACATCCCAGGATCTGAAGTGATAGCCAAGTTTAGTCTTTTTTAAATTGTTCTCTAGAATATACTGGTGTTATAACCATACATATGCAAAATTTTTTGCATTTACAATTGTGCTCTAATTTGGTGAGCCCCAGATTTTTTCATTCAAATCTTTTAATAATAATTTGGAATTTCTAAAATCCCATCAGTTTGGTCAGTTTCTAATTCTCTTTCCAGCAAATTCACCATGGTCCAAAAGATGCAGAGGAGATGGTGGTGACGCCCTTTACTCTAATCTGAAACTGCACAGATGGTGACAGTGTTTGATGGGATTTTAGAATCAACAGGTCACAGAGACAATGAGAAAATATCTTCAATGCTAATCAGCAGAGGATTGGTTATGACCAACCTAGATAGCATATTCAAAAGCAGAGACATTACTTTGCCAACAAAGGTCCATCTAGTCAAGGCTATGGTTTTTCCTGTGGACATGTATGGATGTGAGAGTTGGACTGTGAAGAAGGCTGAGTGCCGTAGAATTGATGCTTTTGAACTGAGGTGTTGGAGAAGACTCTTGAGAGTCCCTTGGACTGCAAGGAGATCCAGTCCATTCTAAAGGAGATCAGCCCTGGGATTTCTTCAGAAGGAATGATGCTAGAGCTGAAACTCCAGTACTTTGGCCACTTCATGAGAAGAGTTGACTCATTGGAAAAGACTCTGATGCTGGGAGGGATTGGGGGCAAAAGGAGAAGGGGACGGACAGAGGATGAGATGGCTGGATGGCATCACTGACTCTATGGACTGAGTCTGAGTGAACTCTGGAGTTGGTGATGGACAAGGAGGCCTGGCATGCTGTGATTCATGGGGTCGCAAAGAGTTGGACATGAATGAGCGACTGATCTGATCTGATCTGATATGAGGAAATGCTGTGTGGTGACTAAATGTGATGGTGTAAATTATATTTATAGGCTAATAAAGATGAAAGATATCTGGGACACAGCTTTGTTTAAAGGAGAACAGGCTAGCAAATAGCATATTAATTTTAACGTCTTTTAATTGGGAAGATCCCTTGGAGAAGGGAACGGTAACTCATTCTAATATCCTTTCCTGGGACATCCCATGGACAGAGGAGCCTGACAGGCTACAGTCCACGAGGTCACAAAGTGTTGGACACGACTGAGCGACTAACAGTTTCACTTTCATGGGTATCTATGCACATAGGAAATATATACCACAACGTATATATTAAGAGATAACTGCTTATTTGTATCTGCTGGGAATTTTGCAGGTGCCTTTCACTTTGTATCTTTATGTATTATCTAGAGCTTTGTTAAGATTCTTGTCCTCCTTTTATTTCTAAAAAGAGAAGAGACTAGGTGAAACCAAAAGCTGTCTTCCTGGTCTGTAGAAGGTGTATGGAAATTGAGTCTCTGTAGGGAAGACCAGACACGCAAGAACAAAGCTCTGCTGCTGTGATGAAAGTTTTAAGTTTCATCCAAACTGTAAGTTTCCCAGCTCAGACTCAGTTTTGAACAAAGGGCAGAGTTTTGTGACTATGAACTATTTATCTCCTTTGGTCTTTGTCAGTATGTCTGGAAATCTCAGGTCTGGCAGCCTCTGACTCTGAGGGTGAAATTAGTTGAAGTTGAAACTTGGAAGCATTTCTTGAAATCCAGGGTTGGCAAAATTTCTCCGCTGATAAAAGGCTGATATCATATGACTTGTATGTCTTTTAAAAATGGGCACAGAAATGAAGGGAGAGAAATTATGGGTCAATTTGATATTGGAGGAGTCATAGTGGAGTCTATTAAGTCATTTTACCCCGGATGATTGGAAGCAGTTACTTTTTCCTTTTAATCCTAAGAGAACAATTTTCTTTGTGCTCTTGTCATGATAGTCAAATCCTGAACTGCCAGCTGTCAGTAGATTTATCTTAGGAATGAATACAAAGTAATCTCTGTCTACCTACCTACCTTCCTATCTGATTTTTAATGCTTACCACCTACATATTTTTACATTTTTATTTAATGATAAATGATATGTGCCTATGTAAAAAACCCAGACAATATAGGTGCAATTAAAATGAAGAAAATTCTCTGTTTTAATTTCATCTCCAACCTTTCACTTCTTGGAGCAAATTACAATGAACTGTTCTGTGTCTCTCCAGACACAGGTACCTACACCAGAATTTTCTCCCACAAGATATTCAATACAATTAAAATAAAATCTCAATACTGTGGATATTCATGGCTGAGTGATATGGCATCATGTGGGCACACCATCATTTATTTAGCCATTTCCTTGACAACTGATGTTCAGATCGTCTCCATCTTTTTATGTTTTAATTAATACTTGAAGTATTACTTATATGCTTATGTAAGTCTAGGTTCCTGGATGAAGAACTGTTGATAGACCCTAGTGATACTGTCAGGCATCAGTGAATTTATGAGGGAGCAGGTGGTGCTAGTGGTAAAGAACCCACCTGCCAATGCAGGAGATGTAAGAGACACAGGTTCGATTCCTGAGTTGGGAGGATCACTTGGAGGACGGCATGGCAACCCACTCCAGCATTCTTGCCTGGAGAATCCCATGGACAGAGGAGCCTGGCGGGCTACATAGGCACATAGGCACGGGGTTGCAAAGAGTCAGACACGGTTGAAGGGACTTGGCATGCATGCATGCTTCGTGAGTGCAGGGCCACTGTGCTGTATTTATATGATGTGATTGATACTGAGCAATTTACGTACCTGGGGGAGAATGTTTCTTTCTCCCAGCCATGCTCTGCCTGTTCCAGTATCTGGGGTCTGACAGGTAAGGACATCAGGGTCACATTCATTAAAACTGAAGTTTTTACAGAACTGGGGACATGCTATGTGTATCCAATCCCTTCCGGAGGGGTTCCTGATGCACAGACAGGCCCTCCTGAGGGGCACACCTGCTCGTGTAAGGACTTGGGGATCTGCTCAGTAACTTACCATGAAACATCTAGAGCAAAGGGCTGCTAAACACAGGAACAAAAGAATGATGAGCTTTGTGGAACTGTTGCTTCTCATAAAAGTACCTGATGCTTTAATTTCTGAGATCTGTCTTGGAATGTCACATGAGAATTTCATTTTAAAATCCTGTGATAGAGAATCCTTTGTCATTCATGAGAAGTTCTCCTGGGTGTCAGTTCAGTTCAGTTCAGTTCAGTTCAGTTCAGTCCAGTCGCTCAGTCATGTCCGACTCTTTGCAACCCCATGAATCGCAGCACGCCAGGCCTCCCTGTCCATCACCAACTCCCGGAGTTCACTCAGACTCACGTCCATAGAGTCAGTGATGCCATCCAGCCATCTCATCCTCTGTCGTCCCCTTCTCCTCCTGCCCCCAATCCCTCCCAGCATCAGAGTCTTTTCCAATGAGTCAACTCTTCGCATGAGGTGGCCAAAGTACTGGAGTTTCAGCTTTAGCATCATTCCTTCCAAAGAAATCCCAGGGCTGATCTCCTTCAGAATGGACTGGTTGGATCTCCTTGCAGTCCAAGGGACCAGGCAGGATTAAAATAGTGGCTCCAAAGTCCTGAAAAAATCTGCCCAACTCAGAGTATGTGTTCCTGTCTTAATCATCCATGGGTGTTGGGGGTTTAGGGTAATAGTCCACCTCTTATGGCCTCATCAAGATGAGCCAGGCTCCTCAGTGGTCAGCTTAGAATGTGTGCTGCTGTTCATTCACTAAGTTGTGTCTGATTCTTTGCAACCCCATGAACTGTAGCCCACCAGGCTCCTATGTCTGTTGGATTTTCCAGGCAAGAATACTGGAGTGGGTTGTCATGTTCTTCTCCAGGGGATCTTCCCAACCCAAGGATTGAACCTGTGACTCCTGCATTGGCAGGTGTATTCTTTACCACTGAGCCACCATAATTATAGTGTGTAGTGCTTCATGCACACACCAAAGTCTTGCATGTTGTATATAACAAGTATCTGTTTCTGTTTTCCCTCTCCCTGGAATTGTCAACATCTTTGACAGTTTCAGAGCTCAGCTGCATGTTGAAACAGGGTGGTAGATGTTGATTGTCTAACAAAGCTGTGGATTGTGACACAGCTGTTTAATTTGTTGTGGAATGACAGCTTCATGGAGTAAAACCAAGAATGTAGAAGGTGTTAGAAGCAGGCATTGCAGCATGGAGCTAGAGTGCTAAAGGCTGATGAGCAAATTCATTCATCTATAAAGTGATTTACTCAAAATATATTTGCTGAGTATTTTCGAGGTACTGATCTACATGCTAGAATTCCCAGGTGGCGCTAGTGGTAAAGAACCCGCCTTTTGCAGAAGACATAAGAGACATGGGTTCGATCCCTGGGTCGAGAAGATCCAGGGAGGAGGGAATGGCTTCCTATTCCAGTTTTCTTGTCTGGGAAATCTCATGGTCAGAAGAGACTGGCAGGCTACCATCCATGGGATCGCAAAGGGTTGGACACGACTGAAGCAGCTTAGCACAGACACACAGTCTACACACTGGAGATTAGGAGATAAAGGCCCTGTTCTCGTGGATGTTATATCCCAACGGACAATGTGACAGCTAAGTAAAGAAATTCACACCAGAAGGCAGAGAAGCGCTGGTCTGCTGGGGCTCCTGTCTGACGACGTCTCTGGGAGGAGGTGTGAATACTCAGGGCTGAGGCTGTGCTGTTGCGCAGACCTTGAAGGAGAGGGTAGGCAATTTGGTCCTTCCTTTGCTGTAGCAGATGATGAAACTTTCTCTGCCTTTTTCAGATTGGAAACGTAACAGCAGATGAGAAGCAATGAATGCTTCTGACCCCAGCTCAAGCTCAGATATCAAAAGCTAGCCCCTTCAAGGGCATAACCCTCCCAGCTGTGTGCTCCCCGCCCTGTCTCCCAGGAGAGCTGTCGAGTGGCAGATGAGAGTTCTTTCCTGCTGTCAGGTTGAGATGTTTTCCTGTTCACACACATTGCTGGCTCCTGCCAATAATGAAACTCATAGACACAGATGCTAGGTGATCAGTTTTATTCTTAAGCCTTCATTGTCCAGCAGGGGACAACAGCTCCTCTTGGATCTGGAAAGGAAACCAGACACGAGTTCTCACACCATAGCTCGAGCCTCTGCGCTGAATGGGGAGAAAGAGCTTGCAAATGAAAGTGGACTGGATCCTCCCCTGGCCCGGGGAAATCAAAGACTCCTGGGAAATTAGTTTCATCAGGTGAATGAAGCTTTTGTTTTCCTAAGTGTAAATGCTGCTGCTACTTGGAAGAAGACATATTTCTCCCCCCTCCCAAAGTTTAAATTTCAGGTTATTCCAAATAATGAGTTGAAATTTGTTGTTCAGTCAGAGTCACGTCCGACTCTTTATGACCCCATTCACTACAGCCCACCAGGCTTCCTTGTCCTTCACCATCTCTTGGAGTTTGTTCAAATTCATGTCCATTGAATTGGTGATGCCGTCCAACCATTTCATCCTCTCAAGAGTCTTCTCCAAACACCACAGTTCGAAAATATCAATTCTTTGGTGCTCGGCCTTCTTTATGGTCCAGCTCTCACATCTGTACATGACCTCTGGAGAAACCATAATTTTGATTATACAGACCTTTATCGTCAAAGCGATGCCTCTGCTTTTTAATACAATGTCTAGTTTTGTCATAGCTTTTCTTCCAAGGAACAGAGTTTTAAATAAGGGGGTGTTCAGCTTGGACTTGGGGTCAGGGCAGAACCCTCTCCAGGCAAGGGTAAAGACAGGAAGGCAGTGTGTTGACCAGCAAGAAAAGCACTCTAGGGTAGAGCTCAGGAGAATTCCATTTTCCTGGGATTTACATTTGCGTAGTGCTTTGTCTGTGCTCTTTCATTATTTCGGTTTGAGCCTCTAAGGGTTAGGCTTTTTGTTATACGGGTGTCTGGCTTATTAGAAAGGACTTCAGTGTTTGCCTTTAGTGTAGAATACCATCCTTTCTGTTTATCTGAATTGGGAACAGAAGAGCTCACCTTTGGAATTTCTGTTTTAATTTGCATGAAAACCTAGGTTTCCAATGCATAACAATGAATGACAGTGAATCGACAAAGGCAAATATATGTGTGGTTTTTCCCATTTATATATATGCCTTTGGTATATAGTTAAAAACATAATATATGATCTGTACTTACTGTGATGTTGGAGAGGGGGTAGATTGGTCAGGTCTCATAGAGTCAAAATAAACCTGGTTTAATGATGATGCCTCTTTAAGTTTTTAAGTATATAAACCTGTCTGTAGAGAAAGAAAAGGAAAATTGGTTTTAGTGACAAAGACAGTGTCAGGAAGAGGTTGACTCAGTGAACACATAAATGAGACTATCACTAAAAAGAAACTTCAGGATAATGAAAATGTTCATTTTAAAAGCTTTTTTGATTAGTGTCAAGCTAGAACAGAATAATATCTTTTTATAAAAAGCTGTACTTTAGTTTCTGCCTAGTTGCAGAATAGGTTTCCGTATAAACCTGGACCTTTTAATAAAACATTTATAAATATGGAAAATAAATTAGTTGATACAGTGAACCCTGATGCCTATGGGATCCCTGGGCACTGACCCGCCTGAACAATGATATATATATATTTTTTACCACTCTATTTGGCTTCTGGGATCTTAGTTCCATAACCAGGGATCAAACCCAGGCTCTTGGCAGTGAAAGCACCCAGTCCTAACCACTGGACCGCCAGGGAAGTCTTTGAACAATAAGAGGAATCTGAGACACCGTCAGAAAAAATTCCTTTATCTGTTCTCAAATATTTGTTGGGTACCTACTGCGTGCTGTATCTGGGGATATAGAAGTCAAGGCTCCCCACAGGGGAAACCTGATTTTTTTTTATTACAATTATGTTTAAAATTTTAGAACTCAGTTTATATGAACCTATACACAAACACACATCTATATAATTTATATCATAGATATACTATTCACGCTATATAAGTAGTTGAGATATAAACTTTTGTCAGTACTTAAAAAAAGTCAAGGCTCCCATCCTTGTTTTAAGAAAGGTCAGCAAATAACCTTGCACTTGTTAAGTGCTGTGCCATCTTGAAAAGTAATCGGGCGTTATATTTGTTCACATGCTTTACAAACTGCTGTGTGAGTACATGATCCTGTGAAAATGCCCAATGGTACTGCCAGCTGGACAACTTTCTCCATGCCATGCTGAGCACCAGTGTCCACCCACCAGGGCCTCTGCTCAGCCTGAGAGCAGGGCTTCCCTCTAGCACTGGCCCTGGGCTCACCTGGAAGAAACCAAAGGCTAGCAGAGTGTGAAGGCTTCAACGATGCTATTGAAACGGAAATGACTTGCAGGACTGCTGGAATATTGGAGTGGGTTGCCATTTCCTCCTCCAGGGAATCTTCCTAACCCAGGGATCAAACCCACATCTCCTGCAATGTAGGCAGATTCTTTACTGCTGAGCCACTGGGGAAGCCCCAGTTAAAAATTACAGAAGCCTATTCATGGTCTTATAACAAAAGTGTCTGGTTTTAAGAAGACACACAATCATTCTTTCTACCACCCCTCCCCTTTTTCCTTTGTCTTTTTGCATAATTCAGGTCTTTCTGGAGTTCGGATGACATGTGCTATTATGACTTTAATTTCACCCCACAATGAATTTTCTGCATTTTGCAAAGAGTGAAAATCCTGAGCCCTGGGAGTTTGCGTCTCCTGTTACCTGCTGCCTGTTTTGTGAACACGTGGTGGTGTCGAAAGCCTTAAATAAACGAAGCCAATCTTTTGAGACGAGGCCATTTCAGAGGAACTGTGAGTGTCTCTGTGACTGTCTCCTGGCCTCCAGACACCACTGCGATCATAATGACATTTTCCAGCTGAAAGGAAACCAGACTTGAGTCGCTCTCCTTCCTTTGTTTCATCAGATTAAAATGTAGTGCATGCTCACACAACTTTAAACAGACTCGATGAATAAAAACCGAACTTCCTAAATAGAGGTCCTATGTTCAAATATTTCCTGTGCAGAGATTGCTCTGAAAGCTTGCATTTGCCTTCTCCTCCTTATATTCCGTGGCCCATGTTGTTCCTTGAGATGATCTTTCAAAACCAGATCTAAGACTTACAGATTGTCCAAGCCTCCCCTTTCCTTACCAACCAGACCTCTGAACTTGATTGCAACGCTCCTTTCAGCCGAGGCCCGGCTCAGTTCTTCAGTTGAATTCCTCTGACACACTCACATCCACTCTTTTTCCCTCACAGACCAGCCACCACGGTCACCCCTATCTTGCTGTAGCCCCTCCTCTTTCCTCCAGGTTCCTGGGGGTCCCACCCGGGCTACCTGGCCAGAGGACTGTCAGGTGGGGGGAATCCCTGGGGGCCTGTGGGTGTGCTCTCAGTACCTCTGGGCTGATTTTGGCTGAAGCTGTGATGTTCAACCTGACCCCAGGCCTCACCTGGGGGCTTGTCAGCCTCACCTGGGGGCTTATTGGCTCTGCCACCCTGGGCCGACGGCTCAGAAACTCTGGTGGACCTGGAGACCCGTGTTTTAACCTCCAGTTCATTCTGACGCACACTTGAGTTTGAGCTGCTGCTCTAGATGGAGGTGGGCGGCTCTCAGTGAAGCTGGCGTGACCGTGTGCTCCTGAATTGCACACCTCCCATCTGTGTTCATCGAGCTATCGAGTCTCTCTAGGTGCAAGGAGGGGTAGGGGGGATGACAGTGCACAAAACCTGGTGCTCCTGGAGCCTGCATTCTGGGTGGGGGATGGGGAGGTGGGCACCAGACACGAACCTGTAGAATAAAACAACCAAAATAGTTTCAGAGTGGTGCTGGAGCTCTGAAGGAAATAAAACAGCTTGAATGAGTCCTCTCTCAGCAGCCTGGGGAGAGGGGAACGCTGTTTACTGAGTTGGGGAGACTGGGGTCACGGCAGGTTGGGTGGGTGGAGAAGTGAGTGTTCTGTTCGGTATGTCATGGTCGAGAGGAGGATGAGACATGCGCAGCGGGACTGTCAAGGTGGCGGTGGGTGTGTGAGTCTGAATCTCAGGGAGGCAGGCAGGGCTGAGGATACAGTTTTGGGGGTCATCAATTGGAAGGTGCTATTTGATTGAAATCCCCATACACGCTTGGATAGCCAAGGGACTGTTAGCACTCCTGAGTGTGTCTCGATTCACAGATTCCTCATCTCTTCCCAGGATCCTCCTAGCCTTGCCTGCTCTGGCTGCTTCCTCCCGAAGTGGGGCTGGCCCCTCATCCGCAGCATCACTGGTACCCAGCAAGGAAGGAAGAACTCCTCTGACACCAGCATCCTCTGCACCCGCTGCTGCCCTGACCTCCAACTTCAGCAATCTCCCCCTGCCCACCAGCCCTACATACACTCCTCTTAACCCTCCACACCTGCCTGAATGGGGGTTCACCTGCTGAGTCTTTGAACACATGACTCTGGGAACTCTGTGCCCACCTGCGTGCCCCACTGAGCTTTGGGCTACACGTTCTCCTCCCCTTAGCACCACAATGCCAGCCAGTCCGCCACGTCATGCCCACTCCTGCCAAGCTGTCTTACCACCTGGTTAGTTAGTCACTCAGTCATGTCTGACTCTTTGTGACCCCATGGACTGTAGTCTGCCAGTCTTCTCTGTCCATGGCATTCTCCAGGCAAGAATACTGGAGTGGGTTGCCATTTCCTTCTCACCACCTGGTTACTGCCGGACAATTTTCTAAAGTAGTTGAACTCATCAGGATTTATAATAGGATGGGCCCTTTTCACTTAAAAAAAAAAAATACACTTTCCGAACCTAATTTTTTGATCAGCTCTTTCAGCTTGATTTTCAGTATCCTTTTCCTTCTTTATCTGATTGGAGATGTCTGCAGGTCTTTTGAGAACTGCTGTGTAATTGTGCTTGTCTTCTCTGTCTGTACGTGACACCGCTCAGGATTGGTGTGGCTGTTAGAGTCACATTAAGATTGATGAGCTGCGTGTTCTGCGTGCTGATTTCCTCTGGCAAACCAGAGTCTTTGAATTAAATGACTATCCATGTTGTGCTGACATATTCATCTGTAAGATTTGTGTTTCTGTCTTCCCTCAGAACCCCCTTTGATTCGATTTCACATTCTTGCTGTTATTCCCATTTAATAAGCGTAATTCAATTCATCAGTCTACTCCAGACGGTTCCCAATCTAGAGGAAGTCACCTGTCGAGTTGAGCCTGATGGAATGCCCAGTTGGTCAATGTGTTTCCTGAACAATCTAAATTAAAATAAACCTTGGGGTCAACGTGAACAGAGCAAACTCAGCAAGTGAGGGAAATTTTAAAGACCAAGCTGTTCTTGGTTGATTGTACATAATAGACTGGGTTGTCCCAGCTCACAAGTGAATCCTGAGAAATGTCAGTAGCTGTCTTTTGGAAATGGTGCTGTTTCTCAGAGGCTGAGAAACACTTAGAAATACAAAAGTTCTAAATAATATCTTAGCAGACTGGAAAACCAGACACTGTTTTTAGAGCATCACAGAGATTATGTTCTGGAAGTGCCTGGTGCCCTGGGAGAAGTTTACTAATTTTATGTAATCAGGGAAAGTATGGGACTAAGTCTGGCAGGGACACTGGGAGCTTGAATATTTCTAGGCTATATACGGTCAAATTCCTAGCTGCCTTGTATAGGAATAATAAAGTGTTATTACTTGTGTTGGTGTCTTAATGGAAACATAAGCTAGAGTTTACTGAAATGGTGATGATATAGATATTACCTTTTCTGTTCAAAATCCTTTTTCAAGATTCCAAGGCTCAGAAACAAATAACTGATTTCCCCCTCTCATATAATTAACATTCATGGAGGAATTGCTATGCAATGGGTGCTATTACAGGCCTTGGAGGGACAAATGTGAGCGGTACAATGCCCTCTGTCAATGAGAAGGTGAGAATTTGAAGGTGGCAACTGATGTGTAATTAATACAGTGTGATTAGTATGTGCATGCTCAGTTCATTCAGTTATGTCCAACTCTTTGCGACACCATGGACTGTAGCCTACCAGGCTCCTCTGTCCATGGGACTTTCTAGGCAGGAACACTGGAGTGGGTTGCCATTTCCTCCTCCAGGGAATCTTCCTGACCCAGGGATTGAACCTGCATCTCCAGTATCTCCTGCATCGGCAGGCGGATTCTTTAATGGTAGGCCACCTAGGGAGCCCTGCGATTAGTATAAGGGTGCCTTGAATGGAGGTGAAGACTGGGTAGTTCTGGAGTAAAGAGAACTCCTTGAAGCCGAGACTCTGAAAAGAGCATCATCAAGAATGAGGCCAGGGATGTTGGCGAATTGATACAGATGAGAAATTCCTTGTATGTCAAGCGTGCGGTTGGATTTTATCTTTTAGGCGATGGCTAGCCATTGACAGACTTTAACTAGAGGTGTGCTGCTGCTGCTGCTGCTGCTGCTAAGTCGCTTCAGTCATGTCCGACTCTGTGCAACCCCATAGACGGCAGCCGACCAGGTTCCTCTGTCCCTGGGATTCTCCAGGCAAGAACACTGGAGTGGGTTGCCATTTCCTTCTCCAATGCATGAAAGTGAAAAGTGAAAGTGAAGTCGACTGCAGCCTACAAGGCTCCTCCGTCCATGGGATTTTCCAGGCAAGAGTACTGGAGTGGGGTGCCATTGCCTTCTCCAACTAGAGGTGTAGCAGTCATCAAATCTTGCTTCTGAAAAGTCATCCTGGTAGTAACATGGAATATGGACTAGGGCAGGAAGAGCTGGTCTGGCAGACCCAGAAGACAAATGGCAAGATTGTGGAGGAGGATGTGGTGGGAAGAAAGGGGGCAAGAGGCTGGAGTCAAAGGAGGATGAGAGAGCCCATGGTACCTTCAGGGCAGAGGTGCATGGGAGCAGTGCTCTGGGGACCTGGAATTATTGGAAAGTTATGAGAAGGGTGGAGACAGAGGTAGTCTGAGGACATAGCTCGGCACACTTGAGGCTTCATCTGTGGATGCAGATAGACTCTCCCAGACAAAAGCTTCCAGGAGGGAAGCGGAGTAGTGATAAGACTAAGACAAGGGGATGAAGGGGGACTAAGAAACCATACTGAGTACAGCAGAACCAGGAGAAGAATCGAGCTCAGAGACGCCCCTGATGTTAATGCTGTGACTTGGGGTTTTTTTGACATGATGTGGAAGTGATGTGCATTTAGTAGAAACCATGTTTCAAATTTTTTTACTCCTAATAAAATTATTCCATGGACAGACTCTAAAAGTGTGAAAAAAATCCCAGGGGGAAAGCTGCAGCCGGGAGGGCACAGGGACTGACTGGAGTCACAGGTGACCAAGTGGCCCCGTGAAGCCGGGAGCCCCGTGCCCTTCACATCCCGGCTGCCCCTGGGCTGCAGCTTCCAGCACGGATCATCCTTTCTCTGCCACTTACCATAACAGTCCCTGCAAAGAAACAGCATTTTCATTCTTCATGTCCGTCTTGCTTTCTTTAACAGTGTCAGCGCATCTGGCTATTTAGACTGCTTTGTGTGATACGTGCAAAGTGAAGAACCAGCTTCGTGTACAGATGCACCAGATCTTGGAGCCGCAGGGCACTTGGGGGTGGGCCCCACCTCCACTCCAGGAAGGCAGGTGCCCCTGCCAATCCATGAGACCTGCCAGGTGTAGAGCTGATGCAGCGCCCAGAAGCATGCTTGGCTCTTATTTCTGCTTTATTGTAAGTTTCGGAGGCAGGAGATGCTGGCCCCTGGCTCAAGGTCATGCAGCTGTATAGCAAGGTGATGATTCTGGGTGACAGTCCCTCTCCTTGGCTAGTCTTCCTTCCTCCCCTCACTGCTTTGCTTCATGGTCTCACCTGTCCTGGGGCCTCTGTGTCCTTTCTGGCACAAACCCACCTGTATTCCTTCCACATCTTTCAGACGCCATAGCCCACTCACTGGGGTGAAGGTAAGGCTGAGCTTGCTTGTCCCCTGCTGAACGCAGGCCCTCACATAGAGCTATTTGCAGAATGTACGGATCGGAGCCCCCTCTTAGCACCCCACTTTACTGCCCCCAGTGCTGCAGTGGGAGAAGAACACCCACCACCCCACCTTCCGGGTGGGGTGTGGCCCTGGCTGCATACCCTTCCCACGGGCTGTCCTCCCTGCCCAGCACGCTCTTTGCCACACCGTCTATGTTAGAATGACATGTGCTGTCAGTCAACCTACGCAAATGTGATGGGGGTCCTTCCAGGTCCAAGTATGAAAGGCAAGATCATTTCTCTCTAATGACAACCAGGGCCCCGTGGTCCAGACATGTCCAGACCCTGTGATGACACCAGGTGACACTGAAGGCCAAGTGGATCCAGACCCAGGGCTTTTTGCTACTAACTTCAGAGTTTTGTAGGTTTCCATGGAAACAGATGCTGATTTGGCAAAAACATGATGTGTGGCAAAGATGTCTGAGCTCTGACCTTGACAGCTTCATTGGTGAAGGAGACAAAAGAAGCTGTTGGCGGGCGAAGAAGCCACCTTGGTTCTCTTTCTGGTGGGGGCTTGCTCTGCAGTTTCCCTGTCCTCAAAAGCCAATGGCAAACAAGCCTCACAGATACTGAGAATAAAATCTAGTGGATGTAAGTGATGAGGGGAGGGGCAACACAGGGATTAGGAGGAGGAAGGTACAAACTAGTAGGTGTAAGGTAGGCTTCGAGGGTGTGTTGTGTAATACGGGGAGGAGCATGGGCATCAAACATGAGACAAAACCCAGACAATGTAAAGAATCATGCATACTCAATGTTGCGGTCCAGACGCCAGGCACTAAGAGCGTTTGAAGAAGGAAGAGATCAATGGCGGATGTTAAACAGAAATTGTGACCAGCTGAGACTGGATAACTGGGTACAATCTGGGAAATAGCTAGGGAGGAAGAAAGCTACAACCTGTGAAACACATCACCTAAGAGAAAGCCCAGCAGTGTAAGTGAACACTGTATTTATGTATGGATAGAATATAGTTGGACCAGAAAGATGGGCATGCATTGGGAATTTAGAAAGTAGATTGGGCAATGGCGAGACAAAAAAGGAGCTCATGAAACACACCGTGGTTTCGTATGATGTTCATTGTGTTTGGGAGAAATACTCTAAGGTTATAAAGCCAAGGAATGACTTGGTTAAAGTGATGCTTTTCAAAGAGCAGGCTGACAGTAGCAAGGAGGTTGGACCTGCAGGGACATAGCCTAGAGTCAGGAAAGTCAGCTCTTAGACAATGGATGATCTAGAATTGAGGCTGGAGGGCTTCGAATGAGACAGTGGCCGTGGTGATTGATGGGCAGGAAGGGACACTAAGGTAGATTCGGGTGGATGAGCTAACCAATTATACGGGTATAGTGGGAATCCTGGGATGCAGATGATAAAGTTTGTGAGTGTTTCTGATGAAGGTTAGGTGGTATTTTTACTATCAGAAGGCAGCTTGTTTGAGAAACTCTTCATCTGGGAACATTAATTCCAAGGGGCTGTTTCCCCTCCATGCTTAGTGATTTAAGTTGTAGAAGCAAAAAACTTAGTACTTATTTTTTGAGAAGATATTCCAAGGGATAAGTTAAAATAAATGACCATTCTTCTCTAAAAGCTTATTTAAAGCTTGTATTATAATAGATGTGCATATATATGTGTATACAGAGATCATTAGTGAGGAGAGGGAATAATACAGAGGGAAATACAGAAATAAAATTTTGTAACAAGTTTAAGGGAAGTTTTCAGTGTTTATGTTGGGAGGGAAAGTGAAAAGACAATGAATTTTCGCTGCACAGAGTATTATATCTAAATTATGCCTAATCGTGAGCCTATTTTCCTTACTAATAGATAATATACATTCATTGTAGGAACTTTAGAAAATAATCATGTGTTCTATTTAATAAGGGATCATTTACTGTTGTTGTTCAGTTGCTCAGTCATGTCCCACTCGAGACCCCAAGAACTGCAGCATATCAAGCTTCCCTGTCCTTCGCCATCTCCCTGAGTTTGCTTAAACTCATGTCCATTAAATCAGTGATGCCATCCAACTGTCTCATCCTCTGCCACCCCCTTCTCCTCCTGCCCTCAATCTTGCCTAGCATCAGCGTCTTTTCCAATGAGTTGACTCTTCACATCAGGTGGTCAAAGGATTGGAGCTTCAGCTTCAGCAACAATCTTTCCAAAGGATATTCAGGGTTGATTTCCTTTAGGATTGACTGGTTTGGTCTTCTTGCTGTCCAGGGGACTCTCAAGAGTCTTTTCCAGCACCATAGTTCAAAAACATCAATGCTTTGGTGCTCAACCTTCTTTATGGTCCAACTCTCACATCTGTACCTGACTGCATGTAAGGTTAATTAGCTATTTTAGGGTCTATGAAAAGCAAAGGAAAAATGAGCTCATGAAATAAAATCTGGGAAATCCAAACCAATAATAATCATTTGATGAGCAATACAAATTTAGCTAAATTTTACTTTACTGTACATCAAAATACTATGAACACAACTATACCCTTAATAATCAGAGATTAAAATTTATCCTTAATCTTAATCTTTCTTTTCTTTACTTCATTATAATGAGATTAAATAAAATCTTCTTTAAACTTATCTTTCCCAGTTTAAGCCACTCCTGGTTAAGCAAATGTCATATATTTCTTTTCATTTACAGGAACAGACCTTCTACAGTTACACACTGAAGTAGAAGCAGAAACCCTGTGTTGGTTTCTGCAATTCTGTGTGCTGTTCGGTGATCTTCTCTTCCTTACTCTTAGTGGATTGTCCTTTTCCTAAACTCTTCTTAAAAATACTGTGGCCTTATGTCCCCAAAACTCTTCTAAAAACAAAGAACGCTTCTGATAAAAACAAACCACTGTTTTTTAAACATTAGCTTGGGCGTTCTGTCTTCTACAATAAGACAAGAAACAGAAATAAGAAAACAAAAACTGGCAAGGAAGAAAACTGATCATTTTGTAGTGAAAAGTATAGTTCACTTTTCATGACTAAAACATTAAAGCAATCAATTGAAAATAAAAAAACAAGATGTGAATAAAGTGATTCAGTTCAGTTTAGTTGCTCAGTCGTGTCTGACTCTTTGCGACCCCATGAATCGCAGCACGCCAGGCCTCCCTGTCCATCACCAACTCCCAGAGTTCACCCAAACTCATGTGCATCGAGTTGGTGATGCCATCCAGCCATCTCATCCTCTGTTGTCCCCTTCTCCTCCTGCCCCCAATCCCTCCCAGCAGCAGGGTCTCTTCCAATGAGTCAACTCTCTGCATGAGGTGGCCAAAGTATTGGAGTTTCAGCCTCAGCATCAGACCTTCCAGTGAACACCCAGGACTGGTCTCCTTTAGGATGGACTGGTTGGATCTCCTTGCAGTCCAAGGGACTCTCAAGAGTCTTCTCCAACACCACAGTTCAAAAGCATCAATTCTTCGGCGCTCAGCTTTCTTCACAGTCCAAGTCTCACATCCATACATGACCACTGGGAAAACCATAGCCTTGACTAGATGGATCTTTGTTGGCAAAATAATGTCTCTGCTTTTTAATATGCTATCTAGGTTGGTCATAATTTTCCTTCCAAGGAGTAAGTGTCTTTTAATTTCATGGCTGCAATTACCATCTGCAGTGATTTTGGAGCCCCCCAAAATAAAGTCTGACACTGTTTCCACTGTTTCCACATCTATTTCCCATGAAGTGATGGGACCGGATGCCATGATCTTAGTTTTCTGAATGTTGAGTTTTAAGCCAACTTTTTCACTCTCCTCTTTCACTTTCATCAAGAGGCTTTTCAGTTCCTCTTCACTTTCTGCCATAAGGATGGTGTCATCTGCATATCTGAGGTGATTGATATTTCTCCCGACAATCTTGATTCCAGCTTGTGCTTCCTCCAGCCCAGCATTTTGCATGATGTACTCTGCATATAAGTTAAATAAGCAGGGTGACAATATACAGCCTTGACATACTCCTTTTCCTATTTGGAACCAGTCTGTTGTTCCATGTCCAGTTCTAACTGTTGCTTCCTGACCTGCATATAGGTTTCTCAAGAGGCAGGTCAGGTGGTCTGGTATTCCCATCTCTTCCAGAATTTTCCACAGTTTATTGTGATCCATGCAGTCAAAGTCTTAACATATAAAAATCAAATGCATTACTGTATGTCAAGAATGACATTAGAAAATGTAACTAAAATTTAGAAGATTCAGTTCAATGTATCTACAGTATATAAAGTACTTGACATAATTGTAACTGCCTCCAAGATCCCTCAGATGCTGCTGTGGGTGGGGCCTTCATTGCAGAGACCCCACAGGGAGCAGAGTAAGCAGAGGCAGAGAAGGAAATACAGAGTGATAAAACTCTTTGGGGAAGCAGTTTTACAATTTAGATTGAGAATCATTAAATATTCATGCCCATTTATTATACTAATTTTACACCCAGGAATTTGCCTTGAGGTAGTCATCCGAAATGCAGGAAATGTTATATACAGAAAAGTTTCTAGTTCCCCAAGAGTAAAGAAATTGTTAAAATTCTCAATAGAAGGGGAATAATGAAGCAAATATAGTTCACTCGTGTGATGGAACATACTCTGATTATTAAACATGATGCTTATAAAGGTTCTTATGTAAAGTGAAAAAGTATTCTATGTTTTTGTTACAGTTTTATTAAAAGTACATAAAATATTACTGGGAAAGTATTGGAGAGAAAAGAACTTTAGATTGGTAACTGATTATTCCATCACACTAACACAATAAACAATTTTCTCCTAATTTTCAAAATGTCTACAATTACTTTTATCTTAAAAAATAAAGACATACATATTTTTTATTTTGTTAGTTCTTTGGGTGTGCACATGACATTTAAATATATCTGTTCATTCTGTTTTACACGAGTAATAGAATAAAACAATCACAGAAAATATAACGTGTGAGGAGTAAGTCCCCTCTTCATTACAGCCTTCTCTTGTCCTTGGCTGTCCCACTTTTTGCCTCTGAAGTTAACAGATTGATGCATATCATTCCAAACACTTCTGTGAACCTTTTGAAATTATTTCCAATGCATTTAAAAATAAACTGCATTATATTATGCTGTATGAACTTCTTCACTTGCAATATTGCGATGGTTTCTGGATAGCCCTGGAGAAGGGAATGGCAACCCATTCCAGTATTCTTGCCTGGAGAATCTCATGGACAGAAGAGCCTGGTGTGCTACAATCCATGGGCTCTCAGAGTCAGACAAGACTGAGAGACTAACACTTCACTTTCTCTCTCAGGACTAGTGGTTTGATCTCATTCCTCTAACTGCTAGACTTTGGGAGAAGCCACTTCCACTAAATCTTGATTAATGAACTGCTGGCAAAGCAATTAAGTTCTCCTTACCACTAGTGATTATCGCGAAATGTGTTGATTTCCCCCTGAGTTTCTTTCTGCCAGTTTTGCTGTCATCTATTGTTTCCAGACTCTCTTGTCTTTCCGATGGAATGTGTTCTTTATTATGTAAAAAAACCTCTTTTAACTCATGTCGCTGCTCTGTTTGCCGTGCCAGCCTTTCCTGTGCTCCATGCCTCCCTCTTCATACACCATTGCTCCTCCTCCACCTCCTGCTTCCTTCTCCTGTCTATTCTTGATTTTGCATGTTCTAAAATTTTCAAATACTAGTTGAATTGCATGGACCTTTCTATTTTCAAAAATGATATTTTTCTTCCAACTTGTACTCATTTACTGGAGTGGGTTGGCATTTCCTTCTCCAAGGGATCTTCCCAACCCAGAGATCAAACCCGTATCTCCTGCGTCTCCTGCGTTGGCAGCCAGGTTCTTTACCCCTGAGCCGCCTGGGAAGCCCAAGTGAAAAGGAAAGCATTCAAAAATCATCCAGCAGCAGAGTACTGAGTGCATGTACCAGAAAGACATCCCACTCACTCTAGTGCCTCAGTCAGTTCAGTCTCTCAGTCATGCCTGACTCTTCGTGACCCCATGGACTGCAGCATGCCAGGTGCATCATCAGGTCCTAATTCAGCCTTTAGCCAGAATAGGGAGTTGACCATATTATAGTATAATGCAGGGTGTTTAGAAATCCCATCTAGTGACCTTCCTTTCCAACTAGCTTGAAAAGATTCCTATTAGAATTATAGTTGAGGTCGAAATGGTCACCATCGAAGTAGACATTCATCACCTAGAAAAAAGGAGTATAATAGAGGTTGGGGAGGAGAAGGCAGGACAAGGTTCTTCCCTCTAACTCTTAGCATCCAGCTCTGGTTAGTCTGACTGATTGTAGGGTTGTCTTCTTTGCCACTTAGCAAGGCATCAAGGAGCTATGGAAATGAATGTGGGACGGACAGATCTCATTAGCCACTCAACGGGAGTGTTCACCTAGAACAAGCCTGGGTAGCAGGAGAGAAACAAGGTTATATGTCAGATACACTCACCATGCACTAGGGGCACTCTGTGAACCCTACTGCGGTAGAAAGGTGGTCATCACCATATTTAGCTTTGTCTATTTTCACCTTTCCTCTCATTGTTCCCACTACCTAGTCCATGCATAATACTCCTCAGCGAAATATCAAGGTACTTTGCAAATCGCTGCTCTGCTTTGTTCTTAACTGCCATGTGATGAAGTTAAATAAAGGCTTAGAAAGAGAAAGGACATTTACTTTTCTCAGAAAAGAGAACACGAATGATGGAGGGACTGGATAGATGAATTACCTGCTTGAAAATGCTGTGATTATTTTCTGGATGGAAATAATCACTTTTTTTTTTTTTTTGCTCACTACAAGTCCTTCTTTTCCTTCATGCTCAGTCACTCAGTCATGTCCAGCTCTTTGTGACTCCATGGACTGTAGCCTACCAGGCTCCTCTGTCCATGGGATTCTCCAGGCAAGAATACTGGAGTGGGTTGCCATTCCCTTCTCTAGGGGATCTTCACAACCCAGGGATGGAACCAGGGTCTCCTGCATTGGCAGGCAGATACTTCACCATCTGAGCCATCAAGGAAGCCCCGTTTTCCTTCACGTCCTCCTTATCATCACAGAAACAGTTCCTTGCATCAAGATATCTATTTTAGATACATATGATTCTAGACATGCCCTGGTACATGAGAAACTTGCTATTTGGGACTACATAAAGAAAACAAGAATCGGGAAAAGGAACAAGAAAACAAAAGCCAGGACTTGGGGGCAGCAATCCAGTCTTGTCCAACAAACTCATGGGCAGTGCTGGTCCTTGTGGAAGGAATCCTGATCCAGCCCTAGCAACTACTGAGTTCCTACTCTGTGCCAGGCATTTAGATATTTTGCCTACAAGATCTTATTGTAATTCTTGCAAACTATATGAACTAAGTATTATTAGGAGCCTTATTATCCAAATGGCAACCCACTCCGGTATCTTTGCCTGGAAAGTCCCATGGACAGAGGAGGCAGGTGGACTACTCTCCATGGGGCCGCAAAGAATCGGACACGACTGAGCAACTGAGCATGCACACATCCCAATACTGAAACTCCAGGAGGAAAAGTGACCTGCCATGAACCACTCTGCTTGTAAGTAATGCAGTTTTGAGGCAAACCCAGATCTGTCTGCCTCCAAAACCTCAGCTGACATCTCAGTGAACAAGTATTTTTGGTTTTTCTCTGGAGCTTTAAAGAGTAGTGCTTTAAAACTTTTTACTTTAATTTTTTCCGAGCTATTTCCATGTGGCTTTTCTACCACTCCATCTTCAAGCATCTAGGTATTTTTAACTCAACGTGAGTGCTTGGTAAAACATGGCAAATACTGTCTGCTCGATTTAATCAGTTTTAAAGCTGGAGAGAGCAGACGACTCGCATTAACTTTGCTCTCCTTTCCATCTTCTGACTTCAGTGGACTTTCCACGTTTTGGGAGTTTGAAACTTCCCTATTTGCTGCTGTGGTAGACACTTGTTTGTTGTCTTCCCAGCAGTGATTCTTGTTTCTCTTTCCTCCAGACAGCCTCAACATTCTAGTCCAACTGCAATTCCAAGACTTGGCTGAAACTATCTTAAGCCTGCCGGGTATTCAATCCCCCCAGCACAGGATTGGCTCAGAGATGGGCACACGGACCAATCAGAATCATGATAATAGGATGTGAGATTGACCTTAGGACAGGGGATCATCTCATTTTCCGGAGCAGTTTTTGGTTGAATCTCTGTTGTTCTGGAGGGTGTGCTGTGAACATGTGAGACTCTAAGCTGCTACAGCTGTTCACAACCAGCAGGAGTGTGCCTGGAGCTGCCTGGGGACAGATCTGATGTGGGAAGATAAGGCAGAGAGACGGGGAAGCCCAGGGCCGCTGGTGACATCATCTCACTGCTGAATGAAGTCCATCTTGAAGCAGTATATTTGCTTCAGACTTTTAACCCAGATTTGGTCCCTGGGTCTGGAAGATCCCCCAGAGAAGGGAATGGCAACCCTCTTCAGTATTATTGCCTGGGGAATCCCTTGGACAGAGGAACCTGGTAGCCTACAGTCCATGGGGCTGCAAAGAGTAGGATACGACTGAGCGACTGACACTTATTATGCAAACCAAGAAATCCTCTGTATTATTTTACTAGTATGAACTGGGGCCTCTGTTCTGTGCATATAATGGATAAAACCATCTTCTAGATTCCTCTAGAAACACAGTCGTCATCAAACACACTTTTGTTACTACAGTTACTCATCTTAAAGGAGTTCAGAGTTGCTGTTAGTGCACGGATGATCAGCTGTGTCTGACTCTGTGAGATCCTACGGACTGTCGCCCATCGGGTTCCTCTGTTCATGGCATTCTCCAGACAAGAATATTGGAGTGGGTTGCCATTTCCTCCTCCAGGGGATCTTCTTGATCCAGGGATTGAACTTGAGTCTCCTGTGTCTCCTGCATTGGCAGGCAGATTCTTTACGACTTGAGCCATCAGGGAAGACCATCAGGGAAGCTGTTAGTAAGAAGGGCGATTAACCAGCATTGTATTTCTGGTTAATTGAAATGGATGACTGTCTTAAAGGATTAGTGGAAAACCAGTTTTTATTTCAAATTTTTCTATGGAAAAAATTCCCTCTTTAAATTTGGTAGAGTTGGCATGGACCTGGAATGATTGAAACGCTTCAGATGCTGGTTAACTGAGGTTTATTATTGCTCAATAATTTCAAATCTTTTATTGTTAAGAGGCTCCAGAGACCACAAAAATCAATACCTTTCTTTTGTCTAGATTTTCTTCTCTCATCTAGCAGCTGTATTTACTGATACTGTTGTGAATTGTTTAACCTTTTGAAACCATTCTCTGTAATTCTAGGGTGATATTTGCACATGTCCTTGGCTTTTTCAAAAATAAACTAGACAAAGCTTATTCCAGAATGTTCAAATAAATGAGAAAAAGCAAGGAGCTTAGGGCAGACCAGCATTTTTACTCATTTGGGGGCCATTTAAAGTTACAGTTTATACTGCAAACAGACTTCAAACCATTTGCTTATAAACACTGTAACCAAAAAGTGAGTTTAACATTGCTTTTATATCTTATTTACTGCCGTATTAGGAATATTCTTCTAAAAAATCCATTTTACTGGCTTTGAACTAGACTAGAGACATTAAAGTCCATTGGGGAAAATAGCTTCCATTAAAAGCAGCCAAGGAAATATCATGGAACACAGTGTAGCATAGAAATAATTCAAAGATTTGTAGGCAATTAAGATCATTATGACTTACTTCAAAGATTCAGTAAGTTTCCCCAAGAAGAAAGAGGTTTTAAACCTTTATTGGGGACCCTGGGCAGGACAACTAGGGGGTTTATTATGTTTTCTAGCCTTTGGGGGAGAAGGAGAAAGAATATATTACTTACACGATTATGAAGTACTGACATCAAAATTCAAATGTTGTTGTTCAGTCACTAAGACGTGCCCAACTTTTTCCGACACCATTAACTGCAGCATGCCAGGCTTCCTTGTTCTTCACCACCTCCTGGAGTTTGCTCAGACTCATGTCCATTGAGTTGATGATGCCATCCAACCATCTCATCCTCTGTCACCCTCTTCTCCTCCTGCCCTCAATCTTTGCCAGTATCAGGGTCTTTTCCAATAAGTCAGCTGTCCGCATCAGGTGGCCAAAGTATTGGAGCTTCAGCTTCAGCATCGGTCCTTTCAATGAATATTCGGGGTTGATTTCCTTTAGGATGGACTGGTTGGATCTCCTTGCAGTCCAAGGGACTCTCAAGAGTCTTATCTAAACCACAGTTTGAAAGCATCCATTCTTTGGTGCTCAGCCTTCCTTATGGTGGAACTCTCACAACCGTGCATGACTACTGGAAAAGCCATAGCTTTGACTATACAGACACATATAAACAAATTCAAGCATCCCAACTCAAAATATTACCTTGAACAATTTGCTTCATTTTTCACTGAGGGTTTTTTTTTCTTCAGAAAGTAATTGGAAATCATGTGTCTTTGCCAGAGAAAAGGAAAAGAAGATACACAACCTCTGCAAAGTCAGCACCACCTCTGAGCAGACAGCACAGAGAACACAGCTCTGGCACCAGCAGGGAGAGCCGAGCCGGCAGCTGGCCTTGGAGGAATTAATTTACGAAAGCCTCTTCTGCTGCTGTGGTCCAGATGGAGTCCTCTGGCCGCCTTCCACCAGGAAGAGGAGAAGGGTACTCCTGAGCATGTGTTTGTTGGTTAACTGTGGAAAAAGGCAAGACTCTCCTGAAGTCTTTCTCTCATAAAGAGAAGACAGTGCTATTTAGAGGATCCATGAACTTGGCAGTGAGGGATATGAAGTTGATGCAGCCACGGGAGGGAAGATATGACCCAGAGGCCCCAGCTCTGTCACTGGCAGTGCAGCCGGGGGCTGGTTATTTATCTTAAGTCTGCTATAGCGACCACATTGATAAAAGCCAGACAGTGTGAGCTAGCTTGGCCCCTTCCTCAGAAACTGGGGTGAGAGTGTGGCAGTGGAGAGATCCATATGTGATGACTGCAAGAGAAGAAGACTGCTCTTCATGGACCTCCAAGCCCAGTACACAGAGGACATCGAGAGCTCAGCGCTGGAGGTGGGGACCCTCTTGTTTAGGGCCCCACATTTTATAGATCGGAAAACTGAGGTTTGTAACTTGCTCCCTGTCACATGGCCAGGAGGTGTCAGAAACAGGATTCGCATAGTGATGGTTGGGTTGCACGTCCTAAGCTCTTAATCAGTTGAGATTATTCCTGGTGGTCACAACATCCAGGCTCTTGACTGTATGAGGGCAGGAAGTTTCTACTTTACTTCCTGTAAAGTACACTGTGATGCACTGTAGGATTCCTAAGTAGGTAATTAAACATCTCTAACCAAAAATAAAGATTAAGTTGACACAAGGAAGAAAAAGAAAGAAAGTAGAAGAAAGTCTGGTCAAAGCCACAGTGGGAACAGGACCACATGCTTTGATGAGTACACATGGGGTGCCATGTCCTAAACCTCCTCCATTCATGGACCTGGAGGAAGATGGACAGAGCAACAGCTGTGAGCTCTGGGGGCTCCTGTGGATGGGCTGGGCGAGCTATACACCACCTTGCGGATTCATGAGAGCCCTTCAAGGGCAGGTTAAGTGGCTCCTAATCAAGAAAAAAAATAGTTGTGCACATTGTAAGTCCTAGCTTTTAAAAAAAGAAGCTATTGATAAAAGATGAAATATAGCCTGCTGTGCAGGAGACATAGGAGATGTGAGTTTGATCCCTGGGTCGGGAAGATCCTCTGGAGAAGGAAATGACAACCCACTCCAGTATTCTTGCCTAGAGAATCCCATGGACAGAGGAACGCTCGAAAAGTGGTGGACACAACTTACCTACTGAGCATGCACACACACACGGAAAGAAGACTGACAATCTTGTTCAGGTGAGGTTAGGATAGTCTCCACAGGGCACTAAGTTCTGGGTGAGCCAGGGGCTGTCTGGACCACCTACCACTCAGAGAGTTTCAACCCCTACTCCGTGTCCTAGTCCCAGAAGGGGCAGTTGCCATCAATTCCTATATCTTTTAAGGGTTCTGATATACAAGTTGGATTAATTCTGGAGACCCTGCATTTAGTTCTCTGGGTCATCTAAGCCAGTTGCTGTGTGTGTATTTCTGTCTATCTGTTGCTATTGGTTTTTACCGTGCTCTTGCCATCTTTGCTGTACAGTCCTGATTTGTGTGTGAATGTAATTTAAAGGACCTTCAGGAGGGAGTAAAGTTGTGTGCATATGTTCAATTAATTATCTTAGTACAGAAACGGCAGTCTTTATGGAACTATTCATTTTATTTATTCCCTGTATAAAATCTTAGAATTTAGAACAGGAAAAAATCGCTAACCTTACATACTCTTAAACCCTCATTTTATAGATGAGAACATTGTCTCTGACAAGGATAACTTGTTCAGAATCACATGGGTGGTTTGTGTTAGGGCTCAGACTTTTAAAAATGTGGACCATTTTTATAGTCTTTATTGAAGTTTTTACAATATCACCTCCGTTCCACATTTGGGTTTTTTGGCCACAAAGCATGATGGATCTCAGCCCCCCAACCAGGGATCAAACCCACACCTCCTACCCCCAAGGCAAAGTCACAACCACAGGATCACCAGGGAAGTCCCTTGGACTCAGACTTGAAGAAGAAATCAAGATACTGAAATGTTAGATACTCCTCAATGTCCAAAGCTGCTCATATAGCAAGATCTAGTAATTACTATAAATTTCCTGCACGTTGTATTTAAAAGGTGAGGTGCAGATCACGAGTTATAGAGACCCAGCCTTGGTCCCGTAGGAAATTGTGATGTTTGTGAGGTCACAGTACTGTGAGCACAGCATAGGACCCCTCTCAAATCAAGCAAACATTGACTGTAACCCAGGAACAAATCATTAGTTTGGATTTTTAAAACGTGGGACTTCCCAGGTGACTCAGTGGTAAAGAATCCGAGTGCACTGCACTTGGAGATACAGGAGACTTGGGTTCAGTCTCTGGGTCAAGAAGATGCCCTGAAGAAGGAAATGGCAACCCACTCCAGTATTCTTGCCTGGAAAATCCCATGGACAGAGAAACCTGGTGGGGTACAGTCCATGGGGTCACAGAGTCAGACACGACTGAGCATACAGTTCAGTTCAGTCGCTCAGTCGTGTCTGACTCTGCAACCCATGGACTGCAGCATGCCAGACTTCCCTGTCCATCACTAACTCCTAGAGCTTACTCAAACTCCTGTCCATCAAGTCACTGATTCGATCCAACCATCTCATCCTCTGTCATCCTCTTCTCTCCTGTCCTCAATCTTTCCCAGTATCAGGGTCTTTTCCAATGAGTCGGCTCTCCACATTAGGTGGCCAAAGTATTGGAGTTTCAGCTTCAGCATCAGTCCTTCCAATGAACATTCAGGACTGTCCTCAATCTTTCCCAGTATCAGGGTCTTTTCCAATGAGTCAGCTCTCCACATTAGGTGGCCAAAGTATTGGAGTTTCAGCTTCAGCATCAGTCCTTCCAATGAACATTCAGGACTGTCCTCAATCTTTTCCAGTATCAGGGTCTTTTCCAATGAGTCGGCTCTCCACATTAGGTGGCCCAAGTATTGGAGTTTCAGCTTCAGCATCAGTCCTTCCAATGAACATTCAGGACTGATTTCCTTTAGGATTGACTGGTTGGATCTCCTTGTAGTCCAAGGGACTCTCAAGAGTCTTCTCCAACACCACAGTTCAAAAGTATCAATTCTTTGGCACTCAACTTTCTTTATAGTCCAGCTATCACATCCATACATGACCACTGGAAAAACTATACCTTTGACTAGACCTTTGTTGGCAAAGTAATGTCTCTGTTTTTGAATATGCTATCTAGGTTGGTCATAACTTCTCTTCCAAGGAGTAAGTGTCTTTTAATTTCATGGCTGCAGTCACCATCTGCAGTGATTTTGGAGCTCCCAAAAATAAAGTCTGTCACTGTTTCCACTGTTTCCCCATCTATTTGCCATGAAGTGATGGGACCAGATGCCATGATCTTAGTTTCCTGAATGTTGGGTTTTAACCTAACTGTTTCAGTCTCCTCTTTCACTTTCATCAAGAGGCTCTTTAGTTCTTCATTTTCTGCCATAAGGGTGGTTGTCATCTGCATATCTGAGGTTATTGATATTTCTCCCAGCAATCTTGATTCCAGCTTGTGCTTTATCCAGCCAAGCAGTTCACATGATGTACTCTTCATAAGTTAAATAATCAGGATGACAATATACAGCCTTGATGTACTCCTTTCCTGATTTGCATTCCAGGATGTCTGGTTCTAGGTGAGTGATCACACCATCATGGTTGTCTGGGTCATGAAGATCTTTTTTGTATAGTTCTGTGTATTCTTACCACCTCTTCTTAATATCTTCTGCTTCTGTTAGATCCATACTATTTCTGTCTTTTTGTGCCATCTTTGCATGAAATGGTCCCCTGGTATCTCTAATTTTCTTGAAGAGATCTCTAGTCTTTTCCATTCTATTGTTTTGCTCTATTTCTTTGCATTGATCACTGAGGAAGGCTTTCTTATCTCTCCTCACTATTCTTTGGAACTCTGCATTCAAATGGATATATCTTTCCTTTTCTCCTTTGCCTTTAGCATCTCTTCTCTTCACAGCTATATGTAAGGCCTCCTCAGACAACCATTTTGTCTTTTTCCATTTCATTTTCTTGGGGGTGGTCTTCATTACTGCCTCCTGTATAATATCATGAACCTCCATTCATAGTTCTTCAGGCACTCTATCAGATCTAATCTCTTGAATCTTTTTGTCACTTCCACTGTATAATCATAAGGGATTTGATTTAGGTCATGAAACTCCAGTACTTTGGCCACCTCGTTTGAAGAGTTGACTCATTGGAAAAGACTCTGATGCTGGGAGGGATTGGGGGCAGGAGGAGAAGGGGACGACAGAGGATGAAATAATGGCTGGATGGCATCACTGACTCGATGGACCTGAGTCTGAGTGAACTCCGGGAGTTTGTGATGGACAGGGAGGCCTGGCGTGCTGCGATTCATGGGGTTGCAAAGAGTCAGACATGACTGAGCGACTGAACTGGACTGAACTGAATGGTCTAGTGGTTTCTCCTACTTTCTTTAAGTCTGAATTTGGCAATAAGGAGTTCATGATCTGAGCCATAGTCAGCTCCCAGTCTTGTTTTTGCTGACTGTATAGAGCTTCTCTCCATCTTCAGCTGCAAAGAATATAATCAATCTGATTTTGGTATTGACCATCTGGTGATGTCCATGTGTAGGGTCTTCTCTTGTGTTGTTGGAAGAGACTGTTTGCTATGACCAGTGCATTCTCTAGGCAAAACTCTGTTAGTCTTTACCCTGCTTCATTTTGAACTCCAAGGCAAAATTTGCCTGTTACTGTATCTCTTGACTTCCTACTTTTGCATTCCAGTCCCCTATAATGAAAAGAACATCTTTTTTGGGGTATTAGTTATAGAAGATCTTGTAGGTCTTCATAGAACCATTCAACTTCAGCTTCTTCAGTATTACTGGTCGGGGCATAAACTTGGATTACTGTGATATTGAATGGTTTGCCTTGGAAACAAACAGAAATCATTCTGTCGTTTTGAGATTGCATCCAAGTACTGCATTTTGGACTCTTGTTGACTGAGCACATACTCAACTCAAACGAAAACATGCACATAGGCCGGTATCTAAATCAATGAGCAGGAAAGGATCGGTGAGCAGGGAAAACAGGATCTCTGTTCTTTGAATGATGGCAACATCGTGGTGCGTGCATGTAACACCCCCGTCTGTTCTCTCCTGTTGCTCCTCAGAGTTCTGTGGCCCCTTCCCTGCCCTCCAGGGCCTCCTGTCATGTGTTTTCCAAGGCGCCCCCGACTCTAAGGCGCTGTTCCCTGACCAGCTGCATCCTCTCCCCACCCTCCTGCTTTTCTCCTTCCGTCGTGAATTATGGGACTTGGTCCAGCCATACCCTGCCTCTCGTCTGCAAAGTGATTCCTGAATCAGAATTCCTCAATGACTTTAAACAAACCATGATTGATGGTGCAGAATTCATACCAAGGTGGTGGCTTTCTCAGGTGGAATTTCCCCTCTACCGTGGAGACAGGCGTCTGGATCAAGGCCCACAGAAGGGGAACTACAAAAGCACACCATTTAGATGACCGTCTTTCCTCCAAAAGAAGACACCATCTGAAAATCTGAGGTGCAAGGGAAAAAAAAGCACAATTTTGTGGCTGTAAAAACCCACGAGACACAGTTTTAATCTTTGTGTATTGGTGAAAGGTGTTTATTTCACAGCTGTACACCTGATGATCTAAAATAAGCTTGGGCCTTCATTTGTTTTCTTTTGAATTAAGAATCTAAAAATGTAAGTGGGAAATAACTTATAATCGGTCTGTCTTCCCAAGGGAAAAACCACTTAAACTGTCATAACTGACAAATATATGTATGCCTATATTTATAACCTCCCAACGAATGGATAACAGATCAGCTATTTAACTGTCTTTTATGGTGACTGCTTTGCATTTTATAGCTATTTCTTTTTTGGCTGTGCTGCACACCTTGTGGGATTTAGTTCCCCAACCAGGGATAGAATCTGGACTCGCCCTACCCCTCACCCCACAGTGGAAACTTGGAGTCCTAACCACTGGACTGCCAGGGGAGGCCCACCATATTGTTCTGAATTAACTTAATGGGACATCATCCTAAGAAAGCATTCCATAATTTACAAAGTGGAACTTAAAAATCTCCTGTGTTGATAGGGTTTAATGCATGAGTTATGATTATTATGATTTTTTGCTTATTAGTCTTGTTTTGATGTGGGAGGGTGACTGAGAGTCTTATTCAGGTTTTGTTTTTTAATTTTTAGAATATTAGCTTTCAATTATTATTGAATTGTTATGAAAATAATTTATCATAAACATCAAAGTAAGTGAAAAGAGGCTCTAGAAGTCATTTGAAAAATAAGCCCATTTCCCGGTCTGCCCCAGGCAATTATTATTACTGGCCCACTGGGCCATGTTCTCACATGTTTTCACTTCTCACAGCCTGAGCCCCACCCTCAGGTGAACTGTTAAACAACACACACGTGTCTCCGAGCTTGCAAAGTAGTGGTTCAGGTGACAGTCCGGAGACCTCTCACTCCCTGCAGAAGCACTCAGATGTGGCTTTCAGGGGGCGTGACTGGAAAGGAAAAAGATGCGATTTCCTGCACATCCGCTTACCTTCCATGAAGTCCAGTGTTTGTTGTCAAGATTTTTGAGAATTGTTGATGTCGAGTTGCAATGTCCAGATGATCCTGGGTTGGGTTCCTGCTCTGGGCAGTGGTCTCCTTACCCCACATCAGGGTGATGCCTCGAACATATTCCTTCATCAGCTTCACAGTTAGTTACAATGCTCTTCACTGTTATTTTCTTCCCAGTCTCGCAATCTTGGCTATTGAAACCCAGAAGGCTGGCAGGCAAGATACTTGAAGACCAGGGAGAAGCAAGCTTCCTCCCACCACAAGCGAATTGCAGTAAATGATAGAAGATTGAATGGTGACCCTTTAGCTTACTGTGTCTCCTGATGCAGATAAATGATTTAATTTCAAGAAGATGAATTGTGAAACGCAGAAATACATTTGAATACATGGAATATGTTATGGATTGATTATTTAAATGAAAATCTTTTTGATACCAGCCATGCTTTTATTGCATGATTCATGCATTGAAGGTCTTTATGTTTTGTCAGATTTGGATGTTGTCTACTGAAACAGGAAGAGTTTGTTGTTTAACTTTGCTTCTTAAACTGGCTTCAAAAACTCCAGTTCCCAAGGGCAAAAACATATGCCAGTTTCTCTTTGGTGTTTTAATTTTCTAGTTATAAGCCAGAGCTGCCAGATGTTTTTCTCCTGTGAATATAAATGGTATAGGCTTAACTAGATTTCCATTTTCTTTTACATAATTGGATGATTGCAGTCTTGACAACCGGGGTGGGGGGAATACGAAGTCTTGTTTAATGTTAATGTCAGTTTCCTTGCCCATGACCTCCTATTCCTCCTGCCTTTTCTCCTTCTTCTTCTTGATTATGGATAATGTTATAGGTGTTCGTACTTTTTATCTTATGATACTTCTTATTTCTGGAAGGTCAGTATCCCCAATTTCATTTCTGATTTTGTTTATTTGCCATCTTCTCTCTTTTTCCCTTTATCACTATGGCTAATGGTTTGCCAATTTTGTTGATTTTTTTTTCAAACACCCAACTTTAGGTTTCACTGATTCTTTATGTTCTTTTCTTTATTTCATTGATCTTTAATCTTATCATTCTCCTTTTCTTCTGTTAGCTTTGTGTTTAGTTTGATCTACTTTTCTTAGTTTCTTGAGATGTAAAGTTAGGTTACAGGATTGAAATATTTCTTTATTTTTTAATACAGGCATTGCAACTAGAAATTCTCCCCCCCCCCCCCCCAAATGCATCTGATAAATTTTATTGTGTTTTCATTTTCATTAGTCTCTAAGTATTTTTAATTTTTTTGGTGATGTCTTCTTTGACCCATTGACTGTTCAGTAGTGTGCATTTAACGTCCACATATTTACGCATATTCCTGTTTTCCTTCTGCTATTGACTTATAGATTTATTTCATTTGGTTAGAAAAATGCTTTAAATGCTTTTAATCTTTTAAATGTATTAACACTTATTTTGTGACCTCACATATCCTGGAGAAGGTTCCCTGTGCACTTGAGAAGAATGTGTGTTCTGTCGTTGCTGAGTGGATGGCATGTTCTGTGTATTTGTTAGGTCTACTTGGTTTATGGTGTTGCTTAAGTTCTCTATTTTCTTATTGATCTTCTGTTCAGATGGTATATCCATTACGGAACGTGACATTTTGATGTCTCCAAACTCAACTGTAGAACTGTTTATTTCTCCCTTCAATTCTATCAACACTTGCTTCATATTGGGACTCTGGTGAGTAAAAGAATATGAATATCAATATCAATATGAATATGGATATAACAGGATGTGAGAGGAAGTACACTCTCCTGAGCAAAATGTGAAGTCTTATAACCTTTGTTTGAAGGGCATCAATACTTATTAATAAACATGTACCTGTTCCATCAAAGTGGTATATCATTGTTTATAGAAGCAAAAATTGGAAAGAAACAATCCCATCAGTAGGAGACAGTTTGTATAAAATCAATATCTTTGATTCATGGTCTCTGAAAATAATGCATTCAAAGTGTATCATCTGTCTTGGACATGTATAAGACACAGTTGATGTGAGCAATGCAATCATATAAAAATATGAATAAATAGTCTTTTCATTTTTACAAGAGATAGAACACAGCCTTTATGTATCTGATATGTATGTCTGAATATAATTATATAAACAAAGAGAACACTTTAAAATATATTTTCTGGGCTGCACTGCACAGCAGGTGGGATCTTATTAAATAGTCCTCTGACCAGGGATTGAACCCATGCTCCTTGTATTGAAAGTGTGGAGTCTTAACCACTGGATTCCCAGGGAATTGAAAGAGAACATTTTGAAAATTTGTGTTCTGGGTTAATAGGAGTTATACAGGAATGACAGTGATGCAGTGGAGAAGGAAAGAAATGGGGAGGGGGGAAAGGGGGTAACCAGCCAAAGTGTAAGACCCTGTTTATGCATGGATGTAGATTATTCCTTCCCACTCTCCTTGCTTCATCCAGCTCCAGGCCTGTCTGCCATTTTTCCAGCACACCAGCTATGCTCTGACCCCAGGCCATTTGCACTTGTCATTCGCATTGTTTGGAATGCTCTTCATCTAGAGCTCTGCACATTTATCCTCATGCACTTCACATCTCTGCTTCACTGCCCTCTCATGGAGGCCTTCCTCCGCTATCCTCCATAAAACAGCAGCCCACCCTCACCCAGAACTCAGTTTGCTTGAACTTACCACCGCCTGATGGGTGATGAGCTTATGCAGTTTAGTCACTGTCTCTTTTCATAAGAACATCAGTTCTGTGGGGTAGGAACTTTATTTTATGATTTTCTATAGTTCTGGGAGTGAAAATAGTGATTGGTCCATTTTAGTCACTTAATATACATTTGCTCAGTTAGTGTCTAAACATATGTATGAGTGAGTGACCTACGCATGTATATATCTATAATAGAACATATAGGTGTCTGTCTACAAATAAATGAGAGCCCTCCTGTCAGTGCTTAACCTGGAAAGTCGGCTTCTGATTCTCTCAAGGGGGAGGAAGTTTCCTCCCATGGGCTGGAACATGTTTTGACACTGATTGCACTTGGGGTTTAGGTTTGGAGTCCCCTTTTCTGCTCTGACTCACCCCGTGACACTGCAGGTGATCCTCTCCATTGTGGCCTTTATCTGCAGGTGATTGATGAAGTTCGTTGTAAATCATTGCCAAAATCATTTGCAAAAGTGCTTTGTCTTAGGGAGGTGACTTTCCTCCAGATTTCAAGCCATCTGGCTCATCAGTGCTGCTCACTGGGTCCTGAAATCTCTGGGTGCACAGTTTGGCATCAGCCACGTGTACTCTGTGAACCAAGCACTGGAAGCTTGTCTGTTAGAAATTAGCAGATCTCTTCTCTGCCTCGAGCCTATGTTTAAAGGGCAATCGGTGGAAAAGATCTTCCTTCCCAAGACTCATGGCGTCCGAGTAGGTCCTGGCTTTTTGGTTTGAGCCCCTGTGCCGCTGTCTGCGTGGTTCTGTGCACACGTGGGTGTTTTCCACGGTTCTTCTAGATGCTTTTGACCTAGATTTGTCTGCTTCTGTCATTGATACTAACAGCTTGGAAATGAACAGCCACAGTGAGGTCTGTGGTCCCTGAAAACCCAGCTGTTTGGATTAAACAGGAAGTGAGACTCTGTAATCAATCATCTCATGACTCATCAGATAGGAAATTTGTGTTTAAAACATGCTGTGATCGGTGTCTCCATTCCTGCCCTGCAAATAGGTTCATCAGTACCATTTTTCCAGATTCCATATACGTGAGTTAATACACAGTATTTGTTTTTCTCTTTCTGACTTAACTTCACTCTGTATAACAGATGCTAGTCTCATCTACCTTACTAGAAGTGACTCAAGTGAGTTCCTTTTAATGGCTAAGTAATATTCCACTGTGTATATGTGCCACATCTTCTTTATCCATCCATCTGTATAACATTGTAAAGCAATTATCCTTCAGCTAAAAATGCATGCTATGATGAACAGAACTGTAGGAAGTACTGGGGATACAGACTGGAGCGTGAAGGAGAAATGTCAGCACCATGATGGGAACACTGTCCTCTTCACGGAGATGAAAGACTCCTTCCTACAGAGAGGGACTGCTCAACACATTTTGAAAAAATTGAGATATAATTGACTAGTAACAGGAAGTTTGAACCTTTTGACTACCTTCATCCAGTTTGCCCACCCCCCACCTCTGGCAGCCACCACCCTGTTCTCTGTATTTATAAATCTGGTTTTTTCAGGTTCCACATATAAGTAAGACTGTGAAGTATTTGTCTTCCTCTGCCAGACTTATCTCACTTAGCATGATGCCCTCAAGGTCTATCCCTGTTGTCTTAAACGGCCGGATTTCCTTCTTTTTTACAGCTAAATAATATCCCAGTGTGTATCAGTTCAGTTCAGTCGCTCATTCGTGTCCGACTCTGCGAACCCATGAATCGCAGCATGCCAGGCCTCCCTGTCCATCACCAACTCCCGGAGTTCACTCAGACTCACGTCCATCGAGTCGGTGATGCCATCCAGCCATCTCATCTTCTGTCGTCCCCTTCTCCTCTTGTCCCCAGTCCCTCCCAGCAATCAGAGTCTTTTCCAATGAGTCAACTCTTCGCATGAGGTGGCCAAAGTACTGGAGTTTCAGCTTTAGATTCATTCCTTCCAAAGAAATCCCAGGGCTGATCTCCTTCAGAATGGACTGGTTGGATCTCCTTGCAGTCCAAGGGACTCTCAAGAGTCTTCTTCAACACCACAGTTCAAAAGCATCAATTTTTCGGCGCTCAGCTTTCTTCACAGTCCAACTCTCACATCCATACATGACCATTGGAAAAACCATAGCCTTGACTAGACAGACCTTTGTTGACAAAGTAATGTTTCTGCTTTTCAATATGCTATCTAGGTTGGTCATAACTTTTCTTCCAAGGAGTAAGCGTCTTTTAATTTCATGGCTGCAATCACCATCTGCAGTGATTTTGGAGCCCCCCCAAAAATAAAGTCTGACACTGTTTCCACTGTTTCCCCATCTATTTCCCATGAAGTGATAGGACCAGATGCCATGATCTTCGTTTTCTGAATGTTGAGTTTTAAGCCAACTTTTTCACTCTCCTCTTTCACCTTCATCAAGAGGCTTTTGATTTCCTCTTCACTTTCTGCCATAAGAGTGGTGTCATCTGCAGATCACATATTTTTATCCATTCATTCACTGTAGGACACTGAGGTTGTCTCCATGTCTTGGTTACTGTGAATCATACTGCAATGAACATGGATGGAGGTGCAGATATCTTTTGAAGGCAGTGATTTGGTTTCCTTCAGATAAATGCCTAGAAAGGGAATCACTGGGTTCTACCGTCTCTATTTTTAGTTTTTTTGAGGAATCTCCGTACTGTTTTCCATAGTACCTGACTGATTTACATTCCCACCAACAGGGTAGGAGGGGTCCCTCTTCTCCACATTCTCGTCAGCACTGGATATCTCTTTTCTTTTGAGTCATGGCTGTTCAGACAGGTGTGAGGTGATGTCTCATTATCAACACATCTTTAAAACTTGAGAGCCTGCAGCTGTGGTGGCGTCCATGGCTGAAGGGCAAAGGCTTTGGGGTCTTCCTCAGAGCAAAGAGAGTCATACTTCAAGAGCAACTTTTAGGAATAGAGCTACATTTTAAATCTTTATTGAATTTGTTACAATATTGCTTCTGTGGTTTGTGTTCTGGTTTTTTGTCCATGGGGCATGTGGGATCTTAGCCCCCAACCAGGGGTTGAACCGGCACCCTCTGCATTAGAAGGCAAAGTCTTAACCACTGGAACACCAGGAAAATCCCAAACATTTAAAAAAAAACTTGAGCTCTCAGAGTCCTAAATTGCAGTTTTAAAGCGTACATTTTAATTTCAAGACACCTCATATCTATTTTATTGTTAAAGCTTCATACTGAAGAATGCTGGTGGTCAGTCCATATGCGTAGATACCAGTTCAACTTCGGGATCTTTGCTTCATCAACCATAGAGAGCAAAAAGGATGCATGTCATGAAATCTTTAGGAAGGAAAAGGAGTGATGACCAGGTCAACAGTACTGATTTCTGTTTCAGTTATTTCTGTCAACAGCATTTATTCGTAATGGGTCAATGCACTAATTGATGTACCTGTCAGGCCAAAGGTAATAATTATTTAAAAGTATTAGTCTGCAAAATCCAGTTCCAAAATTTCCTAGAAATTCTAGAGTTCATCTCAATAACTCTCTTTCTTTCCAGCCAGTAAAGTGATGGGTCATCTGCAGCTGAAATGCTGTCTCAATGTCCATTGCAGAAAGCTCTTGCCATTATTTTCAAGTGTAAAATTGTATCCTGTGTTGACCGTGAAATTGAAATGCCCTCCTTCTGAAGGCCAAGCATGATAATTGAAAGGAATGATTGCAGGTACTAACAGGGCTCTTTTCTAAAGGGAAGATGATTAAACATTTTAAATTGTGTGCAACTGAATTAAATGGAAGATGGAAAGTAAGATACACCAAGGTTGCCTAGAGTGGCCATTGCTGCCTGGCCAATTAGCATTGCTCATAGGAGATATGGTGTTCTCAGCTGATATCAAGGACTTTGAACCCCGGGTCAATTAGTTTCAAGATTTTCAGTGGTCCCAAGTTGTAATTTGACCCAGGTCAGCTGTCTGGAAAGTGCATGCCGCTTAATTATAAAAAGCTTCATAGAATGAGTGTATTAATATAAATTCTTTTTTGTCCCTGGAACCACATTGCCTGGTGGGAGTTATGTTGTGTGTGCACACAGAGGCCAATGTGCACACTCATAGTGCAGTCATACACACACACACCAAATGCCCACATTAAAGAAGAACAATGAATAGAACATTGAAGCTCCTATTTACTTTCCCATTGCTAATGTTATTCATTTTTAATAAATATGAGAACACAGTAATATATATTATTTTTTAAAGATCTTTTTTGATGTGGACCATTTAAAAAAAATCTTTGTTGGATTTATTGCAATGCTGCCTTTGCTTTAGACCACGAAGCATGTGGGTTTTAGTTCTCCAACCAGGGATCGAACCCATACTCCCTGCATTGGAAGGTGAATTCTTAACCCTTGGACCACCAGGGAAGTCCCCATACACATCATTTCACAAAAGTGTGGGCTGACATGAAATATCTGATGTAAAATATCTTGAATACTGAAGCATATCTGTGGACGTTCAAGCACATTCTCATGTATACCCAGTCACTAATGGCTATGAACAAGCAAGTTGCCTCTTTAAAAACTGTTTGAAATGGAGCTTTCACCTACAATTCATTCTATTTTTTCCCATGCTGTGGGCATTAACTCCCGCTGATTATTAAGGGCTGGTAGGGGGAACTGTTTCCATATAGGGGACAACAGAAGAGCTAAGTTACATCCATATTCTTGAAAAAGAGTCTTGTGAGTGACTTGCTGTCCATCTGGGTCTGTGCCCTTGTGCCCCTGATTTGTCTGAAGCACAGTCATGCTGGAAATGTCATGGTTCTCATTAGTGATGAGAATGAGGGTCTCATTTATTATTCAATCCTTTGGTAACTTTTCCATTATTTTCCATATAGGTATACTTCAGAGATATATGGATATAAAAGTCTTATCATTCTTGTAATGAGAGAATCTATTCTGCATAACAAACAGCGATTGTTTTAACACAAGAGGTGAAAAATGACTAACATCTTAACAGAAGAATAGATGGTGCATGGTCGTTCAGAAAAGGGCATGATTGATAGTACCAATTACAACCAAGGTCATTTCGGTTCAGTCAGTTCCGTCAACTCAGTTGTGTCTGGTTCTTTGCGACTCCATGGACTGCACCATGCCCGGCTTCCCTGTCCATCACCAACTCCTGGAGTTTGCTCAAACTCATGTCCATCGAGTCGGTGATGTCATCCAACCATCTCATCCTCTGTCGTTTCCTTCTCCTGCCTTCAATCTTTCCCAGCATCAGGGTCTTTTCCAACGAGTCAGTTCTTTGCATCAGGTGGCCAAAGGATTGGAATTTCAGCTTCAGCATCAGTCCTTCCAATGAACATTCAGGACTGATTTCCTTTAGGATTGACTGGTTGGATCTCCTTGCTGTCCAAGTGACTCTGAAGAGTCTTCTCCAACACCATAGTTCAAAAGCATCAGTTCTTCGGCGCTCAACTTTCTTTATAGTCCAACTATCACATCCATACATGACTACTGGAAAAACCATAGTTTTGATTAGATGGACCTTTGTTGGCAAAGTAATGTCTCTGCTTTTTAATATGCTATCTAGGTTGGTCATAGCTTTTCTTCCAAGAAGAAAGCATCTTTTAACTTCGTGGCTACCGTCACCATCTGCAGTGATTTTGGAGCCCCCCAAAATAAAGTCTGTCACTGTTTCCATTGTTTCCCCATCTAAAGTCAGGAGATGGCAGGGTGAAAACAAAACCTAGCCTTTTGTTCTCCTTTTTCCAACCATTTAGAAGAAATTGGCTTCAGATCAGACATTTTAGAACACAGAGCTTGATGAATTGAAAAAAATCCTGGCTTGCACTTAAGAATTTCTAATAGATTTGCCGCTTGGATTCGCTTTTGACACAAGGTCAGGCATTTGATTTGTCTTGTACCTCGTTTTTAACCTGGAAAATGAGCATAATTATGTTTTCTTCCCTTCAGTGATAGAGATGGTCTAAGGTTAAATGAGTAGCATCATATTCTTTTTATAACATTGGTGTAGGAGAGGAAGAACATAATTTGCATCCAGTCTGGGGGTTGATTAAGCCATACCTTATCTCTACTGCTTGCACTTAATACGGAGAGGCCGAGTTTGATCTGCATTAGAATCCTGTCCTGGTGAGGGTCTTCAGAAGGAAGATAGGCAGAGCCTGTGTGGAAGATGTGCTCTCTTGATTCCTTTCTGTGGGGAGGAAAGCAGAGAAAAATTATGTCACTGCCATGCTCCAAACTGAAGTTGGTTTTATTTCCTGCCTTATATTTGGACAGTCTTATAAATTGTAAACTGATTCTTTTGTTAATTTTACATGAAAGGCTAAGAGGTTAAAACATAATGACCTGGCAATAAGATGGTCCTTATAATTTGTGTGAAAGTCCAATAATGTTTGCTTGTTTTTATTTTACTGATTTATTGATTTTTGGCTGCACTGGGTCTTTGTTGCTGAGTGCAGGCTTTCTCTCTAGTTGCTGCGAGCAGAGCCACTCTCTAGTTGCAGTGTGCACAGGCTTCTCACCGCAGTGGTTTCTCTTATTGCAAAGCACAGGCTCTAGGGTGCCCGGGCTCAGTGGTTGCAGCATGTGGGCTCTGCAGTTTTGGTGCAGGGGCTCAGGTGTGCTAAGTTACTTCAGTCGTGTTCGACTCTTTGCAACCTTGTAGACTGTAGCCCACCAGGCTCCTCTGTCCACGGAATTCTGCAGGCAAGAATACTGGAGTGGATTGCCGTCCCCTCTTCCAGGGGATCTCCCCGATGCAGGGATCGAATCCAAGTCTCCTGCATTGGCAGGTGGGTTCTTTACCACTAGCAACACCTGGGGAAGTACAATGGGCTCGGTTGCCCCACGGCATCTAAGTGGGATTCCTGGACCAGGGATCTTCCCAGACCAGGGGTCAAACCTGTGTGCCCTGCGCTGGGAGGCAGATTCCTGACCACTGGACCATCAGGGAAGCACACTCTTTTAGCAAATGCTGCCATCAGCTCTTTTTGAGGTGTTTCCTGTACCAATTAAATTTGGTTGTTTTTATGTCTTAAACAGAAGTTCACTCACTAAGTGATGTGACCTGGTCCAAGAGAACTTGGAAAAGGCACTTGTAGTTTTATCTTCTCTGGGGACTTTCTTGAAATACCAATCAATTATGAAACCTACAAAGCTGTTCAGCAACATGGCCGTTGAATGGAAAACTAGAACAGGAGCTATCAGCAATCCATCTGTGAATAAATAACACAGTGTTGTCCGCTTGGTACATGCTTGATCATTGTTACAAAATCCACAACTGGTATATGTGTGTTTGCAGAATTGGTTTAATCCCTTGACCACAAATGGAGGTTTTTGGTTCCAAAATCCTTTCCTGCTTCACCAGGAAGTAAATAAAATCTTCAAGAATGTTTTATTTCCTAATGGAGAAAATAGTTTAATTCTGATGAAGTAGAATGTTTAATTTTTTTCCCAGGCATTGTTGTTGATCTCAAAAACCGTATACAGTGGATGTAAAAATCATACAATCATGCATATCAAGTGATTATTCTTTGTACTTTTTAAACATTCTCGTCTTGTAATCTCTTTCCTGTTGAAAACCTTTCTATCTAGTCACTCATTATCATATTTGTGTAATTATACCACTACCTGATATGTCTTCTGGGGATTTTTAATGCTACCCTGATTTTTAAAATTTCATGACTCGTTTTGATGAGACTTAAAGCACAGTTATGTTATCTTTGATTTCTGTAAATGCCATCTCAAACCCCCAAATACAGAGTCCTAATTGCACCGTGGTTGCTTTCAACCATCAACAAGTCCTTTTGGATTTGTCTCATTTCCTGAGCTCCTATCATGGCTCACACAAGTTCTGTGTTGTTACCTCATTTTGATGGTAATATTACCCCCTTTTGATGGGTGGAGAAACAAAAGTACAAGGAATTTCTGTGTTTTCCATAATCAGGTGCAAGTGTGTTGGTCACTCAGTCATGTCTGACTCTGCAACCCCATGGACTGTAGCCCACCAGGCTCCTCTGTCCATAGGATTCTCCAGGCAAGGGTTGCTATTCCCTTCTCCTCGGGGTCTTCCCGGCCCAGGGATTGAACTCAGGTCTCTTGCAGAGCAGGCAGATTCTTTACTGTCTGAGCCACAATGTAAGCAAGTAAGATTTAGACAAATTAAAGTGGACTTAAATAACTAGAATTTTAAAAAATGTTTACCAATAAAAAAATCAAACAAATGAGCTAAAAAATGGGGAAAAATGTGAATGCTTTTCCAAAGAAGATATACAAATTGCCAATTAGCAAACAAAAAGATTTTCAGTCTCATTAGTTACTAGGGGAATAACACTTGAAACCACAAGGTATTATTTTACACTCACTTTGATGGTTGAAATCAGCCACTAAGATGATTATAATGAAAACATGTTGGTGAAGATGTAGAGAAATTGAAATTCTTGCATATTGTTGGTGGGAGTGTAAAAAGGTACAGCTATTGTGGAAAAGAGCTTGACAATTCCTCAAAAGTTAAATATAGCATTACCATACAACACATAACCTCCACTTCTAGGCATATACCCAAGAGAATTGAGAACATATGTCCACACTGAAACTTTGTACATGAATGCTGATAGCAGCATTATTCATAATAGCCAAAATGTGGAAACAGTACAAACCCAAATGATGAGTGGACAAGCAAAACGTGTATGTACAAGCAATGGAATCTTGCTCCTATTAGAACATTGAATACATTATTCCACAATAAGAAGAAATAAAGTGCTAATGCATCCTACAACATGGATAAACTTTGATAACTAAGTGAAAGAAGTTAGTCGCTAAAGACCACACATTGTGTAATTTCACTTACATGAAATCTCCAGGGAAAAATTCACAGAGATAGGAGGTTAGTGGTTACAGGGGACGGAGGTGTTAGAGAGGAAATAAGGAAGACTTTTCTAAAATTGATTGTGGTGATGGCTGTGCAATTCTGTGAATAAACTAAAAGCCACTGAATTGTACACTTTAAAAGGATGAGTTAACTGGTACATGAATCGTATCTTAATGGAAATATTTAAAGATGATGAAGAGTGCTTAAACCATGTCGTTTGAGAAACAACTGAAGCATTTGGAGCACATTTAGTTTAGGATTGTTGTTGTTTATCTTGAAGCAGAAAAGTTAAAATTTTAGATAACCTCCTGCTCCTTCTGCCTCTGTAACTCAGCTTGTTCCTTGCAAAGTCTGGATCACGTAGGTCATAGTCTCAAAAAGTGGGGGCTTAACAATACTAGGGACTGGAACTTATCTCACTTACCCTTGTCCTGCTTTTTGCAATCGCCCAGCCCCTGCAAACCTGCTTAATCATGCCTGTCCATGTATTAAAAACTCTGTAACCCCTTTGTTCAGGGCTCAGAGCTTAGAGAGTTAATTCCTTTGGGCCCGCCGGCGTAATACACCTGAGTTGTCCAACTCTCTGAGTGTGGTGCTTGGTTTCTCGAGTACTGGTTTCTGCAACAATCTTAAGTCGTGTCTGACTCTTTGTGACCCCATGGACTGCAGCCCCCCAGGCTCCTCTGTCCATGGAATTCTCCAGGCAAGAATACTGGAGTGGGTTGTCATTTCCTTCTCCAGGAGATCTTCTTGACTGAGGGATCGAACCTGTATCTCCTGCATTGGCAGGTGACTTCTTTATCCCTGAGCCACCAGGGAAGCCCATTAACTTAGGATGGCAAAGATTAAATATCCCCATTATTTGAGGGCTGTGTTGTTATTCAGTTTCACCCCATAAGTTTGACAGTATTGCAGCTCTTTTGCAGTCGTTGCGTGACCAGATAATAGCTTTTCCAAAGAAGCTGAATTCCAAGTAGAAGTTGTTGCTTTTAGGATCTCTGGGGTACCAGGTGGTCCTAGGTTGCTGGCTGTTGTTCTGCATGCTGAAATATTACCTGGAACTACCCAATATGAAAGTAGCAGTGGGATTAGTTGATCCTTGAAGACTTGGTTGTTATTCTCCGAAACTGTCTGAGTCACATGCTTTCTTTGTATTATTGGTGTTTTGCAGATTTTTAATCTCTCAGTTGGGTTCTCTCAATTATCACTTGTATGAGTCAATTCTGCCTCTCCTTGTAAAAACAATGTTTCCCGTAGTCTAGAGGATGCTACAGAAAACACAAAAATTATTACTGGTTCACTATTAAGAATGATCTGATCCAGTAACCACCTTCCTGAACTTTTTTCCCCTGTTGTCCTTAGACTAAATTCCTTTTTTGGACCCCACGTGCCCAGTAAAAGACATTCCAGTAAAAGGAGTTCCAACCCCTTGCTCCTATTTTTCAAGGTTGCTTACTTCCTTCTTGCCAACCCTCCGACTGACATAAAACGCTAACATGCGTGTTACTTTATGACTATTTCTAAGTGCTTGTGTCACATTGCTCTTTAATCTCTGCTGCTCTACTGTGTGCTGCTGGGGTCTTCACCTCACCCCTGACCTCCCTTTGTCTGGACAAGGGTCTTGTGTCCTAGAATCAGGTGTCTTCCCTAACTGGTCTGATTTCAGGTATGAAATTGGCATTTATATTCTCATTCCCATGTTTGCATCTCTAGGATCACTCATGTTAGCTTTGTACCCAGTTCTAGACTCTGATTGGCACTGCACATTTGTTTCATCCTGCGTTTCCTAAGACTGGCATATGCATGCTAGAATAACATGTTGAAATAACAACTAAGAATCTATCTTATTTTGGAATCTCTTTATAGTCATAGATTTTAAACCTCTGTCCATTAATTACAGTCTTTTGTATAAACCTTCTGGCTTCCAACCAGTCAAGGGTCTCCGCGCTTGTAGACAGCACATGGTTAGCTTCTCCCACACAGTGAGGTTTTGGTATCTGCATAACAGCTCAAAGACATTGTTCTATGCCTCCCTTGCCTCCCTTGACAGGGATCCAGGACCTGCCTCAGGGCTGCACTGTTTCTTGGCAGCTCCTTCCTTGTCTCTGCATCTCCTCCCTTCCCTAATTAGCATCTGTTGGAACCTGCCCTGTGGAACTCAGAGAAGGTTCAGGGGGGCTGAAGTATCCTCAAGTAACCCTGAGAGAACTGCTCCAAGGAGGCCAGAGGGGAACCAGGATATGTAGCAGTTTTTAAAAAGAGGGCAGGTAATCCGAAGTCAAAAGATTGTTGTTGTTCAGTTGTTCAGTCTTTTTCGACTCTTTGGGACCCCATAGACTGCAGCATGCCAGGCTTCCCTCTCCTTCGCTACCTCCTGGAGTTTGCTCAAACTCATGTCTGTTGAGTTGGTGATGCCATCCAACCATCTCGTCCTCTGTTGTCCCTTTCTCCTCCTGCCTTCAATCTTTCCCAGCATCAGGGTCTTTTCCAATGAGTCCGTTCTTCACATCAGATGGCCAAAGTATTGGAGCTTCAGCTTCAGCATTGGTCCTTCCAATGAATATTCAAGATTGATTTTCTTTAGGTTTGACTGGTTTGATCTCTTTGAAGTCCAAGGGACTCTTCAAGAGTCTCCAATACCACAGTTCAAAAGCATCAGTTCTTTGGTGCTCAGCCTTCTTTATGGTCCAACTCTCCCATCCATTGCTTTGTCAACAAAGGTCCATCTAGTCAAAGCTATGGTTTTTCCAGTAGTCATGTGTGGATGTGAGAGTTGGACTTTAAAGAAAACTGAGCCCCAAAGAATTGATGCTTTTGAACTGTGGTATTGGAGAAGACTCTTGAGAGTCTCTTGGACTGCAAGGAGATCCAACCAGTCCATCCTAAAGGAAATCAGTCCTGAATATTCATTGGAAAGACTGATGTTGAAGGTGAAACTCCAATACTTTGGCCACCTGATGCAAAGAGCTGACTCATTTGAAAATACCCTGATCCAGGCTGAGAAAGATTGAAGGCAAGAGGAGAAGGGGACGACAGAGGATGAGATGGTTGGATGGCATCACCAAGTCAATGGACATGAGTTTGAGTAAGCTCCGGGAGTTGGTGGTGGACAGGGAAGCCTGGTGTGCTGCAGTTCATGAGGTCGCAAGGAGTCGACACGACTGAGTGACTGAACAGAACTGAACTCACATCCAAATATGTCTACTCAAAAGATTATTGTTAATTAAATAAAACCAGATATCTCAAGTTAAGGAAGTTAGCACTTTTCTGTGTATGGGAAGATGCAAGAGTCTACGTTCATTGAAATCATTCCTTTCCTAAGCACTTCAGCTATCTGGGGATCAATATCCTGTGTTTTTCACCTCCTGAGCCCCCTCAGAGCTCACCCTGGGGTGGGGGTGGGGGGCTGCAGTCCGCTAGAGGGCAAATATTCTTTCCTTCCTGAGTTCCTTCAGGGCTCAGGGGCTCACCTTCCAAGGGGGCTGCAATCACTGATGACATGATGGTGACATACTTCGTTTACTGACATGCCAGTAAATATTCTGTTTCTCACCCTTAAACATAAATATGTCCATGCTTACGGCAGCCACAAATGTATAGGATGGGTTATTTACTTATAAGTAATCAGATGACCAAGATAATCACGATGGTGTGGTCACTCACCTAGAGCCAGACGTCCTGGAATGTGAAGTCAAGTGGGCCTTAGAAAGCATTACTATGAACAAAGCTAGTGGAGGTGACGGAATTCCAGTTGAGCTATTTCAAATCCTGGAAGATAATGCTGTTAAAGTGCTGCACTCAATATGCCAGCAAATTTGGAAAACTCAGCAGTGGCCACAGGACTGGAAAAGGTCAGTTTTCATTCCAATCCCAAAGAAAGGCAATGCCAAGGAATGCTCAAACTACCACACAATTGCACTCATCTCACACGCTAGTAAAGTAATGCTCAAAATTCTCCAAGCCAGGCTTCAGCAATACGTGAACTGTGAACTTCCAGATGTTCAAGCTGGTTTTAGAAAAGGCAGAGGAACCAGAGATCAAATTGCCAACATCCGATGGATCATGGAAAAAGCAAGAGAATTCCAGAAAAGCATCTATTTCTGCTTTATTGAGTATGTCAAAGCCTTTGACTGTGTGGATCACAATAAACTGTGGAAAATTCTGAAAGAGATGGGCATACCAGACCACCTGACCTGCCTCTTGAGAAACCTGTATGCATGTCAGGAAGCAATAGTTAGAACTGGACATGGAACAACAGACAGGTTCCAAATAGGAAAAGGAGTATGTCAAGGCTGTATATTGTCACCCTGCTTATTTAACTTCTATGCAGAGTATATCATGTGAAACGCTGGGCTGGAAGAAGCACAAGCTGGAATCAAGATTGCTGGGAGAAATATCAATAACCTCAGATATGCAGATGACACCACCCTTATGGCAAAAAGTGAAGAGGAACTGAAAAGCCTCTTGATGAAAGTGAAAGTGGAGAGTGAAAAAGTTGGCTTAAAGCTCAACATTCAGAGAACGAAGATCATGGCACCTGGTCCCATCTCTTCATGGGAAATAGATGGGGAAACAGTGGAAAGAGTGTCAGACTTTATTTTTTTGGGGCTCCAAAATCACTGCAGATGGTGACTGCAGCCATGAAATTAAAAGATGATTACTCCTTGGAAAGAAAGTTATGACCAACCTAGATAGCATATTCAAAAGCAGAGACATTACTTTGCCAACAAAGGTCCATCTAGTCAAGGCTATGGTTTTTCCTGTGGTCATGTATGGATGTGAGAGTTGGACTGTGAAGAAAGCTGAGCGCCAAAAAATTGATGCTTTTGAACTGTGATGTTGGAGAAGACTCTTGAGAGTCCCTTGGACTGCAAGGAGATCCAACGAGTCCATTCTGAAGGAGATCAGCCCTGGGATTTCTTTGGAAGGAATGATGCTAAAGCTGAAACTCCAGTACTTTGGCCACCTCATGTGAAGCGTTGACTCATTGGAAAAGACTCTGATGCTGGGAGGGATTGGGGGCGGGACGACAGAAGATGAGATGGCTGGATGGCATCACTGACTCGATGGACATGAGTCTGAGTGAACTCCGGGGGTTGGTGATGGATAGAGAGGCCTGGCGTGCTGCGATTCATGGGGTTGCAAAGAGTCAGACACGACTGAGCAACTGAACTGAATTGAATGAGATGTCACTTAAAAGCTATCTCTTCCATTCACTCAACTGGTCTGTAAGAATACAAAGGTATAGTGTCTAATTCTTGCCTTTAAACAGAAAAGTGAGGAAGATGGATCCATAAAAAAAACCCTCCACATCCAATGAAAATGGTAGAGGAAAGATATAGAAGTTGTGTGCAAGAGATTTGATGGAAGAAATATAGTGTGTAGGCAGCTAGAGGTGACTGGAAGGTGTGAAGCAGTGGCTTGTTCTGTTCAGGGTCTCATTGTGGAGAACACACTGGTTTTGTGGAGGGTGGATGTGAGGGGCCAGAGAGTCAGGTTCACAGGGAGAATATATGGGAGAATCCCTGAGAAAACGGCCGACGTCTGGTCCTCTGGTCCCGGGAGCAGACAGGGCAGCCTTGGTTTCCGACCCCAGAACCCACCCCTCGGGGGCTCAGCGTTACTTGCTGACCTTATCCTAATAAACTCCATTTTTGTTTGAATGGGCTCCACATCACCTAGAACAAAACCCAAACCAAACAAACAGCATAGTGAGGAAGACTGCCCAGAAGACCCACCTTGAAGAACACTCACATCCGGGGAGAGCTGACATTTATTGAGCCATGCAGCTCAAACAGTGCCCCAGACCTGGTGCTCACAGAGGCTCCGATGACCTCGTTTAGGAGGAACAAGCTGCAGGGCCTTAGTGGTGCTGTGAGGACCTGGATCCCATGCAGCCTGTACTCACAGCCATCCTCCCCCCTCTTCTTAGCACCTGCCCCTCTGCCCTCTTCACACAGTAAGACTCTGCTCTTCTCCAGCTTCACTCATTCCCAGACCCTGCCCCGTGCTTGGTATCCCTGAACTCTTTCCTCTGAATCTCTACTGGGCAGAGCTCCCCCTGCCCTTCCAGATGCAGCCTGACTACCAGCACCTCGCCTCTGAACCCCCACCTTACACAACAGGCCTGAGGAGCCTGGGACATGCCTGCATTTGCAGTCACTGCCATCATCACTTAACGTGGTTATTTCCCCATGAAGGCACCGCCCTCACCTCTTTGTCAGTTAACGTGGTTATTTCCCCGTGATGTGTTAATCTTTTGCCAGGAGGCAGCATTGCATCTGGCACATAGTAGGTGAATGCCTGGGATGAACAACCTTGTGAATAAATTGTGACTCATGGCACCCCACTCCAGTATTCTTGCCTGGAGCATCCCATGGATGGAGGAGCCTGGTAGGCTGCAGTCCATGGGGTCGCTAAGAGTTGGACACGACTGAGCGTCTTCACTTTCACTTTTCACTTTCATGCATTGGAGAAGGAAATGGCACCCCACTCCAGTGTTCTTGCCTAAAGAATCCCAGGGATGGGGGAGCCTGGTGGGTTGCCATCTATGGGGTCACACAGGGTCGGACAAGACTGAAGCAACTTAGCTGCTGCTGCTGCATGTGAGTCAATGGTGCTGGCAACTATAGGAAGTATCTGCCTTGAGCCACAAGCTCCAGGAGCAGGATGGAGGGTTTTCAGGTGCTGGGTAGACCCTCAAGTCTCAGGAAGGAAGGAACTTTAGAAATACAAGCAGCGACGATTTGAAGACATCTCTCTTATGCCATGTTCCCTGTTTTCCAAGACATATTTATTATGCTGTGGCCGATGGGCAATAATGAGCTATTCATGGTTTCCCACCAACCAGAGATGCCTGTCAGATGCCCTGACATGCACACAGGAGTCAGTATCTGCCTGCCGCCCCATCTGGTCTCTTGGCAGACTGTGTGCACCTGGAATCCCGTGCTCCTCTTCTGTGGCACCATGGCTGTCATGCCCATGTCGCCCATGTTGCTGGGCAGCAGCTGCCTGTGTGACATCTGCCCTGGGTCTGTTAACTGGTGGAACACTGAATGGGCAGCACGTGGCAGAGGGTTGGAGGGGAAGGATGGGAAGATGGAAACAGACTCATGGTCTTGCATGTGCTGTTAGAGATCTTACATGTACGTGGAAACGTACAAAGTACCTCGTGCTTTAAACATATTTTATATTACAACATGAACTATGGATGCGTACGTGTCAGCTGTTGGGATCAGCTGGCACGGGAATGTTGTGGGGCTATCTGAATGTGTCAAGAGAGAAACAGCAGTACTGCTGGAAAGATGCTCTCCCCGCCTTAGAAGGCAGGAGAGGGACGGCTTTCTATTGTGTTAGCTTTAACTGGGAGAGTCATAGAAATCACGAGCAGGTTCATAAGACAAAGAAACTCCCTGTCTCTTTCACAGGAACACTGCCCCTGCAGTGAGGAATAACTCTGTTCCTAAGGTGTCCTAGACAATCAGACCTCATTATCTCAAAGGAAGGTCAAAGTCTTAGTTATTGTTAACTCAACCAGGGGAGGTCTGGTTGCTTTCAAGTGTCAAAGCTTTGTAGTTGCTGTACTATAAATGTTTGTAAGGCACTTAAAACACACACTGCACAGAGACTTGGATAAAGTACTTGTTTCTCACACATGCTCAAATGGGAAACGGTTTATTTAACAGTTGCGTCCATTCACTAGAGAGCATGTCCATGTACGAAAACTTGTGAGTAGGTGGAGAGCAGGGATCTAAGCTGGGGATCTCAGAGATAGGACAAATCTACTGAGTAGAGGTACATGGAAGATAGATGGCTTTTTTGGAAGTGATTTTGGGGCTTTCCTGGTCGCTCAGATGGTTAAAAATCCATCTGTAATGCAGGAGATGAGGATTCAATCCCTGGGTCAGGAAGATCCCCTGGAGAAGGGAATGGTTACCCACTCCAGTATTCTTGCCTTGAGAATTCCATGGACAGAGGAACCAGGTGGGCTACCGTCCATGGGGTCACAAAGGGTTGGACTTGACTGAGCAGCTAGCACTTTCACTGTTTCACACATTAGCTGTCATTTGTTATGAGACTGATTTACTCCTCATCTAAGAACCACAAGAACAAAGTCCCACAGCACACTGTGAAGCTGATCAAGCCTGGCTTAGGCACCTGCTTTCATGTGGTCAGTCTCCAATTCCACTTGGTGCCTAGGGTACCTGCCAGGGGTCACACATCCATGTACACATTAGGGGCTTGAGGTACCCAGTGGGTGGCTGCAGTGCCAGTCTCTTCTCTGCTCAAGTATCTCTCCAGTGCACCCTTCCATAGCCTTGCTCAGCTCTGATCATGCTTAAAGTGCTGGTGATGATGTTAGCTGTTGTTACCATCTCAGAGGTCTGTGGATTTTCCCAGGGAAAATCCTTGTTTCATTCTTCAGGTCTGAAACACCTACACAAACTAACAAGAATGGAGTCCAAACAATAAGGTCCTCTTTATTATGACAAGTCAAGATTTGAAGCAGGTGCCGAATTCCCTGGCGATCCAGTGGTGAGGATTCTGTGCTTTAACTGAGGGGGCCCTGGGTTCAATCCCTGGTTGCGGAACTAAGATCCTGCAAGCCATGTTGTGCGGCCAAAATAAATACATAAAGGAAAGCAGGTGCCCATCGAATGATATCCTGTAGGTTTGGAGAGACATCTTACTTTTGGGATGAGTCTTGACTGAGTGCTTGGAGAGCAAAATGGGTGGACTAAGGAAGAGGGTAGGGAAAGTGGGTAGAAGATGGAGATGTCACCAAATTTAGGACACCCTGAACCACCTGGGGGCAGGGGGACAGCAAGAAGCAGGTGTCTGTGCAGCCGTGATCATGAAGAGAGGAGCACACGGGAAAAGGAATTCACAGTTCACACTGGAATTTTAACTAGATCTGCCCTTGTTCCCTTGTGTTCTCATTTAATCAAACTGATTATCTCGGCATATTAGAGCACTACAGTAGCAAACACGGTATTTGCTTGTCAACAAGCTCCCTTCATGTTTGCATGCTCCAAAAATCCAAGTAGTTTAACGCTGTTGCTTCAATCCAGAAGCCACATTCACATGACACGATATTCATCACTACAAAATGTGTCAGCAATGCTCTACATGAAATATGAAAGGCCAAGGAAAAGCAAAAGCTATAGCATTTTCTAACTTTTCTTTGACACCAACCAGATTAATGAAAGCAAAATAAAATGGCTATTGAAAGTCATACATTGTATAATCTGTTTATTTCCATCAAAGGAAAAAGAAATGTCTCAGAAATCCAAGAGCTCGAGACTGATTGCATATTAATAAAAAGCATCACATTTTTGCTTCATTACATTAATCCTTCACTTCATCACACTTGGTTGAAAAAAGCCAGGTAGTCACAAAAAGCCACACATTCAGGCCCATTTTTCTTTTCTTTGTAATTTATTATTTCTGTGCAATCACTCGATTTATATCACCATTAAAAGAAAACACTTATAGTCGAGGAAAGGACAATACTTAATTTCCTGCATAGGCAGGTGGTGTTAAATGCCAAAGATGAATGGCCCTGGAGGAATCAGCAGTAGACTTGAATTTAACATCCCGGTCAATTTATTGATTACCTTGAAAAAATGGTATATTACCTGCTAATTTTTTTTTACCTGCTAATTTTTAAACTGCAATTACAAACAACAGTCGACTGGCAGTGGAACAGAGTTGAGAGCAGCTAAAATGCAAAAGTGTCAAGAATTCCCAGGCAAATCCAGAAAGAAAAATGTTTATACAGCATGTGTGCATGTGTGCTAAGTTGCTTCAGTTGTGTCTGACTCTTTGCAACCCCATGGACTGAAGCCTGCCAAGTTCCTCTGTCCATGGAATTCTCTAGGCAAGAATACTGCAGTGGGTAGCCATTCCCTTCTCCAGGAGATCTTCCCAGTCCAGGGATAGAACCTGGGTATCCTGCATTGCGGGCGTATTCTTTACTGTCTGAGCCACCAGGGAAGCCCTATGATGTAATAGAAACTTGCAAAATAGAAAAAAGTAATTCTTGAAATTAAATGCTCAGTGGATCATTCAAAGAGCAGATTGGACACATCTTAGAGGAAATTAGTAAATGAGAAAAGTGACTTGAAATACCTATAATATAGCACGAAGAGATGAGGAAAACGTGTTGGGGAGGTTAAGAGACCTGGAGAATGGGGAGTCTAAGAGACACTATATTTGAGAAGGAATGAACACAGAAAGGGAAGATGTAATATTTCAGGAAAGAATGGCTGAGAAGTTAAAAATTGTTGAAAGACATACAGACTCATAGTCAAGAGGAGCACAATATTCTCAGCAGGATTTGGGGGGAAAGCAGCCTGCTGAGTAATTATAGCTGTTATATCAATTGTGCAATTGATAATTGTAGTTAAAGAACTGAAAGAGCAAAGACAAAGATCTTAGAAATCAGGCAAAAAGCAAAGACAGATGTCTGCAAAGCAGTGATACTTGGACCAACAGCTGATGTGATTTACAGACACTGGAGCCCAGGAAGCAGTAGCGATATGACAATATCCACAAAGGGCTCAGAGAAAAGAGCAGTGACTCTAATGTGATGTAGTCAGCCTTTCATTATAAATAAGTACAGGGACTTCCTGGGCAAACCAGTGGTTAAGACTCCGCACTTCCAATGCAGGGGCGTGGTTCAATCCCTGGTTGGGGAACTGGAACTAAGATCCCACATGCCACGTGGCCAACAAAAACGACAGCAACAAAATTCACGAACAGATAGGTACAAAACAAAGACACTGTCAAACTATTTCCAAATACCAAAAGGACATTTGAATTTTAAACATTCACTATCTCTATGTGTAGGAAAGTTTCTGAATGAAATTATAAAAGGAACAATGCTCTAATATTTTTTGAAAAATGGTAATATTGTTGGTATAAGCATAATTTTATATGTCTCAATATATTCTCTTTCTTCCTTCCTCCTTCCCTCTTTATTTCCCTCTTTCTTCCCTTTTTCCTTCTTTCTTAATGACATTGCTTTAAGCTTATAGCAACTCACTTTTGTCTCATAAATCTAAAAATGTGATTAGATACTTGCATATGTATGATAATTTAGAAAGTTGATTTGTCAACAATTCTAGACAGAGAAATGAAGAGAGATAGGAGATTTCAGTCTCACCCTATAATCTATGTATTAATACCATTATATTTTATATTGCACACTGGAAGTCAATTTCATGCCTTTGCTTTATTCTAAAAGCTACATATATGGAATTAATTCTGCGTAGGACCTTCTATCTTCTCACTTGAGGAATTTTACATATTTAAAAGAAAAAACTAATGTTATTCCATAACTAAATTTATATTACTGTCTCTGCCAGAAAAGAAAAGGCAGGATCATCAGCAAGCGTGCCTAAAACGAGTGTCAGTCATTTGACTCAGAACATGCGCTGAGCACGATTCATAGCAGCACTAGGGCCCGTGTCTCTGAGGTGCCTCCTTTGAAACTTGGGTATACTAAACTTCTCAAGGGCCAAAGTTCCACCAAATAACTGTTAGAGAAACATTAATTAATTAACTTTGAACTTTTTATTTTGCATTGCAGTATAGCCGATTAACGATGTTATGATAGTTTTAGGTGGACAGCAAAGGGACTCAGCCATACCTATACACGTGTCCGTTCTCCCCTCAACTCCCCTCCCACCCACACCGCCACGTGACATTGAGCAGAGTTTCCTGTGCTGTACAGTAGGTCCTTGTTGGTTATGCATTTAAAATACAGCAGTGTGTACTTGTCATCCCAAACAAGACACATTAATTTATATGCAATTTTCTTGAAATTAAACTGGAATGAGTAATTTAATACTTTTCTTCACAAAAGAAACTAACCATCAGATCAAAAATTGATACATAATTGTTTGCAATGTCTATAAAAATGTAAAACAACTGTTGACTTGGAGAGATTGTGACAGGGGGAGATTAAAACAATCCAAATTTCTCTTTGAGAAGGACTAGTTACACAAGCTGATAGTTCCATGAAATGAAATGCTCTGAAAAAGTTGGATTATTTTAAAGAGAATGAGAAAACTATGTATTGACATAGCACTATCTATAGTATATACTGTTACATGAAAACCACATGGTGCAGAACAATGACTGCGTTTTTCTGTGTAAAAATGTAGAGAAAGCAATTTAATTGCACGTGCATAAAGGCACACCCTCAAAATACAAAGGAAATGAAAAAAATTTACTTATATGAGATGGGAGTTGGATGTGGAAAACAGAGATAAGACTACTTACAATACCTTTGTATATAGTTCTGAGTTTTGGTCCATGTAAATGTATGGGAAAGATTGAAGGCAGGAGGAGAAGGAGACAACAGAGGATGAGATGGTTGGATGGCATCACCAATTCGATGGACTTGAGTTTGAGCCAGCTCTGGGATTTGGTGAGGGACAGGGGAGCCTGGTGTGCTGTAGTCCATGGGGTCGCAAAGAGTTGGACACGACTGAGTGACTGAACTGAACCGAATGTATAAGCAAGTAACAACCTTTTTAAATGAATAAAATCATTGTCCATTTTAACTATAAATGATATTTTCTTAATTTTTACCAACTAAATGATAAATCCCTCTATTTATTTCAATAATTATAAATAATTGTATTTCTTTCATATGTGCTATGTAATCTTGTTCATATCAATTATTTTTCCCAGAATTAACGTATGTGCAGTCTTCACTTATTCAGTATCTTTCTTTGAATCGACTGTGGAATTGATCAGTCTACCTTCCTTCTGCTTTAGTTGTCTGAATATAACCCTTTAAAGGGGAGTTCAACCTACGAACATTGGTGTAATTTTTCAACATAATTTCCATTGTATTTACCTCCATTTCATAAAATAGATTAACCACCTCTTGCATAGCGGACAACGAAGCCACAGCTCATGCTTCAATGTCAGAGTAAACACTTGACATTCTGCTCACATTTTAATTTTACTTGTGTGACTCATCTCTGCTTTCATTCAAACTACAGTATCTGTGCAAACTGGGACGGTGAAAAGATCACAGGGTGGGATTTAAAGGAACAATCCTGTTCCTAGTACCTTTTCTTATTAAATGAGTGCGGTTATGCAACTTAACCCCTCAAAGCCTGCTTTTAATTACAAAATACAGACAGGGTTATTCTGCATGACGCAGAAGGAAGTTATCATGACCAAGTGAGATATTATCATGGGAAGTACTCTGACAGAATCAAAGGCTTGTACAAATTTTTATATTGTTATTGCTGTTGTTTAGCTGTTAAGTCATGTTCAACTCTTTGTGACCCAGTGGACTGTAGTCCGCCAGGATCCTCTCTCCATGGGATTCTCCAGGCAAGAATACTGGAATGGGTTGCCATTTCCTCCTCCAGGGGATCTTCCCCACCCAGAGACGGAACCCTTGTCTCTTGCTTTGGCAGGTGCGTTCTTCACCACTGGGCCACCTAGGAAGCCTATGATCTTTTAATATGCTGCATAGATTTTGAAATCAGAAAGAAAAACTGTACTTTTCTAATAAAACTGGGTTCAAACTTTGCTGTTTTATTGAAAATATTTATATGTTGGATCTAATTTTATTTACTTGCATCTCTTTACCTACTGCTTCTGCTGTTCAACTATCCTATTAAGCTGGGGAATGGGGGGAGGTCAGAAATGAAGTCAAAGAGGATTCACCTGTGTCACCCAAAATATTCTTATAATTACCCCTTTGTAAGGGTAGATTCCAAGAAGGCAATGGCACCCCACTCCAGTACTCTTGCCTGGAAAATCCCATGGATGGAGGAGCCTGGTGGGCTGCAGTCCACGGGGTCGCTAAGAGTTGGACACGACTGAGCGACTTCACTTTCACTTTTCACTTTCATGCATTGGAGAAGGAAATGGCAACCCACTCCAGTGTTCTTGCCTGGAGAATCCCAGGGACGGGGGAGCTTGGTGGGCTGCCATCCATGGGGTCACACAGAGTCGGACACAACTGAAGCGACTTAGCAGCAGCAAGGGTAGATTATTCAAAAACTGTTTTTTTTGTGTTTTTTTTGGTAGCTTGTAGAACTAGGCTTTGATAGTCCTTTAAAACATCACTCTTTCTTTGGGTGCAGTCTAGAAGTTTTTAATTTTAATGGCACATGCTTTAAAAATGCTAGAAATTGGAGGAGATCTTATAAGACAAAGGAGTCAGCAGAGATGGTATTATTAGATTCAGGAGCCATTATGGCTTCTCCACTCAGGGGATTTTTGTTTCCTGACTCTGAGTGCTAACCAAATCATCATGAAATTGATTGCAAAACGAGAAACATTTTTGGCAAGCACTGCCTCCAAATACAAAGCTTGATCTGAGTCTGAACTCTTTGGAGTCATGAACTGCTAAGTTTTTTTAAGTTTGGTGAGTTCATTGATCTTAAAAGTGCATGATGCTTCATAGGCTACAAAGGAATCCACTAACCCATTTTCTCTAGATTTGTTATCCCTTGACTTCCGCCACTTTGCTTATAATTTTGCTTGAAGACTTATGTAAGAAAAAGGGAAAGAAAATGCTAATCAAATATAATTACTGTCTCGAGTTAACACTACCTTTCAAATTCATGCTAACCTTCCATTAGCATCTTTTCTGTTTCCAAGCCCACACATCTGCATTTGCTTTTTTACTGTGAAGTATGCCATATTCTTTAAGAAATTAATTAATCAGTTTAAATGTTTTATTTTGTATTGGGGTATAGCCAATAAACAATGCTGTGATATCTTCAGGTGAAGACCAAAGGGACTCAGTCATACATATACATATATCCATGGTGGTGCTAGTGGTAAAGAATCCACCTGCCAATGCAGGAGATGCAGGAGATGTGGGTTCAGTCCCTGGGTTGGGAAGATCCCCTGGAGAAGGGGATGGCAACCTACTCCAGTATTCTTGACTGGAAAATCCCATGGACAGAGGAGCCTGGTGGGTTACAGTCCGTGGGGTCGCAAAGAGTCAGACACGACTGAGCACACACACACACACACACACACACACACATTCTTCCTGAAACTCCCCTCCCATCCAGGCTGCCACATACTTTTGAGCAGAGTTCCTTGTGCTGTATGTGAAATATGACATATTCTTAATTCATTTAGTTAATATGTGTTTTGTAGATGCCAGACAGTATATGGGGAACATCAGCAGTAATATCATTAGGAATATTTATTAAGTCAAAATGTTTTTCACTCTTTGCAAACAGAACGGTGGATTTGGTGAGGTTGAGTGAGTGAGGCAGGGGGTGGCAAGGTTTTGTGTCTGTGAGAGGCCCTGGCCACACTCTGAGGGGTCCTGCCTGGCTCCCCTACTCTGGCCATTCAAGGGCAAGACAGAAAGCCAGGAGTCCCTCAGACCCTGGGAAACCAGTTTCCCTTCAAACCTGGAGTCAGTCAGTTCCTCAAGGAAGGACAGTGCCTTTGTCAGCCAGCCCCCAATGTCCTTACTGCTAAGCTGTACAGCAGCAGTCATGGTTGTTCCTGACATTCTTGTTCTCCCTTGAAACTATCACTCCATTACCTGGTGCCTGATGTGGGATTGGCACTAGAGTTTCAACTCTGTGGATTCAATTTGATCAAGAGTTTCAGAGTTGTAGAGATTAAACGTTTCAGGTTTAAGTCCCTGCTCCATGACCACAGGAAAGTCATGTGTATGACACGCAGGTATGGGGCTCACTAAGATGCCTTTGTGTTATGACAGTGCATGACACTGATTTGCAGTGGTAAAGAATCCACCTGCCAGTGCAGGAGACACAAGAGACACAGGTTCGATCCTTGGGTTGGGAAGATGCCCTGGAGCAGGAAACGGCAACCCACTCCAGTATTCTTGCCTGGAGAATTCCATGGATAGAGGAGCCTGGCGGGCTACAGTCCATGGGGTCAGAGTCAGACACGACTGAGTGACTGAACAAGAACAAGATGTGATAAAACATTTTCAAACCTCTGAGGACACCAGGGTTGAAGGGATACAGTTGGGCTCACATCACATTTCTCAGAAGAGCTGCACATTTCCAGGCTGGGATACAACTCTGGGGGGTGTATCTCTTTTGGGGGGTCATTGTGTCACAGAAGAGGTGGGAGCTCCCTTCTGCTGCCCGTCGATGGGTGGGATGACTGTCTGGGCCGTGAATGCCCAGGTATGGGTGCAGATACAAGCCAGGGCAGCAGCAGTGGGCTCTGTTTGTGTCCAGAGGTCAATCAGTCTTAGACAGGAGTCCACTCAGGACACTCCGGTACCTTGGTCTCCTGGCATCTGCCTTCCAACATTAGCTGGGAGAGCCAGACTTCCCCAGTCTCCCTCAGGGTCTCATCACAGCGCCTGACTCCTGCTTTCTTACCCTCTGGCCACTGTGCTGAGGGCCTTTCTCACCAGCAGAGTCTGTTCCTGGCACTGGCAGAGTCATGCGGAGGAACGAGGATGGGATTTCTCTTTGGGGCTCAGGCTCTTGGAGGTGTCAGAGAAAAGCTGCCTTTGTGAGGGAATGTGATGGCTTTCGAGGCTAACGTGGGAGAAAGGACCCTGTCACCGACCCGCACCCACACTGTGGCCTGGCCTGGGGAGGGCCGCGTCTTCTCTTCGGCAGCTGACAGCAGGACATACAGCTGGTACCGCAGGGTGCATCCCGTGCATCCAGGAGAATGAAAGGGACAGAATATTCTATTTATGTATTTGTTGTTGTTCAGTCGCTCAGTGGTGTCCGGCTCTTTGCCACTCCATGAACTGTAGCACGCCAGCTTTCCTTGTCCTTCACTATCTCCCGGAGTTTGCTCAAATTCAAGTCCGTGAGTCAGTGATGCCATCCAGCCATCTCATCCTCTGTCATTTTCTTCTCCTCCTGCCCTCAATCTCTCCTAGTATCAGAGTCTTTTCCAGTGAGTCGGCTCTTCGCATTGGGTGGTCAAAATCAACCATTAAAACCGTGTGGTCTGGTCTTATTCTAATTGGATCATTTTGCTACTGTATTTGGACGGGTCACTCACATAAAATTACCATTTTCCTCCTCACCCAAAAGCAGACGTGTTCTGAGAACTAGGCCGGCAGCAGTTCTAGAAACACTGTGAGTAACCCTGATGTCCACTCGCACTGGACAGGCGCACCCTTCTTGACCCTAAGTCTGAATCGCCCAGCGGTTCACAGTCAAGCGCCGGGGAGGCCAGGGGCCATGGATGGAGGCTGTGCTTCGGGTGAGCAGGGGGGCGCGGGGCAGGGGGCGCGCAGCCGGGTTGGCGGGGCGGCAGGGGCGGGGTCGGGAGAGGAGGGATGTCTGGGGCTCGCGCGCACTCGCGGCATCCAGCCGTGTTCAGCTGCCGCCGGTCGTGGGAGCCGCGCGCGGAGTGGCGGGGACGCGCTCGGGGGTTGGGGGGCGGCGTCCGCGGCCAGAGCGCGGGGTCCGGCGCGGGGCTGCGGATGCACGGCGACCCGCGAGTGGGATTCGGGAACGCTGGGTTCCGCGCGGTCCAGCATCGCTGTTCCGCTGCGCTCATCTCCCGAGCCGGAGGTGAGCCTTGGGATTTCGAAGCGCGGTCCTTGGCAGCGAGGGCTCTGCGCTCCAGGGGTCTCTTGTCCCTGGGGTCTCCGGGCCGCAGACTGGGGACAGTTCCTCCCGGGAGCCGTGCCTAGGAAAGGGTGGGGGATTTCAGGCACCAGGGGAAAGGACGGTGCGCTCTCCGCCCCTCCTGGTACCCGCGGCGCGTCTGCTGGCCGGGGTGGCACCCAGAGAGAGGTCCGTGCCCCTGTGCCTCCCTGGGGTCTTCCGGCCGAGGTGGGTATCAGCGGGTCCCAGGCCCCGGCACCGCCGCGCTCGCGCGCTGGCTCGGACGCTGCCAAAGTTCGCTTCCCGGGTCCAGTCGGTTCTCTTGTCCCCGCAGGTGCCGCCTGTCCTCGTCCCGCTGCCGCAGCCGCCGGACATGGAGCCCCCAGTCCAGATCTTCCGCGGTGAGCCGGGCCCCACCTGCTCCCCGAGCACCTGCCTGCCCCCCAACGGCAGCGGCTGGTTCCCGGGCTGGGCAGAGCCGGACGGTAACGGCAGCGCGGGCTCGGAGGACGTGCTGCTGGAGCCAGCTCACATCTCCCCGGTCATCCTGGTCATCATCACGGCTGTCTACTCCGTGGTGTTCGTCGTGGGTTTGGTGGGCAACTCCCTGGTCATGTTCGTGATCATCCGGTGAGCGCGGGGTCCCGGCGCTACAGTGGCCGCAGCCGGAGGGAGGGTCGGGCTGGTCACCAGGACGCGCGGAGGGATGCCAGCCGGGTAGTGGAGACCCCATTCCGTCCGGGCTCCGGAGAGGCTCAGAGGGCGGCCTCTTCGAAGTGAGATTTCCTGGGAGACGTTTTGCTGTGGGACTCGAGGTTCGCCCAGGACGAATCCAAGGGACCAGAGGTGACTTGAAGGTTTAAGGGTGACCCTCCCCTGCGCCCCAAATCCCTGCAGAAGGCCCTTCGGATGGAGATAATGGGGTGTCCCTGCAAGGGACAAAGTCGGTGTCTCCTGGAAAGGAAACTAGTCCAACTGCCTGGCCTTTTGCCCGATTGCCTGCACCAGTTTGGAGCACTTTGTTTTGCCCTTGCAAATATTTCTTTAGGTAAAATTCATGCCCATGCCCTGAAGAGAATTCGGGATTTCCTGTGACTCATCAGAATGATGTTATGGTTTATGAAGCAAATCCAGTATACTATTTAAGTACCCACATGTGAGCCTTGTAGTACTGACATGCCATCTTATTTGTTTAGAATGCTGGTCACTTTGGTACCGAAACCATCTAGTATTTGGCTCCTAAAGTATGGGTGCTGGAGGTTTCCAAAAATTGTTTTGCTTTTTATCCCCCACGGTGGGAACTGGAGCTTTCTTTTTATTGTTCTTTTGTGGGCGCATTGAAGTCAGCTTCCAATAATAAATACCTAAATATCTGCATATATGCTAATTTTCTGGAAAGTGAAGTGATTTCTATTTTGGCCTCTCATAACAAAGGAAGCAAGAAAAAACAGAAATCCTACCATTGTTTGGATACCCTTTGAGAAATTTCCCTTCCTGGGAGACTTCATGGTTTTCAGCTGCACATTTAAGAGTGAATATGAAGATGAGACGTTCCTGTGAATAAAGGAAGGATGCAAGTCACTCTACTTAGAGGCATAGAAAGGATGAAGAACTTTTTTTTTTTTGATCTTGACTTTAGTTTTGAAACATGCTGTTTATTTATTATGAACTTTAAAGACAGAATCTGCAGTAGCATGAATCTTTCAAATACCTGTTTCATTTCTCTCTCTCTCTGACTTGGGAATGTCACCTCTTTTATACTCATCTGTGCTACAGAACTGAAAACCATCTTTTAAGCCTCCAAATACATATTATAAAGCTCTTTTCACCTACAATTAGTGTCTCTAGCTTGGTGACCTTGCTTTCCACAATTGCTTACTGCCTTCCACTGGACTTGTATCAGTGATGAGTACAGGCTACAGAAGTAATATTTTACAAGCAAATTGTTCTTCCAAATCCTTAGTAATTGCAGGGCTACTCTCCATTAGAGAGAAGATTATAGTAACCAAGAGAAAAGAAAAGACAGCTGTACTCTAAACTATAATTAAAATTTCTAGGAGATCTTTGCTACAGAGGCTGTTGTTTTACAATAAAACATTGTTACAGAGAAAGGGGATGCCAGGAGCAAACCCACTCTGTTCCTGCTCCATCATACTTAGGTGCTTGAGTGAAACAGATACACGTTACTGTCACTTGAAAGAGAACTTGAAGTTTTGAGTTTGAGAGGGCTTTTAAAGTTGCTCTATAACTCCTTGTATAGCCCTGCAGTCTAGGATTAAAAAGAATAAAGAATCCTAAAATATGTGAAAAGATAACTCCATGGGGAGCATTAGACATGTCAGAAAGAAAAAAGAGTCACTGTAGATTGACTAGAATTTTTAAGATAAATACAAAGAAATATAAATATAAGCTAAATATGTCTATCTCAAAGACATCCAAGACTAAAGTTTGTGAAAAGGGGATAAATTCAGCTAAAAATGCAAAAAGAGTTATAGAGTTCATGTAATAATATTGTGCATCTGCCCACTCCATTTGATAGTAAATGAGGAGCGAAGAGTTCTATTATCATCTTGGAAAGCCAAATATCAAAACAATAGTTGGCTTAAATCTATAGCAAAGAGCATTAAGAAGCATTTAGAATTTGTTCAGACTGATACAGGGCCAGAGAATTGAAAAATAAAACCTCAGAAGAAAACTTGATGGATTTGGGTTTATTTTGCAAAGGAGAAGAAAGGACTGAAGGTTGGAGCCAGGCATCAGACGCCGTGTGCTCATCAGAACTTAGAGCAGAGCCAGAGGGTGGAGTTCAAGTGTGGCTTTTGTGATTGACCTTGGCTGAACAGTGTCACTTGAAAAGATGGAGGATCACTTTTGAAAAGGATGTTATTTTAAAATATTGAACTTGCCTAAGGGTCCTGGTTGAGTCATCTAGGAAATCACCCTAGAGATGGAATTCAGATGCTCAGATGGCGGGGCAGGCACAGGTCTGGGATGGCCATCTCAGACCTGGGAGGACGTGAGGGTTGTGGAAGAAGCATTGACTGCTTGTAGACCTGCCTTACAAATGGCTCTTCCTCAGCACCTGGAATGTCATCCGGTATCTTCTGAAGATCATCTAATGTTTCAAGGATTTTCCTCCTTTAATGTGTAGCAACTACTACAGTTGCCCAATGTTAGGGTTCTGTAACCTTTCACTGTGAACACCTTAAAATTTAAGCACTGCAGCCTCCCTCTCTCCAGGTAAAGGAGTTTGTGGTCCTGGCTCAGGAAGGTCTTACCTCAGCCCTTGATTCATGTCCTTGAGTCCCACCAACACCTTGGGGTGCCCATGGTGATCCTCAGGGTCCTAACCCCGTGTTCGCTTCACCTCTCCTGTGCAGGTCACCTGCAGTGAATGCTATGATGCCCACCCAGCCCACGCCTGGGACATTGCCAGGCAGCCCTACCTCTGGTACCTTATATTCCTTTTCCCAGCCTAACCACAACTTCCAACACATATGGCTGTCTCCTCTCTTGGTGAAAACGATTAACATTTAATGAACACCTAATATATGTACTCTTGCCTGGAAAATCCCATGGATGGAGGAGCCTGGTGGGCTGCAGTCTATGGGGTCACACAGAGTTGGACACAACTGAGTGACTTCACTTTCCCTTTTCACTTTCATGCATTGGAGAAGGAAATGGCAATCCTCTCCAGTGTTCTTGCCTGGAGAATCCCTGGGACGGGGAGCCTGGTGGGCTGCCGTCTATGGGGTCACACAGAGTTGGACATGACTGAAGCGACTTAGCAGCAGCAGCAGCAATATATGTCAGGCTGGTAAAGCTGTGTGGTGGTTGGTGGTTTAGTTGCTAAGTTGTGTCCAACTCTTGTGACCCCATGGACTGTAGCCAGACAGGCTCCTCTGTCCATGGGATTCTCCAGGCAAGAATACTGAAGTGGGTTGCCATTTCCTTCTCCAAGGGATCTTCCCGACCAGGGATCAAACCTGCATCTCTTGTGTCTCCTGCTTTAGCAGGAGGATTCTTTACCACTGGAGCCATGTGGAAAGCCCATGGGTATGTTTCCACATACCCATTTAACAGATTATGTTCCCTTAGCTAACGTCCTTTCTTCCTCCTGTCTGTCTTGGGTAAACCTCTTGGAGGAATAACCCCTGCCCATCGCTTTGGTGTCGTCCATCTGTTACTCAATCAGGGCACTTGAGTTTCCTCCCTGATGCTCGTCTCTCGGACGTGTAGGTCTCACGTCCCAGGTGATGTCTCAGGCTGGCTGTCCCTCAAAGTCCATGGGGATTCCACGTGCTGGACCAATCTCACCTTCTCCTTGACTTCCTTCCACACACAATGGGTTTCTTGTCAGTCTCCATCACAGGCTCTTCTTTCCTGATGTGTCCTAAATAATCATCTTTTCCTGAGCCTTCTTAGCTTTCTTTGCACTCTCTTCATATTAGTCAGGATTCAACCAGAAAAGCAGAACCAGTAGGGGATATATGTGTGTGTGTGGAGGGGTTTACTACAAAGACTTGGCTTAGGTGATTGTGGGGGTGGCCAGTCAGGTCTGTAGCCCTGAGGATAGGTGTCAGAAGAGGCAGAACACACTTCCAACATGGAATCTCTTCTTTCTCAGAGAAGCTGTATGCCTTGTAGTTAAGACCCTTTGACTGATTAGACCAGGCCCACCCAGGTACTCTAGGATCATCTCCTTTGTTTAAGATCAACTGATAACGGACTTTAACCACATCTACAAAACACCTTCAGAATAGCATCTTGATGAGTGTTTGAGTATTTGAAGACCATAGGCTGGCCAAGATGGCTCATCAAACTGACCATCACTCTTGATGGTATTATCCATTCTTGTGGCTATAACTGTCAGGGAAACTCTGAACAGTCCTAAACCTGTGTGTCTCTCTTCCACTTATTCATCCCTACTTCACACTCATCTGCCCTCCCTCCTTCTGGATGGTTCTATGGGATTGTCTTGTAGGTTTCTCAGATTTCTAGTGAATCTGCCTTGCTAAGGCTGCCATAACAAGGACCACAGACGGGGTGGCTTAAATCACACAATTGTGTTCTCTGCTTGCAGTTCTAGAGGCTGGAAGTCCAAGATCAAGGTCCTGGCGGGTTTGATTCCTGCTGAGTGTCTCTGCTTGCAGATGACTGCCTTTTCACCCTGTCCTTATGTGGTCATCCTTCTGTGTGGACATTCCTACTCTCTGTATTCTGATCTCGTCTTATAAGGACACTTGTCAAGTTGGATCAGAGCCCATTTTACCTTAATTTTACCTCATTTCATCTCTTTGTGCTCAGTCGCTTCCGTTGTGTGCAACTCTTTTGACTGTATGAACTGTAGCCTGTAGACAGGTGCCTCTGTCTATGGGATTCTCAGGCAAGAATACTGAAGAGGGTATTTTTGTTTGTTTGTTTAATTTAAAGAAAAGCTTTACTCTTATAAAGGTATGTTTCTTTTTAAATTAAATGTAAGGATAGTGTTAGTCACTCAGTTGGGTCTGACTCTTTCTGACCCCATGGACTCTTTGCCACCCAATGGCCTTGTAGGCTCCTCTGTCCATGGAATTCTCCAGGCAAGAATACTAGAGTGGATTGCCATTCCCTTCTCCAGAAAATGTAAGATAAGCAAGGAAAAATTATTAGAAAAAGTTACAGGAAGCAGAAAATTATTTGGTCCTTGATCGTATAAATTGTGCCTTTTCTTATTAGTTTTCATTAATTATTTGCTATCACAATAAAGACACAATAAAGGGATCAGTCTTCTGGTGACCTTGTCTTGCTCGTAGAAGACTTTGGCTTCCCTGTAATTCAGCCTGGGCAGTGTTGGAATATCCCCAAAGGGGTAACTTTGTAAGGGGTGTATTCCAGAGTCTCTTAAATGTTAAGGGAGCCGACTTAGATCATGTCACCTGAAGACATGCAGGGAGACGTGAGAGGAAAGACAGAGGTGCGTAGTCGTCATTAACTACTCACTGCTTCCTATTCAACTGCAGGCTTACCTTAGGCTTTGATTAGAAAAAAATAAGTATGTTGTAATTTATCCTGATCCTCTCTTGGAATCAGTGCTCAACATTTCCTTTAAAGCAAGCATAGGAAAGATAATTTCAGAAATTATTTTCAGAGGAGCCTATCTTAAATGTCCCAAAGTAACTTTACTGTTTGACAAGCTCTTAAAAGAGAAAATTGGCTTCACTGCCACTGTTTACATGGATTAGCTAAATGAGATTATTTTCTTCCATGTGGGACATGTGGTCACGGAAGCCCAAATCTTCATGGAGCTATTTCAGAGATCAGAGACTGCACAGTTGCTTGAAAAGGAAGGAAGGAGGAAAGGAGTAAGGAGGGGAGGGAGGGAGAAAGAAAGAAAGAGAAAGGAAAAAAAACAGGAAAAAATAAAAAGAAAGAGAAAAACAAGCAACGTGGTTATCAGGTCAGAGCTCCTAAGATTTAACAGACTCAGGCAAAGTTGTAGTCTTTAAAATCACTTTTGGATGGTGGTGCCAATACAGTTTTTTTGGCGCCCATCTTAGTGTTATTTTAGGAGGGACTGACTTCTCGCTGGGAAATGGCAGCTTCTATCCATTTTCTGCCCAGCGATGTCTTTAGGCAGCAGGCAGCATCTTCATGAGAACTGGGCAGTTGGCATCGCCTTCTCCCTAGGTTAACCTGTGGAGACACTCAATTGTTGCTGCCCTGCTTCATGGGAGATGTGCCTCTGTGCTCAGCTAAAAACCTAAAATCGTATGTCTGCGAGATGGTTTCCTTTGTAAGATTTGGCTTCTGTGTTTCAGAGGTAGAAGGTTTTACAGGCTTTATAAAATACCGGGTTAACAAAAGATGGTTTCAGAATAACACTCATGTATTCCTCAACAGAAAATCAGCCAGTGTATTTTGTTTGTTTCTCTCTTTGGCTGGAATGCTGGCTTATATCTTAAATAAGGAAGACTTACATGAGAAGAATGGATTTTAGGAGTGGGGATAATATTGTAAAAGGCTTATGCCTTTTTATTTAACTCACTCCACTGACCAAGCAAGTCAGCATTTAAATGAAAAATGAGAAAAACATAAAACATGTGGATGAATTGAGATACCCCAAAGGAATTGATCTGAAGTTGAGCGGGGAAGCCTTCAGACTAAGCATGGCTGGACTTAAGTGCCTTTAGAGATAGGCTGTAACAATCAGAGCGATTTTCCGAGATTCTGTTGAATATTAATTCTTCTAAGTTCACAGCACAACTCTAAACTCTGCTTTGCTGTGTTGCTTTCCACCTAATGCCGGGGGCTCTTCCTTTCCACAGAAGACAGAGCAGGAGAGTGACCTTGTCGCTTCTGGGTGGCACCCTGTGGCTCACCTTAGCTAAGTCAGTTTTCGGTATAAAAATGGGAAAATAATTCCAGAAGTCTACATATGTCTAGGTATCCAGAGCGTTGTACACTAGGAAACACTGCATCCGTCATTTGAGATTCGTAGTAATAGTTTTCTACCTGCTGGTGTTGTTTAGTCACTAAGTCGTGTCCAACTCTTTGAGACCCCATGGACTGGAGTCTACCAGGCTCCTCTGTCCATGGGCTTTCGCAAGCAAGAATACTGGAGTGGGTTCCTGCATCCTTTGTGATAAACTCTCACCCTGTGTGCACTGCTGGACACTCTGGACAGTACCTCCTGGGGAACAGGGCTGTGACTCCAGGGAGGGGAGCACTTCCTGGGGCCCGGGCTAAGGCAGTGAAAGCACTGCTTCAGCACTGCTTCCTCCCCTGCCCCACAGCACCCTCAAGGACAGCCCACCAGGGCCTGAGCAGGTGTCTGTCTGCCTTCTGACTGCACCTCACTGCCAGCCTGGTACTGGCAGTCCCAGGAGTTGGGGCTGGGGTACACCCTGCCCCCTCCTCTGTTCTCCTCAGAGCTTTTGCTCAGCCTGTGGTACAGTGTCAAGGGCCTGATATCTACGTGAATACGACACCTTTAGAATACTATCAGTTGAGGCTATTTCAAAGTCGGATCATTGGAGAAACAGCAGCTCAAATTCCCTTTTTTTTTAAAATCACAAGCTACTGCCCTTTAGTGAAGAACCATAATTTCAGTAGTAAACAATCTAAAAGGATGTTTAGCCAATTCATTGAGATGAACTGGAAATATCTGGATAATTTAATGAAGCAAACTTATATATTTTTTAAAAAGTTCCCCTGAGAATTTGCATCGATACAGCTGTCACATCTGGCTATTTTATTTTACTTTTTCAAATTTTGTTTATTTATTTAGCCAGGTCACATGGCATGTGGGATCCTGGTTCCCTGTCCAGGGATTGAACCCATGTCCCCTGCATTGGAAGCACAGAGTCTTAACTACTGGACCACCAGGGAAGTCCCCAGTGTCTGGTTATTTTAAACATAAAATCTAGAGTGCTGTGTATCTGGAAAACACGCCCAGGGGGATGAATACGTCATACGGAGAAAAGATGCTGAAGCCCACTCTCACTGTGCTGTCCCCCCACCACTGGTTAAAGAGGGGTGTCTCTTCCCTGGGCCTGCAAAGCCTCCCCTTCCTGAGTTTGGTGTGCAGGCCTTGCGTCTCTTGGCCCAGCCCCGGCTTGTGGGGTGGCGGCCAGCTGCCCGTGGGGCAGGTCACACTGATGTTTTCATCAGATCAGCGTTTGTTCAGGTGCTTTCTGTTGGCCAATAGGTATTTGCTGTATTAAAGGATTCTCTTCAGATAATTGGCCAGTAGGATGTTTGCTTTTTTGTGATGTTGAAGCCGAGATTCTGTGTCTACTCAGAAGGCTCACATTTTACTTTTCCCATGGTCTCTCGAATTTGAGGAGATCACTCACTTCCTCTTCACTGAGTTCCCTCTCCTGAAAGCCATGGGCTTTGCTCATAGACAAGCTGAAACACCATAACCTGCGTGATGGCCTTTGTCTACCGAGGGGTCACATGCTGTGTTTTGTGTTGATATTCCCTTCTGGCTCCGGCTCTGCCTCCTCATGTCAGATGCTTCCTGCCCTCACAAGGTGCAGTTAACCACACTTACCAGAATGTCTCTCAATCTTTAGCTGCTGGAAGGAACGGAATTCCGAGTATCCTGTCATTTCTCTGGTACAGTTTCTGACTCCTTAAGAAACTTTGGAATATGGCCCTCAATTCCTTTACTTATTAGAAATTACATTCTCCTCCTGCCCTCAATCTTTCCCAGCGTCAGTGTCTTTTCCAGTGAGTTGGTTCTTCCCATCAGGTAGTCTATTCTTCTGATTTGTGTTACAATCTTGACTCAATTAATTTAGAAGATCCTGGGGGCAGGATCTGTGTCAACTTGTTTTTCAGTCGCTTCAGTGTCCAGGATGCTGCTGTGTATGGAGTAGGAGCTAAGACTTGGTGTTGAAATGATAAGAAGATGTGGCTGGGGAGGGAGCATGAGCCAGCTGAAGAGTAGAGAGGATGTCAGCCTGGCAGACGAGGGCAGGGATGAGCCACAAAATACCAAAATCCACAAAACCAAGAATGTGTCTGTGTTTAAAGATATATGGTGATTAGCCATCAAGATTAAGGGTTTATTATGCTGCACCAAAGCTAAAAAGCAGCTCCTGATTTAAAAAGCCTCATAAAGTTAAGGAAAAACACTGGGGCAGCACACCTCAATAGTAAGGGATAGTAATGCTCCAAGAGTAAAGTCTCTACTTGGATTGTCTGCACCGGGCAGGTGCAGGGCAGGACAGGAAGCCATGAGCCTGCAGTGTCACAGGGTCAGTTCCTCCCTCGACAGCCATGCTCTCCTAGAATCTCTGCCTGGTGATAGGTTCTGAGTCAGTTTCTCCTGCGAGAGCCTTGCTCTCCTAGAATCTCTACGTGGTGACATTGGTTCCTGAGAGCTCCACAGATTCCTTTGTTCCCCTTGATATCACACCAGCATGTATGGCTACCAGTTAAGAAGCCACTCAACAAATCTCTCTGACAAGGACTCAAGATCTTGAGTTTATGTGTGATGGGGAGATTCTAAGCTCCCGGGGACACCATCCATGACCTTGCCCTGTGCTGACTTCCTCATGGCTGGCACCCTGGGCTCCCTCCTGATCCTTTCGCTGGCCTGCTTCCTGCATCTCACCGTTGTTACCAGGTTTGTGACACTGGCAAGTTTGGCGGGTACAGCCTACACACTTTGCTCTCTTAATGCCACACGCTCCTGCAGCGTGTATGCCAAAAAGTGCAGCCGCCCGCTGCCAGCCCACCCCCAGCTGCTCCACACAAGCCAAGAATTCCCACTCACACAGTGCCATTTTACTTGAAAGACTTGTGAGTCTTTGTCAGGCAGCATGGATGAAATGGAAAGTGATTTCCTATCTGATTGTGGTGAGAAAGCTTACTCGTTTATTTCCGCCAGCAGACAGATAATAATTGAAATAACACATGCTGTTCTGTTCTGGTTCAACGCAAACAATACCCATACCCAGGGGCTCAACCAGGTTGTCTTTGAGGTGGGGGAAGGTCTTAAAATCCTGTGTTGACTGGATCCAGTCCAGTGGAGCACATAAAAGACTTAATATATATTCCTTGTACTCATAGTCTATTTGTTGTTAATACTTGTACCTGTTGAGTTCTCCTTTTCAGGGTTGTAGGCTTGTAAGCACGTGTCTTCCAGAGCTCTGGAGTGGGGGCTAAGACCTGCTACTCCCTCCCTGTCCTCCCACAGGGCCCTTCCCTCTCTGACACTAGAAAAATCAATTTACTCTCCTGAGTCTACTTTCTTCAGCCATATTAGGGAAAAGGCATACATGCCCTGGGCAACTCAAAGAGCAGTTGTTGTGAAAATCAAATAGGATATGTAGAAGTCAAAACACTGGGTGGGCTTTGTAAGTTATGAAGTGCTGCAGAGATGCAAGAATGTGGGCATGAGCTCAAATCCCTGGGTCTGAGTTCCTGCAATGCCTCTTCTAACCATGCGACTCTTGAGACATTTACAACCTCCTGCGGTTCTCAGTGCCTCGTTTCTAGAGTGAAGATGCTGGTACCCACCACGTAGAGTCACTGTGAGGACTGAGTGGGATACGGCATGTGGAGCGCACAGCAGAGTGTGACATAGGGAGTGTTTGGAGATAAACGGTTATTACGATTAGTGTCATGAGCATGATCCACCTCATGCTCAGACATCGGATGTCAGCAGATGCAGGGGTCTCCACAGCAGGGGCTGCCAGCATCTCCCTCCGTCCCTGGCAGACACCTTTGGCCCTCGGGCTGTAACAGAGAGCTCCTCCAGGAAGTGTATGGGGAGAGATTGTTTCTTGGGGAGCACCAACTTCCACTGCAATTAGTTTAATTGCGATCAATGTCATTTATAGACATGTTTGTTGCAGGTAGTCATCTGTCTCATTCTGAGATCTGATGACAGGGTTTGAACTCTTTGAAAGTTCAAGGCTTAAGCAATTTCACACATCTAATAAAAATATTTTTGAAAATCTCAGGGCAAGTTATCATCCAGTATTTTTTGACTACCTGAAAGACACATATGCTATTTTATTGTAACTCATGTGTCTTTCTATTCATGGTGTGCTAGTACGTAAGGTTGCAGGCTTTATTTTTACTTTTATCTTTCCTATTCAAGCTGAAATGGGTAAATACGACCAGAGGTGTTAACTACAAACTGTGTTCCCTTCTGCTTCCTCTGGTAACTGGTAGCTTCCACCCATATTAGAGCAGGGAGAGGAGCTGGAAGCATGCAATAAATTCCAGACAAAATCCAGATCAGGTGCCTTCCCTTGGTTATCTCAGGACCACTCTGAGATAAGTGTTAAGTTTCCCATTCCAGGGTGGGGAAACTGAAACTCAGGGTTTTTAGTGACCTCTCCAAAGTCTGTCAGTTGGAGGGAAAACTAAGGACTAGAACCCAGGTCCACCTAAATGTGTAAGGCAGAGAACATCAGTCTAACTTTGTAAAGATAGAGGAGAATATCATGTTACAAAACCTGAGAGCAGAAGTCACAGGTGTTGCTGGCTCAAGTCTTTGCTGGTATTAGGGATTGAAAGAGTAAGAGGCTGGGTTGTAAGATGCATTTTTCAAACATAAAACCATATTTTTAAGAAGACAGTATTTGAACAGATAATGTTCCCTAGTGGCTCACATGGTAAAGAATCTGCCTGCCATGCAGGAGACCTGGGTTCAATCCCTCGGTTGGGAAGATCACGTGGAGAAGGGAATGGCATCCTGCTCCAGTGTTCTGCCTGGAGAATCCCATGGACAGAGGAGCCTGGTGGGCTACAGTCCATGGGGTCGTAAAGAGTCAGACACGACTGAGTGACAAACACACCCTCCTACACCACTCATAGGACTGTGAATGGGTGTAGCCACTGTGAATAATCGCATAGAGTTTCCTTAAAAATTAGAGCTGCCATGTGGTCCTGCAATCTCACTCCTGGGCAGATATCTGGAGAAAACTCTAATTTGAAGAGATGCATGTACCTCAGTGTTCTTAGTAGCACTATTTATAATAGCCAAGACATAGAAGCAACCTAAATGTCCACTGACAGATGAATGGATAAAGAAGACTTGGTTTATATACACAATGGAATATTACTCAGGCATTAAAAAAAAAAAAGACAGCACAGACACAGAGATCCACAGATACCACTGATAATACTTTATAGCCCAAGCAGAAGTCATTTTCTGTAATCAGCTCCTTACAAATAACCTTCAGTTAAACTCAGGGTCTTAATATGGAAAAAAGTCTGGCTCCTTGAAGATACATGGGACATGGTTGAATTAATTGTGATTAGGTCCACAACCCTGAGGTGTGTAGAAAATCATTTCCCTATGGATTTTCTCACCATATCTTAGCATCTGCCCTCAGAAAACCTGCTGAGGTAGTCTGGAACATTTCCTGCCCTATAGATCCCTGGGGAAGCATTCTGTAAGTAGAACAATCTTATTAATTCAGTTTTAATAGAAGAGGCAATGGTTCTAAACTTCATGTGAAAATGGAAAGAAGTAATTTGGGCTTAAAGGCAATCTTTCTGACTTATTTTGAAATTTTCTGTTCCCTCAGTTGGAAGATGAAACAAATTGTGTGCTTCATAAACCTCTCAAGATGAAAGTGAAAGGAACATATTTATTTCTCACATACCATACCAGATTATGTTTCATGCTATACTGTGTATAAGAGAACTCAGCCTGTTTGTTTGTTTTTTTTTACATAACACATTTAAAATTAAAAGCTGTAGGTCACTGGTTAAAAAAATCTACACTTGGTTGTGTTGTAGTCATTGAAATGGAATTATTTTAAAAATAAAAAACCATTTAGATTTTCAAAAGACATAATTACAATGATTGATTTCTCAAAGTAATCTTAAGGAAAAGTTGGGTATGTTTTATCTTTGTTTTACACAGTGGGAAAAAAAAAAAGCATTAAAAAATAATGAAAGCCAAGCAATCTTGTGTAGGATTACAATGTTAGTCACAAAATAAAGACCTATATGACACACAAGTTTGTTGACAAGATCTATATGTATATTTATCCACTTGTCTATCTATTCTCATTTCTTTTGTTTTGTTGTTTTTAGTTGCTAAGTCATTTCCAACTCTTTGTGACCCCAAGGACTGTAGCCTCTTGTGTCCATGGGATTTCACAGGCAAGAATAGTGGAGTGGGTTGCCATTTCCTCCCCCAGGGGTTCTTCCTGACCCAGGGATTGAACTCGCATCTCCTGGACTGGCAGGCAGATTCTTTACCACTGAGCCACGAGGGAAGCCTACTTGTTTCTTGTGCTGTTGTTCAGTCCCTAAGTCATGTCCGATTCTTTGCGACCCCATGGACTGCAGTATACCAAGCTTCCCTGTCCTTCACTATCTCCCGGAGTTTGCGCACACGCATGTCAGTTGAGTCAGTGATTATCCAACTCATTTTTTTTACCCTTTTACAATTAAATAGATTTTGGAACAAAGCACTAGAATAAAAGCTAAATAAAATTGGAAATATTTGCCCATTTTTCTACTACCCCCAATGTCTGCATGATAAATACATAAAGAATAAGTGGATGAAACATTCAGTAATCGAGAGAAACATTTACCTCGTGAGTATGGCATGAAGATGGAAAGAAATGATCTTGTTTCTTGTCTCTTAGATACACAAAGATGAAGACAGCAACCAACATCTATATCTTCAACCTGGCTTTGGCAGATGCACTGGTGACCACAACTATGCCCTTCCAGAGCACGGTCTATTTGATGAACTCCTGGCCCTTTGGGGATGTGCTGTGCAAGGTGGTCATCTCCATCGACTACTACAACATGTTCACCAGCATCTTCACCTTGACCATGATGAGTGTGGACCGTTACATCGCCGTGTGCCACCCCGTCAAGGCTCTTGACTTCCGCACACCCCTGAAGGCGAAGATCATCAACATCTGTATCTGGATCCTGTCTTCATCTGTTGGCATCTCTGCCATAGTCCTTGGAGGAACCAAAGTTAGGGAAGGTAAGGGTGGCTGTTTCCATAAAAAAAACAAAACAAAAAAAAAAAACTCTGTGATTTATTTTGTCCTTGTTCATAAAATAAAAAAATCATTGGAGTATAGCTGATTTATTGAAAAATTATTGAAGTGTGGTGTAGTTTCAGGTGTACATAAAAGTGATTCAGCTACATTATTTCATTTTTAGAATGTAGCTTCTAGTTATACAAACTCTTAATTTGGGAGTGAGTAGGACTTATGTACAGAAGAAAAGCCAAAAGCCAACAGAAATATAATGCCTAAATTCATGGAAAATGAGAAAGAAAACAATTTGCATTCCTTCCTTTGTCTAACACAAGATGGGATGATGGCGTGGCCAGAACACAGACACCATCCTATCCCCTACTTAGAAAGTGCTTATGGAACCTGGAGGGGTGAGGACAAAGTAAGGAACCACAGGCATGTGGATTTTTAAAATACAATTTTGTCGCATCCTGGCAATTCTAAAATATACTTCGCTCTTCTTTTTCCTCCCTAAAAAGGGTCCTAAGTCATTAAAGTCATAGGCTGCCTCTTCACTCTTTTTCCTAAGGGGTTAATTTCCATGGCAACTTTATTTGTTGGTGGTTGTTGTTTAATCACTAAGTCATGTTCGGCTCTTTTGCAACCCCATGGACTGCAGCGTGTCAGGCTCCTCTGTCCATGGAATTCTCCAGGCAAGAATACTGGAGTGGGTTGCTATTTCTTTCTGCAGGGGATCTTCCCAACCCAGGAATCAAATCCATGTCTCCTGCATTGGCAGACGGGTTCTTTACCATTGAGCCCTCAGGGAAGCTTTCTTCTGAAGGTAAGTCAGTCAAAATCAGGTTCACAATGGATGATAGTACAGATGAACGAAGCCATCAAACTTTGGACTCATTGCTTTTCACCCCATGCAAACAGGACTTGATGTTTTCTCTGTATTTCCAGGACAGTGCTTCTGACTCTGGGATGCATGTTAGAATCACTTGGAAGTTCACCTTTAGAAAAACTCTGCTGCCTGGGTCCCTCTCTGGAGGGTTCAGTTTAATTGATCCGAGGCACAGTCTGGGTGTCAAGAGTTTTAAGATTTCCCCAGATGACTCTGACCTATAGCCAAGGCAAGAACTTCTGCTCTAGGAATTTAGCTTTAATAATGAAAGATAAAGCTATGAAAATATCTTTGTTTTAATATAAATTCACTGGGGTGAGGGGAGCTATTTATTGCCTTAGCAGGTGTCTAAATGCTCCAGGTTATGAGAGAGGTTCATGATACCTGTGAGTACAGATAAGCAGAGACTTTCCAGGTCATAGTGGAAAGGCAGGTGCTAAAACCATAGCTTCTCCTGCATGGTACACATTTTCAAATGAAGCATAATCTTTTTTCTTTTAAAATGAAGTTACAGTGTAAATACCACAGATGTTAAGCTATAATACTTGATAAATTTTAAGAAATGCCAAGCTTTATTAGAGAACTTTAAAATATGATTAATTACACTAATTACATCACAATATGATTAATTTAATTACTATTTAGTATTAATTACATTAATATGATTAATGGATATGAATTTGAGCACACTCTGGGAGACAGTGGAGGACAGTGGAGGACAGAGGTGTGCTGCAGTCCATGGGGTTGCAGAGAGTCGAGCACAACTTAGCAACTGAACAACAGCAACAACAATTACACATAGGATTTTGCTTCTTCATGCACACAACACATGAAATAAAATTGCAGGAAACTCTTCTGAGCCTTAGGGGTTGGTGTGTAATAACTTAGGTTCAAAAGGAGATGCTCCATGAACATGAGAAGACTGGGGTTAATAATAAAAGAAGAGAGATTGTTTTTCCCAGGGCAAATAAAGAATTGATTTTTACATTTCACATTATACCTGTTGACTTAACCACTACTCCTGTAATTGTTGTCAGAAAATGACATTCTCGAGGAATTGGGTTTCAATTAGGTTTTTTAAAGGAAATAAAGATAGATGCAGGTTTTCCTGGAAGGAGTTGCTGTAGATGAACATGTGCAGATATGATGGAAGAAAAGACGCACCAGTGTCACCAGGGGATTAGTTTGTGCAGTAAATAGAGGAGGAAGGAGTGAAAACTAGTCTTGTAGAAAGGCTCCATCCTTTCTGTGTGTCTTTTATTTTGTAAAGCACACTTGTATTATGTGATGAGAGAGTGTCTCCAGGCCCGCTAGCCTGCTCACTGTGGTGTGCTGCATCACATGCGTGTCCAGATCCTGGCAGACCAAGGAGTCCTTTAGGTCATCTCCATGCCCTTGAGGCAGAGCTGACTGGCACTGGTGATTCACAGAGTCACGGTTGTGGAGAAAACTCGATGAAAGGAGCCAGGTGTCAGTGCATTAGAACACAGCCACCTGGACAGGAAGTCTCAACCCATGCATCTTAAATGCTTGGATGCATCCATCTGGCACTTGACTTTTCTCGTAAGGAGGCTTTTCTTTAGCCCCAATCTCTGTATCTGTTATTGGTCTAATCAGACCAATGTCTGTGTCTTCAGATTCAGTCTGGTAGGCTGTATGTTTCTAGAAGTTTATCTGTTTCTTCTGAATTGTTCAATTTCTTGGCATATAATTGTTTAGTGTCACCTTTTATGATCCTTTGTATTTCTGTGTTATCGGTTGTAATGTCTCCTCTTTCATTTATATTAATAATTTTACTTATTTGAGTCTTCTTTCTTCTTAGTGTAGCTGAGGTTTTGTTATTTTTATTTTTTTTTTTAAAAGCTGTTTTTCTATTGTTTTCCTAGTCTCTGTTTATTATTTCTGATTCATTCTTTCTCATTTCTTTCCTTCTACTAACTTTGGGCTTAGTTTGTTCTTTTTCTAGTTCCTTAATGTGTACAGTTAGGTTCTTTATTTGAGATCTTACTTTTTTCTTCATGTAGCTATTTATCATTATAAACTTCTCTCTGAGAACTGCTTTTGCTACATCCCATCAGTTTTGGTGTATTGTATTTCTTTTTCATTCATCTCAAGCAATTTTTTATTTCCCTTTTGATTTCTGTTTCCACTCCTAGGTTTTTAAGACTGTGTTGTTAAATTTCTACATATTTGTGAATTTTCCATTTGTTTCCTGTCATTGGTATCTATTTTCATGTGGTCAGAAAAAATACTTGATATGATTTTGATCTTCTTAATTTGTTAAGACTTGTTCCATGTCCTAACATATGATGTGTGTGTATATACATATATGTATATATACATATATGTACTGTAGACTATTTCATGCACACTCAAGAAGAATTTGTCTTCTGCTGCTCTTGAGTGAAATGTTTTGTGTATGTCTGTTAAGTTCATTTTTAATTTTTTCAAATCTGGCATTTCTGTATTGATTTTCTATCTGGATTATTTGCCCCTTGTTGAAAGAGTGATATTGTATCCCCCTACAATTACTGTATTTCTATCTATGTCTCCCTTTAGTTCTGTGTATATATACTTTGTATATTTGGGTATTCCAATGTTGGATGTATCATTCAGTTACTAAATCACTACTTAAGTGATTTAAATCATTAAACATTTTTGAGTTCCTACTACATGCAAGAGAAAGCTGATTCTCAGAGCTAAAAGATGTCCCCAAATTAAACATCAGCCCTTATGTTGCCTTGATTATCTTATCAAATTACTCTTCCATAATGACTACTGCACTGAGTCCATATTTTCAAGGATTTCCATGTGGTATTCATTTGTTTATTTAACAATTTATTCTCCTCAAACACCATATGTTCCTGCCTCCTTGTGTGGCAGGAATTGAATATTATTCAAGGCAGACTGGGTCCCTACCCTAAGATAATTTACATTCTGGATAGAGAGAAAAACACTGGGAAAGGCAACATATTATTACAAAGAGCTACTGTCTGGTTTCTCTCTGGCTTCTGTCTTTGAATAATGATAAAAAAATACAATGAGTATAGTCTGCTGCTGCTGCTAAGTCGCTTCAGTCAAGTCCGACTCTGTGCGACCCTATAGATGGCAGCTCAACCAGGCTCCTCTGTCCCTGGGATTCTCCAGGCAAGAATACTGGAGTGGGTTGCCATTTCCTTCTCCAGAGGGTAGTATAGCGGGAGAATACAAATTTCAGAGAAGAGGACTATTCAAATGGATCTGCCTCTGTATAAATGTGTTTTTTACAATTGTATTTACTTATGTATTTATTTCTGGCTGTGCTGGGTCTGCACTGCTACGTGGGCTTTTGTCTAGTTGTGCCAAGCAGGGGCCATTCTCTAGATGCTGTGCATAGGCTTCTCTTTGTGGTGGTTTCTTTTGTTGCTGAGCACGGGCTCTAGGGCAAGCAGTCTTCAGTAGTTGCGGCTCCTGGGCCCTAGAGCACAGGCTCAATAGCTGTGGGGCACAGGCTTAGTTGCTCTGCAGCATGTGGGATCTTCCCAAATCGAGGACTGAACCCGTCTCTCCTGTATTGGCAGGTGGATTCTTTACCACCCAGCCACCATGGAAACTCTGTATAAATGTCTTTAAAGTGACATTCAAGCTGAAGTCAACCACAAGAAAGACACTGTTGGAATACACAGAATTTAAGCAGGAAAGAAAAAACCTTCAAAGAAGCCAGATTGCAATGTGCCATCCTAAAAAGTTGTTTAATAAATACATTTTGAACTATGATTATAGTGGTGAATTTTTTAAAATGTGATTTTAATTGTTCTTATTCCCATAAATACTAAAGCAAAAACTGAGAGATGCTTGTTTGTTTCTTTTAGTCTTCCTAGTAATAGTACTTAGGACAAGAGCTTTTTAGGGAATCAAAAATTATAAGTTAATCTGGGAGTTTTCATTTACTATTGGAAGGTTTGATCTGGTATTTAGTTGATAAAAATGACTCTGAAACAGTCGTCTTCATTAATTGGCTGAAATGATTGTATTCTTTGTGTTTTAAAGCATGTCTAATTGAAATTCTAAGATAGATTTTGTTTTACAAAGGAATATATGATTAGGAGCACATTAAGATGTTTTAGAAAACATGATTAATAGAGCTGTTTCACTGCTTGAAAAGTATCCTTATGCTATTTTTGTAGCAGATTTTCCAATGTCAGAAGACACGTTTTCATTATAAAAACTACACCTTAGTATCATTCATTGTTTCTTTATCTGTAAGGAAGAATCAGGGCAAAAAGAATTTAGCCTGCTCTGGGCTCAGTGGCTAGAGCTTGGGGAGGGTGGGTGGCCTCTGGGAAAATATTATAAAAGGTACTTGTCCTGAGTCTCTGCTCTTTCTAATATTATGGTCACACCAAAGAGAATGCTGTCCAGCAAAGAACAGCAGAGCAAAATAAAGTCATTTTCTAAGTAATCATATATTTGTTTTCCCTGTTACATAGTCAACGTTGGCAAAAGTAAAAAACTGATTCATGAATTTCCTTGAAGATGATAGTACTGACTCTCTTCTTCCTCCTCCCCTTTCTTCTGTTTCCTTTCGTCTCCTTTTCTCCTCCTCCTCTTTCTTCTTCAAAAGTTTCCTCATGTTTCAGCAATGATTTTAATCACAATGAGTACCACTGGTTCTATTAAATCACAGCAGCTGGGTGATATTTAGACAAATTTTGTTTACATGCTTGCTGCTAAGTCACTTCAGTCGTGTCCGACTCCGTGCGACCCCATAGACGGCAGCCCACCAGGCTCCTCCGTCCCTGGGATTCTCCAGGCAAGAACACTGGAGTGTGTTGCCATTTCCTTCTCCAATGCATGAAAGTGAAAAGTGAAAGTGATGTCGCTCAGTCGTGTCCGACCCTCAGCGACCCCATGGACTGCAGCCCACCAGGCTCCTCCGTTCATAGGATTTTCTAGGCAAGAGTACTGGAGTGGGGTGCCATTGCCTTCTCCGGTTTACATGCTTATGGACCTACATAGTGATTTCCTGTAAACCACTTAAGGTTTTTCTGACAAGTTGGCTTTTTTGTTAAGTCGAACGGCTGGTTTTGCAATATTTTATCATTTATTGCAGATAGGAGAAGGAAATGGCAATCCACTCCAGTATTCTTTCTTGGAGAGTCTTGTGGGGGTTACAGCCTCGTGGGCTACAGTCCATGGGGCGCTAGAGTCCAACACGCCTTAGTGACTAAACCACCACTAGCTTTTATTGCCAGAGCCTTAGATCTGGGAGAATTGTTAATACATGGGTGTGCAAGTAAGTACTCCTGCTGTAAATTAACAGGGTAGCTCTCCTGAAAATAGTCGGCATCAAACCAGCCTCCACAACTAGATAATTCGTACTGCTGGCTAATCTTATTTACTCTATAGCAGTGTGTTTGTTACCAGTGAATGGTAACCTTTCTGACTTCATTGTTCTATGTGTGGAAAAAAAAAGATGGTTAATACTCACGGCCCTCATTCCTAGCTTGGTGATCAGCTTCAGGTAATATCACCTCGCCATAATTGGACCTTTGTAATGAAAGTAATTGAAATCCACATTTGAAACCCTTGGCTAACGGATTTCCCTTTTGTGGGTTTGTTCCCTCCTGCAGACATGGAAGTCATCGAATGCTCCCTACAGTTCCCAGATGACGACTACTCCTGGTGGGACCTGTTCATGAAGGTCTGTGTCTTCGTCTTTGCCTTCGTCATCCCCGTCCTCATTATCATTGTCTGCTACACCCTCATGATCCTGCGGTTAAAGAGCGTCCGCCTCCTCTCCGGCTCCCGAGAGAAAGACCGCAACCTGCGGCGGATCACCAGGCTCGTGCTGGTGGTGGTGGCGGTCTTCGTCGTCTGCTGGACCCCCATCCACATTTTCATCCTCGTGGAGGCCCTGGGGAGCACCGCCCACAGCACGGCTGCCCTCTCCAGCTACTACTTCTGCATCGCCCTGGGCTACACCAACAGCAGCCTGAACCCCATTCTCTACGCCTTCCTTGACGAAAACTTCAAGCGGTGTTTCCGGGACTTCTGCTTTCCCATTAAGATGAGGATGGAGCGCCAGAGCACAAGCAGGGTCAGAAATACCGTTCAGGATCCTGCCTACGTGAGGGAGGTTGATGGGGTAAATAAACCAGTATGACTAGTCGTGGAGATGTCTTCTTATAGTCCTCCGGGTAGAGAAGAGTTCAATGATCTAGGATTAACTCAGATTACTACCACAGTCTGAGATGGAAAAGGAGAAATTTTAACAAACTTTTAGAAATCTTGTGGTTCTGAGATTGCAAGATGCAGGCTGTATTAGTGACTCAGGTCAGTGGAAACATCAGGGCCCTAGGAATGGAGCATAGGAGATCTGAGGGAGCAGATGCAGCCCCTTCTAGGGCAGAGAAGCGGTGCTGACTCCCAGTTCCTTTGATGACCCAAGAAATAAGCCTTTTTCTTCTGGTTCCCTACCTTTAGTTCAGGATCCATTCTGCTGAGATTTACCTAAGCAACGTGGTGTCAAAAGCTCTGTTTGGGAAAAAGAAAAATGCAGTGATTTCAGAGCTTCGTGGCTCTCCAGTCCGGACACAACTTCAGACAGCAATGACCTCAGTAAGAAGAAGACCCCTGTCCAGGGCCCTGCCCAGCTCACTTTATGCCGAGTGGACATGCATTTCCTGCAGCTGCATGGTGAGGATTTCAGCTTAAGACCCCACCCCTGGGGTGTCTGCTGTTCATGTGTAGCAGAAAATTATCCTGATGTTTACAAAGTTATTTAAATATACAAAAGGTATTTTCTGACATCATTTAATTTCTTGAAAACTATGGTTGGTTTGTTTCTAGCATGCTCTTCAGACAGATAACCTCATGATAAAGCATGTCCTGTTGTTAAGAGACACAAAGTGGTTTCAATACCACAAAAAATATGTACAGTTTCATCTGTAAATAATAGTATACGTGCAAATAAGGAATGGGCTTGTCTTCCCACCAAGTGGCTTCCCTGGGACATGCTGATGAAATCCTGAGTCATTTAGGGCTGATGCAAAGATGTTTCATTGATGCATAAGCTTTTGTCTGGGATCAGTCATGTGTCACATCCTCTGAGTCCCTGAGCACTGTCAGCCCTTTAACAGGGCTCAGAACTCATATGTTAATGAATCAGGAAATATTTAACTCACTCCCAGGTGGTAGCCTTGGCAGAATCTAGTTTATAAGCAGTATCTTTTTATGAACATATCACTATTACCAGATTCTCTCTGTTCATGGAAGGAGGGCATCTTGCTCATGTGAATCTTGAGATACTATTTTGTGGCTTTTAGCCGGAAGTGAAATTGATCCTAATTGTGGGGGAATGAGGACATTATGTCACTCTCGGTGCTGGAACATGGCTGGCACAGTATTCCGCGAGGAGCACACCTGCTGAGGATAATGCTGGCAGGGGGCACATTTAGAGTAATTTTGCTAGAACTTCCAGATAATGTATAACTTCTTCCTTCTTTCCCCTGAAACTTATGGTTTCGAGGTAATGGCTTTTTCTGCAGTTTGCCTGGGCAGAAGAAAGGGCTAATTTAGAAATAACACCCATCTCTTCTTTAAGCCTGTATGTTAGGGCAACACCCTCTGGAATTTATAGCAATGTGAAACGTAACTACAGACATTACTAAGTCTTCAAGATGTGTTCACTGTGGACTTTCTACTGTGTGTACACTCTACGTTTGGAAATGTACCTTGCATGGGAGGTTTTTATGTGGCTCCAGAATTTCATCGTGATGTGTGTGCTGAGTCGCTCAGTCAAGTCTGACTCTTTGCCACACTATGGACTGTAGCCTGCCAGGCTCCTCTGTCCATGGGATTTCCTAGGCAGGAATACTGGAGTGGGTTGCCATTTCTTCCTCCAGGGTTACTGTGATGATGTGTTTAGTGTTCCAAATTTTCACAACACCTAACATGGATGGGTGAAGACAGCAGGGCAAGGTTTTCCCTGATGAAAATGAAGTGTTCTTTTGAGCATTGCTTACATTTCATTGATTTTCTTAGGTGTCCTTGTATTCTTATAACTGAAAGCACGTAGGAATGGCCTGAATATTGGTTGGCTTTCACCCTGTGGCTGAAAGTTCTTACCATCCTGTGGGAGGGATATTTACATGGAGAGTAGTTCCAGGAAGAAATCCTGCTGATGTGGGAAATAGGAAAACCTCCTTAAATTCACATTCCACGTGTCCTCACAGTGTCTTGCCATGACTGGAGTCTAAATGTTAGACTGAACATTGTGTAGCTCTGAGCATTATGTAACTCTTCATGTGTGAGTCTGCACCCCAGGAGAGAGAGATACAGCCCTCAGTGCTCATGAGGTCATGGTGTTCTAAGCGTCTCCTTTGTCATAAGCACGTTTGTTCCCAGACCGGAAGAGGAGAGGATGGCTGTGTCATTTTAGGGCAGGACTTTAAAGAATGATCAACTGAATCACATTTGTTAGGAAAAGTACCACTTACACAGATGTATTTCTTTGTCAAAAGTGTGTATGTGTGTGTGTGCAAGTTGAGTGTGTGTGTGTGTGTGTGTGTGTGTGTGCATGTACCATGTGTGACTATGTGTGTGTCTGGGTCCCATCTCTTGATATTCCTGTCTCACATCACAGCAAGGAGTGCAATATCTGCTGTGTCTCTTTAGGACCAGAAATGCGTGTTTCTAACCTTGAATTCAATGTCCTCCATGAATTCTTTCCTCCCTGGTAAAATCTTCTTGGAGACAGGACCTAGTGAAGGGTCAGGAAAAATGCATAAAAAGGAAACACCTTACAGCCATGAGGATAAAAAAAATTCCTGCAATTCTGACCTGAAGGAGATTAAGAACCACCATTAGTGTCTTGGATTACTCTTATGAATCTGGATGCATCCCCTATGCAAAATTTGAGTCAAAACTCTAGGCTTAATATTAAAAAGGAAGCATAGTTTGGAAAGATAGTTTTCAAAAATCAAGGAAAATTCACAAAAGTCTTAAGAAAATGGTTTCATTTCATGATGCATTGCTGAGAAATGAAGTCCTTAAATCTGCATAACTGTTATCCAGGCAATTTATAGATGCTTTCTCTAGTATTGGGGCATAAGATAGGTAACTGGAATAAAAGGAATACATCAGCTGGCTTTAAATTAGAGCTTTTTAAGGAGAAAACTGTGACAGGGTTGTATGTCCATTCAGTGGGGTTTATTTTCCAAGCAAGAGCTGTTTGGAAGATTCAGAATAAATAGGAAAATCTTATCCCCAAAGGCCATGAATCTGCTTGCCCTAGGGCTGTTTTCTTTTCTGAGACAGGCATATTTATATATTCTTTAATGTATATGATTTCTATCTTGTACTTTGTGATGATTATGCGTTGTATATATAATTGTGTGCCTTGCAAGAAAATAAAAACTGTACCTGCTAAAGTCACAGCCTTTCCATTACTGTGCTCAGTCATCTGCTCTTTAATGGCTTTAATGATGCTGCACTTCAGCAAGAATGATGCTCACTGAGTCTCCAAAACATAAACTGTTGCTTTAATTTTCCATCCACAACAATGTTGTGGACAGTTAATGGAAAAGAACAGAACAGGTGGGAATCTAAACAGTGTGTGATCTTAAATTCTGAAACCCACTTAGGGCTTTCCCAATAGCTCAGTTGGTAAAGACTCTGCCTGCAATGCAGGAGACCCTGTTTGATTTAGGGTCGGGAAGATCCTCTGGAGAAGGGATAGGCTACCCACTCCAGTATTCTTGGGCTTCCCTTGTGGTTCAACTGGGAAAGAATCTGCCTGCAATGCGGGAGACCTGGGTTTGATCCCTGGGTTGGGAAGATCCCCTGGAGAAGGGAAAGGCTGCCCACTCCAGTGTTCTGGCCTGGAGAATTCCATAGACTGTCTGATCTATGGGGGTGCAGAGTCGGACACGACTGAGTAACTTTTACTTCCACTTTTACTTTATCAATCACTTAGGAAAATGCATTTGTTTCCACAGTAATGCAACCATGATTCCAGAATCGATGCATACTGCCTTCACTATGAAAAGCCACTATTTCACTATGAAAAGTATGTGCAATTCAAACTCAAGCTGTTCCACCAATAAAAACATGAAAAAATCAAATACTCCTGGAAACGCATGCAGCTTCTGTCCTGCTTCCAATGAAATTCACTGTCATGAATGGTCTCTAAACCTCATGGTATTTGAACACACAAAGAGCAATGTAAAATTAGCATCTTGACAAAAGAAAAATTTTTTTTTTATAAATAAAAACTTAGGGAAGGAAAATGAAAAAGGGACTCCTTGGTAATTAAGGAGAACATACTAGCAAGTTGTAGTCTCACTTAGAGGAGCACATTTCTTATTACTATTTAATTGTTAACTCAGTTTTTCATTAGAGATTGGAATTCAAGTGTGTTATAAGATCCCCTTTTTGGTATATCCTTCAGCTTGCTAGTAAAAGAGGGACCAAATAGAATTGGAAAAAGTCTAAGGAAGCAATAGTTTTTCATTTAAAACAAGGACCTTTCCTTGAGCAGGATGCTATGTATTTGGTTGTAAAAATGCTGGAATATGCGGAACATGATTAGAAATTTATTTTTTAAGGAAATTGTTAATTTACTGGACTGGAGGGAAAACTCAACATATAGTAAATTTTAGGCACTTTGTTTGCCTCCTAACTCAGGGATGCGGCGTGTCTCAGGTGAGAGACACAATTGGACTCAACCCTCAAATGATGACTTCAGGGTTTGTTTCACTCCTCATGTCTTTGTTCTATGTTGCCTTCATGTTCAGGCAGTCTCTCTCTAAGGGTGGTACTGGCGGCCCCAGGCTCACATGGTCCTTACAGCTCATGATACCCAAGGCTCAGAAGGGCCATCTATTTTCCCATACATCCAAGGAAGGGATTCCAACTGCCCCATCTCCTAGTCAATCCCTATTATTGTGGGGTCAGGGATGCAGTACTCCATTGGCCAAAACTTGTTTATGTGTTCTTCCCCACCAGCCCCAGGGGTGTGCCAGCATTGAGGAGTTGGGGAGGACAGGTTTGCCTTGAACCTCATAAAGTGGATTTCCACTGGAAGGAGGAATCCACGCAAAAGGGACTCTGGAAAGAGAAATACAGCAGCTATCCACCAGTGTGTCCATCTAGTCAAACTTAGGTCCTTTCCTCAATGGTCCTACAGGAAGAAAGGGGAAGAAACTGGTGGGAAGAGTAACATGGGGACCACAGCTTTGAAAGGAAAGTACCTGTAGAAGGTGTTTGCAGGTGGGAGGAGGGTGAGCTGAGGTGTGGGGGAGCACAGGAGGGCAGCAGTAGGTAGCGTGAGGACCACAGGATCCAGGGACATGGTGCTCTGACAACCTACGTCACATCTCTCCTTCTGTTCAGAGAACTGGGCTCCAGATTTATGTACCACCAAGAAGAAAACCCACACTCCAAATATTTATATTCCTAAATATTAATAGCAGTTAGCATTCAAATTTACAAATTTTGGATGAATAAAGGAGAATAGGGTACTCTTAAAATTAGCAAGTAGAATTTAACACATGAACCACAAAATAATGAATGCTTAAAAGAGTTCTAACACCAACATTATTTTATAAATAACACAAGGTGACATTTGTTAGGAAAAAAACTAATATTTGCAGATACTGGAATAGCACTGAAAGTGACACTGCTAATACAGAATATGGCGTACTGTTCTCACTGGCAGCTGAATTAATGCTTTCCTACACCTGCCATACCTTCCATGTCTTACCACGTTTTATATCTTCCATAAAGATGAGACTCTGTCATATGGTGGCTATTTATACCTCCATTTATCCTGCAGCTATCAGGTCTAAATTAGACATCATTTCAAGGAGGGTAGATCCAGGCATTTGATTGCCATGGAGAAGGGATTGTGACACAGGGACGGTGAAAGGGAAACTCACAGAATGATGTGTTCCCATCTGTCTACAGAGAAGAGGGTTCTGCCATTTGCCCTGTAGCACCACACAAAGCCATGACATATGCCAGTTGGAGCGTGTTTCCATTTGAGTGAAAATTAAGAGTGTTTGTTTTCTGAGATAATTGGAGGAATAGTGCATCGATAAACACCAAATAGATTTTTTTTTTTAGTGCTGGCATTTTTTTTGTTTGTAAACTAAAATATTTTTTTCCATAGCCTGTTTTAATTTTTGAGTTCTGAATAGATGCACAGGGATAAGATGACCCTCTCAAGGTCCTTTGCCAGTTTTTCTTTTTCTTTCTCCCTTCCTTCCTCTTTCTTTCTTTTTCTATGATATATCTCTTCCCAACTTTATTTTCAGATTTAAAAATAGATCTCAGTGTTCCTTTAAGTTATATTTTGAAATTTCTCCTCTGTATATAAGCATTCGTTTTGAAGGACTCGTTGTTTAAGGACTGCAAGGTATTTCCATTTAGATCAGTATTCAGGCAAAGTTTATTTGGCTTATGGAGATTTTCTTGATTATGTCACTCAAATATTAGTTCAAATGTAATTGAGGACTTAATTACCCCACAATGCATACACAAATCTCAAATATTTTGTCAGGGAATAAAGAAAATTGAGCCAACATTGTCTTTATTATGGATTGATTTGGCTAAGGTTTTCAAGCACCACTAGACATTCATGTTTTGAGATTCAGCTGTAAGTTGAACTGAATTTTCCTGCCATGTGCACTTGAGCAGGCTTTGTAGTGTCTTCGTAAACATGCCCATAGAACAGATCCTAATTGGAAATCCATGTATAAAGTATTAGAGCTTCCACATCCTACAACCACAGACGGAACAAAGATCCAGCCACAGAAGGTGAATATATTTATACAATCAACTTCCAATGGTTTCTAAGGAGACACTCATGGGATGAATAACGTTTAACTGCAGATAGTCCCAGATCATTTATTCTTTTCATATTTGTACCATTGGGAAATCACATAGCTGATAACATTATAAAAGTATATTTTTAAGATTTGACGCAAACCGTGAACTTCCAGTTGTTCAAGCTGGTTTTAGAAAAGGCAGAGGAACCAGAGACCAAGTTGCCAACATCTGATAGATCATCGAAAAAGCAAGAGAGTTCCAGAAAAACATCTATTTCTGCTTTATTGACTATGCCAAAGCCTTTGACTGTGTGGATCACAAGAAACTGTGGGAAATTCTCAAATAGATGGGAATACCAGACCACCTGACCTGCCTCTTGAGAAATTTGTATGCAGGTCAGGAAGCAACAGTTAGAACTGGACATGGAACAACAGACTGGTTCCAAATAGGAAAAGGAGTACGTCAAGGCTGTATATTGTCACCCTGCTTATTTAACTTATACGCAGAGTACATCATGAGAAATGCTGGGCTGGAGGAAGCACAAGCTGGAATCAAGATTGCCGGGAGAAATATCAATAACCTCAGATATGCAGATGACACCACCCTTATGGCAGAAAGTGAAGAGGAACTCAAAAGCCTCTTGATGAAGGTAAAAGAGGAGAGTGAAAAAGTTGGCTTAAAGCTCAACATTCAGAAAACGAAGATCATGGCATCTGGTCCCATCACTTCATGGGAAGTAGATGGGGAAACAGTGGAAACAGTGTCAGACTTTATTTTTGGGGGCTCCAAAATCACTACAGATGGTGACTGCAGCCATGAAATTAAAAGACGTTTTCTCCTTGGAAGGAAAGTTATGACCAACCTAGATAGCATATTGAAAAGCAGAGACATTACTTTGCTAACAAAGGTACGTCTAGTCAAGGCTATGGTTTTTCCAGTGGTCGTGTATGGATGTGAGAGTTGGACTGTGAAGAAAGCTGAGCACCAAAGAATTGATGCTTTTGAACTGTGGTGTTGGAGAAGACTCTTGAGAGTCCCTTGGACTGCAAGGAGATCCAACCAGTCCATTCTGAAGGAGATCAGCCCTGGGATTTCTTTGGAAGGAATGATGCTAAAGCTGAAACTCCAGTCCTTTGGCCACCTCATGCGAAGAGTTGACTCATTGGAAAAGACTCTGATGCTGGGAGGGATTGGGGGCAGGAGGAGAAGGGGATGACAGAGGATGAGATGGCTGGATGGCATCACTGACTCGATGGATGTGAATCTGAGTGAACTCTGGGAGTTGGTGATGGACAGGGAGGCCTGGCGTGCTGCGATTCATGGGGTCGCAAAAAGTCGGACATGACTGAGCGACTGAACTGAACTGAACTGAACCATTGGAAAATCACACTGCTTATAACGTTATGAAAGTTTATTTTTAAGATTTGACTCATTATGGCAGATGGTATTTTCCAAAATGGCAAACAGTATCTTTGTTTCCAATGACCTTCATACAACATGGTTGATCTTGGTGTTCTTCCCATCATATGCCCCGCCCTCGAACTTGGACAAACCGGGGTTGCTATCTCAATCCCCAGAATGTGGCAGAAAGGAAGCCATGTGATTTCTGAGATTAAATAATGAATTGTGTAATTCTACCTTTCTCTCTTGAGATGCTTGCTCTTGGAACCAGCTGCCATCTTGTGAGGAAGCCCAAATAAGCCCTCGGAGAGGCCAGGTAGAGAAGCCGTGGGTGTGAGAACTGCAGGGACATGTAAGAGCCCAGCTGAGACTCCAGAAACCCCACGCCACCCCTGGCAGACCACAATTCCAGCCCCCAGCTGTGAAGTCACTACCCACAGAGAACCCAGTTATTGTAAACGACAGCAAGCCATATTGCTATTTCCTAATTCCTCACCCACAGAGTCTCTGAGCATAACAAAATGGTTGCTTCCTCCCATTCTGTCACGTAGCAGCTATATGACACACGGGGACACACGGACAGAAGCATTCAGACGTAAGTGCCTCCCCGCATCAGTACCTCCCTGGTCACCTGTCCACAGTGCAGATGGAGAAGTGATGAGAAGGAACATCCTGGAAGCAGACTTAGCCTGGCTTCCAAACCTTGTACACCCACCACTCGGCATCCTTTCTAAAGAATTTGTTGCTGTTTAGTCGCTAAGTCATATCCAACTCTTTGCGAGCCCATGGAATGTAGCCCACCAGGCTCCTCTGTCCATGGGATTCTCCAGGCAAAAATACTGGAGTGGGTTGCCATTTCCTCCTTCAGGGGATTTTCCTTACCCAGGGATCAAACCCACATCTCTTGCATTATAGGCAGAGTCTACCACTGAGCCTCCTGGGAAGACCTCCTAAGGAACAGAATACACAGATATTAAAAACTCATCTTAGACCCCCTCCCCTCCAACCACCACTGGACCAGAAGCAGCAGAAAATGAATACATGAAAGACCTCTCAATATCAGGAGATAAAACAGTTGTGCTTTTATTAGTAGTGGAAACCATGATTGCAGGCATCTTATAAGAACACAGAGACTAAGTTTCATGTAGAGATGTTTCCCTATCACAGTCATTTGCAGAAAGTAAGTTTCATTGTATATTATCTCAGATTTTTAAATATTATTGTATCAAATTATACAAATGTCATCACTGATGACGTTGTAGGAAAGTTGAAAGATGATGGGTTTGTGAGCCAGAGCAATTTGAATTTGGAATCACCTGCATTAACTGGCTTGATGACCTTGAACATGTTATTAAACAGTTCTAAGTCCTGGCTTCTTTATTTACTTAAAAAAAAAGATGAAAGTGTCCACTTTGTTAATATATTATCAAGTTAGATTGTTTGAATTTGGATTCAGAAGTCAGAAACACAATGAGATATGTACTTTGGGGTACAATGGTGAATATATTTCCCAAGACAAATTATATAATGTTTAATAGGCTGAACAACACAGCAAAGAGCCCATAATTATATGTCCTCAGAGTGGTGGCATTTACTTGTTCTGAGTCAGTGGCAGGTGGGGCACGACTAGAAACGAGAGCAGGTTATTAAAGCTTTTATAGAATAAGGAGGCCAGCAGGGCTCACAGTCCACTCTGTAAAACTCAAAATGTTTTGAGTTTAGTGTACATGACTCTCCTTTAAGACTGACAACAGATCTTTCAGGCAAACAAACAAGGTGGGGTTGGGGGGTGGGAGGAAGAAGTTGTATTTCTACTGTTCTCCGTGAAAGGGAAGCAGTAACTCACTTAAATGTCGGGAAGCATTTACTTCATGACCTGACGTGCATATCTGTTTATCTCTGTACACACATGCACACACACATACACACACTTACACACTCCAACTGTGCCCCCAGTATGATGCACAAGCTTCAAATCCTCCCACCCTCACTGTTGAGCAAAGAGCCCCCAAGGCTGGTGTGCCCCCCCCTACCCACAGGCTGTGAGGTGCTGACAGGGCCTGGAGGTGGCTGCCACCCCCACCCCCCGGGCTCCCATCGGCAGGGGTGGTGGACAGGGCAGTGGGCCCACACCTTGGGGAGACGTTGAGCAGGGGCCTGGGCCTGAGGGAGACCCTGGGATCCCGGAGTGGACCCTCATTCTTGGCCATTCCTCCACTGCGACAAAAGCGTGCATGGGAAATCCAGTGATGAACAAGCAATGCAATGGCTTCATGGGAAATAAATCCTAAAACTCCGCAAATGGTTTGAAAATAATTAAAATAACTTGAACTTGCCATGGGGTTGCCAAGAGTCAAATGAGACTGAGCGACTAAACACACACACACATTCTAGTCTTACCTTTGAAGGCCCTTAATTTTCACTGATGAAAGTAAAAGAGGAGAGTGAAAAAGTTGGCTTAAAACTCAACATTCAGAAAAGTAAGATCATGGCATCTGGTCCCATCACTTCATGGCAAATAGATGGGGAAACGGTGGAAACAGTGATAGACTCTATTTTTTGTGGTTCCAAAATCACTGCAGATGGTGATTGCAGTCATGAAATTAAAAGACACTTGCTCTTGAAAGAAAAGTTATGACCAATCTAGATAGCTTATTAAAAAGCAGAGACATTACTTTGCCAACAAAGGCCCATCTAATCAAAGCTATGGTTTTTCCAGTAGTCATGTATGGATGTGAGAGTTGGACTATAAAGAAAGCTGAGCACTGAAGAACTGATGCTTTTGAACTGTGGTGTTGGAGAAGACTATTGAGAGTCCCTTGAACAGCAAGGAGACCCAACCAGTCCATCCTACAGGAAATCAGTCCTGAATATTCATTGGAAGGACTGATGTTGAAGCTGAAACTCCAATACTTTGGCCACCTGATGAGAAGAACTGAATCATTTGAAAAGATCCTGATGCTGAGAAAGATTGAAGGCAGGAGGAGAAGGGAACGACAGAGGATGAGATGATTGGATGGCATCACCGACTCAATGGACATGAGTCTGAGTAAACTCTGGGAGTTGGTGAAGGACAGGGAGGCCTGGCATGCAGCAGTCCATGGGGTCGCAAAGAGTTGGACACGACTGAGTGACTGAACTGAACTGAATTTTCACTGCAAACAAGAAGGTGTGAGCAATAGTAACAAATATTTTATTCTGGAGTAAACCTAATCCTTGCCTCCATCTTTATTCCTCTCTGATTTCCTGTGACCAACTTAGATGGGAGTGGGGGGAGTTGGAAGTCAGCAGAGAGAAGAAGGGTCAGCTTTTTCCTGGAGGCATTAGTCCTCAAAACAGGTATTTTTGTCACTCAGAGCTGGGCTGAAAATGGTGCAGCTGGAAATGCCCTTGATTGGGAGAACAGGGAGTGGTCCTGCTGGGTACTTCTGAGTGGTTTCTTAAAAAAAAAAAAATCATTTCCTGAGAGTTACTTTCTTCATAAAGCTTTTCTCCTATACTCCTGTGTATCTAGTCTACACTGAATTTGTGATAAATCTTAATTTGAAAATTGAGAGTAAAATAGTAAAGCAGCTGAAAGTGTTCGTCATTCAGTTGTGTCCAGCTCTTTGTGATGCTGTGGACTGTAACTGCCAAGCTCCTCTGTCCATGGAATTTCCAGGCAAGAATACTGGAGTGGGTTTCCATTCTCTTCTCCAGGGGCTCTTCTCAACCCAGGAATCAAACCCAGGTGTGCTGCATTGTAAGCGGGTTCTTTACCGTATAGCCACAAGGAAAGCCCTAGTAAAGCACATGTTATGGGCTAAACTGTGCCCCCACCCACACAAAAGTTCATGTGGTAAAGTCCTAGCCCCCAGAACTTCACAAAATGACTGTATTTGGAGATAAGGCCTTTGAAGAGGTACTTGAGTTAAAATAGTCATTAGGGTGACTCTTAACCCAATGCAGCTGGTGTCCTTATAAAGAGAGGAGATGAGGATTCAGACAGACACACAGAAGACAGACCCTGCAAGAACACAGGGAAAAGACAGCCATCTGCAGCCAAGGGGACAGCTGACCCCGGTGATGCCTTGATCTCAGACATCTAGTCTGCAAAACTGTGAGAAAACACATTTCTGTTGTTTAAGCCACTCAGTCTATGGTACTTTGTTATGGCCGCCCTAGCAAACTACTACAGTACATAATAGATCTCAAAATATTTAACTTATAAACAACACTCTTTAATTAGAATTTAAGTGGAAACAAGACTATACAATCAAACCGTGGGACTTTTAGAAAATTCCAAATTTTATCAGGTTTCTTTCCAACAAAATATTTACATTTTTCCCTCAACTTTATGCAGATGTAATTGACATATAGAATTTCCCTGGTGGCTCAGTGATAAAGAATCCGCCTGCCAACGTAGGAGGTGCTGGTTCAATCCCCGTGTCAGGAAGATCCCCTGGAGAAGGAAATGGCAACCCACTCCAGTATGCTTGCCTGGAGATTTCCATGAGCAGAGGAGCCTGGCGGGCTACAGTTCATAGGGTCACAAAGAGATGAACGCAACTGAAGAGACTGAGCAAGTACGCCAAGGTCATCATTGTAATCACTATGGTGAGGATTGCCATGGTATTTGCAGCTGTCTTAGACAATGACAATAGCTGCCATTATTAAGTGCTTTTGGGTGCCAGCCACTGTCTAAGCAGTTTCTATGCATTAGCTTATTTAACTCCATGTAGGCCAACGGCATAGACAATACCACTGGTCTCATTTCTTAGGTGAAGGATTTAAGGTTTCAGAAGGCTAGACAACCTGTACAAGCTTATGCTCTGAAGCCCAGTGTCAAAGTTTTTTGCAGAGAGCTGCCTCTATCTTTTTTTTGGCTGCACTGGGTCTTTGTTTTCATGCTGGCTTTTCTCTAATTGTGGCACGCAAGCTTAGTTGCTCCGCAGTGTGTGGGGTCTTAGTTCCCTGACCAGGGATCTTCCCCTGCATTGGAGGGTGAATTCTTAACCACTGGACCACCAGGGAAGTCCTGAGCAGCCTCTGTTCTCTGAGACTTTAATCAACAAGGGTGACCCAGATTCTCACAGGTCCTGTCTGGGAGGACACCACTGGTCCTGGGGAGAAGAGCCTTGAGGCCCTGTTTGTATTCTATGGCTGCCCTTTACTGTGGAAAAGTGTTCATCTCTGAGAATCAGGAAGGGTTTGCATGGACTAGCTGTTGCTGGAGCCCCCGCCTCAGAGGAAATACTTGCTTCTTTCTCACTCTCGTACAATGACCTGAGAGCAAGAAGAAAACCCATCACTCATTGGTTTCAACTATGCAGAAATCAACCTTTGAAAACACTATCTTCCCTAGATGCTCCCTGATTTGATCCTGGGACTGCCAGACAAAGTACTGCAAAATGGGGAGCAGGAAACAACAGGAAATTTAGACTCCGTTGGGAGACTAGAAGTGTGAAGTTGGGATGTTGGCAGGACCAGGCTCCCTCTGAAATTCTGGGAGGCTCCCTCCTTGTCTCTTAGTTTTGGAGGTGGCTGGCCATTCTAGGTATTCCTTCCTATGAAGACTCCAGTCTCTGCCCTGTGTCTCCCTCTGTGTCTTTTCTGCCTTCTTGCTCCGCTTGTAAGGACACCAGCACACCAATAGGTCCGCTCTAAAGCACCATCACCCCATCTCAACTGGATCTTAACATATGCAAAGACCCTATTTCCAAATTAGGTCATATCTGGGGTTTGGGATGGATATGAATTTTAGGGAGACACTATTTGGAAGATGAGTAGTTAAATAAATATTGGCCCCAGAATTCTGCGGTGGAGCAGAGCCAAGAGTCTGGGGTCAATTCTTCCCTGTCACAGCAAACAAAGGACAGCCCTTGGGGGTCACATGTCAGTTCTCTGCCTACCCAGCTGATGACGCTTGCAAACCGAACCCTGACATCTGACATGGATGGAGGGAGCAGAGAGCAGCAGCGTCAGTACCCAGGTGTACTCAGGCTCAGGCTGTTAATGTTTTCAAAGGTTACATTTGAAAGGAAAGGTTGGCTAATTTCTACTCTGATGCCAGTCATCTTGAGAAAGCTGAAGATTTTATTTGGAAATCTGAGACACTTCAGGTCCTCTCGATGCTTGGATATTTTTAACTGTTAATATTCAAAAACAATTGGCAGTATTTCTGTTGCCAACTGTTTGTTGGTTTGTCACCTGTGATTATATATAAAAAGCAAAGCATCTGTATGGATTTATTTTCACAGTCAGTGACCTGATGAAAAAGTGAAAAAGTGAAAGTGTTAGTCATTCACTCACGTCTGACTCTTTGCGACCTCATGGACTGTAGCCTGCCAGGCTCCTTCTCTGTCCATGGGATTCTCCAGGCAAGAATACTGGAATGGGTTGCCATGCTCTCCTCCAGGGGATTTTCCTGGTCTGGGGATCAAACCCAGATTCCTACATTGCAGGCAGATTCTTTACTGTCTAAGCCACCAGACTTGATAAAAGCATAACAAACAAGGAAACAGGGGGTCATGGCTGAAGTTCACTTGATTCTATGTTTGAGTCACAAGCCTGTTTGATATTGCTGTGTACATGGTTATTCACTCTCTTTTCAAAAGTCTTTATTTATTTTTTAAAAACAATGTTCATTTATTATCTCCAGATTGTTGTGGGTCAGGAGTCCATGCAGATAGCTGTGCCCTCTGCTCATGGTCTCATGAATCCACAGTCAGGGTGCTAGCTGGTCTGCACTCTGGTCCAGAGCCTGAATGAAGAAGAATCCACTTTCAAACTCATCCAGAATTCACTTCCTTGTGTGTGATGGAGCTATTGAATTTGTTACAATACTGCTTCTGTTTTACGTTCTGATTTTCAGGCCTCCTCCAGCCATGTGGGATCTTAGCACCCTTACCAGAGATCAAACCTGCACCCCCCCCATTGGAAGGGGAAGTCCTAACCACTGGACTGTCAGGGCATAGAGCCTTCCCTTAGAAGGAGTTGATAGGCAGCTTTTTAACATATCCAACAAAGGGAGTTTTACTAGTAGATACAACTCTTAATCCTGTGGACAATATGCTCTCATGAAACCCTTCTCAGTTATTCATTGCATATTGATGGCAAAAACTCATTACAATTTGGTAGAAACTTTTGGTAAGGTCTCTGTCTAGACGACACGTTCGATAAAGAGAAAATCAGGAAAAGCAATGAAATATATTTGTCCTAAGAATCTCTACAAATTCTCTACAAAAAAAAGCACATTCTCAGACTCTCTGAAAACATATCCATTTTCAAGTGAAGTTGAGTTTTCCTGGAACTAGAAGTCTGAAACAAGCCCATCATCTTTTCTGGATTGCTCCTAGTTTCTACGAGAAAGAGCAAAGTGTTTGCCCTAACTACTGTGAACACCAAAGAGATTTTTTTTGAGCAAAAAAAAAAAAAGAGAGAGAGAGAGATTTTTACTGCAGAAAGACTTTTAGAAGTTATTCATGTTGAAAGTTCCATTTGGATTTATGGATAAACAGACTGCAAATTAAACAACTTTACTAGACATGGAAAGAATGTCTACATTTGCCCTCACATCTCTGTAGACTTGGCTTGGCCTGATGTATGTTTATTCTTATATAAGCATCACAGTGTGTGTAAGTCGCTTCAGTCTTGTCTGACTCTTTGAGAACCCATGGACCATAACCCACCAGGCTCCTCTGTCCCTGGGAATTCCTAGGCAAGAATACTGGAGTGGATTGCCATTTCCTTCTCCGGGGGATGTTCCCGACCCAGAGATCAAAGCCATGTCTCCTGCATTGGTAGGCAGATTCTTTTTTTTTTTTTAAACGGAGGATAATTACTTTACAATATTGTGGTGGGTTTTTTGCCATACATGGACATGAATCAGCCATGGCTGCATATGTGTCCCCCCATCCTGAATGCCCCTCCCTTCTCCCTCCCCACCCCATCCCTCTGGGTTGTCCCAGAGCACCAGCTTTGAGTGCCCTGCTTCATGCATTGAACTTGCACTGGTTATCTATTTTACACATGGTAATATACATGTTTCAATGCTAGTCTCTCAAATTATCCCACCCTAGCCTTCTCACGCAGAGTCCAAAAGTCTGTTCTTTACACCTATGTCTCTTTTGCTACCTTGCATATAGGATCGTTGCATGAAGGATAGTCATTACTGTCTTTCTAAATTCCATGTGTATGTGCTAAGTTGCTTCAGTTGTGTCCGACACTTTGCGACCCAATGGACTGTATTTGGCCAGGCTCCTTTGTCCATGGGATTCTCCAGGTAAGACTACTGGAGTGGGTTGCCATTTCCTTCTCCATCTAAATTCCATATATATATGCGTTAATATACTGTATTAGTGTTTCTCTTTCTGACTTACTTCACTCTGTATAATAGGCTCCACTTTCATCCACCTCATTAGAACTGACTCAAATGCATTCTTTTTTATAGCTGAGTAATATTCCATTGTGTATATGTACCACAATTTCCTTATCCATTTGTCTGCTGATGGACATCTAGGTTGCTTCCATGTCCTAGCTATTGTAAACAGTGTTGCAATGAACATTGGGGTACACCTTTCTCTTTCAGTTGTGGTTTCCTTGGTGTATATGCCCAGCAGTGGGATTTCTGGGTCATATGGCAGTTCTATTCCACTTTTTTAAGGAATATCCACACTGTTCTCCATAATGGCTGTACTAGTTTGCATTCCCACCAACCCAGTGTAACTAACCCAGTGTAAGAGGGTTCCCTTTTCTCCACACCCTCTCTAGCGTCTATTGTTTGTAGTTTTTGATGGCAGCCATTCTGACTGGCATAAGATGATACCTCATTGTGGTTCTGATTTGCAGTTCTCTAATAATGAGTGGTGTTGAACATCTTTTCATGTGTTTATTAGCCATCTGTATGTCTTCCTTGGAGAAATGTCTCTTTAATTCTTTGGCCCACTTTTTGATTGGGTTGTTTGTTTTTCTGGTATTGAGGTGCATGAGCTTGTATATTTCAGAGATTAATTCTTTGTCAGTTGCTTTGTTTGCTATATTCTCCCATTCTGAAGGCTGTTTTTTCACCTTGCTTATAGTTTCCTTCATTGTGCAAAAGCTTTTAAGTTTAATTAGATTCCACTTGTTTGTTTTTGTTTTTATTTCCATTAATCTGGGAGGTGGGTCATAGAGGATCTTGCTGTGATTTATGACAGATGTGTTCTGCCTATGCTTTCCCTCTAAAAATTGTATAGTTTCTGGTCTTACATTTAGGTCTTTAATCCATTCTGAGTTTATTTTTGTGTATGGTGTAGCATCTTTTAATTTCATGGCTGCAGTCACCGTCTGTAGTGATTTTGGAGCCCAGAAAAATAAAGTCTGACACTGTTTCCACTGTTTCCCCATCTATTTACCATGAAGTGGTGGGACCGGATGCCATGATCTTCGTTTTCTGAATGTTGAGCTTTAAGCCAACTTTTTCACTCTCCACTTTCACTTTCATCAAGAGGCTTTTTAGTTCCTCTTCATTTTCTGCCATAAGGGTGGTGTTATCTGCATATCTGAGGTTATTGATATTTCTCCTGGCAATCTTGATTCCAACTTGTGTTTCTTCCAGTCCAGCATTTCTCAAAAGACTCTGATGCTGGGAGGGATTGGGGGCAGGAGGAGATGGGGACAATAGAGGATTAGATGGCTGGATGGCATCACTGACTCGATGGATGTGAGTCTCAGTGAATTCCAGGAGTTGGTGATGGACAGGGAGGCTTGGCGTGCTGCGATTCATGGTGTCGCAAAGAGTCGGACACGACTGAGCGACTGATCTGATCTGATCTGATGGTGTTAGAAAGTGTTCTAGTTTCACTCTTTTACAGGTGGTTGACCAGTTTTCCCAGCACTACTTGTTAAAGAGATTGTCTTTTCTCCATTGTATATTTTTGGGTGGATGGATTCTTTAGGGGAAGCACTTTATGCTGAAGGGAAGTATTCTTTGCCTCTTGCAGCCTCTGGTAGCCCCAGACTCTCCTTGGCTTGTGGCAACATAACTCTAATCTTCACACAGTTTTCCCAGTATGCATGTCTCTGACAACATTTCCCCTTTTTATAAGGACCTCAGTCACACTGGATTAAGGCCCACCCTAATGACCTTATTTTAATGTACCTGGTGGTCGTTCAGCCACTAAGTTGTGTCTGACTCTTGCAGCCCTGTGGACTGTAGCCTGCCAAGTTCCTCTGTCCATAGGATTCTCCAGGCAAGAATACTGGAGTGGGTTGCCATTTCCTTCTCCATGGGATCTTCCCAACCCAGGGATGGAACCTGGGTCTCCTGCATTGCAGGCAGATTCTTTTCCAACTGAGCTATGAGGGAAGCCCTTTTAAAGGACCTACCTCTGTAGAAACTGTATTTCCAAAAAAGGTCACATCTTTTGGTCCTGGGGCTTAGTGCTTGAAGTTGTCTTTATGAGGGAAATAATTCAACCCTGTAGCAGGTAATGCCAGCTATTCTGTCTGAATTCCTATTTGATACACACAGTGTTTGCCTTCTCAGGGGCTCACTGTATGAGTTCCAAAGAGGCAATTAGAAAATCAAGCACAAGTACAAATGAGACGCCATAATCATGACATATGGATGACTAACCAGCTCCTTCTAACAGTCGCTTTGTTCCTTTGTTCTCTGGCCAGATTTCTGGAACTTCATGCAAAGGCCTGAAATAGTTTTAAAACAATACATTCTTCCTCTTTAATTAAGTTTCATCCTTAGGAGAATGTCTTCCATAACTCAAGGTTGTTTACTCATTCTCTGTGCTCAGTGATGGCTCTTAAAGACAGTCCAATAAGATGTAGACCTTCCCGGCATTCATGACCAGGGACCATGTGACTTTTAATTATGTGGTAATTGCTATTGTATAGGCTTCAAGCTGCTCTGTAACTCAGAAGTCTTATTTTAAATTTAAAAAATAGTTCATCTTTCTATTTCTAAATGAAAGTCATCATGTTGGAAAAGAGTCAAATGAAATCTTTTCATGCCTAAAATGTGCACATAGTCATTTTACATTTTTGAAAATCATTTTAGTCTTGGTAGATGTTTTGCTATAAACTATTTCAGAATGCATTTTATAGACAACAGAATTCTTGAGGAACAGGATTCAGAAGGTCACTAAATCCATTTTTCTTTCTTTGGGCAGAGTCACCTTGGCTACAACCTACCACCATGATGGATGATTTTTAAGGTCAAAATGTAAACTCAAATTGCGTGGTAATGAACAAGGTCTTACTCCAGAGCTTTGGTATTCTGTGTGTTGGCAGAAATGTGACCTTTGGCATGGCTCTGTGGCTGTGCCTTGAAAGAATAAAGACTTTGGCTCCAAGACTCGAAACTATTTTCCTTAGAAGAGGCATTTTTATGTTTCTTCCTTCAAATAGACCTCAAATGATTCTCAAGGAGGGAAAACAATGAAAAAATTTTGAAATATTAATATATTCCTTATTTTGTGTTGCAAAAATCACCTTAGGCACGCCAGCAACAATGCCTTTCTATAACAGTTTGCGGCAATAAAAGCACCATAAACTACATCATCTCCTTTCGTATGTCATCATTTTCCTTGTGAATATTATCATGACCATTTTCTAAGGGTGGGCACTCTGCTTGTGGAGACTAAGCATGTTTTTGAAGTGCTGACAAAAAGTCAGGGCTAGACCTGTATTTCTGGAGTTGTTCTATTATATCTGTAAATTGAAGAAGTATACTCAACTCACAAAGTGGCTGAGATAAATAAATGAGTCCCTAGGATCTCAAACATTACTGGCCATCACAAAGGTGCTCCACAGTATTTGTTGAATAAACAGAATGAATGAAAAAACAAATATTAAGCCTGCCAGGCACAGAGTATGTACTCAACAAATATTAGCCATTAAGGTTAAGGACAGATGAAAAAAAAAAAACTTTATTTTGTATTAGTATATAGCTGATTAACAAACAATGTTGACTTGTTGAAAATATGTTCAATAACCATGAGTTGCACTCAATTTTGGGTGGGGCAGAAAAGCCAAGAGAGAGATCCTCAGTCACATGCATTCTCCAGTGACAATGTCTTTAGATCAGACGGTCCATGCATCTCCCATAAGTGCACTGGCAGGGCCAAGCCTTCTGTAAGGGTGAAGTGGTACCTCAGTGTTGCAGAGTCCACTTGTCAAAGCCATAGGGAATCACAGTCACAAACGACCCCAATCTCCAGGACCAGCCAAAGGAAAGGTGTTTTTCTTATTCACATCACTGTCAAGTGCAGTCCAAGTGGATCGTGGCTTGTCTCCAAGCAGTGACTCAGGGACCCAGCAGCTCTGCCCTCAGGCCAGAAGAGGAGCCCCTGCTATTGGGTGAGCACTGGCAGTCTTTTTCACACTACCTAATATGTATTCCAGACTCAAGATGAAAGGAGGTGAAAACATCAAAGTTTGATATATTGTGGGTTATCAGCAGATTGAAATATATTCCTTCTGCTGTTATTTTAAATGGCCAAGTGGAAACATTGCTTTACACTTGATGCCACACACCAAATACTTAAATTGATCTCAGTGGTCAATTCTACAAGTATCTGGTTTATGAAAGTTATACTGAAATGTTGCTGTTTCTATTGTTTAGTCTTGCAATAGTGTCCGACTCTTTTGCAGACCTCATGGACTGTACCCTCCAGGTTCCACTGTCCATGGGATTTCCCAGGCAAGAACACTGGAGTGGGTAGCCATTCCCTTCTCCAGGGGATCTTCCTGCCCGAAGGATTGAATCCAGGTCTCCAGCACTGCAGGAGGATTCCTTACCATCTGAGTCACCAGGGGAGCCCATAGATACCACACAATTAAGGAATGTAGTATAGTGTAAGACCTTGCTGAGCCTCACTGAGGGGTATCCAAGGTCTGATACTGCACCAAGGGGCCAAAAGTGTATGTTTAATGACACATGAGCTTCCATTCACTCTTAAACACAAATCATTTGCAACCTTTTATAATAATAGAAGGGCCTTATATAGAAAAATAAAATCATTTCAAAGAAAAGTCTTTTATTATTCTACAAAGATGAGGACACAAGAAAGAAAAGCTCTTCGTTATCTTTCTTTATCAGATGTGATTCATTGCAGCTACCAGCTACAACCAATACTTTCCTGCTTTTAAAGGAATTCTTACTTGGTGTAAATGTCCAACATTTTAAATCTTCCATTCTGTCTCTTCTCTCTTCTTTCTTTTTAAACAAAGTTTGTGTCAATTTGAAAATATGGTATCATTAAATCACCTGCTGGATTTCATTGAGTTTTTGACATCATAATAACTTAATGGAAAGAATGTCAATCAAATGTTCATCAGTCAGCTTAATTTAGATATTGTGAAAACTCAATGAAAAATAAAATAATTAGGATGTGTCCATTTTTGTTGGCTGTCTTTATTGACAGCCAGTTGTACAAATTGGCATTTGTACAATGCCAAAATGATTGTACAAATAGGCATTCATTGTGGTGGCTGAGAAAACCCTGAGTTATCAGAAAAGATTGTGTTTAGATGGAACCACTGAGCAAGTAAATGTCAGGCCAGTTCAGTATGGTTCGCATTGTCCGTCCCATTAGGTTTCAGACACTTTGACATCTACAGATTTTGAGAAACTTTGTCTTACTTGTGTTGATATTTCTGTAGAACACAGAGAAGAGTTTGTGCATGGGTACTGAAAATTATAAAACACAAACATGAATGGAAACAAGATGCTTTGAATCACAATTGTTTGTTTGGAAACACAAAGCATCTAGCTTCCATTTCTATTTTATCTCATCATCAGACCCAGGAGGTTTGGTGTTGAGAGCTTCTCTGACCATTCTGTTATATTTACATCTGATGCACAATTTTACACCCAGAAAATGAAAAACTGTTGTTTATTAAGTACCAGACAATGTGTTAGAAATTTTCACATGTGTTATCTTATTCAATCATTAGACATTTGATGCTAAAATGTTGGTAATATTATTCTCCTCACTTGAGGGCGAAACTGAGTTTCAGAGAGTTTAAGTAAATTTCCTGAGGTCACAGAGATAATTGGTAAATCAGAAACTGAGCATGGCCTCTAAAAACTAGTTCTACTCAGTTTCTAAACATTCTCTCATCTCGTGACTGTTCTCCCAAGGCGTTTCTGACCAAACTATTTCCCTCTGCCACATCCATAGTCTTCCCCTTCACCTCAGTCTCAGTCTAGATGTCATTTGCTCTGAGTAAATTTAACAACCCCCAAGATGGGCACGTGGTCATTGTTGTCAACATGGAATGGACATGTGGCTTGGAAGAGAAATAAACTTCTGCCACCATGAGCCACTGAAGTGTTGGTGTCATTTGATGTCAAAGCATGATTTAGCCTGTCCTGATGGATAAGAAAGGTCCTCAAATTCACACAGTGGCAGATCTTGGACTCCAATACAAACCTACAAGAATCCAAAATGAATGCTCTAAACCCTATAAATGAAGCTATGAGCCAAATCAATTTAGGTGATCTCTCTTGTGCCCTAGAAATTATATTGGTAATTTCGATAGTGTCAAAGAGGTCAAGACTGTGACTAGAGTTATGAAAACCAGTTAATCACAGTGATTCTGTGTTTAACAGCTACTGGCCAAGATCAATTCAAAAGGACCTTTATGTTTTGAATGTGAAGAAATTTAGACATTTATTTTGTGTGTGATTCTGTAGGAGAATTTTTACCTTTAATTTTTTACTGTGCATGTGTGCTCAGTCACTTCAGTCGTGTCCAACTATTTGCAACCCCATGAACTATAGCCCACCAGGCTCCTCTGTCCACAAGATTCTCCAGGCAAGAATACTGGAGTGGGTTGCCATTATAAACTCCAGGGGATCTTCCCAACCTAGGGATTGAACCAGGGTCTCCTGCATTGCAGGTGGATTTGTTACCAACTGAGCCACCAGGGAAGCCTTTGTATCTCAAGTAAATAGCATTTATGATAGTAGGTTATTAAGAAAATAATGGTACAATTTTGATGAGTTCAAAATTGTAAATTTAGGAGTTGTAGCAAGAATTACAGCCCTATATCAATCTTAGAATTGAACTAAATCATAAGACTTAAATACCAGTCCTTTTCACTTAATAACATGATTTAAGGATGTTTCTCAACTCCTATGACTCAGCGCCTTAAATTGTAAATTTGTAATTGGATGATATTATGTATTGTGTACTTGTAAGAGTAAAAAGAAAGAATACTTAGGAAAGCACTTTTATGTTATAAACATTATGGAAGCAGTAAAGTTGTATATTAAAACATTTTCTTTAGACTCAGAAGACATAATAAAAAACACTCCCCAAATTTCAGTCTAAAATGGAACAGGAAATAAGAAATGAATCTCAACCATTTGCCCAAAGGAAAATGAACTTTATTGAAATGTAATTTCCCCTAAATGCCTGACTTATGGAAAACTGGAACATAAATATCCTGACTGCTGAGCATCCAGAAGAAGCTCAAGCCATCCTCACTCAAGCCTATGAATTTGCTACTTGGACCCCTAACTGGGTTCTTTGCATGCCTTCTGAAATAATACAGCCCTCCTCAAACCAAACAGCTTGTGTTTCCCGAACTGCAATTCCTCTGCTATTCTTGAATAAATTCAATTTCTGGTAATTTGAAAGAAACAAACAAAAAACCCTCCCTGAGAGTATGGAACAGGGGGAACATTAGAAAATAAAGAGAGAAATGAAAAGATGAAACTGAAGAAATGAGGCACGATCAAATCTTAGTGTTCCTCATAGTCACACGGAGAAGTCTGGGCTACCTCCTGAGTACGTAGGTACTTCACTGAGGGTCTCTCTTCTGGCCCTGTTGGGGCCGCAGGTCAGATTCATGTTTTCTGAAGTTTATTCTAACTGCACAGTGGAGAATGGAGTTGCTGGCTAGTGGCTTTCTCTATATGTTGGGTCTTCTTTGCTAGTGCACTCAAATCGGACAAGCGGTAGTTTCTGAAATATTAGTTACAATGTGGAATCTGAAATCATTTCAAACATTTATACTCTCTAGTATAGAAATGTATCACACTTTTCATGGCAAAAGACTAAATTCAAACCTCTACTGATGTACACAGACCTGTGGTTTACCTCAAAGCCTACTTAACTTGAAGAGCACAAACATGAGGAACAGAGTGACGGAGTTTGGAAGGACATTTAGAAGGACATCATGAGGGTAGCCCCAGCGCCTTGGCTTGAGGACCTTCCAGTGTGTGGCGGTGCCTTTATATCCTTTCGGTGTGTGGGGGCCAGGTGAGAACCACCAGGCTCATTACACTCATGAGAATACAGGTTACAAAACATGTTCCACTTATTCATACCTGTGACTGTCTCGTTCTGTGCAGCTGACAGTCTGGGTATGGACTCCACCAGAATCCCGCCAAATGCCCGCCCCCACGCCTGGCAAAAACACTCACATTGTATGTGCTGTCGGCTTGTTTCAGCCACTCCAAACCTATATCTGAGAGCATAACATTACGATCCTCTCGAAGGAATAGCACATCATGCTATTCAAGTGCACTTGATGATCTTGTTGATATTTTCATAGCTTCCAACAGCAATGGCAAATGGATTTTTAGAAACAGAATGTTCCCCAAAAACTATGACTATCAATCATTTCATTTTTAAACCTAAAAAAAAAATGTAATATGTTCTCCAGCTTAGAATTTTGTCTTTTAATTATAAGTAAGTAAACATCAGCTAATGTTGACCAGTCCACGGCCTTGAACAAATAGATTCAGTTCAGTCACTCAGTCATGTCTGACGGACTCTTTGTGACCTCATGGACTGCAGCACGCTTCTCTATCACCAACTCCCAGAGCTTGTTCAAACTCATGTCCATAGAGTTGGTGATGCCATCCAGCCATCTCATCCTCTGTCGTCCCCTTCTGCTCCTGCCTTCAATCTTTCTCAGCATCAGAGTCTTTTCTAATGAGTCAGTTCTTTGCATCAGGTGGCCAAAGTATTGGAGTTTCAGCTTTAACATCAGTCCTTCCAATGAATATTCAGCACTGATTTCCTTTAGGATGCACTGGTTGGATCTCCTTGCAGTCCAAGGGACTCCTAAGAGTCTTCTCCAACACCACAGTTCAAAAGCATCAATTCTTCAGCTCTCAGCTTTCTTTATAGTCCAACTCTCACATCCATACATGACTAGTGGAAAAACCATAGCTTTGACTAGACAGACCTTTGTTGGCAAAGTAATGTCTCTGCTTTTTAATATGCTGTCTAGGTTGGTCATAGCTTGTCTTCCAAGGAGCAAGCATCTTTTAATTTTATGGTTGCAATCACCATTTGCAGTGATTTTGGAGCCCCCCAAAAAATAAAGTCTGTCACTGTTTCCACTGTTTCCCCATCTATTTCCCATGAAGTGATGGGACCAGATGCCACAATCTTTGTTTTCTGAATGTTGAGTTTTAAGCCAACTTTTTCACTCTCCTCTTTCACTTTCATCAATAGGCTTTTTAGTTCTTTTTCACTTTCTGCCATAAGGGTGGTATCATCTGTGTATCTTAGGTTATTGATATTTCTCCTGGCAATCTTGATTCCAGCTTGTACTTCATCCAGTCTGGCATTTCGCTTGATGTACTCTGCATATTAAGTTAAATAAGCAGGGTGACAGTGTACAGCCTTGACGTACTCCTTTTCCTATTTGGAAATAAGCTGTTGTTCCATGTCCAGTTCTAACTGTTGATGCTTGACCTACACACAGGTTTCTCAGGAGGCAGATAAGGTGGTCTGGTATTCCCATCTCTTTCAGAATTTTCCACAATTTGTTGTGATCCACACAGTCAAAGGCTTTGGCATAGTCAATAAAGCAGAAATAGATGTTTTTCTGGAACTCTCTTGCTTTTTCTATGATCCAACGGATGTTGGCAATTTGATTTCTGGTTCCTCTGCCTTTTCTAAATCCAGCTTGAACATCTGGAAGTTCACGGGTCGTGTACTGTTGAAGCCTGGCTTGGAGAATTTTGGTTGCTCTGCTGTAAATTTAATATGTATGTAACTATTAGTGAGAGGGAGCAGATTTTTTAAAACTTACATTTTTATTACAGAAGAAAACGATGCTCTTAGTATAACTTTACCCAGTCAATCCCTTTAAATTTTCTCTGGTAACTTATTTTCAGTGGGTTTCTTGTCAATAGTCTGAAAATAGACTTTTTTTTCGTTCTTTTTAACCCTGTATTACCAACTTTGTTTACAAAGAGAGAATGTATTATATTTTTAGTGGTGCAAAATATGCCATAAATAAATAAATAAAATTCGCTGTAAAGAAATCCAAAAGAAAGAGCAAGGCTTCTGTGAGACACATGGAGATAAGCCTCATGGGTCCCTTTCAAACTCCTAATTAACTTCTCAGTCTGTAGCGTATGAAGACTTTTCCTGAATTTGCTGCTCTTACACCCATTTTAATCTCAGATGAAAGCAACAGCATCCTTCTTGTTGTTTACTCAGCCCTCGGACTCATTTTTAAATCCTCTCTTCATCTCATCCCCTCCATCCCCTCAGCCAGATAATCCTCCTGGCTCTCCCCTGGAAGTATTTCCTGAATCTAACCTTCTAATCTCTGTTCCTGCTTTGATCCTGTCCACACCACCAGCATCTCTCACCTGCGCTGCTGTATCACATGGTCGGCCATTCTTCCCACCGGGTCTCTGTTCTCACCCTACTTCTTGCGGTCTGTTCTCTACACAACACAGAATTATCTTTTAAAAATATAAGCCAGAATCATTGCTCTTCTTTTTAAAACTATCCATAGGTCTTATTTTGCCTACTTAATTGTTAAACTGCTTTTCAATTGCTAAAATGTAAATCCAGAGAGTGGAAATGTGCATTTCTTTTGTTCTTTGGGGCTTCCTAGAACAGAACAGTGCCTGGCACATAGTTGGCACTCAGGAATATTGGGTCAAGACATTGATAGTCAGTTGTTAGTGTGAAACGCTCTTAAGAAGCACTCCAAATATTATCAAAAGTGTTAAAAGAATTTGAACTGCTGAGTCATCAATTGACTTTAACATAAATATTAAAAGCAAAACTCAGCCTTAGAATTCACTAACATGGGTTCCCAACATATGGGCATAGAAGGACTACTACATCACCAAGTACCCTAGGAGTGGGAAGGCACTAGGACAGTATGTTTCAGAAGTTTGATTCCAGAAAAATATTCTAAAATGATGACAACTATGGAAACCAGTGTTTGCTGTAACCAGAACATGAACTTGGAGCAGATCTATATTCAAATCACCATGATACTAATCAGCTATGTGACCCTGAGATGGTCTTTCACATCTCTGCATTCATATTAGGATTCTAGTCAACTCATCAGTTTTAAAGAGAATTTCTTCCTTAGAAAGAGGCAGATAGTTTCAAGGACAATTTTGAAAGTCCTCAATTCCAATCACAATTTTCTTTGTAAGGAAGCTAGGAAATGAGATGTAAACAACAGCAAATCCAAACTAATTACTGTTCGAACAAAAGAAGTGGCCTGAATGGAAACTGTAATTGCTAGTGAAAACCTTCTATTAAATAAATATGCTGCTTTGTCAAAATAATATGGCAAAAGGATTTAAATATTTTCTTTCTTCTTTTATTTTGAAATCTCATAGTTAAAAAAATTCAAACCATTACCAGATGAATAACTGAAAAACATTCTCTGAAAGAGATGATATTTCATCAATCTGATGAAAATTTGAGCTCCTATAAATAGTTCCTTAGCTGGGATAATAGGCATTTTAGGAGGAAAGCTTAGCTAGGAGATTTGATAGTTAGAAAGCTTGACTGTGAACAAAATTATTTTTGTACAATTAATTTTCTCTGTATTAAAAATTCTGCCTACTAATATGATTCAGGAACTCCTAACTATAAAAGAACTAATCTTTGCAAAGTTCTTTTATTTTTGCCAAAGTTCTTTTAAAAGTCAGCTTGGAATGTGAAAGACATTTTATTCTAGAAAATAGTTACATATCTATAAAGCTCACAGAAACCTATATAATCACTTGGATGACTTATGTTAATTTAAAAAATGTACATATTATTAATCTCTGTGGTTAAATTTCAGAGAAGGCAATGGCACCCCACTCCAGTACTCTTGCCTGGAAAATCCCATGGGTGGAGGAGCCTGGTAGGCTGCAGTCCATGGAGTCGCTAAGAGCCAGGCACGACTGAGCAACTTCGCTTTCACTTTTCACTTTCATGCATTGGAGAAGGAAATGGCAACCCACTCCAGTGTTCTTGCCTGGAGAATCCCAGGGATGGGGCATCCTGGTGGGCTGCCGTCTATGGGGTCACACAGAGTTGGACACGACTGAAGTGACTCAGCGGCAGCATCAGTGGTTAAATTTATTCCTATTTTTTTTGATACTATTATAATTGGAATTTTTAAAATTTATTTTTCAGATAAAAATGTATAGAAACACAACTGATTTTGTATGTTGATTTTTATCCTGCAACTTTACCGAATTCATTTACTAATTATAACAGGTGTTTTGCAGAGGATCATGACTCTTGGATGTTACAAGGAAAGTCTTAGGTGTCGTGTTGGACTCCTACCTGGGTATTTCCTGAGACGATAAGGGTCAGATTTATGATTAACACTTTATCATAGAGGGTGTCATCTCACACGCTAGTACAGTAATGCTCAAAATTCTCCAAACCAGTCTTCAACAATATGTGAACCGTGAACTTCCAGATGTTCAAGCTGGTTTTTGAAAAGGCAGAGGAACCAGAGATCAAATTGTGAACATCAGTTGGATCATCAAAAAAACAAGAGAGTTCCAGAAAAACATCTATTTCTGCTTTATTGACTACGCCAAAGCCTTTGACTGTGTTCAGTTCAGTTCAGTTCAGTCGCTCAGTTGTGTCCGACTCTTTACGACCTCATGAATTGCAGCACGCCAGGCCTCCCTGTCCATCACCAACTCCCAGAGTTCACCCAAACTCATGTGCATTGAATTGGTGATGCCATCCAGCCATCTCTTCCTCTGTCATCCCCTTCTCCTCCTGCCCCCAATCCCTCCCAGCATCAGGGTCTTTTCCAATGAGTCAACTCTTTGCATGAGGTGGCCAAAGTATTGGAGTTTCAGCCTCAGCATCAGTCCTTCCAAAGAACACCCAGGACTGGTCTCCTTTAGGATGGACTAGTTGGATCTCCTTGTAGTCCAAGGGACTCTCAAGAGTCTTCTCCAACACCACAGTTCAAAAGCATCAATTCTTTGGCGCTCAGCTTTCTTCACAGTCCAACTCTCACATCCATACATGACCACTGGAAAAACCATAGCCTTGACTAGACGGACCTTTGTTGGCAAAGTAATATCTCTGCTTTTTAGTATTCTATCTAGGTTGGTCATAACTTTCCTTAAGTGTCTTTTAATTTCATGGCTGCAATCACCATCTGCAATGATTTTAGAGCCCCCAAAAATAAAGTCTGTTTATTTTTCCAGTGGAAACTGTTTCCACTGTTTCGTCATCTATTTCCCAGGAGGTGATGGGACCAGATGCCATGATCTTAGTTTTCTGAATGTTGAGCTGTGTGCATCACCACAAATTGCAGAAAATTCTGAAAGAGATGGGAATACCAGACCACCTGACCTGCCTCTTGAAAAACCTGTGTGCAGGTCAGGAAGCAATAGTTAGAACTGGACATGGAATTTCAGACTGGTTCCAAATAGGAAAAGGAGTACATCAAGGCTGTATATTGTCACCCTGCTTATTTAACTTATATGCAGAATACATCATGAGAAATGCTGGGCTGAATGAAGCACAGCTGGAATCAAGATTGCCGGGAGAAATATCAATAACCTCAGATATGCAGATGACACCACCTTTATGGCAGAAAATGAAGAAGAACTAAAGGGCCTCTTGATGCAAGTGAAAGGGGAGAGTGAAAAAGTTGGCTTAAAACTCAACATTCAGAAAACAAGATCATGGCACCCAGTTCCATCACTTCATGGCAAATAGATGGGGAAACAGTGGAAATAGAGACAGATTTTATTTTCTTGGGCTCTAAAATCACTGCAGATGGTGACTGCAGCCATGAAATTAAACGATGCTTACTCCTTGGAAGACAAGCTTTGACCAACCTAGACAGTATATTAAAAAGCAGAGACATTACTTTGTCAACAAAGGTCCGCCTAGTCAAGGCTATGGTTTTTCCAGTAGTCATGTATGGATGGATTTGAGAGTTGGACTATAAAGAAAGCTGAGCACCGAAGAATTGATGCTTTTGAACTGTGGTGTTGGAGAAGACTCTTGAGAGTCCCTTGGACAGCAAGGAGATCCAACCAGTCCATCCTAAAGGAAATCAGTCCTGAATATTCATTGGAAGGACTGAAGTTGAAGCTGAAACTCTAATACTTTGGCCACCCGATTTGAAGAGCTGACTCATTTGAAAAGACCTTGATGCTGAGAAAGATTGAAGGTGGGAGGAGAAGGGGACGACAGAGGATGAGATGGCTGGATGGCATCACCGACTCAATGGACATGAGTTTGAATAAACTCTGGGAGTTGGTGATGGACAGGAAGGCCTGGTGTGCTGCAGTCCATAGGGTCACAAAGAGTTGGACACAACTGAGCGACTGAACTGAACTGAACTGATGGAACACAGAGGGTGTTCCATTCTGAGCAAAAGTGACTTTGTAAACCAATGTATCTGGAGAACTTAGTCAAAATCAGAAGAACAAGTGTGACTCCCAAATATGTCATAAAAATTTCCTCTTTATCTTCATTCTGCTAAGCAACAACAACAACAACAAAACTGAAGTAAATGCTACACAGCAGAGTGACCAAAATAGGGCTTTTTCCATTTGGCTCCCTGATGTATCAATACAGAAACAATACAGGCTCTCAATAAACACCTGTTAAATGAATGGGTGATAGAATGAATTTCCTCAACATCAACCTTAAGTCCTGTATTTTTTTAATCTAAAAGCAGATTGAAAAATGCACAAAGTCTAGAATACATGTGGAGAACAAAGTGCATCAGTGGGGTGTAACTGGTATAACACAACTCTACGACACAAATTTAAATAGGGAGTAAGGATCTGAATGCTAGAGTTTACCTACATTATCTTATAAATGTAGTCGTATCAGCTCACCAAGACTCTAAACACACAGAAGTTGACATAGAGAGATGTATAGAAACAGATATATACACCCTTTTCCCCCCCAAAAAAGAATGGACTTGCTGACCACCTTGAGATGGTTGAGACCCGAAGTTATTACTTAGTTTTTTTTAAATTAGTTTGCCTTTTTTATTATTTATGGTAGATTTTTATGTACAGTCTGGATATGAATCCTTTGATGAATGGCTATGTGGTTGTTATTTAGCTGCTCAGTCATGTGTAACTATTTGTGACTCCATGGACTGAAGCCTGTCAGACTCTTCCGTTCATGGAATTTTCCAGGCAAGAATACTGGAGTGGGTTGCCATTTCATGCTCCAGGGGATCTTCCCGACCCAGGGATCAAACCTAGGTTTCCTGCATTGGCAGGTGGATTCTTTACCACTGAGCCACCTGGGAAGCCCCATAGCTTTTGGACTGAAAAATCTTAATTAGTCCATTTTTTGTTTGATATTGCTTAAGTGTATTCAAACAAACCAAAAAATCAAACGATGGAACCATTTATTAAAAGAAAAACAAATTTCCATTGACCTCGGCAAACAATGTATTATATTAATGGCACTACAACCCTTACCTGTAAGAAGGCTGCATCTGGGCTGTGTCAGGGCAAGGTCTCCACCTGTTTGTTCTTTCTAGACACATTCCAGCTGTGAATGTGTCCATTTTCTAGCCATTTATTTTTATTTTTATTCTTCCTTATGAAAAATGATTTTTAAAAATACATTTTTATTTGGTTGCACTGGGCCTCAGTTGTAGACCCTTGCATTGTGAACTTGGAGTCTTATCCTCTGAACCACTAGGGAAGTCCCTCTAGCTGTTTATTTTTCAGGTATCATCATGTTCAGTTAGCAACTCAACTAATGGGAACATGCTATATTCATTTGAATTCCATCTGCATAATTTACTAACCAAAATATTTTTCTGTAGTAATACAGCCTTTTGCTTGGAAATAATTTGAATTCATTATAAAACTGTTTATTGAATTATACAAATACATTAAGTTTAAGACCAAAATGTTTATGGCCAATAAAACTGATTATTATTTCCATATCAGTTTAAGGTAATGCATATCTTTTAGAGAAAAAGATAATAAGTCATTTTTATGACTTTCAATGGTGTATAATGTACATTTTGATGGAAAGTCTGTCCTACTAACAGTCAGTGCAACTTCAATCAAAGAGCTTAATCCTGCCTCCATTCCTTCTCATCACCACCCCCATCAAACAGCAACATGAAGATTAGATTCATTATTAGTTTTATTTAAAGTCCCCGAATGCATTTTTCCCAATGATAAGGTTTTAAGAGAGCAGTAAGAAGATTCAGATTTCAAAATCACCCCCTTTTTTTCCTGGGAGCCATTAGCTCTTTTCATAGTATAATAATGGAAAATTGCCTTAGTGACATCTCTGGGAATTTGGGTTAAATTTATTTGTGTCCTTAGAATTCTAATATTATTAGACAGGGCACAGAACATCACAACCAAATATTTAGGGCTTATCTTTCCATCCAGTATTCAGTTCTCTTAATGAAGTCTTTGTGAAAAGTGAGTGCATTCAAAAAAAATGTATCTTTTTGCTGAGAAGAGAGACTAGTGACAAAATCTGAAAGATCCTGTGTCAAAATGATACTTTATCTATCCCCTGTTGGACTTATAGTAATTATATATTCTTCTGTCCTTTATAGAATGAAATATATCTTCATTTTTAATGCATATGTTCAAAAAATCTGTACTACCAATTAATGATATATTCCAAAGATGCTTAAGACATGTTCATGAATTGCTCTTGAAAACAACCTAAAAAGTAAACAAGATGCCTTTAAAAAAAAAAACTGGAAAACACCTGAAACCCTGAAAAGTTACTGGAAAGGTGTGGGAATAGTTTAGAAGTATGGAAAAATGCAACAATAGCATAACTGTATCACAGAAATTTTGGAACAAAACTGACAAAGTTTACACACAGAAGGAAAAGTATAAACACCGATGTGAAAACCCCAAATCTCTTGCTTGACAAAAAGGGGACAGGATGTTCTTTGGGACATATTTTGGCTCCAGGAAGCCAAGGACAATTAGGATGCATGAAAAATCACACAGTTAAGTCACATTTGCAGGAATCACATATCTCTTTGTCCTGATGAGAGAGAACAAGAGAGACATTCACGATGAACAGCATGTATGGAGCTCACTGAATTGCTGTTTAGTTGTTGCTGTGAGAACATCAAAGCTCTGTTCTCATAGCAACTTCAGTCCTGCACCAGATCCTGGAACTTAGTCATCTTATAACTGAAAGTGCTACCCGTTGACCTACACTCCATTTCCCTCACCCGTAGGTCCTGGCTATCACCGTTTACTTTGTGTTTCTGAGTTCTATGTTTTGTTTTGCTTAAAATCTTTGGTTTTGGCCGCACTGCACAGCATGTGTGATCTTAGTCCCGTGACCAGGAATTGAACCTATGCCCCTGGCAGTGGAAGCTCAGAATCCTAAACACTGGACTGCCAGGGAATTCCGTCAATGTTTTTTTTACTCCACACATAAGTGAAATCATGGTGAATTTGTTTCTCTGTCTGACTTATTTCACTTAATATAACATCCTCAGGGTCCAGCCACATTGTTGCAAATGACAGGATTTCCTTCTTTTCTTTTTCTGGATTAATAATTATACTTTGGGGTGGTCCTAAGATGGCAGAGGAATAGGAGGGGGAGAATACAAATTCATCCCCCACAAATTCATTGAAAGAACATTTGAACACTGAGTAAATTCCACAAAACAACTTCTGAATGCTGGCAGAGGACATCAGGCACCCAGAAAGGCAGCCCATTGTCTTCAAAAGGGGGTAGTGGAAAATATAAAAGCTAAAAAGAGAGACAAAAGAGGTAGGGATGGAGTTCCATCCTGGGAAGGGAGTCTTAAAAAAGAGAGAAGTTTCCAAACACCAGGAAACACTCTCATTGTTGAGTCTGTGGCAAGCCTTGGAACCTCAGAGGGCAACATAACTGGGAGGAAAAATAAATAAATAATTAAACCCCACAGATTACGTGCCCAACAGCAACTCCCAGCGGAGAAGCAGTGCAGACGCTCACATCCACCACTAGCAGGCGAGGGCTGGACAGGGAGGCGCGGGCTGCATTGCTTAGGGTAAGGACCGGGCCTGAACGCCCTGAGGGCAATCTGAGGGAACTAACTTGAGACAGCAACCCAGACTGTGGGATAGCTATTCTGTGAAAAGCCCTAACCTAGGACACCGCCAGGCCCACTCACAGAACAAAGGACTGAGCAGAGCTAGACAGCTGTGGACCAGCCCATCCCCTGCCGGAGACAGGCAGGTGAGGGCAGCCAGAGTCAGAAGGGGGCAATTGCAGCCCCAGAGAGACATCCTCTACCAAACTGCAAGCAGGCTTCGTTGCTAACCAAGACTTCTTTGGATTCTGGACAGACAACATCCACCAGGAGGGTTGCAGCCAGAGATCAGCTCCCCAGAAGAGACACACAGCACACCTGGAAGGCGCGTCGGTTGTACAGCCTCCAACTGGGGGCGACTGCGCTTGCCAAGCACCTGGTCATCTGAGCTGCTAGGACCTGGGAAGGGCACAAAACACAGGCCCAACCAAGTCTGCACCTCTGTGGAGTACCGGAGAACCTGAACCTGAGCGGCTTAGACCTGGGAAGTGCATACAACTCAAGGCCCACCTCAGACAGTTCCCGGCAGAGCAACCTAGAGCCTAAGCAGTGTAGACTGGGAAAGCATGCACACCGTGAGTGGGGGCAAACCCAGTGTGGCCCAGACACTGCAAGCACATGCCAGTGATATTTGTTTGCAGTGTTCCTCCCTCCCCACAGCAGGACTGAACAAGTGAGCCTAAAAAAGTGACTACCACCGCCCCCTGTGTCAGGGCAGAAATTAGACACTGAAGAGACCAGTAAACAGAAGAAGCCAAAACAAACAGAGGGACCTGCCTTGGAAGTGACAAGTGCAATAGATTAAAACCCTGTAGTTAGCACCAACTACATAGAAAGGGGACTATAGATCTTGAGAAGTATAAGCCCGGTCAAGGAAATATCTGAAAATGAACTGACCCCACACTGTCCACAACAACACCAGAGAAAGTCCTAGATATATTTTTACTATTATCATTTTTTAAATAAAAAAAATTTAAGCCCTCTATTACTCCTTTAATTTTCATTTTTATAACCTACTATTACTTTGCAAAAAAAAGACCCTATTTTTTAAAGCAAACTTCATATATACATATATTTAATAATTTTTGTGACTTTGTTTTTTTCTTTAATATTGTATTTTAGAGAATCCAACCTCTACTCTAGATTTTTAATCTTTGCTTTTTGGTATTTGTTATCAATTTTGTACCTTTAAGAACCCAATCTTCAGTACCCATTTTTACTTGGGAGCAAGATTACTGGCTTGACTGCTCTCTTCCCCTTTGGACTCTCTTTTTTCTCTACCAGGTCACCTCTATCTCCTCCCTCCCCCTTCTCTTCTCTGCTACTGCTACTGCTAAGTCACTTCAGTCATGTCTGACTCTGTATGACCCCATAGACAGCAGCCCACCAGGCTCCCCCATCCCTGGGATTCTCCAGGCAAGAACACTGGAGTGGGTTGCCATTTCCTTCTCCAACGCATGAAAGTGAAAAGTGAAAGTGAAGTTGCTCAGTCGTGCCCGACTCTTAGCGACCTCATGGACTGCAGCCTACCAGGCTCCTCCACCCATGGGATTTTCCAAGCAAGAGTACTAGAGTGGGGTGCCATTGCCTTCTCTGTCTCTTCTCTACCCAACTCTGTTAATCTCTTTGTGTGTTCTGGGCTGTGGAGAACACTTAGGGAACTGATTACTGGCTAGATCTGTCTCTCTCCCTTGATCCCCCCTTTTATCCTCCTGGCCACCTCTGTCTCCTTCCTCCCTCTTCTCTTCTCTGTGTAACATCATGAACATCTCTGAGGGATCCAGACTGTGGAGAGCACATAGGGAAGTGATTACTGCTTAGCTTGCTCTCTCCTCTTTTGATTCCCCCTCTTCTCCTCCTGGTCACCTCTATCTCCCTCCCCTCTCTTCTCTTCTCCATGTAACTCTGTGTACCTCTCTGGGTGTCCCTCACTGTGGAGAAACTTTTCTTCTTTAACCTAGATGTTTTATCATCGGTGCTGTATAGATGGTGAAGTCTTGAGTCTACTGTAAGAATAACTGAAAACCAGAGGCAGGAGGCTTAAGTCCAAATCCTGAGAACACCAGAGAACTCCTGACTCCAGGGAACATTAATCAATAGGAGCTCATCAAATGCCTCCATACCTACACTGAAACCAAGCACCACCCAAGGGCCAACAAGCCCAGAGCAAGACATACCCCAGAGCAAGACATACCATGCAAATTCTCCAGCAACACAGAAACATAACCATGAGCTTCAATATACAGGCTGCCCAAAGTCACACCAAACCCATTGACATCTCAAAGCTCATTACTGGACACTTCATTGCACTCCAGAGAGAAGAAATCCAGCTCCACCTGCCAGAACACCGACACAAGCTTCCCTAACCAGGAAACCTTGACAAGCTACTGGCTTAAGCCCACCCACAGTGAGGAACCTCCACAATAAAGAGGAACCACAAACTGCCAGAATACGGAAAGGCCACCCCAAACACAGCAATATAAACAAGATGAAAAGGCAGAGAAATACCCAGCAGGTAAAGAATCAAGATAAATGCCCACCAAACCAAACAAAAGAGGAAGAAATAGGGAATCTATCTGATAAAGAATTCCGAATAATGATAGTGAAAATGATCCTAAATCTTGAAAACAAAATGGAGTTACAGATAAATAGCCTGTAGACAAGGATTGAAAAGATGCAAGAAAGGTTTAACAAGGACCTAGAAGAAATAAAAAAGAGTCGATATATAATGAATAATGCAATAAATGAGATCAAAAACACTCTGGACAGAACCAACAGTAGAATAACAGAGGCAGAAAATAGGATAAGTGAGGTAGAAGATAGAATGGTAGAAGTAAATGAAACAGAGAGGCAAAAAGAAAAATGAATTAAAAGAAATGAGGACAACCTCAGAGACCTCTGGGAAAATGTTAAACGCCCCAACATTTGAATCATAGGAGTCCCAGAAGAAGAAGACAAAAAGAAAGATGATGAGAAAATACTTGAGGCGATAAGAGTTGAAAACTTCCCTAAAATGGGAAAGGAAATAATCACTCAAGTCCAAGAAACCCAGAGAGTCCCAAACAGGATAAATCCAAGGCAAAACACCCCAAGACACATATTAATCAAATTAACAAAGATCAAACACAAAGAACAAATATTAAAAGCAGCAAGGGAAAAACAACAAATAACATACAAGGGGATTCCCATAAGGATAACAGCTGATCTTTCAATATAAACTCTTCAGGCCAGGAGGGAATGGCAGGACATACTTAAAGTGATGAAAGAAAATAACCTACAGCCCAGATTACTGTACACAGCAAGGATCTCATTCAAATATGAAGGAGAAATCAAAAGCTTTACAGACAAGCAAAAGCTGAGAGAATTCAGCACCACCAAACCAGCTCTCTAACAAATGCTAAAGGATCTTCTCTAGACAGGAAACACAGAAAGGGTGTATAAACTCAAACCCAAAACAATAAAGTAAACGGCAACGGGCTCAGCAGTTCAGTTCAGTCGCTCAGTCGTGTCCGACTCTTTGTGACCCCATGAATCATAGCACGCCAGGCCTCCCTGTCCATCACCAACTCCTGGAGTTCACTCAAACTCATGTGTGTTGAGTCGGTGATGCCATCCAGCCATCTCATCCTCTGTCGTCCCCTTCTCCTCCTGCCCCAATCCCTCCCACCATCAGGGTCTTTTCCAATGAGTCAACTCTTCGCATGAGGTGGCCAAAGTCCTTCCATCAGGGTCATACTTATCAAAGTTACCTTAAATGTAAATGGGTTGAATGCCCCAACCAAAAGACAAAGACTAGTTGAATGGATACAAAAACAAGACCCCTATATATGTTGTCTACAAGAGACCCACCTTGAAACAAGGGACACATACAGACTGAAAGTGCAGGGCTGGAAAAAGATACTCCATGCAAATAGAGACCAAAAGAAAGCAGGAGTAGCAATACTCATATCAGATAAAATAGACTTTAAAACAAAGGCTGTGAAAAGAGACAAAGAAGAATACTATATAATGATCAAAGGATCAACCCAAGAAGAAGATCTAACAATTATAAATATATATGCACCCAACATAGGAGCACCGCAATATGTAAGACGAATGCTAACAAGTATGAAAGGGGAAATTAACAATAACACAATAATAATGGGAGACTTTAATACCCCACTCACACCTATGGATAGATCAACTAAACAGAAAATTAACAAGGAAACACAAACTTTAAATGATACAATAGACCAGTTAGACCTAATTGATATCTATAGGACATTTCACCCCACAACAATGAATTTCACATTTTTCTCAAGCACACACGGAACCTTCTCCAGGATAGATAACATCCTGGGCCATAAATCTAGCTTTCAGTTCAGTTCAGTTCAGTCGCTCAGTTGTGTCTGATTCTTTGCGACCCCATGAATTGCAGCACACCAGGCCTCCCTGTCCATCACTAACTCTCGGAGTTCACTCAAACTCACGTCCATGAGTCGGTAATGCCATCCAGCCATCTCATCCTCTGTCATCCCCTTATCTAGCCTAGGTAAATTAAAAAATTTTAAATCATTCCAAGCATCTTTTCTGACCACAATGCAGTAAGAGTAGATCTCAATTACAGAAGAAAAACTATTAAAAATTCCAACATATGGAGGCTGAACAACACGCTGCTGAATAACCAACAAATCACAGAAGAAATCAAAAAAGAAATCAAAATATGCATAGAAACGAATGAAAATGAAAACACAATAACCCAAAACCTATGGGACACTGTAAAAGCAGTGCTAAGGGGAAAGGTTCATAGCAATACAAGCATACCTCAAGAAACAAGAAAAAAGTCAAATAAATAACCTAACTCTACACCTAAAGCAACTAGAAAAGGAAGAAATGAAGAACCCCAGGGTTAGTAGAAGGAAAGAAATCTTAAAAATTAGGGCAAAAATAAATGCAAAAGAAACAAAAGAGACCGTAGCAAAAATCAACAAAGCCAAAAGCTGGTTCTTTGAGAAGATAAATAAAACTGACAAACATTTAGCCAGACTCATCAAGAAACAAAGGGAGAAAAATCAAATCAATAAAATTAGAAATGAAAATGGAGAGATCACAACAAACAACACAGAAATACAAAGGATCATAAGAGACTACTATTGGCAATTATATGCCAATAAAATGGACAACGTGGAAGAAATGGACAAATTCTTAGAAAAGTACAACTTTCCAAAACTGAACCAGGAAGAAATAGAAAATCTTAACAGACCCATCACAAGCACGGAAATTGAAACTGTAATCAGAAATCTTTCAGCAAACAAAAGCCCGGGTCCAGATGGCTTCACAGCTGAATTTACCAAAAATTTAGAGAAGAGCTAACACCTATCCTACTCAAACTCTTCCAGAAAATTGCAGAGGAAGGTAAACTTCCGAACTCATTCTATGCGGCCACCATCACCCTAATACCAAAACCTGACAAAGATGCCACAAAAAAAGAAAACTACAGGCCAATATCACTGATGAATATGGATGCAAAAATCCTTAACAAAACTCTAGCAAACAGAATCCAACAACATATTAAAAAAATCATACATCATGACCAAGTGGGCTTTATCCCAGGGATGCGAGGATTCTTCAATATCCACAAATCAATCAATGTAATACACCACATTAACAAATTGAAAAATAAAAGCCATATGATTATCTCAATAGATGCAGAGAAAGCCTTTGACAAAATTCAACATCCATTTATGATAAAAAACCCTCCAGAAAGCAGGAATTGAAGGAACATATCTCAACATAATAAAAGCTATATATGACAAACCCACAGCAAACATTATCCTCAATGGTGAAAAATTGAAAGCATTTCCCCTAAAGTCAGGAATAAGATAAGGCTGCTCACTCTCACCACTACTATTCAACATAGTTTTAGAAGTTTTGGCCACAGCAATCAGAGCAGAAAAAGAAATAAAAGGAATCCAAATGGTAAAAGAAGAAGTAAAACTCTCACTGTTTGCAGATGACATGACCCTCTACATAGAAAACCCTAAAGACTCCACCAGAATAGTACTAGAGCTAATCAATGAATATAGTAAAGTTGCAGGACATAAAATCAACACACAAAAATCCCTTGCATTCCTATACACTAATAATGAGAATATAGAAAGAGAAATTAAGGAAACAATTTCATTCACCACTGCAACGAAAAGAATCAAATACTTAGGAATATATCTACCTGAAGAAACAAAAGACCTATATATAGAAAACTATAAAACATTGGTGAAAGAAATCAAAGAGGACACAAATAGATGGAGAAATATACCGTGTTCATGGATTGGAAGAATCAATATAGTGAAAATGAGTATACTACCCAAAGCAATCTATAGATTCAATGCAATCCCTATCAAGCTACCAACGGTATTTTTCACAGAGCTAGAACAAATAATTTCACAATTTGTATGGAAATACAAAAAAACCTCAAATAGCCAAAGCAATCTTGAGAAAAAAGAATGGAACTGGAGGACTCAACCTGCCTGACTTCAGACTATACTGCAAAGCCACAGTCATCAAGATAGTATGGTACTGGCACAAAGACAGAAATATAGATCAATGGAACAAAATAGAAAGCCCAGAGATAAATCCACGCACCTATGGACACCTTATCTTTGACAAAGGAGGCAAGAATATACAATGGAGAAAAGACAATCTCTTTAATAAGTGGTGCTGGGAAAACTGGTCAACTACTTGCAAAAGAATGAAACTAGAACACTTTCTAACACCATACACAAAAATAAACTCGAAATGGATTAAAGATCTAAACATAAGACCAGAAACTATAAAACTCCTAGAGGAGAATATAGGCAAAACACTCTCCGACATACATCACAGCAGGATCCTCTATGACCCACCTCCAAGAATATTGGAAATAAAAGCAAAAATAAACAAATGGGACCTAATTAAAATTAAAAGCTTCTGCACAACAAAGGAAACTATTAGCAAGGTGAAAAGACGGCCTTCAGAGAAAATAATAGCAAACGAAGCAACTGACAAAGATTAATCTCAAAAATATACAAGCAACCCCTGCAGCTCAATTCCAGAAAAATAAATGACCCAATCAAAAAGTGGGCCAAAGAACTAAATAGACATTTCTCCAAAGAAGACATACAGATGGCTAACAAACACATGAAAAGATGCTCAACATCACTCATTATCAGAGAAACACAAATCAAAACCGCAATGAGGTACCATTTCACGCCAGTCAGAATGGCTGCTATCCAAAAGTCTACAAACAATAAATGCTGGAGAGGGTGTGGAGAAAAGGGAACTCTCTTACACTGTTGGTGGGAATGCAAACTAGTACAGCCACTATGGAGAATAGTGTGGAGGTTCCTTAAAAAACTGGAAATAGAACTGCCATACGACCCAGCAATCCCACCCCTGTGCATACACACCGAGGAAACCAGAATTGAAAGAGACACGTGTACCCCAATGTTCATCGCAACACTGTTTATAATAGCCAGGACATGGAAGCAACCTAGATGCCCATCAGCAGATGAATGGATAAGAAAGCTGTGGTACATATACACAATGGAGTATTACTCAGCCATTAAAAAGAATACATTTGAATCAGTTCTAATGAGGTGGATGAAACTGGAGCCATAATAGGCTGTATAATAACAGAGTGAAGTAAGCCAGAAAGAAAAACACCAATACAGTATAATAACACATATATATGTAAATTAGAAAGATGGTAATGATAACCCTGTATGCAAGACAGCAAAAGAGACACAGATGTATAGAACAGTCTTTTGGGCTCTGTGGGAGAGGGCGAGGGCGGGATGAGTTGGGAGAATGGCATTGAAATATGTATATTATCATATGTGAAATGAATCACCAGTCCAGGTTCGATCCATGATACAGGGTGCTCAGGGCTGGTGCACTGGGATGACCCAGAGGGATGGGATGGGGAGGGAGGTGGGAGGGGGGTTCAGGGTGGGGAACACATGTACACCCATGGTGGATTCATGTCAATGTATGGCAAAACCAATACAATATTGTAATTAGCCTCCAATTAAAATAAATAAATTTATATTAAAATAAAAAAATTATACTCCAATTAAAAAAAAGAAAATTAATTTAAAGCTTTAAAAATTTTTTAAGAACCCATTACTTTTATGTGCATAGATATATATTATGTACCTAAAGTCCTCAAGCCACCAAGTCATCTGTTATGCTACTTGCTTTGTTGTTGTTTAGTCTCTGAGTCTGACTCTTTTTCGACTCCATGGACTGTAGACCCACCAGGCTCTTCTGTCCATGGGATTCTCCAGGCAAGAATACTGGAATGGGTTGCCATTTCCTTCTCCAGGGGATCTTCCCAACCCAGGGATTGAATCTAAGTCTCCTGAATTGGCAGGCGGATTCTTTACCAATGAGCCATCAAGGAAGCCCATGACCTGCTTACAAAGGTCAAAAATACATTCAAGGAAAAGATTTAAATTAAGTAATTTACCATGTAGTAGTTAGCATTTTAAGCATACGGCATCTTTATGGTTCTTTGACAGAAGGTAATCATTTCTGTTTATTATTTAATTTGCCTCAAGTCTGAGTTAATCAACTATAAACTGGAATGATGAAAATGGAGATTTCAGGTTGTCACTATGAACCCACTGGCAGGGTCAAGACCACTGTGCCAGCACAGGCGACAGAATGAAAGCTTTGACTGATGAAATTTGTGAAATATTCAGGACAATATTGGTAATATTGTAAAATTTTTCTAAAATTAAAATTATCTAACATTTTTTAGTAGCTCAAGAAAAGATGGCTCCTAATGACTGTCTATGCAGGATATGTCTACCATGAAACAAAGTCAACTCTGAAATTTACATGAGATGGGTCACCTGCTGCCAAAATAGCAAGCCTCTCTGAAGCTCAGGTGTTTTGTTTTTAAGGTTTTTTTTAATGTGGCCCATTTCTAAAGTCTCCATTGAATTTGCTGCAACATCGCTCCTGCTTTATGTTTTGATTTTCTGGCCCCAAGTTGTGCAAGATCTTGGCTCCCCGACCAAGGATCAAACCCCTGCACCCTCTGCATTGGAAGGCGAAGTCTTAACCACTAGACCACCAGGGAAGTCCCTGCTCAGACATTTTGATTTATCTTCTTTGTAACTGCACTCATTTATGCCCCATGTCTGATGAAATTAGTAAAATCTTCAAGAAACTGAGGAAATAACTTAGAATTGGCTTAATCATTATGGAGACACTGCATTCTGAATAACTGCTGGTATAGTTTGGCCCCTTGGCCTGATTACTCTTGCATACAACAAGACAGATAAGATGAAACAGATGAAAATAAAGACGATTAACACTTTAAAGTCATGATTCAGAGAAGAATCTAAATGATGTCTTCTTCCAAGTCTGTTTTCCTATTTAGAATTATGCCTTGATGAATAGTCCTCAAAAAAGCCTGAAATTAAGTTGTCATAGTCATATCATGATTGCTTGCTCATAAAAGAAAAAAATGTGATGAACAGATACAAGAATTTTAAAGTTTGTTTTACAAAGAATTTTAACCAAATGAGATCAGATTATTAACCTTTTTTCTCCTCCTCCCAGTTTTTTAAAGGCTTTATTTTTGGCTGTACAGGGGCTGTGTTGCTGTGTAGGGGCCACTCTCTAGTGATGGATGGGTTTCTATTGTGGTGGCTTCTCTGGTTGCAGAACATGGGCTTTAGGGCACACAGGCTTTCAGTAGTTGCGGTGCACGGGCTTAGTTGCTCTGCAGCATGAGAAATCTTCCTAGACCAGGGTTTGAACCAGTGTCTCCTGCATCGGCAGGCAGATTCTTAACTACAGTCCAGTCTCCCCTTTTTGAGTGTCATATATTACAGAAACATTGTTAGGTTCTGTCTGTAGATTTATGGAGGGTTCTTGGACATGTCATTCCAGTATAAAAATGTGATGGGAGCTATGAAATGGTCAACAGCTTTCTAAAATATTTGGACCTCTTTTTGGGGGTGACTGTCAGGGGAAAATACTCATAATCACAAACTTCCGCCAGTGGATTCCTTAGCTTCGGCAGAATCGCTGTGCTCAGGCACCCAGGGGTCACCAGGCACTCCTCTGTGGGGTTTCTGTCCTGTTGGAAGGTGGTTAGACATGGTATCTGCCCACAGTTACACCCAATTTGTATGAGTTTCTAATAGATATTGCACATTAACCCCTTACCTGGTGGCTCAGATGGTAAAGAGTCCACCTGCAATGCAGGAGACCCAAGTTCGATTCTTGGGTTGTGAAGATCCCCTGGAGAAGGGAATGGCAACCCACTCCAGTATTCTTGCCTGAAGAATCCCATAGACAGAGGAGCCTGGTGTGCTATAGTCCATGGGGTCAGAAAGAGTGGGGCACGACTGAGCCACTAACACTTTCACTTTCACCCCCTACCAGATATGTGGCTTGCAAATATTTTCTACCATTCCTTAGGTTGCCCTTTCACTTTTAAAAATTGTTTCTTTTGCTGTCCAGAAGCTTTTCAATTTGATGCAGTCCCACTTGTTTAATTTTGCTTTTGTTGTTAGTGCTTTTTTGTTGTTCCAAAAAAATCATTGTCAAGACCAATGTCAAGGCTCTTTTTCCCTGTGTTTTCTTCTAGAAGTTTTTTAGTATTGTTAAGTCAATTTTTGTGAATGGTGTAAGATAGGATCCAAGTTCTTTTTTTTTGCATGTGGTTATCTGGTTTTCCTGGCATCTCATGTTGAACAGGCCAGAACTGGATAGTTTTAATAACTGCAGCAAGCTCTGGGCTGCAGGTTGGTGCCCAGTTGTCCAATACCTGGGATGACTTGGGGAAGGGGGAATATTGGTTTGGTGGGTGAGAGTTTGATACAAGAGATGGTTGGGGTGTGAGCTCTGATTGGTTGGTTTCTATACCAAAAGCAGGCTTACAGGGGAGTCCTTTGCTATCTCTATCTTTGAGGGGGTAGTCCCTCCAGGGTTACCAAAGCTCAAATTCCAAAGCATCAAAAATACAGAAAAGGGCTTCCTTGGTGGCTCAGTGGTAAAGAATCCCCCTGCCAGTGCAGGAGATATGGGTTCAATCCCTGATCCAGGAAGATCCCACATATCGTGGACCAACTAAGCCCATGCACCGCAACTATTGAGCTTGGGCTCTAGAGCCAATGAGCTGAAACTACCGATCCCTTAAGCACAAACAGTCTGTGCTCTGCAACAAGAGAAGCCACAGCAATGGGAAGCCTGTGTACTGCAACTAGAGAAAAGCCTATGAAGCAACCAAGACCCTGCACAGCCAATAAATAAATAAATTTTAAAATTATTTTTTTTAAAAAGGAAACAGAAAACATTTTTTCCACAGGTTTATTGGCTCAGTTCTTTCTTCCATTCATTTTCTTAGTATATTTTTATATTGATTTACAAAACTTTTCATGCAAAGATGGGCACAATGAAGGACAGAAATGGTATGGACCTAAATGAAGCAGAAGATATTAAGAAGAGATGGAAAGAATACATAGAACTATACAAAAAAAAGATCTTCATGATCCAGATAATCACGATGGCATGATCACTCAATCACTCACCTGGAACCAGACATCCTGGAATGCGAAGTCAAGTGGGCCTTAGGAAGCCTCACTACAAACAAAGCTAGTGGAGGTGATGGAATTCCAGTTGAACTATTTCAAATCCCAAAAGATGATGCTGTGAAAGTGCTGCACTCAATATGTCAGCAAATTTGAAAAACTCAGCAGTGGCCACAGGACTGAAAAAGGTCAGTTTTCATTCCAATCCCAAAGAAAGGCAATGCCAAAACATGTTCAAACTACCACAAATTGCACTCATCTCACACGCTAGTAAAGTAATGCTCAAAATTCTCCAAACCAGGCTTCAACAGTACATGACCCGTGAACTTCCAGATGTTCAAGCTGGATTTAGAAAAGGCAGAAGAACCAGAGATCAAATTGCCAACATCCGCTGGATCATCGAAAAAGCAAGAGAGTTTCAGAAAAATATCTATTTCTGCTTTATTGACTATGCCAAAGCCTTTGACTGTGTAGACCACAACAAACTGTGGAAAATTCTGAAAGAGCTGGGAATATCAGACCACCTGACCTGCCTCTTGAGAAATCTGTATGCAGGTCAGGAAGCAACAGTTAGAACTGGACATGGAACAGCAGACTGTTTCCAAATAGGAAAAGGAGTACGTCAAGGCTGTATATTGTCACCCTGCTTATTTAACTTATATGCAGAGTACATCATGAAAAACGCTGGGCTGAAAGAAGCACAAGCTGGAATCAAGATTGCCAGGAGAAATATCAATAACCTCAGATATGCAGATGACAACACCCTTATGGCAGAAAGTAAAGAAGAACTAAAGAGCCTCTTGATGAAAGTGAAAGAGGAGAGTGAAAAAGTTGGCTTAAAGCTCAACATACAGAAAACGAAGATCATGGCATCCGGTCCCATCACTTCATGGCAAACAGAAGGGGAAACAATGGAAACACTGAAAGACTTTATTTTGGGGGCCTCCAAAATCACTGCAGATGGTGACTGCAGCCATGAAATTAAAAGATGCTTACTCCTTGGAGGAAAAGTTATGACCAACCTAGACAGCATGTTAAAAAGCAGAGATATTACTTTGGCAACAAAGGTCCGTCTTCTCAAGGCTATAGTTTTTCCAGTGGTCACGTATGGATGTGAGAGTTGGACTATAAAGAAAGCTGAGAGCTAAAGAATTGATGCTTTTGAACTGTGGTGTTGGAGAAGACTCTTGAGAGTTCCTTGGACAGCAAGGAATCCAACCAGTCTATCCTAAAGGAAATCAGTCCTGAATATTCATTGGAAGGACTGATGTTGAACCTGAAACTCTAATACTTTGGCCACCTGATGCAAAGAGCTGACTCATTTGAAAAGACCCTGATGCTGAGAAAGATTGAGGGTAGGAGGAGAAGGGGATGACAGAGGATAAGATAGTTGGATGGCATCACCGACTCACTGGACACGAGTTTGTGTAAGCTCTGGGAGTTGGTGATGGACAGGGAGGCCTGGCGTGCTGCAGTCCATGGGGTCCCAAAGAGTCTGAGATGACTGAGCAACTGAACTGAACTGACAAAAGTTCTTCAGATATATATGCAATGACCATTATGTTTGTTGAAAACATTTTCTCAATATGAGCTTAGGTTTCTTTACATTCCCCAAAAGATGCTAAAAACAGCACAGGAGAGAAGAATCAATGTTTCATAAAATTCTAATTTCTTAACTGGCTTAAAAATTGAGATATCAGGTGAGTGGTTAAATAGCCCACAATTTCTAATTTCTTTGTTTTGAAGAATACATGTTTTAAAACTGACAGTAATATGCTCCTAGAAAATACAATATAGGCATGACATTTGCTTTGAAATATTTTAAGATGGTTTAGGACAGCAATTTCTAGTCATTTTTGCTTTGAGGTTTCCATCCTGGTCATTTCCCCCCTCTTCAGAGAGTGGTGGCAGAAATAAGAGTAAGTAATTCTATATGGTAGTGAGCTTTCAAGATGATTTTCACTGGTTTCTAACAGTAATGAAAAACACAAGGCATGAAAGATTAAAAGAGTGAATGTTCCTTTCTTCCATCAATCTCATCAGTCAGCAGTTGGCTTTGAAGCATCTTCGTCCAATTGTCTGGAACCCTGCCGTCAGGCCTCAGGCTCTGGCCTTCAGTTCCTCTCCAACATTGCTTTGAAAGTGGGTTTTTCTCCCTATGTCACCCGGATGAAGCCTTCGATTTTCTGCTTCCCTTTTTCAGCAGAAGTTGGCACCTCTCATTGACATAGCAGCTCACAGGCCTCTCTCTGTTTCTCTTCCCTCTTGGACTAGTCTTGAGTGCAGAGCGTACAGCTCAGCAATTAAATGGTCTTTTCAGATTTCAGTGTGCCAGTTGGAGAGCAGGAAAGGCTGGTTCCTACTGCTCAGCTTGTTAATGGAATTTGGATTCTTCAAGTGAGCCAGCTGTGTGTGTGTCATTCTCTCAGTCATGTCCGACTCTTTGCGACCCCATGGACTGTAGCCCACCAGGCTCCTCTGTCCATGGTATTTCCCAGGCTAGAATACTGGAGTGGGTTGCCATTCCCTTCTCCAGGGGATCTTCCTGACCCAGGGATTGAATCCAGGTCTCCTGCATTGCAGGCAGATTATTTACCATCTGAATCACGAGAATCTCCCAAAGGGGGGAAAAAATATCAGGTGATGAAGAAGGCAAGTTTTCCTCTATGAAATAATATAATTCTGTTATGTAACCAGAGCAGTTCTGTGGAGAGCACGGTGTAGGCATCCTGGAAGGACTTTCAGGAGCTTAAGAACAGCACTTTTGGAGAAGAAAACTTGAAAATCCCTACTAACAAGTAAGGTTTCATCAGACCATGAAAACGTGACCATGTGTTCAAAGATATACCTTTACTTTTCTCACACATTAGCATGCCAAGTTGAGGAGCATCCTAAGTCACAGCGAGAAGGCAGATAAGATCAAGCACTTTGTCTCTATCTGAGTTCTGTTTCCCTCCTGCTGTCTATTATCCTCTAGATTTTACCTGAGTATCATGTCTTCCATGAACAGTTTTCTGATACCTGATAATCTGTCCTTACCTCCTTTCTCAAACAAAACTTACATCTACTTTTCATTATATGTTAAGTAATGGGATTATTTATTGACTGTATCCCACGCTGACCTGCAAATTACATGAGAGCATGACAATCAATAAATATTTGTTGACTGAAAGAAATGATGACTGAATAAACGGTGAGTAAATGCTTTACCTAATATCTGAGAAAATAATTGCTCTCATAGCTACTGAGCAAATTTCCTTTCCTTCAGTCTTTAGAGGAGTGACCTTAAGAGTGTCCTGGGATTTCCCAGAAAGTGCAATCCCCCTAAAAATTGATACACGGTTTATAATGAACAAGGCACAGGCTCTAATTCACATTCTGCCCATAATGATCCTACAACCTTGGTTTCCAGCAGCCTTGCTGGGTCTTTGCAATCTTCTCTACGACATTCTGGTCAATAATTTTGCCAAAGAAGGCTTAACTCATTAACTTGGGTTAACAATTTGTATCATCATGTTTTAGGTCTACTATATCCTTCTTTCTGTGTCCCCATCCTAATCTGAATGGGTGGATTTCTTGCCAGGGTTCAGCTATTAGTTCCCTAAAACCTGCTTGTTTATTTAGTTCTTGTAATATGACTTCTATCTCTCTATGATATTACATTATAGTTCAGAGAAACTGTACACAGTTATATGTCTTCAATTAGCTGGAACTCGCTGATGCTAAAGCTTTAAAATTTTGTCCAAATTCCTGACATTCCATGTCAATCAATTCACAACTAACTAAAGATTGAAAAAGAAAGAAAAAATAAAATAAAAAGAAATCCATGAGGAAGGCTGTATTTAAAGAAATTCTGCATTATAATGGGTATATTTTTAGTGTCAATTTTGTAATATGAATGATGCTTAACTCATTGACTTGGAATCTTATGTCTTTGAGGAATTTTTAGTCTTTCCTCCATATAGTATTTATTATGCATTACTTCTATAACCTAAATATTTTCTAGCTCAACCTCACGTTTCACCCCCTACCCCAGGTACCATCTTTTTAGAGAGGCTCACTCCACTCCTGGCCCTCCACTCATCAGTCCCACCATCCACACTTGAGTTCCCATAGAGTGCCCTGCATTTTCGCTTAGCATTTATCACCGTCTTGTATGCTAGAGACTTTTAGAACAGGAAGAAAGAAAATAAACCTAGTAAGTAAAGTCTGTAGCATACAAAAGTGAAGTGAACTAGAATGTAAGCCCTGTAAAAATATAATTATTCATTGTCTTTGTTATTTTTGTCTCACAATCCATCTTAGTTCCTAGGGAAAAAATACCTGACACATAGTAGGCATGTGATAAATACTTGTTTAAATGAATATATTTTAACTTCTAAAAGAAGTGTGTTCTTTTTTAAAATAATGTAGCCATTCTAGGAGGAAAGTACAAGAACTTTGTAAGTTTTCAGTTAGAAAACAACAGAGTAGAGGAAGGTGAGTCTCATCCTAATAAATTGCTGTTAGTCAATCAGCAAGCATTGTTTGAATCCACTTTGGAATAATCACTTTGCCAAGGCTTTTATAAGGGGTACAGAAGAATTTTTTAAATTAACTACTTATAATCTAGTTGAGGACACAAAAGCAACAGATTTGAGAGGATTCATACACATTGTCAGCTATTGTATAATTGTCTGGCTCAGACAAGTATATTGATTGAATTCAGAGAACAGGACAAGAGCAGCAGGTGTAAGATCTGACTTGAGCCTTGGAATACGGGTAAAATTTGGATGAACCTTGAATCCTCACTATGATGTTACAGGGTAGGAATTGTTCACCTTTATGAACAATGTTACATGGAGCCCCAAAGGGGTTAAGTAATGAGTTCAAGTCTACAAAAGTAGTCAGTGGTGAAGCCAGAGTTTAAATCTATCTCCTTAATACGAGATAGTAGACTTGGGCTAAATCAGAGAGGCTCTGTTGAGCAGCAGAGACCCAAGGGAATTTTCCTCATGGATGAGGTCCATGACAAAAGAGATAGATAGTACAGGTGTCAGATTAGTGAGAGATATTTGCAATATGATATTATAAGGTAATTATTTTAAATAATTAAGTTGCTTATTTTTTAAATTTATTTTTAATTAAATGATAATTGCTTAATTATGTCATACTGGTTTCTACCATACATCAACATGCGTCGGCCATAAGTATACATATGTCCCTCCCCTCCTGAACCTCTCTCCCACCTCCTACCCTACCCCACCCCTCTAGGTTGTCACAGAGCCCCGGTTTGAGTTCCCTGAGTCACACAGCAAAAAATAATTAAGTTGTTTATTGTTATGCATTAAATTGGGCTTCCCTAGTGGCTCAGATCATAAAGAGTCCACCTGCAATTCAGGAGACCAGGATTCAACCCCTGGGTTGGGAAGATTGACTGGAGATACCCACTCCCGTATTCTTGCCTGGAAAATCCCATAGACAGGGGAGCCTGGTGGGCAACCAGGGGCTTGGAAAGAGTCGGACATGACTTAGGAACTAACACTTTCACATGCATTAAGTTCATCCAATTTAACACTTTATTTTATGGTAAATGATAATACAGGAAATAGACAAGACTGAGGAGGTATGGCTGCCTGGGTATAGGGGATGAAATAGGATCACTCAGAGATGACCCTATATTTTGAACCTAGGTCCCTAGGATAAAGATGCTACAGTTGTAGAGACAGGAAAATACAGAGAAGCAGCTAGGTATGTGGGTGGGGGACAAAATAAATTCAGTTAATATTATGAAACTAAAAATTGCTTCATCTATTTTGGCTATTTGGGGTCTTTTGAAGTTCCATACATATTTTAGGATGATTTTCTCTTTTGCTCATATAATTGGAAGAATAAAAATAAACTGTCTGATGCTACTGAAAATCAAATTCTAAAGAAAAAGTAAAATGAAGTAAGATAAGAGCTTTGTGACTGTCTCTCGTAGCAGAAGCCAGGGTGAGGGTCCAGAGACTATAGCTTCTTATCAAAACAAAAGCCTGATTTCAGGGCTGCCACCTAGTTAATAAGGCAAAGCCCTGAGTTCACAATAAGAGGGTAAGTAATTAAAAAGAAGAGGGCAACAGAGGATGAGATGATTAGATAGCATCACCGACTCCATGGACATGAACTTAAGCTAATCCTGGGAGACAATGAAGGACAGGGAAGCCTGGAGTGCTCTAGTCCATGGGGTCACAAAGAGTCGGATACAACTTAGCAACTGAACAATAACAAGGAATTTAAGATAGCAAAATTCTGGACACATGATATAATAAAATAATCTTTTCCTCTCTGTATTTAGAAACATCTTTGGAAATGTAAACACTAAAGCAAATCCTTAAGTGTGGCTTAATTGCCTTTGATGAGAATATTGGACTATGAGATTGCACAGGAGGTATTCAGGGCAGTCCACATGGTGTTTCTCTTAGAAACTCTTTCTGGTTTAGTGTTGCCCACCCCCTGGTTCTGTAACTTCTCTAGCCCTCTGTTCCCATGAGATTAGCAGTTTTGCAGAAGATGCCTTAACATGTGAGCAAAGGAAAGGGAATAAAACTCCACGAAGGCAAAGCCATGACATGATCGCACAGCACATGCTAAAACCAACAGCAGAGCCAACAGGGAACACAGCCCTTAATTCTTTTTCCAGATTTTTTAAGGTCCACTCCCTTAGGGGCTTCCCAAGTGGCTCAGTAGTAAAGAATCTATCTGCCAATTCAGGAGACACAAGAGACACAGGTTCAATCCCCTGGAAAGGGAATGTCAACCCACTCCAGTATTCTCGCTTTAAGTACTTCTGGTAAGAACTGTATCCCAGCCATTGCAGAAAATAATAATAATAATAATTTTGTTTCTTTAAAAAATTTTTCTTTTATTCTTATTAGTATCATTTACTTCACTATGTGATTAGCGTATATTGTAGTCAATTATTTTCAAGTTGTCTGTTTGTGAAGGCCTAAACACACAATGGCATCACCAACTCGATGGACATGAATTTGAGCAAGCTCCATGAGTTGGTGATGGATAGGGAAGCCTGGCGTGCTGCAGTCCATGGGGTTGCAGAGAGTTTGACATGACTGAGCGATTGAACTGAACTGAAACACACAATTGCTGCCAAATCAGACAGAGTTTTATTCCCTTTCCTTTGCTCACATGTTAAGGCATCTTCTACAAAATTGCTAATCTCATGAGAACAGAGGGCTAGAGAAGTTACAGAACCAGGGAGTGGACAGATTTTATGAGCCTCGGGCTGCAAAGAAAGAAAGCATAACTCCTGGAATCTCTAGCCTCTGGATTGTCAATCATTCCATCATAGGCCAAAGACAGGTTGATGGAATCAGTGCATCTAATCAGTGAATAGCCCTTGGAAGAAAGTTACAATGGAGGTTTTGGAAGTAAGGCAGAAGCAGTCATGTGGGGAACAGGTTGCTGGATAGAAATTCATCTTTCTGGTTATAGCGATGGTAGCATAAAACAGGAGGTAAAGTTCCCCTGAGGAGACATCGAAACCCAACTCAGGCTTAATGATACTTTTTTTGGCGATGTTAGCTATTATATAATCTGAGTCTCAATGCAATTTTCTGTGGTTAGGTGTGTATACTGTGCTCAGTCTCAGTCACACCCAACACTTTGTGACCCTATGGACTATAGCCTACCAGGCTTCTTCACCCATGGGGTTTTTCAGGCAAGAATACAGTTTCCATGATACAGACAAGGAGTACTGAGACAGAAAATGGTTGGGTTTCAATTAAGTTAGTACCTATGCCAGGGACTAGATTCCAGGTCTCTTGAATATTAGCCCAGCATTCTTCTGTATACCAATGTTCACAATCTGACTGAAGACATAGTACAAGTACAAGAATGACATGATGGGTCAGGGTGGCATACCCCTGTTCTGGCTCAAAGGGACAGAATGAATGGGAAGACTAGGAAACAAAGCTGTTCACTTGTTCAAAAATTACATTTATTGAGCATTTTCTCTGATGAGTGCCTGTTGGAGATGACATTTGAAACATGAAGCTTTAGGCTTCTAAAGGATTTGTTACTTGGTCTGGTAAAAAGAGTCCATTAAAAAGGTCACTAACCAAATTATCCAAGTGTTAAATAAGAAGTGCAGTAAGAAGGTCCATGAGGTTGCACAGAAGGCCCTAATGAGAGTAGGTGATGCCTTGAAGGGTGTACGGAAAGCGGACGGGGGATTTCCCTCGTGCTGCAGTGGTTAAGAATCTACGTTCCAGTGCAGGGGATGTAGATTCAGCCCCTGGTTGGGGAAGTAAGATCTTACATGTAAGAAGCAACAAGACCTGCCCTGCAACTACTGAACCTGTGCCCCACAATGAAGACCTAGTGTACCCAAAATTAAAAAAGAAAATTAATAGAAGGCAGTCAGGAGAGAGAATCTGCAGGTGGGGGTGAGATTCCCAAGGCGAGGATAGCTTTTGCTCGAAGCTGGAAAGGGAACAGTCTTGGTGTTAAACATGACCTAGCCAGTTGGCTTAAAGCAGTTACTCTAGATGTCAGTTCAGAATTTTAGAAACTGGAGTGAATGAAGTACTATTGTCAACCAGCCTTAATTTCCTAAATAATTTAATCAAATATCTTTACTCTATGCTGTATAATCAGTGTCACTCCCTAACAAGGTTTAATAAGACTTTCTTTTGATAATTAATAATGATCTACTTGAAACTAATGTTACCAGGATTGCCGGTTTTGCAAAAATGACTAGTGGGAAAAAATCATTTGTCACAGGATATTATAATAATACACACTGAAGTGCTCTAATGATTTTAATACGCCTAAAGTAGTATAAGTCACACCTTTAAACAAACTCAAAATGAATACAAAGTTGGGGGAGAGGGGTGGTGTAAGAGTGCAGTGTAGACGCTCACACTGGGTACTACCGGCCAGGAGCATTGCATGCATGTTTTTCTTTCTGAGGTTTTCATTCCTAAATTTTGCTTTAACTTATCTCTGAATTGCTCCAATTACACCCAGTGTTAACTATGCACAACCCTTGGGTGCACACAGGGACCAATTTATGGTACTCAATTTGTTATTCCATGTATTTCCTATGTTGGGGTTCCCCAACCTCTGGGCTGCTGGAGCTTTTAAAAACAAACGTAAAAAGGATACAAACTAACTCTAGATAGTGGAGAGCTATAGGTAGGGAGCGGCAGCTACCCAGGTGCAGGAGAGCCGAGAGGAGCTACTTGACGTTCAAGGTCAGGAGGGGCGACTTCATCCAAGGTAAGGAGCAGTGGCTGCACTTTGCTGGAGCAGCCATGAAGAGATACCCCACGTCCAACGTAAGAGAAACTCAAGTAAGATAGCAGGTGTTGAGAGAGGGCATCAGAGGGCAGACACACTGAAACCATAATCACAGAAAACTAGCCAATCTGATCACATGGACCACAGCCTTGTCTAACTCAGTGAAACCCCATGCCATGTGGAGTCACCCAAGACAGGCGGGTCATGGGGGAGAGGTCTGACAGAATGTGGTCCACTGGAGAAGGGAATGGCAAACCACTTCAGTATTCTTGCCTTGAAACCCCATGAACAGTATGAAAAGGCAAAATGATAGGATACTGAAAGAGGAACTCCCCAGGTCGGTAAGTTCCCAATATGCTACTGGAGATCAGTGGAGAAATAACTCCAGAAAGAATGAAGGGATGGAGCCAAAGCAAAAACAATACCCAGTTGTAGATGTGACTGGTGATAGAAGCAAGGTCCGATGCTGTAAAGAGCAATATTGCATAGAAACATGGAATGTTAGGTCCATGAATCAAGGCAAATTGGAAGTGGTCAAACAGAAGATGGCAAGAGTGAACATTGACATTCTAGGAATCAGCGAACTAAAATGGACTGGAATGGGTGAATTTAACTCAGATGACCATTATATCTACTACTGTGGACAGGAATCCCTTAGAAGAAATGGAGTAGCCATCATGGTCAACAAAAGAGTCCAAAATGCAGTACTTGGATGCAATCTCAAAAATGATAGAATGATCTCTGTTCATTTCCAAGGCAAACCATTCAATGTCACGCTGATCCAAGCCTATGCCCCAACCAGTAACGCTGAAGAAGGTGAAGTTGAACAGTTCTATGAAGACCTACAAGACCTTTTAGAACTAACACCCAAAAAAGATGTCCTTTTCATTATAGGGGACTGGAATGCAAAAGTAGGAAATCAAGAAACACCTGGAGTAACAGGAAAATTTGGCCTTGGAGTACGGAATGAAGCAGGGCAAAGGCTAATAGAGTTTTGCCAAGAGAACACACTGGTCATAGAAAACACCCTCTTCCAACAACACAAGAGAAGACTCTACACATGGACATCACCAGATGGTCAACACCGAAATCAGATTGATTATATTCTTTGCAGCCAAAGATGGAGAAGCTCTATACAGTCAGCAAAAACAAGACCAGGAGCTGACTGTGGCTCAGATCATGAACTCTTTATTGCCAATTCAGACTTAAACTGAAGAAAGTAAGGAAAACCACTAGACTATTCTGGTATGACCTAAATCAAAGCCCTTATGATTATACAGTGGAAGTGAGAAATAGATTTAAGGGACTAGATTTGATAGACAGAGTGCCTGATGAACTATGGACGGAGGTTCGTGACATTGTACAGGAGACAGGGATCAAGACCATCCCCATGGAAAAGAAATGCAAAAAAACAAAATGGCTGTCTGAGGAGACCTTACAAATAGCTGTGAAAAGAAGAGAAGTGAAAAGCAAAGGAGAAAAGGAAAGACATTCCCATTTGAATGCAGAGTTCCAAAGAATAGCAAGGAGAGATAAGAAAGCCTTCTTCAGCGATCAATGCAAAGAAATAGAGGAAAACAAGAGAATGGGAAAGACTAGAGATCTCTTCAAGAAAACTAGAGATACCAAGGGAACATTTCATGCAAAGATGGGCTCAATAAAGGACAGAAATGGTATTGACCTAAAAGAAGCAGAAGATATTAAGAAGAGGTGGCAAGAATACACAGAAGAACTGTACAAAAAAGATCTTCACAACCAAGATAATCACGATGGTGTGATCACTCATCTAGGGCCAGACATCCTGGAATGTGAAGTCTAGAGGGCCTCAGAAAGTATCACTATGAACAAAGTTAGTGGAGGTGATGGAATTCCACTTGAGCTATTTCAAATCCTGAACGATGATGCTGTGAAAGTGCTGCACTCAATATGTCAGCAAATTTGGAAAACTCAGCAGTGGCCACAGGACTGAAAAAGGTCAGTTTTCATTCCAGTCCCAAAGAAAGGCAATGCCAAAGAATGCTCAAACTATGGCACAATTGAACTCATCTCACATGCTAGTAAAGTAATGCTCAAAATTCTCCAAGCCAGGCTTCAGCAATCTGTGAACTGTGAACTTCCAGATGTTCAAGCTGGTTTTAGAAAAGGCAGAGGAACTAGAGATCAAATTGCCAATATCCACTGGCTCATGGAAAAAGCAAGAGAGTTCCAGAAAAACATCTATTTCTGCTTTATTGACCATGCCAAAGCCTTTGACTGTGTGGACCTCAGTAAACTGTGGAAAATTCTGAAAGAGATGGGAATACCAGACCACCTGACCTGCCTCTTGAGAAACCTATATGCAGGTCAGGAAGCAACAGTTAGAATTGGACATGGAACAAGAGACTGGTTCCAAATAGGAAAAGGAGTACGTCAAGGCTGTATATTGTCACCCTGCTTATTTAACTTCTATGCATAATACATCATGAGAAATGCTGGGCTGGAAGAAGCACAAGCTGGAATCAAGATTGCTGGGAGAAATATCAATAACCTCAGATATGCAGATGACACCACCCTTATGGCAGAAAGTGAAGAGGAACTAAAAAGCTTCTTGATGAGAGTGAAAGAGGAGAGTGAAAAAATTGGCTTAAAGCTCAACATTCAGAAAATGAAGATCATGGCATCTGCTCCCATCACTTCATGGGAAATAGATGGGGAAACAGTGGAAACAGTGTCAGATTTTATTTTTGGAGGCTCCAAAATCACTGCAGATGGTGATTGCAGCCATGAAATTAAAAGACACTTAGTCCTTGGAAGGAAAGTTATGACCAACCTAGACAGCATATTCAAAAGAAGAGACATTACTTTGCCAAAAAAGGTCCGTCTAGTGAAGGCTATGGTTTTTCCTATGGTCATGTATGGATGTGAGAGTTGGACTGTGAAGAAAGCTGAGTGCTGAAGAATTGATGCTTTTGAACTGTGGTGTTGGAGAAGACTCTTGAGAGTCCCTTGGACTGCAAGGAGATCCAACCAGTCCATCCTAAAGGAGACCAGTCCTGGGTGTTCATTGGAAGGACTGATGCTGAGGCTGAAACTCCAATACTTTGGCCACCGCATGCGAAGAGTTGATTCATTGGAAAAGACCCTGATGGTGGGAGGGATTGGGGGCAGGAGGAGAAGGGGACGACAGAGGATGAGATGGCTGGATGGCATCACCGATTCGATGCACATGAGTTTGGGTGAATTCCGGGAGTTGGTGATGGGCAGCGAGGCCTGGCGTCCTGAGGTTCATGGGGTCGCAAAGAGTCGGACACGACTGAGTGACTGAAATGAACTGAACTGAACTGAACTGATAGCTAGGGAGAGAGGAAAGAGATGTAGGGTTAGGATTTATTTAGATAATATTTATATCTTAAAAATTGAAGTCAAATGTGATAAAAAGTTATCTTCGCATGTATAATTTAATATATATTATATTGCTATATATATGAAAAATATTCTAATAATAAAATAGATATGCAATATTGGGCTCATGCTCAAACATGAAATCCTTCGACATCATTATATCTTTTCCTCCTGCAAAACTTCCTACTTAATAATCCCTTTATTCCAAGCTTCAATTCAGTTCAGTTCAGTCGCTCAGTCGTGTCCAACTCTTTGTGACCCCCTGAACCACAGCACGCCAGGCCTCCCTGTCCATCACCAACTCCCGGAGTCCACCCAAACCCATGTCCATTGAGTCGGTGATGCCATCCAACCATCTTGTACTCTGTCGTCCCCTTTTCCTCCTGCCCTCAATCTTTCCCAGTATCAGGGTCTTTTCCAATGAGAACTTTTTGCACGAGGTGGCCAAAGTATTGGAGTTTCAGCCTCAGCATCAGTCCTTCCAATGAACACCCAGGACTGGTCTCCTTTAGGATGGACTGGTTGGATCTCCTTGCAGTCCAAGGGACTCTCAAGAGCCTTCTCCAGCACCACAGTTCAAAAGCATCAGTTCTTCAGTGCTCAGCTTTCTTTATAGTCCAACTCTCACATCCATACATGACCACTGGAAAAACCATAGCCTTCACTAGATGGACCTTTGTTGACAAGTAATGTCTCTGCTTTTTAATATGCTGTCTAGGTTGGTCATAACTTTCCTTCCAAGGAGTAATCATCTTTTAATTTTATGGTTGCAATCACCATCTGCAGTGATTTTGGAGCCTCCAAAAATAAAGTCTGACACTGTTTCCACTGTTTCCCCATCTATTTCCCATGAAGTGATGGGACCGGATGCCATGATCTTCATTTTCTGAGTGTTGAGCTTTAAGCCAACTTTTTCACTCTCCTCTTTCACTTTCATCAAGAGGCTCTTTAGTTCTTCTTCACTTTCTGCAATAAGGGTGTTGTCCTCTGTATAACTGAGGTTATTGATATTTCTCCCAGCAATCTTGATTCCAGCTTGTGCTTACTCCAAGCTTCAGTAAGTGCTTAATCCACTTAGAAGTTAATTGATTCTTCCTCTTATTATCCACACTTGAATCAAGATCCTTTTATGTTTCTATTCTCTGTCCCAAAGGAGATGAGGAGAGTGCTGGGTCTGGGTAAGAATGATGAATCTGAAGTACCTGATCACTAGAACAGAAAAGCCCTGTGAGAGTTCTATAAAAGAAATTTAATAGTTGTAAATATAGAGAAGTAGGTTTTGAAGAGAAAGGATATTTCAAAGGAGAGATTTTATTATTATTATTGTTCTTAAACAAAATTATTGAGGTGGGTGAACTGATGATTCATCTTTATGTAATAGATCAAAACAAAACAAGACCTAAATATCCAAGGCTCTCGGTGTTTGAATTTTGACGAACAGACTGTAATTCTTATAAGTGTAGAAGATTTTAGATATTTCCTGATGACTGAATGTTTAAACATAGTGAATTCATTACTTTGCAGAACAAATTAGGGTTAAGATCATTATCTAAAAATGGTTTTTCCATAAAAATGGAAATTTACAACTTACTCTAAGAATTTATTGGAAAAGTTCTTTCTAAACAATGTCAGAGAAAAAAATTTATTCTGTGTCCTTCTCCTTTACTGTATACAGCATTTAATGAATTAGTATTTGAACATTTCAGTGAAAGATATATACGGTCGTGTGTATTATTCAGGTCTTCTTTGCAATTTATCAGTTTGTAAAATTGATATTTATATAGCATTTAAGCATATTTTAGCTTGAAAGATTCATTTTTCTGGAATTGGTTGTCAGTCCAGCAAGGGTGCTATGAGGATTTCTCTCAGATATGTTAATAAATACAAGGGGAGGGAAAAAAATCATGACTGTAATTGCAGTGTCAGGACATTCTGGCTGGCATAGAATAAAACATTAAAATAAACATGAAAGCAATAAAATATCTAGATGTCAGGATTCTAGTCAATAAATATTTTCAGAGTAGCATAACAAAACTACTATTTTCAACACATATAAGTCTGCTTGATAAATACACTCAGGGGTTCAATTTTAAAGTTCAAAGGAAAAATAAAATTTTAAGGATGATCAAACCACATGATGATTTTATAAACTTGAAACCCAGGGGAAAAATTAATTCTTCAACGATTAGAATGTGTAGGGGAAGAAAAATCTCTTTCCTTTTACCCTCCTGGGTTCTTCAGTTGGGGCCCTGCAAATTAGACAGACAAAAGACAGATTAAGAAGAGAAAAACAAGTTTATGAACGTGTGCAGCACGCATACACGCAGAGACCACAGTGATGAAAAACGCAGAAGGGTGGTTAGAACTGAGCTTCTATAACATCTTAACAAAGACCTATACATTTGTGGAGAGGTGACAAGACAAAGGAAAAGGTTTTCAGCTTCCAAGGGTGTCAAACTGAGGGCAGATAAATATGGGGAGAACTCATGGAGTGAGGTCTCTGCGGGTGCATCTCTGCAAAGGGGATTTGTGGCAGATAGTATGATGGCTCAGAATTTTCTGCTTTTAGTCTGATAAAGGAAGTTCAAAAAGCTTTCTTTTTTTAACTTTTTGGCCGCATGGCACTCCCTGCAGGAACTTAGTTCCCAGCTCAGGGGTGGAACCCACGCCCCCTGCAGGAGAAGTGCAGAATCTTACTCACTGGCCCACCAGGAATGTTCCAGAAGTTATCTTTCTGCATCTCTTGACTCTCAAATGTCTTCAGCTAAAAATAATCCATATGCCATCTCTTTCACACATGGTAATGTGTGTGTTTCCGTCCTGCTCTCTCAATTCATCCCACCCCCTTCTTCCCCGGCTGTATCCACAGGTCTGCTCTCTATGTCCGGGCCGAATGACAAGTTGCTGTGAGACACAGGGTGCTCAGCCTTGTGCTCTGCGACAACCTAAAGAGGTGCGATGCGGTGGGAGGTGGGAGGCAGGTTCAAGAGGGAGGGGACATATGTATACATATGGCTGATGTATGGCAGAAACGAATACGACATTGTAAAGCAATTATCCTTCAATTAAAAATAAATTTTGAAAAGGTAATCCATATGCCAAAGTAGCATATTTTGAGGTGGCATACTTTGATTTCATAAAAATGCCTTTAAATCAGTTTGAATCCTAACATTGATCATAATATATCTACCCTTAGCCTAATATGAATCCTAATGCTATGAAGTGATATTTGCAGATTATTATGCTTCCTCCTATGGACTGCAGCCTGCCAGGCTCCTCTGTCCATGGGATTCTCCAGGCAAGAATACTGGAGTGGGTAGCCATTCCCTTCTCCATGGGATCTTCCCAAACCAGGGATCAAACCCGAGTCTCCCCAAAATAGAAGTCCTCTATAATAATATATGTCTTACAAAATTTTTGGTGTTATGTCCTTCAAATTCTGCAGTCATGCTTGAGGTCAAGGACACTTCATTGGAAGGAGTGCTGATGCTCTGTCTCAATGGTAGACATCTGGGGGGATTGAGACTTTCAACAATGCTCCATAAATGCTTCCTCTCAGTGTGTCCCTCCCACTGACCCCACCCCTCAGGCACCAGCATGTACTTCAGATATACCACTGGAGCCCTGCCCTCGACTGCAGTGGAGACTCAAGATGGTAGAAAGGGTGCTCCCCTGTGAGACAGACCATACAAGAAAGACAGGACCTTTAGGAGGACCTCTGAAATCATGCCACCATTGGCAGCTTCCCACTTTGCCCATAAACATTGCTTGCAAAATGAACACATCCTTTTTCAGAACCACAATTGACCTCTCAAGAAGTGACTTCACAAGTCCAAGACAGGAGTAATCGTTTTCTTTGTTGGCTATGTATCTGAGGATCGACATTTCAAAGCTCTTACCCACAGTGTCTCGAATATCTTCAAGTAATGCTTTTACACGCCATCAGCAGATTTTTCTTTCCTTGGAACCTAATCTCCAGTGGTGCTTGGTGGTCTTTAATCATAAATGGCTGATGTTGGCCGCCGGCCCCTCACCAGGCGCTCTGCCTAACTCATCCACCATCTACCCTGGTAACTGTACTTCAGTCGTGCTGGGAGCTGTCAGCTAAATGAATCCAATTAGTTTTCCAAATAATTGGCTTGAATGAAATTTTCCATCTGCATTGCATTTAACTTTCTTTGCACCACCAAAGACTTTTATTTTTATCTCTATTATAGCATTTCTGTCATTCTGTCTTAAATCATATCAAGCTGTTTTCAGACCTACCTCATCAATTCCTCAAGGGTAGGTATATTTCTTATTCAATATTTTTTTCCCAACACCTGGAATATGGTATCTGTTATATGTTAAATGTTATTTAAGTGTAGTATCATAAAAGAAATAACTTTCATCTTATGATAGAGCAAGATAATGTGAGGGGCTCTTGGTGTGCATGTGGTGTTATATGGAGATGAATTTACAATTCAAGTGTTTTAAGAATAAAATCGAAAGGCATTCTCACTGCCTATAGAGGAGAGAAAGGATTTGAATGAGATGAGCTGTCATTGGGGAAAACTTCTCTGATTGTTCTACACTCTGGAAATGAACAAGTGCCGGAAACATTCCAGTGAGAGCATCTGAGCGGTGGCCCCGACAGAGCCGCTTTCAAAGCAGAAAGAAGATTTTCTCAGGTTGAGCTGAGCTTCCTTGAAGAGCTCCAGGTAGCAAGACCTCTGAACTCACTTCAGCATTCCTCTTTCAAGGGGAGGATGTTACTGTATAATAGGAGCTGATGAAATGGTTGGATGGCATCACCGACTCAGTGTACATGAATCTGAGCAAACTCCAGGAGATGGTGAAGGACAAGGAAGCCTGGTGTGCTGCAGTCCATGGGGTTGCAGAGTCAGACACAACTTAGTAACTGAACAATGACAACAAAGATAAACAGATCCAGGAAGAGACAAGGATTCCACTTGGCTCAGACTCAAAGCTTGAATCAATTTAAACTGAAAGAGACCAGCTCAGCTTAGCCAGACTATGTGATGAGTGGATACTAGGGGCTGTGTTCTCCCCCTGCTCTGCTGTTTCAATTCCCTGTGCTGAACAAACACCTCCACATCTTTGCTCTTGTGGTATTTTATTCATTTTCCTTTGCTTACATTGTCAAGGTTCCTTCTGGAAAATGCTAATCTCATGGGGACAGAGAGGCTAGAGACATTTCATACCCAAGGGAGTGGACAGAGCTGAGCAGGACTGGACTTGAAAGAAGTCGAGGGTCTTTTTCCCCTCAGTCCCCTCTCGCAACCAGGAAGAAAGAAATGCCCAGAGACACATGGCCAGGGCTGCCTTACGTCTCAGTGATAACAAAGTCCAGTCTTCACTGAATTAATGTAAGTTGACTTTTTCAAATATCTTTTCCCTGTCAATAGGGCTTCCCTGGTGGCTCAGACGGTAAAGAATCTGCTTGCGATTCAGGAGACCTGGGTTCGATCCCTGGGTTGGGAAGATCCCCTGAAAGAAGGCATGGCAATCCCTGTAGATAAATACCTCGTCATGTCAACTTTAAACTTCTGTGGGTAAGTGAAAATTTACTATGTTAAAAAATATTTTCTTAGCCCCACATTGTCGATTTCAAATACATTTAGCAGAAGGAAAGGAAAAAAATTTCAAAATGTTTGGTTGTTTTTGACAAAGCTTTTCAAAGCTTTAAATATTACTTTAAATACAGTTTTTTATCACCCTTTTTCCATTTTCATAATATCTCACTTCATTTCCCAACAAGTCAGATGATTTTCTACATTTGCCTAGAACTAAAAGCTTAAAATTTCCAGGGGCCTCTACATTCTTGCAGGTACCAAGGTCAAGAATATTCAAAGGGTTTTGCTCTTGGTGTTTTTGCCTTTAATTAACCTGCTTTTGTCGGTTCAAGGGAAAATCTCAAAGACCTTATACAGCTTCTCCTTTCCTTTCAAATCAACTGCGTGATTGCTTGCAAAGAACACTTGTTTTGCAAACTAGCTGCAAAATCTTTCTGTGCAAATGATGACAAACGAAACCTGGATCTCTCAAGGCAGATTTTAGACTCTTATGTTTTTTTTTTTTTTGCTCTGAAATTGGTACACCGGAAGCTGCTCAAGAAGAGAATGCTATTGGGCAAAGTTCTTGCTCAGGAAGGTTTCATGACCTTTGGTTACAGAAAGGACCTCTCTGGAGCCCAGAGTGGTTTTGTCAGAGATAAAGTGGGCGTTAGTTAAGGTGGTGAAAATGCTCTCTTGTCCCTACTGACAGCTGGGGAAGAGTGGATCCCTGTTCGGATTTGTGTAGAGTGATGGAGTGGTGTTGTTTTTCTTTTAATTTTTTAAAAATTTATTTTAGGGACTTCCCTGATGGTTCCGTGGTTAAGACTCTGAGCTCCCAGTACAGGGGGCCCAGGTTCAATCCCTGGTCAGGGAACTAGATCCCACATGCCACAACAGGGCGTTCACGTAGTGCAATTCAAGGTCCCAGGCGTCGCAGCGAAGACCCGGAGCTGTCAGATAAATAAAATATATGTATTAAAAAAATTTTTTTTATTTTATTTATTTAATAATAGCAATTAAATAAAGCTATTTAATTGCTTTACACTATTGATTTGATTTCTGCGGTACATCAACATGAATTAGCCATAGATATACATATGCTCCCTCCCGCTTGAACCTCCCTCCCACCTCCCACCCTTTCCCACCCCTCTAGGTTGTTACAGAGCCCCACTGTGAGTTCCCTGAATCATACAGCAAATTTCCATTGGCTATCCTGTTATGCAAAGTGAAGTAACTCAGAAAGAGAAAAACAAATACCGTGTATTAATGAATATATGTGGACTCTAGAAAGATGGTACTGATGAACCTGTCTGCAGAGGCAGAGAACAGACTTGTGCAGATGGGGGGTTTTAAAGGGAGGATGAGAGAGTGAGCAGGACCAGGGGGCCTCAGCAGAGTCGGGGAAGGAAACATCCCGAAGTCTTGGTTGATGTCACTGCCATCTGGCAGTGTGTCTGCTGGCTGACGGCCGAGAAAGTGAGGAATTTATTGTCCCACATAGACTGGGAGGCTGAGGACCTAGCCTTCCTGATTTTTTCAAAGAATGGCTTTCAGGTCCTTGAGAAAGGCACTGCTGAGCTGTAGGAGATGGATACGTGTCTCAAAAGGACAGAGGAAGGATTCACAACTGTAAACCCTCTTTAGTGAAAGATGTAAGGAAAAGGAGGTCAAGGGCCACGTGTTAGCTAACACAAAAAATAAATTCTATTGCCAGCCCAGAGCATCTCCAGACAGGAGCTCAGAAGGGGCTGGGCCTTACCAGAGCTGCAGCCTTAGGCTGCTGGACGTCAAGATAAAGTCCATTCAGCCTGCAGCCTGGGGGGTCTGAAGGAGTGATCACTGTCCGGAGTTCCATGGTTCTGGGTTCATCCGAGGGATCCAATGCTTTGGTTTAGACTCATTAAAAAAAGAAAAAAAAAAAAAAAAAACAACTTTCTACAGGATCATAAATCTAAGCTCCTTGTTTTGTTTTTAAACTTTTTATTTTATATCAGGGTATGTGTGTTTGTGCACTCAATCGTGTCCGACTCTTTGCAACCCCATGTACTGCAGCACGCCAGCCTTCCCTGTCCTTCACTATCTCCCTAAGTTTGCTCAAATTCATGTCCATTGAGTCAGTGATGCCATCCAACCATCTCATCCTCTGTTGTCTCCTTCTCCTCCTGCCCTCAATCTTTCCCAGCATCAGGGTCTTCCAATGAGTTGGCTCTTTGCATCAGGTGGGCAAATATTACAGCTCATACACTACTGTTTCATTATACTCTTTTAAGCCACACTTTAAAATTATTCTTCTGTCTTAGGATTTATGCTAACCCGGGATAGATTTTTAAACACTCTTTGATTAGTTTTGTAGAAAATCAATCACCTCTGAAGTCAACTCAGTCCTTCACCCAATATCTCAAAATTACTTATTATTCAATTAAAACATTCTGAAACACATGTAATTGGCTCCAGAATTTTAAAATATGTTGCTGATAATGGCTCCCTATGAGTCAAGCTGTCACAGAAATGACTGCCACCTAAAATAAATGTTTCCCCACAGGCGTTTCAAGTCACTAGGCTGAAACAGTGGGTTTCAGACTCTGACTGCTCCAGTGTGCAGTGTTTTGGAAAAGAAAGCTTCCTTTTTAGACAGCCTGAAGCCCCACAAAATGTTCAGAAGAGTCACGTTTTAGGGCACTGTTAATGATCTTTAAAAGCCCATTTGCAATCACAGAAGGTGACACATGACATTTATCTTGTAAATTAGCAAGATGCCTTCGCTTCTCGTGCATGTGTGAATGCGTGTGTGTGAATGCACATGTGTGTTGTAGGTGTGAGAGGGAGACAGAGATGGGAGAAGCAGGCAGGGAAAGGAGGAGGAAAAGCAGAAGAGGCAACATGTGAAGATACGACCCCTCCCTTCCCTGGAATGTCCTTCTCTGGTCCCTGCAGGTCCACTTGCCATCCCCTTGGACGTTGCTTTATGACTCCAGTGTTAACCTAAGCTGGTCTCTCTGGCTGTCAGCTGAGCCAGCCAGCATCCAGCATTGATGGATCGGAGGTACTGGAAGAGATGCATCAGCCTCTGTGGCCTGGCCGCCTCTCTGCTTGGATATGGATTGGCCATGGCATCCACTGGGCGGTCCTCTCCTATTGCATCACAGGTTCCCCTCACCTACACCTAGCATCTCCAGGATGTTCTCTATGACCGACTGATGGAAAAACACATGCCTATATCTGGAAGAACCTCTCCCGTATACCGGTCTGGCCAGAAGGGCAAGCCCATCTTTCTATGGCACCTGAAACATGGCTATGAATGGAAGTCATGACAGTGGGCAGAGCTGTGGGCAGTACGTCTGGAGGCCAGTCCAGGTGGAAGTGATGGTCTGCCATGTGGATCGACATGGTTTACAGACAGCAGCTGTTGGGGTGCCTCAGTCATGGAGGTTGTCAATCAATCAAAACCATTTCTGAAGTTTTATATAAACCTTCCATTTGCCATGACAAGTCTGTGGGGAAGTGACAGAGAAGCAGCCTGTCATTGTCTCCAACATAACACAAACTTAACAGTGATTCCTCTTAAGGAATTCCCTTGTAGTTCAGTCAGTGAAGAATCTGCCTGCAATGCAGGAGACCCGGGTTCAATTCTTGGGTTGGGAAGATCCTCTGGAGAAGGAAATGGCAACCCACTCCAGTACTGCCTGGAGAATCCCTTGGACAGAAGAGCCTGGAGGGCTACAGTCCATGGGGTCACAAGAGTTGGACATGATTTAGCAACTAAATCACCACCTCTTAAGGAATAATTCTGAATGAGGAAATAAACTTTGTAGTACATATCGGATAAACTTTCATTATGCATGGGTGGTTTGGTTTTTCACTCTTTTATTTCTCTTTTCTCTCCTTTTAAAATGTATTTTAAAAAGTATTTTAAAAGCCTATTGGTAAATGAAATTTGTTTAAAGCAAAACCCCTCTTCTCTCTTGGTTAATCTGAAAATTGACCAACTGAAACCGAGAAGTAAATGAGCAAAATCTGACACTCAACTGGCCAGCGCCTCACTGCTGCAGCCAGTTTAAAGCTTCCCAGCACCAGGGTCGGGTATGGCTGGGGTTAGCACAGGATGCCAAATCTGAGTGAGGAGCCACAGAGGGTTCAGGAGAAAGCGCACCATCTGTTTTGACAGGAATTAGAAGTCACTGGATACCAGGTGAGAATGAAGCAGGTGCAGACAGCCTCCTGTAGGAACCCTGGGGCCCAGAGTTTCATTGGCAGCTCAGACCTTCCCTCCGGGGCATCCTCAGTTCAGCTTCCAGGCACAGCTAGAAGCTGAGCATCCGCCGAGTGGTACCAAGAAGATGTGGTCCCTGAAGTCATTCTGTGTGGGGCCAACACAGAGGACAAGAGTTAGGAGAGCCTATACTGGGAGCAGGGAATTTGGGTCTTTGTGGGTAAAGGCTTTTTTTTTTGGTGGGGGAGGGGGTAAAATCTTTTGGTAGAAAATAATTAGCAACATCTAGTTAAAAAAAAAATCTCAGCAGTTACAAACCTCTCCCCTAGCAAGGAAGAGCACAGATTGAAAAGGAGAGAAGAGCTTTAATGAGTTGTTTGATGGATAGGTCTGCTTGCCCATGAAGATAATTTCCTGCCTCAGGGTAAGTTAGTTCATAAGATTTGTTAGAAGTTACTTGTAAGTTAGTTACAATATTTTTTCAGAGCATGAGTCCACAAAAACTAGGTATTAGCTGCTTTTTTTCTTAAAAAAAAAAAAAAAATGCTTTGTAACCTGCCCTGGTGGCTCAGCCAGTAAAAAACCCACCTGCAATGCAGGAGATACAGGTTCGATCCCTGGGTTGGGATGGCTACCTTCTCCAGTATTCTTGCTTGGAGAATCCTATGGACAGAGGAGCCTGATGGTCTGTAGTCCATGGGATCCTGAAGAGTTGGACACGACTGAAGCAACTTAGTATGTATGCAACCTGTCTTTACAAAGTATCTCAATTTAAAATTGTAACTGTTTTGAGAATTATTTTTCAGAGGATAATTGGCTTAGTTCATGAAAGTGACTGTTTTGAATGGGAAATAGTCTCATCTTTTCCCTGACGTAATTGAAATATCTGTTAGAGCAATATTGCTGAAGTCTAAAGATTCTTCCATTTCTTGACAAATTATTTTCTGAAACTGGCAGGTAATGGTAAAATTGCAGTGACAGAGATGGAAGAAATCTGCTATTCTTCCTGTCTCAATTTCTTTGCAAGCTCAGAAATAAAATGCTACAATTCTGACAATTTCTTATTATAATATGAAATGGATAGGATGTAACAAAAATTGCTCATGTCCCCAAATTGAACTGATAAATTATTGATTGTCTTTTACCATGGATCTTGGAATTTTCATCTAACTTTCACAGAAATAAAAGCTCTTTCATTATTTTTAAATGGCTGTCATAAGACTTCTGTATTTGCATGAATCTGATGTATTTGTATACAAAAAGAAGATCATCTTTTATTTCTCATTCAGCAGCCTGTGGAAATCCTTAATTTAATATAGTCTTCCTTGCTGAAAACTGGAATACAGATACAAAATGTTGATAAATTTCATGGAGGAGAGAAATGACAAAAACTCAGACTAATGGCTCATGCTCACCATAAATTCCATGGAGCAAACACCATGAGAAGCACTTGAGTAGGGTGTGTACTGATATGATCTCCTGCTGCACAAATGATGACATGTCACCACTTAGAACTGAAGACTTCCCTGTGGCTCAATTGGAAAAGAATCTGCCTGCAATGTGGGAGACCTGGGTTCGATCCCTGGGTTGGGAAGATCCCCTGGAGAAGGGAAAGGCTACCCACTCCAGCATTCTGGCCTGAAGAATTCCATGGACTGTATAGTCTATGGGGTCACAAAGAGTCAGACACGATGGAGCAACTTTCACTTTTAGAACCAAAGACAGTTCTGGCCTAAGATACCTTTAAATGTCCATGCTCTTGACTTGTGCAGTAGTACAATAGAGATGTTTTATCAGGCAACACTGGATGTGAGTCACAGATAATTAAGTGGTTAATTATCTTATGGCTGGGCAGTTAATCTGAATTGGAAATTTTAGCTCTCTCTGAATTTGCTACTGATTAGCAGGAAAATCAATCTGAGTTTCAAGATCAGACCTTAACTGATACATTTAGAATCTCTTAGTTGTCTGTTAAATACACAAATGGGTCAACACATAGATTGTGATTGTCATGAAATCATCAAAGGTTAAGACAGGAAGGGCCTTAGGAATATCCTGATTTCATCCCCTCATTTCTGCCAGGAATGCGACTTACCCGACATTGCCTATGAGGTGACGGACAAGGAGGACGAGAGGCTGTGTCTTATTATCAAGTGACCAGAAAAAATTAACAGCAGAAACATTATAAAAGTTGGAGAATTTGTTTAATCTTTCTTTTATTTTATCCAAAGAGTGCAAATACTGGATATTTCAATTTTGCAACGTTTCTCAGTGTCATTTCTACTTCGTACTTTTCATATCACATCATTATGATTTGCCAACAACAGGTTCCACTCAGAATGTAAACTAGCAGGTGATTTAGAACAGGAGACCGCTGATGGACACGAAGGCAACTTTCTGCAGCCACGGGTGGTGCAGCAAAGGGCTGGGATTTTTTCTCTTTACCACAGTGCTAGCGAGCAGGGCACACGGTCCAGGCTCACACTGGGGTCAACGTCACCACGTGCCGACGGCTATTGTGCAGATAAGGTGGTTCTTTGCTGTACAAAGGCTGAGGGTGGCTCCTAGACCATCCCAGGGTCTCCCCCCGCATCAGGACCTCTCCCCACTGCCCACACCTGTGGGGGATTCTGGGATCCTCTTACCCACGTCCTCTGTACACTTAGAGTAAGAACATGGTCTGAGGGCCTTTCCTACGACTCCTCTTGACAGAACCACTGGACCAAAAAGGTGCTAAATTTCTCACTGACTCCCATTTTTGAAATGACCTTTCTAAATCGAAAACATTACAGGCAAGAACTCAACCAAAGCTCCAAGACATTGGTTTCCTGGACTGGGACAGACGTGCAATAATAGGATTCAAACTGAGAACAATCCAAAACCCATTTCCAAGCATATTCACACTTGCTGGAAAGGGATTGATATGGATTGAAAGTAATAAAGGAGATGCAAAGCCAAAATTGAAAAATAGGCAGTGACTCTTTATTAACGTATGCATTTATCTCTTTATTTCCAATACGTTTGGCTGTTCCTCAGATTTATTCTCTTGAGTTATTTTTTGTCCAGCTACACAATCCTTAGGGTTAGCTTCCAGAAAATGTTTTAAAAATAGTCTCTCCTCTCTGTAATTTGTTGCATTTGAAAACCTGGTGCATTTTAAACAAAATCTCATTTGTAATTAAGATGGGACAGAAAATATCCGTCAATTAGTAGAGAAGAAGGTCACATGTTGCAGTTAGAGACCAAGGTTACCATTTATTAACTCTGTGATCTTTGGTCCCATCTTACTCATTTACAAAGTTGAGATAATTATAACATTGCTATAATTGGATGAAGATGAGCACTGTTTATGTGAAGCGCCCACCACAGAGCATGTATTTAATTCATTTTACATTGGAGAGTGTGGTACATGGAGCCAGGAGAGTTTCCCAGGGAACCAGAAGGGAAGGGAAGGATGGAGGCAGGATTCTGTGCCTACCAGTCTCCTGGTCCAGCCCCTCCAGGTGGCAGGAGAGGGATGTAGGGGGTGAGTCTGAGTCCCCCACATGCCTTATTATGCTCCCCCATCGCCCTGTGCTCTAGACCCAGCCGGGGTGAAGAAGGGAGACAATGGTCCTGGCAGCCTCAGGTCCCTAGGACCAAAGGAGCCTCTGTGTCCACTGTCCCCCTTCCGGAGTTCCTCAGAGGCAAACCCTGGGGCCCCAGGCAAGATTCCGTCCTGGGACTGGTGCATTCAGAGTCATCAGAAGCTTTGGGCGTGTGTCATGGAGGCGATGGGATATCCCCAACACTCCATCTCTAGGGACAAATGTTGCTCTGGGAGCTACAAATGAAACCTATATGCACTTTCTCACAATCCATGCAGTTTAAATATTTAAATCTTTCCCACTGGTGGGAAGACGTGTGATTGTTTCATGTTCAGTTCTTGCCAGTAGACAAATAATCATCATTTAAAAATGAATATGTTAACTATTGACAGATTTGTTTAATAACTGCACCCCCACATTGATGCCTGGGAAGGTCTACATTGTCTCTTGCTAAAATCAGGCTGGTCCTCCCAACAGGCCACCTTGAGAGGAACCCTAATAGCACCATCCAGATTTCTTGTTGCCTTAAATAGATTTAGTAAATTATTGTTGAAGAGTCTGAATGGCTTCATATCACACATGTAGCTCAAACACCTCTCTCTCTGTCTATGTCTCTCTATCCCTCTCTCTCCTCTCTTTTTCTAAATTAAAAAAAATATATATATATATATGTATGTATATAAAAATTTGGCCAAGTGACATGTAGGATGTTACTTTCCTGACCAGGGATCAAACCCATACCCCCTGCATTGGAAGCTCAGTGTCTTAACCACTGGACCATCAGACAAGTCCCTCTGTCTTTTATTTAATATTTATAATCATCTACTTTGGACAAGGACCTTTGTTAGGTGCGGGGAATACAAGATGAATAAGATACACCCAGTAACTCCAATTTGAAACCACAGATGGTCTTTTTAGCACCTTCCCAGGTCTGCACGATTCTAGAGAACTGAGAATGCCAACCCCATCCCCACCCCAAGCCCCTTAGACAGCATGAAAGCTGGCCAGGACCCCCAGTAGCATGTCCAAAGTTGTCCTGATGGGGATGTTGAGATGATGAGGTGGGAGAGCTTTCACCTACTGTTTGTCTAAAATGCCTACTGTGGGACATAGTGACTTTAATGAAAACCAAAATTAAATAAAGAGAGGGCTGATAAATGACCTGTATGAATGTCTCAGTGTAGAAAATTCATCAGAGCCAATCAAGTTCAAAACAATAAATAAGACACCTTCTCTGCCTAAAGAGGCGAGGTGATGATTCAAACCACCTGGGTGAGGGCCTCACCTGCCCACTTCCCCTCCTGCATAGACATATTCAGTAAGGAATTATCTAACAACTGGAAGACTTTAAAAAACTGGGGTTTTGAGTTTTTTTCTTCCAGACCAGCAAGCCCATGAGGTAGAGAGAAAATGAAAGGTACAGAAAGACTTCAAGATTCAAGTTCATATCGATCTGACTTGCTGAAGCATCAACACAAAAACAAAAGCCACAATAAGGAATAAACTCAAAGATGAATTTCTTGGAAACTAGAGAATTTTGCCTCTGGGGTTTTGTTACAGACCTAAAGAATGCTGATGGAGTCACTCAAATTTCAGTTTCCATTTTTATCCTGCCATGAGCCACCATGACTATTAGGTAGACCAGAAGTACAGAGTAGCTTCAGGCAATGAAAGGGAACTGGAAAAATGTTTGATATTAATACCATACATTATCTTCTGATTTCTGTACAAGTATGTTTCAGACTCTCTAGAATATTCTTTAATCATCATAGAGTTTTCTTTTTTTCTTTTTTGAAAAGTTTTATTGGAGTATAATTGATTTACAATGCTATAAGTTTCTGCTGTATAGCAAAGTGAATCGATTATACATATACATATGTTCATTCCTTTGCAGGTTCTTTTCCTGTATAAATTACTACAGAGCACTGAGTAGAGTTCCCTGTGCTATATAGTAGGTCCTTATTAGTTATCCATTTTATATATACTAGTGTGTATATGTCAATCCCAAGCTTCTAATTTATCCCTCCCCACCCCCACCCCCCATTTTGCCTTTGGTAACTGTAAGTTTGTTTTTGAAATCTGCAAGTCTGTTTTGTAAATAAGCTCATTTATGTCATTTTTTAAAAATTAGATTCCACATATGAGTGATATCATATAAAATTGTCTTTGTCTGGCTTACTTCACTTAGTACAATCATCTCCAGGTTTGTCCCTGTTGCTGCAAGTGGCATTATTTCTTTTCTTTTTTTTCCACAGAGCTTTCTAATAGATGGGGCAGAGTCTGGGTTGAAGGAAAAGGGTGGAGAGTCCTGACTGTGAAATGTTTTCTAGTGGAAGAAATAAAGAAAGTCGTGTGTTTTTTAAAAATAAACTCAGTAAAATATAAGAATAACATTATTTATTTCTGAAAGGCTTATTTGAAATTTTTTCTCCCCAAAGTGTAGGTCATCAGCTGCATTATTTTTCAGGTGTGTTTCAGTTTGAATGATAAGTGCCTGTTTGCCTGTCACTCTCATCATCAGACAACAATGCTCCTGGAGAGACAACAATGCCAGGAGAGACCTTAGCTGGGAGCCTCTCAGCCTGACACGAGACCTGATGCTCGGAGATGCTTCTTTCACAAATGGGGCTCATTCTTTTATCTTCCCTACTGCATGGAAAAACCTGAGACCAGGACACGAGTGGTTTAGATTGCTGCTCAAACTGTGCTTTGGTGCCAAAGCATGTATAATATCATGTATGAAACGAGTTGCCAGTCCAGGTTCGATGCACAATACTGGATGCTTGGGGCTGGTGCACTGGGACAACCCAGAGGGATGGTATGGGGAGGGAGGAGGGAGGAGGGTTCAGGATGGGGAACACATGTATACCTGTGGCGGATTCATTTCGATATTTGGCAAAACTAATACAATATTGTAAAGTTTAAAAATAAAATAAAATTTTAAAAAAAAACAGAAAACTAAAATAATAATAATAATAATAATAAACTGGCCCCAGGAGTATTCATTTATGCTGTGCTGTTGTTTCCTTCCGCAGGAGTGCAGACTTGTTAGACAAGCTGAGTATCAGGCACAGGCCAATTTATGAATGTTTAGTCAACTTTAAGTAATGATTGTAACTTTAAGTAGTAGGAAACCATTCAAATCTGTATCAAATAGGCTTTTTTCCTAACTGATAAAGTGCAGTCTATTCATGCAGTAAATCTCATTAGTAAATACTACAAGCGCTAGTCTCTTTGGAAGGATCCGTGAATAAACTGTATCAAAAAAGAAGTGAAAACTAAAACCTCTCATTGTTCTAAAATAAGTGATTAATGGGAGTTCCCTGGCAGCCCAGTGGTTGGGACTCTGCGCTTTCACAGCTATAGCCCTGGGTTCAATCCCTGGTCCTGGAACTAAGACCCCAGAGGCCCAGAGGCACAGCCGAAAATAAGAGTGAAATAAAGTAAAATATGATTAATTAGCGCAATTTAAATGGACTGATTTGGAAATGAAAAAAACTGTCCCAGTTCTCATTACCTGAAAAAAAGAACATTATACTGGTACTATAGCTATAGGCGAATACATTTTTCAACTAAAAGAGTACTGTAATTTACATGGATGGATGGAAAGGGCTGTGAGGGGATAGGGCATGTGTGGGCCCAGATTCATGTAGTTATTATTTACATGTTTATTTGGAACAACTCAAATATTTCCAATCACTAACCTGCTGATTCCCGAAATATTTCTCTGAAGTAGGAATGGGACAATCTATAATTCATGGTCACTGACTCTCAGAGGAATGTGCTGTGTGTCTCTATTTTTAATCCTTTTTACTATTTCTGCTTACATTCTCTGCTAGACTGAGAAAAGTTATGTGCAGTTTGAAATGTCTAATAAGCTTGTGATTTGTGCTTCTCCATTTGCCAAATGTAGATTAGAATTAGTTCAGTCAGTTCAGTCACTCAGCCATGTCAGACTCTTTGCGACCCCATGGACTGCAGCACCCCAGGCTTCCCTGTCCATCACCAACTCCCAGATCTTGCTCAAACTGATGTCCATCGAGTCAGTGATGCCATCCAACCATCTCATCCTCTGTCATCCCCTTCTCTTCCTGTCTTCCATCTTTCCCAGGATCAGGGTCTTTTTCAATAAGTCAGTGATTCTCATCAGGTTGCCAAAGTATTGAAGCTTCAGCTTCAACATCAGTCCTTCCAGTGAATATTCAGGACTGATTTCCTTTAGGATGGACTGGTTGGATCTCCTTGCAGTCCAAGGGACTCTCAAGAGTCTTCTTCAATGCCACAGTTAAAATCATCAATTCTTCAGCACTCAGCTTTCTTTATAGTCCAACTCTCACATCCACACATGACTAATAGAAAAATCATAGCTTCGACTAGACTCAGACCTTTGTTGGTTAAGTAATGTCTCTGCTTTTTATTTTTTTTTAATTTATTTATTTTAGTTGGAGGCTAATTACTTTACAATATTGTAGTGGTTTTTGCCATACTTTGATATGAATCAGCCTTTTTAATATGCTGTCTAGGTTGGTTATAGCTTTTCTTCCAAGGAGCAAGCATCTTTTAATTTAGAGTTAGTTAGGACTCACAATGGAGAAGGCAATGGCACCCCACTCCAGTACTCTTGCCTGGAAAATCCCATGGGCAGAGGAGCCTGGTGGGCTGCAGTCCATGGGGTCGCTAAGAGTCGGACACGACTGAGCGACTTCACTTTCACTTTTCACTTTCATGCATTGCAGAAGGAAATGGAAACCCACTCCAGTGTTCTTGCCTGGAGAATCCCAGGGACGGGGGAGCCTGGTGGGCTGCGGTCTATGGGGTCGCACAGAGTCGGACACGACTGAAGTGACTTAGCAGCAGGACTCACAATACAATGTGAAGAATGGATGAAACTAGCAGGGTAACATAAGAGGTGATGCATACTTTTTTTCATTTCCAGCATTTCTGATATACAATGCTAAAAAAGAGTTCATAACATTTTCATAGAAAACTGGTGAATAAAATTCTTTCAGATTTACAGTCAAATTACATACTACCCAAGAAAACACCTTTGTTGAACAACCTTGGCTCAACTCTGGAGTTGAAATTTGTTGGCAGTAACTTTAAATTGTTCACTGTGGCGTCTCTAGAGCCCCAAGCAAAATCTCGTTTATCATCAGTGAATTTGATGATATCAAATATTCTTTGAATAACTATGGGTAGGAAAATCATTAAAATTTTATCTATCCCCAGAGCCTTGCAAATATATTGAAGTCTGCAAAGGAGCAGCTCTGTCTTCAGGGAATCATGTGCAGCTGAGCTTGTTGGCTGGTGGGCATCATTGGACGAACATCAGTCATCAGGGATGCAGGTTGGTCTCACTTTCTTATTTCCTTGTCTCCCTGGTTAGAGAGAAAGCTTAGGAACAGAAGACACAGTCCCTGAAGATTTGGCAGCCTTTCTGGGGGGAACAAACATGAGCAAACAATCATGTCCCCCATGGCAAATGCTTCCCGAGCCCAGGAGAGGGAAGTTACCGATGGCAAATGTGAAGCAGTAAGTTCTTCCTAAAACAAATGCAAACAGCGGTGGAATATTCGACTATGTGATGCCAGAAGATGGGCAAGTAACTGGAGGAAGCCAGGAGACTTTAAGGGTCCCCCACCTCTTGTCCGCTCCTGCTGGTTCTTTGTTCATTTGATGAGAACTATTACTCAACAATAAAAAGAAAAGTACTGATACTGAAGCATGGATAAATCCTGAAACTATAAACTGAAAGAAAGAGCTAGTCACAAACACCAAAAATCGTATGATTCCATTTATATGAAATGCTCAGAACATGCAAATCATTTGAGCCAGAATGCAGACTGGGTGTCACCTAGGGCTGGTGGAGATGAGGGAACTGGGGTGATGACTAAAGAGTATGAAGTTTCAAAATTTATCAAATTGTATTATATATGAATTACGCCTGAATAAATTGTTATTCAAAAGACAATTTTAAGGGTGGAGAGACAAGGTAAGAAAATTGGTTAAGTGATTAAATGGAGTATTAAGCTCCTGAACCCTGTAATGCATTAAGGTAGTTTTCTCCCATCTTTTTCATGAATTTTAAAGACTCGGTGTTGAAAATAATTAAAAATATTGAAGGTAGGAAAAGATATGGAAGAGACCTAGTAGGTCTTGCTTTTCTTCAGTTACAATAAGAAACCAATAATACCAAAAGAAAGAATACTTGTTCTCTACAGTTCAGTTTAGTTTAGTCACTCAGTCGTGTCTGACTCTTTGCGACCCCATGGACTGCAGCACGCCAGGCCTCCCTGTCCATCACCAACTCCTGGATCTTGCTCACATTCATGTCCATTGAGTCAGTGATGTCATCCAACCATCTCATCCTCTGCCATCCCCTTCTCTTTCTGCCTTCAATCTTTCCCAGCATCAGGGCCTTATCCAATGAGTCAGCTCTTCGCATCAGGTGGCCAAAGTATTGGAGTTTCAGCTTCAACATCAGTCCTTCCAATGAATACCCAGGACTGATTTCCTTTGGGATGGACTGGTTGGATCTCCTTGCAGTCCAAGGGACTCTCAAGAGTCTTCTCCAACACCATAGTTCAAAAGCATCAGTTCTTCAGCACTCAGTTTTCTTTATTGTCTAAATCTCACATCCATACATGACCACTGGAAAAACCATAGCCTTGACTAGATGGACCTTTGTTAGCAAAGTAATATCTCTGCTTTTGAATATGCTATCTGGGTTGGTCATAACTTTTCTTCCAAGGGGTAAGCATCTTTTAATTTCATGGCTGCAGTCACCATCTGCAGTGATTTTGGAGCCCCAAAAAATAGTCTGCCACTGTTTCCACTGTTGTTGTTCTCTACATTTAAATTTTTTAAAAAAGTGACTAACGATCTTGTCATTGTGAACTTTTGCATGCTGCCAATGTTCTCTGATCAAAATGCAAGGTTTATATATAAATCATCTCAATGTGTTAGAGGAGAATATTACTACATTTTTTTTACAAGTGCAATAAGCTTCTAAAATAAACAAGAGCTTATTAAAAATCTACACAGGGGTCCCATTGCCAGGATGAAGAATGCCCACCTATCAATCCTTGTGTTTCCTATTCCGTAACCCAATTCCAAATCTCACTTTGTCATGTTTCCTCCTATGAAAACAGCTAACATTGGTTCTCTGTTGATATCTGAGTTGAGTCCCTGCTCTTTTTGTAGGTATGCCCTCCTGGAAATGGTCTTTCTCTAGCTGTGTCATTGCAAAGGTATTCTCATGTGTAGGTTATTCAAATTGTTTCTGGGGTGAGGATGAGCAGCAGAAATTTCTATGTTACCATTTTGCTAACATCACACTTTGACAGTTATTATTTAACTTCCTGTATTATCACTAGAAATAACAGTTTGCTTACAGCAAGTCTGACTATAGGAGAGAAGAAAACTTTTCCTCCATCCTCTTAAGTTCAGTAACTGAGGCATGCAAATTAAACAATAACAACAAAAGACAGATTCACAGAAGAAAAGTTCAGTTTGTCTGCATAAATAGGGTTTCACAGAACAGAAGTGAAAACCCAAAGAGATGGTTAGAAAGTACATTTATATACAGTTTTAACAAAGGGAGACACAGTTGTGGAGAAGTGAGTAGACAAAGGAAAAAAGGGGTTTGGGCTCTGGGAGCAGTAAATTGTGGAATGGAAACTCCATAGGAAAAACTATTGAAAGATAGTGAAAGATATTGAAAGGGTTATTTTAGTAAGATTAGTTTCAGTGCCACCTCTCACAAGAAGTCATCTCTCTTAGGAAAAAAGAGAAAAGGGTTTTTTTTGGTTTTGTTTTTTTTTTTTAAATATCCAGAATATAGAACATTAAAGAATCTGCAAAGTTTTAAATAAAAGTCCATACAATTATAGTCATACTTCTCAGTTAATTCAATCCCACATCATCATTTCTTGCTTTGTTTCATCCTGGGGTGGATGTTTCGTGAACACAACAGCTTCTCCACTAGAGTCCTGGAAATTCCTTCCTTTTTTGTTGAAGATGAAGCACTTTGGCCTGTATTTGATTGCAAAAGCTTTCAAGAAATCACCAGAGTGAAACAATAAGTGTCTGTGAAAAATGAAAGACTTAAAATGGCCACGGTTAAAGATCTGATGAGAGTTCATTATAATGTGACTGACAAGAAAATCTTTTTTTTTCTGTGACATACAGCTTTAAACTGGAATTATGGCAGATATTATTCTGGGACATTCATGGACAGCAACAACACTGACAAATTTTTAGGAGGTTTATACAGTTTCTGAAATACTTATCTTAATAGCATACATCATGCAAATATAACCCAAGGGAGGTTTAAGCATGCTTCTTATGTAATTTAATGTATCAAACCAAATTAGTTTAACACATCTCTTGATAAGATGAGAAAACAAATCCTTTGAGATTTTCCAAGAGCCTTCTGGGAAATCTCAAAGTCAGTTAGAGGTCAAGGATATTTCATTTAGAATTTGATTTGGGGAAGCCGTCAGAAATGTCAAAGGATTTGAACACTTGATGAAATAAGGCCAAAGGTCACTGTGAAACAACGCTTGCCCGTGTGCTTTGTTGCTTCGGTCGGTTCTGACTCTTTGCGACCCCAGGGACTGTAGCCAGCCAGGGTCCCCTGACCATGGGATTCTCCAGACAAGAATACAGAATGGGTTGCCATGCCTTCCCCCTGACCCAGGGATTGAACAGGAGCAGTCTCTTTACTGCTCCTGCACTGGCAGCTGTGTTTTCTATCACTAGCATCACCTGGGAAACAATGCTTAGTTATCCATTTAAACAAAACGACAATGAAAGATTTTAGAGTTATTAGAAAAAATGGCTATATAGCAAAACCCCGTCATCCCATCCCCACACCCCACCCCTGCCACAAAGATCAACAAATGGACAGAGTTGTGGAGAAAGATATATTTTTCTAACCTCAGGCATCTTCTGGGTGGGTTAAGAATTAAATTGATAGGAGACAGATTAACAGGAGAAAATGCACCAAAAGTTTTATAATAGGCACACGTGGGAGAAATATCAATAACCTCAGATATGCAGATGACACCGCCCTTATGGCAGAAAGTGAAGAGGAACTAAAAAGCCTCTTGATGAAAGTGAAAGAGGAGAGTGAAAAAGTTGGCTTAAAGCTCAACATTCAGAAAACGAAGATCATGGCATCTGGTCCCATCACTTCATGGCAGATAGATGGGGAAACAGTGTTAGATTTTATTTTGGGGGGCTCCAAAATCACTGCAGATGGTGATTGCAGCCATGAAATTAAAAGACGCTTACTCCTTGGAAGGAAAGTTATGACCAACCTAGATAGCATGTTCAAAAGCAGAGACATTACTTTGCCAACAAAGGTCCATCTTCTCAAGGCTATGGTTTTAGTGGTCATGTATGGATGTGAGAGTTGGACTGCGAAGAAAGCTGAGCACCGAAAAATTGATGCTTTTGAACTGTGGTGTTGGAGAAGACTCTTGAGAGTCCCTTGGACTGCAAGGAGATCCAACCAGTCCATCCTAAGGGAGATCAGTCCTGGGTGTTCATTGGAAGGACTGACGCTGAGGCTGAAACTCCAATACTTTGGCCACCTCATGTGAAGAGCTGACTCACTGGAAAAGACCCTGATGCTGGGAGGGATTGGGGGCAGGAGGAGAAGGGGATGACAGAGGATGAGATGGCTGGATGGCATCACTGACTCAATGGACATGAGTTTGGGTAAACTCCGGGAGTTGGTGATGGACAGGGAGGCCTGGCGTGCTGTGGTTCATGGGGTCGCAAAGAGTCGGACACAACTGAGCGACTGAACTGAACTGAACTGAACACATGTAAGAGACCCAGGAAAACTGAGTAACCTGCCAAAATGGACAAAGATCTCACCTTCAACACAACCTTCTGCTAAAAACAAAACAAGAAGTTGAGGGTGGGGAGGTTACCAGGAAAAGCACAGGAATCCAGGGTGGTGATGATGCAGATTTAAGTCCTGGTCTTCTCAACTGATAAGAATTTCTGGAGATTTAGTTATCCTCTTCTTCCTGGTACAGAGAGGGAGTTGTTATTCAGTCGCTCAGTTATGTCCAACTCTTTGGAACCCCATGGACTGTAGCCTGACAGGCTCCTCTATCCATGGGATTTCCCAGGCAAGAATACTAGAGTGGGTTGCCATTTCCCCCTCCAGGGGATCTTCCAAACCCAGGGATCGAAGCGGCGTCCCCTGCTTGGAAGGTGGATTATTTACTACTGAGCCACTAGGGAAGCCCACAGAGAGAAAGATATCCTTACAAAAGAGGTGTTTCTTACATGGTTTTCAGAGTCCTTTCCACATTGGCTGTTGCTCAGAAAATAATTAAAACAAGTATTGTGCCAGAGAGATATGTTTTAGGTTAGCAAATTCTGCTCGCCTACAACAGCCATCCACAAAACAGATGGGAGATGTTTGGAGTCCACTTAGGAAGTTTTAGCAAGATGGTAGAAGAAAATCCTGAGAATAATTGCCCAAGAAGGGAAGAAAAGCAGCTTCCTTCTGCCTGCATCATCCCATCCCTGAAGCCAGCATTGCTCGACGCCAAGAAGGAACTTCCCAGCTAGAAAGAGCTCCCTTGCCAGGAGAGGAAGAGCTGGGTAAGTGGCCTGCTCCTCCCACCTCTAGGGGCACCGTGCAAACACCCAGCTTTGGCTTCACCCCCACCTGTCACCCAGACCAGCAAAACTGAGAGGTATAGAAGCAGCTGCCAAGGAGAAAGAAAAGCAGAGGCTATTATTAGCAGGCACACAATGGGAGCATTTATAGTTCACTGAGACTTGCTTTGTAGAAAACCTCAGCGGATTTAATCACTGCCCTTGAAGCTGACATTGACACCGCAGGTGTTCGTGATACTGTGCAGGGCCCTGTAGGGCTGCTCCTGGGCACAAGGCCTTTGTGTCGCCCATTTCTTTGATTACAGGAAACAGCCCTCATTCAACCTCCATGATCTTCCCTGAGTTCCAGTGGGCAGATTCAAGTAGTTGTTAATTAGGGAAGCAAGGTGATAGGAGACCTGGGATAAACAGTCAAGAGCAGCCTTGAGGCAGGTCCTATTTCCCCAGCCAACTGAGGTGGGAGGTAGATGTCCATCGCCCTCTACCCCAAACCCCACGAACCCCTGCCAAAGCGATTAGAGATTCATTCCTTGTGGACCAACACTCCAAGAGGAGAATAGCAAGATAATTGAGAGAGGACGCTGGGCCCTGCCCAGACCACATATTTCTCATTGTGGAAGTCAGGACACCTCCCCAACCACACAAGCACAGAAAGGCTCCTTGAAGCTCAAAGGGGAAGTGATGTTAACTAATGCCAGGCTACCCAGATGACTTTGTGTGTGCACATGTGGGAGGATTCTGAGATCAGGATCAAATATGGGATCCTGAGATCCTGAGATCACAGACAAATATGGGCTGTGAATCAAGCAAATCAAAATCATTGGCCAAAGGAAACCTGGAAGAAATGTTCCATAAAAGTAATTCGAACTGAGGTAGAAATTACTAGGCAATAAGTGTAGAACTCTGAGACCTCAGTCTTATTTTCAGTAAACATCCCACTCCATTGTCCTGAATTCCTGGAATATGTGTTTAGTCTGATAAATTATCAGCACTCAGATCCAGTTCAGTTCAGTTCACTCCCTCAGTCATGTCCGACTCTTTGTGACCACATGGACGACAGCACACCAGGCCTCCCTGTCCATCACCAACTCCTGGATCTTACTCAAACTCATGTCCATTGAGTCAATGATGCCATGCAACCATCTCATCCTCTTTTGTCCCCTTCTCCTCCCACCTTCCATTTTTCCCAGCATCAGTGTCTTTTCCAAGGAGTCAGTTCTTTGCATCAGGTGGCCAAAGTATTGGAGTTTCAGCTTCAGTACCAGTTCTTCCAATGAATATTCAGGACTGATTTCCTGTAGGATGGACTGGTTGGATCTCCTTTCAGTCCAAGGGACTCTCAAGAGTCTTCTCCAACACCACAGTTCAAAAGCATCAACGCTTTAGCACTCAGCTTTCTTTATAGTCCAACTCTCACATCCACACATGACTGCTGGAAAAACCATAGCTTTGACTAGAAGGACCTGTGTTTGCAAAGTAATGTCTCTGCTTTTTAATATGCTGTCTAGGTTGGTCATAGCTTTTTTTCCAAGGAGCAAGCGTCTTTTAATTTCATGGCTACAGTCACCACCTGCAGTGATTTTGGAACCCAAGAAAATAAAATCTCTCACTGTTTCCATTGTTTCCCTATTTGCCATGAAGTGATGGGATGAGATGCCATGATCTTACTTTTCTGAATGTTCAGTTTTAAGCCAACTTTTTCACTCTCCTCTTTCACTTTCATCAGGAGGCTCTTTACTTCCTCTTTATTTTCTGCCATAAGGGTCATATCATCTGCCTATCTGAGATTGATATTTCTCCTGGCAATCTTGATTCCAGCTTGTGCTTCTTCCAGCCCAGCATTTCTCATAATGTACTCTGCATAGAAGTTAAATAAGCAGGGAGACAATATACAGCCTTGACGTACTCGTTTCTCGATATGTAACCAGTCTGTTGTTCCATGTCCAGTTCTAACTGTTGTTTCTTGACCTGCATACAGATTTCTCAGGAGGCAGGTAAGGTAGTCTGGTGTTCCCATCTCTTCAGAACTTTCCACAAATTGTTGTGATCCACACAGTCAAAGGCTTTGGTCTAATCAATAAAGCAGAAGTAGATGTTTTTATAGAGCTAACTTCTTCTGTGATCCAACAGATGTTGGCAATTTGATCTCTGGTTCCTCTGCCTTTTCTAAATCCAGCTTGAACATCTGGAAGTTCATGGGTCATGTACTGTTGAAGCCTGGCTTGGAGAATTTTCAGCATTAATTTGCTAGGATGTGAGATGAGTACAATTGTGCAGTAGTCTGAACATTCTTTGGCATTGTCCTTCTTTGGAATTGGAATGAAAACTGACCTTTTCTGGTCCTGTGGCCATTGCTGAGATTTCCAAATTTGCTGCATATTGAGTGCAGCACTTTAACAGCATCATCTTTTAGGATTTGAAATAGCTCAACTGGTATTCCATCACCTCTGCTAGCCTTGTTTGGGGTCTCCTGCATTTCAGGCAGATTCTTTACCAACTGAGCTATGAGGGAAGCCACTCAGATCCAGGGAAGGTCAGTAATTAAGTTCCTTCCATATGCCTGAGGGAAAAACAACCGGTGATCCTTAATCTTAAACCCATACATCTGGTGTTAAAATGGCCAGGGGGCATGAAAAAGGGTGGTAACTTAATCCAAGGACCAAGAGAAGCCATAAAGACGTTAAGTATCTTGACCTTTAAATTGATTGGTTAGAAATAACGTGATTTAAGGAAGGATACAAAAACTGTTGTAAGTCCTGCCTTGGGGGGACTCCATCCCCTCACACATCTATGCTCAGAGCCTTGTACTTTTCCTCCTCTTTAGTAAATCCTATTCACTTGCTTTCCCATTCTGTTGTTTTCCTCTATTTCTTTGCATTGATCACTGAGGAAGGCTTTCTTATCTCTCCTTGGTATTCTTTGGAATTCTGCATTCAGATATCTTTCCTTTTCTCCTTTGCTTTTCACTTCTCTTCTTTTCACAGCTATTTGTAAGGCCTCCTCAGACAGAAATTTTGTGTTTTTTGCATTTATTTTCCATGGGGATGGTCTTGATCCTGTCTCCTGTACAATGTCACGAACCTCCATCCATAGTTCATCAGGCACTCTATCAGATCTAGTCCCTTAAATCTATTTCTCACTTTCACTGTATAATCATAAGGGCTTTGATTTAGGTCATACCTGAATGGTCTGAGTGGTTTTCCCCATTTTCTTCAATTTAAGTCTGAATTTGGCAATAAGGAGTTCATGATCTGAGCCACAGTCAGCTCCTGGTCTTGTTTTTGCTGACTGTATAGAGCTTCTCTGCTTTGGCTGCAAAGAATATAATCAGTCTGATTTCGGTGTTGATCATCTGGTGATGTCCATTGTAGAGTCTTCTCTTATGTTGTTGGAAGAGGGTGTTTGCTATGACCAGTGCATTCTCTGGGCAAAACTCTATTAGTCTTTGCCCTGCTTCATTCCGTACTCCAGGGCCAAATTTGCCTGTTACTCCAGGTGTTTCTTGACTTCCTACTTTTGCATTCCAGTCCCCTATAATGAAAAGGACATCTTTTTTGGGTGTTAGTTCTAAAAAGGTCTTGTAGGTCTTCATAGAACTGTTCAACTTTAGCCTCTTCAGCGTTACTGGTTAGGACATAGGCTTGGATTACCGGGAAAGACTAGAGATCTCTTCAAGAAAATTAGAGATACCAAGGGAACATTTTATGCCAAGATGGGCTCAATAAAGGATAGAAATAGTATGGACCTAACAGAAGCAGAAGATATCAAGAAGAGGTGGCAAGAATACACAGAAGAACTGTACAAAAAAGAGCTTTATGACCCAGATAATCACGATGGTGTGATCACTCACTTAGAGCCAAACATCCTGGAATGTGAAGTCTAGAGGGCCTTAGAAAACATCACTACGAACAAAACTATGGAGGTGATGAAATTCCAGTTGAGCTCTTTCAAATCTTAAAAGATGCTGCTGTGAAAGTGCTGCACTCAATATGCCAGCAAATTTGGAAAACTCAGCAGTGGCCACAGGACTGGAAAAGGTCAGGTTTCATTCCAATCCCAAAGAAAGGCAATGCCAAAGAATGCTCACACTACTGCACAATTGCACTCATCTCACATGCTAGTAAAGTAATGCTCAAAATTCTCCAAGCCAGGCTTCAGCAATATGTGAACTATGAACTTCCTGATGTTCAAGCTGGTTTTAGAAAAGGCAGAGGAACCAGAGATCAAATTGCCAACATCCACTGGATCATGGAAAAAGCAAGAGAGTTCCAGAAAAACATCTATTTCTGCTTTATTGACTATGACAAAGCCTTTGACTGTGTGGATCGCAATAAACTGTGGAAAATTCTGAAAGAGATGGGAATACCAGACCACCTGATCTGCCTGTTGAGAAATTTGTATGCAGGTCAGGAAGTTAGAACTGGACATGGAACAAGAGACTGGTTCCAAATAGGAAAAGGAGTACGTCAAGGTTGTATATTGTCACCCTGCTTATTTAACTTATATGCAGAGAACATCATGAAAAACACTGGGCTGGAGGAAGCACAAGCTGGAATCAAGATTGCCGGGAGAGATATCAATAACCTCAGATATGCAGATGACACCACCCTTATGGCAGAAAGTGAAGAGGAACTAAAAAGCCTCTTGATGAAAGTGAAAGAGGACAATGAAAAAGTTGGCTTAAAACTGAACATTCAGAAAAGTAAGATCATGGCATCTGGTCCCATCACTTCATGGCAGATAGATGGTGAAACAGTGGGAACAGTGTCAGACTTTATTTTTGGGGGCTCCAAAATCACGGCAGATGGTGATTGCAACCATGAAATTAAAAGACGCTTACTCCTTGGAAGCAAAGTTATAACCAACCTAGATAGCATATTGTAAAGCAGAGACATTACTTTGCCAAAAAAAGTCCGTCTAGTCAAGGCTATGGTTTTTCCAGTGGTCATGTATGGATGTGAGAGTTGGACTGTGAAGAAAGCTGAGCACCGAAGAATTGATGCTTTTGAACTGTGGTGTTGGAGAAGACTTTTGAGAGTCCCTTGGACTGCAAGGAGATTCAACCAGTCCCTCCTAAAGGAGATCAGTCCTGGATGTTCATTGGAAGGACTGATGCTGATGCTGAAACTCCAATCCTTTGCCCACCTGATGTGAAGAATTGACTCACTGGAAAAGACCCTGATGCTGGGAGGGATTGGGGGCAGGAGGAGAAGGGACAACAGAGGATGAGATGGCTGGATGGCATCACCGACTCGATGGACATGACTTTGGGTAAACTCTGGGAGTTGGTGATGGACACGGAGGCCTGGCGTGCTGTGATTCATAGGGTCGCAAAGAGTCGGACACAACTGAGCGACTGAACTGGATTGAATTCACTTGCTACCCTGAGTGTTTGCATGTTTGTGGATTCCATTCTTTGGCTCCACGGACAAGAACTCAGATTCCTGTCTCAAAACTGCCACGAGGGTGCGACTCTCTGTCACCAAGCCCACCCGTGTGTCTATCCATAGGTACTGTACTCTTTTCTTCAGTAAAATAGTGAAACGTTACTGGTTTCACTAGTTTGCATCTTTGTGGGAATTCTTTTCTGCAAAGCTGAAGGGCCAGGGCCTTGTCACTTGTCACTGGTCTAGTGGCTAAAATTCAGTGCTCTCACCACCACGATCTGATGCTCAACCTCTGACTGGGAACCAAAGCCCTGCTTCAAGCTGTTGTAGGCAGAGGCCAGCTGAGATCATTATGAGTTTATTTTAACATTTTTATTACCTTTTGAAGTAAATGCGTTATATGTAAGAATAATAGAGGAGTTGTGCCCTGTCTGTATGCAGCAAAATGTACTTTGGAGCCTGTCCTACCTGGAGATCATGTAAGGTGCTGAAGATCCCTCTGCCTGGTTGGGTTTGTGCCCACAGTGAGGACCCCACGACTGTGAGGGGGAAGGTGCCTGGGTACCCCAACTCCTCACATTGCTCCTGACCGACACGAAGCAACAATGCAGCAGGCAGCCAGCTCCCGGCACAGTGATGGAGATTCCTACCACAAGCAAGTCTGAAGGCCACCAATTAGGAGAAAAACAAAGTCCATGGCTTTGCAGATATTTTAGCAAATAAGGCCTAATTAGAGGGGGAACATTCTTTGTTTTGGTGAATCTCACTTGTTTTCACACATAAAGAAAATCCTGACAAGCCTCCCATCATGGGCTTTCCTTTGTCCAGGAGAGAGGCTGTGTTCACACACCCTGTAAATGCTGGGGGGCAGGGAGGGTTTGCGGGTGAGGTGGGAGGCCTAGGATCAGTGACCAGGCACACACTCCACTTAACAGATTTTGCTCCTCAGAACGTGTTTTTGAATGTCCTGGTGTCCAGAGCTCAAGCCAGTCTCCCATTGCTGACAATGCATTCAGTATTTTCTGATCTCATTAGTTGGTTCAGTATGTGCTCTGTGCATCTCCGGGGATGATGGGGGATTTCTGCTGGTTCAGAGGCCCCAGACCAGCAACCAAACCTAAAGAATACACAATGTTCCTGCCAACCGTATTTTAAAATATATGAACCTTTTAACCATTCTGTTCTAGAATTTGACTGTAATATTTACAGGCTTTTTATAATAGTAGTGGTGCCAACATATCTTGTGGCTTCCTTGGTGGCTCAGGAGTAAAGAATCCGCCTGCCAATGCAGGAGACATGGATTCAGTCCCTGGGTCAGGAAGATCACCTGGAGAAGGCAAGAAAAAGTCCAGATGCATGAAGATGCCATTGATTGATTGAAGGGAAATTGCAGGAGGATCTGGGTTGTGCGGGAATCCTAGAAGCTTCATCATCATATGCATACGTACATGATCATGAGTGGGCTTCCCAGGTGCCACTAGTGGTAAAACAAAACCTGCCTGCCGATGCAGGAGAGATGCAGGTTCGATTCCTGGGTTGGGAAGATCCCCAGAGTAGGGTATGGCAACCCACTCCAGTATTCTTGCCTGGAGAATCCCATGGACAGAGGAGCCTGGTAGGCTACAGTCCATGGGGTTGCAAAGAATCGGACACGAGTGAACAGGTATGCACAAGTATCTTAGTTTTTAAAAAAGTATTCTTTCTCATTGATTAAGAAAACATTTTACTTGTATCAAGTCAAATCCAATTCTTAATTAGCACAAAATAAATAGACCATTACCATTCCTGTTATTTCTGTACAAATAACCAAATTAGGGTGACTGCTTGACCGTATAATGAATTGTTTGGGCTCAGCTGTTCCATAGCAGAAAAGAGCCAATTTAACATTAGAATTGTTCTTTGAAGCATATAAGTATATTGATAATGAGCCGGAAGTTTAAGCATTTTCTCGCTATGACAATTGAGGGAAGTTCATAGGAAGCCAAAACAGGGGTTTTCTGAGGATAAAAGGGTGTTGCCTATGGAAAGAATGTGATGTCTCAGGTAATCCCAACTATATCCATGTTTATCCTCCAGAATCTCTTTACTATAGTGGTCACTTTCCCAAAATGTACATACAGGACATGCTCAGTCACTCAGTCATATCCAACTCTTTGTGACCCCATGGACTGTAGCCCGCCAGGCTCCTCTGTCCATGGGATTCTCCAGGCAAGAATACTGGAGTGGGTGGCCTTGCCCTACTCCAGGGATCTTCCTGATCCAGGGATCGAACCTGCATCTCTCCTGTATTGGCAGATGGGTTCTTTTACCACTAGGGGCACCTAGGAAGCCCACTCATGATCATGTACATATGCATATGATGATGAAGCTTCTAGGATTCCCGCACAACCCAGGTCCTTTTGCAATTTCCCTTCAATCAATCAGAAGCATCTTCAAGCATCTTGACTTTTTCTTACACTCTCTGGAGTCTATCAGCACATGCTGTGAGCTTGACCTTCAGAACACATCAGGGACTTAAACACTTCTCACAACACCCCACCTCACCCCCACCCTGGGGCCAGCACCGTAAGCTGCTCCCGGGATCTTTTCAAAATCCTCCAAACTGGTCTCTGAAACTTCTGCATCTTCTCTGAACTTGACATCAGAGGGATGCCGTTCAAACCTAGGCCATGTCTTGTCACTCCTCTCTCTGCTCAACACTCACCCCCAACATGGTGCCCCCTTTCACTCTGAGCAGAAACCAAAGAACTTACTGTTCCCACCAGCTCTGCAGGCCCTGGCTTTCCATCTCTGCTCCAGCCACCCTGGTCTCCGCCTTATCCCTTAAGTGTGCCGAGCAAGTCTGCCTCTGGACACTCGCACCTCCTGTCTTTTCTCCCTGGAGCCCCGTCCTCAGGTGTCCATACAGGAACTTCTTAACCCCTGCTCCAATTTGACCCAGTGAGAGCCTGCCCTGCCCCCTTACCTAAACCCCCCATGCGCTCTTTCATCACATTATGCCCCCGTTTTTCTCCTTTATCCTTTCTTCTTTAATGATTTATTTATGTTTGGTTGCGCTGGGTCTTCGTTGCTTTTCTTAAGCTGTCTCCTGTTGCCTCGAGCAGGGTACTCTTCGCTGCAGTGCCAGTACCTCTCCTTGCAGTGGCTTCTCTTGTGGGGCACAGACTCTAGGCACTCGGGCTTCAGTGGCTGTGGCTCCCAGGCTCTAGAGCACAGGCCCAGTAGCTGTGGGGACGGGCTTAGTTGCCCTGAGGTATGTGGGATCTTTCCGTGTGCCACCAGGGAAATCCTCTCCTTTATTTTTCACTCCTCACCACTCATGACTCTCCACACTATATGTTTTACATACTTCCTGTGTTTCTTTTCCATTCCCCCAACTGTGCTGGCAGCCCACTTGATCTGCTGTGTTCACTGCCAGACCTCCGGAATCTAGAACAAGGTGTATAGTGCATTACAATTTAAAAGGTGGCACTTCCCTGGTAGTCCAATGGTTAAGACTCTTGCCTGGAGAATTCCACGCACAAAGAAGCCTGCAGACTGCAGTCCATGGGGCCACAAAGAGTTGGACACAACTGAGCGCCTGAGTGCACACACACACACACACACACAGCAATATTCTGTAAAAGAAAAAGAGGCATCTAAGAGCAGGGCAAACCAGGGAAGGTGAATTTGGGAAACCTATGATCAGCCTGGAATTCTCCAATGAGCACACGCCAATGAGAACAAATTAGTATCCACTTCAGTCTGCCTCATTCTGGGAGTGAAGATGCAGGCTGTCAGGTGATGTAAGATTATCGAGGGAAAGAGCTGGTCACACTTGGGGGTCGGGGGCTGGGAGTTTATCCCTGAGGCTTCTTGCTGTCTGTTCTGCCTCCTCCTGGAGGCCCTGAGAGGAAGCACACAGGTCCCAGTGATGCCTGCCTCTCCTTGTTCCTGCCACTTCCCCTATTTCTCTTTCTGCAAGATTATTTTTCTCCTTACTTCTTCGGGTAAAACTCAGCGTAATTTGCCAGATGTATATTAAATAAAAAATGCTGACCTTAGTTTTCACACTGTAAAAGTGAAGGTCTTACTATGATAGTTATGGACAATAATAAACTTCTATCCATACAAGAAAAAAGAAAGAAAACAGTAACTTACTTACACATTAGTATTTTAATGATGCATTTCTATGCCAACCAAATCCACATTTTGACAACTGTGAGATATTTTTCTTTCAAGGTGACCTTTAACTTAACTTTTTTTTATCAAAAGCCACGGGAAACTAATTATAGGAGACAATTCAAATCTCTACCCCATGTTGTCAGATGAGTAAGTGTTAGATTCTGTCCACCTGATTAAAGGCTGACTTTCTGGGTCCAGAGGTGGAACTAGACAGAAGTTATTCTTGCTCTGAATGAGACGCTTTGTGTTGAGACAAATTCATGAAGTGTGATTAAATGAGCTTTAATACCACCTCTTGTCCTGTTCTGGTGAGGTTCAGTTCAGTTCACTTGCTTAGTCGTGTCTGACTCTTTGCAACCTCATGGATTGCAGCATACCAGGCTTCCCCGTCCATCACCAACTCCCAGAGCCTGGAGAAACTCACGTCCATTGAGTCGGTGATGCTATCCAACCATCTCATCCTCTGGCGTACCCTTCTTCTTCTGCCTTCAATCTTTCCCAGCATCAGAGTCTTTACCAATGAGTCTGTTCTTTGAATCAGGTGGCCAAAGTAATAGACTTTCAGCTTCAGCATCAGTCTTTCCAATGAATATTCAGGACTGATTTCCTTTAGGATGGACTGATTGGATCCCCTTGCAGTCCAAGGGATTCTCAAGAGTCTTCTTCAACACCACAGTTAAAAGCATCAGTTCTTCCGTGCTCAGCTTTCTTTATAATCCAACTCTCACATCCATACATGACTACCGGAGAAACCAGTAGTTTTGACTATAGGACATTTGTCGGCAAAGTAATGTCTCTGCTTTTTAAGTGAGGTTTAATATCTTTGCTTTTTCTGGTGAGGTTAAAGTTTACAAATTCTTACCATCCCACCATCCTACACAGGCAGGAACTGCTGGTGGGGAAAGGAAGTGACTGTCTGCAAGTCTGGGCCTTCAGAGGAACCCGGCTTCCATCAACTTGTCAGAAGGTCAGTCTCGGCAGACACCAGTAACCCAGCACTGCAGTGCAGCCCAGTTTTGATAGGACTTTTGGCAGTTGTGGAGATGTTCATTACTGTGATTGTGATGCTGACATCAGCTTTATATGGTTATTGTGTGCTAAATTGTTTCAGTCGTGTCCAACTCTTTGCAACCCCGTGGACTGTAGCCCACAAGGCTCCACTGTCCATGGCATTCTCCAGGCAAGAATACTGAAGTGGGTTGCCATTCCTTTCTCCAGGGGATCTTCCCAACTCAGGGATCGAACCCAGGTCTCCCACATTGCAAGCAGATTCTTTACCATCTGAACCACCAGAGAAATGGAGAATGGAAAATACTGAGGTAATCTATCAGTACATTGGCAAGATAGCTGAATGGAAGGAATGATAAACTAGAAGGAAAAAGCCCCTCCATGAAGACAAGAAACAGCAACTCCTGTGACTTAGACCAGGGGTCCCCAACCTCTGGGATCTAATGCCTGATGATCTAAGGTAGAGCTGAGGTAGTAATAATAGAAATAAAGTGCTCAATAAATGTAATGGGCGTGAATCATCCCAAACCATCCCCCTACTCCCGGTCTGTGGAAAAATTGTCTTCCATGAAACTGGTCCCTGGTGCCAAAAAGGTTGGGGACCACTGACTTAGACTATTTTGATGTCGAGCAGACAAATGGTCCTTGTCAACCAGAGCAGCTATAGGTGTTTTAATGGTGCACACACCATGCACTGAGCTCCCTTTAGATCATAAACGCTGACAGCTCCCAAGGCTCCAACGGCTCCAGTGATCCCTGTTATATTGAGACCCGGGACATTACCTTGGCAGGGTGAAGGTTTAAAAGGCTCATCTGGAAGAAAAATATGCTGCCCTAATTGGGAGAATGGACTGGCTGACTTTGCAGGGAATCTCCAGCTCCACCCTCTCAAATCTACCATGGATGAGAATTCATAAAAATAATCCCACTCTAACACAAACTGGGAACCAGTCACCCTGTGGTACTTATGCTTAAATTGTTTTCAATTTACTTTGTCACTGAAAGGCAAAGTTGTTGAACCCTTAAAGTAGGAATATGCATGATTTTTCTAAGTGTAAAATAAACTTTAAGAATTTATTCTATAAAAGTTATTTATATTACCTTAGGAAATTAAGTAGGAAAATAAGCACAGTGCTTAAAAATCACAAATGCCACAAGTCCTAACACGTTAAATAAACAGAGGAAGCAGGACAAGTGTTTTGTTAACTGCTGCACACGTGATTTTGCAGATTGAGAAGCTGACAGCATGAGACTCAGATGGGAAAAGGGACGAGGCTGAGGTACCATTGTGATGCAGCCACGGCCACCCCCTGAGAAGATGGTGACTCACATCAAGATGAGGGATGAGAAAACGACAGGCCATAGGTGCATTTTGAAGCTAAAAGTGATGGGCATTTTGACAAATTGGATGTAGAATACAAGAGAGAAGTCAAGGATAACACCAGGTTTTTGGCCTTAGCTGGAGGGATGGAGTCACCACTGACCAAGAAAAGAGAAGATGTGAAAGGAACCACAGTAAAGCTGAGATGCCTGTAGATAGCTTATATCTGAAATGTCAAGTAAGTGTTGCAGAATTAAGTCTGGCATTTTAAAGGGAGTCAGAGTCCAGACATACATTTAGAAATTGTAAGCATGCATTTAACTATAGATGGCATGTAAAGCCATGAGCCGGACTGAGGGTAAACACAGCCTTGAGAAAAGGTGAGATCTGAGAGCAGAGTTCTGGACACTGCAGTGTTTCCAGATTGTAGCAAAGGACTCAGAAAGTGAGTGATCAGAGCAGCAGCAAAATAACCGAGGAAGAGGAGTATCCTTCAGCCAAGTAAAGAGTGTCGCAGAGAGGCGTGCTTACCTGTGCTAGAAACTGCTCACGGCTGAACGCATTGAGAATGAGAAGCCATCACTGGGTTTAGCCCAGAAAGTTACCCCACAAAGTCATGATTAACGTTAGCAAAGGTGATTTTGGTGGAAATTGAGGGATAGAAGCTTTGTTCGTGTGGTTTGAGAATATTTATATTTATATTATAAATATAAAAGAATATCACTTACACGTGGAAACTGAAAGTACGACACAAATGAACGTATCTACAAAGCAGAAACAGACTTAGAATAGAGAGCAGACTTGTGGTTGTTAAGGGGGCTGTGGGAAGGGCGGAGGGGGCGTCTGGGATGAGCAGATACACACTGTTATATAGAGGATGAATAAGCAATACGGACCTACTGTATAGCACAAGGAGCTATATTCAACATCCTGTGACAAACCATAAAGAAAGATATATATATATATATATATGCGTGGGTATAACTGAGTCTCTGTGCTATAAAGCAGAAATTAACACAACAGTATAAGTCAACTGTATGTCAATAAAATACATTAAAAAAATAAAAAATTAAAGAGACAAGGGGATTTCTTGTTCCAGCAAAGACCCTGTTCATACCTCTTCCAACTAAAAAGTCCAGGTAAAACAAGCAAGCCTGGGAAGACTCTGGAATGCAGAGACCAGGAGGGCAGCCCAGGGACCCAAGGTTGAGCAGCACCAGCTGCCCTGGGTTCCTAGGCAACAGACACCTTACTCCACTCTGACCCCGAACTGCCAGCAGCATGGACTCAGAGGGATCTGAGGAAAGCCTGCTCCCTGGCCAGGGGACTGGGAAGGTTTAAGACTAGAAAACCTTTCTAGTAATATCCACTCTCCTTCGGCCACACCCCAGCAGGAAGCCTGCACCCCTTCCCACTGCTCCACCCCTGTGGCTCCACAGGGTTGAGCATGGACCCAAGCTTCCACCCCACACCCCTGCCCGGGATGCTGATGGCAGCACCCAATCCCTGCATGGCACTTTCTGTGCAGCCAAGAAGGGTTCAGCCTCCATGCCCGACTCCCCCGCCAGGGTGTCATCTGTGGGCTGAATGTGGAGCAGCATTCCATGCTGAACCTGATCAGTTCCTGTCACAATGAATAACTGAAGGCACATCTTACATGCTGTCCCTAAACCTTCAACCAGAGAGCAATAATGTCAATAACACAGTCTGTTTCTGAGATGTCAGGGAATGAAATGGGAAATTCTCTTCAAGGAGCTCTCATACTTGAAACCTGGAGGATCCCAATAAATAAATGTCAGTAGCTTTCACAAGACCATCTTCTAGTTTGCATCTGTTGGTATTAGGTTTGTCTTTTGGTATGGGAACACATCCACAGTTTTTGCTAAGAAGAGATACAAATGCAGACTCCCCCCAAAATGCAGCCCTTTGATCATAACTGGCAAGCTGCACTTGATCTTTGAGGTTACATCTCTGCCTCTTTGAATAAAAAGCTATTTCCGACGAGTTGCAAGTTCTCAGAAAAAGTCATCGTTTATAAACATTGAAAGGCTTCTGTTGTTTTTTCATACTAGCAAACAGTGAAGAGAGAGTACCATTGGCCAGAACTTATCTTCCATTTCCTGTAAGTTTTTGAAGGCAGTCAAATAGCACCGAGTCAGAGAGACACTTTTTTACCCCTTCATCTTTTCTTTGACTTGAAATTTAAAACTTAACACTAAAGGCATAAGTAACAGAAAAAAAAAAAGAATAAACTGAACTTCATCAGAATTTAAACCTTTTGTGCATTAAAGGGCACTATCAGGAAAATTAAAAGACAACCAATAGAATAGAGAAAACTGTTCTTGCAAATCATATACCTGAAAGGGTCTAGGATCTAGAATCTATAAAGAATGTCTACAACCCAACGACAAAAAGACAAATTACCCAATTTAAAAATGGGCACACATTTAGATCCACAAGGCATTCTATTTCTGTGATCACTGTCTTTCAATTAAAATCTTCCTATTAATCTTCTGCTCAGCTTCAGAGGGGCTTCCCTTGTAGCTCAGTTGGTAAAGAATCTGCCTACAATGCAGGAGACCTGGGTTCGATTCCTGGGTTGGGAAGATCCCCCAGAGAAGGAAATGGCAACCCATTCCAGTATTCTTGCCTGGAGAATCCCCTGGAGCCTGCCAGGCTCCTCTGTCCATGGGGTCGCAAGAGTCGGACACCACTTAGCAACTAAACTACCACCACTACCATCAGCTTTAAAATCCCCAGATAAATGCAGATTTAACAATCAATGCAACAGTGTTTTTCTTTAGGAGTTCAAAAATGAAGAACAGTGTGAAATACGACAGTGACATTAGGTGTTAACTAGTACGTGCATATACACATGCATACATTCAGAGAAACAGGCCGAAGATTTTAGTAGACATTTCTGCAAAGAAGATATGCAAGTGGCCAACAGGCACATGAAACCATGCTCAGTGTCATTAGTCACTAGGGAAATACAAGTCAAAACCACGATGTGATACCACTTCATACCCACTAGGAGACTATGATTTTTTTAAAGAGATTATACAAGTGTTGGTGAGAAGGTGGATAAATTAGAACCATTAGCCTCTACCATTTGATGTAAGATGGTACCACCACTTTGGGAAAGAGCCCTTCAGCTCCTCAACAGGTTAAACAGAGAGTCCCCACGCGATCCAGTAGTTCCATTCATTTTCACCGAGGAGAAGCGAAAGCATGTCTGCATAAGAACTTGCACCTGAATGTTCACAGTAGCATTATTCATAATAGCCGAACACAGAGTGTAGACTTCAAGTGTCCACCAGCTGAAGTACTGATACATGTTACAACGTGGATGAATCTTGAAAACATTCTATTGTGTGAAATACATCAGACCCCAAAGGTCACATATTCTATGATTCCCTTTATACAGCGTATCCAGAATAGTTACAGACTGGTGGTTGCCAGGAGCTGGGGAAGAGGAGGTAAGAAAGACTGCTTAGTGGACACAGGGTTCATTCTGAGTGATGAGAATGTTTGGGAGCAGACAGAGGTGGTGGCTGCCCAACTTTATGAATGTAGTAATTATCAATCATTCATTTTTAGGTTACATTTCTATTATGAGAATTTCACTTCAATTTTTTACAAGAATTATAAATTAAATGGAGGTTAAATTGTGGTGAGCCTTGAAGGATATGATAAAGGTTTTAGACTGGGTCCTTTAATAATACAGAACATTTCCTAAAGTATTTTTAAACAAAGTTAACACATAGGAAGAGTCATTTCTTATGTATGTTGTGTTTATCCAAGAGCAAAACATCCAGTTCAGAAGCAGAGATTCAATCAGCTTGCTGTTCCAACGAGGCTCCTCAGTTGTCAAGACTGATTTTTCTCTCATTTTTTCCCCCATTTAATGAGACTGATAAGCAGGGAGGCTAGTTCTGTACTCAATTATATGTAATCACAGAAGCTCTTTCAATCTTTAAACAAGAATCATTTTATAAGCACCTGAGATAAAAATGAGGTTTGGAAACGGTGATTTGTGATGACCTGGAGAGAAATAGATGCAATTAGTGAGGAGTGCAAAGCTCAGGTCAATGAGTCAACAGAGAGGCTAGAGGATAGAGAGGAGCAGGCTGGAGACAGAAATGAGTCAGAGGACTCAGGGGACAGCCTGCGCGTCCCGCCAGCTGCAGCATGTAGGGACGTCTGGACAGGGCTCAGCTCTCGGAAAATCGAACTGAGGGACCTTGTTTCCTTAAGAGTCTGGCAATTGGAGCCATAACTCAGGATGAAAGTAGATTCCTGGCTTCTCAGCCAAGAGCAGGCTCTGAATCTGTTGGGTTTTACTGGGTCTATACAGTTCCCTACAGTTGTGCAGTTTATGGCCCTAATTAGTCACGTTTTTGCCTTCAGATGGAGCAGAAGAGAAAAGGCAATTGAAGCCGAGGCCCTGAGGGTGGCTGCTGGCTACAGTGAAACCCGTCTCCAGTCACCATGGACCAAGGATGTGAGGGGCTCCAGTGTAGGGAACCTGTTTTTTTGTTTGTTTCCTTAAAAAAAATTGTTTTTTAACTTCAAAATCTTGTTTATGACTCAAAATTCTAATCTTTAGGTAACCTAATATTTTCAGAGCTTTCCTTGAGAATCTTTTAGTGGACCCTGACTGATAGCACTTAATCCTTCCAGCATCTGTTGAAATACATTATGTCGACTGGTCTCTATCACTGGCCCCTCTGGGCCATTTGTTGTTGTTCAGTTGCTGAGTCGTGTCCTGCTCTTTCCGATCCCACGACTGCAGCACACCAAGCTTCTCTGTCCTTTACAATCTCCTGGAGTTTGCTCAAACTCATGTCCATTGAGTCAGTGATGCCTTCCAACCATCTCATCATCTGTGTCATCTATTGATAGAGGATGAAATCCAGGAATTCAACTTATGCTGAAGATACGAAGTTTAATGATATTTAAGGCATATAACCTTTTTTAAAAAGCCATTTATCTTTGCTATTACTAAATAAATATGCCCTTTCCATAGAATGCACAATCTCAAAACTAAAGGTTTTATGAGACCTAAATAAATAGAAAATAATCTTGGTATTACAAAGGGGTTTTACTTTTATGAAAGAGCATTTCCATTACTTTTTACTTTTTTCTCGAAGAATTTTCTGAATAGTCACAGTAAATTTTTGTCTGTCATGCCCCTTACATGAAAGTATAGCAGTTTCAAAAAAAAATAAATTTCAGTTCTTTGCTTAACTGGGGAAGACGTTTTCATTTAGATTTTCTCATACTCCTTATATTTACAAAGTAAAAAACTTCTACTTACACAAACCCCTGTGCACAAATATTTATAGCAGTTTTCTTCATAATTGCTAAATCCTGGGAGCAACCAAGATGTCCTTCAGTGGGTAAATGGATTAACAAAGAGCAATACATCTAGGCAATGTCATTCAGCACTAACAAGAAATGAGCTCTTGGGAATTCCTGGCAGTCCAGTGGTTAGAACTTGGCACCTTCACTGCTGTGGCCTGGAATTAGTCCCTGGTGGGGGAACTAAAATCTCGTGTCATGGTTAAAAAAAAAAACAGTTTTCAAGGCATGAAAAGACATAGAGGAAACTTAAGTGCATTTTACTAGCTGAAAGACACCAGTATAAAAAGGCAACATACTGTATGATTTTACATTGCTTGCTTGCTTAGGATTTGTCAGGTAACTCAGTGGTAAAGAATCCACCTGCCAATGCAGAAGAAACAGGTGACAAGGGTTTGATCCCTGGGTTGGGAAGATCCCCTCAAGGAGGAAATGGCAACCTACTGCATTATTCTTGCCTGGAGAATACCAGGGACAGAGAAGCTTGGTGGGTTACAGTCCATGGCATGGCAAAGAGTCAGACACAACTAAGCGACTGAGTAAGCAAGCAGAATCACTAACTGAAACAAGCTAGTATAAAAAGGCTGCTGCTGCTGCTAAGTCACTTCAGTTGTATCCAACTCTGTGCGACCCCATAGATGGCAGCCCACCAGGCTCCTCTGTCCCTGGGATTTTCCAGGCAAGAGTACTGGAATGGGTTGCCATTTCCTTCTCCAATAAAAAGGCTGCTACTGCTACTGCTAAGTCACTTCAGTCGTGTCCTACTCTGTGTGACCCCATAGACGGCAGCCCACCAGGATGCCCCATCCCTGGGATTCTCCAGGCAAGAACACTGGAGTGGGTTGCCATTTCCTTCTCCAATGCATGAAAGTGAAAAGTGAAAGTGAAGTCGCTCAGTCGTGTCTGACTCTTAGCGACCCCATAGACTGCAGCCTACCAGGCTCCTCCATCCATGGGATTCTCCAGGCAAGAGTACTGGAGTGGGGTGCCATTGCCTTCTCCGAATAAAAAGGCTACATACCATATAATTTTACCTGTAAGACTTCCTAAAAAGGCAAAACTATGGAGACAGTAGAAAGACCAGTGGTTGCCAGAGTTTGGGGACAGAAGGGTGAGTAGGTGGAGCACTGGGGACATGGCAGGGATTTCAAGGTGAGGGGCCTGGAACTACCCAATGCGAGTGTATAACGGTAGATATGGGTCATTATACAGTTGTCCAAACAGTGTACAACTCCAAGAATAAACCGTACACGGTGTAAGTGATGTGTATGTAAGCCCAAGTTCACTGGAGACCTCCAGGGAAATTATTGCTCTCTGTATATAGGCGTGACCTCCTCCTCTCTCCTTGTCTTTCTTCCTGAAGGGAATACAGAAAAGAGGCTGGACTTGTGATGATGAAGTGGCAAGAAAACAGCTTGTGCTAAGAATGGTGCCGGGAAGTCTTTAAAGGACCCAGGGACTTCGCTGGTGGTCCGGTGGCTCAGACTCCGTGCTCCCAATGCAGGGGACCCAGGTTCAATCCCCGGTCAGGACATTAGATCCCACATGCCACAACTAAGAACTTGCGCGCCACAAAGAAGATTCAGGACAGCCAGATAAATTAAAAAAAAAAATTATTTTAAAGGACCCCGGACGTTCAAAGTATCAAAGCATCAACCCCGGACCATTGCATCAACTCTGCATCTGATTCCTGACTTATCAGAAAAATTGCCCTCCATCAAAAGAGTTATATGGAGACCAATGTTACTCAGTTATCACTTATTAATTACTAATAGGCTAATCTATTTTATGGTTAATTATCTAGGTTTATCAATATCCACATAGCAGAATTAAGGTTAAGTTTAAATTGATTGTGTTTGGAAAAATCCAAATGTTTGAGGTAACATAAAAATAATATCCAAATATAGCAATTGTTAAGTTAAAATCCTGAAGTTTAAATCCTTTGGACATAACTATAGAATTAAATATTAAATTCCCTAGCAATTGTATCCAAGTGTTAGTTCCTCAGTCATGTCTGACTGACTCTCTGTGGCCCCATGGACTGTAACCTGCCAGGCTTCTCTGTCCATGGAATTCTCCAGGCAAGAAGACTGGACTGGGTAGCCATTCCCTCCTTCAGGGGATATACCTGACCCAGGGATCACACCCAGGTCTCCTGCATTGCTGGCAGATTCTTTTTAATTCAAACAATTCCTCTGTATACAGAGGATTAACATAATTACTTAAACTGTTTCAGGCCAGAGTTATCTTAATTATGGATATCTGTTTCAAGAATAAATCTATAACTATCAATATTTTTAATTTTGTGGGTTGAACTTTGTAATTTTTATTTTACAGAAATGTTACATAGTCATAAGAATTTCTGTTCTGAAAGAAACCTGGTGAAATTACTTATATAAAAGATCCAATTGGCTTGAATACTTTTTTCTTACAAAAATTATCTCAGTGCGCCCTCTGGTGACTTTTCTCAAAAATAGACTTTAATCTACTCAAGTTGAAAATTTATGGAAACTAAACAATTGACTTCAAGGAGATCAAACCAATCAGTCCTAAAAGAAATTAGTCCTGAATATTCATTGGAAGGATTGATGCTGAAGCTGAAATTCCAATACTTTGGCCACCTGATACGAAGAACGGACTCACTGGAAAAGACCTTGATGTTGGGAAAGGTTGAAGGTAGGAGGAGAAGGGGACGACAGAGGATGAGATGGTTGGATGGTATCACTGACTCAATGGACATGAGTTTGAGCAAACTCCAGGAGTTGGTGATAGACAGGGAGGCCTGGCATGCTGCAGTCCATGGGGTGGCAAAAAGTTAGACAGGACTGAGCGACTGAACTGAAACAATTGATATGAAAATAGGTACAAATGATAAACTATGAAAAAAACTCTCTGAACTCTAACTGTCTGGATTTAAACATACTCATTTATCCCTCCAATAAAAAACGTTCATCGAGTATCTGCTGTTAAAGATGAAAAGTGAAAGTGTTAGTCACTCAGTTGTGTCTGACTCTTTGTGACCCCGTGGACTGTAACCCACCAGGCTCCTCTGTCCATAGGATTCTCCAGGCAAGAATACTGGAGTTGCCATGCCCTCCTCAAGGGGATCTTTCCACCCCAGGGACAGAACCCAGGTTTCCTGCATTGCAGACAGATTCTTTACCGTCTGAGCCACCAGTGAATCTCCCCCTACCAGGAGAGAGTTCCCAAAAAAGACACTCTGTTCCAGCCTGGGGAGCGTGCAGTTCACGGATCCTGACGTTTCTCAGAGATGCCAGTTTACCTTTTCTTCCCTTTCCCCATCTTTTTTTCTTTTCTTTTAATTGATATGATAGAATGTCTTTGTATAACCCTATGAGATATGGTATAAATACATGTAGCTTGCCCTAAGTTTACGGACAGTATCCTCCATTGTGAAACTCTGCTCTGTATAAAGAGGCGCTGTTAACTTTCTGCTCTGCTTCAATGGCGCTCCTGGGCCCAGGTCCTTACGCACAAAGCATGCAGATTACAATGTACCTGGTACTTTGGGGGTTGAGCTTTAGTCAAGGAATTTTTATTCTTATATAAACTTCAACAACACTGCACACTTTCAAGATTCTGCGTGAAGACTTAAGTTTTACTGTTAAATCTTATCTTCCCTTTGTACATGACATGGCAATAATAGGTATGTCTTGCCTGGTCCACAAATTATTTCAAAGACTTTTCTATGGTCTGATAACTTCAGATTACACAATGCAACCAAGTTCATCTCTGCTGGAATAGGATGAGACAATTCCTAGAACAGGAACCAGATGGCTCTGATTGGTCCTGATTGGTCTTTTGGCCCTTGCCAAATCGACCCACATCCAGTATCTCACTTTGAATATAAAACGGGGACCAAAGTGCCAGACTGGAAGCCATGCTCATAAAAGAGCCTTAGGAAAGCAGTCTCTGACACGTTCCTTAGCTGGACAAGGGCAATGATCCTACAGAATGATCTAGCCGGAACATCGCTTGCTGCTGTTTCCCCAGCATGTTGCTGAGGAAAGGAGTTTTCAGGAAGTTGAGGGTTTTTCTAGTGAGCTTCTCTACCATGACCATTCGTGTGCCATGTCTGCGCATTCTGCTAGCTGAAATAGCAGTGTGTATGATGACAATTTAAGCCATTTCTCTTCCCTTCTCACTCTCCACACAAGCTGCTCAAATATTCAAGAAATGAATGAAATACCAAGCTTATTATCCTTTTTCCATCCAGCATATGACCCAGGGTTTTTGTGCTAATTGGCAGTTTTACATCATTTTCACAATTAACCAAAATAAAAAGGTTAGGGGATTTCACCCTTAACCTTATCCTGTCAAGTTCTTCTATCTATTCATTTCTTATCCATTAGATAAAATTTCCCTGAAGGCAATGTTTTTGAAATTAATGACACATAAATGCTAAGGTGACTGAATTATGGATCCATGTTCTCAGAAATAGAATATTAACTCTCCACACAGAATGTTTCAGCTTTTATTTTAACCAGAGCTTCCTTGCCATGGAAAGCAGAATTTCTGCATTTCTCTAGAGAATGCCTAAGCATATACATTACATAACTGTACTAAGTAAAACCTAGTAAAACCAAGTAGACATTTTAAAATAACAGAAGTGGTAGAACCAAACAACACAGTTTACAGGAAGACTGCAAAAATTCAACACAGAGTTAAAACCTCTGCAATGCAATGAGGTGAGTAAATTCTACTATGCTAGGGCTACTGGCATGGTTATTTTGCTTGGTACCTAAGTCGTAAGAAGGTAGCCTGAGACTTATAGTCCGGAGTTCTACATGCTATTACGAAGGCAACAACCTAGAAACAATGATACAACAGTTTATCCAACGATGTAGAAAGCCAGGAGGGAACAAGTACTGGGTCCCATTTAATCCCACACACATACAAGGATGCCAGTCCACGCCTGGCTGCATGGACAACACAGCCATGTCAGTCCTGTTTTTTCCAGTGATCTTGTAGATTCAAAGACAGCCAGGCTGATCCGTGTTGGGGGCGGGGGGTGCCGTCGATAGGCGGGTCACTGGGCTCTGCCCCGATGTGTATCCCGAGGATGTCAAAATACAGTCACTCACTTTACGAAGACAGACGAAGCTTCAAATCTGGGTTTGTGGCAGAATATCCACTTTGCTTTTTGTCCATCACCTCAAAGGATGAGCAGTTACTCTACATTTACATTTTTAATGTTGAAAAACTACTCAGGATTCACAAAATAATTTTGTGAGTCACGAAGAAAGTAAATAGAATGTTGCCAAGAAATTTGAAAGATACTAAAATGAATTTGAAGAGGGCTCTGAAACCCACCAGCAGAGCACTGTTCAAATGCCATCAAAATGCACTGGAAATAGAAAACCATATTCTGAAGCTATTAATACTATTATTTGTCACCCAAGGTATGTTTCTAAATTTACATTTTCTAAACTGATAGCTATGAATCACCCTGTTGTTCCTAATAGCTTTGAGAGCCAAGGAAGCAATTCTTATTCATGAAAACAAGGCCGGGGTGGGGGGAGGGGGGAAGAACTCCTTTCCTGATTTTCCATTTCATTTATTTTGTTAAAAGTATTTTAAAGGTAAGAGAAAGTGGTTAATGTCCATTAATCTAAGTTAACAAATCCTGCCAAACCAGCAACACTACGTTAGATCACACCTAATCCTGACAGTAGAAAACAAATATTTTTAGAAATTTTCATTCCTGTTTGGAATTCATCCCAAAGGGGGAAAAAAAAAAAAAAACTCTTTTAAAATACTCATTAATGACTGGAGTCTGGTTAATGCTCTGCCCTCAGGTCTGAAGACTATAGATGGCTGGGCAAAGCTAATGTCAGTCCTCTCTATTAATTCACTTTTGTCTCCTATAAGTAAAGATAAAATAAAGATAGGGTGCTGTCTGGTTTCCTTTCTCAGCTTGGACCAGACATCACCCAGGGCCCTGTGGAAAGGAACCCAGGAGAGGTTATTATAAGGTCTCATCATTTCAGCTCTCTCTGAGGCGAAGAGGATGAAGCATATGAGGAGAAAGGGAACGCTGGAGTGGATGTGCATCTCCTCTTGACCTCATTAAGTCCACAAAAGCCTGTGAGATTAGTACACGTTTTTGTACACGTTTTAGTACACACATATTTATAGAGTTCTCAACCTCGAAAAGCAATATGCAAACAAAGAATTGCAACGAACTGCTCCAAACTGTACTAGAGGTCGTCGGGGGCAGAGGGGCGTGGGGGGATTGAATCCCTCTGCAGAGGGAAGCGATGACGAGTAACCGAGCCACGGAAAAGTGCGGCTTCGCACGTGCGCTCGCTCACCTGTCCACACAGCGCTGTTTGGGATGCTCGGCGCCTGCAGTGGCTCCACCAGGGGGCGCCGCAACCCTGCCAGGGACTCGGCTCCTGGCCTTTCCCGAGCCTGGCGCGCGGGGCTCCGCGGTGACCATAGGAGTGGGAAAGTGGAAATGCTAAGAGAGAAGTGGCTGGGACACGAAGGGTTTATCACCGCTTTTATATTAATAACTGCTGTGTAGACATCACAGCCCATTTCCATCCTCCTTCACCCAAAGCCCCGGCTTCCGCTAGGCGCGCGCGCACACACACACATTCACACACACACACACACACACACACACACACACACACACACACGGACGCACACATTCATCCCCTGCCCCGTCACCCGAGCTGCTCTGTGTCCCTCGCAAATTCCCGGGCGGCCTCAGCCTCTCTCCAGCTTGACGAGGTGGGAGCGCCCGCGCGCACCCGGACCCTCTTCCCCCGCGGCGAGAGCGCGCGGAAAAACGCCAGGGGCCGGTGCCAGGCTGCTCTGCAGCTGGAGCAGCGCAGACGGTCGCTGCTGGAAATTCGAGAAGCCGAGCGTGGAGCCGACGCCAGGGCGCCCGCAGCATACTTGGGCCTCTCCCATGACGGCGCCGAGGGCTCTTCCTAGATCGGGGCTGCGCTCGGCTGGGGCGGGAGGCTAGAGGGGAACGGAAAGTGGGTCTCAGCATCACGACCCCCTTCCTCCCCTCCCGTGTCAAGCTCAGGGGATGCTTCGGTGTTGCCTCGGTGCCCTTTGGCATTAGGCAGCCGTCTGTGCGCTGTCAGCCGCAGTGGTCCCCAAGCTCCGCGCGCTCCCGCAGCACCCTGAGGCCTCGACAAATTCAAATTGCGCGCGCAGCCGCAGAGCTTCCGAGGTCGGAGGTCCCGGGACAGGCCCAAGAATCCGCATCTCTAGCAAGCTGGGAGAGGGGTTTCGGGAGCGCCGCGGGTCGGGAACCACCCTGAGCGACCCCGAACGCCGGCTCCTTGTTATCGGGCTCAGGAGGTGGTGCGGCACGCCAGCAGCTGGCGGAGGCTCCGGCGGAAGCTGTCGTCCAGGAAGGCGTAGAGGAAAGGGTTGAGGCAGCTGTTGGCGTAGCTCAGGCTGGTGATGAAGTAGGACACGGCGATGACCAGCGGCGTCTGCGGGAGGTCGGTGGTGAGCGCCACCACGGTGCTCAGGTGGTAGGGCGTCCAGCAGAGGAGGCACACGGCCAGGATGGCCACCACCAGGACGGTCACCCGCTTCTTGGCGCGGTCCAGGGCCTTGGCGTGGCTGTCGAGGCGTATGGCGCGCAGCCGGCACAGCAGCGAGGTGTAGAGGACGCAGATGGTGGACACTGGGATGGCGAAGCCGAGCACCAGCGTGTACAGGCGGCTCGCGCGCCACCACAAGGCCTCGGGCTGCGGGAAGACCAGCACGCACTGGCGCCGGCCCTGCTCCTCGTCGAGCCGCGCGAACACCGCGAAGGGCAGCACCACCAGGGTCGCGACCCCCCAGACGGCCAGGCTCACCGCGCGCGCGGCGCCGTACGTGCGGCCGGCCACCCGGCGCGACTCGGCGGTGGCCAGCACCACCAGGTAGCGGTCGGCGCTCATGACCGTGAGGAAATAGAGGCTGGAGAAGGTGTTGTACTGATCGACGGCCACGACGAGCTTGCATAGGAGCTCCCCGAAGGGCCAGCGCCTCAGCAGAAAGTCGGCGATGTTGACAGGCAGCACGAGCGTGAAAAGCTCGTCGGCCACGGCCAGGTTGAGGATGAACAGGTTGGTGACGGTCTTCCTGCGCGGCGCCCGCAGCAGCACGAACAGTACCGCCGAGTTGCCCGCCAGTCCCACTGCGCAGATCACCGCGTACACAACGGGCACGGCCACGGCCAGCGGCGGCGGCAGCGGCGGCGGCAGCGGCGGCGCCGGCCCGGACGCGTTGGGGCAGCCGAGCGTGGGTGCGGGCGCGGGGCACGACGTGTTGGCGCGCTCCGGCCCCCAGTACGACGCGTTGTGCATCCTGGCGAGGACAGAGACTCGGTCTTCTCCGCCGTTGGCCTGCGGGGGTCTGCGGTCCCGGGGACCCGACCCGCGCTCCGAGCTAGTCACCGGCCTTCTACGGGAGGCCCGTTCCTGCCGCCCTCTCCGCGCAAGAGCGCCGCGGACTCCGGGGTTGCCAGGCGGAATGGACGGAGGGCACCACTGAGGCTTGTGGACCACGCGCAGCTCTGCGGAAAAGAGCAGTTCCTAAGGGAGGGGGCGGCCGGCGCCCAACCTGCCCCACGTGATCGCTCTCGGCCACCTGTTGAAATCTTCCTCTGACTCGTTGACTACATCAAGGAAGTGCTAGAGAGAAGAGTCCTTACCTTTATAGGAGAAACACAAACCCACTTCCCCTACCTGAGCTCCCACCCCACCCCCGGAGGTCCGAGTCAGCCCAGAGAGTCCTGCAGCGGCCAGCTTGGGTCCCACGAGGTTCCGTGCGCCCCGGGGAACAGCGCACCCAACAGCAGCTGGCTCACCCGGCCGATGCGGGGACCGGGTCTGCGTCTTCGCGAGCCGGCGGGAGAGGCAGCGGCGGCGCGGGCGGGCTGCTCGCCTCCTCCCGGTGTGAGCCGCGAAACGTCCGCCGGAGCCTTGGCGGGTCCCGCCTCCCGCCTGGAAGCCGTGGGCTGGTGCAACCCAGACCGCGAGCCCTGGAGATCTGACCGCCGCCCCTAGCGCCCAACCGCAAGCAGAATAGGGCTCGAACCTAGAATCGCATTACCCGAAACTTAAGAAATCACTTTCTTCCTTCCAGGAGTGTGACCTCACTCGATTTGAATTAATGAAAAACTCTTCTGTTAAGACTTAAATGAAAGAAAAGCAAAGTTAGAGTCTGTTTTAAAAGGAGAGCAATGCAGTCGACGCTCCCATTCCAGTTTTTTGTTTTTGTTTTTGTTTTTTTTACACTCTACCCCCAATTTGTTGTTGTTAGTCGCTAAATCGAGCGGGCTCAGTGCGACCCCATGACTGTAGCCTGCCAGGCTCCTCTGTCCATGGGATTCTCCAGGCAAGAATACTGGAGTGGGTTGCCATTCTCTCCTCCAGGGGATCTTCCCGACCCAAGGATGGAACCTGGGTCTCCAGCATTGGCAGGTGGATTCTTTACCACTGAGTCCTCTGGGAAGCCCCGTAAAATTAAAAAATATATTGAATGCTACAGAAAATGCTCACAACAATTCTAGAAAGCTACATTTAAAGCAGTAAACAAAACATGTAAGAAACACAAAAAAATAAACATTTTCTAAAAGGTTTTTTTTCATTCCTGTTTTCTTCCTCCACCATCCTTTGGGAAAGCCAGCAAATTACAGCTCATGAGAGTCTGTGCCGCGTCCCTGGGATAAGTCTCCCTTTCACAGGAGCAAGAACCCGAGTAACACGCATGTTTGGTCCTTTGTGATGCCTTGGTAGAGGACAGGGCCTGAGACACTGAGGAGGAGACTGGAAGCAGCCAGTGGAAGAAGCTTGGAAGGGGCAGAAATCCAAATGCTTTCCCTTACCCACTCAGTCCTCTTTTTACTAGAATCTGTATAATTTTGATTTCCCTGCAGTTTCATGCTTTGTGTGAAAAAAAATGACAAGAGAGTCAGGCTACATCCATGAGCAAAAATGTGGCAAACACAACATGATGTTAAGTGAAAGAAAAAAGTATAAAGTATATAGCACAGATAGTGTACATATAACACACACATATATATGTACCTATGCATCCCTGGATAGGGAAGATCCCCTGGAGAAGGAAATGGCAACCCACGGCAGTATTCTTGCCTGGAGATTCCCATGGACAGAGGAGCCTGGCAGGCTGGCAGTCCACGGGGTCACAAAGAGTCACACACAACTGAGCAACTACCTAACGCATGTGGATGTATCTGTCTATATGTATGTGTATATATACATATATAACTGCTTCATTTGCAAGCATTTGAAGACTTTCTAGCTTTTAAATTACTGATGTCCAGCTTAGCTGCATGTGGACAGAGACCAAACTCAATATGATCTCAATTCATTGGCATTTGTTGAAACATTACCCTGATACCAAAACCAAGAAAAGACCTTATAAGGAAGGAAAACAACAAATTCATGAACACAGATGAAAAAGACTCAACAAAATCTTAGCAAATTTAATCCAACATTGTGTCAAGAACATGGTACAACATGACCACATGGGATTTACCCCAGATATACAAGCTTGTTACAACATTTAAAAATCCATTCATATAATCTATCACATCAACAGCCATTTGAAGAGAAATCACATATCATATCCATAGAAATGGCAAAAGCATTTGACCAAGTTCAACCCCCATTTATGATAAAACTCTCAGCAGGAATAGTGAAGAACTTCATCACCTGGAGAAGGAACATTTACTCAAAAAACCCTCCAGGTAAATCACACCTAATAATGAGAAGCTAATGCACACTTTCCCCCTAGATTGGAGCAAAGCAAAAGTGTTCCTTCTCACCACTCTTTTTCATATTGTACTGGAAATCTTAGCTAATGCAATAGAAAGTCTTTCTTTTTACTTGCCCCTTACCTGCCAACAGAACTCAGGGGGAAGGTCCTGGCACACAAGGGCACTATCCCCAGAGATCTACAAAGAGCATGGCTTTGGGGGGGTGGGGGAGTTGGATGGGGCCTAGAGACCAGAGTCTGCTCTGTGTCCCATTGTCCCTGCAAGCCCCACAAACATCTGTTCACCAAACACCTGCTTGTCTGTCTCCATGTGAACTGCCTCATCCTTGCTGAAGTCCCCACCTGCTCCCCACCCTCAGATGCCACGGAACCCTCAAACTTGTCCTGGGGCCTCATAGGACTGGGGCCCTGTGTGTACATAATTAAATCTGAGTTTCTCTTGTCAGTCCGTCTCACAACAGTTTAATTCCTGGACCAGCCATAAGAACCTAGAAGGAGTAGAGGGAAATGCTTTTCTTCTCAAAGAGCACTCTAGTATCAGTTTGCTTTTGCAACTTACGAAGATAAAATAATAAACACAAATTGCTCCTAATGTGTCTTCATATTGGAACCCCATGTGCCATAAGCATCATTATGACTGAGAGATGGGTGATGAAGGTGCTGGCAGCCTCAAGCCTGAGGGCAGAAGTGTATGTATAATGCTGCTTTGTTTACCCAGATGTTCCCCAGAAGACATTTCTAGTAATAAAATAAGTTGCAACATTTTTCTGTGTTCATTTGTTTTTTTTGAAATAAAGCTTCTTGGAGATGCTTGGTTATTACTGTTTCAAAAATGAAATGCTTTGATGACACTAAACAGATGACAGCACTTTCTGATTTCTGCGCGTTGTACTCCTGAGGGATTCACAGAAGGAAACTGATCAAAACAAAGTGGTCGCCAAATTTGTTCATCAAGTTGTGAAGGGTGGGTGGGGGAACAGACAAAGCACGAAATCTGTTATAAAGTACGAACTTTGATTAAAATAATTGATGGATACCGGTTCATTGATTGTAACAGATGTACCACATCGGTTCAAGATGTTAGTAAGAGGATAATTCCTCATGATTATACTGGAAGGCAGGTCAATAGCACAGAGACTCACACAGCAGTAGAGTTGAAGTCTGAAATATGATACCTACGGGGACCAGGCACTTACTGGCCAACTCATGGCCGATTACGCATTATCCCAGGCTGGCGTGTTCACCCAGGAGAGGCTGGGTGCTTTTCTGACCAGGCTGACTCATCAGCACTTTATCCAATGGAACAAGTGCTCTAATATTTAGTTCAAATCATGAATCTTAAAATTTTTATGTCTTCTTTCATCCAAGAGTTTATAATTGTTCCATTTAAAATCTTGCTATGTCGTTTATTCACCTTCCTCTCTTCTCTCACTAATAGTGGCTCCGAGCAGTCCTAATTTCTCAGTCAGCTCTTTCTGGTGGTAGTTAAATAATTTATTTCCTTTACTTCCTGATGGCCGAGGTCAAGTTCTCACAGAGTCGGCTGGAAGAAAATATCACCAAAATGTTATCTGAGATTTGTCTGCCTCAGGGTGTGGAAAATGCATGACGTATACCACAGTCACCGAGGAATCCTAATGCATAAGACAATGTGTAGAACACCGAGAAACAGGATGGTGAGAAAGCAGCTATCAACAAGGCAAAAGAGTTCTGCAAGGTAATCGTAAATCCGAAGTGAAAAATGGTAGAACAGGAGGTGAAGGCTGAAGACGTTTCTTACTGCAGGTCCTCTCAGAATCCTGAGTATACTAACGTTAATCGGGAATGCCAGTTCATACTGCAGTAGGCAGAATCCCATAGACTGGTTACCTGAGAACATTTCTTTATGTGGATGCTTCCCAGGGATAAGCATTCTTCAGAACACACCTTAGAAAATGCAGCAAAGAATAAAGTGCCATAATAAAGGTGAAGTAGGATTGAGGCAAAGTCTGGTGGGAGTCCATGAGAAGAATTGTTCTTCCCAGTCGGGGGAAAGCAGGGTAGGCTCCACTGAGGAGGTGGCGTTGCAGCTGATCTCTGAAGGATACGATGAGGATAAGATGATATGGACAGTCCTGGTCAAAGAGCGTGAACAACAGAATGAGACATGAAACTGCATAGTGAACCTTGAGGAGAGAAGAATTTTGACATTCTATTCCACGAAATGGCACCCCACTCCAGTACTCTTGCCTGGAAAATCCCATGGACGGAGGAGCCTGGTAGGCTCCAGTCCATGGGGTCGCTAAGAGTCGGACACAACTGAGTGACTTCACTTTCACTTTTCACTTTCATGCATTGGAGAAGGAAATGGCAACCCACTCCAGTGTTCTTGCCTGGAGAATCCCAGGGACAGAGGGGCCTGGTGGGCTGCTGTCTATGGGGTCGCACAGAGTCGGACACAACTGAAGCGACTTAGCAGCAGCAGCATTCCAGGAAACTAGGAGGATGGTGCACCTCTGACCAATGATAGGGAGAAAGAAACATAAACTTTGACCAGAATGACCTGGAAGATGAAGGAAGTGGAATGTGGGAGACAGAGGTAAGGGGCTATTTGGGATTTGTTAAATGTGTGATGAAGTTCTTGGTGTGGTTTTCAAGAGACAAGTGAGCCTGGAGATTAGAACAGAGCCCTAAGGAGAAAATAAAGATTTGAGGGATCCTTTCCCATCCAACTTCCAGAAATATGGGACCAGAGAAAGTAGCCTATTAGAGATCAACCGTTGATGATGTTAATCCCAATACCTCAGAAACAAATTACTTGAAAAAGGTCTCAAAATCACATCCATCTTTACAGCAGCAGAGAATAAGAGTTCTGATTCTGATAGATGTAATCCTTTTAAAGATGAAATGACCTTTTTTGTTCTTTGTTACGAGACCATAACACACAGGACAATCAAATGGTAGTCTCTCAGGAAATTACAGCAGAATTTCATCCTAACTGATATCTCAGCCATCTTTCATGTTGTTTGAAAGAAAACTGGTCTACCTTCTCTGGTGTGATGGATAACGGGAAATATCCACCTATATCAATTCCTGTGTGTGTGCTAAGTCACTTTAGTCATGTCAGACTCTTTCTGATCCTATGGACTGTAGCCCACCAGGTTCCTCTATCCATGGGATTCTCCAGACATGAATACTTCAGTGGGTTGCCATGCCCTACTCCAGGGGATCTTCCTGACTCAAGGATCGAACCTATGTCTCTTATGTCTCCTGCATTGGCAGGTGGGTTCTTTACTACCACCACCACCTGGGAAGCCCACATCAGTTCATTATAGTAGCTAATGGATTGGCTAAATGGTCAGTGAGGGATACAGAAGGACAGGATTGGAAGACTAGTGACAAAGAGGCTTGGGGTGTCCATGTACCTCTGGGACAGATCTCTCAAACGGGGTTTGTATTAATTATGTGTTGCTATCTGTTATAGCAAATGACCCTCCAAAACTTGGCGAATTAAAATAACAACCCAGTAATGACTTAGCTGGTTCCCTGCTTCACCATCTGCTGAGGATGCAGTCCAGGTGTCAGAGCTGCTGTCTCCTTGGACAGGATCCACCTCCAGGGAAAGTGATTGTGGGCAAGAGTCAGTTTCTGGGACCAGAAGCGTTAGTCCCTCACATGGGCTGCAGCCATGACCCGCCCCTCATCACATGACAGGTCACCCTTACGGTCAGGGCAGGAGGAGCCAGACAGTCTCTTGTCACCTCAGTGGCATGTGACCACATTTCATTTCCTGGAAGCAAGACCTTGAGTCCAGCCCACGCTCAATGGGAGGGCATCGCACAGGGATATGAATGCCCGGAGGCAGGGACAGTGGGAAGCACCATTCAAGGCTGCCCACCCACCACACTCTCCTGTAAATACTCATCCAAGGGCATCCATGGCCTAGGGGGCTCTCAGGACCCAGGGACACACTGATGCGCTCTGTGGATTCAGTCAGCATCCTCCCCCAACCCCCTGTACCTTTTCACAGACAAGAGAAAGGTATCCATGGTGATAAGGATGCTATTCGTGGCTTCTGCCAACACACACTTCTCTTCACCAAGGCTGACCTTGCTCTCTGCTGCCTCATCTGCCAACAGCAGAGAGAAATGCCTTAGACCCAAACAGGGAACAATTCTCCAGGAGGAACAACTAGCTACCTGGTTGCAGGTTGGTCACTCTGGTTCTGTTCTATCACAGAGGACAACAGATTCATCCTCATTGCATGTTGACTTTACGTGTTAGTCTTTAGGGAGCAGATTTTTCAGCGGAAGATGATTGAATGTAAGGATGTCCACATGGGCTGTGACAGGCACAGTGACCTTTGGGACTGCAGGGCCAACTCAAAGAGGCGAACACAGCCTTCATCTCTGTGTTTTGACTGTCAGGCACACAGGAGGTGCTCAATAAGTGTTTAACAGATGAATCAATACATTCAAATTACTGTATTGAAGGATGCTACTGAGTTCATCATGAACCTTCTCAAGTGATATTGTCATTTCAAATATTTCAGAGATGTTTCAATCCAAGCGTTGTCTTCAGATTTTCAGTTAACTGCTCGGGGTGGTGGAGGAAACTGCAAGCAAGGATGACCTCAGATGAAACCAGTTATGTGCTGCCTGCATGGCACACATGCAGAGGTGGTCCTGGCTGTTGTTCATTATCCATGTTTCTCTGTGGTTACGCTTGGCCAGCCTTGTAACTTGCGAGGCTGCCTGTAAAACTAACGATATTTACAGCTTGACTGTCAGGTTGGCTGGCAGGCAATGTATGTATGGCTTACGTTTCTGTAACTTAAAGGTCACAAGACTTTAATAAAAGACCAAAGGCTATTATCATTTATCTGCTTTCTTTTATGGCCCTATGTGAGAAACACAGGTAATATTAATAATTTTGGAGGTTCTTATTAAGGTACCTAGAATATAATACTGAGACCTGGAAAAGATGTAAGATGGCATAATAACCCTGTATGTGTATGGTAATTTACTATTCAGGATTTAACATCTCTACACAACATGGGCTTTTCCCCTCTTTGCTGTGATTTGAAAGAGTTCTGCTGCCGTGTTCCTGGGCCACCTCCCGCAGATAACCTGTACCTTCCCAGTGTTGCACAGGCCTGAAGAATCAAAGACACACACCTTGGCTGCCCCCAGAAGAGCTCTGGGCCCCGCAGCGTGATACCCAAGACCACACTGCACTAGCAGCTCTGAGAAACCAACGCTGTTTGCAAGGCTTCCTTGGGAAAACATCTCCCACCCAAGTTGTAGATGCCTTGCATGCATGCGTGCTTAGTCGCTTCAGTCATATCCGACTCTTTGCGACCACGTGGACTGTCTCCTCTGTCCATGGGGATTCTCCAGGCAAGAATACCGGAGTGGGTTGCCATGCTCTCCTCCAGGGGATCTTCCTGACCCAGGGATTGAACCCGCATCTCTTATATCTCCTGCATTGGCAGACACGTTCTTTACCACTAGCACCACCTGGGAATTCTGAAGATGCCTGAGGGAAGCTGAATCTATGAATCCTGTAAAGTTCTACTTGTTTCAAGACTAGCTCTTGTGAAGGAACTGGTCAAGAAGTCTTACAGTTTTTTTTTTGTTTGTTTTGTTTTTATACAGGAATTTTTTTTCATTTTTTAAAAAATTTTATTTTATTTTTAAAATTTACAATATTGTATTAGTTTTGCCAAATATCAAAATGAATCCGCCACAGGTATACACGTGCTCCCCATCCTGAACCCTCCTCCCTCCTCCCTCCCCACACCATCCCTCTGGGTCGTCCCAGTGCACTAGCCCCAAGCATCCAGTATCGTGCATCGAACCTGGACTGGCAAATCGTTTCTTACATGATATTTTACATGTTTCAATGCCATTCTCCCAATTCTTCCCACCCTCTCCCTCTCCCACAGAGTCCATAAGACTGTTCTATACATCAGTGTCTCTTTTGCTGTCTCGTACACAGGGTTATTGTTACCATCTTTCTAAATTCCATATATATGCGTTAGTATACTGTATTGGTGTTTTTCCTTCTGGCTTACTTCACTCTGTATAATAGGCTCCAGTTTCATCCACCTCATTAGAACTGATTCAAATGTATTCTTTTTAATGGCTGAGTAATACTCCATTGTGTATATGTACCACAGCTTTCTTATCCATTCATCTGCTGATGGACATCTAGGTTGCTTCCATGTCCTGGCTATTATAAACAGTGCCGCGATGAACATTGGGGTACACGTGTCTCTTTCCCTTCTGGTTTCCTCAGTGTGTATGCCCAGCAGTGGGATTGCTGGGTCATAAGGCAGTTCTATTTCCAGTTTTTTAAGGAATCTCCACACTGTTCTCCATAGTGGCTGTACTAGTTTGCATTCCCACCAACAGTGTAATAGGGTTCCCTTTTCTCCACACCCTCTCCAGCATTTATTATTTGTAGACTTTTGGATCGCAGCCATTCTGACTGGTGTGAAATGGTACCTCATAGTGGTTTTGATTTGCATTTCTCTGATAATGAGTGATGTTGAGCATCTTTTCATGTGTTTGTTAGCCATCTGTATGTCTTCTTTGGAGAAATGTCTATTTAGTTCTTTGGCCCATTTTAAAAATATGGAACGCTTCATGAATTTGCGTGTCATCCTTGCACAGGGGCCATGCTAATCTTCTCTGTATCGTTCCAATTTTAGTATGTGTGCTGCCGAAGCGAGCACAGTCTTACAGTTTTGATGACTGAAATCAAGATGGATGTCGCTTTCCATGATAGCCCGAAGGAAAGTGGGAGTGTTTGGAAGGACAATGGCAGAAAACTCATTCTGGTAAGAAACTTAGGTTTACTGGAGGTGTGTGAAGGGCCAGGTTCACCTGTGTCATCTCGTCTAATTCTCAGCTCAGTGCTGTTACTGCCTGCCATCCTCTCAGTGAGAAGGCTAGGCGTAGACAACACGGTGGAAGGTCACAAAATGGTAGGCAGATGCTGGAGAGTTTAGAACCAGACCAGCCTTTGCTCCTAATTACTCCCCCAGACTGCACTTCTTTGATTTTTGCTTTAGAAGGCCAGGAAAAGAAATAAGATATCCAGGACCCCTTATAAATAAGTAACACAATTCTGAGTATTAAAAAAAAAAAAAGGTCATGCAAGCAAGCCTTGAAATTACATCCTATTAAGCTGTCTGATTTGCCTAATATTTTTACAAACTGCAGACACTTTTGTTTACCAGAGAACATTTTACTTAAATTTTCAGTTCTTAATAGCGCTCAAGGACGTCTCTGGTGGTTCAGTGGATTAGAATCCACCTGCCAGTGTAGGTGACTCCTGTTTGATCCCTGGTCCGGAAAGAGTCCACATGCTGTGGAGCAACTAAGCCCGTGTGCCACAACTTCTGAAGCCTGAGTACCTGGAGCCAGCGCTCCGCAACAAGGGAAGCCGCAGCAAGGAGAAGCCCAAGCACTGCAACTAGAGAAAGCCCGCACAAAGCCGTGAAGACCCAGTGCAGCAAAAGTAAAATAAAAAGTATATAAATGATTTAAAAAAATAATTTATAACTCAATAACTCTTGATAGTATGTTAGTGACGTGCAACCATCATGTATCCAGGTTACTTCAGGTCAGTTTGTGATAAACCAAGAGGGTGATGTCATAGCAACCCAGGGGACCCTTCATGTCCTCTCCTCTCCTCGCTCAGCTGTTTTCTTTTCTCTTATGAGTCCAGGGACAACCGCTAATAAGGTGCAGGTATAATAAGGCAGCCTCTCTAAAATATCACATTTTCAACTCTCTGATGAAGCTTAATTTTCTGAAGAATTTTTCTTTTGTAGATGCACTCAGTCTATAGTCCCTGAGGTCGCAAAGACTCAGACACGACTGAATGACTAACACTTTAATTTTTCACTCTTTTCACTCACTTAATTTAGGTAGAATATGTACTTTTGTATTACATAATAATGACTCCTTCACATAATAGTTCAGTTCAGATCAGTGGCTCAGTCGTGTCCGACTCTGCGACCTCATGAACCACGGCACGCCAGACCTCCCTGTCCATCATCAACTCCCGGAGTCTACCCAAACCCATGTCCATTGAGTCGGTGATGCCATCCAACCACCTCATCCTCTGTCGTCCCCTTCTCCTCCTGCCCCCAATCTCTCCCAGCATCAGGGTCTTTTCAAATGAGTCAGCTCTTCACATCAGGTGGCCAAAGTATTGGAGTTTCAGCTTCAACATCAGTCCTACCAATGTACACCCAGGACTGATCTCCTTTAGGATGGAGATCATGTAATAAGTAGATATTAAATGAGTGCCAGACATTCTGATATGGGTCAGTTATAATCATCATAATGTGAAATAATTTTTTACATTTATATTTTATGATCTTCCTAGCAAAGGTTCTAAATAATTAAAGTTTATTTCCAATTAAAATGAAGTTAAAATATAAACTCTGGTACATGAATTTGTAACAAGATCATAATTCTAAAGAAATAGAATGTCACCATTATAATTAGTCTATTCTTTTAACTTGAAGCCCTTTAAAAGTAAGAAATGGAGCTGTCTACACCTCAAGTTTGGTCAGCGCACACTCCACATAACCCCACTCAGGGACTTTTGTTGAGATGCACCTTTGAGCAGGTTCCAGGCCCAGCAGTAATCAAAAGGCACAATAAACTTGAAAAGTTGCATGAGGAGTCTTAACAGGAGGACCAAGAAATGTGTAGGTAACACTTTGGAAAATAGGCTAGAAATAAGAAATAATGCATCCTGCAACTGGCCTCAGTGCAGGAAGAGGGTCTCTGAAGTGCTGAACCTCTGAGTTTTCCAAGTTGTAAGGAATGACTCAGTGTGCAGGTCCCCCTTTAAGTTGGGCACGAGGCTCAAGGGGGTGAAAGAGAAAGAGAGCAATGAGTTAAACCAGCCTGGGGCCAGCTGTCTAGAAGAACTGAGGGTGTGCTCACCAGCAAATAGGACTGACTGGAAAGTGAAAGTTGCTCAGTCGTGTCTGACTCTTTGCAACCCCATGAACTGTAGTCCATGGAATTCTCCAGGCCAGAATACTGGAGTGGGTACCTGTTCCCTTCTCCAGGGGTATCTCCCCAACCTAGGGATAGAACCCAGGCCTCCCACATTGCAGGTGAATTTTTTACCAGTTGAACCAGAAGGGAAGCCCAAGAATACTGGAGTGGGTAGCCTATCCCTTCCCCAGCAGATCTTCCCAACCCAGGAATCAAACTGGGGTCTCCTGCATTGCAGGCAGATTCTTTACCAACTGAGCTATCAAACAGAAACAAAGTCTCCGGAGATTTAAAAAAGGCTGTCCTGCTGGGACCTGCAGGTGGGGCTCGTTGAGAAGCAGACTGCATTTGCAGAGCCCTTGGAGCCCCCTTGGGGGAAGGGAAGGGAGTAAAATGGAACTCACAGAGAAGTTGAGCTCTGAGGTAGCCTCAGTGGTGGCCTCAGGGGTGGCCAGCCCATGGGGGCTCTGAAGCTGGTGTGATGTGGTCAAGTTGTCCCCACCTGGGGCAGGGGTAGAGGGCTTTGTACTCCTGCATAGACCGTCTGGATGTGGCTACCCCAGGAAGGGGCATAACTTTGGCAAGTCGGCTCCCTGCCACTAATGCATGCCTAGGCCAACTGTCCACAGCACTACAGGTTACCAGGAAAATAAGTCCTTCCATTCTAAACAGAGGTCTGGGCAGTGCCCACTTTACCAAGAAACCAGTCTGAACCACAAGAACCTGTGACTGGTTGAGCCGTAAAATGACACTTGAATCCTAATCAACGTGGTAGGTCATGAGCTTGAGTCCACAGGGAGGAGACAGTGACTTCCCTGGTGGTCCAGTGGATAAGAATCCACGTGCCAGTGCAGGGAACACAGGTTTGACACCAGGTCCAGGAAGATTCCACATGCCGAGGGGCAACTAAGCCCATGCACCACAACTGCTGAAGCTAGAGTGCCGAGATCCCACGTTCCACAAGAGAAGCCGCCGCAGTGAGAAGTCCACCCGCTGCAACTAGGGAGTAACCCCTGCTCACCACAACTAGAGGAAAGCAACAAAGACCCAACGCAGCCAAAAATAAAGAAAAGAAAACTCAAAGGGGTAGAGAGCAAGCAGGCCAGCTAGGGACCCTGCTGCCTGAGGGACATGGGGAAGTTCCTCAGCTTTTCTTCTTGCCTCTCTCAGCCTGGATGTGGAGCCAAAGGAGCGGGCAACCTGGAAACACCAGCAGGTGCAGATCCAAACAGTCCTCCCACTGCCAAAAAAATCTGTGCTCTCTAGCCAAAGGACAAGGACAACCATAATCTGTAAGGACAGAAGTTTATAGACAATAGCCACAATACTGCAGCCAAATGCCACAGAAAACACTGCGTCCCACCACACACACACCAGCAAAGGAAAGTGAGGACCCCAGCCACCCCCCAGCACCAGCCTATGATGGTCACCCCAAATCTCCACAGTGGAAGGAAGAACCAGGGACTTTTGTGACCACATGCAGTGAGGAGATCCCACACAGTGACACCAGACCCCACAGCGGAGACGGCTTTCACCTCCACCCACCAGGAACCAGGAGACCAAAAGCCCTGGGGAGTCAGCGTGGACTTCCACCTCTGCTGGCAGTGTCATGGGCTTGTGCCCCTTCTTTTGCTGGAGAAGCGCCAGAAAAAAAAAAAAAAAGTTAAAATATACAGTTTAATTAAGATGCAAAGTTTCATAATAGAAGGCAAAAATGTCCAGCTTTGAATAGAAAATTACCTGTCACACCAAGAACAAGAAGACCTGGGCTGAAAGAATGAAAGACAATAAATGAAGCCAGCAGCACAATGACAGCAATGTTAGAATTATCCTGCAAAGATACAAGCGGTGGTGATAAAAATAGTTCCGTGAGCAATCACAAAACACTTGAATTAAGTGATAAACAGAAAGCCTTGGCAAAGAAAAGCAGCCCAATGCGAATTTTAGAACTGAAATAAATACAATAATGGAAACTAAAAGCTCAGGGGACGGACCTAGAGTCTATTATACAAGGTGAAGTAAGTCAGAAAGAGAAAGATAAATATCATATACTAATGGCCAGCTCATGCGAAGAGTTGACTCATTGGAAAATACTCTGATGCTGAGAGGGATTGAGGGCAGGAGGAGAAGGGGCCGACAGATGAGATTGCTGGATGGCATCACTGACTCGATGGACATGAGTCTGAGTGAACTCTGGGAGTTGGTGATGGACAGGGAGGCCTGGCGTGCTGTGATTCATGGGGTCGCAAAGAGTCGGACACGACTGAGCGACTGAACTGCAGTGAATGCATATATATGGAATTTAGAAAGATGGCACTGAAGAATATATTTGCAGGGCAGCAATGGAGAAACAGACATACAGAATAGACTATGGACACAGGGACAGGGGAGGAGAGGGTAAGACGAATGGAAAGAGTAACTTGAAACTTACATTCAGTTCAGTTCAGTTCAATCGCTCAGTCATGTCCAACTCTTTGTGACCCCATGAAACTTACATTACCATATGTAAAATGATAGAAAAAGGGAATTTGCTGTATGTCTCAGGAAACTCAAACAGGGGCTCTGTATCAACCTGGAGGGGTGGGATGGGGAGGGAGATGAGGGGAAGGTTCAAGAGGGAGGGGACATATGTGTACCTATGGCTGATTCATGCTGAGGTTTGACAAAAAACAACAACATTCTGTAAAATAATTATCCTTCAATTAAAAAATGAATGAATTTTTTTAAAAAAGAAAATCTGCTTAACTGATACCACTCAACTTTGGGATAATTTTATTGTTTTCAATAGCCAAAAAACTGCCTTGCTAACTTTATACTTCTATATTAAACTTGAATATTAACTGAGGGGGAAAAAAAAAAGCTCTGTGGATGGGCTCAACAACAGGCAGGAGGGGACAAAGAATCGGTACATGGAAAAAGGGAAAAATAGGAAATTTCTAATCTGAACAAAAGAGAGAAAAGAGGTTTTAAAATAAACAAACAGGGCTTCCCTGGTGGCTCAGTGGTAAAGAATCCACCTGCCAAGGCAGGAGATGTAGGTTCCAGCCCTGATTCAGGGAGATGCCACATGCCCCAGAGCAACTAAGCCCGTGCGCCACAACTACTGGGCGTGTGCTCTAGAGTCCCGGAACTGCTACTACTGAGCCCTCGTGCTGCAACTGCTGAAGCCCAGGCACCCTAGAGCCTGTGCTCTGCAACAAGAGGAGCCACCACGATGAGAAGCCCATGGCACTGCAGCAAGAGTAGCCCATGCTCGCCGCAATTGGAGAAAAGCCCGCACAGGAATGAAGACCCAGCACAGTCAAAATAAGTAAATACAATGTAAAATAAATAAATAAGCAAACAGAGGAAGGGGTGAATCAGAAGCTTGGGATGAACACACATGCACACTACCACACATAAGGTAGATAACCAATAAGGACCTACTGTATAGGACAGAGAACACTACTGAATATTCTGTGATAACTTATATGAGAAAATAATCTAAAAAAGAATGTATATATACATATATTCATGTAGACTGGGGGCTTCCCTGGTGGCTCAGACGGTAAAGTGTCTGCCTGCAATGCGGGAGGTGGGGAAGATCCCCTGGAGAAGGAAATGGCAATCCACTCCAGCACTCTTGCCTGGAAAATCCCATGGATGGAGGATCGTGATAGGCTACAGTCTATGGGGTCGCAAAGAGTCGGACACGACTGAGCGACTTCACTTTCACTTCACGTGTGGAACTGAATCACTTTGCTGTATATCCGAAACTAACACAACATTGCATAACAACTACACCCCAATAAAATAAAATAAAAAAAGAGGGACTTCCCTCGTGGTCCAGTGGTTAAGACTCTGAGATTTCACTGTTGGGGGCAGGGGTTTGATCCTTGGTTGGAGAGCTAAGATCCAATATGCTGCTTAGTGACGAAAAAATAAACAGAGCCTCAGGGCCCTTGTCCCTGTGGGATAAGAACTAGGGGTTACCAATGGGGAAAAGAGTGGCATTAGGAGCAAGATAGGAGAAGGGGATCAAGAGGCACAAACTACTAGGGATAAAATAAATAAACCCCAAGAGTGTATTGTACAGCACAGGGGATACAGCCAATATTTTATAATAACTTTAAATGGAGTATAATCTCTCAAAAGATCAAAGCAGTGTGTTCTTAAAACTATAATATTGTGAATCAACTATACTTCAGTTTTAAAAAGAAATATATTAAAATTCTTATGTTAAGTTTCAACAAATTCTCTCTCTCCAAAGGCTCTTGGTGCCACGTCTGTCTTCAGATCGTTGGGTCTGTGGGCTCACCTTTTCTATAACTGCTGGCATTTCTCTGAAGGTTACAAAGGAGAAAAGTTCTTGAAAAGTTAATGAGTCTGTCTTCTGGGGCTCCGAAAGGAAACTGAGATTGTCCATAGCTTAATGATGGTCTGGCTGCCCTGTACAAGGATGTTAAAAACCATATGCTTCCCTCATCAGACAGGCTTTGACTGGCTACCTGCTGCTACCTGCTGTCTAGGAGCTCTGAGGCAGGCAGGGAGCCTGTATCAAGCAGAACCTTCATCTCTGATCCATCAAGTGACTACATTCAAGCTTATACATTTACCTTAAAGATGTCAAACACATCACACCACATCATCCTGTTGCTCATTTGATCAAAACCTGCTCTAAAGGGCTTATTTAAATGGGCACACATTGGCCTTGGCATCCAGCACTTCACTGCTTCCAGTGACTCATAGATGAAGAAAAGATAGAGAACATCTGACTTCTTTAATGTTTAATTCAAGCCAGCGACCATTTACGCAGCATACACTGTTGTAGCCTCAGTCCAGGGAGGTCTTTCTCCAACTCCGCTATACCTGTCACCATCTGCCCCCATCAAAGTGCTCCTTTTTTCTCCTCTTAACTTAATGAAACCACCATGTAAATGATCATTGTTTTAGACTCACAGACATAGAGAACAGACATGCAGTTGCCAAGGTAAAGGATGGGGAGAGATGTATTGGGAGTTTGGGACTAGCAGATGCAAACTGTTACATAAAGAATGGATAAACAAGGACCTATTGTATAGCGTGGAGAACTTTGCTCAGTATTCTGTAATAACCTAAACAGGGAAAGAACTTGAAAAAGAATAGATACATGTCTATATATAGCTGAATCACTTTGCTGTGCACCTGAAACTAATAAAACATTCTTAATTATATTTCCATATGAGATAAAAGAATGAATAGGGTCTTCCTTGGTGGCCCAATGGTTAAGACTCCATGCTTCCAGTGCAGAGGACTTCCATCCCTTGATCAGGGAACTAAGATCCCACATGCCTTGCACAGTGGCCCCCAGAAAAAATAGATAAACAAGAAGGTCCTACAGTATAGCACAATATATTCAATATTGTGTATTGAATATACATATATCAATGTATATTCACTATTTTTTAATAAAGCATAGTGGAAAAAATTTGAATAAGAATACATATATGTGTAACTGAGTCACTTTACTATACAGCAGAAATTAGAACAACTTTGTAAATCAACTATACTTCAACGAAGTAATTTTTTTTAAGTGATCATTGTTTATTTCAGTCCCCCTTCCCCATCTATATCTAATCAATTATCAAAACATACTGATTTTCTCAAATTTCCTACCTTCTCTCCAACCACCTGCCCATTCTCGGGCTGGGTCTATTGTAATGGCTTTCTGCTGCTTCTTGCTGCCGTTAGACTTGCCCTGCTAGACTCTGGCCTTGGTGCAAATGCCAGGTCATCAGTATGACTCCACCTCTGCCCCAACTTCTGCCCCTACTCCATTGTCCTCAGCCATCCTTCCTTCATGCCAGCCAGCTTCCTGGCAGGTATCACCGCCTTGACCGGAACCACCCCATCACTCATGTCATTTTACGGCTTCCCACCTGTAAAATGAACCACAGAAAAGCTTGCAGTTTACAACCCATGTGCTTTTTGCCTCATGGATTCATTCATGTAAGAAATATTTAGTAAGCTACCTGCTCTCTGCAAGGCTGGAAGTGTCATGGTGAACTGAATGTCTACACAAGGTGACAGTCTAGGGGACTCTTCTGGAAATCCCAGCTCCTCACCACAAACCCAGATGAGTCTTACTGGGAGAGACTTCTAACCAAACAGGCTCCCCCCTCAATCTGTTTCACACCAGTCTCCTCCCCAAGTTGTGCTTCCTGCTGTGTTCATGAATATAAGAACAAATAGATCTGCTCTCCAAGATCTTATAGTCCTTGAAAGAAGATGAGAACCATGTGCATGTCCCCCTGGAAGTGCAGAGAACAGTCAGAGAAACACAGCATCACTGTACTAGGTAACAGAGAATTTCCTTCAAGAGGCAAGCCCTGGGCACCTGATGAGAAGCATCTCCTGGTGCCTGGAGATGAGAGGAGTAGGTAGCAGCCCACAAATCTGAGGACATCACAGAATGACAGGTGGTGCAGAAGTTTTCATGGGGAGGGAGCATTAGGATGGGTAGAATTTGCAGAAAGGACAGTGAGGAAAGGGCATGCATTGTAGACACGAGCAGTCCCTGGCAGTGGGAGACCAGGCTGGAGTTGCTTCGAGGATTAATTTCTATGGAAGGAGAAAGGACAGCCAGAGGATTGATGTCTTAATAAACAAGTGACCAATGTTTTGGGAGAAGGTATAATCTCAAATTGGCTAAATTTGTTTGATTCAGTTTTTATTTAAGTTTTCTGAGTTGTCGGCGGATAGTCACCATTAATTTAGAGTGCTGTCTGTATCCAGGCAACAGCTTGAAATGTCAATTTACTGTGCATCATTCAACAATCTACTCGTTCAATCTGAGTTTCCAAACATATATTTCTTTCACCTTTCTGTGTGCTAAGCATGAATTTAATGCACAATTATTGATGGATTTATTTTAGTTCTGATATAAATAGATAATATGCCTTCTGAGTCATGTAGTTGCATCCTTTTGCTTTTTGTCTTTAAATTTGATTTGTTTGAGGACTTTCCTGGTGGTCCAGTGATTCAGAATCTGCCTACCAATGCAGGGGATATGGTTTGGTCCCTGGTCTGGGACGATCCCACGTGCTGAGGGGCAACTAAGCTGGTTCACCACAACTATTGAGCCTGTGGGCTCTAGAGTCCATACTCCAAGACAAGAGGAGCCACCAGAATGAGAAATGCACCTACCACAACTAGAGAAAGCCCACATACAGCCATAAAGACTCAGTACAGCCATAAATAAATTTATAGTGAATAAATAATTTTCTTCCTTGTTAAGACTGAGCAATATTCCATTGTATAGATAGACCACATTTTAAAATAAATTTGATTTGCTTGAAAGTTAAATGAATTCCTTATAAAATTATTAAAAATACTCATAAAATTTCCCATGTGTATGTTAGTTAATTATGTCTTATAGCCAGCTTACATCCAAATCAGAGATTGTGTTATATGTACTTTTCTTTCCAACATTTCCAAGGACTTCAGTTTGTGAGGCCATGAAGTAACTGTTGGGACTGCTGCAAAGCAAATATTGGTCTGGGTCACATCCAACTCCGTAAGATAAGAAGACACGTTCTTTTAAAGTATCCATGAAACATCTATGAACATGAGGTGACGCCATGAGCCATAGGACAGACCTCAATATATTTAAAAGAATTGAAACCATACAATGTATTCTCTGACTACAACAGAATCAATGAGATGGATAACAGGAAACTCTCCAAATATGTGGCAAATGTGTGTATGCTTAGTTGCTCAGTTGTGTCTGACTCTTGCAACCCCATGGACTGTAGCCCACCAGGCTCCTCTGTCCATGGGATTTCCCAGGCAAGAATACTGAAGTGTGTTCCGTGCCCTCCTCCAGGGGATCTTCCTGACCCAGAGATTGAACCCAAGTATTCTACATCTCCTGAATTGACAAGTGGATTCTTAACCACTAGTGTCACCTGGGGGAGAAGGCAATGGCACCCCACTCCAGTACTCTTGCCTGGCAAATCCCATGGATGGAGGAGCCTAGTGGGCTGCAGTCCATGGGGTCTTTAAGAGTAGGACACGACTGAGCGACTTCACTTTCACTTTTCACTTTCATGCACTGGAGAAGGAAATGGCAACCCACTCCAGTGCTCTTGCCTGGAGAATCCCATGGATGGTGGAGCCTGGTGGGCTGCCGTCTATGGGGTCGCAAAGAGTCGGACACGACTGACGTGACGCAGCAGCAGCAGCGGCAGTGCCACCTGGGAAGCCTGTGGAAAGTAAACAGTGAATTTCTAAATGATCCGTGGGTCAAAGGAGACGTCTAAGTGAATTAAAAAATACATTAAATTGGATAAAAATGAAAACACTATATTTTAATTCATAAGACACACCTAAATTAGTACAGAGAGAAATAGCACAAAATGCTTACATTAGAGTAAGTGTCTCAAATTGAGCATCTAAGATTCCACCTCTAGAACCTAGAAAAAGAGGGATAAAATAAGCATAAAGGGTGCTTAAGGAAGTAAGTAATAAACAGGAACTGGTGAAATTGAAAGCAGAAAAAGAGAAAATTAATGAAAAAAAAAAACAGTTGGTTCATTAAAAAATCAATAAAAACCTCTAGCAGGACAGACAAAATAAAAAGAGAAAAGACACAAACAACTTTCATGAATGAAGCAGGAGACATTAGTACAGACTCTTAAGACACGGAGAGGGTAATAAGGAAATACTGCAAACAACTCTGTAGACAGACAGATAGACCGTTGACAACTTAGATGAAACTTCCTCAAAAACAAATTATCACAGCTCACTCAATATGGAAAAATTATTTGAATAGCCTGGAATGATTAAGTTCACTCAATATAGAAAAATAATTTGAATAGCCTAGAATGATTAATGAAATTTATATCTTACTTTAAAAACTCTAAAAAAATAATTTGAAAAGATACATGTACCGTAATGTTCATTGCAGCACTATTCACAATAGCCAAGACAGGGAAGCAACCTAAGTGTCCATCAACAGAGGAATGGGTAAAGATGTGGTACATATACACAGTGGAATACGTCTCAGTCATAAAAAAGAACAAAATAATGTCATTTGAAGCAATATGGATGGACCTAGAGGTTGTCTTATTGAGTGAAGTAAGTCAAATAAAGGTAAATATATGATATATGCAGAATTTTTAAAAAATGGTACAATTGAACTTTTATAAAACAGAAATAGAGTAGAAAACAAGCTTATGGTTACCAAGGGTAAAGGAGAGGTGAGGGAGAAACTGGGAGATTGGGACTGACATATACACACTACTATATATAAAACAGATAATGAGGAACTACCGTAGAGCACAGGGAACTCTACTCAAAACTCTGTAATGGCCTATATGGGAAAGAGTCTACTTTAGTCCAAGCATCTAGAAAAAACCTACAGTTACCATTCCACTAAAAAAAACTGAACATCCATGGGCAAAAGAAAATGAACCTTTACTTAAACTTCACTTCCTACCAAAAATTAACTCAAAATGGATCACTGATTTCTTAAAGTCAAGCATAACACTATAAACGTTTTAGGAAAAAAAGTAGCAGAACATCTTGGGATACAGTGGCAAAAAGAGTTCTAAGACACCAAAAGCACAATACTTAAAAAAAAAAAAGAAAAACTAATAAACTGGACTTCATAAAAATCAAAATTTTTGCTGCATCAGGAGAATGAAAGGAATGAATGAAAGCTACTATAGATGGGGAGAAAATATTTGTATACTACGTATTTAACAAAGGACAAGTACCTAAAATATATAAAGCCCTCTCAAAACTCAACAGTAAAATAAACAACTGAGTCAGAAAATGATTGAGGGACTTCCTGAGTGGTCCAGCAGTTAAGACTCTGAGCTTCCAATGTAAGGAACACAGGTTCGCTCCCTGGTTGGGGAACTAAGATCCTGCATGCTGCAAGGTGCAGCCAAAAAATAAAGAAAATAAAATTAGAACAATTTATTTTTAAATGGTTTAAAGACATGAAGAGACACTTCACTGAAAAGAATACACAGATGGCAAATCATCACATGGAAATGTGTTCACCATCATTAGCCATTAGGAAATGCAAATTAAAACCACAATGAGATATCTCTACGCACCACACAGAATGGCTTAAATAAATAATAATGACAACACCAAATGCTGATGTGGATGTGGGGAAACTGGATCATTCATACATTGCTGGGGGGCAGGGGTGATGTAAAATTGTACAGCTACTCTGAAACACAGTTTGGAAGTTTAAAAACAAAACATTCCACAATCGTAGAGTCTAGCAATTGCACTTCTGAGTATTTATCCCAGAGAAACAGAAAATCGTGCTCAAACCAAAGCTGTACACAGGTATTTGTGGCAGCTGGATTTGCAGAAGCCCAAACCTGGTAATGATCTAGATGTCCGTCAGTGGGTGAAGCAGTGGTACACCTATACAATGGAAAACCTGTGTGTATTTGAAGTCGCTCAGTTGTGTCCAATTCTTTGCGACTCCATGGACTATAGCCAACAAGGCTCTTCTGTCCATGGGATTCTCCAGGCAGGAATACTGGAGTGGGTTGGCATTCCCTTCTCCAGGGGATCTTCCCAACCCAGATCTCCTGTGTCTCCTGCATTGGCAGGCGGATTCTTTGCCATCGAGCCACTCGGGAAGCCTAAATGAAATCCTGTTGTTGCTGTTCAGTCTCTCAGTTGTGTCTGACTCTCTGTGACCCCATGGACTGCAGCACACCAGGCCTCCCTGACCCTTATTATCTCCTGGAGTTTGTCCAGGTTCGTGTCCATCAAATCAGTGATTCCATCCAACCGTCTCATCCTCTGCCGCCCTCTTCTCCTTTTGCCCTCAATCTTTCCCAACATCAGGCTCTTTTCCAATGAGAACACTAGATCACTCCATTAACAGGGCAAAGAACATGGTCAAATAACCAGAACTCCAATTTTGCACCTTCAGAAGGAATCAGTGATCATGTTTCCCCAGTTCTCACAAGGAACAGGTACCCCTGCTGGTGCTGAGAACAATTCAGAGGAAAAGGAAGGTTGCAGCCTCTTCCTGCATGTCTGCCTGCACACACCTGGGTACCCAGCACAGGCAGAAACGTGGGAGAAGAGGGCATCCTACCTCAACAGCTCTCAGGAAACACATGTTCCAGGTCACAGGTGAGCAGACGAGCTTATGACTTGTTCCAGGTCACAGGTGACCAGACGAGCTTATGACTATGTTCATGAATCCTGTCCTCTCAATCCCACTGAGCTCCTGGTGGCACTGTGGTCTTAACCATGAACTTTAGGAACCTGAGAATTACATTCACTGGAAATGTCAATGTGTGGAGAACTGGAAATAGGAACTTAAAAGTCTAAGCCAAGTTAGCTTACACTTTATCTTTGTGGACTGATTTTTAAAGATACGGAGGACAGTGTGCTGAGAGGTGGTGGCAGCATAAATGAGAGGGACTGAGGACAAAGCTGGAAGGATGAACCAATGTGAGAGGAGGGAGTAAGAATCAGAGGGAAGAGTGGGTCAGGTAGACTGGAGACAATGAGAAAAAGAAACACAGTCAACCACAGAGAAGGTTTCAAATGGAGTAAAGGCGCAGGCATCAACATGATGTATCCTCTTTGAAGCATTATGTTTATTTGCACACAAGAAAGCAATCTAGACTTATGGGACTTTTCAAGCTATTGGGTTTTGGTTTAATCCTGGCCAAGTGTCTCTTCCTGATACCATTTGGATTCTGAGCAAACTACTTAGCCTAATTCTAATTTAAAGCTTGTTGCTAGGTAACTACATCCAAGGTTCTTTTTGATCCCTAGATCAAGATATCTGTGCCAAAACGTAGGTGAGCTAATTTGAAGGTTAGAGTTAATACATGCACCTAAAAACTTTCATTGTCTGTCATTTATGGAACCATCTCCATGTGAACAGAGTCAGGTATATTCTCACAGAAGATGAGTATTCACTTGCTGGTACCCTTAGTACCGTGAGGATGCCAAAAAAAAAAAAAAAGATTCCAAATGTAGAAGGATGTGTAGCCTAAGGAACAGAAGGAAATTTCTCACTATGTGGCATTAGATGTTTTTTTAAGTTATTGTAAAACATATATTTTCATATATTTCACTTTACCATTGTTGCTACTATATAACAATATGGGGTTAAGTATTAAAAATGTTTCTTGGCCTAAAAAAATAAAAATAAATAAAAACATGAGGAAATAGAATAGGTCCCTCCCACTGAATTACCAACAACCCTCTGTCCTCTACTTCAGAGTTACAGAAGTGTGAAGAAGCATCAAGTGAGCTGAAAACACACAACTTAGGCTGCCTGCACCTTCTTGGGGAGGAAACAGGAGGTCACACAGATAGAATAAGTTGGAGCAATTGGGTCCCCAAGGGTTACCATGGTGATGGGCTCAGGGGACCTCCAGGGACTCTGGTCTATAGGATATGGGAAGGGATGGGGTAGCTGAGAGAGAAACAGAGCACCTACAATACACTTGAAGGCATCTCATTATACCGTTAGCTGTCAGCCTGGTTCCAGGTCCTGTATGGACACTGAATACTGCCCAGCATCATGGTGAACTCATGCACGGGGCATGTATTGGGCATGTATTGCCCTGAAGGCAGTACACAGTCACCACATATAATGCTAAACACCTCCTGTGCATTTTTGACAGAAAATATTGAGAAGGCAATGGCACCCCACTCCAGTACTCTTGCCTGGAAAATCCCATGGACGGAGGAGCCTGGTAGGCTGCAGTCCATGGGGTCACTAGGAGTCGGACACGACTGAGCGACTTCACTTTCACTTTTCACTTTTCACTTTCATGCATTGGAGAAGGAAATGGCAACCCACTCCAGTGTTCTTGTCTGGAGAATCCCAGGGATAGGGGAGCCTGGTGGGCTGCCGTCCATGGGGTCACACAGAGTCAGACACAACTGAAGCGACTTAGCAGCAGTAGCAGCCTAGTGTGTCTACACGAACTCTAGAGGAGGATGTTAAGTGCCAATGATTCTTCTTAATCCATTAAACAAGAATGCTTTGGAAGAAATCACCAAGATAGGACCCTGCATGAAAAGAGACCTCATAAATCATATCTGAGCAGAATGTGCTTGAGATGTGGCACATTTGGGGCAATAAACGAAATCAAATCAGGATAGGGACTGTTCCCATACAATCCCAGTGGTGCATTTAGTCACTCCTTTTCCTCCAATTGTATTTTTTTTTCATTAAAATCCAATCAACAGCACAGTTCAAGTTCTCTTGCACCCAACAATAACACATAGGAAGCAATAAGCTGCGTGTGCCCTGGGGGGACACCAAGTGAAGACTGTGGGTTCTAAGCTCCACAAGTTGACACGAGTTGACAGTCGCTGATTACACAAATCTGACACACTGCCAGGTAAGACTGGGTGAAATATGTTGATAATAAATACAAGAATGTTGGAACTGAGTCACACAATTGTTTCTTGTTTTATGGGGGAAAAAAATGAAAACAATTCAAAAATTAGGCTGGAGGGAAAATCACTTCTTCCCTGGACATCTGAGAGGCTGGGTGGCAGCTCAGCCTATTCTAATTATTCCAACAATCAGATTTCCTCACAGTGATGCATTGGGTTTTTTAATTCAACAATATTCTTGCCTGAAAGCTCAAAAACTAATCATCGTTTTCATGCTATTGCCAATAGCTTTCAGTGCTTGTCAGAGTGCATCCTTCTTTCAACAGAAACCTGCAAACAAACACACAGACAACCCTAAATGATCGAAGAGCTTCATTTCATCCTTATTTAGGTACCATGGGAAAAGAAGTCTTCCATTTTTAAAATATAGTTACAGGAAACTCATCTACTTAATGAGTGAAATTAACTTCCTTCCCCTGGAAGTTCTTGTTGAAAGTTAGTTAATTCTGAGCTCAGTACTGAACTTTGGGGGAAAGTTTCCATTTTTCTCCCTACGTAAAGCCAAACTGATGGATAACCAAAGGTAAAGGCAACTGCCCTAGGAATTCCACTGAACATAACAGTGGAAGGAATTTGCCATGCCATCTCTGAGGTTCATTATGCTAGGAGATGGCACTTACATAACAGCTGGTACAGCACTGTTATTCTTTTGAAAATGTCAAGATCAGAAGATTCACTAAGCAAAGGCAGGCTTGTGGGAGCTCACCAGCTCTTACAGAAGGTGATGATCAGGAATGGACAGTGTATAAATTCCTTAGTATGTGCAAAAGAAGACAGCTGACCCCTTCAGTTCTGGAAATACCACGAGGGCTTCCCATAAGGCAGCACTTGTAAGCTGAATCCTAAAGGGAGGGAGAGATGGATAAAGAAGATGTGGTACATATATACAACAGAATATTACTCGGCTATAAAAGGAACAAAACTGGGTCACTTGTAGAAACGTGGATGGACCTAGAGTTATACAGAGCAAGTATAAATCAGAAAGAGAAAAACAAATATCATATATTAACATGTATATGTGGAATCTGGAAAAGTGATTTAGATGATCTTATTTACAAAGCAGAAATAGAGACACAGACATAGAGAACAAATGTCTGGATACCAAGGTGGGGAAGGGGAGGTGGGATGAATTGGGAGATTGGGATTGACACATGTATGCTATTGATACTATGTATAAAATAAATAACTTATGAAACCTTCTGTATAGCACAGTGAACTCTACTCAATGCTCTGTGGCAACCTAAACGGGAAGGAAATCCAAAAAGGAGAGAATATATATATAAACACATATGACTGATTCACTTTGCTGTACCACAGAAATTAACACAGCATTGTAAAGCAAGAATGCTCCTGTAAAAATTAATGAAAAAAAAGAAAAGAAAAAAGAGGGAGAGAGTAAGTTGGGATGGAGTGATGAAAGCAGAAGATGAGAAGTGGGAAGGGCCTTCTACATAGTGAGTGCAGCTCCTGGACTTGTCAGAAGCTTCAGGAAATCCCCTAGCATGCAATCTCATCCGCAGTGTCTCCGGATGTGGCAGGAATACTAGAGTGACTTGCCATTCCCTACTCCAGGGGATCTTCCCCACCAGGGATTGAACCTGCATCTCTTGAGTCTCCTGCATTGGCAGGCAGATCCTTTACCACTAGCGCCACCTGGGAAGTCCCTTAACAGTCACAATAACTAACAATTTTTAGAGAGCTGCCTCTCCTTAAAGGACCACGTGAAGTTGCTCCATTGATGATCCCTAATGACCATGATAAGCTTTCTTGAAACTTTTAAAGCTTTGAAAGTAATTTATAGAGTAGATCACACAAAGTGAAAGTGAAAGTTGCTCAGTTGTGTTCAACTCTTTGTGACCCATATAATTTTTTGCATATAATTAGGAAGTTCTTTGGAACAGGTCTGTTTCTTAATGAGAAGTAAAATAGACATGCAAAGAAAACAGTAACCCTCCTATATAACAGCCATGCTGTGCTGTGCTTAGTCGCTCAGTCATGTCTGACTCTTTGTGATCTCATGGACTGCAGCCACCAGGCTTCTCTGTCCATGGAATTCTCCAGGCAAGAATACGGAAGTGGGTTGTCATGCTCTCCTCCAGGGGATCTTCCCAATCCAGGGATTGAATTCAGGTCTCCTGCATTGCAGTCAGATTCTATACCATCTGAGCTACCAGGGAAGCCCAAGAATACTGGAGTGGGTAACATATCCCTTCTCCAGAGGAACTTCCAGACCCAGGAACTGAACTGGGGTCTCCTACTTTGTAAGAGGGTTCTTAACAAGCTGAGCTATGTGGTAAACCCATGTAACAGTTATAGCCTACTATGAAAAGTAATAGGAAGAGAACCCTACTTATGAGAGCAAAACAGGAGTATACCTAGGAATGTAACTAAAAATAAACTTGCAAGGCCATTATAAAGAAAACTTTATTGAAGGACAGCAAAGAAAACCAGAAAAAAAATACACACCAGTATTATTATAGGAGGCTCAATACTCTAAAAAGTCGATGCTTCTAACAAATTAATCTCTCAAACTAAAGACTCTCAAATGACTCCATATTTTGACAAGTGATGTCTAGCTCATTAAGGATATGAAACAACTGGCAAGAACAATCTGAATACTTTTAGGGAAAACTTGCTACAGCAGATAATCAAACATTTAATAATTATTTAGTCATTAAAATAGTGTTGTCTTGGAATAGCAATAGAAAAACAAGAAAATGAGAAGAACTAGGCATACTATTATAAAATATAATAAAGTAGCATTTCAACTGATAAAGAAAAGACATGCTGTTTAATGTATGGCTGAGTAAGCGTATTATACTAAACATAAAAATAAATATCAGATAGATTAAAATCTAAAAATTAAAAACAAAGCTAACAATTCAACTTTTTGAAATTACGGTAAAGGTAAAATAATTTGAAAAGCACTGCACATTTGTCACCAAAGAAACAGTTAATAAAGTACAGTGTAACACTATGCCACAACCTTCACCACCAGAAAGAGTAAGATACATTTCTTTGTACTGACATTTAAAGTTTCCAAGAAATTAAAAAAGAATAAAGTAGATTTATTTGTACTGACATTTAAAGTTTCTAAGACATTTTGCTGCATGGAAAAACCCAGTGGAATGAGCAGACATCAACCTTGATCTCATTTAAGATTCTATGATGAGACACAGAAAAGATTAAGACAGGTTGGCAAGAATACACAGAAGAACTATACAAACAAGGTCTTAATGACCCCAATAACCACAATGGTGTGGTCACTCATCTGGAGCAGGATATCAAGAAGGCCTTAGGAAGCATTACTAAGAAAAAAGTTAGTGGAGGTGATGAATTTCCGACTGAGGTATTTCAAATTCTAAAAGATAATGCTGTTAAAGTGCTGCACCCAATAGGTCAGCAAATTTGAAAAATTCAGCAATAGCCACAGGACTGGAAAAGGTTGGTTTTCATTCCAATTTTGGGATTGGAATGAAAATTTCAGACTCCTGTACAATTGTGCTCATTTCACATGCTAGCAAGTTTATGCTCAAAATTCTTCAAGCTAGACTTCAGCAGTACATCAACTGAGAACTTCAGATGTACAGGCTGGGTTTTGAAAAGGCAGAGGAACCAGAGGTCAAATTGCCAATATTCACTGAATCTTGGAGAAAGCAAGGGAGTTCCAGGAAAACATCTACTTCTGCTTCATTGACTATGCTAAAGCCTTTGGCTGTGGGGATCACAACAAACTGGAAAATTCTTAAAGAGATGGGACTACCAGACCACCTTACCTGTCTCCTGAGAAACCTGTATGCAGGTCGAGAAGCAACAGTTAGAACAGAACATGGAACAACGGACTGGTTCAAAATTGGGAAAGGAGTGCAACAGGGCTGTATACTGTCACCCTGCTTATTTAACTTATATGCAGAGTACATCATGTAAAATGCCAGGCTGCATAAATCACAAGTTGGAATCAAGACTGCCAGGAGAAATATCAATAACCTCAGATATGCAGATTATACAATTTTAATGACAGAAAGTGAAGAGGAATTAAAGACCCTCTTGATGAAGGTGAAGGAGGAGGGTGAAAAAGTTGGCTTGAAACTCAACATTCAGAAAACTAAGATCATGGCGTCTGGTCCCATCACTTTATGGCAAATAGATGGGGAAAAAGTGGAAGCAGGGACAGACTTTATTTTCTTGGGCTCCAAAATCACTGCAGATGGTGACTGCAGCCCTGAAATTAAAAGACGATTGGTCCTTGGAAAGAAAGCTATGACAAACCTAGACAGCATATTAAAAAGCAAAGATATCAGTTTGCCAACAAAGGTCCATCTAGTCAAAGCTATGGTTTTTCCAGTAGTCATGTATGGATGTGAGAGTTGGGCCATAAAGAATGCTGAGTGCCAAAGGATTGATGCTTTCAAACTGTGATGCTGGAGAAGACTCTTGAGAGTCCTTTGGACTGCAAGGAGATCAAACCAGTCAATCCTAAAGGAGCTTAACCCTGAATATTCATTGGAAGGACTGATGCTGAAGCTGAAGCTCCAATACTTTGGCCACCTGATGCAAAGAGACAACTCACTGGAAAAGACCCTGAAGATGGGAAAGATTGAGGGCAGGAAGAGAAAGGGATGACAGAAGACAGGATGGTTGGATGGCATCACCGACTCAATGGACATGAGTTTGAGCAAATTCCAGGAGATAGTGAAGGATGGGGAAGCCTGGAGTGCTGCAGTCTGTGGGGTTGCAAAGAGTCAGACACAACATGGTGACTGAACAACAACAAAAGAAATAAATCACATAAGTGAAAAAATAGGTATGTTTACAAAGATATTCAACACAGTAGTATATATGACACCATGTAACTGGAGGCAACCTAAGTGTTCACTGACAGCCTGATGGTTAAGCAAGTTACTGATCATCTATACTTGGAGACGGTGCCAAGGACAAACTGTAGACATCGAAAGAGATTCATGGTACGTTGTTAAGTGAGATTGTGTGGGCTGTACTCCTACCCATGTTGGAAAAAGACACTCAGTCTACACGCAGTTTCATGGACTGACTGGTGTCCCCAAATGCATGTGCTGGAGCCCCGCCCCCCAGCACACTGGACTCCACCTGTATTGGAGTCAGGGCCTTGAAGAGATAAGTTATTATAAAATAAGGCTGCTAGTGTGAGTCCCAGTCCAATCTGACCAGTGTTCCTGTAAGAAGACAAAATGTGGACACACAAAGATTCCCGGGGGAAGAAGGGGCATGTGAGGACACAGCCAGAAGACGGCCATCTGCAGGGCAAGGAGAGAGGCCAGACCTGCTGTCACCTTGATCTTGGACTTCCAGCCTCCAGAACTGTGAGAAAATAAGTTTCTGTTGTTTAAGCCGCCCGGACTGTGGTGTGTGTTACAGACTCTGCAGCTGACTCATACTAACAAGTAAGGGTGTTACGAATGTACGCACTCAGCTGAAAATAGAGGTCACTTCTGGAGCTCTGAAATAAGAGGGGGGAAAAAGGAAACAGATTAAATACACATATATATACACACATACATATATGCTTTTACTATATATATATACTTATATATATATATACACTTATATATTACTATATATATACTTTACTATATGTATGTATAATTTTACTATATATATGTACTTTTACTACATATATAAAGTATCAGATCAGATCAGTCGCTCAGTCGTGTCCGACTCTTTGTGACCCCATGAATAGCAGCACGCCAGGCCTCCCTGTCCATCACCAACTCCCAGAGTTCACTCAGACTCACGTCCATCGAGTCAGTGATGCCATCCAGCCATCTCATCCTCTGTCATCCCCTTCTCCTCCTGCCCCCAATCCCTCCCAGCATCAGAGTCTTTTCCAATGAGTCAACTCTTCGCATGAGGTGGCCAAAGGACTGGACTTTCAGCTTTAGCATCATTCCTTCCAAAGAAATCCCAGGGCTGATCTCCTTCAGAATGGACTGGTTGGATCTCCTTGCAGTCCAAGGGACTCTCAAGAGTCTTTTCCAACACCACAGTTCAAGAGCATCAGTTCTTCGGGACTCAGCTTTCTTCACAGTCCTTTATACATGCTCTCATGTTGCTAGAAATGTTGAGAACAGTTATTTCTTTCATAGTTTTTTTAATTATAGTTGATTTACAATGTTGTGTTACTTTCTGCTGTATAGCAAAGTGACTCAGTTATACACATATATACATTGTTTTTCATATTTTTTCCATTGTACTTTATCACAGGATATTGAATATAGTTTCCCATGCTCTACAGTAGGACCTTATTGTTTATGTATTCTATAATAATTGCTTACATCTGCTAACCCTAACCTCTCATTCCATTCTCCCCATCTTTTGTAGTTAAAAAAGAAAAAAAAGATTGCTCTGACAAGTAGGGGAACATTTGTAGATACACACAAAGCAAGACTTTCACCCATTACATGATATTTTAAACAGAGTAGATGCAAACAGTACGTTTTGCGTTTAATTATACAGAAATGTCATAAAGTTTATATATGGAGTATGTATTTTTGAAAAGACTTATAATATCACTTCTACTTTCAGAAGGTACATTTTCAAAAAAAGAAACTTCACACCAGTGTAATTTTAGGTCCAAAGACCCTAATAGAAGACTGCTCCATTTCCTCGATGCCTCTCCATCACTGCAGCAAGCTGCCACCATATTTAGCAAAATCTGAGTTATTCCAAATTAAATAAATAACACGTACAAAGTCAGAAACATTTCCATCCCAGAGAGGGCAGCAGAATCCACAGCAAATCTCTGTGACTCCATCAACCATGGCCATGCCTCCCAGACACAGGTTCTGATGGGCTGTCTGACCCAATGGTTGGCTCCAAGGACTTACTATGTGTTTAGGTCACTAAAGGACAAATTCAAGAAAAAGAAGCAAAGGGATGAGGAAGTCATCATGATTCCCAGTTCTAGAACAGGTGGAAACTTAAAATCATTGGCTAGAAATATAAAAACTCTACCATCAAAGAGTTAAACAACCTAGAGGGGTAGGATGGCGTGGGGCGGGAGGTCCAAGAGGGAGGTAGCATATGTATACTTGTGGCTGATTCATATTGATGTATGGGAGAAACCAACACAACATTGTAAAGCAATTATCATCCAATTTTTAAAAATTCAATCTTAAAAAATATTTCAAACAGCTGGAAGCTGTGTTTTAACCCAGCACTACTTTCCACTCTCTGACACATTCATCCTCCCTACCCACCCCAGGATTAAGGTTTGGGTCCATATTGTGACATATTTTTTAACCTGAATCTTGTGGTGTGGGTTTTGCCGGAGAAGAGTTCACTCTGAGACAAATGATATTGGAGGCTCTGAGCAGAGGAACCAGGTACTTAGAGTAGAACTATAAAATGACACTCAATTGCTGCATCAATAGTAGATTGGTTGGGGGAGCAGGGGAGAGCAAGCAGGCAGAAGAGTTAAGCATCAGTAGTCTCATGAAGAAGATGGTGGTGTCTTGGACCAGAGTATAGGAAGGGAGGGATGAGAAGCAGTCAGATTCTCGATCTTTTGAAGATAGCACCAAGAGAATCTCCTGGTGATTGAATCTGAGGGGTGACAGTAAAAAAAGAATAGAGGATCAGAGGAGTCTGGGGAAAAGTCAACTGGAAGATTAAGTTGGTGGGTGCAGGGGTTTTGGAGGACCAAGAGTGTGTTTGGGCACATTTTGGAGAATTCACATAAAACACTGAATATAGGGAACTGCCCTGGTGGTCCAGTGGTTAGGATTATGCTCTTCCAATGTAGGGAGCAGGTTTGATCCCTGGTCGGGGAACTAAGATCCTGCATGCCTTGTGGCACAGTCAAAATAAATTGGTTAACTAATTTTAGAAAAAGGGTGACACCAAGATTTAAAACAAAACAAAAACATTGAATATATGATTAGACTTTAGAACAAAAGTCTGAGCTAAAAATAAAGATTTGGGAATGGGACTGTGGAACTGGTGTCTGATGCCAATGAGCCTGGGTGTGACAGAGGTGTGATTCAAGTTCAGAGAGACGAAGAGGGACAGCAGAAGAGATGAGAGGAAGACATGACATCCTGAAAGTGCAGGGGAAGAAGGGGCTTCACAGAAAGGAGGTGACCAAGCATCCTCATCCGATGTTAGAACGTGAAGGGCAGAGAAGGGCCACTGGTTTCGCATCCTGCAGCTATTGCTGTTGTTCAGTTGCTCGGTCCCGTCTGACTCTCTGTGACCCCATAGCTTGAAGCATACCAGACTCCTCTGTCTTTCACTATCTCCTGGAGTTTGCTCATACTCATATCTGTTGAGTCGTGCAGTTACTGGGCACAGTGATAAAAACAGTCTCCAGGCTGTGGTGCTGTGCTGTGCTTTGCTTAGCCACTCAGTTGTGTCTGACTCTTTGCAACCCCATGGACTCCTCTGTCCATGGAATTCTCCAGGCAAGAATACTGGAGTGGGTTGCCATGCCCTCCTCCAGGGAATCTTCCCAACCCCAGGCTGTGGTGGTGCAAAGCAATTTCATATACTTATGAACAAGCTTGCAGCATACTATCTTCTATTTCTTTCACTTATTTCATAGGAGGAAGAACAGTAATGAATAATATTATTTAGAATCAGATTATTATGAGATTTCTGGTAATATATTGCTATGAATCTATGCTGGTGAGATAGAGAAGAGACACATATACATTGAAATATTATAAATTAACTTGAGAGGAAAACAAACAAACTCCTTCCCACTGACTCTTCTAAATCCAGTAAAGAGGACAAAACTGACTGGCTGATGAGTCACCTTCCAGTGATCTTAGGTACAACTGGCAAATGCTTTAAAACAGAGGCAGAACCAGGAGGAGAAGCAGAAGCCCTGGGTGACCTCCAACCTGGATAATCAGGAAATGGTTGCCATTTCTTCCTCCAGGGTATCTTCCCAACCCAGAGATTGAACCCAAATCTGCATTGGTAGGTGGATTCTTTACCAACTGAGCCACCAGGGAAGTCCCCACAAGTCTATACCAGCATGAAAATGTGATTGTCATTCAGTGCAATCATCAAGGATATATACAAGTGAACTCCATTCCTCTAGACATATTTTTAAGTTCAGAAGATTATTCTCATGTACAAACTTGACGCTCCCAACAGCTTTAATTCCCAGAACCCCATTCTCTATTCAAATGGACTGACTCATGGATGCACTGAGCTGATGTGACACTGTTGGATCATTAGATGCAGGGAAGATTCAAATATTTACACCTTTCTCTTCCTCCCCAGAACCAGTCAACTCAGAAGATTTAGTAATAACATACGACTATTGCCCTCAACAGTCATGAGCAGGAAGATGGTGACATTGTCCCCCAAGGGGCTTCATGGGCTATGGCGCTAAAGGAGATGTTTAGTTTGCTTCTCCAACAAAGAGATCCTGAATCTAATATTTCAAGCTTTGTCTATTGATGTAGCAGAACTGAAAGAAAATAAAATGAAACAAAAAACTCATAAGGAAAGGCAAGGGTTAGATGAAGATATCTTTGCCTTCCAGAAATAAGTCACAAAATGAAGATGCTTGGCTTATAAGCATTCATTTTTCTTATGAAATAGGTTTGAGAAAATAATAAATAACAGAAATGCAAATCAGCACTCTTGGACAATAAAAGTCTGAAGAAAGAACAATGTTGGCTTTCAAGTTCTCGTTAGGTGTCAGAAGATACTCATGAGCAAAAACAAAAACCCACTGCTTTGTCTAGCGGATGTCCCAGGTGGCTCTAGTGGTAAAGAATCTGCCTGCCAAGCAGGAAACGCAAGAGACGCAGGTTCGATCACTGGGTCAGGAAGGTCCCCTGAAGGAAGGCATGGCTACCCTCTCCAGTATTCTTGCCTGGAGAATCCCATGGACAGAGAAGCCTGGTGGGTTACAATCCATAGGGTTGTAAAAAGCCGGACAAGACACAAGACTGAACACACACACAGACCTAGATTAAAATTTTCCAGATTGATCCTTTATTGTGAAGTAAATAAGTTGTTGTTTCTTATTTTCACTCTCATAAACCAAGACACGATGAGTAATTTTGTAATTTTCCCATTATTTCCTATGGTTAAATTCCTAGGCTTGAGTTTACCCTGGTTCAAAGGATGTCAATTTTTGAAATTTTGATACAAGTTCAAATTATTCTCTAGAGAAATGCAAATCAAAACCACAATGAGGTACCATCTCACGCTGGTCAGAATGGCTGCCATCAAAAAGTCTACAAACAATAAATATCCGGAGAGGGTATGGAGAAAAGGGAACCCTCTTACACTGTTACACTGTTGGTGGAATGCAAACTAGTACAGCTATTATGGAAAACAGTGTGGAGATTCCTTAAAAAACTGGAAATAGAACTGCCATATGATCCAGCAATCCCACGGCTGGGCATACACACCAAGAAAATCAAATTTGAAAGAGACACATGTACCCCAGTGTTTACTGCAGCACTGTTTACAATAGCTATGACATGGAAGCAACCTAGATGTCCATCAGCAGATGAATGGATAAGGAAGTTGTGGTACATATACACAAAGAAATATTACTCAGCTATAAAAAAGAATGCATTTGAGTCAGTTCTTATGATGTGGATGAAACCGGAGCCTGTTACACAGAGTGAAGTAAGTCAGAAAGAGAAACACCAATACAGTGTATTAATGCATATATATGGAATTTAGAAAGATGGTAACAACGACCCTGTATGTAAGATAGGAAAAGAGACACACATGTAAAGAACAGACTTTTGTACTTTGTGGGAGAAGGCAAGGGTGGGATAATTTGAGAGAATAGCATTGAAACATGTATATTACCATGCTGGGGTCCAGCCCCGGTGGATCCAGGGAATTTGAAGCGGGGACAGCGTCGGCGAGGATCAGGAAACAATTGCTTAATTAAACATTAATTAAGGATATAAAGAGTAATAGAATAAGGATAGCTCAGTAGGAAAATTCAGTGAAGAAAAGAGGCTGAAATAAGGATAGCTCAGTGAGGAAATTCAGTGAAGAAAAGAGGCTGAAATAAGGATAGCTCAGTGAGGAAATTCAGTGGAGAAAAGAGGCTGAATAATTCAGCCAGAAGGTGAGAGAAAGAACGACATGGGGAGACCAAGTTTCGGTGAACAAGGCCCGCACTTTATTTTCCAAAGTAGTTTTTATACCTTAAGTTATGTATAGAGCATAATGGGGGAAGGGGGTAGAGTCATGCAGCAAGCCAGGCTTTCTTCCTGCAAACTTATCATACGCAAAAGCTTAGGTGATTTGCATCATCTTCTGGCCCGGAAGCCTGTTAACATTTTAAGACCCTTTCTTCAGAAAACTTATTTTTCTCTAAAGGTGATTGGTCAGGAGCCACCCTCCAAAAGCATTAGATAAAGTTGCATTCCTACAGAGCAAAGGTGTGGTGGGCTATAACAAGAAAAAGAATTAACTCAAGGGTCCCAGGTTACAAACATTAAAGCTACTACTTACACCAATTACATTAATCAATACACTGCCAGGGACACAGCAGGTAAGGGATATGGAAATTTAGCAGCAAACATTGGCCCGACAAGTGAAAATCCCTTCACCAATACAATTTCTAATCAATCTTTTAACTGCTCAAAGGAATCTGTATTTAGACAGTTTAGAACATCTCATGCCTCTCACAGTTGGGAGGCTCTGGACAATCACATGTGGCCGGAAAAACCTATTCCGGCAGGCTAGAGGACTTCCAAAGGAGTTTGTAGGTTGAAACACTGTCACACCCAGGAATTATTAACTGGAGTTGTAAGTTAACTCTTTTTTCAGAGAGAGGTAGTGGGGGACAGCCCCCTGTAAAGTCAGAGGTGTAGGTGAAAGCACAAAGCAGAAAGTAGGCAGACTCTGGTTTTGGGGGTAGATGCTCGAGAATTTCCAGGGGGACTCCTGAGGCTCAATCCCGCCTTTGCGTATGCTGAGCCTCCTTCCTCATGACCTTTGTCATGGGTGGAGCTCCTCACACTGGCTCCTGGCAGTGATAGACTTTCAGTTGAGCTATTCCAGACCCTGAAAGATCATGCTGTGCAAAGTGCTGCACTCAATACGCAATATGCACTCAATATGCAATAGGCCGGCTCCCGGAATTACCATATGTGAAATAGATGGTCAGTCCAAGTTCAATTCATGAAGCAGGGGACTCAAAGCTGGTGCACTGGGACAGCCCAGAGAGTTAGGGTGGGGAGGGGAATGGGAGGGGGGTTCAGGCTGGGGGACACATGTACACCCATGGCTGATTCATGTAGATGTATAGCAAAAACCACCACAATATTGTAAAGTAGTTAGCCTCCAATTAAAATAGATTAATCAATTTTAAAAAAGTATTTTCTGGAAAGACTGATCCAATTTTCACTCCTACCAACAGCATGAGATTTCCAGTAAAACTATCTTGGATGGTTAATGAAACCAACTCCCCACTTGATAGGTACTTGCTTCATCCCATGCACACACATGTATTGGTTCTTTCCTTTTCAGATCATTCATCATTTCTGTGATATATCTAAACATCTACATAACATTTTGAGTAAAAATAATTTTCCAGTGTAAAAATATGTACAGAATACTCTGAATTTCATTAAAATATATGCATAGAAAAAAACCCGGGGACTTCCCTGGAGGTCCACAGGTTGACTTTGCCTTCCAATTATATTTAGAAATGAATATAAATATATTTTATATTTATATAAATGAATGCATTTATATGTGCACATTTTTCCTGAAGAATTTTTATAGATTTCATCAAATTCCCAGAATGGTCTCATTCCAGTTCTAGTATCGGAGATCCCAGTAATAAACTCATGGAGTCCATTTCCCAGAGGAAGAAATATAACAGATGACTAAAGAGCACATCCGTAAGGGCAACAATTGAGTTCCCTACAGTTGAGACCAATTATGAGTTTAGCTTCACAAGTAAGTCTATTGTATTATAGTTATCTGTTTAACTAGAAGCAATTGTACTCCTATTATCTACTACTAAACTCTAAACTGCTAAACTCTCTGTGCAAGTGGTCATTTTTCTACTATAAAATACTCATCTGGGTAAAAATGCCTGCAATAATAAAAAATTCCATCTTTTTAAGGACTCTCGTATGTTAAAATAAGAATATCTGGAATTAAATAAACCAAAGACTCATAATAAGAGACCATAAAAAAAAGACTTTGCCTTCCAATGCAGCAATGCAGTGGATGGTGGGTTGGATCCCTTGTCAGGGAGCTAAGAAGATCCCACCTGCCTCGAGGCCAAGAAGAAAAATCCTGGAAAACACTCTCCCAAATATTAATAATGATTATGTTTTGATGGCAGGAGAGAGTCAGAAAACAAAATGAACAAATGAACACATCAATCTAAAGCATGATTTCTGCCTGTGAAATGTTCTTTCTCTGGGAAAACTAGAAAGGGCAATGTGATAAAATGGGAGCCAGAGAGGGTGGGAGGAAGCTGTGCAAGGCTGAGAGAGAGCAAAGGCCCGCTGAGATTCAGATAAGCTGAGCTCCAATGATGAGAAGGAGCCAGATCACAGAAAATGAAAAAGAGTGAGGGAAGGAAGGGGCCAGGGGACGGGAGGGCTGGATCAGATTCCGGGAGGCCTGCAGGGCCCTGGCAAGGAGTAGGGCTTTATTCTACCTATAGTGGGAGAAGGTTGGAAAATGCTAGGCAAAGGCCTGGCAGATTAAGAGCTTTGTTAAGATGGAAATGTATCTGGGAAGGGAGACAAGCTGCTGCCAGTTGAAATAGAAATGGTAATTCCATAGCTGAGCAAAGCGGAATAATTCTGGATGATCCATGCCAGCTACACTGAGTAAGACTAATTGGACACCTCCGTGTAGGCTTGTGGATGCTCCAGGGTGCCCCAGCCCAGCAGAAAGACAAGGGGCTCCTCTGGGCAGGAGGGAGAAACACACTGCCACGGTGCTCCTCATGCTCGGGGATCCGGCCAACAGCTTTGGAGGCTTAGATACTGCCTCCAAAACACAACAGTTTTCTACCCTGAAGGTTGCCCTTGCCTGGCATCATTTCATTTATCTCTTGTTGCTAACTCTGATCCCCCTAACTCTGATCCAAACTCACCAGAGAGAGGAGGTAGCTAAGAAAGAAAGAAGATATCTAGTGGGAGGCAGGAGGGATGGTAAATTCAGTTTCCAAGATCTCAGACAGAAGTTGAGTCTTTCCTCAAAGCTTGGGGTCCTGGAAGGCTGGAGAGCCCTGCATATAATATTGTGAGATAGGGTCTTCTGTGAACAGAACCTCTTTGTATTGGGTGATGGAATAGACAGCACTCAGGCTCTGAAGTCAAACAAGCTGAGATTCAAATTCCAGGGGTGAATCACTTCATATCTGAACCTCAGCTTCCTATAATGGAAAATGGGTTTCATAATCATGCTGACACCACATGATCCTCAGCAGGTCAAATGAGGCAAAAACGTATATGCCAAAATTCCTCAACAGCCTGAGATACGCAGATGACACCACCCTAATGACAGGAAGCAAGGAAGAACTGAAGAGCCTCTTGATGACAGTGAGAAAGGAGAGTGAAAAAGCTGGCTTAAAACTCAACATCCAGAAAAATAAGATCATGGCATTCGGTCCCATTGCTTCATGGAAAATAGATGGGGAAAAAATAGAAATAGTAGCAGAGTTCATTTTCTTGGGCTCTAACATCACTGTGGAAGGTGACTGAAGCCATGAAAAGAGGAAAGTTATGACAAACTTAAACTGCATATTAAAAAGCAGAGACATCACTTTGCCAACAAAGTTCCATCTCGTCAAAACTTTAGTTTTTCCAGTAGTCGTGTATGGATGTGAGAGTTGGACCATAAAGAAGGCTGAGAGCCAAAGAATTGATGCTTTTGAATTGTGGTGCTGGCAAAGACTCTTGAGAGTCCCTTGGACTGCAAGGAGATCAAACCAGTCAATCCTAAAGGAAATCAACCATGAATATTCACTGAAAGGACTGATGCTGAAGCTGAAGCTCCAATACTCTGGCTGCTGCTGCTGCTGCTAAGTTGCTTCAGTCGTGTCCAACTCTGTGTGACCCCATAGACAGCAGCCCACCAGGCTCCCCCATCCCTGGGATTCTCCAGGCAAGAACACTGGAGTGGGTTGCCATTTTCTTCTCCAATGCATAAAAGTGAAAAGTGAAAGTGAAGTCGCTCAGTCGTGTCTGACTCTTAGCGACCCCATAGACTGCAGCCTACCAGGCTCCTCCATCCATGGGATTTTCCAGGCAAGAGTACTGGAGGGGGGTGCCATCGCCTTCTCCAAATACTCTGGCTACTCTGGCTACCTGGTGTAAAGAGGCGACTCACTGGAAAAGACCCTGATGTTGGGAAAGATTGAGGGCAGGAGGAGAAGAGGACGACAGAGGACAAGATGGTTGGATGGCATCACTGACTCAATGGACATGAGTTTGAGCAAATTCTGTGAGAAAGTGAAGGACAGGGAGGCCTGGAATGCTGCAGTCCATGGGATCAAAAAGAGTTGGAAACAGCTTAGTGACTCAACAACACCAACAAAAAAAATCCCTGGCCTGTAATGAAAGTGTAAGTGAAAGTCGCTCAGTCCTGTCTGACTCTGTGACTCCATGGAATCTTCCTGGACCAGGGATTGAATCTGGGTCCTGTGCATTGGCAGGCAGATTCCTATCCACTGTACCAGCAGGGAAGTCCTTCCATTTATGTTTGAATCATGTAGGTATACACTCTATTATTATCCCTAGCATAAGAACCAGGGGAGAATTGGTAAACAATATTAGAAGCAAAGTCAGACTGAGCTGGGTGGTTGTTTTGTGCCTTGTATAATATGTATATAAGAATCACCAAGCAGTTAGCAAATTACTAGGCAAAAATTGAGAGAAAATGTGCATCTTAGGGACACAACCCAAACCATTCCTATACTCTGTTCTCTTTCTTAGTGTGAAGCCATTTAATCACTTTGATCCTTTCTAAAATTTTATATTCTATTTTCTTTATGTTCTAGTTAAAAGCAAAGTCAGAATAAAATCAAATACTCAAAAAAATCCAACATGTTTGCATTAAAAAGTAAATGAAATTCATGACAACCCTAATTATAATCTCATAGTCTTTTTTATAGGAATTGACCAGCAAGTTCTTAAGTTTATATGGAAATCAAAGGACCTAGAAGAGTCTGAAGAAGACTAAAACTGGAGAACTTACACCACCTGACTTCAATACATACTGCAAACCTACAGCTTTCAAAAGAGTGTAGTACTCAAATAAGGATCAATAAATATACCAACAGGGCAGAATACAGAGAAGAAAAACAGACCCAAGCTTATAGGCTTATTTGATTTTCAGCAAAGAAAACAAAAACATTGGAAAAATGGACAATCTTTTCATCAAATGGTACTAAAACAACTTGATATTTGGTGGGGGGTGGTGGTGGAAATAAAGCGTGATCCCTATCTCACACCATATACAAACATTATTTTGAGGTGGACCATACACCAAAATGTAAAAGCTCAAACCATGAAATTTTCAGGAGGAAACATAGGAGGCTAGTTTTCTGACTTGAGGGTAGATAAATGTTTCCTAAAAAAAAAAAAAGAAACAATAATAATAATAGGAAAAAAGTAATCATTAAAAACAAAATGTTAAAAGGAAAACTGATAACCTGGACTTAATTATAATAAAAAATTTCTTATTAAAAGACACCTTTTAAAAATGAATAAGCAGGACTTCCCTGTTGGTCCAGTGGCTGGGACTCTGAACTCCCAATTCAGGAGGCCCAGGTGTGATCCCCTAATTGGGGAACTAGATCCCACATGCTGCAACTAAGACCCAAGGCAGACAAATAAATGAATATATTTTAAAAAAATGAATAAGCAAACCACCAACTGAGGAAGCATATCAATCAGAGGATGGACTGGTATTAAGGATAAAGGAAGGACTCCATATTTATATCTACAACTGGGATATAAATATCTCAGTGAATAAACAGATAGAAGGTTTGAATACATATGTCACGAAGATATGATTGGTTAGTAATCTCATTAAAAGCTGCCCAGTGTCACTAGTCATTGCTGCTGGTGCTGCTAAGTCGCTTCAGTCGTGTCCGACCCTGTGCGACCCCATAGACGGCAGCCCACCAGGCTCCCCCATCCCTGGGATTCTCCAGGCAAGAACACTGGAATGGGTTGCCATTTCCTTCTCCAATGCATGAAAGTGAAAAGTGCAAGTGAAGTCATTCAGTCGTGTCCGACTCTTAGCGACCCCATGGACTGCAGCCTACCAGGCTCCTCCATCCATGGGATTTTCCAGGCAAGAGTACTGGAGTGGGGTGCCATTGCCTTCTCCTCACTAGTCATTAGGAATATGTAAATTAAAATCATGTAAGGTGTCCCTGTGGTGCTTCCCTGGTAGCTCAGCTGGTAAAGAGCTGCAAAGCAGGAGACCCTGGTTTGATTCCTAGGTTGGGAAGATTCCCCTGGAGAAGTAATAGACTACCTACTCTAGCATTCTTGGGCTTCTCTGGTAGCTCAGACTGTAAAGAATCCACCTGCAATGCAGGAGACCTGGGTTTGATCTCTGGATTGGAAAGATCCCTGGAAGAAGGAAATGGCAACCCACTCCAGTATTCTTGCCTGAAGAATCCCATGGACAGAGCCTGGTGGGCTACAGCCCATGGGTTCGCAAGGAGTCGGACACGACTGAACGAAGCACATACCACAAGGTATCACTGCGAATGCTAGCAAGCATGAGGAGTAACTGGAGCCCTCAGACCTTGCTGTGGGAATGTGAAATTGGAGCAACCACTTTGTAAAATGATTCCATGTATCCTTCAGAATTACTCTAGCAATTCTCCTCCTGCATATAACCCAAGAGAAATGAAAATGCACATCCTCAAAATACTTGTATATCCTAGTGGTTTTATTCAGGATAACCCAAAACAGCCAAGTGTCTATCCATAAGAGAATGGAAAACAAGCTTAATGTTTTCATAAAATGGAACATTAATCAACAACAACAACAAAGAACAAGCTAGGAATACACACAACTACTGGTGGAGTTGGTGGGGGTGTGGTGCGGATCTCAAAAATATTATGGTGAGTGACACAGAAGAGTACAAATTGTATGATTCCTTTTACATGAAGTTCTGGAACAGGGAAGAATAACCTGGAAGTAGAAATAAAGATAGTGACTGCCTCTGGGTGGGCAGGGACAAAGACTGACTGCAGATGAGTAAGGGGAGTTTCTCAGGTGAAGAAAATATTCCACACCCTGGAATGCCTAGGTGTATGCATTTGTCAAAATTCATAGAACTTCAGAAGTGTTCATTTCATTGTGTGTACATTCTACCTTAAAAAAACTGTAAACAATATTGAATTTAGGGAAAGTGTACTGATTCCTGTAACTTACTTTGAAATGCATCGAAAAATAAGATGGGTTGACGGATGGTAGAGGCATCAATAAAGCAGGCATAATCATATGTTAATGGTAAAACCTAGGTTGTGGGTATACAAGTTTATACTGTAAAATTCTTTCAACTTTTATGTATATTTAAAACTTTCTGTAGTTAAATGATGGGAAAAATGAACTTGAAAGCTTTTTTTTATACTTCTTGTAGTTTGGAATGAACACAGCACTATATTATTAACATCCATCTGGGATTGTCTACATCTTCCAGATCCTGGGCCATAGCTGGCATTGCCAATCATGTTCTCACCCAGGCACCCCTTTTTATACATGCACGGTTCTTCATCCCACCCCCACGCTCCACACTCTGTTCAAATCTGTCAAGAGGCATCATGACAATTATTGATCATTCCTCTATCTTTAGGTCATTTTGAAACCAAACCTGTCAATCCTCTCCTATCAGCCCCACACCAGAGCTGTGGTTTCCATGGCTTTTTACCCTGTCCTGATCTTTGTGCAGAGGCTGGGAATATAGCCCTCTCCTGGGCTGGCCACTAGGCAGCGTGTTTGCCCAGATGCCTAATTTCAAGAGTCGTCCTACTGAGATTATTTTTGACTGCATAACTTTTTCAACCAGCAGGTGCCTTACACACCAAATGGCTTCCTGCTCCTGCCTTTCTCCATAGGATCTTCTAATGAGACTATTACACGGCGTGCTTACAGTATCACAACTAGTCAGAGGTAAAATGAAGAGAGAAACCCAGGCTTTCTGACTTCACAAAGCTCCCTCCAGTGATTTAAGTTATCTTAATATCATTTTAAAAAGAAAAAGAGAACAGGTAAGGGGAAAAGTTTGCCTTCATGCAACTCATTCAGAAAATATAAATATTATTCCAATGGTTAATTGTGGAATAATAGGAATTATTTATAGGAATACATTTCCTCTTGTAAAGCACAGTAGGATATCTGTGTGCTTAGAAGGTTGGATGTTTGTGGCCCACGAAGGCTGTGATTACAAGGAACTAAATGGTCTGAATGCCAACAGCCAGGTGTCACCAAGATTCCTAGGTGAACAGACATGCATGGAAAGAAACTCAGACAGGAGAGGAGGAGGGAGTACAACAATGAAACTGAGGATTAAACCGCCACTGTCATCTTTTCAGTTCTGTAAGGCCATTTTCTGGAATTTTATCATGTTGAAGGGTTATCTTATTAATGACCAGGAGCTTTCCTTAGAAGATTCCCACCTTCTCCATACTCTGGTCTTGCAAAGATGTTTTTGAATGTGGATTCAGACTTACTGCTCTCTGCATGGCGGGGTTTAGGCCCACTCCTCCAAGGACAGGCTTACACGAACCCCATTGCTGGCCTCAGTGATGAAGATGGGGTAACAGTAAATTGCCTCTAGGCAGGGAAAACAGGGGAAAGAAGTGATTGTTTTTCACTTTCCTAGGAAGTTTACCAAATAAAAATTTTAAATGAATACCTCTCAGTAATGTAAATTCCTCCATGATTTTGGTGCTTCAGCGATGCCAATAAAGAGAAACCATGAAGACTGAGGCTCTCCATTTTGGAGAGCTGCTCTGGTCAGCGTGCCTGAAGTGAAGAGACTCCGGGATGGAGGAGCAGCAGGGCAGGCTGGGGGCAGTGGGGGGTGGGGAACAGGTCCTTGTGGAATTTGTCACCTCTAGAGCTTCCCTGGTGGCTCAGATGGTAAAGAATCCCCCTGCAATGCAGGAGACCCATGTTCGATCCCTAGGTCAGGAAGATGCCCTGGAGAAGGAATGTCAATCCACTCCAGTATTCTTCTCTGGAGAAGCCCATGGACAGAGCAGCCTGGCTATAGTCCATAGGGTCACAAAGAGATGGACACGACTAGGTGACTAAAGGCTTTAAAGGCTTCCCTGGTAGCTCAGACAGTAAAGCATCTGCCTACAATGCGGGAGACCCTGGTTCGATACCTGGGTCAGGAAGATCCTCCAGAGAAAGAAATGGCAACCCACTCCAGTACTCTTGCCTGGAAAATCCCATGGACAGAGAAGCCTGGTAGGCTACAGTCTATGGGGTCACAAAGAGTCGGACACAACTGAGCGACTTCACTTTAGGGAGTTAGGGGGAAGGAAGGAAGGAAGATGCCAGGATTGGGTGGGCTTTGGGGAGGATTAATCTGAGGCTGAACTAGGGGATGTTCTGGACAAAGAGGAGACTGCAGACAGGATATATGCTGAATAACATATCAAAATATCAAAAACATGTCAAAATCAGCCATTGTTAGTATCCTTGAGGTGTTGGGGACACGATGTTCCGTGAAAAATTTTAGCTGGTTTGATTTACCTTTAGCACATTTCTGAGCACAAAATCATTCACATTTTACTGACCCCTTTGTCCCTAGAGTTCTATAGGCTTACAGATGTCTTAAAAGCATCTTCTAGATAATAAAAATCTGATTGCAGTTCAAAGGTACTGAAGTTAACCTACAAGTAAAATCAGGAAAACAGGAATTCCTTGGTAGTCCAGTGATTAGGACTTCACACTTCCACTGCAGGGGGCGTGGGTTCCAGCCCTGGTTGGGCAGCTAAGATCCCACATGCTACATGGCACAGCCAAAAAACAATATCAAGGAAACAGGCTTGATGAAGACATGGAAGCAACCCAAATTTCCATCAACAGATGAATGGATAAAGAAGAAATGGTACATGTATATAGTGGAATATTACTCAACCATCAAAAAGAATGAAATAATGCCATTTGCACCAACATGAGGGGCTTCCCAGGTGGCACTAGGGGTAAAGAACCTTGCTGACAATGCAGGAGACCTAAGAGACACAGGTTCAATCCCTGGGTTGGGAAGATCCCCTGGAGGAGGGCATGGCAACCCACTGCAGTATTCCTCCCTTAAGAATTTCATGACCAGAGGAGCCTGGTAGGCTTGAGTCCATAGAGTCACAAAGAGTCAGACACAACTGAAGCGACTTAGCACACATTCACAAAGCAATATGGATGGATCGAGAGATTGTCATACTAAGTGAAGGAGTCAGAGACAAATATTATATGATATCATTTATATGTAGAATCTAAAATATGATACAAAGGAATTCACTAAGAAAATGGAAATAGATTCACAGACATAGAAAACAAACTTGTGTCTACCAAAGGGGAAAAGGGGGAAGGAATAAATGTGGAGTTTGAGATTAGTTAAAATATAAAAACAACGATTTACTGTTGAGCACAGGGAATTATATGCAATATCTTATAATAACTTTTAATGAAAAAAATCTAAAAAAAAAATGTATGTGTATAACTGAATCATTTTGCTGCACATCTAAAACTAACACAGTATTGTAAGTCAACTATACTTCAATTAAAAAAGAAAACAGGCCTGACGATGGTAATAATATTTAGTGACTATTGATAATATATGTCTGCAATTTTTTTTTTTATCAATTTTAAGAACTATTTACATTAAGCAATGGTTTAGAGGATTTACTGTAGGTCTTTTGGGAAGTTCCCCTGGAGGAGGAAAGGGCAACCCACTCCAGTATTCTTGCCTTGGAAAACCCATGGACAGAGGACCCTGGCGGGCTACAGTCTGGTGGTCACACAGAGTCGACACGACTGAGGCGACAGAGCACATAGCACCACACTTCAGGGTAAACACTTTAGATCAACATTCTTTCAGTACAAGTGCCTTTTATTACATGCTAAAAAAAAAAAAAAAAGTTCAGCTCTGGGATAAGTGAGGGTTAGACAGATGTGTAATTTGTTGTAATTTTCTGTCCAAACCAGCACACTTCTGAGAGCAAGAGGAGGTGATATTAATAATCACACTAATACACATGGTCACCCTGAGTGTAGGTGTAATGTGGGTGATTAATTTCAAAACACTTATGAGAGGGTAACAGGCAGGAAGGCCAGGGGTCTCCAAACAGAGGAAATAGCTTGCAAGTGTCACACAATTTTATCTCTCTTAAGCGGCAGGAGGAAACAAACTAGCATTATTTTTTCCTTCTCTATACAAATTTAAAGAGGTTTCTCTTAAAATACTGTGTTGCCATAATGACACCTGGTTTCGCCTGAAGTTAACTATTCTCAAACCTAGAGATAACCAATGCCTTTTTCTTATGGAAATGTTTGTCTTAAGCTATGCTAATGTACTATGCATTTACCCCAAACTCTGTCTTCAAGTCGGTTCCCCCTCTTGGCTCGGAACCTACTTGACAAACCAGTATGTTATACTCAGACATTGTTCCCCTAATCTATGTAAATGAAACTATTTGTATGGTGGTCTGCCCTTCTTCTGCCCTTCCCTGGTGGCTCAGACGGTAAAGCCTCTGTCTACAATGTGGGAGACCTGGGTTCGATCCCTGGGTCGGGAAGATCCCCTGGAGAAGGAAATGGCAATCCACTCCAGTACTATTGCTTGGAAAATCCCATGGACAGAGGAGCCTGGTAGGCTACACTCCATGGGGTCGCAAAGAGTCGGACACGACTGAGCGACTTCCCTCACTTCACTGCCCTTCTTCAAGATTCAAGTTAATCATTTTATGGCCCAGGATAGACCATTTGGTGCCAAGATTATCCCAAAATGCATCTTATGGGTGAGGGGCCTGGTGCCATTCTGAATTTTAAGATATTCCTTTCTTTCATTAACAGACTGCTAGTGACTATATAACATCCAGCTGAAGACTAGCAGGGGGGTACTCTTCTGCCCCCTTCTGATGCCTATGTCAGAAGCTTTCTCTATCCCTTTATACTTTAAGAAAACTTTATTACACAAAAGCTCTGAGCGATTAAGCCTCGTCTCTGGCCCTGGATTGAATTCATCTCCTCCGGGGGCCAAGAATCCTGGTGTCTGCGTGATTCAACAACAACCTTTCACTTACAAACTTAGTGTGAACAGACATGGCCTTGAGATGATGTTAGTCAATTTTAAATGTTTCTCACAAAAAGCATTCCATGATCAGTAATCTTACAGACAGCCTTGAAAATTTTCCACTGTGAACCAAATTCCAGTAACTTCTTTCCCTGTAGTTAGGTGGTTTCATACTTTTGTTTCAAAAATATAATTGTGATTGGCTAGATTTCTAAAATCAAACACACACAAGCACACACACAACTTTTCTTTATCATTTCTACTTTAAGTTTGACGTTTACTATAACATTTAATTTCCTTTGTCCTTTGAATGGTAGCTTGGGAAGCATTAAAGTTTCTGCAAATATGTCTTAATAATCTTGTCTTTTTCTACTGTGTTATTCAAAAATTCTAACTTCATAGGTCAAGTTAATCTGTTTGTTTGTTTGTTTGTTTTTGCACTTTTTCCTTATTTAACAATATAGCTAAATTCTCCAAAATTTTGCAATAAAGAACTATGTATGTATGTGTATTAAACCACTAAGGCCTATATGCTGGTGTATTGCATCTTTCCCAAACACATTTCTATAGGATTAGAGTATATGGAGGTGCCTGAGTTACTACACAGAGGGGCCAAGGCCATGACAGAACTTATAACTAACATTTCCCAAGGGAAGGGGGCTCAGGGGAAGGTGTAGCCAGAGTGTGTTGTGGTGCCAGAAAGTAATAAAGTATACACATACACTCACAGTGACTGGGGTGTGTCAGTGTGACACGGAGTACCCTGGAAGAGCTCCAAATGGTCACAGCTGGAACTATCTAAACAACATAGTATTGGATAAAACCTTAAAATATAAAGTAAATACCCATGAGTCTATACTCTATGTTGGCAAATATCCAAGACTCTATATCCATGAATATATTCATAAATCAGCAACTGAATTTTTTAATGAAGAAGAATGCACAAATCTGCACTGGAGCAACTGTGAGGAAATACCCGACGTCCAAGGGCAGAGAAGCCCCAGCAAGAGGGTAGGTGCTGGAGTGGTGGCTACGCAGTGCTGGAATGGCTGTGAGGAGATACCCCACGTCGAAGGGCCTTTGACCTTCGAGAAAGAGAGGGGCAAAGCAAGAGAAGCCCTAGCAAGATGGTAGGAGGGGCAAAATTGTGCTTAGAATCGAACTCTGTACCTGCCAGAGACGCTCAGAGGGCTCAAACAAACCTTGTGCGCACCAGGACCCAGAGACCCCAGAGAGACTGAGACAGAACTGTGTTTGAGTGTCTCCTGCAGAGGTACGGGTCAGCAGTGGACTGCTGCAGGGGCAGGGGCTCTGGGTGCAGCAGACCTGGGTATGGCATAAGCCCTCTTGGAGTAGGTTGCCATTAACCCCACCATAGAGCCACCAGAACTTACACAGGACTGGAGACACAGACACTTGAGGGCACAAACAGAACCTTGTGTGCAGGACCCAGGATAAAGGAACAGGTACCCCACAAGAGACTGACCCAGACTTGCCTGTGAGTGTCCAGCAGTCTCCAGCAGAGGCATGGGTTGGCAGTGGCCTGCTGCAGGGTTGGGGACACTGAGTGTAGCAGTGCCTGCACGGGACCTTTTGAAGGAGGTCGCCATTATCTTCATTACCTCCACCATAGTTTGGTCCCAGGTAAATAACAGGTGGGGAATACAGCCCCACCCATCAACACAAAATTGGATTAAAGATTTACTGAGCATGGCCCTGCCCATTAGAATAAGACCCAGTTTCCCCCTCAATCAGTCTCTCCCATCAAGAAGCTTCCATAAGCCTCTTATCCTTCTCCATCAGAGGGCAGACAGACTGAAAACCACAATCACAGAAAACTAACCAATCTGATCACATGAACCACAGCCTTGTCAATCTCAATGAAACTATGAGCCATGTGGTATAGCGACACCCAAGACAGACGTGTCATGGTGGAGAATTCTGACAAAATGTTGTCCACTGGAGAAGGGAATGGCAAACCACTTGAGAATCCCATGAACCGTATGAAAAGGCGAAAAGATAGAACACTGAAAGATGAATTCCCCAATTTGGTAGGTGCCCAATATGCTACTGGAGATCAGTGGAGAAATAACTCCAGAAAGAATGAAAAGATGGAGCCAAAGCAAAAACAACATCCAGTTGTGGATGTAACTGGTGATGGAAGTAAGGTCTGATGCTGTAAAGAGCAATATTGCATAGGAACCTGGAATGTTAGGTCCATGAATCAGGAGAAATTGGAAGTGGTCAGACAGGATATGGCAAGAGTGAACATCGACATTTTAGGAATCAGTAAACTAAAATGGACTGGAATGGGTGAAATTAACTCAGATGACCATTTTATCTACCACTGTGGGCAAGAATTCCTTAGAAGTGGAGTAGCCATCATAGTCAACAAAAGAGTACAAAATGCAGTACTTGGATGCAGTCTCAAAAACGACAAAATGATCTGTTTGTTTCCAAGCCAAACCATTCAATATCACAGCAATCCAAGTCTATACCTGACCAGTGATGCTGAAGAAGCTGAAGTTGAACAGTTCTCTGAAGACCTACAAGACTTTCTAGAACTAACACCCAAAACAGACGTCCTTTTCATTATAGGGGACTGGAATGCAAAAGTAGGAAGTCAAGAAACATCTGGATTAACAGGCAAATTTGGCCTTGGAGTACAGAATGAAGCAGGGCAAAGTCTAATAGAGTTTTGCCAAGAGAACACATTGGTCATAGCAAACACTCTCTTTCAACAACACAAGAGAAGACTCTACACATGGACATCACCAGATGGTCAATACCAAAGTCAGATTGATTATATTCTTTGCAGCCAAAGATGGGGAAGCTCTATACAGTCAGCAGAAACAAGACCGGGAGCAGACTGTGGCTCAGATCATGAACTCCTCATTGCCAAATTCAGACTTAAATTGAAGAAAATAGGGAAAACCACTAGACCATTCAGGTATGACCTAAATCAAATCCCTTATAATTATACAATGGTAGTGACAAATAGATTGAAGGGATTAAATCTGATAGAGTGCCTGAAGAACTCTGGAGGCTTGTGACATTGTACAGGAGGCAGGGATCAAGACCATCCCCAAGGGATACTCTGATGCCTTCTGATGCCTATGTCAGAAGCTTTCTCCATCTTTTTTATACTTTAATAAAACTTTATTACACAAAGCTCTGAGCGATCAAGCCTCGTCTCTGGCCCCGGATTGAATTCTTCTCCTCTAGAGGCCAAGAATCCCGGCGTCTTTGCGTGGTTCAGCAACAACTTTTCATCCTGCGGGCTTGTCTGGGATTCTTGAGGACAAGATGGGAGCTAACAATTCCAGCCTCACTCCTTTGAACTGTATCCTGAACAACTGGGATAGATTTGATCCCCAGGGTTTAAAGAAGACACACCTGGTCTTCCTATGTGATACTGCATGGCTACGGTATCCATTGGAGGATGGCGAATGGTGGCCGGTTGGAGGGTCTCTTAAGTATAATACTGTTTTACAATTAGACTGGTTCTGTAGAAAACAAGGGAAATGGGTAGAAGTAGCATATGTGTTGCCCTTTTTCTCTCTGTGAAATATGCCAGACTTACATCCTAAAGGTATAGATTTGGGTGTAACTCTTTCAGCTCCCTCCTGTCCTCCTACTTTGCTAGATGAGATGGAGGACAGGAGACAAAGAGATAAAGAAAAGCAGGTTTTTCCAATCTATCCCTGGGATCATATGTGCAGAGCAGCCAGAGAGACTGAGGAACAGCCACACAAGCTGTTGCCTCTTCATGAAGCACCCTCCGGGAGAAATAATCAGTCTATGAGAGTTAATAAGCCTTTTTCTTATCAACAAATACAAAGAATCAAGGAGGATCTGGGAGACTATTTAGAGGACCCAGAAAAATACATTAGAGCTTTAAAGGTGTTTACTCTGCTTTATGACCTTACTTGGAAGGATGTGATGTATATCTTGGGGCAAACGCTGACTCCCAACTTAAAAACTCAAGTTTGGGGAAAAGTGGTTGCTTATGGAGATGAATGGTTTGGTAATAAATCAGCAGGGAAGACGGAGGACGAGATAACCGCCCTCCCCACTGGGAATCGGGAGGTCCCAATTACAGAACCAGAATGGGACTACAACACAGCTAAAGGAAGATAGGATCAGAATCATTTTGTCAGATGTATTCTTTTTTTTTCTTCCCCCCATCCTGAACCCTACTCCCACCTCCCTCCCCATACCATCCCTCTGGGTCATCCCAGTGCACCAGCCCCGAATATCCTGTATCATGCTTTGAACCTGGACTGGTGATTCATTTCACATATGATAATATACATATTTCATTGCCATTCTCCCAAATCATCCCACCCTTGCCCTCTCCCACATAGTCCAAAAGACATATGTATGTTATATACATCTGTGTCTCTTTTGCTGTCTCGCATACAGGGTTATCGTTACCATCTTTCTGTATTGATGTTTTTCTTTCTGGCTTACTTCACTCTGTATAATAGGCTTCAGTTTCATCCACCTCATTAGAACTGATTCAAATGTATTCTTTTTAATGGCTGAGTAATACTCCACTATGTCTATGTACCACAGCTTTCTTGTCCATTCGTCTGCTGATGGACATCTAGGTTGCTTCCATATCAGATGTATTCTTGAAGGACTCAGGCAGGCGCGTTCTACGCCTCTAAACTATGGCAAACTGGCAAACACAGAACAGGAGGAGAAGGAAGCTCCTGGTAAATTCCTAGATAGACTGCGAGAAGCCCTTCGCAGATTCACTGAGATTGATCCTGAAAGTGAAGAGGGAAAAGGGATCTTAAAGGATAGATTTCTCACTCAGTCGGCTCCAGATATGCTCCGTAAACTATTAAAATAGGCATACGGACCAAATCAGTCTTTAGATACTCTGTTACAACTGGCTCAAACAATCTATTATAGTAGGGAATATGAGAAAAAGAAAGAAAGGCAGAAAAAGACAAAGGAACAGGCGGAAGCCCTCGCAGTGGCTATGAGAACCGTTCTTAAACAGCCTGAGAAAAATGCCCACAGGGACCCAGATGAAAAGGGATGGGGTTGCTATTACTGTGGAAAGGAGGGGCATTTCAAGCAGAATTGCCCTCAGGCATCTAAGCCACCCCCGGCTCCATGTCGGGTCTGCAAAGGACCACTCTGGAAGAGAGACTGCCCCCAGGGGCATAGGTTTCAGGGGTCGGACTCAAGACAATCAGGACTGAAGGTGCCTGGGGGTCCCCACACAAGCTCCTGTCCTAATTTCACCTGAGGAACCCTGGGTATCAATAACTGTGGGGGGCCAATCCGTTGATTTCCTTTTAGATACTGGGGCAACTTACTCTGTGCTTACTAAAGCCCCTGGCCCACTTTCTTCCTGATCCACAGTGGCCACAGGACTGGAAAAGGTCAGGTTTCATTCCAATCCCAAAGAAAGGCATTTTCAAAGAATGCTCAAACTACTGACTGCACTGTTGCACTCATCTCAGACACTAGTAAAGTAATGCTCAAAATTCTCCAAGCCAGGCTTCAGCAATACGTGAACCGTGAACTTCCAGATGTTCAAGGTGGATTTAGAAAAAGCAGAGGAACCAGAGATCAAATTGCCAACATCCATTAGACCATTGAAAAAGCAAGAGAGTTTCAGAAAAACACCTACTTCGGCTTTATTGACTATGCCAAAGCCTTTGATTGTGTGGACCACACAAATTGGAAAATTCTGAAAGAGATGGGAATATCAGACCACCTGACCTGCCTCTTGAGAAACCTATATGCAGGTCAGGAAGCAACAGTTAGAACTGGACATGGAACAACAGCCTAGTTCCAAATTGGGAAAAGAGTATGTCAAGGCTGCATATTGTCACCCTGCTTATTTAACTTATATGGAGAGTACATCATGAGAAATGCTGGGCTGGAAGAAGCACAAGCTGGAATCAAGATTGCCAGGAGAAATATCAATAACCTCAGATATGCAGATGACACCACTCGTGGCAAAAAGTGAAGAACTAAAGAGCCTCTTGATAAAAGTGAAAGAGAAGAGTGGAAAAGTCATCTTAAAACTCAACATTCAGAAAACTAAGATCATGGCATCTGGTCCCATCACTTCATGGCAAACAGATGGGAAAACAATAGAAACAGTGACAGACTTTATTTCTGGGGGCTCCAAAATCACTGCAGATGGTGACTGCAGCCATGAAATTAAAAGATGCTTGCTCCTTAAAAGAAAAATTATGACCAACCTAGACAGCATATTAAAAAGCAGAGACAATACTTTTCCAACAAAGGTCCATCTAGTCAAAGCTATGGTTTTTCTAATAGTCATGTATGTATGTGAGAGTTGGGCTATAAAGAAAGCTGAGAGCCAAAGAATTGATGCTTTTGAACTGTGGTGTTGAAGAAGACCCGAGCGTTGTCCCTTGGACTGCAGGGAGATCCAACCAGAAGAAATCAGTCCTGAATATTCATTGGAAGGATTGATGCTAAATTTCACCTGATGTGAAGAACTGACTCATTTGAAACGACCCTGATGCTGGCAAAGATTGAAGGCGGGAGGAGAAGGAGATGACAGAGGGTGAGACGGCTGGATGGCATCACCGACTCAAAGGACGTGAGTTTGTGTAAACTCTGGGAGTTGGTGATGGACGGGGAGGCCTGGCGTGCTGCAGTCCATGGGGTCACAAAGATTCAGACATGACTGAGCTGTACTTCAGGGGATCTGAGCAATTCCATCTCAGTCAGTCAATCCAGGTGAGCCCTGGCGGTGGTGAGTTGTGTTGGTGGTGTGTATCCTGGTTACAGATGATAAGAACAAACTGTACCTTGTCAGTCCTCGCAAAACATAGAATTCCACTTGAATGAAGAGAAAAACATGGGACACATCTCACCTGAGGGGCATTCTATGAAATACCTGTCCACTGCTCCTTGAAATTGTCAAGACTACCAAAAACAAAGACATGAGAGAAACTCAACAGAGACATGACAGCCAAATGTATGGAGATACGATCTCCTGGGGGCTTCCCAGGTGGCTCAGTGGTAAAGAATTTGCCTGCTAATGCAGGAGATGCAGGTTCAATCCCTGAATCAGGAAGATCCCCTGGAGAAGGAAATGGCAACCCACTGCAGTATTCTTGAATGGACAAGAACACCATGGACCGAGAAGCCTGGTGGGCTACAGTCCATGGGGTCACAAAGAGTTGGACATGAATCAGCGACCAAACAACACACAAAGGTTATTTTGACTGGGTCCATTCACACATCACCGGCAGAGATAAATGATGAACTGAGAGGTTCAGACAGAAGGAAGTGTTTTATCTTTGACAAATTCTTTTCTGATACTCAACACTTTGTCAGGATCTCCCCTTCCAGTTGAGGACGTGTGGGACTCTGCATTCCCCAGGAGACTGGAGGGTACCAGTCTTCCCCATCCACCAGCAGCAGAACAACACACAGGTCCTTCGGAAGGTGGCATTTCAGCTCTGCAAACACAAGAGAAAATGATATTTTTAGAATGATTGTGTGTATGCTGCAAACAAAGTTAAAAGATCAAGAAAATGATTGCACTTCTCTGCAGGAGTTGTTGTGCATATCTGCACCCTGGTTTCTGTGTCACCACCTAGCCCTGCTGGAGAGACCAGCGCTATGACTAGTCATAATAATTTTGGTGGTTGTTCCATCAATTTAAGAGTACATGGTGAAAATAAAGCATTGACAGATCATGAATCATTTATGTTCCACCTTTTCCTAAACAGATTTGATGGAGCAGCCAGTTAATGTGTGCCCCTAAGCATATGCCTTATTTTGTGCTAATGTTAGTTTTGAGCCACACAGATCATGACACACAGTCGTTATTCAGCTAACTACTGTAGCAAGAATTTGGCTTGGGGTTGCTGCTAAGGTCTGCCTGCTAAGTTTAGACATCACAGGGTCAGAAAGCAGCATCTCTTCCCTAAATTGTTCTTAGATCATTAACTGCTTCCACATTCAAAAAACTTAAAATCTCCAGCCACTCCACAACTCCTAGTTTTATTGCTATTAAAAATCAGAAATTCAACTGAATAAATTTGAAGACCTAATTGGTTATTCTAAATGACTCATGAGTCAGGCACCATCTCACCCAGCTTTAAGGCACTCTGAAAGTGTGTGTTAGTTGTTCAATCCTGCCCAATTCTGTGAGACACCATAGATTGTAACCTGCCAGCCTCCTCTGTTCATGGGATTCTCCAGGCAAGAATACTGGAGTGGGTAGCTATTTCCTTCTCCAGAGGATCTTCCCCATTCAGGAATTGAACCCATTTCTCCTGCAGTGCAGGAAGATTTTTAACTGTCTGAGCTACTGGGGAAGCTGAGGCACACTGAGGGGTTGTACAAAAGGGGAGGATTTTATAAATAGGAGGAGTGTCGGGCAAGAAGGTGTTAGTAAAAGAAAAGAAAGGATAGGGTGGGCCAGTTTATTTTGGGAGGAGGGAACAGCAGAGTCTTTGTCATGTAGACTGTCTTTCTGGTGAACCAGGAAATTTCACATGGACTGTTACAGAGGTCTGGGAGGGATTGAAATTGAAATCAAATGTCTGTTTGCTGTCCTGGGCAAGTGAGTCTAGTGCTTATTACTTCTTCTAAACAGTTAAGTGTAGATTTCCTCATTATGTCCACCATCTATGGAGGGTTCTGGGGATTAGATAGCAATCTTAATAAAGTTCTTAGCACAGTGCCAAGCATACAGCAAAGGCTCCATTCTTATTAACTGTTGTTGTTATGATTACTTGAACACTTTGACTCATAATCTGCCTTTCCTTCCCAACTCCTGCCAGCATTATGGTGGTTCTGAAATAGGAGGGAAAGGGGCAGGGCACAACCTTTGAAAGAATGACATAGCCTGAGGATGAAACATAAACTGATTAGAATCATATGAGTCAAAAATGGCAGACAAATCAACTTCTGAGACTAGACCTTGATCCTCCATCAGCAAGCTAAATGACATACCTAGAGGTGCCATAACATTTCCAAGGCACTGTCCAAAGACCAAAAAGTGGGTGGTGGCCCAATTCCAGGAAATCTCCACGCTTAGTCGCTCAATTGTATCCGATTCTTTGTGACCCCATGGACTGCAGCCCTCCAGGCTCCTCTGTCCATGGGATATTCCAGGCAAGAATACTGGAGTGGGTTGCCATTCCCTCCTCCAGGGGATCTTCTCAACCCAGGGATCAAACCCAAGTCTCCCATGCTGCAGGTAGATTCTTTACGGACTGAGCCACCAGGGGAGCCCTTACCCCAAATAGTAAAATAACCCTCCCACTCATTAGCATATGAAATAACCCAGCCCATAAAAACTTCCCAGTGTGTATTTCAGGGCTGCTCTTCAGACAGGTATAGGAGTTCTTGTTGGTGGAGCAGAATAATGGAATCCATAAACATGCAGACACTCATGGTAGTAATTGAATAAAGAGGACGACAGAGAATGAGATGGTTGGATGGCATCACTGACTCAAAGGACATGACTTTGAGTAAACTCCAGGAGTTGCTGATGGACAGGGAGGCCTGGTGTGCTGCAGTCCATGGGGTTGCAAAGAGTCAGACACAACTGAGTGACTGAACTGAACTGAAAGAGGAGGAAAGTACAAAGCTCCCAGCCTAGACACTAAGAGGGGGTAAAGAGTCCCCCAAGGTGGGACTTACAGCAGTTTTTTTATCCTTCCTGAGACCACCTTAGGGGTTCCCTGGTGGCTCAGATAGTAAAGCCTCTGCCTGCAATGCGGGAGACCCAGGTTCGATCCCTGGGTCGGGAAGATCCCTGGAGAAAGAAATGGCAACCCACTCCAGTATTCTTGCCTGGAGAATCCCATGGACAGAGGAGCCTGGTAGACTACAGTTCATGGGGGTGGCAAAGAGTCAGACACGACTGAGCTACTTCACTTTCACTTTCTTCAGTTCAGTTCAGTTCAGTCACTCAGTCCTGTCCGACTCTTTGTGACCCCATGAATCACAGCATGCCAGGCCTCCCTGTCTATCACTAATTCCCGGAGTTCACTCAAACGCATGTCCATCGAGTCAGTGATGCCATCCAGCCACCTCATCCTCTGTCGTCCCCTTCTCTTCCTGCCCCCAATCCCTCCCAGCATCAGGGTCTTTTCCAATGAGTCAACTCTTTGCATGAGGTGGCCAAAGGACTGGAGTTTCAGCTTTAGCATCATTCCTTCCAAAGAAATCCCAGGGCTGATCTCCTTCAGAATGGACTAGTTGGATCTCCTTGCAGTCCAAGGGACTCTCAAGAGTCTTCTCCAACACCACAGTTCAAAAGCATCAATTCTTTGGCACTCAGCTTTCTTCACAGTCCAACTCTCACATCTATACATGACCACTGGAAAAACCATAGTCTTGACTAGACAGACCTTTGTTGGCAAAGTAATGTCTCTGCTTTTCAGTATGCTATCTAGGTTGGTCATAAGTTTCCTTCCAAGGAGTAAGCGTCTTTTAATTTCATGGCTGCAGTCACCATCTGCAGTGATTTTGGAGCCCCAAAAAATAAAGTCTGACACTGTTTCCACTGTTTCCCCATCTATTTCCCATGAAGTGGTGGGACCAGATGCCATGATCTTTGTTTTCTGAATGTTGAGCTTTAAGCCAACTTTTTCACTCTCCACTTTAACTTTCATCAAGAGGCTTTTGAGTTCCTCTTCACTTTCTGCCATAAGGGTGGTGTCATCTGCATAGCTGAGGTTATTGATATTTCTCCAGGCAATCTTGATTCCAGTTTGTGTTTCTTCCAGTCCAGCGTTTCTCATGATGTACTCTGCGTATAAGTTAAATAAACAGGGTGACAATATACAGCCTTGACTAACTCCTTTTCCTATTTGGAATCAGTCTGTTGTTCCATGTCCAGTTCTAACTGTTGCTTCCTGACCTGCATACAAATTTCTCAAGAGGCAGATCAGGTGGTCTGGTATTCCCATCTCATATCTGTCTAAATAAACCTGCTTTCACTTTACCAGGGCTGGCTCTTGAATTATTTACTTTAGAAGCCATGGACCCCACTTGGCAGCCCACCCCATCTGAGGGGCTCGCCTGACACCCGGGGCCTGATCCTCCACTCACACTCTACTCTTTCCTGCAACAACATGGAGTTCTTCCATGTTGTGAATTTTCAGTGTTCTCCTTCTAATCCAAGCTCTCTCTGAGGATCAGAACTGAGGTGTGATCTTCCTGAAGTATTAGTCTGATTATGCCATCAGCCAAATTAAAACAATACCTGATCTGGTAGGAACCAGGCTGCGTGGCAGGAGGTGAGCAGTGGGTGTAATTGTTGACTAAAAATGATGTACAACTTGAAAGTTGAGACTGAAGTTTTATTTGCGGCAAAATGAGGACTGTACTCAGGGAGGCAGCACCTCAGATAGCTCTGAGAGATGGCTCCAAAGAGGTAGTGTGGAAAGGTCAATGTATAAGGTTTTGGTGAAGAGGGAGTTCAATGTGTGGGGGTGTGTAATTTCCTAGGTTCTGTCTCGTCACAACAAAAAGTTGAAGTGACAGACCAGCGTTACAGCCTTCAGACAGACCAGTGTTAACAGCCCTCTGACGACCACTGTTACAGCTCTGTGTTACAGCTCAGTTTTATTTAGAAAGTAAAGGAAAATACATCCTCGAGGTGTGAGGGCAAGCCGACCCAAAAGACACAAAGAGAAGAGAGGCCCTGGGCTCAATTTTGGCTCCTCTTTTTATATGTTTTTTCTCCTCCCCCTGGGCCTGCCCTATGTAAATTGGGCTAGTCAGGAGTGCTGTTTGCTTTACCTGAGGTCCTCACTCCAGTCCTTAGACCTTCCTTTGTTCTATTTTCATTGACTTTTCCCTTCCTTGTCTTTTAGCCACCGCCATTCTGGACTCCTTTTTCCTATTCTAACTACCTGTCAAATGTAATCAAGCTTCCTTTACAAGAAGCCTTCTCCTAGTCATGAGGATCTGATGTCACCATGAACAGATTTAGTGCTTTTCTAGATATGAGGAGATGCAGGGATTGAGATCATAAAATCTGTTCCTAAAAATATCCAGCTATCTAAAGACCTGTTTTGATGCTTTTGAACTGCGGTGTTGGAGAAGACTCTTCAGAGTCCCATGGACTGCGAGGAGATCCAACCAGTCCATTCTAAAGGAGATCAGTCCTGGGTGTTCTTTGGAAGGACTGATGCTAAAGCTGAAACTCCAGTACTTTGTCCACCTCATGCAAAGAGTTGATTCATCGGGGGCAGAAGGAGAAGGGGACGACAGAGGATGAGATGCTGGATGGCATCACTGACTCGATGGATGTGAGTCTGAGTGAACTCCGGGAGTTAGTGATGGACAGGGAAGCCTGGCATGCTGTGATTCATGGGGTCGCAAAGAGACACGACTGAGCGACTGAACGGAACTGAAAGACCTGTCCCATCAGATTCCCTGGAGTACAGAGCACCTCACTTTACCCTGAACTCCTTCAGGGGGGTGTTAAAGGTCAACAGCTGCAGCAGCACAGGGTTCAATCTCCACGGAGGCAGATGGCAAATGCCCTTGTTGTCACGGTTGTTTAGTAGTTGGCAAATGCTCTTGGCAAGTGCCAATTCGTAGTTGACAAAATCAAACACTCCCCTCCCCCATCCCTGAGAAAATTGTCTTCCATGAAACTGGTCTCTGGTGCCAAAAAAGGGTTGGGAACCAATAAGTTAAAAAACCTTCAAGGGTTCACCTAGTAAAATTCAGCATCTTTAGCTTGTCATGAGTAAATTCACAATCTTGATTTAATGTACTTCTTCTTCTTTAATCTCAACCCACAGATACTATACCCTCGAAACCCAAACTTCAAGGATACCTTACTCTTTCTGTCTTTCCAGCCTGGGCAGTTTCAGATTATGGTTCTTAGTTTGGAGCATGGGAAGGGGAGGGGCCCTTCTTCCTTCTAGGCCAGAAGCTCCTGCTCACTTTTCATTTGCATAGAGGATACTTTTGCTTTCCAGACCCTTCTCTGACTCTCATTTCCCTTCCCTTTGTGTCACCTGAAGGTCAGTGTCCCTCTGTGAAGTCCTGCTGTCCAGCTCAGTTTCTGGATCAAGGCAGTGATCACAAAACTGAGGTGAAATTGCACCCGAGGGCTTTCTTCTCACTCCTTTTCAGAAATCTTAAGTCCTCTAAGGACAAGACTTAGTCTGATAGGAATTTTTTTTTTTTTAACTTTCTTGTACTTAGTGCTGCCTGGAACACAGGAGGGGTCCAACAACTGCTAACTGAACCAGTGACTCAATCTCATCATCTCTTCCAGCCTGAAAGTTGAAACTCTGCCACAAAGATTCACAGCCTCCTCACCTCCAGGGATAATTCTACTTTTCAGCTCGTCAAGGACAGAGGTAATTCCTACCTGAAGACTAAAAGTCTCCTCAGTCTTCTTTTAAATTTAAATTAGATGGTTAGGGGAGGGGCATAAGTATAAATACCCCAAGAGATTTCAGAGATTATCTGTGAATTGACATTAACCTTTCCACAATATCTGCTTTCTTCTGCCTGTACGGGTCAACCAGGAGAAGGTGAGTGAGACCAAGTTTTTAAATTGTAAATAACATGGTTTTTCTAATTGCTTTTTAAAAATATATACTTCAAGTACTAAACAAAAAGCACTGATTTTTTTTGCCAGCTTAAATAGTGAAAATACTTGTTTTATGAACATTTAGTTTGCCAGTAAGACAGATGAATTTGAAAAAAAAAAAAAAGCAAATACTTTACAAACATTCTACCTTGTAGGTTCTATTGAACTGTGAATTAGATAATTTTTAAATAAAACTATTCTTTGAGTGAAACTTCTTGATCAAAGCCTACTCAAACCAAAAACATTTTCAAAATAAAATTCTTCAGTCTTTGAACAAACCTGGAAGTAAAGCAAAGTGAAAATTTGCTAATTAGAGAGGAACAGCTTTTAGCGGAAATGTGCTAAGGTATGTATGCATGCAGTTGAGAAATGTAAGATTTTTGACAATTGAAAGACATTATCTGTGATAAGAACACATACTTTAAAAATTTCCTGTTTGTCTTGGTTATGCAATTTCTTAGCCTTGGCAATTTGTCTGTCTGGGTAAATGTAACATAAACAGGCATGTCTGATTTGGAAACTTCTGTGAAAGTCAATACTTAAGAGAGTTCTACAAGAAACGATTATTCCAGAAGAATAACTGTTGTGAGTTAGATCTCTAATTTGTCAAAAACAGTAATCTTAGAATTATTCTTAGCTTATTAACTGTTCCCCAAAGGGCTTCTGGCCTTCCCAGGTGGCTCAGAGGTAAAGAATCTGCCTGCAATGCAGGAGACATGGGTTTGATGCCTGGGTCAGAAAGATCCCCTGGAGGAGGAAATGGCAACTCACTCCACTATTTTTGCCTGGAGAATCCCATGGGTAGAGGAGCCTGGTGGGCTAGTCCATGGGGTCCCAAAGAGTCTGAGTAAGCGACTGAGCATACATGCACACTGTGATGTCTTACCACTGTTAATCTCATATATTATATATATATATTTTTTTCATCTCAGATGTAGTATTTCTCACATCTAGCAATTTAACTTGGTTCTTTCTACAATTTACATTTCTTTTCTGCAGTCTTCTTGAGCATATTAAGTATATTTTTAACAGTTGTTTTAATGTCTTATCTACTGACTATGTCATTTCTGCATCTGCATCTTTGTTTTCTTCCTATTGGTACTGAGACAACATGTTTTATTGCCTAATTGTTTGTCTGGTAATTCATGATCAGACACCAGTGCTGTCAATTATGTGCTATTGGATGTTCGAATTTTTAAAAATTTCTTTAAATATGTTTGGGTTTCAGTTCTAAAATGCAGTTAAATTGTTTGAAATCCATTTGATCTTTTTGAGGCTTATAGCTCTATCAGTGTAAGTAGCTAAATAGTCTGTTTAATCTGACTTCAATTATAACCAAATACCTTTAAAAAAAAAAAAGTGGGTTTGAGAGCAAATCCAATTCCCTTTATTCAGTCATGGCCAGATGTAGAAATTCATCCAATATCTTTTTTGATAGTAGTTCCATGAGAAAACTTAAGTTCACTTGTCAACTTTCAAGTACGTAATACTGTTAACTGTAGTCACCATGCTCTCCATTAGATGTTCTACATGCATCTACATTAGTTAGAGATGCAACTTATCCATCTTATAACTAAGACTTTGTACCCTCTGACCAACCTCTCCCTATTTCCTCCACCCAGGAGCCACTGGCTACCACCACTGTTTCTATGAGTTCAGTTATTTTCTTTTGGTTTTGCCATGCCACGTGGCTTCTGGGATCTTAGTTCCCCCACCTGGGATGGAATCCAAACCCTAGGCAGTGAAAGCATTGAGTCCTAAACATTGGATGAGGAAATTTCCTACAGTGTCTTTTAAAATTCTTTCCACATGCATGTGTGCTAAGTCGCTTCAGTCTTGTCCAACTCTATATGACCCAATGGACCGTAGCCCTCCAAGCTCCTCTGTCCATGGGATTCTCCAGGCAAGAATACCGGAGTGGGTTGCCATTCCCTCCTCCAGAGGATCTTCCCAACCCAGGGATCAAACCCCCGTCTCCTATGTCTCCTGCATCTGCAGGCAGGTTCTTTACCACTGGAGCCTCCGCACGCACAACCACGTAGCAAGTCAAATGAAATAAAGTCACATTCTTAGAATGAACTTCATGGTAAAGATTATTTGTGACTGAAAACTGCACACATTTTTGTTTATAATTTTGTTGCCCCCTAACTTACAAACTCTAGAGGGGCAATTCACAAATATTTCAAAGGATGAGGTCAAGCCTTCGACCCCAGCAAGAAGGGCTCTTGGGTGAAAGTACTGATGCAGGTAGTGGTTGCTTGCCTGCTCAGTTGCGTCCGACTCTCTGTGACCCCATGAACTGTATGCAGCCTGCAGGCACCTCTGTCCTTGGGATTTCCCAGGCGAGAATACCAGAGTGGGTTGCCATTAGGCTGCTGCTAAGCAGAACTGCACTTAACAGGACTGGCTAATGGCTTCTGCAGGGCAGGTTTGCTGCATGCTGAACTAGGCCAGCACAGACCTAACTGTAGCTGAAAGCAAGCCTGAAACACAGCTTAGCCTCACTTATCCTGTAAAATAAGAGAAAACAGACTGAAATGTCTTTGGTAGAGTTTCTCAACTTGAGATCCTTGCTTCTTTATTGGTAAACACTGAATTTTGTGCATTTTTCTGGGTCAGAGTGTCTGTAGCTATAAACAAATTCTGGAAGGAGGGAATGATTTCTTAAAATGGTAAAATCTAGAGTTTTTAACAGGAACTCTATCTCTGTAGATACAGGGTGTCCCACCCGACCAGAAAATTGAAAGTTTTTTACCTAAACTTCAACCTGCATTTAGGTCTTTATCCTTCATCTGCCTATTTTGAATAATAAATACTGAATTAATTTTGTTGTTGCTTAGTATTCAAATAAAACCATGTGATTGATATTAACTCAACATTTAAAAACATTTAAAGGTTTCTAGCTTATAGTGTGGAGAAGGCAATGGCACCCCACTCCAGTACTTTTGCCTGGAAAATCCCATGGATGGAGGAGCCTGGTAGGCTGTGGTCCATGGGGTTGCTAAGAGTCGGACACGACTGAGCGACTTCACTTTCACTTTTCACTTTCATGCATTGGAGAAGGAAATGGCAACCCACTCCAGTGTTCTTGCCTGGAGAATCCCAGGGACGGGGGAGCCTGGTGGGCTGACGTCTATGGGGTTGCACAGAGTCAGACACGACTGACTGAAGTGATTTAGCAGCAGCAGCAGCTTATAGTGACCCCTGGTGTTGTTTTGAAAAACATGCAGCTTGCTATTATCTCATCTTTAAGACCATCCACTGATGTTAGCTGGGGCTTCCCAGGTGGCTCAGTGCTAAAGAATCTGCCTGCCTGAAGAGACATAGATTAGATTCCTGGGTCAGGAAGATCCAGAGTATGGCAAGAGGAGGGTATGGCAACCCACTCCGGTATTCTTGTCTGGAGAATTCCTTGGACAGAGGAGCCTGGTGGACTACGGTACATGGGGTCGCACAGAGTTGGACATGAATGAAGCAACTTAGTATGCACATGCACACACATTTTGGAGACATACATAGCTCTAGTTCATGTACTTTAAACTATTGGGTAGTCTTCAGTTGTATAACTTGAGTATACTGCTACTTAACTTATCTGCATCCCCACTAGTGGGCAATTATGCTTTTTCCGTATCACTTTATCCTTGTCAGAGTGTCTGTTGTTGTTTAGTCGCTTAGTCATGTCAGAGTGCCCGGTCCCTGATAAATGTTGCTGAGTGAATGAATAAACTAAATGAATCATCCATGAGTAACAAGCTTACTGTGAAGCATGTTAGACTTCTGGTATGGACTGTAGTTGAGAATCACTACTAGAAATTGCAGTGTCAAAAGGATGCCCAGGAAGCGCCAAGCCCAGCCCCTTGCTTTGTTTTCATGATCTTAGAGGCAGATAGACAGGGTTGGGAAAGAATAGCCTTTTACTGCTTTCAAGCTCTGTATAATATAGTTTTTCAGTTTTCATAATTGGCATTAATATCTTCAATTATCTCTCAGCTGAAGAAACAGTACATCTCAAGGATGATCTTTCTACTTTTGAATTCAAAAAGCACTCTGTTAGCCACCTTTCGAATTGTAGGGACACACCCAGCTGGCTGGCTACAGGCCATCACAACCTGAGTGTGGCCTATATTTACTGAGTCAAGAATAAATCTGCCTAGGCTGCTTTGTTGTTACAAGGAGACCAGTTATTTAATGCTCAAGTTTGAGTTCAGATACTCTGATTCCTCAGTTGGTTTTCATATTGTGACAGAGGGCAGCTTCCATGTAAGAACTTGACAACACTGACTATGCAGTGATGGCAAAGTTTTGGCATAGGACATTCATTATTTAATATCTGGGGATGATGCATTTTGTGGCTGGGACAAAGCAATGCTGAAATGTGGTTGACTGAAACCATGATTAGAAATTTCTGATTTTTGGCAAAATGCCACAATACTTTCTCCTGGTATCCAGCTTCTACATCCTCACCCTAAAGGCTTTCAATTGCAGACAAGAGAGAACATTTTATGAATGTGTTTAAAGACAATAGGTTTGTTTCTCTCCTGTCCTATATTTTAGACATGGACCTTATCTTAATGACTCTATCTCCTTTTATTATTTACCTTTCAAAATAAAATTATACACCAAGGCTTTGCTGATAGAAGCATTTCTGGACAATTTTTCTTTGAGCTGAGCTCATGTTGACTAGGCAAGCTACAAAGCTACAAATTTAATACATTATCATTTCTTCTTTTGGCCACACTGCAAAGCATGCAGGATCTTAGTTCCCTGACCAGACATCAAACCTGTGCCCCCTGCATTGGAAATGCAGAGTTTTGACAGCTGGACCAGGGAAGTCCCTAAAAAGTTTCCTTTTAAAGAATATGCATCTACTAATAATTCCCTTTGTCTTGAGACCGTTGTCTTGCCATGGCTTGTACTAGTGTCCTGGAAAGGTATTCTTATCAAGAACTAACAAAAGTTTAAAAGCTAACTAATTATATAAATAGTATGCTATTACATTGGTTTTGAGAGAGCAATAATCAGCCCAAGACTGAGACAGCAAAAATGTGCCAATACAAATTTTTCATGCTATTTAGAATTTTAAACAGAATTTGAGGAAAAACAGCCACTTAAGCCTACACCTATATATAAAGCACTCAGTGTGATACCTCATACATGCTTATTCCATTTTATCAGCTCCCTTTTTCTGAAATCAGGGGTGTATCTATTAAAAACATTTTTTTTACGAATTATTTTTTATTTTGAATTATAATGGATGTACAATTTTACATTGTTACATGTGTACAGCATGGTGACTCACAACATACTTCATTTATAGTTATTATGAAATATTGGCTATATTCCTTCTATTGTACAATATATCCTTGTAGTTTATTTTATATGTAGTAATTTGTGCCTTTTATTTCCCTACTCCTATACTGTCCCTCCTCCCTTCCTGCTCCTCCTGGTAACAACTAGTCACTACATCTGTGTCTGCTGCTTCTTTGTTATATTCACTAGTTTGTTGTATTTTTGATTCTGCATATAAGTGATATCATACAGTATTTGTCTTTCCCTGTCTGAATTATTTCACTTAGCCTGATACCTGAGCCTTGTTGCTACAAATGGCAAAATTTCATTCTTTTTAATGGCTGGGTAGTCTTCTGTATACCATATAGTCTTCTCTATACCATATATCTATATACCACGTCTTTGTCCCTTCATCTATTGGTGTATGTTTAGGTTGCTTCTGTACCTTGGCAATTATAAATAATGCTGTTATGGACATGCGGGTGCATATATCTTTTTGAATTCGGGTCTTTTTTTTTGCAGGGGTTATGTACCCCGGAGTGGAATTGCTGGGTCATATAATGCTTCTGTTTTTAGTTTTTTGAGACACCTCCATACGGTTTTCCAAAGTGGCTGCATCATTTTAAGATCCCCACCAGCAACATATTAAGAGTTCCAAATTTCTCCATACCTTTGTTATTATTTTTGATTTTAGCCATTCTAACTGATGTGAACTGGTATCTTGTTGCAATTTTGATTTGCATTTCCCTAATAACTAATGAAATTGAACATATATTCACATGCTTATTGGATAAGTGAATATTTTTGTTGAAATGTACATTCAAATCTCAGCCTACTTACAACACTGGGTTCTTTTTTATTGAGTCATAGGAGTTCACTATATAGTCTGGGTACTTGTTCTTATGTTCTCACCTTCTGTGTAATCTTTTCCATTTATGATAGTGTCCTTTGAAGCAGTTTTTAATTTTGATGAGGTCCAATTTATCTAATTTGTATGAATTGCCTGGTATTACACCTAAGAAAGAGCTTCCTTGGTGGCTCAGTGACAAAGAATTCAAGTGTAATGCAGGAGACACAGAAGATGTGGGTTTGATCCCTGGGTTGGGAAGATCCCCTGGAGAAGGAAATGACAACCCACTCCAGTATTTTTGCCTGGGAAATACCATGGACAGAAGAGTCTGGTGGCATATGGTCCATGGGGTCTCAAAGAGTTGGACATGACTGAAACGGCATACGTAAGAAACCGCTGCCTAATGCAAGGTCACAAAGATCTTCTCCTATGCATTCTCCTGAGAGTTTTACCTTCTAGCTCTTCCAGAAGCTGGAATTCCGAAGACTTAGCTGTAAGTCTTTGATCCAGTTTGAGCTATTTAAGTGGTATGAGGTGGTAGCCCAGCTTCATCTTTTCAATGTAGATACCCAGTTGTTCCAACACCATTGGTTAAGAAGGCTATTCTTTCTCCATTGAAGCATCTTGATGCCCTTCTTGAAAATCAATTAACTTTAACACTTCATTTCTGGACTCTCAATTCCTTTCCTTTAATCAATATAATATAGTCAGTACCACACTGTCTTTTTTTTTTAAATAAATATTTGGTCATTGTCCCAAAGTTGGTGGTTGTTCACTCAGTCATGTCTGACTCTGTGTCCCCATGGACTGCAGCATGCCAGGCTTCCCTGTCCTCCCAGTTTGCTGAAATGCATGTCCACTGAGTCAGCAATGCCATCCAAGCACTTCATTCTCTGTTGTCCCCTTCCCCTTCCTTCAATCCTTCCCAGCATCGGGATCTTTTCCAATGAGTCGGCTCTTCACATCAGGTGGCCAAAGTATTGGAGCTTCAGCTTCAGCATCAGTCCTTCCAGTGAATATTCAGGGTTGATTTCCTTTAGGATTGACTGGTTTGATCTCCTTGCTATCCAAGAGACTCAAGAGTCTTCTCCAATACCATAATTCAAAAGCATCAATTCATCAGGGCTCAGCCTTTTTTTAATTGTCCAACTCTCACATCCATACATGACTACTGGAAAAACCACAGCTTTGACTAGATGGGCCTTTGCAGGCAAAGTAGTGTCTCTGCTTTTTAATATGCTGTCTACATTTGTCATTGCTTTTCTTTCAAGGATTAAGCACCTTTTAATTTCATGGCTGCAGTCACCATCCACAGTGATTTTGGAGCCCAAGAAGATAAAGTCTGTCACTGTTTCCATTGTTTCCCCATCATTTGCCATGATGTGATGGGACTGGATGCCATGATCTTAGTTTCTTGAATGTTAAGTTTTAAGCCAGTTTTTCCCCTCTCCTCTTTCAACTTCATCAAAACCTCTTTGCTTCTGCCAAACTTGGTATTGTTGCTGTTGTTGTTTAATTGCTAAGTTGTGGCTGGCTCTTTTGCAACCCCACGGACTGTAGCCTGTGAGGCTCCTCTGTCCATGGGATTTTCCTGGCAAGAATACTGGAGTGGGTTGCTTTTTCCTTCCCCATACACTGTCTGGATTACTGTAGCCTTGTGCTAAGTTTTGAATTTGGGAAGTGCAAATGCTCCACATTTGTTCTTTTTCAAGATTGTTTTGGCTATTCTGGTCCCTTGGATTTCCATATGAATTTTATGATGAACTTGCCAGTTTCTGCAAAAAAAACAAAAAACGAAAAAACCTACCTAGGATCTTTGGAGGGCTTATGTTGAATCTGTAGATCAGTTTGGAAAGCATTGCTATCTTAGTAAGTCTTCCAGTTCATGCACAGGGAATGTCTTTAATTTCTTTCAACATTTGTAATTTTCAGTGTACAAGTCCTACAATTCTTTGGCTAAGCTTACTCCTAGTATGGGCTTTTAAGATGGATGCTGTTAAAGGAGTTGTTTTCATTTCTTAAATTTTCACATTTTAAATTTATCGCTACATTACAGATCTCTAATAAAAATGCTTTAAGTAAACACCACCACTGAAGCAGACTCATGAAGTAGGAAATCACTTGGTGTGGACTTTTGCTGTTAATTATTTATTGTTTGAATCTGTACTATCTGCTCTGTTGAAGGCATCCATTCCATAACTTTTTTAAAAGGTTGCATGAACTTCCTTTCAGGAAACCTGTGATTCTCAGTTTATTCCTTGATGATGTTGGACATTTTTCAAAAAGATAATCTCCTTGAAATAGGAGTGTTTTGGGGAGACTTGTATAGAAAGAAGAAAAGCATTTCACAAAAAGATCTCTGTTGGGTAGGTTTCTAGAAATTTAGGGGCAAAAAGGAATGAAGGGGGAAAGAGGAAAAGATAAAAAGCCTGTAATATGAATGTGATAAAAAAGATGTAAAACTACAAAAATTTTGAAATTCTTTTATGTTTTAAATGTAGCTAAATGTGTGTACTGAAATACATACTAACACTTCATTAATTTCAAGAACTGATGGAGTTTCATTTTTCAAAAAAAAGTATTTTGAGTGGCCAATAATTGTTCTGGGACCACACAAAATGTCTGAGTCGTAGTGTATTTTACATGCTTTTTTTTTCTTTTCTGGCCATGCCTCCTGGCTTGTGGGATCTTAGTTCCTCTGACCTAAGATTGAAACCAGGTGCTCAGCAGCGAAAATGCAGAGCCTCAATCACTGGACCGCTAGGGTAGTCCCTCCATGGTACTTTTTATCCTAACCTAGAGAATGATGTGAGGTAGCTACAACAGCTACCATTTTAACAGGAGGAATTTGAAATCATAGATTTTCCAAATCCAAATGAGACCTCTGGTTTTCCTAAATGCTAACAACTTATGGTCTAGTTACATATAAGTATACATATTTTTAAAAATTAGGGCACATTTGAGAATAACAAATGATTTCAAATAAATTCCTTTAAAAGTACAAAGATATATAAAGTTGTGAATGGATTAGGACTTATCTGATAAATTCACCTTGAGAGAGAGGATAGCAGTACAGATGAAAAGGAGAAGGAAGATTTAGGAGGACGGTAAGATCTGCAAAGATTTAGTCCTTTGTTTCACAAGGCCATCATCTGTATTAGAATTCCCTTGCTGCTGTTTAGTTGCTAAGTCGTGTCCGACTCTCTGCCACCCCCACAGACTATAGCCCGCCAGGCTCCTCTATCCATGGGATTCTTCAGGCAAGAATACTGGAGTGGGTTGCCATTTCTTTCTCCAGGGTATCTTCCCAACCCAGGGATTGAATTCACATCTCCTTCTTGGCAGGAGATTCTTTACCACTGAGCAGAATTCCCTTTACAACGTGTTAAGAGTCCTGGGCCGTCAATGGTATATATCCAGTGTACTTGACACACTAAAAAGTGGATAAATTTCCAATAGTCCATTCTTCTATACAATGAAATTGATTTAAGTAACAATCATGCACTAATGGCCAAAAAATAAAGACTGAAAATTTTTATTGAAAAGTCACATAATCAAAGCAGTCAAAACTAAGTTAAAAGTAGCATAAACATTACAGAAACAAAATGGGAAACAATCTCTCTATAGTTTTTGTATCTACCTAAGAGTTTTAATTCTAATCTTTTGTTAAGAGATCAACATGAGATTTCATGTAAATAATTGTCTAGCAATTAATAAATCAATTTTAATAAACCTGAAAGAGCCAAATTTACCTTCGTACTAAATCATACTGCTGATGTAATGCTTTATTAATCTTAAGTGGAACAATAAGCAATTAAGGATAAATTCGTTTTAAAAGATGCTTTAAATTCTGTAAAATGTTCTGCATATGCACTGAATTTGGCATGTGTCAAGTGGTCTCACAGAAGGACTGACAGATGACCGAGTCAAGAGCCATGAGCCCCTCACTGGAAGGGGCCGAGTGCCTGGAGGGGGAACCAACAGGAGGCGTGGATAGCTCTGCAGATGAAGGAAGGCAAGGAAGGGTGGAGGAATTCTTTCCCACAACTTCCTTGTGATGTAGGAGGTGAGATTATTGACCAAGAAAGAGGGATTGGAAAGAGGTGGGGCTTAGGGATTTAAGAGCAATCTGATGGAGGGTTGAGAGCTGACTAGGGAAACACAGCACAGTAGACTGAGGCAGGACTAGACACCAGTAAGACACCCAGTTCAGTGCATCTCTTAATAAACCACATTAAAAAGGATGCCTGGTGGTTCAGTGATAAATAACCTGCTTGCCAACACAGGAGACACAGGTTCGATCCCTGAGTGAGGAAGATGCCCAAGAGACAGAAAAGGCAATCCACCCCAGTATACTTGCCTGGAGAACCCCATGGACAGAGGAGCCTGGTGGCTACAGTCCATGGGGTTGCAAAAGAGTCAGGCATGGCTTAGCAACTACACATCTGGGAGGTATTCTGCCTGCATGGCGGCAGGGAGGGCTTACTGAAAGAAATGGAGGAGTGGAAGAAGTAGTTTCTGCTTCCAGACATCCCAGTTCTACTTTTTGACATTTTAAGCACATTTTCAAAATAATGAGACAGGAACTGACATGAAAGATGACTGTTTTGTCTCGATCTACTGGTGTAAATCTGTTGGAAAATGAAGCGTGCTGCATTTTGTGTTGCAGCACTAGAAACAGTGTTGCTCACCAGCTCGTCAAGCTCATTAGCTTTGAAGACAGTCACTCATAACTATCACCATTATCATTAATAATATGTGTGAATAACAACAGGCCAGCTGAGTAGGGCAGCTGTAAGGTCTGTAAATAGTACCGGACTAATTAACTTGATAATCACGTGCCAGCAGCCTCTAAGTAGCACATGACCACACGTTACACACTAAACTAGCTATGATCTTCAAGACAAAGTCTAAGGCTTTTAAAAGGAGTTAACTTTTAAAAATGGGAAATTATGATTCATACTGTGAGTAAAGTCATGTCAGTCGTGGTTGCTGGCTGTTTGAACATAATCTTAAGAAGTTTGAGAAATATCTAATGCAGATGGGGAATGAAATCCCCAATCAGGTAGAGTTAACAAAATCAAGCCGTGTACTGTGATCTTCCCGATAATGTGATGCATTTTTGGTTAAAAGATGTCATAAACTTGTCACTAGAGTGATTTTTGAATGGTCCCCCATCCAAATTTTTTACATATTTAAGGGCAGAGGGCAGAAGTTTTCCACAGTACCTTACCTAGTCAACTTTCAACTTGAATAATTCATTACTTTCAACATTTTACTAAGTGCCAAGCTCTCTACAAAGTTCTAGGAGTTTAGAAACGAGTCATTCATAGTTCCTTAACGGTTTTAGATTTAGATGGGGAGATGACAGTTTACTTGTGTAACATGAAGCAGAGGTGGTGGAAGGGAGAGCAGTCACTATCTAGAAGCTGGAGGCTGGCTGAGGTGCCAGTTCTGCTTTGAAAGATGACTTTGAAAGATGAACAAGATCGAAGAACGTTTCTGGATGATGAAACTCATACCAGGCATGTGTAGAGGTGAGAAGTGCCAGAAGATAACCTAGAGGTGTGCTGGTACCTAGGAGATTCTTAGGCTGAGAAGTTGTATCTAACACACAAAACAAAATCAGCGAAGGTCATTTATAGGCAGGTAAGAGATAGGATCAGAATGGTCTGAGATAAAGTATTTAACAAAAGATGAGTTGGGAGGTAAGCTGAGCAATAAACTGAAAAACGTTTTGGGTGCTGTTAACAAATGTGAGTGTCCAGCAGGCACTGGGCAAATAGCTTTATTAGAGGATTTCCATTTTGGCAGGTCAGACAGATACTAAAAGGTACTGGGTTGGCCAAAAAGTTTGTTTGGGTTTTTCTGTAAGATGTCATGGAAAAACCTGAATGAACATTTGGCCAACCCAACAGAAGGATCTAGGTGAACTCTGGGCATGTCAGGGAAGGACTCCTGAGAAGGTGACACTCAAGTTGAGACCTGGTGGGGGAAAAAAGCTTTAACAACGGGACTGACCTGAAGTACTTAGGGTGTTTTAATAGTAGCCTCTTAAGGATTCCTAAAAAGAAACACTATCTTTTGCCCGCATGGGAAATTTACAGAAGGACCTAAAATGTTTATTAATGAAATAATGTTATGAGGCCAAGATTCAGTTTCTTCTCTGCTCCTCCAGCACCTCATGTTTTTACCATTTGTATCTGTATTATAATTACTTTTAAGAATTTGGAAGAGGCCTAAATAACAGATTTAAGAGCAAAGAGGGAGACACTACAGAGGGCAGCAGGGAGAGAAAAAGATTTAAAAACATAAAGGAGCAATGGTTTAGAAAGTTCAAATTAAGTCTCAGCATTGTCCATTTAATAGAGTAACTTGGGGGGCTGGTCCTTGGATTTTTTGTTTGTTCTTGTTTTCATTTATTAAGGAAGGGAGAGTGCACAGGGTTGTCAATATCCTTGGCTTTAAGGGAAATATAACTTGCTGAGACTTATTATAGACACATGAAGTATCAGGAAACTGCAGTAGTGTTTTCTCTGTTGTTATTGTTCAGTTGCTAAGTCATGTCCAACTTTTTGTGACCCCAGGGACTGTAGCATGCCAGGCTTCCCTGTCCTTCACCATATACCAGAGTTTGCTCAAACTCATGTCCATCAAGTCAGTGATGCCCTCCAACCATCTCATCCTCTGTCATGCCCTTCTCCTCTTGCCCTCTATCTTTCCCAGGATCAGGGTCTTTCTCTAGATATGTGCATATGTCAAAAAACTGATCTTGATACATTTTCACTTATCACTAGGAAAGAATACTGGATATATAAGTTCCTACTATTTACACTCTGGAAAAGGCGAAGATGAGGACTGAATTAGTTTTATTCTCCTTCCCTCCCCAAAGAAAGAAGTCAGACAACAAACATTTAAAACATTTTATTCACTACATTTGTCACCGGCATATTCCAGTCATGCTTTTACACACTAAGGTGTATTTAATTTGTAATGATGAGTGTCACTGATGTCTAAGAGGAAGGTCAAGTACCAATATATTCTTTAAAGGCCTAAGACTGTGCTTTGCTTACCAATTTTCTGGCTGAATTCTTTCTTACCGCTTACTCTCTTTGTGCCTATTACTATGCTGTGCCTGATAGAATTAGCTCCTTTCTTCAGTCTTTCCACCTTCCCCCAAGGCATAACAACAATTTAGCCTCTTAGTTTTCAGTTCCCTGCTGTACAGCGTTGGCGTGGTGTAATAAGACTCCACTTCAAAAAAAAAGTAAAATGACTTGCTTCTGTGGGATCTGTAGGAGTGTTAAAACAAACAAACAAAAAATAAATAAAGTCGTACCCTGTAGGTCCTTCTCCACCTTTCGGATACCGGGTCAGTGAGACGGAAATTGAAAATTCGTAACGCTAACCAGCCGTTTAGTGCTTATCAGTTCCCAACATGACAAGTAAAGGTTCGAAGACTGCTTCCCAGTAGCGTGTGTTCGGCTTGGCAGCCGTTGAAAAGGGTGTTAATACCCATTTTTACGCAAACACAACTTAATACTTAAAAGTTGCGGCTTCATGCCATTGCCTATGATTGGTCACCTTCACAGAATCAAGAGCTCTCGCGGGGATTGCTACAGAATTCAGGGTAGAGCTGAAAGAGGTGGGTGCGGCGCTTTCGACCTCTTCCACCCGACCCACCCTTAGCTCCCTTCTTCCCCGTTCCTGGTCTGAGAGCGCCGCCCGCACTGTGGGACCCGGCATGGGACAGCCCTCCCGGCGCCCAGTCCCCTCACAGGCCCTGGTCCGGTCTCAAACGAGGTCGCGGTCCCTCGGCTGCCCTCCACCTCGACAGGTCGAGCTCTTTCGCCCAGGCTAACTCAGGATTCGGCGGGTAGGCGGGCGCAGGGCCACTCGCTGTAGTGGAGAAGGTCAGGCTCACCTTGAGGCACTCGAGCCGGACGGCAGCCAGCACCGTCCCAGACTGCCCGGCGGAGTCTCCGAGGTCACCAGAGGACTCCCAGGTCACCAGCCCCGGCATCTGCAGCCGCAGGTGGCGGGGCAATTGGAACCGGCCCTACCCGGAAGCACGCCGACTTCCGGCAGCCCTCTGACTTCCGGGCCTGCGCGGAGGTGCGCTGAGCGCGCCCGCCCCTCCCCCGCCCGCTTCCCGGCGTGCCCCGCGGAGGAAGGGCCGGAGTCGACAATAACAAACCCGTGGCGGCCGTGTCCGCGGCCCTACCGAGCCCGGCGCTGCCTCTGGTTCCGTCGCCCGGCCCCTCGGCTCTGACCGGCCGCGGCTCGCCCTTCCCCGGCCCCTGACGCAGAGCCGAGGGGCCTGCCCGTCCCCGTGCCTGGAGGTGGCTGCCTCGGCGGCGCCGGCGGTTGTGTCGGTTGGCGGCGCGGATGGGCGGTTGGTAGCCGCCGCCGAGGACAAGGCGGCGGCGGAAGATGGTGCCGGGGGCCGCGGGCCCTGCTGCTGCCGCCGGCGGAGGAGGAGGCGCTGCCCGGTAAGCGCGGCGTCGGGCCCCTCGGGCGCGGGTCCCCGGGCGGGAGGCGGAGGCGGGCGGCTGCGCTGGGCCTGTGCGGCCCGGACTCTAAGGTGCCCCCCGACCTCCCAGTGCACCCCCGACCTCCTGGTGCTCCCACCCGGCGTCGGGAGCGCCGGGGTCCGAGACGCACCTTCGCCGCCGGCCTCTCCTGCCGCCGCCCGGTCGGGCCCCGAGGTGTCAGACGGCGAGCCGGCCGGGGCGAGGGTCGCAGACGCGGCTCTGTCCGGACCCCGGAGCTCGAGGCTCCCCGAGGGCAGCGTCCGGATAAAGTTACTCCTGGGAATGACTCAGCCTCCGCCGGCTCGCGGGTGGGTGCGGGCCGGGGCGTGTGTGCGGATTTCACAACTTCCCCGGCCGGAGCCGGGCGGCGCATCTCCGCGGGCTCCCGGCTGGACGCGCCGCGGCGCCGGGGGTTGTTTGGTAACCTAGTCCCCGCACCGTGCTCCTGCCGTGTGGTCACAGCGCGGGGCCTGCGGGCCGGGGCGGGCCGAGGTGCTCGCGGTGGATACGGAGGCTGAGAGACCTCAAGCCGGAGAGGGGAGGCCCGATGGGGGCCGCAGGAGGACCGGCCTGCTTTGCTAGCCGCCGTATTGTACAGTTTGTCGGTTGTCTTGTGTGGGTGGTGCTTGTGTGTGTGTGGTTTCTTCGCAGGGTGGGGAGGTTAGCAGCTTAGGAGGGGTACTCAATTTGAGGTAGACAGCCTGTGTGATGAGTGTCGTTGGTGCGTTTCCATGTTTGATAGACACAGGGTTCTTCCAGGTCCGGTGTTTCTGTGGAAAGACGCAAGGGGCCGTCGAGGAAGGCGGCTGATTGGATCCGTCAGCAGGCCCTGCTGGGGATCTGAAGATGGTTTTCTCCTTTCTGTTTTTAATGTTTTAACAACAGAATATGGTCTGAATGAGCATATTTTCTCAACATTTGTGTTTAACATTGTGTCTAAAACCTAGAGTTTTAGAAAACAGGGTGCTTTATGTTGATAAACGGTTGTGTTGGTAAATGCCTGGTGATGGAAATCAGATATGGACTCAGACACGGTTTTCAAAAGAGTAATTTAATTTCGTCTGTTTGGAATGCTTTATGTTTGTCACAGTTAGGATTGTTTCTGGCCTGATTCTTGTGTGGAGATGTTGGATGATAGGAGAGGAGGACCGCGTTTTTCTGGCCCATGCTGAACACACACACGGTCAGAATAGAGGGCAGGTTTACTTCCAACAAATGAAACTCATTGAAGGGGCAGAGGGCACAAGACCTTTGTATTTTGGGGAGGAAAAACAAACAAAAAACCCCACACTTTTGAACCTAAATTTTTATTATGTAAGCTTGTTCATTTCAGTCAGAAGCTTGAGAGGAGCTCTTATTGGGCCTCTGATTTTGAGACTGTCTTTAAACTCTCCTGCATTCAGCAAATGTTTGAACACCTGCTTTATGCTTTACTTTGCAGATGTGTGTAACTTTTCAAAAAAAAGCAGTGGGTAGTAAAATGTTCTCATCCAGATAGTACTTTTTGGTAACCCCAGTAAGCTTTTTGTATTCAGAAAACACTGGCTCAGGCACCTCCAGTGAAAGTCTAGCAGCCCCCTTCCACACTCACTCCCTCAGATGGTTGTTACTTCCTTACGGAGGTAGACCATGGAGCCAGGCTCTGCAGGGAATACAGGAATGTGTACCATGTTGTTTTTGCCCAGTAAGAGAAGGGAGATTGAAGTCCTGTATACAGTCAACTACTATTTAAGCATTGTCTGAAATCTGAAGGAAAGACCCAAGAGAAGTGAGGAAGCTGACTATTTCTGACCATCTCGGAATAGAAGGAAACTGCAGCAGCTTTGAGGTCCTTGGCATATATAGGGGAAAAGATCACTAAAAGGTGGGTGGACAGGAGTGAGGGGAGAGCAGTAGGAAGAGGTGGTGTCCTGGAGGCTCAACAGATACTTAGAGGAGAGTAGCGTCCTGTAAACTGCCATGTTCAAAGGCACAGTGATTTGTTCAGTAAACCTGGTGAATCTGGGAAGCAGTTTGGATTGAGAGTCATTCATTTTTTCATGAAATGTTAAACCCTAGCAAGACCCAGTTTTAACTCTAGCAATGAGCAGTGAACAAGGGTAACTTTATATGTAAGCTTTGTATGATGTTGTAGAAAGTGGCGGTGACACACTGGTAATTTTAAGGAAGATCAGTTGCAAGTTCACACTACGTTGAGATGTGCTGAAATAGACACAGTGCTGGAGGAGCAGATTGTGGAGTGCTGGGTTGAAGATCCATACTTGCTATGCATGTCATGATTACACTGCTGTGGTTTTTCCATTATTGTGGTCCTGAGCAACCTGTAACCTGGGCTTCTTGTGCAGGGCCCTGGGAGGTTGGCCTTTTTCTATCCCTCAGTGAAGCTGCTGTTCTCTTAAGTGACTCTTTGCAGGCACAGTGCTTGAGTACCTCTATACACCCCTTCTTCCAGCTATTTATTGGCTGCCCTGAGGGTTATGGGATTTTCCTCCAATTTTGCTCTCTGTTGAATTCTCCTTTAAAATTTTTTTATTTTAATGTTTTTTTGGTCCTCCCATGCAGCCTGTGGGGTCTTAGTTCCCTGGAAGACCAGGGATGGAACCCTTGCTCCCTGCAGTGGAAGTGTGGATTCTTAACTACTGGATCACCAGGGAAGTCCCTAAATTCTCACTTTATTGGCTTTTAATTGTGCTTAGAGATGGACATAAACGTGACTGGTTTAGGACTACCTAGGTTATATTTTTCTTTTGTATGCTTCACATAATTGGCTAGTAATCATCAGAATACTGAAATATTAGTCAATCAGTGCAGTTAATATTTCCATGACTGTGTTCTTAACCATTATACTGCAAATTCCAGCAGTGCACATCCTTTTTTGATATTGCTGTGTATTTACATGCTATGAAAGATTAGAAAATCTTGTTGTAGATACTATTGTGTGAGATGTTAGACTTTAAACAAGCAGAATTCACATTTACATTGAAGGACAGTGTCATACCTTGTTTTGTCACTAAGTCGTGACCGACTCCTGCAACCCTGTGGACTGTAGCCCACCAGGATCTTCTGTCCATATAATTCTCCAGGCAAGAATACTGGAGTGGGTAGCCATGCCTCCTCCGGGAGATCTTGCCGACACAGGGATCAAACCTGGGTCTCCTCCCTTGGCAGGCAGATTCTTTACCACTGAGACACCTGGGAAGCTCATATTTGCGATTGTTTTAAAAACTATCGTGCGCAGCCCTGATGTAGCATCTTTTAACAGTTATTCTGAGAATCTATCAGATGACATGCAAATTTTTAAAAAACTTTATTTTTTAAATTGAAAGACAGTTGCTTTACAGAATTTTGTTTTCTGTCAAACATCAACATGAATCAGCCATAGGACATGCAAATTTTCAAATTGCATTAAGGATAAAGTAATAATAATCTTTATTGGGACACATATTTTAGACTGTGTATGTAAAGTCATGTGTTTTACACAGCTTTTATGAATGTCAGGACACCACAGTGTGGAACACGTTTATATGTACTGATATGGAGAGACTCCCATGTTATTATGCTATTCATCTCAAAACAGATTGCATGTATGCATGCTGTTATCTCATTTTTGAGAAACTACTTTGTCCAGGTGTACTTCCTGTATCTGGAGGAAGACCCCAAAGGCCCAGCTCTATCCACACTGTCAGGGGTCTCCCTCTCGCTCCATTCCTGTCCTGCTGTCCTCCCATCAGGTCTGTTTACAGACACCCTGGATCTTTCTGGAAAGGCTCTCTGGAGAGTGTCAGGAAGATGCCTGACCTACTCTTCTTTCCTTCTTTTTTCTTTTCTTGGCAGAGAAAGAGGAGGATCAGATGGGAATAAATCTGATCTGGAGAGGCTGAAGCCCAGTTTCAGTCCTGGATGACCTGGACACTCCCATTTGTGGTGAACACCACTAGTTTCATTGATGCAGCACCCGTGGCCCTCAGGTTCAGTTGCTGAGTTACAGTTTGCAAAATTGCAAATCAGACAGAAGTTTTCCTACTCCTTATTCTTTCTCTGAAGCTCTTCGTCCGCCTTGTCCAGCATCATCCACATTTAATGTGGCCTGCTAGACCTGAGAGCAACTCGAGGGTCTTTGGACTCCCAACACCTGGCATAGAAGTATTAGTTGCTTAGTTATGTCCAACTCTTTGCGACCTCATGGACTTTAAGCCGCCAGGCTCCTCTGTCCATGGGATTCTCCAAGTAAGAATACTGGAGTGGGTAGCCGTTCCCTTCTCCAGGGGATCTTCCCAACCAGGGATCAAACCTGAGTCTTCTGCCTTGCACGCAGATTCTTTTTTACCATCTGAGCCAAAAGGTGTTCAGTAAACATAGGGTGAATAATGACCAGCAGTGTGCCATTTGGGAGGTCAGTTGTTGCCTGGGGCTTTCCCTTTGTCTCCCCGTGTAAGGAAGCTGCTTCTGAGTTTTGAATGGATCAGACAGGATGACAGTAAGCTAGAGTGACAAACCTGACTGTTGTGGTGGTAAGGCCTCAAAGAACAAATTGCAGATATCCAGTAATAAACGATAGACACTTGTGTGAATATGGGAGATGCTTTCTTGTTTTTACAAGCATTAAAGTACAATTGTAACACCTGTATCTCTGGGAGTAAATGCATTGGAATCAGTGTTTTTAAAAATACCCCCTCATTTATAGCTTACTGTATCCCAGGACCCAGGAGGAACAGATGTCCTTTCACGATGTGAGATTGTTCTCCCCAAATGAGATCCTTCATATGACTTGACAGCTCGAGAGAGCTCTGTAAGTTCAGAGTCGGAGAGAAAAGGCCGAGGGCCATCTGTGACCAGGGGCGACTTCTAAAAGGGCTGATGGACCCAGAAGGGCTTTCTGACCACGCTTGAATGAGTAACTGTCAAATGAGCAGAAATGGCAAGTATGGGAAGACTGTGTAAAGTGAGAGGATGGGTTTCATGTAGGGAAATAGCTGGAGATACTTTTGGAAAGGCAAACGGGTTGATTATGAAGTTCTGAAATGTTGGTAAAGTTATGGTTGTCACCATTTTTAGAGTTGTTATTATATTCCTTGCACCGTGTGGTAATGTGAGATGCATTATTGCTGTCCTTCTCTGCAGAGGTATTATTTCAGTTCTTGATGTGCAGAGGTCATCTGAGTCTCCGTGGGAGAGTCGCATTCAAATACAGGTGACTCGCCATTTCAGTGCTCATCTAGCCTTAAGCCAGAGTTGGTGGTTTCTCTTTAAAGGGGCAGGCAGACGATGGAGTTCAAGGAGACTGTGTACCGAGTGGGTCCTGTCCTGAGGTCAGCGGGGCAGTGGCTGTGAAGAAACAGATGACAGGTTTGTGGCCTGCGGTGGCCACAGTGAGGCTCCAGGGGGGCGGAGCGTCTGGTGCTTGTAAGTGGTGGGCGTGTTCAGGAAGGGCTGGAGCAGGATAGAGGAGAGTTTCCAGTCTCTAAAATAAGGATTATGTCATTGGAAAATCAGGGGTTGGATTATATAGGAAAAAAGGGATAGGATGCAGACAGAAATAACTGACGTCTTGGGTAGCAACAGAGCGATAGTTTTGTTCACAGAGGAAGTTAGGGAACAGTTTTAAAGGGAAAGTACCAAATTGAAGTGTAGACCTGCTGAGTTTGAGAGACAGTGTGATTTCTGGTTGGAGATAAGTGCAGTGGCTGAGCACCAGTCCTGAGCTGAGGGCAGAGATCTGGGAGGGTTCATGTGGCGGTCATCTTGCTTTTGGTTGGCATAGCCCTTCTCTGCATGTGTACATTCTCTGTGTTCTCACAGCCCTGTGACTTGGGAAGTCTCCTGCTTTGTTGTATCAGAATAATTTAGGTTAGTTGAGGTCCATCAGTCACACAGTCAGTAGTAGGGACAGGACTTGAATATAGGTCTTCTGACGCAGGATCCACCTTCTTTTCACAGTGCTCTCCTCCCTCTTACGTGTGTATCTAGGGAAGTGTGTGGAGTGAGGGGGTAGTTCTTACTGGGAGCCTGATGGGGGCCAGCCTAGGACCAGCAGGTGAGGAGCCTTGTCCATCCCTTAGCTGCACCAGCTGAGATGGTGGGTTTTCAGGTCCTTTATTTCTTTGTAACTGTGTGATGTTCTTTTTTTCTTTTTCACAAATGGAAACAAGTATTTTTAACCCCCAATTGTAATTTTTAGAGAGACCGAAGTCCAGCATCCAGAGAGAGCCTTTTTAAAAAAATTGACGTTACATTGTTCCAGACTTTTTAATGCTTGTGTCTTCGTATACATCCCTCAGTATTAGTTAATAAACTAAAACCCACAAATAGAATCACATGGTACATTCTGTAGCTGAATGATGATAAATACGTCACTTATCTATAGGTATGGATTTAATGAACATTTTAAACACATTTAAAACACAATAAAACGTGGGTGGGCCACACATCCCCACCAGGAGGAGGTAAGACTGTCCCTCCTGACCCCAGAGAGGACCCCCAGAGCCCTGCACCTGGAGCACTCCAGACTCCCTGCCATGCAAATCTTCCTTTGTCTGCTTTTACCTTTAACATGTATCCTTTCACTATAATAAAACGGTAATCCAAAGTACAGCACTTTCCTGAACTCTGTGAGCTTAGGTGACGCCTCAATTTGTAGTCCGCTGGTCTGAAGTGAGGGTGATCCTGGGCACCACCAGACTTGTGGCTGGGATCCCAGGCGGAGAGTGGTCTTGTGGAGCTTGGTGCCTCTAAATCTGGGTTTGACTGAAACCACTGCACACTCGTATGTGGAGTGCATTTTGGGCGCCAGTAATGCTGTTTATGAAGTATCTGTAATAATGTGGAGAGACAGTTATTAGTGGACAAGTAATTGATGAGTCAGGATGTACTGGATGATGCTCTAGTACGAAATCCTCAACTAGAGTTTTTGTGATTGTTCAGTTTTTCTCTCACACCACAAGCCCTCCAGGGTGGGCAGGAGTCTGCACTGACATTACTCACCCAGGACCGGCTCTGCCACTTGGGAGCTCCTGACGGTCAGCTATCACTTCAGTCTGCTGGCTTCTTGCCCTTCATTCATTAAAAGATTTGGTTCTGATCTGCAGTGGGACAGGAACACGTCTCAGTGTTAGTGTAGAGCCATTGGGGTGCATTTGGAAAGTAACTGCGTGCCCCATAATCAGTAGTGGGGTGATTGTAGGTGAAGTGGAGCCTTACTTATCCTTGGTGGAGATGACAACGTTGAAAACCTTAGAGATTTTCCTTTGGGAACAAGCTGAGAAATCCTGTGGTCAGTGTTACTCATGTGACTTCTCCGCAGTCTTCACAGGCATATGGGATAATTCTTCGCTAGTGTGGGATTATTCATTCATTTTATTGAGAAAGTATTTTAGAGCTGGTTTCCAGGAATGCAGTATGCTTGCTTTAAAGAAGCTTGTTATTCAGGAGAGGTGAGAACTGTGTGCAGAAACATCCCAGTAGCTGCAGCAGAGAAGCACACGTGGATATAAAGTCAGCACAGCGAATGGCAGGATTGTGTGATTAACTCCATGAAAGAGAATATGTGTGTGTGTGTGTGTGTGTGTGTGTGTGTGTGTGTGTGTTGGAGCAGCGGGGGCGGGGGGGGGGGTTGCAGTAGATCATGGTGGGTGATGATCACAGTGGGCAGAGGAAGGAGGGTCCAGGCTGGGGAAGAGCCTCAGAGACTTGAAGTAGCTCATTTTGTTCAGAGAGCTAAGCCGTATGGTGTTTGGGAGTGAAACCTGGGGAGGGCAGGAGAGGAAGAAGCCGTACAGTGTCTGCCGTTTTACTGCACTGTCTGGGCTTGGATCCTGTGATATTACTGAAGCCCTGATTTCTTAGTTTCCTTATCTGTGAGGTGAGAATGATGATAGTATCCCTCTTAAAGGGTTCTGTGCGTGTGTGAGTATTAGTTGCTCAATCATGTCTGACTCTTTGCGACCCCGTGGACTGTAGCCCATCAGGCTCCTCTCTCCATGGGATTCTCCAGGCAAGAATACTGGAGCAGGCTACCATACCCTGTCTCCAGGGGAATCTTCCTGACCCAGGGATCGAACCCAGGTCTCCTGCATTAACAGGCAGATTCTTTACCATCTGAGCCGCCAGGGAAGCTCAGCTTAAAGGATTCATGTGAGGATCAAATGAAACATTTCATTTAGTGAAGCGTTTATTAGAACAGTGACCTAGAGCATAGTAAATACTTATGAATGGTGGCTGCTGCTATGAAGGTCATCCTGATGGTGGTTGGTGTTCAGGAGCGGAACCATCTTACACACACACCACCACCCCCATCCTCCCTGAGGACAGTGGGAGAACGCTGAGGGAGGTGAGGGGTCAAGGATGCAGGGAGCAGGTTGAGAGACTGTGGAGATCAGAGACAAGTGAGGGTTTGATGAACACAGGAGCCTCAGGAGTCAAAGTCGGTGGTCAGTAGGCAATAAGAATACTATTAACTGGATTGTTACTGCTGTTAACCTACCTGTGAGGAAGACAGGGGGGTCTGTAAGACAGCAAGTGAGAGAGGGGGTTTGTTGGTTCCATCAGTAAAGAGAGGTTTTAGGTTTTAGGTGGCGGAGCAGATGGGGGTGGGGTTATATAGAGAACGCCTAGGGAGGCATGCCGGCAGGTTTGGTCATCAGCAATGGTGCCACGGGAGGTGGTGGGGTCCCAGCCAGACACTGGGGAGGAGGCCCAGGAGGAGGAGGAGCAGCCGCCCAGCAAGGGTGCTTCCTATCTGTCCAGCGATTTGATGGTCTCTACTCACTGTGTTCCCGCGGTGCCCCTGCGATGCTGGTACTGTATGTGAGAAGTACACAGTCCTAGCTGTTGGAAACACACAGACATATTATTTCACATTTGCTGGGTGCTCTGTCTCAGTAGACTCGGTGATGGTCTCTGGCAGGAGTGGAGTCTTGTCTGAGGTTCAGCAGGAATTGCCGTGCTTGTCAAGAACCAGCTCCTTGCAGGTTCTTGAATGGAGGCTTCTTGCTGCCTCTGGCTTCCATTTCTTGCCACGTGGGCCTCTCCATATGACAGCATGTCCTGTGAAGCTGGCGGGCGGGAACAGTCACCTGGCAAGGTAGAGGTTAAGTTGAGGAAGTGCTATCGTGTAAATGACCTCCTGTTACCCTGGCCGAGTTTCAGTGGTTCTGACAGATCCCAGGCCCTGCCCATGTCCAAGGGGCTGGCTTTGAGGCTTGGGGCTATGATACCCTTTTATTCCTGTTTTACAGAAGAAACTGTAAGTATTAAATATACAAGTAATGGGGACCATTGTGTGTTAAAGACAAAAGGGACTGTAGGCTTCGACAGTGTTGGGGAGCTCTCTGGGGACTTTGATATCTTTTTAATGGGATGGTCTAGGTTAAGGTCATGTGCTTGTGGTTCAGTGAAGAAGAGTAGAGACCACTCTTTTGGAAGAGCATGCTGTTGTTATTGTTGAATTATTTCTCTCTATAATCAGAAATTTTTCTTTTCTAGTTTAACCAGTAATGCCATTCAGTTGCCAATATCAAGCAAAGCAAACATAAGCCACTTGTAATCTGCTTCTTAAGAACAGTGGTAGTCCTTTTTAACAGTGCCTGCCGGTGAGTCACAGTTCCTGCCTTTATAACGGAGTTTTGATGTAATGCATTTAAAATAGTGATTTTGGAAACGTTAATTTTAAAGCCCTGCTTCCTTTCTTTTCCCTTCTTCCCTCATAATTCTACTCTAAGCTCATGTGGAAAGAGCATAAAGAAAGATAGCTACTAGTTTCTGAAAATTTAGTTTTTGTCATCTTTCATCACTTACATTGATCTTGGGGGTTTTTACCTCTGGTTGTTAAAAAATAAAATACTAGCTCTTGACATCTGCCCCTTTATTCATAGATGAGGAAGCTTTATTTATATGTAGGATTTTGACTTGGATAACTGGGTAATGGCAGAGTTGTTTTAAATATTCAGATATCCTATGCACTTTCTGCTGTTCCACAAAGTGATGAGCTCTTACGGCCAGAGTTTCTTGTGTGGAGTGTTTCTAGCTCAGCGTGGAGGTGGAACTTGGATTAACCAAGTCTGTCCCTCCTGTTGCAAGTGGTGGCTCTTATTTGCTGTTAGTAAGTTTAAAACTATTTTTTTTTTTGTTGCTGTTGTTCCAAGGAAAAAGTGGGGGGAAGTTTTGGAGTTAGAAAAATGTTTGACCACATTTTTAATTTTTATTCTTAATGTTGTGTGGTACATGAGAACAGTGTGAAATATACACCTAACTGTTCTAACTCCTGGCCTCTTTCTTCCTGAAATCAATTATTTTTTTTTCATGATAGAAGTTATACTTCTCATTAGCCTCATTACTGTTCATTATTATTTTTTAAGCACCAGGTTTACTGAATTGTCCAGTTAGCCATGTTAGACATCAAATCCTATTATTTTTTTGTTGCTTGTGTATTATAACTGTGCTCTGTCTTATGGGAACATAACCACATTTATACATGTGTTTGTAAATTGATGACTTCTCTTGTCTGTTTCTTTCAGTAACCGTATCAGAGTGTGAGGTGTAAGCTTACAGAATCCAGGAAACCATCATGAAGTTGTATGTATTTCTGGTGAACACTGGAACCACCCTGACATTTGACACTGAACTTACAGTGCAAACGTGAGCTGTGTTTTCCTTGATTCTCATCAGTTTTGCATTTTGTACATGTAGAAAGGTGAAGATTTTATTTTGAGAATACTGTTCCTTTGTTAAATAAGAGTGGCAATATGGAAAGTCTTAAATCATTGTTCACATGTACAATTGTCATCTTCCTCTAAAATGTTAACATTAAATTTGTTAAGTTGTGCTTTGTTGTTTGTGTGACTGTTTTCACAGTAAACAAACTGATTTCAAACCAAAGCAGTCTAATAGTTTTCATAGCTGATTGTTCTCCTGAATTTCACAGTGCACTGCTGAGGGTATTGTTGCTAGCTGTATAAACCAGCATATTCCAGTCCTATGGTTTTTCATCATTGTTTTTATTATTTTAATGAATAAAGCCAGTAGTGTTTGTTTTGTTAATGATAGAGTAAAATTGGGGATAAACCTTATCTTTTTTAATGGATGAAATTACTTTTTGAGAGTTCTGTTTTTTATAAAATATGATTTGACTTGTAATTGAATGGTTTTTTGACAGATGAGAAAATGGGAGTTTTCACATGGTATCCACTTAATGTGTTTTATGTAACGGGATATATATTAAAATCTCCATCACATGAGGATTTTAACAAATGCTAATATAAGCAGCTTTGCTACTTATGTAAAGATCACAGAAATAAATATTTCTGCTGGCTGCACTTCATAGGCTCAGTGTTAGATGTGACACGGGTGGTTTACTGACCTTGTAGTTATGTATGATTGGCTTGTTGATTGTGGAATCCAGTTGCAGAAACAATAAGCTTATATATTTTACTACCGTTTGGGGGGAAACTTTTTAATTGAAGTTCATTTGTCAGATATTTTTACACAGAGTGACTTTGATAATGAGAAAGGCCATCCTCAGGCAAATGTAAATAACGGATTTTGCCCCCCTCCCTCTCTGAAGTGTGGCTGACCTGAAGCATGCGATCCACAGCAAGTACAAGATCGCCATTCAGCACCAGGTGCTGGTGGTCAACGGGGGCGAGTGCATGGCTGCCGACCGCAGGGTGTGCACCTACAGCGCTGGGACGGTAGGTGCCCGACCTCCTCCATGCGGGTGGGCTCCAGCTCTCCGGCAGCTGGGAACTGGGGTCTGACTCCTACAGAGGGCAGTGTGCATATTCTGTGTCTGTAACAGTTTACTTCGGTTCTTCTTTTTGTTTTTTACTTCTCTAGGACACAAATCCAATTTTTCTTTTTAACAAGGAAATGATCTTGTCTGAGCGTCTACCTGCTATTCCTAAAACTACCTTTTCAACAGAAAATGACATGGAAATAAAAGTTGAAGAGTCCCTTATGATGCCTGCCGTTTTTCACACTGTTGCTTCAAGGACACAACTTGCAGTGGTAATTGTAATATTATTTATACTTAGTACAGTTTAAAATTTAAAACTGGTGTATTTAACAAAACAATGATTGGTAATGTTTTTATGGACAATTAGGCAACAGCAAGTGATCTAAAAAACTGATTACTTGTAAAAGCATTCAAATCTAAATAGCATAGCAGTCTAAATTATAGAAGAAGCATGCCCAAAACATGAAAAATAGCAAACTTTTTAAAAAGATACTTTTGTGATGACTCTGTCTGATTTATAATTTCAGGTGCACACTTTGTTAGTCATTCTACAGTTCCAGGACCTTAGCGCAGAACAACTATCTGAAACATGTTTTTACCATCTTTCTTAGAGGATGATATGCAGATGATAATTTTAGAACATTGCTTGGATCAGTGAAGTTCCTGTGTTCAGGTAGACAGACACAGGCAGAGAGCTTAAGGAGCTCTTAGAGTGTGGTTCTTTCTTGTATCCATGGTCAGGTCCTGGAGGAGAACCCAGTTTCTTCCTGATACATACTCATATTGCTGCTTGTAAACCCTATGGGTTGTTTCCCAGTCATTTGGTTTTGTTTTTGTTTATTTGTGTTTGTTTTTGACTTGCTAGTACTTTGCTGTAATACTAGCTGTAAGCTATCAGCAGGGGGACACATTTTGCTTTCAGACATAAAAAAGGTCTTAGAATCAACCCAAAGTATTTACCTTTTATGAAGATAAACTAGTAAAATATTAAACTACTAATAAGTATGAATACTTGCTTTCTAAAATATATTTCTTAGCAGTCTGTTTTAATGCAGTACATGCATTTGTGAAACTGGCTCATTCACATGAGATGCAACATAAAAAAGAGAACCTCATCTCTCATCTTTATGAAATATGTTTAATAAACATTAAAGGGTCTGGAAATGATTTTTAGAAGGCACCATTATTTTTAAAAAGGCAAATCTGTCAACTGAATTTATTTACTAAAGTTCTTTAGATATGTTTTCTGATTATTGGTCTACAAATAAATAAAGATAGGTTATACAGTTGCATGCCATTTAAAAACATCCATTTTAGGTGATTGCATATTTGGTAAATTTGAGAGAATTTAATAAAAATCCATCAGCAGGAATTGTAAGGTTGATTGGAGTATGTGATAAAAATGTGTAGACATTATTCATATTTCCCTTATTGGTTCTCCTTTAGAATAGAAATGGGAAATATATTGCATTTTCAATAACAGTATCAACAAAAGCCTATACAATTCTAGAACATAAAACATTATAAACAAATGGAAAGATGTTCTTGATCATATTCTAATCACAGTGTTCACTAACTTAATTAGTTAATTGCTGTGATGAAGCATTTTTGCTTCTGGGGAATGAGAGTTTGGGGGGTTTTATTTGTTTTGCTTGGAAAGATCACTGTCTAGGTATAGGTAAGAAAATAAGGAGAAATAAGAATGGGAAGTGGAGGGAAGAAAGTACCTCAGGTTGTAGCATTCCCCCAAAAGCTGCTATACGAAACCAAGACTGTGACCTGCGGCTCAGACTGTCCACTGCATCAGCAATTAGAGACTTGTGTTTTGGGCCATTCTGTGGGATCTTAGTTGGTTACCCAGGGATGGAACCTGGGCTCCCAACAGTGAGAGCCTATACTCCTCATCCCCGGACCGCCAGGCTCTGTCTTCTAACCATCCAGAGCGCCATCTCCAGAGTCACATTTCCCAGTTACTTGTGTGACCTTAGACTTTTGTCTTTACTATTAGTAAAATTAATAATAGAGTTTTGTTTATTAACATACATATTTGAAAATGCATGTATCACAATTAGATATTCATTGTCATCGTATTTTTACAAAGTGAACAGATTTTAAAATATGGCATCAGCCACAGCCGTCCTTTGTGTTCCCTTGCTTTCAGTCCCCATTTTTCTCTTCTGTGAAGTTGATCAGTGTCCTGACTCCTTTTGTGACTGACCTGAGTCAGTGCAATGTTCCTGAGACTCGGTTGTGTAGTTGCAGGTTTGTATTAACTGCCATGTAGTATTCCCTTGTGTGAATTCACAGTTTTATTTTTGATGGTTATTGTTGCCTGACTCTGCACGGATCTCCAGCCCCTTATCCTCCCCCAGGTGTGAGTTCCTCCTTATTACCATGGCAGCAGGCAGGAGCCATAACCTGGAACAGTCCAGAACAGTGCTCCCTTTGACATGAGTTCAGAGCACATTCATGCATGCACTTAAGTACACGTGTGCAGACGTGTGCATAGGCATTACCTTCTCTTACCATTTATTTCTTCTTTTCCAACATAGGAAATGTATGAAGTTGCCAAGAAACTCTGCTCTTTCTGTGAAGGTCTGGTCCATGATGAACATCTTCAGCACCAAGGCTGGGCTGCAATTATGGCCAATCTGGAAGATTGCTCAAATTCCTACCAAAAGCTGCTTTTCAAATTTGAAAGTATTTATTCAAATTATCTGCAATCCGTAGAAGACATCAAATTAAAACTTACTCAGTATGTTTGCCATTAAAATGGATAATAACATGTTTGTTTAAAATACCTTTGCAGTTTATCAGTACTTTTAGTAATGGTCACTTCATTTCTAGTAGGCCACATATTTATTATAATTGAGGTTTATTTTTTTGAGACTTTTATAATGACTTTCATGGAGTGTAAAATTTGTAAAACTATGGTTAGTTTTATCTTCCACATATTATATAGATTTACCACATTTTGTTTTCTTGTATTTTCTTTATGTAAAAGACTCTATACTTTGAAATTATTTAGAAACCCAAGAATCTTTGTTTCTTGCCTTGCTACCAATAAAGTGAGGCAAAATGCAAATGAAAAGTTTTCAAATGGTAGTCAAAGAAAATTTTTTTTTTAATATTGCCATATGATATAGGCTTGCTAAGATGGAAAAGAGCCATTGTGTTCTAGTTTTCATTTAGATTCTTTTTTTTTTAAGTTCTTTGCATGTAAGCATCTGATACCCATTGGTTCTTTTTTAAAAGGGCTACAATGAATGTAAAAAATATGGCAATAATTCTGCACAAATGTGGCCCTTTGTTGTGTGTGTACATGTATGCTTTCAGTGTCTTGTATTCATTTTTTGTTTGTTTTTTCTTAAATTTTTTATTAGAGTTGGAGGGAAGTAGCACGTTCTTTTTTGAAATCAAGTGGGCCTTATTAATTCAGGTTTCTGTATTCTGAATATTTAGGAACATTTTGGTTTTGAGATGACAGTGGGACACATCCTGGGAAGGAAGAGAGTGATTAAGACTGGGAAGAGCTTTTAAAAGTTTTTGTAATAACCTTTCCCAGTAAAACTGTTCAGGGGTACAAGGCAGGAGCTAGTCATCTCGCATGTTAATGTAGGAGCGTGAATGATTTTATATATATTTTTATAGACGTTAAATTGTCAAGATTTCATCTTTCCTTCATGTTTTTTGACAACATATATCTATCTGCCTGTCTGTGTATTTTCAGGGTGTGATAAACCCAAGAGTTAACCTTAATCTCTAATAAAACTGTTAATTTTATCCTCTGCTTTCATTATATCTAAAATCTTTGATTAGCTTAGAGACAAAACATTAAACTTTAAGAGACTGCTATGGTAAATCTTTTTTATAAGTTTGAATTTTTTATACCTTAAGTTTAGTTAAAAACTGAGTGTCCATATGTATAGTGTGGACTTGGTACCTTTACTTTAGAGGGTCTCAGTGTGTAAAGGTACTCTCCTCTCTGCTTTCTTTAACGGACACCTCGTGGACTGCTCAGATGCATGTAGCCTAAGAGAGAGGGGGTGAGATTTCGTGATAACCTCTTCCTTTCAAAATGCTAACCTCTAACTTGAGCAGTCCGTGATTTACTGACAGGTCTTTTGTACTTTAAGTTTAGGAACTGCGGTTTCAGTCATGGCCAAGATTCCACTGTTGGAGTGCCTCACCAGACACAGTTACAGGGAATGTCTGGGGAGAGTGGATTCCTTGCCTGAACGCGAAGGCTCAGAAAAGTCTGAGACAAAGACCTCCACTGAACTGGTGCTCTCTCCTGATACGCCTGCAGCAACGAGCAAACCCTCGTTCACCTCATTTCACATGTCTGTGGAGCACGTAGCCTCAGACGCCGCAGATGCTGAAAGTGGAAAAGATGTGAGGGAGCCTTGTCCAAGCCCTGCCCAGCAGGACGCAGCTGCAATAGAGGCTAAAGAGGGGGACCTGCCTTTCTTTAATGTTTCTCTGTTGGACTGGATCAACGTGCAGGACAGGCCTAATGATGTCGAGTCCTTGGTCAGGAAGTGCTTTGATTCCATGAGCAGGGTGAGGAGTCTTAGTCTGATCTTTCTTGTGTCACTGTGTTGTTTTCGCCAATTGAAGTTACATTGCCTACACTAAGTATTTCCTGTACAGTAATGGGAGAAAGGGTGCCTTGAGCCTTGGAGTGAAACTTCATAACCACGTGTAGGAAGGACCTTGGACAAACCAAATCATTTAACGGGTAATGTAACCATACTTAGGAAACTGACAGCAAATTTGGGAAGATTACTAGAGGTAATACAGGTAAAATCTCTATGCAGGGCTGAGCCTTGAAGTGTCCATTCCAATGGGGATGGTTTGGGTGGTGGTGGTGGTACTTAGAATTTTTTTTTTCATGGTCCTGTAGTATCACTTGGACTTTTTAATAGCTCCTGTAATTTGTCTCTGCAGCTATGCTGTAGATATAATTTTGCTTATATCTTTAACAGTTAAATTGTTTTACTCTGAAAATTATTTACATTCAGTGAAGTACACAAGTCTTGAGTGGTTAGGAACCAGCTTCCAGAGGAGGACAACATTGAACCTTTCTACCTCCCAGAAAACCCTGTGGGCCTCTTTCTAATCGGGTCCCCACCCTACCTTCGCAACTGGCCTCTGATGTTTGAAAGAAGTGATTTTAGATTCACCTGAGATAAAAGTCAGAACTTAGACATTGTTTTTTAGTCGTATTTTGTAATCATAGTGACTTGTGCTTAGGGTTATGCTCTCCCCAAGTACACTTATAAAAGCTTTTAAACCTGGGGCATAAATCTGGAATAAAGCTCTTCAGACCTGATCAGTAAGTGGTAGAAAATCTTGGCTGCCTGAGAGGAAGTTGGTGGGGCACGTGTGTCAATGAGACAGACCAGATGAAACAGTGTGAAGGTGAACTTCTCAGTTGGTTGGACAGAGGCTTGGTCTGTGGTTGGCTGTTGGGAGAAAGGCCACACGGGTCTGGGTGCCTGGAAACAGCAGCGTTCTGTTCTTGCTGAAGGCGGAGTGCAGTCTGAGTCGCCATTCTCTCAGTACCCGCATCCTTGATGACATCCTGTGGGCGTGGCTTTCATTTTGGCCGTTCATTATTTGTTGTCAAAGAAATCTTCAGTTAAGACATTTGCCTGGGTAGAGAAGTGTGGAATATATTATGCAAAGATTACTGCCAGAAATGAATGAAAGCTAGTGTTCTATTCAAACTATTGACGTTTTAGTAGCCTGAAAATTATGTTTATGGAAAATCAGTCATGTGCTTGTGATAGAGTGAGTGAAGTGTCATTTATTGTAGTTTTACATCATTCAGAGAACAGGCCTCTAGGCCATGGGAACCTCTTTTTAAAGGGCTTACAGATGGCTGTGTGTTTGCATGTTTGAATGAAATCTAGCAAAGCCTCAAGTTTTATTCACTTTATATGACAAGGGAGAAGAAACAGTAGTCCTTGTCTGGCTTGATGAAAATTCATATTCATTTACACCTACAGAATTGAGTGAGTCTCAAGACACTTTTCCATGTTCGTCTGTATAGTTGTGTTGTTCTCTCAGTGAGTTAGGAAATACAGGAACATCGTAACAGCATATGGTCCGGAGTTTTTTTCTTCCTTAAGTCACTGCTGTTTTATGTGTCATAATTTTGCCCAAGATGAAATCTGTTTTAGTCATCTTCTATAGCCTTTTGTCACCCTAATAATTTATAGCTAGTCAGTACTTTGGAAATGTGTGCACTGGACTCACCATGAAAATAGAAAATGTTCACATATGCACACATTTTAGTTAGCTGTCATACAAGGCAGGTGCCTCCCGTGTTTGGCTATTGACATCTGCATGATCTTAGAAGTGCAGCTGAATTCTCGGTAACTGTGGAATAGTTCATTTTTAATTGCTTACATGTGTTGTCAGCGTGCTGAACACTGTACCAAAAATAAATAATTTATGGTCCCTCAGCTGGTAGCGTTCTGGGAAGATGTGTTTGACGGGACTGCTCACAGTAAGCAGAGGTGTGCTTCAGTAGCTGGTAGGTCAGTCAGCATGAACAGAGACCTAGCTGGAGAAACTCAGGATTCATTCATCTGCAGTTCTGTGTCTCTGGGCAGAAGGAAGTTGTTTAGGAACTTGAGCAGAGGACAGCTCTAATGAGCCAGTGATCGTGGCTGATGTCCACGTGGAGATGGTAGCAGACAGGCAGAAACATGAACTGGACACTGGTGGGAAGATAAAGGGTTGAAAAGGTTGGGAGTTAACTTATTCTGGTTACAGCTACTGCTGAAACCCTGTGAGAAGCAGTAGAAATATGCCACAGCACAGAACCCCCTGGGATCACCTGTTTATGGAGGAGGCAGAAGAGGAGCAGGGTCCCGGAGAAGGTGGTCTCCAGTGGGCCACGTGTGAGCCCTGAGAGCAGCCAGTGCAGGGCTGTCTACATGGAAGACACCAGTGTGCAGTGTTATTCCAAGGCGAGAGGAGCAGGTGGAGAGAAGTGTTTGGGTTCCTTGAATTACATAAATTCCAGGAAACTTGCAGAATTAAAGTCCAGCAACAGGGGAGATTACACAGCAAGAAAGTATAGGTGATGAAACAGATTGCTGGAGGAGTACAACCTGAAAATAAAGATATTGCCAAGGGGAGGGAGGTTTGAAGATGTTGATATGTTTTAGGGGGGAGGTTGGATTGACTAGACAGGAAATGACCAAAGAATATGTTTTTGTTACTAATTTTGCCCTACTGCATAAGATCTTGAAAATAGCATTTTCGGTGGGCTGTTGAGAATTGAATGAATTGTGGCTTGAGTTGAAAGGTGTATGCCTGGAACTAGATTGCTTAAGTATCCCAACATAATCAGTAATAATTGTGGTTTTATAACATTGTAATTACCCTGTTCTTAACCTTATGAAAATATAATCTTGATTTCTCATCTTTCCACTTTTCTATAATTTTTACTATCACTTTTTTATTTTTTTTTGAAGTTGTAGATCAAAATAGTGTGAAATGTATTTTAAGCTCTTGGCTGAAAATTTCATTCATACATATTTCCATGTCACTCAGCTTGATCCCCGGATCATTCGACCCTTTATGGCCGAATGCCGTCAGACTATTGCCAATCTCGATAATCAGAACATGAAAGCCATCAAGGGCCTGGAGGACCGGCTGTACGCCCTGGACCAGATGATTGCCAGCTGCGGCCGACTGGTCAATGAGCAGAAAGAACTCGCTCAGGTGCTTACTGCAGACCTCTCTCGGGAAGGGGATTTGTGGTTTCTAGACTAGTCTTTTATATGCACTGTTCGTTTGCTGTGCCCTGTGTTTCCACGTCACCCGTGAGTAGTGTTAACTGTGGTATTACTGGTTCTGGTAGGACAGGAGGAGGCCGGTTCCTCATGTTCAGAGGTTTGAGCTAAGGCTGCACTGGGCGGTAGGGAGCCCTGCACACGCCCACAGCCCCTGTCCGTGATCCCTGAGCACCTCCTGCTCCCGCCTCAGGAAAATGGGGAGCCTTAGGAGGTCTAGTTCAATGCCGTGTTCCAAGAAATCAGGTAAAGAATCCTCCTGCAATGTGGGAGATCGATCCCTGTGTTGGAAAGATCCCCTGGAGAAGGGAAAGGCTACTTACTCCAGTATTCTGGCCTGGAGAATTCCATGGACTGTATAGTCCATGGGGGTCGCAAAAAGTTGGACACGACTGAGCTACTTTCATTTCCAAGAACTCTGGTACCAGATTAGATTTATAACCATGAGAAGGTGGTGGGATTGTGGAGAGTGACTGACCTGGAAGTTTTCTCCATGTGGTGACGTTCTGTAAGTTTTCAACATGTTTGAAATATTTATAATGTTTTTATAGTTTACAGACTGAATTCATCTTGTAACTACCAGATTCTCTTTTCCTTTCCCTTAATTTTGGATCCAGCCTCCTTAACTGATTTCTCCATCTTGTGTTTGCACTGAGTGGGTCCCCACCCGACGGCACCCCCACCCTGTGCAGTGCTGAGTATTGATAGATGTTATACTGGCCATCCTTGGTTAATTCCTGATCTGTGGGAAATGGTTGACATTTCACCATTACAGTGTTTGTAGTAGGTTGGTTTTTTTTTTTTCCCCTTGTTTTATTAGAAAGTCTTATAAGGTTAAGGAAGGTACAATCTATTTCTAATCTTGACCATCCTTGGATTCTTGGAATACATCATAATATAGTCTTTTTAATGTATTAGCAGTCTTCCCTTTAAATGACACATTTATCTTTGATGTATTAAAGTCTATCATACATTAAAAATGGGCTTCCCTGGTGGCTCAGCTAGTACAGAATCTGTCTGTAATGTGGGAGACCTGGGTTAGATCCCTGGGTTGGGAAGATCCCCTGGAGAAGGGAAAGGCTACCCACTGCAGTATTCTGGCCTGGAGAATCCCCATGGAGCTTGACAGGCTACAGTCCATGGGGTCTCAGAGTCAGATATGACTGAGCAACTTACACTACTTTTCTACAGTAAAGTATTCTTTAGTGTTTTCTAGCTTGTGGTAAATTCAGGTTTTGTCACTGGAAAATCCTTTGTTTCTCAAGGATATTTTCTCTTGATAGGGAATTCTAGGCTGTTAGTAATTCACTTGTAGCTGTTTGCCTTTGGTTTGGGTTTTAGCAGTTTGTGACGTGGCGAGTTGTGGCTTTCTTTGTATTTCTCCTGCGTTGAGCTTGCACTCCATGGATTGTGGATTGATGCAGTATTTTCCTTGGATTCAGTAAAAAGCATTGAAAACCTCTTAAGATTTTATCAAAGGAGATTAAAGCAGTAAGTTTGTTTTTTTTTTTATCTAAATTACAGAAAAAGCATCATGCAACATATTGGAAGAAAAATAACATATAACATTATTATTATTAAAATTGTCTTATTTTCAGATATTGAACCGTCTTGACTTTAACAAATCATTTAAACCTAAATTTACCTTCATGATGTTTAGAAAAACATCAAATAGTAAAGAGAGAGAACTACAGAAAGAAGCTACGTGTGCTGTCCTAGCCTGAGCCCTACAAATGCGATTGTGTACGGCGGCAGGTGTGATAGTAACATGGATGTGCATACCCCAAAACTTCCTTAGCATGTTAACTTTTCAGTAAATAGAGCAAGAAGAAAGCTGTCACTATACTGACTCATCAAGATGTCTTTAGACTTATTTTTTTTAATTGTTTGCTGTTGGATTTGACACGTGTGTCTGAATTAATCTACAGCCTAAGCACAATCCTTACCTAACAAAAAGATGCAAGGCTCCCTTGTGGAAATAAATAAGGATAGCTAAGAAAAGAGTCTAATCATTATTTTTCCTACAAAATAATACTGTGGAAATCATTGTTCTGAAGACATGCACACAGGTCAGTGGAATAAGGTACAACAGCCCAGGATTACTGGAGTGGGGAATGGCTTTTCAGTGAGTGATGTAGTCAACATCAAAGATTGTTACTTTATTGGGAGAAGTGTATACTGTTGAGTATCACTGATTAGATTAAATCTGTTGTAAAGTCAGTGGCCCTGTGTGACTTCCTTGCACTCTGACTGCACAGCGGCCTAGCAGGTGTTTACAGTCACACAGGTTCTGGTTCTCATCTGCCTGCTGTGTCCTTGGACAGGTTACTTTATCTTCCTGGATCTCTCTCTCTCTCTTTTTTTTTTTTAAAGCATGAAAATTGAACAGAATTAGATAAGCATAAATTTCTTAAAAACTGAATCTTTTGCTATGGACCCATCTACTACATTCGGAAAAGTAGGAGATTTTAAAATCTTATTTGAGAGGAGAACAGTTTGTGTCTAATATGAAGCTGTTCCTCTTAAACGAATGTTCATGTTTTTAATGAAAGTTTATATCCTTTAAAATGTTTTCTCTCAAAGGGATTTTTAGCTAATCAGATGAGAGCTGAAAACTTGAAGGATGCATCTGTGCTACCTGATTTGTGTCTGAGTCATGCAAATCAGTTGATGATTATGTTGCAAAACCATAGAAAGCTGTTGGACATTAAACAGAAGTGCACCACTGCCAAACAGGAGCTCGCAAATAACCTTCATGTCAGACTCAAGTAAGTCGTTCTCAGGCAGCTGGTTTGGGGTGTTGAGAGTTGATGCTTTGTATTTCTCCCAAGTGATGGTGTGATTTTATTACCATACTGACTCTTTGTCAGTTGACGACCATGGGCATGGATGGTTTTTCAGAGTCTCTGCATCTCGATTTCATTCTGCAGGTGGTGTTGCTTTGTGATGCTCCACGCAGATCAGGATGGAGAGAAGTTGCAGGCTTTGCTCCGCCTGGTTATCGAGCTCTTAGAAAGAGTCAAGATCGTAGAAGCTCTGAGCACAGTTCCTCAGATGTACTGCTTAGCTGTTGTTGAGGTTGTCAGGAGAAAAATGTTCATAAAACACTACAGGGAGGTACGCAGGCTGAGCTGTGTTTACTGTGTCTGGGCCTCAGTGAGTTGGTGCTGATGCTAATACGTGCTCTCCTTTCCTCAGTGGGCCGGTGCTTTAGTCAAGGACGGAAAGCAATTGTATGAGGCTGAGAAGTCAAAAAGGGAATCCTTTGGGAAATTATTTAGTAAGTGTTCTTTATTAATAACTTAACATTTTTTAAGAAAAAGTGCTGGTTTTATTTTGTAGTTATGAGTACATCATGCAGCTGAAGTTGTAGAGTAACTGCATGTTAATCTCTTTACACAGGGAAGTCTTTTCTAAGAAATCGTCTGTTCAGGGGATTGGACTCCTGGCCCCCATCCTTTTGTGTACGTATTTATTTTCTAACTTGACTAAGTCCTGTGTGTTCAGACCTTTATTTCAGAAGTGGAGATACTTATCAGAAACAGATTTTTAATCAAAATTACGGTGTTTTTGACTCTAAGATGAATTCATAGTTTTTGGTCCGGAGTCTTCTCTGCTCAGAACGGTGACGTCGTAGGACACTGTTGAGATGGGTGGGAACGGAGTCTCTTCCCCTCACTGGATCTGTCTCCCTCCTCCTCTCCTTCCCGCCCTCCCCTCCCCCTCCTCCTTCTCTTTCTTTCATTCATGTTGGACAATCCCCAATCAGGTCATCTTCATCGAAGCCATGAAATACAAGGTCCCTGTATTTCTAAACCAGAATGGGACCACTAGTTTTATTATATGAAAAAAAACCAAAAAACGATTCCGTGGTCAAATAAGTTTTAGAAGTGCTGTCTGTTTGTTTTCTCCTCACACACGTTTTCTCTTCACACACGCTGTTTCACGGTCACACGTGTTTCGTGCTACAGGATTCCTTAGGGCTATAGACGTGTTTTTGTGTGTCTGCAAACAGGCAGGGTTTCCTACACACACACCTTTACTGGGGAACCCTGCATAAGTCATGACTAAGGCCATGGCCTTGTCTTAAAAGCTGCATTTCTCAGCAATAATAAAAAGAATGGTAGGTGATGTTTGTTTTTTTTTTAAGAAGCTGCAATTGACTAAGATTTCATACTTTGGAAAATGTAATGAAAAGTTGGAGTCAAGGGTATGGAAGGAAGTTTTATGTTAGAAAGAAAGTCTTTGCTGCCTTAAAACAGCACCACACACCAGTGGTGACAAAAGTAGATGGAGGGCCAGGGTGGGCCTCAGGACTGTGCTGACCGAGCAGTCGGGCACGTGGAAATTTGGGACCAGCCTGTGTGGTAGCGAGACAGATGGGTTCCTTTAATGTAGGTTGGGAACAGCAGTGTTCCTGTGAAAAGATGCTGAGAGCAGAGAAGAGAGGGAGCAAGCCCGGCATCCCTGTTGTTTCAGACTTGGGAGATGGTCTTCTCATTGAGCAGTCTTTCATTTGTAGTTGATTATCTTACTCTGTTTCTATGGGATGAGTAGATCACTTGAAGCATTTTTAATTACTTATTGTATTGAATTATATAGTAAGAAATACAGTATTTATAACAAGAAATATAGTAAGTATAGTCAATATATAGTAAGAAATCATATACAAAATTATCCTGTATATTTTTTGGTAATTTTTTTTTTTATATATAGACACAGAAGCCTCGAAAGTTTGACTGTGAACTTCCAGATATTTCATTAAAAGATTTACAGTTTCTGCAATCATTTTGTCCTTCTGAAGTTCAGCCATTCCTCAGGTAAATGCCTGTAGTTCCCACTTTGGGATGTTCTTGCTGCCCTGGGTGGTGGGAAGAGCACCAGTGCTTGCAGGGTACTCCAGAACAGGAGGATTTCATGATAGTCTGGTTCTTCCATGGCTGCTTTGGGAAGCTTGCAGGGAATATAAAAATGATTAGAAAATAAGGATCAGAAAATGAAGATGATAAAGTAGAAGAAAAGTAATGCCTTACATGAAATTAGTTTTTTCTGATAGTAATCTGTGTTGTTGCATGGTATGTGTTAGTCTTCTTCAGCTTGTTTGGTATTGATTGATAGAGAATCATTTTGGGCACAGATTACAATGTTTGGTTGTAGTTATCCCTTTCTCATTAAGAAATTAGAAGTCTAATTTGGTTGCGCTCTGTTTCAGGGTTCCCTTACTTTGTGACTTTGAACCTCTCCACCAGCATGTACTTGCTCTGCATAATTTGGTAAAAGCAGCACAAAGTTTGGATGAAATGTCACAGACCATTACAGACCTGCTGAGTGAACAAAAGGCAAATCCAGTTCTTTGCAGTGGTTCGCCCCGTTAGCATGCATGCCTGTGGTGTCGCAGCTCGGTCAGCCTGTCCCTCTCTCTTCCAGGCCTCTGCGAGTCAGACGTCCCCGCAGTCGGCTTCCTCGCCCCGGCTGGAAAGCGCGACAGGAATCACAACCACTACCTCACCCAGGACACCGCCTCCACTCGCCGTGCAGGATCCCCTGTGTCCTGCAGTCTGCCCCTTAGAGGAGCTGTCACCAGACAGCATTGATGCCCACACGTTCGACTTTGAGACTATCCCCCATCCAAATATAGAGCATACTCTCCACCAGGCCTCCTTAGACTTGGATTCACTAGCAGAAAGTCCTGAGTCGGACTTTATGTCTGCGGTGAACGAGTTTGTCATAGAGGAGCAGCTATCGTCTCCAAACCCCATCAGTGACCCGCAGAGCCCAGAGATGATGGTGGAGTCCCTCTACTCCTCTGTCATCAACGCCATTGACAGCAGGCGGATGCAGGACACCAGTGCCCCTGGTCAGGAGGACCCGGGCGACCGCGCGTCCCTCAGTGTCCAGCTGGGGAGGTGCCGCACGTCCGCCCACGACTCGCACCTCAGCATTCAGACCCTGAAGGAGGACTTCTGCCACTTCCGGACGTTCGTGCAGAAGGAACAGTGCGACTTTGCCAATTCCTTGCAGTGTACAGCAGTAGAAATAAGAAGCATTATCGACAAAGTAAAGCACTCTTTGGAAATAACACTATATGAAAAACATCAAAAAGAACTAGAGTCTTTAAAAAGCGAGTACGAGGGCAGGCTCGCTACCCTGGTGAAGGAGAGTGAAGAGAACAAGAGCAAGATCACCAAGCTGCGGGGGGACCTGGTATGCCTGGAGGAAGTGCTGCAGAATAAGGATAATGAGTTTGCTCTGGTCAAGCATGAGAAGGAAGCTGTCATCTGCCTGCAGAAAGAGAAGGACCAGAAGCTGCTCGAGATGGAGTGCACAGTGCACGCCCAGCACTGTGAGATGGAAGCACTTCGGCAGTCGCGTGAGGTTGCCCTGGAGGACTTGAGGAAGCTCCACGTGGAGAATGACGAGAAGCTCCAGCTACTGCGGGCAGAGCTCCAGCGCCTGGAGCAGAGTCATCTGAAGGAGCTGGAGGACACACTGCAGGTCCGTCACACACAGGAGTTGGAGAAGGCCATGAACGAGCACAGGCTCTGCTTGGAGAAACTAGAGATGGAAAACCAGCAGAGGATCGAGCAGATCCAAGATTCTCATGCTGCAGTCATCCAGGAGAAGGAGCAGCAGCTCCAGGAGTTAAAGCTCAAGGTTTCAGATTTGTCGGACATGAGGTGTAAGTTAGAGGTGGAGCTGGCTCTGAAGGAAGCAGAAACTGATGAGATAAAAATGTTGCTGGAAGAAAGCAGAACCCAGGAGAAGAAGACCTTGCAGTCTCTCTTCGAAAAAGAGACTGAACAGTTGAGAGCAGAGATCAGTAAACTAAACCAAAAGATTCACGACAATAATGAAAATTATCAGGTGGGCTTGGCAGAGCTGAGAACTTTAATGACAGTTGAAAAAGATCAGTGCATTTCCGAGTTAATTAGTAGACACGAAGAAGAATCTGATAGGCTTACAACTGATTTAAACAAAATGACATCATTGTATCAGCAAGCATTTGAAATAGAAAAAGGCCTGAAAGAAGAATTAGCTGAACTGCAGAGTAAATTGGACTCAGAATTGAGTGCTCTTGAAAAACAAAAAGATGAGAAAATCTCCCAGCAAGAGGATATGTACAAAGCTATTATCCAGAAGCTAGAGAAAGACAAAGAGGAATTTGTCATGAGACAGGAACAGGACCGAGAACAGCTAGTTCAGAGGCTTAATTGTGAAAAAGAAGCTGCTATTGAGACTGCCAGAAAAGAAATGCACTTGGAAAGAGAAGCTGTTGAGAAAGAGTTGTTAGAGAAAGTTAAACATCTTGAGAGTCAATTAGCAAAAAGGTAAGAAAGAACTTCAGTCTGTAATCATAAAATTAAAGTCTGGTGATTCAAATTTTAATTGTGTTTGTAATCACAGTACCTTAATTTCCTCATTTACCTCAGGTAAAAGTAACCATTGAGATATTTGTGAAGTAAAAATGTCCTTTTTAAAATAGTCCATGTTACTTAAAAACATTTGAAAGAAATAACAGACTGTAAATCCACTGGGATGGCCTCTAAAAATGGATTCATATTTTGGATTTCAAGACAGATAAGTTTTGAAAATTTCAAATGTTTTCAGGATCGTTTTCCCCCTTTTTTAACATATAAATTTCCTTTCGGTTTATTTGTAGTTTGTTCCCTGAATTCTTCATTTGAAAGTTACTGATTTTCATTCTTTTAAAATCATGTACAATGTATAAAAGAGCAGCAGTTAGTAACGTTTAGGACTCCAGCTTCCTGGTTGTTATTTTCTGATATTACAATCTCAGTTATTTCCTCTGTGATTCAAAAGATAATGTTAAATTCTGGGTTTTATACAGTGGTGGGTTTTTTTGCTTTTTTATTGTTGTTGTCTGATGTTACTGCCTTTGATCGGAGAAAATGGACTTTGGTATTCCTACTCATTAAAATTTATTGAGGGGGTTTGTGGCCTAATAAACAATTTCTAGAGCATCATTAGTTGGTTCTATCATTAATTCTTCCAAGAGAGTATCTGTATAGGTGTATGTGCTTTATGTAATTTAACCTCCAGCTGCTGCTTATCACTTTTACCCAGCCTCTTGTGATTGACTATCTGCTGTATACTGTTCATAACCTGGCGCACAATTGAACCTCCAAGTCTGTTTTGAAAACAGAATGTTTTCTGGAGGGATTGGAGGCTCTTAGAGGAACTGGACCTCTGAGTGTCCTTAGAGCCTGGGGGATGCAGAGGTCGAGGCAGTCACTGCAGAAGGCCAGGTAGGCCGGCGGCACCAGGGTCCTCCAGGGGCCAGTGATGGGTATGGTGCACAGTGTTCGGTCAGAGATTGTGGTCCTTGCGGGGTCCTGCCCAGACATTGCACCCCCTCTCATCCTACCCCTTCTCATCGTGCTTTGGAGCCCTCTGAGAATCCTCTGGACACCGGGCCCTCCTGCAGCATCCTTCCTGCAGGCTCGCCGTGGCTGCCGTGGGGGAATGGAAGCCCCTCCGTACCTGCCCAGTGCTGTCAGGACTCGTGTGGACCACACCTTGTGTCCACTGTGTCACCTGAGTGTCCTAGCTCCAGGAGTGAGGCTGTGTCCACTCTATGGTAACTGAGGAGACCATGGCAGGGGTCAAGTCTCCACAGACCAGGTACAAAAGCCTAAAGCCAGGTTCCCTGCTTCAGAATCCGAAGGGCCTTAACCATGGTTCTCCCGTAGGACTTGCCAAAGCTCCATTCAGTGTCCATTTTGGTAGAGCAGCTGCATGGGTTCACGGTGGGGGGTGGTGGTGGGGTAGGGTAGGCGGGGAGTGCTCCCACAGCAGGGGCTGCACAGGTATTCGGTGGAGTAGCTGGAGCAGCAACTCAGATATGCTCTGTCCTGCCTCTGGGTCTCAGAAATCCTGACCCTCACCTTGGACAGGCTGTCCCGTGTGCCTGAACTGCTGTACACTTAGAAATCTTATTGTACTGACAGACAAGCTGTGGGTTATCATGGCTCATGCCCCTGATAGCTCACCCACTGTGTCTTGCCCTGATAGCTCAAGTAGTTGCTAATTCCTTTTTTTTTTTTTTAATTTTAAAAATAAATTTATTTTTGGTCATGCCAGCACATGTGAGATCTTAGTTCTCTAATCAAGGATCAAACCTATGCTCCCTACTTTGGAAGCATGGCGTTTTAACCACTGGATTGCCAGGGACTTACTTTGTTTTTAACTTTAAAAAATGTATTTCATTGACACAAGTATAATCTGAAGCCCCATGGCTCAGACCGTAAAGGATCTGCCTACAGTAACGGGAAGATCCCCTGGAGAAGGGATTGGCTACCCACTCTAGTATTCTTGCCTGGAGAATTCCATGGATAGAGGAGCCTGGCAGGCTGCAGTCCATGGAGTCACAAAGAGTCGGACACAGTTAGCATTTTAATAGTTGATGTACATTGTTATCCTAATTTCTGCTGTGTGGCAAAGTGATGCAGTTAAACATATGTATATTCTTCTCCATTAAGGCATTTCCCAGGATATTGAATAGAGTTCCCTGTACAACAGGACCTTATTGCTTCTTCATCTTGTATATTACAGTAGTCCAGTTAGACTTTTGTGACCTGCTGCCCCCTCGCCTGTAACCTCATTCTCTTCCCTCTGCCCTGCCTACTTGCCTGGAACTTGGCTTTTTGTTTTCCCCACAGTAGTTGGCTTACCCTGTAACTGTAGGGGGTACTTCTTCAAGGCGTGTCACTTAAACCTGCACAAAGTAGACATTAGGCAGACAGTATGAAGAGTTGCTCACATGTAAGCCCTGCGTTCGGCTTATTTTATCCTAAGTCCGTTTTCTTAGTGAGCAAAGTCCCTGGCTTCATCCTGGTTCCTCAGTGACCTTGAAATGACGCTGCCTGTGATTTTTAATCCCCCCCTCCCCAGCCCCGAAGGAGAAACATTGAAAAACATTGAAGTGTCCTTTTAAATTGAATAAATGTACATTTAAAACCCTTCACTGACTTGGTTGCTCAGATAGTGTGGGAATGTTTACAGTCTTTCTCCTGAGCTGGGGATATTTTAACACCTTGGATGAGATTATCTACTTCTTGACAAGCATTCGGATGTAGAGGATTGTGAGGTTGAAAGCAGATAAAATAAGCAGCAGCCTGGGCTTGTGCTTTCTCGTTGACCTCGCCTCTCAGCCCCTCAGCACCCCTTGGAGGTGAGCAGGTTCTGAGAGAAGTGAACCTGAATTTAGGCGTATGTCAGTTTGCTGTGTACACATTTAAGTTTCACTTTAGTTTAAGGTTACCTATTCATTAGCTAACAAAATGAACCAAAGCCTGTTTAAAAAATGAAAGCTCTTCAACAGATGTGTTCTGCAGGTGTATTTTTAATTCAACTCTCAGTCCTGTGTCTGGCAGTTACAGGAAAGGTAAAACTAGAATTTGAAGCTGAGCTCTTGAAGTATATTGATTTTTATATTGACAATGTTGCCTTTTGCTGTAGAAACTGATTATCTTGAATATCGGATTATAACCACTCAACCCCACTGCTGGGAGGATGTGGTCTGTATTAGGCTTTTCCCTGGCACTTGTTTCTCTTTTGCTGGTGGATAAAAAGCGAGAGTTGACATAGAAAGATCTTTTAACACCAGTTAACTACTGTTAGGTTAAAGGAAGATGTTTAGCATTTCTGGTGTCATCTAATTATGATACTTGGTATACTTGTGATTATATCTGTAATACTGGGGGGAAAATGTAATACTGTATTTAATTTTTAAAGTCATGCCATGGAATCTGCCAGAGAAGATTCTTCAAGCCTAGTTGCTGAACTTCAAGAAAAGCTCCAGGAAGAAAAAGCTAAGTTTCTAGAACAACTTGAAGAGCAGGAGAAAAGGAAGAATGAGGAGATGCAGAATGTTCGAACATCTTTGATCGCTGAGCAGCAGGTGTGTGGGTTCCCGGACTGAGAAGGTTAACAAGTGTGTCTGTGTAGCTGAGGTTTTTGCTGTTTTAAGTGTGACTTTTCCTACATTGATCCTGGTAGTATTTGCTACGTATCTTCATATTTAAAAGCATGTTCTTTTTAACAGTCATAGTCATTATTTCACATGAGTACTTCAAAAAGAAAACAGTCCTAGTTTAGAAATGAAGAAATGTAAATTCTGTTCCTGACTTCCTAGCTTCCTCCCTGATCTTGTCAAAATCATTTAATGTCTTCACATCACATTAATTTTTGCAAATGAAAGTGTTGATACTACTACATGGGTAACATTTGAGTTTCTTTTCTCTAAGCTGTGAAATTTTCTTCTAATTTATGTGCTGTTAATTCTTATCCATGTGATGAGCTGGCATTTTTATTTAAAAGTAAATGTCACCTTGTGTATGATACTTTTCTTCTCCATGTTGAGACGTACCACCAGAAATAGATGCAGTGTGTTTTTTGTGTCTGCCACTGCGCTGTGTGTACAGATCATGTGAGTGGTTCTTGTTCTGTTGTTCCAGACCAATTTTAACACTGTTTTAACGAGAGAGAAAATGAGGAAAGAAAACATAATCAATGATCTCAGTGATAAGCTCAAGAGCACAATGCAGCAGCAGGAGCGGGACAAAGGTGAGCGGGCCTCAGGAGTGCGGCACCTTTGGCTCTGACCGACGCGCGCCATGGCTAACTCTGTCCCAACCCCGGCTGCAGATTTGATCGAGTCTCTGTCTGAGGACCGCGCGCGTCTGCTGGAGGAGAAGAAGCGACTGGAGGAGGAAGTCAGCCGGCTGCGGGGCGGCGCCTTCGTGCCCTCCCCGGGCGTGGCTGCAGCCCCGGAGTTATATGGGGCCTGTGCACCCGAGCCCCCGGTGGAGGCCCTGGACACCTTTGCCGAGGGGAGGCCAGACTCAGCCATGGAGACCAGCACGATGTCTGTCCAGTGAGTGCTCCATCCTCCTGTTCAGAATGGCCAGCCAGCACTGAGGGTGGGAGGGCTGGGCAGCCCCGGTGGTGACTGCAGCCCACGGACCTGAGAGCTGGACCCGGTGGATTGTTTATAGCACAGTGAGTGTTAACATCACTGGTTATCTGTGGGAGCCCATATGGGCGTGTTTCATGAGGTGCCTTGGTGTCCCTGCAGCGTCCACGGGTAGCCAGGAAGGGCTGCTGGACTGGTGTCTGCAGGGGTTCCAGGGTTGAGCCCATGGCCTCGGGGAGCAGGGGTTACCAGAGGCTCAGGTGTGTTCATGGGGCTGAGGCCGTGGTAGATGGAGTGGTCACTTAACACACAAAATCTGAAATGAAAGTCATACAGGTAGAAGTGGAGAGGAAGAGCATGGTTTCCCCAGGACTGTGGGCGCAGGGAGGAGGTAGTCATGTGAGGTGAGGGGGGTGTGGATTAGCGGTGCACAGTACACGTGTCTCAGACCACCTCATTGTGCATTCTAAGTATGTTACAGTTTTATTTGTCAATATGGCTAAAGTAAGTCATTTTCTCTTAGAGAAAACGTCCACGTGCTCTCTGAAGAAAGACAGCGGATAATGCTGTTGGAACGAGTAAGTGCATTTTGTCTGTGTTGAAGCATAGTGGGTAAAGGCCTTCACTCTGGATCGCAGTGAAGCAACCTTACATGAGAACAGGATTTGTTGTGTTTATATATTAGATCTTTTTAATGGTTATTTTGTGGTTATTTTTGAGAAGCTCTGTCATCTCTGATCCTAGTGGCTGGTAACAGTTCAGGATTCAGCAACAAAGTTTAAGTGTGAATTCTGCATACTAATTTTCAAAAATTAAGTATTTTCCAAAATGGGGCAAAAATAGAATATGTGAATAATGAAGAAAAGTTAGGTTTTTTATAGGGATTGATTGAGGTGAAGAGAAAAAAAAATGGCAATAGGGGTTCCTTCTTAATTGCAGACTTGCCTTTCTTTGTTCATAGAGCACTTTTCATTGCTTAGGCTTTGAAGATTTTTACAGTCTCTTTTGCTCTCCACAAGATAACTGCTGAGGATTCGGAGTCTGAACTGTACAGACATGTACTCTTGCTGCTCGGGTCTCCCCTGTGCTATTGTTAGTGAAGGGCCATCACGTCTGCTTGCCTGTGTGTAGTAACTGTGGGTCCCACCTCCTGGGCCACACCTCCTAACACAGCCTCTGGGGACAGATCTCGATAGTGTGTATTTGCAAGTCCTCAAGGGCTTCTAATGCAGATTAAGCTTTGAGAACACCTGACTTAAGGAAGTATACCTAAAAATTATTCCAATTGTCTTTTATGCCAGTAAATAAAACAGTTGGAGAGATTCCCTAGAAAAGAATGTCCCCAAGATCTTTTTATACTAGAGATCAGCGTTAGTCCATTATGTTTGGATTTGAGTATTTATGAGCATAAACCATCATCTCTTTTTCTCTTCTCTGCAGACACTACAGTTGAAAGAAGAAGAGAACAAGCGGTTAAATCAGAGACTGGTAAGGTTTCTCGCCCAGTTGATCTTGACATTTAAACTGGGTCACATTTCATTAAGAAGATCAGAAAGTTGTGTGGTTTATTAATTCATGCCTGGTAGGTTTTGTTGACTAATCAGTTTTACATGTCAGTCTTACATGCTTTCATAAACCAGTTGCTTCATTTTTCATACTCTAATGATTACGATTTATGAGGAAGTGGGAGCAGTTTTGAGGCCTGTGTTGAAAACCTTAAGGCACTGATTAGAGTGGAGTTATTTTAAAGTAAAGTGTCTTGTAAGGAGGCATCCAGTTTCTTGCATGTGCCTATCTTAACTTGAGCAGCAAAACTTCCACGTTATTTCCACAACTTGCAAACTGTCAGTCCTGAACTTATGACCACAGCAGCTCTAAGGCTATTTGCTGTTTGTAAGTGAAGCACATCCTTTCAGGAAGACATGGAGAAGTTGCTGCCACAGTGGCTCCCCATGTGCTCTGGGCTGCCTCCCTGGGGGAGGACGCTCTGCTTGGAGGGCGTTGTCACCGTGCACTGTGCTCCCAGAGCAGTCGGCAGTGCATAGGACACTGTAGGTGCTGTTACGTGTTTAAGACGGAAAGCCATTTATCTGTCCTTGGTTTGTGTGACTAGAGTTGGGTCACTCTGCTTGGGAGAGTTAGGTATCCCTGCCATCCTTTCTGGCCCCCAGACCTTGGGACCCACATCCCCTGTATCAAGTAACAGTGTGAGAAGTGGGCTGAAGCCTGACTGAGACCGGTTAGCCCCGCCCTCTCCCACCTGGATGCTTGCAGGGGAGGATGGTCGGCAGCCCTTCCTGGGCTGCTGGTCGCTCAGAATCGTGGGCTGTAAACTCTTACTGAAATCATCAGCTCCTTCCTTCTGATATTTGTTAGGGTTAAGTGTCTGTTTATTGATAAAATAATTCTATATCCAGTTTTTAATCCAGCCAAATTTGATTAAGAATAGCATAAGTAGAAGTGTAGATAAATTTGTACACTGAGAGTAACTGTTAAAGGAAAGGCATTACGTTAATGAAGCGTGGGAGTTTGGGCCCTGAAAGCTGGGATGCAGACGTGACCACACATCATAGTGGAAGAAGTGTCTGCAGTCAGGCCTAGAAAGTGCCCGGAGAGAGCACATGACTCATATAACCTTTGAACTGTTCTCTTCCAGATGTCTCAGAGCATGTCTTCCGTATCCTCGAGGCATTCTGAGAAGATAGCCATTAGAGAGTAAGTATTGTTTTTGTTTTTTATGATTTTTTTCTGTGAAAAAAATTGCCAAATTGAATAGTACTGAATTGTTCATGAAAATGTGTTTCAGTGACTGTAGCCCTTCAACCTCAGTTTTAGTCAGCAGAGTGTTATACATTCATTCATAATTAATATTTTTTTAATTGAAAAGCAAGGTTTTTCTGTGTTATTTTGGGGATGTTGTTGTGCCCAGTCATGTCCAACACTTCTTGATCCTTTGGACTGTAGTCCACCAAGCTCCTCTGTCCATGGGCTTTCCCAAGACAAGAATATTGGATTCCATCTCCAGGGGATCATCCCCACCCAGGGATCAAACCTGGGTCTCCTGTGTCTCCTGCATTGGGATTTGAGGACATTGGGATCGTATTGGAAGTCCTTCCTGTCCTAGCTTTAATTGTCACTTACATTGCATTCCTGAAGCCTCTTCAGTTGCTGCCACCTCTTTTAAATCCCTTTTACCACCTTCATCTTTTTCATTTTAGATGGGAAACTCTTGATTTTTTAAGTTGCGGTGTTTCTTCTTCTGCTTATTTCTCAGACTTTGTTTTATTGATATGCTACACATCAATAATGCACTGCTTATCAGCATTGACTTAAAAAATAAACAAGACTTTCTCTGTAATGGATCTATCAACCAAGTGTCTGGGTTACTGACATTAAACCGAGTGATTTGAAAGGGCTGGGTGTATCTGTCTTTCCCTACCAGCTGTATGTCAAGTCAAATCAACTTACAGTCTTTCAAAAATGAGAGAGATGAGCTTAACACAAAAACCATCTCCGAGAAGCCCACCTTCCCTTTTGAGGCGTTGTCTTCTGATGTTTGTCCAGAACGTATCTGGTCCTATTCTTTTAGGCAGGCAGTTAATTGTGAGATAAACAGTTAATGAAGGAGAGACTGTTATCTTTGTAGAGTTTCCCTAGTGATGTTAATGATTTATCAGGTTCAGGACCACTATTGTCTGAGATCCAGATTAACTTTGAACTGGTATTGCGAAGACAATTCTGAAGGACCCTGAGGAGACAGACAGAAGCCATCTGAAACCTCAGGCCGTCACACCTGGTTTCCTTGCCTCTCCTTCCAGACTGAGGGGACTCTCCTCAGAGCCTGGAGCAGCACTGCTGGACAAGTTGCGCTTCCCTCCTTACGTGACTGTGCGTTTGCTCCCTCTATTTGTGTGCGTTGTTGTAAAATGGTGGGTTTGGATGAGTACCTTCTTCCTATAACTAGGTGAACTTGGGTATTTTTTTTCCTCCTCACCCAAGCTGTGTGTGTGTGTGTGTGTGTGTGTGTGTGTGTGTGTGAGAGAGTGTGTGTGTGTGTGTGTGGGTGGGTGTGTGGCTGTTTTCTTAACCAGTAGATTATGTTGGTCTCTGACAGTTGCTCGTGTTACCCTTTGAACATATGTGTATGTCCAGCACTCCTGTGAGCAGCTGTGTGAGCAGTCATGTAGCTGAGACATCTGCTGTTGCATTGATAGCTGAACTGGTTGGGCCCTGCAGAGTCCGCGAGCAGAGCATTGAGGGGGAGGTGGTGGCTTCTCAGGTGACTGAAGCTTTCCTCTGCTCAGTTTCCAGGTGGGCGACCTGGTGCTCATCATCCTGGACGAGCGCCACGACAACTATGTGCTCTTCACGGTGAGCCCCACCCTGTACTTCCTGCACGCGGAGTCCCTGCCCGCCCTGGACCTCAGGCCGGGAGAGGGCGGTAAGTGTCACACTGAGACATAAACCCAGTGTGTGCTTGTCTAACTGTGTCCGAGTTACACAGGCAAGACAGAGCTCTGCTTCCATCTGCTTTTTTGTTTGTTTGTTTGTATTCGGTCTGCATTATCCAGATTATTTTTCTGGGTTCTGTTGACAGTTCAGCCTGAGTGCAGCTAACGCAGTCGGGTCAGTTATCTCATGCCCTGGCGACAGCAGGATTGTACTGTTAAAATGCTCATACCTATGTGAGCTTGAATATAACGTGTTCATTGGTTTATAAGGGCACTTTGCTTGTTTTGGCGACAATAAATTCTTTTAAATTATAAAATGTCTCTTCTGTGCAATATATCATTCTGTGTTTCTACCTTCTTTTTCGTTATTGTCAGTACTTTCATTTTCTTTTCAAAGCAATGAGCTTTGTTAAAACATACCAAGTTGCAGTTAGTATCTGGTACATCGTCTGGTATAATGTACAATTATCTGGTACATTGGCCTTTAAAAGAACTCAAAAAGAACATAATAGACACCCTGAAATACTTTGCCTGAATAGAAAGACTGTATCCATTTGGTTTGATGTTCCTGTTTGGCCTGGAGAATTCCATGGACTGTATAGTTCATGGGGTCACAAAAAGTCAGACAGGACTGAGCAACTTTCACTTCACTTCCCTTCCCTTCCTGTTTGGAGCGGTCAGATGTCAGTTCTCTAACTTGGCCACTGCCTCTGTGCCTGTTGTTGGTGGGTTATATAGAGTGTAACCACAGAAAGTGAGACAAGGCAGTTGCAGTTTAGTTTACTAGTTTTATACGTGGAAAACCGTGAACTTACGTTTTTTCTTTCTTTCTTTTTTTTTTTTTTTTTTTTTGTGGTTTTTGACCAGGGTATTATGGCCTTGACCAGGGGTACTTGTCACTCCTTGGACTTTAGTGTCAGACCAGGGGTCCCCAGCCTCTGGGATCTAATGCCTGTTGATCTGAGGTGGAGCTGGTACAGTAATAATAGAAATAAAGTGCACAGTAAATGTAACGTGCTTGAATCATCCGAAACCATCTGCACCGCTGTCTGTGGAAAAATTGTCTTCCAGTAAACCAGTCCCTGTGTCTGTGTTTGTTTCTGATGGTTTATTCAGGAGATCTGTTAATTTACGTCTTGCCAAGTAATGTTTATAGAATAAAATCAGTTTTATCTTCTCTTGGGAATTTCAGAGGTTTTACTCTAAACAGATAAATTATTGGTCAAATATTTTTGGAATCAACTTTTTTAATGACAACTTCTGATGAATTTTAAGAGAATGAGCTTGCATCTCTCAGCTTGTGACATGAGTTTTTTCATCCTGTTTCCTTCCACATTTTTTTCCTTCCCTTCACAAAAGTAGTCCCTTCAGATGTTCTTTCATTCTTAGGTATTTATTTTGCACTGACTGTTTGTGTTGTGGTGCCAGAAATAAAAATGCAGTGCTTTGCTTTGAAGCTAGAAAATCAGTTTTCTTTTCAGCAGCAGAACAGGTCATGTGTCTGCACTTACAGTAGGTGGCACTGCTGAGCTGCTTAGAATACCTGGATTTATTTGTTCCTGGTTTGTACTCAGATTGTTTGCTTCTGATTTACTTACCATCTGCACTTAAAGGAAAATGAATCCAGTTTTGTTTTATAAGTCATTTTGCATTTCTGTGATTTCACTTGGGAGAAGGTCCTTAGTCTGTTATAATTCTGGCAGTTTGGTTTTTCATGAGTAATTATAATAGTACTTTCAAAAAGAAATTAATGATTTGATTCCATAGCTTCAGGTGCGTCTCGAAGACCATGGGTCCTTGGGAAAGTGATGGAAAAGGAGTACTGCCAGGCCAAAAAGGTAAGCTTCTTGGTGGGATGCAGACCCTGGAGTTGAAAGAAGGTTCTCTGGCTGTGTCATGTAGAAGTCAGGAGCAGTGCTAGTCCTGGCCTTTTAGTTCACTTGAGTCAGGCCTTGAATTTCGTGAATGTGAGTTTGCACCAGCAGTTTTATGAATATTTGTGTTAGTTGCCTTCTGAAAATAGAGCTAGATTACCAACAAACGGTCAACCTGTATAGGAAAACTACAGCAAGTTACTGTTCTGTGTTGAGTTGCTGGTGCTTCTTGTGCAGTAAAGGAGCTGGTGATGAAATCTGTCTGCCGGCAGAGCTGATGCGTCTTGACTCTCAGTGCCCCTCACTGAGGAGAGACAAGTGAAGTGTTGCTGGCTCAGCATGTGCCTGACTGTGATGTGGGCAGTGTCGGTGCTGTGGGCTCAGTGACCTCCAGTGAGCAGCTTCCCGACCCTCCTCTGTGCCCCGTGTACCAGCAGGGCTCGAGCCGGGTGGTGCTGGACTTCTCTTTGATGCTCATAGTAATAACATACGGCTCACTTGGCACCGTATCTTTATCAGTGATCACTGACTCTTGCCTCAGTATTAGTGGCTGAGTCTCCACTCATATGGGGAGGAGGCAGGTGTCCTCTAATAAAGACCCCCCCAGTAATTCAGCTTTGAGTAGTGTGATGGGACGGAACTTAGGCACTTTGGTTTAATCACCCTTTTCTTTCTGTCTTAGGCACAAAACAGATTTAAAGTTCCTTTGGGGACAAAGTTTTACAGAGTGAAAGCTGTGTCATGGAATAAGAAAGTATAATTTGCGGAAGAAATTGAGACCTTCTGTGACGTTTTCCTGGTTTGTCCAACAGTGCTCTTTCATCACTCCAAAAACAGCAGGCCATCTTTTTATATAAAAGTCAACAGGACAATGTACTTCATTGGTGTATATCATTTACTTTTTACCTGGCTACACTTTAGGAACAATAAATTCATCAAAACTCTGAGCTGAATTAAAATGGTTTTGTTTTTTTCTACCCAAGTAACTCTAGAAATGGGGACCAAACTAGTTCATTATCTCAAAGGGCATACCCTGTGCATTGTGGCCTACGATTAGCCATGCTAATTGCCTGTTACATATACATTAGCTTGAACTTAGATAGTCCGTGTTAGTTACTGTACCAGCATTTGTCTTTTTGTGAAGCCAATATCAGAAGACTTGCACTCTTTAACACATTCTTTATAAAATGTATACATCCTTCAGAACTATTTAAAGAGGAGTGTTCCTGCATGCAGATAATCATGGTTTTGTTTGCCTCTGTAGATTACTAAAGCAAATTGTTTCATTTATTTTTTTAAATGCCCTTTGATGTTTCAAAACAAAAAGGAACTCTAATTCAATTGACTGACTTTAAGATCAGGCATATCTACAGTCTTGAGAAGCACTTTGAGCAGATGGTCGCCTGGGTTTTCCAAGGAGGTGTGTGCTGGGGGTGGTCTCCAAGTGGCACACAGCCCCTCCCAACACTTTTGTACTCTGTTTAGAAGAATCATATCGACGAGGTCGTAATTCATGGTTCAGTTTCAGAAAAAGCATAGTCATTGTACATTAACCATTTAGAGGTCATTTAAATAACAAAATGTTGTATTGTAAAAGACATGTAGAATTTTAAAACAATAAAGATTTGAACCTGTAAATGTGTGTGCCTTTTAAAGATGGAAACATTTTTAATATATTTGAGTGACTGCTGGGAAGTGTGAAAAACTTGTTCTGTATCATATCGAAGAGAAACATGTTTATTACAAAAATGTTCTTTAACTGTATGCTATGTAACAGGGTCAAACAGCCTTCTGTAGAGTAGAATTGTGTAAACCCGGTCTTCAGATAAATGCCGCGAACAGAGGCATCTAAGTGAGCTGCCTGAGTGGATTGGGACTTGTTTCAGGTTTGTTGCTAGAGAACAATAATAAAATGGCTTTTTTTTTTTTTCCAGAAAGTATTTAATTTCTTCATAAAAATAAGTTAAATATTTTTTTAAATATGTATATCTAATAGTACAGAAAATGGAATAAACACCATAGTGTATAGAAAACTGAATTTGACAACATATTAATGAATAAATGGACAAATGATTTCACGTTTCTCTTCAGTCCTTCCATTGCATCCTCACGCAGACAGCATCACCAGCAAAGAGCTCTGTGTAAGGGTGGGTCTGCTGAGCAAGGTGTTCTTGGGTCTGAGTGAATCTGCCCGGTGGGCTTTTTTGACTTCAAATTTCAGAGTCTTGCTGTGGAATGCGGGCTGAACCTGATCTCTCCTGAGTGGCACTCTTTAATGTCAACTTTTGTTGCTTATCATTTTTCTTACATCCTATTCTTTATCCATGCTATCAGCGGTTACCTATGCCTTCATAAAGCAAACAAAAAGAAAGTATGGTTTTCTTAGTTACAAAGAAGAGAAATGAAGCCTGGTTGGGTTTCCACCCTCTTTGGGTGGGTGAGGCCAGCCATGACATCAGAGTGCCCAAGCTTCTGTCCCAGGTCTGACTTTATCTAGGCAAGCTGCATAAACTCTGAACCTGCCTCAGAGGGTTATTTTAGAAAATTAAGTGGTGAAAATGATAAATGTAAAGGGCTTTGAACAATTTCACATAAACAGACTAAGTACTTATATATGTTAGCTATTATAAAGATTTCTTCTTTGTCTAATCAGAACCTGCAAATTCACTATGCAAACTTGAATAGAAATGTAGCTTTATTGTAAGAATGAAAGTTTAAGTCACATTTAGATGCCAGTATATTTCAAGCACATAAGAATTATGTGGATGGTTTTATTTTTGCAAAGGTACCTGGATATACTAAGACCAGAATGAGCAAAAATTACACAAATTTTATTTTTATTAAAAATCATCATGGTGTAAAACATGCACATGCTTTCAAAAAAAATTAATATGCCCTTAAAGTGAAAAAAGTGAAAGTCGCTTACTCATGTCTGACTGTCTGTGACACCATGGACTGTGTAGCCTGCTAGGCAAGTCCTCTGTCCATGGGATTTCTCAGCCACGAATACTGGAGTGGGTTACTGTTCCCTTCTCCAGGAGATCCTCCTGACCTAGGGATCGAACCTGGATCTCCCACATTCCAGATTGATTCTTTACTGTCTGAGACACTAGGGAAGCCCTTAAGTTCTGTTTCCCAACTTTGCCAGGTAGAGGTAATTTTGCTTGTTTGGCCACTTTGATGTGCTAAGCTATATGACTAAATTGGTATTTCTGGATAAAGCATTTTTATAATGTCAGTTTACTTTCTCATATGAAAGGAAGATGTAGTTACTTTACAAGAACCTTTTCTGCTGTCATTCCTGTGTAGTACATTACTTTTTAGTTGGTTAGCATTTACGTTATCATGACTTCTTTTTAAGTAGCCATTCTAAGTGGGTGTTTTATGTGCTTGTGGGGAATTTCTGTGTTTTTGTTGAAGAAATACCAGTTCAAGCACTCTTGTCCATTTTTGTTTGTTTGTTTTCTTTTTATTATTGTAAGAGTTCTTCATATATACTGGATTCTACATTTAGATGATTTATAAATATTTTCTCCCATTTGGTAGGTCATCTTGTCAGTTTCTTGAAAATCTCCTTTGATGCACAGCTAGAATGGCTCTGAAACCTGTTCTCACTTTGAGACTTTTGAGCTCTGGAGAAAGTGGAACCCACCACCACCACCACCCCTTACAGAGCCTGAGTTGCCTGTATCTCTGTTGAACTGTTCCTGCAAAGGAACTGCTTCTCTATTTCATCTCTCTTCCAGGGCACAACTGAAGGAAATCAGTGGACACTTGCAAACGTTTCTTGGAAAGCTTTCCTAGCCAAAAACGTGTTTGTTAGTTTTGCCAGTTACCTTGCTGCTAAAAGACGTCAGTCAGCATCTTTCCATCTTCTGTTCCAGTAGCAGTTTTTCTTTTCCAGCCTTCTCAGGCACTTCCCTGTTCTCCCAGCCTCGTCAGGCAGCAGTGCCAAGTGCTCTGCCCCTCACTCTGGCTGCTGGTTGCTGTGTCAAGTATTTGGTGACCGCTCACCCAGAACAGTGGCTTATGATAACATTGATTTGCTTCACGTGGGTGTGCTCATCTGTCAGCTCACCTTGGGTTGGGAGCTCCATGACATTGCTCAGGCCCTCCAGGTGCTTTACTTCCTTATATGTCCTGTCAGAGTACCCTTGTTTCTGAGCAGTGGCCACAGAATTCCTAAAAGTGGCAGGGGGCAGGCAGCAGAGTCAGAGGCTTAGAAGACTTCACATCACTTCTACCAGTCTTTTGGTCACCCTGAGTCACTGAGCCAATCAACACAGAAGTAGCTGCATAGATATAATATCCATGTATGTTTATAGATATTTGATATATATATATGTGTGTGTGTGTGTGTGTGTGTGTGCACGTGCACAGCTAGTCCTGTGCTTCAAGTTGGGCCAATGACATATATAAATGACCCAGAGGGATGGTACGGGGAGGAAGGTGGGAGGGGGGTTCAGGATGGGGAGAACGTGTACACCCGTGGTGGATTCATGTTGATGTATGGCAAAATCAATACAATATTGTAATTAACCTCCAATTAAATTTAATAAAAATATTTTTATATACACTCTTTAAAGCGCCACATGTATGCTTTAAAAACAAGTATGAATATATATTTATGTAAGTAAGTGTATGTATACTTAAGTATAAAATAAGTACATATATATGTAACTAAGTGTAAATTCAAAGTATGTACTTATATATTTATATACTTCAAAATTAGTATAGTATATAACTATTTTGTAATATGCAAAATATATATACTACAAAAATAAGTTTATATGTAAATATATGTCCACATACATTAATAATAGTCACTCAGTCATGTCCAACTCTTTGTGAACCGTTGGCTTAACAGTTGCTCTGTCCTTGAGATTTTCCAGGCAAGAATACTGGAGTGGATTGCCATTTCCTTCTCCAGGAGGTTTTTCTGACCCAGGGATTGAACACAAATCTGTGGTTCCTGCATTGTAAGCAGATTCGTTACCTGCTGAAACATCGGGAAGCCCAAAATGTGTGTGTGTATGTGTGTAGCTACTCCTGTGCTTCAAGTTGTGTGTGTGTGTGTGTGTGTGTGTGTGCTTCAAGTTGCAAGCAGATTCGTTACATGCTGAGCCATCGGGAAGTGTGTGTGTGTGTGTGTGTGTGTGTAGCTACTTCTGTGCTTCAAGTTTGTGTGTGTGTGTGTGTGTAGCTACTCCTGTGCTTCAAGTTTGTGTGTGTGTGTGTAGCTACTCCTGTGCTTCAAGGTGTGTGTGTGTATGTGTGTGTAGCTACTCCTGTGCTTCAAGTTGCAAGCTGATTCGTTGCCTGCTGAGCCATCAGGAAGTTGTGTGTGTGTGTGTAGCTACTCCTGTGCTTCAAGTTGGCTCAGTGACTTGGAGATATATATATATTTTTTCTCTATGCATGTATTTTACATACAATCTTTAAAGCATCACATGTATTTTTGAAGTTAGGACTGAAGTAGCTATTGGCCATTAATGTTTAGGTGTAAATATCCTTGATTTTTTTTAAAGCACATGATTTTAAAATCTAATTTTCATAAATGTGCCCTTTTACTTACTATTAATAACTGGGAAGCAGTTTAAACTGTTACTAATGTCCATTAATTGACAGCTTTTATGTTAGCCATCCTCTTAGAATATAAACCAGCCATCTTTGGCCAATTTGTGAGAACACTTTACACAGTTTACAGTGTTCATGGGTAAAATGGAAATTCAAATGGTTCCTGGCGTATCACTGGTGAGACACGCTATCAGCTAGAAGCTATGTGGTTTATAGACTTCTTAGGTGCTTCTGATGCCAGGGAGGTTGAGCCCCACCTGTTTGTGTCTCACTTTAAAATAGGTGAGGCTTCATAGCAGCATCACTTCCAGTGTTGGCGGAAACAAACCTCCATATGACATGTACATATACACATATACACAACCAGTCCTCTCTAATGTACCCAGATCTCCCACATTGTAGGCAGATGCTTTACCGTCTGAGCCACCAGGGAAGTCCTAGGGTTTTCACCATCACTAGGGTTTAAGGCAGTTTAGGAAGTGTCAGTACTTTGGGGAACTCCAGTAAAGCGTCTGCCTGCAATGCAGGAGACCCGGGTTCGATCCCTGGATTGGGAAGATCCCCTAGAGAAGGAAATGGCAACCCACTCCAGTACTCTTGCCTAGAAAATTCCATGGATGGAGGAGTGTGGTGGGCTACAGTCCATGGAGTCACAAAGAGTCAGACTGAGCGACTTCACTTCACTTTGACAAATGTCAAGTGTTGCTTCAGAGGGGTCTCTGCAGTGTTGTGGACCCTAATGGTACAGATGCTTCTCTGATGGTCTGATTCCAAACCCATATTGTAATGCTTTTCTCTCAGGCTAGTTTAGAAATGCCCCCAACTAACTCCTGTACTGGCCATAGTGGATAATTAATTTGGCTGTCATTTGTAATCTCTTTGGAATTCTGTTTGGCCAGTAGGTGTCTCCTTAACCAGCCCAGGCATCTTCCATGAGTTTGGTTTCCTAAAGAATGAGTTCTTAAAGTGAACTCTTATGGAACTGGAAAGCCTAATCTCACAATCTTATGTGATGCCTGAGTTTTCCGCAATTTCAGTCAAAATTTTAAGCTCCAGGCTTCTCTCTTCTTCCTCACTGTTTGGGAAGTATGGAGATGTCACCACCTATGTATTAATAGGTATCACTTTTAAAACAAGTTGTACATCGTCTATCTAAACCAGTCAATCCTAAAGGAAATCAAACCTGAATATTCATTGGAAGGACTCATCTGAAGCTGAAGCTCTGATACTTTGGCCACTTGATGCGATGAGCCAACTCATTGGAAAAGACGCTGACGCTGGGAAAGATTGAAGGCAGGAGGAGAAGAGGGTGACAGAGGATGAGACGATTGGATGGTATTACTGACTCAATGGACATGAGTTTGAGCAAACTCTGGGAGATGGTGAAGGACAGGGAAGCCTGTCATGCTGCAGCCCATGTGGTTGCAAAGAGTAAGATACAACTTAGCGATGACAACTCATGGTCAGCAAAAGTGCATACTTTCCCCTTTATTTTCATGCCACCGTACACTTAATTAGATCCTTTTTTTAAAAAAATAATAACATTGTCATGAATATCCCTCAGATTTAGCTTGTAACATTGAGGAGTACATGGGAACATGGAAGAGCAATGAGCCATTGTCTTCTGTGACACTCAAAATCTTACCAGACAGATGGTTCTTTTTGTTACCAATTAGAACTAAAAGCAATTGTGCATAATTTAAAAATACTTTGAGATGCCTTATAAATAAGTATCATCATGTAATAAGTAAGAACATTAGAGGTCACCTTCTAACTGTAGTACCTGATATTCCACAAAGCATTTCTACATTGACGCATTATAACACAAGACACCACGCACTCCTTGTAACAGCAGAAGGCTTTCAAACTTACAAAGTTTTGATTTCTTGAAAAACTAACAGGCCGTTTACTGTCATCAGTGATCAGAGTATTAGCTGAGATAGCTGAGACTTCACAACATGAATGAAATGATAATTCCTAGTGAGTAGAGTGGGAATTCCCATGTGGTGCCAAGCAGGAAATGCGAGACGCATGTTCAATCCCTGGGTCAGGAAGGTCCCCTGGAGAAGGAAATGGCAGCTCAGTCCAGTATTCTTGCCTGGGCAATCCCACGATCAGAGGAGCCTGGTGGGCTACAGTCCATGGGGTTGCAGAGTCGCACACTACTGAGCACACCCACAAGGAGCAGACTTGTGGATATAACAAATGTTGAAAAAGCTTCTCAACTTTCAAGCATAAATGCCGCCTTCTTATTGAACTGTCACTTTCCTTCTGTTTAATACAGGTGTGTCAGTGCTGCTCTGTTTTCTAAATAACTTCTCACAAAGCTTTTTCCTAAGGGAAGTCCCTGGTGGTCCAGTGGTTAGGACTCCACGCTTTCACTGCCAAGAATGTGGGTTCAATCCTTGGCTGGGGAACTAAAATCTTGAAAGCCTCGAGGTATGGCAAAAAAAAAAAAAAAAAAATCCATAGTCACGGTTCTTCCATGTTCATAAATAAAGGCAGAGAGCAGATGTGGTTCTGGTATAAAGCAAAACCCATGCTGATTTGTAGTGGCAGAGTATACAGATGGGCCTTGATTTACAATGGTTCAACTTTTGGACTCCCCTGTGATTCAGTAAAAGCCATATTTTGAATCCTGGATTTTGATCTGTGTAAGAGACAGTGCAGGCAGACCATGTGTGAGCGTAGGGATTGTCAGGCAAGGAGTGTGTTCACTGTTGCCTGCTTAGTGAGCCTCTTCTAACAGGAAGAACTGTCCTGCTACAGGGAGTCTCAATTAAACACAGGGAGAGGAGGAAAAAAGAAATCCGTCATTTCTCCATTAAAGCTGCGCATACTGCTGAACCTACTCTGGAACTTGGCACATTCTGAGAAGGACTTGGACATTTTCACGAGATATGAAGTGTGAGTGACCCACAACTTGTAGAAAATTGAACTTGATAGACTAGTTCCACTGGGTGCACCAGAGAAATTGTGAGCATCATGCAATTTTTTTTTTAATTTTCATCTTACAAAGTGCATGGAATTTTATTTCTTACAAATATTTCACAAAATATATATGTCACAATCAAAATACATACAAATATTTCTTGTAGCTAATGTTGCCATTCACAAGCAAGAGCTTAAAGTGTGCTTTTCTCATTAAAAGATAATTTGCAAACAGAGATAGCGTGACTGTCTATAACACTGTATTAAATGCCAGGATTAAAGATAAACTGATGTAGTGATATTTTTACTCATAAAAAAACAGGAAAAGTTTAAATCCCAGGTTATAGCACTAGCTGTTTTCTCTCTGAGGTTTCAAGACATTTTTACAGCATTTCTAGTGAAACGGTTAGTCTGGCATGTCTGACTCTGCAACCCCATGGACTGTAGCCCACCAGGCCCTTCTGTCCATGGGATTCTCCAGGCTAGAATACTGGAGTGGGTTGCCATTTCCTTCTCCAGGGGATCTTCCCAACCCAGGGATGGAACCCAGGTCTCCTGCATTGCAGGCAGATTTCTTTAACGTCTGATCCACCGCTATCAGGAATATAGAAAATGAGTTATGAATAATGCAAAATACAAGTTCCACAGGCATTTGTGTAATTTCATTTTGCTTTCTGGATATTGGGTTAAGGGACATATTAAACTTTATATTGTTAATTTTTTTTTTCTGTTAGAAAAAGTAGACGTAATAAAATTCATAATAAAAAATGCCTGCCAGTGCCTGGCCTGGAGCTCACTGCCACCTTTGTCCTTATAAAGAGATGGAAAGTAAGTTGGGGAAAAGAATCCAAAGAATTCTACCAAAGCAAAAGCATTCACGTCTTCTCCTAAAAATAGCATCTTGGGAAATGCCTGTCTCTGGCCTCACAAATTTAGTCCTGGTTTCTGCTCACAGGATAAAGTGGAAAAGAAACAGAGCCCAGAAATAGACGCACATGTATACAGTCACCTGATTTACAACAAAGGCGCCGTTGCCGCTCAGTGCGGAAAGGACGGTCTTCTTTTTTAGGCTGTTGGTTTCGTATTGGATTGCAGCTGATTAACAGTGTTGCGATGTTTCAGGTGCACAGCAAAGGGACTCAGCCACACACACACATGCATCCATTCTCTCCCAAACGCCCCTCCCATCCAGGTGGCCACACAACACTGAGCAGAGTTCCCCGTGCTGTACAGTAGGTCTTTATTGGTTATTCAGTTTAAATACAGCAGTGTGTACATATCCACCCCAAACTCCCTAACTATCCCAGGTCACTGTAAGTTCCTTCTTACAGTTGTGCGTGGTCTTCTTAACAAAAGATCCTGCATGGAAAATAGATGCATCATGGCCTTGACTGCAGATGATGCACAAAATTTATTTGAAGCATAAAAAACATATTTGAAATGGATCATAAATGTAAAAGGCAAAACAATAAAACTTTTAGGAAAAACACTATAGAAAAATATCTTATCTCCTCTGGGGAAGGACTGAAAAAAACCAATTAAGAGACTGAGACATTGGATTTCATTGAAACTAAGAACTACTGTTCATGAAAAAACAAACAAAACTCTTAATTAGAGTAAAAAGGCAAGTCATAGACTGGGAGAAGGTATTTACAATACCTACATCTAACAAAAGACTCATATCTAAATTATATAAAGAACTACAGAGCAATTAAAAAAAAACTGATGTAAAAGTTAACAAAAGACTAGATGGGATCATCACAAGAGGATAACCAAAAAAAATAAAAACAAAAAAATAAATAAAAAATAAAAAGAGGATAACCAGTGGCCAATAAGTGACTAAAAAAGTGCTTAAATTATTAACTATCAGGAAAATGCAAGCCAAAACCACAATGAAGTGCCACTGCACACCCAGTCCACTGGCTTAAATTCAAAAGACTAAGAAGTGTTTACAAAGAAGTGGGACAATTGGAACTCATACCCTGGCTCAGATCATGAACTCCTTATTGCAAAATTCAGACTTAAATTGAAGAAAGTAGGGAAAACTACTGGACCATTCAGATATGACCTAAATCAAATCCCTTATGATTACACAGTGGAAGTGACAGATAGATTCAAGGGATTAGATCTGATAGAGTGTCTGAAGAACTATGGACGGAGATTCCTAACATTGTACAGGAGGCGGTGATCAAAACCATCCCCAAGAAAAAGGAATGCAAAAAGGCAAAATGGTTGTCTGAGGAGGCCTAACAAATAGCTGAGAAAAGAGAAGTGAAAGGCAAAGGAGAAAAGGAAAGATATACCCATCTGAATGCAGAGTTCCAGGGAATAGCAAGGAGATGATAAGAAAACCTTCCTCAGTAATCAATGCAAAGAAATCAGTTCAGTCACTCAGTCGTGTCCTACTCTTTGCAACACCATGGACTGCAACACGCCAGGCTTCCCTGTCCATCACCAACTTCCGGAGCTTGCTCAAACTCATGTCCATAGAGTTGGTGATGCCATCCAACCGTCTCATCCTCTGTCGCCCCCTTCTCCTCCTGCCTTTAGTCTTTCCCAGCATCAGGGTATTTTCTAGTGAGTCAGTTCTTTGGGTCAGGTGGCCAAAGTATTGGGGCTTCAGCTTCAGCATCAGTCCTTCTGATGAATATTCAGGACTGATTTCCTTTAGGACTGACTGATTTGATCTCCCTGCAGTCCAAGGGACTCTCAAGAGTCTTCTTCAACACCACAGTTCAAAAGCATTGATTCTTTAGCACTCAGCTTTCTTTATGGTCCAACTCTCACATCCATACCTGACCACTGGAAAAGCCATAGCCTTGACTAGATGGACCTTTGTCAACAAAGTAATGTCTCTGCTTTTTAATATGCTGTCTAGGTTTGTCAGCTTTCCTTCCAAGGAGCAAGCATTCTTTTAATTTCATGACTGGAGTTACCACTTCTCCATCTTTGGCTGCAAAGTATATAATCAATCTGATTTCAGTATTGACCATCTGGTAATGTCCATGTGTAGAGTCTTCTTTTATGTTGTTGGAAGAGGGTATTTGCTATGACCAGTGCGTTTCTCTAGGCAAAACTCTGTTAGTCTTTGCCCTGCTTCATTTTGTACTCCAGGGCCAAATTTGCCTGTTACTGTATCTCTTGACTTCCTACTTTTGCATTCCAGCCCCCTATAATGAAAAGGACATCTTTTTGGGGGTGTTAGTTCTAGAAGGTCTTGTAGATCTTCATAGAACTGTTCAGCTTCTTCAGCATTTCTGGTTGGGTTATAGACTGGGATTACTGTGATATTGAATGGTTTGCCTTGGAAACGAACAGAGATCATTCTGTCATTTTTGAGATTGCACCAAGATTGCATTTCAGACTCTTTTTTGACTATGAGGGCTACTCCGTTTCTTTTAAGGGATGCTTGGCCACAGTAGTAGATATCATAGTCATCTGAATTAAATTCACCCATTCCAGTCCATTTTAGTTCAGTAATTACTAAAATGGCGATGTTCATTCTTGCCGTCTCTTGTTTGACTACTTCTAGTTTACCTTGATTCATGGACCTAACATTCTGGGTTCCTATGCAATATTGCTATTTACAGCATCGGACTTTACTTCCATCACCCGTCACATCCACAACTGGGCATTGTTTTCACTTTGGCTCCACCTCTTCATTCTTTCTGGAGTTATTTCTCCACTTTTCTCCAGTAGCATATTGGGCACCTACCGGCTGGGGGAGTTCATCTTTCAGTGTCATATCTTTTTGCCTTTTCATACTGTTCATGGAGTTCTCAAGGCAAGAATACTGAAGTGGTTTGCCATTCCCTTCTCCATGTTTTTTCAGAACTCTCCACCATGACCTGTCTGTCTTGGGTGGCCTTACACAGCATGGCTCATAGTTTCACTGAGTTAGACAAGGCTGTGGTCCATGTAATCAGATTGGTTAGTTTTCTGTGATTGTGGTTTTCAGTCTGTCTGCCCTCTGATGGAGAAGGATAAGAGGCTTATGGAAGCTTCCTGATGGGAGAGACTGACTGTGGGGGAACCCGGGTCTTGTTTTGATGGGCAAGGTTATGCTCGGTAAATCTTTAGTCCAAGTTTCTGTTGATGGGTGGAGTCTGTTCCCTCCCTGTTGTTTGACCTGAGACCAAACTATGGTTGAGTTAATGAAGATAATGAGGACCTCCTTCAAAAGGCCCCCTGCATGCACTGCCATACTCAGTGCTCCTGACCCAGCAGTAGGCCACCACCGACCCACGCCTCCACCAGAGACTCCTGGACATTCACAGGCAAGTTTGGGTTAGTCTCTTGTGGGGTCACTGCTCCTTTCTCCTGGGTCCTGGTGCTCACAAGGTTTTGTTTGTGCCCTCCAAGAGTCTGTTTCCCCAGTCCTGTATAAGTTCTGTAATCAAATCCCATTGGCCTCCAAAGTCAAATTCTCTGGGAGTTCACAGTCCTTTTGCCAGATTCCCAGGTTGGGAAATTTGTTATGGGTCCTAGAACTTTCTTAACAGTGCAAGAATTTCTTTAGTATAATTGTTCTGCAGTTTCTGGATCATCTGCTCGGCAGCTCTATGGTGGGGTTAATGGCGACCTCCAAGAGGGCTTATGCCACAGGCTGTGTGGCCAGATACCTTCACCCAGAGCCCCTGCCCCTGCGGCAGGCCACTGCTGATGCTTAAACTTCTTCACAGGAGACTCAAACACAGGTCTGACTCAGTCTCTGTGTGGTCTCTGTGTCCTGGTGTGCACAAGGTTTTGTTTGAGCCTTCCAAGCATCTCTGGCAGGTATGAGTTTGATTCTAAATATGATTTTTCCCCTTCTACTGTCTTGCTGGGGCTTCTCCTTTGGGCTTGGATGTCAGGTATCTTTTTTTGGTGGGATCCAACATTATCCTGTTGATGGTTGTTTATCAGCGAGTTGTAATTTTGGAGTTTTCACAGAAGATGAGCACACATCCTTCTACTTTACCATCTTGCCAATAATGCAAGAAATAGATGGAAAACAATAGAATGGGGAAGACTAGAGATCTCTTCAAGAAAATTAGAGATACCAAGGGAACGTTTCATGCAAAGATGGGCACAATAAAGGACAGAAATGGTATGGGCCTAACAGAAGCAGAAGAAATTAAGAAGAGGTGGCAAGAATACACAGAAGAGCTATACAAAAAAATCTTAATGACCCAGATAACCACAATGGTGTGATCACTCACTAACGCCAGACATCCTGGAATCCAAAGTCAAGTGGGCCTTAGGAAGCATCACTATGAACAAAGCTAGTGGAGGTGATGGAATTCCGGCTGAGCTGTTAAAGTGCTGCACTCAGTATGCCAGCAAATCTGGGAAACTCAGCAGTAGCCATAGGACTTGAAAAGGTCAGTTTTCATTCCAGTCCCAAGAAAACAATGACAAAAAATGTTCAAACTACCGCACAATTGCACTCATCTCACACTCTAGCAAGGTAACGCTTAAAATTCTCCAAGCCAGGCTTCAACAATACAAGAACCGTGAACTTCCAGATGTTCAAGCTGGATTTTAGAAAAGGCAGAGGAACCAGAGATCAAATTGTGAGCATCCATTGGATCATAGAAAAAGCAAGAGAGCTCCAGAAAAGCATCTACTTCTGCTTTATTGATTATGCCAAGCCTTTGACTGTGGATCACAACAAACTGTGGAAAATTCTTCAAGAGATGGGAATACCAGACCACCTTATCCGCCTCCTGAGAAACTTGTATGCAGGTCAAGAAGCAACAGTTAAAACTGGACATGGAACAACGAACTGGTTCCAAATTGGGAAAGGAGTACATCAAGGCTGTATATTGTTGCCCTGCTTATTTAACTTCTATGCAGAGTGCATCATGAGAAATGCTGGGCTGGATGAAGCACAAGCTGGAATCAAGATTGCCAAGAGAAATATCAATAACCTCAGATATGCAGATGATACCACTCTTATGGCAGAAAGCAAAGAGGAACTAAAGAGTCTCTTGATGAAAGAGGAGAGTGGAAGAGCCATCTTAAAACTCAACATTCAAACAACGAAGATCATGGCAGCCAGTCCCATCACTTCATGGCAAACAGATGGGGAAATAATGGAAACAGTAAGATCATTTATTTTCTTGGGCTCCAAAATCACTGCAGATGGTGACTGCAGGCTCCTTGAAAGAAAAGTTATGACCCACCTAGACAGCATATTAAAAAACAGAGACATTACTTTGTGGACAAATGTTCATCTAGTCAAATCTATGGTTTTTCCAGAAGTCATGTATGAATGTGAGAGTTGGACCATAAAGAAAGCTGAGCACTGAAGAATTGGTGCTTTTTGAACTGTGGTGTTGAAGAAAACTCTTGAGAGTCCCTTGGACTTCAAGGAGATCAAACCAGTCAGTCCTAAAGGAAATCAGTCCTGAATATTCATTGGAGGGACTGATGCTGAAGCTGAAGCTCCAATACTTTGGCCACCTGATTTGAAAAGAAGAGCCAACTCATTGGAGAAGACCCTGATGCTGGGAAAGATTAAAGGCAGGAGGAGAAGGGGACAACAGAGGACAAAATGGTTGGAGGACATCACCAACTCAATGGATATGAGTCTCAGAAAGCTCTGGGAGATGGTGAAGGACAGGGAATCCTGGTATGCTTCAGTCCATGGGGTCACAACTGAACAACAGCAACAACCCTGTTGGGGGGAGAAGTGGGGAAGGGGTTTGAAAACATGGCAGGATCCTTTGAAAGTACACTCTTCCTTACTGGCATAGCAATCTCACCCTTGTGTGTGTTAGTCGCTCAGTCATGTCTGACTCTGAAACCCCATGGACTGTAGCCCACCTGGTTCCTCTGTCCATGGGATTTCCGAGGCAAGAATACTGAAGTGGGTTGCCATTTCCTACTCCTGGGATCTTTGTGACTGAGGGATTGAACCTGGGTCTCCTGCATTGGCAGGCTGATATTACTGTCTGAGCCACCAGGGAAGCCCAATCTCACCCTTAGGATTTATCCAAGAATAATGAGTGTGTACATTTATTCAAAGATGCACAAGATAATGTAAATAGATAAAACCTGGAAACAATCAAAATGTTTTTCCATAAACATTTTTCAACATTTACCTATTTTTCAATAAAAAATGGATAAATCAATCAAGGTATATTCACACAGTGGTATGTGCCCAGCAGGGTCCTCTGTCCCAGGGGATTCTCCAGGCAACAGTACTGAAGTGGGTTGCCATGCTCTCCTCCAGGGGGTTTTCCCAACCTGGAGATTGAACCCAGGTCTCTCTCATTGCAAGTGGATTCTTTACTGTCTGAGCCCCAGAGAAGCTCAAGAATACTGCATTGGGTAGCCTATCCCTTCTCCAGGGGAACTTCCTGACCCAGAAATTGAACCAGGGTCTCCTGCATTGCAGACAGATTCTTTATCAGCTGAGTTACCCAAGAAGCCCACAGTGGTATATTACATAGCATCTTAAAAGAATGAGCTGTTGGTACACATAACATAAAGAAATATCATAGAAATAACAATGAATTAAAACAACAGATATAAAAGATTACATATGAGTGATTCCATTTAAATGAAGTTCAAGTATGACCAAATTAAAATATACACACTTGCCGGGGACCAGCCCCGGCTGATCCAGGGTATTCGAAGGAGAGACAGCATCGGCGAGGATCAGGAAACAACTGCTTAATTAAACATTAATTAAGGATATAAAGAGTAATAGAATGAGGATAGCTCAGTGAGGAATTTCAGTGGAGAAAAGAGGCTGAGTAGCTTGGTTTACGCGGGAGACCAATAAAACTTCAAGACAAGAAGTTTGCACCACTTACGTAGGCCGCAGGTGTCCTTCCGTTGTCCCGAAGGAGGGGAGACACTGAGGCCTCCCCAGTCGGATCTTAGAAGCCCAGGCATAATTAGTAAGCATGGTGGGTTCCGCGCTCCAGATGGAGACAGCCAGAGTGAGACAGAGAGCGCGACATGGGGAGACCAAGTTTCGGTGAACAAGGCCCACACTCCAAAGTAGTTTTTATAGCTTAAGTTATGCATAGAGGATAATGGGGGAAGGGGTGGAGTCATGCAAGGATGGCAGTTCCTGGTTCTAATCGAAGCCAGACTTTCAAACTTATCGTATGCAAAAGTTCAGGTGATTTACATCATCTTCTGGCCAGGAGGCCTGTTAACATTTTAAGAAACTTATTTTTCTCTAAAGGTGATTATTCCAAAGTCAGGCACCAGCCTCCAAAAAAGCATTGGACAAAGCTGCATTCTTATAGGGCAAAGATGTGGTGGGCTCAATCAAGAAAAGAATTAACTCAAGGGTCCAAGGTTACAAACATTGAGGCTACTATTTACATTTCTATACACCCATTATATCAATCAATACACTGCCAAGGACACAGTAGGTAAGGAGTATGGAGACTTAGCAGCAAACATTGGCCCAATAAGTGAAAAACCCTTCACCAATACAATTTCTAATCAGTCTTTTAACTACTCAAAGGAATCTGTGTTTAGACAGTTTAGAACATCTGCCTCTCACAGTTGGGAGGCTCTGAACAATCACATGTGGCCGGAAAAACCTATTCAGGCAGGCTAGAGGATTTCCAAAGGAGTTTGTAGGTTGAAACACTGTCACACCCAGGAATTATTAACTGGAGCTGTAAGCTAACTTTTTTCAGAGAGAGGTAGTGGGGGACAGCCCCCCGTAAAGTCAGAGGTGCAGGTGAGAGCACAAAGCAGAAAGTAGGTAGACTCTGGTTTGGGGGGGTAGATACTCGAGAATTTCCAGGGGGACTCCTGAGGCTCGATCCCGCCTTTGCGTATGACGAGCCTCCTTCCTCATGACCTTTGCCACGCGGGCGGAGTTCCTCACGCTGGCAGTGATAGAATTCCAGTTGAGCTATTCCAGATCCTGAAAGATGATGCTGTGCAAAGTGCTGCACTCAATATGCAATATGCGACTCAATATGCAATCTGCCGGCTCCCGGCATACACTGTTTTATTTAAAAGGGATGGGATGACCGTGTATCTCTGGATATATGCCCTGGAGTGGGATTGCTGGATCCTGTGGTAACTGTATTTTTAGTTTTTAAGGAACCTCCATACTATTCTCCACTGTGGTTGTACCACCTACATTGGTTTACATTCCCACCTACAGTGTAGAAGTGTTCCTGGCCATTCTGACTGGTGCAAACTGATACTTCGTTGTAGTTTTGATTCACACTTTGCTATTTATTAGCGATGTAGAACATCTTTTCATGTGCCTGTTGGCCTTTGGTATGAAGTCTGATGCAGTTTTAGACAACAGAACTCTTGGTCCCTGTCTTCTTACAAGATAAACATGCTTGAAGAGGGGAACTCAAAGCAAGAAAATGGGAAGGCTCTGCTTTCTTATTGCTGGCACTTTAAAGTGTGCAGCCCGTGGTTAACAACATGCCAGAAAAACTTGGGGTTCAGGACAGATGATCTGTCCAATTTTGAAACTTAAATGATGTAGTGTGTAGCCTAGGAGGTGTGTGCATGAAAGAGAACGGCAGATCCATGTCTTTGATGATGGAGAAAGGACAAGAAGTTGGGGTGGTTTAATCTGCATTTTTAAAGCAGCCCCCTCCCCACATTGAGGGGCCTCCTTGGTCACTGTCCGGGTGCCTGGTAGCACTGTTGGAAGCCCACAAAGTGCCCCTCGCTGGCATCTCCTGTCTCAACCCTGGACAAGACCTCTAGCATCTCTCCCTGCCCTCAGCTAAACCCATCACCCAAGCCCGCAACACACCCCAGGGACGAGCGGAATCCCAGATCTTTCTAAAGCAGCAGAGGAAACAGGCCAGTTTAGCCAAACCAACACACTTCATACATGTAGTCAGAGGAGACAGCTAGCTTGCTTGAAAAAAAAAAAAATCAACCTTGTTTCTCACCCAAAATAACATCTAGATGAACTGAGGATAGAAAATGTGCTGCTGTTAAGTCGCTTCAGTCGTGTCCGACTCTGTGCAACCCCATAGACGGCAGCCCACCAGGCTCCTCTGTCCCTGGGATTCTCCAGGCAAGAACACTGGAGTGGGTTGCCATTTCCTTCTCCAATAGAAAATGCAAATGCCATTTAAAAACAAGCCCAGTGAAGCAGTTAAATGTTTGTCACCACCCAGAAGGGGGAGACTTTCTAATCTTACAAAAAAGAAATTATAAAAGGAAGAGAAAAAGATAAACTTGTCTGTGCTAATGAAAAAGTCTCTTCAGTGAATGGAATAACCAAAATAAAATGGCCAACAGCTCACAAAGAAATATTTCTACAACTATGATGAAGGCTTACTATTTTATACAATTAAAAATAATTACAAATTAATAAGAAAGTTTCTAAGATCATCACATGACTGAGCTCAATTACTACAACAGATGCCAAGAAATTTTTTAAACAAATTGGAACCTGTTTTATTTTTTAAGTTTTGCAAAGAGGGTATTAAATGAGAAAGGTGAAACTAAAACTGTTCGTGTGTATGCTAAGTTGCTTCATTCGTGTCCAACTCTTTACAACCCTATGCATGATAGCCCACCAGGCTTCTCTCTCCATGGGATTTTTGAGGCAAGAATACTGGAGTGGGTAGCCATTCCCTTCTCCAGGGGATCTTCCCAAGTCAGGGATTGAACCCACATCTCATTATGTGCCTGCATTGGCAGGCAGGCTGTTTATTCTCTGGCCTAAATTACAGATTATTTCCTTTGCTGCTGCTGCTTGCTAAGTCACTTCAATGATGTCCGACTCTGTGTGACCCCATAGACGGCCTCTACCAGTTGCCTTAATAGTTTAATTCCACCTACTTAATAGTTTAATTCCATCCACTTCTTGGTGGATTTTAATTTGTCTTCCAGGAGAATTCAGCTTTTCAGAAGCATTGAAATTGTTCTATCACAAAGTTTAGTTTTATTTCTGCTTGTGACTTTGAAACCTTTGATAATCATTCTTTGTTATAGATGGATCCAAGCCTGCCCTTCACCTACCATTTTCTTTCTCATTTCCTCCTTCTGCTCTGTGTGTTTCTGTTTAGTGTTTAGTGTTTTAGAGCTACCTACTGCATGAACATGGTAGTCACATCACATGTGGATGCTTGTGGGAACTCTCAGGGCTCCAACCCTGAATTTGGAGAGCAAAAAGTGTAACTGCTGTTATTCAGTCACTCAGTCATGTCTGACCCTTTGTGACCTCATGGACTGCAGCATACCAGGCTTCCCTGTCCTTCACTATCTTCCAGAGTTTGCTCAAACTCATGTCCATTGAGTCGGTGATGCCATCCAATCATCTCATCATTTGTCACCCTTTTCTCCTCCTGCCCTCAATCTTTCCCAGCATCAGAGTCTTTTACAATGAGTCGGCTCTTTGCATCAGGTAGCCAAAGTATTGGAACTTCAGCATCAGTCCTTCGAATGAATATTCAGGGTAGATTTTTCTTTAGGATTGACTGGTTTGATCTCCTTGCTATCCAAGGGACTCTCAAGAGTCTTCTCCAACACCACAGTTCGAAAGCATCAGTTCTTTGATGCTCAGCCTTCTTTATATTAAAAAAAGTATAATTAAGTATCTTAATAAATTCAATAGTTTTGGGTCAATATTGTCAAACTTGGGTTTCTTTCTTTTCTTTTTTTTTGGCCACATGATATGGCACGAGGAATCTTAGTTTCCCAACCAGGAATCGAACCCACTTCCCATGAGTGGAAGCATGGCATCCTAACCACAGGATCGTCAGGGAATTTCCTCCTCAAATTTGGATTAATCTGTCCAGGACCAGTTGTTTGGGCAGAGCCCTTGAGGAGTTTCGGGAAACTAGCCTTTTTCAAGCATCCAATGTTCTGAACTTACAGGAACAGCCATTGCAGGCCTGTGTGCTGAGCTCCTGTGACTGACTCTCCCGGGTGTCAGGCACTGTAGTAGATGTCCTGGGTGACTCCGCCCAGGCTGCCCTGTTTGCTCTGTCCTTGGAAATTTAGTCCTCGGTGTCTTCTTCCAAATTCATCTTGTCTCCGTGAGCTCACTGGCTGCCACCTCCCTGAGGAAGGAAGCCTGGAAGGCAGAGATGGTTTGCAGCCTGCCCCTATGGTCTAGGACTTCCCTGGTGGCTCAGATGATAAAGCATCTGCCTGCAATGCAGGAGACCCAGATTCAATCCCTGGATTGGGAAGATGCCCTGGAGAAGAAATGGCAACCCACTCCAGTATTCTTGCCTGGAGAATCCCATGGATGGAGGAGCCTGGTGGGTTACAGTCCATGGGTCTCAAAAGAGTCAGACACAACTGAGCGACTTCACTTTCTTTCACTTTTCCTATGGTCCAGCTCACTGTGGCCATGGGCCGCACCTCCAGAAAGGGGTCCCTGAGTTTAAACATCACAGACGCCTGCGCTTATCTTCTGTGGCCAAAGCAGGCCGTGTGTGTGCAAGGCTAACATTGAACGCATCCAAGGAACGTCTGTTTTCTACATGTCCTGTGTTGTTCATGAGCAATTTTTAAATTACCTTATGTTTAAGACTAAAGTTCCTTATAAAGTAATTTTATTTATTATTTTTCTTATTTCTGGCTGTGCTGGGTCTCTGTTGCTGCGAGGGCTTTTCCGTAGTTTCAGTGAGTGGGGCGCTTTCTTGTTTTGGAGCGCAAGCTCTAGGGTGCGCGGGCTTCTGTAGCTGTAGCGCATGGGCTTAGTTGTAATGGTAGTAGTAATAATGGCTAAACATCTAGTGTACAAGGATAACATCACAGTTGGATGATATTTTCATACAAGAAGATTATATTTAGTTCCAAGACTGGTGTTTTTTTTTAAAAATTCTAATTTCTCCTAAATGCCTGGAGATCAATTTATAAAAAAGGCCTTATTAACATTATTAACATTCTGAGGTGTGTTAATCTGGAGGTACAAAAAGGCCTCAACACAAATTGCTGACGATGTCAGAAAAAATAAAAAGCTCAGGTATTAGCAGGGGAAACAATATCCCATGACTGAGAGGTGCTTTCAATGATGGATTTCACACCCAAACCCTAACCCTAGCCCTAACCCAGCAGTCTAAACTCCTCTAATCGTACAATAAGGGCACAGATAAGTGAAAGGACATTTCGATTTTGAGTGACACACTTAGGAAACGAATATTACTACTGACCATCTGCTCCTGTAAAATATGCCTGGACGTGTTTCCTAGTGGCAGAAGGTGAGACTAGGCACAGTCTCAGAATTGTCAGGGATGGTCCCACTGAAAACAACAATCACCATCTTGCCAAAGTGAGTGTGGTGTTTCCATGATGGGTAACCAAGTTGAAGATGCTGTTTCCTATCATCTGCTTGATATCAATGAGTACCGGTTACAAAGGTAGCAATTGCTTTAATAATTAGGTCACCAAAAGAGCATACGAAATTAACCTTGTTTCTTTGAATTTGGCTACTATTTACATGCAGAGTGCAGCAAGCCTCTATCCTACATCTAAATTCAAATCTCTTTGACCTGAGGAATAATGTATGAAAAATCTAATACAAACACGTAATTTTTTCAACTCTGCAGATTTTATTCATGCAATAGATATTTGACAGAGTTCTTCCTGCAATGAATGACTTAAAATCTATTCTCTTCATTAGCAGGCCACTTCCTCGGAAAGTCAAAATTTAATAGATGATTTCTTTGAATAGCATATAAGTTTTTCCATTGTGATTTGGATACAAAGCATGAATTCAAACATTTGCTTGGCTCCAGTGTTCTAAAATTCAAGCCTATTATTAATCATCAATGTTGTTGTTCAGTGGCTCAGTCACGTCCAACTCTTTGTGACCTCATGGACTGCAGCAGACCAGTCTCCTCTGTCCTTCACTATCTCCCGCAATTTGCTTAAATTCATGTCCATTGAGTCGGTGATGCCATCCAACCATCTCATCCTCCATCACCCCCTTCTCCTCCTGTCCTCAATCTTTCCCAGCATCAGGGTCTTTTCCAATTAGTCCACTTTTCACATCAGGTGGCCAAAGTATTGGAGCTTCAGCTTCAGCAACAGTCCCTCCAATGAATATTCAGGGTTGATTTCCTTTAGGATTGACTGGTCTGATCTCCTTGTAGTCCAAGGCACTCTCAAGAGTCTTCTCAAACACCACAGTTCAAAAGCATCCATAGAGTTGTATAAAATCATAAGCTATCAGAGGTTGCCATAGCCATCATCATGAAAACCTGAAACAATGCTTCTTTTCTGTAGTGTATACGAATTTCCTAGGGCTATCAACCTGATGTTTGGATTGCTCCAGAGAAGGAAAAAGTTACTACCACTCAGGACAGAGTTGAAAATGTGTAAATCTTTACTCTGAAAGTGATGTCTGAACAGATCAGAGGAATGAATGTCTCAACCCTCAGTGCTGAGGCTTCCAGGCAGGGTGAGAGATGCAGGAACACCTGTCCAGGGTGATGAAAGGAATAAGGCTCTTCAGCAGTAACACAGCGCAAGGGACAGAAACACTGTCCTCACTCCATACATGTTTTATCTGCCCAGAGAATTGCAGATGAGAAGCAGAGCAGAGAAGGAAATTCTTCTCAGGTGAGATGTCCCTGGCATGACCTTGGGAGACGAGGCTGGGGTGAAGGTGTCCTCTGTGGGGGACTTGCAGCTCAGGTTCTGGCCCCGGGCTGGGAGGGAAGGACCAGCCCGCAGACACCCCAGAAAGACACTGAGCAGCTGGGAGGACAAGACTGGCTGTAAAATAGAGAGTAACTAATTCCCTCGTAAAACTGTCAAAAACCCCTTTTTGGGACAGTTGGGTTTAAGTAATCATATTAATCACCCTTGTGAGATTTACATGGAGATTAGCAGATACATAAGGTCCCTTTTTTCCTTAAAGGGTTTGGATTGGTTTTATAGTTAAGACTGCTTAAGAAGATAGAAGATGGAACTTTAAACAAACTTTTACAGTAGGTTTAACGAGCACAGCATCCCCGGAGGGCTGGAGATTTTCCCCCTAAGCGTGTTCTCAGCCCAACCATCGACCTCACTCAGAAAACATTCATTAATTTAACTGGTGGCACTGAGTCCATTCATAAGAAATAAACCATCCCGTGAATGGTTTATTTAAAGCCATAAATAATATTTCTATCTATATACCACAAATAATATTTTTCAGTTTTTTTAAGGTAAATGAGTATTCTTTCTGCTGCGAAATAGAATAAAACTAGAAACAGCAAGTAAATTGATAGTCCTTTGAGGCAGTAAAAGTCATTTCCCCCATTGTTCCTGTCATTTTTAAGCATTTTAATTTAAATAGAAGGTAGTATTTTCTTCAGGAGACTCAAGTAACAAGAATGAATCTCCTTCATTGCTAAGGATGACAATCAATGAGTTTGTTTATGACTCGTAATAACAAAGAGAATTTATATGAATTCTTTTGGTTGAAATAAAATTGCTCCCCTGTATCTTGATTTCAGAGACCTCTTCCAGTTTATAGCCTCTATGAATGTGAAAGTGTGACATGTTAGTCGCTCAGCTGTGTTTGACTCTTTGCGACTCTATGGACTGTAGCCCACCAGGCTCCTCTGTCCACGGGATTTCCCAGGCAAGAATACTGGAGTGGGTTGCCATTCCCTTCTCCAGGGGTTCTTCCTGACCCAGGGATCAAACCCAGTCTCCCTCATTGCAGGCAGTTTCTTTAACGTCTCAGCCACCACTGAAGTCCTGATGGACATGATTTCGGAGAAACCCCAGAGTTGGAAGAGTCAGAGAATTCTAGCTGAGGGAGCTCCTTCAACTACAACAGTTGTGAAAGCGGCATAGAGAGCTCAGAGAGCTGGGGAGGGCCTTGGAGGCTGAAGGAAAACACAATAAAGGGATGAAAAGTGAAATCAGGCATTTTTGGCAATTTATTGCCTTTCTGGTCTAATCATCTGTCCAGAAATTAAGTCACCACTGCCACCTAATGGTGAATAAGCTGCCCATTCTAACCTCGTCCTGCACAGAAACAGACTGGGAGGAATCCTGTTGATCTTTCTCACTTGCTCCAATCAGCCCACCCCCAAATATGTATTGAGCTCCATTCAGAGTAACCAGGGGAGTAAAAAGTAAATGCCCTGTCTTCAGGCTGGAAAAATTGAAGATATGGTTTAAAAGATACTATACGCAAGACAGCTGACTGCTCACCTGTTTCAATGCAACGTGAGGTCCTAGGAGGAGAATTGGAAGGGACTAATTTAGCTTGTCTGCTTATTTAACTTATATGCAGAGTACATCATGAGAAATGCTGGGCTGGAAGAAGCACAAGCTGGAATCAAGCACAAGCTGGAATCAACCTCAGATATGCAGATGAGACCACCCTTATGGCAGAAAGTGAAGAGGAACTATAAAGCCTGTTGCTGCTGCTGCTGCTGCTAAGTCGCTTCAGTCGTGTCCGACTCTGTGCGACCCCATAGACAGCAGCCCACCAGGCTCCCTCGTCCCTGGGATTCTCCAGGCAAGAACACTGGAGTGGGTTGCCATTTCCTTCTCCAATGCATGAAAGCCAAAAGTGAAAGTGAAGTCGCTCAGTCGTTTCCGACTCTTAGCGACCCCATGACTGCAGCCTACCAGGGTCCTCCATCCATGGGATTTTCCAGGCAAGAGTACTGGAGTGGGATGCCATTGCCTTCTCCGAAAAAGCCTGTTAATGAAAGTGAAAGAGGAGAGTGAAAAAGTTGGCTTAAAGCTCAATATTCAGAAAACGAAGATCATGGCATCTGGTCCCATCACTTCATGGGAAATAGATGGGGAAACAGTGGAAACAGTGTCAGACTTTATTTTTTTGGGCTCCAAAATCACTGCAGGTGGTGACTGCAGCCATTAAATTAAAAGATGCTTATTCCTTGGAAGGAAAGTTATGACCAACTTAGATAGCATATTCAAAAGCAGAGACATTACTTTGCCAACAAAGGTCTGTCTAGTCAAGGCTATGGTTTTTCCATTGGTCATGTATGGATGTGAGAGTTGGACTGTGAAGAAAGTTGAGTACCGAAGAATTGATGTTTTTGAACTGTGGTGTTGGAGAAGACTCTTGAGAGTCCCTTGGACTGCAAGGAGATCCAACCTGTCCATTCTAAATGACATCGGTCCTGGGTGTTCTTTGGAAGGAATGATGCTAAAGCTGAAACTCCAGTACTTTGGCCACCTCATGTGAAGAGTTGACTCATTGGAAAAGACTGTGATGCTGGTAGGGATTGGGGGCAAGAGGAGAAGGGGACGACAGAGGATGAGATGGCTGGGTGGCATCACTGTGTCAATGGACATGAGTTTGGGTGAACTCTGGGAGTTGGTGATAGACAGGGAGGCCTGGCGTGCTGCGATTCATGGGGTCGCAAAGAGTCGGACAGGACTGAGCGACTGAACTGAACTGAACTGAACTGAATTTAGCTTGTCACTGGCTGAGATGGTGGTGGTAGGTGGTCCACACAAAAATGACACACACACAGAGGAAGCTTTACACGGGGTCTGAAGAGGGGCTCCCAGGTCCAGTGTGCCCAAGACAGCCGTCAGCCTCACATGTCAGTGGCATTTCTAACACACAGGTTTGAGAGTTAATTGAGGAATCTTAAGGAGAGGAACCAACCTCTCCCTTCTGTAAAGTGTCAGTCGCTCAGTTATTTCCGACCCTTTGTGACCCCCTTGACTGTAACCCACCATGGTTCCCGTCCATGGGATTTTCCAGGCAAGAATACTGAAGTGCGTTGCCATTTCCTTCTCCAGGGGATCTTCCAGGCCCAGGGATTGAACCTGGGTCTCCCACATTGCAGGCAGATTCTTTACTGTCTGAGCCACCTGGGAAGCCCAGCAGACATTATTTGCCGTCAAGAGCCTGCTATGGCCACTTCCTCAAAAGGAGATCAGTCTCATCCAAAGAAATGAAAACATCGTTCACATCGCCAGCAGAGGACTGAAAATTGTTCTTGCTGAACTACAGGATCACGTGGCAGCTGGCCTCTGGCCATCCTGGGATTTCTACATTTGTATTTATTTTAAAGGAGACTAAAATTAAATTGAGTTAATTGTGGGTGGGTGAGTGTGTGAGTGGGTTGTTCCTGTTATGCAGGGAGGAACCAGAGGCTTGGAGAGAGTGAGGTACCCTAAAGGTCACCCGGCTATGAAGTGTAGAGCTGGGATATACATCCAGGTAGATTCCCTGGGGAGCCCATTTCCTAGAAATGCCACGTTAGACTCTATCTTATAGTCTACTTCTTCTTTTTTTTTTTTTTTTAAGCTCTAACAGTTTTTAAAATTTTTTCTATTTATTTTTGGTCGCACTAGGTCTTTGTTGCTGCACGGGTTTCTCTAGTTGTGGCACGTGGGGGCTGCTCTTTGCTGCAGTGTGCAGGCTTCTCTAGTTGCAGATTACGGGCCCTAGGGCGTGTGGGCTGAGCTTACTGTGTGTGGGCTGAGCCTACAGTGTGTAGGCTCGGTAGTTGTCACTCCTGGGCCCTAGAACACAGGCTCAGTAGTTGTGGCCTGCGGGGCTTAGCTGCTCTGAGGTATGTGGGATCTTCCCAGATCAGGGATCAGACCTGTCATCCCACATTGGCTGGTGGAGTCTTATCCACCGTTCCACCAACTAAGTTTTACTTCAGTTAACTGCAGCTACTCCCTGCTGGTACCATGCATGACCCGTGACTAATGTTTATTGCTTCAAGTCCAGTCTAACAGATACTATGTTGCTTCTCCTTCACGATCAGAGCACTGTCTTGTAATTCATTTTGCTCTGTGTGACATTGCACATTATAAAAGTTTATTAAATGCTTTCAAATTCCAATCTTTTACTTGGTTTGAATTATCCCCAATCACTTGGATGGTTTATGTGCACGCAGCACAGGACATAAACAGTTTCAGAGTTTGTAATGCTTCAAATGTTCGCCTAAGAGCATCGCAGTTTGTTTCTGTGTCTTTGTATCTGTGTATCTCAGCTCAAAAGTATGAACAGAGCTCATGATGATGCCCTTGCTAGAGAATTACAAGTACTATCTTTGTCCTCCCACTTTATTTAAGTATGCCACTTAGCTGATTCAGAATCATAAAAGTGACATAAAGGTGGCTCAGACTAAACACTTGTGAGAGGAGTCACACAAATTAAGCTTTTCATAATTCTGACATCATTTAGTAACATCTTTAAAGAGCCCCATGTGTCCAGAGTGGTGGCCACTTAGGACAGCACAGTCACATGTGTTTGTATGTCCTCAAAGCAACATCTTGTGAGGTCCACTCTTCAGTGGAGACCATTTGCGGGCAGTCAGGAAGCCTATATCACCCAGGAGAATCACGTGGTACCAATATACTGGATAATTCTCTTCTGGCCTTGCCTTGATTTTAAAGGTATGTATGGGGACTTCCCGGAGAAGGCAATGGCACCCCACTCCAGTACTCTTGCCTGGAAAATCCCATGGACAGAGGAGCTTGGTGGGCTGCAGTCCATGGGGTCGCTAAGGGTTGGACACGACTGAGCAACTTTGCTTTCACTTTTCACTTTAATCATTGGAGAAGGAAATGGCAACCCACTCCAGTATTCTTGCCTGGAGAATCCCAGGGACGAGGGAGCCTGATGGGCTGCCGTCTATGGGGTCGCACAGAGTCGGACACGACTGAAGTGACTTAGCAGCAGCGGCAGCAGCATGGGACTTCCATGGGGGTCCAGTGGTTAAGAATCCACCTTGCAATGCAGGGGACATGGTTCGATTTCTGGTCCGGGAAGATCCCACATGCCGTGCAGCAACAAAGCCCATGTACCACAGCTACTGAGCCTGTGCTCTAGAGCCTGAGAGCCACAACTACTGAAGCCCGCACACATAGAACCTGTGTTCTGCAACTAGGAAGCCACAGCATTGAGAAGCCCGCACACTGCAAGGAAGAGTAGCCCTTAGAGAATGCTGTGTGGAGCAACAGAGAGTGAGCGCAACAAAAAAATTAGTAATAATAAAAATAAAGGTATGTATGGGCAAGGTATGTAGAGAGACCTGAGAGAAATCACAGAGAGAAAGCAATTTTCCAATATCCCTAGACCTATATGTCTTTTCTTTATTTTGTTGCTGTGCTATGTGCTAGGCTGTAAGTTGTTTTTGTTCCAAAGATGATAAGAAATACGGAATACTTGCCACTCAGCAGATGGACAAAAAGCCTGCTGTTACCTGTCTGCTCATCTGACTCTGTGATGGTAAATGAGATTGGCTGTCACAGTTATCACAGGCTATGGATTCTTTGTCTTACTTTCCTGATATTTTGTGTAGAGATAAGGAGGGAGGAGAAGGGGACGACAGAGGATGAGATGGCTGGATGGCATCACCGACTCAATGCACATGAGTTTGGGTGAACTCCGGGAGTTGGTGATGGACAGGGAAGCCTGGCATGCTGCAGTCCATGGGATCGCAGAGTCGGACACGACTGAGCAACTGAACTGAACTGAAGGGAGAGTCTTTGTCCATAATTTAACTCATTAATGCCAAAGCTTGTTAATTATAAACATTGCTTAAATGGTTGATAGAAACTGCATGTTGTCACAAGACTAGTTTGTTACAGGAAATTTAGTCATAAATATGCCTCTTACTTACTCATTTGGTATAAATCACCTTACTGATATTCTCCTTTTTGTCTTCCTTGTCCTGTTATATAATTGCATGAACCACAGCAAAAACTCTGAAGGGTTGGTAGATGAAAAGTCAAAATTAAGCACACATTTGAAGAATAAGTTTAAGGAACTTATTAAAGTTACTATAGCTAGAGTGGAAACAACAACCTGAACTTCTGACCTCTGAAACTTAGGTTTTTGATACTCAGCTTGTGTCATCCCACCCGCCATGCTTGCTCATGTGGAGCAAGATGGCTCATGTCCATCAAAGCCTCCTGGGAAACAGCTGGTTCCAGGTCTCTCCCTGACACAGAAGGATCAGAGAACTTAAGATGTGTCAGGGCACCTTCGCTGGTGCTGGTAAACAAGGATGCTCAGTGCTGTCACAGGTGTTCGTGGAGAGTGAGGGGAAAGGAGACTGCTGACATACTTGCAGCTGACCAAGTTGTGTTGTTCGAGCATCAGATAAATAAATCAATCATTTTGTGAAGATTATCGTGAATTCTTAATGTTGCTCACACAGATAGGCAAAAGTGCACGTGTGCGTGTGTGTATGTGTTATTCTCTCAGTCATGTCTGATTCTTTGCAACTCCATGGACTGTAGCCCACCAGGCTCCACTGTCCAAGGAATCTTCCAGGCAAGAATACTAGAGTGGATTGCCATTCCCTTCTCCAGGGGATTTTCCCAAGCCAGGGATCAAACCTGGGTCTCCTGCATTGCAGGAGCATACTTCCATCATATTTACAGAATATGCTATTACTCAATTCAAACTATATTTATATTGAATGAAGTTTAGGTCAAGTCAGACAGTAAAATATTATGTAACAGTCTTAAAGTCTAGAGTATGTGTGTGTACAGAATTCCATTAATATAGGCAGGAAAAAAAGCTATGAAAGAAATTGAGTTGTATAAGGGATTATAGTTAAAAAGAGAAAGGTGAGTATGAAATGTAATACACCTCGTTCTAGAGAGAAATGAGCTTGAAAGCTTTTATTTCTATAGGAAGGGGCTTGGGTCCATAAGGCTTCCCTAGTAGCCTTTTCTTTTCAGCTGGTAAAGAATCTGCCTGCAATACAAGAGACTCTGGTTCAATTCCTGGGTTGGGAAGATTTCCTGGGGAAGGATAGGCTACCCACTCCAGTATTCTGGCCTAGAGAATTCCATGGATTGTATAGTCCATGGGATTGCAAAGAGTTGGATATGACTTAGCGACTTTCACTTCACTGGGTCCACAAACTCCATGACATGCTTTGTCTTGGAAGTTCTCCCAGATTTTTGTGTTCCCTGAATTCAAAACTGAATTGAGGTCCTGAATTTCTAACAGACAACCCTGAATCGGTAATGTCAGCTGACCAGAAGTAGGACTTCTATTCACTTTGGTCAAAAAAACAACCTTGTTATAAAAGAAGGTACAAAATACATATAGAGATGATGATTTTAAGTTTACATTATTGATCATTTTGGGAAAGTGTAGCAATGAGTTTTTCAATTGTGCCTTTTACTTAATCTTTTTTCTTTTATTTTGGTCATAGTGTATGGCTTGCAGGTGGGATCTTACTTCCCTAACTAGAGATTGAACCTGGACCCTTGGCAGTGAAAGCTCTGAGTCCTAACCACTGGACAACTAGTGCCTTTAGAAATCTATCTTTTAAAAATGTTTGAGAGCATGAATAGCCAAAACAAGATAAAGAAAGGAAAACAAAATGGAAGCATCGCATTTCCTGATGTGATGTAAAACTTTATTATGAGCTATAGTCATCAGAACAGTGTGTGGTGACATAAAAACAGACACACAAGTCAATGAAACAGAATAGAGAACCTATAAATAAAGGGTCGTTAGTAATATGTGGTCAGTTAATTTATGGTACAGAGGCAAAAAATATACACTAGGGAAAGGATGTTCTCTCCAATAAATAGTGTTGGGAAAACTGGACAGCCATGTTCAAAAAGAATGAAATTAGATTACCGTCTTACACCATATACAAAAATCAGTTCAGAATGGATTGAAGACCTGAATGTAAGATCTGGAAGCATAAAACTCCTAAAAGAAAGCATAGCAAAAAAATCTCTTGACATTGGTCTTTGCAATGATTTTTTAGATTTGACACCAAAAGGAAGTGCAACAAAATAGGAAATTAAGCAAATGGGACTATATAAATATAAAAGCTCTGCACAGCAAAGGAAACCACCCCCCAAATGAAAAGGCAATCTATGGAATGGGAGAAAACACTTGCAAACTATATATCTGGTAAGGGGTTAATATCCATAATACATTAAAAATTCACATGATTCAATACCAACGCCCCCTGCTCCCCAAACAACCTGATTTAAAAATGGGCAGAGGAACTGAATAGACATTTTTCAAAGAAGACATACAAATGGTCAGCACATACATGAAAAGATGCTCATTGTTGATCATCAGGGAAAATTTTAACATCACAACCACAGTGAAAGATCATCTCACAGCTGTGAGTATGGCTGTGATAGGGTGAGTGAAAGTTGCTCAGTTGTGTCCGACTCTTTGTGACCCCATGTACTATACAGTTCATGGAATTATCCAGGCCAGAATACTGGAGTGGGTAGCCTTTCCCTTCTCCAGGGGATCTTCCCAACCCAGGAATCGAACCGGGGTCTCTTGCATTGCAGGCGGATTCTTTACCAACTGAGCTATCAGGGAAGAAGGGCAATAAACTGTGTCGGTGAGGATATGAAGAAAAGGGAATCCTTGTGCACCGTTGGTTCACAGTTGGTTCAAAATAAGTGCAGCCAGCATGGAAAATGGAACTACCATGTGACGCAGCAGTCTCGCTTCTGGGTATACGCTCAAAGGAAATGAAGCTGTATCTCAAAGACAGGTCTGCACTGCCATATTCACTGCAGCATTAATCACAATAGCCAAGATCTGGAGCCTCCTAAGTGTCCATCAACAACAGATGAACGGATAAGGAAGATGAAAAAGCAGGAAACCCTGTCATTTATGACAACATAGATGGATCTGCAGGGCATTACACTAGGTCAGATAAGCCAGGCAGAGAAAGATAAAATTGCATGATATCACTTACATGTGGAATTTTTTAAAAAGTCAAACACATAAAACAGGGAGTAGAAAAGTTGTTGCCAGGGGTTGGGGGCTGGGGGAAATAGAGACAGGTTGGGGAAAAGGGTACAAACTTTCAGCTACAAGATGAACCAGGTTGGAGAGTGATTTTACACTGACAAATAGGTGATGGGTTCCCTGTCTCACTGTTGGTTCTGTGTCCCTTCTTCCACCAGCGTCATTTCACACTGTAGTTTTCCCACTATTTTCACAGTCATTCTCAACTTGTATTTCTGATTAAAATTAATTTTTGCAATATTAACACCTGTCAATATCTCTGCACTGCTAATGTTGTCTTATTTCCCTTGAGTAGAGCTGTGAGTTTATTCCTCTTCACCAGGGCCTGACCACACCCTGTTTTTTCTTTTTTTTTTTTTTCACTGAGATCCTGTGGCCATGTGTCCCACGGTGGATTCTCTCGCTGCTGTGTTTGCTGTGAAAATACCAGATTCTTGTGCCTCTTTACTAGTAAAGTGACAGGAAGCATCAGTCGTCACCTGGAACACGTGTGTGCATGCCTGCTCAGTCACTCAGTCGTGTTCAAATCTTTGCCACCCCGTGGACTGTAGCCCACCAGACTCCTCTGTCCAAGGGATTTTCCAGGCAAGAATACTGGAGTGGGTTGCCCTTTCCTCCTCCAGGGGATCTTCCCCATCCAGAGATGGAGCCCAGTGGAAAACACACTGTGCTCTCAAGAGTTTCACTCAAAGCCACGATTTTATAGAGAGTCTGGGTGAACTCCGGGAGTTGGTGATGGACAGGGGGGCCTGGTGTGCTGCGATTCATGGGGTCGCAAAGAGTCGGACACGACTGAGCAACTGAACTGGACTAAACTGAACTGAACTGTAAGGCTTGCTTTGTTTTCATGATTTTCCGGACATTTTGGCAACACCAAGTCTAGAAAAACCACTTGAAAAAGTTGGGATTACTTTTGGGGATTTGTGAGTGACAAGATGTCTTTGTAGGAATGTTTAATGTTACTCTTCCCCTCTTCCACCAGTTGTGTGCACTTTGCGTCTGAGGAGACAATAAGCAACCAACTAATTAGCCAGCGATTTCAAAACTTTTTAACATACATAATATAAAGCAATAAAGAGGGCTAATGAAATGTCTAGAACCTCTATAATTCACGGGACACGCCTTGATGAGAGATGCCCATTTTATTTTAATAAAAACAGCTGGACTTAATCTCATTCTCTCTCGTGGGCATCCACCAGAGGCTGGAAAGGAGGTCTTTGTCTTAAGGAGACCACCCCGGCGGACTGCGCTCCCGAGCGCACGGTTAGGTGGCGGCAAGGGGTACCATGCTGGGCCGAGGGCCCGGGTCTGCGGTGGGCGGGAAGGAGCCGCTGTCCTCCACCCTCTCACAACCCAGGCCCAGGTCGGGGGAGCGGGCGGGGCTCCGGGCTGGGGGCGGGGCTGGGGGCGGGGCTCAAGCTCCGGGGACCCACACCTTTCAGACTGGGAGCCGCGTCTCTGCCGCCGCGCTCCGCTCCCGCGCTACTCTCCGCGGTCCAGACCGGGAAGTTGCCGGTTGTCCCGAGCCGGGTGGGCTGGACGCGGCGGTAGACAGAGTGGGCCTTGCGCAGGGAGCCCGGACACCCGCAGAGCCAAGGCTGGGTCGTCGGAGAGGCTGCGCGTACCCGTGAGCATCCGCGCTCTGGGACTTGCCCTGTTCCCCTCGGCAGCCCCGAGTCCTCGTCCTGCGTCGGCGCCCTGCGTCCCTCCCCGAGGCGCGCAGGTGTCGCCCGCCGTCTGTCCTCTGGGAGCGGACCCTCCGCCCGGCACCCGCCTGCTCTCCGGCCGCTCCCGCGCGCCCATGCGACCGGCGAGGCCAGGCGCCCCGGTGCCGGCGCTGCTCCTGCTGGCGCTCGTCCTGGCCCTGCGAGGGACGCAGGGGAGGCCCGGGGGCAGCAGGGGCGCGCACGTCGCGGGCGAGGAGCCGAAGCCGTCCCTCCCCGCGGCCTCTCGAAGCGCAGGTGAGTAGCCCCGCGCGCCGAGCCTGGGGCGGGGGGGCTCCGACGACCCCGAGCGGCGCTGGGTTGGGGCAGCCTGATAGTGCACCTCGGAGAATAGGCGTCGCTGCCGGTACCTGGCGCTCAGGGAAGGAGGTCATGAGATTATTAGATGTACCGCAGCCGAGACTTTAGTGACCAGAAACCCATCTGGCAGAAGAACCAGCCCGAAGCTGCCCTTCCCGGTGTGGGAGGCCTTGGGGGTGCGGGCTCGCAGCCTGAGGACCTGCCTTTGCGTCCCAGAGGCAGAGGCCGGAGGACAGGTCAGCACCTCGCAGTGCCTCGTGCCGGCCTCTCCGAGTTTGGGAATAAAGTCAGATCACCGGCGTCTGGAGCCCCGACGCTCTTCTGAGCCCCTTGGAGCTGGCGAGGGGGCTGGTTGGGGATGCTTAGCTGAGTCCCCCTCCCGGCTCCCACGCTGCCCACGGCTCCCGAATCAGCTCTGGGCGCTCAGGATCCTGACCACTTAGTTGCCCAACGAGTGATGGAGTAGAAGGGGTGGATGGGGAAGGAGAAGTAGCAGCCAACGTCGGGGGACACCGAGGTGGAGAGGATGGCGGGTGAAAGAGCAGGAGACGTGAGAAGCCTGAGACTAGGAGGACTGACCGGGCGCTGGGGTGCAGGGCGCGCGCAGGGCAGGAAGGCGGGGGTGTGTGGGAGTGAGGGGGTAGGTGGGGGGTTGGGGAGGAAGAGGAAGCCCCTCAGAGGTGTCTCTGGAGCCTGTGCGCACGTGGAGATGCCCGCCTAGGCTGGGAGCAGAGGCGCCCCTGGGGGTTGTACCCCCTGAGAGGTCGGAGCACAGGGCGGCAGTCTTGCTGTCATTTAGCCGCTCAGCACACACCGGACGTACTTTGATGGGTGTGGGAACACAATGAACCAACATGATTGGTTCTCGTGCTGAAGGAACTCGTGTTAGACTTGTCCACCCCGAATGTCTCAGCAGTCTGGTCCTGCCTTTGTCTTGTCCTGCCCATCAGTCACCCTGGTTCAAGACAGGCTGTCTGCCTAGCGCCAGGAGTGCCCCCTGCTGGGGCCTCAGAATAGACGGTGGGCTTTCATTACTGGCATCCTGGCTTCTCCACTGTTCCACCATCACACCAGCAGAATGGAGCAAAGCATCATGCCCAGAATTCTGCAGGAGAAGGGGAGCACTGGGGTATCCTCTACTGAAATAAAGACAGGGTTGGCTGACTGAGAAAGTGGGCAGTTGTGGGACTAGAGGGAGTTTGGAGGAACTTGGGAGAAGGAATTGGTGTGCAATGTGTAACAGGTGGCGCTAGTGGTAAAGAGCCCACCTGCCAAGGCAGGAGACATAAGAGACAAAGGTTCGATCCCTGGGTCAGGAAGATCCCCTGGAGGAGGGCATGGCAACCCACTCCAGTGTTCTTGCCTGGAGAATCCCATGGAGAGAGGAGCCTGGTGGGCTACAGGCCACAGGGTCGTATAAGAGTCGGACACGACTGAAGCGACTTAGTATGCATGCATACATGCACACACACGGGAAACAGAAGTATGAGGGGCTTTTTGAGAGTTTGATAGAAAGGCTTTGCCTTTTCAAGAGGTGACAGTACATTCTTCTGCAGACTGATGGAACCAGATTTGTGTTACTACTTTTTTTTTAGTATAAAACCTTGCTGGCATGAGGCTTACAGCAGGGATGTAAAGGCCATTTATGAACAATTACAAATGAATATTCTTTGTAGCACCAGACTATTTCCTCCTGTCACAGATAAGCAGCGGTTTCTCTGGGTTTTCCAGGGAAGTCCTAACTTCTCTTGATGGCAGGACATTAAGTCCCCTGTGACCTGCCCTCTCTTCCTTTCTGGGGTTCTCACAGGATTCAGGTTGCATGGGTTGGTCCTGCTCCTCACAGACTGGCAGCTGCTGCCTCTGCCTTGCCACCAGCCCCAGGAAACACTTCTCTTGCCTCTGACTGTCAGAATTCACCTCCTCTCACAGGCCCTTTTCCTCTGTGATGTCTTTGCATCTATTTCTTTGTTAAGACAAAACAAATCTGAATCCTAAATTCTTTGCAGTATCATCAGTGAAATATTACAGATGCTGTACATTCCAAAAACGTATTCTATCAAGTTCAGTTCAGTTAAGTCGCTCAGTCATGTCTGACTCTTTTCGATCCCATGGATTGCAGCATGCCAGGCTTCCCTGTCCATCACCAGCTGCCAGAGCTTACTCAAACTCATGTCCATCGAGTCGGTGATGCCATCCAACCATCTCATCCTCTGTCATCCCCTTCTCCTCCTGCCTTCAATCTTTCCCAGGATCAGGGTCTTTTCCAATGAGTCAGTTCTTTGCATCAGGTGGCCAGAATCCTGGAGCTTCAGCTTCAGCATCAGTCCTTCCAATGAACACCCAGGACTGATTTCCTTTAGGATGGACTGGTTTGATCTCCTTGCAGTCCAAGGGACTCTTAAGAGTCTTCTCCAACACCACAGTTAAAAAGCATCAATTCTTTGGCACTCAGCTTTCTTTATGCTCTAACTCGCATATCCATACATGACTACTGGAAAAACCATAGCTTAGACTATATGGACCTTTATCAGCAAAGTAACGTCTCTGCTTTTTAATATGCTGTCTAGGTTTATCATAGCTTTTCTTCCAAAGAGCAAGCATCTTTTAATTTCATGGCTGCAGCCACCATCTGCAGTGATTTTGGAGCCCACAGAAATAAAGTCTGTCACTGTTTCCATTGTTTCCCCATCTGTTTGCCATGAAGTGATGGGACCCGATACCATGATCTTCGTTTTTTGAATGCTGAGTTTTAAGCCAGCTTATTCATTCTCCCCTTTCACTTTCATCAAGAGGCTCTTTAGTTCCTCTTCACTTTCTGCCATAAGGGTGGTGTCATCTGCATATCTGAGGTTATTGATATTTCTCCCAGCAATCTTGATTCTGACTTGGGCTTCGCCCATTCCGGCTTTTTGCATGATGTACTCAGCATATAAGGTAAACAAGCAAGGTGACAATATACAGCCTTGACATACTCCTTTTCCAATTTGGAACCAGTGTGTTGTTCCATGTCCAGTTCTAACTGCTGCTTCTTGACCTGCATGCAGGTTTCTCAGGAAGCAGGTAAGGTGGTCTGGTATTCCCATCTCTTGAAGAATTTTCTACAGTTTGTTGTGATCCACACAGTCAAAGGCTGTAGTCAATGAAGCAGAATTAGATGTTTTTCTGAAATTCTCTTGCTTTTTCTATGATCCAGTGGATGTTGGCAATTTGATATCTGGTTCCTCTGCCTTTTCTAAATCCAGCTTGAACATCTGGAAGTTCTCGGTTCACATACTGTTGAAGCATAGCTTAGAGAATCTTGAGCATTACTTTGCTAGGGTGTGAGATGAGTGCAATTGTGCATGAGTTTGAATATCTTTGGCATTGCCTTTCTTTGGGATTGGAATGAAAACTGACCTTTTCCAGTCCTGTGTCCACTGCTGAATTTTTCAAATTTGCTGGCATATTGAGCCTTTTCACAGCATCATCTTTTAGGATTTGAAATAGCTCAGCTGGGATTCCATCCATTAAGTATTGTGGTACAATTTTAAATAATTTGAACACTAGGTATATTAAAAACCACTGTATAAAAGACACTAGGATGAGATGGTTGGATGGCATCAACCACTCAATGGATATGAGTGTGAGCAAACTTCTGGAGATAGTGAAGGACAGGGAAGCCTGGTGGGCTGCAGTCCATGGGATCACAAAGATTAGGACACTACTGAGCAACTGAAGAAACAAAGTATTAAAAATCAGGGCACCCACACATATGACACACATGTGTCCTTGGACTGTCAGCTGTGAGGGCCTGGGAGCAGCCACGTCCCAGTAGCAGCAAGTACATCACCCGGTGTCCAGACTTTGGTTCTGATACCATGCTCTGTAAGAGGAACTGGGGCTCCTCGGAGAAATGACTGATGCTAACACAGGACAGGAGATGACTCGGGATGAGCTTGGAGCATCTGTTTGTACCTGAATGTAAGGAAGTGATAAAAATTCAAAACACCATCAACAACCCCTCCCTCCAATGATGGCAGATTTTTACTGGAAAGAATTCTGTCTCTTGTCTTCTACTAAGCACAAACGACAAATGCATTAGTTAGTAATATTATATCGTATTGATTATGAAGGAACTCAGTGCTGAGGATTCAAGACGTTTTATGTCTTTTTTGGAAGATCTAGAGTACAGCTCTCAAACATGCAAATGACTCTCCTAAGAGTTCTTGTTAAAGTGACTCTTAGATCTGGGCCTGAAATCCTGTATTTCTTACCACCAACTCCCAGAGATCCATGGAACTGAGCTACTACTACATATGAATTGTTTTAAATACTTATATTTTCCCTCAGTGATTCTTTCAGCCCTGATGTAATAAATCTAGTTCTTATTTTTGAAAGTATAATTGTTTTAATATTGAATTGGCCAAAAAGTTCATTCGGGGTTTTCCATTGGCTAGTATGGGAAACCCCAAATGAACTTTTTGGCCAACCCAATATATTGGGAAAGAGAAGAAACTTGGGGTTTCCCAGGTGGCACTAGTGGTAAAGAAACTGTTCACCGATGCTGGAGACATAAGAGACGGGGGTTCTATCCCTGGTCCAGGAAGATCCCCTGGAGGAGGGCATGGCAACCCACTCCAGTATTCTTGCCTGGAGAATCCCATGGACAGAGGAGCCTGGTGGGTACAGTCCATAGCGTCTCAAAGAATAGGACAGGACTGAAGTGACTTAGCAGAATAAGCATGTCATCTCTTTAAAGGAAATGGTAACTCAAGGAACTATATAACAAATATTTCAGTTCAAATTCATAAAAATGGTGGATTGAAGCACACAGTAACACCCTTCAGTACCTCAGAAGGTACCAAGGATCCACCAACATGGCTTTGTATGGAATTGATCATGGCAGAGCAAATTATCTTTTTGGTAAGATATTAAGTTATATGCAGGTAAAAGCAATCACTAAAACACATTTTTTGTTATTTTCTAGTTGTTCTGTGTTATGATTTTTTATTATTTCACATGATCTCTGCTCATTTTTAAATAAGAAGCAGGAACAAGAGATAAACTTGCCAACATTATATACATAATATGCAAATCTGTTCCTTTAAAAATATATTATTGTAAACTTAAAATTGATGAGGGTGGCAGATGGTAACTGTTTTGGTTAAATAAAAACTAGAAATTTTCATAAATTGGATGAATGAGATGAGAGGTTATTCAAGTTGCTCCAGGATAATTTTCATGCATTACCTAGGGATCTTTTTATTGTTAATCCATCTGTACATGGAATCTCTTATACCATTGTCATTAGCTACCAGAGGAATGAAGGATACATTCTATCTTTGCACTGTCCAGCATGGTAGCCACTGGGTACTTATGACCGCTGAACACTTGCAGGGTGGTTGGTCCAAACTGACATGTGCTGTGAGTGGTAAATACACCTCAGATTTTGAAAATTTAGTATAAAAAACATAGACCACCTTCTTTCGTGCATGCATGCTGAGTCACTTCAGTCATGTATGACTCTTTTTGACCCCATGGACTGTAGCCCTCCAGGTTCCTCTGTCCATGCGATTCTCCAGTCAAGAATACTGGGGTGGGATGCCATTCCCTTCTCCAGAGGATCCTCCTGACCCAGGGATTGAACCGGCATCTCTTACATCTCCTGCATTGGCATGGGTTCTTTACCACTAGTGCCCCCTGGGAAACATTGATTACACATTGAAAGGATTATATTATGGACTTACTAGGTTAAACGATGGAGAAGGCAATGGCACCCCACTCCAGTACTCTTGCCTGGAAAATCCCATGGACGATGGAGCCTGGTAGGCTGAAGTCCATGGGGTCGCTAAGAGTCAGACATGACAGAGTGAGACTTCCTTTCACTTTTCACTTTCATGCATTGGAGAAGGAAATGGCAACCCACTCCAGTGTTCTTGCCTGGAGAATCCCAGGGACGGGGGAGCCTGGTGGGCTTCCATCTAGGAGGTCGCACAGAGTCAGACACGACTGAAGTGATTTAGCAGCAACAGCAGCAGCAGCAGGTTAAACGATGTATTAAAATTTCACCTAATTTTTTTTTACTTTAAAAAATATAATCAATATTTTGCATTGTTAAATATTACATAATATTTAAAATTTTAAATCACTATTTTCAAATATTTAAAATTACTAAATTATTCTTTTGAATTAGTGGTTCTAATGTTATTTTTAATGAAGAAGACACATTCGAGAAATTTTAAAGTTTTTCTTTTTTTATTTTCAGAAATATTCCCAAGAGATTTGAACTTAAAAGACAAATTCATCAAGCATTTCACAGGTAAGCATGAACTTTATCAGTGGTTCAATTAAATAAAAAGACTGTATGCTGATTACTTCATGAAGCAGTGAGGATTTGAAGATAAATGTCTGTGAGAGGCTCACAGTTGGTTCAGGAAGGTGGACAAATCCCATTACCTAGTATTAATGTGATATAAACCAGATCTGGGTGAGTGATAGAAGTGTAAGCAGAGTTTAGGGAGACACAGGAAGTGGATGGTTTTGCCAAAGACTACGAGGAACAGCTGTCGGGGACACAACGTGTAAGGTGGGCTTTAAGGATGAGTAGAATTTTCCCTTACCAGAGAGGCATTCTGGTCAGAAGGAATCCTTTGAATACGTGGTGTGATCTGGGACAGGCCCCGGGCCATTTAGGCAAGAGTGTGTGTGGCCAGGGGCAGAGTATGGCTGGATCGGTGGGTGGAGTCATGTGACGAGCTCTCCGTGATACACTGGGGGTGTAGCCATGTTGCCCGGCCAGCAGCACAGTGGAGGTGTTTCGCTCAGGGCAGAGCAGACTTCCTGATGGCCCATTGTCACCTGGTCAGTACATGTGGCTTCCCTCCCACGGCACTCCTGGGCTCTTCATGCAACTTGGTGAATCATTACAGTTATCCTGTGCCCCACATTCTAGCAAGTCACCTAATCATTGTGAACTGTGCACCCCACCTTCACTCCATTCCTAGTCTTCTCCTAGTGGTGAAGAACCTGCCTGCCAATGCAGGAGATACGAGTTCCATCCCTGGGTCAGGAAGATCCACTAGAGAAGGAAATGGCAACCCACTCCAGTGTTCTTGCCTGGAGAATCCTATGGACAGAGGAGCCTGGTGGGCTACAATCTATGGGGTCACAAAGAGTTGGACACAACTGAGCAACTTTCTCTGTCGGCACTCTGGGCTCTTCTTCTACCACTTCCATAAAAGCAGACTTCAGACATAGGGATGAATTTTGGTGTGGACTATCTTGGTTTGTGGGGAAAGATAAGGGAAGTCTCAATACCCTGTCCACTTTACAGTAGTCCTTGTCACTTATAAGACACAAATCAATCTAAGTAGAAAGTGGAATAAATGTCCCTGCATAGAAACTTCATTCCTGTTAAATACAAAACTGAAGAGCATAAAGTAGAAACCAGAGATATTTGTTTTTTCATTCTTCACGTCCTCTTAATTTGCTCTCTGCAGATTTTTTCCCTCTCCTATCTAGAGCTTTTGTCTCTTAATTATTCTGAAGAGTTTTTCTGAAATTGAAGGTTCTCTTATGTGAGTTGTTGAGACTGTGAAGTGAATTTTGATTGTTTTTTACAGACACACCTCATTGCCTCCTCCAGAGTCTGGGTCGGGGGAAGATGTGCTCTTAGGCAAGGTCTTTTAAGGGCATGGGAAGATGTAAACCAGGGATATCATCACTATGCAGAAAGTGCTAGGGAGTTGTTTGGAAAACACACCAACGTGTACCATAACCGTTCTTTTCCTGTCCGATAGGGCCAGTCACGTTTTCAGCTGAGTGCAGCAAACACTTCCACAGGCTGTATCACAACACCAGGGACTGCTCGACGCCAGCTTGTAAGTAGCTCGGGTCGTTTTCGTTCTTTTAAAAAATTCTTTGGGACTTCCTTAGTCCAAGTGGCTAAGACCCCGTGCTCCCAGTGCAAGGGGTCTGGGGCTCAATCCCTTGTCGGGAAACTAGATCCTGCCCCAACTAAGACCTGGCACAGCCCCCCAAAAAACTTTATCCAACTGTAGATGCATGTAATCTTAAACTTCAACTGTCTGTGAGTGGGAAATAATAGACTAAATATTGTAAGACGTGCTGTTTATAATATTGATGGTACTCACACTTAATGTGTGAGTGTGTATGTGCTGTTGACACTGTAAAGGAATGAAACCACATTCTAATTGGGACTATTTCAGACAAATCTGAAAAGAGCAAGATTTCCTTAAGGACCACGGTATTTGTCAGGATTTAAACATTTTATCATTTAAAAAATTCCTTGGCACAAATAAGGCAGTCTCATATAAATGAAAAAAAAATGACCATAAAGTATAAGTAAAAATTTCCTCATAAGTTTTTAAAAAAATAGTTTCATATCACATCATTTATATAACAAGTAATAGATTTTTTCCTGAATAATGGTAGCATGTATTTTAAAGGTTGTCTAATGAATTTTTTTTGATACTTAAGTTACTGAACTGAGTAGCAATTCTAAACATAATATTTAAATGCTCTCCTTTATCTAAATCGTGATTAAGTATGGTAACTCGTTGCCTGTTTTTAAATTCCTTTCTCAGTCTAAACTTACTTTTCAAAGACAATGAACTTTAAACATTTTGTAGTTTTTTCTTAAACTAAATTGTTCATCTTGAGGGATATTTAATTTTACCCAGGATGTTGAGTCAGAGTTGTTGTAAGTTTTTCAAAAATGCTTGTGTTTGATGACTAGGGAGGATGAGTCCTGTTGACATCTAGGCAGAATGATTAAGTGGTAGCTCAGCCTGGTGGAGAAACTTTGGGCTTTGGAATGAAGCTGAATCCTAGCTATGAGATTCTTAACATTTTCAGGCTGTTTTCTCATCTCTACAGTGAAGACAGCAATAGCATCCAGCTGCTTACATCAGTAGGAGAATTAGTGAGAAAATCCAGTTAAGTCCTTGCTCTATTAGATGCTTATGAAATTATAGTTATCATTACTAAGCACTAGTGACAATAATTTAACACAGCTTTTCCTACATTTGTAGTAACTGTACACATAATTGTCTCTTAAATGTTTTTCCTAGATTACAAAAGATGTGCTAGATTGTTAAAAAGACTAGCAGTGAGTCCTCTGTGCTCGCAGACGGAGAAGACCTACGTGTGAGTATGTATTTATCAATTTTCCCTTTTCTGTTTAACAGCTTGATTTCTTAAGAAATTTTGAACAATTAAAAAACCCCAGGAAGCTGATTTTAGCACCACCTAGTGAACTTAATCTGTGGATTTTCCACTTTCTAAATGGTGTATTAAATTAATAAAAAAAAGTATGTCCTCAACAATGATTGAATTAATAGAAACAGATTTTTTGGCAACCTTACTGTTCCTGAGTGATTTTTAAAAATATTTCAAATTTGATGTTATTTCATATCACATGCAAATATACATGAGATGAACAAAACTATTTAATGGTCTGCCTTTTAAAAAAACTGGTCAAAATAGATACAGTCATAATTTAAAAGTAGACACAGTATAATAAAAGTAGGACCCTAGAATTTTGATTTATACAATACAGGTTAAGATAAGAGACACAGTATTAGAAGAATAGAAGGAAAAGCAAATAATCAAACACATGATGAACATGTAGGCATTGTTTGCTCTGGTATATATTTTGCCAGAGTGAAATGGTAAGTCAGAATTTTCATTCTGGCTAAATTACCCTTGGAGCTCTAGAGCAATAAAGTATTGGTATGACCTAAATAAATCAAATGTAAATTCTAACATTTGTTTACAATTATAGAAGCCCCACCAGGGCTTCCCTTGTGGCTTAGCTGGTAAATAATCTGCCTGCAATGAGGGAGACCTGGGTTTGAGCCCTGGGTTGGGAAGATTCCTTAGAGAAGGAAATGGCTACGCACTGCAGTATTCTGGCCTGGAGCATTCCATGGACTATGTAGTCCATGGGGTCGCAAAGAGTCAGACACAACTAAGCGACTTTCACTTTCATAGAATCTATGGGAAAGACTGAAAGGTATTCATTTCCGGGCAAAGATCTTTCTAATCTTTGTTGTTCTTTCCAGTGTAATACAAAGTCAACATTTTGGGGGTGTGTCGGGGGGTGGTGTCAGTGTATCAGGACCATGGACAAGTCCTTTTAAAGCCACTGACTCCTCAGCTTTTGCGTCTTGGAGAACCTGTAATTTAGAAGTATCTGTGAATATCTTCGGAGAAGGCAATGGCACCCCACTCCAGTACTCTTGCCTGGAAAATACCATGGACGGAGGAGCCTGGTAGGCTGCAGTCCATGGGGTCGCTAAGAGTCAGACACGACTGAGCGACTTCACTTTCACTTTTCACTTTCCTGCATTGGAGAAGGAAATGGCAACCCACTCCAGTGTTCTTGCCTGGAGAATCCCAGGGACGGGGGAGCCTGGTGGGCTCGCACAGAGTTGGACACAACTGAAGCGACTTAGCAGCAGCAGCAGTGAATATCTTAATCTGGCCAGTATAACTTGTTCAGTCACTCAGTCATGTCTGACTCTGTGACCCCATGGACTGCAGCACGCCAGGCCTCCCTGTCCATCACCAACTCCTGAAACTCATGTCCATTGAGTTGGTGATGCCATCCAACCATCTCATCCTCTGTTGTCCCCTTTTCCTACCTTCAATCTTTCCCAGCACCAAGGGCTTTTCAAATGAGTCAGCTCTTCACATCAGGTGGCCAAAGTATTAGAGTTTCAGCTTCAACATCAGTCCTTCAAATGAACAATCAGGACTAATCTCCTTTAGGATGGACTGGTTTGATCTCCTTGCAGTCCAAGGAACTCTCAAGGGTCTTCTCCAACACCACAGTTCAAAAGCATCAATTCTTTGCCACTCAGCTTTTTTCATAGTCCAACTCTGACAGCCATACATGACTATTGGAAAAACCATAGTCTTGACTAGACAGACCTTTGTTGGCAAAGTAATGTCTCTTCTTTTTAATATGCTGTCTAGGTTGATCATAACTTATTCTATCTCAAATAACTATATGGGAATTTACTTCTCCATCTGATAGTTTTGTGGTGACCTTTACTGAGACAATTCTGACCTACTGTTGTTGCTTTTCTTATTTTAAAAGCAGTGATAAATTAATAATAATAATTGGCACTCAATTCTGCATATTGAAAATTGCTGAACTAAAAAGCTGCCCTTTTTTAGGTTAAGAAATCGAGCTTATGAATAATTCTTATGAGTAAGTTTATATAAAGTCCAAAAGGCAACATAATAACTGGAAAAGTTCTCAAAGAAACAAGTATTATAATTTAAAATATTAAATGCAAACTTACATTCTCCTTGGACAAGGTTCATAGAGGACAGAGCTGATAAACAGGCCCTTTTGAAATTGCAGAGTTTGGAGATTTAGTGAGGTCTTCTGCAGGAGTCATCTCTGATGGTTTGTCTCCAAGGAGTTAACAAAGTGTTAGAGTATTACAGATGAATACATTTTAGGAATATTTTTGCGTCATTTAGGTGATGCCAAGTTCATTTTTTGGCTGATGCAGGTGTCTCATTAAAACTTCAGTGTTGGAAGTCATCATTTAAACTTTCTAGGGAATCCCCTGGTGGTTCAGTGGTTAGGACTCAGTGCTTTCAGTGCCGAGGGCTCTGGTTCAATCCCTGGTTGGGAAACCAAGATCCTACAAGCCGTGCAGTATGGACAAGAAACAAATTTGAAAAATAAATAAAAAAACGAACTTTCTAAAAGTATGGATAAACCCTTCGCCTGCTCCACACACACTTTAATGTACACCCTCAGGGTTACACTATAAATTAAGAGTCCACAGATTCTTTAAGCAAAAAAAAATATAGCTATATTAAAACTGTGCATATGTGTAAGTAGGATAAAAACCTGGTCATAAATAACATTTTTTCTTCTTCCCTCTCACAGGCATTTCTTAAGAATGTAAATCTAATTTGAAAGAAAAAAAGTATCTGGGATCATACTAAACATAAAAAGAGATGAAACTTCTAATTTTATGGTGTATTAAGATGAGTGAAATAAGAAACTTCTCAGAAATAGCTGGTGATCTGTGTCCAAGCGTGAGACAAGATCTTCCCTGGTTTATCTTCGTGTATACAGAAATTTGAAAATGTTGAATGCAAAGTTCAATTCATATATTGCAAATAGAATATTAAAATTTACGCTATTATACTTTATTTTTGCTATATATGTGTTATTTTATTATATGGCTAACATTCTATATATGTATGAATTATATATTTAATTATGTAAATTATGTCTGATCATGCCAAAGAGAAATGATATTTTGGGTATGAGTTTTCATAACATGCTTGTTGAATAATCATGTATGAAGTCCCCTTTTATAATTATAATTTAATAATATTTAATACATCTATTCAGAATTTGTTTTTATTTGCATTAATTTGAGCTGTAAATTTTATTAAAACTGAAATATGAAAAAAATCTGTGTTGTTTTTCTTTGAATTAAAGGCATTTGTAGGAGAGGTCATATTATTGAAATATGATACTCTCTCTATATATATTGTTCATATTCATTTTCTGAACTGATAACTAGGATCCTGAGACCTTTTTTGAATTTGGAGCATATAGTGAAGTGAAAGTCGCTCAGTTGTATCTGACTCTTTGTGACCCCATGGACTATACAGTCCATGGAATTCTCCAGGCCAGAATACTGAGTGGGTAGCCTTCCCCTTCTCCAGGGGATCTTCCCAACCCAGAGATCGAATCCAGGTCTCCCGCATTGCAGGCAGATTCTTTACCAGCTGAGCCACCAGGGAAGCCCATGGTATTGCCACCTTAAATAAAAAGTCCGCATGAACCTCATGGGGGAGAAGAACGTGTCTGTGCTTGGGGCTTTGTTTGGAAAACAACATACCCTGACACAATTCATCTATTTCACTTAAAAACAATAATGGAAAAATGAGAAACCTAAATAAGACGATAGGAAACCCCATCCTTTCAGAGAAGGTAAAACATGATTTGCTTAACAATGCATCGCAGTATGGTCACAGCTTTTTTAAGGCTTCTACCCTGTTTGTGCTGGTGTCATGGAGACGGGGCTCCGGACTGGCCGTTGCTTCCATTTTTAGCTCCTTTGTCCCTCCCGTAACTGTCCGTACGTTTGTTTGTGTCTGAAACACACACACGTCTTTGTCCATCAGAAACACAAGTGCAGAGGGCCCCTTTGGTTGCAAGGATATTGTGAAGCTACATTTTCAGTTTTATTGGTTTTGGCCTCTGGGCAAAGATGGACAAATAAAGACACAAAACAAACTTTGGTGTGTGTGAAATTCTGCTGTAATGCCATGTAGGGAAGAATGAGAAGAATACCAGAGTTTTAGTCCCTTGCATTTACATAGTGATTATAATATTGGAAACATTTGGAAATCTTTTTTTTAAAAAGGATGAGTTTATTGATTTATTTTTGGTCTTCACTGTGGCGCACAGGCTTTGGTGCCCTGGAGCATGTGGGATCTTAGTTTCCTGAAGGAAAAACTAGGAGGGATCATACCCGTGTCCTCTCCATTGGGAGGCAGATTCTTAACCACTGGACCACCAGGGAAGTCCTGGAAAGCTTTACTCATGAATCTCTATAGAGCTGGTGTCCTCTATATTTTACAAGCGAAGAGGCGATTGGATGGTGGCAAATGAGAAGTTATTAGTGAGACATAGTTGGCTGAAACAGAAAACAGCCTAAACAAGCTGTATGATTGGTATGGTTTCAATCAGGTAGGTAATTTCAGATGGAATACTAAGAAATTAGATTTTAAACATCCTCATGGATGACTAACATGCCTCACTCAGAAACATAGTCTGTGCCATATGTGTGTGTGTCTGTGTGTGTTCATTGCACAGTTATGTCCGACTCTTTGCAACCCCGTGGACTATAGTCCTCCAGGCTCTTCTGTCCATGGGATTCTCCAGGCAAGAATACTGGAGTGGATTGTCATTTCCTACTCTAGGGGATCTTCTCAACCCAGGGATCAAACCTGGGTCTCGTGCATTGCAGGTGGATTTTTTACCATCTGAGCCCCTGGGAGGCCCATGCTATGCTACATGTCTACTCAAAACCTACAAAGATTGACTGAAGGTATCTCTAGTTGACATTTATATTACTACAATTGATCTTTGAACAACATGTTTCTGAACTGTGTGGATCCACTTACAGTGGATTCTTTCCAGCAGAGAACGCTGCCGGTCTTCACGGCCCATCCCAGGTGGTTGAACCCAAGGATGTGGGGAACCGTGGCCTTGAAGGTTATAGTCAGAGTTTTGACTGGGCAAGGGGGGTGGTCAACACTCCTAACCCCACGTTGTTTGAGGATCAACTGTACTTGATATGATTTTCTCACTGTGCTGACTTTGACAGAGGGGAATTAGAGATAAAGGGTCTTTTAAATTTGTTTCCACAGAGGGAAATTTCTCACATGGGGAGATGAGTGATTGAATGAGGTAAAATATGTTTATTTAGTAAAGTCGCATCTCAGATGACATCTCAGAAGTCATCTCACTGTCTAAACAGCAAGACAAGAGGGTGACCATGGTTACTCCAGAACATGGGGACCACATCAGTTCAGGTGGCTGTTCTAAGCTGGTCACCTGAGGGACTTGCAGACCGCTCAGTGTGGCCTCTTCATCCTGTGCTTATGATGAGCAGGGGTTGGGGGAGGTGAGGAGGGAAGGAGAGAGGAGGAGAGAGGATAGTTTGCATAGGAGGAACTCCTCTGTGGCCTGTCCGCACCAGGTCGTTGCATCTCTAGAGCCTGGTATAAGAGTGCATCTGAGTGACTGCTCAGCTGATGGGCACGAGTGACGCCACTGGGAACCTTCTCTCTCAGCTTGGCTGGCTGTGTGTTGAGGAGCAGCAGCTGTGACGATCAATGACAGCTCCAGGGACTCACTGTAGTTTGGAGACAGCCCCGTGGTGGCGGGGGTATTGAGAGGTTGACCTTCCCCTGGATCCAATCCCCTCTTGGAACAGGGTGCTATCCATACAGTTTTCTTCAGTTCCGCTGCAAAACAAAAAGGGAAATGAAGAACTAAAAATGTTTTTTTTTTTATTATTCATGTATTTTGGCTGTGCTGTACAGCTTATGGGATCTTAGTTCCCCAACCAAGGATTGAACCCAGGACCCCAGCAGTGAGCATGCCAAATCCTAACCAGTGGACCTCCAGGGAATTCCCAGGAACAACACTTAAAAAAAAATGACAAAACCAACTTCTTGGTTGTACAGAACATTGCCAATCAAACCATGCCTGCAGGCTGAGTTGTTTCAGTCGTATCCAACTCTCTACAACCCTATGGACTGTAGCCCACCAGGTTCCTCTGTCCATAGGATTCTCTAGGCAAGAATACTGGAGTGGGTTGCCATGCCCTCCTCTGGAAATTAGTATACATAGTATCTCATATTAGCCAGAAAGGAGCCAGGGCTTTCCTTAAACTGGGGAATGCAGCCATGACCCGCAGAAGTTTAAGAACCTTTAACTGACTTGATCAAGCCAATTTAACTGACTTGAGCCCTGAGTCTGTGGGTGGTATGAGATGTGGAGAAGGCCTCAGGAAAAAAATTCTCTATTTTTTGCAGCAAACTATTAATTTTCAAACAAATAAGTGTTTAGTTTGTTTTATTTTATCAAATATGTTAGTGTGTGTGTTCAAAATTACCCAGTTCCCTAATAACAGAAACAACCAATTTTATTTTTTATTTAAAAATTAAAAAATTTTGTGTTGGTGTATAGTTGACTTACAAAGTTGTGTTAGTTTTAGATGTACAGTTAAGTGATTCAGTCATACGTGTATTTCTTTCTTTCCAGATTCTTTTCCCACACAAGTTATCACAGAGTACTGAGTAGAGTTCTCTGTGCTTGCTATACAGTAGATGCTTGTAGAAACAGTCAATTTTAGATTAAGCACACACACACACAAAGACCATTTATGGCAGGATTCTAACTCATGGGTTCATACTTTGACCTCGAGAAGGACAGGCATCCGGGATCCACTCTTTCCTTAACAGTAAGAATTCGTGGAATTGACCTCAAGAAGACCAGCATTGGTGAGGTTCAGCTTTTAAAATGCTCGATTTCCATGCCCCTTCAAAAGGGACAGGAAGCAACAGTTAGAACTGGACATGGAACAACAGACTGGTTCCAAATAGGAAAAAGAGTACGTCAAGGCTGTATATTGTCACCCTGTTTATTGTCACTCTGTTTATATGCAGAGTACATCATGAGAAACGCTGGACTGGAAGAAACACAAGCTGGAATCAAGATTGCCGGGAGAAATATCAATAACCTTAGATATGCAGATGACACCACCCTTATGGCAGAAAGTGAAGAGGAACTCAAAAGCCTCTTGATGAAAGTGAAAGTGGAGAGTGAAAAAGTTGGCTTAAAGCTCAACATTCAGAAAACGAAGATCATGGCATCCGGTCCCACCACTTCATGGGAAATAGATGGGGAAACAGTGGAAACAGTGTCAGGCTTTATTTTTATGGGCTCCAAAATCACTGAGGATGGTGACTGCAGCCATGAAATTAAAAGACGCTTACTCCTTGGAAAGAAAGTTATGACCAACCTAGATAGCATATTCAAAAGCAGAGACATTACTTTGCCAACAAAGGTTCGTCTAGTCAAGGCTATGGTTTTTCCTGTGGTCATGTATGGATTCGAGAGTTGGACTGGGAAGAAGGCTGAGTGCCAAAGAATTGATGCTTTTGAACTGTGGTGTTGGAGAAGACTCTTGAGAGTCCCTTGGACTGCAAGGAGATCCAACCAGTCCATTCTGAAGGAGATCAGCCCTGGGATTTCTTTGGAAGGAATGATGCTAAAGCTGAAACTCCAGTACTTTGGCCACCTCATGTGAAGAGTTGACTCATTGGAAAAGACCCTGATGCTGGGAGGGATTGAGGGCAGGAGGAGAAGGGGACGACAGAGGATGAGATGGCTGGATGGCATCACTGACTCGATGGACGTGAGTCTGGGTGAACTCTGGGAGTTGGTGATGGACAGGGAGGCCTGGCGTGCTGTGATTCATGGGGTCTCGAAGAGTCGGACATCACTGAGCGACTGATCTGATCTGATCAAAAGTTTAAGTTTTTAATAGGGAGGAACTGAGTAGCCTAGATAGAATCTTGTGTTGACATCAAAGAGTGAACTTTGGGAGGAACTGAGTAGCCTAGATAGAATCTTGTGTTGACATCAAAGAGTGAACTTTGTTTGGCAACTTAAAAAAAATTATTTATTTGGCTACTTGGGGTCTTAGTTCCCTGGCCAGGGATTGAACCTGGGCCCCCTGTGTTGCACTGGGAAAGCAGAGTCCCAGCCACTGGACTGCCAGGGCAGTCCCTTGTTTGGGAAAGAAAGCTGCTCTTCACTGGCTATGTTGCTTCCTGGGGGTTCCATATTTCCAACTGCCTGTCAAAGCTTCTCACTTCTGTGAAATATTGAACGTCTCTTTAATCCATTTGCTTGACTTAAAAGCCAAGAAGAGAAGCTATAATAGGGACACAGAGGAAGAAGTTGAGTTCTGTTTATTCTGCTAATCCCACTGCTCCGCTGATTCATCACCAGTGTGCACAAGGGCCCTCAGTGATTCATGGAAAGGACTCGCCTTTGCTGTAAAGAATTAGGATCTACCCCCATCACTGTTTGCAGTTATGTCATTATTATTAAAATAGCAGCCTCCAAAATTAGAATTTTAGTTCATCAGCTTCAAAGCACTTGTGGAATGACTTTAAATATGAAAATATCCATAAATTAAAGATGTTCTAAACCAAGTTCTAATGGAAACTATTTCATGTGTACCAGGGTGAAACACAGACAGTAACTATTTTTGAATGCATGCTGTGTGCAAAAGCTTAGACTGAGCTGTTTCTCACCCTTATTTAATTCTTATGAAGTTAAATTATGAGGTTCAGCCTTATTTTACAGTCAGGGGACTGAACTTCCTCAAGTATGTGTAGAGTCTTCACCCTAGCGGAGTGAAGCCTGGGTCCCAGATTCTCTGACTCTATGTCCGATAGACTTCGGACGCTACCGAGTGGCTCAAATCGTCTGAGAGCTTCCCGCTGGGTTAGCACATGAGGCCACTGGGTGTGTCTCCATCCAGAGGAAGGAGCTTGGGTCCTGGTGTCTGCAGGGCAGACGCGTCAGGAAGGGGAACTCACAAATCAGCTTGGACAGACAGCATGAGTTACTTCAAAAGCCAAAGTCATCACCAGAAAAGGCAAAAGCACGCAGCAAACCTGAGATGCGAGTCTAGCACACAGCAGAGAGAGAAGTTTGGTGTTTGGATAGTGCAGAGAGCAGAGACTTATGGGGGCTTTACAGTAGTCATTTAAGGGGCAAACTGTGAACAGAACTAGGGTAGCTATCCCAGGGTGCACAGGAGAGGCACTGTGTGGAATCTATCGCCCAGAGGAGCTCCATGGAATCGCCTGCCTCCTTTCCTCCTGTGACCCGTCACTTGCCCAACTACACAGAACCAGGCTTCTCTGGGGCTTTTGGTGGGAATCCATATTGTGTCTGAAGCCTCTCTGAAGTTGAACCAGGTGTGGACACTGTTACCTGTGGTGCTTGGGGACTAGGTCTCTTATTCCAAGGATTTTGGTTGTATTTCCCAATAATGGGGTGAGTCCTAAGACCAAAGACCCACGTGGTTCTAAGCATGTTGGCTAAAGTGAGAGGTGGTGAAATGGATGTGACGTGGATGGAGTGGGAAGTTACAAGCTGCTGGCTGATAGGTGTGCAGCGCCACATACACAGGGTGTCCCCCGAGATGCGTGCTCCAGATGCTTCAAAACTTCTTCCCTAGACTGAACCAGACCCTCTGGCTCAAGCCTATGCGACATGCAAACTCACACCCGCAGACCAGGTGACCCCTCCCAGCTTTTCTCTGATGGTAAGTTCTACACCTGGCCCCTGTGGTTCCAGAACCCCATCATTCCCACTAGATCAGGTACCTTAATTCCACTCTAGCGTCCCCCAGCACCATCTCTGCCTCCAGAGCTGCAAAGCTCTTCCTGTTTTCTTGGTGAATGGCGTTTCTTCAAAGTCTTCATAAGGAACGTTGGTAGATTGTCCTCAGTGGAATCATAAAAATACCCATTTATGAGAATCTTCAGGGTTCTCCTCAGAGTTCTAGTGATGTCCTGGCATTCTGACCTCATGTACAGCAGGCTGTGGCTACATTTAAGCTTCATTTAGCCAATGGAACAGACCATTCCCTGGAGCTTGAACCAACCCAGGGAATCCACATCCCAGACGAGGTCGACTGCTGTCAATGAATTCAGACAGGTTGAGTCTCTCATTCTACCCTTCTCGGTCCACATCTTTAGAGTCCACATCCACTGATGCCCACAGATTCTGTCAGCCAGTGGGCAAAGTCTTTGAACCTTTGGTGCACACATGATTACCTTCCAGAGCAGATCTTATTCTTTACCATCTGGGATATTTGGGGCTCTAACTCATTAGCACCTGGAGGCAATGGGAGGTAGGCGTGTGTGCTGAGAACTGGCATTCGTTTGGAAAACAACTTTTACGGGTGTGTCACCGAAACACTTGTATGCTTTGTTGTTGTTCAGTCACACAGTCGTGCCTGACTCTTGGCGACCCCATGGACTGCAGCACTCCAGTTTCCCTGTCCTTCACTGTCTCCTAGAGTTTGCTCAAACTCATGTCCATCGAGGCGATGATGCCATCCAACCATCTCATCCTCTGTCATCCCTTCTCCTCCTGCCTTCAATCTTTCCCAGCATCAGAGTCTTTTCTAATGAGTCAGCTCTTCCCATCAGGTGGCCAAAGTATTAGGGCTTTTAAGTTTGTATGTTTAGGAGGACTGGTTTTCTGAGAATGGGGTGAAGAGAGAAGGGAATTGCAGTAGATTTGGAAGGTCAGTTTTTAACTTGATCCCTTTCTGCCTTTCCAGTAGTCATGTATGGATGTGAGAGTTGGACTATAAAGAAAGCTGAGCACTGAAGAATTGATGCTTTTGAACTGTGGTGTTGGAGAAGACTCTTGAGAGTCCCTTGGACTGCAAGGAGGTCCAACCAGTCCATTCTAAAGGAGATCAGTCCTGGCTGTTCATTGGAAGGACTGATGTTGAAGCTGAAACTCCAATACTTTGGCCACCTAATGCAAAGAGCTGACTCATTTGAAAAGACTCTGATGCTGGGAAAGATTGAAGGCAGGAGGAGAAGGGGATGACAGAGGATGAGATGGTTGGATGGCATCACCGACTCAATGGACATGAGTTTGGGCCTGGGCTGCTGTGGTTCATGGGGTTGCAAAGAGTCGGACATGACTGAGCGACTGAACTGAACTGAACTTTCTGCCTTGATGTCCCCATTCTACCAGAGTCCAGCTTCACTTATCTTAGGATAATATACCTGAAGGGGTCCAGCTTGGTCCTGTAACTCCGCTCACACTGTGGTCAGACCCTGGCTTAGTTCTATCTGCCCTGTGACCAGGGATTGAGGGACCCATTCAGAACTGCTTGGGGAGGGAGGGAATTCTGTTTCTGCATCAGTATTCTCAAGTGTGTCCTTGTATCTGTGTCTTGTTCACGTCTGAATTCATGTTTTATGTTTTCACTTTCTTTTTCCCTGCGGCACTCTGGGAGCATCAGGGACCCACCAGCTTTGCCATCATGGCTGCGTCCACATCATGACAGACATTTGCTGTCCTAGAAACTTGCCCCCCTCCTCTACACCTCATTACTCTACCGACAGCAACTGTTTAATCCTGGCCTGGGAACTTGGCTGGGCAGTAAGCCCCAAGTACTCATTCCAGTATTAATCTAAGTTTTGCCGTGAAGGTGTTTTATAACCGTGTTGAGGACCCTGAGGTGGGAGATTACCTGGGTTGTATGTAATTGCAAAGTCCTTTTAACAGGGAGCAGGAGGGTCTGAGTAACTAGTAGGAGACGCAACAGTGGAAGTAAGAGACTGGAGTGATGCCAAGAAGGGGCCCCAAGCCAAGGACTGCAGTGGTCTCTAGAGGCTAAAAATGTTTATCTCTGCTTTCATAAAGTAGCCTCAGTCTTCTCTTGTGGGCCACTTAACTAGCCAGGTAATCAGTCGGATAAAAAAAAAGAAAAGGACCCAAACACCTATCTTCATTGTAGTCTTTGTATTGTGTTTTAACTCCTCATTAATTAATTGTCTTTTACAAAAATATTTTTAGTCTGTGACAGATTGGAGGACAAAGCAAACCCCCCCAAAAAACTAAACCTTGTCTCCAAGTGACACTTTCATGCAGTGTCCACATTTCTCCACAAGGTGTCGCCTTAGCGCTAAAATTGCCCCCAACAGCTGGGGGCGTCCAGGGCCTGGTGGCCAAGCAGGCTTTCCTCTTGGGGTCCCAGGCAAAGGTTAAAACAGAAGCCCAGGCCTTACAGCACAGCAGACCGCTCCTGGATGGAGTTCTTTATTCTCAGCAGGCACACAGAGGGACAGTTCCCATGAGGCGTGAGTGAAATTTCAGGGTGTTCCCAGGTCACTGCTGTCACACCAGGCGTAGGCTGCTGGCCCCCAGACAGAAGTCTGGGCACACGTGTGGTCCTGCTTCTCTAACCTGCCTGCCTCAGAATCACCTGGAGGGCCTGTGGGCTCCACGGAGGCTCTGAGTGGGCACATATGACACATTTCTGGGGCCCACACTCCTGGAACCTGTGTCCTATGACAAAGTGTCCTAGCTGTGGAGTGAGACCTCAATTCAGATCCAAGCTCTGCCTCTCAGGTGACCGAGTAACCTGGGGCAGGAGACCTGTTGTTGTTCAGTCGCTCAGTCCTGTCTGACCCTTGTGACCTCATGGATTGCAGCACTCCAGGCCTCCCTGTTCTTCACCATCTCCCAGAGGTCGCTCAGATTCATGTCCATTGAGTCGGTGATGCCCTCCAACCATCTTGTCCTCTGTTGTCCCCTTCTCCTCCTGCCTTCAATCTTTCCCAGAGTCAGGGTCTTTTCTAATGAGTTGGCTCTTTGCATCAGGCGGCCAAAGTATAGGAACTTCAGCTTTAGCATCAGTCCTTCCAATGAATATTCAGGGTTGATTTCCTTTAGGGTTGACTGGTGTGATCTTCTTGCTGTCCAAGGGACTCTCAAGAGTCTTCTCCAGCACCACAATTCAAAAACATCAAGTCTTTGCTCAGCCTTCTTTATGGTCCAACTCTCACATCCATACATGGCTACTGGAAAAACCACGACTTTGACGAGATGAACCTTTGTTGGTAAAGTAATGTCTCTGCTTTTTAAAATGTCTCTAGGTTTGTCAGCTCCCCTTCCAAGGAGCAAGCATCTTTTAATTTCATGACTGCAGTTACCGTCCTCAGTGATTTTGGAGCCCAAGAAAATAAAATCTGTCACTGTTTCCACTTTTCCCCTTCTATTTGCCATGAAGTGATGGGACTAGATGCCATGATTTTAGTTTTTTATATAGTAATCATATATAAAATATTATTATATATGTTGTACAATAATATACTAATAGTAAACAATTAATAGCTGCTCAGTACATTTTCTAAATACATGAATATGTGTGAATGTCCTCATCTGTAAAGAATAAGCAAGTGTTAGTTGTTCAGTTGTGTCCGATTCTTTGCCACCCTATGGACTGTAGCCTGCCAGGCTCCTCTGTCCATGGGATTCTCCAGGCAAGAATAGTGGAGTGGGTTGCCATTTCCTTCTCCAGGGGATCTTCCTAGAATTTAGATTTAGTGATCTTGGAAGTCTTTCCTGTCCTGATATCCTAACACAAAGAATTTTAAGCCAGTTATTCTAACTCATTTCTTACATATTCAATAAACCTATTAAAATTTTTTTCTTTTATTTCAGAAACAATAGTAAACATACAGAGAAGGCAGCGCACTGGCTCCAGAGTTGGGCCCGGCCTTGATCCCTGACTCCACCTTTACTGCCGCAAGGCTTTAGCCAAAGGCTGGGATCATGTTGATGTTACAGTATTGTTGTGTGGGGTAAACAACAGCAGTAATAATAGTAAAAACCACGGTCAGTGAGTTTTCAGCCCTTGCTGTAGGCAGGGCACAGCCATGTGCTGTCAGCTACAGATGCATACGGTGCGCCCTCCGTGGTCACAGGTCCTGCATTTGAGAGTCAACCAACTGCAGGATCAAAAATATTCAGGAAAAAATAAATTCCAGAAAGTTCCAAAAAGCAAAACACAAATATGCCACACTGGCAACCACTTCCATAGCCCTTACATTGTATTGGGTTTTATTTTTTTAAGTCTTTATTGAATTTGTTACAACATTATTTTTGTTTTCTGTTTGTTTTTTTGGCCTTGAGGCACGTGGGATCTTAGTTCCAGACCAGGGATTGAACCCACACTCCCTGCATTGGAAGGCAAAGTCTTAATCACTGGACTAGCCGGCAAGTCTGTATATTAGGTATTATAAATGATTGAGAGATGATGTAAAGAGTTCAGGAGGATGGACACAGGGACTTGGGCATCCATGGATTCTGGTAGTTGATGGGGGTGGGGAGTCCCTGGAACCAGTTCCCCCCGATACTGAAGAATGGCTGTAGTGTATATTGTGTAGTGTAGTGTGTATACAGTGTGCATAGTGTATCTACATTGTATGATGGTGGTTTAGTTGCTAAGTTATGTCCGACTGCTGTGACCCCATGAACTGTAGCCTGCCAGGCTGTTCTCTCCATGGGATTCTCAAGGCAAGAACACTGGAGTGCATTGCCGTTTCATTCTCCAGGGGATCTTCCTGATTCAGGGATTGAACCAGGGATCTCTTAAGGCTCCTGCATTAGCAGGCAGGTTTACCACTAGCGCCACCTGGGAAACCCATATATATTGTGAGTGATAGTGCAGTGTATATACAGTGTGTGTATATATATACTGGATTATCGGTGTGGTGTATATACAGTGTGTGTACTGTGTATATATTGCAGATTATCGGTGTGGTGTATATACAGTGTGTGTACTGTGTATATATTGCAGATTATCGGTGTGGTGTATATACAGTGTGTGTACTGTGTATATATTGCAGATTATCGGTGTGGTGTATATACAGTGTGTATACTGTGTATATATTGTAGATTATCTGTGTTATATGCCACACTTACCCGATGAGCAAGGACCATGATGACACCATTTTACAGATGGAGTCACTGAGGCATTGACAATCTAGAGTTGCACAGGAGGGAGTGGTGACCAGGAGTTTCCAGTCCAGGCAGGTTAAAATGAGGCTCGAGAGGAGCGACCACAGTGTGAGCTCAGGAGGGGAGCCCTGTGGAGGAGCGGCAGGGGCTGGCCCCGCAGACAGACTGAGAGCCGTCCTCTCAGGTCTCCTGACAGGGAAGATAGACCTCTACAGCGAAACAGCCACTTAATGATGGAAGGAAGAAATCACCCAGCGCAGCTAGGCCACCCTTGGAGAGTCGTCTGGGCCGGTGCAGGGCCGGGAGGAGCTTTCATAGTTCGGGGAGGCCCCTCCGGTGGACAGGAAGGGGGCAAAGAGGGGCAGGGCGGCGGCAGAGCGGGAGTGGAGTGGTGATGGAAGCGGGACGGGGTTTCAGGAGATGCGGGCCCGGTGGCCCGGCAGCCGCTCAGTGTTGCTTAGGCCCCCGCAAGGCGCGCACCACCTGGACGCGCTCCGCGGGTGATGAAGGCTCAGCGCGGCCTCCACAGCATCTTTCGCTCCCGAGGCTCCTGCCCTCGGCTGGGTTGGACCCGCTGCAGCTTCAGGCCCCAGATCCGAGCGGACAGCGAACGGGACAGCAGACGGCGGCCAGGACGCGCAGGCAGCCCCGGAGCCCGGGACCCCAGCATTGCTCCTCTTGCCTGGCTCCCCCCGCACCTCCCGGCCCCGCGGTTCGAATCCCAGAGTCGTTCGGCCGCATTTGCCACCTGCTGAACAGTCTGAAAGTCAGGAGCTGTTGTCTGCGCAACCTCCCCCCTCTCACTCCGCACAGGCCACTTGGCTTCGTAGAGTCATTTTCCAAAATGTGGATAATGTCCTACGACTGCGCGTTCCATCTGCTGCTCACTCCCGGAGGCCTGGCCCCTTCGCCGGCCCGGCACTCAGGCGCGCCAGGAGAGACCAGGGATGAGGCCGCGCGTTCTCCTTCTCTCGCTTCCCCGGACCATGTCTCCATCCATCCTTCCGTGCCGGACTGAAGGAGCCTCTCCTGGAATAATCTGGACCATCTTCTCAGTATCACTGGGCCAGCACGACATCCCTACTAGACACACAGAGGGACGTGTTACAACACACACACACACACACACACACACACACACTGCAGTTCAAAATAAATCTTCAGTAGGTACATTTTCCTGAAACTTTGTATGTGAGAGCTTATTGGCGTATATTTTTTTTAAATAAACGCCAAGCTAAAAGTCATGATAAAAATCAATCTCACTGAAGAGATGGAGAGTTAATTCATTCACAACATGAAGCATCAAGGTCAAGTGAGTGAAGACTACCCTGGGTGCAGGTTTGCTTTGGAATTCAGTAGAAGCATTGACAGGTGTACACTTGATCTTTTGAATTTGAGAACGATCAGCAAAGAGAAATGGAGTGTTTTTGAAACAGAAATATTTAACTGAAAGTTTAAAAAAATTGCAGCTTTATATCCTGCTCTTAAAGAATATAATTCTTTTGAAGATATTCGTCATGTTTAATTGCCTGCAGATATACATTTTCTTTTCTTTTTTTTTTTTTTTTGCCTTCAACAGTAATATTAATACCAGTTTTACAAAGATTATCCTAGGTTACCTCGCTTCTTTGACTTAATAAAATTTTTGGAATGTTTTCATGTTGCATCAGATGTCTAAGGAGTGTGTGCTGTTTGCCAATTGAAGTAGAAAAATTTAACACAAATACCAAAGATCTCAGTTAGCAGCTAGAAAAAGCTATCATTTATTTTATAGTCTTAGCAAGAACTCCTCCTAGTGGACATTCTTAACATGCAAAAAATGCCATGAAATCAATACATAAATCATAACAACTGATATCTCTCACCAGTGGTGCAGAAAAATCTCTTTATGCCTTTATAGAATACATTTAACAAACTTACAAAGCACATAAAACAAGAATTTGTAATAGAAAAACTAGATTCAATTTCTGATTATTATCTACCTTAAAGTGTGAAAGTATTAGTCACTTAGTCATGTTCAATTCTTTGCAACCCCATGGACTGTAGCCTGCCAGGCTCCTCCGTCCATGGGATTCTCCAGGCAAGAATACTGGAGTGGGTTGCCATTCCCTTCTCCAGGGGATCTTCCCAACTCAGGGATTGAACCCTGCTCACCTGCACTGCAGGCAGATTCTTTACCGTCTGAGCCACCATTATCTACCTTATCATGCTATTTATTTGGGAAATAAACATAACTCTAATTAGAAAACTATTCAGATGCATAGATGAATATGTTTGCATTTAATAGGTATTCAGTTCAATTCAGTTGCTCAGTCGCATCCGACTCTTTGCGACCCCATGAACCGCAGCATGCCAGGCCTCCCTGTCCATCACCAACTCCCAGAGTCCACCCAAACCCATGTCCATTGTGTCGGTGATGCCATCCAGCCATCTCATCCTCTGTCATCCCCTTCTCCTCCTACCCCGAACCCCTCCCAGCATCAGGGTCTTTTCAAATGAGTCAGCTCTCCGCATTAGGTGGCCAAAGTATTGGAGTTTCAGATTCAACATCAGTCCCTCCAAAGAACACCCAGGACTGATCTCCATTAGGAGATCAGTTGATCCAACCCAGGACTGGTTGGATCTCCTTGCAGTCTAAGGGATTCTCAAGAGTCTTGTCCAACAACACAGTTCAAAAGCATAAATTCTTCAGCGCTCAGCATTTTTTATAGTCCAACTCTCACATCCATACATGACTACTTGAAAAACCGTAGTCTTGACTAGATGGACCTTTGTTGGCAAAATAATGTCTCTGCTTTTTAATATGCTGTCTAGGTTGGTCATAACTTTCTTTCCAAGGAGCAAGTGTCTTTTAATTTCATGGCTGCAATCACCATCCACAGTGATTTTGGAGCCCAGAAAAATAAAGTCTGACACTGTATCCACTGTTTCCCCATCTATTTGCCATAAAGTGATGGGACCAGATGCCATGATCTTCATTTTCTGAATGTTGAGCTTTAAGCCAACTTTTTCACTCTCCACTTTCACTTTCATCAAGAGGCTTTTGAGTTCCTCTTCACTTTCTGCCATAAGGGTGGTGTCATCTGCATATCTAAGGTTATTGATATTTCTCCCGGCAATCTTGATTCCAGCTTGTGCTTCCTCCAGCCCAGCATTTCTCATGATGTACTCTGCATATAAGTTAAATATGTAGGATAACAATATACAGCCTTGACGTACTCCTTTTCCTATTTGGAACCAGTCTGTTGTTCCATGTCCAGTTCTAATTGTTGCCTCCTGATCTGCATAGAGGTTTCTCAAGAGGCAGGTCAGGTGGTCTGGTATTCCCATCTCTTTCAGAATTTTCCACAGTTTATTGTGATCCACACAGTCAAAGGCTTTGGCATAGTCAATAAAGCAGAAATAGATGTTTTTCTTTACTAGGGGTACTCTGGCCACTTGTGAAATTGCTTGAAAAGGTGTTTTTTCCAGCTATCAAATAGGCTAAAATTAAATGCTGGATTTTAAAAAAGAGTACATAACTGGTGACTGCTAATTTTTCCTTAGTGCTCACTTCCTTACTGCTAGGCAACAGGAAGCAACAACTTTTCAAAAATAATTTGTATACAATTTAATACATGAGTAATAAACCAAAACTTATGATTTAAAAAGATCTTTTATAAAAAGATTATTGTTTTCATGAATTTGTTGCTTTCTGGTGCCTATCAGTGAATAAGTGTGCAGGGTGTACACTTTTGACTAAGTAAAAATTAGCAGTCACCAGGTATCATATGGGATGGGCTTCCCTGGTGGCTCAGATGGCAAAGAATCTGACTGCAATGTAGGAGACCAGAGTTTGATCCCTGGGTTGGGAAGATCCCCTGGAGACAGAAATGGCAACTCACTTCAGTATTCTTGCCTGGAGAATCCCATGGACAGAAGAGGCTGGTGGCCTACAGTCATGGAGTCACAAAGAGTGGGACACAACTAAGCCATTAACACTTTACATATGGGATAACTTCCAGTATGTTTACTCTGAAAGCAAGAAAAGAATTTAGCAGAAGATGATGTAACTATAGTTACACAACTGTAGACACAAGACATTGTTAAACTCTACTTGTCAGGTCCTGTTTAGCTTCTTCCTGGAACTCTGATGGATATTTTCTCTAAAATCCTATTTACTAAATATACATGTGACATAACATCCGAAAAAGGATTGTGGGTACTTGACTGTAAGATTTACTTTTACTGCATTTACTACAACATGGCTGCATTAACTTCTTTCTTTCTCTTTTTTCCCCTTTTTTTCTTGAAATATAGTTGCCTTACAACGCTGTGCTAATTTCTGCTATATAGCAAAGGGATTCACATGTGTAAGTATACACATGCATAGGATTTTTATATTCTTTTCCATTATGGTTTATCACAGGATAGTGAATATATAGTTCCCTGCGCTCTACAGTAGGACCTTGCTGTTTATCCTTCTCTGTAACAGCTTACATCTACTAATCCCAACCTCCCACTCCATCCCTCTCCCATCCTCCTCCCCCTTGGCTTGCTATTTCTTTCTTTTCGTATCTGCAAAATGATTCTTGAGCAGGGAGACACAGCTTTAAACATGATTATGAGCTGAATAACCACAGATCTTATCAAAGAGTTTACTTAATAAATAGCAAAATGAGACATTAAAAAAAAAGCTACATCCCTCCAGCTCACTAGAATGGAAAAGACCTTTCACTGGAGCACCATGCTTCCTTGCCATTCCTTTTCAACACAGATTAGTCACTGTCCCTAAGGTGACCCCAGACGTACAGGTGCCAGAAGCTGGAGGCCATGGCATTCTTATTGGTTGTCCAAAGGGTGCAAATGGCTTTCTGAAATAAAGCCTTTTGTGGTGAATGCACCTCAATTCCACAATCCTCTACATTCCATTCCCATGACTTATTTATCTTGTAACTTGACCTCTGTGCCTTTGACCATTTTCACCCATTTTGCTCATGTTCCATCCTTGCCCCTGACAACCACCAATCTGTTCTCTGTATCTATGAATCCAGTTTTTTTGAAAAGATTCCTCACATAAGTGAAATCATATGGTATTATCTTTCTCTGACATTTTTCACTTACCATAATTCCCTCTAGGTCCATCCATGTCGCAAATGGTGGGATTACCTTCTTTTTTCATGGCTGAGTAATACTCCATTATATGTATACATCATGGCTTTACTCATTTATCTGAGAGTGGGGAGCAGCCCAGGTGGAATGTTGTCCAGTGTCCCCCCCAACCATGCCCAGGGGCAGCCTGGCAGCATGTCCACTCCCACCACATTCCCAGGCCAGCTCATTCATTAAGAACCTTAGGCTTGCTTGTAAGGGGTGTGGGATGGTTGTCACCGACGGCACCGCCAGCTCGGGGCCCGCTGCAGGTGCTGCTCTCCTGCCATATGATCAGACCACTGAAAGCACTTTGCTGAACTTTTACTTAATCCAGTGTTTCCCAGACATGTGGACCACACGCCACTCAATCAGGCCCCACAGATCTGAGGACCATGCCTCTACCGGGAGGTCAGGGCCCCTCATCATTTGAACATCCTGCATCCTCAATGGGTACTGACTCGCTGGGGTTCCTTGGCTATCAGAACTGTGCGTTCATTTGTCTACAGTTTGTACTGAGGGCCTATCCCGCCCAAGGACTATTTCAGGCCCTCAGACACCCTTGGAGAGTCCACTGTTTTGAGGAAACAGGAGGTGAAGGTGTAGGTGTCTGTCTGCTGATGGAGGAAGACAAGTCTATTTCTCCCAGGGCTGGCGGGAGGCCAGTGGACAGGTGATGGGTGAGCAGAGGAGGAGAGGCCACCAGGGGGCCTGGGGAGAGCCTTTCAGGTGGGGAGAGCCTTCCAGGTAGAGAGGGCCTGCCAGCAGCACCACCAGGAATGGGGGAAGGCGATGACCCAACTGCAGGAAGGAGGGCAGTGGTCAGAGAGGGGCCTCGGGTGAGATAGACAGGCCCCTAGCCTCTGCAAAGGCCTGGGGCTGGACCACAGGGGCTGTGGGTCCATGGGAGGGTCCTGAGAAGGATAGCAGGTAACATCTTCACATGGATCCCAGGCAGGTGTGCAGGGATGGGGTGCAGGGAGCCAGCAGAGGCAGGGTTGGAAGCAGGGCAGGTTCAAGTCTTCAGGCAAGAGCCTGAGTGCTGGGCCTGGGCTGGCGGCAGCGGCCACAGTGAAGAGGAGCTGAAATCGGAGGTTGCATTTCAGATTGGGGCTTGACTGATGCATTACATGTGGGGTCTAGCTAAGACCTCAGTGTTACTGTCTGCAGGAGGTTCAATGTGCAAACAGATGGCACAGATTAGGTGGTTTCCCAGGAGCGCTCTGGGTCACTTGAGTTCCAGCGTTAACGAGCTGCATGTTTGCAGGTTCTCCTGGAAATCCCGCTGCCCAGGGAGAGACAGGACGGGACGGCTCCAGGGCCTGTGACCCGGGATCCACGCCCAGCATTGTCATCACCCATAGAGGCCTATTTAGAAAGGCTGCTCCTTACATTACTAACCACAATTAAAAATGCATAAGAATTAAATATGGCTTCCTAGGTGGCTTAAATGGTAGAGGACCTACTTGCCAATGCGGGAGACCTTGGTTCAATCCCTGGGTTGAGAAGATCCCCTGGAGAAGGGAATGGCTACCCTCTACAGTTTTCTCGCCTGGAGAATCCCATGGATAGAGGACCCTGGCAAGCTACAGTCCATGATGCTACAAAAAGGTGGACATGACTGAATGACTGAGCATGCACGCATATCAATTAAATAAATTAAAGAAATGAAGATTGAGTTGGGGGGAAATTTTAACCTTTCAATAGATATTTATTTTGAAACGTGAACATGGGAATCCAGATGCCTGGGGAACGAAAGGACACTGCCTGGACCTACCTCCTAGGAATCCTGAGCGAACAGGCAGCCCCAGGTGGGCAGAATTCAGCTTCTGTTCAGTTGCCTGAATGCAGTGCAAGAGTCAGGGCTTTAGAAATCCTCTCCCACAGCTGGTGGCCAGGTGCCTTCAGAAGTAATTAAACACCCCTCCCTTCGGCAGCAGAACCCCCTCCTTGAAAACAATGCCAGGCTCTTGGAAAAGAAACACTAAGAGAGGAGGAGAGAAGATAAAGGACCCCGATGAGGTAGGTTTCCTTGAACAAAAGTGGGATGCGCTGAGGTTTGGTGACCTCTGTCTCAGTCTGAGATGCCCTGAGGGGTTCTTCCTGTGAGGGGCCTGGGAGTGGTGGATCAGGCATCTTGTGGGGGGACACACACCCGTGGTGATCATTGACGCTGCAGACCTGGCAGGCGCTGCACGGCTGTGATCTTAGAGCACAATGAGAGTTTACGAGCCTGGCACGCTCTTCAGTTGTGGACTTTACCTAAGTCAACAAAGCCATCTGTCTGGTCCAAAGTTTTCTTTTGTTTTGTACTGAAGTAGCTTCTTAGGAAAATGGCTAAGTTTTCAGCTATTTTAGGAGAAACAAGAAACACTGGCTTGCTTTTCCCTTTGTTATCTTTAAGGAAAATAAGCCCTTCATGCATTGGAGAAGGAAATGGCAACCCACTCCAGTATTATTGCCTGGAGAATCCCAGAGACGGGGGAGCCTGGTGAGCTGCTGTCTATGGGGTCTTGCAGAGTTGGACACCACTGAAGTGACTTAGCAGCAGCAGCAGCAACCCCTTTAAAATAAAAGAGTAAAGAAGTATCTACAGAATTCAAGTCAGCAGAGTGGACCTTTATTTTAAAGAAAAATTATATGGTGGTTTGAGGATTTTTAAGAAATTTCATTGAGATTTTGAAGTGTGGTACAACCTAATGGGACTAAGAAAAATGATTTAAAATCACATATTTTAGAAAGTCATGTTATATATAATTTCTCTATCTATAAACTTTATAAACTGATATAACCACAATTAAACACTCTGCACTGCAAATTAAAAATTTCTCTCCCTGGGCTAATGCATTTTAAATTTCCTTAAGTCATTCTGTGAACTGACTGAGAGGTTTTCTCACACTTTTCAGTTTTATAGTTACCTAGTCATCCCCATTGAGGGTATGTGTCATCATAGACTGAGACCATAAATCAAATATGGGAAGCTGTGGTAAGCTGCTCAAATGAAAACCAAAACAGTTTTCATTTTCAGATTGAAATTAGCTATGTGAAAATTTGATTCAAAATCATAAAGAACTATTTTGTTTTTTAGTTTTTTTTTTAGCTCAGGAAAATTCAAGCTTCAAAGTTGTAATGAAAACTTAATTTCTTTGGGAGATTAGCTTATCCAGATAACATAAGGCTCTTAAAATAAAATGGCAAAAAAAAAAAAATTAACAAAAGTGCTTTTGGATACATACAGATTGTTAGACTAAGATTTTTAGATATCCAATTTCTTGATCAAATGAAAGTGACAAACAGACGAGTTGGTAACTTACCTAAACTATTTAAATTTTGTCAGCTTCCTAAGAGACAGAATATTCAACCAAAAAGATGTGGGATGTATAGGAGAACTGGGATGAAGATGGTGTATTACTGTGAAAACTACCCCAAAATTTCCATGTGCTGTCCTTCGTCACTGAGGAGCTTTAAATGCTAAGAGCCACGAGGTGTGGGGTTGACTACCTCAGTCCAAAAACGTCGTCAACACTGAACCACTTCCTCCATCGCATTTCACTTCTTTATCTTGATGAGTAATTTGAAAATCTTGAAAATATATCTACCTCCTGGATAGAGACTTAGGTCCTACAGGAGTCACGAACCCAAACAGCATCTTTCATTGACAAAATGCACAGGAGGGGTGGATTGAGCTAGAATTCTACCTTTAAGTATTTACACTATTTGAGTCATGCTGAGATTGTCTGAGTTTAATAGAGGTTTCAGAAGCCAAAGGGTCTGTGTTGGCTTCGGACAGCATCGCTCATTTCACAAGGTCATCTTAAGCAGCTTCTGTAGGACTTCTGTGTAGTGGGAGCAAGTTTGCAAATGTATTGAGTATCTGTAGCATTTTAACAAATCAGGGAGAGCATAACCTAGGTTATATTTTGTTATCTGTGCAAATCAGCAATTTTACCAAATGTTAAAAAAATTTTTCACAGCGTCTCAAAAGATCAGGTACATTGTTTCATGTTTAAGTTGTTTACATTTATTTAGGTGTCATTATGTTAGTTTCCATACTTCCTTAAAGGGAGGACCTTTCAAAATGTCACTGTCAAAGTAGTCATTGTTTAGAATTCTCTTGAGCCAAATAAAAAAAATGATGAAGGCTCATTTTGCCTATCGGATTTAATATTTATTTTCCTGCTTATGACGTTCCTAGCCATGTAGCTGAAAGGATAACTTTGTGCACATAAACCAATGCAAAGTTACTCATGCAAATGTTTTTGTAATTGCTGGAGTATGTCTCTGGCTGATTTGACTGCTATTTTGGATTTTTTTTTCCTGTTCTGTTTTATTGATGCACTTGCGTTCCAAGTAAATTTCCAGAAGTCAAATACATTTCAAGTTTAACACACCACAAAGTATTTTTCCTTGATTCCAAAATAACATATTATCCACTAAAAATTCTATTCTGAGCGAATCTTCAAAGATATTTCAGATAGCATTCAGAATTTCAAGCCACATTTCAGAATTTATGAAGTCTGTGAACTGATTTGAATCTCTGCCAAGTGCTATAAAAGTTGACCTTTAAAGTTTTACAAATGTTTGGTTATTTTTCTGCTCTTTCTGAACATTGCTTGAAGCAGAAGTAAGGCATTTTCAAGAAAGAGTCTAACCAAAGTGTTTTGAAAGAGATCCTTATCTTTTATTCTTATTTACGTTATTTCTATAGCAACCAGTGTGCCAGGGTATTTGCTTTTCAAATATATTTGGTTACAGGTATTAATACGCCCCAGAGCTGGTACAAACTGTTTAATCCTAGAACTAACCATGAACACCTGTCCTGAACTTTAACGGTAATAACTACATTGTTATTTTTTAGAATTCATAAGCAGGACAATAAGAAATTGCTGTTTGAATAGAGAAAAAAATGAGTTGCTGTATTTTTGGTAAACAAATCTTGCTTCTGAATGAAAGCCGCACCAGCATAAGGCTGAGGCTGGTGGTACATGTTTTCCCATTGCCATTTTCCTAGGGATTACATATTTTACGTTTGTTCAATACTGATGGTAATCTAATCAGGAGACCCCAGACTGAATTCTTTGGTTTGGCTTTTAAGGACTTTGCAGTTCATTTTTTATTATTACTGTTGTATTTATAATCAGAGTCTACACTATTTTTGAAGAGTAGATTTAACATAGTTTTCATTTGTGCATCTTAGAATCTTTATAAAAAATAGCCAATTTCCTTAGAGATGTCAGTATTTGCCACTTACTCCATTGTGCACATGTACAGCTGGGGCTGGGTTTAAAAAAACAATGTGCTTTAAAAACCAAAAAATAAGGGAAGACTCATCTTTAAATTTTTTTTCTTCTAACGAACTCCTTGCATATTTTGCTCGACTTGGATTGTGGTTAATAGTCTTTATTTACAAAGTCAAATTAATCCACAGACACAAGCCTGAATCTTTTACACAGCAAAGGAATTTTTTAAGACTTTAATTTTCTCTCTTGATTATTCTCTTAACTATAGTACAACTATATCGATCCTTTTTTCTTTCCCTAATCTCTTTTAAAAATTTTATTTTTATTTTATTGGAGAATAGTTGATTTACAATGTTGTATTAGCTTTGTGTGTACAGCAAAGTGATTCAGTTTAAATATATATGTATTTTCAGGTTTTTCCCTTATAGGTTTATTACAAAATACTGAGTATAGTTCTCTGTGCTATACAGTATGTCCTTGTTCTTTATCTATTTAATATATATTAGGGTGTGTGTATGTTAATCCCAAGCTCCTAGTTTATTCCTCCCTGCTTTCCATTTTAGTAGCCATAAGTTTGTTTTCTGTCTGTGAGTCTGTTTATGTTTTGTATATAAGTTCATTTGTATCTTTGTTTTAAATTCTGCATGTGTGTGATTTTATGTGATGTTTGTCTTTCTCTGACTTACTTCACTTAGTATGATCACCTCTAGGTCCATCCACGTTGCTGCAAACGGCATCATTTCATTCTCTTTTGAAGATGAGAAGGATTTCTGTACTAATCCAAATAGGACATGGTTAAAACTAGTTTGAAAACTATTGAACCCAGAGACAGCATTATGATAACTGAGCATGGATTTTGTTTGTTTGTTGCTGTTATTTTGTGTTTAGCTTTTCCATGAACATTGATTTCTAAAATAAAACTCATTCTAGTTCATTTGTGTGCTAGATATTTAAAGTCAGTAATATATGTGTGAATTTTGCTTTTTTAATAATAGGTTAAATAACTAAAGGTAATATAAAAACTAATGCTGTGTCAAATACTTCACCAAATAGTGCTTTATAATAAACCCTCCTAGATTCCCCCCCGCTTTTTTTCCCCCTAATGGTCTTTGCTGCCCTCCCCTCCCCCCAGAAGTAAACTTTGAAGCTGGGGAAGGGGTACCACGGGTTCTTACTGACATCCCATTCTCTGGATTTTTATTTGCTGTTTATACTATTGACCAATAACACCTTCTGATGAACTAGGTGATTCTAATGGCACAGATATAAAAAGCAATTAAAAGTCTTCACTGCTCTATAAAATAATATAATAGTCATTTAGAACTTTTACAGTAATTAATGAAAGATGTCCAGCTTTCCACCAAAGCATGTTACTTACTTTCTGACTGTGTCTCATGAAGAACTGAGTGCAAACCACCCGCCCATGATAAATAAATCTGTGTACATTAGCATGGAGGTTTTGAATACGAACAAACAGGGAAAAAGGAGAAGTTGCTGCAGGACTGAAGTTGGAATCACGTGACTTCAAAGTTTGTGGAAAGTTTTTCCCCTTTTCTTGTGTTCTATGTGTGCGTCAAGGATCCAGAGGTGAGTTCTTCAAAGTTGTCAACTTCGTTTCTCTTCAGCTGGTTTGGAGCTGCTTTTCCACCTGCTTTCACAAGTAAGATTTTTAAACAGTTTTAAAAAGACTGATCCTCTGACTTTTTTCTTCAAAATTTAGATGGAAGTGCAGCTGTGGTTTCCTTGTTAAGAATTCTTCTTTTTCTGCCTTTAAATTTCTTTCTGAAATTTATTGGGACATTTAAAATTTTTATTGCATGGGTAAAAAAAAAAGTCTTTCTTTGTAGTGTAAGATGATTGATGCTTGGGGTGCTATGCTGTGTGTGTTTGACTAGTTTGTGCTGAGTTTTAAAGGGAACGTAATAGTCACTGCCTTGTTCTGCCTCACCTTGTCTTGTTTACCCTTGGTAACTGACCCTGGAAGAACATTGCTCTATGTGTCCATAAACGCGTGTACTCAAGCTCATTACCCAGTCCACACTGGGCACTGGGGATGGGACAGCATGTCCAAAATGTGGCTACTCTTATTAAATTAGGAAATATATTTTTCCAAACGCCAGTGAGTCACTCCCCTCTCGGGAACTGCTCCGTCTTACTCACCAGCACATCAGCCACAAGGCTTCCTCAAGTCCTGAGACACTGCCCAAGTCACTGCCCCCAGGAGCCTCCCCGGCTGGTACCCTCCCCCACCTCCCCCAGGACTCGTGCTGGAAACGAGAGACCCTCATGACCTCCCGGTCATGGGTCTCTTAACGTGTGTCCTTGGGCGTCTCATGGATTTGTATTTTGGTCACTCACCTAAATTTAAGAACCTCATGGGACAAATACTGTCTTGACCTCTTTCAAAGTGTTTTTCTATCGCTAGCTGCCCTGAAGTGGTGTCTGTTGCATGAAAAACAGACATTCAAAGCATTACTGCTGAAGGAGTGAGGTTAAATGTCTCTTTATTTGTAGACAATTCATGTAGTTTTCTGATATCATCAAGGCTCTTATGAGTTCTGTGTATTAATTTTTGACTCTCATGGTAAATAGCTATCCCATAATCCAAGTACAGCTTGTGTAAAAATATCTTCTGTCTCCTACGGAAGGAAAGGTGTGGCGTGACTGCTTTTTCTCTAAAATAGTAACTCACAAAACTAGTTGGTAAAGACCTCTGTGGGGTATGATCACTCACTTTCATTACTATTAAACCTTAATTCATTTTTTTTTCCATTTGTTATGGAGAATAGTAGATTAATGGTTGCCAGATACAAAAGCGCGCATGCTCAGTCATGTCTGACTCTTTGTGACTGCCAGGCTCCTCTGTCCATGGAATTCCCCAGGCAAGAATACTGGAGTGGGTTGCCATGCCCTCCTCTAGGGGATCTTCCCAACATAGGGATTGCACCCAGGTCTCCTGCACTGCAGGCAGATTCTTTACCACTGGGCTTCCCCTTAACCATTGGACCGCCACAGAATTCCCTGTGTCTACTATTAATATTTTGATAAGGATGCTTTTAGGTGTTTGAAAGATTGATTTCATCCCAGGATCCATGTATCTCTCAGTCAATGAACATTTTTTTTCCCCCTAGTAGCAGCCGGGAGAAAAGCCTCACTTTTTGTTGAGAGGTGAGAATTCTGTCTGAACAGTGAGGTGCCTAGAGCTGGTGCAGATCTGATTATGTGTCTTTTTTGAACAGGAGGCGGAAGCAAGGTCATCTGAGGAGGGCCCAAAGTCTCTTTAGAAAAATCTGGGTGCATGGCAAGGCTCTGAGACTTTTGTCACATAGAACATGGTCACAGACGTGTTATCTCTCTTCTGCCATTGAGTTATTCAGATTTTCTGTTTCATTTTTTGTCAGTTTTTAGAGAATGTATTTTTCAATGAAATTTTCTATTTAATCTATATTTTCATATTTAGTGGCATAAAGTTGTTCACAATGTTATTACCGTTTAATGTTTATAGTAAGTATATCAACAACCTCTTTTTCCATTGTGATGATTATAATTTGTATTCTTTCTCTTTTTTTTTTCTTTTTCAATCTAGTGTATCAATTTTGCTGGTCTTTCCAAAGAACCATCTTTTAACTTTGCTAATTTTCTCTGTATTTTCTCTCTTTAAAAAAATTTATTGATTTCTGTTCATTTATTCCTTTTTTCCTATTTACACTGGACTTATTTTTATTTTTTAAATTCATAAAGTGGAAACTTAGTCACTGATTTAGAACTTTCTTCTTTTTAATATAGGCATGTAAAGCTATAAATTTCTCTCAAAACACTTTAGTTACATCTCACCAATTTTTATGTTATATTTTAAATTCTGATTTTCTAGTTTCCCTTGTGATTTCTTCTTTGATCAATGCGCTGTTTAACTGCTAAAAATGTGAAGATTTCCTAATTATTTTATTGATTTCCAATTATATTCCACTGTGGTCAGACAACATTCTCTTTGGGACTTTAAACCTTTTAAATCTGTTTAGACTTGTTTTATGGCCCTACATATGGCCTATTTTTTCACGTACTGTGTGCACTGGAAAGGAATGTGTATTCCATAATTGCGCTATAAATATCAGTCAGAACATATGGTTGGTATAATCTTCAGTCACCTGTGTACCTACATTTTGTCTAATTGTTTTTATCAATTTGCAAGAGAAGAGTACTAAACATTTTAAGTATAGTTATATATAGGATGGCTTCCCAGGTGAAGCTAGTAAAGAACCTGCCTGCCAATGCAGGAGCTGTAAGAGACTCAGGTTCAATCCCTGGGCTGGGAAGAGCCCCTGGAGGAAGGCATGGCAACCTACTCCAGTATTCTTGCCTGGAGAATCCTAAGGACAGAGAAACCTGGTGGGCCATGGTCCATGGGGGTCACAGGGAGTTGTACACGACTGAACATGAGCATCTCTGTTAATACTTTCTGTCTTTTGAAGTCTGTTTAATCTGGTGTTAATATGTAGTCATTTCAACTTTCTTATTGTTTGTATGGGATATCTTTTTTATCCCTTGACATTTAACCTGACTGGGTCTTTATTTTAATAGATGCTTCTTGAGATATATAATTTGTCTTGCTATTTTTGTTGTCTGACAATTTCTGCCTTTTTGTTGCAATGCTTAATCCAGTAACTTTAAATGCAATTATACCCACATCACTATTAATAATGTATTATTTAATCTTCTATGTTTTCTATTCCTTTGTTATTCCTTTCTTGCTTTCCTTTGGGCTTTTGCATATTTGTCATAATTCCATTTTAATGTGTCTTCAATACTGTTTTTCTTAGATCAGCGTTTTTCCTAATTAAGTGTATCTTAACTGGTTGAAATATGTTTCCATTTTTTTTTCCTCTCAAGAACACATCAAGAATATACTTTCTAAGCCTTTTCTTTTATCAAAATATTCATTCTGTGCAAATCAGTGATTTTTAGTATATTCACAAAGTTGCATAGTCATCAGCATTATCTAAGACTATTTATTTAAAGTGCCATTTAGATTTACTATAGAATGATAAAGAATAAAACAATAGAATGATATAGAATAAGCAGTGTTTATAGCCATTTTTAGCCATAGTAAGAATAAACATTTATTTTATAGTTTTGGCTCTGCTACCACACATCACACAAAGATGTGTGACTTTGGATCAATAACAATATTTTTTTCTGAATATTAAATTTCTTTTTAAATAACCTAAGACTGTTTAACTGCAGAACATTTCTAGTAACCCGTAAAAACACCCTGTGCCTAACTGTAGTTGCTCTGTATTCTCCATGCCCTCAGTTTCTGGTGACCTACAACTTCGTTTCTGTCCCTACAGATTTCCCTGTTCTGAACACTGGGTGAGAACAGACTCATGTAATATATGACCTTTTATATCTGGTTTCTCTCACTCAGCATAATGTTTGCAAGACTTACCCATGTTGTAGCATGTGTGAATGCTTCATTCCTTTTTATGGCTGAGTAATATTTCATTGTAGGAAAGAATGCATCTTGTTTTCCATTCATCTGTTGATAGACATTTAGCTTTATGCTTTTTGGCTATTATAGACAATGCTGTCATGAACATTTATGTACAAGTTTTTTTGTGTGTGTGTATATGTGTTTTCATTTCTCTTCGGTGTATATCTAAGAGTGGAGTTGCTGGGTTGTAAGCCTGTCCTTAGAATTTCATCTATTAGCATCACACATGAGAGATAAGACAGATAATAATACTACTTGGGGTTATAACGCTATTTTTTAAAAACAAAGTGCATATTTTTCTGTAATCAGTATCTCCCTACAGGATGTACAGAGAGTTTTTTCGTTATCTCAAATTCAGGGAACCTCCAGTGGTGTGGTCTTGGGGAGAAAAGAGGTTTCGATGTGCCTGCAAATAGCCCTCTATCCAGAAGCTTTGTGTTGAGTTGTGTGCTCATGTGTGTGTGCTTTCAATTTGCTTTCATCAACCTTACTTTTAAAGTGGAAAAATAAGTCTTTTTCATGAGAAGTCTTCTAAGATTCTGGCACTTGATTTTGGAAATAGCATAAGTTAGTGTGTGTGTGTTTGTGTGTGTGTGCGTGCGTGCGCGCCTGCTCCGTCACTCAGCCATGTCTGACTCTTTGCAACCCAATGGACTGTAGACCACCAGGCTCCTCTGTCCATGGGACTTCCCTGGTAAGAATATTGGAGTGGGTTCCCATTCCTTCCTCTGCGAATCTTCCCAACCTGCGTCTCCTGCATTGGCAGGCAGATTCTTTACTGTCAGCGTCACCTGGGAAGCCATACATATATGTGTGTGTGTATATATATATATTTTTTTTTTCTGTAGTTATTTTATGGGAAGTTGAAAGAAACTGTGACAGGGCAGATGCCATTGGAGCTAAGTGTTTGGGTTCCTCTTTTTTTTTTCTGAGGTTAGTCCATGTTCTGAGTCAAATAGTGAACCTATACTTGCATGGTTAAGAAGGGTCTCAACAAATTGAACCTTCAGAGCCTCATATTCAGAGCCTAGACCTCGGACAACGTTGTAGAAGGCAATTTTCACAGATATTTGTCTGACGCTGTAAGGGAGCATCATACTGGGACCCTTTTAATCATAGTTGACCTGAGAATCTTTTTTAAGAATTAAAAAAATATATATTTATTTGGCTGTGGTGGCTCTTAGTTGAGGCATACAAGATATTTTAGCTGTGGTGTGTGGGTCTAGTTCCCTGATTGGAGATCAGGGTCCTGAATTGAGAGTGCAGAGTCTTATGCACTAGACTGCCAGGCATGTCCCAACCTTAGCTTTTAAAATTCTCCTAAATAAGCCTCCATGATGGAATGCAAGTCTGCCATTAAACATAGTTGAAAACAATACATTCATTAAAAGGATGTTTGGAGACAAGGAACAGAGTCAGATTCAGTGCATTATAGCACTCCGCCGGAGACGGAGTGGAAACACTCGGGAGGGACAGAGCTCTGGAGCTCTGGAGGCTGACTTTGGGGAGGACGTCAGCTGTTGGCTCTCAATTCTCAATTAGTCTGAAATAGTACATTCCTATTTAAATTTACTGGGCTTTATTTATTTTTGCTTTTCCAATAAAAGTATCTTTAAAAATATTTTCCTTTATTACATTGAAAAAGTGAAAGTGTTAGTCACTCAATCGTGTCTGATTCTTTGTAACCCCATGGACTGCAGCCTGCCAGACTCCTCTGTCCATGGGATTCTCCAGGCAAGAATACCAGAGTGAGTTGCCATGCCTTCCTCCAGGGGAACTTCCCAACCCAGGGATCCCCTGTATTGCAGGCAGATTCTTTACCATCTGAGCCACCAGGGAAGCCTTATAGGTCAGAGGCAACTGCCATAAAAAGAAAATGCATTTTGGTCTTTGCCACAGTTTTCTGTATCAGATGCAATGTAATCTATATTTAGAATCACTAGAATGCGAACCCCTTGAGGAAAGTTCAATCTATGTGCATCTGTGTCTTCAGGGCTTGGTGTATTGCCTGCTCATTCCATCTTACTCAGCGTTTACTAATTACTCACAACTTGCCAGTCTCTCCTGTAGGCCCTGGGGAGAAGGTTGTCAAGACAGTCATAGGACAGTCACACTCAGGCCCCTGTCTACCAGGGAACAGACAAGGAAGACTTCCTGGAGGAAGCGCCACTTGTGAAATCTGAAGCTTGTGTGAACAGGTCTGTCCAGTGAAAGGGGGCAGGGAAGCTGTCTCAGACCAAAGGGAGGGCATGATGAGGGTCAACAGGCTTAGGGAGGGTGGTGTCCTGTGCAATGAGAAGAGGAAGTGGTGACGGGAGGAGGGAAGGGCCCTGAGCTGAGGGAGAAGGTGGTGTTTTATGCAGAAGCAAGAGCAGGTGAAAGGGTTTAATCTGGGAAGTGATAGAATCTATCTAGCATTGTAAGAAAAGCCCACTCTGTTGTGGGGGGACAGTTAGTTGGGGGTACGTGGGTGCTCATTTGTTGGGACTGTGGCTGAAACTCCGTGACAGCAGGAGGCATGAAGAATGGACAGGGAGGGGGATATTTCGAGACATTCTGGTTGGAAATAGCAGAGCAAAGCTAGTTATGGCCCCCAAATTAATAAAAGCAAGAAAAAGGTTGTAAACAAAGCAGAAAATCTCATTTTTCATAACCTTAAGTCCTAAGTGATGAAAATATCTGCCAAAAGCTTGGGCGGAATGAAGAGAGACACAGGGAGTGGAAACATATTTCTGAAAGTTCGTGTTAGGACACATTTTCTGGCAGGTGGTGGCACAAATCTGACGGGTGTAATCCATGACCCCCTCCATGGGCTGGCAGGGTTGAGGTCCCTGGAATCTGCCGGTTCCATGACCCCTCTGCACCACCCAGAGTGGAGGGGGCCTGGGAAGGCAGAGACCCCAAAGATGTCTTTATAAGGGATAGGCTCTGAGGTGTCAATCAGCTTTCACAGTGCATACATTAGGCATTTATACGTGTCAAGTTCAAGGCCTATGCATCAAGGCCTGTGGAACTTCCCTGGGGTAAGCAGCCTACTGCCACCATGGTGGGGGGGGAGGGGAAAGGGCAGGCCCTCTAACTAGGCTTCCTGTTGCTTGAGGCCACTCTCTTATTTTTTCCTCTCAAAGCAAACAGCTTGGCTAGGAGTAATGGATCCCATAAACTGAATAAAAACTGGACAAAAACCTAGCCTGAGACCTAGACACCAAACAACAAAAAAGTAGAAATTTACAAAACAAAAACCATTTCAAGAACACGTATGAAAGAAAGCTGCTAAAGTGTAGATACTTGATAGGTCTCCGTAACATAAAAAAATTACGTTTGTACTTATTTAGTAAGAAGAGATGCTAAAACAGTGGAAGGAAATATGGAATGAGCTGGCAGAGTTTGGGAAAGAATGGGAACTTAAAAAGAAATGCTAGAAATGGGAATTCCATGTATAAATCAGAAGAATTTGGCACTTTTGACCTTGCAGTTATGGTCATGGAGGACAGGTATTAATAAACATATCAACATGAGCAATAACAATTTAAAAAGTTTGGACATAAATTGAATGACGCGGAGCAAAAGAGAACTCTGAAGACAAGGTTTTTTTTTTTAATTTTATTTTATTTTTAAACTTTACATAATTGTATTAGTTTTGTCAAATATCAAAATGAATCCACCACAGGTATACATGTGTTCCCCATTCTGAACCCTCCTCCCTCCTCCCTCCCCATACCATCCCTCTGGGTCGTCCCAGTGCACTAGCCCCAAGCATCCAGTATCGTGCATCGAACCTGGACTGGCATCTCGTTTCATACATGATATTTTACATGTTTCAATGCCATTCTCCCAAATCTTCCCACCCTCTCCCTCTCCCACAGAGTCCATAAGACTGTTCTATACATCAGTGTCTCTTTTGCTATCTCGTACACAGGGTTATTGTTACCATCTTTCTAAATTCCATATATATGCGTTAGTATACTGTATTGGTGTTTTTCCTTCTGGCTTACTTCACTCTGTATAATAGGCTCCAGTTTCATCCACCTCATTAGAACTGATTCAAATGTATTCTTTTTAATGGCTGAGTAATACTCCATTGTGTATATGTACCACAGCTTTCTTATCCATTCATCTGCTGATGGACATCTAGGTTGCTTCCATGTCCTGGCTATTATAAACAGTGCTGCGATGAACATTGGGGTACACGGGTCTCTTTCCCTTCTGGTTTCCTCAGTGTGTATGCCCAGCAGTGGGATTGCTGGTTCATAAGGCAGTTCTATCTCCAGTTTTTTAAGGAATCTCCACACTGTTCTCCATAGTGGCTGTACTAGTTTGCATTCCCACCAACAGTGTAAGAGGGTTCCCTTTTCTCCACACCCTCTCCAGCATTTATTATTTGTAGACTTTTGGATCGCAGCCATTCTGACTGGTGTGAAATGGTACTCCAGAAAAATAAATGACCCAGTCAAAAAATGGGCCAAAGAACTAAATAGACATTTCTCCAAAGAAGACAAGGTTTTTTAAAAAATCAACACAAAGAGCATTCAAATACACAAGAAATCACCCTTAATTTAAAAAGTCCAAGGGCTCCTCAATGTTGGAAGCAAAATAACAATGTCTTCTGTCCCCAGAAAAGGGACTTGCCAGCACCAGACCTGGGGCAAGCTCCCTGATTCTCTGCATCTCATTTTCTTCCTGTTTAAACTGGAAATCAGAGTGGTGCCTTCATCTCCAGGTTTGGAAAACCAAGCTCGTTAATTTAAGTAAAGTGCTGAGATTAGTGTCTGGAGCAGAGCATGTCCTGTACTCTTCTTTCTTCTCAGCTTTCTCTTCCTTTTTTTTTTTTTTTTTTTTTGTTTCTTTCTTAACCTTTTTATTACTGTTACTGTTTACCGAGTTCCCAGAAGATTGGGCCAAGAAAAGAAACAAGCTATAAAAAGATTGGAAGGAAGTGAGAAAATGGCCATTATTTGCTGCTGACTTGATCTACTTAGGAAAATCAAGTAAAAATTGAGCCAGATTTCCAGACACAAATGAACATACAAGATTCTATCATGATCCTCCATACCACTATTGATCATCTAGAAGAGGAACTGAGGTCCTTTCAATTAAAATAGCAAGAAAACTATAGAGTTTATGGAAAATTACCTAGCAAAGAACAAATCATGTCTTCAGGGGGAGAATTGAAAACTATTTTAAAACACTTTAGAAAAACTCAAAAAAGATTTATAGTATACTCGTGTATAGGATAATTAATAATGATAGAAATGTTAGTTTTTCCAAATTAGTTTATGCATTCTATTCAGTTTCAAATAAAATCCCGGCAGATACCTGAGGACATCAGGACCATTGATTCTAAAATGTATATGAACCAATAAGGGCCCCCAAAAAGGTGAGACAAAAATTAGTCTTTAAGGCTCATTAATCAAACAACAGACTTAAGCATAAAACTATTTAAAAGAAACACAGCCCATGGGGTCGCAAAGAGTCGGACACAACTGAGAGGCTGAACTGAATGGACATAAAATAATGGTTTATTTAACCAAAATTAGGGAGGGATGGGAGGAAAGGTGGAGGAATTATAATATGCAAAATTACTGATTTTTCATGGTGAATCTAATGCTGGAAAGTCAGGAAATAGATCTCAATCGTGGATTATTTACCTTTAAACAATGAAGAACTAGAATTAGGCAATGTGAACGAGCCGGGGAAGGGACGGGAAGGAAGTGGTGGTCATTCAGCAGAATTTCAGAAACGCTGATTTCAAGGCTGCTGCCCACTTTCCAGGTCTATACATGGAGATAATAGGGAATTTAACCTGCTCACAGCCCTTCAGGATTTGGGGCCTGTTTCCTAAGGTGAGTGCCTCTGCATCTTCTTGTAAAATGTAACACCCTCTTGACTTGGGGCTTCTGGTGTGCAGCAAACAGAAGAGCCTCTGGTTGTCAAGCAGTTTCTGCCCCCAAAGGCTCGAAACACAATAGAACCAGGAGGCAGGTGCCTGAAGAGTAACGGTGTTTTCTTCTGGGACAGCAGGATAGAAATAAGAAAGGGGCTGTGAGAAATGACAAGACATATAAAAATGCTGTCTGATGCCTGTAGGTTTGATGCATGTACTAATTCACTCAAGTACTTCTCAGGTAGGCCTTTCAGCTGGGTTGCAGCCTGGGGAGCTTCGTCTGGGTGCATTCAGGGCTCGGGTTATTCAACCCCCGTGTGAGCTGTCATTTAGGTCCTTTGGGACTATGCGTTACCAGATCAAGGACAAGTGACGACTCGTGTTTGTGCTCAGTCATGCCTGACTCTGCGATCCCACGGACTATAGCCCACCAGGTTCTTCTGTTCATGGGATTCTCCAGGCAAGAATACTAGAGTGGGTTGCCATTCCCTTCTCCAGGGGATCTTCCTGACCCAGGGGTAGAAGACTGCAGGCAAATTCTTTACCCAGGGAAGCCCTCAAGGGCAAGAGGTCCGATCAAATATGAATTTCGGATAAACAAATAATCATTTTGTTAAATTCAGTATGTTCCATAAAGTATCTGAGACATCTTTAAAAAATTTATTGATTATCTGAAATTCATATTGAACTGGTGTCCTGTATCATTATTTGCTAAATATGGGCAACTTCATCTGAGGTAAATGAGAAGCTGCCAGAGGGGACAAAAAAGAAAGGACTTCTCTTTAAGAAAAGTGAGCAGTACTTTCTGAAGCTGATCAAAACTGTGAGATGCTTTGGGAAGATTCTTTCTTGGAAACAAATGAGATTTGGGCTACATAACCATGATAGCTTCCGGGGGAGGGCCGAGCAGTCGGACAGGCTGCTGAGACGAACGCTTCACTGGGGCAGTCTCTGCATATCATGGGGAGATAGACACTGCTGCCTGTGAGTCTTGGGCCCTGGCAGTTGAGGAAGAAGAGCGGGAGGAAGGAGTCAGGACCCAGATCCACAGTGTTGATTGGCCTTTGTCCTCATAGCTCCAAAAAGAAACAAGATCTCGATAAGCTCTATGAGCTGAAGTCCAAAGCAAGACAGATTATGAACCAGTTTGGTCCCTCAGCCCTAATCAACCTGTCCAATTTCTCATCAATAAAACCGGAACCAGCGAGCACCCCTCCACAAGGCTCCATGGCCAGCAGCACTGCAGTGGTAAAGATCCCAGGCACTCCTGTAGGGATCCTGTAGGAGGGCGTCTCAGCCCTGAAAACAATCAGGTATTGACCAAGAAGAAGTTACAGGACTTAGTAAGAGAAGTGGATCCTAATGAGCAATTGGATGAAGATGTGGAGGAGATGCTGCTGCAGATTGCTGATGATTTTATTGAGAGTGTGGTGACAGCTGCCTGCCAGCTTGCTCGGCATCGCAAGTCCAGCACCCTGGAGGTGAAAAATGTCCAGTTGCATCTAGAACGCCAGTGGAACATGTGGATCCCAGGGTTTAGCTCTGAAGAAATCCGACCCTACAAAAAAGCTTGCACCACAGAAGCTCACAGAGAATGGCGTTGATCCGGAAAACAACCAAGAAATAACGCATGGAAAGCTCAGGGGATGGACAGCAATGTATTCGGAGATACTTGAGCTGAGACCTCAGCCATCTCATCCTTGGATTTTTTTTTTTAATGCTTTACAGAGAAGCATATATTTTTTATTAACAGTGCAGCAATATCTATAATGACTGAGAGGATCTGCCAAAAGAATAAAGCCTCCTACCCCAACTTCCAGTCCTTGTTCCCTGCCGTCTCAAAGAAGAGCAGTGTATCTTCCAGAGATTTTATTTGTGGTTTATTATGTAACTGATTGAATAGGGGACAAAGCATTATGGTCTTGTTTGGTCAGAGAGTATTAATATTAGCAAGATTTGTAGAGGTTTCTGTTCCCTTCTCCCCCACCCCCTTCTCCCTGTACTTTGTAATGCCAGTGTTTATATGAATATGACTTTCATTTGCTTTTCCAGAATAAAGAAGTTATTAATCGAAAAAAAACAAAACAAAACCATGATAGCTTCCCACTTGGTCTCAGATGCTTCATGTAACCATGACGTCATTCCACCTGATCTCAGATACCTCATGTAACCATGACATCATCCTACCTGATCTCGGGTGCCTCACGTAACCATATTTATACATGGTGATGGAGTGGGTGTTTTTCACAATTTCACAAGCTGCTTTATTTTCTCTGCAAAACACACGCATCTGCACCTTCAGATTTCTGCTCTTTGGCCCATTGACTATCTTCTTTAATCGATGGAACCAGTGGGTCTAGCCAGATTCTCTTTTCTCACTGAGGAGGGACAGTCTCCATGTGTTCTTAGTCAACCCGGCATGTGTCAGGAACGGGAGGGGGCGACTGGATGGACCACAGAGATGGTGATCCAAGTGCAGGATAAAACCCTTCAGTGAAAATACAGGGTTTTGTGGAGGGAGGGTTTTGCCCCTTTGGGGGTGGCCCTGATACATTTCAGCATCTCTCCTTCTTCCTTGTGTGGCTTTGCGCTGGTGCCTGGCTGAGTTGCAGTTCTTGACGCTCTACATCTTGAAATTCAAGAAGCACAATTTTGGGCAGATAATCTTTGAGCAAATCAGTTACGTGGAGAATTGCTTCTGCTTCGTCTCACTGTCCCTGAAAATAAAGGAACAGATCAACTATCTTCTTCACAAAGTGATTTTGAGGACGAAATAATATCTAGTAAATTGCTTTGAGAGCAAAGTTGACGGTTGTTCTGTGAGTTGAGTAAGGACATTACTAAGTTTTGTTAAGATTTCAGTAAAGATGGCTTATTTCAATTGACATGTAACTCTTCAATGCGTACAGTTTTGCCACATTTTTATAGCCCTAATATAAGTAATTATTAATTGCTTTAGTAGTTTAGAATTAACAGCAGTTCTTAAGACCACTGTGAGTCTCAGTGAAATGGTATTCTATTTAGAAAGGAAAGAAATGTTTGTGTATGCACAAGGACAAAGTGATCTGAGATTAAAAATTTAGATTTTATTTTTTACTTAAAGGACAAAATTTATCCTTGGCTTGCTCTTTGAGAAATAGAGTCAATATTTTCCCAAGTTGATCAAAATGATCAGATGCTTTGGGAATATATTTTTGGGAATATATTCTGGAGACGAATAAAATTTGGACTCTGTGAACACAAAGTCATCCTGCTTGATCTTGGGCATCTTTGTAGTTCTGGGGCAATTTATCTTTGTCTGGAATGAAATGCTAACTAAGAAGGAGTCAGTATGGGAAGGAAGTGGAATAAGACCAGGACTTAGAAAGTGACTTTCTCTGATTTATTTGAATATACTCAAAAATGTCAATAACTTCCAACTATTGGTCTGTAAACATTTGTTATCCATACTGCAGCTTTCCAATTCTGTATTGTCACCAGGCTGTTGTTCCAAAGTGGAATTCCAGTCATGTCATCCCTCTGGGTCTGTTCTTCCCTTCCACAACATGCCCTAAAGCTGGAAGCTGGAGTGCCTGCCAGATATTGACCCTGCCCTCTTCTGCCTCATCCCTGAGGCTCCGTCCTCACCCATGGGGACCCTCATGCTGGTTTCCTATTTTTTGACAGCTACACAGAACCACACAGATGACCTCCGTCTGAACAACTGCAATGGTCTATTCCCGGTCCTTCATATTTCTATCAGAAAAACAGCACTGGTGATCACTCTCTTTTTCATCGACCTTAAATCTTTTGAGGATCTCGTCTCATCTCATGGCTTGAAATATCATCTATAGATCCTTAGCTCCTAAGTTTATGTTTACAGCCTGAACCTTCTCCTAAACTCTAGGTTCATGCATCCAACATCCACTGTGATATTTCTATTTGGATGACAGTGATGAGAGATATCTTACAGTTAGCAGGTCCAACACTGAGCTTCTGATGTCTAATTGTTCTCTCCAAAATTTTGTCCTCGTTTGATTGCTACACCAGTAAGTGATCATGTCATTCTCCTAGTTTCTCAGGGCCAGAGTCTGGGGTCATTCTTCACTGCCCTCTTCTCTCACGTCTCAATATCCGAACCATCCTCGAAGCTGGTCAGTGTTGCCTTCAGAGGCACCACGTCCCATCACTCGGTCCAGGAACTGTCACTGCTCTCTGGCCTCCCACCCACCTCTGCCTCCTGGGTGGGCTGTACCGACCGAAGCCAGAGTGACTCCTGCAACCAAATGACAATCAGATCCAATGTCTCTCTGCTCAAACTTCAGTCATGCTCCAGTTCCTTAGAAGGAACATGGTCCAGTATGACTTGCCCTCCTCTATTCTCTGACTTCTCTCTCTCCCCTGATTTACCAAGTTTCTAGCCATGTCTTTTTAACTTTAATTTTATTGAGCTATAACTGACATGCAACACTGTATAAGTTTAAGGTGCATAGCATAATGGCTTGACATGCTGCTGCTGCTGCTAAGTCGCTTCAGTCGTGTCCAACTCTGTGCGACCCCATAGACGGCAGCCCACCAGGCCCCGCCGTCCCTGGGATTCTCCAGGCAAGAACACTGGAGTGGGTTGCCATTTCCTCCTCCAATGCATGAAAGTGAAAAGTGAAAGTGAAGTTGCTCAGTCGTGTCCGACTCTTAGCGACCCCATGGACTGCAGCCTACCAGGCTCCTCCATCCATGGGATTTTCCACGCAAGAGTACTGGAGTGAGGTGCCATTGAGTGCAGTGATGACCACAACAGCTCTAGAGAACATCCATTACCTTATATAGTTACCCAGAGATGTTTTTCTCTTGTGTTGAGAACTTTTAGGATTTATTCTCTTAGCGGCATTCAGATGTACCCACATAGCAGTGTTAACCATGGTCCTCATGTTGTATATTACCTCTCGAGGACTTATTTACCTTGTTCAGTCTCTGAGTCATTTTCACTCTTTGCAACCCCAGTAACTGCAGCATGCCAGGCTTCTTGGTCCTTCACTATCTTTTTATCTTATAATTACCTTGCAAGTTGATGTCTTTTGAACACCTTCATTCAAAACTCACATCCCACCTATTGTTATCACAAATCTGATCTCTTAGATTCCACATAAGAGCAAAATAAAATGGTATTTGTCTTCTGATTTATTTCACTTAGCCTGATGTCCTCAAGATCCATTCATGTTGGCAGGATTTCCTTCTTTTGATGGCTGAGTAATATTCCACTGCTTACATGGATCACATTTCCTTTATCCATTCATTCATCTGTGGACCTTGATGCTGTTTCCATGCCTTGGCTATTATAAATAATGCTGTGATAAACATGGGCATCTCTTCAATGTAGTGATTTTGTTTCCTTTAGATAAATACCCAGAAGTGGACTTGCTGATCAGGTGGTAGTTTTATTTTTAATTTCTCAAACATGTCAGCAAGCTCCCACTCCCAGAGGTCCCTGTGGCTGGAGTAAGTTCTTTACCCCAGTGGCCCCAGCTCTCTCCCGCCAAGGAGGGGAGCGTGGGATCAGGGGGCACTGGGGAGATGAGTTCCCTCCAGGAGGCTAGTGGGCCTGCAGCATAAGACTTGGGAACTTATAGGATGGCTTCCTGTGAACAGCATCCACGTTGCTGCAGGTAGAGACCATGGCTCCTCTTGGGGAGGGGGGTGGGGGCGCAGGCAGGGTGGAGGAGGGAGGCAGAGCTGGTGGGGTTTGCTGATGCCTTGGGTTGAGGTTTAAGGGAGATAAAACAAAGATGACAGGAAAGGTTTAGGATAGTGGAATTACTTTTCCTGGAATGAGGAAAACTCAGGGAGGATGGGTGTCTGGAGCAAGAGTGAGAATTGGGCTTATTCAGGGAAAAATGTCAATCAATTATTCCAGTAGAGATATTCAGCCAAGATGTAAAGTGTAGACATATTCAAAAATATGATCTTAAATGCTTTTTCCTGCCTGACATTTCCATGTGGTTAATAAATACATTTGGACCTCACATTCATTTGCCTGGAAAATTGTCTTCAATATGACTCATAGGAAGTGCATGTCCTGTGGGCTCTTATGAGACTAACAACCACACAGCAGCCTTGGGCCAGGCTGTTCACAAGGAACGATGGTGACTCTGCATCCCCTGCTGCCCCACGCACCTGGAGGAGCCCACAAGGGGCTTTTATTCTAAAGAGACTAGGTGGGCATAAAGAATGTGCCCCCCAAACAGCTTTATAGTCCTGGAAAGTGGTGGGCATTGTAGGGTTTGCTCCAGTCCTCATCTCAGGAGCCATGAGTTGGTTTCAGTTTTGATTTAAGGTTCCTCATTATATTAATAGTTCATCGGTTTTACACTTGACACTTGGAGGAAGAGAACTTCTGTGTTAGGGTCTACAGTGACTACTCTTTGGATCTATCATCTGGGAGGCAATGAGCAAGGGAACAGCAGTAGGAAAAAACAGAGACGTGCACATTATTATTTTTTTTAATAGCGATGCATTGTGCTGACTGAGCCCTTTCACTCTTGCTCTGAATCAGGAGAGACACCAGGATTTGGGAGCATCTGAGGGTCTTATGCGGAGAAGGCAATGGCACCCCACTCCAGTACTCTTGCCTGGAAAATCCCATGGACGGAGGAGCCTGGTGGGCCACAGTCCATGGGGTCGTTAAGAGTCAGACAAGACTGAGCAGCTTCACTTTCACTTTTCACTTTCATGCATTGGAGAAGGAAATGGCAACCCACTCCAGTGTTCTTGCCTGGAGAATCCCAGGGACGGGGGAGCCTGGTGGGCTGCTGTCTATGGGGTCCCACAGAGTCGGACACGACTAAAGTGACTTAGCATAGCAGGGTCTTATGAACAACATTCATCAGTTAATCAGTAAAAGCCTGTGCGATGCATGAGAGGAAGGTGAGGTAAGAAGCTGCTTGAAATGGTAAGGCTGCTCCCCCGTCTTCTGAAAGCCTCTGAAACAAGTTCTGGTACAAACCAGAGAATATTCTTTATTTCCAAGTAAAATTTAAAAAAATCACCTCCTCCACAGAATTATTTTCCCAGCAAATATTTCTTGTCTTTTTTAGGAAGAGGAATGGTCAAGGTTACTGATTAAGCTAGTTAATCAAATAATTCATTTTTGGTGGACTTTGGAATTATAACTTTAACCACAAGTAGTTCCCTGATCAGTGTAGCTTTTGACTGATTCCATATATCAAGGGGTTGTGTTGACTTTTTAAAATAAAATATTTAAAAAAACACTTTATTACCGACTCAATGGACATGAGTTTGAGCTCCAGGAGTTGGTGATGGACAGGGAAGCCTGGCGTGCTGCAGTCTGTGTGGATGCAAAGAGTTGGACATGATTGAACGAATGAACTGAACTGAACTGAATTTAAAAAATATTTATTTATTTATTTGGCTGTCAGGTATTAGCTGTGTCATGCTGGATCTTTCGTTGCGGCACATGGGCTTTCTAGTTGTGGTGTGGGCTCAGGTGTTGTGGCACACGGGCTTAGTTGCTCTAGGGTAAGTGGGATCTTAGTTTCCTGACCAGGAATAGAGCTGGCATCCCCTGCATTGCAAGGTGGACTTTTAACCAGTGGACCACAGGGAAGTCCTGTGTTGACTTCTCTAAAGTGTGAGGATGAGAAGCAGGGCGGGATTCAGCTTTGCCAGCCTCTCTGTTGTTTTCCTCTCAAAGCCAAAATGACACAATATTTTTGCACCTGGGATTAATTTTTATTTGAAATCTAGTTCTGAAATAAACAAGAGGGGCAGTTTGCTTCCACTTTGAGAAATTTGGCGAAGGTTAAGTTATCCGAGATTCAAGCCAAGCCGTATTAGATATGCTATTCAATGGATAGACATGGTCTCCATTAAACTTTTTTCTGCTAATTGCTATTTTCCACCTACAATTTCTTGCAGATAATTTGTTGGAGGCCCTAATTGTGGCTTCTGTTAAATCCTTTGAAACTCGGGCTTTTAATCCTATGCTTTACAAATTGTTTTAAAAGTACTGATCTAATTAAGTAAAATGATGCAAATATCACTTGCCAAAACCAAATTTTTCTTGTCTAACGGACACTCTTTGCTCACATCATAACTTTAATTAAACTCGTGGATTCTGACCTGCATCGGCAAGTGTGTCTCGATCTTTGTAGCATCCCTATCCGTGACCTTGGAGGGTGACTAGGGTTGCTGGCATAGGAGTGGGTCCAACGCTCCAGCCTGAAAATATCATTGAAGTGAAGTGAAGTGGCTCAGTCGTGTCTGACTCTTTGTGATCCCATGGACAATGGCCTACCAGGCTCCTCCATCCATGGGATTCTCCAGGCAAGAGTACTGGAGTAGGTTGCCATTTCCTTCTCCAGGGGATCTTCCTGACCCAGGGATTGAACCTAGGTCTCCCGCATTCCAGGCAGACGCTTTAACCTCTGAGCCACCAGGAAAGTATCATTAATAGCGTGCTTTTTTGTTTGTTTGTTTGTGGAGTCACTGGAGAGTTTTTGTGTTTATGAACAAAGAGGGTCCAATGACTTGTATTTAATGGTTAGAATGATACACTGAGAAATGATCACAGCGGTATCCTTTATATCCACCTGGTGTATTTTTCGTTTCAGATTTGGTGTTTTTTGACCACCAGAAATTCTACATGGGACTTCTGTATCTCTTCCTTTTCTCACTAAATTATGTTCCTGTTTCCCTCTAGATTGTTGAATATAAGAAACATTTTAAATAGCTACTTCAGTGTTTTTATCTGCTAATGGCTTCATCTCTGACATTTCTGAATCTGTTCTTCTCTTTCATCTCTTTATCCCTGTTCCTTTTATGTCTGATAATTCTGCCCCCCATATTTATTGATATGACTGTGTATATATAAGGTGTACAACATGACATTTTGATATATGTATACATTGTAGAATGATTTCACCATCAAGTTAATTAACATATTCATCACCTCAAGTAGTTACCTTGTTTTCTCTCCTGGGGTGAGAACTCTTGGGATCTTCTGTGCTAGCACTGTTCAGCTATATATTAACTATATATTAGCTCTAGTCCCCAGGCTGTACACTAGGCCTCCAGAGTTCCTCATCATATAACTAAATGGGCCCTTTGACCAACATCTCTCCATTTCCCCAACCCCAGCCTCTGGTAGCTCTGTTACTCTCTGTTACTATGGGTTCAAGTTTTTAGACTCCACAGATACTTAAGACCATGCAGAATTTGTCTATCTGTGCATGGCTTATTTTACTTATCGTAATGTCCTCCAGGTTCATCCATGTTATCACAAACGGCCGATTTCCTTTCTTTTAAGGCTGAATAAGATTCCATTGTGTATGTATATATATCACATTTGTAATCCATTCATTCCTTGTTGTTTCCTTGTCTTGAGTTCTGTGGATAACACTGCAGTGAACATAGGAGTGCCCTTATCTCTTTAAGATACTGGTTTCATTTCCATTGAATACAGAACAAGAGGTGGAATTTCTGGATCATGTGATAGTTCTATTTTTTAATTTTCTAAGGAACCTCCACACTGTTTTCCATAGTGGCTGCGGACAATTTACATCCCACCAGCAGTGCACAAGGGCTCCTTTTCTTCACATCATCACCAAGACTTTCACCTCTTGGTTTTTGATAACAGTAATTCCAACAGATGGGAGGTGACATCTCATCGTGGTTTTGATTTGCATTTCCCTGATGACTAGTGATGCTGAGCATCTTTTCACGTACCTGTTGGCCATTTACATGTTTTCTTTGCAAAATTGTCCCTTCAGATCATTTACCCATTTTAAAATCAGGTTATTATTTATTTTTGCTATTGAGTTAGTGAGTTCTGTACATGTTTTGGATGTTAACACCTTATCTCATACATAACTTGTAAATATTTTCATCCACTCTGTGTGTGGTCTATTCACTTTGTTGATTGTTTCCTTTGGGGGGCAAAGGAAATTCTGCCATTTGTGACAATATGGATAAACTTGGAGGATATTACGATAAGTGAGATAGCCTTTTAATTTGATGTTGTCCCACTTGTTTATTTTTGCTTTTGTCTGTACTTTTGGTGTTGAGTCCAAAAAATCACCGACTGAGAAGACAAATTGCAAGATTTATCTTTTGTTTTTTAATAAGGGTTATACAATTTCAGATCCTACATTTAAATCTTTTATTTTGAGTTGATTTTTGTATAAGACAAGGGTCTGTTGTTAATCAGTTACTAAGTCGTGTCTGACTCTTTGCAACCCCATGGACTGCAGTATGCCAGGCTTCCCTGTCCTTTGATATCTCCCAGAGTTTGCTCAAACTCATGCCCATTGAATTGGTGATACTGTCCAACCTCTGTTGCCCCATTCTCCTCTTGCCTTCAATCTTTCCCAGCATCAGGGTCTTTTCCAATGAGTTAAGTCTTCCCATCAGGTGGCCAAAGTATTGGAGCTTGAGCTTCAGTATCAGTTCTTCTGATGAATATTCAGGATTTATTTTCTTTAGAATTGACTGGTTTGATCTCCTTGCTGTCCAAGGGATTCTCAAGAGTCTTCTCCAGCACCACAATTTGAAAGCATCAATTCTTCAGTGCTCAGCCTTCTTTATGGTCCAAGTCTCACATTCACACATGTGGAAAAATCATTGCTTTGACTACACCACCTTTGTTGGCAAAGTGATGTCTGTGCTTTAATATGCTGTAGGGTTTACTTTAATTGTTTTGCATGTGAATATCCAATTTTCCTGACATCATTTATTAGAGTCACCTTTTCTCATTGTGTATTCTTGACAGATTTGCCAAAGATTAGCTGACTGTATATGTCAACTAATAATATAATATGTAGTGTGTATTTGCACTGTCTGTTCCATTCCATTGTTCTGTGTGTCTCTTTTTACACCAATACCATACTGATTAGAAGGTGTTCCCTGTCTCTTTCTCTGTTTATAAGGATGCTAATCCCCTCATGAGGACCTGCCCTCATGAGCTCACCTAATCGTCTCCCAGCAGCCCCACCTTCAAATATTGTGTGAACTTTGGGGAGAATGACATAGTTTTCAGTCCATGGCACGGAACTTCTCATCTTAAAAAGGATTTAGACTCTAAACGTGTTGAGAACAGAAACAGGTGCTTAGTCCAGGGTATGGTACAGAGGAGGTCTTTGATTGATAAACATATGACTTTGAAATCAATCCTTTCAAAGTCCCAGTGCTTCGTTAGAGACAAATAATGTGCTTCACTCAGTTAAAGGCACGCTGTTACCTGAGCCAGATTTCCATCCGTAATCCTAATGATAAAATACGGGTTGGATGTTCCTATGGCCCAAATGTGGCATCAGGGTCCTCACACTTATTAACTCATTCGAAAGCGGTGCTGTTAGGACTCTGTCTCCGACGAGAACCCTGAGCATGGGCACCCAGAACCTGAGTCTGACCTCCAGCAGTCTGATCTGAGAGGTGTGTTATTTATCTCACATACAACTTGAGATAAGTGACCTTGGTCTTTCCTTCCAGAATTCTGAATTAAAATGGTTCTCTATACTTTTAGTGCAGAGTCATCTTCCAGTGCTCAGATGCTCCATGTTAGTGCCACATGGCAATTCCTCATGTTTTGAGTGATTTTATCACCTTTGAAAAATCACTCTATTTTGATCTACGCAGGACGTTCAGGTGTGATTACAGAGCACGCTGCATTTTGCATCAACCGCCCATCATGTGCATCATCTCCACCTTGGCTTGTGGCATCATTAAAAAAAAAAAATCTGTGCAAATCACGAGTTAAGGGAAGTGCTATTAAAAATCATGCTCCATAAACCAAAGCATTTAAAAAAATAATTTGCTCCATTTCAGAGAGGTCCAGCTTATCAAACACGAGGCCGGCAATTAATGCCTATTGTCCGGATGGTCCCCAAATGATTACAGGCTCCCAGGAGGGAGAAATTTGAAGTGGCCACATTTGGTACCAGGTGTTTGAGTGAAGGGTGCTATTTGTCTTGAGATGTAATTGGTGTCAGCCCCGCAATGAAGAGGTTTAAACTTTATGCCTCGGCTATTATCACAAGGCCAGCCCAGCCCTTTCATCAGACTCTGGCTCCATCACCATCTCTAACAGTCATTGCTCACTGGGAGTTATCAATAAGATGAGAGCTATTGTCAGAATCCAAAATTACGGACTCGGCCCTGGAAGTTGAACAGCTGCAGGCTTACTCATTCAGCAAGACCCTGGTGTGTATGGATTGTAGTAATATGTGACTGTAGGTACGTTATACTATGTACATACACACAAAGATGATTTTTTAAATAGGTTTAAAGAAATCAGTCAGCTGTATCTGGAGGTAGAAATCATTGTTTCAATGGAAACGATGTGAGTTGGCTACCATCTTCTATTAAAAAATGCCATCTAAAGAAAAGAAATGGGTAATTTAAAACCTAGAATTCAGGATTTCCCTAGTGGTCCAGTCGTTAAGACTCCACGCTTTCACTGCAGAGGGTACATATTCTATCCCTGTTCAGGAGAACTAAGATCCCACAAGCTGAGTGGCACAGCCAAAAAGTGAAAAATGAAAATAAAATAAAGATACAATTTAAAAAACCTAGAAGTTATAAATAACATTATTATACTAATTTTATGTGTTACTTTTCTATCTATGACTGTAAAACATATACACATTACATATAAATGATGACTAATAATTGGAGATTTCAAACTTTGAGCCATTATAAAGTGAGTCAAATTTTTAAGAAAATAATATGCAATTGTATCAATATTTCTTCAGCTACTCTCTCAGTGACATTTCACCATTTTTAGTTTTCTAACACAATATGAGAATCTGGAATGTATTTATTATATATCTGTTAGTCCATGGACTAATTGTGATAATAAAGATTTCCTCACTATATGGGTCATTTGAAAACTTTGCTTAAACTCTTATGGCTCATGAAGCCCCCTTCTGGAAAACCCTCTTTCTGTTTAAGATCATTTTCATAGCTCTCACTTAAGTAAGTCTTCACCATCTGTTCTTCCTTTATTCTAAATGCTAAAAGAAATTAATTCAAATGCGTCATAAAAGAGCTATTTTATGTTTTTAAATCCCCGTCTGCAGTTTAACACTAGGGCTAAATGTACATTGGCCATCTCCAAAAACATCTGGAGGAAAACATCTGGCTTATGACATCTCACTTGGAACATTTCCCAGGGAAGAAAGGGAGTTGTCCCACATGGATGTATTATTTTCTCTCACTCTGCCGAAAGTACATTGTCATAATTAAACTCATAAAGGAGGCGGGGCTTTTCATATCAGGCCATCATAGCTTTTTATTTTAATTATTTAAAAAAATGCTCCAGTTGATTCCCCCCCATTTATCTTTTTTTTTTTTTTTTTTAATTTGGCTGTGCCACAGATGTGGGATCTTAGTTCCCCGATCTGGGGTCAAACCTGCAGCCCCTGCATTGGATGGAAGCATGGAGTCCCAACCACTGCACCGCCAGGGAAGTCCTCACCATAGTTTTATAAATAAATTGGGTTTTTAATACACAGGTAAAGTTTGTTTTTTTTGCATTTGCTAAAATATCAGCACTTACCATTTTGACTGATTGATTGATAGTGTTTTCTTTAGAGCCAAACCTGACAAAACACTGGTCTGGAGTGCAGAGAACTGTGCTGTTAGATGTTGGTTTTACAGTCAGAGCAGAAGGTTTCAAATACTCGAGAAATAACCCGGGAAGGGGAGTCCACGCCCCCTCAGATCAGTCCCTGAGGATTAGGGCCCAGGCAGCAGGCACTCACTGTGAGGGACTAGGAGGTGGGACTAAGGCTCAGGCTAGGTAGTCATCAGCGCCGAATGTACTTTCTGGTGTATTTTTTAAAAATTATTTATTTTAAATTGGAGGATAATTGCTTTACAATATTGTGTTGGTTTCTGCAAGACATCAGCATGAATCAGCCACAGGTACACATATGGCTGACCCTCCCTCCCACCCCATTCCACCTTTCTAGGCGGTCACAGAGGGCGGGGTCGAGCGCCCTGCGTCATGCAGCAAATTCCCACTGCCTCTCTATTTTGCATATAGTAATATATATGTGTCAGTGGTATTCTCTCAATTCATTCCAATGTACTTATATGATGCTGTGTGATCACGAACTAAGATAAGCTGTGAATGACGTTAAGGGCGGGGGCATTATTCTTGGACACATGACACAGGGGCAAATCTGACTTTGTAACGACGGCTTCTGGGAAGATGCGTGTCTGTCAGAGGCTGTGTTGTGCTGTGTGGGGAAGTGTGGAAGGGCTGGGTGCAGGGGGTGCTGCTCCAGGGCAGCAGAGCCTGGCGCCCCCTCCTGGTCCCTGGAACTTTGCTCTGGGCACCAGTGCTCTCTCACTGGGGGCGCTTCATTTCCAGGTCTGACACTCACGCGATGGCTTGGCTTCCGGCTTCCATCCTGAGTTCTTTCCCATAGGATCCTGGGACCCAGTGACGCTCCAGGCAGTGGCAGTGACACAGAGAGCAACTGCGTCACGGCCTCCCCTCAGACCCTCGTCTTCCTCTCTGGGACTTCTCGGAAAACACAGTGGCCTGGAAAACGGTGATTGCAGCCGCGAGGACCGGGAGAGCTGAATGTCACACGTCATCATAGGAGTCTGGAGGAGAAGGTGTGGAGAGGAGGGATTGTTTTTGTTGAAGAGCATTGACTGAGAAAGGAAAGAATCAACTGATGTGACAGGTGTAAGAGGAGATAAAATTAGTTTATAAATGTGGCACATTAAATGCCCAACCAATATTATTTTAAAACAGACAACAAGGAATAAAATGTTGCGTCAAAAAGTAGAACAAATACCAAGATAAAAAAAAAATCATTCAATAAATACAGACAGGGTAGTGAAAACAGAAAGATTTGGAGAAAGAGGATAGAACCAGTCTTGGGAAAGTAGAAAAATATACAGAAAGTGGTGAGAGAGGGATAGGAATAGAGCGTCCACAAGGAAAAAGGAAGGCGGGGAGGCTCCTCTAGTGAGAATTAATTAATTTACTTTAAGATTTAAACCAGTGTTCACCTGGGTGCTGGGCTTCAGTTTGCTCTCGCTTTGTAACTAGAACCTGCTGCCTTTTGTAAGTTGATGTTGCTTACACTGGATGGCTCCCAACCCTAACTTTTGGAACAGGTGTTAAACACTTAGTATCTTCAGGGGTCGGGTGGGAAACATAAGTGAATTAAGTTGCCCACAAATACAAAAGAAAGCAAAACAAACTACATCCATCTGTTGGAAACAAACCACATTTTCTCTAAAAAAAAATTTTTTTTTTTTTAAATTTATGCACACAGTGAGGCATGTGGGATCTTAGTTCCTCAACCAGGGATCAAACCCATGCCCCCTGCAGTGGAAGCATGGAGTCTTAGCCACTGGACCACCAGGGAAGTCCTGATCACATTTTCTGCATCTTTCTGAACTGTGATTTATACATAACACCTTGTGTATATGCACATGCACATGCTCACGTGTGCACACACACACACACACACACACGATGTTGCTTGTTTGGTTAAGAACTGGAAATCTGACCTGTTGCTTCTACAGCAAGAGCTCAGTTTTAGGTCTTGCCTTCTGCATGGTGATATGAATATAGCATTTGGCTTTGTATTCTTTACTTGGGAGAGAGATTTAGATTAATTCACGTTCTCAGTGGAAAAGCAGTTGTTCACAGAGGCAGCGCCTTTCTGTACTGATTTTTATTGCCGGGGAGATAGTTCCGAGAGAGTTGAAAAATCCTGGTATTTCACTATCACCCTATTTGCATTTTACTAATTGGCTAAAGTTTGGCAATTTCCATTTCATACCTTCTTTTCACAGTTTCAATATTATTTGAGAAAGGAAAACTTAACCTATCTGTTCACTAATTCTAGGTATGAACTTGTTAAATTCACAAAATGATGCACATTTGTTACAATATACGGTAGCATTACTTTTTGGTGTTTTAGTCTTAGGAATTGGACAGATTTCAGTTCAGCCTGATAATAGCTTTTTGGTAAACGGTGTCTCCCTCTAGTGATACAAACCACTGTTCTTTTAAAAATACAGTAGAAGTTGGATCCTCTGAAAGAAATATGTTCTTCAACCCAGAAAAAAAAAATATTATTAAGAAAGTAAAGTTAACACATGGACACCTGAAGTCTGGTTTCCCTCATACCTCAGGGATAAAGAATCTGCCTGACAATGCAGGAGATGCAGGTTCAATCCCTGGGTTGGGAAGATCCCCTGGAGGAGGGCATGGCAACCCACTCCAGTATTCTTGCCTGGAGAATCCCACGGACAGAAGAGCCTGGCGGGCTGCAGTCCACGGGGTCACAAAATAGTCTGACACGACTAAGCGACTAAACAACAACAGTCTGGAATTTATCGAATATCTGATCTGAGATAGCGGGACTTTGGGGGGTATTTTATTCATTTGTTTAGCCCATCTCCACTAGCTAATGCTGCTAGGTTCTGTGGGTTTACATGAATAAATCAGATTTGAAAGTTCTCTTCAAAGACATTACGATGTTACATTGACATGATGAGGTTTTAAAATGTTCTTTCAAATGAGAAATGTCTGGACCTCATTCTGTTTCTAAAGGTTCTATTTTCCATCAGTGTGAATGCCTCTCTTATTCCCTATTCAGGAATGGCTGTATCAATCATGAATTTTGGTTAACTCTCTTAATTTTCTGGAGGGAAGGCGAATAACACACATTATTATCTATAAATAATGGAGACTATGTTTTTGAGAGAGAATAGTAAAAAAAAAATGTGTGCCAGCTGCTGCTATCATTCACGACTTTGCGTGGCTCTTGGGTTTGTGTGAATGTACTGAAGTGTGCAGGTGCACGCATGTGTGATCCAGTAAAAATGCTAACCCTGTCATTAAAACGGTTCTTTAAAGTACATGTCGTTTTTTTTACAATGAGTAAAAATAATTTCAGTAGTTCCTAATATCCTTCCTCCAAAAATGTGTCAGGAGGGACAAGCCTGCCTTTAGCTCAGCATCCTGGCTACCTTCCTGTTGGAGGTGGTCCTTGGATGTGGAGGGACGGGGCACTCTGGGGTTCCAGGGTTGTTGCAGGATCTAGCAGCTCCCTGGAGGCCCTCCCTATCCATTCCCCTCTCCCACCTTCCCTCTGCAGTTACAATGAAATTAAAACATGCAAAGACATCAGCCAGTATCAATGGCCTGGGACTGAAGGGAATGAGGCTTAGGGGCCAACGATTCAATATTAATATATAAGTTCCCTCTTTACATGGAGAAGGAAATGGCAACCCAATCCAGTCCATGGGGTCTCTAAGAGTCGGACACGACTGAGTGACTTCTCTTTCACTTTTCACTTTCATGCATTAGAGAAGGAAATGACAACCCACTCCAGTGTTCTTGCCTGGAGAATCCCAGGGACGGTGGAGCCTGGTGGGCTGCCGTCTGTGGGATCGCACAGAGTTGGACACGACTGAAGCGACTTAGCAGCAGCAGCAGCCCCCTTTACAGAGAGTTGGTGGTGAGTGAGGGTGGGAAGGTCGGAGATATGAGTGTTCTTCCTCTTTTCCTGAATTCTGATGGACAGGGACACATGGGGTGAGTCCTGCTCCAGCGCAGAGTGTGGGCAGGTGGGCAGTGGTGGGTACATGGCCTACAGCCTGTGAACACACTGTGTTGACGCAAGACTAATTGTTAGGGCCTGCTTGGTGATGGCTGTCTGGGTTTAGATTTTCTGCTTAGTTGAGAGGAGATCTATGAGTCACATATACCTCTCAACTGACTCCGATCACCTGGCCAGTCAGTGGCAAAGGGCCCAGGACCGCCCCCCTGAGCCAGTGGTGTGGCTTTCTTCATTGCAACCCAGGCAGGTGTGGGAGCTCTGGGCTGTTAACTACTTTCAAAGGCAGAGTAAGTGACTGAGCTATGACAAATAACATAAAATAGAGGCAGAACCCGAGTAAAAAGTCTTTTCCAGCAGAGCTTCTTCATCAGCTCAAACTATCCACAGGCTTTGACTGTAACTGAAAATATTACATATTTGCTTTACATGTATTTGTCATATTTTTAAGATCTTGAGTGAAAATCTTCATTCATCACCAAGATGACTGAATTAGTCTTTAAAAACTTCATTAGCAAGGGATGTTACAAAAAAAGGGAAAAAATAAGTAATTTTGGAAAATTGTAATGCATTTTAAAAAAATTAAAATGGTGTGGTAGACTGGGGGAGAGAAGTGCTCTTCTTTGGGAGCAAAAGGCAGAAACACATAAAATGTAGGAAGGGAAAGTGGAGCCCAGCCCAGGTTCGTACACAGGCCGTCGAGTATGTGATCTTGTGTTACTTACAAATCACGTTTTAATTTCCCCTGGAAATATTCCCTGAGGCCTATTGCTCTATACGTAGAAGGAATATTAACAAGGGCTGGGAACAGGTGTACAGGTGAGGCAACCCAGTCTCCGAAGCCGGAGCCCATGCCACCAGGAGCCTAGCCTTCCCTCTTCACCTGGCCGCTGCCCCTGTCCCTGGTCCCCACTGTCCCCGGATTCCACCTCCTTCCCCGAGCTCCTCTTATAGGAGAGCCCTGTGTGTGTGCGTGAAGTCGCTTCAGTCGTGCGCGCCTCTTTGTGGCGCTACGGATGACAGCCCGCCAGGCTCTAGTCCACCACTGTGTTCATCAGGGAAACTTGTCTCCTGCAGGTTTTGGGGTCATATTTCGGCATTTAGGGAAAGGCAAGGCTCTGCTGCCATCAAAGCTTAAACACTGTCAGCGACTGTGTGCCCAAGGTCTTCTCAAGGAACTTCAGCTCAGGGGCTTTTACTTTAGCGCCCTGGCCTCGGCCCGGTCTGAGCTGGCCTCTCCTGTTGGTGGGGTGTGTGTGGAGGTGCGGAACTGCATGGAGTGGGGAGCCTGTCTGGCCTGAAGAAGAAGGACAGTGGGCTGGGCACTGTGGCCTCTGGTTTGGGAGACCCCTGAGTCCTGCCCATCTTTTCCCAAGGGAGGTGAGTCTGGGTTTGGGGAGGTCCTGGGTATTGAGAGCCGGCAGGAAGCCTGAGATGGAGGCTCCCTCCTAAGTTCCCCCTCCCCCACGGGTCTTCTACCAAACATCAGGGAGCCGATACAGCCCAGGCTGCAGCGAGCAGTCCTCTGGAGCACAGCTGCCCCTAAAGAGGACAGTGTGTGGATGAGTGCGGCCGTGAGCTGTGCCGACACCAGCTCTGAAGCCAGCCGCTCCTGCTCTCTTCTCAGCAGGCTTCCTCCCACATGTGTTTCCTTGGGAAACAGCTGCATTTTCTGGATGTGTTGAGGTGAACTCCTTCCTCGCACAGAGCAAGGCGGGAAGCTAGGAGGCTTTCTTTCTTTCTTTTTTTAATTTAAGGCACCAAAATGCACATATAAAATGTTGTTGAACCAATGATGTTTTCACAACATTTTAGAGCAGTTCTAATCACTTTTTTTTAACCTGTTGTGTTTTTAAAATATTTGCTGTGTGCATAGAACAGCCTGCAGGCTGCCTGCTGAACCGGAGGCCGTGGGCTTGATGGTAGTCAGGTGTGTTGTGGGGGTGGAGGGGGTTGGGATGGGGTGGTGGTCTCAGTCCTCTGGGCGTGGGCATCAGGGTGCATCCCGGTCTGCCTGCAGGGGACGCGCCCATGGGGACGCACCCACAGAGGCGTGCGGTCCTGCGTTCCGTTCCAACACCATCTTCTTCCCTTTGCAGCTTCCCACTTCCCATCTGTGCCCACCCACTGGTTTCTCAAAGAATAATTTTAAAAACTGGCACGTGGTTCAAGGGCAAAGACTCCAAAGCTGTGGGCTCCCTGGTCCTGGGTTTGGGGTGCTGGAGACGCGCGGCCACAAGCCCTGCCAGCCTTACCTCCTTGAAGCCAGAGGAGGTGACCCAGCCTGACCGCCAAGTCTGTTTGCTGCTGCCCACGGACCGTGGGGCCCGGAGTGTTGTCTGTATCTGCAAGCTGCCAGGGAAGCGTTTGCTGTTCCCTTTCATCTTTGCCAGTGCTGCCTGCAGACTCCAAAAGGCATCTTCAGAGGCTGATAATTAGAGCCACGGGCTCAGAGCATGAGTGCTCACTCCCTGTGCTGCTTGGGTGCCGTCCTTCTGAGAAATGACATCCTCGCCAATAATTATTCAGTTATCACCTTGTTGTATTACTCCTCCTGGAGTCTCTATTTGAGGATAAATGTTAGGCCAACCTTTGCCATTCAATCCTCTGATTCGAATAAATGCAATATTCCAGAAAAAAAAACGAAACAAAACTAGAAACCCTAGGCAGCAGTTGTTTCTGAACAGAACACGGCTATATGATAGTTTTAAGGATAGTGTGAAAAATGAGTACTTAGTAAAGTGGCACTTGAATCCACTTATGATGGGCTTCCCTGGTCGCTCAGTGGTAAAGAAGCTGCCTGCCAATGCAGGAGACGTAGCTTCAATTCCTGGGTTGGGAAGATCCTCTAGAGAAGGAAATGGCAACCGACTCCAGTATTCTTACCTGGAGAATCCCATAGACAGAGGAGCCTTGTGGGCCACAGTCCACAGGGTCATAAGAATTGGATACGACTGAGTGACTAAACAACAATCCGTTGATGAGCTCTTGGAAGCAGTCAGTTCACATTTTGTGGAAGGATGTCTGCATACTGCCATCTTGCTAGGATGCTCCTGTGCGTGGACCTCTATTGTCTGTAGATGGAAATCTGCAAGTCCAGCTTTCCCAGAGCACAGAGCCCTAAATTCCAGGCGCCGGTGACGTTACACTTTGTCCACGTGCTTTGGAAGCCGGGGCGGAGGGCAGAGTATCTGGCTGGGAGAGTTGACGCGTGAACCACTGGGATGTGCCTCTGGACTGAGAGTCAGGTCTCTGTATTTTGGCTTTTGTCTCGGTGAAGAGAGAACAGCAGAGAGCTCAGAACCAGCAGACTCCCTGGGTGGGTGCTTCTCCCCAAGACAGCGGTCCCTAGACTTGGCCCCAGTGAGGGTCCTCAACTTCCTTTGTGAAGTTTGTCTGGTCCTAGGCCTGGAAGTGGCTTCACAGGGGACACTAGTCATAAAGAACCCACCTGCCAGTGAAGGAGATGCAAGAGACGCACATTCAATCCCTGGGTCTGGAAGATCCCTGGGAGGAGAGCCTGGCAACCCACTCCAGTATTATTACCTGGAGAATCCCATGGACAGAGGAGCCTGGCGGGCTACAGTCCATGGGATCGCAAAGAGACACGACTGAGCTACTGTGCGCGTGCACACACACACACACACGCCTGGAAGTTAGGTCCCATGTACAAAGACGCAGGAAAGCAGACAGTGTGAAGGGCATTCCTTAAGGAAAGGCAGGAAGTCTTTCAATACCAAAAGAGGATGAATTACAAGTGTTTCCTTGGCTCCAAAGATGGCTGTTGAATGCCTGTATGTTTCACATCACTGACTCCTCGGCACACACTCCCATTCTGAACTTGAGGAAGGGTCTTTACCTTAGCTCTTCCTGAGTTTCTTGAGTGATGACTGTTTTTGTCCTGGATCCACATTTCATAAGGTAAGAATCCCACCTCTCCAAATGTGCTCCCAGACAACTCGTCCTCACTTAGCAAATGAACAAAAAAAGAGTTCAAAACTCCACGTAGGGAAAACCTTCCCCTCTGCAAATTTGCAGCAGGAGAAGTTGGACTTTGTTGAAGCTTGTTTTGGGTAAGCAGCAAGCATGTTTCCCTGCGTTGGTTCGGCAACAACATTTGAAGATGTCCCGTCGTCTCGTGAGACATGAATGGCATATTGTGGATTCCAAAACTGTGCCTGCATCTGCTATGCCCAAACCTGCTCCGTTTGCAAAGCTTACAAGTAGGCCGGCCTGTTTTTTTTTTCCTTCCCCCGAGTTTCTCTTTTGGCCAAAGACAAATTGTTTCTGTGTTACTCAAAATACTTCAACTTGTCTGCAACCCAGAAGAGAATGTAACAGGGAAGGGCCTTCTCAGGAATTCACCCACGAAGGGGAATGATGCAAACATATATGGACAGGGAGGTCCCAGAGAGTGCTGGTGTCTTTTTTCTCCTCTGGAGACAAAGAGTTGATGTGGATCTAGAAAAAGAAGCTCACAAGAGAAGTTGGTGGATTTTCTGTTGTGCTCCGAGCTTCTTGGGTGAGCTTGCTGAGGTCTTCTTTCATTGGTCTTCTTTGGATTACTAACAATCAAATTTGCAAAAAAAGTGTGGGCCCTCTCCATGTGGAATAATACTTCTGTATGTGGAATAATACTCTAGCATATGTGAGGTTCTCTGAAAGTGATGGGTCAGAAAGTGGTAGCAAGAAAAAAATTATTATTAAGAATGTTTTAAAAGTGAAAGTGTTAGTCACTTGGTCGTGTCCAACTCTTTGTGACCCCATCGACTGGTAGCCTGCCAGGCTCCTCTGTCCATGGGATTTTCTAGGCAAGAATACTGGAGTGGGTTGCCTTCTCCAGGGGAATCTTCCTGACCCAGGGCTTGAACCTGCATTTCCTGCACTGCAAGCAGACTCTTTAAACAACTGAGCTACCAGGGAAGCCCATGTCTTAGAGGTGATCAAAAGGTTTCTGAGACAGTATGTGCATCTAGATTTCTCTAGAAAGACCACAATGAACAGGAAAGTTTAAGACAATCAGCTAAGAACAGGTGAGGCAGCCAGTCGGCTATCATGTGCCAGGTGCGGTGACACAGGGTCCCTGACTCCTGGAACTTCTAGGCTGGCAGAAGGGTTTAATCAGGTGTTGCTTCAGTAATCCATAGGCTGAAAAAGCACTACCCTTGAAAGAACCGAAACACAAGGTACATTCCCCCCACTGCTGTCAGCTTTGTTCACTGGGACCAATATCCTCAACCCTGGAGTGAAAACTCGCGGGTCCCCAGCTCTTCTGCTTGTTCTCAGATGATACAAAAGCTCCTCTGGCCAGTTGGAGTCACAGAAGTAGTCTCATTTTAGCTCTTGCAATGTCTGGGCCCAGGCGCTGGTCAACACTGGCCTTGACTACTTAGCTTGACCTCATCCCAGGTCCTCCTGGGGCCTGTCTGCCTACAGCTGGGCTGGCAAATCCTTCTGCCTTTTCACTGCAGCTCTGTCCCCATTTCACCGCCCCACTGCCATGGCTGTTGTGTGTGTGTGTTGGGAGGGCATACCCCTGCCCACCGGACATGTGTGTGTATGAGTGTGTGTGTGTGTGTGTGTGTGTGTGTGTGTGTTGGGGAGCATACCCCTGCCACACCTGTGGTGTGTGTGTATGAGTGTGTGTGTGTGTTGTGTGTGGGGAGGTGTCAGAGGTAAAAGCCCCAGCCCTTTCTTACCTGGCGGGCAGGTGTCCTGTTTTTTGCCCTGGCAGATGGTTTGAGCCAGCCCTGTCTCAATGGACTTTCTAAAGCACTGAGTCTTTGGCAGTTCTGGGCAGCAAGGCTCCTCATTCTCCAAGTCTCCCTGATCCGAGGTGGAGGGGAATATGCCTCTTACTTCCTGGGTCCCGGGTACCACCCCCGCCATGTGCTTTCCTCAGCCCCGCCTGGCCCGTGGTCCCTCCTGCCTCCTCCTGTCAGGCCCTTTCCTCTCTCTAGGGGGCCCCACTGGACAGATAACTCCTGTTGGCCCAGGGACACACACACACACCTGGGCCTGGGACCTCTCCTCCATGTCCTACCCCCCAGGCGGGGGTGCCCCTGTCCCCCAGCACCCCTGTCCCCCATCTCCACTCTGTGCAAGCCCCAGGGTAGTCTGTGGCTCCTCTGGGGGTTCTGGCCCACCCAATGCACAGCGGGCTCAGGCTTCTGAGCCGCTTCGCCGCTCCCACCTGGTCCCAACCACAGGGGACAGGCCCAAGCTCCTCACCTGGACCCGAGTCAGAAGGCAGCCCCACCCAAGTCCTGCAGAGCCCGCCTGGGCGACCGTCTCTGGCCTCCTGGTCCTGCCTTCACCAATCCTTTCTGTATTCTTGGTCCGGGAAGGGTCCTGAACCTAGAAGGAGCCCCTGGACCCTTCTTCTTGCGTCTGCCTCGGCCTGGGGATGCAGGGGGTTGTGGTGAGGTCTGAGCGGTGGCCTCAAGTCTAGGCTCCCTGGAATCCTAAGGGCCTGAGGTTCAAATTCTGGGTGAGTTCACTTCAAACCTAACAAAAGAGGGCATGATGACTGAGATCAGAAAACAAAAGAAACCGAACTCCACGGGGTTTAAACAACTTTCCCCGAGGCCGCACTCCGCATCCAGGCATCCAGGTCAGGCCTCATCCCCAGGCCTGGGGGTCAGGAGCCGCCCTTGCGGTGTCAGGGTGAACCTGCGGGGCGAGGGCCGCCTCCTGACAAACCGGGGGCAGGCAAGCCAGAGACCCTGGGCTGGGAGGGCCCTCCGCCCCGCGCGCGCGCACAACAGGTCCTTGTAGGAGCGCGCCGTGCCACGCGGCGCCGGGGATGGGTCTGCACTCGGACATGAGCCCGCTTGTTCCCCGCTCGCCGTGAAAAGAGTTTTGAAATGAGTTCTGAATAGACAGCATTTTCTTTGTGCGAGTGGTAAATAACCCAGAGCGGAGTTACCGAGTTGCAGCTTCTGCATTCTGAAACTCCATGGAACTTTTTTGTGGGGAGAAAGGCAGGATGTTTTTTACAGAATGTGACCTCCCCGGAACACTGGAGGTGAGGAGAAAACGCTAGTGAGATAACGGTCACTGCTTTACATCTGGGAAAATACAGCTTTTAACAAAGCTACAAGAGGAGAGAAGATTCCTACCTCCCACCCCAAACCCATGCCTCATGGAGTTTCCCCAGGTGCTTTTCCCCTGGGTTTGACATTTCTTTAGATCTGATTTAAGAATCCGTGATTTTATGGTGATCATTTTCCTGTGCACATTTTTTTTTCTCTCCCATAGAAAGCGATAGCATCTCTGAATGGGGCCGTGTGGAGAAACCCTAAGAGAAACAGCATAAGAGCATTTTGGAATATATCCCGCAAAAGATAACTTTCTACACATCTGGCAGAGATTCTCCAGGTAAAGGTAAGAAAAGAAAACACGGTGAAAAGTAGAGTCAAATTATATCATGACATCACACTGGGTGAGCTTTGGGGAAACACAGAGCCCTGATGCAGGATGGATAGGGGTGGGTGGGGAGCCAGGAGAGTCCAGTTCCCACCCCTCCCCCCACAGGCATGGACTCAGCCTGTGGCCCTAGTCTGCGGTGACCAGGTCGGGGTCACCAGGGGCTGTTTCAGAGTCTCAGAGCACATGGGCGGAACATCAGAGGGTTTGTGGGGTCCAGCAGGAAGGTCTCCTAAAACATCCATGTGTTTAATGCTGCAAATGTTACTTGTACAGTATGGAATTCTTTTTAGGTTTGTATTTGCACTGGGACTGACTCATTTTCTATTTAGAATTCTTAAAGAATCACTTTTACGGCACTCAGATGAGAAGTGCATCTGGTGCTTACATATAATAAGCATCAAACATGAAGACGTGTTGCGTGCTGGAGCCATTTGTTTGTCACTGTAGGGGACCTGCACCATCTCCACTCTGTGTGTTTCTTTTCTGGAGTACATTTTGGGCCAAGGCATCAAGCTTTAGGGCTCTTTCCTTGAGCAGTAAGAACATTTTAAAAATCCCTAGCTAGTTTCAGTTGTTAGAAATGAACACCATTTAAGACTCTCCAGGAGGTACTGTGGATGAAGCTCAGAGGGACAAAGATTGCATTGGTCACGTCCTGGTATTTGGGCTTCTGGATGCATTTCTGAAGCAGAGTGTCAGTAACAGTTACTTGTGGGCAGGTTCCATATACATAACATGAGCACTGTAATGAGATCTTCTTTCCAGCAGACTGAAAAGGTCAAGCTGGCAGTTCTCAGGACCGAGTCAGTGCTGTGTCTCACAGTGGTGGGTAAAACAAGGCAATTATAAGGCAGGTAGAAGTTGTTATGTTGCAAGTGTTCTCATGGGGTCAAGCTTCTGGTTTTTGAACAATTGGTGGGATGCATTTGTTGTTTACAACTTGGAACCTTGATCTTTCTAGTTCAGACAGATTGCTGTCAAGTTAATTGGAATGCCCCCTTTCGGTCATCTTAGAATGAGTAACGCAAAAGCAGTGATTCTCCTGTGAGCTGTGGTGGTGCAGTTGAGATAAAATGATGACATTCCTCATAAAACCATCCTCGATAAGTTCGGAATAATACTTTTTTCTTTACCGATTTCATAACCATTTATTTTTAGATAAAGTAGTGTCCTTGGGTGCTGCGTGCTAAATCAATTCAGTTGTGTCCAACTCTTTGCAACCCCATGGACTGTATCCCACCAGGCTTCTCTGTCCATGGGACATGGGATTCTCCAGGCAAGAGTACTAGGGTGGGTTGCCAGGCCCTCCTCCAGGAGATCTCCCCGACCCAGGGATTGAACCCGTATCTCTTACGTCTCCTGCATTGGCAGGCTGGTTCTTTACCACTAGCGCCACCAAACTAGTGTCCTTGGTTTGTCATTAGTTCCTTGTGATTGAATACATTCTCTGGGAAAAGCTTTATCTTCAACATGCAATAAAAACTAATCATAGGTCCTCAACTTAAGAAAAGTTTTACCTTAATTATTTCTTTAAACATTTAACATTAAAATACAGCTTTGTTAGGGAACTCTACTCAGATCTTTGTGTTGGCCTAAATGGAAAGGGAATCCGAAAGAGTGGAGATATGTATACGTAGAGCCGATTCACTTTGCTGTGCAGCAGAAACTAACATAGCATTGTAAAGCAACTGTAATCAAATAAAAATTAATTAAAAGTAAAACAAAATACAGCTTTGTACATCACCTTCAGAAATAGGGCCCTTAAGTTAGGTAATTATAAATTCAGGTGGCCTTGTGGGCGGGTCGAAGTCACTGTGGTACCAGATTGTGTCCTGAGGCCATTTACAGGACATCACCAGCAGGGGGCAGCGCAGAGCAATGAACGCAAAGCATTCTGACCAGATGTCTAAAAATCTAAAGTGAAAATGTGTGTATGATCATAGTACTTTTTGGACAATGTCCTCCCCCGAACTCATATACCTCTAAAATAAATTGTTAAAAGGCCCAAACATGTTAATCCCTGAATAGTTGTCTCACTGTGAAAGTGTTGAGGGGTGAAGAGAAAACTTGATCTCCTTGTCAGAGGTATTTGCACTGATTTTTACTTTTGATTGATTTTGTTACAAAAGGCTCTGTGAGTGCAAATACCAGTAATATGTGCACATTTTCATTATGAAGCTTTTCAGGGTGATTTTTCTGTTGGAAAATATTGTAATAAAATCATAATTCAGACTCACGGAATAACCCTTACAAAACAGCATTTGATGCAAAATGCAGCTTTGGGTAGGTTTTCATTAAGTCCACATTTCTTTGAAGAAAATGATAACACATTGCTTTGCTTGTTAAATTTTTAAATTTTTTCTCCTCAAAATGACTACAGCAAATATTTTATGTTCTTAAGAAAAGCCACATGTAATACTCAATATACTCAATATTTGACATACATTTTACACTGGAAATCTGGATAGAATCAGACAGACTAAACTGAAACAAAACCCTAAAGGATTTAGAGGGACAGTTTATTAAAACATGTTCTATTTCATCACAGGGTTGTTGTGAAAACTCAAGTTTAATGTTATTGTTATTCAGTCGCTCAGTCATGTCTGACCCTTTGCGACCCCATGGACTGCAGCATGCCAGGCTGCCCTGTCCTTCAGCACCTCCTGGAGTTTGTTCAAACTTATGCCCATTAAGTCACTGATGCCATCCAGCCATCTTGTCTGAGTTTACTGGTCCCAGCAAAAATATTGAGGGACTCTCAGTGTCTTTATACTGAATCTTCTCCTGTAATCTGGAAGTTAGCATTTAAGATGATCATTCTTCTTGGCTAATTAGGATTGCAAAACATTTCTCTTTCCCAAAGTTCATGAGCCCGTAGGAAACTGGAGCTGCTTTTGCAAGCCGAGTGTCCCTCTTTTGCTGTTAGCTTTCTTGGATTTACCTTTGAAGTGACTTTGGCTCCCGTTGACTTCCGATATCTGACACATCGAGTATGGTAGTCTTTCAAGGGTTTCCCAGACAACCAGGACAGTTCATCTGGTTCCAGTCAAAGTGCCCTTGAACTCCAGTCACTTCACTTCCCTGCATGAGTCATGTGTGTAGCGGAAGGAGAGACACCAAAGGCTTCATGTGAGAGGCTGATGTGGGTGAAAAGATGGATGGATTTCACACTAAGACATCCACCTGGAGGTTCAGACTTCTGGTTCAGACTTCTGATGGTGGCCAGCGGGCTCACTGAGTCAAGCTCGCATTTAACCTGGGGGGAGGGATCCAGGTCCTGGGATCTGCCTAACTCCTGGGATCTGCCTAACTCCTGGGATCCACTGAATTCCTGCTCAGGGCTCCTCGGCAGACTCTAGCTATAAACTCTTACTTCACGTCACCCCCAAGAACTCCTCAGGGTACAGATTGTTGCCACCACCTCTGGCCTGCATGGTGCCTGGGGGTCCCCAATGGCTGTCACATCCGCCCCCATCTCAGGTCATGTCCACTGTGACCCGCCATGAAGCCACAAGTAAAGTCTTGTTCTGCCAGGCTTGTTTCCACCCCCAAGTCGCTCCTGAAGAGCAGAGGGGGAGGAGAGATCAGAGGACTGAGCCTTGGTCTGCGAAGGTTCCTGGACTCCACATTGATGCCTTCTGTGTTTTGTGTAAAGTGAAACACTTCACCTCATCTAGGTAGGAGTACAGTTAGGCAATTCTTTTTTTCTTCTTTTTCTTGGTTCTTGTCCTCACGGTGATGGACTAGTGGCTGGACTGATTGACAAATAGGGCAATAGAATATACAGCCTGCGCATCCCACTGGTGGGAATCTCAGATGGCAGCAGGTTGCTGCCTGAGCATGGGGCTTCTGCGGAAGTCTCCCTGTTGACTCCACGCTGCACTCAGAGTCCAGAGAGCTGAGCAGTGACTCTTTTGTCATCCAGACCGCCCCTCTCCCACCCTCTCCCCTACCTCTCATCATTCCCCTCTTCCTGCATTTGTTATATTTCATTCTGTCTGATACACTCACTGGGACATGAACATCTCATTGCAATGTGTATAAGTAAGCAAATTTTTAAAAAGCCACTTTCATGAGTCTATAACAAATTTAAATAAGGATTATATATATAATAGGGCTTCCCAGGTGGCACAGTGGTAAAAAATCTGCCTGCCCATGCAAGAAATGCAAGAAACATAGGTTCAATCCCTGAGTCAGGAAGAACCCCTGGAGAAGGAAAGGGCAACCTGCTCCAGTATTCTTGCCTGGAGAATTTCATGGACAGAGGAGCCTGGCGGGCTGCAATCCATGGGGCCACAAAGAGTCATACACAACTGGGCATATTCATGCACACACACATATATAATAAGCATTCATGGAAGTATATATTTTTATATACAGTTCCTTTAACTAGCAGCCTTTCCATCAGCTACAGCTACCACTGTGATGATCACTTTAAATAATCCTTGGCTTGTTAAAATTAATGGAGATGAATGTAATTTTATAATAGGAAATGTTGTTTTTGGGGTGTGAAACAATAGTAATCAATTTGAATAAATATTTGCTATTTGTTTTCATAAAAGTTTAAATCCTCCAAAGAGAACTCTGACCAAAATAGGAATAGAGCAGGATCAAGGAAACAGGTGGTATGAGTCATATCACTGGCTTTCAATTAAAGGATGCTGTGACTGTTGGCGTGGACCACACATAGGCAGTTTCAGAATTTCTTAAGCTGAAATCCAGCTGGAGAGTTCTTAATCATGGTGGACTTATCTTCATCATTTATAGTCTCTCTGTGCATTGATGGACATTGGTGATAGGGTTTTGATACCTAAATCACAGTTTAAAAAAATTCAAAGAGGCATATGAATCCTCAGGCTGAGGCATTTCCTGAGCTAGCGGGTTTTCGTGCAAAGCTAATGTGTGTAATAGAGACTCAGTCTTTCGCTGTACAGTTTTGTCATCCTGTTTCAATAACTAAATGAATATTCTGAATTAATAAGCTTAATGTTTGTATAAGCTAAAGACTAGTCTAAGCTCTGCATTCATTGATGGGAGCCTTAAGCAAATGTTTCTTTTCATCAGCTTGTTCAAGAGGCATAAATGTAATTATGGCTCTGAGGTCATAACATAACAATTGGTCAACACGGTAACTAACTCTGGAACAGGTAGCAAAGTTATGGGTTGTAAGTTGCTTTGAATACGTGAAAGATCCTGAAGGATTGTTTTTTTCTTTTTCAAATGTGTATATATTTATACTTTTATTGTATAGAATAGAGACTGAGCATTAAAGTATATCTGTAGAACTGAGTTTTGTTTTTATCTGTTTACTGTTTTGAATTTATTTTATTGAAATATAGTTGATTTACGATGTGTTAATATCTGTGTGTGCTCTGTCTCAGTGCTCTGTGCTCTGTGCTCAGTCATGTCTGACTTTTTGCGACCCCATGTACTGTCGCCCTCCAGGGTCCTCTGTCTGTGGGATTTTCCAGGCAAGAATACTGGAGTGGGTTGCCATTTCCTTCTCCAGGGGATCTTACTGACCCAGGGATCGAACCTGTGTCTCCTGCATTGGCAAACGATTCTTTATCACTAGCGCCACCTGGGTACTTGTGTTAATTTCTACTGTTCAGCGAACATGGTTCTATTATATGTGTATATTCTTTTCCACATGGTTTATCACAAGATATTGAATAGAGTTCCTTGTGCTATGCAGTAGGACCTTGTTGTTGAATTTGCTTTTTTAGTTAATACTTTGGTTAAACATGAAACAGAAGTTGATATTCTTATCTTCACAGAAAATACAGAAAAGTGGTAGAAATATCCAAGATTGAGTCAAAGCTCTTAAAATGCCAAGGGGGCACAATGGGAAGGGTGGACTTCGTTTGCTTCTCCTCCCACCCCTCTGCTCCGTATTGTCTGCTAAGTTAGTTAGTTCAGGAAAACAGAATGATGAGTTTTGGGGGACACACCTCGTTTTGTCCCCCTTTCTTTCCTCCTCTACATCCCTCATGTCGCCTGCTCTGTATCTGTTCAGAGGCAGGATGTTAGGAAGCCAGAGAAAGAGTGAGAGGAGTGTCCGCTCCACAGGCTGCAAGCTCCTCACTCGCCTGTTACTGCCGCTCATTCTTTTAACACGGATCCCAGCCCTGTCTCATGTCACGCACGGGTCTCATTTCCATGTATGATTTCGTTTCATTCTTTCAAGAGCCCTTCAAGGTTGTTATTATCATCTCCATGGCACAGGTGACGGAACCTAGACTTGTAGGGAAGTAAGGAACGTTTTCAAGACCATAGAACTGGTGAGAGCTGGAGTTAGGATGAAAATCCTGTTGCACTGTCTCCAAGACACTGACTTGTCTCTAAGGAGAGCTTGCTTTGGTGCTGATGTTTCAAAGCTTTTCAAAAATTTTATTTATTTAAAAAATTTTTGCCTGCGCTGGGTCTTCCTTGCTGCTTGGACTCTTCTCTAGTTGTGGCAAGCAGAGGTTACTCTTTGTTGCGGTGCCCGGCTTCTTACTGTGGTGGCTTCTCTTGCTGGGGAGCACAGGCGCTAGGGCACACGGGCTCCTGTAGGCCCTAGAGTGTGAGTTCAGTAGCTGCAGTGCTCGGGCTTAGCTGCTCTGCAGCGTGTGGAATCTTCTCAGACCAGGGACTGAACCCATGTGCCCTGCCTTGGCAGGTGGATTCTTAACCACTGAACTACCAGGAAAGCCCAAAACTTTTTATTTTGAAACAAGTTCAAACTTATAAGTATCGAGACGAAATCATTAAGTATCAAGAAGTTCTGAATACAGTTCACCAAGATTTTCCAATTGTGTACATTTTACCAAATTTGCTTTCTCTCTCTCTTTCTGTATTTATATGCACATCTTCTTATGGGCACAAATTAATTTTTCCTGAAACTGTTGTGGTAGGATCTAGACATGACCCCTTTTCCCACTGACAATCACAGCATGTGTTCCAAAATATGTGGATCTTACCTGACCTTCCCACGATGCCAGACCAAAATCATGCAGTTAGCAGGGATCCAAGCTACGAACTTTATTCAGAACTTGCCAGTTATCCCAATAATGTCCATATGGCAAAAAAATAAAAACAAAAATTGTGCAGGATCCAGCTCAGGGTTTTGAATTGAACTGTTGTGTGTCTCTAGTGTCTTTTATTCAGGAACATGCCCTCAGTCTTTACATTTCATGGTTCTCACATTTTTAAAGAGTGGAGGGCTTCCCTGGTAGCTGAGATGGTGAAGAATCTGCCTGCAATGTGGGAGACTGGGGTTCGATCCCTGGGTTGGGAAGCTCTCCTGAAGGACGGCATGGCAACCCACTCCAGTATGCTTGCCTGGAGAATCCCATGGACAGACCATGGGGTCACAAAGAGTCGGACACGACTGAGTGATCTGTGAAGAGCGGAGGCCAGTTAATTGTGTAAAATGCCCCTCAGTTTGGGCTTGTCTGATGGGTCCTCGTGATTTGATTCAAGGTGTCCATCTTTGGCAGGACAACCATGCAAGAGATGCTGTGTTCTCCACACTTTGTGTTAGGAGCAATGAATACTAATTTGCCGCATTAATGGTCTGTTTAAGTGGGTGAGGAGTTCTTCACAGCAAGGCTACTATTTTTCCCCTTTTAAGTGTTAATATCTTCTGGGAAGGTGTTTTGAGACTATGCAAAGATCCTCTTTTCCCATCTGATTTTTATCTCACTGGTTTGAACATTTATTGATGATTCTTGCTTGTATCCATTATTGCTACGATGGTTGCCGAGAGGTAGCACTTATCTTTTTTGAACTGCTTTATTCAGAGATTCACAGTCTAGAGAGATACAGTATTGCTAGTATTTACTCTAGTTTGTTGTGTGGTTTTATTATTGATCGGGGCCATTCACAGTGCTTTACAATTATTATCTCCTTTGAGCTTCAGGTCCCTCTGGATAGATACTATTACGTTCACATTTTATAGATGAGAAAATTGAGTAGCCAAAAACCAGTTGGCAACATTTTCTGGAAGAAAATATTAAAAATTGATCTTTAAAAATATCATTGGGAAAATTCACAGTAAGATAATAGAGTGAAGTATAAAAATTACCAAAAATAAGTAAAGAAAAGAAACTAGAAAGAATCACATATAACCCCATGCCATGTTTTTGAAACACTGAGTGTAGAAGCCAGAGGAAGAGACTGGACCACCTGATCCTCACATATGAGCAAGGTGTGTGGTGATGGCGCCTGTGGTATCTTGTTACCTTCACAAACATCGCAGGAAAGACATGGACAACCCTGAGAACTGAACTGCAGTTGTTTTTCTTGGCTGAACAGGAAGACAGAAAGGGAAGACAGAAAGATTAGAGACGTCTCACGTTAACTTTTATTGCAGCCACTGATGGAGATTGAGCAGAATGGGAGAAGAGAGAGGAAAGGAGACGTGATTCTCTGGGTCACACGAACTCTGGGGTGGGCAGGTGGTCCCCATGGGGAGCCCTTCTCTCTCACTGCAGACTCAGCCCCTCACCTCTGCGTGTTCCCCTCTTGTTTTCTCACCAATGAGGATGGTCCTGGGAGGACGCAGAGGTGGGTGGAGTGGATGCGTGGAGTGAATCCTGTATCTTGTGGCTTCACTGAGCTGGGGACCGATCCAGGTGCCTCTTGGGAGGTTGATGAATCACTGATGCAGGATTTTAAATATGGCATCCTGGCCCACCAGCTACTTCACCCTCGATCACCACCCACTTCATACCTCCATCACCACCCCCATCATCTCCATCACCACCCACTTCACCACCTCCATCACCACCCCCACCACCCACTTTATCCCCTCCATTACCAGCCTCACCACCCACTGCACCACCCCCACTCACTTCATCACCTCCATCACCATCTGCTTCACCACCATCACTACCCACTTCATCTCCTCCATCACCACCCCCACCACCCACCTCATCACCACCCTCAAAGACATCAACAGCTATTGACTGAAAATGCTTCTTGCTGGATACTGTGCTAAATTCTTCACTGTTCTTCAGTCCTAACATAAACCCTCTGAGGAAGATATTCTGAATTTAATTATGCCCTTAACACCATGCTCAGAGCTTGCCCCTTATAAGGTCCTCAGTAATTAGGTGGTGTGCACATTTTAATTTTGCAGATGAGCAATGGAGGCTCAGAGAGGCTTAGTCTCTGAGTTCAAACAGGCAGGTTTTGATGGATCCAGAATTCAAAACAACTTGTGGTCTGCAGCCGCTCTACCCCTGCCCGAACATCCCAATCCCATACCTTGGCTTCTCCTCTGTTTTGCCGGTCAGAATCCCACCCAGCCCTTTCCGTCTTCAGGCCAGAGTTCGCTCTCCTTCTTCCCTAGGGCTTTTCAAGTCTCGCCATTCGGGATGGACTCCGCTCCCTCTGGGGTTTCATGGCCATGTTCTTGCACATTTCAGACCACTAGCAGGTCTGTCCTTGGTTCTCCAGTGACTGTGTTTGTGTCCCTCACCTGCATGCCTATCGAATGGCTGAATTTCCCAGCTTCTCTAAACCCTCACCTCTTGTTCAGCACCGCGATTTGCATTCTAGGTGTTGAAGAAACCGTTGTGAGGTGAGGAGAATGAGCAGAGGCTCTGAGCGGGGTTTTGGCGGCAGGAATGCGGGGGACAGAGCAGTGCGGCGGTGGCCAGCTGGCAGGGAGGGCACCCAAGACAAAGTCTGCCTGGTTCACAGCGGGCGGAAGGCCGGGTCTGGGTACACACACGTCTTTGTAAATAAAACTCTCTCGTTCGTGGTGAACCAGAGAGTGGAAGGAACAACAGGTGCTAAAGATGAATGGAGTGTTGTCAGTGCATTTAATGATAGGAAACCGGTCCGCTGCTGCCTCTTCCTGTTCTAGCAAGTGGCCTCGGCCTGCCCGTCACTTTCACTTTTAGTACTGTCTGCTGCTGTGGCCTGTGGACCTGGTGTTTCTGACAGATGGGCTGGGCCGGCCTGGTAGTGGTCGCCGTCCTTCAGCGGTGCTCGGTGCTCTGCTGGCTGCGGCCGTCTCTCCGCTCAGTTGCTGGGCTCGGACTCCAGGGCTCCGAGGTTGGGCTCACTTATGGCCATCATTCCTCCTCCTTGCCGGGTCATGACCCCTCGAGCCCCAGTGCTGGATGACAGACAAAATGATGCGGGTGGGGACCCCCCTCGCAACATGTCAGGACTGTCATTTCTACCACTTTTCCAGTCTTTTTCTTTATGGTTGTTATTTTCAGAGATTTCCTGGTTCTTTTTGCTTTCCTTCTAATGAAAGTTTAAATGCACCTGGTAAACGGATGTCTGGAGGGGGAACATCTTTGTTTTCTTGAAAGATTGAGTGATGTGTGCGTGAATGGTGGACTCTGGACTTTCCCAGGGAGATTTGTCTGCTGGCTTCTTTGTTTTTCCTTGTAACAGGTTGATAAGACGGACTTGAGCCCAGCAGAAAGCAAATGTTTGCCTGGTGGACAAGGTGATAGTTCTGAAGGGTCAGGTTTCACCTCGAGGCTGCGCCAGCCTGAGAAACAGACTGGAAGCCAGATTCTAAACCACACCCTCCCCCATCCTGACGTCTGTGCAAAGCATCATGCTTGCAGGAGGAGATGGGCCCATTTTTACAGTATCGATTAATTTCTTCCCTAGAATGGCACACTTGGCATTCAGTCCTTGTCTCTAGACCCCAGAAGAGAATGTTCTATGTTCTAAGAGAACGCTCTCTGACAAGAGTAGACAGTGTAAGATGGGTGCTTAGTTGCTCAGTCATGCCTGACTCTTTGTGACCCCATGGACTTTAACCTGCCAGGCTCCTCTGTCCATGGGATTCTCCAGGTGAGAATACTGGAGTGGGTTGCTATTTTCTTCTCCAGAGAATCTTCCTGACCCAGGGATCGAAGCTGAGTTTCCTACATTGCAGGCAGATTCTTTACCGTCTGAGCTACCAGGGAAGCCCCAGAAGAGAACATTCTATGTGGATGAGAGAGGACAGTGTGAGATATGTCTGTCTATACGTCACCATGCCACAGGCAGGCGGGTGCAGAGCCAGCTGGATTGCTCTTCTGGGGGTCTCCGCCCCGTGTGTGGGCATGTACAGGAGGGCAGAAGGTTGGGCTCCCTGGGGTCCCACTCTGCCACTTCCAGGTGCGCAGCACGAAGTGACACCCCCTTTCTGCACCTACCGAGGAAGTGGTTCGTGTGTGTAAAGCTCATGGCGAGGCTTGGAGCCTCTAGGGAAGACGGCTCTGGGTTTGCGGGGGTGTGAGGCTGACTTCTACATCCTGGATTCCTCCTCTCCTAGAATCGTTACCTTCCATAGCTTTCAGGACCTCATCCAGCCCACCTCCGACTGCGTCGCCACCTGCCCAGGAAGTCTGCTGCACACCGGCTGTGATGGGCTCTCCTGGACCCCCAGTCCCATCCCCTTCCTTCCAGTCACTGTCCACAGGCCCTCTCTGAGCGGGAGAATAGCACCCAGGTGGCACAGTGGCAGAGAACCTGCCTGCCAGTGCAGGAGATGCGGGAGATGCAGGTTGATCCCTGGGTCGGGACGATCCCCTGGAAGAGGAAATGGCAACCCACTCTGGTTCTGAGCAGGAGAACTTTGTTGGATGGATGTTTCTGTTACCTGTGGGATATTCTGTGCTAAAGAAGATGTTTGATATTTGTGCATCTTTATTTACATTTTGGATTCTTCCTCCACAATCAAGTCCTAGACGAGAAATTACTGGGTCAGAGGGTGTGATGGACCAAGAGGCTTGTGAGCATCAGAGGAGGTGCTGACCCCTGAGGGCCCTTTCCTAGGACACAGCCTAAAGAGTGACAGATTTTCCTTGTTTAAGTGAGAAATCTCTATTGCAGCACCCTGGATAGGGCCCCTCAGCCCCCATTAGAATGCATTCAACCTACTGGGTTTCCTTCACTGAAATAAGTACAAATAGTGATGACATGTTTGCTTCATTGTAGTGCCTTTGAGGAGGTGTGCTTTTAACACACGAACTGGAAAACATCCCATTTCCTCCACCTGTTTACTGGTGAGTGAGATGAGAGGCAGGGAGGATGGGAGAAGCGTGGCAGATGGTGGGTCGCATAGGGGGTGTGGGAGGTCCAGGGACTCAGTCTTGGATCTTCTCTTTGAAACTTCTTGGGTGACTGTGCTGGACACACACACAGAGCAGCAGTGGTCAGCTGTGCCTGTCGCTGATATGATGTGGTGTCCTGTGTAAAGAGAACCATCTCATCCCCGCCAGCTTCTAAGTACATTTTTCTTCTGTCTTTCCAACATCTGGCCAACCAACATCTTAGATGTCAATTATTCTACAGTTAACCTCTCCTTTTTTAACTGAAGTGTAGTTGACTTGCAATATTAGATTAGTCTCAGGTGTACAACATAGTGATTCAATATCTTTATAGTATACTCCATTTGAAATTATCATGAAATATTGGCTATGTTCCCTGTGCTGTAACTTATTTATTTATATGCACAGTAGTTTGGATCTATAAATTCCCTAACCACATTTTCCCGTCCCCCTTTCCTCTCCCCACTGGTAACCACTAGCTTGTTCTCTGTATCTGTGAGTCTGTTCTGTTTCGTTATATTCATTTGCTTGTTTTGCTTTTTAGATTCCATATGTAAGTGACAATATACAGTATTTGTCTTTCTCTGTCTGACTTATTTCACTTGGCATAATACCCTCCAGGTCCATCATGTTGCTGCAAATGGCAAAATTTCATTCTCTGTTATGACTGAGTAGTATTCCATTGTGTATATAGGTACCACATTTTCTTTATCCATCCCTCTGTTGACGGACATTGAGGTTGCTTCTGTGTTTTGACTGTTGTAAAGAGAAATGCTACGAACTTCGGGGTGCATGTATCTTTTTGAATTAGTGTTGTTATTTCTTTTGGATATATACCCAAGAGTGGAATTGTTTGATCATATGGTAGTTCTACTTTTAGTTTTTTGAGGGAACTCCATACTGTTTTCTGTAGTGACTTCGCCAGTTTACATTCCCACCAACAGTGCACAAGGGTTCCCTTTTCTCCACATCCTCACCGACTTCTGTTATTTGTGGTCTGTTTGATGACAGTCATTCTGACAGGTGTGAGGTGCTATCTCATTGTGGTTTTGCTTTGTTTCTCCCCGATGATTAGTCGTGCTGAGTACCTTTCCATGTGCCTATTGGCCATCTGTATATCTTCTTTGGAAAAATGTCTATTCAGGTCATCTACCCATTTTTAAATTGTTATTTGATACTGAGTTGCATGAGCTATTTATATATTTTTCTATTTTATTTTATATATCCAGTCATATATAATTTGCACACATTTTCTGCCCTTCAGTACAGTTAACCTCTCTGAGTTTCCCTTTTCTATCACTAAACAGGTGAACAGTTAGTGGGGAGATTTAATGCAGTGACTCACCCAGTGTAAGGTATTAGTGCAGTAACCTGATGTTCCTCTTGACATGAATTAGCTAACTGCATGTGCAGTCTCTTTCACATTCTTCAGCGGTTCCAGGTTTATTTGCTGGTACTCTGCTCTGCTCACAGTGCTAAGATGTGCAGAGAGGCTGGTGGCATGATTTGCATTTGTGAAGGCTCTAGTGATGGTGGTACACACACACACACAAACACACACACATACCCATAAAACCAAAGTGCATGGCAGAAACTGATAGGTTTTGCAAAAGGGCCATGAGGGTGCAAAAGTTAGAAAAAAGCCATTGCTTTTACACATGGGGAAGAGCAGCTCTGAGATGCCTCCACCAAAGGAGGTAAGTCAGTCATTTAAGTTAGTCACTGAAGATGCGTGGGCTTCGGACAGACTGTGGGAAGGACAGAGGAGGGGGCCTGCAGGTGCAGAGATGACTGGATTAATGTGCGTAGGTGGAGAGAGGACAATGCTGGCCTGGTCAGGGAGTGTCAGGAAACAGGTGTGTGTGTGAGTATGTGAATACATGTGGTTGTGTGTTTGTGTCTGAATATGTGTGTTTGAGTGCATTAGACTGTGTGAGTGTGTGAGACAGTGTGTGTATGTCTGAATATGTGTGGTTGTATGTTTGAGTGTGTGAGACTGTGTGTGTGTTTGAGTATGTGAGGCAGTGTGTGTGTGTCTGAATATGTGTGGTTGTATGTTTGTGTGAGACTGCATGTGTGTGTTGGGAGGATGGGTGATTCAAGGAAGAAGGAAAGGGGATGAAATTGGGGGAATTATAGAGCCAATCATGGAGCCCCTTGACGGTCTTGCTCCCAAGAGTTATGTATGAGTTTTCTGTTAAGATTCTAGAAACCAGTCAGAACATCCAGGAGGCACTTCACATACCGGGACATCAGTTTCCAGGAAATAGAAACGAGGAGGGATGATGCTCATGTGCGGTTTTGACTCTCTCACTTGTTTCTGACATTTCAACCCTGGTTTTTAGCCCTGGCAGATCCTGCAGGCAGGTGTGTTAAGCATATTCTGAGGAGGATGTAAAGGCCTATTTCTGTTGTAAACAGTGGTTTAAAGGTTAGAAACCCTCAAGCTGAGATCTGCCATCTCCATTTTTCAGATCTTTTCATTTGTTTGCATGTTTTTCAGAAACCAGTCTTCACTTTTTAAAGTGTTTCTTTCTCATCTTCTTCCTGGAGAAGGAGCAAGGGAAACAGCTGGAAATAATAGAATGTGTCCTTTTACTCCGAATGACTCAGGGATGTGCCCATTGCACACTGCACCTGCCGGTTTATCTTCCTGACGGGGGCAGGTCGCTGTGAAGGCTGAGCCCTGAAATGCCAGTCCCCCTTTGAGCCCGCTGTTCCCTTTGAGCTCCAGAATGTAACAGTCAGGTGCTTGCTAGTGGTTTCCTGGTGGAAAAGGGCACACGGGTTTCCAGTGGGTGGGTTCACAGGGAGGCAGGTTCCTGCCGGGGTCCAGAGCCTCTGGATCCAGGGAATTCGAAGCGGGGACAGCGTCGGCGAGGATCAGGAAACAATTGCTTAATTAAACGTTAATTAAGGATATAAAGAGTGGTTAAATAAGGATAGCTCAGTGAGGAAATTCAGTGGAGAAAAGAGGCTGAATAACTTGGTTTACGTGGAAAGCTAATAAAATTCCAAAATAAAGAATTTACATTACCTATGTAGGTCGCAGGCGTCCTCCCGTTCTCCCGAAGGAGAGGAGCCACTAAGGCCTCCCCGGTCAGATCTTAGAAGCCCAGGCATAGTTAGTAGGCTTGACGAGCCTCCACACTCCAATTCAGCTAGAAGGTGAGAGAAAGAATGACAGGGAGACCAAGTTTCGGTGAACAAGGCCCACACTTTATTTTCCAAAGTAGTTTTTATACCTTAAGTTATGCATAGAGGATAATGGGGGAAGGGATAGAGTCATGTAGTAAGCCAGGCTTTCTTCCTGCAAACTTATCATATGCAAAAGTTTAGGTGATTTGCATCACCTTCTGGCCCGGAGGCCTGTTAACATTTTAAGACCCTTTCTTCAGAAAACTTATTTTTCTCTAAAGGTGATTAGTCAGGCGCCACCCTCCAAAAGCATTAGATAAAGTTGCATTCCTATAGGGCAAAGGTGTGGTGGGCTATAACAAGAAAAAGAATTAACTCAAGGGTCCAAGGTTACAAACATTAAAGCTACTACTTACACCAATTATATTAATCAATACACTTACCTGCCAGGGACACAGCAGGTAAGGGATATAGAAACTTAGCAGCAAACATTGGCCCAACAAGTGAAAAACCCTTCACCAATACAATTTCTAATCAATCTTTTAACTGCTCAAAAGAATCTGTATTCAGACAGTTTAGAACATCTCATGCCTGTCACGGTTGTGAACAAAAACACTCTTATCACGCCCAGGAACTTTATTAACTGGAGCTGTAATTTAACTCTTTTTCAGAGAGAGGTGGTGGGGGACAGCCCCCGTAAAGTCAGACGTGTAGGTGAGATCACAAAGCAGTAAAGTAGGCAGACTCTAGTTTTGGGGGTAGATGCTCGAGAACTTCCAGGGGGACTCCTGAGGCTCCATCCGGCCTTTGCATATGCTGAGCCTCCTTCCTCATGACCTTTGCCACGGGCGGAGTTCCTCACGCTGGCTCCCGGCAGGTGCTGAGTGTTATTGACAACGAGAGGACCGGTTGCTCTGGGCTCCTCTTCCTGGGAGGTTGGTGTCTCAGCCACATCTGTGGGTCCCCTGGGAGTGTGTCCCCTGCACCCAGCTAGCTCTGTGCTGGGCCTGGGGTCCTCTCCTTTCCTGCTCTTTATCTCTACCAAAATAATAATGGTAATAGCAACAGCAGGGGTGTAAGTAAATTTCCTGCCCTGGTCGCCAGCAGTGACCAGGCTCACCAGCTTGTTTTCGCCTCCTGTGACAAGCCTCCCCTTCTGCTTTTTTCCCTTTTCATCTCCGTTCTTCCTCTTCTCAGTGTCTTTTGGATAAGACTTCTCGTGTCTCAGTGATTCCAAGCAAACAAGCTGTTCTGCCACACAAAAAATAGAAATAAAAAGTAACCTGCCTTGAAAACACTACAAAGTCGATTACTTGCCTTCAAGATTAAGCTAAAATGTTTCCTGGAGCTTCACGCTTGTTTGAACATCCCACCACTTGATAACAGAGTGTTTCTGCCTTCTTTCTCTTTGCCAGTAAGCCGTATCTGTACTAAACCAGGGCCGCCTTTCAGTGTGGGTGGAGGAGGAGACTGGCCTCTGCCATGCAGACACACCCCAGCACTATTTATTTACGAGATGCTTTGTACCAGATGCAGACTGCCATCCATGTTATCCAGCTTTGTGGCCGACATCACACGGTCCTGGTAATCTGATAGAATGCTTTAAATGGATGGGCAATGGTGTCAGCTTTGAGTGCCAGAAGATTCTGGGCTTTGAAAAGAAGAAACAGCAAACAAACCCTACATCAGAATCTACTATTTCATCATGACGCCCTAGGAAACACCTGAAGCTTTATCAGATGCCTAGAGGAAATTCATAACTTTTTTTTTTGTACTTAAAAAAGTACAAAGCTCATTGCCCTTAAAATTTACTTAGTATGTTCATATTATTATATTATTTTAAATTCATATTTTTTTTTTCCTGAAGAAGGCATGACTAATAAGCTCTTTGGACATGACCAATATGCATTGTTTGTAATGTGCTTCAGATATGCTATTTGCGGCTTGGAAGGCACTTAGAGAAGGATGTAAGGAAATACTTACAGGTTGGCCTCAGATGGGAGAATGCGAGTCCTGACGAGCAGGAACACATACTAATAACAGCAAGTGCTCAGTATTAATTGATCACATTCCAGGATCTGGGACAATCTGCCCAGCAGAGTATGGTAATTATTAACAGAACGAGTTCTCATGTTGTAGTTATGACAAGAATCCAAGAATCTTTGCTTTGCCGGGGGCTGGTGGGGGGGAGGCACAGACAGTATAGCCAGTTTCGAATATGTGTTGTGTGTACCTGAAACAGGTGGCATGAGATGCTGTTTTGATAGAAAGCAACCCATTTGTACAGTTTTTAGTATTTGGGAGCATTTGATAGGTCCTGAGAGATGGGTGGTAAAAATTAAGATCCCTCCTTTCCAGGGGTTGCCGCCTAGTTTGGGAGGCTGAATTGCCCAGAACAAAACAGAGAGAAGCACACGAGGCAGATGAATCAGCTCTGTGTTCCAGCGCCCACTGTCCACACTGGTGCGACGAGGCCTGGAGTCACCTGAGAAGAGGTGGATGGTTCCTGTAATGGGAAAGGAGCTGCGTGCAGGTTTCAGAACCATGTGGTGTGTGCTTCTTCCTCATCCACAGTAGACTCGGCAGCCTCTCTCCTCTTCTACCCTAATGGACATCCTCAACTTGCTGGGTGAAGACAGTTAGACTTCAGACAGCAGAAAAATTTGGGAGCAGACAACATGGCCAATTATTAAAGATTAGAGACATGCAGATGAAAACTGCAATGACGTATCCCCTTACATGGGTAAGATGGCCATCCTCAAAAAGCCTACAAATAACACATGCTGGAGAGAGTGTGAGAGAAGGGAATCCTCCTGCACTGTTGGTGGGAATGTAAATTAGTATAGCTGCTATGGAGAGCAATTGGAGAGAGAATGGCAAACCACTCCAGTATTCTTGCCTGGAGAATCCCATGGACAGAGGAGCCTGGCAGGGCTGCAGCCCATGCGGTTGCAAAGAGTTGGACATGGCTGAGCATCTAACATGGAGAACAGTATGGAGGTCCCTTAAAAAGCTAAAAGTAGAGCTACCATTTGACCTAGCAGTCCCACCCCTGGGCATATATCTGGATGAAACTAGTTCAGAAGGATACATGTACGTCCATATTCATTGCATTACTATTTACAATAGCCCAGGCATGGGAGCAACCTAGGTGTCCATCAACAGATAAATGGATAAAGAAGATATGGTATATATATATTCTTCAGTCATAAGAAAGAATGAAATAATTCTATTTACAGCAACATGGACAGATCTAGAGATTATCATACTGAGTGAAGTAAGTCAGAAAAAGACAAATATCATATGGTATCACTTACATAGGAATTCAAAGTATGACACAAAAGAACTTATTTATAAAACAGACTCATAGACATAGATAACAAACTTATGGTTACCAAAGGGGAGAGGGAGTGGGGGTGATAAATTAGGAGTTTGCCTATCATATGCCTTCTAAACATATATATATTAAATAATTAATTAATTGATTTTTATATGTGTGATAATAATTAAACATTTATTGAGCTCATTGGAAAAGACTCTGATGCTGGGAGGGATTGGGGGCAGGAGGAAGAGGGGATGACAGAGGATGAGATGGCTGGATGGCATCACTGACTCGATGGACGTGAGTCTGAGTGAACTCCGAAGAGTTGGTGATAGACAGGGAGGCCTGGCGTGCTGCGATTCATGGGGTTGCAAAGAGTCAGACACGACTGAGCAACTGAACTGACTGAAGCACTTATTATGAACTAGATGCAATACTAAACTATTTTTTTAGTTTATTTTTTAAAATATTTATTTATTTGGCTGCATCGGGTCTTAGTTGGAGCATGTGGGATCTAGTTCCCTGACCAGAGATTGAACCGGGCCCCCTGCATTGGGAGTGCACAGTCTTAGCTACTGGACCATCAGGGGACTCCCCCAAATATATACATTTTTCAGGCCTCCTAGGTGTGTTCCATGGATCCTTCAATGGGAAATACTTGTTGAGTATTAATGTCTTCAAATAAGCCATGGCCAGCTTTTAGTATCCATTCTTATGACAAAGCTCATGGCCTCCCACTGTGCTTATTACACCCAAGTTGTTTGAAAGAAACAGGATACTTGAAATAGGATTTATGTTTAATCCATACCCGAAGGTCTAGTTCTCCTTTTTACATGTCAGCCCTCTTGGTTAAACGGGAAAATGACACAATACTTCGAGAATATTATAAATATGCTATTCTCAGCATACGTGTCTTGCTTTTAGGTTTAGCACAGACAGTCTTTGTAGGAACTCATGCTGCTGGCGGCAGCAAACAGCCCTTTCTAAGGCTGACTTTCTCTAACGAGTCCTCATGAAAC